>NC_090338.1:12307178-14807178 GCF_035084215.1 Heptranchias perlo | reverse complement strand
CTGGACACAGTACTCCAGGTGAGGTGTCACCAACGCCCTGTACAATTGCAGCAACTCTTCCTTATTCTTCCTTACTCTTATACTCCAACCCCCTCGCAATAAAGGCTAACTTACCATTTACCTTCCTAATTGCTTGCTGTACCTGCATGTGAACTTTTTGTGTTTCATGTACAAGGACACCCAAATCCCTCTGAACTTCAACATTTAATAGTTTCTCACCTTTCAAAAAATATTCTGTTTTTTTATTTTTCCCACATTTCCCCACATTATACTCCATCTGCCACCTTCTTGCCCACTCACTCAACCTGTCGATATCCCTTTGCAGACTCTTTGCAGACTCCTCGCAGCTTACCTTCCCACCTAGCTTTGTATCATCAGCAAACTTGGATACATTACACTGGGTCTCTTCATCTAAGTCATTAATATAGATTGTAAATAGCTGGGGCCTAAGCACTGATCCATGCGACACCCCACTCGTGACAAATTACCAACCCAAAAATGACCTGTTTATTTCTACTCTCTGTTTTCTGTCTGTTAACCAATCCTCAATCCATGCTAATATACTACCCCCAATCCCATGAGCCCTAATCTTGTGTAACAACCTCTTATGTGGCACCTCATCGAATGCCATTTGAAAATTCAAATAAACTACATCCATTGGTTCCGCCTTATCTACCCTGCTATTTACACTCTCAAAAAACTCTTAATAGATTTGTCAAACATTATTTCCCTTTTGGAAAACCATGTTGACTCTGCCTAATCATATTATTTTTTTTGTAAGTGCCCTGTTACTATGTTCTTAATAATAGATTTTAGCATTTTTCCTGCTACTGATGTCAGGTTAACTGGCCTGTAGTTCCCTGTTTTCTCTCTCTCTCCTTTCTTGAATAGCGGTGTTACATTTGCTACCTTCCAATCCACAGGGACCGTTCTAGAACCAAGGGAATTCTGGAAGATCACAACCAATGCATCCACTATCTTGGCAGCCACCCTCTTTTAGAACCCTAGGATGTAGGCCATTAGGTTCAGTGGATTTGTCAGTTTTTAGTCCCATTAATTTTTCTAAAATTTTTCTTTACGAATCTTAATTACTTTAAGTTCCTCTGTCTCGTTTGACCATTGGTTCCCCACTATTTCTGGTATGTTTTTTGTGTCCTATACTGTGTAGACAGATATAAAATATTTGTTTAAAGTCTCTGCTATTTCCTTATTCCCCATTATAATTTCTCCGCCTCTAAGGTTTAGTTTTGCTAATCTCTTCCTTTTTATATTCTTGTAGAAACTATTACAATCCGTTTTTATATTTGTTGCTAGTTTACTCTCATATTTAATTTTCTCCCTCTTTATCATTTTCTTGATTATCCTTTGCTGATTTACAAAACCCTCCCAATCCTCAGGCATTCTATTCTTTTGGCAAGCCTCTTCTTTTAATCTAATATTATCCTTAACTTCTCTAGTTAGCCGTGGTTGGATCATTTTTCCTGTGGAGTTTTTATTCCTCAAGGGTATGTATATTCTTTGGGAATTTTGAATTATTTATTTAAATGTTCGCCATTGCTTATCTACCATCATATCTTTTAATCTAATTTCCCAATCTACCTCAGCCAACTCGCCCCTCGTACCTACATAATTGGTCTTGTTTAAATTTAAGACCCTAGTTTCAGACTTAGCTACATCACTCTCAAACTCAAAATGAATTTCTATCATATTATGATCACTCTTCCTCAGAGCATCCTTTATTATAAGATTACTAATTAATCCTTTCTCATTGCACAATACTAGATCTAAAATAGCCTGTTCCCTAGTTGGTTCCTCGACATATTGTTCTAGAAAACTGTCTCGGATGCATTTAGTTAACTCGTCCTCCAAACTACTTTTGCCAATTTGGTTTACCCAGTCTATATAAAGATTAAAGTCCCCCGTGATTATTGCATTACCCTTGTTACATGCTTCTCTAATTTCCTGACTATACTCTGTCCAACAGTATAACTACTATTAGGGGCCCTGCGTCGAGGTATACTGAATTGTCTGGATTCAACGAATGCTGCAAAAATAGGTGGGGAGGACTGCACGCTCGTAAAGAAGGTCACCTCATTTACCACCAATTTAAATGGGTGGAAAATAGGTTGGGCTTTCTTACAGATTCCTCGCCACCTGATTTTGGTGCATTTGCTGCACCTAAATGATCCAGTATTCCTGAATGCAGGAGCTGGAACATCAACTCCACAAGGTTTCAATTAGTAAATGGTGCAGAGTGGGTTAGCTGAAAAACTGTAACTAGCTCACTCCATTGTGCTCCCATCTTCATCTGCAGCACGAAAAGTTGCAAGTCTTCTGTATCTGTCAAACTGTAGGCCTATAACGATCTACCATTTGTAATGAGAATAACCAGAGAACCTTAATGAAAGAATGAACTTCCATTTTGATAATTGCACCTTGCACCACCCCAGGAAGTCTCAAAGTGCTTTACAGCCAATGAAATATTTTTGTAGTGTTGTCACGTAGGAAATGTGGCAGCCAATTTGTGTACAACAAGCTCCCACACACAGCATTGGAGATTATCTGTTTTTAATGATGTTGGTTGAGGGATGGATATTTACCAGGACACCAGGATGAACTCCCCTGCTTTTCTTCTAAACAGTCCCTGGGGAACATTAATCTGCAATTCGTGTCGACATGGCCTTGGTATTACATCTCATCCAAAAGGTGGCACTTCCGACAATGCAGCACTCCGTTGGTACTGCACTGAAGTGTCAGCCTAGATTTTGCGCTTAAGTCTTTGGAGTGGGACTTGACCCAGCAACTTTCTGACTCAGACGAGAGAGTGTTACCCACTGAGCCAAGGCTGACACCTCTTTTTTGAACCTTCCCTTGGAGAGCCTTTTGTCCCTATGTGATCTGCCTTAGTGAACTTTTATTGAAATGCATGATGTTATAAACTGATCACATGGCATCAGATAGCATCGCTTCTGTGATTGGAACGATCGGATAATTGGAACATAAATCAATTAAAGAGACATATGTGTACCTCACAGCTTAAGAACATAAGAACATAGAAATAGGAGCAGGAGTAGGTCATACAGCCCCACGAGCCTGCTCCGTCATTTAATAAGAGCATGGCTGATCTTATCTTAAAAAACACCTTCCTTTTTTAATTGTCTTTCTTATTGGGAATATTTATTGCAACGTGTACAAATAATAACTATGAAATAACAGGAAAAAAAACTGAGTAAGGAAGTTCAGTAATTGGAGAGATGTTATGTGGAGACGCTGGGATTGTTTTCCTTGGAACAGAGAAGGTTAAGGTGAGATTTAATAGAGGTGTTCAAAATAATGAGTAGTTTCGATTGAGTACCTAGCAGGAGGGTCAGTAACCAAAGGACACAGATTTAAGGTAATTGGCAAAAGAACCAGAGGGGAGATGAGGAAAAATATTTTTGCACAGCGAGTTGTTATGATCTGGAATGCACTGCCTGAAAGGGTGGTGGAAGCAGATTCAATAGTAACTTTCAAAAAGGAATTAGATAAATAATTGAAAAGGAAAAAATATCAGGACTATGGGGAAAGAGCAGGGTGATGGGACTAATTGGATAGCTCTCTCACTTCCATAAAATTGCCCTGCTCACCGCCTGCCTCAGCTCATCAGCTACAGAAACCCTCATCTATGCCTTTGTTACCTCTAGACTCGCCTATTCCAATGCTCTCCTGGTCGGTCTCCTATCTTGCACCCTCCATAAACTTGAGCTTATCTAAAACTCTGCTGCCCGTATCCTAAATCGCACTAAGTCCCGTTTACCCATCACCCCTGTGCTCGTTGGCTACATTGACCCCCCCATCGGGTAATGCCTCGATTTTAAAATTCTCATCCTTGTTTTCAAATCCCTCCATGGCCTCGCCCCTCCCTATCTCTGTAACCTCCTCCGGCCCAACAACCCTCCGAGATCTCTGCGCTCCTCCAATTCTGGCCTCTTGCGCATCCCTGATTTTAACCACTCCACCACTGGCGACCGCGCCTCCAGCTGCTTAGGCCCTAAGCTCTGGAATTTCCTCTCTACCTCTCTCTCCTCCTTTAAGATGATTCTTAAAACCTATGTGTTTGATCAAGCTTTCGGTCACCTGTCCTAATATCTCCTTATGTAGCTCGGTCTCAAATTTTGTTTGATAATCGCTCCTGTGAAATGCCTTGGAATGTTTTACTACATTAAAGGTGCTATATAAATGCAAGCTGTTAATGTTGTTTCAAATTGTAGGCACAGGCACGATGGGCCGAATGACCTCCTTCTGTGCTGTTTGATTCTATGATTCTGATTGAGCATTTGGGTTGAACATGCACAAGGTCATGAAAGGTGAAATGTTTTCAAAATAATGTACTACCTCCTATTCAGGAATAGTCAAAGAATCATTGCAAATCTCCTCTCGTGCTTCTCCACTATTTTGCTTTACCCTTTCTGCAAGAAGCCACATTGCCAGGGCTGCTGGTGGTGAGGCTTACCAGCATGCAGTTCCCTTAGTTTGTCATCGGGCAGTTAAGGATCCTGTCAGGAGGCATCAAATTGTGACCATGTGTTATGAATAATTTAGCAAATTGTGATCCTCATGAGTTCTCGGATATTATGTAGCCACCGTATACAAAGTCCATTGGCATCGGGAATGGATGGAACATATTCAGAGTCTTTGAGCTGTGCACGATCACTGGAGGGAAGAAACAATGCTTGCCTTAACATGCCTGCTCTGTGACGAGGGACCATCGCATCAGGCGGCTCATCTCGTAGTGCTGGCCAACAACGTGATTGGAAAATGGTCTGGCAGCAAGTCATCTCCTCCCCCAACCCCCCGCACACATCTGGGGAAATAACTAGTGTCAAGAGAGTACGTGCCCTCAAGCAAAAAATATGGCACACACCAGATGATGGCAGACAAAACAAAACGTATCAGAAAACTTTTCATTTAGAATTCAGCACACGTAGTAATAAAGTAAGTTAGATCAAAATATCTGGGTGAGATTTAACTATATTTCATAAATAAAATTGATTTTCATGATCTTATATGGAGCTTGTAAGCGAGCAGTTCTTCAGGAATTTGAAAATGAGCTAAATATTTATCTGCACCTTTAGATTTCACAGCACAAATCATCCCACTTTCTTCACTGAGCCAATTATGGGACAAGTATGAAAATAGAAATGAATTGAAAACTGGCCAACGTTTAAATTTTTATCATTTCGTGCTTTTTCCCCCACATTCGACATGTATTTTCCTTCTCTTCTCGTCTCTTAGGTCTTCATTCCAAAATCCTCCAGGCCCCAGCAGATTCTTGGGGCAGATGGGATAGAAATTGATTGGAATGGCACTCATTTTTAGGGCATAAAACAGGGGGCAAAGCATACCAATTTAGCAGTGGGTCAGCCTGCGCCCAATCTGTGCAGGCACCCCAGGCATACGCCTAAAACAGGCATTAGACCCCTTGAATATGTTAATGATGGGCCAAATGCCTGTTGGAGAACCCCTTCCCGAAATCGGGCAGCCCTGAATGCACCCACTAATGGGCCTGTTGTATTCAGGATAACCAGGTCTACTTGCGGCCTAACCAGCGGTCCTTAAAGGGATTGTCAGGAGTGTGCCCTAAAGGAAATCTTTAGGCAGGCCCCACGTCTCACCACTCTATGGCAAACTGAAGCACCAATAAATAGGCCAATAGTTTGTTATAGTCTCAGAGCTTTTGGGATACCAATAGGAGCTGCCACTTCATTGGGCACTAATGATTATCATGAAGCGGATTGGAGCATTAACAACCAGTCTTGTTTGCAGATCTAACAGAATGTTGGAACATCAATAACTAATCGCAGTCTGTAGTTGGCAGGGGACTGGAGCATTGCTACATAGTCTTGTTTGTAGAACTTAGACTAACATTGTACCACATGCATTGCTTTGGATCCCATCTGCCTTAAAGAGAAATGAACTGAAAGATGAATGTGAGTAAAACTGTGGGAAGCAAACCTAGGCGGGATAAGAAACTTTCAGTTGTCCTCTTCATTCTATAACACCCACAGAGCTACCAGCATTATTGAATACAAAACCTGTCATAATAAAAAAACTCCCAAAGAAATTCTGGGTGTGGTTTTAACCCACCCCGCCTGATGGGAATGGAGCAGCTGTGCAGTTAAAACCATCGCCCAAAACTTAGTGCCCCATCCCGCTCGATTCCTGCCTGCTGTCACTTTAACTGGGCCCTTTGTTTAGGCGGCCAAGGCACCGCCTCAGGCAGGAGCTTCACCAATACCTGCAAATCGGGGTCCTACGTAGTCGTTAAGACCCCAATGCCATTTTAGCCGTCGACTGAACGGGCATCCGTTGCGGCCGCCCCAGTTAGTAAAACTTGTCAGGGAAGGAGTGGAGGTTCTAAAAGATAAGTTTTAAACTCATCTTCATGGGGGCAGGAGCAGTGGGAGTTTTTATCGGGCCTCACAAGGAAAGTCTGGGCCTTTGCTGCTCCAGGTTTCACCTACCACTACCCACGAGACCCTGCCGAAACCCACCCCACCAACCCCCCGTGGCTAGCTACCTCTTTACGCTCATTCCGGACAGACAGCTGCTGGCTGGGACGTATAGGAGGCCTGGGAGTTAAAATTGCCTGGGCCTCAAATTGATGATGTGGGGGATGGGGTGGGGTTAATGCTTGCCCCACCCTTGCCTGCCTGAAACCGGCTCCCAGTTAAAATCCCACTCCCCCTCTGGCTTTTTTTGGACACTAAGGGTATCAAGGGATATGGGGATAGGGCGGGGAAAGTGGAGTTGAGGTAGAAGGTCAGCCATGATCATATTGAATGGCGGAGCAGGCTCGAGGGGCTGTGCGGCCTACTCCTGCTACTATTTCTTATGTTCTCATGTTCATGAGAAAAAGTGCTGGAAAATCAATTTTGTTTTTGTGTTGTGGGCAGGAGACAGAAACCAGAAGAGCCATCTTTTAATTTCATCAGAATAGCAGGCATTACTGATGTGTTTCAGTATTACTTATTCCATACTGTTGTGAATCTGCAAATGGAGAAAGATTTGTCCAACCCTATTTTCCTGATGCTGGCTCACTTTGGTGTGATTTGTGTCACAATCATGATGTTACCTGTTTCAGTTGTGGTTGACACCCCTCCAACCTCTTTGTGATTTCTCTTCCCCTCTTGATTATTCGGAGTTTTGCGACAGTTACTCCCTGAGCATTTTCAATTTAAATTTTTAATCTGAATCTCGCCAGGTAAATTTGTGCCAAAAAAATGGTAGCTGTGGTTAGGGGCTCTGCTGGAAGGTGACAAGTTTTAAATGGGAACACACAGACTGATAGTTATATGAGATTGGAACACAGCCAGCAAATAAGAATTACAAGGAAAATAATGTAAAAAAAAACAGCAGAAGAGCAGAAATATTCACCTCCGTGGAGATTAATTTGGAAGGGCCAACAGCAAAAAAAAAGTAAAAACTGAAAATAAACAGAATTGTGAAACAATTTATAGCATCTCTATTCATTTATTATTTGTCGATGAAATAGGTTGAATGACGCACTGACCTTTCACTTCTGTGTCCCAAGTTCATATGCGGCTTAAACTGATGAAATGTAAGCTTCTCCTACCTGTTGGGCACAAGATCCAAATGAAATGAATTTAGACGGTCGTCTTCTTAATGAGACTGTATAAACAGCGAAATGAAATTACCCCTGATTTGGAACTAAATTGGTATCATTCCCCAGAATGCTAACAGGAGGGCTGGTGTTTGAATTAGGACAACGTCATGCTCATTGTATGGGAGTGCTCTCTTAGGTTTGGGGCCGAGATACATTATTGGAGCAGTGTAGAAGAAGCTTTACTCTGCAGCTAACCTGGTAACGCTTGACGCAAACATTGGAAGCTCAAAAATCAGAATTTGTTCCATTCCCCAGCACCAACATCTCTTCAGTCAAATGAAATGTTTCTTTTTACCCATGTACTTAGTTATCTCCTTTTTGCGATTCTACAAGAGGCCACAAGGTTCCTCCAGTGACTTGTACATTCCTTTAGTCTATCATCCAGCCATCAGTGTAGCAGTGACTGAACGAGTAAAAGAGGGACACATAAATGGGTTCCAGAAACAATTAGATGTGTATCTTGATATGGGAAACGAATGGAGACAAAAACCTTGCAGCGTTTGCGAGATGGTTAAATGCTGTGATGGGGAGACTGAAAGATTTCCTGGAAGAATGAATTAAGATAGGTGATTGTCTTTATCCATCCATAATTACCTCGCGACTTTGTGCAGCTGCCAAGTAATGATCTTGTCCTGCTCCTTACAATTCTTACCTTCTTAGGTAGGTCTTATTACTCCATTATTTAGTAACAGGAAATGTTTCCTGGACATACTTAGCGAATGGATTATAAAGGTATCATCATCAGTTGACTTGGGCTGCATTTCAGCAGCGGAATAATTGCCAATATTTACTGGGAATTATAAAATAAATTCAGTGCGGGACCGCAGCAGGTTGTAATTGGTAATGTGCTTTCAGTTTAATTATTTTCCAATATCTTGCTACCTCCCAATTCATTCTGTTTATACTGCATATTAGAGAGGAGTAGTTGTGATAAATGCGAACAACACGTGATATTGGCATGGTGGCATAGTACACTGGGTAGGATATGAATTCAGGCTCATGATTGCTTTTCTTGGCCTTGGTATCAGAGCGAGCAGCTGAGCAAGAGCAGGATGCTTCTCCATGGGAAGGAAAATATTGGCGGCTGATTTACATTGAGCTGCTATTCCCGTAATTCCCAGCAGCAACTTAAAAATGTTGTTGGAAGCAGCTAGGAATCAAATCCTTCATCAATCTTTCTAGTCAGGAAAAAGAAAGAAAGATTTGCATTTGTACGGGGCCTTTCACAACCTCAGGATGTCCCAAAGAGTTTTACAGCTAATGAAGTACATTTGAAGTGTAGTCACTGTTATAATATGGGAAATGCAGCAGCCAATTTGTGCACAGTAAGGTCCCACGAACAGCAATGTGATAAAGACCAGATAATCTGTTTTAGTGATGTTGGTTGATGGATAAATATTGGCCAGGACACCGGGGTGAATTCCCCTGCTCTTCTTCGAAGTAGTGCCATGGGATCTTTTACATTCAACCTGAGGGTAGACGGGGCCTCGGTTTAACACCGCATCTGAAAGGCGGTAGCTCCGGCAGTGCAGCGCTCCCTCAGTACTGCACTGGAGTGTCAGTCTAGATTAAGAGCTCAAGTCCCTGGAGTGGGACTTGAAACCACAGCATTCGGACTCAGAGGTGAGAGCGCTACCCACTGACCCTCGGCTGACAGGAATGACGGTGGCTAGGCATGGCAGCTAGGGTTGGTTGAGGCCCAACCAATATAACTCATTGCTGGGGAGATCATACATGTGGGGGTAGATTTAACTATCGGGCTATTTGTTGATGGCCTGATAGTGACAGCAGGAGCCCCGACCCATTTTGAGGGCTGGGCCTCAATAACAGATATGCAGCGGGCTGCAGGCACCAAATGGGTATCCGAATCCAGCTCAGTTGCTCTGGGCCAACGTGATATCTGGCAGCCTAGAAGGCCAACCCGACCAGGTAAATGGTAATCCATGGGTGAGGTAGGGGAGAAGGGGAGGTGCAATTGCAGAAGGTGTGGAACCCATGGCAACAGTGGCCCTCGATATCCTTGTGGAGCCCAGAGGAGCACACCTGCTCATCCTGGCCCCAGCCAAAATAATTTTTAGCACTTACTTTTTCTTCTGCAGTACCGCCAAGGTTTACTGAGCGGAATGTCCACGGCGCACGGACAACTCAGTAGACCGTTGAAAAGGCAGTGGAGGCCAAGTCATTAGATGTATTCAAGAAGGAGATAGATATATTTCTTAATGCTAAAGGGATAAAGGGATATGGGGAAAAAGCGGGAACAGGGTACTGAGTTAGACGATCAGCCATGATAATTTTGAGCAGGCCTGAAGGGCCGAATGGCCTACTCTTGCTCCTATTTTCTATCTCATGTGTGTCATAGGACCCCAATTTCCATATGTTATTGAGTTCCCTGCCTGATTCAGCGGAAATCCATCAGGGAAAATGGCGGCGGAGTGAGAGTGGGCCGGTAAGTCTATCTCCTCCATTTTAACTCTGCTACTGCAGAGGGAGTTAAAATCTAACTCGTGGTATGTGTCCCTCCCTATATTCTTATAGCTATTTTTTAATAGTTAGCATGGGTGTACACATTATGGCACTTATGTGGTGCTCTGAAGTCAGATACAGGTGCAAAAAGCTTTTAACAACATTAGCCATGGGAGGGGGAAGAGAGGCCTGTATGTGATTCCTTCAGAATAACAAAATACAAATGCCTTATTAAAGGTTTTTAAAAAATAAAAGTTTGTAACTGTTATCAGCTTTCTGTACTCAACTCAGATAAACAATTGCAACTGGTACGGATGATGAGGAGAGGCTGAGATGGTTATTTGGGGGAAATGTCTTGAACTGATCATTGTCTGAGTTTCTCAATGGGCTTCACTAATTCAAAACTAATTGAACCATCTGGTGAAACATGTCATGAACCAACTGTGGCTAATTGCTTCTATTTGTAGTGTCTATTAATATTATTATTTGTAAAATTGAACAAGTCATCAGCTACTCATCAAACAGTTAACCAGCACTTTAACTATTAAAGGAGAGGTTAAACCCAATGATTTATCAGGCAATTGTTAGATGGGTCACAGGAATATGACATCATTTTTTTTTTACATGGCTGATTTTTTAATTGAGAAACTGAATTTAATATTGATGTTTGAATGTGAAATAGATTTCTATGATACTATAAAATAGAATTACAAAATCATACAGCACAGAAGGAGGCCATTCAGCTCACCGTGCCTTTGCTGGCTCTTTCAAAGAGCTGTGCAATTTGTCCCACTCCCCTTGCACTTTCCTCATATCTCTGCCAATTTTTCCTTTTCTAGTATTTATCCAATTCCCACTTTGAAAGTTACTATTGAATCTGCTTCCACCACCCTTTCAGGGAGTGCATTCCAGATCATTAGATAATTATATATAACTATAGTTATATATTTTTCCAAGTTTTTACTCATTATGCTAATTCGAACAGGAATAATTTGACCAAATTATTTAATTATTTAGTTAGTCAAGGGTTGGTCTTCTATTTTGATTGAAGGTTGTGGAGTCAAACTCATTCCAGTAATATACGAAGAATATGCAGACTCCATGGCCTTTTTCCCCTCTATCTCTTCAACCTTCTCCAGCCCTATGTCTCAGTACTGCTCTTCTTACTCTCCTGTACCGGGCGGCTCTCACTCTTCAGATACCACACTTCTAAACACCTTGCAGTTCTCTGGCTAAACTTAATCCTCTTACTCCCTCCCTGTGCACTTTCAAAAACATTTTCAAAACTTACCTATGTGCCCACACCTTTGGTCATTTCCCCTAACATCCCCACTTTTGCCCACTGCCCACTTCTGCTGACTGCCCACCAAAGCATCTTGTTACATAAATGTAAGCTGAGGATTTTTTACCATTTTGTTTACCCCGACCCTGAATGAGGTAAACAGCAACAGAACCATGAAAAGATGAACATTTTCACATTTTTAAAAATGCTTTGCCACCTTTCGAATAAGACGTTAAACTGAGGCCCCGTCTGCCCTCTCAGGCGGACGAAGAAGATCCCATGAAACTATTGGAAGAGCAGGGGAGCTTTCCCCAGTGTCCTGGCCAATATTTATCCCTCAACTAACATCACTAAAACAGATGATCTGGTCATTATCACATTGCTGTTTTTGGGACCTTGCTGCGCGCAAATTGGCTGCAGCGATTCCTACATTACAACAGTGATTACACTTCAAGAGTACTTCACTGACTGTAAAGCGCTTTGGGACGTCCTCAGGTCATGAAAGGAGCTCCATAAATGCGAGTCTTTATTTCTTTGCTTTACCATTTACAGGTGAAATCACATTGGAAAAGTCTAAAGGGGTGGAATTTCCACGGAGTTCTCCCAATCTCCCGTTTTCGGCGGAAACCCTGCAGGAGTGACGTTCATGGCCTTTTATGCCGGTTCGCCAGGATTTTCCGCCGATCTCCCGCGAGGGATCGAGAGAACCTCGCAGAAATTCCAGAATTTTCAACACACGCTGCAGGATTAATGTCCCCTGCCTTGTCCGGTGAGAAGGCGCATGAAAAAACACTCCACTCCGCAGAGAACATCCCTCAAAGTCTCAAATAGCTCCAAAGATCTGTTGGCAGATTGGATGAATGAGCACTCTTTGAGAGCTCTGAAGCAGCTAAAATGTTAAAGCAATGTCTTTTAACAACAGCACCTTTTTACTGTGGGACTGATCCAGTGCATGAACACTGCCAAACTCTGAACTGCTCAGAAACACAGTTCAAACACATGCTGGCAACTCACAGTTCCTCATCCTGCTGTGATCAGAGCCATCTGTGTTTATCCAGACTAGGAGAGGTACCCAGTGTGCTAATGTGCTATTAGGGCTTTATGGTACTTACGTCCATGCTGTGTATCAGCTAAACTCAGTTTTTTTCTTCCTTATGTTATGTCTAAACACTGCAGTTAGCAGCACTGAATCCCTGCCCGTTGTATTAGCCCATTTCTCAGGTAGCCTGCAGACAAATCACATATGTGGGGGTGGGGGTGAATTTCCTTGTTTTCGGTGCATTAACGGTGCAAACACGGTGCAGAAACATTTTTTCGGTGAGCAAATTCAGCCGGAAGTCGTGGCCACTTTTGAAACGCTTCTTCCTCATGCTATTTGACCCTTCTTGTGATCCACCCACCTTATTTGCATATGGCCAGTTGTGTTGCAGGTGTGAGTTTCCTGGATTTGCACTGTTATTGCACTCTAATGGCAGCTGTGTTCCCACTCCAGAGACTTGAGAACAAAATCCAGGCTGACACTTTGGTGCAGGACTGAGCAAGTCCTGCACTGTCGGGTCTTTCGGATGAGACATTAAACCAATGCCGCGTCTGCCCCCTCAGGTGGACGTAAAAGATCCCACTGCACTATTTTGAAGAACAGCAAGGGAGTTCTCCCCAGTGTCCTGGCCAATATTTATCCCTCAACCAACATCATGTTCTGGTCATTCATTGCATTGCTGTTTGTGGGATCTTGCTGTGTGCAAATTTCCTACATTACAACAGTGACTACACTTCGAAAGTACTTAATTGATTGTAAAGCGCTTTGGGACGCTATCATAGAATCTTAGAATCATAGAAATTTACGGCCATTCGGTCCATCGTGTCTGCGCCGGCCGAAAAAGAGCTATCCAGCCTAATCCCACTTTCTAGCTCTTGGTCTGTAGCCTTGTGGTTTGCGGCACTTCAAGTGCATATCCAAATACTTTTTAAATGCGATGAGGGTTTCTGCCTCTACTACCCTTTCAGGCAGTGAATTCCAGACTCCCACCACCCTCTGGGTGAAAACATTTCTCCTCAACTCCCCTCTAATCCTTCTACCAATTACTTTAAATCTATTCCCCCTGGTCACTGACCTCTCTGCAAAGGGAAATAGGTCTTTCCTATCCACTCAATCTAAGCCCCTCATAATTTTACATACCTCAATTAAATCTCCCCTCAGCCTTCTTTGTTCCAAAGAAAACAACTCCAGCCTATCCAATCTTTCCTCATAGCTAAAATTCTCCAGTCCGGGCAAGGTCCTCGTAAATCTCCTCTGTACCCTGTCTAGTGAAATCATATCTTTCCTGTAATGTGGTGACCAGAACTGTACGCAGAACTCTAGCTGTGGCCTAACCAGTGTTTTATACAGATCTAGCATAACCTCCCTGCTCTTATATTCCATGCCTCAGCTAATAAAGGAAAGTATCCCGTATGCCTTCTTAACCACCTTATCTACCTGTCCTGCCAAGCTCTGAGGTCATGAAAGGCGCTACATGAATGCAAGTTTGTTCTTTCTTTCTTTCTATCAGATCCTGAAATGCCCTGATATACGATGGTTGCCATGGTTTGGAAGCCGTGATACAGGCTGTGATTCTAATCTACCCCGCATTGCCCCATGGAAGTAGATGACCTGACTTGTCCCCGACGACTTCTTAGCTGGGAAATCTACTGCAACAATGCTGTCACTCGCTCCATTGATTCCTGCGAGGAAGACAAAGCTTCTGAGATGTCGTGGCAAAGAAAAGCTGTAGATTCAAGAGCCACACTTGTTGGTTGCTGCACATCTGCGGAGATTGTCCTCAGATCCTGCGGGTAGGTAGGATAGTTCTCAACCAACCTACTTTTCAGGCACGTACCCATGTGTTCTGGGTCCCAAAGCTCCAAAGCCATTAGCAGCCTTCTCCTCAGCTGTGGCTCAGTGGGTAGTACTCTCACCTCTGAGTCAGAAGGTTGTGGGTTCAAGGCCCACTCTAAAGACTTGAACACAAAATCTAGGCTGACACTCCAGTGCAGTACTGAGGAAGTGCTGCACTGTTGGTGGTGCCAGCTTTCAGATGTGTCATTAAAGCAAGCCCCATCCGCCCTCTCAGGTGGATGTAAAAGATCCGACAGCACTATTTTGAAGAAGAGCAGGGGAATTCTTCCTGGTGTCCCGGGCAACCAACATCACTAAAATAGATTATGTGGTCGTTTATCACATTGCTGTTTGTGGGAACTTGCTGTATGCAAATCGGCTGCCACGTTTCCTATATTACAACAGTTACTACACTTCAAAATTATTTCATTGGCTGTAAAGCGTTTTGGGATGTCCTGAGGTCGTGAAAGGCACTGCAAGTCTTTCTTTCTTTCTTTTCCTCAGCCTCCATTGGAAGGTGGCACATCCTCACCCATCTCCCACGCCTCCAGTTCCCTCATGCTCTGCGAGTTACCCAAAGCTACATCCTCACCACCACTACCCAATTTCTCTCGGAGGAAAGAATATGAGCTTGCGCCTGAAAGTGAGGAAGCAAGTGCCATAGGTAGTGAGTTGGCGGGGTTTGAGGCAGAGGAAGATGGAAGCAGGATGAAGCAGCTACATAGGGAGGATGTCCCAGCTTTCATATTCCTTTTTGTCATCACCATCACGGTCATATGCAACAATGGAGAAATATGTTACTGACTCCTCCTCCTCATAATTATCATCTTTCTTCCCCTATGCTCCAGAATCTGGAGAAAAGGAGAGTGGTAGGTTAAAATTAGGTTAGCATTACCCTTTTGGGATTAAGCAGGCAGTGAAAGGGGATGGAAGTTTGTGACTGTGTGATGCTTCAGGGGTATGCCAGGGCGACACTAAGCTGGCAATGGCAAGATGACTCCGAGTTCACCATCTCCCAAGTCAAGAGCTGAGTGAATACCCACAAGCTCCATGGCCATTTCCTTGAAGGTTTTAACGTGGGGTTGCCCCCTCCTGTGGTCTGCCCTCGTGTCAATTTGTCTTGCATTTGAGGAGCTTGTGCCAAGAGGCATCGGAAAGCTGGAGTTAGATGTGGCAGATTGAGCCTGTTAAAGTGTGGAGAGGATTTTTGGGTTGTGCATGTTACTTCTTGGTGTTAGGGGAGCTGTGTAGCCATGGTGCTGGTTACCGAGTTAGAGCTACCCTTAACCAGAATGCAGTGTGGAGACTTATTTGTGGAAGAGTTTTTTTAAAAGGTGCACTGGTGCCCACACTGGACATGAGGATATGAGAAAGCGCCCAGCATGCTACCTTGCCAACCCTGGTGAGGTCATTGAACTATTTCCAGCACTGTCCTGCAGTCCTTTGTGTGAGGGAGTTGGCATTCAGTGCCAGTAGCACCAAGAGGTCCAGATGGCACGAGTGCCATTTCTAGGTGGCTTGGTGACACCAACACCTGCGCCTTCAATCTCCTTGATGAGGGCGTGGAGGTCTGCCTCCATAAAGTTTGATGCTGTTCTCCTGGAGGGTGCTGTGCCCTGCTGCCCTCTGGACAGAGATGGTGCTTGTGTGGTCAGAAGTCTTAACAAGTATAATAAAAATATTGTTGAGACAAGTTATTAGAGAGTGAATTGAAAGAGCCAAGCACTGTTCCTCTTTGATCTGTTCCTCCCTCAGTCTGCTGCTGCAGAGTGCAGGTTGAACTGTCTTTTTAAAGGCTGTGCAGAAGTTGACAGGCAGCTCAGCTGCTTACAGCAGTTTTACATCCGTTTTACACCGGTTTTACACCAGTGGGTATGCAAATGAGCTGATGCAGGAAACCTGTGTGTAACTCCCTCTGCAGGCCACTGGAAGGCGCAAACTTTTCCTTAAAGGGGCAACCAGGATGTAAATCACTGGGGAAATTCCAGGCCCTGGTTTTTTAAAATCCTCCACGTCAGAAGAAAATATCAAAACAGAGTATAAGAGTAGAATAATGATTTTATAAAGCCATCAGTAATGACAGTAACTTACATAAGAACATAAGAAATAGGAGTAGGAGTAGGCCATACGGCCCCTCAAGCCTGTTCCGTCATTCATTAAGATTGTGGCTGATCTTCAACCTCAACTCCACTTTCCCGTCTGATCCCCATATCCCTTGATTCCCTTAGTGTCCAAATATCCATTGATCTCAGTCTTGAATATCCTCAATGACTGAGCACCCACAGCCCTCTGGGATAGAGAATTCTAAAGGTACACAACCCTCTGCGTGAGGAAATTTTTCCTCATCTCGGTCCTCAATGGCCGACCCCTTATCCTGCGACTATGCCCTCTAGTTCTAGATTCTCCAGCCAGGGGAAACTGCCTCTCAGCATTTACTCTGTAAAACCCTCTAAGAATTTTAAACGTTCAATGAGATCACCTCTCACTCTTCTAAACTCCATAGAATATAGGCCCATTCTACTCAATCTCTCCTCATATGACAACCCTCTCATCCCAGGAATCAATCTAGTGAACCTCCGTTGCACCCCCTCTAAGGCAAGTATATCCTTCCTTAGGTAAGGAGACCATAACTGTACACAGTACTCCAGGTGTGGTCTCACCAGAGCCCTATATAATTTCAGCAAGACCTCCTTATTCTTATACTCCAACCCTCTTGCAATAAAGGCTAACATACATTTGCCTTCCCAATTGCTTGCTGTACCTGCATGTGAACTTTCTGTGATTCGTATACAAGGACACCCAAATCCCTCTGACTATCAAGTCTCTCACATTTAAAAAATATTCTGCTTTTCTGTTCTTTCTAACAAAGTGGATAATTTCACATGTCCCCACATTATGCTCCATCTGCCATCGTCTTGCCCACTCACTTAACCTGTCTACATCCCTTTGCAGCCTCTTTGTATCCTCCTCACAACTTACTTTCCCACCTAGCTTTGTATTGTCAGCAAACTTGGATACATTACACTCGGTCCCCTCATCTAAATCATTGATATATATTGTAAACAACTGAGGCCCAAGCACTGAACCTTGCAGCATCCCACTAATTACAACCCGCCAACCCGAAAATGACCTGTTTATTCCTACTCTCTGTTTTCTGTCCGTTAACCAGTCCTCAATCCAAGATAATATATAACTCCCCATTCCGTGAGCCCTAATCTTGTGTAACAACCTCTTGCGTGGCATCTTATCGAATGCCCTCTGAAAATCCAAATATACTACATCCACTGGTTCCCCCTTATGTACCTTGTTAATTACACCCTCAAAAAACTCTAATAGAT
The DNA here is from genome assembly GCF_035084215.1 of Heptranchias perlo. Taxonomy (NCBI): domain Eukaryota; kingdom Metazoa; phylum Chordata; class Chondrichthyes; order Hexanchiformes; family Hexanchidae; genus Heptranchias; species Heptranchias perlo. Next base: position 14,789,554 of record NC_090338.1, on the reverse strand, counting down.
TTGTCAAACATGATTTCCCTTTTAGAAAACCATGTTGACTCTGCCTAATTGTATTATGATTTTCTAAGTGCCCTGTTACTACGTCCTTAATAATAGATTCTAGCATTTTCCCTACTACTGATGTCAGTCTAACTGGCTCGTAGTTCCCTGTTTTCTCTCTTCCTCCTTTCTTGAATAGCGGGTTTACATTCGCTACCTTCCAGTCCACAGGGGCGGTTCTAGAATCTAGTGAATTCTGGTAGATCAAAACCAATGCATTTGCTTTCTCTGCAGCCACCTCTTTTAATACCCGAGGATGTAGGCCAGGGGATTTGTCGGCTTTTAGTCCCATTAATTTCTCCAGTACTTTTTCTTTACTAATCTTAATTACTTTAAGTTCCTCACTCTCATTAGACCCTTGGTTCCCCACTATTTCACTATGTTTTTTGTGTCTTCTACTGTGAAGACAGATGTAAAATATTTATTTAATGTCTCAGCCATTTCCTTTCTCCCCATTATAATTTCTCCTGCCTCTGCCTCTAAGTGACCCATGTTTACTTTGGCTAATCTCTTCCTTTTTACATACGTGTCGAAGTCTTACAATCTGTTTTTATACTTCTTGCGAGTTTACTCTCATGTTCAATTTTCTCTCTCTTGATCAATTTCTTGGTTATCCTTTGCTGATTTCTAAAACCCTCCCAATCCTCAGGCTTACTACTCTTTTTGGCAACATTGTAAGCTTCTTATTTTAATCTAATACTATCCTTAACTTCTCTAGCCAACCACTGTTGGATCACTTTTCCCATGGAGTTTTTATTCCTCAAGGGAATGAATATTTGTTGAGAATTATGAATTCTCATATTGTCATAGTGCTCTTCAGGTACAGATGTCTCAAAACATTTCAAAGGGTGGTGCAAAATACTGAGGAGGATGAAGAGAGAAAACATTTAAAAAAATCATGCCAAAGTTCTGATTGAAAAGAAGGTTTTCTTAGAAGGCTTTATAAAGCAGGGAGGGAGGAATTTGGGTCGGTTTTCCCTGAGGGCAGGGAGTATTGGCAGAAGGAGCAGGCATCGATGGTGGAACAAAGGCAGAAGGGAACAATGCGTAAACCATGTGTCAAAGCTTCACAGGATGAAATAAGCTGTATTGCTAGTGTTATGGATCTGACATTATGCATCTTCACTGTACCATAGAGGGACCATGGCCTGTTATATAACTAGACTTGACAAGGACCTTGGTAAATGAACTGGTTCCTCTTGGTTGCTTATAGGTTCTTTCACATATTGTATGCAGAACAGCCACTAAAAGGGAGCAGCTTTAAAAAAAAGCTGTGAGAAATTCTGGTCAGAATATTATTCTTGCTATTAGCATCAGCTTTGGTGTTTTTGCCAGTACTCATTCTTAGCATCAATGCACTGATAGTAAATGTTATTCCAAAAGCATGCTTCAGAGTTCTATTCCAGCAGATGAATATTAAATTCTATTGTTAATATTCTTCAGTGATACTTTCACACGCTGTTATTGTGTTTGCATGACAAGTACATGCTGGGAGGAGTTAAAGGGAACTCATCTCCATTTTCTGAATATTCAGAGTAAGACCGCAGGGTCAATAATTGTTAATGGCAGGAACTTCATCCCTGCCCAGTTGGGAAACAAGTCTGGGTTTTGCAATTGTGCCATTAAAGACCAATTATTGCACAAAGCTCTCTTATCCCTGAGTAGAGAGCAAAATAAGGCTCGCGGTATACTTCAGGTCTCTGATCCTATGTCATTCTAGGAAGAAAGAAGAAAGAATTTGCATTTATATAGTACCTTATCACATCTCTCCGAAACATCCCCAAGCACGCCACATACAATGAATTCGTTTTTGAAGCACAGTCATTGTTGTTATGTGAGCACTTCTATAGACTTAATGGACTTACATAGGAACAGGAGTAGGCCATTCAGCCCATCATTCCGTCATTCAATTAGATCATGGCTGATCTGCATCTTAACTCCATCTACCCGCCTTGGTTCCGTAACCCTTAATACCCTTACCTAACAAAAATCTAGTTTTGACATTTTCAATCGACCCCCAGCCTCAACAGCTTTTGGGGGGAGATAGTTCCAGATTTCCACCACCCTTTGTGTGAAGAAGTGTTTCCTGACATCACCCCTGAACGGCCTTGCTCTAATTTTAAGGTTGTACCCCCTTGTTCTGGATGTCCTTTGATCATCTTAAACACCACAATTAGATCACCCCTTAATCTCCTATATTCAAGGGAATACAAGCCTAATCTGTGCAACCTGTCCTCATGATTTAACCCTCTTAGCCCCGGTATCAGGCACTCGTAGTACAACAAAATCCTTAGAATAGTAGACGATGGAAGTGGTCATGTGGAGCACCTCTAAAGTAGCCTTCATGCGTTGTTAGTCCAAAGACGTGTGATGCTGGGCAAAAGATCTATTGCCAGCAGCTGCCATATCAAAGCAACTGGAGTTTGGTTGTGCCAGCGATCCTATTTAGCAGCAGTATAGTGGGAAAATAATTCTACCTCAGGTTTCTTACACATTACAAGTGATGGAAACCAAGATTGTTGGCTCATGTAAACAAAATGGGATAAAGAACACTTGCACCTGCTCATTAGTTTGAAGGAAGCGAAGAGTTAGAGCTTTATTTAGGAAAACCGCTCTTGCTAAGTGTTTGACTATTCACGTCACAGATTGGCAACAAAGGCATGCGGTTATTTCTACTGAATCAGTGTTACAGAAGGAACAAAGAAAAAATGAAGTGAAATATATTCTTGCTGATAGGACTGATAGGTCCATAAGTCCTTTGTTGACATTCTAACTGCAGGAAGGCGTATGAAAGAATGCGATTAACATTCTCCCTCCGTACAACCTGCCAATTTATTAACTGTGAAGCATTGTAGATTTCAAATTGTCTTCGAAACAAAGCAGGAAAAATAGGAGCAAAGATGATTTATAGTGGGTTTTAAATAAAGCAGTCCTGGTTTCTTAGCTTCTTAACTCGAGTCAATACTCCCAAAGGCAACTCCAATTATCTGGTAGATTCTTTAATCTCCTTATAACTGTCTTTAGCTAAAGCCTCACAGAGATCTATCACCTGCACATGCATAAGGTTAACTGGTGTAAGATTTGGACCCTTCAAAATACGAATTATTCTGAGAATGCTAAATTTAATACAATTTCACTATAGGGTAGCATGTGAGGGAACTGAGAGATAACTGAATTATAGAAAAATGATATATACCAGATCTAGCCCCAAATCCCTCAAATGCATACGAACAGATACAATGTAAATGCCAGTGAGAACTAAGCAAAATCTGAATTATAATGAAGTATATATAACAGACCACCCAACCACACCAGCACTGTCTATAGGATTTGAGAGATATCTGAATTTTAATGAAGTTAGACATTCCAAGCCCTTACACATACCAAGGCTGCCTGTGGTAGCTGAGAGACTATTGTTGTTATATTTATATACTATTGTTGTTATATTTATAAAATATATACATACACATATACTATACCAACCCACACACCAGGACTGACTGTGGGAGCCAAACAAGATCTCAATTGCACTAATGTTGTACGCACTGAACTCCTTTTCTTCCCCCACCACACATACACACATGAAGGCAGCTAAATGAAGTCTAAATTATACTAAAGTAACAGATAACTGAACCACCTCCTGTACCTAATGAGCACACACTGAGGCTGCCTATGGGAGCCAAGAGAAATCTGTATTTTATTAATGCAATATTTACTGTAATCCTTGTCCCACAAATACACTTAACACTACCTCTGGAAGCCAACATTAATTAGCATGAAGCCATATATAAGGCATCTGCACACATTTCTAACAGTGACTTTGGGAACAGTGTGAAATTTACACAATAGCTAATGGTTCATTGCAATTTGATTGTTTTGGGCACTGCTGGGCATTAGGCAAGGAACAATAAGCAATATGCGTCATATAAGAGGCTACAGTGTACCAGAGAATTTTAACTAGCAGTTGTAACTGAATTTACAGTGTCAGGCTTTAGCAAGTAACCATTGCTCAGATGTTTCCAGATTATAAGGGACTTAACATGGACGGACAGCTGCCATTTAAACAGCACTTTATTGCTTCTAACCTTTCTGCTATTTCTGTTGGTTTGGTTTAAGCCACGAGGAGGAGAATGGCAAGTGGAATAAAACTCCAAGCCTAGGCATGAGGAAAAAAATGCCTGCCTGACTGAATTAATTCAATCAACAAGTTCGGACCAAGGGAGTGCGAAGACTGGCTGGGACTTGTTCCCTGGCCTTTGCGTATCTTCAGGCAATTCTTGCTTTAAACTGTAACTGAGTTTAATTCTAGACCAATAGGTCCAAATTATTCATATTGAGGTTGCTGTATAATTTCCAAAAGTAACCCAATGGAGCTTTTCTTTTATATGAGCATTGGTAATCCCAGCATCAGTCAAGTAGGGCGGTACATGGGAGAGGCTGAATATGATCAAGGTGGCTGGCAATATATTGTGCTTAAACTTAAATTATTTCCTTACCCTTCCCCGTTTGCTTTAGTCACACTACAGGCAGTGGGAGGGGCTGCTTCAACAAAGCTTGGTTTACTTGGTGTTCTGACAAAGCGAGGCAGGAAAGGTAAAAGCACTGTATTTGGTACAAAGTCAGAGCTAAGCCTAGGAGCTAAATGCCACATTGGAATTTTAACGTCTCATCCAAAAGACAGTGCAGCACTCACTCAGTACTGCACTGGAGTCTCAGCCTAGATCTTGTGCTCAAGTCTCTGGAGTGGGATTATAGAGTACTATCGACTGGGCCACAGCTGACACTTTATGAATCACTTGGATAGGGGAAACTGCCTCCCTCCCTCTGTCCATCGCTGCCTCCCTCCCTCTGTCCATCGCTGCCTCCCTCCCTCTGTCCATCGCTGCCTCCCTCCCCCTGTCCATCGCTGCATTCCAGCCTTTCCTGATTGCTGCCTCCCTCCCTTTCCCGATCGCTGCCTTCCAGCCTTTCCCGATTGCTGCCTTCCTCCCTCATCCTATTGCTGCCTCCCTCCCTCTGCCCATCTCTGCCTTCCAGCCTTTCCTGATTGCTGCCTCCCTCCCTTTCCCGATCGCTGCCTTCCTCCCTCTTCCCATCGTTGCCTCCCTCCCTCTCCCGATTACTGCCTCTCTCCCTCTGCCCATCGCTGCCTCCCTCCCTCTGCCCATAGCTGCCTCTCTCCCTCTTCCGATTACTGCCTCTCTCCCTCTGCCCATCGCTGCCTCCCTCCCTCTGTCCATCAATGCCTCCCTCCCTCTCCCGATTACTGCCTCTCTCCCTCTGTCCATTGCTGCCTCCCTCCCTCTGCCCATTGCTGCCTCTCTCCCTCTCCCAATTGCTTCATCCCCAACAGCCGGCGAGTTGCCTGGGGATGCCCAACAGGTGTCTGCAGCTCACTGGCTTCATGTAAATGAGGCAGAAGGCCCAATATTAGGTGGGCCTTTAGGGCTACCCGTTCCAACACAAACCAAATTCCAGGCCACTGTGTCCAGCTTTCCAGTTTTGGTCCCTGATTGACAGGTTGGCTGGCTGCTGGGCAGGAAGACCTGCGGTAGCAGGTCACAGCTGACGATCAGACGGAGGGAGGGAGGGATTGTGGGCTGGGGAAGAGATTGGGATGGGGGGCGGGGAGGTGTTTGGGGGGCCAGGAAGAAGATTGGAGGTCGTTGGAAATCGGGTGAAGAGTTGGAGGTAGGTGGAGGTCCACCATTGGTGGGGGGGTGGGTGTGGGGGAGCAGCCGATCGCACGGGTACTGGCGGCCAGGTGAGCTTGTTGGGCCTGGATGAAGCACGCCTGCTCCTCCGAGCCCACAAGCAGTGCAATAAAGACACTCACCTCATGGATCTGGCCCTTCCTGCCTGTTTTCACCTGAAGTGATTTGGAAGTGATGGGAAACCCGAGCAGGTAAGGTTAAATTAATTTTAATGTTCCAATACACAAAATATTAAGTACCTCAAATATTTCAACGAGATTCATTGCCCTTTTAAATATCGGCTCACTGGCTTTAAGTGGGCCCGGGACTCCCTGATGTCTACAGTCCACACGCAGAAACACCTGCCTGGGTTACACCCAGAAGTGGGCGTGTTAGAGCCGGGATGCGGTCACGCTCTGAAAAACTGTTATTTTATTTCTCCCACCCGCCCCCCCCAACCCACCCATTCTTGGGGGTTAAAATTTACCCCGTGGTCTCACCAAACCACAGAACAATTTGGCTATGACTTCCTCTGACTTGTAGTCCACAGTTTGGCTAAACAGCACAACATTATATTGGCTTTTGCTATATAATTTCTCTCTATCTTTTAACGTGTTTTATGTTAATATGTTTTTAATGAACACTCCCTTTATTCCCAGAAACACCCCAAAAAAACCTACTGCAATAATGCATTCCCCATTACAACATCTAATCCCTCTTTCCTTGTTTCGGGTGGGGTGGAGAGTGTATATCATGTGATACACAAAGGGGTAAAGTTTTAACCCCCAAGAACGGGTGGGTTGGGGGTGGGTGGGCAGTGAAAATACTCAGTTTTGACCCAGGCGCGTTTGGATGCGCACGGACTTCTGACACCTGAAAGTCCCACCGGTATTTAAAGCTGGCAGGCTGATGTTTGAAGGGCCAATTTAGGTATTTGAACCACTTAATACAATTAATTTTTTTGTACAGAGTTAAACAAACCATTTTAACTTCTCCTGAACGTCTCTCCCATGGGCTCTAAACGACGCCATGGAAACAGAGGCGAGTTGCAGCCGACGCTCATTTGGACCTTTAAACCAGTGATTGACACGTGTGAATAAAGGGTGAGTTTTTGCAGCAGGGCAATCAGTTCTCTCAGACAAACCTTTGGCTGGGAGTTTTTTGTGATTAGACTGAGATTTCTTTGTTCACAGTCAGAATTCTTGTGTTCAGGCATATTTACCTACATTTTGGACCCCTTCAAACTGACAACATCAGGATGGGGGCGCAATGGATTTATTCTACACAACACCTCAGGAGGAGGTACATCACCATCCACAGCAGGCACGGTGTGCAGTTACATATGAACATACGTACAAACATACGAATTAAGAGCAGGAGTAGGCCATTCGGCCCCTCGAGCCTGCTCTGCTATTTGATAAGATCGTGGCTGCTCTGATTGTGACCTCAACCCTACTTTCCTGTCTACCTACTATAACCTTTGACTCCCTTGTTAATCAGGAATCTATCTAACTCAGCCTTAAAAATATTCAATGACCCTGCCTCCACCGCTCTCTGGGGAAGGGAGTTCCACAGACTCACCACCCTCTGAGAGAAAACATTTCTCCTCATCTCCATCTTAAATGGGAGACCCCTTATTTTTAAACTGTGGTCCCTAGTTCTAGTCTCTCCCACAAGGGGAAACATCCTCTCAACATCCACCCCTTCTAGTCCCCTCATGATCTTATATGTTTCAATAAGATCATCTCTCATTCTTCTAAACTCCAGTGTATACAGGCCCAACTTGTCCAACCTTTCCTCATAAGATAGCCCCCTCATCCCAGGAATCAGTCGAGTATCAGTTCTGGGAGTTGCAGCTCCACAAGACAGAGGTGCGCCACAGGGATTTGCAGAAGAGCAGAGAGAGGACCAATGGAGGGGCCGACATCAGAGGAGGCACTGCCCACGTGACAGGGTCTGCAGACAGAGACTGAGCTTCATGAACCTCTTTGAGGAGCAGTGCCTTTGCTGGCTCAGGTTGAGTTGCCAGGTGGTCGCAGACATCTGCAGACTCCTTCATGCAGAGCTGCTCCCGGCTGGGCCTAGTGGCCACGTATTGCTCGTCACAGTTAAAGTCACTACTGCCCTCAATTTCTTCGCCTCAGGATCCTTCCAGGGCGCCACCAGTGACATCTCAGGGGTCTCTCAGTCGTCTGCACATAAGTATATATGACAGGTCACGGATGGCTAGCTTACCAGGGCATCCGACTATGTCAACTTCCCCTGCACGTCTTCCAGTACCTCGCAAAGGTGGAGCTGTACCTCTATCATTCTCATTCTCAACAATGGCCCCCGGGTTCAGCATCTGTGTCCAGCTGAGAAGAGCTTGATGAAGAGTGAGCCCCCCCCGATGCAGACTCTCGACAGCTGCCTCTGTCACCAGTGTCTGCTCGTGCATACTTGTGAGGTGACAACCCAACTATCTGCCTAACAGGACCCACCGAAGTGCCAGTATCTGCACTGGTGCATGGCTGGGTATGATGTGACGGTGCGCGGACTCACCCTCGTCCACAGCGCATGGCTCATCATCAATCCTTGAAGGCCCTGGAAGAGAACATAAAACAATATTAACAATCATTGCCAAAGTTATTTTGCAATGAGCATATTGAGGTGTGCAGCAGGTCATTCATGAAAACATCAATTCATGGCGTGCGTGAAGGGTGTCAAAGTTCTATCACCAGCCATTTGTGGGTTGCCAGTCTCAGCATCCCCACCAGCCAGGCATTTGACTGTTTGGCTGAGCTCCAAGGCCTCCTTCTCTGCTTCTGTCAGGACCACTATTTGTGCAGGCCCCCCCTCCAGTCCTACTCCTCTCCTGTGCATTTTGTGCTCTCTTCTCCTACAAGAGGCGAAAGAACAGACGTGTGAGTGAGTGAGGGTGACAGAGCCACCCAATGGATGAATTGCTTTGTGTGAGGCTGACAATGAAAGAGATGCATCAGAGGGTGAGTATCAGACAGATTCATCACATTGCATCAGGATTGGGGTGAGTGGGAGTGGTGGGTTCACAAATGGGGAGGTGAGGAAGTGCTCAGAAAGTGAAGGCAAGTTGATGATGAGACTTAGTGGGTGGGAGGGGTGATGTGATGGAATTCACTTGGCAGGACAGATTGATGGGGTGGTGCATGGGGGGTAATGTACACCACAGGATGTAGGTGAATCAGTAACTGTACTTACTTTTCCTGACCTGGTTAGGTCATTAAATCGCTTCCTCCACTTTATCCAAGACCTTGCTACCGTGCTCCTGCTGCTCACCTCCTCTGCCACCTCCAACCACACCCCTTTGGTGGCAGAAGCAGGGCACTTCCTCCTATCAGCCGGGTACAGTATGTCCCTCCTGCTCCTCCTATCAGCCAGTAGTAACTGAAGAGAAGAGTCGATAAAACGGGGTGCTGCCTTATTCCTTTGATGCTGCATCTATGCACATTCCTCCTTTCTCCTTCAAAATCCATGGTTGCGATGGCCCTTTAAATACTCCAGTTCCCAGCACGTCATTCGGGTGCGCAGTACGCCCGCCGTGCAACTTGGAGATATGAAACCCGGAATTTACATTAAGGGCGTTCAGTTTAGACGGGATCGCTCGAGCCGACGCACGGAAATTTTTTCCGGCTTTCCCAAGCGACTATTCATCCCCCTGCTGAGTTCCCGCCGCCATTTTAAAGTCATGCCTTAGGTGTCACAATTGTGTGGGTTAGGCTGGATGGACCAGAAGTTCTTTTCTGTCTGTCATTGTTCGTATGTTCTCAAACACATTGGTGGAGACGTTGGCTAGTGCCCGATGACTGGCACAAAACGGGTGGAGGGCCCGCAATGCGCGCCCAAAGAACTCGGCTCGAAGATCTCCCAAAATAAGTCCTAGGGCCTCATTTCAATAATACTAGAGAGAGAGAAAGAGAGAGAGAGTTTTCTGAGTACACGCTGCTATATATGTATAAAATTTCACAACAACCTCTTAAGACTCTTGCATCTAGAATGCATCTGCCCCTCCTCAGACATCACACTTCAAAGTTTAAAGGAAAGCACTGAACGAGAAATGAGCAGTCATTTCATGCTCTTGCCAATCTGCAATTAACATCTAATTGACCTAAGGATGTGCTTATTTACAATTAGACTTTGTGACCTTTTAATGAGACAGGTCACATTAAACACAGCTGCACTTTCACAGCAGGAGATTACATGGGCGCTGGTGGGCGGTGGGGGGGCGTTGACAGTTGTGTTGCCTAGTTGCAACATGGCTGAACGGGACAGATGTGATGGAGCAGCCAGTCGTTTTCGGCTGTTTTGTACAATATGTTCTATATATTATATGGTGTAGCAAGTTGTTATGATCTGGAATGCAGTGCCTGAAAGGACGGTGGAAGCAGATTCAATAGTAACTTTCTAAAAGGAATTGGATAAATACTTGAAGGGGAAAAAAATTGCAGGGCAATGGGGAAAGGGTAGGTGAGTGGGACTGATTGGACAGGTCATTCAAAGAGCCAGCATAGGCACGATGGGCCGAATGGCCTCCTTCTATGCTGTATCATTTTATAATTCTTTGATTCGATAATGCTCCTGTAATTATAAAACAGAGTTACATTTTATGAACAGCGAGCAATGCCCCAGGAGAGACACTGGACTTTTCAAGAATCTCAAGCTTCATTCAAATTCAGTACATATAACATTAAATATCTCTAATATTTTTTTAAAAATCTGGTTTGTTAACCCAACTCTACCTAGTACCTGTTCCACAACAAAATTTACAATGAACCTTTTCCCATCAAGCATTTCTCTCATTATGGTTTTCCTTCATTTCTGGGACAAAATATTGAGCGCAATGCATCTCCCATCCCCCCATCACTACCACCATCAAGCAAATAAAACCTCCCACGTGGTCTAATTTTGAAAACCCGCAGCACAGCTGCATGCCGCAATCATGTAATATTGAATTTGCTGTGTGGCTGGTCCTGTTCCAGTAATTCATGTGGTTTGGCTTGTCGCCAAATGGCCAAGCATTTCAGTCCTTGCGGATGCCTGAGTAGTGACTTTTTCCACCTCCTTCTTAAGGCCCAACAATTTTCAACCAATCAATTGCAATGAGGCGGGGCTCACAGGATGGAAGAGTTCAGCTTTGCATTGAATGAATTGGCAACATTTATCTTGTTCTGTTTTAATTTGTTCCTGTATGCTGGAGCAACATCGATGTTCATCTCAAATAAAAAAAAAAAAAATGAAAAAAATGAAATCAGTAGGTAAAACAATCTTTGCAAGTGAAGGCTGCATTGCGATTGCCGGAAGCTGTACTGATGGAACGACTATTTTATTCGGACCGGGGAGGAGAAGGTTAACACAGAACCTTGTTATGAGCCTAATCAGTTTATTTTCTTTAACAGAAAGCTATGAAATTCTAGAACCAGAGCAGTCAAAAGCTGGAAAAAGCAATATTCAGTCGCAGTTTTACTTGAAGACTAATGTGCCATCATCTGTTAAACTGGAAAGTAAGTATAATCAGGTAGAGCTCCACTTTGTGGCCCAATAAAATCACTCCTTATGGATGGTTCTGGGAGATAATTTGTTATCAACACTGTGTCCTGGGTCTTGTTTCTTGCTGCTAATTGTCTTTCTTTTGACTGATAACCCTCCTGTAGGCATCAATTATTCTGTACTCCTACATCAATGGCTTAGAACAAGAGAACAATTACTGGCATTAATCACCGCCCTTTTTCCTAGGAGGCAGCAGCTTCCAGTTGCCAAATAACCTCTCATTTTGCAAAGTGCTGCTGTTTCATTAATGGTAATAGCAACAAAATGCAGACACAATTGTCACAACCATAACAAAGGAGGGAGGGAGGAGAGAAGAATATGTAAAAAAAAAGAAACAGTTTTATAATGAACTGTAATCTTTCAGGCAAACTATCGTAGATATCAACTGTCGTGTTGTGGGGGGTGGGATTTCTTGAATCTGACTTGCACGTACGTATATTTTAAATAATAAATGTATATTTGAATCGCTGTGGACTGTTAAAGGATGACTAATATCAGTTCCATGGTTTTTAATTAACTCCTCTCCTAGATTTGGAATCAGTTTTGGTCTCCTGTTACCAAAGTTTTTTTTGAATTGAATACAACTACAAATCACCTGTCTGGGTGGTAATGACCGGTAACAAAAGATTTTTTTCCACTGGTTGGCAAATTGGTAATAAGCTCAAAATTACCACTAGATGAATGAGGGGAAAGGTAGAAGAATCATTTTTTCACACAAGCTGTTACGGGAATTGTTTGCTACAAGTGGCTACTGAGGCAGATATGAAAGGACCTTTTAAAAGGGAATTGGAAAAGTATTTGACAAAATATACAAGGATATAGGGAAGGGAAAGAGAAATGGGACTCGAGTAGACAGCTCCAGTTGGAGAACTAGCACCTGCACAGATGGAATGGGCTGAATGGCCTTTGTCTGTGCTGTTAGTGCTATGATTTTTATGATTCTAAGATCCAGTGTAACAGGATAGAAATAAAAACTTATACTCTGGTTGTAAGAATACAGAATATTATGGCTTAGAATTTCTTTTACCATAATTTGATTCTTTAATTTGGATTTTATGACAATGTTACTAAGACATTACTATTTATCAAATCTATTACAGTCAATACTCAGCATAAAACACTCTCTCCCCCCCTCCCCTCATTTTGGTACAGAAAATAAAGACATTGGGGTCAATTTTCACTGCCTTTGCCCGGCATTAAGGGGCGATAACGGCCTCAAAATGGGGTCGATAAGCCTGACTGCCCTGCCAACACCAGCGATGTGGCCTGCCCCACTTTGAAAGGGGCTTTCCCCCGGGTGACCAAACCACTCGCCTGTCTTAGGTGATAGGCCCCTAATAATAGTAAATCGGGGTCCTGTGGCATAAACAGGATTCCGATTGACATTTTAGGTCAGAATTAGTCGGAACCTACGCCATGCACACTTCGACCAATTCCACGGGCAATGGAACTGATGAGGCCCACCAAAGGTAAGTGTCAAACTATTTCTTTGGGTCCCTGAGGTGCAGGAGTGCTCCTCCGGTGCCCACAAAAATAATCTGGGCCGTAGCCACCCTGGGACCCCCACCATCCACGATCGAGACCCCCCCTCCACCTCGCAACTTACCTTGTTGGTGGCTGCCCTGGCCCAATCTTGAGGCCTCAATCTAGCAAGTTGCCTGTTTGGCGCCACACGGCTCGCCTGACAAATTTAAACGTGGCTTGGGCCTCAAAATCGCGTGGGCTTGTTCGCCAAAATTGACCCTACTCTTTTTAAATGTCAACATTTATAGCATACAGGTAAAATACTTCATCATTTCTTACAAACTTCAGGGAAATCCCTATCGTCTCTGTTTCTCATTCCCTGTCAATGTGCTAGACTGGATTGCCTCACCTATCTTCTTCCACTTTGATTGGTAGGCTTCTTTCTTCCCAACATGTTACTTTGCAACCTGGTTCCAAATGGATGGTGTTGAAGAGGACACTGGACCATTGTGGAGATTTCTCAAAGGCTGCCGTCTTCTCACAAATATTGCCAATAGTATTGACCGCATCAACTCCAGTCGAGGCACAATGGGTTCAATTTTCACTTTTACAGCCGGGTGAAAAACGAGGGCTAGCGGATCAGCTGCTCATTTCCATGGAAACGAAAGTCAGGAGGGGTGTAAAATGGGCGGCCGTTCCATTAGCCCTTGTTTTCTGCCTGGCTATAAAAATATAAATTCACCCCAATGTGAGATGACTATATTCCTAGGAGCAACAGACACTGGGCTAGTTTACATAGAACTCCACTATTGAGTCTAATCTATTGTTGACTTCTTCGTAGAAGTTTTTAACGAGCCTTACGTTTTTCTACCTGACAAGAATGCAAAGACCTTTTCATTGTGTAAAGTGCTTGAGACACTTTGAAATCATATCAATACAAGCAGCATAGTATCTGTATTTGATCCAGGCCAGTGGTCCACACCTCCAGCAGTTTGCTTTCTGGATGACCTTAACCCTGCAGAATCTACTTGAAGAAAGAAAGAACTTGCATTTATATAGTTCCTTTGCCATTATCAGGACAAACCAAAGCACTTCACTTGTTTAAAAAGGGACAAAGAGATAGACCGAGTAATTATAGGCCAGTCAGTCTAACCTCGGAGGTGGACAAATTATTGGAAACAATTCTGAGGGAGAGCATAAATTGTCATTTAGAAAGGCACAGGTTAATCAAGGACAGTCAGCATGGATTTGTTAAGGGAAGGTCGTGTCTGACTAATTTGATTGGATTTTTTGAGCAGGTAACAAGAAGGGTCGATTAGGGTAACGCGTTTGATGTAGTGTACGTGGATTTTAGCAAGGCTTTTGACAAAGTCCCACATGGCAGACTGGTCAAAAAAGTAAAAGCCCATGGGATCCAAGGGAAAGTGGCCAGTTGAATCCAAAATTGGCTCAATGGCAGGAAGCAAAGGGTAATGGTTGACGGGTGTTTTTGCAGCTGGTAGGCTGTTTCCAGTGGGGTCCCGCAAGGCTCAGTACTAGGCCTCTTGCTTTTTGTGGTATATATTAATGATTTGGACTTGAATGTGGGGGCTTGATTAAGAAGTTTGCAGATGATACAAAAATTGGCCATGTGGTTGATAGTGAGGAGGAAAGCTGTAGACTGAGGGAAGTATCAATGGACTGGTCAGGTGGGCAGAAAAGTGGCAAATGTAATTCAATCTGGAGAAGTGTGAGGTAATGCATTTGGGGAGGGCAAACAAGGCAAGGGAGTACACCATAAGTGGGAGGATACTGAGAGGTGTAATGGAACAGAGGGACCTTGGAGTGCATGTCCACAGATCCCTGAAGGTAGCAGGACAGGTAGGTAAGGTGGTTAAAAAGGCATACGGGATTCTTTCCTTTATTAGCCAAGGCATGGAATATAAGAGCAAGGAGGTTATGCTAGAACTGTATAAAACATTGGTTAGGCCACAGCTTACTGCGTACAGTTCTGGTCACCACATTACAGGAAAGATGTGATTGAACTAGAGAGGGTACAAAGGAGATTTATGAGGATGTTGCCAGTGCTGGAGAATTTTAGCTATGAGAAAAAATTGGATAGGCTGGGGTTGTTTTCTTTGAAACAAAGGAGGCTGAGGGGAGATTTAATTGAGGTATATAAAATTACGATGGGACTAGATAGAGTGTATAGGGAGGACCTATTTCCCTTAGCAGATGGGTCAGTGACCAGGGGGCATAGATTTAAAGTAATTGGTAGAAGGATTAGAGGGGAGCTGAGGAGAAATTCTTTCACCCAGAGGATGGTGGGGGTCTGGACTTCACTGCCCGAAAGGGTGGTAGAGGCAGAAACCCTCAACTCATTTAAAAAGTACTTGGATGTGCACTTGAAGTGTCATAATCTACAGGGCTACGGACCAAGAACTGGAACATGGGATTAAGCTGGATAGCTCTTTGTCAGCCGGCGGGGACACGATGGGCCAAATGGCCTCCTTCTGTGCCGTAACTTTCTATGATTCACAGCTATTGTGAAATACTTTTTAAGTGTAGTTATAGTCATAATATAGGAAAACACAGCAGCCAATTTACATACAGCGAAATCCCGCAAACAGAAATGAGATAATTAATCTGTTTTAGTGGTGTTGGTTGAGGGATAAATGTCGACTTTTTGAATAGTACTCCTGCTTCTATTTCTTATGTTCTTAGTACCATTGGGATCTTTTACATGCACCTGAGAGGGCATATAGCTTAGCATTTCAACCAAACAACAGCACTCTTCACTGCCACAACGAAGTGTCAGCTTAGATTATCTGCTCAAGTCTCTGGAGTAGGACTTGAACCCATGACCTTCTGACTCAGTTGCGAGAATGCTACCAACTGAGCCAAGGCTGACGATCCATTAGTAATGTTAACGTGTTTGGTTTTAGCTTCATCTTGGGGAAAGTAATATCTGGCTGAGAACAATCTGAGTTTGGCACCTCATTCTTTTTCCCCTGTTATCTGCTCACTTCTAAAAGGCTCTGCCACTTGCACCAACCAACCTTCCATAGATGCCTGAAGACTTCTTGATTGCCAGAGCTAAAGAACTGAGAGCAATTA
This sequence comes from Heptranchias perlo, assembly GCF_035084215.1. Lineage (NCBI taxonomy): Eukaryota > Metazoa > Chordata > Chondrichthyes > Hexanchiformes > Hexanchidae > Heptranchias > Heptranchias perlo. The sequence continues at coordinate 14,773,700 of NC_090338.1, read as the reverse complement.
TGATTAAGGAGGGAGAAAGCAGGCACATTCATCTCATCCCAAATAAATCAAAGCTCTGACAGCAAGCATAGATTGGGAAGGCAAAGATTATTTCAATCTAATGAATCTTGATGCAAGACTAAAACTCTTAGTAGTATTCAGCTGATATTTCTGCTGTACGCTATAAAATACTTATATCATAGAATCATAATATGTTATAGCACAGAAGGAGGCCATTCAGCCCATCGTGTCTGTGCCAGCTCTTTGAAAGAGCTATCCAATTGTCCCACTCTCCTGCTGTTTCCCCATAGTCCTGTAAATTTTTTCCCTTCAAGTATTTATCCAATTCCCTTTTGAAAGTTACAATTGAATCTGCTTCCACCACCCTTCCAGGCAGTGCATTCCAGATTTTCCAATCACCTTAAATCTATGTCCTTTGGTTACTGACCCTTCTGCCACTGGAAACAGTTTCTCCTTATTTATTCTATCAAAACCATTCATGATTTTGAGCATCTCTATCAAATCTCCCCTTATCTTCTCTGCTCTAAGGAGAACAACACCAGCTTCTCCAGTCTCCCCACAAAACTGAAGTCCCTCATCCCTGGTACCATTCTAGTAAATCTTCCCTGCACCCTCTCTAAGACCTTGACATCCTTCCTAAAGTGTGGTGCCCAGAATTGAACACATTACTCCAGCTGAGGCCTAACCAGTGTTTTATAAAGATTTAGCATGACTTCCTTGCTTTTGTACTCTATGCCTCTATTAATAAACATGCCTCTATTAATAAACCTTCCGGATGTTTCTATATTTCTGCCTCTCTCTCTCTGTTTTTTTTTGGGTGTTTGTATATTCAGTGGCCTTGTAGGTAACACCTCTCTGTCTGCACACTGTGATTGCCTTGGCAACGGGCAGTTGGAAAGACTATCTGTAATCACCAGGTATTGTTCTGTGATTTATAAATGCGAAGGGTTCGAGGATTTCATTTCCACAACATTCACCTGAGGAAGAAGGAAGCCTCCGAAAGCTTATGCATTTCAAATAAAATTGTTGGACTATAACTTGGTGTTGTAAAATTGTTTACAATCTATTAATAAAGCCCAGGATCCCATATGCTTTTTTAACAGCTTTCTCAACTTGTCCTGCCACCTTCAAAGATTTGTGTACATACAAACTCAAGTCTCTCTGTGCCTGTACCCCCTTAAAATTTTACTATTTAGTTTATATTGGCCCTTCTAATTTTTCCACCAAAATTTTCCAAGAAGTAAAGGGAATTAGGGGATACGGGGAGCGAGCAGGAAATTGGACATGAAGCTGAGTTCGGATCGGTCAAGGCCCTGTGGGTGGCGGAGCGGGCCCAGGGGCTGAGTGGTCGGGTCCTGCTCCTACTTCTTGTGTTCTTTAGATTTGAGGTTAGGATCAGATCAGCCATGATCTTATTAAATGGCGGAGCAGGCTCGAGGGACCGATTGTCCTACTCCTGCTCCTATTTCTTATGTAAAATGTATCACTTCACACTTCTCTGCATTAAATTTCATCTGCCATGTGTCTGCCCATTTCACCAGTCTATCTATGTCCTCCTGAAGTTTGTTACTATCCTTAACATTGGTTACTACATTTCCGAAGTTTGTGTCATCTGCAAACTTTGAAATTATACCCTGTCCAGGTCATCAATATATATCAAAAAGAGCAACCCCTGGGGAACACCACCATATACTTCCCTACAGTCTGAAAAACAACCGTTCACCTTTACTCTCTGCTTTCTGTCCCTTAGCCAATTTTATATCCACACTGCCACTGTCCCTTTAATCCCATGGGCTTTAATTTTGCTTGCAAGTCTATTATGTGGTACTTTCTCCAAAATGCCTTTTGAAAGTCCATATACACAACATCAACCGCAGTACCCTTAGAAATCCTCTTTGTTACTTCATCAAAGAACTCAATCGAGATAGTTAAACATAATTTTTCTTTAAGAAATCCATGCTGATTTTCATTTGTTAGCCCATACTTTTCTAAATGCCAATTAATTTTGTTCTGGATTGTTGTCTCAAAATGTTTCCCCACCACTGATATTAGGCTGACTGGCCTATAATTGCCAGGTTTATCCCTCTCCTCTTTTGATCAGGGGTGTAACATTTGCAATCCTCCAGTCCTTGTGTCTGTAGGGAGATGACACCTCTGGTTCTGTGTATCAGATTCACTATGCATTTGCTATTGTCTGAAGACACCTAGCTTCTCTACGCAGTCACAACTTACGATATCATTTAATGTGTCATAGTCACCTACTTTGCAACTATCAGTGTAATTCATGTCCAAGAAACCGAATGCCTGTTTTTTTGATGTCCTTCCTGTATAATTTTTACTCCTTTGTGATTGCTTCTGCCGATCCGACTGTTCCTCTTTCCTCCTCATTGTCAATATCAGTCAATTATCCAGTTGTTTCTCCAAGTGTTCCTCATGCTGCATTGGCAAGGGTTCATCCATTGCAGCCTATTGTTTCATATTGTTCTCAGACTCCAAACGTTGGCCTTGGTTTACATCCATTCCTTCTTTCCATCCTTTATGCAGTGACTTCTAGTTATTGTCCCTTCCCCTATTTTATCTCCTGTGGTCTTGTATTTATTTGGATTCTTTATGCAAAAGTATCTCTCTCTCTATTTACTTTCCTTTCCATAGTCCTTTTATTCTATTTTAAATTCCTTTTAATGTAATCTCTTATTTATTACATCTATTTAAGCATTTATTTTATCTTATTCCTTCCATTCTGGAATTTCCGAATATGAATTTTACCTGTTTTCCAAAGTTCTCATGGACTTGGCCTTCATTCCAAAGCTGGGCTTCACATTAATAAACTCTGGGGCCCACCCAACTGAAAACCAGTCCCAAAGGTTTCTTTCTTCAAACAATCAAGACTCAGGACATTGAAGGTCGACTTGGTCACATCATCAAAGTGATTGACAATCTTCTGATGATTTTCTGAGTTCCAAGTCTAACACTACAGATGCTGGATGGAATAATGCAGCATTCATCCACCAGCCTGTGCTGCTGAAACCAATTACCTCAATGGCATCATCTAGACTTTGGAGAAAAGAAACTAAAAATGTGAACATTTGAAACCTGACTTCAGTAAACATGATTTTAACGATTATATTTTATATAGGCATCCTGGTGAACTGTTCTTTGAGAGACTGCTAGTAAACCCAGGGACACCCAATTATACGTGGCATGGGCATAAAAGGAAGAAACTTTCCTGCCAACAACTTTTTATGGAAACCTAAATGGGTTGTTTACAATGTTTTAAGATTAGGGCAGTACAGCCAACTCTATGGTTGGGAAGCTGGTGAGGAGGGGTCATCCAGTTGAAATTGTGAATCAGAGAGTGAGGAGAGAAATTAGGAGCAATTGTAGGTAGGTTGTTGGAGTTTGGAGGGATTTGTCACAGGAAGTAGACAAGGCAGAGACCCTTGCATCTGTTACGGGAAAATTGGATAAATATTTGAAGCAGTGGAAGATATGGTTCTGGGTTTGTGGGGGGGAGGGGGAGAAGGGAGATGAAACATCTAACAGAGTTCAGCCCTGGGCCAAAAAGACATCTGTTTTAATCACAGTGGCAGTGACGCATTACTGGATAGAAGTGTAGAAGACCCATAATTCATGGGCAGTGCGGCTGAATCGAGCAGTCTTGGTGGAGCAATGCAGCCAAACTGGGATTTTTATTATTTTTACAAAACAAGGCAAAATTTAAGATTTTTTATATTACAAATAACATTGAGCAGTTTCATAAAATGGTCTTACTATTGACCATGATCTCCTATACTCAAGGGAATACAAGCCTAGTCTATGCAACCCGTCCTCATAATTTAACACTTTTGAACATGACCTGGCGCTGCCTTATTACTGAGAGGAAACCTATTTATTTACTGGACAGGTACAAAAAATAATCTAAAAGGCTAATGGAATGTTGGCCATTATTTCAAGGGGGCTGGAATAAAAAGGGGAGGAAGTTATTTTACAGTTATCTAAAGCTCCGGTTAGACCCCATTTAGAATGCTGCGTTCAGTTCTGGGCACTGCACCTCAGGAAAGCAAAATTGGCCTTCATGGGGGTGCAGCACAAATTCATCAGAATGTTACCGGGGCTAAAATGGTTAAAATATGAGGTTAGGTTGCATAGACTAGGCTTGTATCCTCTTGAGTACAGAAGATTAAGGGGTGATCTAATTGAGGTATTTAAGATGATTAAAGGAGTTGATATTGTCGATAGAGAGAAACTATTTCCTCTGGCAGGGGAGTCCAGAACAAGGGGGCATAACCTTAAAATAAAGAGCTAGGCCATTCAGGGGTGATGTCAGGAAGCACTTCTTCACACAAAGGGTAGTGGAAATTTGGAACTCTCTCCCCCCAAGAAGGCTGGGGGTCAATTGAAAATTTCAAAACTGAAATTGGTAGATTTTGGTTAGGCAAGGGGGTTAAGGGATACGGAATCAAAGCAGGAAAATGGGAGTTGAGATACAGATCAGTCATGATCTAACTGAATGGTGGAACAGGCTTGAGGGGCTGAATGGCTTACTTCTGTTCCTCTGTTCCTATGTATTTGAATTACTACTGTGTCACTGAGAATCCTTTTGTTTGCATATCGTCATATCAATCAAACAAAATGTTGGCAGTACTAAGTTATCCCCTCCATGTAGCAACCTTTTTCACAGCTTGGCTCTCTAGCATTTAGCTCCCTCCGTGCTTATCAGCTGTGATTATTTTTGTGAACAGAATGCACATTCCAGCCATAAGCAGCACTGATTATTGCAGCAGAAGATAGCGCAGTGGAAGTCCTTGTGTGGTCCTGCTGTGCGCTGATGATGCACTTCCAGAACTTTGTTTCCAAATTTACCTTTTCAGGATTTTTAACATTTGTATAAAGCTACAATCCAGCAAAGGAATCCATAAGCAATGAATTAATTAACCTATAAATTAAATGAATACAAATTAAATTACCACCACACTGCAGTATCAAATACTTTGATTAGCAAAACAAAAAATAATGGGGATAATCTCTTTATTTTTGTGTTCCCACGATTTCTTTAGTTGTTAATAAGGGAGGAAGCAGACATTCCCCCATTTTTAGTTTCATAGAGGAATTGCACCCTAAGAGGAATGTTGATATGAAATGGATTTCTTACATGTGGATGCAGAAAAAGGAAAGACTTGCATTTATATAGCACCTTTCATGACCACAGGGCATGGAACATGGACTGGAAACAGCTACTTCAAAGTGAGAGAACAGAGGGAGGTATTAAAGGAGGAGGTAGTGAGGGTTCAGAGCAAATATGTTCCCACAAAGAAAAAGGGTGGGACTGCCAAATCTAGAGCCCCCTGTATGTCAAGGAGAATACAGGGTAAGATAAGATAAAAAGGGAGGAAACTTATGTCAGATACTGAGAGCTCAATACTGCAGAAAGCCTAGAGGTGTATAGAAAGTGCAGAAGTGAAATTAAAAAGGAAATTAGAAAAGAAAAGAGAGGGAATGAAAGAATATTGGCAAGTAAAATCAAGGAAAACCCAAAGATATTTTATAAATACATAAAGAGCAAGAGGATAACAAAGGAAAGAGTAGGGCCTATTAGAGACCACAAAGGTGACCTATGTATGGAGGCAGAAGATGTGGGTATGGCTCTTAATGAATATTTTGCGTCTGTCTTCACAAAAGAGAAGGATGATGCAGACGTTGTAATTAAGGAGGAGGAGTGTAAAATAATGGATGGGATAAACATAGTGAGGGAGGAAATATTAAGGGGATTAGCATCTTTGAAAGTAGATAAATCGCCAGGCCCGGATGAAATGTAGCCCAGACTGTTAAGAGAAACAAGGGAGGAAATAACGGAGACTCTGACTATCATTTTCCAATCCTCCCTGGCAGCAGGTGTGGTGCCAGAGGATTGGAGGACTGCTAACGTTGAACCGTTGTTTAAAAAGGGAGAAAGGGATAGACCAAGTAAGTACAGGCCAATCAGTCTAACCTTGGTGGTGGGCAAATTGTTGGAAAAAATTATGAGGGACAGTATTAATCGTCATTTAGAAAGGCACGGATTAATCAAGGACAGTCAGCATGGATTTGTTAAGGGAAGGTCGTGTATGACTAACTTGATTGAATTTTTTGAGGAGGTAACAAGGAGGGTCTATGAGGGTAGTGCATTTGATGTAGTCTACATGGATTTTAGCAAGGCTTTTGACAAGGTCCCACATGGCAGACTGGTCAAAAAAGTAAAAGCCCATGGGATCCAAGAAAAAGTGGCAAGTTGGATCCAAAATTGGCTCAGCGGCAGGAAGCAAAGGGTAATGGGTGATGGGTGTTTTTGTGACTGGAAGGCTGTTTCCAGTGGGGTTCTGCAGGGTTCAGTTCTAGGTCTCTTGCTTTTTGTGGTATCAATGATTTAGACTTAAATGTAGGGCACATGATTAAGAAGTTTGCAGATGATACAAAAATTGGCCATGTGGTTGATAGTGAGGAGGAAAGCTGTAGACTGCAGGAAGATATCAATGGACTGGTCAGGTGGGCAGAAAGCGGCAAATGGAATTCAATCTGGAGAAGTGTGAGGTAATGCATTTGGGGAGGGCAAACAAGACAATAAATGGGAGGATACTGAGAGGTGAAGAGGAACAGAGGGACCTTGGAGTGCATGTCCACAGATCCCTGAAGGTAGCAGGACAGGTAGATGAGGTGGTTAAGAAGACATACAGGATACTTTCCTTTATTAGCCGAGACATTGAGTATAAGAGCAGGGAGGTTACCCTGGAACTGTATAAAACACAAGTTAGGCCACAGCTTGAGTACTGTGTACAGTTCTGGTCACCGCATTACACGATAGATGTGATTGCAATAGAGAGGGTACAGAGGAGATTCATGAGGATGTTGCCAGGACTCGAGAATTTTAGCTACAAGGAAATATTGGATAGGCTGGGGTTGTTTTCTTTGGAACAGAGGAGGCTAAGGGGAGATTTAATTGACGTGTATAAAATTATGAAGGGCTTAGATAGAGTGGACAGGAAAGACCTACTTCTCCTAGTAGAGGGGTCTATAACCAGGGGACATAGATTTCAATTAATTAGTAAAAGGATTAAAGGGGAGTTGAGGAAAAAGTTTTTCACCCAGAGGGTGGTAAGGGTCTGGAACTCACTTCTTGAAAGGATAGTAGAGGCAGAAACCCTCATTGCGTTTAAAAGGTGCTTGGATGTGCACTTGAAGTGCCGTAACCCACAAGGCTACAGACCAAGAGTTGGAAAGTGGGATTAAGCAGGATGGCTCTTTTTTAGCCAGCACAGACACAATGGACTGAATGGCCTCCTTCTGTGCCATAAATTTCTATGATTCTATTGTTCTATGACATCCCAAAATGCTTTGCAGCCAGTGAAGTATTTTTGAAGTGTAGTCACTGTTGTAACGTAGGAAACCCAGCAGCCAATTTGCACACAGCAAGGTCCCACAAACAGCAATGTGGTAATGACCAGATCATCTTTTTTTTAGTGATGTTGGTTGAGGGATTAATATTGGCCAGGACACTGGAGAGAACTTTCCTGCTCTTCTTCAAATAGCACCATGGGATCTTTTATATCCACTTGAGAGGGCAGACAGGGCCTCAGTTTAACGTTTCATCTGAAAAACGGCACCTCCGACAGCGCAGCACTCCCTCAGCACAGCCTGGAGTGTCAGCCAAAATTTTTTGCTCAAATCTCTGGAGTGGGACTTGAACCCGTGACCTTCTGACTCAGCGGCAAGAGTGCTTTCAATGAGCCGCAGCTGAATCAAGGATTTTAGAATTGTAAACAATTTTACAACACCAAGTTATAGTCCAGCAATTTTATTTTAAATTCACAAGCTTTCGGAGATTTTCTCCTTCCTCAGGCAAATGTTTCAAGAGCTCCTTGAAGTCTACGCATTTATACATATTGAACAATACATGGTGTTTACAGACTGCCCCTGCAACTGCCTGTTGCCAAGGCAATCACCGTGTTCAGACAGAGAGGTGTTACCTGCAGAACCCCCGAATACACATTCAACAAAAAAACAAACAGGGAAAAAAAAGAGAAAAAAAAACACAGAGAGAGGCAGAAACATCCGGAAGGCAGAGAGAGCCAGCAAATGACCCATTATATTAAAAACAGATAACATTTGTTCGCTGGTGGGGTAACGTGTAGCGTGACATGAACCCAAGATCCCGGTTGAGGCCGTCCTCATGGGTGCGGAACTTGGCTATCAATTTCTGCTCGACGATTTTGCGTTGTCGTGTGTCTCGAAGGCCGCCTTGGAGTACGCTTACCCGAAGGTCGGTGGATGAATGTCCATGACTGCTGAAGTGTTCCCCGACTGGGAGGGAACCCTCCTGTTTGGCGATTGTTGCGCGGTGTCCGTTCATCCGTTGTCGCAGCGTCTGCATGGTCTCGCCAATGTACCATGCTCTGGGGCATCCTTTCCTGCAACGTATGAGGTAGACAACGTTGGCCGAGTCACAGGAGTATGAACCATGCACCTGGTGGGTGGTGTCATCTCGTGTGATGGTGGTATCCGTGTCGATGATCTGGCATGTCTTGCAGAGGTTACCGTGGCAGGGTTGTGTGGCGTCGTGGACGCTGTTCTCTTGAAAGCTAGGTAGTTTGCTGCGAACGATGGTCTGTTTGAGGTTGGGTGGCTGTTTAAAGGCGAGTAGTGGAGGTGTGGGGATGGCCATAGCGAGGTGTTTGTCCTCATTGATGACATGTTGAAGGCTGCGGAGAACATGGCGTAGTTTCTCCGCTCCGGGGAAGTACTGGACGACAAAGGGTACTCTGTTGGTTGCGTCCCGTGTTAGTCTCCTGAGGAGGTCTATGCGATTTTTTGCTGTGGCCCGTCGGAACTGTCGATCGATGAGTCGAGCGTCATATCCCGTTCTTACTAGGGCGTCTTTCAGCGTCTGTAGGTGTCCATCGCGTTCCTCCTCGTCTGAGCAGACCCTGTGTATTCGCAGGGCCTGTCCATAGGGGATGGCCTCTTTGACGTGGTTAGGGTGGAAGCTGGAAAAGTGGAGCATCGTGAGGTTGTCCGTGGGCTTGCGGTAGAGTGAGGTGCTGAGGTGCCCGTCTTTGATGGAGATTCGTGTGTCCAAGAAAGAAACTGATTCTGAGGAGTAGTCCATGGTGAGCTTGATGGTGGGATGGAACTTGTTGATGTTATCGTGTAGTCTCTTTAGTGATTCCTTGCCGTGGGTCCATAGAAAGAAAATGTCGTCGATGTATCTGGTGTATAGTGTTGGTTGGAGGTCTTGTGCAGTGAAGAAGTCCTGCTCGAACTTGTGCATGAAAATGTTGGCGTATTGGGGTGCGAATTTGGTCCCCATGGCTGTTCCGTGTGTTTGGGTAAAGAACTGGTTATCGAAGGTGAAGACATTGTGATCCAGGATGAAGCGGATGAGTTGTAGGATGGCTTCCGGAGATTGGCTGTTGTTGGTGTTGAGTATTGATGCTGTCGCAGCGATGCCGTCATCGTGGGGGATACTGGTGTATAGTGCCGAGACGTCCATCGTGGTGAGAAGTGTTCCTGGTTCAACTGGTCCGTGGGTACTGAGTTTTTGTAGGAAGTCTGTAGTGTCACGACAGAAGCTGGGGGTTCCCTGTACGATGGGTTTCAGGATGCCCTCGATGTATCCAGAGAGGTTCTCACACAGGGTTCCGTTGCCTGATACGATGGGACGTCCGGGTGTGTTGGCTTTGTGTATCTTTGGGAGGCAGTAGAAGTCTCCCACGCGGGGATTACGTGGGATGAGAATGCGTAGGATGCTTTGAAGGTCTGGATCGAAGGTCTTGATCAGTTTGTTGAGCTGGTGGGTGTGTTCTTTGGTCGGATCTGCGGGTAACCGTCTGTAGTGTTCCTGGTTGTCCAGTTGTCGGTATGCTTCTTTGCAATAGTCTGTTCTGTTCTGTATGACTATGGCTCCTCCTTTGTCCGCTGGTTTGATGACGATGTTGCGGTTGGTCTTGAGAGCGTTGATGGCGTTGCGTTGTGCTCGGGTGACATTCTGGACTGTCTTCTGAGTGCGGCTGATGAATCTGGCATTGACGCATTGACGCATTGACTCAGGACACAGCAGACCAGCTACGTTATACCGCCAAACAGACGAGGCAACGGAACTACGCTGCCTACATGAAAACCAAGAGCAGGAAGCTTGAGAAACTCGGCATCACCACCAGCAACGACCAAGCTTCCCCTGGTACCACGGTTGCAACCACAGGGAAGTCTATTGTCAATTTATCCGACCACACCCTTCAACCAGACGAAATCGAAGTTCTCAGCCGAGGGCTCAATTTCTGCCCCACTACCAAAATGGACCCCACTAGTCTCGCGGCGGACACAGAGGAATTCATCAGGAGAATGAGGCTCCGGGAATTCTACCACAAACCCCAAGATTTCAGCAGCGAACCCAATGAGACAATCGACGATCCGGAACAGCAGACAGAGGGATCCGCGGTACAGCAACCGAAGAGGAAAGAGTCAAACTGGACTCCTCCGGAGGGTCGCTGCCCTCAGCTGGACATGTATGCTCAAGCTGTCAGGAAATGCGTCAATGCCAGATTCATCAGCCGCACTCAGAAGACAGTCCAGAATGTCACCCGAGCACAACGCAACGCCATCAACGCTCTCAAGACCAACCGCAACATCGTCATCAAACCAGCGGACAAAGGAGGAGCCATAGTCATACAGAACAGAACAGACTATTGCAAAGAAGCATACCGACAACTGGACAACCAGGAACACTACAGACGGTTACCCGCAGATCCGACCAAAGAACACACCCACCAGCTCAACAAACTGATCAAGACCTTCGATCCAGACCTTCAAAGCATCCTACGCATTCTCATCCCACGTAATCCCCGCGTGGGAGACTTCTACTGCCTCCCAAAGATACACAAAGCCAACACACCCGGACGTCCCATCGTATCAGGCAACGGAACCCTGTGTGAGAACCTCTCTGGATACATCGAGGGCATCCTGAAACCCATCGTACAGGGAACCCCCAGCTTCTGTCGTGACACTACAGACTTCCTACAAAAACTCAGTACCCACGGACCAGTTGAACCAGGAACACTTCTCACCACGATGGACGTCTCGGCACTATACACCAGTATCCCCCACGATGACGGCATCGCTGCGACAGCATCAATACTCAACACCAACAACAGCCAATCTCCGGAAGCCATCCTACAACTCATCCGCTTCATCCTGGATCACAATGTCTTCACCTTCGATAACCAGTTCTTTGCCCAAACACACGGAACAGCCATGGGGACCAAATTCGCACCCCAATACGCCAACATTTTCATGCACAAGTTCGAGCAGGACTTCTTCACTGCACAAGACCTCCAACCAACACTATACACCAGATACATCGACGACATTTTCTTTCTATGGACCCACGGCAAGGAATCACTAAAGAGACTACACGATAACATCAACAAGTTCCATCCCACCATCAAGCTCACCATGGACTACTCCTCAGAATCAGTTTCTTTCTTGGACACACGAATCTCCATCAAAGACGGGCACCTCAGCACCTCACTCTACCGCAAGCCCACGGACAACCTCACGATGCTCCACTTTTCCAGCTTCCACCCTAACCACGTCAAAGAGGCCATCCCCTATGGACAGGCCCTGCGAATACACAGGGTCTGCTCAGACGAGGAGGAACGCGATGGACACCTACAGACGCTGAAAGACGCCCTAGTAAGAACGGGATATGACGCTCGACTCATCGATCGACAGTTCCGACGGGCCACAGCAAAAAATCGCATAGACCTCCTCAGGAGACTAACACGGGACGCAACCAACAGAGTACCCTTTGTCGTCCAGTACTTCCCCGGAGCGGAGAAACTACGCCATGTTCTCCGCAGCCTTCAACATGTCATCAATGAGGACAAACACCTCGCTATGGCCATCCCCACACCTCCACTACTCGCCTTTAAACAGCCACCCAACCTCAAACAGACCATCGTTCGCAGCAAACTACCTAGCTTTCAAGAGAACAGCGTCCACGACGCCACACAACCCTGCCACGGTAACCTCTGCAAGACATGCCAGATCATCGACACGGATACCACCATCACACGAGATGACACCACCCACCAGGTGCATGGTTCATACTCCTGTGACTCGGCCAACGTTGTCTACCTCATACGTTGCAGGAAAGGATGCCCCAGAGCATGGTACATTGGCGAGACCATGCAGACGCTGCGACAACGGATGAACGGACACCGCGCAACAATCGCCAAACAGGAGGGTTCCCTCCCAGTCGGGGAACACTTCAGCAGTCATGGACATTCATCCACCGACCTTCGGGTAAGCGTACTCCAAGGCGGCCTTCGAGACACACGACAACGCAAAATCGTCGAGCAGAAATTGATAGCCAAGTTCCGCACCCATGAGGACGGCCTCAACCGGGATCTTGGGTTCATGTCACGCTACACGTTACCCCACCAGCGAACAAATGTTATCTGTTTTTAATATAATGGGTCATTTGCTGGCTCTCTCTGCCTTCCGGATGTTTCTGCCTCTCTCTGTGTTTTTTTTTCTCTTTTTTTTCCCTGTTTGTTTTTTTGTTGAATGTGTATTCGGGGGTTCTGCAGGTAACACCTCTCTGTCTGAACACGGTGATTGCCTTGGCAATGGGCAGTTGCAGGGGCAGTCTGTAAACACCATGTATTGTTCAATATGTATAAATGCGTAGGCTTCAAGGAGCTCTTGAAACATTTGCCTGAGGAAGGAGAAAATCTCCGAAAGCTTGTGAATTTAAAATAAAATTGCTGGACTATAACTTGGTGTTGTAAAATTGTTTACAATTGTCAACCCCAGTCCATCACCGGCATCTCCACATCAAGGATTTTAGAAGTGAACAAGCAACAAATACAAAAGCCAAAACTCTGAATAAATTGAACAAAAACAGGCCCATTTGAGGTAGTTGAGCCAGAAAGACATGACTTCAGCTCCAAGGACTGCTTCTCCCTGCTCTTAGCTTTCTCAATCGAATGAGTTTGTCATCCCGCAGTTGGGCCGCTGAATAAAGCACTCCATGCAAGTCAAGTTTCCCATCGTGGACGAGGAGAAAAGAAAACAAGACCAACCAAGCTCTCCCTGCTTGAACTGCTCATCCCACTGACCAACCATTGAATTGTACCAATTGCTGTTAAAATGAGGCCAGGAGCTGCCCTTCACTTTCAAAGGTAGCACTGGCTGAGTTTTAGAACTAGTACTGCTTTGAAAACCCAACAACATACCCCAGTCAGCGTGAGAGTTTAGTAACAGCGGTTCTAAATGCTTGTTGGCAGCTTTGCCCCATCACAAGCCTCTTCAATGATGTCAAGGAGCAATCTTTTCATCAAATGTACAATGATAGGCAGTTGTGGAACAGGCAGTCAATGGACAATTTCACTCTGCAAAATTCAGGAGATTGGAAACTTAATGGATCAAGTAGATTATATCGAAAAGACTTCCCCACACCATTAAACCTTTGTGAAGGAAGGTGGCACAGCAATAATCACCTTTAACAGGTTTCATTTCCTGCGGCAGCAAACTGGAGAAGGCATTCCTGTAAAATTTCTCTGTGTGCTATTTTTACGGAGTCATTAACCCATTGAAAATGAAGGGTTAAGTGGGCTTATTTTAAACCAGTTAATGACTGCCTTATGATAGTGCACTAAGAAATTTTACAGGATTCTCGTTAATCAATTCTGCTAACCAGAGGAAATTCAACACTTATATTTACTGTCTTGAGTAGGGGCTAGAAGGTTCATGTACTTGACCTCATTTCGTCATCTAACCTGACAAGACATCATGCACCCATTAGACAAAACTATAATTAAATGGCTAATATTTGCAGTAGCTATCTTACTTCAATATTATCCTAGCAAGTACTTTTGTTTCTTAAATGAACATTTTTTTTTAATGATGAGATTTTATTCAACAGCTATTAACTGCTCAGCATGTTAACAATGTGATCATCCAGCGGGGGTCCTTTCACACTCTCTGAAGTGCTGAAGGCTGTCAGGAGTATCTCTTGATCTGAACTGTAGAACTGGGCCGTTAACCCCTCGAACACCATGAGGTTTTTTTTTAGAAATAAATTACTAATGTTAAAACTTACTCTTATTCTAAAATAAACTAAAATCAATTCATTGTGGAACGGTGCGATTCCATACTAAACTGAGGCTCCATTTTATGTAACGTTAAACTGTAGAAAGCTATGGAAAGCCAGGTTTATGAATCTTAATTGACAATAACAACTGCAAATGGTTTTCTGTAACTGTAAGGATTTACCCTTTAATGTCTGAAATTGCATATTTATTTTGTAAACATGAAAATATTTCTCATCTTTTATTTGTTAAACAGAGTTATGTTGTCCATATCTTGTGGCGTCATAGAATTTACTGCACAGAAACCGGCCATTCGGCTCAAATGGTCTGTGCCGATGTTTATGCTCCACGCGAGCCTCCTCTCACCCCTATTCATCTAACCTTATTAATATATTCTTGTATTCCTTTCTCTCTCATGTGTTTATCTAGCTTCCCCTTAAATACATCTGTGTATTCGCCTCAGCTACTCAATGTGGTAGCATGTTCCACATTCTAATCACTCTGAGTAAAGAAGTTTCTCCTGAATTCCCTATTGGATTTATTAGTGACTATCTTACATTTATAGCCCTAGTTTTGGACTTCCCCACAAGCAGAAACGTCTTCTCTACGTCTACCCTATCGAGCCCCTTCATAATTTTAAAGACCTCTATCAGGTCACTCCACAGCCCTCTCTTTTCTAGATTAATAGTCACAGTAGAATTTTGTTGCATGAAATAGAACAGGAGGGAAAGAAAAGGTGTGTATAACCAGATTTGTGTATAAAAATTGCAGTGGAATCATGACATAAGCCAAACATTCACACAATGGGGATTTGCAAACTACAGCTTCATATGTTTCACTGCATGTGCAATGGTCTGGAATCTATAATCATTAAAAAAATTGCCGTTTGTCCCTTTCTAGTAATCTCATTGACCAACAGTTGTCACATGGCCATTTTGTCCATGTCATGTTCTAGCAAGCTCACGGGACCAATGCTGGTAGGCAAGGTTTGGAGGGGGGCGGGGGGGCGGAGGTGAGAGGTTGGGGTAGGGCCCAGGATTCAGCAAAAAGAAACTCATGTTCATTACAAAAAAATCAGAAAGCACAAAATGAACCAATCAAATCACACCAAGTGGCCATTCTTTATGTGTCAGCCTAGACAGTGAATGTTAACAAACTATTCCAACATGGTAAATATCACATCACAACAACAACTTGCATTCATATAGCGCCTTTAACATCCTCCTCCGCAATGCATCCTAGAAGCCAGATCTTCCCATGAGTGGGAGAATCCCAAGATAACTTAAGCTATGATATTTCCAGTGACAATATTAGCTGTGAGGACTGAAAGGATATAATTATCAGGAAAGGCTGAACAGGCTGGGGCTCTTTTCTCTAGAAAAGAGAAGGCTGAGGGGTGACCTGATAGAGGTCTTTAAGATAATGAAGGGGTTCGATAGGGTAGAGGTAGAAAAAATGTTTCCACTTGTGGGGTAGTAAAACTGGAGTTCATAAATATAAGATAGTCGCTAATAAATCCAAGAGGGATTTCAGGAGAAACTTCTTTACCCAAACATTGATAAGAATGTGGAATGTGCTACCACAAAGAGTAGTTGAGGCAAATAGCATAGATGCATTTCAGGGGTAGCTAGATAAGCAGATGAGGGAGAAAGGAATAGAAGGGTATCCTGATAGGGTTAGATCAAGTGAGGTGGGAGGAAGCTCGTGTGGAGCATAAACGCTGGCATAGAACAGTTGGGCCGAATAGCCTGTTTCTGTGCTGTAGTTTCGATGTAACATTTCATAGTAAAAATCTGGGGGGTGATTTTAAACCCCAAGAACGAGTGGCAGGTGAGAGTTGAAAATAGTTTTTTTTGTGTCACAACCGCAAAATTTTCGGACTTTGCATTACATAAGAACATAAGAAATAGGAGCAGGAGTAGGCCAATCGGCCCCTCGAGCCTGCTCCGCCATTCAATAAGATCATGGCTGATCTGATCCTAACCTCAAATCTAAATTCATGTCCAATTTCCTGCCCGCTCCCCGTAACCCCTAATTCCCTTTACTTCTAGGAATCTGTCTATTTCTGTTTTAAATTTATTTAATGATGTAGCTTCCACAGCTTCCTGGGGCAGCAAATTCCACAGACCTACTACCCTCTGAGTGAAGAAGTTTCTCCTCATCTCAGTTTTGAAAGAGCAGCCCCTTATTCTAAGATTATGCCCCCTAGTTCTAGTTTCACCCATCCTTGGGAACATCCTCACCGCATCCACCCGATCAAGCCCCTTCACAATCTTATATGTTTCAATAAGATCGCCTCTCATTCTTCTGAACTCCAATGAGTAGAGTCCCAATCTACTCAACCTCTCCTCATATGTCCACCCCGTCATCCCCGGGATTAACCGAGTGAATCTTCTTTGTACTGCCTCGAGAGCAAGTATGTCTTTTCTTAAGTATGGAGACCAAAACTGTATGCAGTATTCCAGGTGCGGTCTCACCAATACCTTATATAACTGCAGCAATACCTCCCTGTTTTTATATTCTATCCCCCTAGCAATAAAAGCCAACATTCCGTTGGCCTTCTTGATCACCTGCTGCACCTGCACACTGACTTCCCAGTGGGAAGCCTGTACTTTTCCGCGCTGACGTTAAACCCGGAAATAAAGCCGGGTTGTGGTCGCGACCCAAAAGACAACCATTTTCAACTCCCACCCTCCCCCAACCTACCTGTTCTTGTGGTTTAAAAGCACCCCCCTGGTCTCTGGGGTTACTTACAGGAGTAATACCTCACATCTGCATTCACCATCAGCTGGCCAATATCGTAGGTCTCAATCACATTAGTGTCCCATTTCTTTTTGTAGTATGTGTCATGAAGAACATCGTAGAGGGTCTCCGCAGAAACATCCTTGCAGTTAATTCTCATCTGGAAGAAGAAATATTGACAGATTGGAGAGATCCATTGCAGGTTTAAAGAAAACACAGAACTAAGCCAAATGTGGTAGCAGGGTTGTATTGTATTTAAGATTCAACATATACAACATATACAATTAGTGTTAGTGAACTGAACAAATGTGAGTTCTCTGTGTTGTGATAGTCATAAATAAAACACTGGGCAAAAAGCTCTGATGGGAAGTGATATTAGTTTGATAATATAAAATGAAACAGAGGCGTGTTTTCATTTAAGTGAGCTCTGCTTCTCCTTTTCAATATGGTAGAGTTTTAATACGTAAATTTTACTGTACAACCAGATATGTGAGGACTCGTGTGGCCTTTTGGGATTTCTGGTTTGAATCTTCTTATTATCAAAAGAAAATTCTGAAATGAGTTATCCTCTTGAAGAAGAGATTCATCTTCAGTGAACTCCAGTTTGCCTAGCTGTGAAATTACCTCTACCACTGTGGTAAAGTCAACAGGAAACCCAAATGAAAAAAGACAGGTCCCCCACCCCAGGAATGGCAGTTCTGGTCCCAGACCCATGAGGGATGGCAAATCTGACAATGGCTGGTCTTTGATTAAGAGTTAGCTGTGGGTAACATTATTTTTTGATGCTTTAGTAGCAGAGTAACTGGTTTCTTTTTCCCTTTTTTGGCTGAGATCTCTTTAACGAGTATCCCCGATGTGTCTATTCTCTGTATTTTTCCCCTGCTGTGTTTGTACGTGCAGTCCTGATTCAGTTATCCTCAGCTCTATAATCACTGGTTCAGATGTTCCTCAGGTATTTGTTCCTCATTGCTGTGATCTCTTTGTAGATTCTCTTTAGTTTGTTAATGTGTGTGCGCACACACATGCATATGTACATGTGCACAATTCAGCCATTTCATCCGGTGTAAGTTTGGAAAATGACCAAAGTTGCCCAGGATAACAATGCGATTTATTTGAAAGCAACGCCCACAGCATAACAAGTGACACTGAAACGTGACATATAAATTAGCAGATGTTCTATGGCATTGCTCATGTGAAATCCAATGAGTTGCTGTTGGATAATGATAAGATTATACAATGTAAAATACAGAGGCATTCTTACATTTCTAAGGAAGAGCCATGTTTTTCATGATCACAACAATTAATTATAATTAGGGACAGTCTTAGGTCAGTTGCAAGTTAGTTCCCATTGGTGAAGGAAGTTTACAGATTAACATGTGCTTATAAATTTCAGGCCACAGGACAGAGAAAAGCAGCATGAAATAATTATTTTTATATTTTTATGACTTTGAAGTGTTATATCTGAAATGTCCTTTACGCGTACACAATATGGGGGTTGATTTTCCTCTGATGTTACACCAGTCAACCAGTGTAACCTGGGCAGGAGTGAGATGGAGTAGCTGTTCCTCCAACCCGACACCAATTATGGGGTTTGCGGCGGGAGTGACTTCAATTGTGTATAATATGTTCGCCCAAATATAGGCAGGCACAGTATAATAGAACGCAAATAATGGATGATGTCATGCGACATAGTTCCTATCATTTACATTCTAGCAATGCTGGACACAAGAAACACGAGCACGGTGTTCCCATCTGGAGTTGCTATGGGGACTAACATTTAATTGGCCACTTTAACAAGACAAGCAATCACAGAGCTAATCGTTTTCTCAGTCAAAGTTGGAATTTAACATTTTTTAAACTTTGTTAAGAATTTCTAAGTTTTCATTCGGCACTGCAAGCCCTACTACACTGTGGAAAGGCTCCGTTGCCATTTCTCTCCCCCCCCTCCCCTCCTTCCACCCAAAACAGGCGTCCCTGCAGTGCTGAAAATGGTTGCAGTACCCAGCTTCCGTATGGAAATTACCCCGGGAAATGGGCCAAGGTTTGGAGTGTAGGTAAGGGACAGGCAGAAATCCTGCAAGAATCGCCGCCATTGTGGCAAAGAGGAGATTCACCCTATGGTTTATAAAAACTCTACATCATCCATGGGAGAGTGCAAAGGCTGGGAAATCAGGAAGGGTTCGATTTTGCTGAATCCTTATTCAGTTCTTGTGATTTTCCAGCCAGCATTTTAAGATGCTTTAACAGAAAATATGCAACTTAAATTCTTAAAATGGCTTTTGGATTGAGTGCTCTTCACTATTTGAGATTTTTGAAGGTAGCATTAGAGGATAAAAGTACTTCAGTGCAGAACTGAGGGGGTGCTGCACCTTCAGAGGTGCCTTCTTTCAGATGAGATGTTGAACCGAGGCCCCGTCTGCCCTCTCAGTTGGATGTAAAAGTTCCCATAGCACTATTTCAAAGAAAACCAGGGGAGTTCTCCCCGATGTCAGGGCCAATATATATTCCTCAACCAATATCACTAAAAAAAACAGATTATCTGGTCATCATCTCATGACTAGAATAGAAAAGCAGAATATTTTTTAACAGGTGAGATCTTAGAAATGTTGGTAGTCAGAAGGACTTGGGTGTCCTTGTACATGAATCACAGAAAGTTAACATGCAGGTACAGCAAGCAATTAGGAAGGCAAATGGTATGTTAGCCTTTATTGCAAGGGGATTGGAGTATAAGAGTAAGGAGGTCTTGCTGCAGTAATATTGGGCTCTGGTGAGACCACACCTGGAGTACTGTGTACAGTTTTAGTCTCCTTACCTAAAGAAAGATATACTTACCTTAGAGGGACTGCAACGAAGGTTCGCTAGATTGAATTCTGGGATGAGAGGGTTGTCCCATGAGGAGAGATAGAGTAAACGGGGCCTAGATTCTCTAGAGTTCAGAAGAATGAGAGGTGATCTCATTGATATATATAACATTTTTAGAGAGCTTGACAGGGTAGATGCTGAGAGGCTGTTGCCCCTGGCTGGAGAGTCTAGAACTAGAGGTCATAGTCTCAAGATAAGGGGTAGGCCATTTAGGAACGAGGTAAGGAAAAATTTCTTCATTCAGAGGGTTGTGAATCTTTGGAATTCTCTACCCCAGAGGATTGTGGATGCTCAGTCATTGAGTGTATTCAAGACTGAGATCGATGGATATTTGGGCACTAAGGGAATCAAGGGATCTGGGGATAAGGTGGGAAAGTGGAGTTGAGGTTGAAGATCAGCCATGATCTTAATGAATGGCAGAGGAGGCTGAAGGGGCCGTATGGCCTATTCTTGCTCCTATTTCTTATGTTCTTATGTTTGTGGGACCTCGCTATGAGGGACTTAAAAGCTGAATTCCAGAGGTGAGGTGAGAGTGACTGCCCTTGACATCAAGGCAGCATTTGACAGAGTGTGGCACCAAGGAGCCCTAGTAAAATTGAGGTCAATGGGAATCAGGGGGAAAACTCTCCAGTGGCTGGAGTTATACCTAGCACAAAGGAAGATGGTAGTGGTTGTTGGAGGCCAATCATCTCAGCCCCAGCACATTGCTGCAGGAGTTCCTCAGGGCAGTGTCCTAGGCCCAACCATCTTCTGCTGCTTCATCAATGACCTTCCCTCCATCATAAGATCAGAAATGGGGATGTTCGCTGATGATTGCACAGTGTTCAGTTCCATTCACAACCACTCAGATATTGAAGCAGTCCGTGCCCGCATGCAGCAAGACCTGGACAATATCCAGGATTGGGCTCATAAGTGGCAAGTAACATTCACGCCAGACAAGTGTCAGGCAATGTCCATCTCCAACAAGAGAGAGTCTAAACACCTCCCCTTGACATTCAACGGCATTACCATCACCGAACCACCCACCAATGGGGTCACCATTGACCAGAAACTTAACTGGACCAGCCACATAAATACTGTGGCTACAAGAGCAAGTCAGAGGCTGGGTATTCTGCGGCGAGTGACTCACCTCCTGACTCCCCAAAGCCTTTCCACCATCTACAAGGCACAAGTCAGGAGTGTGATGGAATACTCTCCACTTGCCTGGATGAGTGCAGCTCCAACAACACTCAAGAAGCTCGACACCATCCAGGACAAAGCAGTCCGCTTGATTGGCACCCCATCCGCCACCCTAAACATTCACTCCCTTCACCACCGGCGCACCGTGGCTGCAGTGTGTACTATCTATAGGATGCACTGCAGCAACTCGCCAAGGCTTCTTCGACAGCAGCTCCCAAACCCGCGACCTCTACCACCTAGAAGGACAAGAGCAGCAGGCACATGGGAACAACACCACCTGCACGTTCCCCTTCAAGTCACACACCATCCCAACTTGGAAATATATCGCCGTTCCTTCATCGTCGCTGGGTCAAAATTCTGGAACTCCCTACCTAACAGCACTGTGGGAGAACCTTCAACACACGGACTGCAGCGGTTCAAGAAGGCGGCTCACCACCATCTTCTTGGTAAATTCTTGGCAATTAAGGATGGGCAATACATGCTGGCCTTGCCAGCGATGCCCACATCCCATGAACGAACAAAAAAAATTTAGCTGCCACGTTTCATACATTACAACAGTGACTACACTTCAAAAGTACTTCATTGTATTGCTTTGGCACGTCCTGAGGATGTGAAACACCTGTATAAATGTGAGACTTTCTTTCTTTTAAAGGGATGGATGGGAATTGGGTTCACTTGCAGCAGAGGTGGACTGCCTGTACCTGCACTTACCCATGCCGATGTACAAACTGACCCAGGCACATCAACCGAGGAATGTTTGTTCATTGAATCTCCACATTTATAAAGCTAAGTTCTTTCTTCTTTCTTTAATAGACATAATTTAATGCCACAGATCGTTCCAGCTGCAGTGTTTGGAGAGTTGTCACTGAATATGCCCTCCTGCCATATATGGACTAAATACAACCTAACTGTTGAAACATTTTCTTCATTGCGCCAAACATTGTAACAATATTTAAGAAGATTATACTTACCCTGTTAACTTGCACTCTCTGCCCCTAACTGTCAGAAATCCAGGGATACTTAAAAAAGAAATTAGGAGATCTAGGAGGGGCCATGAAATAACACTGGCGAGCAAAATAAAGGAAAATCCTAAGATGTTTTATAAGTATATTAAGGGTAAGAGGATGACTAGGGAAAAAATAGGGCCCATTAGGGACAAAAATGGCAATCTGTGTGTGGAGCCGGCAGATGTAGGAGGGGTTCTAATGAATTTTTTGCATCTGTTTTCACTATGGAGAAGGACGATGTAGACATAGAAATACGGCAGGGGGACTGTGATATACTCGAACATATTAACATCGAGCGGGAGGAGGTATTGGCGGTTTTAGCAGGCCTAAAAATGGATAAATCCCCAGGCCCGGACGAAATGTATCCCAGGCTACTGTGTGAGGCAAAGGAGGAGATTGCGGGGGCTCTGACACATATATTCAGAACCTCTCTGGCCACAGGGGATGTGCCAGAGGACTGGAGAACCGCTAATGTAGTACCATTATTTAAGAAGGGGAGTAGGGAAAAACCGGGGAACTACAGGCCAGTGAGCCTAACATCAGTGGTAGGAAAATTATTGGAAAAAATTCTGAAGGACAAAATTAGTCTCCACTTGGAGAAGCAAGGATTAATCAGGGATAGTCAACATGGCTTTGTCAAGGGAAGATCATGTCTGACTAATTTGATTGAATTTTTTGAGGGGGTGACTAGGCGTGTGGATGAGGGTAACGCAGTGGATGTGGTATACATGGATTTCAGTAAGGCCTTCGATAAAGTCCCCCACAGGAGACTGGTCAAGAAGGTACGAGCCCATGGAATCCAGGGTGCCTTGGCACTTTGGATACAAAACTGGCTTAGTGGCAGAAGGCAGAGGGTGATGGTCGAAGGTTGTTTTTGTGACTGGAAGCCTGTGGCCAGTGGGGTACCACAGGGATCGGTGCTGGGTCCCTTGCTGTTTGTGGTCTACATTAATGACTTGGATATGAATGTAAAAGGTATGATCAGTAAGTTCGCTGATGATACAAAGATTGGTAGGGTGGTAAATAGCGAAGAGGATAGCCTCAGTCTGCAGGACGATATAGATGGGTTGGTCAGATGGGCGGAACAGTGGCAAATGGAATTTAACCCGGAAAAGTGCGAGGTGATGCACTTTGGAGGGACTAACAAGGCAAGGGAATACACAATGAATGGGAGGACCCTAGGCAAGACAGAGGGTCAGAGGGATCTTGGTGTGCAAGTTCACAGATCCCTGAAGGCGGTGGAACAGGTAGATAAGGTAGTAAAGAAGGCATGTGGGATACTTGCCTTTATTAGCCGAGGCATAGAATATAAGAGCAAGGAGGTTATGATGGAGCTATATAAAACACTGGTTAGGCCACAGCTGGAGTACTGTGTGCAGTTCTGGTCGCCACACTACAGGAAGGATGTGATCGCTTTGGAGAGGGTGCAGAGGAGATTCACCAGGATGTTACCAGGGCTGGAGCGCTTCAGCTATGAAGAGAGACTGGGAAGATTGGGTTTGTTTTCCTTGGAGCAGAGGAGGCTGAGGGGGGACATGATTGAGGTGTACAAAATTATGAAGGGCACAGATAGGATGGATACTAAGGAGCTTTTTCCCTTCGTTGAGGGTTCTATAACAAGGGGACATAGATTCAAGGTAAAAGGCGGGAGGTTTAGAGGGGATTTGAGAAAGAACTTTTTCACCCAGAGGGTGGTTGGAGTCTGGAACTCACTGCCTGAAAAGGTTGTGGAGGCAGGAACCCTCACAACATTCAAGAAGCATTTGGATGAGCACTTGAAATGCCATAGCATACAAGGCTACGGACCAAATGCTGGAATATGGGATTAGAGTAGACAGGGCTTGATGGCCGGCGCGGACACGATGGGCCGAAGGGCCTCTATCCGTGCTGTATAACTCTATGAAAAGAGAGGCCAGTGGGACAAGTGCATCCATTGTGAAACCTTGAATATCTTCATAACAGATGATTATAGGAAAGATATCCGACAACTGCAAGGCCTGTTTTAGCCTCCCACTCTAGATTCTCAAAAACAATTAATTGTGACAACTGCAGGGGCTTGCAAGGGGCTCAGTGAGCTTAACATGAATAGAAAAAAAAATACCAAAATTTCCTCCCCATTCCTAGGCATGGATTTTCTGTCATTATTCCCTCGGAGCCTTGGGCCTGTGAAGCCTGACCATCAAGTTACTCCTTAACTAGGAGACTGAAAACCATTATGGCTGAATGTTTGGCTTTGAAACAAACTCTGCAGCTACTTTGGAACTGATTGCATTTGCTGTTTGGGTCTGAAGTATGTGACAGTGGGTGGTTCCTTCTTTTAGCAATTGGAGCTAAGAATTTCATTGCTCTCAGTGCTCTGCTCAACCTTATAACCTGCGTCCTCTTTATACTTTTGCAAAATTATTTCTGCTGTATTTAATTTGCCAGAGGAATTACTATAGTCTACCCTGAGGCCTGTGTGTAGTAAATCATTCTTTCTCCACAGCTGCAAGAATATCCAAAAGTCTATCAGGTCATTTTAGAAACACAGAAACATAGAAAATAGGAGCAGGAGTAGGCCATTCGGTCCTTCGAGCCTGCTCCGCCATTCAATATGATCATGGCTGATTCTCTATCTAAATACCATATTCCCACTCTCTCCCCATACCCCTTAATGCCTTTTGTGTCTAGAAATCTACCTAGCTCCTTCTTAAATATATTCAGTGACTTGGCCTCCACAGCCTTCCGTGGTAGAGAATTCCACAGGTTCACCACCCTCTGAGTGAAGAAATTTCTCCTCATCTCAGTCCTGAATGTCCTACCCCATATCCTGAGACTGTGACCCCTCGTTCTGGACTCCCCCAGCCAGGGGAAACATCCTCCCTGCATCCAGCCTGTCTAGCCCTGTCAGAATTTTATATGTTTCAATGAGATCCCCTCTCATTCTTCAAAACTCGAGTGAATACAGGCCGAGTCGACCCAATCTCTCCTCATATGACAGTCCTGCCATCCCAGGAATCAATCTGGCGAACCTTCGTTGCACTCCCTCCATGGCAAGTATATCTTTTCTTAGGTAAGGAGACCAAAACTGCACTCAATACTCCAGATGTGGTCTCACCAAGGCCCTGTATAACTGCAGTAAGACATCCTTGCTCCTATACTCAAATCCTCGTGCAATGAAGGCCAACATACCATTTGCCTTCCTAACTGCTTGCTGCACCTGCGTGTTTGCTTTCAGTGATTGGTGTACAAGGACACCCAGGTCCCTTTGAACATCAACATTTCCCGATCTATCACCATTTAAATAATTCTCTGCCTTTCTGTTTTTCCTTCCGAAGTGGATAACTTCACATTTATCCACACTATACTGCATCTGCCATGTATTTGCCCACTCACTCAACTTGTCTAAATCGCCTTGAAGCCTCTTTGCATCCTCCTCACAACTCACGATCCAGCCTAGTTTTGTGTCGTCAGCAAACTTGAAAATATTACATTTGGTTCCCCTATCCAAATCATTGATATATATTGTGAATAGCTGGG
This sequence comes from Heptranchias perlo, assembly GCF_035084215.1. Taxonomy (NCBI): domain Eukaryota; kingdom Metazoa; phylum Chordata; class Chondrichthyes; order Hexanchiformes; family Hexanchidae; genus Heptranchias; species Heptranchias perlo. Next base: position 14,748,268 of record NC_090338.1, on the reverse strand, counting down.
GCCCGAGCACTGATCCCTGCGGTACCCCACTAGCCACTGCCTGCCACCCTGAAAAAGACCCATTTATTCCTACTCTTTGTTTCCTGTCTGTTAACCAATTTTCAATCCATGCCGGTATGTTACACCCAATCCCATGTGCTTCAATTTTGCACACTAACCTCTTATGTGGGAATTTATCAAAGGCCTTCTGAAAATCCAAATACATCACATCTACTGGTTCTCCCTTATCTATTCTACCAGTTGCATCCTCAAAAATCTCCAGTAGGTTTGTCAAACATGATTTCCCTTTCATAAATCCATGTTGACTTTGTCTAATGCCGTTGATATTTTCTAAGTGTTCTGTTATCACAACCTTTATAATTGACTCTACCATTTTCCCTACTATTGATATTAGGCTAACTGGTCTGTAGTTCCCTGTTTTCTCTCTTCCTCCTTTTTTAAATAGTGGGGTTACATTTGCCACCCTCCAATCTGCTGGAACTGTTCCAGAATCCATAGAATTTTGGAAGATGACAACTCATGGATCCATTATTTCCATGGCTACCTCTTTTAGCAGCTTGAGATGCAGACTATCAGGTCCTGAGGATTTATCGGCTTTCAGTCCCATTAATTTCCCCAGCACTATTTTTTTACTAATACTAATTTCCTTTAATTCCTCCTTCTCACTAGTCCCTTGGTTCCCTAGCATTTCTGGGAATTTATTTGTGTCCTCTTCCATGAAGACAGAACCAAAGTATTTGTTTAATTGCTCTGCCATTTCCCTGTTCTCCATTGTAAATTCTCCCATTTCTGACTGTAAGGTGTAAGATTCTCAAAATTCACGGATCCCCAAAACTCAGAGAAAAACTCTAAAGAAAAAAACTTTGGACTCTTTTCTAACCATTTTCAGGGTGATTAAATATTGGGCCTAACAGAGGGTGATTCAAGGTCAAAAACCAAGATTTGGTATTTTTTAAAATAAAGGCATGTTTGGGCCTGTAAAGAAAGGCTGCAACAGGAGTTGGGATCGACCTCTGTAATAGACGGTTTGAGTATTGGAGTTAATCAAACTGTCTGGGGAACTGTGTGACCTCACTCAGCCCCTACCAGACATTTACATTCAGACAATAGACCCACGGAAGAGCAGTCCCCACCCAAATTACAGGACCCATCCAAAACATGCATAAAACAAATCCAATCAGCCCACTCCATAGAAATCTCAGGCCCAGTCAGGAAACTCGAAACCTGAGCACAATGACTACAATCAAGCAAGAGCTCAACAACTCATGAAACCTTCCTGAAACCACTTCACACATTTGATATAAACAAGTTACTCTTAGCGAGCCAGCCAAAATCTTACAGTAAATCGGGTCAGATTTGGCGTTCAGATAAGGAGGCTTCAATTAGTATAATTGAAGGCTCATTTTCTCAAGAAGTGCAGTTTTCAGGCAGGAGTTTGACAGCTCGGGAGACAACAGGTCAGCAGCTCTAGAAACAGGCCGACACACAAGAAGAAACCAGAGCAACAGCCCAGTGAACATCGGACACCTCGCGGCAACAAGGGCCTTACGAATCAACCAACCGAATATTACCACCAACCAACTGGGTAATATTGGGCCACCGCAACCAAAGAAAACCAACTCGGGAGAAAACCGAAGATCCGCAAAGTTTCCACTCTACAATCTATTCCTGACTTACCCCTGGGTGAGTTTCTACTCAAAAGACTTTAAATCCTATCACTTTACTCCTCTTTGGATCTAATACTATCCTTAATTTCTTTTGTTAGCCATGGTTGGGCCGCATTTCCTTTTGTGTTTTTGCGCCAGAATGGAATGTATAATTGTTGCAATTCATGCATTCGTTCCTTAAATGTTAGCCATTGCCTATTCACCGTCATGCCTTTTAATGAAGCTTCCCAATCTATCATGGCCAACTCACTCCTCATACCTTCGTAGTTTCCTTTGTTTAGATTTAGGATTCTAGTTTCGGATTGGACTACTTCACTTTCCATCTTAATGAAGAATTCTATCATGTTATGGTCACTCTTCCTTAAAGGACCCCGCACAACAAGATTATTAATTAACCCCTTCTCATTGCACAATACCCAATCTAGGATAGCCTGTTCCCTGGTTGGCTCCTCAACGTACTGGTCTAAAAAAAAATCTCGTACACACTGCGGGAATTCATCCTCCCACAGTATTATTGCTAATTTGGTTTGGCCAGTCTATATGCAGAATAAAGTCACCCTTGCTACTTGCATCTCTAATTTCCTGTTTGATCCCATCCCCTACATTACCACTACTGTTTGGAGGCCTATAGACAGCTCCCACCAATGTTTTCTGCCCCTTGGTGCTTCTTAACTCCATCCAGACTGATTCTGCATCTTGATTTTCTGAGCCAATATCCTTTCTCACTATTGCTCTGATTTCATCCTTTACTAACAACGCCACCCCACCTCCTTTTCCTTTTTGCCTGTCCTTCCTAAATATTAAATACCCTTGGATTATCAGCTGCCAGCCTTGGTCACCCTGCAGCCATGTCTCTGTAATTGCAATTATATCGTATCTGTTTACATCTATTTGCGCTGTTAATTCGTCTACCTTATTACAAATGCTTCGTGCATTCAGACACAGTGCCTTTTTAGACGTCTTAACAGTTTTTTCTACTATGGCCCCATTTGTCTTATTAACATTTTTTCTTACCCAGACCCTATTTGTTGTCTTTTGTTTGTATGCTCTGCCCCTTCCTGACACAATCTGGTTATCCTTACCCCAATCACTTTCCTGCACTGCTTCTTTGTCTTTTCTCTTTAGCATTTTAGATTTCTCTCCACCGGGACCCTCCCCCCACATATTTAGTTGAAAGCCCTATCTACCTCCCTAGTTATTCGATTCGCTAGAACCCTAGTCCAAGCACGGTTCAGATGTAGTCCGTCCCAATGGAACAGCTCTCTCTTTCCCAATACTGGTGCCAATGTCCCACAAATCAAAACCCACTTCTCCCACATCAATCTTTGAGCCACGCATTCATCTCCCTGATCCTATTGACCTTATGACAATTTGCTCGTGGCTCAGGTAATAATTCAGAGATTGTTACTTTTGTGGTTCTGCTTTTTAATTCAATTCCTAGCTGCTCAAACTCTTTCAGCAGAACCTTTTTCTTAGTCCTACCCATACTGTCAGTTCTAAAGTATTTAATCTAAGGGGTGTGGCTGCCTCCTGGAGCAAAAGGTCCAGGTAGCTTTCTCCCTCCCTGATGTCTCGCAATGTTTGCAGCTCGAACTCCAGCTCCTCAACTCGGAGCCGAAGTTCCTCGAGTTGCGGACACTTACTGTAGATGTAGTCGCCCTGGACAAAAATGTCCACAAGCTCCCAAATATTGCAGCAGCAACACATCTCCTGTTCTCCCATTATTTTATTTGTTTAATTAATTAATTTAGTGTTAATCAAATTATTTACCTTGTTTAATAAGATTAATTAAATTAAGTTTAGTTTTTAAAATTTAGTTATATGCTATATGTTAACTTAAAGCTCAGCCCGCAGTCATTACCTATCACTTACCTGCCTCACCTCTGACGCCACACTGCAGTTTTCTCTTGTCGCAGGTCTGCTGCTGCTTTTATCCCCGTTCTCGGTCTGCTGCTGCTCAGGTCCACCGCCGCTCTGCAGAAAAAGTTAGGAAAAGTAAAGCAAAGCAGCACCACCTTCCCCCACTTCACCGAACTCCCACACTCACCAAACTCTCAAGCTGTTCACTCTGTGCCCGTTGCATTTCTACTGTTTGTGACTCAGATGAGTCAGCCCTGCTCTGCTACTGTTTTAGGGGTTCGCTGGTGGGGTATCGCTACACGTTACCCCACCAGCGAACAAATGTTATCTGTTTTTAATATAACGGGTCAGTTGCTGTCTTTTCTATGTTTCTACCTCTCTATCTCTGTTTTTTTTTTTGTTTGTTGTTTTTTTTTTGGTGATTTGTATATTCTGTGAGACCTGGCAGGTAACACCTGTCTGTCTGCACACTGATCGCCTTGGCAACGGGCAGTTGAAAAAACTGTCTGTACTCACCAAGCATTGTTCTGTGAATTGTAAATGCGATTTCATCTCGAGGATTTCATTTTCACATCGTTCACCTGAGGAAGGAGGTAGCCTCCGAAAGCTTGTGAATTTAAAATAAAATTGCTGGACTATAACTTGGTGTTGTAAAATTGTTTACAACTGTTTTAGGAACCAGTTTAATCTAGCTAACCAATTAACTAACTACAGCAGTACTTGAGAGCCCCACATGTCCAAGTACATCAACAGTGCTTTAAAGTTTCAATCATAATATTGGTTTCTCTGTGCTTCTTGCATATTTGAGTAGAACTACTGATAATATTTCTGTACATTTAGGAACATTAGAACATAGGAATTACTAGATTAAAAAAAAGACTATGTTGCATCTAGTTTGCCTTCTAGCATCCGAATAGTCACACGATACAACGAACATGGAGTTGTTGACTAATCATAGCAATCAATCGCTATCAATTAGACTGCAACAGACCCAGACATGAGGTGATGAAAACCCCAATGGTGGAGAGCTTTGTGAACCATCGGTCCAAAGTCACATGTTCCTTCCAAGCATGCTACACTTACCATTTGACAATTGTAAATATGGCCAATCTGTAGCCTAAAAAATTAGTCAAAGTTCATATTTTGAATAATAGTGAATTTGTAAATTATGGTGACGCATAATTGTACACGGGTCTGAGAAAGTCCTACTTGCAATAATCTAAATTGAGCAGAGATTATTGTCCAGTGATTTTTGCCAAATAAATGAGGGTAGGCATTTTTTGAGATTCAGGATCCATGAAGGTGGGCATTTATTAGTAAAACCAGCCACAATTCCCATAAGTGACCACAAGAGCTACTTTAGGCCATTCTATGAAGCCACCAAAGAAAGAGAATGAATATTCTATCAGGCAGTAATGGGGAGGGATACTCAAAAAATCTAATAAATAGCGCAGCTCTAAATCATTATGGATTGATGTCCCCAGATGATAGTGTGAGTCTGGGCAACAGAAGGAACACGAGCCAATCTTTTGGCAATACTCAGACATATAAATGGTCACATGCATGGACTAAAGTTTTGCTTTATTTTTCTTGATAAAGAAACAGACACATGAAAGAAAAGTGGAACCAGGCCAAATTCGCAAATGAACCCGAGATGCCCAACATTTTTTTTTATTCGTTCATGGGATGTGGGCGTCGCTGGCGAGGCCAGCATTTATTGCCCATCCCTAATTGCCCTTGAGAAGGTGGTGGTGAGCCGCCTTCTTGAACTGCTCCAGTCCGTGTGGTGAAAGTTCTCCCACAGTGATGTTAGGAAGGGAGTTCCTGGATTTTGACCCAGCGACGATGAAGGAACGGTGATATATTTCCAAGTCGGGATGGTGTGTGACTTGGAGGGGAACGTGCAGGTGGTGTTGTTCCCATGTGCCTGCTGCCCTTGTCTTTCTAGGTGGTAGAGGTTGCGGGATTGGGAGGAGCTGTCGAAGAAGCCTTGGCGAGTCGCTGCAGTGCATCCTGTGGATGGTACACACAGCAGCCACGGTGCGCTGGTGGTGAAGGGAGTGAATGTTTAGGGTGGTGGATAGTGTGCCAATCAAATGGGCTGCTTTGTCCTGGACGGTGTCGAGCTTCTTGAGTGTTGTGGCAAGTGGAGAGTATTCTGTCACACTCCTGACTTGTGCCTTGTAGATGGTGGAAAGGCTTTGGGGAGTCAGGAGGTGAGTCACTCACTGCAGAATACCTAGCCTCTGACCTGCTTTTGTAGCCACATTATTTATATGGCTGGTCCAGTTAAGTTTTTGGTCAATGGTAACACCCAGGATATTGATGGTGGGGGATTTGGTGATGGTAATGCCGTTGAATATCAAAGGGAGGTGGTTAGACTCTCTCTTGTTGGAGACGGTCATTGCCTGGCACATGTCTGGCGTGAATGTTACTTGCCACTTATCAGCCCAAGCCTGGATGTTGTCCAGGTCTTGCTGCATGCAGGCTCGGACTGCTTCATTATCTGAGGGGTTGTGAATGGAGCTGAATGCAATCATCAGCGAACATCCCCATTTCTGATCTTATGATGGAGGGAAGGTCATTGATGAAGCAGCTGTCGGTGGTTGGGCCAAGGTCACTGCCCTGAGGAACTCCTGCAGCAATGTCCTGGGGCTGAGGTGATTGGCCTCCAACAACCACTACCATCTTCCTTTGTGTTAGGTATGACTCCAGCCACTATGGAGTTTTCTGCCTGATTCCCATTGACTTCAATTTTACTAGGGCTCCTTGGTGCCACACTCGGTCAAATGCTGCATTGATGTCAAGGGCAGTCACTCTCACCTCACCTCTGGAATTCAGCTCTTTTGTCCATGTTTGGACCAAGGCTGTAATGAGGTCTGGAGCCGTGAGGTCCTGGCGGAACCCAAACCGAGCATTGGTGAGCAGGTTATTGGTGAGTAAGTGCCGCTTGATAGCACTGTCGACGACACCTTCCATCACTTGAGTACTAACGCCATCTCAGGTACTGGTTTGGAATGCTTACAGAGCCTGACCATGTTAGTGAGCTGAAGAAAAATCATTGGAATTTCAGTCACGAACTCAGGAATCTTCTCATTTAAATGGCACACATTCACCCTTGCTGTGCTCTGGACAACTTAGCTTGCCTATGTGTGATCATACTACTTGCACCAACAGCATATAATAACTTGAGCAGTGATAGTTGATAGAATCCCATCCAAGATTTGCCTGACCTGACTCTGTCAATCATCAGGATTCCATGTCTTTGTTTATTTGGAAAATTGACCCTTGGAGTCAGATTACTGGCAATAAGGAGCCAATTCCGCCGCCCCCCCCGCCATGTTATTCCTACCTCCAAAAATGATAATGGAAAAAGAGAGATAGAGGAAAAATAAGAAATAGTTTTGTTACAACTTATCGAATAGCTAAATTAGGTTATATTGGATAAAAGTAAAAAGGGTAAAAAAGGAAGAGAGGAAAGGGGGTTGAAAAGGTGAACAAGTGGGAATGGCAAGCAGAAATAAGGTGTTCTTTTGTGTGTTAGGGCCCATTTCCATTTGAAAACGTTGAAAAGTTTCATTTTAAACTGCATCTTGTGCTATTCTTTAAGGTCACGGTTCCTTTTGGAGACAAGCAAGATATCTTGTGACATCTGCTCTGATCACTGGGTGTCACTTCTGCTTGTAAAGGAAAACACATTCATCAATGCCACAGCAAGATGCCAAGCTGGCAGTGGGTGCGGAGGTCTGGAAGTGACTCAGAATCAAATCTGTTTTGCCCGGAGGTTGTGTATGTTTGGGATTCTGATCCATAGGACCATGGTGCACATATGTCCTAACGTCTGAAGATATTACCCGTGCTCCTCAATGTGAATGAGACCACAATGCCTTAAAAAGCAATTTCACCCGTACTAAAAACTAGCACTGATAAAGAGAAGAACAAATTAGCAATTAATAAAAATACAACAACAAATTGCTTTAAATAGCACCTTTTAATGTAGTAAAAATGCCCCAAGGTGCTTCATAGGAGCGTCATCAGGCAATGTTTGACACAAGCCACATAAGGAGATAATAGGACAAGTGACCAAAAGCTTGGTCAAACAGATAGTTTTTGAGGAGCGACTTAAAGGTGGAGAAAGAGGTAGAAAGGCGGAGGGGTTTAGGGAGGGAATTCCAGAGCTAAGCACTTATGCAGCTGAAGGCACTGGCTCCAATGGCGAAGTGATTAAAATCGGGGATGTGCAAGAGGCCAGAATTCAATTTATACAGATCCTGAAAACTTAGTAGCTAAATGCACTGCTTGGTGTGATACACGGCTCTACAAACCAGCAGATGTCAGGTTTGAACCCTGGAGGTTGATTTTCATGTGTAGCGATGCAATCGGCGGGCGACCCAAGTCATTTCTATGGTCAGGCTTCACTAAAATGTAATTGGTGAGGTGCCAGCACTAACCGATTGGCAGATGGCTTCATTAAAGGCAGCCAGAATCCCCTTAAAGCGGAGGTATACTTTTCAATGGTGGTAAGTGGAAATTTTCTGAAGCTGCAGACAGCAAGACTTTGTCCAAGGCCCCTCTTAGGCAGCCATGGAGGTGATTATAGAGCAAATGAGATCCTTATCTTATCAACCACTAACACAGATTTTCTGGTGTCGATGGTAGCCATGATGTGGAGATGCCGGTGATGGACTGGGGTTGACAATTGTAAACAATTTTACAACACCAAGTTATAGTTCAACAATTTTATTTTAAATTCCACAAGCTTTCGGAGGCTTCCTCCTTCCTCAGGTGAATGGTGAACCACACCATTCACCTGAGGAAGGAGGAAGCCTCCGAAAGCTTGTGGAATTTAAAATAAATTTGTTGAACTATAACTTGGTGTTGTAAAATTGTTTACAACAGATTTTCTGGTCATTATCACATTGCTATTTGTATGCAATTTGGCTGCCGTCTTTCCTGCATTACAACAGTGACTACACTTCAAAAGTAATTAATTGGTTGTAAACCGCTTTGGAACGTCCTGAGGTCATGAAAGGTGCCATATAAATGCAAGCCTTTCTTTTCTTTCTTTACCCTGAAATAAGACAGACACCTGCAAAATAACTGTTGTTATGAAATAAGTGTTTTTTTATAATGCATGAGTTTTATAATTTGTACTGTGAAAATGCAATTATGCCATTCTACATACTCTTCCTCCTCCCTGTATCCTCACTGTGTTCAAATAGAGACTCGTTGTGCAGTACATATACCAGCTCATTCTTTTCCAGAGCCCCAGAATTGCAGCATTCCTTAATTCCCTCAGTTTCTCCTACAATTTATTAGCTTTTGAAACTCAGACTTGGCAATTGCCTAACCACTATTTCTTAATATAACTATTCTTCATTTCCACTCTTTTCTGTCTTGCTGGTGTCCTCCACTGGGGCAGTGGCTCATCACCGAGGCTTCTAAACCTGGACAGATTGGGCTTTTATTTCTTCTGCTAGCACACAGCACTTACTTCAGTCACATAGAATTTATTTGTGTGGCACTTTAACACAGTCATTTGCTCGTTCAGCAGTGCACAACCAGAGGAAATGAAGCTCATTCTTGTGGATGAGACGTCGACCCTCTCAGGTGGACATAAACGATCCCACGGCATTATTTGAAGAAGAGCTGGGAAGTTTTCCCCAATGTCCTGGCCAACATTTATCCCTCAACCAAAATCACTAAAACAGATTATCTGGTGATCATCAGATTGCTGTTTGTGAGAACTTGCTGTGCGCAAATTGGTTGCCGCGTTTCCTACATTACAACAGTGACTACATTTCAAAAGTACCATATTGGCTGCAAAGGGCTTTGTGATGACCTGAGGTTGTGAAAGGCGCTATATAAATGCAAGTCTTTCTTTTCTTTCATTTGACTGTGGGCTGCATCTCAATCAAGCATGATCCCATTTTTGTAAAACCATATCCCGGTCGGTACATTAGTGACCTCAGGAGATGGGGCAGAGACAATCTGTTTAAAAAAATGTGAAGAATGGATTATTGTTAAAGGTTTATTAGACTGTTCCTTCACAGAGTTATGAATTACTTATATTATGATTCATTGTCACATATGAGGGTCACATTATCTCATCTGTTAACATGTATGTTTATTGCATGTTCTACAGTTTTTGCATGTCAGATAATTTCTTCTACATATGCAGACAAATTGTTTGCCCGTAAATTCTTTGAAATTATTGCTGCATAACATTTTGGAAATTGTTTTCTCATCTTTGTATTAGAATTTAAATATGTCTATCATACGTTGAAGAACACGATTTGTTCTGTCATGGATTGAATGTTACGTTTTTCGAAGGACATTACTTGGAATCGTCTGCTGAGTTTCTATAAAATTATTTATAAACGATATAAAACTGATGTGTGTTAATTGATTTTCAAAATATGTCACTGTTCTTTACAGTCCAATGATTGTGCTATAGCTTACTGTGCTGGTTTCAAAGAATGAAAGTGTAATTTAATGAAGCATGATATCTTTACACTGAGTGAAGGCATTTAATGAAGGTCTGTTCTGTAACAATAGTATCCCTACTCCATGCTTCTAATGGGATTTTGGTACAAGAGGGTGGTTGGTGCTTATGGAACTATACCCCATCATGAACCAACGATTAATAGACAGGAAATTGTGCAGGCTGCACATTTTGTGCATGACTGAATCCCCAATTCATGCTCCCAACACACGAAACTCTGCACCAGCAGTGTTAAGCCCTAAAATGTACCCCGTGGTCAATGAATATACTAATTGCAAATGCCATACAGCACTCTACAACACCATCCCCACTTGTGTATGTGTAAGCTAAACTTTTTTTTATTGAGGAACCTATGTGAAGGGCCAAAGCTCACAGTGCAGGATGCCCACAGGTGAGAAGAGTAGGAGAGAAGATGAGGTCAATCAGCAAATCACAATAATTCTAAATCTAATGATAGTTGTTATTTTCATATGTTTCTATGAGAGCGGGAATATAGTATTGAGATACAGGATCAACCATGATTATATTGAATGACGGACCAGGCTCGAAGAGCCGAATGGCCTAATCCTGCTCCTATTTTCTATGTTTCTATGTTTATTCTTCTATTAAGAAGAGCTTATGTTGTGTTTTCTATGCCTTGGTTAATGGCGCATTTGACCAGAGTGAATTATAACAAGAGTACAGCATATGAAGCCCAGGATGCCTTAGAAAGCATTTCGATTTCCAAAAGTACCGAAAGCTTTCAGACATATAGACGTCAAAGAAATAGGAAAAGAGGCACTATCTCAGAGGATTTACAAGCAGCAGATTAATTTTATAGACTGACTTGGCACTCAGTGTTATTGCCGGTTTAGATCTAATAAACGGAAGCTTCATGACCTGTGTGAGGAATTAAAAAGGGATTTGAAGTTTAGTGCACTTTCAAATTACGGCCTGCCAGTGTCAATAAAGATTCATTTTCTATGAACACAGGAAATTTTAGGACCAGGGAAAAGCCATTAGACCCAAAAAGCTAGGTGTTAATTTCGCACTGCCCATGGGCAATGGTGCTTGTAGGAAGGGCATCGCGATGCACAGTCTGTGATTTTCCATCTATTATTTTGAACAGACAGAACATCATGTGCTGTGTATTTACGATTGCCCATGTCGTGTGCCCTCTGCTGCTCCCCATTGAGAATATGGAATTGGCCCTTATATCTCTCAGTCTATCTGCTCTTCATAAATGCATCTTGAAACCATTCATACTCTTCACTTCAGTAAATTCCCCTAACAACTTATTCCACAAATCCTTTAGTGTGAAAAAGTTTTGTCTGACTTCCTGTTCATCCCGACGAGGGGAGGGGAGGAGAATGGTCATGCAGGTGATCTCACCTGATCTCCACCCCTGCATACCTTCCGGCAGGGGGTGACTGGAGAGCAAACATAATGAGGGGCCATGGTTGATTTTCTACACTCCTATACCAGGCCAATTGAAGCACCTCACCCACCTCATTGACTGGGATCAACAACCTCAGCACAGACTCGGACAGAGACCTCCTTAGCTCAGTTCCATACCAGGCAGTAAAGTCACTAACAGTGGGTGACAAGAACGTGCTGCTTTAATCTGGTTTTGTCATCCGTACAAACTCTTTTGAATCTTGAGGTTTGGGAATGAAAATGTGTCCCTTTTTTAAACTTAAGGTGTTTAAAACCATTTTTAGGGAATTTCATGTTTCTGCATGTAGCAAAATCATAGACCTGTTCTTTATAAACAGGTTTAAATTTCAACACAGAAGAAATTCCCCCAACCTCCCCCTTTGTTTATCTCAGAAAAAAACACCTTGTCCATTCACTTATTTAAGACACTTGATGATTGCTGCACCAAACATTTCCATTATGAAGGATATTTCAAAGCCCATTTCAATAACTTAATTTTATATTAAGTTCTCCCAGATGTCCTGGCCAATATTTATCCCCCAACCAACTTTACTAAAACAGATTATCTGGTCATTATCACATTGCTGTTTTTGGGATCTTGATGTGCACAAATTGGCTGCCTTTCATTCTACATTATAACAGTGACTACATTTCAAAAGTACTTAAATGGCTGTACAATGGATTGGGACGTTCTGAGGTTGTGAAAGGCACTATATAAATTCAACATCTTTCTTTTTATACAGTATCTTTATTGTGATAAAATGTTCTAAAGTACTCTAAAAAAGTCAAAATGGACACTAAAAGAAAGGGAAAAGAAAGACTTACTTTTATACAGCAAGGCCTTTCATGACCTCAGGATGTCTCAAAGCGCTTTACAGCCAATGAAGTACTTTTAAAAAATGTGTAGTCACTGTTGTAACACAGGAAACGAGGCAGCCAATCTGCGCAGAGCAAGGTCCCACAAACAGTAATGTGATAATGACCAGATAATGTGATTTTAGGAGGCAAATGCAGGTGCGTTGGGGGGGAGGGGCTCCGAAAATTGCGCAAATCCCATTCGGGTTCGGAAGCCGGCTCCAACCCGCCGACTTCCGAGTTTCCCAGGGACCCGCCTGTGTGCGCGCGGGTGACCCGAAAATGGAAGGCCCGCCGGCAATTAAAGCCAGTGGGATGACAGTTAAAGAGCCAAATGTACCTCATTGAGGTACTTAAGGCACTTTACATGTGACAGAGTAAGTATTTGGAAAGATTTTTAACCTGGGTGGCTTGTCCACCGCTTCTGATTCATGCCTGGTGAAACCAGATGTGAAAGGCTGGATCAGGGAACAAGAAACTAAATAAATTAAATAAAAAACCATAGACGGAAGTGAAAACACAAAATAAACCCAACTTTGCACCCTGCTCCGATGTCTAACGTCCCACTCTTCACCCCCCCGACGTCCTCCCAATGTCCCCCACCTCACCATCCCGATCTTCCCCCGATGCCCCCCGATCTTCCTCTCTCCTCCCCTGATTTTCCCCTCCCCCCCCGATCTTCCCCTCTCCCCCCCCCAGATCTTTCCCTCTCCCCCCCTGGTCTTCCAGTCGAGCGCCTGATCTTCCATTCTCCCCCCCCCCTCCCCCCGCCGAACCAGTCTTCTGTTCCAGTGCGGGATGACATCTGATTCTCTCTCTTTCTCGCCCCCCCTCCCTCGCATTGCAGCTCCTGATGGCAGCCAGCCTGACAACCACTATCATTCAACGTCCAACCGCGTCGGAAACGGTAAGTTTGGTTTATGAGGGTTTGCCACGCACCCAAACGCCCCCCCTCCACCGCTGCCATCCTGCCTCCCCGCTAATATCGGGGAATATATTTTCAGTGATGTTGGTTGAGGTATAAATATTGGTCAGGAGACAGGAGAACAATCCCCTGCACTTCTTAGAAATATTGCTGTGGCATCGTCTACGTCCACTGAGAATTAGTAGAAGACGAGTTAGCGAACGTGACCAAAAGTATAATCAAAGAGGTAGGTTTTGGAGGAGAGTTTGAAGGAAGTGAGTAAATTCTTTGATCTATCACTCCCAGCAGGGCACGGCACTCGAAGAAAGCATGGGTTGGAGAATCTGCACTGCACTGTTCTCATTTTATTTCCAATTCACACTTCCTTCGAGCCTGGCTTCCTGCAGGGATCAGTTAATTTATCTGTGTAAACACTGATGAGGCCTGAAACATGCCTCTCTGTGTACTGTTGTAACTCTGAGTACTACTGCTAATAAACAGGAGAACCAGATTGTGTTAATACATAGACTGGTAGCTTGGGATTTCATGTAGAACAGAGTGAGAGACACAACAGAAATAAAAAATGGTAAGGAACTGTGCACAGGGGATAGAACACCCAGATTCTGTTTTGCCAGGAATACATTCAAACAGTTAACACAGCCTGTCATGGTGCACCCGAGCCCCAGGGTTCCGAAAAAGTCATTTGCAAGTTCCTTTCTATTTTCTTCAGTCATTAGATTTTCTCACTCATGGTACTCCGTAATATCAAACACCAATACTGACCTTCTATTAGGATACAGAGATCTATATGCAAACGCAACGAGAGAATTTACCAGGTGTGAGTAAGTCTTCGAACGTTCAGTGGAAATGTGAGACTTGGTTGATTTCTCATCAATATCAACCATGTATCTGGACAGCAAAAAAAAAATTCTGTTAACTTAATCAATTGTTGGGCTGGAATGTGGTGGAGGGACACAGATCCAGTCCACCGTTGAGTTAGTGCAATCATCTGTCATGATCTCAGCCTTCCTTCCACTTGTTCAGGCCAGCTTAAAGAACTACAATTTTCATCCTTATTTTCAAATCCCTCCATGGCCTCACCCCCTCCTATCTCTGTAACCCCCTTCGGCCCTACAACCCCCTCTACAGCGATCTCTGCGCTCCTCCAACCTTGCGATCTCCGATTTTCATCGCTCCACCATTGGAGGCCATGCCTTCAGCTGCCTAAGCCCAAAGTTCTGGAATGCCCTCCCTAATCCTCTCCACCTCTTTACCTCTCTTTCCTCCTTTAAGACGCTCCTTAAAACATACCTCTTTGACCAAGCTTTAGGTCACCTGTTCTAATATCTCCTTATGTGGCTCGGTGTTAAATTTTGTTTAACGGTCCTGTGAAGTACCTTGGGACGTTTTACTACGTTAAAGGTGCTGTCTAAATGCAAGTTGTTGTTGTAGTTATTTATTTCGATTTAACTTGTTTCAGTGGTACTATCTCTGCTCAGATAACTCATCAAAGGGCTCGGAGCACCATATATCATTGCAAAATAATTCCATAAATTTGACCTGATTCATCAATAATGCAACCAGGTTAAACTTTAATTCCATTTCCTTGCTTTTGCCCCATACCTTTTAATATTTTTCTTCAAGTGTTTATTTCCTTTTAAATTATGTGATTGATTTGGCTCCAATAGCGACTTGTGATAACTAACCTGATAGAATTTTTTGTTGAGGTAACAGAGAGGATAGATGAGGGCAATCCAGTTAATGTGTTGTATATGAACTTTGAAAAGGCGTTTGATAAAGTGCCGCACGGTAGGCTTATCATCAAGATTGCGGCCCATGAAATAAAGGGGGCAGTGGCAACAAGGATACAGAATTGGCTAAGTGACAGGAAACAGAGAGTAGTGGTGAACAGTTGAATTTCGGAGTGGAGGGAGGTATAGAGTAGTGTTCCCCAGGGGTCAGTGCTGGGACCACTGCTTTTCTTAGAACCATAGAACCATAGAAAAGATACAGCACAGAAGGGGGCCATTCTGCCCATCGTGTCTGCACTGGCTCAAAGAACAGTCAGGTGCCCATTCTAATCCCACCTTCCAGCACCCGGTCCGTAGCCCTGCAGCTTACAGCACTTAAGGTGCAGGTCCAGGTACTTTTTTAAATAGTTGAGGGTCCCTGCCTCTACCACCAATTCGGGCATTGAATTCCATACACCCACCACCCTTTGGGTAAAAAGGTTTTCCTCATGTCCCCTCTAATCCTTCCACGAATCAGCTTAAATCTATATCCTCTAGTTCTTGAACTCTCCGCTCGGGGAAACAGGTACTTCCCGTCTATTCTATCTGGGCCCCTCATAATTTTGTACACTTCAATCAAGTCTCCCCTCAGCTTCCTCTGCTCCAAGGAAAACAACCTCAGCCTATCCAATTTCTCCTTGTAGCTGCAATTTTCAAGCCCTGGCAACATTCTTGTAAATCTTCTCTGCACTCTCTCCAGAGCAATTACGTCCTTCCTGTAATGTGGTGACCAGAACTGTGCACAATACTCCAGCTGTGGCCTTACCAGCGTTTTATACAGTTCCATCATTACATCCCTGCTTTTGTATTCTATACCTCGGCTAATACGGAGAACATTCCGTATGCCTTCTTCACAACCTTATCTACCTGTACTGCCACCTTCAGGGACCTGTGCACATGCACTCCAAGGTCTCTCACTTCCTCTACCCCTCTCAATATATTCCTGTTTACTGCATATTCACTTTTACTGTTTGCCCTCCCTAAGTGCATTACCTCACACTTTTCAGGGTTGAACTCCATTTGTCACTTTTCCGCCCACTCCACCAACCCATTGATATCTTCTTGGAGTCTACAGCTATCCTCTTCACTATCAACTACACGGCTAATTTTTGTGTCGTCTGCAAATTTGCCAATCATGCCCCCTACATTCAAGTCCAAATCATTAATATACACCACAAACAGCAAGGGACCCAACACTGAGCCCTGTAGCACACCCTGGAAACGGATTTCCAATCACAAAGACATCCATCGACTTCTACCCTTTGTTTCCTGTTACTGAGCCAATTTTGGATCCAATTTGATGAAATTTAACACAGAAAAATGCAAAGTGATACATTTTGGCAGGAAGAACGAGGAGAGGCAATATAAACTAAAGGGCACAACTCTAAAAGGGGCACAGAGAGATCTGAGAGTATATGTGCACAAATCTTTGAAGGTGGCAGAGCAGGTTCAGAAACTGGTTAAGAAAGCATACGGGATCCGAATGGCCTCCTTCCGTGCTGTAACCTTTCTATGATTCTATGGTAATGTATGTCATATTTTAATAACCCTTCACATGAAAAAAATACTTCTGCCATCCCCTTCTTTCTGGAGTTTGGCTTGATAATTTTTTGGGAATCAAGGGGCATTTAAATGGAACTATTCCTCGTGAGATTCAATGGGGGTGGGATGGATATTATTGTACGGTGTCAACCAGGCTCAGTGGTAGCACTCTCACCTCTGAGTCAGAAGATTGTGGGTTCAAGCCTCTCTCCAGAGACTTGAGCACAACATCTCGGTTGATACTCCAGTGCAGTACTGAGGGAGAGCTGCACTGTCTTTCAGTAGGCGATGTCAAACCAAGGTCCCGCCTACCCTCTCAGTTAGACATATAGGGGCTGATTTTCGGATGGCTGAGCGGGTGCATTGGGGGTGGGGGGCTCCTAAAATGGCGGAATCCCAGAGTGGGTTTGGAGCCAGGCTCCAACCCGCTGACTTCTGGGATTCCCAATGACGTGTTCGGGTGTGTGCGCAGCTCCCACATGCGGGACTCCCACCAGCAATTAAAGCCGGCGGGATGCTGCTTTGGATAGTTATTTAGATCGTTGAGCTACTTGACAGACCTCATTGACTGGAGATTTTGGTAGGGGTGCAATTTTGAAGGATCCTCAGCCGTGCTGTGGGAAACACTCCCTGTTGGAGCAGACGTGTTTCAGCCAGCAGCCGGTGGGAGATGCAAAGGATTATTTGACAGTTGGGGGGAATACCTCATTTATTGCAGCAGGGCACTCTGTCACTTCAGACAAAGTTTTGGCTGCAACACATTTGATTTTCCACTCAAAATTATTAATTTATACCCTAAACTCTGCTGGGCAAACACATTTACCTACCTTGCGGACCCCCTCAAACTCATACCGTCAGGATGGGGAGCGCCATATTTGTATTCATCACTTCATCTGAGAACGAGCAACATCACCAGCTGAAAGGGACTTATTGCACAAGCCAGTCAATAATGGCCAAGACGTGGCAGTAGTGGTGACAATAATAATATTTAATGTTCCATTAACAAAAATCAAATACAAATAAAAAACATGACAAACCATCGAACACCCTTGTGCATCCCCTTTGTGCTCACAAAACCTTTGCCTTACACTTACGAGTACTCCTACGTGGTGCTTCCCCTGTGGCTGCAGCAGAGGTAGTGGCAAGTTGCCCTTATTCATGTCCTGACTGATTAGATGCTTTGGGCCTATGCCCTCTGGGTTTCGGTGCCCGTGAGGGCCCCTCCAAAGACTGCTCCACCTGCACCTGTGCAGAGGCAAACTCGACCGCCTGGAGAGGAGGCAGCATTGCGGGTATCGGTTGAGAGGGGGCAACGGGTGAGACTTGGGAGTGCTTTGAGTGGCGTCCCCACTTCCATGTCCCCTTTCGCCATCATCCCTCTCCTGGGCCAGGCCCACATCACTCCTACCACCCTGCTGGACAACAGTTTGGAGGAAATGTGTGAAGCCTTGTAAGGCCAGTACTAGTTGCTCACCCTGAGCCCGAAGGGCTGTTGTCAGGGCCTCAGTGTACTAATTGGTGATCCGTGCTTGAAGCTCGATGGAGGCTAGCCTTCCCTCCATCGCAGACATTCCTGCACTTACCCGCGACACTATCTCAGAGATGCCCTCACGTCCCTGTGATAGTATCTCAAGAGATTCCCTCCTGTACCTGTGCCACCATTCCACTCATGCAGGAATTGGACTCCTCCATCCTCTGCACGATTGTGGAGACGTGTGGCACCTGTTCCAGCACCTCGCAAATGTGCTGCTGCCCCTCGATCATTCTTCTTTTAAAGGATGTCCCCCAGGGTACAGCATCTGTGTCCAGCTGAGCAGAGCCTGGAGAAGAGTGCTCCCACCGCCGCGGACTCTCCACAGCTGCTCCTGCTACCAGTGTCTGCTCGTGCTCACATGTGTGTGGTGACTCACCATGTGCAACCCCACATAAGTGAGGACGGGGACCCACCGAGGTGTGTATATCTGCGCTGCTGGATGGCTCGCTCAGATGTGACAGTGCCCCCTCAGAGGCTGGCAGGTCCTCTGAGTAATCGCCCTCCGCCGTCACAGCAGTCACTGAAGGCCCTGTAAGAGAACAGAAGGTAATATTAAGCATGATGACAGACGTTGAGGTGCTGAAGATGGCAAGGCATGTTAACATCATTTGCTATTTGTAAACAATTTTACAACACCAAGTTATAGTCCAGCAATTTTATTTTAAAATAAAATTGCTGGACTATAACTTGGTGTTGTAAAATTGTTTACAATTGTCAACCCCAGTCCATCACCGGCATCTCCACATCATTTGCTATTGTGAGTGCTGAATGTTAAAGTTCTGTCACATGCCATTTGTTGGGTGGCAGTCTCGGCGTCCCCGACGGACAGTCACTCGAGGGTGTGGCTCAGTTCAAGAGCCTCCTGCTCCGTGTCCGTAAGGACGACCTGATGTTGCGGCCGCCCTCCGGTCTTCACCCTCTCCGTGCATTCCGGACTCTCTTCTCCGAAAAGAGGAGAAAGTAGAGAGGCGTGAATGAGGACTGGTGACGTGGCCAACCGCTGAATGCATTGGTTTGGGTGAGGCTGACCGTGAAAGAGATGCATCAGAGGGTGAGTATGAGACAGACCCATGACATTGTATGAGGATTGGGTTGAGTGGTATTGGTGGGATGAGTACTGGGGAGGTGAGTAAGTGCAAGTAAGTTGAGGATGAGCTTTGAGTGGGTGTGAGGAGTGATGTGATAGAGTAGTGTTGGCAGTGCAGAAGGAGTTGTGGGGTGGGGGTGGTGATGTGGAAGACGGAGTGTAGGAGAATGAGTGAGTGTACTCACTTTGGCTGACCTAGTTAGGTCATTGAAGCGCTTCCTGCACTGGATCTATGTGCGGGAGAAATTGCTGCTGCTGGTGACCTTCTCTGCCACCTTGAGCCAGGCCTTCTTGGTGGCAGAGGCAGGCCACTTCCTCCCGTCCGCTGGGTAGAAAATATCCCTCCTCCTCCTCACCCCATCCACTCGGACCTGGAGTGAGGCATCGTTAAATGTGGGAGCAGCCTTGGTCTGCTCCATGCTGTACTTTTGGTTGTTTGCTGCAGGAGCAGCATTGGAGGACTGCCCCTTTAAATAGGGCTCCTCCAGCTGTCAGCCTGTGATGCGGGTGTGCAGTCCACCCACTGCGCAGGTTGACGACGGGAAACCCGGAAGCCACGGTAACTGCCTTGAATTTACCCGCGATCGCGTGGGGAACGGACCGATTTCACTGGGCGGGTTACCCATGTGCCTAGTCGCCCCCCACCCCCCCCTCCACCCCGCTGCTATCCTGCCTCCCTGGTAATATCGGGCCCATAAGATCCCATGGCAATATTTGAAGAAGAGCAGGGGAGTTCTTCCTCGTGACCTGGCCAACATTTATCCCTCAACCAACATCACTAAAACAGATTATCAGATCATTATCTCATTGCTGCTTGTAGCAGATTGCTGTGCACCAATTGGCTGCTGTGTTTCCTATATTACAACAGTAACTATACTTCAAACATACTTCATTGGTTGTAAAGCGCTTTTGGGATATCCTGAGGTTGTGAAAGGCACTATATAAATGCAAGTCTTTCTTTCTTGCGTGGTCTGTGAAAGTAGCAGGTTTGATGGACCAAATGGACGTTTCTAATTCCTTGCTTAATTATGTCCTCATGCTCTTTCTAAAAAGCAAATTATTTGCTGATAGCAAAGTAACACAGTGCTGATACCAAATGAAGAAGCCTCACTACAGATGAACCCAATCATTCTTGTTCTCCATAGCCATTAACAAGGACTGAGAACAGAGAAGCAAACAGATGTGTTACTTAACTGCGAATGTCATGGGGTTTGTGCCGGCAGGAATCTGATCTTTCCAACACTAGTTATCCTCTGCCTTGGAGGGATGTCAGAGTTAATGGGCTCAGGCTCGGCTGATATAATGAGCCATAAATCAGTAACGATGTCTCATAAGAAGCTTTCATATCTGCCTAAGATAATGCAAGGCTTTTTTTTCCACACCAGAAGGCAGGCTAAAATGAAACATTCTCTGTGGGAGTTCATGTGGTATGCTGTGTACAAAGCAAGAACATCAACTTCTTCCTCAGATTAACAATTCTCTCACAGAACAAACCTAAAGGTGACAAGTGCATGGCCTCCTCGAAAGCCAAATCACATATGGACCGTCTATTCACTTTTTGTTTTAGTTACTGCTCCATATGGATTATTCATAAGTGCCTTTCGGCAACTGGGGGAGAAAAAAAATGGCCATTTTCACCAGCATTTGTCTGTGCGGGATTCTTGTTGTATGCTTCTCTGCCTCACCTGTAGGTTCATTCTATCAGAGCTGGAGCATCATTTTAAATAATGTAATAAGCTTCTTTTGTTTCTTCTAAACCAATTAATCCCTTGAGGTTAGCAATAGCATTTCTGTACGATACTCAAAATGATGGGTAATTTTACAGGGAGATGTAGCACAGGTCTGTGCATTCACATTATCTCACTCTATAGGGGGTAAGGAATACTGCAACGAGCAGGCACTTCTAAAGAATGCAATCACTTCTTGGACTGTCTTCCAGCAGTAAAGGTCCAAATGCATATCAGAGCGAATCTCATATGAGCAAGGTTGCTGGCAGAATCGTTGGATATGAATTTTTCTTACAAAATAAGGCTACTTGTACAAAAGGACTTCACTGCCACAGAAGCAGGAATTTTAAGGCTGCTGTCTTACTCCAGATGCCAGTCTGAAATCAGAATCTGTACAGTAGATTTGCAGCCAGCCGAACTGAGTTATACTGACGGCTGCACCTCGCTGCCAGTCGCATTGAGTTCCACGCCAAAGGAGCTCGGTGCATTGACGTTTGGTGCATGTGCAGAGTTCTGCTCCTAGGATGGCTGTGTTTATAATTTTAGTAGAGTGTGACAGAGTTCCACTTCTTTCCTAACTTGCAAACATTCCAATTAAAGTCATACTGCCACTTTTGCATCGATGTACATCTTTCCCATTGATATGTCAGTTTGGCTCTGTTAGTAGTATTCTTGCCTCAGAGTCAGAAGAAAGGAAGAACTTGTATTTATATAGTGCCTTTCATGACCTCAGGACGCCCCAAAGTGTGTCACAACCAATTAAGTACTTTTTGAAGCATAGTCACTGTTGTAATGTAGGAAACGCGGCAGCCAATTTGTACACAGCAAGGTCCCACAAACAGCAATGAAATAAATGACCAGATCATCTGTTTCAGGTGTTGTTTGAACGTTAAATACTGGGGAGAATTCCCCTGTCTTCTTTGAAATAGTGCTATGGGATCTTTTACCTCCACCTGAGAGGGCAGACAGGGCCTCGATTTAACTTCTCATCTGAAAGACAGCTCCTCCGACAGTGCAGTACTCTCTCAGTGGACTTTGATTCAAGCCCTACTCCAAGACTTAAGCACACAATCCAGAATGATACTTCAGTACAGTACTGGGGGTGTTCTGCATTGTCAAAGGTGCTGTCTTTTGGATGAGATGTTAAACTGCCTATCTGCTTGTTCAGGAGATCCCATGGCACTATTCAAAGAAGAGCCTAATGTTCTCTTAACATCCTGGCCAGTATTCTTCCTTCACCCAACTAGGCCAGAAACAGGTTAAGTGGCCATTCATCTCATTCACTGTTTGTGGGATCTTGCTGCATGCGAATTGGCTGCTATTTTGCCTACAAAACAACAGTAACAATATTTCAAAAGTAATTCATTGGCTATGAAGCACTTTGGGACCTCCTAAAGATGTGATAGTGCAATTTCTTTCCTTTTGCACCCTTTGCTTTGGCTAAAACTCTACAATGTTTTTCTTGACTGTAGTAAAATAAATATTTTCACAGTTTTCAACGGTTTCTGAAGCGCTTTTTGATTACTTACCCTTTACAGCCTCCTTTATCAATCTTTTGAGAAGCAATGAGAGACAACACGTCTGCGGCATAGCTAGAGCTCAGATTAGCCAGAGATGTAACGTAGCGAGAGTCAAGGCAGGATGATCAATGAGGGTGGCCGAAATTAAAGCCTGCTGTAATCTTAACCATAATGATGCATTCTGGCAAGTTTTAAAAATTTGATTGCAAAATTTTAATATCATTCTCTTAAAACTTCAACTTGCAAAAAGTTAAATTAGTCTTATATTTGTTTGACATGCTCACATGTATCGTTTTTTTTTAACAGCTCAAAATAAAATTTCAACGCAACCAAAGCTGAAATTGTTCTCCTTGGAGCAGAGAAGGTTAAGGGGAGATTTAATAGAGGCGTTCAAAATCATGATAGATTTTGATGGAGTAAATAAGGAAAAACTGTTTCCACTGGCAGAAGGGTCGGTAACCAAAGGACACAGATTTAAAGTAATTGGCAAAAGAGCCAGAGGTGAGATGAGGAGAAATTTTTTTACGCAGTGAGTTGTTATGATCTGGAATGCACTGCCTGAAAGGGCGGTGGAAGCAGATTCAATAGTAACTTTCAAAAGGGAATTGAATAAATACTTGAAGTGGAGAAAATTGCAGGGCTATGGGGAAAGAGCAGGGGAGTGGGACTAACTGGATAGCTCTTTCAAAGAGCCAGCACAGACACAATTGCCTGAATGGCTCCCTGTGCTTTAAGATTCTATGATTCTATGATTCCAAGGCTTTAACCATTTGGAATATATCAATTCTGTGTTAAAAAACAAGTGTGGTGAATAACTTAAATTCATAAACCGTAAGTAGGTGCTGAGGCTATGTTTGTGTGATCTAATCCTCCCATCTTGTATACAGTAACAGAACAGCTCATCGCCTTGATAGTCAAAGCCTATAACCAGGGAAGTGTAAATCCTAAACACATTACGAAATAAGATGTTACAGTGCCTTCTCTTTCATGTAGTAAAACAGAATTGATGCATTCACTTGGGAAACTGAGAAATAGTTTATACTAGTACAGCTCCTGACAGAGGTATCATCAGCCTTGACATCTCTTTGACTGCCAATTATTTAACCCTCTGGTGCACTTTGCTGGAAGCGACTGTCATCACTGCTGCTGTACTCCGCCATTTCTTGAGTAGCTTTTCATTTGGGGAGCTTTGAATGTTTGAAGTAGAGTGCCAATTTAACAGATTTTACCAGGCTGTGCTATCAAGGGCATTTTTACATGAAATTCCATCATTAGGTGTCAGCCGTGACTCAGTGGGTAGCACTCTCGCCTCTGAGTCAGAAGGTTGTAGGTTCAATTCTTTCTTTCTTTCATAGAACAGCTGAAAGCAGACACATGGTTCTCTGCCCATTAACTGCACTGCGAATGGGCCTGCAAAGAACCAACGAGCCATGAAAACAGGGGCGTAAAAATTTGCCATCTGATTACGGCCTCCTGACCCAGCCAAATATATACTGTGAGCTCCACCCGCTGCATTTGCACTTCGATGCATTCAGAATCTCTGCATTATGCAGTGGAGCCTAACAGCGTAACACAGAATAGCACCTGCCAACAATATTAAAAGGGATAGGAACAAATGTTTTAAGGTAGATGTAACAGCATCGTAAAATGATAAACAGGCAAGAGACCGAGCTCCACCCATAGGTTGCAAGAGTCTGCTGCTTTCACAGCATGCGTACATCAAGAAGTTAAAGACAATGGAAGAGGAAAAATTTGCAGGGCTGTGCGGAAAAAGGAGGGCATTGGGTGTA
Organism: Heptranchias perlo; assembly: GCF_035084215.1. Lineage (NCBI taxonomy): Eukaryota > Metazoa > Chordata > Chondrichthyes > Hexanchiformes > Hexanchidae > Heptranchias > Heptranchias perlo. The sequence continues at coordinate 14,724,071 of NC_090338.1, read as the reverse complement.
ATCGGGTAGTTCTTTCAAAGAGCCGGCACAGGCACAATGGGCTGAATGGTTTCCTTGTGTGCTGTAAAATTTTATGATTTTGTGGCCTCCAAATTAACGGGGAGCCGGGGAGGGTGAGGGGGAGGTCGAAATCAGGGATGTGGAGGCCCTGCAATTAGCATATTGTAGGGCCGCCTCCTGAAAGGCAGCTGGCCAAATGGACATTTTAAAATTATATTTTAACCCCCTACCAACCCTCTCCCACCCGTCAGGTCGGGGTGGGGGTGGGGGGGGGCAGGGGGGTAAAAATCTAGGCTTAATAACTGCACATTTCTCCACTGCAAGGAAACCCAGGAGGAGACCAGGATAAGAAACTATAGTTATAGGGAGAAATTTGGGGTTATTTCCATCAGAGCAGACTGCGAGGAAATTTAATTTAGGTCAGGAATTTCCTCAGAGTTGCGCCCACTCCTCCGGCGTATCTTTGTCAGGACTGCAGGGAAAACCCTTGTTTGCACATGTAAAACGGGTTCTCCCATCGCTCTTCCAATGAAGTTACTGCAGCGCAGTGGGAGCAGCTCCTCGGAAATTCCAGGCCTTAGTTTTTACAATTATGTAGGGCTTTGATAGGGTGAATAGGGGAAACCCATTTTCTCTGGTCGGAGAGAAGGTGATGAGGGGTTGTCAATTTAAAATTGTCATAGAATCATAGAAAGGTTACAGCACGGAAGGAGGCCATTCGGCCAGTCGAGTCCGTGCCGGCTCTATGCAAGTGCAATCCAACTTGTCCCACTCCTCCGCCCTATCCCCGTAGCCCTGCAAATTTTTGCCTTTCAAGTACTTATCCAGTTCTCTTTTGAAAGCCACAATTAAATCTGCCTCCACCTCCACCCCTGGCAGTGCATTCCAGATCCTAACCACTCACTGCGTAAAGAAGTTTTTCCTCATGTCACCTTTGGTTCTTTTGCCAATCACCTTAAATCTTTGTCCTCTGGTTCTTGATCCTTCCCCCAATGGGAACAGTTTCTCTCTATCTATTCTGTCTAGACCCTTCATGATTTTAAATACCTCTATCAAATCTCCTCTCAATCTTCTCTGTTCCAAGGAGAACTACCCCAGCTTCTCCGGTCTATCCATGTAACTAAAGTCCCTCATCCCTGGAATCATTCTAGTAAAATTTTCTGCACCCTCTCTAAGGCCTTCACATCTTTCCTAAAGTGCAGTGCCCAGAATTGGACACAGTACTCCAGCTGTGTTCGAACCAGTGTTCTATAAAGGTTCATCATGACTTCCTTGCTTTTGTACTCTATGGGGATGATTTTAAACCCCAAGAACGGATGGGTTGGGGGCAGATGAGAGTTGAAAATAGTTGTTTGTTTGGGTAGCAACTGCAAATTTTTCGGACTTTGCATTCCTAGTGGGAAGCTTGTACTTTTAAGCGCCGACGTTAAATCCAGAAATAAAGCCGGATTGCGGTCGCGATTTCCACCCTTACTTTCCTTAGCAACCTCATCCGGACCGGGTGACTTATCTACTTTAAGTGCAGCTAGTCGCTCTAGTACCTCCTCTTCATCAATTTTTAGCCTATCCATTTTCTCAGCTACATCTTCCTTTACTACGACTCTGGCAGCATCTTCTTCCTTGGTAAAGACAGACGCAAAGTATTCATTTAGTACCTCGGCCATGCCCTCTGCCTCCGTGAGTAGATCTCCTTTTTGGTCCCTGATCGGCCCTACCCCTCCTCTTTCTACCCGTTTACTGTTTACATGCCTATAGAAGACTTTTGGATTCCCTTTTATGTTTGCCTGCAGTCTATTCTCATACTCTGTCTTTGCCCCTCTTATATTCTTTTTCACTTCCCCTCTGAACTTTCTATATTCAGCCTGGTTCTCACTTGTGTTATCAACCTGACATCTGTCATATGCCCATTTTTTCTGTTTCATCTTACTCTCTATCTCTTTTGTCATCCACGGAGCTCTGGCGTTAGTTGCCCTACCTTTCTCCCGCGTGGGAATGTGCCTGGACTGTACCTGAACCATCTCCTCCTTAAAGGCTGCCTATTGTTCAATTACAGTTTTGCCTGCCAATCTTTGATTCCAATTTACCCGGGCCAGATCTGTTCTCATCCCACTGAAATCGGCCCTCCTCCAATTGAGTATTTTTACTTTAGAGTGGTCCGTGTCCTTTTCCATAGCTATTCTAAACCTTATGATACTATGATCGCTGTCCCATAAATGTTCCCCCACTGACACTTGCTCCACTTGGCCCGCCTCATTCCCCAGAACCAAGTCCAGCAATGCCTCCTTCCTCGTTGGGCCGGAAACATACTGGTCAAGAAAGTTCTCCTGAACACATTTCAAAAATTCCTCCCCCTCTTTGCCCTTTATATTATTACTATCCCAGTCTATATTAGAGTAGTTGATATCACAACTCTCTGGCTTTTGCACTTCTCTGTAATTTACCTGCAAATTTGCTCCTCTATCTCCTTCTTACTAGCTGGTAGCCTATAGAATACACCCAGTAGTGTAATGACTCTTCTATTGTTTCTTAACTCTAACCAAATAGATTGTGTCCTTGACCTGTCCAGGACATCCCCTCTCTCCAGCACTGCAATATTCTCCTTAATTAATACTGCCACCCCCCCCCTCCTTTCTTCCCCTCCCTATCTTTTCTGAACACCTTGTATCCAGGAATATTTAGTATCCAATCCTGCCCTTTTTTGAACCAGGTCTCCAATATCGCCACAACATCATATTCCCATGTGGCTAATTGTCCCTGCAGCTCTCTAACCTTGTTTATCACGCTTCGTGTGTTTATACACATGTACTGTAAACCTATCTTAGACTTTCTTGTACTCTCTCTTAGTCTGAACCCACCTAATACCGTACCATTTCTTACTCTAGTGGTATCTTTCTCTCCCAATCCTTTGTGCACCTTGTTTCTCCTTTCCAATGCTACATCCTGGTGGCCATCCCCCTGCCAAATTAGATTAAACCCTCCTCCACTGCACTAGCGAACCTCCTTGTGAGGACATTGGTCCCAGCTCCGTTGAGGTGCAACCCGTCTGGCCTGTACAGGTCACTAAGCGAGTGAGACGAAAGTAAGATATAGGGCTATGGCTAGAGGGTAGGTGAGTAAGATTCGTTTTGGATTGCCCTCATAAGGAGTCAGCATAGACATGATAGGCTGAATGGCCTCCTTCTATACTGTAAACGTCTATGGTTCTATTGGTTGGCCCCCATCAAAAGCACAGAATGTTACTGCAGAGAAATAGGACTTTTGGAAGATCAATTCTGTACCCATATTTTTCTCTTCATGAACCATCTCATCCAATGGTGGTTCATCTCGTCCACTCTCTTGGTAATGTTGCACCTTTTCATCAAATATCTAAAAGAATATTGGGACTCTGCTGTGTCAGAGAGTTCCAAATTCTAACCAGTCATGTGTAAAAACATTTTTTTTCCTAAACTTCCCTTCAATTATTTTTGCAATAATCTTAAATTTGTGCCTTATTAGAGCAGATCATCAAGGTTCTGCCATAGATTTATTTTTGTATTATAATATATTTTTCGTGATTTCTCTCAAAAGGATGTTACCACTAACACTCTACCAGGGTAGAGTGTTAGTGAATATTTCAACTTTTCAAATATAAATGATGCAATTATTAATTTTTGGTTTGACTGAGTTATGAAGGAAGGCTAGAAAAACTCAGACTCTTCAATCAGAAAAGGAAGCAATTGATGGGAGATATTATTGAGGAATATAAGACAATAATCATAACAGAAAAGGTAAATCTAGAATAGTGCTTTAATTTAAATCACAACTACGGAACAAGGTGCAAACCGGTAGAAAACATGTTCACGATTGATGTCGGGAAGCATTTCTTCACACAATGGGTGATTACGATCTGAAATAATATTTTAGGTAGGAAAATTGAGGCATAAACTCTAGAATTATTCAAGGGGGAGTTAGATGCTTTGACGGGTTGTGAGGTGGAACAGTAGGTCTTAATGGGAGGATAAACTTCAATGGGCAAATGGCCTTGCCCATCTGTACTTATTAAAAACTACAGCTAAACATTTTTCGCCATTTTCTAAGTGTAGCCTAATCGTAAACATGCTCTTTATAAGCATATTTACAATTTCACTACAGTTAGGAAATCTCTGGCCTTTACTAGCAATGTGCATGTTGCCATGAAGGCTCACCACCATCTTCTCAGAGCAATTTGGGATCGGAAATAAATGACGGTCTGACCAGCGATGCCCACATCTGGAGAATGCATTTTTTGTAAATGATGATCTGAGGCAATATTGCACCCTTTTGTTCTGTGAGGAACTGGCAGTGGTTTGATGAAACCACTGAAAGCGTATGGTTTTGGAGCAATTTTACCACTCTGGATACTTGGTTCGGGATCATTAACTGAAGTGTCTAAGTTCAATTCTTGATAATGGCAATTCATTTTAAAAGCAAAAGTTTTTATTTGCAAAACTCTACTCTCTGTTAATAGGAATCAGCTGCATTTACTCAAGTACCTAATAACATTCAGGCACACTTCAAAATACATCGCACACAGGGGCCCACTATTATCAACAATCCTGAACTAAATTACCATGTTTGTCAATACACCATTAAGAGATAATATATTAATGGTGTTCTGGAAATAAAAGATAAATCATTTTGCAATGGTTTTTAGAGGAAAGCGGGTATTGAATTGCATTAGTTGATATTGTTGACCTTATTAGTAATGACATATTTGGCGTGTTTTAGACAAACATACCAAATTATTGTAAATCTGAAAATCTGTACTTTGAATGATTTTCATGGATAGGTTTATTAACTGTGGAACTGCAGAGAACATCCAAAATTCAACACAACTTTAATAAAAGAAAGCAGGCTCAAATTATTAAATAATCCCATTTTAATGTCATCATACTTAAAGAAAAATAGATCACGGGTCTTAATTATAAAGTAGATGGGAAAAGATTTGGGGCATCCTGTTTAAAAACAATTGGGCAAACTTCAGGTATGCACAGATTAGTTGCATTCACTTCAGATCAGCCTGGGTTCAGATTTGTTTGCAGATCTCATCTTCAACCATTGCTTATGGGCATTAATGCTTACACTGTTCTCAATTGCCAGTAGTGGGATGCTCATGATCAATGGGAATGAGTTTAAGATTTTACAATGATCCCTGCTAGGTGGCAGCCATTATAAGTAATTTAGTTAAATAAATATAACACATTCATATGTACTATAGGGAATGCACATTCATAACTCTAGTCCAGGACTTTTAGGGGAGTTGGCCTTGTACTGATTATAGCCAAGTGGCAGAATTGATTGTCCTTAGTATTACGGATGCAAAAATCAATACATCATAACAGTGCTTATAAGTTAATAATACTGACCTTGGTACTGGCTAAAATAAAATTCTGCAGTACAGTCTTGGAACATATATTTTATTAATAGCTAAATTAACAAAGAGGAGCTCATTGATAAAATGGATTGAATAGCTTTTAAAACAAGCATAATTCCTTACATTTAATTACGCCTGAGGGAGAGTATTTGGCCTTTAACGTGGCCACTCACTCAGGGCAGTTAGGGGCAGGCAATAAATTCCAGCCTTGCCAGCGACGCCCACATCCCAAGAATGAATAAATAAAACTTTACCCGAGTGGCCATTATTCAGGTGTGGGCCTACACAGCAAAATTTGCAAGCTATTTGATCACGAGCAAGATCACAACTGAAGCCTTATTGTGCCCTCCCCTCCCGTCCACATACACATAGGGCTCACTGGGTAATGATGAGGAATGCGGACTCTGGCTGCCTTTATCCCATTCCCTAGAACAAGAGTTCAGAGGCCAAAAGTCACAGCTCAACTACCGTCTTAGCTGAGATCAACTATCTCACCACAGGCTGAGATTCAAGTTGTGACCTTCCTGATCTGTACAGCTTGGTATCACTCCCAAGCCGTTCATTTATCCACTGGGCTACTGGGAGTTCTGTATACAGATTTATGCTTTTATTAAAATTGCACTTTCGTATAAACACACTGATACAGATTCCAATCTTACAAAGCATGTCCTCAACATGAGAATGCACAAATTGTGAAAAATTAGAAATTGAGAAGTTAATCTTTCATCATTTTTTTAGTTAGTAAAAATAAACCATTAAGTAGCAGGGGAAAAAAGAAACGTCTTGATTTAGGGAAGTGTAAATTTGCAACATGTACTGATTTATAATGAATAACCCAACTGCTGTTGTATCAGGGATAATTGTATTATTTTTTATTAATGACTCTGCAAAAAAAGGACTAGGGAGCGTATGTGTAATGGGGAGAGGGAATTAGAAATAAATCTGTCTTGATGGGTAGTAAAGTATCTATTATCATCTCCAGGGCCAGCTCGCTATGTGACTGGGAGGAGATAAAGCGTTGTATAATACTGAAAGCAAAGACATAGCAAATCTCCCTTTAAACAGCAAGAGGGCTTTCAGGGATATTAAAAAAAAGATTGTAGTTTGTGAGTGCCTGGTCTTTCTCTCTGGCTCTGTCTCTTTCTGTCTTAGAGAAGAGACACATTTATTACAAATGTAATGCAGGAGCGCCAAGGCCTTAAGCTGTAGGGTAAGCCCAGGACTTGAGAATGTCAATATCCTGTTATGCCGGGTGTAGCATTCTGTGATGAGTAAATTGCCTGCAAAGTAACTCATGGTATTGAGTAAGACAGGTGAATTGCTCTGCCAGATCACATGCTTGTGTCAGTCAACTTACTTGGACTTGTAGAGCAGGGTTCCGCACTCAGTCCAAACCTGCGGAATGAAAAGTTATAAACAATTAAACCCGCTTCAACTCCTTTGATGCCTCAGTTGGTAAAGTCAATGTGGTACTGAGAACACAGGCCAGGAAGGTTCCTTCGCAGTTCTGTACAGTGCTAGCTAATGTATGGGGCCACTACAATTGGAGTCAGCATTCCTAGGAACCAAACAGTCAGGGTCCCTACTCCTGACCGCTACCTTGCAATTCCCACTAGAAAGTACACGTATGTGGAATTTGGGCTTTGATTGAGAAGATCTCTCCCACTGTGGACATGAAGAATGACTGAGGGGGAATGGTAACTGTGGAACTGAACCCCAGTATAAAGTGGCATCTTCAGTAGAGAAGAGGAGGGGAAAAGGGGGAGATATTTGAGGGGGGGGGGGATCAAAAGCTGTTGCTATGGTAATAGAATGCAAGAAAATTAAATGTCTTTATACTGTATTGATTAAAAGTTAACAGCAACATACTTGTGTGGGTTTGCTCTTGTTTCTGAGTCCGAAGGCCATGGGTCTGCGTCCCACTTCAGGAATTAAGCACATAATCTCCGCCAATACTTCAGTGCAGCACTGGGGAGGTGTTGTCTTTTGGATGCGATGTTAAACTGAGGCCGTGTCAACCTGCTCAGGTGGACATAAAAGATCCCTTGGCACTATTCGAAGAAAAGCATGGAGTCCTCCTAATGTTCTGGCGATCATTTATTCCTCAGCCAACACCACTAAATATAGAGGGTTTGTTTATCTCTGTGTTTGTGGGACCTTACTGGCTGCTATATTTAACAGCTTAACAACTGTAACTACACTTCAAAGGTAATTTTTGACTGTGAAGTGCTTTGACGCATCTTGAGAAATGTGAAAGATGCTACATAAATGAAAGTTCTTTCTTTACCCAAGGTAATAATGCCGGGTCCATCAAGTACAGCTCTCACTTCTATTTAAGAGGACAGGTTTTAGAGCAGACCTTTGCATTTGACTACCTTTTAACTTTTGCTTCCAGTATTTTCTTCATGACTCAATGAAGTGCCTTGAAAGGTTCTACTTGTTTCCGCATGGAATGTTTCCCTTATTAAAGCTTAAACAGGTGGCAGCCAGAAGAATGTGAAAATTAAGGACATGAAGAAAGTTGACACAATTAAAGTTTCTGAAATGAAATCACTGGTAAATTAAAGAAGCTTCACACTCCGTGCAATTAAACCTTCTTCTTGCTACAGTGGAGATGTCAGAAAAATTTCGCTAATGATCAGTCTCAAGACGAAAATTTTGCAGGATGTAACAACAGAGAGGTTGCTGACTAGCAATGACAGATCCATCGTGAAAATTGGAGTATATATACATGAAATATGGATAATGGTGTTCCAAGAGATCCCCTGGGTATAGCCACACAGCATCTGATCCTGCTTACACACCCACAAGAAAAATACCACTGACTTTATCAAAGGGCCCCGCTAGTTTATTTAAAATGCATGAAAATGATTGAATTCAAGTAGTAGAGGTGGAAAGACTAAGTCACATCTACCAGAAATAGGAAGAAATGTTGGAAATCTGAAGTTAAAAAACAGAAAATGTTGGAAATGCACAGGAGGTCACTCAGCATCTGACAGAGCAGGAAAGACTATTGCTCTAGGTCTTACCATTATGGTTAAGGGCTAGACTGAAATCTTAACAATCTTTCTCTTTCGGAGGCAGATCCACCTGCTGTATTGATTCAATCAGTTTCTGTTTCCAACCCAGTATTTCATCCAATGCCTCATTGAGCTCTCCCGATATCCTGACCAACATTCCTCCCCTCAGCTGGCACCACCAGAAACATATTGGGGGTAACTTTGACTTTGGGCGATAGTGTAAAATGGCCAATATCAAATCAGCCGTCCGTTATACATCTCTCCCGGATTTTCACTTCCATTGAAGTCGATAGAAATGAAAATCGGGAGACATGTATAACGGGTGGCTGATCCGATATTGTCCGTTTTACACAAAGTCAAAATTACCCCCAGCAAATGGTCATTCATCTCAGTTTCTGTTTGTGGGACCTTGCTATGACAAGTTGGCTACCACATTTGCCTACATAATAACAGTGTCTGCACTTCAAAAGTAATTCAGTGGTTGTGAAGCAGTTGTAATGTCCTGACGACATGACATGGTGCTATAGAAAATGCATGTTCCTTCTTTCCTGGTAACTCACAAAGGAAATTAAAATGCTTTAGCCTTCAAATAACACAGTGGAATATTAGTGTATGAAAGCTTAGCACATCTGTCTAAAATTGCTCTTTCTGCTATTTTAGGGGAGGTGTTAATCCATTTAAAATAAATGAGTTGATGGCTCTGCTAAGTTAGCAAATTGAGGAATTTCAGACAAATGTGTTGAGCATTAATATGTAATTATCCCACAGTTTAATTTCATGGCCTGTGACTTAGTGTTTTGTTTCAGTTGTTGACAAGACAATATGAAACAGAGAACCTTAAAACATATCTGAAAATATGCCAAACTTTATTGTTTGGTGATTTTTTTTAATATAGGTAAATGTTCATTTCAAACTGTGACAAATCTCAATGTCCATTGAAGCAGCGAAAGATTTCCACTGGGTTCAACATGTAACAAAATTATAAATCCATTCTTTATAAATTTTGTTACATATCGCATGCAGCAGAAATCTTACCCCAGAAGTGGCAAAATCAATGGATTGGTCTTTTGACCATTTCATCTTTCATGTGTTTTATCCCATACATGGAGTTCTGACAATTCAATTGCTTCTTAAACCACTTGTTCAGTGTTTTCCTGAGGTTTATTAATATTACAATATTGCTTTAGTACACAAGAATTTTCAGTTGCATTGCCAACAGTCATGATTTTGTTCGTCATTTATCGATTTTAATAAATACAATTCACAGGAGAGAAAAAAATGCATCTATATAGCGCCTTTTACATCCTCAGGACATCTCAAAGTGCCTCACGGCCAATTAAGTACATTTGAAGTGTAGTCATCGTTGCAATGTTGGCAAACATGGCAACCAATTTGTGAATGGCAAGGTCGCACAAGCAACAATAAGGTAAATAGCCAAATCATTTGATTTAGCACTTCCATTGGACTGTGCTAATGCAGCAGCCTAGGTTATATATGCAAGTTGTGAAATCAGGACTTGAACCCACAACCTACTGACTCAGAAGCAAGACTGCGATCAGTGAGCCAAGGTAGGAGGCTCCGTTCCAATCTTTGGGGCACCTCTGCCCCGATAAGCCCCTTGATGGATCCTCTGATGCTGCAGCACCACTGGAATTGGTTTGCTGGCACTGGCGGGTTCCTTCTTGGTGGCTGGAGCGTACCGTGCATCTCTAAAAGCCCGTGCCAAAAAAAGGGTCAGCACTGGTGCAGCTACGGAGGGGCAGGCGGGAGTACTGCCCGACTGAAACTCTGTCCCAAAGAGGAAAGTTCAGGTCCATGGGCCCGATGTTAGCAGGAGTAGGCCAATCGGCCCCTCGAGCCTGCTCCGCCATTCAATAAGATCATGGCTAATCTGATTCTAACCTCAAATCTAAATTCATGTCCAATTTCCTGCCCGCTCCCCATAACCCCTAATTCCCTTTACTTCTAGGAAACTGTCGATTTCCGTTTTAAATTTATTTAATGATGTAGCTTCCACAGCTTCCTGTGGCAGCAAATTCCACAGACCTACTACCCTCTGAGTGAAGAAGTTTCTCCTCATCTCAGTTTTGAAAGAGCAGCCCCTTATTCTAAGATTATGCCCCCTAGTTCTAGTTTCACCCATCCTTGGGAACATCCTTACCGCATCCACCCGATCAAGCCCCTTCACAATCTTATATGTTTCAATAAGATCGCCTCTCATTCTTCTGAACTCCAATGAGTAGAGTCCCAATCTACTCAACCTCTCCTCATATGTCAACCCCCTCATCCCCGGGATTAACCGAGTGAACCTTCTTTGTACTGCCTCGAGAGCAAGTACGTCTTTTCTTAAGTATGGAGACCAAAACTGTATGCAGTATTCCAGGTGCGGTCTCACCAATACCTCATATAACTGCAGCAATACCTCCCTGTTTTTATATTCTATCCCCCGAGCAATAAAAGCCAACATTCCGTTGGCCTTCTTGATCACCTGCTGCACCTGCATACAACTTTTTGATCTTCTTGCACTAGGACCCCCAGATCCCTTTGTACTGCAGTACTTTCCAGTTTCTCACCTTTAAGATAATAACTTGCTCTCTGATTTTTCCTGCCAAAGTGCATAACCTCACATTTTCCAATATTGTATTGCATCTGCCAAATCTCCACCCACTCACCCAGCCTGTCTATATCCCTCTGCAGGTTTTTTATGTCCTCCTCACTCTCCACTTTCCCTCCCATCTTTGTATCATCTGCAAACTTTGATATGTTACACTTGGTCCCCTCCTCCAAATCGTTAATATAGATTGTAAAGAGTTGGGGACCCAGCACCGACCCCTGCGGAACACCACTGGCTACTGGTTGCCAGTCTGAGAATGAACCGTTTATCCCAACTCTCTGCTTCCTGTTAGATAACCAATCCTCCACCCATGCCAGAATATTACCCCCAATCCAGTGATTCTTTATCGTGAGCAATAATCATTTATGTGGCACCTTGTCGAATGCCTTCTGGAAGTCTAAATACACTACGTCCACTGGTTCCCCTTTATCCACCCTGCACGTTATGTCCTCAAAGAACTCAAGCAAATTTGTCAGACATGACTTTCCCTTCGGCGGGGGGGCTATCGCGCCCGCCGAAATCAGTCAGCTCCCCGCGCGATCGTAGCCCAGTTGGATCCACTTACCTTCTCCTCCGGGTTCCCCACTGCTGATCTGTGCGTCGGGCGGGCTGCACATGCGCAGTAAGATCTGTCAGCTGGAGGAGCTCTATTTAAAGGGGCAGTCCTCCACTGACTGATGCTGCAACAAATAGAAAAAATTACAGCATGGAGCAGCCGAGGGGAAAGGCTGCTCCCAGTTTAATGATGCCTCACTCCAGGTATCAATACACGGGGTGAGGAGGAGGGGGAGGACAGAGATCTTCCCCCCGGCGGGCGGAGGAAGCGGCCTGCCTCTGCCACCAGGAAGGCGTGGCTCGAGGTGGCAGAGGAGGTCACCTGCACCACCAACATATCGCGCACCTGCATACAGTGCAGGAGGCGCTCCAATGACCTCAGTAGGTCAGCCAAAGTGAGTACACTTACTCATTCCCCTACACTCCGTCTGCCGCATCACCGCCCCCACCCCACATCTCCTTCTGCACTGCCAACACTACTCTGTCACATCACCCCTCATACCCACTCAAACCTCATCCTCATCTTTCCTGCACTTACTCACCTCGCCAGTACTCATCCCACCACTACCACTCAACCCAATCCTCATACAATCTCATGGCTCTATCTCATACTCACCCTCTCGTGCATATCTTTCATGGTCAGCCTCACTCAACCTGCCACTACCTGTGCTGCAGCCTCAGGGCATGCATCACATATGTGTAGTAGGCAGCGTAAGGCAAACATGTCGTGAGCATGAAGGGGATGCACAAGGGTGTTTGAGGGTTTGTCACGGTTGTTAATTATATTGAATTTCTGAGCAACTCACATCGCATATTATATTGGCACCATTACTGCCATGTCTTCGCGAATCTTGTCTGGTTTGTGCAATAATGCCCTTTCCTGAGGATCACAATGAAGACCCACAACTGATGACACCCATTGTGTCACTGCAGAGTGGGTGTAGGTGTATTTGCAGGGCTCTTTTGTGCAGACGGCTGAGAGACGTCGGCGATGTCCCCGGTTGCACCCTGGAAGGATGCGGAGGAGAAGTTCGGGAGGGCAGTGGTGACTTTGGCAGCGACAGGTAAGAAGATGGTGCTCGGACCAGCCGGGAGCAGCTTGGCATGAAGGAGGCTGCAGATGTCCACGACTACATGTCGAGTGACTCTGAGCCTCCGTGTGCACTGCTGCTCAGAGAGGTCCAGGAAGCTGAGCCTCGGTCTGTGGACCCTGTGGCGAGGGTAGTGCCCTCTGCAAGGCATCTCTCTCTGTGGTAGCCCTCCCTCCTGCTGTACAGGTGGATGTGTTACAGCACTCTGTTGTGGAGCTCCACGTGTCAGAGGTGGACGGCGTGGATGGCGAGGCTGGTGAGGCTGGTGATGCTGTTCGCCCTCCGAGGAGGTCATGACTGCAGCTACGGCGGCCCCCATCCGGAAGATGTACATCTGAGGGGGTCCGCAAGGTAGGTACATGTCTCTGGACCCCGGGGTAAGTGTGCAAGTTGGTGACTTTGATTGTCAGGAGGAGGGTGGTGGAGGCCAAACTTTGTCCCAAGTGACAGAGTGGCCTCCTGCAATGAGTGAGGGTCTCCCCCCCCCAACCTGTCAAATGGACCTTTGCAGCTGCCACAGGCTGACAGCTGCAACACGTCCATTTGAACTGGGAGTTTTTCCCCCAATGTGGGAAACAGTCCCAGTTTGCTTTAAAATCCCACCCCTCCTCACATAATCCCTTAATCAGGTCAGTTAATGACCTGAACAAGCAAAATAAATACGTTCAAGTGGCATCCCGCTGGCTTTAATTGCCTGGGGGATTCCCACCAGCGGGGGCTGCGCGCGCACGCCAGCGCGTCAGTGGGGAACCCGGAAGTTCGCGGGTTCGAGGCGGGCTCCGGTCCCGCTCCGGGATTTCCCGATTTTCGGGGCCCCCCCGCCAGGAATGCACCCGATAGCGGGTGCTAAAATGATGCCCCATATGTCTCATTTTTAAAATGGATGACCTTTTTTTCCCTCATTTAATTCTGTGCCTTAGGATGTGGTTCCACTAGTTCGAAAGATTTTCAACGAGCTTTCATCAGGAACAAAGCAAGCCTTAGAACTCAAATCATTTCTGCACCCCATGTCTAGCTCATACCGGCAACAGGTGGCACCTCCGCACACAAACATGCACACACACACGTACACATACACATGCATATACAAATGTGCGTATCAGTCATGGCTTAGTTGATAGCACTCTCGGGTCTGAGTTCGAAGGTTGTGGGTTCAAGTCCCATTCTAGAGACTTGAGCACAAAATCTCAGCTGTCACCCCAGTGCAGTACTGAGGGAGTGTTCCACTGTCAGAGTTATCATTATTCGGATGAAATGTTAAACCATCTGCCCTCTCAGATGGACATAAAAGATCCCATGGCACTATTTGAAGAAGACCAGGGGAGTTGTCCTGGCCAATATTTATCCCTCAACCAACATCATTAAAACTGATTATCTGATCATAATCATGTTGCTGTTTGTGGGAGCTTACTGTGTTCAAATTGGCTGCTTCATTTCCTATATTACACTTCAAAAGTACTTCATTGGCTGTAAAGTGCTTTGGGGCATCGTGAAAGGCTCTATATAAATGCAAGTCTTTCCTTTTATACATACGCACAGACTTAAAGCAATCAGTCATTGACAGCGTCACTAACTAAACAGTACTCATAGGGTTAAAAAAAAGATCACACGAAGAAAACAATCAGCACTTCAGTGAGCCACAGGTGGCAGCAGAAGGTATCACAGGTTTCTGAAGTTAACAACCTCAGTCATTCTCTAACTTGCTATTGAACTCCACGGAGAGGCTGGATGATGGGTACAGTGAAGCAAAATGCTTCCCTTTTTTCTTTGTTCCCAAAAGGTTTAGCATTTAAATGTCAAGGCTTCTCAAAGGAATAAAACTGTTTGATTCTCGACTCAAAAGTGATAATGATTTCAAGGCACTGGAGAAAACAACCTTTCAAATGCTGACAAATAAGGTTGACACAGACTAGCTAAAACATTGATTGAATCCTCAGCCTTTGAAAAACACTCAAGACATTTTTTTCCCCTTTTTAATTGAATGTTGCTTATGAAGCTCATGATTTGATGAGAAGAGAGTACTTGATATGCTGTAGAGGCACTTCAATAATAATGGCTCCTGCAGTAGCTACCACAGACTACCAAAGCCCACTAGCAATCTCTCAGTGATGATAAATGAAAGCAGAGAGAGTCTCCACTCTGGGTGCCAGGCATCCCCCTAATACACATTTTGATTAAAGGCCCTCGAGGTGGATGTTTTTGGAAGGACTTCTCTTGTTATATGATTCAGTTGGCGGGGAAGGGGGGCAAAATAAAATTGTGTAATCAGTTCCGGCTGGGAAATGATGCTGGCTGTCTAGCGGGATCTATTGGGATTAGGCGTGGGAAGGAACAATTACAGAGAAATGTAGTTTCTCTTTGTAATTGGATTGTGATGGAGAAGGCAACAAGAGGGGGCAGAGTGAGATGGAGTTTCGGAGAAGCACATTTAAGGATTAGACTCTGCTTAAATTTCAAATGATAAGACGGCCTTCCATTTGCATACAAATTTTATTTAACCTTTCGATGATCTATTTGTGTATTCACCAGGACTAACACTATGTTTATGTGAGCAAGCTTGATACCTTATTTAGATTTGATGCTATTTTTTCTGTAATTTGGTAAAATTTTAGGCTTGTGTGGTGTATGTGAGAAGACTTCATGTAAAATGCATAAAATCACAGCGTGGAAGGCATTTTGCTACAGCAGAACCGCAGCTGCAGCCACTTTCATTTCTGCAGATCTGTAATGAGTTTTGCTGCCTCACTCCACTTTTTGTGACAGTGTTTTTACTGAAGGGAAGGCACTCGAGACTCCCCACAGACTGTTTATTGATTAACTTATAATAGGGCCTTCACTCAAATGTTCATTTTCACAGTAATTTGCCTTTCCCTCACCAGCACAGCCTCCCGCTGTGTGGCTGCCTCTTCCATCCTCACATTTAATACCTTCAGACCTCTCTCCCATACAAGTCACCTGACCCATACAGAGGAGCTGCTTAATATTTTTATCAAACTTTCCGAAAGCTGTAAAATTAGTGATGATTTGATGTTGTGTATCGATGAATTATGCAATGCTACCTACTGAATCTGGTAGCCGTGGCTCATGTGATAGCACTCTCGCCTATGACTTAGAAAGTTCTGGGTTCAAATCTCACTCCAGAGAGTTGAGCACAAAATATAAGCTGACATTCCCATGCAGTACTGAGGGAGTGCTGCACTGTCGGAGGTACTGTCTTTCAGATGAGATGTTAAACCAAGGTCCTATCTGCCCCATCAGATGGGTGTACAAGATCCCATGGCACTATTTCAATAAGAGCAGGAGAGTTCTCCCTGGTGTCCTGGCCAATATTTATCCCTCAACCAGCACCATTAAAATAGATTATCTGGTCATTATCTCATTACTGTTTGTGGGACCTTGCTGCGTGCAAATTGGCTGCTGCGTTTCCTACATTACAACAGTGACAACACTTCAAAAGTACTTCATTAGCTGTAAAGAGTGTTGGGACATCCTGAGGTTAATAAAAGCCTGATATAGATGAAAGTTCTTCCTTTTTTTCTTTACCTAAGGCAAGTGATTTGCTGTGTGTGACATCCCAAAAATTTCACTTGTTCCAACAAACCCCTTCCTCTAATAGTACCATATTTATATTGTCGAATGGCTTTTAGTTCAGAGTCCCAGTGTGAACAGTTGAGAAAGCCTGTTGTTGCATTTGCACAGTTGCCTCAAAGTTTTGTGGCTTTACTAGTGTCTGGCCGCAGACTTTCCTTGACGTTGTGGGGGATGGGAGGGCAGTCTCTCGATAGAAGCAATGTCTCTTGTCTCTTTTGCTTGATAATTCACAGGTCTTCCAGTGAAATTAGTTTGGGCAATACAAGAATAAACAGTACACACCACAAGAACAGCCATCAAACTTGTGGAATTCACAGAGAGAGAGAAAGAAAAATAGAAAGAAGGGAAGAAAGAAAGACTTGCATTTATATAGTGCCTTTCACGACCTCAGGATGTCCCAAAGCACTTAACAGCCATTGAAATGCTTTTCAAGTGTAGTCACTGTTGCACTGTAGGAAATGCAGCCAAAAACAAAAAGGAACCTGGGTCAGTGGTTTAGTTAAGCAAAATTAAAGTCCACATGCATCAAGGCTGGTATCCTTCAAATGAAGGGCTCCGTCCCTGAAAGCTGTAAACTTCTGCATACAGAAGCAATATGAAATGTCTGCTTGATAAATCTAACCGTAAGACAGCTACAGTCAAATGCAAGACAGCAAACGATTATGTAGAGATGTCATAACATGAGCGCAAACGTGTAAAAGAAAACTGTGTCAAACGAAAAAAAAATACAAGTTGTTAGCTCAATTATTCATCAAAGTGTTATCGAATTGAGGGAGGTTAAGTCAGACTTGGAGAAAGTCCCCCAAATAACTTGATTTAGGTTAAAGCGCTGTGTGCGCACACTCTCAATATAGTTTCATGCATCTTTTGCACTTATTTTGAACTTAATTATCATATAATTTCTTAAGTTAGGCCAGTCGCATCTCCTGTCAGTCAATGGACACCGGACAGGGCCACCTTTCCTGGCTCGAGCATCTCAGCAGCACCGACAGAAGAAGCACAGTCTGTTGGAAATTTAGATGGAGACCTGCAACTCCCACAGCATTCTCCACAACCTTGTTGCCACGACTGATGAGGCACCCCCACCCCCTCACCTAATGCGCCCGCACTGATGCGCATCCAAACTTTTTTGTCCTGTGCATGGCACCCCAATTGGATGCTGCAACATTGGTCGTGCTTCACAAAGAAAAGAAAGAACCTGCATTTGTATAATGTTCTTCACAACCTCAGGACATCCCAAAGTGCTTCACAACCAATTAAGTTTTTTTTTGAAGTGTAATGATTGTTGTAGGAAACGTGGCAGCTAATTTGCGCACAGCAAGGTCCCATAAGCAGCAATGCGATAGTGACCAATAATCTGCTTTTTAGTGATGTTGGTTGAGGGATAAATGCTGGCCAGGAGACAAGGGAGAACTCCCCTGCTCTTCTTTGAAATAGTACCATGAGATCTTTTACATAAGAACATAGGAACAGGAGTAGGCCATTCAGCCCCTCGTGCCTGCTCCGCCATTTGATAAGATCATGGCTGATCTGTGATCTAATTCCATATACCTGCCTTTGGCCCATATCCCTTAATACCTTTGGTTGCCAAAAAACTATCTATCTCAGATTTAAATTTAGCAATTGAGCTGGCAACAATTGCCGTTTGCGGAAGAGAGTTCCAAACTTCTACCACCCTTTCTGTGTAGAAATGTTTTCTAATCTCGCTCCTGAAACGTCTGGCTCTAATTTTTAGACTCTGCCCCCTACTCCTGAAATCCCCAACCAGCGGAAATATTTTCTCTCTATCCACCCTATCTGTTCCCCTTAATATCTTATAAACTTCGATCAGATCACCCCTTAACCTTCGATACTCTAGAGAATACAACCCCAATTTGTGTAATCTCTCCTCATAACTTAACCCTTGAAGTCCGGGTATCATTCTAGTAAACCTACGCTGCACTCCCTCCAAGGCCAATATGTCCTTCCGAAGGTGCAGTGCCCAGAACTGCTCACAGTACTCCAGGTGCGGTCTAACCAGGGTTTTGTATAGCTGCAGCATAACTTCTGCCCCCTTGTACTCTAGTCCTCTAGATATAAAGGCCAGCATTCCATTTGCCTTCTTGATTATTTTCTGCACCTGTTCATGACACTTCAATGATCTATGTACCTGAACGTCCATATGAATGGGCAAACAAGGCCTTGCTTTAACTTCTCATCTGAAAGAAGGCACCTCCGACAGTGCAGCACTCTCTAAGTACTGCACTGGGAATGTCAGCCTAGATTATGTGTTCAAGTTTCTGGAGTGGGACTTGAACCTTCAACCTTCTGACTCAGAGGTGAGAGTGCTACCTCTGAGACAAGGATGACACTTAAAAAGGGGCCACTGGAAATAGTTAAAGAGTTGTTAGAGTGCAGTAAGACCTAAGGTAGCAGATTTGATAAGGTAAAGCTTGTATTCTGATACAGGAGCTTTGATGGGCAATAAATGCTGGCCTCGCCAGCGACGCCCACATCCCATGAACGAATAAAAAAAAAATGGGGCATTTTGTTTGGGTATTTGGTCCTGCTATTGTTGGGTTTTGGGAGGACACCAGTGTAAGGTGAAGGATGGGCTTCCCTTTGGGATCTCCCTTTACATGTATTATATGGCAGAAGAGGAAGATGAGAGGAAGCACTGCTGGATGTGAGGCTAGTGAGATAGCACCAGAGGAGGAGGGTACTGGTTTTGACGTAATCAGCTAAAAAGGTCTATAAAGCAAGATGGACATTCCTGGACGTCTCAGAAGAGTAGTGCCTATGGGGGCTTTGTTTCACAAGGAGTAAATAAGAAAGATCACCTGCTGGAAGAAAGCCTGAAGACACAATCCTGAGCCTCCACAGTGGTTGCTGTGCTGTTAAAAATTATGACAACACTGAATTTTTATGACACTGGAGGCTTCAAGTGGTCATGGAAGAGATAGCTTGAATCAGCCAATCCGTAGTCCATAGATGTATCCCTCGAGTCACAGCTGCACTGTTTTCCAGGACTAATAACTACATTAAGCTGAAATTCTGGTTCAGATTGAAGGCAGAGTGCATGCAGAGCAGACTCCATGGGCCAAATTTGGGGTGTAACCTCTTTTGACTGACTGTTTGCTTGATGCAGCCATTTTCCAGCTGGAGGTCCATGGCATAATATTGACGCTCCACTACCAGCTATCATTTATTTTTAGTACCTACTATATTATAATGTAGCATGGCATGTCTTGTGTCAGATAAAGTCTTTCATCGATGACCCCTTCCTTTTCCATAAAATTAAAAAAAAATACAGAGTATGAGAAAGAACAAAAAAGAAAGCAGGAGAGGAAAAGTCGAAGAAAGTTGTGTTTTAGATGTTTATTGTTATAATCTAGAATGAACACTACAGCAATTAAGCTACAGCTTGGAGTTTCCCTCACATTTGCACCCAGAGACACACATGATTGGGGCGCAAACCAATTACTTGGCTTAAAGGATTGTGAAATTTCGGGCGTATGTGAGTTACGCTTGTAACTACAATACGCCCAAGTCACCTCGATCTTTCATGGTCGTTCATCAAGCCCTCCGCCCGAATGAGTCTCCGCCCACAAAACTGGCCAACTCTCCCGACTCTCAAATGCAAGCATCCTCCAATTGTCATTTTTCTGAGGGTCTCTATCCTCCTCACTGTTTACTACCCTTCCAAGTTTTGTGTCATCTGTAAATTTTGAAATTGTGCCCTGTACACCCAAGTCCACGTCAATAATATATATCAAAAAAAATGTGGTCCCAGCACCAACCCTCCAGTCCGAAAAACTACCGTTCACCACTATTCTCTGTTTCCAGTCACTTAGCTAATTCTGCATCCTTGTTGCTACTGCCCCCTTTATTCCATGGGCTGCAATCTTGATAATACACCTACTTTATCACTTTATCAAACGCCTTTTGAAAGCGCATATGCACCACATCAACTGCATTGCCCTCATCTACCCTCTCTGTTACCTCATCAAAAAACTCTATCAGGTTAGTTAAACACGATTTGCCTTTAACAAATCAGTGCTGGCTTTCCCTAATCAATCCACACTCATCCAAGTGACTCTTAATTCTGACCCGGATTATCATTTCTAAAAGTTTTCCCACCACCGAGGTTAAACTGACTGGCCTATAGTTGCTGGGTTTATCCTTACACCCTTTTTTGAGCAAGGGTGTAACATTTGCAATTCTCCAGTCCTCTGGCACCACCCCCGTATCTAAGGATGTTTGTAAGATTATTGCTAGTACCTCCACAATCTCCACCCTTACTTCCCAAAGCAACCTAGGAGGCATCCCATCCGGACCGGGTGACTAATCTACTTTAAGTACAGCTAGCCTTTCAAGTACCTCTTCTTTATCAATTTTTAGCCCATCCAGTCTCTCAATTATATCTTCCTTTAATTATACTCCGGCAGCATCTTCTTCCTTGGTAAAGAAAGATGCAAAGTATTCATTTAGTATCTCGGCCATCCCCTCTGCCTCCATGCGTAAATCTCCTTTATGGTCCCAAATCGGCCCCACCCCTCCTCTTACTACCCGTTTACTGTTTACATGCCTGAAGAAGACTTCTGGGTTCCCTTTTATGATGGCCGTCAGTCTATTCTCATAGTCTCTCTTTGGCCCTCTTATTTCCTTTTTCACTTCCCCTCTGAACTTTCAATGTTCTGCCTGGTTCTCACTTGTATTATCAACTTGACATCTGTCATACGCCCCTTTTTCTGTTTCATCTCACTATCTTTTTTGTCATCCAGGGAGCGCTGGCTTTATTTGCCCTACCTTTCTGCCTCGTGGGAATGTGTCTAGATTGTACCTGAACCATCCCCTTTTTAATGGTCGCCCACTGTTCAATTACAGTTTTGCCTGCCAATCTTTGATTCCAATTTACCCGGGCCAGATCTGTTCTCATCCCGTTGAAATTGGCCCTCCTCCAATTGAGTACTTTTACTTTAGAGTGTTCGATGTCCTTTTCCATAGCTATTCTAAACCTTGTGATCGCTGCTCCCTAAATGCTTCCCCATTGACATTTGCTGCACTTGGCCTGCCTCATTCCCTAGAACCAAATCCAGCAATGCCTCCTTCCTCGTCTGGTTAAGAAAGTTATCCTGAGCACATTTCAAAATTTCCTCCCTTATCTTTGTCCTTTTCATAACTTCGCTAAATCTAACTGAATTATGATTACCGCCACCAAAATGGTCTCCCTAAAACTAATTCCAGAACTGCCCCCTCTCTTGTTGGGCTTGCTATGTACTGGCTAAAAAAGTTCTCTGGAATGCATTTTAAGAATTCTGCGCCCTCTATACCTTTTACACTGATTCTATCCCAGTTAATATTAGGATAGTTGAAATTCCCTACTATTACTGCGCTATTGTTTTTTTTGCACTTCTCAGAAATTTGCCTACATATTTGCTGTTCTATCTCCCTTTTAATGTTTGGGGGTCCATAGTACACTTCCAGCAGTGTGATTGTCCCTTTTTTGTTCTTTAGCTCAACCCATATGGTTGATCCTTCTAACATATCATCCCTCCTCACAGCTGTAATTACTTCTTTAACCAATATTGTGACCCCCCCTTCTTTTTTATCCCCCTCTCTAGCTCATCTGAAAACCCTATAACCAGGAATGTTGAGCTGTCATTCCTGTCCTTCTTTAAGCCATGTTTCAGTAATAGCTGTGACATCGTACTTCTACGTGTCTGTCTGTGCCCTCAGCTCATCTGCCTTATTGCCTAGACTCCTTGCACTGCCAAACTCCTTTGTTGTCTATTTTCTAGCCTTTGTTTCCTCTGCCTTCCAAACTCGCTTACTAATTTTCTGCCTTCCATTTCCAGTTCCGCATCTTTCCCTTCTGAATCTACGCTCAGGTTCCCACCCCCCTGCCAAGCTAGTTTAAACCCTCCCCAACAGCACTGGCAAACCTCCCCGCGATGATATTAGTCCCGGCCCTTTTGAGGTGCAACCCGTCCAGCTTGTACAAGTCCCACCTCCCTCAGAACCAGTCCCAATGCCTCAGGAATCTAAAGCCCTTCCTCCTGCACCATCTCTCCAGCCACAAATTCACCTGCACTATCCTCCTATTTCTGTACTCAGTAGCGCGTGACACCGGGAGTAATCCGTAGCTCCCTAAAATCTGCCTGCAGGACCTCATCCCTCTTTCTACCTATGTCATTGGTACCGATATGGACCATGACCTCTGGCTGTTCACTCTTCCCCTCAGAGTGTTCTGCAGTCACACAGTGACATCAGGGAGACAACATATCATCCTGGAATCAGGTCTACAGCCGCAGAAACCCCTGTATGTTCCCCTAACTATTGAATCCCCTATCGCTATTGCTTTTCTGACCTTCCTCCTCCCCCTCTGTACAGCTGAGCCACCCATGGTGCTGTGGACTTGGTTCTGGCTGTACTCCCCAGAGGAACCATAGCCCTGACCAATATTCAGAATACCGGTTAGAGAGTGAGATACACTCAGGGTACTCCTGCACTACCTGCCGCTCCTCCTTGTCTGCCTGACAGTCACCATTCGCTCTCTGCCTGCACACTCTTAAACTGTGGGGTGACCACCTCCTGAAATGTGCTATCCACGTGCATACACTCACACAACACAGGTAAACATACATTACATAGAATGTACAGCACAGAAACAGGCCACTCGGCCCAACAGGTCCATGCTGGTGTTGATGCTCCACATGAGCCTCCTCCCTCCCTACTTCATCTAACCCTATCAGCATATCCTTCTATTCCTTTCTCCCTCATGTGTTTATCTACTGTAAATGCATTTATGCTAGTCGCCTCAACTACTCCTTGTGGTAGCGAGTTCCATATTCCAGCCATTCCATTCCAGAAGTTTCTCCTGAATTCCCTATTGGATTTATTAGTCACTATCATATATTTATGGCCCCAGTCTGGTCTCCCCCATAAAAAAATATATAGGGGTCACCCCACAGTCTTCTCTTTTCTAGAGAAAAGAGCCCCAGCGTGCTCAATCTTTCCTGATAGGTACAGTCTCTCACTTCTGGTTTCATCCTATTAATTCTTTTTTGCACTTTCTCCAGTGCCTCTATATCCATTTTATAAAATGGAGACCAGTACTGTTTACAGTACTCCAAATGTGGTCTAACCTAGGTTCTATACAAGTTTAACATACTTATATGTGTATATTTGCTTAAAGAAAATCTACCATCATTCAGTAACCAAGTAAAGCACTCACAATGATCACAAAGCCCTCACACACTCTGCTTTTCAGCTTACCATTTTATCAACAAACGTACAAAAAGGTTAAAGTACACATGCCAATATGAGTATTGAGATCACGTGCCCATCAACTGTGTCCATTACTCATTTTTTATTTCCTACTCAGAAATGCAATTAGCCACATCTGGATTTACAATTAGCCATGTGTTAAGAATGTCATCAAGATTGAAACTCATGGAATGAAAGGGGGCAGTAGCAGCATGGATACAGAATTGGCTAAGTAACAGGAAACAGAAAGTAGTGGTGAACGGTTGTTTTTTAGACTGGAGGGAGGTGTACAGTGGTGTTCCCCAGGGGTCAGTGCTGGGACCACTGCTTTTCTTGATATATATTAATGACCTGGACATAGGTGTACAGGGCACAATTTCAAAATTTGCAGATGACTCAAAACTTGGAAGGGTAGTAAACAGTGAGGAGGATAGTGATAGACTTAGAGTCATAGAGTCATAGAGTTATACAGCACGGATAGAGGCCCTTCGGCCCATCGTGTCCGCGCCGGCCATCAAGCCCTGTCTACTCTAATCCCATATTCCAGCATTTGGTCCGCAGCCTTGTATGCTATGGCATTTCAAGTGCTCATCCAAATGCTTCTTGAATGTTGTGAGGGTTCCTGCCTCCACAACCCTTTCAGGCAGTCAGTTCCAGACTCCAACCACCCTCTGGGTGAAAAAGTTCTTTCTCAAATCCCCTCTAAACCTCCCGCCTTTTACCTTGAATCTATGTCCCCTTGTTATAGAACCCTCAATGAAGGGAAAAAGCTCCTTAGTATCCATCCTATCTGTGCCCCTCATAATTTTGTACACCTCAATCATGTCCCCCCTCAGCCTCCTCTGCTCCAAGGAAAACAAACCCAATCTTCCCAGAGGATATAGGTAGGCTGGTGGCATGGGCGGACACGTGGCAGATGAAATTTAACGCAGAAAAATGCGAGGTGATACATTTCGATAGGAAGAATGAGGAGAGGCAATATAAACTAAAGGGCACAATTCTAAAAGGGGTACAGGAACAGTGAGATCTGGGGGTATTTGTACACAAATCATTGAAGGTGGCAGGGCAGGTTGAGAAAGCGGTTAAAAAAGCAAACGGGATCCTGGGCTTTATAAACGGAGGCATATAGAGTACAAAAGCAAGGAAGTCACAATGAAGCTTTTTAAAACACTGGTTCAGCCACAACTGGAGTATTCATTCCAGTTCTGGCCATTGCACTTTAGGAAAGATGTAAAGGCTTTAGAGAGGGTGCAGAAGAGATTTACTAGAATGATTCCAGAGATCTTGGACTTTAGTTACGTGGATAGACTGGAGAAGCTGGGGTTGTTCTCTTTGGAGAGGAGGAGATTTGATAGAGGTATTCAAAATCATGAAGGGTCTAGACAGAGCAGATAGAGATAAACTGTTCCCATTGGCGGAAGGGTCAAGAACCAGAGGACATCGATTTAAGGATGATTGGCAAAAGAACCAAAGGTGATATGAGGAAAAGCTTTTTTGCACAGCGAATGGTTAGGATCTGGAATGCACTGCCTGAGGGGGTGGTGGAGGCAGATTCAATCATGGCTTTCAAAAGGGAACTGGATAAGTACTTGAAAGGAAAAAAATTGCAGCGCTACGGGGAAAGGGCGGGGGAGTGGGACTCGCTAGATTGCTCTTGCATAGAGCCGGCACGTACTCGATGGGCTGAATGGCCTCCTTCCGTGCTGTAACTAAACTATGATTCTATGATTCTATGTGGCCATAGAGTAACATATTGGACAACACTGCTCTAACATTCAGAGGAAAAAATGGCACAGCCTTGAAGCCTGTGTCGAGAGTTGGTAGATATGATACTCATGACAGTAGCACTGATCACAATGTGGTTCTAAGTGGAGATAAATGTACGAATAAAGAACAAAGCACGCTGCTCAAGAAACAGCATAGAAGATACAATGTTCAACAAGAGTCTCAGAACCTCACATCTAACAGCTGTTACCACTGACAACATTGAGAATCTCACAATAAAGGAATTGCCTTCATTTTGTCAGTCTAACCACCCAAAACATTTTAAACATAAGCTGTGAAATCCCAAAACAACTCATCATATGTCTGTGTTCTTTCCGAATTGTTCTGCCCTGACTTGGTTGTTTTAATACCGATCTGATCATAGCCAAAGCATCCCCACCAATGGTTTCTCTTCAACCCATTGCACCATTATCTCCGGAGTCCCCCAAGGATCGATGCGTGGCCCCCTCCTCTTCCTCTTCCACATGCTGCTCCTTGGTGACTTAATCCGTAGACACCAAGGGCTTTCAAATGCATACTGATGACATCCATCTCTACCTTTTCGTTGCCCCTCTGAACTCCTCGGCTGCCTCTGTGATGTCAGACTGCCGTGCAGTCATGGATGAGGCACAATTTCCTCCACCTAAACATTGGGAAGTTTGAAGCCATCTCCTTCGGCCCCCGCCACAAACTCCATATCCTTTTCAACAACTCCAAACCCTTCCTCAGCCATTGTCTCAGGCTGACACAGACTGTTCACAGACTCAACATCCTATTCAACCCCATACTGACCTTCCAATCTCACATCCTCTCCATCACAAAGACCACCCACTTTCACCTCCACCACATTGTCTGTCCATGCCCCTACCTCAGCCCATCTGACGCTAAAGTTCTCACCATGTCTTTGTCACCTTCAGACATGGCTATTCCCAATGTTCTCCTGCTGGCCTCGCATCTTCCACACTCAATAAACTATAGTTCATCCAAAACTCTGCTGCCTGTATCCTAGCCCATACTATGTATTGTTTACCCCATTACCTTTCTGATCTGCTTTGACTCCTGGTCCCCCAATGCCTCAGATTTAAAATTTACATCCTCGTCTTTAAACCCCATCATGGCCTCGCCCCTCTGTATCTCTGTAATCCTCCAGCCCTATAACCTCTCCAACCTCCTGACACTGACCTCTTGTGTTCTCCTTTCCTTTGCCCTACTATTGGCAGCTGTGCCTTCAGCCACCTAGGCTCCATGCTCTGGAATTGCCTCCCTGAACTCTCTGCCTCTCCAAATCTCTCTCCTCCCTCACGACTTTCTTTAAAACTTACTGCTTTGACCAAGTTTTTGGACACTCATCCTAATATCCTTCTTTTGGGTCGGCATCCTTTATTTTTGAATAAGCTTCTGTGAAGCACTTTAGGATATTTTTCTATGTTAGATCTGCTATACAAATGGTCACTGTTGTTCTCTTTATTCTAACTTGCAAAAATGCATATGCTGTATTTCTGTTCAGAGCTGGCCCAGGGAGGGTCTTCTAGCAACTTTCTTACACTCTGGGTACATTATAAGAAAAAGCTTTTTGTCTGATAGCTGAAATTTCTTTCACTTCGAGCCTCCAACCTTTCTTTGTCATTATAAATTGTAATCAATTGTCTTTTCACTAGAATGGAGGAAATCTGAAAAAGCTGTTGATAGTTATGAACTGTGGAGGTAAAATGGGGCAAAGTATTTCCACGTCGATGTAAGGTCATCACCGAGAGAACGAAGGGAGAGGTAGGATAAGTTTCTTTATGCAGAGGGTTGATAGGAGGTGGAATACCCAACCAGAAAGAATAGCGGAAGCAGAATCTACTTTTAGCTTTTAATAGGGAAATGGATAAATACTTGAAGTAAAAGGGTATGATGGAAGGACAGTGGAATGGAACTAAATGAATAGCCTTTTTGTAGAGCTATTGCTGGCATGATAGACTGAGTTCTCTCCTTCTCGCCTGTAAAATTCTATGATTCTAGGATTATAAGTCGAAGGCCATTCCTCAATCTAAATATTATGTTCTAGAAAAATGAAAATATTAGCACTTCTTGTGGGTTATGAATGACATGCATTATTTAGGTACTCAATTTAGGCATGACATAAACAAATATAATCTGTTTGAATATTTACCCAATTCTTGTTAATATTAAATTGATTTTGCAGAGAGGGTCCTTCTCCTTATCTAACACAGGGGACATTTTGAGGCAATTAAAATGAATGTTTTTCCATGATTAAATTATGCTCTGGTCTCCACCGGTCCCTGGAATTATTTTTAAAACCAATGAAATATTATTGCAAACTTTTGCACAGAGAGTTTGAGAGCCAGCACAGCTTTTACAACAAATATTTGGAGATGTTAGGAGATGGGGGTGGCTGGGCTTCCTGACATTAAGTGGTTCTATGGTGTTTGTAGGGCATGGCTGACTGAGGTGACCTTTTTATATTCCAAAGTACTTTACACCTCTTTTCTGCATTTTAAAATCTACTTACAGGTTATTTATTACATTAGCTTTAAGGTTGAGTAGCCCAGTTGGTGGAATGTTGACCTTGGGGTCAAAAGGTTATGGACTAAATTATGACAGGGTTCACTCATCCATTTAATCTACTGAGGTAGATAAAATGAGTATCATAGGTCAGATTTTACAAATTCACGCTCTTGACGCAGAGCTTTGCACTTCATGAGTTCACAGCGGGAATTCAAGGTGTAGACATCAGCAGCTTCCATAGGATTCCCTGTATTTAAAGGATGAAAAGACTTATGAGGACCACTGACCTCCATGCCCAAATTTCCGACATATTCTCCTGGCACGTGAAGTTCCACACCGGTAGCACCAACTCATAAAATGTACCCTCATGTCTCAGGACAAGGAAGAAAGCAGGAGACTGCAGTGATCGAGCGCTTGCTACACTGAGGCAGTATCTTCTGGTTGTTTAGCAATGGAAACAAAGAACAGCTCCTCATCCAACAGACATTTCACGCCTAAGGGCAGGCAACTTTGCTTTCCCATTAGCTGCCTTTTCGTGAAAGCAGTTAACATATAATTGAATTCTTGATCTCTTTCTGTTTCTCTCCCCTTCCCTTCTTTGGTTCACTCCTATAAAACGCCTTCTCCAGGCTGACTGCCACGAAGCCTCACATTGGCTGGGAAGTCCCTGGAATGACATAATCGGCAAGTTACGCCTTAGATCAGGTTGGTTTGCGAACCATAGAATCTTACAGCACAGAAGGAGGCCATTCAGCCCATCGTGCTTGTGCCGGCTCTTTGAAAGATCTGTCCCATTAGTCCCACTCCCCTGCTATTGAACCATAGCCATAATGTCCTGGGAAACTAATTTTCTTACACTGCAGTGAACATAGCAGTGTGACCGATGGATGAAAGCACTATAAAAAAGCAATGTAAAAAGCTTGGAACACATCTCTTCTACTGTGGTGCCTCACACATTCTAAACCCCCACACCCGCCTCTTGCTTCTGCTCTATTATAATAATAATAATAATAATAATAATAATGGTGAATAGGAGAATGTCCAGTGGGGCGGCCTTTGTAGCTACTTTGCCCCTCTGAATGTGTCGAGATGGGTTGGGGGTACTAAAAATATCAGCGTCAGACACTCAACAGGAATCTGCTCAGAAAAATTAAAGATATCAGTACGGAACAAGCATAAAAAAAACAAAATCCCTTAACAAATCAATCCCAAAAGAATGGAAAGAAAGACTTGTATTTATATGGTGCCTTTTATGACCTCAGGATGTCCCAAAGCACTTTACAGCCAATTACTTACTTTTGAAGTGTGGTCACTATTGTAATGCAGGAAACACAGCAGCTGTGCACAGCAAGATCCCACAAACCGCATTGAGATAATGGCCAGATAATCTGTTTTTTTTGTGATGTTGGTTGAAGGATAAATATTGGCCAGGACACTGGGAAGAACTCCCTTGCTCTTCTTCGAAATAGTGACATGGGATCTTTTACATCCACCTGAGAGGGCAGACAGGGCCTCGGTTTAAAATCTCATCCGATGGACGCCGCCTTCAACAATGCAGCTTCCCCTCAGTACTGCATTGGAGTGTCAGTCTAGTTTGTGTGTTCAAATCCCTGGAGTGGGACTTGAGCCCACAACCTTCGAACTCAGAGGTGACAGTGCTACCAACTGAGCCCTAAAGATACGAGAGTTTTTACTTTGTACCACCACTTTCATGGATTTAATCCTCAACGTTGATGCACCGGATAATATCAAGGTACATTTAGTGATCAACCTTTTGCTTTTGCGAAAATGTTGGCTTTAAGTGACAGAATCCTAGGCTTTGAATTTCCTCCAAACTTCCGCTTAGAGACATGGGTATCTGGGACGCAAATCAATTACGCGGTCTAAAAGATTGCGGCATTTTAGGCGTATGTGAGTTAAGGGCTTGAGTGAAATGTGCCCAAATCTCCTTTCTCATTTATGACCATCTATTAATCTCTCCATCCGAATGCTTCTCCGCCAATAAAACTGGCCCAGCCCGAACATGCGGAGACTCTCATATGAGTTTCCTGCAATTGCACTTGTCCTGAGGCTCTCTGCAAATTATGACCAGATTTTCTGGCAGAGCAGGAAACAAATTCATTTTTCTGGTGATTTATTGCAAATTGTTGAGCATTGTTTTTTAAATTTATCCTGTTCTGTATTTTCTGTTTTATTTAATGCATTTTTATGGCATAAATATAAGTCACATTAAAAATTGAAAAGCTTTCCTGATTGCAGGTTCCTAATCATGCTGTGCCTGATGTGCATGACTGATGGTGAAATGAGTTGAAACTTTAATTTAAAGAGAAATATATGGTGTGAGTTCAACCCTTTCCTCAGGCCCTGATTGTTTATGCTGATTTATGTCCATATATGACCATTATACGTTGGGGGGTATTTGAATAAGATTTGCAGGAAATTTGAGCGTAACTTGATATCAGCAGAATGAACGCGAGAATGGGTGTACTTTTAGGTCTAACTTCCAAGTTGCACCCACAGAGGAAATTCCAGGCCCTTGTGTTTGTCATAGAATGATACCTGGACTTAGAATGATACCCGGACTTCAAGGGTTAAGTTACGAGGAGAGATTACACAAATTGGGGTTGTATTCTCTAGAGTTTCGAAGGTTAAGGGGTGATCTGATCGAAGTTTATCAGATATTAAGGGGAACGGATAGGGTGGATAGGAAGAAACTATTTCCACTGGTTGGGGATTTTAGGAGTAGAGGGCACAGTCTAAAAATTAGAGCCAGACCTTTCAGGAGGGAGATTAGAAAACATTTCTACACACAAAGGGTTGTAGAAGTTTGGAACCCTCTTCCGCAAACGGCAATTGATACTAGCTCAATTGCTAAATTTAAATCAGAGATAGATAGCTTTTTGGCAACCAAAGGTATTAAGGGATATGGGCCAAAGGCAGGTATATGGAGTTAGATCACAGATCAGCCATGATCTTATCAAATAGCGGAGCAGGCACGAGGGGCTGAATGACCTACTCCAGTTCCTATGTTCCTATGTTCCTATACCCCAAAAACAGTATAAGAAATAGGAGCAGGAGTAGGCCATACAGCTCCACCAATCAATCAGATCATGGCTGATCTTCGACCTCAACTCTTCGACCTCAACTCCACTTTCCCACCTGATCCCCATATCCCTTAGAGTCCAAAAATCTATCGATCTCAGCCTTGAATGTACTCATACTGAGCAGCCACAGCTCTTTGGGGTAGAGAATTCCAAAGATTCACAACCCTCTTATTGAAGAAATTCCTCCTCATCTCAGCCTTAAATGGCCAACCGCTTATCCTGAGACTATGATCCCTAGTTTTTCTAAACTCTCCAGCCAGGGGAAACAACCTCGAAGCATCTACCCTGTCAAGCCCCCTCAGAATCTTATATGTTTCAATGAGATCACCTCTCATTCTTCTAAAGGTCAGAGCATATAGGCCCATTTTACTCAATCTCTCATCATAGGACAACCCTCTCATCCCAGGAATCAATCTAGTGAACATTCGTTGCACCGCCTCGAAGGCCAGTATATCCTTACTTAGATAAGGAGACCAAAACTGTGCACAGTACTCCAGATGTGGTCTCACCAAAGCTCTGTACAATTGTAGCAAGACATCCTTACTCTTATACTCTAATCCTCTTGCAATAAAGGCCAACATTCCATTTGCTGTACCTGCATGTTAACTTTCTGTGATTCGTGTCCAAGGACATTCAAATCCCTCTGACTACCAACATTTCTTAGTCTCTCACCTTTAAAAAATATTCTGCTTTTCTATTCTTCCTACCAAAGTGGATAATTTCACATTTCCCCATCTTATGCTCCATCTGCCACCTTCTCGCATACTCACTTAACCTGTCTACATCCATTTGCAGACTCTTTGTGTCCTCCTCACAATTTACTTTCCCACCTAACGTTGTAGCGTCAGCAAACTTGGATACATTACACTTGGTCCCTTCATTTAAGTCATTGATATAGGTTGTAAATAGCTGAGGCCCAAGCACCGATCCTTGCGGCACCCCACTCGTTATAGCCTGTCATCCTGAGAATGACCCGTTTTTCCCTACTCCATGCTAATGTAATACCCCCAACCCTATGAGCCCTTACCTTGTGTAACAACCTTTTATGTGGCACCTTATCGAATATCTTTTGAAAATCCAAATATATTACATCCACTGGTTCTGCTTTATCTACCCTGCTAGTTACATCCTCAAAGAATTCTAATGAATTTATCAAACATGATTTCTCTTTCATAAAACCATGTTGATTCTGCCTAATTATATTATGATTTCCCAAGTGTCCTATTACCACTTCCTTAATAATGGATTCCAGCATTTTCCCGACGACAGATGTCAGGCTAACTGGTCTGTACTTCCCTGTGTTCTCTCTCCCTCCTTTCTTGAATAGCAGTGTCACATTTGCTACTTTCCAATCTGCTGGGGCCATTCGAGAATCTTGGAAATTTTGGAAGATCACAGCCAATGCATCCACTATCTCTGCAGCCACCTCTTTTAGATCCCTGGGATGTCGACTATCAGGTCCAGGGGATTTGTTGGCTTTTAGTCCCATTACCTTCTTAAGTACTTCTTTACTACTGGTATTAATTTATGATGTGGAGATGCCGGTGATGGACTGGGGTGGACAAATGTAAGGAATCTTACAACACCAGGTTATAGTCCAACAATTATATTTTAAAATCACAAGCTTTCGGAGATTATCTCCTTCGTCAGGTGAGTAGTGAATAAGAGGTTCTCAAATCGCATATCTTATATTAGGCTGGGACACCATCAATTTTAATTTAAGTTCCTCACTCTTATTTGCCCCTTGGTTTCCCACTATTTTTGGTATGCTTTTTGTGTCTTCATAAAATCATAGAAAATTCATGGCAGAGAAGGAGGCCATTCGGCCCTTTGTGTCTGGGCCGGCCGAAAATGAGACGCAGCCGAATCCCACTGTCCAGCACCTGGTCCATTGCCTTGTAGGTTATGGCACTTCAAGTGCACATCTACCTCTAACACTCTTTCAGGCAGTGAGTTCCAGACCCCCACTTCCCTGTGGGTGAAAAACTTTTTCCTCAGCTTCCCTCTAATCCTTCTACCAATGATCGACTATACAATGCTCCCTGGTTATTGACCTCTCTGCTAAGGGAAATGGGTCCTTCCTATCCACTCTATCTCGGCCCCTCATGATTTTATACACCTCAATTAAATCACCCCTCAGCCTCCTCTGTTCCAAAGAGAACAACCCCAGCCTATCCAATCTTTTCTCATAGCTAAAATTCTCCAGTCCTGGCAACATCCTCGTAAATCTCCTCTGTACCCTCTCTAGTGCAATGACATCCTTCCTGTAATGTGGTGACCAGAACTGTACACAATACTCAAGCTGTGGCCTAACCAGTGTCTTATACAATTCCAGCATAACATCCCTGCTCTTATATTCTATGCCTCGGTTAATAATGGAAAGTATTCCATATGCCTTCTTAACCAGCTTATCTACCTGCTTTCCTAATTTCCTTTATAATTTCACCCCTGCACTTTTTATACTCCTCTAGGCTTTCTCAAGTATTGAGCTCCAGGGGCATCATTTTAGCACCCGCTATCTGGTGCGTTCCTGGAGGGGGGCTCCGAAAATCGGAGAATCCCGGAGCGGGTCCGGAGCCCGGCTCCAACCCGCCCACTTCCGGGTTCCCCACTGACGCACCGGCGTGCGCGCGCTGCCCCCGCTGGTGGGAATCCCGCAGGCAATTAAAGCCAGCGGGATGCCACTTAAAAGTGTCCATCGAAAGGGTCCAGAGGGGCAATTTTTTCATTCAAAGGGTGGTGAGTGTCTGGAACGAGCTGCCAGAGGCAGTAGTAGAGGCGGGTACAATTTTGTCTTTTAAAAAGCATTTGGACATTTACATGGGTAAGATGGGTATAGAGGGATATGGGCCAAGTGCAGGCAATTGGGACTAGCTTAGTGGTATAAACTGGACGACATGGACATGTTGGGCCGAAGGGCCTGTTTCCATGTTGTAACTTCTACGATTCTATGATTCTATGAAAAGTATTTATTTTGATTGTTCAGGTCATTAACTGACCTGATTAAGGGATTATGTGAGGAGGGGTGGGATTTTATAGAAAACTGAGACTGTTTCCCACATTGGGGGAAACACTCCCAGTTGAAATGGACGTGTTGCAGCTGTCAGCCTGTGGCAGCTGCAAAGGTCCATTTGACAGGTGAGGGGGGGAGACCCTCACTCATTGCAGGAGGCCACTCTGTCACTTGGGACAAAGTTTGGCCTCCATCACCCTCCTCCTGACAATCAAAGTCACCAACTTGCACACTTACCCCGGGGTCCAGAGACATGTACCTACCTTGCGGACCCCCTCAGATGTACATCTTGCGGATGGGGGCCGCCGTAGCTGCAGTCATGACCTCCTCGGAGGGCGAACAGCATCACCAGCCTCACCAGCCTAGCCATCCACGCCTTCCACCTCTGACACGTGGAGCTCCACAACACAGTGCTGTGACACATCCACCTGTACAGCAGGAGGGAGGGCTACCGCAGAGAGAGATGCGTCGCAGAGGGCACTACCCTCGCCACAGGGTCCACAGACCGAGGCTCAGCTTCCTGGACCTCTCTGAGCAGCAGTGCACACGGAGGCTCAGAGTCACTCGACATGTAGTCATGGACATCTGCAGCCTCCTTCATGCCAAGCTGCTCCCAGCAGGCCCAAGCACCATCTTCTTACCTGTCGATGTCAAAGTCAACACTGCCCTCAACAACTTCTCCTCCGCATCCTTCCAGGGTGCCACCGGGGACATCGCCGACGTCTCTCAGTCGTCTGCACAAAAGAGCTCTGTAAATACACCTACACCCACTCTGCAGTGACACAATGGGCCCGATTTTACCAGGGGTGCGGGTTGGCAGCGGGTGGTCGGGCGGGCTCGAGGAAAACGCGCCGGCCAAATTGAGTGCGTTGCGCACGCGATCGCGGAATGATTGATGTGATTAGCCGGCAGTTACGGGTTCCGCGCTTCTCAGCTGCGTGCCGGCGGCCTGCGCATGCGCATTGACGTCTGAGCGATGGTTGCGCTCTATTTAAAGGGGCAGTCCACCAAAGCCCCTCCAGCCACAAACTACACTCCATCAAGGATGGAGGAGCACAGGGGTAAGGCTGCTCCCCGTTTCACGGACCACGCCCTCCAGGTGCTGCTGGACGGGGTCCGCATGAGGAGGGAGACGCTGTTCCCCACGGATGGAAGGAGGTGCCCTGCCAGCGCCACCAAGAGGGCATGGGAGGAGGTGGCCGCGGAGGTCACAAGCAGGGGAAACACCACCCGCACTTGGATTCAGTGCCGCAAGAGATTCAATGACCTCACCAGGTCCGGAAAAGTGAGTACACTAACGCATTCTGCATCACTCCGTCTTCCACATCACCTCAAACACCTCACAACCCCATCTCCACTGACAGTACTGCGCTCCCGCACCAATCCTCACAGCCACCCAACTATCATCCTCACAGTGCCTGCACGTACCCACCGTCCCTGTCCCCACTCGACCACTACCACACACCCCAATGCCCATACAATGGGATGGCCATGTGGCACACGCATCCTCCCATCCATCTGGCACACGTTCAACCCAATCACACCAATGCTTGAAGCGTCTCACATTGTAATCATCACTCAATAACGTTTTTGTGTTTTGCCCTCACAGGAGAAGAGGGCCAGGAACGCACGCGATAGGGCATGCACCGGAGGGGGCCCGCCACACGAGATGGCCCTGACAGACGCCGAGGTCGAGGCACTGGAGATCAGCCGCACGCTGCATTGCCTGTCGATGGCGGATGGCGAGTCTGGTTCTGGCGAAACGGCCGGTAAGGGAAAGCTGGCACTCATCACTCATGATCGTGAATGATCGTAGCATCACATGGCATATGCCGCACCGCCACATTTGGTCACATGCCTGATATTTCCCTCTGTTCTCTTCCAGGACCGTCTGCGATCGACGTCTCGGTTGAGGGCGATTCCTCAGAGGACATGCCCGTCTCTGAGGGTGCATCGTCACACATGAGCCTTGCATCCACCAGTGCAGATACACACACCTCGGTGGGTCCCCCCCCTCAGCTAGTTGGGATTGCACATGGTGAGTCACCGCGCACACATGAGCATGAGCAGACCCTGGTGGCAGGGTCAGCCGCGGAGGGTCCGCGTCGGTGGGAGCACTCTTCTCCAGGCTTTGCTCAGCCGGACCCAGATGCTGAACCCAGGGGGCCACCTGTCAAAAGGAGAGTCGTCGAGGGGCACCAGAACATTGCTGAGGTACTGGGAGAGGTGCCACGCGCACTCTCCACAATCGCACGGAGGATGGAGGAGTCCAACTCCTGCATGAGGGGAATGGTGGCACAGGTGCAGGAGGGTATCGCCGAGATAGTGTCGCAGGGACGTGAAGGCATCTCTGAGATAGTGTCGCGGGTAGGTGTGGGAACGTCTGCGGTGGAGGACAGGCTAGCCTCCCTCGAGCGTCACGCACAGCTCACCAATGAGTCCATCCAGGCCCTCACAACGGCTGTTCGGATTCAGGGTGAACAACATTCTGCCGCCATCAACAGGTTGACAGATACATTGGAGGTGGCCTTGCAAGGTCTCACCCACGTCATCCAAACTGCCGTCCAGCAGGGTGGAAGGGGTGATGTGGGCCTTGGCCATGAGAGGGAAGATGGTGAACGGGGAAATGGAAGTGTGGACGCTACTCAAGGCGCCCCCAAGTCTCACCCGTTGCCCCCCTCTCAACCAGTGCCCGCAATAGTCCATCCTCTCCAGGTGGCCGAGTCTGCCCCTGCACAGGTGCAGGAGGAGCAGTCTGTGGAGGTGCCCTCACGGGCACCGAAACCCAGGGGGCGTCGGCCCAAAGCATCTACCCGGTCAGGGCACGAACAGGAGCAACCTGCCACCACCTCTGCTGGAGCCACAGGGGTAGCACCACGTAGGGGGTCCCGAAAACGAACGCCTAAAGTTCCGTGAGCACACAGGGATTGCAACAGGGTGTTTGTCGTTTTTTTTAAATTTTCGACTCTTTGAATGTCACCACAAAATAAACTCACTTTTTCTCACCAATGCTGCCACCTCTTGTCCATAATTCTGCGGCTTGTGCAATATGTCCCTTCCGTGCGCCTCATCATGACGACGACCACCCCGTCCCACCCATTGAGCATAATCCAGTGGGTGCAGGTGTACAGGCACCACTCTTCTGTGGAGGGAGCCTGTATGGACCCTCGTCTGTGCACGTTATGACATGTGAACGCCTCACACAGTGTGATGTTAGGAGAACCGTTGGCATATGAGTGCCTCCCTGGCCTGACGAGCACGCAGGTGAGCCGGTGTTCGGCGCATGGGTCGTTCCTCCTCCTCTCCCTCTTCCTCCTCCTCCTCTTCCTCCTCCACCTCCTCCTCATTGTCGTCCTCAATGTGGGTGGCGGGTGTGCATGGGGCCTCCTCCAGCGGCACCCCTCTCTGTAGTGCCATGTTATGCAGGGCACAGCAGACAACTATAATTCGTCCCACTCTGAATGGCGTGTATTGGAGCGCTCCCCCGGAACGATCAAGGCACCTGAAGCGCATCTTGAGCAGCCCTATAGCCTGCTCAATTGTAGACCTGGTAGCAATGTGGCTGTCATTATACCGACGCTGTGGCTCGGTAATGGGGTTCCTCAGAGGTGTCATAAGCCACGTGTGCAGGGGATATCCCTTGTCGCCGAGGAGCCAGCCGTTGCCGGCGTTGGGTGCGTGGAAGAGGGGCGGGACGGTGGACTCCCTGAGGACGAAGGCATCGTGGCAGCTGCCAGGGTATCTGGCGCACACGTGTAGGAATCTCTGGCGGTGGTCACAAATGAGCTGGGCGTTCATGGAGTGATACCCTTTCCTGTTGATAAACAGCCCTGGCTCATGTGGAGGTGCCCGTATTGCTATGTGGGTGCAATCGATTACACCCTGCACCCGTGGGAAGCCAGCCACAGCATGAAATCCAACCGCCCTCTCCGTCTGGCTGCGCTCATCCATGGCGAAGTTGATGTAGGTCGAGGCCCTGCGGAACAACCCATCGGTGACCTGCCTTATGCACTTGTGTGCAGACGACTGACAGACCCCGGTGATGTCCCCCGTGGCACCCTGGAAGGATCCGGAGGCGAAGAAGTTGAGGGCAGTGGTGACTTTGACGGCGACGGGTAAGAAGATGCTGCTTGGTCCATCCGGGAGCAGCTCGTCATTGAGGAGGCTGCAGATGTCGGCGACTACCTGGCGAGTGACTCTGAGCCTCCGTATGCACTGCTGCTCAGAGAGGTCCATGAAGCTGAGCCTCGGTCTGTAGACCCTGTGCGGAGGGTAGTGCCTCCTGCGACGCATCTCTCTCTGCGGATGCCCTCCATCCTGCTGTGCAGGTGGATGTGCCACAGCACCGTGTTGTGGGGATGCATGTCTCTGAGGCGGACGGCGTGGACTGCGAGGCTGCTGAGGCTGGTCATCCTGTTCGTCCTCCGAGGATGTCAACGCAGCACCCATCTGGCAGGTTTAGGTTTGCGGGGTTGTGCACGCTAGAAAAGTGTGTCCTCGCACAGGGGTTGGACTTCCACGCCGGTGAATCTTCTTGCTTGGAGGAGGGTGGTGGAGGGCAGGCGTTGCCCAATGTTACGGAGTGTCCTCCTGCGTTGGTGAAGGCTCTCTCCCCCCCCCACCTGTGGAATGCACCTTGGCAGCTGCCACAGGCTGCTGGCTGCAACACGTCCGTTGAGAGTGTGAGTGTTTCCCCCAGTATGGGAAACAGTCTCATTTCACTGTAAAATCCGACACCTGTTAAATAAACAGCTCAATCAGGTCATTTAATGACCTGAAATACCTGGATAAATACACTCAAGTGGAACCCCGCTGGCTTTAATTGCCTGCGGGATTCCCACCAGCGGGGCCAACGCACGCACCCCCGCACGTCATCGCGCAACCAGGAAGTGGGCGGGATCGAGGCGCGATCCGGTCCCGCTCCTCGAAACCGGGATTTTAGAGGCCCCCCCGCCGAGAACGCACCCGGAACCGGGTGCTAAAATCGGGCCCAATGGGTGTCATCAGTTGTGGGTCTTCATAGTGATCCTCAGGAAAGGGCATTATTGCACAAACCAGAAAAGATTCGCAAAGACGTGGCAGTAGTGGTGCCAATATAATATGTAATGTGAGTTGATCAGAAATTAAATATAAGTAACAACCATGACAAACCCTCAAACACCCTTGTGCATCCCCTTCATGCTCATGACATATTTGCCTTACGCTGCCTACTGCACATATGTGATGCATGCCCTGTGGCTGCAGCACAGGTAGTGGCAGGTTGAGTGAGGCTGACCATGAAAGAGATGCACGAGAGGGTGAGTATGAGATAGAGCCATGAGATTGTATGAGGATTGGGTTGAATGGTAGTGGTGGGATGAGTACTGGGGAGGTGAGTAAGTGCAGGTAAGATGAGGATGAGCTTTGAGTGGGTATGAGGAGTAATGTGATAGAGTAGTGTTGGCAGTGCAGAAGGAGATGTGGGGTGGGGGCGGTGATGTGGCAGACGGAGTGTAGGGGAATGAGTAAGTGTACTCACTTTGGCTGACCTGGTGAGGTCATTGAAGCGCTTCCTGCACTGTATGCAGGTGCGTGATATGTTGGTGGTGCTGGTGGCCTCTTCTGCCACCTCGAGCCAGGCTTTCCTGGTGGCAGAGGCAGGCCACTTCCTCCCATCCACTGGGGAGAAGATCTCTGTCCTCCCCCTTCTCCTCACCCCATCCAGTAGGACCTGGAGTGAGGCATCATTAAACCTGGGAGCAGCCTTCTCCCTGGGCTGCTCCATGCTGTAATTTTGGCTCCTTTCTGCAGCATCAGTCAGTGGAGGACTGCGCCTTTAAATAGGGCTCCTCCAGCTGACAGCCAATGATGCGGCTGCGCAGTCCACCCGCTGCGCAGCTTTCCAGTGCGAAACCCGGAAGCCAAGGTAAGTGGCTTCAATTAGGCTGCGATCGCGTGCAGAGCACCCCAAATTCACTGGGTGCCCTGTACACTCAAGTCCAAGTTATTAATATATATCAAAAAAAGCAGTGGTCCTAGTAACGACCCCTGGGGAACACCACTGTAAACCTTCCTCCAGTCCGAAAAACAACCATTCACCACTACTCTCTGTTCCCTGTCACTTAGCCAATTTCGTATCCATGCTGTCACTGCCCCTTTCATTGCATGGGCTTCAATATTGCTGACAAGCCTATTATGTGGCACTTTATCAAATGCCTTTTGAAAGTCCATATACACAATATAAACTGCATTGCCCTCATCAACCCTTTCTCCCTCTCTGTTCCTTCATCAATAAACTCAATCACTTTAGTTAAACACAATTTGCCTTTAACAAATCTCAATGGAATGTGTATTCGTTGAGAATTCTGAAATATTTCTTTAAATGTCTGCCACTGCTTATCTACTGTCATACCTTTTAATCTAATTTCCCAATCTACCTTAGCCAACTCACCCCTCATACCTATGTAATTGGCATTATTTAAGTTTAAGACTCTAGTTTTGGACTTAAGTATGTTACCCTCAA
Source organism: Heptranchias perlo (assembly GCF_035084215.1). Taxonomy (NCBI): domain Eukaryota; kingdom Metazoa; phylum Chordata; class Chondrichthyes; order Hexanchiformes; family Hexanchidae; genus Heptranchias; species Heptranchias perlo. Next base: position 14,683,666 of record NC_090338.1, on the reverse strand, counting down.
ACTCAATGTGAAATTCTATCATATTATGATCACTTTTCCCGAGAGGATCCTTTACTGTGAGATTACGAATTAACCCTGTCTCATTAGACAATAAAAGGTCTAAAATAGCCTGTTCCCTGATCGGTTCCATGACGTATTGTTTTAGGAAACCGTCTCGAATGCATTCCATGAACTCTTCTTCTGGACTACCTTTGCCAATTTGATTTCCCCAGTCTATATGAAGATTAAAATCCCCCACGATTATTGCATTGTCTTTGTTGCAAGCTCCTATTATTTCTTGATTAATAGGAGATGATTTGTTTTTTTTTAAATCATTTTAGTAGGTGGCATGGATAGCAAAATTTTAATTTTATTCCCATTTTGACAATCTTCACTCTACCCAAATTGAGATAAAAAGTGCCCAAGCCTTTATATTCATCAAAAAATCTCTATCTCCGCCTGAACATTAATTAATATTCCTAATTGTTCCTCCCTTTACTTGGCTGGATAAATACAGGGGGTTGTTTGCAGACAGTCAGGCATTAAGGCAGTTTAGGCAGTTATGCATTAGAAAGCACACACATTTATGGCTTAGCTGGCTACACCGCACATTCCAGTACATTGCATTGTAGGATGCCCAGGTTTTAGTTGAAATTATTCAAATTCATTTTTTTTATTCAAGGAAGTTGAGAAAGAACAAAGGTACTTTATTAATCCTACATTCTGTTTGTCCCCTTTAATTATGCATTGATTTCTACTGTTACTTTTGCTAACATTTATTTTAAGAATTAATGGTCTTGGCTGGAACTGGGTCAACCCTTGCATTAAAATCCCTCACTAAAATAACTGCTATTGAATACTTTAAAATACATATAATTGTTTATGAGAAAATCCTTACTGGAGCCTAAATGTGCCAAAATGATGTCTTCCTTTCTCTCGCCATTGCCTTTACAAAACAATATCTTTCTTCCTGGTCAATGACAGAGCCTAAAATCAATGCATCCAATGAGTTCTTAATTAAAAGTACAATTCCTGTTGATCTCAAAGTGCAAGGTATCAAGAGTATATATCCACTCATTCAAATTCAATTTATTTAACTCAACTTCTCTCAGACGAAGCTTTGTAAAAACTTCTAACCTATCAAGTTGCACCTGGACTTTTTCTCTTCATAAGACTGTTTATCATATATATTCCATCAGATCACTTCTAACTTGTACCCTTTCTGCTTGCAGTGTAATTTTAGTGGGGTTCAGCCTATTTACTGAGATAGTCTTCATTAATAGGTCTTTCTAATATATAATCTGTCCCCTTATGTTTCTTTCATAAAAATTAAATATATTTTACTTGCCCTTACTTTGGTGTGCATCATCAACTTATTTTTCTTTGTATTAGATGCTATGGTTGTTGTGCTCTCTCTCATTGCTGTGGGTTATTTTTTTTATTCGTTCATGGGATGTGGGCGTCACTGGCGAGGCCAGCATTTATTGCCCATCTCTAATTGCCCTTGAGAAGGTGGTGGTGAGCCACCTTCTTGAACCGCAGTCCGTGTGGTGAAGGTTCTCCCACAGTGCTATTAGGGAGGGAGTTCCAGGATTTTGACCCAGCGACGATGAAGGAACGGCGATATATTTCCAAGTCAGGATGGTGTGTGACTTGAAGGGGAACGTGCAGGTGGTGTTGTTCCCATGTGTCTGCTGCCCTTGTCCTTCTAGGTGGTAGAGGTCGCGGATTTGGGAGGTGCTGTCGAAGAAGCCTTGGCGAGTTGCTGCAGTGCATCCTGTGGACGGTACACAATGCAGCCACAGTGTGCCGGTGGTGAAGGAAGCGAATGTTTAGGGTGGTGGATCGGGTGCCAATCAAACGGGGTGCTTTGTCCTGGAAGGTGTCGAGCTTCTTGAGTGTTGTTGGAGCTGCACTCATCCAGGCAAGTGGAGAGTATTCCATCACACTCCTGACTTGTGCCTTGTAGATGGTGGAAAGACTTTGGGGAGTCAAGAGGTGAGTCACTCGCCACAGAATACCCAGCCTCTGACCTGCTCTCGTAGCCACAGTATTTATATGGCTGGTCCAGTTAAGTTTCTGGTCAATGGTGACCCCCAGGATGTTGATGTTGAGGGATTCGGAAATGGTAATGATGTTGAATGTCAAGGGGAGGTGGTTAGACTCTCTCTTGTTGGAGATGGACATTGCCTGGCACTTGTCTGGCACGAATGTTACTTTCCACTTATCAGCCCAAGCCTGGATGTTGTCCAGATCTTGCTGCATGCGGGCACGGACTGCTTCATTATCTGAGGGGTTGCGAATGGAACTGACCACTGTGCAATCATCAGCGAACATCCCCATTTCTGACCTTATGATGGAGGGAAGATCATTGATGAAGCAGCTGAAGATGGTTGGGCCTAGGACACTGCCCTGAGGAACTCCTGCAGCAATGTCCTGGGGCTGAGATGATTGGCCTTTGTGCTAGGTATGACTCCAGCCACTGATGAGTTTTCCCCCTGATTCCCATTGACTTCAATTTGACTAGGGCTCCTTGGTGCCACACTCGGTCAAATGCTGCCTTGATGTCAAAGGCAGTCACTCTCACCTCACCTCTGGAATTTAGCTCTTTTGTCCATGTTTGGACCAAGGCTGTAATGAGGTCTGGAGCCGAGTGGTCCTGGCGGAACCCAAACTGAGCATCGGTGAGCAGGTTATTGGTGAGTAAGTGCCACTTGATAGCACTGTCGACGACACCTTCCATCACTTTGCTGATGATTGAGAGTAGGCTAATGCGCAGGTAATTGGCCGAATTGGATTTGTCCTGCTTTTTTGTGGACAGGACATACTTGGGCAATTTTCCACATTGTCGGGTAGATGCCAGTGTTGTAGCTGTATTGGAACAGTTTGGCTAGAGGCGCGGCTAGTTCTGGAGCACAAGTCTTCAGCACTACAGCTGGGTATCTAATGGTACACAACAGCAGTAATGTCAGTGCAAGGCAGTTTGACTATGCACCAATGTTCCAGTCACAATGAAAAGGCACTCTGAATCTGTAGTGAGGATCCAGCCAGATACCGGAACAAAACTCAGTGAGACTCATTCGGGAGTCAGTTTGAGCTTTTACATCCAATTGACACTTCAAGCTTAGCATTGACGCCAAGTGGTCTTGGTTTTGCACTGGAAGAGTGGACCCTAAGATTCCATACCCTTGTTTCCCAATCCTACGTACAAGCCTAGCAATTAATGTTTGCAATATTAGTCAACAAACTGACTCCCAAGTGAGTCTCACTGAGTTTTGTTCCAGTATCTGGCTGGGTCCTCACTCCAGATTCAGGATGCCGTTTCATTGTAACTGGAGCATTGGTGCAAAGCCAATCTGCCTTGCACTGACACTACTGCTGTTGTGTACCATTAGATACCCCACAGCAAAGAGAGAGAGCCCAACAACCATAGCATCCAGTATAAAGAAAAATAAGTTGATGATGCACATTTGTGACTAATATTGGTGACATTCTACTGACTGCGTTTTTTTGCAGTCATTAACCCATTTATTTTAAATAAGTTTATGCTTCCATTCTAATTGCAGATGAATGAGTGTCAAACAAATGTGCTCAGCATTGATTCACTAAAATCACAAACAGTAATGTCTAGGCTATAGATACTGTCCCTCTATACTTCAGACCCCATTCCTGCACACAAATGAATGGACCATTCACCAGATCGCTGCCAGAAACAAGCTTCAAAAAAATTGCCCCTGTTTTACAGTCTAAATGTGAGTATTTTAATATATTATTTTTGTAAAGTCTGGAATTTCAAGTGTGCTGTTTTGAAATAATGGAAAGACCAAAGCAATGTTATCTGGATCAACAGTGAAAGGGTTAATGATGGACTTGTTGGACTTTCTTCCAGTTCCATCGAGAGTTTGAAAATGTGACTACGTTTTGTAATTGTGTTGTGGGTAACAGCCCTTCCCTCAACCCCCGCCATCCCACCCACCCACACATCCCCCACCCCTTGCCCCCGAGGGCTTTGTGAAACACAGCAAACAGATCAATGCAGCTTTTGTTTCCTCTGATTGTGTGCTTGTTCTGACTTTCTAAGTTAGTTCTTTATTTTATCAATTCACTGCTTCCCTGGTTAATTGCTGAATTATTTGGCTGCTTAACATAACAAAGAAAAAATCTGAAAAATGAACATTTCATTGAATTAAAAGTTTCCAAATGAATAAATTTCATGGCTATTTGATTCGTAAAAATACTTAAGTACTGTCCCCTGGCTACATCAGTTTCACAATCTCTCTGCTCATGAACTAGACAACATACAGCAGTACGTCATCCAATAGAAAAGATATGCAGTCAACTAACTAAAACACCCATCGTCAGTTGAGTTGAACGTTGTTTAAACTTACAATGGTTGCTTTATATTTTATTCAGAAACCTAGGTGAGGAGCTAGGGTCAATGGTGCGGTCAGGTTGAAACAAGTAGGAGAGGAGATGAGATAAAGCAAGAAGTGATAATTAGGTGACACTAAGTTGGCTTTTAAAAAGCCTGTAGTTTATGAGGAAGGGAAAACTGGAGGGAGGTAAGGAGTTTATACATTATTTATAAGTGTATCCTATTTATATCACAGTTATGTTCATTAGCATTTTAGTTTCCAGCCCCCCCTTGCCCCCAGCCCCCCTCTTTTAGATCCTTTTTGTCACTACACATGCTTCTTCTTTCAGCTGAAAGGAGAATATATTCAGGACCAAGGACAGCTCCACTGCCAACACGAATCTGTTCTCTAATTAGATAACATGAACAGGGTACATTCTAGGAGCTAAGGCTCCCACCACATAGGTCTATAAATTTGACTCCACATTTAAAGAACACAGGCCAAGGCAGCTTCTCCTCTTGGTTGCCGCAGAGCCCCCCCCGCCCCCGATTATCATTTCTCTCCAATCCCCTCGGCCTCCCCCTGATCTCTGATTCCTCCCCCCAACCTCCAATTCCCCCAGGCCTCTGATCCTCCCAGACCTCCAAGCTCCTCAGCCTCCATTTCTCCCCCCCTCCCCCCACCGGCCTTCACTTACCCGAGGGCCGCTGCAAAACTTATTTTTCGCAGGCCAACTGAAAATGAGGCCCGAGGCCCAATATCAGGGGCACTTCAGGCCTCACCATCAAAGCATAGGGCTTGTACCCTTTGCCCCCTCCCCCGTAGTCTTGCTCAATGACAATCAGGCATTGAGGTCAGTGCACCTGATTCATGATACCCCTGACTTTTCTGAGTGCTGTGAATTATGTACGCTGACCTCTGAGCCCCATTTTCTGATCTGCATTCCCGCCGAACGAGATCGCAAGGGATCATTTTCAACATCGTCACCTATTGTATTGTACACTACCCTACAGTCTCCTGGGTGGTGACCTGATGGAGCACATCACCTGCCCATTATAGAAGATTCTTGACTCTCGTTCTATTGATTTCAGTGGCACGGAAATCAGGTTGGATCTACAAGAGGCGGGCAAACCGGTCGGCCAGGCTACTGCCCGGGCGGTGAAGTTGAAAATCACCCCTCGCATGATAGGAAGCTCATATCTCAAAAGTTACCCTGAGCTATATGTTTGTGGAGTGAGATTGTTCCACTGCTGTAGATGGCCCATGAACAAAATAAATTCGGTGGTGGGGGCGGGAGTGCGGGGAGGTGCAGTCAAACTGCATTTGGGCCTTTACGTTAAGAATCCTTTTCAGAGCTACACAATCTTGTTTTAGGTTTTTAAATAATATCCCTGGGAGCTTTTGCTTTAGATCAGTGCTCAATAATATGAACAAATGTGTCATATTCCAGACTTTTCTATAAAATGTTCGGTCTTACTATATTTAATGTAGTGAATTGTCACTTAACTGTCTGATCCACAACAACAACAGTTATAAGTCCACAACAAATTGTCTTTTCTTTTCCCTCAGTTTTCTCCTCTCCTCTAGGTGCTAACTCATGCTAGTGCATGGTTCCACTAACAGTCAATCACATCATGTGGACTAGGGTCACATGTAGGCCATAGGTAGCAGGTCTTCTTCTCTGAAGGACATTGGCGAACCAGTTGAGCATAACCTGGCAGCTTTCATGGTCATTGTTTCTGGTGCAAGCCACAGATTACCACACTCATCTAATTCATTCACAATTTGCCATGGTGGGATTTGAACTTGGATTGCTAGTCCAGTGCCATAACCATTATTTTCAATCCTCCTTAGATATGGGGATGGTGCCAGAGGGCTGGACGATTGCAAATGTTACACCCTTGTTCAAAAAAGGGGAGAGACATTAACCGAGCAATTACAGGCCAGTCAGCCTAACGTCAGTGGTGGGGAAACTTTTAGAGGCAATAATCCAGGACAAAATCGATTGGCACTTGGAAAAGTATGGGTTAAATGAAAGTCAGCATAGATTTGTTCAAGGGACATCGTGTTTGACTAACTTGATTGAGTTCTTTGATGAGGTAATGGAGACGGTTGATGAGGGTAGTGCGGTTGATGTTGTGTATATGGAGTTTCAAAAGACATTTGATAAAGTACCACATAAAAGACTTGTTCGCAAAATTAAAGGGACAGTGGCAGCTTGGATACAGCTAGGGGACAGAAAGCAGAGCATAGTGGTGAACAGTTGTTTTTCAGACTGGAGGGAAGTATAGAATAATGTTCCCCAGGGATCAGTATTTGGACCACTGCTCTTTTTGATATATATTAATGACCTGAACTTGAGTATAGAGAGTATAATTTTGCAGTTTGCAGATGACATGAAACTCGTAAATGTAGTAAACAATGTGGAGGATAGTAACAGACTTCAGGAGGACATGGGAAGACTGGTGAAATGGGCAGACACATGGGAGATGAAATTTAACACAGAGACGTGTGAAGTGATGCATTTTGGTAGGAAGAATGAGTAGAGGCAATATAAAATAAATGGTACAATTTTAAAGGGAGTGCAGGAACAGAGAGACCTGAGGGTGTATGTACACAAATCTTTGAAGGTGGCAGAACAAGTTGAGAAGGCTGTTAAAAAAGCATATGGGATCCTGGGCTTTATTAATAGAGGCATTGAGTACAAAAGCAAGGAAGTTATGCTAAACCTTTATAAAACACTGGTTAGGCCTCAGCTGGAGTATTGTGTTCAATTCTGGACACCACACTTTAGGAAGGATGTCAAGGCATTAGAGAAGGTGCAGAGGAGTTTTACTAGAATGGTGCCAGGGATGAATTTTTTTTTCTGCACTAACTTACGCAAGATAAATATTTCATTTGAACTACTTGTGTGCTACGCCAAAGAACCCATGTTCGATGTTTAGAAGGTATACAATGCTTTGGGTCGATAAGATAGACATTGTCAGATTTTTCTCCTATCCCAAACCCAACAAAGTGAAATTTTTCTGCTTAATCATCAGCACACATAATACCTGACAAAGTAAAATTAAATGTACAGTTGGTTGACTGAGGTGTATCACTCAGCATTGGGTCCTGCATTCAGAAGAAATGACTATAATGATCACAGGTACTTTTTGAGGCCCTGATTGTTAGTAATTACCAATGGACTAAAAAAAAATCTGCCAGAAGATATTAGCACAACATGACCAAGAGGATGAAGATCATTTTTAAACAGGGGCTGGAGCAAAAAATGATTGCTACGAATGATGGCAACTGTGAATTACAACAAAACAATGATTGCAGATAGGTTTTAGAATCTTATTCCGGTTATCATTGCCCAGCAAGGGTGCTCTGACTTTTCCAATGGGAAACAATACAAAAGGTGGATTATATAAGCACTCCCATAATCCACAGGAGCTTGGGGAAGTATTTATTGTTCTGTACTTTCCTTGCTGCTCAAAATGGAGGTTCTTGCTGGTAATGGGCCGATTAGGGGGGAAATGTGAAATCTAAATCAAAAAAGAGAGATTAACTTACCGAGATTGACAGGCACAGTTTGCGCTCATCTCCACAAGCACTGCAAAACTAGAATGTTCCATTTTCTTCAGCATATATTATAAAATGGGACAAGCTCCATGTATCTGGACTTATTGTGCTCCGCATTGTGAAGCGATGTCTTTGAGAGAAGTGATAAACTAGCTGGTTAAGTGCTAGTCTTCCATGTTTGTTGATCGGGTGCAGATCTTTAATAAGTTTTATCATTGTATTTTTTAAATCTTGCTCGGTCGTTAAATCTGAGATCCAGCCATAGTCAGAACTTGAAAAGCACATTTTGTTCCTACCCAACAAAAATATCAACAAATGTCATTCATACAGATGGGAATATTACAGCAATTGTCAACCTCACTAATAAACTTATATATATGTACACACAATCTTGTGGTACTATTCTTGTGTCATTCTTCAGAGAACAATAACTTGACATCCCAACTTTCAAGCTAACCCAACCAGAGAGCTGGAATGTGAACAGAAAATGCTTGAAGTGCATGGCTGGTCATTCAGGATCTGACATCACTTCACTGAGTTCTGATGAAAGGTCCCACCTGAACCATGAATCTAAGTTTCTCTTACAGATACTAACCGACCTGGTGTGCATTCTCTGTTTTAATTTGAGGTATCCACCCTTCATTAGTTTTTTTAAATCTTACTGCTAACTGTAAAAGCAAGCACAATGCTTCTTGCTAACATTGTTTAAAGCTTAACTTCTTCCGTAGGCATCCTAAAATGAACAGTTCGAGGATCTCTGCAATTAGTCCATTCTACTTGGAAGATTTTTCTTAATGTGAATTCGGAGGGATGGTAATGGAACAGTTTCCAATTCAGGCTTCCAATATCAGCATCAAGCACTCCTCAGTTATGTACCAAGTACTCACCAACCTCTCATTTGTTTTCCATTTCCTATCCCGTGGCTTGTCTGATTGAGATTCCTAATTTGATGCCTAATTAGGAGAAATTTGTTTCCACTACCTGGATTGAGACAGTCCAAAACTCATTTCATGTAGGATCCTTACACCAAGGAGATTGGTCCCACAACTCTGGGCTGGATTTGAACTCAAGTCCAAGAGGTGAAAAGACTCACTGAACTACCCGGCTCCCATTCTATCAAGCTTCATATATCTCTTTCTTTCCGTTGCGGTAATTTGCAGGGTGTTTAGTTTTCAAAGGGTAATAGTAAAAAAATACAAATACAGCTATCATTGAAGTAACAAGGCATTAAACTATCAAGTAAAGAAAGGCCTTTCGTTTTCAAAAGGTTAAGTGACTGAATTCACATTTGTAAGATCTCCATCAGTACAATGCAGTGTAATGACCTGCTCCTGCATGATCAAAGGCAACCACCAGATTCACATTAACTTAATTCAAATCCAATTGATCTTAATTCACTCTGCCTGTCTGTGCTAATAGGTTTAACATGAAAAATGAATACTTGATTCAAAAGACCATTCAGTGTGTGTATGTTGAATTACAACATTTAATGGATTATACGTGCATCGTATGTTCGTATTACTTTGAATATAACTTCCATGATTTCTATAATTTTACATTAATATCACTTTCATGCATAATTTAAATGTGTTTTTTTGTCAGGAAGGAACAGATGGATTTTTAAATCCAATCGCTGCAAGGAATGGAATGAATGCCAGCAGGGGATAACATTTCAGTACCTTGTACTTGCTTATGATAAATGTCCCAAGCACTCATATACTCCACATGTTCCATCGCGACGAATATTAGGGCATCATACTGCTGAGACCAGTACCTGCTCAGGATAAAGTGAGGCCAAAGGATTGAGGTTAAACTACTGCCCAGTTTCACTCTTTGGCCAGAGAAAATGGATTTCGGTGATTTGCGTGATTGTATATGTGCAGCTCCATTGACTGGTGTTGAAATCTCGCTTCTATTTCAGTGTGACTGACCCATCTCTGCTGGCTTTAAAATGATTCGAAATGAGGATTAAACGGTTCTCGGTTGGTTCAACTTGGCTCTGCACCAGGGTTCACACACGTTAGCCACGTCCAAAGGTGGACAGGGAACAGGATGGGGTGGGAGAGGGGTGGGATCATGGGCCGAGTTCCGAGTTTTGTCTTGTGGATGACAAAAGTTGATTGAGAACCTGACCAACCTCAATAACAACTAACTCCGTTTCATAGGAAACAGAAGCAGGCGAAAGAGTGGAATTTTATTCTTTTTAAATCGGACTTTAGATCTCCATTTTAACATGCTGTAAATTTCCAGACAGATCACTCAAAAAGCCGGAATGTCTGGTCCAAAATGTCTCAGGGATGGTCTCAGACCTCTTACCTCAAGTCAATTGGGTAGATTTTGCATGTGAATTACATTACGCAGATGGCACGATGTAGAACTGGCCCATTTTATGCTCAAAGCAGCATTCATAAACTATGGGCTGAATGCACTTACTGGGTTTATAGAGAAGAGATTTCAACCTAGGCTTTCTGCTCCCACCTCCTTGTCAGTGTTTCAACGGATCTGGGGCAGTCGGAGGCAGAAGGAAACTCAGGGATATGCTTCACTGCTGTTTTTCGGTGACCAATCTCATCGGGGAAACTGTGCCCACCCTTATGTGGGTGGACACAAGGTAAAGATGAGGGAAACACTGCCTCTGACATATTTCCAGCAATTTGCACTCTTTAAATGCTGTGCACAGGGGGTGCTGAAGGAACGGGCTCCAGGGCAAAACTTGAGGAGAGGCCAGTGCAAGCACTCTTAGAACCTGGCCAGGAACAGGCCCCATCAGTGACAATAAAGATATTTTAGACCAAATTTTTTTTTACTAATCAGGCAGAACACTGGGCAGAGGCCAGAGAACCTGTCTCCTATGGTGTTAATCACCATGGGGCTGAAAATTCATCCAGGGTTGGGAGGACGGCGTGGCACAATCCAATCAAGAGGGCAGGTAGAAAGCCTGGACCATAATGGCCATAACTCCAATAGTTATAAAGAGATGGCATATTATGAGATGGCAACTTGTAGGGTAAAATACACCAGTCAGTTAATCAGTTGTTATAAACTTACTGTTTGTCCTTCGTAGGTAACAATGTTGATGACCCTAAATGTTACCTTCCTATCTTGGGGGTTATCCATTTAAGACCCAGCGCCAGATTTTGCTGTAGCATCTAACGGCGTCTGCCATTCATTAGACTTGCCCCTGCAACCCTTCAGCTCAAAAAATGTTTTCCCACAAAGTTGCTGAAAAAATGCGAGCTGATAATGGCTCAGTGAGGGAAATAGGACATCTGAGACTTGAGTGAACAAGGCAACCAACAGGGTATCGCCTTAACCAGTGTTAAGAAAATTTAATAAATAATAGTCAGCATGGATTTCAAAAGGGAAGGTCATGCTTGACCAACCTTATTGAATTCTTTGAAGAATTAACAGAAAGGGTAGACAAGATTAATGCAGTAGATGTAATATATTTAGATTTTCAATTGGCCTTTAATAAGCTACCACAAAGTAGACTCATGACTAAGGTCAGGGCATGTGGAGTCAGGGGACAAGTAGCGGAATGGATAGCAAGCTGGCCACAAAACAGAAAACAGAGAGTCGGGGTTAAAGCTAGTTACTCAGACCAGTAAAAGGTAGAAGTGGTGTTCCACAAGGATGAGTGCTGGGACCACTGTTGTTTGCCATTTACATAAATGATTTGGACTCAGGAATCGGAAGTACAATTTCAAAATTTGAATTGGGGGTTACAGTTAATACCGAGGAGGACTGCGACAAAATATAGGAAGAGATTAATAAACTTGCAGAATGGGTGTATAATTGACAAATGAATTTCAATATAGATAAGTGTGAGGTATTACATTTTGGTAGGAAGAATAAGTGGGCCGCATACTGCGTGGATAATAACAGTCTAAGTGGGGTAGAGGAGCAGAGGGATCTGGGAGTACAGATACACAAATCACTAAAAATAGCAACGCAGGTTAATAAGGCCATAAAAAAAGCAAACCAAACACTGGAATTCATTTCTAAAGGGATAGAATTGAAAAGCAGAGAAGTTATGTTAAACTTGTATAGAACCTTGGTTCGACCACACTTGGAGTATTTTGAATAGTTCTGGTCTCCATATTATAAAAAGGATATAGGGGCAATGGAGAAGGTGCAAAAAAGATTTACAAGGATGATACCAGAACTAAGAAGTTATACCTATCAGGAAAGATTAAGCAGACTGGGGCTCTTTTCTCTAGAAAAGAGAAGACTGAGGGGTGACCAGATAGAGATCTTTAAGATTATGAATGGATTTGATAGGGTAGACGTAGAGAAGATGCTTCCACTTGCGGGGGAGACCAGAACCAGGGGCCATAAATATAAAATAGTCACAAATAAATCCAATAGGAAATTCAGGAGAAAATTCTTTACCCAGAGAGTGGTTAGAATGAGGAACTCGCTACCACAAGGAGTAGTTGAGGCGACTAGCATAAATGCATTTAAGGGGAAGCTAGATAAACACATGAGAGAGAAAGCAATAGCAGGATATGCTGATAGGGTTAGATGAAGTAGGGAGGGAGGAGGCTCGTGTGGAGCATAAACACCAGCATGGACCTGTTGGGCCGAATGGCCTGTTTCTGTGCTGTACATTCTATGTAATTCTACTTAATGAGATTTAAGGATTCGGAAATAAACAGTGGAAGGACTGAGAAGGAGGGTGAATTCAATGTCAAATCAGGTACATAAAGAGAAATAAAGAGAGGGAAAAAAAGATAGGATTAAGAGAAAGAAAGAAAAAAGAGACAGAAAGGAAAAGTTAAAAAAAATCTTTAAAGTTTCCCCGAAAAATTCAAAACCTGAAGGCGTGAGACTCCACACTTGTAATAGTTAATGTTCAGTGCCAGAGAGGTTGATTGTCAGTCATTAACACTTATCACGCCATTAAAAGGGTACTTACACTATTAATTACTCGCCCGAAATATCTGCGGCGGGTTTAGTTAGTATCTACCGCCCAAATACAATACCTTCATGCCATTCAATCCATTTCAATGGTGAAGCAGACAGCTAAATGCCATTTTTGCCAAGCTAACAGCAGAGCGACACAACTCAGATAGCAACTTTTGAATATTTACATTTAACCCTGCATCTGCTCCTCGCCTGGTGTTGCTTTATCATTTCAGCCTAAATAACAGGGAGCGCTATTGGCCCCACCTTTATTCTGACAGCAAAATCTGGCCTCTAATTTGCATTAGTGTTCAAAGGATGAACTGGGATGAGAGTTGGGAAGGGGGGATTAAGACATCCTAAATTTTATAATATCCAGTAACACATTATTATAACATATTATAAATTCAACTTCTTTCTTCTTGCGAACTATGATGTGTCAAGGAAATTATTAAATTCAGCATGTGTTATCTTCAATGCATGTATTTCACTCTAAAATAAAGATGTTGTAAACATTTTTGTAAAAGATGATGCTGGTGTTTACAATGTCCACAATTATGAGCAATGTGATAAAATAGAGATTGATAGTTACAGGGAATGTTGTGCTATTTTATCACATTACTCACAATGCGAACATTGATGCCGGATTGCTTTCAATATTAACATTTACAAGGTCTCCATTTCCATTTTATTGTGATTCAATTATGTTTCAAACATCAAGATTTACAGTCTCTGTGTCTTGGGACCCAAGCCAGAATTGGATTATATCTGAAGTCACAGAACAGAATATAACGTGGGATAGATGTGTACAACAATGGTTTTACCTGCATAAATGTTATAATTTATTTACAGAACAGCGTGAATTTTTATAGTCTCCCGATGATCTCAGAGGGCTTTACAAATGGGAGGTGAGGATGCCAAGCAGGAGATGGTAAAGGTTGAGGAGGGATGGGGTGGAGTGGCGGTTGCTCTGAAAGCATGACTGAAGAAGTAGGTTTTTAGGAAATAGGCTAAGAGTTCCAAAGAACTGGAGGATTGTGATTCAATGATCAACCATTGATGATGAAGTGGGAGTGGAGATTAGGCAGTAAAGAGAGAAGGAAAAGGAAAGGAAGGAAGGAGAAAGAAAAGAAGGAAGGTAAAAGAAAGAAAGGAAGGAGAAAAGAAGTAAGGAAAAAGAAAGAAAGGAAGGAGAAAAGGAAAAAGAAAGGACAAAGGGAGGGAGGGAGACAGGAAGGCAGGCAGACAGGAAGGCAGGCAGACAGGAAGGAAGGAAGGAAAGACTGAGTACCATATATCTAACATGTTTCATATCCACAGGATTTTAAAAAATTCATTCCCAGAAGGTATCGCTGGCGAGGCCAACTTTTATTGCCCATCCGTAGTTGCCCTTGAGAAAGCCTTACTTGTGAAGTGCGGACACGGTTATTTCTTAGGCAAATGCAACAGCCAACCTGCACACAGCAAGTTCCACAAACAACAAATAGAATGAATGATAACTTCCTGTCTGCCTGCCTTCCTGTCTCCCTCCCTCCCTTTGTCCTTTCTTTTTCCTTTTCCCCTTCCTTTCTTTCTTTTTCCTTACTTCTTTTCTCCTTCCTTTCTTTCTTTTAACTTCCTTCTTTTCTTTCTCCTTCCTTCCTTTCCTTTTCCTTCTCTCTTTACTGCCTAATCTCCACTCCCACTTCATCATCAATGGCTGATCATTGAATCACAATCCTCCAGTTCTTTGGAACTCTTAGCCTATTTCCTAAAAACCTACTTCTTCAGTCATGCTTTCAGAGCAACCCCCACCCCCCACTCCACCCCATTCCTCCTCAACCTTTACCATCTCCTGCTTGCCATTGGTTACGTGGGAGAATCGCTGCTTTCTGTCAAATAGTGCCACAGCATCTTTAACAACCACCTGTAAAGTTTGGTTAAATTCTAATTTTCTCCCATTGGGGGCATCTCTCCTCATCCAGATGCCCTCTTGAGTGCACTTTCAAGCAGAGGTCACTATCTGCTGCCCAGCTTGCCAACAGTCACTTCTTGAGTTCCAATGTGAAGGATATCGAGTTAGATGAGGTACCAAAGGGCATCTCCATGGAACTGGGAACAGCTATAGGCAGGGTCTTCAAGAGACGACTGGAAAAAATTGGTTGGACAGAAAAAATAATGTAAAGACGGTGCATCGGATTACCTGGGATCCTTTTAGTTTCATCCCCAATGAAAAAATGTTGAACTGGCACTGCCTAGTCTGTAGTCACCACTCCGCAATGACACAAGATGTGCCGTATAACTGGACTATCATAGAACATAATGGATACATGAGAGTGATCAGAGGTAGTGGGCCCGAACGGGGCATCTCAAGGCGTGCCCGGTTAGTTAGACTTTCTCCTGCACCCTTCAGCTCAAAGATCTTTTGCGCCATAATTTACTGGAAGTGCGAGCTGATAACGGGCAAGGGCAATGGAGCATCTGGGACCTTGGTAAATGGCGGAACTAACAGGGTATCTCCTTAAACCAATGAGATTTCAGGATAAACAGAGGAAGCACTGAGAATGAGGGTGAATTAATGGGGGTGAATCCAATGTCAAATCAGGTACAGAAAGAGAAATAAAGTGAGGGAAAGAAAGATTGATTCGACAGACAGAAAAAAAGAGACAGAAAGGAACAATAAGAAAAAGAATTAAAAATATTAAATTTGACATTTTTAAAATCTCCAAAAACAATTCACTACCTGAAGGAATGAGAATCCACAGTTTAAATTATCCACTTTCTGGGCCAGAGAGGTTGATTGGCAGTCATTAACGATCATCACGTTAAGAGGGTACTTACGCTATTAAATACTAGATTTAACTTTCTGTGGCGAATTTAATGGGCAATTTATGTGTAAATGCAGCAACATCATGAAACTCATGGGGAGATTAAGGGCGAGATGCTGTTTTCACGAGGCTAACGGCGGAGCTGTGCAAATTGTCCAGCCGGATGGGCCAATGGCCTCCTTCTGCACTGTATCAGTCTATGATTCTATGATTCACAATTCACAGGGTATTTCTTCCTCGCCACGATTTGCACATTAATAACGGCGTGCGTCGTTCATACGCCGTTATTTATTCAGCAAATTACAGTCCAATAACTCTACAATTCAGATGAGTTAGAAAACATTTGTTTCTCATTCCTGCGATTTATATCCTCGGTTCCTACTAGTGAGATTATTGCCTTGCAGTCACTCCTGGATATCCATTCCCCTCCATGCAAAACACTCCTATCTATTAGTCTCTGCAGTAGTACATGGAATATAAAGGGCATGATTTTTATTTGGAGCCGGGGGAAGCCAGCCAGAGAGGCAAAACCCACTGCTCTCTCATTCTGGCTGATGTCGTCGCGGGGGAAGTTCACGTAATCGGACGCCCTGGCAAACAAGCCATTCGTCACCTGCCTTATGTGCAGATGATTGACTTACTCTGGAGGTGTCATTGGTGGCGCCCTGAGGCAAAGAAATTGAGGCCATTGTTTATTTTTACTGCGGCGGGCAATGGTTGGCCATCAGGTCCAGCGGCGAGCAGCTCTTCTTGAAGGAAGCTGCGGATGTCTGCACCCGCCTGCCGACTAAATCTGAGCCTGCGCAGGCACTACTCCTCAGAGAGGCCCAGGAAGCTCAGCCTCTGCCTGTATACCATCTCACGTGGGTAGTATCTCCTGCATCGTCAGCCCCTCCGTTGGTCCCCTCTTTGCTGTTGTCCAGGTTCTTGTTGCGCATTTCTGTCTTGTGCGCCTGCAGATTCCAACACAGCACGACATGGCTGCCGTGGATAGTCATTTTCCTCCTCCTCAGTTGTCCTCTAGAGTACACCCCGATCCTGATCTTGTCAGTTTGAGAGGCTCCAAAGTTTTGTGAAAGATATCTCAACACAAGAAGAACTCTCAACCAAACGTTTGCCTGAGAGAACTGAGAGAACAGCTGCAATACCTGAGCGTTTATTGAGATGTGTCAATCACAGGTTTAAAAGCCCAAATCAACTTCGGCTGAATCTTGCCTTTGTTTCACTGCCGATTCAGAAGGCCCTGGAAACCCATGCAGGAGAAGTTAAATTTGTTTCTGTTTAAGAATCAATTAAAAAATCCTGAAACTCCCTACTTAACAGCAGTGTGGGAGTACCTTCACCACATGGACTTCAACGGTTTAAGTAGAAGGCCCACCAACACCTTCTCAAGGGCAAATAGCGATGGGGGAATAAATGCCAGCTTTGGCTGTGACGCCCACATCCCGAGAATGAATTAAAAGAAAGCTGACCTTATTGCCCCTGAACTTGGCCTGGATGGAGACGGGTGGAATTCTGCCACAGCTCGAGCTCTTTATTGCGAATCACTCTTCCCTGCTGTAAAGAGTCTGCGTGCACATAGAAAGAGAGGACAGAACCAGTTTCAGCTTTGTTGCTCTTGTGAGCAAATAGACTGCTGACACTTACTGCCAAGGCTCAGGCATGGTGAATAGCCAGTTTGATGAGATACTAGAGGGCAGATGGCCGAGGGAGCTGTAACCACTATGACTTTACGAGAGCGAATAAAAATCGGAAAAAAATGATGCAGAACCAAACTTAAGCAAGAAAGACTTGCGTTTATATAGCGCCTTTCACAACCTCAGGACATCCCAAAGCACTTTACAACCAATGAAGGACATTCGAAATGTAGTCACTGTTGTAATGTAGGAAACACAGCAGCTGATTTGCGTACAGCAGGGTCCCACAAATAGCAAGGTGATAATGACCAGATAATCTTTTTAAATGATGTTGGTTGAGGGACAAATATTGGCTAGGACATCAGGGAGAATTCCCTTGCTCTCCTTCAAAATAGTGCCATGGGATCTTTTACATCCACCTGAGAGGGCAGACGGGTTAACGTCTCATCTGAAAGACGGCACCTCCGGCAGAGCAGCACTCCCTCAGTGCTGCACTGGAGTGTCAGCCTAGATTTTGTGCTCACATCTCTGGAATGGGACTTCAATCCACAACCTTCTGACTCAGAGGTGAAAGTGCTACCACTGAGACAAGGATGACACTTTAACAACAGCACTGTGGCACGGCGATGGCAGGGGAACCCCATTCTAATTTAAGTGATATTGAATTAAAATCTTCATCCTATTTTGGAATGCGATTGAGAAAATAGTTCAAAAATGGCAAACACATTATACAGATATAGCAGAGTTTCAGAGAGAGTTTAGAACTTGCAGCAAAGATCCATGACTCAGATGCATTACTGAGCCATTTACTGGAGGCTGTACTGGCAGCCAAGGAAGCAACCTTTACAGAGCAGCCTAGATAAAACCAAACACCCTAATTACTGTCTACTGAAGGCATGGAGATGCCCCTTTGATGTGTAATTATTTCTGTTCTTCTGGGTTAAAGTCAGATCGCATTCACTTTTCTGATTTCTCGGTCAACAAAGTTATGGCTTTAATTTGTTTCTTCCTTGCTTTCATTAACTAGTCTGACGTGGAATTGGTTTGAAATTTTGTCCTTTGCTTGCTTTTGTTCTTTGATTTGACTGCTTTTCAAAGATAAATGGGAACCCTTTGCATTTTCACTAAATAGTGGGACACGTTTAAGATCAAAAGGAAATCATTCGTGAATCCCGAACAAGCCCTATTAAAATCTGTCTGATTGTAAAAGTCTTGGAATAATCTGGCTGGTCCAAGTCAAGTGGAACATAATTTCCATAAAACCTGTTTAAAAGCCTCATTTGCAGCCTTTGATCTTCGAATGATAGCAAAGCTGCTGCCCGAGTAGCTCGGTTGCTAAGTGCATTGCTTATTGAGGAACTAAACCATGCCGATGTCCCAGGTTCAGTCCTTGTTCTGTGTTGAATCAGCTGATCTGAGCTGGGGTTTTGGGATGGTGTTGAGCCACTATGATTGGCCTGGAGAGTGGGGGGGTGGAAGCAGGTTTAGGAACACGGGAATAGGAGTAGGCCATTCAGCCCCTCAAGCCTGCTCTGCCATTGAATTAGATCATGGCTGATCTGTACCTCAACTCCATTTACCCGCTTTAGCTCGATATCCCTTGATACCCTCACCTAACAAAAAATCTATCAATCTCAGTCTTAAAAGCTCCAATTGTCCCCAGCATCCACAGCCTTTTGGGGGAGCGAGTTCCAGATTTCAAAGATTCCAGGTTTCCTGCTCTTTATTGATATCCAGAGAATTTTGTCAGAATGTTGGACAAGCCTAGGACCCGGCTCAACTTGTTACTTATCATTTCCTTACTTCTCTGCAGAAAGGAACCATTCTCAGATTGGCAGACGATGCAGGCATTTGTGCAGGGGTTAATAATTCATAACAAATCAGCGAGTTGCAGGGCGAGTCCGATAAGTTGGGAGAATGGGCCTAAGTGCAGTGTCATGCACTTGATGTTAGGAACCTCCAGTCATGTCTATAACATGGAGGAACACCCATTAAAGGAAACCGATCAAAAAAGAGACCTGTGGGTAGTAGTTGAGCTATCTTTAAAGGTGCACAAGCAATGTGAGGCAGATATAGAAAAAGGAGACCTAGGCTTTAGTTTGTATTGCTATGGTCATTGGGGTAGAAATTGGTATGTATTGTGCCCCTTTTTCGGGTGCAAATAGATAATAGAATGGGGATCATAGAATCATACAGCAAAGAAGAAGGCCATTCAGCCCATCGTGCCTGTACCAGCTCTTTGAAAGAGCTATCCAATTAGTCCCGCTCCCTCTGCTCTTTACCCATATCCTTGCAAATTTTTCCTTTTCAAGCATGTATCCAATTCCCTTTTGAAAGTTACTATTGAATCTACTCTCACCACCCTTTCAAGCAGTGCATTCCAGATCATGACGGTTCACTATATAAAAAAATGTCTCCTCATCTTCCCTCTGGTTCTTGTGCCAATTATCTTAAATCTATATCCTTTGGTTACCGACCCTCCTGCCAGTGGATAGTTTCTCCTTATTTGCTCTATCAAAACGCCTTATGATTTTGAACACCTCTATTAAATCTCCCCTTAACCTTCTGTGCTGTATGGAGGACAATCCCAGCTTCTCTATTCTCTCTAACTAACTGAAACCCCTCATCCCTGGTACCATTCTGGTAAATCACCTCTGCACCCTCTCCAAGGGCTTGACATCCTTCCTAAAGTGTGGTGCCCAGAATTGGGCACACTATTCCACCTGGCACCTAACCAGTGATTTATAAAGGTTTAGCATAACTTCCTTGCTTTTGTACTCTATGCCTCTATTTATAAAGCCAAGGATCCCGTATGCTTTTTTAACAGCTTTATCAACTTGTCCCTGCCACCTTGAAAGATTATGGGTTATGATGAGAAAGTGGGTAGGTGGAATTGATCCATCAAAAAATGGACAGGGGTTCCTGCGTGCACCTCCACCCACCATTAATAGGGAAGGGTTTCAATCTATCAATGTCCACCTCATATGTGATGCCAAGTCCCTTATCCTGCATGTCAGTGACTGCTCTCCAATGCTACCCAATCATGACACTTTTATCATGCAATACTTCGCCATGCCAATAATAGTAACTCAAAAACCATGATTTAGGATGTTTGATTTGGTGATCAGAGAAATCCCCTGCAGTCATGGATTTTGACTCCAATACGTCATCCACAGACAGAGGGGGAGAAGAAATACAATGAGGACCATGGGAGCTTCAGGAAATATCATAGAACAGGCTATTGGCATTCAGAAGTCTAGTTTTAGGTCCCTGGACAAATCTGATGGAGCCCTTCAATACTGCTCAAGAAGAGCATCCAGAATTCCAGTAGCTTGCTGCATGCTGCATAATGTTGCTATGCAAAAAGGAATACGACATCCTGAAGCTGAAGAGGGTGCTAAGGAAGAAGAAACAGAGAGAGAGAGAGGGCCCTCCAATCCCATAGCAAGAGGAGGTTAAACAGGAAGGAGGGGATTTGGAGCAAGAGTTCCATCAGCATGCAGCCAGCTATGTATGGCTGATTGCTTTCAATAAAACAAAAAAGTCGTACAGAGAAATAAAAATATTTTTCCTATAGTCTCCCTCACATCCCCACACTCCCAGCTGCCTCATTGAGACCTGTATTCCCAAATAACGCCAGTAATAGAAATCATATATTCTCACACTTCGTCCACTTACTCCATTAAATTGCATACATTCAAAGAAATGAAATCTGAGGTCTATGTAGTCAAACAATTTTTACTTTCCATTATAATACTTTCCAAATTATAACAATAATTTCAAAGATTAACCCACTACTTCGATTTCCTAAGGTCGGGGTGGTGGGGGGGCGGGGGGGGGTCAGAGAGGAATTTCCCAGAATTTTTTCTCCCCAAATTGGCATGGGTTTTTATCTGTTTTTTCGTCTCTCCCAGGAGATCACATGGTATCAGGTGGGGTTGGAAGTGTATATATTGTGATGCACAAGGTATCACAATTGTGTGGGACAGGCTGGGTTGACCAAAGGGTCTTTTCTGTCTGTCATTGTTCATATGTACTTCTTACTACTGTGTCCAAGCAGGTAAATGGAGTTGAGGTACGGGTTAGCCATGATAAAATTGAATGGTAGAACAGGCTCGTGGGGGCCAAATGGTCTACCTCTGTTCCTATTTTAACAATTTGTCGTTGGCCTCATTTCACAATGAGTTTCTCCGTCCCCTTTCTGGAGAAGCGCATTTGAGGGGGCATGGGCAGAAGGCACAATATTACGATCAGATCACCAGGGCATCAAATAATGAAGCAGTCCGAGCCCGCATGCAACAAGACCTGGACAACATCCAGGCTTGGACTCTTAAGTGGCAAGTAACATTCGCGCCAGTCAAGTGCCAGGCAATGACCATCTCCAACAAGAGAGAGGCTAACCACCTCCCCTTAACATTCAATGGCATTACCGAATCCCTTACCATCAACATCCTGGGGGTCACCATTGACCAGGAACTTAACTGGACCAGCCATACAAATACTGTGGCTACAAGAGCAGGTCAGAGGCTTGAAATTCTGTGGCGAGTGACTCACCTCCTGACTCCCCAAAGCCTTTCCACCATCTACAAGGCACAAGTCAGGAGTGTGATGGAACACTCTCCACTTGCCTGGATGAGTGCAGCTCCAACAACACTCAAGAAGCTCGACACCATCCAGGACAAAGCAGCCCGCTTGATTGGCACCCCATCCACCACCCCAAACATTCACTCCCTTCACCACTGGCTCACAGTGGCTGCAGTGTGTACCATCTACAAGATGCACTGCAGCAACTCGCCAAGGCTTCTTCGACAGCACCTCCCAAACCCACGACCTCTACCACCTGGAAGGACAAGAGCAGCAGGAACTTGGGAACAACACCACCTGCACGTTCCTCTCCAGGTCACAAACCATCCCGACTTGGAAATATATCGCTGTTCCTTCATCGTCGCTGGGTCAAAATCCTGGAACTCCCTTCCTAACAGCACTGTGGGAGAACCGTCACCACACGGACTGCAGCGGTTCAAGAAGGCGGCTCACCACCACCTTCTCAAGGGCAATTAGGGATGGGCAATAAATGCCGGTCTCGCCAGCGACGCCCACATCCCATGAACGAATTAAAAAAAAATCCTCGTATTACATGCAGTATGGATACACTCCTGATTGTAAGATGCTCAGACCATTGACAGGAGGGACTAATGCTGCTGTAACTGAGAGAACAGCTAAGGCAGAACTGAAACAGCAATGTTGGTCTTAAAACTTATTAGAAGTTCATTTTAAAGCTTTTTTAAAAAAAAAATATTTGGGGAAGCTTTGCAGGTAAGAGGAAAGCAGCATCCAAATAATGCAAAGAATGGAAAATAAAACCTTCATTATATATAGTCAAAAAGTTTAAGCAAATACAAAATGGAATAGCAATCATTTAAAAATAATCATAAGCTGGCTTATATTTTGCTGCAGTTGTACATTTTTTAAACACGTTTACTACAAAGGAAATTTGATATAGCACTCCTTATGTAAAACAAAACGTCACAAAATGCATTATAAGGTAGAAAAAGATACTGAGCGGAAAGTAGGAGAAAATAATTTAGGAGAAGGCTGAAGATTCAGAGAAAGAAAAGTGTTCTTAAGAGGCTTTTAGGAGACAGGAAGGAAACTGGCAAAGCAAAGGGGTCGATTTCGAGATCGCACCATCCTCAAATTCGGTAAAATTACAGAAGATCAGTGAGAGGTGTTCAAAAAAGAATTTAACGTGATACAGAACCAGTTATACCCTGAAGGGGAAAGAGATCTACATGCCAAAAAAAAAACAGCCTTGGACAACAAAAGAAGCAAGGGACAACATAAAACTAAAAGAAGATGCATATAAAAATGCAAAAAATAGCACAGATCCTGGTGACTGGGAGAGATACAAAGAACAGCAAAGGGTGACAAAACAGATAGTAAGAGCTACAAAAAGGGAGCATGAAAAGAAACTTGCAAGGGATATCAAAATCAACACAAAGCATTTTACAATTATATTAGGAAAAAGAGGGAGCTCAAGAGCATTGTGGGCCTCTTAAAAACTGATAATGGTGATATTGTAAATGAAAATAAGGGAATGGCGGACATGTTAAATAATTACTTTGCATCAGCATTTACAGTAGAGGAAGAGGATTGCATGCCGGATACCCCAAGGAAACTAATTTTGAATCAGGGACAGGGACTCACCATAATTAACATAAGAAAGTGAACAGTAATGAAGAAAATAACGGCACTAAAGAGTAACAAATCCCCAGGACCAGATGGTTTCCATCACAGGGTTTAAAGGAAATACGTGAGAACATTGCAGAAGCCCTAACTATAATCTTCCAAAGTTCTCTCGATTCAGGAACCGTTCATTTAAGTTGGAAAATTGTGCAAGTCACTCTGCTATTTAAGAAAGGTGAGAGAGAGAAACCAGGGAATTATAGACCAGTTAGCCTAACATCTGTTGTCGGAAAATTAATAGTGTCTATAATTAAGGATAGAGTGACTGAACACCTTGAAAATTTTCAGCTTTGTAAAGGGTAGGTCATACCTGACGAACCTGATTGAATTTTTTGAAGAGGTGACTAAAGTAGTGGACAGGATGTCTATGGATGTTGTTTATATGGACTTCCAGAAGGCTTTCGATAAAGTCCCTCATAAGAGATTGTTAGCTGAAGTTGAAGCTCATAGAATTGAGGGCAAATTATTGACCTGGTTAGGAAATTGGTTGAGTGGCAGGAGATAGGGAGTAGGGATAATGGGCAGGTACTCAAATTGGCAGGGTGTGACTAGTGGTATCCCACAAGGATTTGTATTGGGGCCTCAACTATTCACTGTATTTATTAATGACATAGATGATGGGATAGAGAGCCACATATCCAAGTTTGTTGATGACACAAAGATAGGCAGCATTGTAAGCAGTGTAGATGGAAGCATAAAATTACAGAGAGATATTAACAGATTAAGTGAATTGGGAAAAACTGTGGCAAATGGATTTCAATGTAGGCAAGTGTGAGGTCATCCACTTTGGACCTAAAAAGGATAGATTAGAGTATTTTCCAAATGGTGAAAAACTCAAAATAGTGGAGGTCCAAAGAGACTTAGGGGTCCATGTACAGAGATCATTAAAATGTCATGGACAGGTACAGAAAATAATCAATAAGTCCAATGGAATGTTGGCCTTTAAATCTGGAGGACAAGAATACAAGGGGGTAAAAGTTATGCCAGAGCTATACAAAACCCTGGTTTGGTGGTAATGATCATAATTCAGTTAGTTTTAGCATAGTTATGGAAAAGGACAAAAATAGAACAGGACTTAAAGTTCTCAATTGGGGAAAGGCCAATTTTACTCAGCTAAGAAGTGATTCAGCAAAAATGGACTGGAACCAGATACTTGAAGGTGAATCAATGTCAGAGCAGTGGGAGGCATTCAAGGGGAAGATTCAAGGGGTTCAGAGTAAACATGTTCCCACAAAGAAAAAGGGTGGGGCTGCCAAATCTAGAGCCCCCTGGATGACAAGGAGCATACAGGGTAAGATAAGGCAAAAAAGGAAAGCTTATATCAGACACCCAGAGCTCAATACTAGAGAAAGCCTAGAGGAGTATAGAAAGTGCAGGGGTGAAATTAAAAAGGAAATTAGGAAAGCAAAGAGAGAGCATGAAAAAATATTGGCAAGTAAAATCAAGGAAAACCCAGAGATGTTTTATAAAAACATTAAGAGCAAGAGGATAACTAAGGAAAGAATGGGGCCTATTAGAGACCAAAAAGGTAACCTGTGTGTGGAGATGGAAAATGTTGGTATGGTTCTTAATGAATACTTTGCGTCGTCACAAAAGAGAGGGACGATGCAAACATCGTAGTTAAGGAGGAGGAGGAGTGTGAAACATTGGATGGGATAAACTTAGTGAGAGAGGAAGTATTAAAGGGATTAGCATCTTTGAAAGTAGATAAATCACCAGGCCCGGATGAAGTGTATCCCAGGCTGTTAAAAGAAGCAAGAGAGGAAATAACAGAGGCTCTGACCATCATTTTCCAATCCTCACTGGATATAGGGGTGGTGCTAGAGGACTGGAGGACTGCTAACGTTGAACCATTGTTTAAAAAGGGAGCGAGAGATAGACCGACTAATTACAGGCCAGTCAGTCTAACCTCGGAGGTGGGCAAATTATTGGGATCAATTTGATGGACAGGATATACCGTCATTTAGAAAGCACGGAGTAATCAAGGACAGTCAGCATGGATTTGTTAAGGGAAGGCCGTGTCTGACTAACTTGATTGAATTTTTTGAGGAGGTAACAAGGAGAGTCGATAAGGGTAGTGCATTTGATGTAGTCTACATGGATTTTAGCAAGGCATTTGACAAGGTGGCACATGGCAGACTGGTCAAAAAAGTACCAGTCCATGGGATCCAAGGGAGAGTGGCAAGTTGGATCCAAAATTGTCTCAGTGGCAGGAAGCAAAGGGTGATGGTCGACGGGTGTTTTTGTGACTGGAAGGCTGTTTCCAGTTGGGTTCCGCAGTGCTCAGTACTAGGTCCCTTGCTTTTTGTGATTATATTTTAATGATTTGGACTTAAATGTAGGGGCTATGATTAAGAAGTTTGCAGATGATACAAAAATTGGCCATGTGGTTGATAGTGAGGAGGAAAGCTATAGACTGCAGGAAGATATCAATGGACTGATCAGGTAGGCATAGAAGTGGCAAACGGAATTCAATCCGGAAAAGTGTGAGGTGATGCATTTGGGGAGGGCAATCAAAGCAATAGAGTACACAATAAATGGGAGGATACTGAAAAGTGTAGAGGAAGTGAGGGACCTTGGAGTGCATGTCCACAGATTCCTAAAGGTAGCAGAACAGATAAGGTGGTTAAGAAGGCATACGGGATACTTTCCTTTATTAGCCAAGGAATAGAATATAAGAGCAGGGAGGTTATGCTGGAACTGTATAAAACTGGTTAGGCCACAGCTTGAGTACTGCGTACAGTTCTGGTCACCACATTACAGGAAGGATGTATTTGCACTGGAGATTGTACAGAGGAGATTTACGAGGATGTTGCCAGGACTGGAGAATTTTAGCTATGAAGAAAGATTGGATAGGCTGGGGTTGTTCTCTTTGGAACAGTGGAGGCTGATGGGAGATTTAATTGAGATGTACAATATTATGACGGGCCTAGAGAGAGTGGATAGAGAGGCTGTATTTCCCTTAGCAAAGGTCAATAACCAGGGGGCAAAGATTTAAAGTGATTGGTAAAAGGATTAGAGGGGAGCTGAGGAAATATTTTTTCACCCAGAGAGTGGTGGGGGTCTGCAACTCACTGCCTGAAACGTGGTAGAGACAGAAACCTTCAACTCATTTAAAAAGTACCTGGATGTGCACCTGAAGTGCCGTGACCTACAAGGCTACGGACCAAGTGCTGGAAAGTGGGATTAGGCCGACGTGGACACGATGGGCCGAATGTCCTCATTCTGTGCCGTAAATTTTCTATGATTCTATGATTCTAGACCACACCTGGAGTATTGTGTTCAGTTCTGGGCACCGTACCTTAGGAAGGATATATTGGCCTTGGAGGGAGTGCAGCATAGATTTACTAGAATGAACCTGGACTCCAAGGGTTAATTACAAAGCGAGATTACACAAACTGGGGTTGTATACTATGGAATTTAGAAGATCAAGGAGTGTTTGGATAGGCTGGGGTTGTTTTCCTTGGAGCAGAGGAGGCTTGATTGAGGTGTACAAAATTATGAGGGGCCCAGATAGAGCAGACAGGAAGTACCTGTTTCCCCTAGCGGAGAGTTCAAGAACTAGAGGACATAGATTTAAGCTGATTGGCGGAAGGATGAGAGGGGACATGAGGAAAAACGTTTTTACGGTGGTGGGTGTATGGAATTCGCTGCCCGAATTGGTGGGAGAGGCAGGGACCCTCAACTCTTTTAAAAAGTACCTGGACTTGCACCTAAAGTGCTGTAAGCTGCAGGGCTATGGATCGGGTGCTGGACGGTGGCATTAGAATGGGCACCTGATTGTTCTTCGAGCCGGCGTGGACACGATGGGCCGAATGGCCCCCTTCTGTGCTGTATCTTTTCTATGGTTCTATGATTTGATCGAAGTTTCCAAGATATTGAGGGGAACTTTTAGGGTAGATAGAGAGAAACTATTTCCGCTGGTTGGATAGTCTAGGACTAGGGACATAGCCTAAAAATTAGAACCAGGACTTTCGGGAGTGAAATTAGGAAACACTTCTACACACAAATGGTTGTAGAAGTTTGGAACTCTCTTCCACAAATGGCAGTTGATGCTAGCTCAATTGTAAATTTTAAATCTGAGATTGATAGATTTTTGTTAACCAAAGATATTAAAGAATATGGGGCTAAGGCAGTTATATGGAGTTAGGCCACAGATCAGCCATGATCTCATTAAATGGCGGAACAGGCTCGAGAGACTGAATGGCCTGCTCCTGTTCCTATGTTCCTTTGTTCCATTCACAGCAGCGAGAGCCCCGAGCCACCTTGGTGGTTAAACCTCATAAGGATGCAGCAGTGAGCTGCGAGTGGCAAACGGACAATTTCGTGGCCAATGGATTGGACTCTATATTTTTAGCCTACTGCCCCATTTTCCAGCATAGATGGGATGGTAGACACGTGCAAATTGGCCCCAAGGTGTTTTGGGGAGAGAATTCCAGAGGAGTGGATGTAGTGACAAAGAACTGAAGCAATTTACAGGACAATATACTTAACGTAACGACCCTGGCAGCATTTTAGCGCTCGTAGTTTAGATCTTTTGGGGGGCAGGTTGGGGAAGGCTTCGCCAAATTGGACATAGGTGCCATCCAACTTTTCCAGAGTATTTTGCACTGGGCCACTTTTCTTCCACTGCCAGGAGGAGGTGGTGGTGTAGTTCCATCTCCCCCTCTTCAAACACCCTGCAGGGATGTGTTGTGGGGTTGAGCAGAGAATCAATTCTCCTGCCTGCTCTCCCAATATGCAAATGTGACTGCCATTCGGACGCTAGTGAGCAGGGAGCAACGCAGAGCTACTAGTATAACTCAGGTCCATTGTTTGTACTTTCATACAAGTCTCAACCAGTACCTGTGGCAATATCTGCACCTTTAGAATAATCCTATAGGACTTCAATCTACTTCTCTCATCTTTTAATTTATCGTTAACTATTAGGATTTGGAATTAATAAAAAGTTGCATTTTTTCTGAACAAAATAATTTTTAACAATTTTATTATTTTCCAATTAGGAATTGGACTGATTAAAAGGTCCTATTTTTTCAACACAACAATAACTTGCCATTTTTCTTTCAAACTGCATTGAGAGATGTGGAAGGAAAATAATAGCAAGATCCAAAAGGAATCAGGAGGTCAAGAATAATATAAATGTGGAGAATAATTATTTTAAAAGATTTAAGGACTCAAAAAGTAATGAGGACTGGGAATCATAGAAAACTCTGTTGAGCATAACTAAATGAATATTGAATGATCTAAAAGTGAAATGAAAAGGTAGATTGCAGAGACCCTAAGGGAATAGAGGCAAATGCTATGGCAGTGGGTGAATTGGGTAGCATAAGTGACCAAATACCTTTATTAAGGAATAATGTTTGGAAGAAATATGCGAGATCACAAAACACACAGCTGATGTATTAGATTAATCCTTCACATTCAGATTCATTCCTTACAAATTCCAAAGCCTGCTCAGAATCTACAATATATGTGAGTTCACTGTACCTGGGCCAGATCAAATACACCCCTGAATCGTCAAGGAAATCGGCTAGCTTCCACATATTATATTTAGGAGCTCCAAAAAACAGGCAATTCACCTGATGGCAGCTCCTGTAATCTTGACATTGAAGAAAGAAGGGGGTCGATTTTGCAATGGTGACGGTTGGCAGTGTTGGGGGGGGGGCCTTAAAGGTGCGCGTGGCAAACCCGCATGAACCAAACTTACTGTTGCCAATGTGATCGCATGGTGATTACTGATGATTAACTTCCTCTCCGAGTTTCATGCCAACCTGCTTGACCGGGGTGGGGGTGGGGGTGTAGAGTGGAAGACCCAGGGGGAGAATGGAAGATCGGGGGGAGAATGAAAAATCAGGGGGGAGAAGGGATGATCGTGGGGGGTGAAGAGTGGGACATCGGGAGGACGTCGGGGGGGTGGGGGTGAAAAGTGGGACATCGGAGAGGGAGACATCGGACATCAGAGCAGGGTGCAAAGGTAGGTTCGTTAAATCAGAAGCGGTGGGTAAGCCACCCAGGTAAGTTACAAATCATTCTAATCATTTACTCTGTCACAGGTAAAGTGCCTTAAGTACCTCAATGAGGTACATTTGGTTCTTTAACTGTCATCCCGCCAGCTTTAATTGCCGGCGGAACTTCCACTTTCAGGTCGCCCACGCGCACACAGGTGGGTCCCTTGGAAACTCGGAAGTCGGCTGGTTGGAGCCAGCTTCTGAACCCGAACGGGATTTCCGCGATTTTCGGAGCCCCTCCGCCCCCAATGCACCCAAAATTGCCCCCTAAAATTGAGCCCAAGGTGTTGACGTTTCATAGGATCATAGAATCATAGAAGGATACAGCACAGAAGGAGGCCAATCGGCCTATCGTTCCTATTTGAAAGAGCTATCCAAATTAATCCCATTTCTTTGCCCTTTCCCCACAGCCCGGCAATTTTTTCCCCTTCAAGTATTTATCCAATTCCTTTTTGAAAATTGTTATTGAATCTGCTTCCACCATCACAGTGGTTTAATTCAGGAATCAGAGATGCAGCCACCTCAACAATCACTGTGGACAAAATAGTCAAGAGGATTTTAACCCTTTGACTGCCTAAACATGAGTTTAGTCATCTGGACGTTGTACAGCTGTAGAAGTTCCATGGAATCTACTCATCAATGACAAGAATTTTGACATTTTAGAGACAAATTTTGTGCCAAAGTCTGGCCTGATCATGCTGGTGATGCAAATGTGTCCATCTTCCAAATTTAGGTTTTTCATGGATGGAGAATTGCTCTGAGGTCGACAGGTGGTGGGAGCAAGGAGACAAAAGAGGAAAAGCAAGTAGAACAAAGGCTAGGAATAAAGGGTAAGAATGTATAATATGGAGATAGAATAGTTAAACTAAAAAAGGCCAAAGAGACCAACAGGGAAGAAAAGAAAACAAGAGGGGGAAAGGAATGAGAGGGTAACCAAAGGTAAATTGCATAATATTTTTTATTACAATGCTGTTTTAAGCTTTTTATTTAGTAGTTTAGGATTAAAATTATAGTGACAAATCTAAGTATGATGTTTGAGTAATTTTATTACTGTAATATTAGTGTTCACTTCAGCATCACACCATGATCTGTTTATCAAACAAAACCAGTTGGCCCAGGGAAACAAAAATTTTCCTCGACCTAATGTTTTAGACAAAAAGCCCCCAAATTCTGGTAACTTCCAATGATTTTCAGGTGTTTACATTCCCCATAATCTTTGGTTGGAGGGGGTTGGGTTTCCGCTTTCGGGAAATTGCACCCAAAATGTGCTTGAAATTTCGGTGTTTTTCCAATGAGGTTACGCTTTGCATAATCCCAAATGTAAAATTTCCCATGAATCAGCGCAATGGAGCAGCATTATCGAGCGTAATTGATTAGTAACTGGGAGCAGAGCCAATCAGGCCTCAAGTATCTGGGGGAGAGGGTCATATAAAAGCCACTGAAAATGATTCCCTTTAGGGTGAGGCTGAAGATCAAAAGGTAAGGACACTTCTCTCTCTCTCCCCAAAAACTTTCAACTTCCTTGCGCCCTGCCTTTATAGGTTCAGGAGCATTAGACTGAATGATTTAAATTAACGGGTGCAACCGGCGGGAACTCGTCATCCCCACTATTTCGACCTGGGGGAGTGGCCAGTTTTGTGGGTGGGGCCACTGCTTCGGGCCATGAGCGTAAGCGGATTTGGTCGTAACTCACTTACGTTTTAAATTCCCTGATCTTTTGCACTGGTTCAGCCGAGTCCGCCCGGGTTGCATTGATGTAACTAGCGGAAACCCGATCCCCAAGTTTTTTGGGCGAATTCTGTGAATAGTCAGTTTTGCTGTCAATTATCAACATTTCTAGATATTGAACATACTGGAGCATGCTGGGACCTGTAGCAATCCTCACTGTCCTGTCTGTTCGGCTGAAAGTGATGCGACTGATAACCTGCATGAACTCGAGATACGGGCCTTCATGTAAGTGTAGGAAACTAATGGAAATCTTTGTTACAGGCATTTCAAGCACATAACTTCTATTGTATAAATAAGTAGAAACATTTTCTTGTAAATGTTATAATACTTTAATGTCTTTACTACTTTACGAACCTTGGTCTCGCTCGTCAAAGTAACTGCGGTGGAGTGAGAATCTTGAGTGGGGTTCAGGGTCTCTGGGTCCCACCCAATTCCCTTGCCTTTCAGCTGCACTCCCAGCCCTATTTTGTCGGGAGTGTGCTCCAGGCCCAAAAAAACCATGAGCCCTATATTTCCAGGAGTAAGTGCTCAGCTGAGTAGAGAAACCAAGAGGAGGCTGAAAAGAATTCTATGAAAACATAATACAGAGAGTTGATTTGTTCCTGTTTGCTTTCTGTTATTGGTAAGTGTTTCTGACTGTACATGCTTGATTCTTAGTCTTCATATGTCCTTAGCCGTTCCTTCTTGGAAGTTTACTTACCTGTCGCTTTGTGTTTGATTTGTACATTCGCAAAATGTCAGCTGGGCACAACTCCGTTAGTAGAGTCAAAAGATTGCAGGCTTAAACTAGGTTGACGCCTTAGTGCAGTGCCGAGAGAGTGTTGCATTGTCAGAGATGCTGCACATGGGATGGGATGATAAACTGAGGCCCTGTCTGCCCATTCTGGTGGACGTCAAAGATCCCATCACACTATTTTGAAGAAGGGGAGGGAGTTCTCCTAGCATCCTGGGCACAATTAATCCCTGCATCAACACCAAGAGAAATTAACTGGTTGTTCATCTCATTACTGTTTGTGGAATCTTGTGTGCAAATTGGTTGTCATGTTCAGCTGAGCATACTTCAAAAGTAATTTGTGTGAAGCACTTTGGGATTTTGCTCAGAAATATAAGGTGCCATATAGATGTGATAAGGAGCTATATATATGCAAATCTTTCTTTGTGCTCCCTACCTCTTCAAGTTAAGTGTGGCATAAACATTTGCTTGTTAAAAAGGGATCACAGACACAGGTGTGCACGATAGGCAAGATTTTTGGATCGACAGGTAGATGGATAGACAGATGCATGTGATGTTGTACCATTTTTTGGCACCAAGTGGCAGTGTTGCATTTTGTAAACCAATTTATCAACAGTTCATTGGAAAGACGTCTAGCAAATATTGTGTGCCATTTTAAAGAAGAGTACAAATCTGATTTTATTTTGCACTGCATCTACAAGACAAATTTTACTATTACTTTACCTCCCAACTTTTTGGAAAAGTGTTAATGGTGGTTTGAATTTATAAAGCAAATCACAGACAATTGAAAAGGCAAGGAAGGCGAGGGTGTCACATTCTGATCAGAATAGCAAAACGCTGCTATTATTGGGGAATAAAGGATTGCTGTCAACAAGAGTGTAATTATTGTTTATAAGTGAGGTTACCCCTTTATGTCTTCACAAATAAAAGAAAATCAATGTGACTTTGTACAGGGAAAATCATTCAAGTGTAATGCCCCTGAATACATATCAATCAGCTGCATTATTCTTAAAAAATTAGTATTTGATAATGATGAAGGAAAATTCAATGGATGATAAAACTTTTCAATCTTTGTGCAAGTTAATTTTTTTCACGTTTTTTTTTCTTGCCGAAAGTGTACAAGTGCTATTTTTTTAAAAATCGTTCTGATCTGAACTCGCTACCACAAGGAGTAGTTGAGGCAAATAGCATAAATGTATTTAAGGAGAAGCTAGATAAACACATGAGGGAGAAAGGATTAGAAGGATATGTTGATGGGGTGAGATGAAGAGGGGTGAGAGGAGGCTCTTGTGGAGCATAAACAATGGCATGGATTAGTTGGGCCGAATGGCCTGTTTCTGTGCTGTAGATCCTATGCAATTCTATGTAATCATCGGCAATCAAGGGCTTGCTCCTGCAATTTGATGAGATGTGCTCCCTTTGAGCACCGGATGAGGGAATCACTGCTTAGATGATCCCACAGAACCATGTCGCATAACTCTGCAGTGTCGTGTGCCACAACATTTCTGGAGCATTTCTCATCACAGATACTGGTTAGGATAATGGCCCTCAATGATAAATTTAGTGAAATACTCTAGTGTGGAAGCACTGCCAGGCCAGCTTCTCTGATGGCTTAGTGGGTAAAAGCACCACCTGATACTAAGCCATACAAACCACAGATTCCAGGTTTGATCTGTGATTAATTGGCTGGTCTGAGCTGCAGTGGCAATCTGGGGACTACATTTGGCCTGTGAGGGCTAGGGAGGAGAAAAGCAAGCCAGGATTCTTGCTTCTGATTGCTATTACAGCAACCCTTGCATGTGACCATTGAGTGATCTGGCTCATGTGTAATGCCCTCCATAGTCCAATAGCTGATCCACACTTCACATAAAGAGTGGCTCCTTGGGTAAGCACGGAAGGGAGTGTAGAGATGCAGTATGTATCAGCTCTTTCAGGAAAGGCTAGGAGAAGATCAGAAAAAAGCATTCCAAGGACTGTGAAAATTGTTTGTTGTCAATGAGTGTTGATAACCTGCGAATGTACAATGTAGAATTCTATTTTAATAGTTGTCTGCAGAAAGGTATCTTCAGTTCTGAGAAAGTTGCTCACAACACATGGTAAAGATGAAATCAGCACAGGGATTTGTCTTTGGAATTAATCTCCAGACTCTAACTTTGGCTTTGTTTCATGTAGAAATAGCCAGTCAAATTGAGCTGAGAATCAACAGCATTTGATTTATTCACTTCACATCAAGCTTTTCAGTCTCAAATTATACTGCTGCAGTTTGATTCCACTGGGAAGAGAAAAGAAAAGTTCTCTGCTATAAACTGAAGATTAATGCACAGAGCTTTGCCATGCATTCATGAATAGTATTTACCAAACAAAAGTAGAATTACTTTTTTATATTTCGATTTATTGTCATTCGGTACAAATTGGGAACACATATATAGCCGAGGATGTCCCAAAAGGTAAGACTTAATTTTTTTTTGACTATCTTTAGATTGTTTTTCTCTTTAACTGATGGCTTGCTTTGTAAATGGACAACCCTGGTCCAGCACTGAGTCAGTCACGCCTGGTATAAGAAAGAAAGAAAGACTTGCATTTATGTAGCGCCCTTCATGACCTCAGGACGTCGCAAAGTGCTTTACAGTCAATGAATTACATTTTTGAAGTGTAGTCACTGTATTAATGTAGGAAACACGGCAGCCAATTTGCGCTCAGCAAATTC
Organism: Heptranchias perlo; assembly: GCF_035084215.1. Classification (NCBI taxonomy): domain Eukaryota; kingdom Metazoa; phylum Chordata; class Chondrichthyes; order Hexanchiformes; family Hexanchidae; genus Heptranchias; species Heptranchias perlo. The sequence continues at coordinate 14,648,994 of NC_090338.1, read as the reverse complement.
CCACAAACAGTAATGTCATAATGACCAGATAATCTGTTTTAGTGATGTTGGTTGAGGAATAAATGTTGGCCAGGACACCGGGGAGAACTCCCCTGCTCATCTTTGAATAATGCCGTGGGACATTTCACGTCCACCTGAGAGGGCAGACAGGGCCTCAGCTTAACATCTCTTCTGAAAGACGGTAGCTCCTAGGTTTGATCCCAGATCTGTACTCAGTTATCTCATCTCAGCTTGAATGGCAGCAATTGACCTCAATACACCATAGCAAGGGACGAGAAAAGCAACAAGGGTTCTGACTCCTGACTGCTATCCAATAACTCCGACTGGAAGGTGAGTGGACATATGGTGAGGACAGGATCGAGTCCAGCTTTGAATCCCTCCAAGACCAGATACCCGTGCTGACATGCTAGCTAGTCTCACAAATGAAGAATGGCTACTGGACAAGGTACCTAGCATTGCCAATGCCTGTGGAACCATCCCCTGGCAAGAGTTAGCATCTTCAGGAGAGAAAGGGAGAAAATGGCCATTGGAAGAATAGGAACATAGGAACAGGAGTAGGCCATTCAGCCCCTTGAGCCTGTTCCGCCATTCAATGAGATCGTGGCTGATCTGTATCTGAACTCCATTTACCCGCCTTGGCTCCATATCCTTTAATACCTTTAGCTAGTAAGAATATTTCGGTCTTATGTTTAAAATTATTAATTGAGCTCGCATCTATTGCTTTTTATGGGAGAGAGTTCCACCCTTCTACCACCCTTTGTGTGAATCAGTGCTTTCTAACTTCTCTTCTGAATGGCCTGGCTTTGATTTAAAGGTTACGTCCCCTTGTCCTAGACTCCCCCATTTTCTCTCTATCTACCCTATCAGTTCCTTTCAAAATCCTAAAAACCTCGACCAATTTACCCCTTAACCTTCTATATTCCAGGAAATACAAGCCTAGTTTATGTAATCTTTCCCCATAACTTAATCCTTGGAGCCCTGGTAACATTCTGGTGAATCTGCGCTGCACTCCTTCCAAGGCCAATATATCCTCTCTAAGGTTTGGTGCCCCGAACTGTACACAGTGCACTAAATGTGGTCTAACAAGGACTTTATTTAGCTGTAGCAAAACTTTCTCCCCTTTATATTCTAGTCTTCTAGGTGTAAGGGCTAACATTCCATTAGCCTTTTTGATTATATTTTGTCCCTGACCACTACATTTTCATGATCTGTGTACATGGACCCCTAAATCTCTTTGGACCTCCACTGTTCCTAGCTTTTCACCATTTAAAAAATATTTTTTTCAAATGGTCCAAAATGGATGACCTCACACTTACTGCATGGTCATTTTGGCTTTCCTCAACCCAGTTTCTAGTAGGTATAAATACGTACAACAAAACTGTTTGTATTTGGTACTAATTTATTAGCTTTTTCCAGGGGCTATCTATAAGGAGTGTGAGGCAAATGACGAAATCTGGGCACAAATTAAACTGAGGGTCTATTACAATCCAACTCAGAGAGCATGGCACCAATAGTATTTACTGTGCAATCCTCAAATTGTACCTCTCTATAAAGGCCCCTATCTGTCCAAGACTTCAATATTTCTCCCACATCTGGGGAGATCCTTCTTCTAGGTTTTCTCTCAAGTCGCTGGAAAATATACAAGGAAAAGCCTGTCGTCTGATTAGTGACCCTCTGATCTCTCTCTCTCACCCTCTGATCTCTCTCTCTCATCATTGTATCCTTTCTTGTCTCTATTCAATGACATTAATATCACTATGGTCATTGCACCTCTGAACAATCCCATTTTTGTGCCTCCTAAGCACTACATGTTCCACCCTGCACTCTCACTATGTTGAAATCAAGTTTTATTGTGTTATTCAAACTCATTCTCCTATTTTAACTCATTCCTTCAAAGGACCTTAAAGCTGTTGAACTCTTTACTTCGCTCAGCCTTCCCTTCCTCCGATGGACTTTTAAAACCCAAGGTTACTACCTAATCATGACTTCATCTTCTCTCCTACTCTTTTCAACTTTGATGGCGTCCTACATTTTAGGCCTTGGCTTTCCAATGGGCTTATCAATAAAAAAGAATCACTTCCCAATCCGGGGGTCACAGACTCAAGATCCACACTTTCACCGTCTTGGCCAAGCTTCGCTGACCCCTTGTACTCTTGAAAGGCACTATATAAATGTAAGTTCTTTCTTTCTTACTCTAATAGAGCAATTATAAGATTGTCGTCCTCATGTTCAAATCTCTCCATTACTTGATTCCACCTCTGTGATCTTCTTCAGCTGTTCATCCCAGGATGCACCCTCCACTCATCCAACACAGTCTACTTTTTGTTTTGGTGGGGTGGAGGGAGCAGAAAACAAAAAGTAGACTGTGTTGATATGCCGCCATCCTCCGAAACCCTCTTCCTTCCTACTTTCAACAGCTTCCTCAAAACTCCCCCTCATCCCCAAGTCCTGTTTCAATCTCTGTTTTCTCCCATGCTTGGTGGTCCCTTCTCTGCAATTACTTTGAGACACGATCCTCAAGATGTAGACTGACCAGAGCACTGAGCAGTTCTGGCATGACATCCCTGCAACATATAGTCTACAGACTTTGTAATATAATTCAGTGTTCTTTTCATTTTGGTTGTTGCTTACCCGCCTGGTTCCCGCTGTGCGGGTAGGGTTAAAATCATTCCCCCCACCGTCCGCCATGTCTATGCTATAAAGTTTTTCATGTCGTTCTTGACATCTGACCTGTTGAAATAGATAGAGCTGTATTTTCCCACTCACCTTTTGAAAAAATTGTTACACATGAAAATGTAAGCTTTACATCAGGGCCTCTGCACAAGGGTTGGGAGGTCAGAATCACACAGCTGTAGTAATTCACTGTAACTATTAGCTATCTGAGGATGAAATGTCAATAGCTACTGGTCTAAACACTCATTTATTTGCCAAGTACTTAGGAGGGATAGATTATACAGGCCACTGCAGGAAATGGGTTTGAATTCAGAAATGCTACATACTTCATTGAAAAGGAGGTGGAAAAAGCTGAACAATATATCAGATCTATGTGCTTACAGTGGACACTTGCTTGTTTAAGAACTGACTGCAGCACAAGTCTTAAGCTCAAGCACATAATGGGCCATTACTATTATTCTGATTCAGAATAGGATTTTTTTTCTCCTACTATTTGCTATTTCGTTCACTTCCCATTCAAAGAGTTATTTATGCAGCTGAGCAGTTGCGTTGTCTGGTCCAAATACAGTGCGACATTCTACTAATATTTCAGTACAGGTTCTTGTCCCTGGTCTTCTGTGAAATCTTAGTAGTATTGCTTTAGAAAAAATAACTTGCAACTTCCACTGTGACTTTAGTGGGCAAACGCACCTTAAAATGAAGAGGTCGCAGGTGCAATCCTCGAGCGGTGCTGAAGTTAGCTCATCTCAAGTGAGGTGGCAGCTGGGATGCTACAATTGATGTCAATACCTCTGGGGTAGAGAGGAAAAATCTGCCACGGTTCGAGCTCCCAATCACTGGAAAACGTGCACCTGTGGACAAAATGTGAGGACAAGATCCAGCTGGACTATGGTGCCCCTCCATCTTAGAATAGTCTGCTGATGCTCACCATCTAGGGGACAGGCCACTTTGGTGAAGTACTGGAGTGTAGCCAGCTCTAGCATGAGCAGGATGTTTAGGAGAGAAGGTGAAAGATCTGGAGAAAAGGAGAAAAAAAAGTAACAGCTTTCAGCCATTTTAAAGTTATCACAGATTTTACATCGCATACATAGGTTGCCCCAGAGTACATTGTGCAACAAGGCAGCATCAAATGCGTTATTGTACGGTAAATTCTGAGATATGCAAGCAGAAAGAAACTGGAACATTCATTCTGTAAGATTTGGCCGTTTTTGGAAAGAAATTCTGGCAGTAGCAGAGCATTGTAGGAAAGGATTTTTTGATCAATTCGGACCTGATCCTGGAAGTGCAGTGTAAACCTGGCTATAAATTGTTGAAATATTCTGCTGCTTCCTCAGTAGGAGGCACTGGAGTGCTACACATTGAGCAGGAGAAAGCTACGATGAGTGCTCTGGGTTAAAATATATCCACAAATGTGACCAAATTGTGCTATTTATTTAAGTGAAGCACCCCAGCTATAAAAACAGTTACAGTGCAATGAACTGGAAAATAACATTTTACCCTGGGCTGCTCTCTGTGGATGTCACACGAAATCATTTTCGCATTTGCAGTCCATTGCTCAGCCTGCACTGAGGTTGAAAGCACTGTGCCTTCCAACCTCTTTACATTCAACATTTTCACCGACGTCTGCGATTGCCATGCCAACTCTCCCCACTTTGAGTGCCACATTGACCATCTTTGTGCCCACACTTGCATGTTCCGTATGCTTTCACTCTATCTTCCTGCTTTTCCTTTTTTTCTCCCTAATTTCCTCCAAAAGGCACTGGGGGGGTGGGGGGGGTGAATTTTGACTTTAGGCAACAATGTAAAACGGGTGATATCAATTCAGCCGCCCGTTGTACATCTCTCCCGATTTTCATCTATCGCCCAAAGTCCAAATTACACTCCCACCCCCGACTCTTGCTGGTGTACAGTTGTCTTCCGACAGCTTGCCCGAGTATGTGTGAACATAGACAATGAGTGTTGGTGGCTGTAAGGGGGCATCAAACACAAGCCTGATCCGTTCCTCCCCTGACAACCACACTCATGGGGATAGATCTTGACTTTGTGCGATAGTGTAAAACGGGTGATAGCGAGTCGGCAGCCCATTTTACATCTCTCTCCATTTTTATTCCCATTCACTTCAATTGAAATAAAAATGGGGAGAGATGTAAAACAGGCTGCCGGCTCGCAATCATTCACATTACACTATCGCACAAAGTCAAGATCGACCCCAAGTAGTTTCCCGCAGGAGTTCACCAATTAGGGATCAGGGGCAGGGACAGTGGCTGATCGTTTCCCTCCCATCCATAGCCAAAGCCGAATAACACCATCCAACGTACTTCCCATCATTTGCGCTACAGCCACACTGGAATCAAAGGGATCTGGAGCAGCCCAGTAACACCCTGCCTGAGATCAGCTTCCTCAGTACAGGCTCAAAACTGAACCTGCGATCTTCCTGTCTGTGTGGCTTAGTTCCATATTCTGAAGTGCATTTATCAACGGAGCCACGGGAGGTGGAGTGGAAAGAAAACATTCCTCTCACTTTCTAACCAGGAGCTGCGTGCCTCACAACAAGTGCAACAATTAAGAACTATACACTGAATAGTTTACTGCTGCTGAATAGGCTTCATAGAACTACAATACCTTCTCAATGTAATGTATTGTCCTACGTACATCATTGTCAGCTATTTTACCCTTTCACTTCAAACATACATCTTTTGCCCATCATATCATGGTAAGAAATGCCAAAAAAAATTAATAGTACAATAAATATTACAGATAACAAAAATGACGGTCACTAAGGCTACAGCTGTAATTCTATTTGATGTTTTTAGCACCATTCATAAAGCATTTGAGCTTCACTTTTGCAGTTTACGATGTCCTCTGAACTATACGATTAATTTAACCTTGCAGCTCAGTGCCAGCCATGTGTTAACCTTTATAGCGCTTGTAACCCATAAAACACATAGGACCAACATGATTATTTGATGAACTACCATCACCTTAAAATTGTGATGTGCCTTTTCCTCTGAGGGTCAATCTCAGAACAGTACAAATTGGACCGGAAATATTTAACATCTGTAATGGCTGTAAGTATTTGTGTGGTGAATTATTGCTTGCCTGTCAATGAATGTGTGCATTCAGGTCTGTCAATAGTTCAACATGTCAATGAATGTGTGCTTACAGGTCCCTCAATAGTTCAACATGTCAGTGAATGTGTGCATACAGGTCCCTCAATGGTTCAACATGTCAGTGAATGTGTGCATACAGGTCCCTCAATGGTTCAACATGTCAGTGAATGTGTGCATACAGGTCCCTCGATGGCTCAACATGTCAGTGAATGTGTGCATACGGGTCCCTCGATGGCTCAACATGTCAGTGAATGTGTGCATACAGGTCCCTCAATGCTTCAACATATCAGTGAATGTGTCATACAGGTCCCTTGATGGCTCAACATGTCAGTGAATGTGTGCATACAGGTCCCTCAATGGTTCAACATGTCAGGGAATGCGTGCATACAGGTCCCTCAATGGTTCAACATGTCAGGGAATGTGTGCATACGGGTCCCTCGATGGTTCAACATGTCAGTGAATGTGTGCATACAGGTCCCTCGATGGCTCAACATGTCAGTGAATGTGTGCGTACAGGTCCCTCAATGGTTCAACATGCTTAGGGACATCGGAATGCACAGGGCTGGTAAAGAGCATTTTCTTTTATCTGGCTGGACCCAAAGTTCAAAAATAGCTCATCTCATTGGAGGCTTGTCAGTTTCAAACCTATGTACTGTAATTCTCTGCAGATTAATTGTAAATTTTAGACCATTTTCTAATTACTAAATTTGGAGAGGATGCTGAGCACAATTGGACGGAAAGAGACAGTCTATTGAGCCAAATGAAAAACGTTCAATTAATGCAGCGAGGCCACACTGTATGCCAGAATCAAACTTGACAGCACATATAATTGAAATTTGAGCATCCATCTGACTCATTTCATGGCACCAGGATTTGAGATCACAAATGAGGCTAAGCTTACAATCCATGTTGACAATCTAGTTCAGTACTGAAGGAGTTCTGCATTGTCGGAGGTGCCTCCCCCAGCCCTACAACCCTCCGAGATATCTGCGCTCCTCCAATTCTGGCCTCTTGCACATCCCTGATTTTAAGCACTTCACCATTGGCAGCCTTCAGCTGCCTGGGCCCTACGCTCTGGAATTCCCTCCTTAAACCTCTCCACTTCTCTATCTCTCCCGCCTCCTTTAAGACGAAGCTTTGACCAAGCTTTTGGTCACCTGTATATCTCCTTAAGTGGCTCGGGGTCAATTTTTTTCTGCTAGTGCTCCTGTGAAGTGCCTTTAAAGGTACTATATAAATGCAAGTTGTTGTTGTTGTTTTTGCATGAGATGCTAACCTGAGGTTCCTTCTGCCTGTTCTGGTGATTTAGATGGGTGCTAAAGACCCCATGGCACTATTTGAAGAAAAACAGAGTGTTCTCTTGGCCAGTATTCCTTCATGCAATAGCACAGCCAAACGTACTAATTGGTCATTTATCCCACTGTTCTTTGAGGATGTTGCTGGCACAAATGTCTGTCATGTCCTCCTAATCTCTTGTTTGATTCTTTTGGTGATGGTTTTAAATCTATGCCCTTTAGTTACTGACACACCAACCAGTGGAAATAGTCTTTCTGTATTTACCTTATCAAAGCTCTTTATAATTTTGACAAGCTCTATCAGATCTAAATTTACCCTCTCTGCTCTAATGAATAGAATCCCTGTTTCTCTAATCTCTGCTCATTACTAAAGCCTTTCATTCCTGGTATCATCTTAATGAATCTCTTTTGCACCCTTGCCATAGCTTTGACTTCATAGAATCATAGAAAGGTTACAGCACGAAGGAGGCCATTCGGCCCATCGAATTCGCACCTGCTCTATGCAAGAGCAATCCAGCTAGTCCCACTCCCCCACCCTATCCCCGTAGCCCATAAAAAAATTTAATTTCAAGTACTTATCCAGTTCCCTTTTGAAGACCATGATTGAATCTGCCTCCACCACCCCCTCAGGCAGTGCATTCCAGATCCTAACCACTCTCTGTGTAAAAAAGGTTTTCATCATGTCACCTTTGGTTCTTTTGCCAATCACCTTAAATTGATGCCCCCTGGTTCTTGATCCTTCCGCCAATGGGAACAGTTTCTCTCTAACTTCTCTCTGTCTAGACCCTTCATGATTTTGAACACCTCTATCAAATCTCCTTGTAACCTCCTATATTTCAAGGAGAACAACCCCAGCTTCTCCAGTCGATCCACATAACTAAAGTCCCTCATCCCTGGAATCATTCTAGTAAATCTCTTCTGCACCCTCTTTAAGGCCTTCACATCTTTCCTAAAGTGTGGTGACCAGAACTGGACACAATGCTCCAGTTGTGGTCGAACCAGTGTTTTATAAAGGTTCATCGTGATTTCCTTACTTTTGTACTCTATGCCTCTATTTAAAAAGCCCAGGATCCTGTATGCGTTTTTAACCTCTTTTTCAACCTGCCCTGCTATCTTCAATGATTTGTGCACATGTACCTCCAGATCTCTCTGTTCCTGTACCCCTTTTAGAATTGTGCCTCCAGTTTATACTGCCTCTTCTCGTTCTTCCTACCAAAATGTATCACTTCACATTTTCCTGTGTTAAATTTCATCTCCACGTGTCCGCTCATGCCACCAGCCTTTCTAGATCCTCTTGAAGTCTATCACTATCCTCCTCACTGTTCACTACGCTTCCAAGTTTTATGTCATCTGCAAATTTTGAAATTGTGCCCTGTACACCCAAGTCCAAGTCATTATTAATACTTCCTTCCTAATGCTGTATTCTAATTGTGGCCTAACCAGTGAGTTGTCTGGGTTTAGAGTTACTTCCTTGCTTTGGTGCTTAATGACCCTATTAATGAAACCTAGGATCCCATTTTTTATACAGCTTGATCAATTTGTCCTCCCATTCTTAAAGATTTGTGTACCTGAACCCTCAAATGTCTCTACTCCTCTTAAAATGTCACCATTTGTTGTATATTTCCTTCCCTTATTCTTCCTTTCAAAATGTATCACTTCACATTTCTATGCATTTAATTCCACTTGAAACCCATCTGTCCAATCTAACTAATCTGTCTATTTCCTCCCAAAGTCACGTACAGTCCTCTTCACAATTAACTACGCACACCCTATTTTTATGTCATCTGCGAATGTTAAATGTTGCGCTCCCTATATCCTGGGCTTAGTTTCTTCCCTTAGTAATAATCATTGTGCCTTCTTGCTCAATGACCTGACATGGTTGATGGTGATATGGCAAGCTTTTTTTTTGCAGTGGTAAACTCATTATAAGCACAACATTGCCTGCTTTCAGAGGAGTTTTTGTGATATTATTGTTTCCATCAGAGTAATTTTTCATCAGCAACAGATCTCAGTACCTCGCTCCTGCCATGGCAGAGTCGGACATTTAACCTGTAAGGGTCTGTTGAACAGTCCTAGTGCTGGTGAAGTAGCTTGGTAGTTTCAGAGAGATGTATGCAATTCTCGGCTTCAAGCTTTCTTTCTACTGCAAGAATGCAAAGAGCATTATTCAGTGTTTTCATGAACCTCTTGATGTTGCCATTGGTTTAAGGGTACGGTAGCATAGTGGTTCTGTTACTGGGCTAGTAATCCAGAGGCCTGGACTAAAATCTAGAGTCATGAGTTCAAATCCCGCCACGGCAGCTGGCGAATTTAAATTCAATTAATTAAATAAAAATCTGGAATTAAAATACTAGTATCAGTAATGATGGCCATGAAACTACCGGATTGTCGTAAAAACCCATCTGGTTCATTAATGTCCTTTAGGGAAGGAAGCCTGCCGCCCTTACCCGGTCTGGCCTATATGTGACTCCAGACCCACAGCAATGTGGTTGATTCTTAATTGCCCTCTGAAATGGCCTAGCAAGCCACTCAGTTGTAAAATCTCGCTCACCACCACCTTCTCAAGGGCAATTAGGGATGGGCAATAAATGCCGGCCTTGCCAGCGACGCCCACATCCCGTGAACGAATTTTTAAAAAAGATTAATGAAAAGTTATGCTGAGCCCCAGAATAGTCAGCAAAGAAGGCACAGTAAACAGGCATATGGTTTTAGGCCTGACGCTGTCAATGAGTCTGCACATCTGGAAACCTAGTTTTGGTGGATTGTGCTTTGCGCAAAGGCAGTTTCATCTGCGTTGTCAAAGGTCCTATTTTTTTATTTGCTTTGCTTGTACTTCTGATGCCTCATTTGCTTGATAGGTTGATTGAAGTCAATTAGTATCCGTTAAAACTTGCATCCACAACTTGGCTGATTTAAAACGCTTGTAGAATCTGAATCCTAATCGCTTCATCCACATTTATGAACTCCACATGACAGCCAGTTTGCAGAGCTTTTGATGGGACCTATCAATGCTTTCCTGTTGCCACATCCTCCTGGACTAAAAAGGTGTCTGATTCAAGGTGTTTCTTGGGGCAAGGAATAATTTTTAATACTAGTTTAGCTTGATCATAGCACTCTCTCGTGTACAACAATGTACTCAAAAAGCATTGTATACTAGGTCACCTGGATAATGAAGTCGTCATTCATATTATCATCTGTTGCATTCATGGCTCTAAGAATTTCAAGTCTTACTTATCCACTTCTCTCATCCTGGGCTATGTGGCGTACGAATGGTTAATCTCAAAAGCCATTAAAAAAATGCAAGCCAGAAAAAACACAGAGGTAGACCCTGACTTTGTGTGTTAGTATAAAACGGATGATAGCAAGTCAGCAGCCCATTTTTACATCTCTCCCCATTTTGATTTCTATTGAAGTCACTATCGCTATCACCCGTTTTACACTATTGCACACAATCAGGATCTAACCCGTAGCTTCTTGCCATTCGTAAATTATAACAGGGTAAAATCTATTTTCCTTTTGTATTGATCTTGTATTTTTTTTCTTCTGTCTGTTGGCTGTGTTTGTTGCTGCAGAGGTTCTAAAACAGTGATTTTTTTTATTGTGTGACATGCCTTTAGCAACTAAACTGCGAACATTTTGGGATCTTTAAAAATGCAGGTTCAAATAAATTGGTAATTTATCAAAGTGGAGTATTGCAAATTAGATACAGTTCAGAACTGCTTCTGCACTGTCCCAAAAATATGTCTGTGTTAATCTGACGAGAGCAGTGCGTTGGCACTTATCAGACATTGCATGTTTATCACACCTTCTACTGCTGATAAATTGGTCACCTGAGTGGCGCTAATGAAAGAAAGACTTCCATTTATATAGCACCTTTCACGGCCTCAGGACGTCCTAAAGCGCTTTACAGCCAATCAAGTACTTTTGAAGTGCAGTCACTGTTGTAATGTAGGAAACGGGACAGTCAATTTGCACCCAGCAAGGTCTCACAAACAGAAATGTGATAATGACCAGATAATCTGTCTTAGTGATGTTGGTTGAGACATAAATGTTGACCAGGACACCTCACCAGCTCTTCTTCAAGTAGTGCCATGGGATCTTTTACGTCCACTTGAGAGAGCTGAAGGGGCCTCGGTTTAACGTCTCACCCGAGAGACGGCATCTCCGACAGTGCAGCACTCCCTCGGTTCTGCATTGAGGTGTCAGCCTGGACTTTGTGCTGAAGTCTCTGGAGTGGGACTTGAGCCCACAACCTGCTTACTCAGAGGCGAGAGTGTTACTAACTGACCACGGCTGACACTGAAGCATTGAACAATGGCAGAAAATGTTCGAAATACACAGCAGTTCAGTTAGCATCTATAAAGAGGAAAGACAGATTATGCTTGCAGTTTTTCTTTTTAATTTTGCATTAAATAATACCATTATAGTCAGTCTACATTGGCAATCTTGATTTTGGAGGAAAGATAAAAGAATTAGAGAATAGGCCAGGAATTAAATACACATTGGACAAGAATTTACTATCAAAATAACGATGAGACAAGTGGCGCTCACCATTATTTGTGCGTAAATCGCACAGGCACTTCAGGCGAGGGCAGACACGTGGTTAGATGGGAAAATCCGGAAGTTGCTGTCCGAGATGTGCCTCTCCGCTGTTAGCTTCCTGAAAACGGCATTTCGCCGTCTGACTCACCAGTCACATGCATTCAACGGCATGAAGTTCCTTTATTTATATGGTAGATATGAACTAAATTCGCCACAAAAAGTTAGGGCTTGCCCTTTTCAGTCTGTACCCTTTTTAACGGTGTGATAAGTGTTAATTACTGTCAAACAGCCTCTCTGGTAATGAAAATGAACATTTCCAGGTGTGGAGTCTCATTCCTTCAGCTTTTAATTGTTGTTGGAGTTTTTAAAAAAAGTGTCAATACATTTTTAAAAACTTTTTCTTTCTGTCTCTTTTATCTCTCTCTCTCTCTTTATTCATTCTTTCTTTGCCTCTCTTAATTTGATGGCTTCAGTTTTGGCAGCATCTCAGTTGTTTCTCTGATTGTCTCTGGGCATTAGTTAAAGGCATAGAATTGCTCATAAGTCAATATTGGTTGGGGAAATCCCACCGGGAAGATGGGTATGTCCTTGCTTAAGAGCAATTTTTAAACTGAATTTTACATCCACAGTGTTATAAACTTAATGCAAAAATCATAGTGTAGAGCAGCCACATTTCACTCCTAATTAGGATGACAGCCAAGTTCCAGGCCCATGCATCGGTGGCAGAGAAACATAATGATGGCTCCAATGTGATAACAAGAACTGACACATCACCAAGAAATGCATTGCTTTGCAATCACATGAAATCCAATAACTGGGATAAGTTCAGCTCTTCAGGCCTGTAGACTCATGTCAGTGGGTAGGTTTAATCTGGGGAGGTGCCAGCGGTACCTGCTCACACAGGCAGTCAAGCACCAGCGATGAGCCTAAGGTGCCGCTCGCACTCACCTGTCCGATGTTAATGAAGTGTCCTCCCACTGAACACACAAACCCCAGAGCCGATGGACACTGGCGGTTGTAATCCTGGCCTTACCGCCGGGATCATGACCCAAAGAAATTTGGTGCCTGCTTCTCTTCAACTGTACCTTCAACCCCCTTCCCCCCAAATCCTCACCATTTCTTTTTTCCTCTCCTGGTGAAAACAACAACTTGCATTTATATTGTGCCTTTAACGTGGTAAAACGTCACAAGGTGCTTCACAGGAGCATTATGAAACAAAATTTGACACCCAGCCACATAAAGAAAGAAAGACTAGCATTTATATAGCACCTTTCACGAACTTTACAGCCAATTACGTACTTTTGAAGTGTAGTCACTGTTATAATGTAGGAGATACTAGGTCAGGTGACCAAAAACTCAGTCAAAGATGTTAGTGTCGTTATTTTTCTCCACCTTAAAATAAAGTGCTTTGAGGATCCTGCACATGAGGAGAACTATAGAAATGCAAGCTGCTGTTGATTATCAAATTGCTTAGTTCAGCACCACTTTTAGAACTAGGATTCTAAGCCTAGCCATCCATTTATACTCTCATGTTCAATTTTCAGCCATCTAATAATGGATCAAATAGAGAAAAAGTGCTGTAAAGATGTTTTGCTTCTATATATCTTTAGAGTGTCCTGTAAAAAAACTGGATGCAGCATTCACTAAATGTACGCGTGACAGCTCATCAATAGTGCTCCAGCCTCTTTTTATACATTGGCAGCCTGCCCAATGTGGATGACTTGTATCCTTTCTAATTGTAATTGTTAACTGTCAATTTAGCAGCTGGATATATAGTGACGATCACTGATCAGTGCAAATTGGCACTACATATGTTTTGACGCCTTTTAGCTCTGCCACTGTTTCAAACAATTGGTTTCAATGAGCAAGTCCTGATCAGAGTGAAGGGCACTCCCAATTCAGACAGCCAGTTTCGGTGGCCAAGCACTCTCAAAGCAAGGATATGACAGTTGTAAGGTTAGATAGGTATTCTGGAGTTTTTCATGATCTGCCTTTGAGTGGATGAACCTTTTCTCAGCAGGTTAACGATGTGGTGTAGGCTGTCTGATTTGATCAAATGTACACAAAGTGGAAGGAATAGGCTCATGGGCCAAAAAGCCTGGATCCCGCTCCATGCTTTCTGAAGTACTTGTGAGAAATAGTGTGGAGCTACTGCTGCAAAAATAAGTGTTTTCATGCAATTGTTTGGAAATTCATTCAGTTTAGCAAACAAGAACAGCAATTTGCTATAAATATATATCTATTTTATATATATATATATATATATATATATATATATAGCAAACTGTTGCATTTCACCTGCAACACTTGCATCTACCGGACAATGTGGAAAATTGCCCAGATATGTCCTGTCCACAAAAAGCAGGACAAATCCAATCTGGCTAATTACCGCCCCATCAGTCTACTCTCAATCATCAGCAAAGTGATGGAAGGTGTCGTCGAAAGTGCTATCAAGTGGCACTTACTCACCAATAACCTGCTCACTGATGCTCAGTTTGGGATCTGCCAGGACGACTCGGCTCCAGACCTCATTACAGCCTTGGTCCAAACATCAACAAAAGAGCTGAATTCCAGAGGTGAGGTGAGAGTGACTGCCCTTGACATCAAGGCAGCATTTGACCAAGTGTGGCACCAAGGAGCCTGAGTAAAATTGAAGTCAATGGGAATCAGGGGGAAAACTCTCCAGTGGCTGGAGTCATACCTAGCACAAAGGAAGATGGTAGTGGTTGTTGGAGGCCAATCATCTCAGCCCCAGGACATTGCTGCAGGAGTTCCTCAGGGCAGTGTTCTTGGCCCAACCATCTTCAGCTGCTTCATCAATGACCTTCCCTCCATCATAAGGTCAGAAATGGGGATGTTCGCTGATGATTGCACAGTGTTCAGTTCCATTTGCAACCCCTCAGATAATGAAGCAGTCCATGCCCGCATGCAGCACGACCTGGACAACATCCAGGATTGGGCTGATAAGTGGCAAGTAACATTCGCGCCGGACAAGTGCCAGGCAATGACCATCGCCATCAAGAGAGAGTCTAACCACCTCCCCTTGCCAGTCAACGGCGTTACCATCGCCGAATCCCCCACCATCAACATCCTGGGGGTCACCATTGACCAGAAACTAAGAGCAGGTCAGAGGCTGGGTATTCTGCAGCGAGTGACTCACCTCCTGACTCCCCAAAGTCTTTCCACCACCTACAAGGCACAAGTCAGGAGTGTGATGGAATACTCTCCACTTGCCTGGATGAGTGCAGCTCCGACAACACCCAAGAAACTCGACACCATCCAGGACAAAGCAGCCCGCTTGATTGGCACCCCATCCACCACCCTAAACATTCACTCCCTTCACCACCGGCGCACAGTGGCTGCAGTGTGTACCATCCACAGGATGCACTGCAGCAACTCGCCAAGGCTTCTTCGGCAGCACCTCCCAAACCGCGACCTCTACACCTAGAAGTGCAAGAGCAGCAGGAACTTGGGAACAACACCACCTGCATGTTCCCCTCCAAGTCACACACCATCCCGACTTGGAAATATATCGCCGTTCCTTCATCGTCGCTGGGTCAAAATCCTGGAACTCCCTACCTAACAGCACTGTGGGAGAACCTTCACCACATGGACTGCAGCGGTTCAAGAAGGTGGCTCACCACCACCTTCTCAAGAGCAATTAGGGATGGGCAATAAATGCTGGCCTTGCCTGCGACGCCCGCATCCCATGAATGAATAATAAAAAATATTAAAAGGGGGCAAAAGCAAAATAATACAGATGTTGGAAATCTGAAATAAAAACAGAAAATGCTGGAAATACTCATAGGAACAGGAATAGGCCATTCTGCCCCTCAAACCTGTTCAGCAGATCAGGCAGCATCTGTGGAGAGAGAAACAGAGCTAACATTTCAAGTCGATGACCTTTCATCAGAACTTTCTGACCAAAGGTCACCGACTTGAAAAGTTAACTCTGTTTCTCTCTCCACAGATGTTGCCTGACCTGCTGAGTGTTTTCCAGCATTTTCTGTTTTTATTAAAAGGGTTGCCTCTGGGGTTAGATGATGGAGACACCATGGTCTGTAGCAGAGAGGATAGTGGAAAGGGCAACCTTATTTGTATTCATTGGACAATTGACAGAGAGATAGAAGAACAATAGACGGAGACAAGTAGAGCTGCAGAAAGGGACAAGGTTAGAAGTTCAAATGAGAGGAAAGTAAAAAAAGAGTTTGTGTGTATGAGTGAGAGGGGGCAGGGGATAGAGATCAGAAAAGACAATATTTTTATAAATAATAAATGAAAAGTATTGGAGATAGCAGAACAGAGAGAATAAAACAGTGGATACGCAACAGAGAGGGACGTTTAGCTTCAGGCACTGTGAATCTCATTAAGCTCGGCACAAGTAGTCATTGTTATGTTCTGAGAAATAACACCGGCAAAAAAACTACTTTCACATTCACAAACTATTCTTCACCTCCTGGGCAATTTGTGCAATCCGTTTGGACAGGAACTGCACACAAAAGCTCCAAATGGCCTGAAGGACAGGGTACTTCCAGCAGAAACTCATTGCGCACTGGCAATTTTTAAATAGGACAATGGTAAAACTTGGATTTGGAACACTCTAGGTCTGATGCCAGGGCACAGGGCAAACATCCTGCTAGTCTGGCAAAGATAAATAAACAGAGTTAGAGATGAGTTTAAAGCCTAGACATTGCTGCTTGCACTACTAGCATAGCACGTTCATTTGACATTCTTCTACCCTGTATGTGTTAACACCTCCACTAAGACATACCATATGAACACATGCAGCATCCATATAGCAATTTCTGGGGTTAAGTCTGAAATAGAGACACGATTTGATATTTTCTTTAAACAGTCTTTCTGCCAAAGTTGCGAGGTGCAAAAGATATCACATATTGAGTGGATTTTCATTTTTTTGCTATTGAAATATCGTTTGAAGGTATAATTTAAGTTTCTGACTGTAATCTCATTGTCCACATTGTGCTGAGCTCGGGGGAAGCATTTAAACCAGTCCCACAGGTTTGGGGATTGGCACGAGGCCAGATCCTGCAGCGAATGCAGGGACAAGAGATAAGCCATATCGCATGAAATCATTTCCATAAATATGCGCAGAGCGAGCGAGCAGGACAAATTTAATGGAGGAGCTATTTTATGCTTTGCTACCTCTGCATTTCTAGTGCGTCGCTAGCTAGCCAGCAATCGTGTCAGTTTGCCCGCCACAGAGTGCTTTTGCTGATGACAGGTGGGCAGATCACAATGCTGCCTAAACTGGCAGAGATCAACACTTACACTCAGTGCCAGCTAATAGGACCTGGTGGTCATTCTGGGTTCATTTTTTTCCTCATCATAATATTTACAGCACCTGTCGTTGGTGCTTCAGCTAAAGAATGGTTGTGTGATAACTGCAGTGCAGTTTTGCCCGTAATATCTGGATGAAGCAGGGAGACTGTTAGACAGAAACAGAATTATATTCATCTTACTTTTTCTCACTGCCAGCACTCATGCCAGATTTACAGTAACAAGACACTAAAGATGTATTTTATTTGCTGGTGCAACATAGAATGTTTCTATCCCTTCATTTGAGCTCGCAAACTATTAAACTTTACACTTCCAGGAGCAACAGTGAAGTTCAGTCTCCCTGCGTTGGCAATTGTATTTTTTTTAATATTACAGTAACAAAGCTACTCAAATATCAGGGATAGCTTTATTACTGTAATTATTACTACCCTGTAGTAAATCCAAAATACTTCTCACTGTTTTCAGAGTTTTTCTCTCTCCATTTTCTTAACTGGCAGGATCTCGTGTGGAGTTGCTCATGGGGAGTGTGGGGTCTGGAGCACATTTGTCACGTTTAGCTGCTAGCCTGGCCTCCCCGTCCCTTTAAGGTCACTGCTGAAGCACTCCCTGTGGGGGAGTGGGCTAGGTAGAAAAATCCAGGTAATCGCAGTTGCCTGTGAACTCCTGGGGGTAGATCTTGACTCTGTGCGACCGTGTAAAATGGGCTGTCGGCAGCCCTTTTCACATCTTTCCCCAATTTTATTTCCAATGATTGTCACCCGTTTTATACAATGGTACAAAGTCAAGATCTGCCCCCTATAGATCAAAGGACAATTGCAACTGCTTGCAAATTTGAGGTTCCTGGTCAGAAGAATCCTCATGAAATGACTGGCTTCTATTTATTTAATGGTTATGGCACAGAAGGAGGCCATTCGGCCCATCGAGCCTGCGCCGGCTCTCTGCAAGAGCAATCCAGCTAGTCCCACTCCCCTGGTCTTTCCCTGTAGCCCTGCAAATTTTTCTCCTTCAGGTACCTATCTAATTCCTTTATGAAAGCCACAGTTGAGCCTGCTTCCACCACCCTTTCAGTTTTTCCTCATGTCGCCTTTGGTTCTTTTGCCAATCACCTTAAACCTGCGTCCTCTGGTTCGCGAACCTTCCGCCAATGGGAACGGATTTTCATTATTTACTTTTACTTTTATTTACTTTTTTTCTCTTCTTTTTTTAAAGAAAAAGACTGTGTATATCTATAATGAAGTCTGACACTTTAAAATATGGACATCTAGAGTGAGACAGTCATGCAATCGAAGCAAAACTTTTTAGATTAATTTTTAATTGATTATATAATTCACTTTATCCAATGAAACCAATCCTAATATTTCTATTTCGAAGGTGGGATGCACTTCATTAAAAATTGGCCTCTAATTGGTTGAAAACCAGCAGGCAAGGTAATTTTTCAGCCAATTGAGGCCTACATTTATAAATATTAATATGGTTGCATCATAAATGTGACCAGATCAACCTTCGACATGATTTTAAACATCAAAGCATGAAACATTATTCTCAACAACAATAGCAACAACAACTTGCATTTATATAGTGCCTTTAACGTAGTAAAACATCCCAAGGTGCTTCACACGTGCAATTGTCAAACAAAATTTGACACCGAGCTACATAAGGAGATATTAAGCCAGGTGACCAAAAGCTTGGTCAAAGAGGTAGGTTTTAAGGAGCGTCTTAAAGGAAGAGAGAAAGGTAGAGAGGCAGAGAGGTTTATGGAGGGAATTCCAGAGTTTAGGGCCTAGGCAGCTGAAGGCACGGCCGTCAACAGTGGAGCGATTAAAATCGGGGATTCACAGGAGGCAAGAATTGGAGGAACGCAGAGATCTCGGAGGGTTGTGGGCCTGTATGAAGTTACAGAGATAGGGAGGGGCAAGACCATGGAGGGATTTGAAAACAAGGATGAGAATTTTAAAATCAAGGTGTTCCGGGACTTGAAGCCAATGTAAGGCAGTGAGCACATGGGTGATAGGTGAACGGGACTTGGTACGAGTTAGGATACAGGCAGCAGAGTTTTGGATGAGCTCAAGTTTATGGAGGGTGGAAGATGGGAGGCCGGCCAGGAGGGCATTGGAATCGTCGGGCTATAAATTGGGCCGTGTAGCACCCGTTTTGTAGGCACTACACGGCCTACTAAGGACCCAAAGTGGCATCCGGAATACCCACGCACACTTCCAGCATGACATGTGCCAGATGCCATCTTGGTAAAGGTGTTTGTGCACACGCAGATAACGAATGCTGGCACCATGTAAAGTAGGGAGAATATACGGTAGATCAGTGTGCAACACTAACTTAAAAGGACAGATGCGATTTTGGCACTAAATGCTCCAGCAACATACTGTCTTAACCATGCACAGCTGAACAGGTCGTAGACGGCCTGGAGGACCCCCCCCCCATTAGTGTTATTTAAAGGGATTATACAAGTGTTGCAGGTTAGTTGCTGGATTATTGCTTCTGGCTGCTGGTACAATTGTACGTGTTGGTTGAAGCTTCCTATACTTGGAGAAAGTTGCAATATTATATAGAGAGTGGTCTGGCAGGTCCTGCATTACTGTTGGTGGCATTTAAAACAGTGTGCTGAACAAGATTTCTGCCAACCATGGATGGCCTGCTAGGACTCCCACTGGGCATTCAACACGACTGAGAGCATGTAGAGAAACCACACAGAGCAGGTCAAGCTGCGAGGAGAGGGAGGAGGAGGAGGAGGTGCAGGGCACTGAGCAGGACGCCATATCCAATGAGGGCCTTTGGGGACCAATTCTTTTACCTCAACCTGAGTGAAGACCTATGCATCCTATGGCTGCGGTTCACGAAAGATGTTGTGACAGAGATACGTCAACTGCTGCAGCTACAACTGCAGTCTCAGACAGCAAGGACAGCATTGCCTGTGGCTGTGAAGGTAACTGTGGCGCTGAACTTTCACAGCTCTGGATCGTTTCAGGCTGCTGCCGGTGATATGAGCAACATCTCACAGTTTGCAGTGCACTGCTGCAATAGGGATGTCATTGGGGCACTATACGAGCTGCACAATAGATTCATAACGTTCCATCTTGAAAGAGAGAAGCAGAATGAGCGAGCATGAGGATTTGCTCGCATTACAGGCTTCCCCATGGTGCAGGGTGCCATTGACTGCACGCATATTGCCATGCGTGCTCCACATCTCAACTCGGCCATCTTCATGAACAGAAAGGGGTTCCACTCCCTCAATGTGCAGCTGGTGTGTGACCACACGCAGTGCATCATGCAGGTCAATGCCCACTACCCTGACAGCAGTCATGATTCCTTCATTCTGCGGCAGTCCAATGTCCCACCGATCTTTCAACTGGCGCGGCAAGTCAAAGGCTGGTCACTGGGCAACAAGGGCTATCCCCTCATGAGGTGGCTCATGGCTCAGGTCAGGAACGTACACACACATGCAGAGCAGCCCTGCAATAAGATCCATGCAGCCACACGGAACATCATCGAGCACACCATAGGTGTTCTAAAGCAATGCTTCCGCTGCCTGGACCATTCTGGAGGAGCCCTGCGGTACTCAGCTGTGCGGGTGTCAAGATTCGTCGTTGTATGCTGCATGCTGCACAACCTCGCCCTTATGAGAGGACAGCCCTTGCCACTGGCTATCCGGCAAGGTCCTGAGCCAGAGGCAGAGGAAGAGGAAGAAGAGGAGGAAGAGGAGGAGGAGAAGACGAAAGAGGAAGTGGAGGAAGAGGCAAGGAGTCAACAAGGTGCACAGGCCCTGTCTACCAGGGCTCTGCGTGCTCACCTTATTAATGAGCGATATCAGTAACCTCAACGATACCTCCCCATTCACCAACAGTCCCACACTCCTTACCTTTCCTCTCTCACATGACCATCCAATCGTCCTCCTTATAATTACACATTGCTTCTTCCCACAGCTCATCACATAAATAAAACCACCACCTTCTGCTACTTCAAATACAAATTTATAAACTAACACATGAAATCATGTATACAACATTACACTATTCACCTTTGTGCATCCCTCAGTGCCTGTCGCTCGTGTGCCTTTTCCTTTCCTCGTGCTCGTACGAGGTGCATAACCAGTGGCTGGAACATGGATGGTAGAAGGCTGCGGAACTTCAAGTGAGGAGCGTGCAGATGGCCTTGGAAGACGACCTCGAGCAGCTCTGGGATGGGAGGGCCTGGCTTCAGATGGCATCATCTCGGCCTGGGCTGCAGCACTCTGGGCTAGCTGGCTGACAGCAAGGGCACTGGCGGAGCGGCAGGGGTGGGAGCAAGAATGCTGTCATCCTGTGAGAGAACAGCAAGTTCAACTCCCATGGCGCCACTGCCACTCGCACGGGGCGGTCCCTCAGCGATCCTGGTGACCTGCTAGAGAACAGATTGCTGGACTGCTGTGACGCCCTGGAAGCCCCGTTCCACAATGGAACCCAGAGCCACGATAGCAGCAGTCTGAGCTTCCAAGGCAGCAGTCTGACCTTGGATGGCAGATGTTTATGCTGCAATGGAAGCAGTGAGATCGGTCATCAGACGCTGCATCATGGTGTGTTCCACAGGTGTGCTGATGGAGGTGACCACCCGTTCTATGTGGGAAAGGATGGGCTCCAAGTTCTGAGCAAAGCCCTGCGCCAAGTCCGAGGTGGACTCCCCCATGCCCCGTGACAGGCTTTCCAGTGCACCAAGTATTTGGGCTGTGTACGCCCATCAGCCGTCTTCTGTTGCCTGGCCCATCGAAGTCATCATCCGACTCCTCTGCAGAAGAACTAGTTTATGACCTCACCCTCTGGTGAACTGGCATCCGTGGTATCCGTTCCCCCCGCCCCGGTTCCTGTGCACTTGTGCCCGGTGTCTCACCACATGCAGGTCCCTCCTCTAACCTAGTCTCTACACTACATGTAGTGTTGGTCTCTGAGCTGGTGGATGCGAGGGTCAGACCAAGTGACGTTGTGGCTTCATTATCACTGTCTTCCTCCTCCTCCACCTCGGACGGTGCCGGCTCCAGTTCTTGGGCATCTCCAATGATAAAGGGAGACAGGTTGAGTTGTGGACTGAGGGTGGAGAAAGTAAGACGTGTGTGCTGACACCTTCTGCAGCACCGTGAGTCAGAAAAGATTGAGGGATAAGGGAGATGTGGGAAACAAGAAGGAGGATTAGGTATGCAGAGACCGTCATCGTCGAGACCTCTAGTGCTGCCAGTGGCCACGTCCACGGCAACGGCCCACCCAATGATCCCCAGCACTGTCTCCTCCATGGGGGTGAGGACGTGTAGGTGTGCCTGTCCTCCCCCAGGTCTTTACTGCTGCCAGTTGTTATGCGCCAACTTCTCCAGCAAGACAGAGGGAAGTGTGTCATTGAGTGCTCTGCAAGGTGTTTGGGTGATGTGGCTGTCGTGGTTGAATAGTTGCCAGTGTGTGTGACCTGTGAGTTGTTGGTGTGAGGCTTACAAGTGTGATACTATGTGAGGCTGAGATGCAGCATCTGAAGTGCAACATTGCGTATGGATGGAAAGCGTTTGTTGGTGGGTGGGTGACGGGGGGTATCGTGCATGGAGCAGTGGTGTAGTTGGTAGGATGTGCCACTTGACACTTGAATTCACTCACCTTGACCACTCGTGTCAAATCATTGAACTTTTTCCTGCACTGCATCCACATGCGTGGTGCAATGCTCCTGGCATTCATTTCCAGCGTGACTTCCTCCCACTGCCTCGTCAGCATAAGTCTGGAGGATCTCCTGCCACCCTGCGGGTACAGGATGACCCTTTGTGAATCCACCTCGTCCACCAAGACCTCTAGTGCGTCATCGGAGAACCTTGGTGCACGCTCTCTCGCAGGTTCAACCATTAAATTTTGCCTCCACCGCCGATTGAATTGACAGTGCACCTCCCCTTTAAGAGGTGCAAGCTGTCTTTAAGTAGTGCTGCCCACATCTCATCTCGGGCCTCCTGCTGGTGCGTGCAGTCACTCAACAGCGCAGGTAGCGCTGGCTGCTGACAGCAATCATGCGGATTATCAGGCAGCACGAATCTCGCCTGCATCTCACCGACCACCACGCACCGCGACCCCCGCGCCCGGTTTTGAGGGTTAACCAATTTAACCCCCATCAAATCTAGTGGATGAGGCATGGATGAGGGTCTCAGCAGCAGATGAGCTGAGGTAGAGGCGGAGACAGTCTTGGTGATGGAGCAGATATGTGATCGGAAGCTCATCTCAGGGTCAAATAGGATGCTAAGGTTGCGAACGGTCAGGTTCAGCCTCAGACAGTGGCCAGGGAGAGGGATGGAGCCGGTGGCTAGGGAATGGAGTTGGCATTCTGACAGCCCATTCCCATCCTTTTGAGATAACTCCTCAGTGTCTTTAATTAACTGTATATTGGTTACTCATTTACAGAATCGACTTAGGTATGTGGTCGAGATTCATTTCCCACTTCACCCAATCACAAGAACAATTTTAGATGATTCCCCCTGAAAACATATTGGAATAATATCCCTCAACACTTGTCTCCACCACACATTGACATTGTAAAGAGAAAAATATTTTGAAAATAACAGGTTGGGAAGGGACCCAAGTCACGAGTGGGTCCTGTTACTTGTGGTTAGTGGTAAGATGAGCGCTGATAACATTTCTAAATATTCTGAGAACGTTTAGAGTGCCAAAATCTGGGAGCTCAAAATTTTATCTGTCTTCATGTCAATTCAGTTTTTCCCTGAAAGAATCTCATTGATTGGAAAGAGAAAGAGCTACAATGAGACAGATTTTCCTCTTCAGCACTAGACTGTAGGTGGAGTGCGTATAGGACAATCGAGAATGGCAGATCGCTTGCCTGGTATCTAGCCCGGATAATTGTCCATCCATTAATTTAAATGGACAGTAAAGTGGGCAGACTGTATTAAGGATGAGTAATCCTCCCCACCCGATTTTCCTCTTTGCACTCCAAATATGCAATGCTTGACTCTGACGCACTAAAGAGCACAATCAACTTGGGAAATAAGGAAGGGCAGGTGACAGAAGTGTTAGTGAGGGATCACTTTGGGACCAGTGATCATAATTCCATTAGTTTTAAGATAGCTATGGAGAATGATAGGTCTGGCCCAAAAGTTAAAATTCTAAATTGGGGAAAGGCCAATTTTGATGGTATTAGACAGGAACTTTCAGAAGTTGATTGGGAGAGTCTGTTGGCAGGCAAAGGGATGTCTGGTAAGTGGGAGGCTTTCAAAAGTGTGTTAACCAGGGTTCAGGGTCAGCACATTCCTTATAAAGTGAAGGGCAAGGCTGGTAGAAGTAGGGAACCTTGGATGACTCGGGAGATTGAGGCCCTAGTCAAAAAGAAGGAGGAGGCATATGACATGCATAGGCAGCTGGGATCAAGTGGATCCCTTGAAGAGTATAGAGATTGCCGGAGTAGAGTTAAGAGAGAAATCAGGAGGGCAAAAAGGGGACATGAGATTGCTTTGGCAGATAAGGCAAAGGAGAATCTAAAGAGCTTCTACAAATACATAAAGGGCAAAAGGGTAACTAGGGAGAGAGTAGGGCCTCTTAAGGATCAACAAGGTCATCTATGTGCGGAACCACAAGAGATGGGTGAGATCCTAAATGAATATTTCGCATCGGTATTTACGGTTGAGAAAGGCATTGATGTTAGGGAACTTGGGGAAATAAATAGCGATGTCTTGAGGAGTGTACATATTACAGAGAGGGAGGTGCTGGAAGTCTTAACGCGCATCAAGGTAGATAAATCTCCGGGACCTGATTAAATGTATCCCAGGACGTTATGGGAGGTTAGGGAGGAAATTGCGGGTCCCCTAGCAGAGATATTTGAATCATCGACAGCTACAGGTGAGGTGCCTGAAGATTGGAGGGTAGCAAATGTTGTGCCTTTGTTTAAGAAGGGCGGCAGGGAAAAGCCTGGGAACTACAGACCGGTGAGCCTGACATCTGTAGTGGGTAAGTTGTTAGAGGGTATTCTGAGAGACAGGATCTACAGGCATTTGGAGAGGCAGGGACTGATTAGGAACAGTCAGCATGGTTTTGTGAGAGGAAAATCATGTCTCACGAATTTGATTGAGTTTTTTGAAGGGGTAACCAAGAAGATAGATGAGGGCTGTGCAGTAGACGTGGTCTACATGGACTTTAGCAAAGCCTTTGACAAGGTACCGCATGGTAGGTTGTTACATAAGGTTAAATCTCACGGGATCCAAGGTGAGGTAGCCAATTGGATACAAAATTTGATTGACGACAGAAGACAGAGGGTGGTTGTAGAGGGTTGTTTTTCAAACTGGAGGCCTGTGACCAGCGGTGTGCCTCAGGGATCGGTGCTGGGTCCGCTGTTATTTGTTATTTATATTAATGATTTGGATGAGAATTTAGGAGGCATGGTTAGTAAGTTTGTAGATGACACCAAGATTGGTGGCATTGTGGACAGCGAAGAAGGTTGTCTAGGATTGCAACGGGATCTTGATAAATTGGGCCAGTGGGCCGATGAATGGCAGTTTAATTTAGATAAATGTGAGGTGATGCATTTTGGTAGATCGAATCGGGCCTGGACCTACTCCGTTAATGGTAGGGCGTTGGGGAGAGTTATAGAACAAAGAGATCTAGGAGTACAGGTTCATAGCTCCTTGAAAGTGGAGTCACAGGTGGATAGGGTGGTGAAGAAGGCATTCAGTATGCTTGGTTTCATTGGTCAGAACATTGAATACAGGAGTTAGGATGTCTTGTTGAAGTTGTACAAGACATTAGTAAGGCCACACTTGGAATACTGTGTACAGTTCTGGTCACCCTATTATAGAAAGGATATTATTAAACTAGAAAGAGTGCAGAAAAGATTTACTAGGATGCTACCGGGACTTGATGGTTTGACTTACAGGGAGAGGTTGGATAGACTGAGACTTTTTTCCCTGGAGAGTAGGAGGTTTAGGGGTGATCTTATAGCAGTCTATAAAATAATGAGGGGCATAGATAAGGTAGATAGTCAAAATCTTTCCCCAAAGGTAGGGGAGTCTATAACGAGGGGGCATAGATTTAAGGTGAGAGGGGAGAGATACAAAAGGGTCCAGAGGGGCAATTTTTTCACTCAAAGGGTGGTGAGTGTCTGGAATGAGCTGCCAGAGGCAGTAGTAGAGGCGGGTACAATTTTGACTTTTAAAAAGCATTTGGACAGTTACATGGGTAAGATGGGTACAGAGGGATGTGGGCCAAGTGCAGGCAATTGGGACTAGCTTAGTGGTATAAACTGGATGACATGGACATGTTGGGCCGAAGGGCCTGTTTCCATGTTGTAAACTTCTATGATTCTATGATTCTAGCTCCAACTGGTTCCAAATAGTTCTATACTAGAATTTTTACTATCATACCTGATCAGTATCAGCTCATTTGGTAAAGGCTCTTTGCAGACTAAGAAATTCCCAGATTCAATCCATGGTTTGTGCTGAACCAGACCAAGGATTTTTAATTCGATTTACAGCTTCTGAAGTGCTTCAGTTACTGAGGCCTGGTATTAGCAAGTGTGGAGTAGGCCTGAGGTTTCCTATTCCCTGCCCTATGCACTGAGCACAGGCCAATGTGATTGGGAAGTTTTTAGAAAGAAGAAAGAACTTCCATTTATATAGCGACTTTCATGATCTCAGGACGTCCCAAAGCACTTTACAGCCAGTAAAGTAATTTTGAAGTATATTCACAGTTGTAATATAGGAAACAAGGCAGCCAATTTGCGCACAGCAAGGTCCCACAAACAGCAATGTAATAATGACCAGGTAATCTGTTTTTAGTGATGTTGGTTGAGGGATAAATATTGTCCAGGACATCAGGGAGAACTCTCCTGTTCTTCAAAATAGTGCCATGGGATCTTTTATGTCCACCTCAGAAGATGGACGGGGCCTTGGTTTAATGTCTCATCCGAAGGACGGCACCTCTGACAGTGCAGCACTTCCTCAATACTGCACTGAAGCATCAGCCTAGATTTGGTGTTCAAATCTCTGGAGTGGGATTTGATCCCACAATCCAGAGGCGAGAGTGCTACCACTGAGAGATGGCTCAGAAGCTGTGTACCAACTATGCACAGCACTTATCTAGACTCCATTGGCCATCCATTTGCCTGAGAAGTGCGCTAGTTTCTCAGCATCAGTTACAATAAAAGGCTCTGCAAGGCAAGGCCTCAAAGCATCAATTTCCCTCAGGCGCCATCCTCTCTTCACCCTCCCCCATGGTTCTTGGTTCTTTTGATCTGTATATGTCAGTACCCTTTCTGTGCTGCTGATAATCTCCCAGTCTGTCATGAGCAATGCGATGAGAGTAACATTTAAGTGAGTTGATTTCGCATTATTGTGCCAGGTAAGTTCATTTGGGTGCAAACACAGCCAGCGCATGACTTGTAGTAGTTCTGATATCGCTATACCAGAACTGTAGTTTCAGATTTCTATCTGTCTGTCCTCAGATTTCCATATTTTGCTAATCTGTTGGTATATTATTTCTGATCTCTATAATTAATCAAAGCACCTTTTCCCTTGAAGTAGCTGACACTGTTTGTCAGAAGTTAGGACATGAGTCGGGGTAGTTGCCGATATTTGCCTCGAGCCCCCCCATTTAGAAAAGTTCAAAAACCATTGCCTTACACAGAGGCCGATCAGCAACTGGAACGGGTCCCTGGGGAGAGCACTTGAGGCCAGAACACTGAGCTCATTTAAAAACAGCTAGGTGGTGCAATGCGAAGACGGAGATCATGGTATCCAGGAAGGATGAGATCAAATAGATCAAAGTGCCTTCTTCATCCATGTCTGGTTGAACAATAGTGAGTGAACAACAGAACGAAATATTAAAAAGATCCAGCCTCCAGCAGTCTCTCTGTAGTTTTATTAACATGTCTGGTGCTATATAAACACAAGTCTTTTTATAAAAAAAAGTCACACACATTGCAGTCTGTTTTAACCCCTGTACTGGTAGTGACCTAAAGAAATGGTTGGCCAAGGCCACAGTCTTATCAGTTAAGATCAAAAGACGTGTTATGATTAAGGAAGTCCCTTCAGCCCATTCAATCTTCAGGAGAAACTTCTTTGCTCAGAGAGTGGTGAGAATGTGGAACTCGCTATCACATGGAATGTTTGCGGGGAATAGCATGGATGCATTTAAGAGGAAGCTAGATAGGTACATGAGGGAGAAAGGAATAGAAGGATGTGTTGATAGGGTGAACTGAAGTAAGGCGGGAGGAGGCTCGTGTGGAGCACGAACACCGGCATAGATCTGTTGGGACGAACGGCCAATTTCTGTGCTGCAATCTTACCCTCCGTAATACCAAACCTAATGTCTACCCATTACAGCTTCCAGCTGTTCCTTAAATGAGTTGAGGCTCCTGTCCTCACCCACCCCACAGGTACTGACAGCCCTGATGTCTGTCCTAGATTTGTCCTTCACAGTGTTGAACCTGTGCTCTCTTGCCTTGGTGTATTTGAAAGTATTGTTTCGGGTTTACTTTCTCTTAACATTTAACATAAATTCACTTTTTAAAAATGTATAATATATAGTTTTGTAACAAATGGGTAATAGATTAATTTTTTAATGATGGTACAATATTCTGATAATCGTTAATAACATTAGACACTTGCGGAATATTAATTTGCTGAAGCATGGCATTGATGCGGAACTGCAATAATATCATTGCATTAACTATGAATAAGAGAAGCCATATTAAAAGTACAATAGAGGAAGGTGAATGCTTAAAGTAAATGTCAAAGCATTTTTTGTGTCAAGAACCTTTCAATGCTAAAATTACCAATAATAGTTTCTATCCCAGCCAAGTGTCCATGAACTGTTTGCAAGGCTCGAGTTTTAGAAGCTAAATAGTACAAAACAAACTAACTCTAAGCTGGAGTAAATTGCAACTTATCCAAGACTGGATGATACGCAGACACCGAGGGGTTGAGAGATGTGGTGGAGAGGTAGAGCTGGATGCCATCAGGAGGTGTGAGGGGGTTCAACAAATGGACATGGTGACCTGGGCCAGAAAGGGAAAAGGTCAGCCAGAGTTCATTATCATTTTCTTTACCCAGAGAGTGGTTAGAATATGGAATTCACTACCACAAGGAGTAGTTGAGGCGAATAACAAAGATGCATTTAAGGGAAGCTAGAGAAACACATGAGGGAGAAAGAAATAGAAGGATATGGCGATAGAGTTAGATGAAGTAGGGAGAGAGAAGGCTCGTGTGGAGCATAAAAACTGGCATGGACCTGTTGGGCCGAATGGCCTGTTTCTGTGCTGTACATTCTATGTAATTCTATGTAATCATTGTCCAGTGATCCCCTGCTGGAAAGTGCATGTGTGCGGACGATTGAAGTGGATAGCACTACGCTCTGATGTGATACCCACCGTGGTCAATTAGCCTGCACACACTCACCGGCTTGGCGCACATGTGAAGAATTGCTACTTGGGCTGGGATCAAAAGGTGGCTGCCACCTATGGATTTCCACATCCATATCTCTGTCACCTCCAGACTCACAACTCCAACCCTCTCCTCATCGGCCTTTCAAGATGCGCCCTACATACATTATAACTCTGCTGCCATATCTTATCCTGCACTAAGTCCAACTCTCTTATCATCCTATCCTTGTCAACCTCTTTAGCAACTGCACTTCAGAAGTAATTCACTGGATATGAAACACTTTGGGATATCCTAGGAGGAGTGATAAAGCGCTACATAAATGCAATTTCTTTGTTCCTCTATTGGCTCCCTATACCCTGAGCATCAAATACAAAATCCCACCATGGCCCTAAGACCCTTATCTCTACAACCTCCTTCAGCCCTACAAACCAGCACACACCTTCTGCTCTTCTGACATTGGCTTCCTGTGTACTCCCCTTCCCCACCCTCCCCGTTTGCTCCATCTTCAGTCCTAGACCTTCAGCCATCTTAGCTCCATGCTCTGGAACACCCCCTAACCCCTTCCACCTTGCAATCTCTCACACCTCTTTCCAAAATCTCCTCAAAACTTTCATCTTGCGTCGCTTCTCCTAACTCTTCCCCCATCATTCCGTCTTCAGTTCTGCCTCTGTGGAATTCTTTGGGATCTTTTATGACATTAAAGATGTCATATAATTGAAAGCTTTTGTTGTGGAACTGTGTGCCAGCCAGAGTCAACACCTTCATGTTTAGAGAAAGGATAAAATTGGGGGGTGGGGGGGGGGGGCGAATCCTTATTGCATCTTAGTTATTCAGCAAAACTCAATGAAATCTGATGGTACACACTGAGATCATTTACGTCCACCTGAGAGGGCAGAAAGGGCTTCAGTTCAATGTCTTATCTGAAAGGTGGCACCTGTGGCAGTGCAGCACTCCCTCAGTAGTGTCAGCCTAGATGATGGGCTCAAGTCTCTGACCCAGAGGTTAGAGGGCTACCACTGAGCCACAGCTGAGAAAAGTTATCTATTGTATGGAATTTCTGCTCATTCAGGAAGGTAAAGGTTAATCCTGTGGACTTCATGCCATCCCAATGTATATTTTTCACCCGGCCACTAACAGCCCAAGTAAGCTGGTTGCAAACTCCTCCGCAAGTACCTGCGCCATTACTTTCTCTATATTAAGCCAATACAAAGCGCCAAGCTGCAAAACAAAGCAGACTAAATCAAATCAGTCTCTGTATGCTGAGCACTTCTTGGAGATAAATATTTTATTTTATTTTTTCTGTGTGCGTTTGCTCTTGGCAAAATGAAGGATGATCATGTCAGAGAAGTTCTGCATTGCATCTGACCCATCCTGTCCCTATCCTGGGAGTGTGATAATGTTACTGGATATAAAGTGGAAAAATATTCTATTGCCTGCACTGCCATTTCTCACCAGTGACACTTATCACACTATCCCATAACATAATCCACTTATTATCATAAAACTGCAATAGCCCAAACAATTTTCTGCTTCTAGCTATAGAAGTTATCATATTTTTATATCAAAATGGAGCCTATTCAATGTCCTAACTTTTGCTGATGGATATTTACAGACCATTACTAAACTGGGTCTAATATTCAAACCATTAGACCAGTGATTACACCATTTCACACCAAGCCTCGGTGTAAGTGTTGCTGACTCCATGGAGAGATAATGATGAATCACCTTGACCTTTCTGCTCTTCACAGCAACTGTTCTATGACTATCCCTTTCTTATTTCTCTATCTTAAGAGTACCTCCAATTCTCTTTTTCTTTGCAATCTGTTTTTCGTTCAATTTGTAATGAGTTTTGAGCTTTTTCCATTTATTGTCCCCCAGTTTTCTCCCCTTCTAAAGACTCTCGCAGCGATATGGCTTTATCATTCACAATTGACTTCCCAGCTGAATTCAGCTAACTCACTAGTAGACCAGAGGTTGAAGCTGGAGCTTTCCTGACTTATGGCCCAATGACATGCCAGGCTGAGCACTTAGCCACTAGACCATCCGAGGAGTCCCATCTTTTGTTCACTTACACCGTGCTTTGCTTAGTTATCTTATGGTTTGGCTGACAATTTGAGTATGGTATGAAGTGGGCTTTAATATTCAGCACACTAGTGGTGACACATAACTGCTAATTTCATGATTATGAAAAGGTTATAAAGACAAGAGAAATGCATTAAAAGCAGCTGTTGAGTGATATTTTATATAGAGCATCAATAAATAAATAGCTTATTTGATAGACAGCTTATTATCTCTCTGTACGAATCCCCGAGGAGCTTAAATCGAATATGAGGCTCCAGTGTCAAGGTTTTCTAGTATCTATCTCTACAGATAAGAATGAATGAAAACAGCTACATCAGGGATATATAATATCCCATAGGTGTGATCTCTTGTCTGATCATGTGAGCTTCAGAGCTAACCAGTTTCAGGAAATTGATCGTGACATTGCGGAATGCCTACTTAGTGAGTGCATGTTTATCAGAGAAGTTCAAGTGTTATTCTGAGACAGGAAATCAATATTTTATTGGGCTGAAGTTGTGCATAGGATGCTCCTGCCTCTCTTTTCAGCCTAAGACTGTGGATTAACATGGTATTGTCATCAAAGGCAACTTCTATTTATTAGCAGACAACCTGTCCATATCTAATCTTTACATAATCATTAAAAAAAAACAGAAATAGAACTTGGTTTAAATTGAATTAATAAACACTTTCTTTTTGGTGGAAAGAGAATCATTGCAAGCTTCATCATAGAATCTTACATCACAGAAGGAGGCCAATCGGCCCATCGTGCCTGTGCCAGCTCTTTGAGAGAGCTATCCAATTAGTCCCACTCCCCTTTTCTTTCCCCATAACCCTGCAAACTTTTCCCTTTCA
Organism: Heptranchias perlo; assembly: GCF_035084215.1. Lineage (NCBI taxonomy): Eukaryota > Metazoa > Chordata > Chondrichthyes > Hexanchiformes > Hexanchidae > Heptranchias > Heptranchias perlo. The sequence continues at coordinate 14,616,775 of NC_090338.1, read as the reverse complement.
AGTACATATCCAATTCCCTTTCAAAAGTTACTATTGATTCTGCTTCCACCACCCTTGCAGGCAGTGCAATGTAGATCCTATCAACTCGCTGTGTAAAAAAAATTCTCCTCATCTCCCCCCTGGTTCTTTTGCCAATTATCTTAAATCTGTGTCCTCTGGTTATCGAACCTCCTGCCAGTGGAAACAGTTTCTTCCTATCTACTCTATCAAAACCCCTCATATTTTTGAACACCTCTATTACATCTCCCCTTAACTTTCTCTAATCTAAGGGTAACAATCGCAGCTTCTCCAGTCTCTCCACATAACTGAAGTTCCTCATCCCTGGTACCATTATAGTAAATCTCCTCTGAACCTGTTCTAAAGTGTTGAAATTATGTTCCAACTATTATCATACTTGCAATTAACATTTTTATATGAAATTCCTTTGTATTCTATTTTAATGAAGGCTTTAACCCTTTTAATGGGTGACTGTTTCATTTTGGAATTTTTACGCCAGATATTTTCATTGGTTCAGCATCACTGGCTGCTCCCGGAAGCGGACCTCATATCCCATATGAACCAGAGTGCGCCCTTACCTGCCCAATATCTGGCAAAATGTGGCAAGCCCCAAGGAGAAAACAAGAAACCTTCATACTCTGGTTTACTGCAATATATCATGTGCTGCCATGTGGCCTTCTCATCTCTGATAGGTGGGATAATATACATTCCATCAAACTATAGCTTAGGCTATTAACAATGTGTTGAATAGTAGGCTGGTAAATGAACAGTAGTCAGTACAAGCACTAATTACAAACAATCAAAAAGAACAAAGGAGCTTTCCCTGCCCTAACTCTCAATATAAAAACTTTACTTTTTAAGTGGCTGTTTGCTATGACAAAGTCACAGGTCCACACGACTGCTGTCTTCAGAGCGATTGAGACCTAGTTGCGATACAGCCAAGATGTAGCTCTACATTTCTTTGAATATCCCAGAACAATTGGAATTAAAACTGTATTTCTCATAACTACATTAAGGAGGTTGCCATTCATGGGATGTTTGTATTTGAATTGAATGGCTTGACCACACCCACCCACCCCCTCCCTGAAAACACCATTGATCTGTTTCCGGCACTTTGAACAACCTGTAACAGCAGAAAATAACATATCCATATGGCTATCAGGAATAATTTTGGATGGGATGGTGCTGAGACTCTGTGCTAAATGGACATTAGCTTATCAAGCCACCTCCTGCTTTGCAGGGACAGCCTACCAAAGCATACTGTTGCCTATGAATGACCTATGGTCCATCAGATTAATTATTTATACTCTTCAGCTTGTAGAAATAGTTAGCTGCAACCAATTCTAACCCTGTGGATCCTGGAACAAGCAAGAAACAATCCAATTAATAATCCATTGGAGACAAAAGATACTTAATTTTTTGTCACTTTATGCTATTTTGGAAATATTATTACTGAAAATATAAGTGCTGACATTAGGGTCAGTCTACTTGAATAGCGCTAATCTGTCAGCAGTAAGTAAACCAATTGCAGTAAGGGATCAAAGAGCAGCAAGGAATGCAAACATTCTCTTGTCAGATTTTCGGCCTTCGAGACACACGACAACACAAAATCGTAGAGCAGAAATTGATAGCCAAGTTCCGCACCCATGAGGACAGCCTCAACCGGGATCTTGGGTTCATGTCACGCTACACGTTACCCCACCAGCGAACAAATGTTATCTGTTTTTAATATAACGGGTCAGTTGCTGTCTTTTCTATGTTTCTACCTCTCTATCTCTGTTTTTTTTTTGTTTGTTGTTTTTTTTTGGTGATTTGTATATTCTGAGACCTTGCAGGTAACACCTGCCTGTCTGCACACTGATTGCCTTGGCAACGGGCAGTTGAAAAAACTGTCTGTAATCACCAAGCATTGTTCTGTGAATTATAAATGCGATTTCATTTCGAGGATTTCATTTCGTTCACCTGAGGAAGGAGGAAGCCTCCGAAAGCTTGTGAATTTAAAATAAAATTGCTGGACTATAACTTGGTGTTGTAAAATTGTTTACAGATTTTCTAGTGAAGAGACTAATGGGAGTTTGCTAATGATATACATGAACCTCAATGAACTAATTCACCTCAATAGGATCCATGTGCCAGAAAAATACGAGGCACCTCCTTCGTTGTCAAATTTCCTAATTGGACAACTGATATGGGTGCACTAATCCCAGTGAATTTTCTGCTGATGTTATTCATGGCAATGTGAATATTACCTAAGATTAATGTATTCGTCGACTTCCACTGACTGCTTGTCCCTCAGTGTATCGATTTCAAAGTCTGTGTTCTCATCTACAACTCCTTCCAAGGTCTCACTCCACCCCACCTCTAAAATCTTCTTGAACTTTATATTCAAAACACAAGCTCTGCTCTTCTGACTTTGGTCTACCATGGGGGGAGTTTTTATCTTCACCGCTTGGGCAGTTATCTGGCGGAACGGATCGCCCGCCTGTTGTAGAACCAGCCCAATTTTTGCCCCATTGATTTGATGGGTTCTATAACAGGCAAGCGATCTGCTCCACCAGATTATCTCCCAGGCGGTGAAGGTGAAAATTACCTCCTGTGTGCTCCCCTCCCCATCACTCTCTGCCCCTGCATTCTGGAACTCTCTTCCTAAACCACTTACTTTACATAGAATTACATAGAATTTACAGCACAGGAACAGGTCATTCGGCCCAACAGGCCTATGCCGGTGTTTATGCTCTACACGAGCTTCTTCCCAACTATTGCATCTAACCCTATCAGCATATCCTTCCATTCCTTTCTCCCTCATCTACTTATCTAGCTTCCCCTTAAACGCCTCAACTACTCCATGTGTTAGCAAGTTCGACATTCTAACCACTCTCTGGGTAAAGAAGTTCCTCCAGAATTCCTTATTGGATTTATTAGTGACTATCTTAAATTTATGACCCCTAGTTTTGAACTCCCTCACAAGTGGAAACATCTTCTCTATGTCTACCCTATCAAACTCCATTGTAATTTTAAAGACTCTATTAGGTCATCCCTCAGCCTTCTCTTTTCTAGAGAAAAGAGTTCCAGCCTGTTCAGTTTTTCATGATAGTTATAACCTCGCAGTTCTGGTATAATCCTTGTAAATTTTTTTTTGCACCTGTCCTTTTTGTAATATGGTGACCAGAACTGTGCACAGTACTCCAAGTGTCTTTGTCTTGTTACCTCTCTCTCTCTCTTTCCTTTAAAAGCCTGCTCCAAACATTCCTTTTCAACAATGTCTTTAGTCACTTCTTTTAACTTCTTTCCTACCCCCTGCTCATTGTCCACCACTTGGAAGACCTTGGAACACTTGTTTTACATGACGAGTGTTACATAAAGATGAGTTGTTGAATGGGATCGCTTCCACAAATGATCTAAATAAAATGAAACAAAATTATATTAAACAGATTAAGGGCTGGATTTTCCTCTTCAATCTGGTGGAGAATGAAGGAGAATTCGGGTGGTGAGGCCTATCTATATTTCCTCCCTCTGCTGGCCACTCCTTCCCTGTTAGCTGGATGTAAATGATGGTGGGGAGAAAGGGTTGATTCCCCTGTGGATTCCCTTCCCACTAGTCCATGTTAGCACTACTTTCTGAGGCTACCATAGGAAAGGTGGCTGTAGGTCCCAGTAGGCATCAGTAACGGCCCTGAGGTGCCTCAATGGAGGGAGAGGGCCTTGCAGAAGTTTCCTCAACTTCATTCCACCTCTGCAGTGGGACATTTATTCCCAATTTTGGGAAGCTTCTGCCCCATTAACACCTTGCTCTTCTGTTGGTGCATCAGGATCCTGCTGTAGCACTGCCAGGATTTGATACCCTTGCAGTGACTGACTCCCTCTTAGTAGTGGCGATTCTGCTGGGAGCCTGCCCTACATAATCAATGACCCCACAGTATCGGAGGAGTGGGTAGAAGTCCTGCCCCATTGGAATATTGCTGATGGGAGAAAAATCCTGGCCTAAACTTTCCTCTGTAGGAACTTTAAATATTTTTCCCATCATTTTATTAAATAATATTCACTGTTTAAATTCACAAGAAATAATCTTACTATGTGTTAGGTCACATAATGAAATAATACCAATTTGCAATGCTCTCCGAATGACTTAAAAAGACCTAAAGAGGGAAAAGTTCAATAAGCTCTCACAGTATTACTTTGAAGTATTTGGCAGAGTGCAATAAGAGGATAGAAGGTTTCCTCATTAAGAAACCTAAGTTCAAGGCCCATAATGCAAAGTACCACCAAAGCTTAAAAGAGTGGGAGAGAAGATCAAATAAGAAATCAAGAAGTAGCGTTAAAATATTTCCATACTTGGGTTTTAAAAACCTGTAGGTTGTACGGAATAAGGAAAGAGCTAAGGAGGCAAGGAGTTCCAATCTTGAGATCCTGAGAAAAAAAATGTTAGAGTAGGAAACAGTATGATTTGTCTTCATTTGAACATAATGAGGACAAAGGAGGAAAAGAGTATAAGATGGTGCATTAGGACCTTGCAGGAAGAAGAGAGGAGAGTTGGAGCAGTGCTGCAATGTCGGAGACACTGTCTTTTGAATGAGACATTAAACATCTCAGGTGGACGTAAAAGATCACGCAGCACGCTTTTGAAGAAGAGCAGGTGCATTCTCCCAGTGTCCTGGCCAACATTTATCCCTCAGCCAACCTAAAACAGATTATCTGATTAATTATTTCATTGCTGTTTGTGAGACTTTGCTGTACACTGATTGGCTGCCGTGTTTCCGACATTACAATATGACCACACTTCAAAAGTACTTAATTGGCTGCAAAGGGCTTTGGGATGACCTGAGGTCATAAAAGGCACTATATAAATGCAAGTCTTTCCTTATTTCTTTCTTTCTTTCTTTCTTTCTATGACCAAAGATATAACTATAGGCGAGGGGAAGAAAAGGTTGCAACAGAGAGAGAAGGCGGAGAACAAAGGTGAGAGAGAGACTGGGGTAGAAATTGGCACCTGGAACATGCAATTTTGCAGTTAATAGTTAGAGTTGGTGAACCAATTTTTGGGCGTTATATCTAGCACCCAATCTTCTCCAAAAGTGTGCTAAATTGGCAGCCGGTTAGAAATGTCCAGGGTCCCCGTGAACAGGCTAATCAGAGTGCTCCTGCCTGTTTTAAGAGCCCACTGCCAAATTCAGCATAAACTGGATGAAACATGTTCGGCGCGTGCACCATGCAATTTTTCTGGTCTACAGCAGCCTAGCCTGCGGTCCTTAAAGGTACAGAAGGAGGCCACCAAGGAAGAGACCCATGGCTCCAAAACAAAGGGGATTCCCCTGCCATAGCTCTCAAAGTACAACTTTACTTTCTAAGTGACTGTTTGCTATGCCAAAGTCACAGACCCACATGACTCTGCTGTCTTCAGAGTGAGTGCTATCTAGTTGTAATGCAGCCAAAATATAACTCAAAATTTCTTTGACTACCTCAGAACAACAGTAATTAAAAATTATATTTCTCATAACTACATTTAGGAGGTGGCCAATCACGGGATGTTTGTATTTGAATTGAATTAGTTAACACCAACCCCCCCTCACCCTGCCCCTGCCTGAGACCCCCGCTGCGAGCCACTGCCGGCCTGGGCTCACCTCCTTCCCATTTGCCTCTTCCCATTTCCCCCCCAACCCCAAGTTGTACCTATATTCCTGCTCCACGTTGGCACCTATTGAATTTACCAGGGCCCCAACCAGCAAGCTGCATCATGATGCCCAATTAGCCTCCGCATCGCACCAGTTTTATGCAGATGAGACCCGAGGCCGAATTTGCAGCGAGCTTCGGGGCCAATGTCTTCAGGCATAGTGCCCACTTTAGTAACGGTTCTAGGGTTAGACCAATTTCTCCCCCACTGCCTACCAGGTGGTGTTAGGATAATTCCTTCCTTATCCTTTTCGTAAAGCTGGAGACAGTAATATCCATCACCCCTATGCTCGCTGACCTACATTGGCTTCAAGTCTACCAATGCCTCAATTTTATAATTCTCATCCTTACACTCCCACCTGCTGTGATCAAAAGTCTGTGTTTAAAAAGCCTATTTTCCAACCTAACAACCCTTTTAGCTCCACATTCTATGAATGCCAACCAGCTTATTTATTTAATAATCTATATGTGCCTATCCTTACTGTACAATGTCCTACATCAATGTTATCAGTGTCATTGAAGAGAAAAGATAAAATTTGCGAGCACACAGTTTAAATCAGTTCTGGCTAGATTAGTTGTTCTGTCTTTGTTCTATAGTAGAATAATGTAAAAATATATCTATATTCATACAGGTGGCATTCATAACAACATGGTAGCCAAACATTTTATTAAAAACTTAAAAATGCCACCTCAGTATTCTCCCAAGAGCAGTAATATCCTTGTCATGACTCCGTCACAAACTCTGTTCCCTATCTCCATCCCTCTCCCTGGCCACTGTTTGAAGTTGAACCAGTCCGTTTGCAACCATGGCATGGTATTTGACTCTGAGTTGAGTTTCCGACCTCATATTCTCTCCGTTAACAAGACCACCTACTCCCACCTCCATAACATCGCTCGCCTCCGCCCCTGCCTCAGCTGATCTGCTGCTGAAACCCTCATCCTTGCCTTCCTTACCTCTAGTCTCGACTATTCCAATTCTCTCCTGGCCGGTCTCCCACCTTGCACCAAGTTGTTGTTGTTGTAGATGACCAGAAGTGTACACACAAAGTAAAGAACTGGCACTATGAGCCATTTAATATTCAAAGGAAATCAAAATCAGAATAAGCACGCAGAGTCACAGATTTAAAGTCATTGGTAAAAGAACCAGAGGCGACATGAGGAAACATTTTTTTATGCAGAGAATTGTTATGATCTGGAATGCGTTGCCTGACAGGGTGGTGGATGCAGATTCAATAAAATCTTCCGAAAGGGAATTGGTTAAATACTTGAAGGGAAAAAAATTACAGGGGATTGGGACTAATTGGATAGCTCTTTCAAAGAGCCCGCACAGGTTCCATGGGTCGAATGGCCTACTTCTGTGCTGTAACATACTATGATACTACAATGACACTATGTTAGTCATATTTATCATGTATGTAATTTTTTCCCCCCTTTTGAGCATACTTTACATATATTTTTAATCTAAATAACTTCCAATACTTGGATAGAATTTCATTTATTTGTGGATTGTAATAAACATGAAATTATGAAGTTCCTTCCAGATAATTTGTTTTACAATGGCTGGTATTTCACATAATTAGACCAAATTGCAGTGTTTACAATATTCAAAACAAAAATATTACTTGTGGACTCCTATGCCTTCAAAAGAAGCTGAACCTCCATCGCTTGTAATTGTCAGGTAGTTTCTTCCATATGACAGAAAAGCAAAGGAACAAACAATCGTCTGTTCCATTGTGAACAATTTCCTTTTAGAATTGCTGAATTTGGTGGCTGATTGAGAACAGATGTAAGATAATAACTTGCTTTCTGTGCAGATCATATAAACCCTCCAGGCCCAATCTGTTTCTATGGAAATTTCATCTTATTCTGCTTTTAAATGCATTAGTGTTTGTTAAAAATGCAGATTCGGTTGCGTGCTCTTTCTTAGTGGCTTATTTGATTTCATTGCATATTTTTCCTAAACTCTCAAAATGTTGTGGGGAGGAGAAGCAGATTTTATTATTTATGAATTTAACAGCAGGCAGAAAAAAATAGATTATGCGCTGGTCCTATCGAGTTCCTTGGATACATTTACTCCATGTCAAACCGAATCCAGGTCAGACACAGCACAGCTAGATGTAGAGTAAATCTCCAACTGCCTTTCCCAATGATCTGTCTCAAACCCAGCCTCACAAGAGTACCAGTGTGATATTTTCCCATTTCCTACACCAACCAAATCCATGTCCTCTCTGAGCAAGATTGACAATTTGTGCTAAATGAGGAAGAGTTTTGTTGTCATGGGCTCGTGCCCATAAAGAACAGAGTGTGTCAGCTGTGGCTCAGTGGTTGCACTCTTGCCTCTGAGTCAGAAGGTTGTGGATTCACAGTCCCACTCCAGAGACTTGAGCGCAAAATCTAGGCTGATGCTCCCAGTGCAGTACTGAGGGAGTGCTGCACCTCTGATAGTACAGTGCTGAGGGAGTACTGCACCTCTGATAGTGCAGTGCTTAGACAGTACTGCACTATCAGAGGTGCTGTCTTTCAGATAAGATGAAAGGCAAGTTCTCGTCTGATCTCTCAGGTGGATGTAAAAGATCCCATGGCACTATTTGAAGAAGAGCAGGGGAGTTCTCCTCAGTGTCCTGGGCAATATTTATCCCTCAACCAAAACCACTAAAAACAGATTCTCTGGTCATTATTACATTGCTATTTGTGAGACCTTGCTGTGTGCAAATTGGCTGCTGTGTTTCCTACATTACAACAGCGACTACAGTTCAAAAGTAAATAATTGACTGTAAAGTGCTTTGGAATGTCCTAAGGTTGTGAAAGGCATAATAAATGCAAGCCTTTCTTTCATTTTTAGGCCACTTTCATCCCATCAGTCTGGACTGTAATTTTGCCCAGCTCCCCAGAGGTGATAGGTCATTGTGTAACCCATAGCACCATCTGTTCCTCCAATCCAGATGCTTCGATCATCCCTCAAGCACCCGGAATCTCCACTTAGTGAATCTCAATATATCACGGGAGTGTCAGTGATGGGTTAACATTCTGCAATATATGTTGAATGTAGTCACTAGAAAAATTGTTTGAAGGGACTAGAATTATGTAATAAATATTCATGAGACTGAAGTTCATTTCTGTCGCTCCACTTTTAGAGTCAGCACTGTACCATAGGAGCATGAAGTGTCAGCTAGTTCAATTCAACATTATCGCTTCAATCAAGGACATTCCAACAGGAGAGAGAAAGTCAAACTGCACCATCATAAATATTATAAATGATTTTCAATTGGAAAAAAAGAAGCAAGAAATGAGATGGAAGATTAAAAAAAAATACTTCATTGTGTTTTCCAGTTAAATTATTTATATTTGTGGACTAGTTTCTGTTTCGTTCCCCCTTTGAAAGATAAGTTATTCTCAAGTGATAGTTTTCAAGTCCCTCTTGCAAATGTCTTTAAACCCAAGCCTAGGTCAGCCCCGTGGCCTTGAAGTATCTGCAAGTTCTCCATACAAAAGATCCCTTGAAGTACGCCCATCTTGAAGCCACCGGACGAGGCGTCTGTGTTTGAGAACAGTTATTAGACTTGGCAACTTAACTTCCTCCAGTACTTTGGTGTCAGGAATTTTGTCTTCACACTTGATGTTTAGAATACAGCGGGGAGGAGACAGCGGTGTGGAAAGAGTTTAGAATTCTCTCAGGCCTGCTGCAGATAGTTCAGGTCTTTTACCAAACAGCAACGTGCTCTGGACATACCTTGTGGTAGGCCGTATCTTGGTGTTCAATATTAATTTCACACACACTTAGTCACACTTCACACTTCATACACAGGAGTTAAAGTTTTCAATTGGGGAAAGGCCAATTTTACAAAGCTGAGAAGTGATTTCGCAGAAGTAAACTGGAAACAGCTACTTGAAGGTAAATCAGTGTCAGAGCAGTGGGGGACATTCAAAGGGGTGATTCAAGGGGTTCAGGGTAAACAGGTTCCCACAAAGAAAAAGGGAGGGGCTGCCAAATCTAGAGCCCCCTGGATATCAAAACGTATTCCGGGTAAGATAAGGCAGTAAAAGAAAGCCTATGATAGACATCGGGAACTCCATAATATTGAAAGCTGACAGGAGTATACAAAGTGCAGGGGTGAAATTAAAAATGAAATTAGGAAAGCAAAGACAGGGCATGAAAAATATTAGCAGGTAAAATCAAAGAAAACCCAAAGATGTTTTATAAATACATTAAGAGCAAGAGAATAACTAAGGAAAGAGTAGGGCCTATTAGAGACCAAAAAGGTAAACTATGGGCTCGATTTTCGCACCCCCGAGCGGGTGCGTTCATGGCGGGGGGGGGGGGGGGGGAGGGCTGTGAAAGTCGGGGATTCCCGGGGCGGGTCTGGAGCGCGGTTCCAACCCGCCCACTTCCGGGTTCCCCAGTGACACGCCCGCAGCCCCCACATGTGGGATACCCGCCGGCAATTAAAGCCGGCGGGATTCCAATTAAGGTACTTATTTTGGTATTTCAGGTCATTTACGGACCTGATTAACATGACATTTTAGGAGGGGTGGGATTTTCAACTCAACTGGGACTGTTTCCCGTACTGGGGGAAACACTCCCAGTTCAAATGGACGTGTTGCAGCCATCAGCCTGTGGCAGCTGCAAAGGTCCATTTGACAGGTGGTGGGGGGAGACCCTCACTCATTGCAGGAGGCCACTCTGTCACTTTGGACATAGTTTGGCCTCCACCACCCTCCGCCTAGCAATAAAATTCACAAACTTGCACACTTACCCCGGTGTCCAGACACATGTACCTACCTTGCGGACCCCCTCAGATGTACATCTTCCGGATGGGGGCCGACGTAGCTGCAGTCATGACCTCCTCGGAGGACGAACAGCATCACCAGCCTCGCCGGCCACGCCGTCCACCTCTGACACATGGAGCTCCACAACACAGTGCTGTGACACATCCACCTGCACAGCAGGAGGGAGGGCAACCGCAGAGAGAGATATGTCGCAGAAGGAACTACCCTCGCCACAGGGTCCACAGACCAAGGCTCAGCTTCCTGGACCTCTCTGAGCAGCAGTGCACACAGAGGTTCAGAGTCACTCGACATGTAGTCGTGGACATCTGCAGCCTCCTTCATGCCGAGCTGCTCCGGGCTGGCCCGAGCACCATCTTCTTACCTGTCGCTGTCAAAGTCACCACTGCCCTCAACAACTTCTCCTTCGCATCCTTCCAGGGTGCCACCGGGGACATCGCTGACGTCTCCCAGTCGTCTGCACAAAAGAGCCCTGCAAATACACCTACACCCACTCTGCAGTGACACAATGGGTGGCATCAGTTGTAGGTCTTTATAGTAATCCTCAGGAAAGCGCATAATTGCACAAACCAGACAAGATTTGCAAAGACGTGGCAGTAGTGGTGACAATATAATATGTAATGTGAGTTGATCAGAAATTAAATATAAGTAAAAACCATGACAAACTCTCAAACAACCTTGTGCATCCCCTTCAAGCTCACGACACGTTTGCCTTACGCTTCCTACTGCACATATGTACCATGCCCAGAGCATGGTACATTGGCGAGACCATGCAGACGCTGCGACGACGGATGAACGGACACCGCGCAACAATCACCAAACAGGAGGGTTCCCTCCCAGTCGGGGAACACTTCAGCAGTCAAGGACATTCAGCCTTCGGGTAAGCGTACTCCAAGGCGGCCTTCGAGACACACGACAACGCAAAATCGTCGAGCAGAAATTGATAGCCAAGTTCCGCACCCATGAGGACGGCCTCAACCGGGATCTTGGGTTCATGTCACGCTACACGTTACCCCACCAGCGAACAAATGTTATCTGTTTTTAATATAACGGGTCAGTTGCTGTCTTTTCTATGTTTCTACCTCTCTATCTCTGTTTTATTTTTATTTTTTGGTGATTTGTATATTCGGAGACCTTGCAGGTAACACCTGTCTGTCTGCACACTGATTGCCTTGGCTGTAATCACCAAGCATTGTTCTGTGATTTATAAATGCGATTTCATTTCGAGGATTTCATTTCCAACAACGTTCACCTGAGGAAGGAGGAAGCCTCCGAAAGCTTGTGAATTTAAAATAAAATTGCTGGACTATAACTTAGTGTTGTAAAATTGTTTACAATACTGCACATATGTGATGCATGCCCTGTGGCTGCAGCACAGGTAGTGGCAGGTTGAGTGAGGCTGACCGTGAAAGAGATGCATGAGAGGGTGAGTATGAGATAGAGCCATGAGATTGTAGGAGGATTGAGTTGAGTGGTAGTGGCGGGATGAGTACTGGCGAGGTGAGTAAGTGTAGGTAAGATGAGGATGAGCTTTGAGTGGGTGTGAGGAGTGATGTGATAGAATAGTGTTGGCAGTGCAGAAGGAGATATGGGTTGGGGACGGTGATTTGGCAGACGGAGTGTAGGGGAATGAGTAAGTGTACTCACTTCAGCTGACCTACTTAGGTCATTGAAGCGCCTCCTGCACTGTATGCAGATGTGCGATATGTTGGTGATGCAGGTGATCTCCTCTGCCACCTCGAGCCAGGCCTTCTTGGTGGCAGAGGCAGGCCACTTCCTCCCACCCACTGGGGAAAAGATCTCTGTCCTCCCCCTCCTCCTCACCCCATCCAATAAGAGCTGGAGTGAGGCATCATTAATCCTGGGAGCAGCCTTCCCCCTGGGCAGCTCCATGCTGTAATTTTGCCTATTTTCTGCAGCATCAGTCAGTGGAGGACTGCCCCTTTAAATAGGGCTCCTCCAGCTGACAGCCTATGCTGTGCATGCGCAGTCCGCCCGCTGCGCAGCTTTCCAGCGCGAAACCTGGAAGCAAAGGTAAGTACCTTCAATCAAGCTGCGATTGCATGCAGAGCACCCCGAATTCACTGGGCGCGTTACCCACGTGCCCAGTCAACCCCGGGCTGCCAACCCGTCGCCCTACGAATATCGGGCCCTATGTGTGGAGGCGGAAGTTGTGGGTATGGTTCTTAATGAATACTTTGTATCTGTCTTCACAAAGGAGAGGGATGATGCAGGGATTGAAGTTAAGGAGGAGGAGTATGAAATATTGGATGGGATAAACATAGTGAGAGAGGAAGTATTAAGGGGATTAGCATCTTTGAAAGTGGATAAATCACCAGGACCAGATGAAATGTATCCCAGGCTGTTAAAAGAAGCCAGGGAAGAAATAGCAGATGCATTAACAATCATTTTCCAAACTTCTCTGGATACAGGCGTAGTGCCGGAGGATTGGAGGACTGATAACATTGTACCATTGTTTAAATAGGGAGCGAAGGATAGACCGAGTAATTACGGCCAGTCAGCCTAACCTTGGTGGTGGAAAAATTATTGGAATCAATTCTGAGGGACAGGATAAACTGTCACTTAGAAAGGCACGGACTAATCAAGGACAGTCAGCATGGATTTGTTAAGGGGAGGTCGTGTCTGACTAATTTGTTTGAGTTTTTCGAGGAGGTGACAAGGAGGATCGATGAGGGTAACATAATTGATGTAGTCGACATGGATTTTAGCAAGGCTTTTGGCAAGGTCCCACAAGGCATATGGAATGCTTTCCTTTATTAGCCGAGGCATAGAATATAAAAGTAGGGATGTTATGCTGGAAGTGTATAAAATATTGGTTAGGCCGCAGCTTGAGTATTGCGTACATTACAGGAAAGATGTAATTGCACTACAGAGGGTGCAGAGGAGATTTACGAGGATGTTGCCAGGACTGGAGAATTTTAGCTATGATGACAGATTGGAGAGGCTGGGGTTGCTTTCCTTGGAACAGAGGAGGCTGAGGGGTGATTTGATTGAGGTGTACAAAATTATGAGGGGCCTAGATAGAGTGGATAGGAAGGATCTATTTCCCTCAGCAGAGGGGTCAATAACCAGGGGGTATAGATTTAAAGTGATTGGTAGAAGGATTAGAGCGGAAGTGAGGAGAAATGTTTTCACCCAGTGGTCTGGAACTCACTGTCTGAGAGGGTGGTCGAGGCAGAAACCCTCAAATCATTTAAAAAATACCTGGATGTGTACCTGAAGAGCCGTGACCTGCAGGGCTACGGACTAAATGCGGGAAAGTGGGATTAGGCTTGGTGGCTCGCTTCTCAGCCGGCGCGGACACGAGGGGCTGAATGGCCTCCCTCTGTGCACTAAATTTTCTATGATTCCAATCTATGATTCTATGAATTGGCCGTATGTGGTTGCTGCCTTTCTGAAGTGAGACTTTAGCTCGTCATCTACAGGTAAGTTATCCGGTACGGTTGATCCTAAGTAGTAGAACTTGTGTACAACTTCTAGCACGATCAAAGTTTGCAAAGGTTAGGAAAAAGAATGAGCAAAGACCAATATAGAAATGCAATGCTCAAATTGCTGCAGACAATGGCTCAATGTTTCTGTTACATCATTTTAATTTATATTTCCTTGATACTTTTTCTCTCCTTTAAGGACCACTGGTTAGGCCGTTGTAGACCTGCCCAGTTTTTACCAAATTTGGCAGGGGGTGGGGTATATAAAACAGGCGTCAGGCCCCTGATTAGCTTATGCAAGGGGCCTAACATCTGTTTCTGATGAACGCCTTGGACACTTGAAAGTCGCCAGCTGCCAATTTGGGGGAATCGGGAACGAGAAATCGATGCCCGAAACTCATCTCCCCAGCGCTCGTTCCTCGCGAGGCGGCCCAATTTCTTCCCCAGGAAGTATCAGTGGGTTATTTGGCTGCTGGTGCTTTATAACCAAACCAAAATCCCCAAATCCACACCTATCCACTTTCCAGCAGGACTCACCAGAAGGCATAAGGGAGCAAGGAGGTAGAAATTGGAATGCATTGTGCCCGTGTTTTGGATGTAAATTGGGCACAAGGCATACCAATTGAGCAGTGGGAAGCCCTGCATTCAATCTGCACAGGCTTTGGTCCCCACTGCTAAATTTGTGGGGCCCATTTTTTAGGGGTCCCGGCAGCTGCCTAAAACAGGTGCTAGGCCCCTTTACAAAATTAGTTATCGACGAGCAAGATATGCGTTGGGCCTCCCCCACTCAGGATTCCGCAGCAGCCCCTGCGGTCGCCAACTAAAAAGTTAAAAAAGTTTTTAAAAAACTCTTTGGAGCCAGGAGGAGCAGGAGTGTTCTCCCTGACTCCACGGTCCTAGCAATCGTCACCCCGCCCCCCCCGCCTCCTGCCCACCCTTTGCCTGCTCCAACCCTCCTGAGGGCCGCTGCCGGCAAGGTGATGAGGCCTGAGGACCAATTTCTAGGGATCCTCGGGCCTCTCGGTTGAGGTGCTGCAGCATCGAGCCTGGGCCCAAAAACGGGCCGGACAAAATTCTACCTCACGAACTTTGACATTCCCCCCCTCTTTATAACCCAGGGGCACTAATGTCAATTGTAGCCGATCTACCACTGTCCCTGCTGAGATCGGCTACTTCAGCACAAATCAGTGAACTGAACCTTCAACCTTCAACTTTCAACCTTTTTGGTCTGTGTGACTCAATTCCTCATGTGGCAGTGCATTTGCCTATTAAAACACCATGGATGGGGGAGGGAGGTGGAAAAGAATGCTTTCTAAATAAAAGCAAGCATATTAGAATTAATCTATGGAAACAGGAAGTCAATAGATGAACATATTCCAGCAAAGTTTAGCATGTCGAGGCTATTCAGAATGACAGGATGATTATTGCAGTAAAAAAACTTGTTCTCCTCAGTGCTATGTTACATAAGTTACATAAGTACTAAAGCTTCAAATTAGCTCCTTCTCAAGGTTAATGGGCTCTTCAGCCCTGCCTTAAAACTGCACTTAATTAGCGGAGCCTGCATTGATAGAATTTGTCAAAACAACTTTCCTTTTTGTAATCGGAAGGGGCCTTGGCATTGAGTGCCTGGATGCTTCCATTCATTGCTGACTTTAAAGGTCAGCTCAAAATGTCAAGATTCTTAGAATAAATGACAAAATCAAAAAGCAATAACAATTAGTCTTTTTCCTTTTTTTCCCCAAATGTCGGTTGTTGCTAAATTATGATACCAGGTGATATAAAAATTGTTCAAATACTCAGTGTAGACAATCATTTCAGCTTTTCTGCATTTTAAACAGACTTGCCAACTCTCGCTTATTTCCAGCGTCTCTCACTGTGAGAGCAAGGGCTCGATTTTCGGACGTCTGAGACGGCGCGTTTGTGGCGGGGGGGCTCCGAAAATTGGGGATTCCCAGGGTGGGACAAAGCCCGGCTTCAACCCGCCCACTTCCGGGTTCCCCAGAGACGTGCTTAGATGCGCTGCAGCCCCCGCATGCGGGACTCCCGCCGGCAATTAAAGCCATCGGGATCCCACTTAAACCAATTAATTATATAGTTCAGGTCGTTTGCAGACCTGATTTGTAGGATATTTTAGGAGTGGTGGGATTTTCAACTCAACTGAGACTGTTTCCCGTACTGGGGGAATCACTCCCAGTTGAAATGGACGTGTTGCAGCTGTCAGCCTGTGGCAGCTGCAAAGGTCCATTTGACAGGTGGTGGGGGGAGACCCTCACTCATTGCAGGAGGCCACTCTGTCACTTTGGACAAAGTTTGGCCTCCACCACCCTCCTCCTAACAATAAAATTCACCAACTTGGAACCTCAACCCCGGTGTGCAGATACATTTACCTACCTTGCGGACCCCCTCAGATGTACATCTTCCGGATGGGGGCCGCCGTAGCTGCAGTCATGACCTCCCTCCTCGGAGGGCGAACAGCATCACCAGCCTTGCCGGCCACGCCGTCCACCTCTGACACGTGGAGCTCCACAACACAGTGCTGTGACACATCCACCTGCACAGCAGGAGGGAGGGCAACCGCAGAGAGAGATGCGTCGCAGAGGGCACTACCCTTGCCACAGGGTCTACAGTCTGAGGCTCAGCTTCCTGGACCTATCTGAGCAGCATTGCACATGGAGGCTCAGAGTCACTCAACATGTAGTCATGGACATCTGCTCCCAGCTGGCCCGAGCACCATCTTCTTACCTGTCGCTGTCAATGTCACCACTGCCCTCAACAACTTCTCCTCCGCATCCTTCCAGGGTGCCACCGGGGACATCGCCGACGTCTCTCAGTCGTCTGCACAAAAGAGCCCTGCAAATACACCTACACCCACTCTGCAGTGACACAATGGGTGGCATCAGGTGAGGGTCATCATGGTGATCTTCAGGAAAGGGCATTATTGCACAAACCAGACAAGATTTGCAAAGATGTGGTAATAGTGGTGACAATATAATATGTAATGTGAGTTGATCAGAAATTAAATATAAGTAAAAACCTTGACAGACCCTCATCCCCTTCATGCTCACGACACGTTTGCCTTACGCTTCCTACTACACATATGTGATGCATGCTTTGTGGCTGCAGCACAGGTAATGGCAGTTTGGGTGAGGCTGACCGGGAAAGAGATGCATGAGAGGGGGGGTATGAGACAGAGCCATGAGATTGTATGAGGATTGGGTTGAGTGGTAGTGGTGGAATGAGTACTGGCGAGGTGAGTGAGTGCAGGTAAGATGAGGATGAGCTTTGAATGGGTGTGAGGAGTGATGTGATAGAGTAGTGTTGGCAGTGCAGAAGGAGATGTGGGGTGGGGGCATTGATGTGGCAGACGGAGTGTAGGGGAATGAGTAAGAGTACTCACTTCAGCTGACCTACTTAGGTCATTGAAGCGCCTCCTGCACTGTATGCAGGTGCTTGATATGTTGGTGGTGCTGGTGACCTCCTCTGCCACCTCGAGCCAGGCCTTTGTGATGGCAGAGGCAGGCCACTTCCTTCTGTCCGCCGGGGTGAAGATCTCGGTCCTCTCCCTCGTCCTCACCCCATCCTGCAAGACCTGGAGTGAGGCATCATTAAACCTGGAAGCAGCCTTCCCCCGGGCTGCTCCATGCTGTACTTTTGACTTCTTTCTGCAGCATCAGTCAGTGGAGGACTGCGCCTTTAAATAGGGCTCCTCCAGCTGACAGCCTATGATGCGGGAGCGCAGTCCGCCCGCTGCGCAGCTTTCCAGCGCGAAACCCGGAAGCCAAGGTAAGTGGCTTTAATTAGGTTGCGATTGCGTGCGGAGCACCCCGAATTCACTGGGCGCGTTACCCACGCGGAGAAAGGAAAAATGAGCGCCATTCCTCTGATCCCATTCTGCTCCTGAATGGTACCGCGCCCATCACGGTGGGCATCACAGCCACTACCGACGCCATCCTCGCGACATTCACAAGTGTGCGTGGTTTTCAGACAAAGTCACTGGAGAACAATCGAGAAAGAACCGTGGGAATAGAGAGACCTGGGGATGTACATACACAAATCTTTAAAGGTGGCAGGACAAGTTGAGAAGGCTGTTAAAAAAACAAATGGGATCCTGGGCTTTATTAATGGAGGCATAGAGTACAAAAGCAATTAAGTTTTGCTGAACCTTTATAAAACACTGGTTATGCCTCAGCTGGAATATTATGTTCAATTTTGGACACCACAGTTTAGGAAGGATGTCAAGGCCTTAGAAAAGGTGCAGAAGTGATTTACTGGAATGGTACCGGGATTGAGGGACTTCAGTTATGTGGAGAGACTGGAGAAGCTGGGGTTGTTCTTCTTAGAGCAGAGAAGGTTAAGAGGAGATTTGATAGAGGTGTTCAAAATCATGAACAGTTTTGATAGAGCAAATGAGGAGAAATTGTTTCCAGTGGCAGAAGGGTCGGTAACCAACGGCCACAGATTTAAAGTGATTGGCAAAAGAACCAGAAGTGACATGAGGAAACATTTTTTATGCAGTAAGTTGTTATGTTCTGGAATGCTGCCTGAAAAGGTGGTGGAAGCAGATTCAATAGTAACCTTCAAAAGGGAATTGGATAAAACCTTGAAGGGAAAACACTTACAGGGCTATGGGGAAAGAGCAGGGGAGTGGGACTACTTGGATAGCTCTTTCAAAGAGCCAGCACAGGCACAATGGGCCGAATAGCCTCCTTCTGTGCTGTACAATGATAATATGACTGAGGGCAGATATCCACCCTTGTCCCGGTTCTGATCAGTGTACTGAGAGACTGGAGGCTGTCTCTGATCTGCGGGGCTAAGTTTCACACTTACCATCTGAGCTTGTGGGATGTCCCATATTTTAGGATTTCTTTTTGTACATCTCTCACAACACATTTTAAGTCATGTATTTCATACCTTTTTAGCAAAACCTGTCTTCAGTTTTTGACTACTGAATTTTTGATAAAGTAAATAGGAAAAAAAAAATTGTTTCCACTGGTCAGTGAGTCAGAAACTAGAAGGCAATAATTTAAGAATCAAGGGGGAGGTTAGAAGTTTTTTTTTTAACAGAGAGGTTGGTAGGACATGAATTGTGCTACCAGAAACAGCATTGGAAGCAGAATTCATATTACCTTTTAAAAGTGAAATGGATAAAGAAAAAGAAAATAAGGTACAGGGATAGGGCAGGGGAATGGAACTAAATGGATAGCTCTTACAGGGTTCTGGCACAGACACAATGGGCTGAAATGCCTCCTTTAGTGCTGTAAAATTCTATGATTCTATGAAGTCATGATCACCAGTTCCTTCTTTGTTCTGACAAATTGTCAGAATGGGGAGACTTCATTTCCAGAGCACTAATCATGATCTTTCTTTCAATTTCCTTTTTAACAATTTGTGCATGATTTTCACAGCATGTTGTCATAGTGCTGGAAGGATCCAGAAAATCCATATTAATTCAGCAGTGCAAGCACCAGCCACTGAATGTCAAGATCATTTTTAGCAGCTTCATCTGACACCAGCAGTAACAGGTCCTCTAAAGTGATATATAATTTTGATTTGCAAATGAGTGCTCCAGGATCAAATCTCTCGATGGCCTCGCCCCTCTCGATCTCTGTAGCCTCCTCCAGCCCTACAACCCTCTGAGATCTCAGCGCTCCTCCAATTCTGGCCTCTTGCGCATCCCTGATTTTCATCGCTCCACCGTGCCTTCAGCTGCCTCGGCCCTAAGCTCTGGAATTCCCTCGCTAAACCTCTCCGCCTCACTACCTCTCTCTCCTCCTTTAAGACGCTCCTTAAAACCTACCTCATTGACCAAGCTTTTGGTCATCTGTCCCAATATCTCCTTATGTGGCTCGGTGTCAAATTTTGTTTGGTCACACTCTTGTGAAGCGCCTTGGGACGTTTTACTACATTAAAGGCGCTTTATAAATGCAATTTGTTGTTGTAGGATAAGACCCAACAATGATATTATCCTCAAATATTTTCTTGCGAAGTCCACCTTCAATGGAATTTAATACATGTTTACATTATAGCACGATGTGGGGAGGTCGTCTCCTCCTTCTGTTGGCTGTAAGGATCCAAACGGAAGTTAGTTCGGGCAAACCCACTGACCATGGACCCATAGCACAAAACTGCCTATAATTCCCAATGAATTGCCATTAAATCAGTAAGGTTACATCATGGCTGGAATGTGAAATAGAAAAATGTAACGGTGTTGCACTTCAGAGCTTGAAGCTAAAGCACATTATTGGAATAGAGTACACAGAGAGCTTTACTCTGCATCTACCCATGCTATACCCAGTCTAGGAGCGTTTGATACTCTTTTTCGGTGCTCTGTATAGAAAGTGTCTAATGTTAGGCTCCATTTTCTGGGCGTTAAGAATAATTTGAATCTCCAAGTGTCAAATACAATTCCTGAATGGGCCTCATTTCAGTAAAGTGCAGTGGGGATAATTTTAACCTAACGCGTCCGGCAGGAAACTGACAGGATCAGATCGGCCGCCCATTTTAAACCCCGCCCGATATTACTTTCCATTGAAGTGAATTCTAACAGGGGTTTCAAATATTCCAATCCAATCCTACCAATTTCCCACTGGGCGGGTTAGATTAAAATGACCTCCTTGATTCCTGGTACCAAGTTTCTTCTTTCATTTGGAATTGGTTGTGAAATCATTTAGAATTATACAGCACAGAAGGAGGCCATTTGGCCCATTGTGCATGTGCCGGCTCTTTGAAAGAGCTACCAATTAGTCCCAATCTCCTGCCCTTTCCCCATAACCCTGCACATTTTTCCCCTTCAAGTATTTATCCAAATCTCTTTTGAAAGTTGCTGCTGAATCTGCTTCCTCCACCCTTTCAGGCAGTGCATTCAACATCATGACAACTCGCTAAGTAAAAATTTCTCCTCATCTCCCCTCTGGTTCTTTTGTCAATTATCTTAAATCTGTGTCCTCTGGTTACCAAGCCTCCTGCCAGTGGAAACAGTTTCTCCCTATTTACTCCATCAAAACCTCTCATAATTTTGAAGACCTCTACTGAATCTCCCCTTAACTGTCTCTGCTATAAGGAGAACAATCGCAGCTTCTCTGGTCTCTCCACATGACTGACCCCTCAACTCTGGCACCATTCTAATAAATCTCTTCTGCACCCTCTCCAAGGCCTTGACATGCTCGCTAAAGTGCGGTGCCCAGAATTGGACCCAATACTCCAGCTGAGGCCCGACCTGTGATTTATAAAGGTTTAGCATAAATCCCTTACTTTTGTACTCTACTTCTCTATTAATAAAGCCATGGATCCCGTATGTCTTTTGTAACAGTTTTCTCAACTTGTCCTGCCACCTTCAAGGATTTGTGTACACATACCCCCAGGTCTCTCTGTTCCTGCACTCACTTTAAAATTGTACCACTTCTGCGCCATTTTTCAATTATCCATGACAGTAAGATTTACTGTTTGACAGATCTGTTTTAATTCCTTAAGGTAAGTAAGTGGATTTAGTTTGTGGAGATTTATCCACGAATGTTGCATTGCTCAGTTTGTTTGATTTGATACGATTGGTTTGCGGCAATTGGGCCACAGCAGCCAACCCTCATTGGTCTTATGTGTCACCTTTGAATTATCAGCGGCTACCACACACCAATGACTGATAAAACTTTTCAATCATATTGTTCCCAGAGGGCCAATCACACCAGTGAAAAAATAGCTTGAACAATTCGTGTCACATTAACCTTTCAATGGCCCCCGATGATTTGGCATTTCAAAACTACCTCTTTATATTTAAATATTTATAGCACCAATGCTGATTGAATTGGTCTGTGGGGACAACGAGACTGAAAAGTCTCATCTGTCATTGGTCTGTGGTAAAGAGTGCTCATTGATTTTGTTTTTATTTTGCTTTTTTAAAGAGATAGTGTGAGATTGGGATGCAATAGTATGAGAAACCAACCAGTAAATAAATATCAAATTTATTTCTCCTGCCACCTTCCCGGGCCCTCTCCGATTTACCAGATTTTCCATGCTTCCCTCCCCCTCCATTATCTTGCAGTAACTATTTACACCTCCTCTGGACCCATCTATTGTTTCTTTACTTGTCCCATTCACTTCCTTTTGCTTTGCACTATCATCCCTTCTGATCAAAGGTCATCGACCTGAAAGGTTGGCTCTGTTTCCCTCTCTACGGATGCAGCCTGACCTGCTGAGTGTTTCCAGCATTTTTGTTCTTCTACCATCATCCCTTTTGTCATTTAATCACTCCTGCCCTCCACCCTATCACAGCCCTTTCCCCTTTTGTTCTTTCCTTGCCCCTTTTTTCTCTGGCTCTGTGCTTGCTTAAAAATTGTTAAATCTCTAACATCTTCCAGTTCTGATGAAAGGTCATCAACCTGAATCATTAATTCTTTCTTCTCTCCACACATGCTGCCTGACCCGCTGAGTGTTTCGAGCATTTTCTGTTTTTATTTCAGATTTCCAGCACCCATTGCATTTTGCTTTTGTTTTAGTAAATAAATAGACCTGAGAAAGGAAGGTGTGCATTTACCTTACCATGTCTCTGAAAGTACTTTCATATACAATGACTTACTTTGAGATACGGTGACTTTTAATAATGTAACTAAGCACAGAAGTAATTTCCCACACAGCAAAGTCCCTCAGTACTGCAATGAAATATAGGCAAAGATAATGAACTCAAACCCACAAATTTTAGTGCTAGCATTGAGAGTTATAATAACTTAGTCAAACTGGCAATTTATGATTATACGTGTTGTCATGCTTGATTCTGGCATGCTGTGTACCGATTAAACCATTTCCCTTTGGCTCAAAAAAGCTATCTCCATCTAATTATGTCCAGTATTCTCTCCAAACTTGGTGATGAAAAATGGGTCTAAAGTTTAGAGTTAATCAGCACAGAACTAGAGAGTGTGGGTTTAAAAGTAACAAATCGCAAGGGACACAAGAGGTTAGAATAAACTCCCGCTCCCCCTCACAGATCAGTCGATGTGTCGAAAAGATGTCCAGTTGTGATCGTGAGATGATTAACTCCTATAAAAAAGGTTTAATAAAGATAATTTTGAATTTGTGCGATAGAACTTTGCATTTCTCCAACTCTGCCTCTTGTGCTTCCCCCTCTTCCTTCACATCACCATTGGCGGCCGTGCCTTCAGCTGCCTAGGCCCTAAGCTCTGGAATGGCCTCCCCAAACCTCTCCGCCTCTCTACCTCCCTCTTCTCCTTTAAGATGCTGCTTAAAACATGCCCCTTTGATTAAGTATTTGGTCACCTGTCCTAATGGCTCCTGCTTTCGCTCGGTGTCAATTTTTGGCTGATAACGTTCCTTGTGAAACACCTTGGGACGTTTTATTATGTTAAAGACACTATATAAATGCAAGTTATTGTTGTTGTTGTTGTGTAAAGTGGGCGATAGCTATTCGGCAGCCTGTATTACATCTCTCCCGATTTTAATTTCCATTGCCTTTAATGGAAATAAAAACCGGGAGAGATGTAAAATGGGGTGCCGATTCACTATCACCTGTTTTACACTATCTCAGCACCTCTAACAATGCAGCACTCCCTCAGTACTGCATTGGACTATCATCTTA
Organism: Heptranchias perlo; assembly: GCF_035084215.1. NCBI lineage: Eukaryota > Metazoa > Chordata > Chondrichthyes > Hexanchiformes > Hexanchidae > Heptranchias > Heptranchias perlo. Next base: position 14,593,294 of record NC_090338.1, on the reverse strand, counting down.
AATTATGTTGGCAAGTCCTGGAGTGGGACCTAAGCCCATGTGTTGACTCACAAGCAAGAGTGCCACCAACTAAACTAAGCTGCCGTTTGTCTCCACTTAAGATACTGACCTTTACTGGGGGACAGTTCCACAGCACCAATGTTCCACTACCTTCCCCAACTGACTATTTTTCATGTGTGAGTGTAGCTAGTAAATATTGACAGGCTATTTTTATCATGCTGGACATCATAGTCAATCCTGATCCTATCCTCACTCAACGTCTACACACTTACCTGTAAAATAGGGAGGGATTGTCCCTGGATAGCAAGAACCCTGGCTAACTTTTCCTTTCCCTGGCCCAGGAGGGTTAATGAGCAACACAACCGCTGCCCTGGCTGGGGTCAGATAATTCAGCACAGATCAGGGATTGAACCTGGGCCTAGCTGCTCTTTGTGTGACACAGTTCTACGACAGGTGGTGTATTTTCCTACAAAATCATAAGGAGAGCTTTAAACAAAATATCAACAGTGGCACAACAAGGTCCGGAGATGTAATTTATCTTCTATTTGATGTCAAATGTCTCTGTTATGTTGCAAAGCCACCGTCCCTCAGTGGGCATGAGAGTCACCCTGATCTGTTTCTTGATCCTTTCCAGTCAAACAAGTGGTGACAAGCGAGCTGTAATTGGTATAATTGATGAATATTCAATCAGTGTAGTGGCACGACATCAAATCAAATTTTGAACTTCAATCATTGCAATGAAAGGCCAGAACACTCCCTAAGAATGCTACGAAGCCAAGTAATGAATATAACAGGCTCCGTTATGACTGGTTAATTTTGGAGTGAAAGCTGACTCTCCCTCAGCTCCAGCTGTCCTTCTCTTCAACCATTTTAGATCTTGCAATCACCACAAATTCATTAAACGAGGAACAACAGAGAGCTGCTACGAGCTTAATTTGTGACATAAAACATAATTTTCTGGCCAAGGGTTTCCAATAGGTTTTTTTTTCAAATGAGACAAAGAAGGTTGCATATAAGCTCAACTAGCTTACTGTAACCTGATCGGGCATTCTGCATCAAGCCCCTTTCCCATCTTCACATACAGGCCAACCTAGAAAACTAGCAAAAGCTGACCAACAGCTTCAAACAAGCTGACAACTCAAGAACCACCCCGGGATATCAAAAGAGGTAGCGACATAGGCTTCGGAACGTAAATGCTCAGGATACAAAATGTTCCTTCATCTGTATTGGAAAAAAAAGACAAGTACGTGAAAAAGAAGGAAATACGAACAATGGAAATTTTCAAAAACAAAATGATACATTCCAATTAATTTTAAGCACTTTTATATTTCACATTTGGTACATTTTAATCTTAAAAAAGGAAGAACAAAGCAACATTTTTATTTTCAATATACCAGCCAGACCATCACATACCCAAAAGTCACCTCAGCAGTCTATCTTCCATGTCCAACTCCCCCCCCTCAACCGTCCTAGTTCACAAAGACACTGAGGGTAAATTTAACCCCCAAGAATGGGTGGGTTGGGGCCGGGTGGGCGGTAAAAATAATTGATTTTTGGAGCGGGATCACATCCCGGCTCCAACACGCCCACTTCCAGGTTTAACCCAGGCGTGTTTGGATGTGCGCCCGCAACAGACACCCGGAAGTCCCAACCACACTTAAAGCCAGCTGGCTGATACTTAAAGGGGCAATGTACCTCACTGCGATTGTTGAGGCACTTAATTTTTTAGAAATGTTGAACAAATTTAACCTTATCTGAAATAAAAACAGAAAATGCTGGAGAAGCTCAGCAAGTGAGGCAGCATCTGTGGAGAAAGAAACAGAGTTAACGTTTCAGGTCGAAGACCTTTCGTCAGAACTGGAAGATGTCAAAAGAGTTAAAGTTTTTAAGCAAGTTCAGAGCCAGGGAAAGGAGGGGGAGGAGGGAGAGGAGGGGAGGAAAGAGCAAAAGGGAAGGTCTGTGATAGGGTAGAGGGCACGAGCGATTAAATGACAAAAGGAATGATGGTGCAAGGCAAGGAATGTGTTAATGGGACAGGTTAAGAAACAAAAGATTGATCAGGAGTAGCTGTAAATGGCAGCAGCAGAACCATTACCAGCACTAGCTGACTGAAAAAATAGGAGCAGTGGTTATGATCTGATGTTATTGAAATCAATGTTGAGTCCTGAAGGCTGTAAAGTGCCTAAACGAAAGATGAGGTCCTGTTCTTCGAGCTTACGTTGAGCTTCATTGGAACCGTGTAAGAGGCCGAGGACAGAGAGGTCAGAGAAGGAGTGGGAAGGGGAATTAAAATGACAAGCGACCAGTCGGTCAGGGTCACGCTTGCGGACTGAATGGAGATGTTCAGCAAAGCGATCACCCAGTCTACGTTTGGTCTCCCCAATGTAGAGGAGACCGCATTGTGCACAGTGAATACAGTATATGAAATTGAAAGAAGTACAAGTAAATCGCTGTTTCACCTGGAAGGTGTGTTTGGGGCCCTGGACAATGGGAAGGGAGGAGGTGAAGGGGCAGCTGTTGCATCTCCTGTGCTTGCACAGGAAGGTGCCATGGGGAGGAGAGCAGGTGTTGTGGGTGATGGAAGAGTGGACCAGGGTGTCATGGAGGGAGCGGTCCCATCAATGCTGAAAAGGGAGGGGAGGGGAAGATATGTTTGATGGTGGGATCATGCTGGAGATGGCGGAAGTGGCGGAGGATGTTACGTTGAGTGTGGAGGCTGGTGGGTGGAAGATGGGGACAAGAGGGACCCTATCATGGTTCTGGGAGAGAAGGGAAGGGGCGAGAGCAGAAGTGCGGGAAATGGGACGGACACGGTCGAGGGCCCTGTCAACTACAGTGGAGGGGAATCCTCGGTTGAGGAAAAAGGAAGACATATCGGGAGCACTGGTGTGGAAGGTGGTATCGTCAGAACAGATGCGACAGAGATGGAGAAACTGGGAGAAGGGAATAGAGCCCTTATAGGAAGCGAGTTGGGAGGAAGTGAAATCAAGGACCTGTTTGCGTTTCCCATCGCTTCTGATTCATATCAGGTGAAAGCAGGCAGGAAGGACTAGATCCATGAGATGAGTACCTTTATTGCACTGCCTGTGGGTCAGGAGGAACATAAGAACATCACAAATGGGAGCATGAGTAGGCTATATGGGTCCTCGAGCCTGCTCTGCCATTCAATAAGATCATGGATGATCTCTGACCTCAACTCCACTTTCCCACCCTATCCCCACATCCCTTGATTCCCCTAGTATCCAAAAATCTATTGCTTTCATTTTTGAATATACTCAAGGACTGAGCATCCACAACCCTCTGGGGTAAAGATTTCCAAATAACCTCTGAGTGATGAAATTTTTTCTCATCTCAGTCCTAAATGGCCGATCCCTTATCCTGAGTCTATGAGCCCTAGTTCTAGGCTCTCCAGCCAGGGGAAACAGCCTCTCAGCATCAACCCTGTCAAGTCCTCTAAGAATTTTATACATTTCAATGAGATCACTTCTCATTCTTCTGAACTCCAGTGAATATAAGCCCATTCTATTCAATCTCTCCTCATAAGACAACCCTCTCATCCCAGAAATCAATCTAGTGAACCTTCATTGCACCCCTTCTAAGGCAAATATATCCTTCCTTAGGTAAGGAGACCAAAACTGTACACAGTACTCCAGGTGTGGTCTCACCAAAGCCCTATATAATTGCAGCAAGACCTCCTTACTGTTATACTCCAATCCCCTTGCAATAAAGGCTAACCATTTGCTTTCCTAATTGCTTGCTGAACCTGCATGTTAACTTTCTGTGATTCATGTAGAAGGACACCCAACTCCCTCTGATTACTAACATTTACCAATCTCTCACCTTTTGAAAAATATTCTGCTTTTCTATTCTTCCTACCAAAGTGGATAATTTCACATTTCCCCACATTGTACTCCATCTGCTACCTTCTTGCCCAATCACTTAACCTGTCTATATCCCTTTGCAGCCTCTTTATGTCCTCCTCACAGCTTACTTTCCCACCTTGTTTTGTATTGTCAGCAAACTTGGATACATTACACTCGGTCCCTTCATCTAAGTCATTGATATAGATTTAGCGACTTCATCCATCACTCGTTCACTTGGGATTGAGATGTTGCCACTGTGCTGTGTTACTGAAGGAATCAGAATGAAGAACCAGACTCGGATTGTTGTATTCCTCCGGAGGGAGCTGACTAATTTAATCTTTGGCAGCAGACTGACAGACAGACGTCACTGTTGTCAGATATACTTTCAAGTTAACAAAAAATAAAATCCTGTGGGTGCTGGAAATCTGAACTAAAAACAGAAATTGCTGGAAACACTCAGCGTGTCAGACAGCATCCAGGAGCAAAAGTGCTTCATCCAGGCCCAACAAGCTCACCTGGCGTGATCGGCTGACCCGTCCCAATGCTGGACTCCCCACGATGGTGGACATCACCCCCCCACCACACCCCGATGGTGGACCCCCCGATTTTCTCCAAGGCCCACCTGATGTTCTCCACGTACCCCACCTCCGATTTCTTCCAAAGCCCACGATCTCTCTCTCCCTCCCTCCCCCTCTTCGATTTGTGGCTCCTTTCCCTCCCGTTAAGCAGCCAGCCTGTCAATCTGGCTGCCTGGCGCATGGGAAACCCAAAAGCTCAAATACTCACCTTCACTTGAGTTGCGATCACAGATTGCGACACACTCATTTGGCTTCCGGGTTTCCCAGGCAAATACCTATAAACACGCTGGTTTTCTGGCTCCCAGCTATAATCATGCCCATTGTACCCGGTACAACCCCTCATCCTTTCACAGAGATACTGTCCTCTCCTCCAAACCTCGCAATTCATGCCATTCAGAGGCTGGGTATTCTGCAGCGAGTGGCTCACCTCCTGACTCCCCAAAGCCTTTCCACCATCTACAAGGCACAAGTCAGGAGTGTGATGGAATACTCTCGCTTGCTTGGATGAGTACAGCTCCAACAACACTCAAGAAGCTCAACACCATCCAGGACAAAGCAGCCCACTTGAATGGCACCCCATCCACCACCCTAAACATTCACTCCCTTCACCACCGGGGCACAGTGGCTGCAGTGTGTACCATCCACAGGATGCACTGCAGCAACTTGCCAAGGCTTCTTTAACAGCACTTCCCGAACCCGCGACCTCTACCACCAAGAAGGACAAGAGCAGCAGGTACATGGGAACAACACCACCTGCATGTTCAGCTCCAAGTCACACACCATCCCGATTTGGAAATATATCACCGTTCCTTCATCGTCGCTGGGTCAAAATCCTGGAACTCCCTTCCTAACAGCACTGTGGGAGAACCTTCACCACACGGACTGCAGCGGTTCAAGAAGGCGGCTCACCACCACCTTCTCAAGGGCAATTAGGGATGGGCAATAAATGCTGGCCTCGCCAGCGAAGCCCACATCCCATGAACGAATAAAAAAAAACATTTTTCTCCCCAGTTCTTCAAAATAACATTCCTCCCTTCCTCGCAGATTTCCTGCTGGCACTCTCCTGACCCACCACTTTTCATTTAATTCTGGCATTTTCCTTCCTGCTCACCACAAAATGCCACTGCCAGCTTCTCCCCTCTTTACCCCAAAAGAACCACTCCCTGCTCCTGTTCACTTCTCTCTCCCCTTCTTTGTCATTCATTTCCCCATATCTTCCCTCTTTATTCGCCATCCATTACCCCCCTTCATTGCCATCCATTCTTGCTGCCCACTCGGTCCACTCCTATCTTGATTGCTGCATTGTCTCATTACCATCCAGACCAACCATTATTCTTGCATTCCTCCAGATTATACATGGAAGTACTTTACTGGCTTTTAAACTTTGTGTATTTTTATGTGACAGATAGAGCGAGAGATCAAGAGAGAGGAAAGAGAGAAGAGAAAGGAAGAAAGAAAGAAAGAAAGATAGCTTCAGGCTACAGGAAAAGCTGAAACTACTTACTACAGAGGCCCGATTTTACCAGGCCTGCGGGTTTCCGGCGGGTTGGGTTTCGGGAGCGTGGTCAACACGCTCGGTGAAATTAGTGGGTTGCCCGCGCGATCGTAGCAGGCAATCCACTAATTGGATCCAATTACCTGCTCTTCCGGGCTCCGCGCTGCTGGTCTGCGCGTCGGGCGGGCTGCGCATGCGCAGTGCGATCTGTCAGCTGGAGGCTCTCTAGTTAAAGGGGCAGTCCTCCACTGACAGATGCTGCAACCAATAGAACACATTACAGCATGGAGCAGCCCAGGGGGAAGGCTGCTCCCAGTTTAATGATGCCTTACCCCAGGTATCACCAGATGGGGTGAGGAGGAGGGGGAGGACAGAGATCTTCCACCCGGCGGGCGGGAGGAAGCGGCCTGCCTCTGCCACCAAGAAGGCCTGGCTCTAGGTGGCAGAGGAGGTCACCTGCACCACCAACATACCGCCCACCTGCATACAGTGCAGGAGGCGCTCCAATGACCGCAGTAGGTCAGCCACAGTGAGAACACGTAGTCTTTCCCCTACACTCCGTCTGCCACAACACTGCCCCCACCCCACATCTCCTTCGGCACCGCCAACACCACACTGTCACATCACCCCTCATACCCACTCAAACCCCATCCTCATCTTACCTGCACCTACACACCTCGCCACTAACACGCAACCCAATCCTCATATAATCTCATGGCTCTATCCCATACGCACCCTCTCGTGCATCTCCCTCACGGCCAGCCTCACTCAACCTGCCACCACCTGTGCTGCAGCCACAGGGCATGCATCACATATGTGCAGTAGGCAGCGTAAGGCAAACGTGTCGTGAGCATGAAGGGGATGCACAAGGGTGTTTGAGGGTTTGTCATGGGTGTTACCTATATTGAATTTCAGAACAACTCACATAACACATTATATTGGCACCACCACTGCCATGTCTCCGCGAATCCTGTCTGTTTTGTGCAATAATGCCCGCTCCTGGGTATCACTATGAGGACCCACCACTGATGCCACCCATTGTGTCACTGCAGAGTAGGTGCAGGTGTATTTGCAGGGCTCTTCCGCGCAGACGACTGAGAGACATCGGCGGTGTACCCGGCTGCACCCTGGAAGGATGCGGAGGAGAAGTTGTGGAGGGCAGTGGTGACTTTGGCAGCGACAGGTAAGCAGATGGTGCTGGGGCCAGCCAGGAGCAGCTCGGCATGAAAGAGGCTGCAGATGTCCACGACTACATGTCGAATGAATCTGCGCCTCCGTGTGCACTGCTGCTCAGAGAGGTCCGGGGAGCTGCGCCTCGGTCTGTGGACCCTGTGGCGAGGGTAGTGCCCTCTGCGACGCGTCTCTCTCTGCGGTTGCCCTCCCTCCTGCTGTACAGGTGGATGTGTCACAGCACTCTGTTGTGGAGCTCCACGTGTCAGAGGTGGACGGGGTGGATGGCGAGGCTGGTGATGCTGTTCGCCCTCCGAGGGGGTCATGACTGCAGCTACGACGGCCCCCATCCACAATATGTACATCTGAGGGGGTCCACAAGGTAGGCACATGTCTCCGGACCCCGGGGTGAGTGTGCAGTTTGGTGACTTTGACCGTCAGGAGGAGGGTGGTGGAGGCCACACTTTGTCCCAAGTGACAGAGTGGCCTCCTGCAATGGGTGAGGGTCTCCCTCCCACCCTCCTGTCAAATGGACCTTTGCAGCTGCCACAGGCTGACGGCTGCAACACGTCCAGTTCAACTAGGACTGTTTCCCCCAGTGTGTGAAACAGTCCCATGTTTCTCCACAATCATCGTTCACCTGACGAAGGAGGAAGCCTCCGAAAGCTTGTGAATTTAAAATAAAATTGCTGGACTATAACTTGGTGTTGTAAAATTGTTTACAAATCTCCAAAATCACACACAGTCCCTTAATCAGGTCAGTTAATGACCTGAACAAGCAAAATAAATACACTCAAGTGGCATCCCACTGGCTTTAATTGCCTGCGGGATTCCCACCAGCGGGGGCTACGCACGCACCCCCGCACGTCATCGGGGAACCCGGAAGTGGGCGGGATCGTGCCTGGATATCGGGATTTTCGGGGCCCCCCCGCTGGAAACGCACAGGAAACCCGCCGGTAAAATCGAGCCCCAGGCCTCAGGGAGTCTCTCAGAATACTGACACAATTAATGTCTGCATGGATCTGTCAGCATTAAATTTATTCTAAGGCAACTTTCACATTTGATTTGTAAAAAGAACTTTGCAAATTACAATACATAAAAATGTTCTGGACAATACCAATTATAAATCATTTTAAAATAATTAATGTTGCAGATATTTGTTTGGTTGGTGGCTTTTATCTTTTACAATCCATCCATAAACGTGGGTGTCCCAGGATGGCATGAGACTGGGATTGAAGGAACTTGCTGCAAATTCATTCTTCTCAATCTTAATTTCCTTGGGGATAATGTGCAGGATAATAGATGGGGAGGAAGAAGTTACAAGGCAGTAACACAATCACTGGGTTCAGCAAACAGCCAGCATTGTAACACTGAACTCTCTCTGAACTCGTTGATTGGGTTACAGCCTTTACCTTCCTCTCTGGTATCTGGTATTACAAGCAATTTGTGTTTGTGATGATTTACAGAAAGTAAATGAAATGCAGTGTCTCAACTCAGCCTCCCTGTTATGGTTGTGTTCTTTAACGTGGCTCAGTACAGTTCATTGATCAGAGTTCAGTTATGGCTTCTGTGCACGTGTTTAGTGGATGTTCCCATTTGTCGCTCTTGCCCCCCAACCCTTACAAAAAAAAAAGCCTGCTTCCATGGGTACAAGAGACCAAAAAATGTTTCTTAGGCTTTCTGCATCATATACAACTCACATATAAGTGGACCATATATAATGCTGTCACATTCAAGATTATCATCTACAAATCCCAATCCATTCTTCCAAGGGTTCAGGCTGAGAGGGGTGGAGGGATGCAACAACTTGAAATTTATCCAATCTTGGCCTCAAGATTATTGTCAACACATTGTGTGTTTATAAATAAAAGACATAAAAAAGCTGCTCTAACATCTTGACAGGGCTGATAATGCCCTTTACGGTCAGGTTATAGTGTGGGGATGTCATTCTGTAGAGTTGAAGCAGCACCTGTGACAGTTTAGTGATGTAGATTTGAGAAGTATCATTGCTAAGTGTCCTATGGTCCCCTGAGATGTGGCCATTATCCTGGTACTGTCTTGTTGGTCGAGGCTGTTTTCGTTGTTTAATCAGATAAGAACTTCTTAGGAAGCAGATTGAAAACTCTAGATTGCTGTTGGTTACAATCAAAATCCAAAGTCTGAAATGCAACTTGTTGTTTTTCGGTAAACCACTTTTCTTAATCACTCCCCAACCCAAATATTTCCAGAGATACATTCCCTTCTCTCTCCCACAATAGAAGGGATTTGGTGAACACTTGGTGAATACCTCTTCAGACTTAAGAAAAATCAGCTACATTTCCCCCAGTCTTAAGCCCTAAGGGAATGAGTGAATAAGGCAACTTAGATAAGCACCACCCACCCCCCAATCCCTATGATGACTAAGGGGGTTCCCCTAGTCACTGAGTAGCTAAGTGCACCACAGACTAGGAAGATCCCAATTCCATCTCTGATTTATATAGCACTTTCAGATATCAGGCAGGGTAGCACAGGAGGTACTGCAATTGGCCGCAGTGTCCTAGGCCTAAGGAATAAACATCCAACTGGGGCTCACTGCTCCCCTGCTGACCCCGAAGGAAAGTCTACGTGTGTGTGTGAGTGATGGGCAAGGCTAGCATCAGGTTTGGTTGTTCCTCCATTATCAAGTAGTCCACCAACACTCACCGTCTAGCTTTCCACATCCAGAATGACCACTTGAGTGGTGTACCCGTGCCCGTGGAACTGTACTTATCACCTTTAGGGGAGAAGGTAAGATAAGAAGGAAGAGGGCAAGGGAAGCTGTCCCAACATAAAAGAATCTGCAATTCAAAGCTTGCTGTAGCCATGGTGTGCCATTATTTTTTTCACACAGCATAACTAAACTGGCTTGTATGCAGTAATACTATCACATAATGATTCCCCATTAAACATCATGCAGCCAATTACAAGATGCTTCCCCTCTTTAGTCATAGTGGAACATTTCAGCCTCAATTAAGAAGGTACTTTCAGAATATTTCACAGACACTTTACCAGGCCATATGGATATAGTCCAATTTCCACAAGCTTATCTCCGTGGCAACCAACAACTGAGTTCATATTTCTTGCCCATAATAGTTAAACATTAATACATACTATTACACTTGATTAGGTTACAGTAGGAATATATAGCAACAGCAATTAGTTGTAATCTAATAATTACAATTTGTAAATTACTTTGATTGGGATGGTGACAGATAGAGGGCTTGGAAACAATGTGGATGTGGAGCGAATGCTTAGAACTAACACTGAAATGATCTCAGTAATTAATGCTCCACCCAGCCCTCTTGGCTGAGCTGTTGTGCTTTTCCCACTGAATCGTTCCATTACAGAAAGAAATCTAAACTCGTAAAGAGGTTAACTGTTACTTCACCTTTCCATGAAGAGCCATAAAATTCATTGGAAGCTCACTCAGGCTTGGGATTTGAAAATTGGCCGGCACCCGTTTGCTGCAAGCTCATCTTGTGCTCGAATCAAAAACTTAGAAAAAAGCTCTTTGCTTTCGTAATAGTTAAAGGTGGAACATAAATGGTGAAACAATGAGAAATGGCATCAACATCAGAGATCCATTGCTATGATCTTGAATTAGTTGATGCCTCTCCATCTTTTCAGTTATTTATATGTCCTTTTCTTCAATTCCCATGTATTGTTCACCATTCCATCAGCTAACGCAAGTTTTAAAATTGTCATCCTTGTTTTCAAATCCCTCCATGGCCCCACCCCCTCCACACTCTGTAACCTCCTCCAGTCCTACAACCCTCCGAGATCTCTGCACTCCTCCAATTCTGGCCTCTTGCGCATCCCCCATTTCTATCGCTCCACCATTGGCGGCTGTGCTTTTAGCTGCCTGGGTCCTAAGCTCTGGAATTCCCTCCCTAAACCTCTCTGCCTCTCCATCTCTCTCTCCTCCTTTAAGACGCTCCTTAAAACATACCTCTTTGACCAAGCTTTTGGTCACCTGTCCTAATATCTCCTTATGTGGCTCGGCATCAAACTTTGTTTGATAACCCTCCTGTGAAGCGCCTTGGAATGGTTTACTACGTTAAAGGCGCTATATAATTGCAAATTGCTGCTGTTATGTTGTAGATGGCCTGTTCTGTGTGAATTATTCAGTACCTTTCCCTATTGACCTGCCCCAAGAACAGGAGTACACCACTTTGAAAGCTGTAACTGTCACTCCATCCCAAAGCACATTGGCAATCAGCTTCCTGCGGCATGTCACCTTAGTCCTCATGTAAACTCAAAAGCAGGTTCCTCTTCTGTCCATCCAAGTTAGTTGTGCTCCAGTCCCATTTGCACATGAGGGCATTAGGAGGCCAGTTTCATCTGGTTATTCTTGGCTGGACCTGCTGCCTTTAGTACACACCCAGTTCAATTTTTGAATGACAGTTACATTGAAGATTCTATTTACCTCCATAAGAGTTACATATAGTTATATAGCATTTGCAGGACAGAAACAGGCCATTTGGCCCAACTAGTCTGTTTATGCTCCACACGAGCCTCCTTCCACCCTACTTCATCTAACCCTATCTGCATATCCTTCTATTCCTTCCGCCTTCATGCACTTATCTAGCTTCCCCTTAAAGGCATCTATGCTTGCTTACATTCTGCTTTCAGTGCAAATTCTAAACTCCTTAGAGCTGTGGGTTTCAGTAGGGTGGAATGCAATTCATGAGATTACAATGACTTGATGATATCCAAAGCAAAATTAAATACCAGGGTCCCATTTTCCACCAGCTGCAATAAGTATAATTGAAGTTTGCATCACCGAAAATTGATTCATGCCCATCACAGACACATGAGAGGGGGGAAAGATTTCCTCTGGTCACTGTGTGTTGGCAAAATCCTAAACCCAGCTGCAAGATTTCCTCTGGTCCATATTTCTAACAAATATGTAAATATGTTCTTTTATTGTGCTTTTATGATTTTAAGACAAAAAAAGACTTTAATTTATATAGTGCCTTTTATGACCCCTAGATGTCCGAAAGCACTTTACAGCCAATGATGTACTTTTGAAGTGTAGTCACTGTTGTAATGTGGGAAACGCCGCAGCCAATTTGCGCACAGCCAGGTCCCACAAACAGCAATATGATAATAACCAGATAAACTGGTATTTTTTTGTGATGTTGGTTGAGGGATAAATATTGGCCAGGACACCGGGGGGGATCTCCCCTTCCCTTCTTCGAAATAGTGCCATGGGATGATTTCCATCCGTCTGAGAGGGCAGATGGAGCCTCGGTTCAATGACTTGTCCAAAAGACGGCACCTCCAACAGTGCAGCACTCACTCAGTACTGCTCTGGAGTACTAAAAATATCAACCATGGGAAGTCTTCCCACAGGGGGAGGGGTAAAGGCTCCAGAAGGATTATATTGTAGTTGGCTCCCTTTCTGAAGCAAGCAAAATAATACAACAAAAGGGGAATTAGGGCAGCTTCTAAGTGAGTCAGGGTTTTGAATGCCCCACTATTTAATTTGCTTTCTGTTCAGGTGAGGCCAACTTACAAGTGGTCCAATGACCTGTTGTTTATCAATCTATATATATTTCTGGAATTCAAACATTGCTCTCCCTTCATTTGTCTCTGGCACACTTTTCAACACACCCAATAATGCGGGGCGTTAGTGTGCTGAAGGTGAGTTATAATGCTAATTTTCTGTAGGTGTGCACCCAATAGGAAAATGCATAGAATCACAGAATCATAGAAAGGTTACAGCATGGAAGGAGGCCATTCAGCCCATCGAGTCCACGCCGGCTCTATGCAAGAGCAATCCAGCTAGTCCCACACCCCCGCCCTATCGCCGTAGCCCTGCAAATATTTTCCTTTCAAGTACTTATCCAGTTCCCTTTTGAAGGCCATGATTGAATCTGCCTCCACCACCCCCTCAGGCTGTGCATTCCAGATCCTAACCACTTGCTGTGTAAAAAAGTTTTTCCTCATGTCACTTTTGGTTCTTTTGCCAATCACCTTCAATCTATGTCCTCTGGTTTTTGATCCTTCCGCCAATGGGAACAGTTTCTCTCTATCTATTCTGTCCAGGCCCTTCATGATTGTATGTTTAGCACAATTAAGCCTACGGTTCATTTCATTCTGTTCCTGTGCACATTAAAAAAAAAAGCAGTGTTGAACCCTAAATGATTCTAATTGCCTCATGTTTCTGCTGTTTAAATACAATGAACTCTTAGAAATACTGGAAAAAATCCAAATATCGTTGGAATGCTGATTCGCTTGGAAAGCAGTGGATGAAACGTTTCCCTGTGATCGGAGCTCGATGTGTCTGTTGAATTCATCATTCACAAGAGTTTGAAGCACCATCAGTTCTTTTCCAGGCCACTGCTGGTGCAGTGCCCCAAGGGCAAGCAACAGGAACGCTTCAACTAGAGGGATGAAAAGCCGTCTTCTGTCTGGAGACCGTGTGATGTTGGGCGTTACAATACTGTTGTCACTGGGTTCAAATCCACTCCAAATTGGCAAATTCCTCCATCCTTCTCTGACAAGCTAGAGTACGGATTTGCATTCACCAGTGGGTTCAAGTCAATGTTCGGATGAAATACCTCTGTCTGCTATTTTAAAAAAAAGGCATCAAGAGCTTTTTAGGTCTTCCAAATGTTTTCATATCACTCAGGTTATATCTGGCAACATTCAGCCACTTTTTTTGAATGTTTCCCATGATCACAGAAATTTTCCTTGTCAGATTCTTTCTCTCACTCTTCCTGTAACTGTCTGTCTGCTTGTTTTTCATTTTCTAACTTCTTCTGTTTTTCTTTTCTCTGTTTTCACTATTCCCTTCACCCTCCATATGGCTCTCATACATTTTCTCACTGTTGTCTCTGTATCTCTGCTTTCACTTATATTTTTTCCAGTCTTCCTTCTGTAAGTTTTTTCTTGTCTCTGCCCTCTCCCCCAGTCTGTATGCCTTTCATACAATCTCTCTACATATGCCTACATATATCTTTAGGTATGTATCTCTGTATCTCCTTTTTCTTTCACCTCCTATGAAGATCTGAAGTTAGAATCTGGATGACAAAACTCTGAAAGTCAGAGATACTATTTTATATCTCCTTGGATACAAAGGAGGGAGCAGTACGCCAGGTCCTGTGGCTGAGATGGGGGAAGTAATGTGTATTAGGTGATCATACCATGAGGGAATGGTGGTTCTGGCGTGAGAAGGAGTGGAGATCCAGGGTCTTAAAGGTAACCACGGACTGCATTTAGGGATGGAAGGGAGAGGGACTCTCAGATATGCTTCTATTCCAGGCCAAATGGTCTTCTTGTTTATCTCACACTGGATCTGGAAACACAGGTTCGACTGATCCTGAGGGACTCTGCAAATTTTTTTCCAGTAATGAAGCAGCCTATTCCAGCCCACAGCAGCACTTGGACAACATCCAGGTTTAGGCTGATAAGTAGCAGTTAACATTCATGCAAATTGGCTTAGGGACAAACAGATCAGAGAGTTAAACGCGTGTCTCAAAGAATGATGTGGGAGGATGGGGTTTTGATTCATGGGGCACTGGCACCAGTACCGGGGAAAGAGGGAGCTGTTCTGACGGGATGGGCTCCACTTAAACCGGGCTGGGACCAGCGCCCTGGTGAATTGAATAACTAGGGCTGTAGATAGGGCTTTAAACTAAAAAGGGTGGGGTGGGGGGTGGGGTGGAGAGGTCAGGGGGAATTTAGAAATCTAATGAGAAAAGTTAAGACAATAGAACAGTGTACTGACCTGGGTAAAGATAAGCAGTGTGAGGCAAGAAGGGACAGAGAGTTTATCAATAATAGTGCAACAACAAGTAAGGGCAAAGCAGGAAAAAATGGTAAAAAGTCAAAATGAAAGGCTCTTTATCTGAATGCATGGAGCATTCGTAACAAGATAGATGAATTAATTGCACAAATAGAGATAAATGGGTTTGACCTAATAGCCATTACAGAGACACGTTTGCAAAATGACCAAGGTTGGGAACTAAATATTCCAGGGTACATGACATTTAGAAAAGACAGGCAGAATGGAAAAGGAGGGAGTGTAGCCCTAATAATAAAGGATGACATAAGGATAGTAGTGAGAAAGGACATTGGCTCGGAGGATCAGGAAGTAGAATCAGTATGGGTGGAAATTAGAAATAACAAGGGGCAGAAAAACACTGCGGGGAGTTGTTTAAAGTAGCAATACCATTGAACAAAGTATGAATTATGAAACAATGGAGCTTGTAACAGAGGAAATGCAGTCATCATGGGGGACTTTAATCTGCATATAGACTGGGCAAATCAAATTGGCAATGGTAGTTTGGAAGACGAGTTCATGGAATGTATTCGAGATGGTTTCCTAGAGCAATATGTCATGGAACCAACCAGGGAACAGGCTACTTTAGATCTTGTATTGTGTAATGAGATAGGATTAATTAATAATTGCACAGTAAAAGAACCTCTGGAGAAGAGTGATCATAATATGATAGAATTTCACATTCAATTTGAAAGTAACGTACTTAAGTCAGAAACTAGAGTCTTAAACTTAAATAAAGCCAATTGCATAGGTATAAGGGGCAAATTGTCAAAGGTAGATTGGAAAATTAAATTAAAGGGCTTGAAAGTTGAAAAGTAATGACAAACATTTAAAGAAATAGTTCAATATTCTCATCAAAGTATACATTCCATTAAAAAATAAAAATGATCCACAAGCGGATAACTAAAGAAATTAAGTTGAGTATTAGATTGAAAGAAGAGGCGTATAACGTTGCCAAGAAGAGTAATAAGCCTGGGGATTGGGAAAGTTTTAAAAACCAACAAAGGATGACCAAAAGTTTGATAAATAGGGAGAAAATAGAATATGAAAGTAAACTAGCAAGAAATATAAAAACTGATTGTAAGAGCTTCTACAAGTATGTAAAAAGGAAGAGAGTAGCAAAAGTAAACGCTGGTCCCTTAGAGGCTGAGACAGGAGAAATTATAATGGGGAATCAGGTAATGGCAAATGCGTTAAACAAATATTTTATATCTGTCTTCACAGTAGAAGACACAAAAAGCATACCAAAAATAGTGGGGAACCAAAGGGTTAATGAGAGTGAGGAACTTAAAACAATTAATATCAGTAAGGAAAAAGTACTGGACAAACTAATGGGACTGAAAGCCGATAAATCCCCTGGACCTGATGGCCTACATCCTAAGGTTCTGAAAGAGATGGCTGCAGAGATAGTGGATGTATTGGTTATGAACTTCCAAAATTCTCTAGATTCCAGAACAGCCCCAGTGGACTGGAAGGTAGCAAATGTTATCCCGCTATTCAAGAAGGGAGGGAGAGAGAAAACAGGGAACTACAGGTCAGTTAGCCTGACATTGGTCATCGGGAAAATGCTGGAATCCATTATTAGGGAAGTGGTAACAGGGCACTTAGAAAATTATAATATGATTAGGCAGAGTCAACATGGTTTTATGAAAGGGAAATCATGTTTGACAAATTTATTAGAGTTTTTTGAGGATGTAACTAGCATGGTAGATAAAGGGGAACCAGTGGATGTAGTATATTTGGATTTTCAAAAGGCATTCGTTGAGGTACCACATAAAAGGTTGTTACACAAAGTAAGGGCTCATGGGTTGGGGGGAATACTTTAGTGTGGATAGAGGATTGGTTAAAGGACAGAAAACAGAAAGTAAGGATAAATGGGTCATTCTCAGGTTGGCAGGCTGTAACTAGTGAGGTGCTGCAAGGATCAGTGCTTGGGCCTCAGCTATTTACAATCTATATCAATGACTTAGATAAAGGGACCGAATGTAATGTATCTAAGTTTGCTGACAATAAAAAGGTAGGTGGGAAAGTAAGCTGTGAGGAGGACACAAAGAGTCTGCAAAGGGATATAAACAGATTAAGCGAGTAGGCAAGAAGGTGGCAGGTGGAGTATAATGTGCGGAAATGTGAGGTTATTCACTTTGGTAGGAAGGATAGAAAAACAGAATATTTTTTAAATGGTGTAAAACTATTAAATGTTGGTGTTCAGAGAGACTTGGGTGTCCTCATACAAGAAACACAAAAAGTTAATATGAAGGTACAGCAGGCAATTAGGAAAGAAAATGGCATTTTGGCCTTTATTGCAAGGAGGTTGGAGTACAAGAATGAGGATGTCTTACTACAGTTGTACAGGGCTTCAGTGAGACCTCACCTGGAGTACTGTGTACAGTTGTGGTCTCTTTACCTAAGGAAGGATATACTTGCCTTGGAAACGGTGCAACAAAGTTTCTCTAGATTAATTCCTGGGATGAGAGGGTTGTCCTATGAGGCGAGGTTGAGTAGAATGGGCCTATGCTCTCTGGAGTTTAGAAGAATGAGACGTGATCTCATTGAAACATGTAAGATTATGAGGGGGCTTGACAGGGTTGATGCTGAGACATTGTTTCCTCTAGCTGGAGAGTCGAGAACTAGGGGTCATAGTCGCAGGGTAAGGGGGCGGCCATTCAAAACTGAGATGAGGAAGAATTTCTTCATGCAGAGTTCTGTGAATCTTTGGAATTCTCTACCCCACAGGGCTGTGGATGCTGTGGGGTCATTGAATATATTCAAGGCTAAGATGGATAGATTTTTGGACTTTAAGGGAATCAAGGGATGTGGTGATCGGGCGGGAAAGTGGAGTTGAGGTCGAACATCAGCCATGATCTGATTGAATGGCGGAGCAGGCTCGACGAGCCGTATGGCCTACTCTTGCTCCTATTTCTTATGTTCTTATGTTCCTAACATCCTGTGGGTCACCTCTGACCACCAGTTTTATTGGGCTAGCCATATCAATGCCAAGGTAACAAGAGTAGGGCAGAGACTGGGCACTCTGCGATGAATGGCTTACCTCCTGACCCCTCAAAGCCTTTCCATCATCTACAAGACTTAGGTCAGAAGTGTGCTGGAATACTCACCACTTGCCTGGATGGCCGTAGCCGCAACACTCATAAAGCTCAACACCATCTAGGATGGAGCAGTTCACTTGATTGGCACCCTTGCCACTGGATTTGATGTTCACTTCCTCCACCAATGGTGCACTGTGACTACAGTATGTAAGGTTTACAGCCCATGGTTTCTTGTTCAGCAACACCCAGACCAGCGACCTCTGCCACCAAGAGGGACAAGTGTAGCAATATCATTGCAACACCATTATTTCCAAGTGCGCTTCCAAATCACATACCATGCTGACTTGGACATACACCGTCATTCTTTCATCGTCGTTGGGTCAAAATTCTGAAATGCCCCATCTAACAAAATTGTTGAGCACCATCCACACAGCAGTACAAGTGCAGAAGGCCAACCACCACTCCTCACAGTAATTGCGGATGGGCAATAAATGCATCTTTGCCAGTGTCACCCACAACCCAGTGCAAATAAAATAAATACACTGATGAGAGAACAAAAATTGGGTGGGGGCTGGATTCTATGGCTGGGAGAGAGCAGGATGCTGAGAAGAAGTGAGGAGACTGCATAGTTAGCAGAAACTAATCAGATGGACTTGCCACAAGACCAATCAAATGGGAAATTTAATGATTGTATGACCAATCAGAAGCAAAGGACGTGACTATTAAGTATTTTATACTTTTCTCAAAGTCTCTTCTCCATTAAATGCATGCACACACACATACACACATATAACCCATTGTGAATTCTTTCTGGGCTCGCGTCGAAAGAATATTAAAATTACTGTTACTCCCTCAAGATTCTTCCAGTGCGTATTTTGCTGTATCTGTTAAATTTTGTGAGAGAACATCTGACAGAAAAGATAAATTGTTTTAATCAGATTGTTTGCCCTGAAACATCTGAATTTCAGTGTAAGTAATGACAGTGAGCGTTTGGTATGAAAATTGTATTGCTAAGCTTCATTGATCCACTTAATGAGAATACTTTACTGTCAGATATTGAATTAACACTTTTAAGGGATGTTTCTGTCCTCTTGAAAAAAAATAGTGTTCAATTATTCATCAACTATGTCCTCCTTTCTAAAAAAAAATTCCTGCAAGAAAATGTAGTGAATATTTTTCATTAAATAGCTACATTTTAACTTGTGATGGAAGGAAGAGAAAAACCTTGGGTCCTGAAATTACACCCTAGGACACTAGAATATAATACATTCCTCTAAAATTGGTTTCTCTCTGCTAAAAAAGCAAAGGGAAGAATTTTAGATGAGTGGGCTAAGCATTCATCTGTTAGTTATGACAATTGTGAAATTTATGCTTTTATTTCACAGGGTATTTTAAAATAACTAGAGTTAAGATGGAACCTTAAGAACAGGAGCTAAGGGCCAATCTTCACTTTGGGCGGACTTTGGGCGGGTGGGCGGACAGCAGGAGGAGCATTCCTGCCATCCGCCTGCAGTCCTTGCTGAGGTACCTGAACCGTTTTGAGGGCTGGGCCTCATTTCAATGTGAATGGCGAATATTGATTGCAGAACCAGTGCTCACAGGCATCTCGCAGTTTGGGGCAAGGGGTGGGAAATCCTTTGGCTATGATGTGGATTAATTTGGGACTTGGGCGGGGGAGGAGGCAATCACAGGGGGACAGAGTGAGCTCCTCTTGGCCTAGGGTTGCCAACTCGTGTTGGATGTATTCCTGCAGGTTTCATCGCGTGACTCCCTCACCTCCCACTGCCCCCATACTCCCACCATTGGTTGTCCAACACGTCCAACCTCATGGCGCACCATCTTCCCACACCAATTGGAAAGCGAAGAGACTCTTTAAGAATCAATTGGATGGTCCTTGACTGTCAAACAGCCTTTTTCCCCCAACTCCTATATTTTTATAAGCAAAAGTGTTCAAAGAAAATGAAAAAAAACATTATTTTTTTAATGCTCCTATGATTTTTCACCCGGTTTGCTCGCAAGCAGTGTCCTGGAGATTAATCTTCAATTCCCAAAGATTCCAGGATGATCCTTGAGTGTTGGAGACCCTATCATTGCCCCATAAAAAACCCTGAAAAATCTTTTCCTTGCCTTCTGTTGAGCAGCCTGCAGTGGTCCCTATAAGGACCATTCATTATTTCTCGCATTGTACGTCTGTTGCACGCCCTGCATGTTGCTGCCCGAAAATTGTATCTGGGTCCTACAATTGGTGAAGACCTGGGCTGCCTCATTGAAGAAAATGGCGCGAGCAGACCAGAAGCGGGAACTGGGCAGTAGGGACCATGCCATGATTTTGCAGGCACTATCACTCTGTTCCCGCCATGCATTGGACCTCAAAATCAGGGCCAGTCTATATAGAATTACATAAAATTACATAGAATGTACAGCACAGAAACAGGCCATTCAGCCTAACTGGCCTGTGCCGGTGTTTATGCTCCACAAGAGACTTCTCCCTCCCTTCTTATCTAATCCCATCAACATATCCTTCTTTTTCTTTCTCCCTCGTGTTTATCTAGCTTCCCCTTAAATGCACCTATGCAAGTTGCCTCAACTACTCCTGTGGTAGCGAGTTCCACATTCTAATCACTCTCTTGGTAAAGAAGTTTGTCCTGAATTCCCTATTGGATTTATTAGTGACTATCTTATATTTATGGCCCCCTAGTTCTGGTCTCCCCTGCAAGTGGAAGCATCTTCTCTATGCCTACCCTATCAAACCCTTTCATAGTCTTCAAGCCCTCTATCAGGTCATCCCTCATTCTACTTCTTTCTAGAGAAAAGAGCCCCAGCCTGTTCAATCTTTCCTGATAGTTATAACCTCTCAGTTCTGGTATCATCCTAGTAAATCTTTTTTGCACCTTCTCCAGTGCCTCTATTTCTTTTTTATAATATGGAGACCAAAACTGTTCACAGTATTCCAAGTCTGGTCTAACCAAGGTTTTATACAAGTTTAACGTAACTTCTCATATTTTCAATTCTATCCCTCTAGAAATAAACCCCAATGCTTTGTTTGCCTTTTTTTCTGGCCTTATTAACCTGCGTTGCTACTTTTAGTGATTTGCGTATCTGTATTCTGTAAGTGGTTTTCTCGGGCATACCGAAAACACACCTCTTACTATAAGTTCTGGAACGATAGGGATTATAAGGACAGATCAGACTCGGACATTTCGGGCTCAACCGTATTGTGTTTAATAAGATTAACAATGACACTAGTAAACAGTACAAACAGTACAACCCTGGCTTGTCCAATACGCCCTACCGTGCTAAATTACCACGGCCTAATAAGAGAAACCTAACACAGGACCCCCCAGCACTAAAACTCTCTAATGTTTGGTTGAGACTTACAACCACCCCCTCACACAGCTAAGTGGTCTTGTGGATGTGTAGGCGCAGGCAATATGCTCACCCCGATTGCCCATTGTTGCTTGTAGCTTCTTCCTGCACGTCTCGCTCCTGGTTCTGTACCGCCGATGCAATATCCAAGTTCCAGTTTGAGTCAAGGTCCATTGATGAGGGATGAAGAGCAGCGCTCAGCTTCTGGTGGTGTTCTGTTGAATCGAGCCAAGCCGCACTCGGGAGACTCGCTGTAGATTGATGCTGAGGAGCAGAGAGCAGAGAGCAGAGCGCAGAGACCTATACTGATCGATGTATTGACTCAAGTGATCTGTCTGGACCCCCCCGACGCCGCCCCAACGCCCCCCCCCCCACCCCCGTGGCCTGGAGTGACTCATAACCTTTGAAATCTTTGTGAAAAATGCTATTTCGTTTTCCCATTCCAAGGCCTCGCACCTGGAGAGACAATGGGAGCTGATTACTGGGTGTCTGTCGTTTCCTGCTTGCTTAACTGGCTTCTCTCCTGGAAGACAATGGCCCAGCCATCTCCTGCCTTCCACCAGGAGACTGAGTGTCCCTGAGTTACCTCTCGGGGTATTGTTCCCAGTAATCATGTTAAATGGTGATGATGTCAATCAGCCTGGGTTCCCTTCCAGCCAGCCTGTCAATGTGAAATGTCCATTTGCATATGAATGCACCTTAGTCAGGATAGCCCGGCTCGAAACTCCTGCCAGTCAATCCTGTTCTCTGACCCACTCCCACAAGCTTGCCAAACAGTACAGTTCTTGCTTGGGGGCATTGGATTTAAAATATGATTCATAAAAATGGCCAGAACGCTGGTGCTACAACTCCCAGATTCCTCTGCTCCTCTATGCCATTTAGACTCTTATTTTCCAAGGAGTATGTGGCCTCCTTATTCTTCCTACCAAAATGTACCACCTCACACTTACCTATATTGAAATTAATTTGCCAATTCCACACCCATTCTGCAAGTTTATTAATGTCTTCCTGTATTTTGTCGCAGTCCACCTCAGTATTAACTATACCCCCCAATTTGGGATCATACACAAATTTTGAAATTGTACTTCCGATTCCTGAGTCCCAATCATTTATGGCCTCAGCGCTGATTCTTGTGGAACACCAATTCCCACCTTTTGCCAGTCTGAGTAACTGCCTTTAACCCCTACTCTCTGTTTTCTGTTTTGTAGCCAGCTTGCTATCCATTCTGCTACTTGTCCCCTGACTCCACATGCACTGACCTTAGTCATGAGTCTACTATGCGGTACCATATCAAAGGACTCTTGAAAATCCAAATATATTACATCTATTGCACTACCCTTGTCTACCCATTCTGCTCCTTCTTCAAAGAATTCAATAAAGTTGGTCAAGCATGACCTTCCCTTTTGAAATCAGTGCTGACTATTCTTTATTGTATTTTCGGATTCTAGATCTTTTTCTATTGCACTTTGAGTAAAGATGCCATTATCTTTCCTACCACCAATGTTAAACTAACTGGCCTATAGTTCCCTGGACTTGCTCTATCTCCCTTTTTAAATATAGGAATCATATTAGCTGTCCGCCAGTCCTCTGGAACTATTCCATATCTGAGAAAACTAGGAAATTAGTCAAGATAAAAGGGACTTTGTTCTAAATGCAAATTGGGGCATTAAGAAATGAAAGTCTCCCTTAAATTCTGCACTTTGATCATGATTGGCAGCTCTGACTTCAGGAGCTCTTCAACTGAATAAGAATTATCGGGTTTGTCTCTAGTTTTTAGTTCTGGCAATTGATCCAAATTCCATGACTAAATGCACAACAAAGCACCTTGATGCTCTATGCGAGAGACAGACCTGGGCATCCTAAGGCCCTGTTTTTCAGAATCTGTAAGAAATACCATTCTGAAAAAAGGGCTTCCTTTGCGCACTGATTATAGTTCATTGTTTTATTTTTTTAATATTATGCTTTAATACTTCACCTGTAAATAAATCTGACCAAGTAGTTCTAGCCTGAACATGGTGGTGATCTGATGGCATGCTATTCTCTGCCTTTAGATGTAATGAAGAACGTGGTGGAGATCCCATATGTGATCTAGTGAAAAGTATACACTGCTTAGGGCTCAGTGGTTAATCTAAGCACACTGAGCCTGAGATGGCTGGAATAAAACAGCCATAGGCCGCAACTTACAGGAGACTATGGAATCTATTTTGACTTTTGGGTGACCGACTGGCAGGGTGCCCTGGTTGGCTTCCAGTTCCAATAGCGAGGAGGCCCTGGTGATTTTGAGGCCCCCTGTCTCATTTAAATCTGTGATGTGGAGATGCTGGTGATGGACTGGGGTTAACAATTGTAAACAATTTTTTTTTCCTTTTTTTTCTTCTTTTTCCTTTTTTTTTGGGGGGTTGTATATTCAGTGGCCTTTTAGATGACACCTTTCTGTCTGCTCACTGTGATTGCCTTGTCAACGGGCAGTAATCACCAGGCTTTGTTATGTGATCTTAAAATGCGAAGGATTCAAAATTGTCACTTCCACACCGCCTGAGGAAGGGGAAAGCCCCCGAAAGCTTGTGGGATTAAAAATAAAATCGTTGGACTATAACTTGGTGTTGTAAAATTGTTTACAATCATTTAAATCTGGCAGGCGAGATGCTAGGGCTCCAAACAGGCGTCTCAGTGCAGCTTGCTGGATTACTGCCGCAAGATCGGGCCAGGAGCGGCCGCCAGCAAGGTAATTTGCGATCGCAGAGGGTGGGACTCCCGGGGACGCCAGTGGCCCAGGTTACTTCTGTGGCCCACAAAGTAATTCGGGTCTCTTCAGTTAAAATGGCAATCAAGGTCCTATTTACGTCATTGGAGCCCGATTTCCATATTGAAAGGGGCCTGTCGCCCGAAACAGGCGGGCACTTTGGACACCCGGCAGTAGGCCCCTTTCAAAATGGAACCGGCCGTATCGCTGGTGTTAAAGGGGCGGTATGATGAGCGACTCCATCTTAATGCTGTTACAACCAGGCGAAAGCAGTCAAAATGGACCCCTATGTCTGCTTATTAAAACTGCCATTTAACTGTGAACACAAGATGGAATTGTTGGCTAAGAACCCTGAGTGCAACATTAATATCCTACTGTGTAATTTCAGGGCCACGATGAAGTAAAATATTTCTAAAAGACACATACAAACGCGATACAGAGGAGATGTGTTCAGCGACAGTGTGTTGATGCCATTCTTTCACAAATGAGAAAGAACCATAAACGCATCAATATCGCGAATGAGTTCTATGAGTTGTTTTTGCACAACTGAAGGATCGGTGAGATAGTTTATGTATTTTTAAGATGAATCTTAAGTAGAATTAAAATCAATCCCAAATGCTACGGCAGCTCTCAAGTGCTAATTCACAAATGCATATTGTTATTGTTCTTTTTGCAATGTTACATTATCTCGCCACTGGACAGTGAAATTATCAATCATTCATGTAGAACAAAGACCATCCAGGATTTATTAATAATTGCAGCCTATAAGAAATAATATAGGCATAATTTCATTACAAAACCCTTTCAATTCTCATGTACACTGAAACAAATTTCAAAATGTATTATCTGCAGTAACATTTTATGCTGTTAAATCTCACAACATTTTTTCCCTTGTCTTAGACTCCCAGCCCTCCCCACCACTTTTCTTCTTCTCCTGTCCAAAGGACCATAACTCAAGGCTGATAAATTTCATCAGGCACCATTGCCCTTCCAGTAACTTGCCATCCTTTATATGCGAGCCTAGACAGTGAGTGGGCTATTCCTCCATTGGGGGTCTCATAGTTTGAACCTGATCCTGCCCTTACTGACTCGCTGATTTCCAGGAATTTAGCACTGAATGTGATAGGAGCAAGAACCCTGCCTGATTTTCTCCCCCCTCCATCGTGAGAAGACATTGAGCCCGACTGAAGCATTCACTTATGTAATTACTTCATTCATTGGAATTCAATGGTGATGGAATCTGACACCATCCTGACTGTATGGCTCCTCCCACAGGTGATACATTAAATCCCCCACCCCCCCGAGCTTTTTCTTTAACTTTGATGTCCATATTAGAAGAAACATCTGTATACTTAAATATGGTTTTTGAGATCTCTGAATAAGATGAAAATGGTGACACAAAAATGTTCCATCCAGAAAGATAGAGTTGGTATTTTGGATGGATGAGGTGAAATGAGCCAAAGGGTCCTCTTCATCTGAATCATTTTGTCTTCTGTCTGTGGTCTGCTCATGACTCAAGAGCTTCTTAATGGAAATCATTGGTCAATAACCTGATGTGGTTAATCAATATGGCTTGTAGTTGTTTCGCACAATTATTTCTCAATAAGCATGTTATTTATTAATTATTAGAATCTCCCGCTGCCTAAACCCCATCCTCTGAATTTCCCTCCCTAAATTCCTCTGCTTCTCCACCTCCCTGAACAGAATGAGAATGCTTGGATGGGGGGGAGGAGTGGTTTACGGGGTAAGAGTCTGTATTTGTAACTCAAGAGAAACAAGAGGAGAGTGCAGAGGTGCATGAACCATAATGCTATGTAAAAGTAGAAGCAAGTAGGGATATAACAGTGAACGAGAGGCTGGAGGCTTGAGGTGAGAGGGTCGTCTCCTATTCCTTGTATCTTGTCCACTGTCTGACAGATATTAGCCAAGTCTCTGAGATATGATCTGTGTAGAGAGTTCAGCTGTTGAGAGAAAAATCTATTTTTGACATTAAAGAGGAAACCAATCCTCTTGGAGCCAACTTCTTTTTCAACTTTTGTCGGGATGTGGGCGACGCTGGCAAAGCCGTATTTTGAGTCCATCCCTAGCTGCCCTGCGAAGATGACGGTGAGCTTTCTCCTTGAACCACTGCAGCCCTTGCGGTGTTTCCACAATGGTGTTAGGTAGAGAATTGCAGGATTTTGCCCCAGCGATGAAGGAATGGCAATATACGTCCAAGTCAGGATGATGTGTGACATGGAGGGGAACTTAGGGATAGTGCTCCCACGACAATGTCGCAAAAGAGGGAGGTGCTGTCAAAGTAATCTTGGTCAGTTGCTGCAGTTCGTCATGTAGATCGCACATACTGCAGCCACAGTATGCCACTGATGAAGGGGTTAGATATTGAGCCTTGTGACAGGGGTGCTAATCAAGTAAACTACTGTGTCCTGGATGTGACCTTCTCAAATGTTTTAGTTTCTGCACCTATGCAGGTGAGTGGGTATTCCATCAGACGTATGTCTTTTAGATGGTTAAAAGCCTTTGAGGGGTCAAGAGGTGAGCCACTCATCATGGAGTACCCAATCTTTGCCCTGCTCATACCCATGGTGTTGATATGTTTGATCCAATTAAGCTGCTGGTGCGTGGTGACTTCCTAGGATGTTGATAGTGGGGAACTCAGTGATGGTGGAGCTACTGAAGGATATGGGGATATGGTATTACTTGGCACTTAGGTTGCAGGTAATATTCAGGCCACATATCAGCCTAAGCCTGGATGTCATCCATGTCCTACTGTAGCTGACATGGGCAATATATGTCAGCCTACATGCAAGCATCCTCATCATTATTGGAGGAGTTGTGAATGGAGCCGAACACTGTGGAATTGTCAGCAACCAGCCCCACTCCTGACTTTATGACAGAGGAAAAGCCATTGATGAAACAGCCGAAGATGGTTGAGCCTAGCACACTTCCTATTTTTGGATCAAGATGTGATGAGGCCTGGTGTTGAGTGGTTTTGGTGGAACGGGTTATTGGTAAGTGGGTGTCACTGGTTGGCACTGATGATGACTCCTTCCATCACTTTACTGATGATTGGGAGGTGATTGATAGGGGCAATAATCGCTCAATTTAGATTTCTCCTGTTTTTGTAGATAGGATATACCTGGGAAATCTCCCACATTGTTGGGTGTTTGCTAATATTATAGCTGTACTGGAACAGCTTGGCTAGAGGAGCAGCTAGCTCTGGTCCGCAGGACTTCAGCATTATTGAATCTCTTCCCCGATTTTCTTCAGTCCACAATTGGCGGCCGTGCCTTCAGCTGCCAAGGCCCTAAGCTCTGGAATTCCCTCCCTAAATCTTTCTGTCTCTTTACCTCTTTCTCCTCCTTTAAGACCCTCCTTAAAACCTATCTCTTTGACCAAGCTTTTGGTCACCTGTCCTAATAGCTCCTTATGTGGCTCCGTGTCAAATTTTGTTTGATAATCGCTCCTGCGAAGCATCTTGGGACGTTTTACTAAAGGAGCTCTATAATTGCAAGTTGTTGTTGTACTGCTGGGATGCTGTCTGGGCCATTAAGCATTATGTATCCATGCACTCAGCCACTACTTAATGCACATGGAGTGAACCAAATTGGCTTTAGTTATGGAAGAGTCATGAGAGTTCCATTTGAGGTCAGAAGAGATTGTAGGGCAAAAATTCTATTCCTGTACACCAGCAGCACAGGCGGCCGTATAGACACAGAGTGGGGTGGAAATTTGGGCCAGGTTCCTTGTTGCCTAACAGTTTCCCACCCGCACGGTGCTGAATGAGCATGACACCAGGCTCATTAATGGTCCAGAAAGTATGTTAATAGGGAATATGCTTCTCAGCTCTGGTTGTTCAGCTGGGAGTACAACAATGTAAATTAAAAGGAGGTGCACAGAAGTCCTCAGCAGCTACAGTGGCTGCAAGAAGCATTTCCTGCTTTTCTTAAAACTGCCTGTTCAGTGATTGTGTTTTCTTTATTTTTTGGCCTTTTTGGTCTTTCTTTTGTTGAAAGACTTTTATAGCGCTTTTCATGACCTCAGGACATACCAAAGCGCTTTACAGCCAATGAGGTACTTCTGAAGTGTAGTCACTGTTGTAATGTAGGAAACGCAGCAGTCAATTTGCACACATTAAGATCCCACTGCAAACAGCAATGTGATAATGACCAGATAATCTGTTTTTAGTGATGTTGGTTGACGGATGAATATTAGCCAGAACACCAGGGAGAACTCCCCTGTTCTTCTTTGAAATAGCACCATGGGATCTTTTATGTCCACCTAAAAGGGCAGGCGGGGCCTCGGTTTAACGTCTCATCTGAAAGACAGCACCTCTGACACTGCAGTACTCCCTCAGTACTGCACTGGAGTATCAGCCTAGATTTTGTCCTTAGGTCCCTGGAGTGGGATTTAAACCTTCTGACTCAAAAGCAAGAGTGCTACCACGGAGCCACAGCTGACTCCTGGCATTGATTTTTTTTTTGTATTGCACTTCAATTTTGACTTTTCTTTTTAACTTTTTCTCTCTTTACCCACCTACCAGCCAGGGACTTTCACTGCAATGGGCGGCAGTCCCGACTGGTAGGATGGGCACGCCCTTTGATATTCCTCTTGCCTTCAATGAGTTAGAGGACAACAAGGATTTGCAAAGGATTCCTCAGAGGGAGATCTACCTGTACCTGAGGTGGATTGTTCATACCCACTATTACCCATGCAATTCAAGAAATAAGGACTTCATCGCCTTATTGAAAAGTATGGAGGTTTCTACATGTACCAACTGAGCCTTCGGGGCAGACAATGTGATACGCAAAATTAATTTAATGCATTGTAGAGACCTAGTTGTATAAGTCCTAAGCAACTGGTGAACTACAACTTTCACAAACAACAGGATGAGCAGAATCTTCCATAGCTTCAGGTTATGGTCTGGTATTAAGGACTTATTAGTGCAAAAGCTGTCCAAGGCTATTACAATTACCGATCTGTGAAAACAACAAATGTCTAAAGGCATTTCTTTATCTCTACTCCTGTGCACATTATAAAAAAGAATCCATAACCGCTGTCAAAAGTGCGAGCCCCCAGAGATAAGCCCAAATCCTCAATATTAACTTTACATTTTGTACCTAGAATAACAGTTGCCAAGTTGCCAGAAATGTAATTCAGTGAGATTATTGAGTTTGACTGAACCTTGTTCCCCAACCACATCCTCAAGCCACAAAAGATCTCGGTCCTGACATTCTTCAGTATATGAAGAAATGGCTATGAAAGATGTTTTAAGAAGTTTTAACAATTCCTTTGCAAGGTCATTATAGTGTGCCACATTCTCAAGTGACATTGTGAGAAATGGGAATTCGTAAGCAATAATGAAAAGTAACAGTCGATGGACTTTTTGCTCTTTTAAAGCAGCCACCAAGCCACTTGTTTCCTACACATTTCAAACAGTTTGAACGTCTATCTGTGGAGTGCAGAATAGAGATGGAAAATGGCTTGACAGAAGCCCTGAAAGCTAGTTTCAATGAGGAATCTATCATTCTTAGTTTTGAAATTTTCAATTGACCCCCCAGCATCAACAACTTTTTTGGGGGGGAGAGTTTCAGATTTCCACTACCCTTTGTATGAAGAAGTGCTTTTTGACTTCACCCCTGATCAGCATTGCTCTAATTTCAAGGTTATGCCCCCTTGTTCTGGACTCCCCCATCAGAGGAAATAGTTTCTCCCTATCGACCCTATCAACTCCTTTAAAACTCTTAAACACCTCAATTAGATCACTCCTTGATCTCCTATGCTCAAGCGAATACAAGCCTAGCCTATGCAACCTGTCCACATAATTTAACCCTTACAGCCACCATGGAGGCTGGATTTGGGGCTGAGTAGAACTTCCGTTTTCCCACAACCAGTGCCCCTGACCCTGTCAGAGATCCAGGGGTCAGGGTCACCTCAATGATAAGGGCGGGGGCTCTTGCGTGAGAGAAGCGTCCGCCTGACTTAGCGGGGAGGAATTTTGCTGCAACACCTTGTTCCAGCCTTCTTGGTCCTGCAGGGCTCCGGGAAAAAGGATGAAAGAGCTGCTTCTGTTCCATCCTGCTGGTTTCCGGTCTAGCAATTCTTTAATTAACCCCTTTCTCTGGGCCGACGTGACACTGGAGACCAGGGACCCACATGCATCCCTGTTGTCCACAGTTGCTGGATATGAAGGAGGTACATAGATTGTTTGAAGCATTTTCTTCATTTACATCAGCTGTTGATTTGTGGGTGGCCGTGCTATGGGTCTGCCCACAGAGGAACCGGGGATTTACAATTAGGCCAGAGAATGCCTCTAGATCACTAGCTCGGCACAACCTATTAAAATGAATTCATTGTTGTTACCACTTCTAGTTGGGCATTCTTTCATTGTGCACAAAATAAAGAATCAGTCATCTAAAAGTCAAACAAAACATACGCAGTACACAGCAAAACTAAACAGGGATGGTAAATGACACCAGCATGGTTGTAAATATGTCCAAATAAAAATAATAGTGCATGATCACAGAACTTATGGGGAGAATTGAGCAATGAAACCCTTAGACACCTGTCTCTCTGCCTGCAGTCGATAGTCTCCTGCTGGTTCTTGCTGAAGTGTCGCTAGCAGGGTACATAATTCAAGGCTTAGGTTACTTCCTTAATGGAGCAGGACATGGAAAAGTCCTGAAGTCCAGAAATTTCAGAAACTCCTGAAATGTCCCCTGTTGTTGCCTGGAAGGTCCTTGTTGCATAATAATTGAGAGCAGTGATGACTTTCACTGCCAACTGGTAGTGCATTGAAAAGGGCCGACTGCCCCTGCTGGTCTATATGGGCCAAAATGTACACTTCAGTATAACTTCCCTGGTGATCCTCAGGCAACTCTCCTCCACACTGCCAAGTTGCCCAACTTTAGAGCATTATATCCACTCCCTGGGATAGTTCCTGTTGCAACTCAATGTCTTTTCCTGTCCTGTGTAATCTCTGGACTTCCTTCTCTTCCTCCATGATACGTGGGCAATGGCTGCTACAACCATTCTTATGGTCAACAAACTGGAGTACTAATCCTTGCTTTCACCACTGTCCTGTTGTCAACAAGCCTTTGTGTTTTATAAGCAAGAAGTCCAGCCATCTCCTGGACCTTGAACAGCATAGCCATCACCAAGTCCTCCACCATTAACATCTTGGGTGTCACCTTTGAATAGTTAGCACAGATTTCAGAAGGGAAAGTCATGCTTGAGCAACCTTATTGAATTCTTTGTCAAAGTTACAGATAGAGTAGACAAGGGTAATATAGTAGATGTAATACATTTGGATTTTCAAATGGTCTTCGATAAGGTACCGCATTGTAGACTCATGGCTCAGGTCACAGCATGAGGAGTCAGGACAGGTAGCAGAATGGATAGCAAGTTGGCTACAAAACAGTAAACAGAGAGTGGGGGTTAAGGGGGGGTGTGGTTAATACAAAGGAAGAATGCGTCAAAATGCAAGAGGACATTAATGAACTTGCAGAATGGGCATAAAATTGACAAATGAATTTCAATATAGATAAGTGTGAGGTGGTGAACTTTGGTAGGAAGAATAACGAGGCCACATACTGCTTGGATAATAAGAATCTTAATGGGATAGAGGAGCAAAGGGTTCTATGGGTACAGATACACAGATCACTAAAAGTAGTGTTGCATAAGGCCATAAAAAAGGCACTAGGGTTCATTTTTGGAGGGGTAGAATTGAAAAGCAAAGACGTTATGCTAAACTTGTATAGAACCTTTGGTTAGACCATGCTTGAAGTATTGTGCACAGTTCTGGTCTCCATATTATGAAAAAAAATATAGACGCACTGGAGAAGGTGCAAAAAAGATTCACATGGATGATACCAAAACTGAAAGGATATGCTTATTGGGAAAGGCTGTACAGGCTGAGGCTCTTTTCTCTAGAAATGAGAAGGCTGAGGGGTGACCTGATAGAAGTCTTTAAGATTATTAAAGGTTTTGATAGGGTAGACGTAGAGAAAATGTTTCTACTTGTGGGTGAGTCCAAAACTAGAGGTCATAAATATAAAATAGTCGCTAATAAATCCAATAGGGAATTTAGGAGAAATTTCTTTACCCAAAGAGTGGTAAGAATGTGGAACGCGCTGCCACAAGGAGTACTTGAGACAAATAGTATCGCTGCATTTAAGGGGAAGCTAGATGAGCACATGAGGGAGAAAGGAATAGAAGGGTATCCAGATAGGGTTAGATGAAGTTGGGAGGGAGGAGGCTCGTGTGGAGCATAAACACTGGCATAGACCAGTTGGGCTAAATGGCCTCTTTCTGTGCTGTGGTTTCGAAGTAACTCAATGCTCAACTGAACCAGCCATATGAACACTGTGGTTACAATGACAGAGGCTGGATACTCCTGATCCCTGAAAGACTTAAATCAGGGATGTGATGGAATACTCACCACTTACCTGGATGGGTGCAGCTGCAACAATACAAAAAGCTGAACACCATCCAGGAGAGAACAGTTCGTTTAATTGGCCCCCATGTCACTGGATTCAATATCTACCATTTCCCCCACTGCTGCACTGTGGCTGCAGAATGTACAATCGAAGGGATGCACTGCAGCAACTCACCAAGGTTACTTCGATAGCACCTCCCTCTCCACAATCTCAACGTTCCTGGGTGACCTTTGAATGGACAGATCTCAGCCACATTGACCATTTCACCTCTCACAGGCACAAACCTAATGAGACCCCTCACTTTCTGTCTGCCCGCTCCCCGGGTAACCTGAGTTTCCTGACAAGGAATAACCCTGCCAACTATTAACGCCACTCAAGTTTTGAAGAGCTGTATTAGACCCTCAATGCAAATATTTGCAAATACCTTATAACCTGCACAGAGGCATGCATTCAACGGTTCTATAATCAAGTGTTAGGTTGTACTTTTGCTTTGGTAACATAAAGGAGCCAATAAGATAATGGTGAGCACCAGCTCTATGTATTCTTGGTGATTTCAGGAGAACAGCGTCCACGACACCACTCAACCCTGCCACGGTAACCTCTGCAAGACATGCCAGATCATCGACACAGATACCACCATCACACGAGAGGACACCACCCACCAGGTGCATGGTTCACACTCCTGTGACTCGGCCAACGTTGTCTACCTCATACGTTGCAGGAAAGGATGCCCCAGAGCATGGTACATTGGCGAGACCATGCAGACGCTGCGACAACGGATGAACGGACACCGCGCAACAATCGCCAGACAGGAGGGTTCCCTCCCAGTCAGGGAACACTTCAGCAGTCAAGGACATTCAGCCACCGACCTTCGGGTAAGCGTACTCCAAGGCGGCCTTCGAGACACACGACAACGCAAAATCGTCGAGCAGAAATTGATAGCCAAGTTCCGCACCCATGAGGACGGCCTCAACCGGGATCTTGGGTTCATGTCGCGCTACACGTAACCCCACCAGTGAACAAAAGTTATCTGTTTTTAATATAACGGGTCATTTGCTGTCTTTCTCTTCCTTCCGGATGTTTCTATGTTTCTGCCTCTCTCTGTTTTTTTTTGTTGTTTGTATATTCGGTGGCCCTGTAGGTAACACCTCTCTGTCTGAACACTTTGATTGCCTTGGCAACGGGCAGTTGGAAAGACTGTCTGTTATCATCAGGTATTGTTCTGTGATTTATAAATGTGAAAGGTTCGAGGATTTCATTTCCACAACATTCACCTGAGGAAGGAGGAAGCCTCCGAAAGCTTGTGATTTTCAAATAAAATTGTTGGACTATAACTTGGCGTTGTAAAATTGTTTACAATTATTCTTGGTGAAGGAGGCTTGAGACCCGAGTCACACAGCATACCCCAATGTAGATTATCAAACGTGGATGGTAAGTGCCAAGGGGGCTGGGAGCTTACATTCGATTTGTGGGGCAAGCTTATCAGGCTAGCTGAATTTCAAAAAATCCCTCCAAGGCTTCAACCCTCCATACCTTTAACCCCCTCCAGCCCTGCAACCCTCCTAGAATTCAGCGTTCCTCCAACTTTTGGCCTGTTGTGCATCACCTACTCCCTCCGCCTCACCATTGGCGACTGTGTCTTCAGCCGTCTAGGACCTAAGCTCTGGAATTACCCCCTAAACCTCCACCTCTCCACTTCTCTCTCCTCCTTTGATGCTCCTTGAAACCTACCTCTTTGAGCAAGCTTTTAGTCACCCATCTAAATTCTCCCTCTTTGGCACAATGTAAATTTTTTGTCTGATTACGTGCCTGTTAAGCACCTTGGGACGTTTTACTACGGTAAAGGTGCTATATAAATGCAAGTTGTTGTAATGACTCAGCAGCTCTCTAGCCATACAGCGCCCACCTCAAATGGATGCTGAAAGGGATGTTGCTGTTACATGGGAACATTAGCAGCCTGCCCATACTCCTGCACCATCTTCTTCCGCCCCCTGCCTGGAAATCAGCTGCGCAAAACGGGCAGCCACCAGCACCTCACTGGCATGCCATTCTGGCTCTGGCACTCCCATCCTGTCATGAGTGAAGTGCCCAGAATGACATTAAATTATGCAATTAAACTGGCCTTGCACTATCTGACGAGGTCAGCTCGTTTGTGCCCAGAAGCAGATTATGTAACTGCAGTGCTGCATGCATTATCAGCCTCACAGAGGATGCATGCTTATAAACAATGAATCATGGGAATCATCAAACCATGGGCAGCAGTGAGTTATGCAGTTTGCATTAAGGATGATTTATTCTATAATTTACTTCTATTCTAAAGTGTGTACTATTTTTACTATGCCAGTTATTTTTTTCAATAAAACATAAAAGCACGTCCCTTTTTCATTGAAAGCTATTGCCATAAACAGTCATGTTCAGATAACTGGTGATTTAATACATCAGCTCCGTAGCTCATCAAATGCCAATGAAGTGCTGAGGACTGAATCTGTTTTGGCATGGACTCCATTAACAGTGGAGAACTCTGCAACAGACAGAACTCGAGAGAGGAGGAAGAGGCCAGGATAGTGAGAAAGACGGAGAGGAGGAGATGTGCTAATTGGGAGAAAGACCAACAGGTAAGGAGAGGCAGATATTTATTACATTTTATTTTCCCTATTTGCATCCACACTAATGTTGATGCGAAGCACAATCCTGTGTGGGGCGTACACAAAAATGTTAATTTTATTCATCGACGCTAAGTGCTGAATTAATATTAATGACTTTATTTAAATAAATTTCCAGTGAGTTTATACATTAGTATGGTGGAATTACAGCTGAGCACCAGTGGATGAATTACCATGGGACAAATTACTAAAGACAAGAATGAGAAACAGAATGGAGGGGCAAGGAAGAGTAAGTTACTGTGGGAACCTGGAGCGCATGTAAAGATATCATGGTACTTCTGTTGGATTCTGCCCAAGATTCCTAACTAAATCAATATTGGCAATAGTATTAATGCGTACCTTTTTGCATTTTATTCTCCTACTCTGCTCGTAGCTCTGACTCATGTGGGTGTGTGGTTCCACAGTAACTGGCCACCCTCCTATATCTTGTCCAAATGGCCAATCTTCATGTGTGAGGCTATGCGTTATTTGTCAGTATGCTAGTCTACCATGAGGAGACTTTCAGCAGGCCTTTCTACTATGGGGGAGGGAATCTCGTATCCAAGCCCAATCCTGTCCTCACCCAAGATCCACACACATTGGGAATCATTTTGACTTTGGGTGACAGTTTAAAACAGACGATATTGATTCAGCTGCCCGTTATACATCTCTCCCGATATTAATTTCCAATGGATTTACACTCTCGCCCAGAGTCGAAATGAACCCCATTGATTTTCCAGCACAGAAAGAGATCATGAGCAGGAACGTTGGCTGATTTTCTGCCCCACTCTCTGGTCCAGGGCTAGTAAGGCAGTTGTAGCACCCCTGCCACGACTGAATCAGCTAATTCAGCATAGATCAGGGATACAAACCTATAGCTTTTCCTGGTCGATATCGGTCCGTGCCACACGAGGCAGTACATTCACCCACTGAGCCATCAGCACTGACAATTGTTATCTTGGAATTTAATTTTTCTCCCCTTGCAGCATCATCACTTACAGAAGTAAGTACTACAAGAGTACAGAACAATCTGGATCATAGTCTTCTCCCATAGTTGCTGTTGTTACTACTTTGTATCTGGACAGCTGGTGACGCAGGTCAGACTATGATTCCATCCTCCACCTTCCCCCTCATCATTACTCTCTATGACTGACCCGAGAACTGAATTGAAATACACTCGATTGAGATAATCATATCTCAGCAGCAGATAGCCGTGGGACTCAAGCCCATGATTTGGCCATTATTGCTTCTGTAACGTTTCCAGCAGTTTTTAAAGAAATTGAATTTCAACTGTATGCATCCACTTTATTCACAAAATACCATAAGGAGCTCAAATTTTGTGTTATTGTAAACAAGTGAAGAGGGGGACGAATACCAATAGTTATATAAGTCTGGCAATGACTGTCAACAATGATAGCACGTGAAGGCCGAACGTGCTTGTATCTTCTTTCCAGTGGCTTACTAGAGGTGTTGTTCTGATTAAAACAAATGGCTTTAATGCCTCTGATTACAGAGTGGAGAGACTGAAGCATTTTCACAATGTCATCATTGACACTCATTTCCAGGCACTTGATTTTCGCTCCCCTTTTCACTAATTTCTACTCATCATCCTTATAATTTGAGGACGGATGCTCAATGTTTGTCGCAGAATGTAGAAAACATTCTCTTTGTAAAGAGGCCTGCACAACTCATTCACATCTATGGCACTCTTGAGTAGGATAAGTGATTTGGTGCAGTGTCACATCCTGCAACAAATGCCATGAATATCTACACTTACTGCAAATTGTAAATCTGCATGAAAAGTCCAGGAGTTAGTGAAGAGGCTGTTTCTGAGCAAATCTGAGAAAAACAAAACTCAAATTATACATGGGACAAACTCCATATTCTTTTTTTCAATATTCTTTCCTCCTCTATTGAAATCGGTGAATCAGTCTGTGGTATAGTTCTACTGACATTGGAAATTCTGTGCTCATTTTTCTTGTGTGAGGCTAGATAGTGTCTGCAGGCTAATCAGCTATGGAAGACATCAGAGCCCAGCCCAATCCTGTCCTCATATGAGATCCACATACAGACCCTTTTCAGCGAGCATTCACAGAGATCAAATGCAGGAACCCTGGCTGATTTTCCCCTCCCTAGCCTGTGAGCAATGGGGTCAATGGTAGCGACTCCAATGCAACCCAGGTTCAGATCAGTTAACTCAGCCCAAACCAAGATCGAACCTGGGACCTTCGCATCTGCATAACTCAGCATATCTCACTCCTCCATGCTAAATAGTTACGTGACTCCCAAGTGGACGGTGTCCAACTTCTTAGGGGCACAAATGGAATTTAGCACCACATGAGATCGAGCATAACAGGTCTGTGATGCCCTTAGCAGAAAAGGTGGGTAAATAGAGTTGAGGTACAATCAGCCATGAACTAATTGAATGGCTGAACAGGCCCGAGGAGCTGAATTATCTACTCCTGTCTCTATGTATGTATTGAGCCATTGGGAGCAGCATAAAAGAGGAAAGAAAGAAAGAACTTATGGATATTTAGCGTCTTTCATAACCTCATGATATCCTGAAGAGCTTTAAAGGCAATTAAGTATTTTTGAAGTGTAGTCTCTGTTGTAACATGAGAAAACCCCACAGTCGATGAAAGATGATCACAAGTGTATCATAAATTAAGATATTATAATACACATTCATCTTTTCATTACTATTTTAACTTGGTTTTCTTGGTAGCTATTATAGCTGCTTCAATACAGCCAGTTACTTGTGTGAGGTGCCTTTCATCTCTTTCAAGAAGTGTTTATCATGTTGAAATTCTTCCCAAGCAGCCATTGAATTGAGAGAGCAGGGTCAAGTACAGCCCCAAAATATGATTTGATAATCTGTCATATATCTAGCTTTCATTTCTAGCTCCATGATTCATTGGCACTGAAAACATTATAATAATCATGAGGGGGGTGCAATTGGTCTTCAATAGCATTATATGAACAATAGTGAATCAGCAGCTCGTTTTACACTCCGTCCAATTTTCTTTTCTATTGACTTCCACTGATCAAATTGTCTCACAACCTCACCACTCGATACTGCGCCTGTAAAATAACAGCTCTGTGGCATTGTGTGGAATTGATCTGTAAAGACCTGGAAGGTGTGAGAATCAACCCCCAATCAGATGAGATGTTAAACCGAGGCCCCGTCTGCCCTCTCAGGTGGACGTAAATGATCCAGTGGCTCTATTTCGAAAAAGAGCAGGGAAGTTCTCCCTGGCCAATATTTATCACTCAACCAACAACACTAAAACAGATTATCTGGTCATTTTCACATTGTTGTTTGTGGGACCTTGCTGTGCTCAAATTGACTGCCGCGTTTCCTACATTACAACAGTGACTACACTTCAAGAGTACTTCACTGGCTGTAAAGCGCTTTGGGTCATCCTGAGGTCATGAAAGGCGCTATATAAATGCAAGCTTCTTCTTTCTTTCTTTCTTATAAATTGGTAACGTCATTCAGAGAAGACAGAAGGCTGTGTGGTGTAGTGAATGAAAGAGTCACGTGGATGCAATACCTGGTGCTTTTCTAAGGCTGAAGCAAAGAAGAGAGAGCCGTATACTGCAGCTAACTGCACTATATGTGTTCTGGAATTGCTTGGCACACACAATGGATACACAAATTGGAAACTGTTCTATTCTCCAGCACTAATGTCTTTCACCTTTATAAAATACAAAAATTCACCCGATAAAAGACACTAGCTGCTAAACTGCTGAGTGATTCCACAAACATACCAAGAAATATGACTTGCCAGAAAAACGCAAGAAATGACTCTAATTGCTGCTGGAAAAGTGCACAATAAAGTAACCTAAGACAAGCAAAGGGTTAATTAATCTTGTTAGAAGTGACCGTCATTGCAAGCTGCACATACTTTTAAGATAAATTAATCATCAGAACAAAGGAATGATCGCATAAAAAAATATTGATTCTTAATATAAATGACATTAGTCATTGGATCCAGCTCTGTCCCTGATAGCTGATAAAAGGTATCACATGGAAATAGCATAAGGCTGAAGCTGTGAAGTCAATGAGCCAACAATGGATCTTGGTATCCTAACACTATCTGTTTGGTCCAGGAAGAGGGAGGGCGTGCCACTGTATGTATTGATCTTATTCTGCAACAAAAGTCAATTCACATGGTGAAGGATTTTCCATTTGAAGCATGATGACTAGATTTCAAGGTTATGAAGCGAGTCGAGAAAATTGACCCAGGTAAAGACACAAGTGAAAAACCTATGAGGTTAAGAGCGAGAATGGAAGTTATCTAACGAGCACGAAACACTGAATGGTCCACACGTTCTTCATAAACTCCTGAGGAACGATGGCTGGAAGGAGTGCAGCCAGAAAGGCACAGTGTTACACATATTCAGCCTCACATTCAGCCATTCTGGACAGCAGTCTGGGAGACCACAGAGAATATGACGTAACTCATAGTTCCTGCAGATGTAAAAGAAAAAAGAAAGAACTTGGATTTATATAAAGTTATTCACAACCTCAGGATCTCCCAAAGCGCTTCACAGCCAAAGAATTACTTTTGAACTGTAGGAGTTCTTGTAATGTAGGCAATGCAGTCGCCAATTTGTACCCAGTAATGTCCCATAAACAGCAATGAGATAATGACCAGAAAATCTGTTGTTTAATGATGTTGGTTGAGGGACAAATATTGGCCAGGACATTCGGGAGAACTCCCCTGCTCTGCTTCGGATCGTGCCATGAGATTTTTTACATCTACTTGAGAGGGCAGACGGGACCTCAGTTTAACGTCTCATCTGAAAGACAGCACCTCCGACAGTACAGCACTACCTCTGTATTGCACTGAAGTGGCAGCCTGGATATATGCTTAAGTCTCTGGTGTGGGTCTTCTAGCCTTCTGCCTATTAGGCTTATCTACTAAAGAAAGAATCATCATGACATAGGCTTAATTAGTAGTCTCGCAGTAAAAGAACCTTTGGGGGAAGAGTGTTCATAATATGATAGAATTTCACATTCAGTTTGAAAGTAACATACTTAAGTCAGAAATTAGAGTCTTAAATTTAAATAAAGCCAATTAGATAGGTATGGGGGTGAATTGTCAATGGTAGATTGGAAAATTAAATTAAAGGGTTTGACAGTTGAAAAGCAATGGCAAACATTTAAGGAAATATTTCAATATTCTCAACAAGTATACATTCCATTGAGAAATAAAAACTCCACGGGAAAAGTGATCCACCTGTGGCTAACTAAAGAAGTTAAGGAGAGTTTTAGATTGAAAGAGGCCTATAATGTTACCAAGAAGAGTAATAAGCCTGGGGATTGCGAGAGTTTAGAAACCAACAAAGGACAACCAAAAAATTGAGAAAAAGGGAAACATAAAAGATTATTAGGGGGCTTGACAGGGTAGACGTTGAGAGATTGTTTCCCCTGACGAGAGAATCTAGAACTAGGGGGCATAGTCTCAGAATAAGGGGTTGGCCATTTAAGACTGAGATGAGGAGGAATTTCTTCACGCAGAGGATTGTGAATCTTTGGAATTCTCTACCACAGAGGGCTGTGGATGCTGAGTCGCTGAGTATGTTCAAGGCTGAGATTGATAGATTTTTGGACTCTAGGGGAATCAAGGGATATGGTGATCGGGCGGGAAAGTAGAGTTGAGGTCGAGATCAGCCATGATCTGATTGAATGGCGGAGCAGGCTTGAGGGGCCGTATGGTCTACTCCTGCTCCTATTTCTTATGTTATTATGTTCTTATCCCTGGCAACTCATAAGCTAATGTAGTTGTCACTGTTAGCCACAAGCAAATGTGACTCACTTTCAATCTTAGTGAAGTGCAACCCTCCGCACAATGAACATTGGTGAAACCCCTGTGGGATATTATGCCAGAAGGAAAGGTTAATGTACAGACTCCGTCTAGAACCCTGGAAGCACCAGATAATCTAAGGCCCTTGAAAACCTACTCAACCTAGACATCCATTACCCCACACACCCAAACTGCCCCACTGTAAGGTAAAAATGGATCTTTCCACTAGACTAGGATAGGCCATGAAACTAATATAGTGCAATGACCCCCTTGAGACTCCCCTGTACAGGCAGAACTCCTTGACCCAGCTAAACCTGAGGGATACCACCAAATTACCAGCACCTCCAAAATGTGCGGTTTCCAGCTTACTGTTAACAGTAGTTGCAACTTCAATATTCTCCTGCAAGTATCATGTAATAAGAATGTACAACGACTTCACAAAATGTATATAAGGATTTTTATATTATGAGAAAGGAATCAAAGAGAACATTTTCACCCTAAAGACTAATGTGCTTGTGTGAAATTCATTTGGCTGTTATTTTAATAAAAAACACTAGCTATTTAAAATAAGCAGCTTAATCCCTTTTTTTGAGAGCCGGCAAAGACATTTCATACAAACCAGTTAATGCATTTGTCTGGTAAAATTGCACACCATGAGTTCAATCTAATAGAGTTGTGGAATAAGTTGTGAAATTAGACAATGTAAATGGGTTGAAGACAGAATGCAATGCATTTCTGGAGAGGGAAGGGATTGAGCGACATGGTGAGAAGGTGGGTGGATGTGGTTATTCTATCAAAAATGAATGGACTTGGTGGGCCCAATGCCTTCTACAGTTCCTAAAAATGTTTGTGTTCTTATCACTATAGACAGTTTTTTTTGTACACTTGTCAGAAACTGTTAAGAAATAACTATTATTAAAATCTGTATGAAATAGGAGGACTGGTGACATTGAGTGCCATTGAATGGTAGCACAGAATTATAGCTACAGTTCACCATGTAGCTAATGCAAGCAGGCTCTCAAAGAGGAAGAAAGGAAAAATTAGAAGGGTTTACACAGCAGTGTTGGTAGAATCCTGGCAGTTAGCCTCACAATTCTCAGCCCTGGAAAAAAAGTGTGTTACAACTTAACAAAAGTCAGGGATGACACCAGCTAATTAATTGTTTGTTGCCTATGCTACTATGGATGGCAGATTATTCCAAATATTTATCACTCGTTGAGTATGTAAAACCTTTTTCTAATGCCCATGTTAAATTTTCATTTCATTCATATCCTCTGGTCCTACTTCCTCGGCTTATTTTGAATTAACAATCTGGCTTTGCCTTATCTATACCATTTAATATTGATAAGGCCTTGATGAGCACAAAGTACAAACTGTCAGCAACTGAACAGTGAGAGCAACTCAGCTAACGCCCTAGGCATTAGACCCATTCTCCACGTAGCCCAGCAAGAAGGTTTATATATCATTGTAGAATGACCGAGGAAAGGTAGACAGACAGCAACCTAAACTGTGGGCGGAATAAATAAATTGATAAGTAAATCATT
Organism: Heptranchias perlo; assembly: GCF_035084215.1. Lineage (NCBI taxonomy): Eukaryota > Metazoa > Chordata > Chondrichthyes > Hexanchiformes > Hexanchidae > Heptranchias > Heptranchias perlo. The sequence goes on along the minus strand of NC_090338.1, from coordinate 14,550,791 downwards.
TCTCTGTATTTATAACTTTCTCATATTTCTGATCAGATACTTATTAACTAGACTAGAGAAGCTGGGATTGTTCTCCTTGAAGCAGAGAAGGTTACGGGGCGATTTAATAGAGGTGTACAAAAATGATGAAGGGTTTTGATAGGGTAAATAAGGAGAAACTGTTTCCATTGGCAGGAGGGTCGGAAACCAGAGGGCACAGATTTGAGGTAATTGGCGAAAGAACAGAAGGGAGATGAGGAGAAATTTTTTACGCTGTGAGTTGTTATGATCTGGAATGCACTGCCTGAAAGGGTGGTGGAAACAGATTCAATAGTAACTTTCAAAAAGGAATTAGATAAATACTTGAAAAGGAAAAAAATTGGAGCTATGGGGAAAGGGGAGGTGAGTGGGACTAATTCGATAGCTCTTTCAAAGAGGCACAATGGACTGAACGGTCTCCTACTGTGCTGTATGATTCTGATTCTTTACCTATCAATATGCCAATTATGTTTTAAGCAGGTTTTAGGAAGTAATTTTTGATGCCCAGTGACTGGCCTCACCTGAAACAGTTAGCATCCAAGTATTAGCTGAATAACCTGCTGTGCGTTATTTTCTCAAGGGATGAGCAATAAATACTGGCCTTGCCAGCGACGCCCACATCCCAAGAATGAATTTTTTTTTAAAATAATTTTTTGCTATTTAAAACAAATGGATTTAATGGGCTCCATTTTCGGACCTTCGAGCCGGCCGGTTCGTGGCGGGGGGGCTCCGAAAATCGGGGATTCCCGGGGCGGGTCCGGAGCCCGGCTCCAACCCGCCCACTTCCGGGTTCCCCAGTGACGTGCTTAGATGCGCGCGCAGCCCCCGCATGCGGGACTCCCACCGGCAATTAAAGCCATCGGAATCCCACTTAAACCAATTAAGTAGATACTTCAGGTCATTTGCAGACCTGATTGACATGATATTTTAGGAGGGGTGGGATTTTCAACAAAACTGAAACTGTTTCCCGTACTGGGGGAAATATTCCCAGTTGAAATGGACGTGTTGCAGCCGCCAGCCTGTGGCAGCTGGAAAGGTCCATTTGACAGGTGGGAGGGGGGGGGAGACCCTCACTCATTGCAGGAGGCCACTCTGTCATTTTGGACAAAGTTTGGCCTCCAACACCCTCCTGCTAACAATAAAGTTCACAACCTTGCAATCTCAATCCCGGTGTGCAGACACATGTACCTACCTTGCGGACCCCCTCAAACATACATCTTCCGGATGGGGGCCGCCATAGCTGCAGTCATGACCTCCTCGGAGGATGAACAGCATCACCAGCCTCGCCGGCCACGCCATCCACCTCTGACACGTGGAGCTCCACAACACAGTGCTGTGACACATCCACCTGACACATCCACCTGCACTACCCTTGCCACAGGGTCTACAGACCGAGGCTCAGCCTCCTGGACCTCTCTGAGCAGCAGTGCACATGGAGACTCAGAGTCACTCGACATTTAGTCGTGGACATCTGCAGCCTCCTTCATGCCGAGCTGCTCCTGCCTGGCCTGAGCACCATCTTCTTACCTGTTGCTGTCAAAGTCACCACTGCCCTCAACAACTTGTCCTCCGCATCCCTCCAGGGTGCCACCGGGGACATGGCCAGCGTCTCTCAGTCGTCTGCACAAAAGAGCCCTGCAAATACACCTACACCCACTCTGCAGTGACACAATGGGTGGCATCAGTTATGAATCTTCATGTTGATCCTCAGGAAAGGGCATTATTGTGCAAACCAGACAAGATTTTCAAAGACGTGGCAGTAGTGGTGATAACAATTTTTATGATTTTTTGCAAAACAAAGGAAAATAAATGAAAAACATGACATTTCATCTTACACCCTTTGTGCTCACAAATCCTTCGCCTTACATTTACGGGAACCCCGACAAGGTGGTACCCCTCTGGCTTCAGCAGAGGTAGTGGCAGGTTGCTCTTGTCCATGCCCTGACCGATGAGATGCTTTGCGCAGACGCCCTCTGGGTTTTGTTGCCCGGGAGGGCCCCTCCAAAGACTGCTCCACCGCACCTGTGCAGGGGCAGACTCGGCCACCTGGAGAGGGGGCAGCATTGCGGGTACTGGTTGAGAGGGGGGCAATGGGTGAGACGTGGGAGCGCTTTGAGTGGCGTCCCCACTTCCATGTCCCCTTTCACCGTCATCCCTCTCCTGGCCCAGGCCCACATCACTCCTTCCACCCTGCTGGACGACTGTTTGGAGGACTTGTGTGAAGCCTTGGAAGGCCAGTTGTAAGTTATCTGTCAGCCTGTTTAAGGCGGCAGAATGTTGCTCACCCTGAATCCGAACGGTCGTTGTCAGGGCCTGAATGGACTCTTGTTGAGCCGTGCTTGACGCTCGATGGAGGCTAGCCTTCCCTCCATCGCAGACATTCCCGTACCTACCCGCAACACTATCTCAGAGTTGCCTTCACATCCCTGTGACAGTATTCCACTCATGTAGGAGTTGGACTCCTCCATCCTCTGCGCGATTGTGGAGAGTGCGTGTGGCAACTGTTCCAATACCTCGGCAATGTGCTGCTGCCCCTCGATGACTCTCCTTTTCATGGCTGGCCCCCAGGGTTCAGCATTAATGGGTCCAGCTGAGCAGAGCCTGGAGAAGAGTGCTCCCACCGACCCGGACTCTCCACGGCTGCCCCTGCCACCAGGGACTGCTCGTGCTCACGTGTGCGTGGTGACTCACCATGTGCAAGCCCAACTAAGTGAGGACGGGGACCCACCGAGGTGTGTGTATCTGCGCTGGTGGATGGATGGCTCAGATGTGACGATGGACCCTCAGAGGCCGGCAGGTCCTCTGAAGAATCGCCCTCCACCGTCACGGCGGTCGCAGATGGGCCTGCAAGAGAACAGAAAGCAACATTAAGCATGTGGACAGATGTTGTGGTGCTGCTGATGCCAAGTGATGCTAAGATCATTCGCTATCATGAGTGCTGAGTGTTAGATTTCTGTCACCAGCTGTTTGTACACTCCCAGTCTCAGCGTCTGCCATGGACAGGCACTCCAGCGTCCGGCTTATCTAGAATGCCTGCTGCTCCGCATCTGTTAATGCCACCTGGTGTGGCGGGCCCCCTCTGGTCCTTGCCCTCTTCCGAGCATTCTGGCATCTCTTCTCCTATCAAGGCAAAACACAGAGGCGTGATTGAGTGATGGTTGCATGGTGACCCGCTGCATGCATTGGTGTGGGTGGGAGTGACCGTGAGCGAAATGCATGGGAGGGTGCATGTGAGACATAGACATGAGATTGTGTGAGGATTAGGTTACGTGGTAGTGTTCGAATGGGAACTGGGGCGGTGAGTACGTGCAGGCAAGGTGAGGATGATGGTTGAGTGGATGTGAGGAGTGATGCGAGAGTGTTGTGGTGGCAGTGCAGAAGGAGTTGTGTGGTGGTGGAGGTGATGTGGAACACGGAGTGTGCGAGAATATTTAAGTATGCTCACTTTGGCTGACCTGGTTAGGTCATTAAATCTCTTCCTGCACTGCACCCAGGTTCTGGACACATTGCCACTGCTGCTGACCTCCTCGGCCACCTCCAGCCAGGCCTTCTTGGTGGTGGAGTGAGGACACTTTCTCCCACCCGATGGGAAAAAAAAATTCCTCCTCCTCCTCACCCCATCAAGCAGCACCTGGAGTGAGGAGTCAGAGAACCTTGGAGCAGCCTTGCCTCTGGCCTGCTCCATGCTCCTAAATTGGTTGTTTGCTGCAGGAGGAGCATAGGAGGACTGCCCCTTTAAATAGGGCTCCTCCTGCTGACAGCCTGTGATGCGGGTGCGCAGTGCGCCCGCTGCGCAAGTCTAGGACGGGAAACCCGGAAGCCAAGGTAAGTGTCTTCAATTAGGCTGTGATCGCATGCGAAGCACCCTGAATTCACTGGTCTCTTTACCCACACGCCCTGTCAACCCCCCCGCTGCCAACCTGCCTCCCTCCTAAAATCGAGGCCAATACCTCCGATTACAGAGTGGAGAGACTGAAGCATTTTCACAATGTCATCATTGACACTCATTTCCAGGCACTTGATTTTTACTCCCCTTTTCACTAATTTCTACTCATCATCCTTATAATTCGAGGACGGATGCTCAAAGTTTGTCCCAGAACATGGAAAAATTATCTGTGTGAAGAGGCCTGCACAACTCATTCACATCTATGGCACTCTTGAGTAGGATAAGTGATTTGGTGCAGTGTCACATCCTGCATCAAATGCCATGAATATCTACACTTACTGCAAATTGCAAATCTGCATGAAAAGTCCAGGAGATAGTGAAGAGGCTGTTTCTGAGCAAATCTGAGTAAAACAAAACTCAAATTGATTATGGGACAAACTCCATATTCTTTTTTTCAATATCCCTTCTGCTTCCATTGAGTCAGTCTGTGGTATAGTTCTACTGACTTTGGAAACTCTGTACCCAATTCTCTCTTTTTTTTATTCGTTCATGGGATGCGGGTGTCGCTGGTTAGGCCAGCATTTATTGCCCATCCCTAATTGCCCTTGAGAAGGTGGCGGTGAGCCGCCTTCTTGAACCACTGCAGTCCGTGTGGTGACGTTTCCCCCGCAGTGCTGTTCGGCAGGTAGCTCCAGGAATTTGACCCAGCGACGATGAAGGAACGGCGATATATATCCAAGTCGGGATGGTGTGTAACTTGGAGGGGAACTTCTCTTATGTGAGGCTGGATAATATCAGCAGGCTATTTGACTATGGGAGGAATCAGAGCCTGGCCCATTCCTGTCCTTATATGAGATCCACACACAGACCCTTTCCAGCGAGCATCACTTCACAGAGATCAAGAGCAGGAACCCTGGCTGATATTCCCCTCCCTGGACCTTGAGCAATGGGGTCAATGGTAACGACTCTAATGCTGCTCAGGCTCAGATCAGTTAACTCAGTCCAAACCAAGATCGAGCCTAGGACCTATGACTCAGCATATCTCACTCCTCCATGCTAAACAGTTACGCGACTCCCAAAGTGGACAGCGTGAAACTTCTTAGAGGCACAAGTGGCATTTAGCACCACATGAGATTCAACGTGAGGTCTGTGTTGCCCTTAGCAGAAAAGGTGGGTAAATGGAGTTGAGGTACAATCAGCCATGATCTTATTGAATGGTGGAACAGGCTCGAGGGGCTGTATTGCCTCCTCTTGTTCCTGTATGTATGTACTGCGCCATTGGCTCAAAAGAGTCATAGAAGATGAAAGAAAGAAAGAATTTGCATTTATATAACGCCTTTCACGACCTCAGGATGTCCCAAAACGCTTTACAGGCAATGAAATACATATGAAGTGTAGTCACTCTTGTAATTTAGGAAAACCCCACAGTCAATGAACTATGATCACAAGTGTATCATAAAATAGGATATTAACTTGTTATCATTTCACCTCTGGGATCTTACATGAATCCAATGCAGACTGATAGATTTCCTCCATCTGGAGGCCGTAAATTCCTGCAAGCAATGGATTTGGGCATTTTCCACGACTTTCCGCTAATTTGGCACTAAATGCATCACCGCTTGTTCCTCGCACTCTCCGCTCAACTTCTGGAGGCTGATTTTTCAGCCACTGTGCAATTCTCTGCAAATCTATTTATCCTTGCTATCTCTATTCCTGCCTTCAATAACCTCCTCAGCACCTTTCTGTTTGATTACACCTTCTGTTTCTCTTCATAAAGTCCTTAACTTCTTACGCAGTGACCATCTGTTTCTTTGGTAAAGGGGCCTGAGATGCTTGTCCACATGAAGAGTGCTTTGTAAATGTAGATCATTACTTACTGAGGCAGTACTGAGGAAACGTTTCAGTGTCGGAGGAGCCGTCATTCGGATGAAACATTAAACCAAGGCCTCGTCTGCCCTCTCAAGAGGACGTAAAAGATCCAGTGGTATTATTTTGAAAAAGAGCAGAGTTCTCCTCGGTGTCCTGGTCAATATTTATCCCTCAACCAATACATATAAAAACAATGGGCATGATTTTGACCCCGAGCCGGGAAGGGGGCTGGAGGGGTCAAATTGCAAACATTTTTTTATGAGTTTGATGTAAGGACATCTTTTTTTTTGTTGGTTTGCCATCGGACTGAGTGACAGGCTGGTCTCAGTCGGATGGGAGACCATCCAGGGAGAGGACGTGTTCAGGTAAGTCTTTGTTTGTAGGAATGGAGGGGCATGGGTGGGCATGGGGGCATAGGTGGGCATGGGGGCACAGGGACATGGGTTGACATGGGCCATGGGTTGGTACAGGGGCATGGGTTGGCAAGGGGCATAGGTTGGCATGGGGCATGAGTTGCCACGGAGGCAAAGGTTAGCATGGGTGTCATCAATCATGGGGGGAGGGATCGGGGGTCAGTCACAGGGGGAGTGTCGGGATCAGAGGTCATCGCAGGGATCCACGAACATTGGGGGGGGGGGGGGGGGAGATCGGGATCAGGAGTCCGCGATTGTTGGGGGGGAATCAGAGATCGGGGTCAGGGCCCGCGATCGGGGATTGGGGGGTAGTCCGCGAACGTTGGGGGTTCACTACAGGTAGGCTTGTTGGCCCTCGGGGAAGCACACCTGCTCCTCTGAGCCCACAAGCTGTGCAAGAAGGCACTTATCTGTTAGTCTCAAGCCTTCTCGCCTCCTTTCACGAGGCATGAAAGAGAAGGCCTGGGAATCCAGCCCTCTCCCCCCCCCCCCCCCCTCCCCCAGAGTTTAAATCAGAAACTATGGGAAAATGGTGGCCTGGAGACTCCTTGAAAGGTTTTAGGACCCGACCCACCTCCTGGGAGCAGGTTGGTCGCCCGCTTCTCATCCCGCCCTGGAGAAAACCGGAAATGGGCGGGTTGGAGGCGGGTCTGAAATGTTTGCAATTTTGAATGCCCCCCTTGCCCCAACCCACCCGTTTTCACTGTTAAAATTGTGCCGATTATCTGGTTGTTGTCACGTTGCTCTTTGTGGGATCTTGCTGTGCACAAATTGGCTATTGCATCACCCACATTACAACAGTGACTACATTTCAAAAGTACTTCTTTGGCTGTAAATCATTTTGGGACATCCTGAAGTCATGAAAGACGCTATCTAAATGCAAGCTCCTTCTTCCTTTCGTACTCGTAAATTGGAAACGTCATTCAGAGAAGACAGAAGGCTGTGTGGTGTGGTGACTAAAAGTGTCACATGGATGTAATACCTGGTGCTTTTGTGAGGCTGAAGCAAAGAAGAGAGAGCCGTGCTCTGCAGCTAACTGCACTATATGTTTTCTGGGATTGCTTGGCAAACACAATGGATACACAAAATTGGCAACTGTTCTATTCTCCAGCACTAATGTCTCTCACCTTTAAAAAATACAAAAATTCATCCAAAAAAGACATTAGCTCCTGAACTGCTGAGTGATTCCACAAACGTACCAAGAAATATGACTTGCCAGAAAAACACAAGAAATGACTCTAATTGCTGCTGGAAAAGTGCACAATGAAATAGCTAAGACAAGCAAAGGGTTAATTAATCTTGCTAAAAGTGACCTCCGTTGCAAGCTGCACATACTCTTAAGATAAATTAATCATCAGAACAAAGGAATGATCGCATAAAAAATATTGATCCTTAATATAAATGACATTAGGCATTGGATCCAGCTCTGTCCCTGATAGCTGATAAAAGGTATCACATGGAAATAGCATAAGGCTGAAGCTGTGAAGTCAATGAGCCAACAATGGATCTTGGTATCCTAACACTATCTGTTTGGTCCAGGAAGAGGGAGGGCGTGCCACTGTATGTATTGATCTTATTCTGCAACAAAAGTCAACTCACATGGTGAAGGATTTTCCATTTGAAGCATGATGACTAGATTTCAAGGTTATGAAGCGAGTCGAGAAAATTGACCCAGGTAAAGGCATAAGTGAAAAACCTATGAGATTAAGAGTGAGAATGGAAGTTATCTAACGAGCACGATACACTGAATGGTCCACATGTTCTTCACAAACTCCACCTCCTTCTCGGGGAATGACAGCTGGAAGGAGTGCAGCCAGAAAGGGAATTGTTGCACATGTTCAGCCCCATATTCAGTCATTCTGGAGAGCAGTCGAAGAGACCACAGAGAATTTGATGCAACTCACAGTTCCGCAGATGTCGGCTTGTGGTTCATTGGGCCTACCCACTAGAGAAAGAATCTTTCCTCAGAACATATAAACTATACTATTGTAGCTGTCACTGTTAGCCACAAGAAGATACCATAGTGCTATCCTCCCCACAGCAGACTTGGGTGAAATCCCTGTGGGATATTATGCCAAAAGGAAAGGGTAATGTACAGACACCGTCTAGAACGCTGGAAGCACCAGACAACCTAAGGTCCTTGGAAATCTACTCTACCGAGACATCCCTTTGCCCACACACCCAAACTTCCACACATCAAGGTAAAAATGGATCTTTTCACCAGCTAGGCTGTGAAACTAATATCGGACAGCGACCCGGCCCTGTGAGACACGCCTGTACAGGAAGAACTCCCTGACCCAGCTAAAGCTGAGGGATACCACTAAATTACCATCACCTCCAAAACGTGCGGTTTCCAGCTTGCTCTTAACAGTACCAGTAACCTCAACATGCCATTGTCTTCTCTTGTAAGTATCATGTAGCAAGACTGTACAACAACTTCAGAAAATGTATATAAGGATATTTATAGCAAGAAAAAATAAATCAAAGCGAACTTTTTCACCCTAACACTAATGTGCTTGTGCAAAGTTCATCTGGTTGCTATTTTAACAAAAGCACTAGCCATTTGTTAAGACAGCAGACAAGGAAATTTCATACAAATCAGTTAATGTATTTGTATGCTAAAATTTAGTAGCATAAGTTCCATCTATTAGAGTTGTGGAATAAGTTGCGAGATAGAGCCATTAAACTAGACAATGTAAATGGGTTCAAGAAAGAGTTAAATGTAGTTCTGGAGAGGGAAGGGATTGAGGTACATGGTGAGAAAGTGGGTCGATGGGGTTAATCTCTCAAAAAGCAATGAACTTGGTGGGCCCAATGCCATTTACTGTTCCTAAAAATGTTTGTGTTCTTATCACTATGGACTGTATTTTTGTACACTTGTCAGAAACTGTTAAGAAATAACTATTATTAAAATCTGTATGAAATAGGAGGACTGGTGACATTGAGTGCCATTGAGTAGTAGCACAGAATTACAGCTACAATTCACCATGCAGCTAATACAAGCAGGTTCTCAAAGAAGAAGAAAGGAAATATTAGAAGGATCAGTCAGATATTTATCACCCAGCGAGGGTTTACAAAGCAGTGTTGGCAGCTAGCCTCACGTTTCTCAGCCTTGGAAAAAGTGTATTAAAACTTACTAAAAGTCAGGGATGACACCAGCTAATTAATTGTTTTGTTGTTACTCTGGAATGGCAGATTATTCCAAATATTTATCACTCGTTGAATTAAAAGAAACCTTTTTCTAATGCCCATGTTAAACTTTCTTTTCAATCATTTCCATTCATATCCTCTGGTCCTACTTCCTCGGTTTATTTTGAATTAACAATCTGGCTTTGCCTTATCTATACCATTTAATATTGATAGACCTTGATGAGCACAGTACAAACTGTCAGCAACTGAACAGTGAGAGCAACTCAGCTAACGCCCTAGGCATTAGACCCATTCTCCACGTAGCCCAGCAAAAAGATTTATATACCATTGTACAATGACCTAGGAAAGGTAGACAGAAAGTAACTTAAACTGCGTAGGATTGTGGGCGGAATAAATAAATCGATAAATAAATAATTCCTTTGTACTCGTTACTTTCTGATATTTCTGATCAGATACTTGGGCCATAATCTTAGCTCGGAGCCGGGAACCCAGCACATCCGTAGATTTTCGCATAGGGAACCCTGAGGCAAAACGAATGCGTCACAATCTGTGTTCGCAACTCAATAGACTGTGGGCCGTGGAAGAAATCGGAGGGGTGGGGGGAGGTGCGTGGACATGGACGACATCAGGCGGGCCTTGGAGACGATCGGGGGTTCCGCCATCGGGAGGGTTCCAGCATCGGGGGGGGGGGGTCCAGCATCAGGGGGGTTGGGGGTCGGGTTGGCCAATCGCGGGGGTCCTGTTGCACCAGGTGTGATCGTTGGGCCTGGATGAAGCACTCCTGCTCCTCCAGGCCCACAAGCAGCCCAATAAAGGCACTCACCTCTTGGACCTGGCTCTTCCCGCCTGCTTTCACCTTACATGAATCAAAAAGTGATGGAAAACCCGAACAGGTAAGGTTAAATTTGTTTTACATTTGTAATACACAAAAAAATTAAGTGCCTCAACTATCGCAATGAGGTACATGGCCCCTTTAAGTATCGGTCTTCAGGCTTGAGGTGGGGACGGGACTTCTGGGTTTCCACTCCGGGATGCGGTCCCAACCAAAAATCTACTATTTTTACTGCCCACCCGCCCCCCCCCAACCCACCCGTTCTTGGGAGTTAAAATTACCCCCTTGTTACCTAGACTAGAGAAGCTGGGATTGTTCTCCTTAGAGCAGAGAAGGTTAAGGGGGGATTTAAAGAGATGTTCAAAAATGGCAAAGGGTTTTGATAGAGTAAATAAGGAGAAACTGTTTCCATTGACAGGTGGGTAGGTGACCAGAAGACACAGATTTAAGGTAGTTGGCAAAAGAATCAGAGGGGAGATAAGGAGAATTTTTTTTAAATTCAGCTTGTTGTTATGATCTGGAACACACTGCCTGATAGGGTGGTAGAAGCACATTCAATAGTAACTTCCGAAAGGGAATTGAATATATACTTGAAAAGGAAAAAAATTACAGGGCTATGAAGAAAGAGCAGGGGGGTGGGACTGATTGCATAGCTCTTTCAAAGAGCCGTCAAAGGCACAATGGGCCGAATGGCCTCCCTCTGTGCTTTATGACACTGATTCTATATCTATCAATCTGTGAATTATGTTTTAAACAGTTTTTGGGAAGTAATTTCTGATGTCTAGTGACAGGACTCACCTGAAACAGTTAACATCTAAGTACTAGCTGAAAAAACAGTTGTGTATTATTTTCTCAAGGGCAACTAGGAATGGGCAATACGGGCCGGCCTTGCCAGCGATGCTCACATCCAGAGAATTAATTTTAAAAAGCATTTTTTTTTGCTATTTCAGATATCCAACAATCATCTTTTTATCTTAACTTTTTTCTACCATTCTGTATTTTTTTTCTGATCACTACTATGAATCTCATTTCTTGTTTTGACCTGTAGAATGGGACTATCTGGGCAGTGACTGTTTCCATGACCACTGTTCATTAGGCTTCACAATCAGATAACAAGAACTTTGCTCTCACTGGCAAGCAATTGGTCCGGGCAGTTTTAAATGCATTTTAAAATTTCATTGACAGCACCCGAGGCAGCATATTAATGGTGATTTACCCAAAGCATTAACATGCTCGTAATCTTGCAGGCAAAATACCAGCACATCAGACACACATGGACAGCACTGCTTGACATGGACATCACGGATGATATGTGACAGCCACACACTGTGTCCCAAAATAACATGCTCTAACCCTAAACAGCCAGCTCTCATTATATTACCAGGGGCTTATAGGTTTCTTTAAATTTAAACAATGATTTTTCTTTTCTGCAGGGCATTCAGCCAGATGTGGAGTACAGTTTAATTTGATTTTAAAAAAAAACTGGAAAACATTTGGTGCATAGTAAGCCTGATTCACTCTCTCTGACAGTTCTTCCCATTGTCAGCCGAAAGCTATGGCACAAAATGTGCGACAAACTTTTATTGTTTTCCATACAAGACTGTGTAGTTAGTCGAGATTTCTTAAGGTGTGTGGAAAAAATGTTAGGAAAACTTCTCAATCCCTTCTCCGCTCATCTTTCCCATTCCCTCCCAGCAAAACGAGTACAGCAGCACATGTTAAACGTAGCATTTTTTTCAAATAGTAATCAGTCTTGGGTTTCATTACTACTTGAACACATACTTTGCTGTAAAGTCTCTTTCCTTAAAGCAACCAATGCAAGTACATTTTCTTATGGTTTATAAGAACAAGAGGCAATATTACATAGAAATACATAAACTACAACACAGAAACAGGCCATTCAGCCCATCTGGTCTATGCAGTGTTTATGCTCCACACGAGCCTCCTCCCACCCCTCTTCACCTAACCCTATCAGCATGTCCTTCTATTCCTTTCTCCCTCATAGGCATCCCCTTAAATGCATCAATATATATATAAGTACAGAAGTATCTCTGCCTGTGTGTGCTCAGGCTGCTGGCAAGCTGTGCACTTTTATGTTTAATATATTTTTATGTGTCAAAGATTGACATGGTCATAAAGATCTGTCATATCAACTTTTGACGCCATTTTTTAAAGTTGCTTTCATCTCCAAAATGGACAGTACATGTCAGGAGGAATAACAAAATAAAAAAGTAAAAGATTTTAAAAACAGTTTCTTCTTAAAAAAAACAGGAAAATAAGATAGCGAATCTTCGCTTAATGCCAAAAGGTAACACAATATCCATTTCTATTGCCAATAATCAGGAGTGCCTGAGGACAGCACACAAGACAGTCTGGCAGGATTGTCCTTGTAGTTTTCTGCTTTCCTCCACATCCTAAGGACTGAATGAACCCTACCAAGATTTGAATCAAGAACACTTAATGCTCCACATCCAGCGCTCAACCAACTAAGCTTCTTAACTGGCCTCTTGCAAATTCCGGATTTTCATCGCTCCACCATTGGCGGCCGTGCCTTCAGCTGCCTGGGCTCTAAGCTCTGGAATTCCCTCCCTAAGACTCTCCACCTCTCTACCGCTCTCTCCTCCTTTAAGTCGCTCTGTGTAACCTACCTCTTTGACGAAGCTTTTGATCACCTGTCCTAATATCTCCTTATGTGGCTCGATGTCAAATTTTGTTTGATGATGCTCCTGTGAAGTGCCTTGAGACGTTTTACTAAGTTAAAGGTGCTATATAAATGCAAGTTGTTGTCGTTTAACACCCGGATTGGTTTTTTTTTAAAGCGGAAAATAAAGCAAATCAGGGAAAATGTTAACTAGACTAATGGATTAATTTTTAATTAACATTAGATTTGAAATGCTTATTTTAGTAATATAATATATAATATAAATAAGGTTAATCTAAAGTGATATTTTCAGGAGATTTGGTTATCTTTACTATTACAATCTTAGTACTTCAGTGTCACAGTACATAAGCTAAAACTTGCATAACCTTCTGACTCAGGGAGACAGAAAGTTCCTAGGATTTACCAGCAGTTTAATTGTTAAGTTGTATTGAACATCCACGCAAAATGTTATGGCGACAAGATGAAAATAATTAGACAGAAAGCATTTTTTTTATTGCATGGGCAAAACCTGTTAAAATCATTGAGAATCTTCATTGTGAAAATAATTTGGTTCAATTTAATTTTTAGAAAATATTCTTACCAGCGTATCATTGTGAACTCCCCTTGAATCATAGCTCTTCACTTGCTGTAATTATTTCTTGCTAACTGCAAATGTTTATAAAAGAAACACAAAACCTGAAGGAAGGCTAATGATTCTTGGAGGTCTTCAGAAACTTGGCTCCTGCTACTTTCAAGTTTCTGATACTTTCAATTTTCCTCAGTTGGACACAACACAAAGAAATATAACTGCTAAGGTATAAAATCTTTCACCATATCCACTGTTATAATTAGGGTGGAGCTGGATTTTAATGAGAGCCAAGGGATTTATTTATAACCATTCACTTTTCATCCATGCTTTAGCTATAAAAGTCCAGTGTGGTAACATGCAAGTAAAGCTGAGATTTTATGATTGGTATTATTTTAACAACTTGGTAACTTATTTATATTAAGCAGTTTTTTGCTGACATTCAAATAATATAGATCAGAAAATCGAGCTGCTATTATTCCACCGTCGCCTCGGAGTTAGAAGGTTGTGGGTTCAAGTCCCATTCCAGAGACTTGAGCACAAATTTAAGGCTGACACTCCATTGCAGTACTGAGGGAGTGCTGCACTGTCAACGGTGCCGTCTTTCAGATGAAACGTTAAACCGAGGCTCTGTCTTCCCCTTCTGGTGGACATAAAAGATCCCATGGCACTATTTCGAAGAAGAGCAGGGGAGTTCTCCTGTTGTCCTGGCTAATATTTATCCCTCAGCCAACATCACTAAAACAGATGATCTGGTCATTATCAAATTGCTGTTTGTGGGACCTTGCTGTGTGTAAATTGGCTGCTGTGTTTCCTACATTACAACAGTGACTATGCTTCAAAAGTGCTTTATTGGCTGAAAAACATTTTTGGTTGACCTGAGGATTTAAATAAGGTTATATAAATGCAGGTTCTTTCTGGTTTTTATACGCTAATGACACCAGAAGATTTTCTCTGATCAAATTCTTTTAAAATGCTTTTGCAGTTTCACTGGAAATACAGTTCATAGGAAATCTTCCAGCTGTGCTTATGATGATGCTAATAATTAATGACCAGAGGAATATTTTCCCCAGATTCCTACTTGCTCAAATCCTGAGGACAGTCCAACCTCAATCAAATGTCATATTTGCGATGTCTACTTAGTGTTTTTCTCATTTCTTAACTGTCAGTAGATAGAGAAACTCCTGTCTCCCTGGGCAGACCACTTTTCAATTCATGTATTTATCCTGTGTCTCATTTTTAGTTGTTTTATTTTCTAACCAATGAACTATTTGCTGCCTATCATAACCTTTTTTTTTGCCCCCTATTTTTGTAATGTTTAACATTTTTTAATGTAGCCTTTTTTTTCAGTCTCCCTGCTCTCAGGCATGATTTTAGCCCCCAAGATCGGGTGGTTTGGGGGCGAGGGGGCAGACAAAATACATCCCGGCTCCAACCCATCCATTTTTGCATTAGACCCAGGCAGACCGGTGTGCGTGCGCAGAGCAGTCACCAGGAAGCTCCGCATCCACTTAAATCCAGCAGGCTGATGCTTAAAGGGGCAATGTGCCTAATTGAGATACTTAAGGTACTTTATATTTTGCGTATTGGACACTTAAAATAATTTTAACTTTACCTGTTCAGGTTTCCCGTCGCTTCAGATTCACGTCAGGTGAAAGCAGGCAGGATGGACCGAATCAATGAACAATACAATAAATAAATTTAATAAAATGACATTTTCCATGCTAAAAGAAGTTAAGAAATATAAAATCTTAAAACCGATGCTGCCTGAAGTCCCCGATCTCCGATCTCGGTTGGAAGACACCTCACCCCACCCCCCGATCTCCGATGTCAGCTGGAAGACACACCATTCCCCCGATCTCCGATGTTTCCCAAAGCCCAATAATCTCGCTCTTGCTCCCGCGTCCCCCCCCCCCAACCTGATGTGCACTTGCTCTCACTGCGGACAGGCAGCAAGCCTGTTAATCAGGGGGCTGCCGGGTGCGAAACCCGGAAGTGCCATTGATTGGCCTCATTAAGGTCACGATCTATTCTGTGTTTTGTACCCGCAAATCCCCCCACCCGCTGTCTTCCCGCCGCTGTGCCCCGATCTCCAAAAAACTTTTTTTTTTTTCAGTCAACGACAACTTGCATTTATATAGTGTCATTAACACAGTAAAACATCCCAAGATGCTTCACAGGAGCGTAATCAGATAAAAAAAAAATCTGTGACTTAAAGACTAACACAGTTGCATCTTTGGCATTAAAAAGGAAGGGGCTGCTGACAGACAGATTTATAAACAGGCCTAAAGAGAAATGTTGAGTAAGCTCGTAGGTAGTGCAAGGCTTAAGGTGCTGGCCCTTTTGCTATTGTGGACAACTCCACCTTCATAAGCTAATCACAAATATATTTCTACCTTTCTCTATAGAACACTATGGTTCCAAGCCTGCTGGGACCATTGAATTATCATCTGTGTAATGCAGCTCTTCAAGTTTGAAACTTGATATCTTTGGGGAATTGGAGACATTTCACGGTTTTATCCTCTTGCACATTTTGTTTGTGGTTGTCCACCTCACTTAGGAGATTAAATAAGTCAGAGATAGGCCATGGAAGTGCAGTGTAAATTTGTACATAAACTCCTGAAAGGAGCCAGCTCAATGAACCAAAGGGCCTTTTTTAAGTTTTACATTTTCTGCTCGAAAGACTTAACTTTTAACGTCTTCTTCTTTCCTGTAGCTGTTATTTATCTTAACATCTTGAATTTATTCAAAAAAAAGACAAATTTCTGTAAGCATTCTTATTTCTCAGCCATCTTGAATTCAACATGGAGGGCCTTGTTGCCCAAAGCATGCTGGGACTTGTCACCTATTACTATGGGATTTGACAATTTAATTTTACCTGAGTAACAATCCATCACTGCGTGGTAGGTGGTGGTGCTAATTGTTCTATAGCTTCATCACCTAAAACACTGTAACTGCTATATCTGAAACTCTGAGCACCTATTCATTGTGCTAAAATAGATCAAATATTAGTGAAGCATGCAGATCATAACTATTACTTGTGAAAATTATTATAAAACTCTGAGCATCTACTCAGTGTGTCAATAGAGATCAAATGTTAATTAAGTATGATGATCATAACTGTTATGTGCGAAAATTTTGTTCATTTCAAAACAGACTTTCAAAGGTGTTAATCCTAATGTTATTGAAACTTGGGAGAGAATTTTAGCTACAATATAAGGGCTTACGTGTTAATAAATTATGTGAGTTAGTTCTAATTTACATAGATTCACCCAGAGGAAAAGCAGCTATTTTCACAGTTTCCATGTTGTGTATTTAGAATTTATTTGATATTAATAACAGTAATTTTTTCACCTCTCTAGTGTATAAGCATTTATAATTCCATTTACCCTGCCCAAATACGCTTTCAAACGTCTTATTGGAGCAATAAGAAATTATTCAGTGAACAGGAACAGGAGTAGGCCATTCAGCCCCTTGAGCCTGTTCCACCATTCAATTAGATAATGGCTGATCTGTACCTGAACTCCATCTCCCTGCCTTGGTACCGTAACTCTTAATATCCTTGCCGAACAAAAATCTATCACACCCAGTTTTGAAATTTTTCAATTGACTCTCCAACCTCAACAACTTTTTTGGGGGAGAGAGTTCCAGATTTCCACTACCCTTTGTGTGAAAGAGTGCTTCCTGACATCACCCCTAAATGGCCTAGCTCTAATTTTCAGGTTATACACCCTTGTTCTGGATTCCCCACCAGAAGAAATAGTTTCTCTCCATCTACCCTATCAACTCCAGTAATGTTCTCCCAAAACAAGGTGTGCGTGATAACTCATGTGTGGACTCAAGCTCAGGACCCATACCCCATCACTCCTTTGTCTATGAATTTCCCTGTGTACACAGGAGTGTAAGTGGACCAAAGCAATATGAGTGTAAAAATTCCGATCGATGCTATTCTCGTACGAATGCTTAACATGCTCAAATTCCGCTCTGTGCTATTTTAATGCAGGCGTCAACTCTTCTAATAATAATGACTGCATTAAAAGAGCATGTCAAGAAAACAGAAATGGGTATGGCGTACAGCAGTGTAGTGGTTATGTTACCAGACAAATAATCTAGGAAAACATGAATTCAAATCCCACCATGGGAGTTTGAGAACTTGAATTCAGTTTTTAAAAAAATCTGGAAATGGAAAGCTGATATCAGTAAAAGTGACCATGAAGCTGTCGGATTGTTGTAAAAACCCAACTGATTTACCAATGTCCTTTAGGAAGGGAAATCTGCCGCCCTCACCAATATGTAACTCCAATCCCACACCAACATGGTTGACTCTTAATTGCCCTCTGAAAGTGGCCTAGCAAGCTACTCGGTTGTATCAAACTGCTCTTGGGGTAATTAGGGATGGGCAATATATGCTGGCCAGTTTGGTATCATCGGCAAATTTGACTACTTTGCATTAATTTTCTTTATAAAAGGGAAATAATAGTTGTAAAACCGAGCTCTGGGGCAGAACACTCAGTACTTCACCCCCACCATGACCTATCCATAATGACGAGAGCTCATTACTTTCTACCCTTCAACTGGTGTCTTATCCATTCCCATGGTTACCCTTGAAACCCCACAGCTTGAATTTGATGAATAGCTTTTCATGTGGGATTTTGTCAAGTGTCTTTTGGAGGTCTGGGTACACTGGGGGAAACTTTAGACTGCTGGCTTTCCATTTTATCCCTGAAAAAATGGGTGACCAGCAATTGAAGGTCTAGTGGGAGCCTTGGGCAACTTTTAAGGATAAATGGGCAGAGCATGCAGGGCACACATGCCAGTCTCATTTCACCTGGAGTTTAGAGGCCTTAAAGGGACCTTGCCAAAAAAGCAATTTTTTTTTGGTTTTGTTTTAAGATTTTTGCGGGTCTAGCAGGAGCAGGAATGCTCTTTGGGATGTCCTGAGTTTGTGAAAGGCACTATAGAAATGCAAATCTTTCTTTTTTCTTTTTCTGAAAACTAATCCTGATCCCACCAATAAGCAATGGGTGAATATGTCCTGGCCGGACTCAATAGCTAGTGAATGCAGGGATGGAAAGATGCCACTATTTGAGGCAGCATCAGCAATGCATTCAAAAGGAACGTGTTTGCAATACCAGTAAACATAGGAACTAGAGCAATTCTTCCTCCATGGTTGCTTGTTCATCTCAGATACACAGCAACCAGTTGTATCCTATTTAGTCTTTAAATTGCTTTCCTAATAGGGTACGTTAGTGCCTCCTGTGATGTCATTTGACCTTCCACCTCTATGCCAATAACCACTTCCATTCAGTTTGAGAATGGGCAGTTATGACTGCTTTTCACTGAAATGTGCTTCCTATGGTTTAACAAGAAAGTGGGGCTAAATGGCATGGTGTCCCTCAACCTCTGTGACCTGGTTTCAATCCAGCTCAGACTGGTGGGATTAAAATGTCACAGGCTGCATATTTGATAGGAAGTATAAACACAGGAATGGCACAGAAGCTGTACGTAATTGTGGTTTGAATCCTTTACTCCAACCTTCTGCTGTCCTGGACTGTTTTCATTTCACAGCACTAAGCATTTCCACAGCAGGAGAGGAGAACTTTTATACATTGGAAAAATAACGGTAATAATATGAAGATAGGGTTGCAAACCTCTTTTTTCAGCTATCTGTAAATGTCCTATAAGAAAGGCGACTGCAGAGACTTACCCAGATCCTAGTGAGTGGGCCGGCAATACAAAAATTGTCAGAATAATTGGCCATTTCACTCAAAAGCTACAATAGTAGTTGGGGTGGGAATTGCAAAATGACACTGCTGCAGCAGGGGTGCTTTTCTCATACTGGGGTTAAAAAGGCATATTTTTGGGGCAGGTAGTGGGAGCTCAGCGTGTATCCATGCTGTCGACGACCTGACAGCATTTGGGTGTTTGATATGGTGCTCTATTTCCCAAGTCGAACATCGACCATATTGATGAGCACAAAGAAAAATCATTAAATTGAGGAAATAAAACATTTTCAGGAAGAAAAAACACATCAACAGCACCAGTGATATTTTGTACATCTTTCGGATGAAATGTCAAACCAAGGCCCCCATCTGCCCTTTCGGGTCGACATAAAAGATCCTACGGCACTATTTTGAAGAAGAGTAGGGGAGTTCTCCCCAGTGTCCTGACCAATATTTATCCTTCAACCAACATCACCAAAACAGATTATCTGGTCATTATCCCATTGTTGTTTGTGGGACTTTGCTGTGTGCAAATTGGCTGTCGCGTTCAAAAAGTACTTAATTGGCTGTAAAGCGCTTTGGGATGTCCTGAGGTCATGAAAGATGCTGTATAAATGCCAATCTTTTTTCCTTTTCTTTATAGGATCAATGAGGACAGAGATTTCCACAGGGTGTTATGTGTGATGAAAGTGGGAACCCATTCTTTATAAATGGATTTACAATCGCATCATTCATCGTTGCACAGAAGAAATCTTCACCTAGTGTCAGTGATCAGAATCATCAGCTGGGAAGGATGGGGTCGGAGAGGGACACAAGGCTGATGGTTTTCTGGGTAGTGCAAATACTTTAGTATTAGCCATCTAGAACCCTCACAGAATAGTGATGAGGATAGGAATTTGGATAGGGTAGCAGAGCAGGGTTACCAGGACAGGTAACTGAATGATCATTTGCTGAGCAAATGAAGTGCTAACAGACTGTGAGGAGACTTAATAATGATTTGAAACAATGGGGGTGAATTTGACTTTGGGTGATGATGCAAAACGGGCGATATCAATTCAGCCGCCTGTTATACATCTCTCCTGATTTTAATTTCCCTTGAAGTCAGTAGAAATGAAAATCAGGAGAGATGTATAAAAGTCAAAATTACCCCCAAAGATTTTGTCAAAACAGATTTTTTAATTGGTGTCAGTACTACATATAAAAACTGGCAGAGAGGGGCCTAGCATCTTGGAGAGAAATTGGGAGCCTTTTATGGAGAGGGCCAGCAACAAATTTACAAATACAGAGAGTGACAAGTGATGCTCGGAGATTTTCAGTTCATAAAAACCTGACCCAATCAATCCAGATTGGATGTACCATTAAATCCACTGATACATAGAGGAAGGGAAAGTATTGAAGTTAAGGTATTGGTCATTTAAACCAGTAGCCCCACTGGGAGGGTTACTTGACAGGTAATCTGATGGAAAGGTGCTTGGAAGCTCCTCAGGGGGAGGAGTAGGGGTCTGGCAATGTGAGCAGAGAGAGCTAGAAAAGACTAAATGCTTTCCAACTGGGAGGAAGGGTGTTGCTGAAAACCATTCCATCATACAGCCTCGCAGCAGGTTTCAGGGTGACACAGGTAGAAATCTGCGCTAAGCCCTCCATGCCCTCGTTTGGCTCAGTGAGTAGCACTTTTGCCTCTAAGTTATGAAGGTTGTAGGTTCAAGCCTCACTGCAGCACATAATCTAGAACGATACTTCAGTATAGTTCTGAGGGAATGCTGTTAAACCAAGACCCCATTCAAGTGAATGTTAAAAATTCCCAAATCACGATTTGAGCATGTAACAGAAAGTAATGCATTTACATGGTGCCTTTCATGACCCCAGGACGTCCCAGAGTGTTTTACAGCCAATGAAGTAAGTTTGAAGTGTAGTCACTTTTGTAATACAGGAAACACGGCAGACCAATTTGAACACAGCAATGTCCCGCAAACAGCAACGAGATAATGACCGGATAATCTGTTTCAGTGATGTTGGTTGAGGGATAAAATTTGGCGAGGACACTGGGGAGAACACCCTTGCTTATCTTCAAATTTTGCCATACATCCACTTGAGGGGGCAGACATCTCATGCAAAATGCTGCAACTCCAATAGTGTAGCACTCCCCCAGCACACCACTGAAGTATCGGCCTTGCTTAACGTGCTTAAGTCTCTGGTGCGTGACTTGAACCCACAGCATTCTGACTTAAAAGCAAGAGGGCTACCACCAAGCCAAGTTCGCCTGGCCAATGTTTCTCAATTTTTTGTGGTATTAGGAAACTGGTCATTCGTCTTTCCGTTTCTGGAATCCTGTGCACAAGATGGCTACATTTGTTTACATAAAAACAGTCACAGTCCTTCAAAATAATTCATTGCATGAGAAAAGAAAGAAAACAGCAAATGCTGGAAATCTGAAATAAAAACAGTAAATGCTGAAAATACACAACAGATCATTCAGCATCAGTAAAGAGAAAAAAACAACTTAATGGGCTTCATTTTAGCACCCGCTATCGGGTGCGTTCCTGGCTGGGGGGCTCCGAAAATCGGGGAATCCCGGAGCGGGTCGGGAGCCCGTCTCCAACCCGCCCACTTCCGGGTTCCCCAGAGACGCTCCGACGTGTGCGTGCACAGCCCCCGCATGTGGGACTCCCGCCAGCAATTAAAGCCAGCGGGGTGCCACTTAACAGTATTTATTTAGGTATTTCAGGTCATTAACTGACCTGATTAAGGTAATATGTGAGGAGGGGTGGGATTTTATAGACAACTGGGACTGTTTCCCATACTGAGGGAAACACTCCCAGTTGAAATGGACGTGTTGCAGCTGTCAGCCTGTGGCAGCTGCAAAGGTCCATTTGACAGGTGTGGGGGGTGGGGTGGGGAGACCCTCACTCATTGCAGGAGGCCGCTCTGTCACTTGGGACAAAGTTTGGCCTCCACCACCCTCCTCCTGACAAGAAAATTCACCAACTTGCACACTTACCCCGGGGTCCAGAGACATGTACCTACCTTGCGGACCCCCTCAGATGTACATCTTCCAGATGGGGGCCGCCGTAGCTGCAGTCATGACCTCCTCGGAGGGCGATCAGCATCACCAGCCTCGCCGGCCACGCCGTCCACCTCTGACACGTGGAGCTCCACAAAACAGTGCTGTAACACATCCAACTGTACAGCAGGAGGGAGGGCAACCGCAGAGAGAGATGCGTCGCAGAGGGCACTACCCTCGCCACAGGGTCCACAGACTGAGGCTCAGCTTTCTGGACCTCTTTGAGCAGCAGTGCACACGGAAGCTCAGAGTCACTCGACATGTAGTCGTGGACACCTGTAGCCTCCTTCATGCCGAGCTGCTCTGGGCTGGCCCGAGCACCATCTTCTTACCTGTTCCTGTCAAAGTCACCACTGCCATTTAAAAACTTCTCCTCCGCATCCTTCCAGGGTGCCACCGGGGACATCGCCGACGTCTCTCAGTCGTCTGCACAAAAGAGCCCTGCAAATACACCTACACCCACTCTGCAGTGACACAATGGGTGGCATCAGGTGTGGGTCTTCATTGTGATCCTCAGGAAAGGACATTATTGCACAAACCAGACAAGATTCGCAAAGACATGGCAGTAGTGATGCCAATATAATATGTAATGTGAGTTGGTCAGAAATTCAATAGAAGTAAAAACCATGACAAACCCTCAAACACCCTTGTGCATCCCCTTCATGCTCACAACACGTTTGCCTTACGCTTCCTACTGCACATATGTGATGCATGCCCTGTGGCTGCAGCACAGGTAGTGGCAGGTTGAGTGAGGCTGACTGTGAAAGAGATGCATGAGAGGGTGAGTATGAGATAGAGCCATGAGATTGTATGAGGATTGGGTTGAGTGGTAGTGGCGGGATGAGTACTGGCGAGGTGAGTAAGTGCAGGTAAGATGAGGATGAGGTTTGAGTGGGTGTGAGGAGTGATGTGACAGAAGGGTTGGCAGTGCAGAAGGAGATGTGGGGTGGGGGCGGTGAAGTGGCAGATGGAGTGTAGGGGAATGAGTAAGTGTACTCACTTTGGCTGACCTACTTAGGTCATTGGAGCGCCTCCTGCACTGTATGCAGGTGGGCGATATGTTGGTGGTGCAGGTGACCTCCTCTGCCACCTCGAGCCAGGCCTTCCTGGTGGCAGAGGCAGGCCGCTTCCTCCCGCCCGCGGGGGGAAGATCTCTGTCCTCCCCCTCACCCCATGTATTAATACCTGGAGTGAGGCATCATTAAACTGGGAGCAGCCTTCCCCCTGGGCTGCTCCATGCTGTAATTTTTGCTGTTTGTTGCAGCATCTGTCAGTGGAGGACTGCCCCTTTAAATAGAGCTCCTCCAGCTGACAGAGCTTACTGCGCATGCGCAGCCCGCCCGACGCGCAGATCAGCAGTGGGGAACCCGGAAGACCAGGTAAGTGGATCCAATTATGCTGCGATCGCGCGGGGGGCAGACTAATTTCACCGAGCGCGTTACCCACGCGCCCGATAGCCCCCCCACCACGAACCCGCAGCCCTGCTAACATCGAGCCCAATGTTTCAGATGTGTTTCCTTCATCAGAACTGAAAACTAGACAATTACCAAGCATTTTAGTAAGATTGGAAATAGAAAGGAGAGAGAAAAGGGCGGGAGTGAAGCAGAAGTTATTCCGATCATGGATAGAGAGCTAATGGAGATCATTTTCACTTTTCCCACCGTGTAAATAAAATTTGGGTGGTTCTACAGTGGGTGGACAATCCACTCCACCAAGTTACTATCCAGGTGGAGAAGTTGAACATGTGTTAAATGATCTCAAAAGTGCTCAATAGAATACTGTTCAATATAAAAGATCAGCGAGGCGATGGAAAGACTTTAAAAGACCCAAAAATGTACAGATAGTTAAGAGGGTGAAAATACACGAGAGAGCGCGGCACAAATGAAAAGGTGGGAGATCGGAGAAACTGGAGAAAGAGAAACAGAAAATAATGTATGTGAGGTGATTTCAGACATTTCTGAGAGGTATGACGAGGTGCTATCTAAATGCCAGTCTCTCCATTTCTTTCTTTATATGATAGGGATAACCAATACTTTTAAAAAGAGTAAACCTCACCATCAGGGGAATTAATTGCATTAAACAACATTATTCATTCAGCTGGTAACATTGCCCAAAGCTGTAGTATTGACCGGGACCGCTCTATTCCGATCTAGGCAAGGATCACCACTACTCAGTATAGCTTAAGCTATAACTTTATTAGTCCAGAGTCCACAAAAGCTTAGCAGAGTGGTTACAGTTAAAGATTGATCATAATGCTATAATACCTATTCCATTACAAGTTACGAGCATCACATACACACAACCCAAGATACCACAGCTGGGTCAGTGATGGTTATCTGTTCTCCCAACTAACTAGTCTTATTCAGCTTATTTATATATGGTTTGCTGACTGACCATGCATGGTGTTTCTATTGTGTGATCAGGCTTACCTGACCTTCTAGAACAGGATTATGGCTGAGCAGACTGATAACAGTTTTATCAAGTTTCAACCTTGAGTTTTACTTGTCATCGCCCTATCACATCAGCAGAAATCCTATTAAACTCTTTTCCTGAAACAGAGGAACATCAGAAATCCTATTAATGCATCTCTTGAAACAAAGGAACCTCTTATACGCAAAGATTTGACAACGTTTGTGGCTTATTTCTCAACATGTAGTATAAAGTCCAGCATTTTGAAAATAACTATTCTACCACAGCAACTTTTGTCCAAGCTCACTAATTTTTCAGTCAGATAAATGTATGGAAAATATTGAAAATATAATTCATGGTATCATAATATCATAGTAGGCACAGCACAGGGGGAGGCCGTTCGGCCCATCATGCCTGTGCCAGCTCTTTGAAAGAGCTATCCAATCAGCCCCAGCCCCCTGCTCTTTCCCCATAGCCCTGTAAATTTTTTCCCTACAAGTATTTAACCAAGTCTCTTTTTTGAAGGTTACTATTGAATCTGCTTCCACCGCCCTTTCAGGCAGTGCATTCCAGATCATAACAACTCGCTGCATAAAAAATGTTTCCTCATGTCACTCCAGGTTCTTTTGCCAATCAATTTAAATCTGCGTCCTCTGGTTACCGACCCTTCTGCCACTGGAAACGGTTTCTCCTAATTTACTCTATCAAAACCCTTCATGATTTTGAACACCTCTATCAAATCTCCCCTTAACCTTCTCTGTTCTAAGGAGAACAACCCCAGCTTCTCCAGTCTCTCCACATAACTGAAGTCCTTCATTCCTGGTACCATTCCAGTAAATCGCTTCTGCACCCTCTCTAAGACATCCTTCCTAAAGTGTGGTGCCCAGATTTGAACGCAGCACTCCAGCTGAGGCCTAACCAGTGTTTTATAAAGGTTTAGCATAACTTCATTGCTTTTGTACTCAATGCCTCTATTAATAAAGCCCAGGATTCCATATGCTTTTATAACAGCCCTTTCGACTTGTTCTGCCACCTTTAAAGATTTGTGTACATACAAGCCCAAGTCTCTCAGTCCTGTGCTCCCTTTAAAATTGTACCATTTTGTTTATATTGCCTCTACTCATTCGCGTTAAATTTCAATCTGCCATATCTCTGCCCATTTCACCAGTCAGTCTATGTGCTCCTGAAGTCTGTTACTGTCCTCCACATAGTTCATTACATTTCTGAATTTCGTGTCATCTGAAAACTTTGAAATTATACCCTCTATACCCAAGTCCATTCAAAAGAGCAGTGGTCCTAATACCGACCCTTGAGGAACACCACTGTATACTTCCCTCCAGTCTGAAAAACAGCCGTTCACCACTACTCTCTGCTTTTTGTCCCCTAGCCAATTTTGTATCCACACTGCCACTGTCTCTTTAATCTCACAGGCTTTAATTTTACAAACAAGTCTTTCTCACCAGTAATGTCATAACTCATTCATACCTGCAGCAGTTATGAATTATGGATTTGAGATTTGGGTTAGAGCAGGAAACAAATCAATTAATGTACCAAATAACAAAAGATTAGGTTTGTAATGGCTTGAGGAAAGAATTAAATGGTTAAAGGGAAACCAGATATTGTAGGGAAAATGCAAGAAAGCATCCAACGACAATCTGGAAAGAGTATAAATTAATCAAGTACCTTCAAAAAGTAGAGGTTTAATACCAAGATCAAAGCCTAGAATTAACACTACTCAATATTACCAAATGTTTAACACTTTTGTATGGAATTACTTTGTCTGCTATCTTAATGGCGGCTTTAACCTATTTATCTTAAACTGTGCCTCGGAACTCATTAACATGAAGTCGGTGTGGTGAGTGGAGCCCTCCAGCGAAGACTGAAGGAAGAAACTAAGAACTGTGGAGGAGCAAAGAGATTTGTGTGTCCATGTACACAAATCACTAAAAGCTAGAGGACAGGTACAGAAAATAATCAATAAGTTTAATGGGATGTTGACCTTTATCGCAAAGGGTCTATGATACAAAGGGGAGGAAGTGATGCTTCAATTGTACAGAGCCTTGGTCAGACCCCATCTGGAGTAATGCATTCAGTTCTAGGCACCGCATCTCAGGAAGGATGTGTTGGCCTTGGAGAGGGTATAAAGCAGATTCACCAGAATGATATCGCAACTTATAAGGTTAAATTATGAGGAGCGGTTTTATCAACTTGGCTTGTATTCCCTTGAGTTTACAAGGTTGAGGGGTGATTTAATTGAGGTGTTTAAAATGAAAAAATGATTCAATAGAGTAGGTACAGAGAAACTATTACGTCTAGTGGGGGAATCCAGAACAAAGAGGTGCAATTTTAAAATTAGAGCTAGGCCATTCAGGAGTAAAATCAGGAAGCACTTTTTCACACAAAGGATATTGGAAATCTGGAACTCTCTCCCCAAAAAGGCTGTAGATGCTGGACCAATTGACATTTTCAAGGCTGCGATTGATAGATTTTCGTTAGGTAAGGGTATCGAGGGATACGGAGCAAAGCTGGGAAAATAGAATTGAGGCACGGATCAGCCGTGATCTGATTGAATGGTGGAACAGGCTGGAGGGGCTGAATAGCCTACTCCTGTTCCTATGTTCCTTCTATCTCTGACCAACCACAGACATTGAGCATGTAGAGTTCAGACTTGACTTAAACTGTTCACATCAGAGATGGAAGCAATGCACAAAAAGTTAAGGCAGGCTCGAGTCTACTATAAGATAAGGGTCTAGCCATTGGTCCCTAAGTGAAATTAGGCTGTGAAAATATTTTGGAGTATGATCTATTGGAAGATGGAGATAGTGCCATTAGAAAATGCATTCAAAGTGAAGATGTTTGTGATGTAACTATACATCAGAGCAAATTTTCCTCTCTTCCTTCCAATGAGCACTTTACATAAAGGCTCAGACTGCACCCAATTATGCACAAACTTGTTTAAATTGCTTAATTAATCTTATTCACCGCTCAAGAACAAAATTAAAATTTCTGTGCACAATCATACATTTATACCTAAATGTGTGCTTGTGAATACACAAGGGGCAGTTTGAAATGCTCTGTAAAGTGAAATTGCAACAAAAAAATGCAAATGAAAACATTTAAAAAATATATATTACAATTCCATAGGCAATAGTTTGGAGCAAGCACAATTTTTATCACTGAGATATCTTTTCATAGCAAGGATGGTTTTAGGTGGTACTCAGGAATAAATTGGAGCATGGTTTAAAAAAAGTTGCATTTTACAAGAATTTACCATCAGATTAGCATATAAGTAGAGTTATAGTCAGACAACATTTCCTAGCAGTTTCTTTTAGATATAAGAAAATGTATTCATAAAGTGCCATTCATTATTTGCTTATACCTTCATTTCTCAACAGTATTATTTCAAGGCCTTTCAATTTGACCTACACTTACCTCCCGAGCTGCTTGTTTCTGTCAGATTTTTTTGCCATAGAACATAATCATCAGGCAAAACATTTACATATTCAAATTTGGCAGCTGTGAAGAGTGCATCTGCAATAACTATAGGGGTATGTTGCCAGCTAAACTTGCCTCCTGTCTGGAGGAAAATAACAGCCAACGGCATTTGATTATGTGTTATAAGAACTGTGTTTGTGTCTATAAGGAAAAAAAAATGGACATGAATTTATATAGATTCATAGAATCATAGAATGATACAGCACAGAATGAGGCCATCGTGCCTATGCTCACTCTTTGAAAGAGCTATCCAATTAGTCCCACTCCCCTGCTTTCTTCCCATAGCCCGGCAAATTTTTCCGATTCAAGTATTTATCCAATTCCCTTTTGAACGTTACTGTTGAATCTGCTTTAACCACCCTTTCAGGCACTCTGTTCCAGATGATAATAACTTGCTGCATAAAAAATGTTTTCCTCACGTGGCTTCTGGTTCTTTTGCCAATCACCTTAAATCCGTGTCCGCTGGTTACCGACCCTTCGGTCACTAGAAACAGTTTCTCCTTATTTACATTATCAAAACCCTTCATGATTTTGAACACTTCAATAAAATCTCCACCTAATCTTCTTTGTTTTTAAGGAGAAAGACCACGGCTTCTCCAGTCTTCCCACGTAACTGAAGTCTTTCATCCCTAGCACCATTCTAGTAAATCTCCTCTGCACCCTCTCTAAGGTCTTGACGTCCTCCCTAAAGTGTGGTGCCCAGAATTGAACTCAATACTCCAGCTGAGGCCTAACCAGTGTTTTATAAAGGTTCAGCATAACTTCCTTGCTTTTGTACTCTATGCTTTTATTTATAAAGTCAAGGATCCTGTGTGCCTTTGTAACAGCCTTCTCAACTTGTCCTGCCACCTTCAAAGACTTGTATACGTACACCCCCAGGTCTTTCTGTTCCTGCACCCCCTTTAAAATTGCACCATTTTTCTTATATTGCCTTTCCTCATTCTTCCTATCAAAATGCATCACTTCACACATCTGTGTTAAATTTCATTTACCACACGTCTACTCATTTCACCAGACTGACTATGTCCTCCTGAAGTCTGTTACTATCCTCCCACTGTTTACTACATTTCCGAGTTTCATGTCATCTGCAAAATTATGCTATGTAAACCCAAGTCCAGGCCATTAATATATATCAAAAGAGGAGTGGTCCCAACACCAACTCCTGGGGGTCTTCAACTGTTCACCACTACTCTCTGCTTTCTGTCCCTCAGCCAATTTTGTCTTCACACAGTAACTGGCCCTTTAATCCTTTGGCTTCAACGTTGGCTTCAATTTTGCCAACAAGTGTATTATGTGGTATTTTATCAAATGCCTATTGAAAGTCCATATACACAACATAAACCACACTACTTTCATCAACCCTCTCCGTTACTTCATCAATGAACTCAATCAAGTTAGTCAAACATGAATTGCCTTTAACAAATCCGTAATGGCTTTCATTTATTGGTCCATATTTTTCCAACTGACAATTAATTTTGTTCTGGATTAATGTCTCTAAAAGTTTCCCTACCACCGACATTAGGCTGACTGGTCTGTAATTTCCTGGTTTACCCCTCTGCCCTTTTTTTGAAAAGGGGTGTAACATTTGCAATCCTCCAATCCTCTGGCACGGTCCCCATATCTAAGGAGGATTGGAAGATTGTGGCCAGAGCCTCCGCAATTTCCACCCTTACTTCCCTCAGCAACCGAGGATGCATCCCATCTGGATCGGGTAACATTTCTACTTTGAGCACTGCCAACCTTTTTAGTACCTCCTCTATCTATTTTTACCCTATCCAATTTCTCTACTATCTCCTCCTTTATTGGACATTGGCAGCATCCGCCTATTTAGTGAAGACAGATGCAAAGTACTCATTCAGTACCTCAGACATGCCCTCTGCCTCAACAAGAAGATCTCCTTTTTGGTCCCTAATCAGCCCCACCCTTTCTTTGACATACACAATATATATATATATATATATATATGTTTATAAAAGACTTCTGGATTCCATTTATGTTACCCGCTAATCTATTCTCATAAATTCCCTTTGCCCCTCTTATTTCCTTTTTCATTTTTCCCCTGTACTTCTTGTATTCAGCTTGGTTCTCTTGGAAACCAACTTTCATCATATGCCTCTATTTTGTGTTTCATTTTAATCTCTATCTCTAGTCATCCAGGGAGCTCTAGCTTTGAATGCCCTTCCTTTCTCCCTTGTGAGAATGTGTCTACTCTGTACCCAAACTATCTCCTTTTTGAAGGCCTCCCATTGCTCATTTACTGTTTTACCTGCCAATCTTTAATTGACCTGGGCCAGTTCCCTTTTCAACTTACTGAAATTAGTCCTTTTCCGTAGCTACTTTAAACCTAAATGATATTATGATCACTGTTTCCCAAATGCTCTCCCATTGAAACATATTCCACTTGCCCCACTTCATTCCCCAGAACTAGATCCAGCACTGCTTTCTTCCTCTTTGGGCAGGAAACATACTGACCAAGAAAGATCTCTTGTATACATTTCAGGAATCCCTCCCCCTCTTAGCCCTTTACACTGCTACTGTTGCAGTCTATATTGGGATAATTGAAGTACCCCATTATCACTACTCTATAGTTCTTGTATCTTTCTGTAATATGCCTGCAAATTTGCTCCTCTTTCCTTCCCACGATTTGGTGGCAGATAAGAAGATGGTGCTCGGGCCAGCCGGGAGCAGCTCGGCATCAAGGAGGCTGCAGTTGTCTACGACTGCATGTCGAGTGACTCTGCGCCTCTGTATGCACTGCTGCTCAGAGAGGTCCAGGAAGCTGAGCCTCGGTCTGTAGACCCTGTGGTGAGGGTAGTGCCATCTGCGACGCATCTCTCTCTCTGCCATTGCCCTTCCTTCAGCTGTGCAGGTGGATGTGTCACAGCACTGTGTTGTGGAGCTCCACGTGTCAGAGGTGAACGGTGTGGCCGGCGAGGCTCTTGATGCTGTTCGTCCTCTGAGGAGGTCATGACTGCAGCTACGGCGGCCCCCATCCGGAAGATGTACGTTTGAGGGGGTCCGCAAGGTAGGTACATGTGTCTGGACACCAGGGTAAGTGTGCAAGTTTGTAAATTTTATTGTTAGGAGGAGGGTGGTGGAGGCCAAACTTTGTCCAAAGTGACAGAGTGGCCTCCTGCAATGAGTGAGGGTCTCCCCCCACCATCTGTCAAATGGACCTTTGCAGCTCCCACAGGCTGATGGCTGCAACACGTCTATTTCAACGAGGATTGTTTCCCCCAGTGCGGCTGACCATGAAAGAGATGCATGAGAGGGTGAGTATGAGATAGAGCCATGAGATTGTATGAGGATTGGGTTGAGTGGTAGTGGCGGGATGAGTACTGGCGAGGTGAGTAAGTGCAGGTAAGATGAGGATGAGGTTTGAGTGGGTGTGAGGGGTGATGTGACAGAGTAGTGTTGGCAGAGAAGGAGATGTGGGGTGGGGGTGGTGATGTGGCAGATGGAGTGTAGGGGAATGAGTAAGTGTACTCACTTTGGCTGACCTACTTAGGTCATTGCAGCGCCTCCTGCGCTGTATGCAGGTGGGCGATATGTTGGTGGTGCAGGTGACCTCCTCTGCCACCTCGAGCCGGGCCTTCCTGGTGGCAGAGGCAGGCCTCTTCCTCCCGCCCACCGGGGGGAAGATCTCTGTCCTCCCCCTCCTCCTCACCCCATCCGATAAGAGCTGGAGTGAGGCATCATTAAACCTGGGAGCAGCCTTCCCCCTGGGCTGCTCCATGCTGTAATTTTGCCTATTTTCTGCAGCATCAGTTAGTGGAGGACTGCCCCTTTAAATAGGGCTCCTCCAGCTGACAGCCTATGCTTCGCATGCGCAGTCCACCCGCTGCGCAGCTTTCCAGCACGAAACCCGGAAGCACAGGTAAGTGGCTGTAATTAGCCTGCAATTGCATGCCAAACCCACCGATTTCACTGGGCGCATTACCCACGTGCCCAGTCGACCCCCCCGCTGCAAACCCGCCGCCCTCCTAATATCGGGCCCTGTGTCTTTGATCAATACTGCCACCCACTCCTTTTTTTCCTTCCCTAAATTTCCTAAATACATTGTAGCCAGGAATATTAAGCGCCCATTCCTCCCCTTGTTTGAGCCAGGTCTCCATTATTGCCACTATTTCATGGTCCCACATGGCAATTTGTGCCTGCAGCTCACTTATTTACCACACTCCTTGCACTTATGCGCATGCACTCTAAATCCATCTTAGTCAGCCTCCATCTGATCCCTCTTAATTCTGAACTACTGTTTATTCTAATGCTGTTTGTCTCTCCCAGTCCTCTGTGCACCTTGTATCTCCTCTCTAATGCTTCATCTTGGTACCCCTCCCACTGCCAAATTAGTTTAAACCCCACCCACAGTACTAGTTAGTCTTCTGTGAGGACATTGGTACCAGCCCTGTTGAAGTGCAGCCCGTCCATCTTGTACAGTTTCCTCCTGCCCCAGAACTGGTCCCAATGCTGCAGGAATCTGAAGCTTTCCCTCCTGCTCCATTGCCCCAGCCACGCATTAACCTGTCTTATCTTACTGCTCCTGTACTCACTAGCGCATGGCACTGGAAGTAATCCAGAGATTACTAACTTTGAGGTCCTGCTCTCTAACTTCCTCCCGAGCTCCTGAAACACTGTCCGTAGGGCCTCAATCCTTTTACTACCCATGTCATTGGTTCCAACATGGACTACGACTTCTGGCTGTTCCCCCTCCCCCTGCAAAATGTTGTGCACCTGTTCAGTGATGACCTTTACCCTGGCACCCTCAGGATGTCCCAAAGCACTTCACAGCCAATGCACTACTTTTGTAGTGTAGTCACTGTTGTTTTGCAATAAATGTGGCAGCCATTTTCTGCACAGCAAGGTCCCACAAATCGCAAGTGGTGGTGTTGGTTGAGGGATAAATGCTGGCTCAGACTGTTGGAGAACTTCCATACTCTTCAAACAGCACCATGAATCTTTTATGTCCACCTGAACAGGCAATGGAGCCTGTTTAATTAACTTTCACACAAAAGATGACACTGGAACCCTGCCTGAGTAGTGCACTGAAGTATTATCATAGATTATGTGCTCAACTCTTGGATTGCAGCTTGAGCACATGCCTTTCTGACTCAAAGACAAGTGTACTAAGTGTACAAGTGTACTAAGCCAATCTGACACAAGATGCTAGAGTGTTATCTGGATTTCTACTAACGAAAGTCAAATTTGTATCAGTAGATGTGGCTGTTCTGGTTAGATTACTATATATTATTAGGGTCTATGTGAATTGAAAGATTCTGTGCTTGTCAAATAACGTCTATGTGTTATCAGCAATGGGTACACTACAGGTAGATATGTTTGCAGGATCTTCCATAATGAGATCTGACTTTGGCTTGTCAAACAAGTCCATGATTTATCATGATTGAGATAAGGTTTGAGTGTACACTACAGGCATATGTGTTGTCAGGATGTGTGTTAATGAGGTTTGACTGACCAGGCAGCCATGTTATGGGGATTAGAATTAATATGATTTGGCTGTTTATGAAAAGCTACTGGAAAAAAATATATACTCCAGCTGCTGACACTTGCTGAGGGGAGTAAAAAGAAGGACAAGCAGCTAAATAGGAACAGCTATCAATACACAAATAGTTGAAGTATGAGTTCATTACAAGTTTTCTGGAGGGAATATTCTGCTAATAATCAACTTTCACTGACGTCTGAATGTGGACTGAATAACTTCACCCCAGCTCTGCTAACTCTGCTTTTTCCACCGAATCTAAATCAATTTAAATTGATCCCTGTATGGCTCCAGTGAAACCATCATTCAGCCTTGTCTGACTGTCAGTGCTCTTGATGTAGCAAAGGACCAGCAAAAACTAGGAATTCATTTTCAAAGAGAATCCAATTAAGGCAAGGGGAAAAAAAAATCAGATCCGAAAGTATGTTGATTGCATGCACATGAAGAAGAAACCATCTTCACAGCAGTTTAATTCTAAACATTTATGCACTGCTTTTTTGATAAGAGTGTTGCAGAATCATGGAAATTTATGTAGAGAAGCAGGAGGCCAGTTAGCCCATTGTGCCGACTTCCAAAATGCTCTGATAGCATCGTTTCCGGTTTTGCCACGGAAGCTAAGCAGAGTTAGGCTTGTTTAGCACTTGGATGGGATTACTACTACGTGCTCTTTTCCAGGAGCTTCACTGAGAGGAAGTTAGCCAAAAGACAGAAAACAGGGAATGGTGGTTCATGGATGTTTTTTGGACTGGGCTGGATTACTCTTCTCAAATATAGAATCATAGAATCATAGAAAGGTTACAGCACAGAAGGAGGCCATTCGATCCATCGAGTCCACATCGGCCCTATGCAAGAGCAATCCAACTAGTCCCACTCCCCCACCCTATCCCCGTAGCCCTTCAATTTTTTTCCTTTCAAGTACTTATCCCGTTCCCTTTTGAAGGCCACGATTGAATCTGCCTCCACCTCACCCTCAAGCAGTGCATTCCAGATCCTAACCACTCGCTGTGTAAAAAAGTTTTTCCACATGTCACCTTTGATTCTTTTGCCAATCACCTTAAATCGATGCCCTCTGGTTCTTGACCCTTCCGCCAAACGGAACAGTTTCTCTCTATCTACTCTGTCTGGACCCTTCATGATTTTGAATACCTCTATCAAATCTCCTCTCAAGCTTCTCTGTTCCAAGGAGAACAATCCCAGCTTCTCCAGTCTATCCATGTAACTAAAGTCCCACATCCCTGGAATTATTCTAGTAAATCTCATCTGCACCCTCTCTAAGGCCTTCACATCTTTCCTAAAGTGCTGTGCCCAGAACTGGGCACAATACTCCAGTTGTGGCCAAACCAGTGTCTTCTAAAAGTTCATCATGACTTCCTTACTTTTGTAATCTATAGGCCCGATATCAGGAGGGAGGCGGAATGCCAGCAGAGGTTCGACTGGGCGCGTAGGTAACCCGCCCAGTAAAATCGGTGGGTTCCCCATGCGATCGTAAGTAAATTGAAGCTACTTACCTTGGCTTCCGGGTTTCGAGCTGGAAACCTGCGCAGCGGGCGGACTGCGCACCCGCATCATAGGCTGTCAGCTGGAGGAGCCTTATTTAAAGGGGCAGTCCTCCACTGACTGATGCTGCAGAAAGGAGCCAAAATTACAGGATGGAGCAGCCCAGGGGGGAGGCTGCTCCCAGCTTTATTGATGCCTCACTCCAGGTCCTACTAGATGGGGTGAGAAGGAGGGGGAGGACAGAGATCTTCTCCCCGGCAGACGGGAGGAAGTGGCCTGCCTCTGCCACCATGAAAGCCTGGCTCGAGGTGGCAGTGGAGGTCACCAACACCACCAACATATCACGCACCTGCATACAGGCAGGAGGCGCTTCAATGACCTAACCAGGTCAGCCGAAGTGAGTACACTTACTCATTCCCCTGCACTCCGTCTGCCACATCACTGCCCCCACCCCACATCTCCTCACACCCACTCAAAGCTCATCCTCATCTTATCTGCACTTACTCACCTCGCCAGTACTCATCCCACCACTACCACTCAGACCAATCCTCATACAATCTCATGGCTCTGTCTCATACTCACCCTCTCGTGCATCTCTTTCACGGTCAGCCTCACCCCACCTGCCACTACCTGTGCTGCAGCCACAGGGCATGCATCACATATATGTAGTAGGAAGTGTAAGGCAAACGTGTCATGAGCATGAAGGGGATGCACAAGGGTGTTTGAGGGTTTGTCATGGTTTTTAAACTTATATTTGATTTCTGATCAAGTCACATTACATATTATATTGTCATCACTACTGCCACGTCCTGGCCATTCTTGACTGGCTTGTGCAATAATGCCCATTCAAGAGGTTCTCCAATGTGATTTAGACAAGTTGGGTGAGTGGGCAAGAACATGGCAGATGCAGTATAATGTGGATAAATGTGAGGTTATCCACTTTGGTTGTGAAGACAGAAAGGCAGATTATTATCTGAATGGTGATAGATTGGGAAAAGGGGAGGTGCAATGAGACCTGGGTGTCCTTGTACACCAGTCGCTGAAAGCGAGCATTCAGGTGCAGGAAGAAGTTAGGAAGGCGAATGGTATGTTAGCCTTCATTGCAAGAGGATTTGAGTACAGAAGCAGGGATGTCTTACTGCAGTTATACATGGCCTTGGTGAGACCTCATCTGGAGTATTGTGTGCAGTTTTGGTCTCCTTATCTGAGGAAGGATGTCCTTGCCATGGAGGGAGTGCAACGAAGGTTTACCAGACTGATTCCTGGGATGGCAGGACTGATGTATGAGGAGAGATTGGGTCGACTAGTCTTATATTCACTAGAGTTTAGAAGAATGAGAGGTGATCTCATTGAAACATATAAAATTCTAACGGGACTAGACAGACTAGATGCAGGGAGGATGTTCCCGATGGCTGGGGAGTCCAGAAATAGGGATCACAGTCTCAGGATATGGGGTATGCCATTTAGAACTGAGATGAGGAGAAATTTCTTTACTCAGAGGGTGGTGAACCTACGGAATTCTCTACCACAGAAGGCAGAGGAGGCCAAGTCATTAGATGTGTTCAAGAAGGAGATAGATATATTTCTTCATGCTAAAGGGATCAAGGGATATGAGGAAAAAGCGGGAACAGGGTACTGAGTTAGACGATCAGCCATGATCATTTTGAATGGCGGAGCAGGCCTGAAGGGCCGAATGGCCTACTCTTGCTCCTATTTTCTATGTTTCTATGATGCCATCCATTGGGTCAGTCCACAGTGGGTGTATGTGTAGTTGCACGACTACATTGTGCAGGTGCCTGTTGTGCAGCACTGTGTTGTGTAGCTCCATGTGGCGGAGGTGGACGGCATGCCTGGCGAGGCTGGTTATGTTGCTCGTCCTCCAATGGAGTGATGAATGCAGCAATGGACCCCTCCCCCCATCCTGACTGAGGGGGTCCACAAAGTAGGTAAATGTGTTTGAACAGCAGAGTTCAGGGTATGATTTAATAATTTGGAGTGTGGAGGCAATAGTGTGGCAGGCAAAACTTTGTCTGAGGTGACAGAGTGCCCTGCTGCAATGTAATAGGGTTTACTCCGCACCTGTTAAATGGACCTTTGCAGCTGCCACTGGCTGCTGGCAGCAACACGTCTGTTTAAACAGGGAGTGTTTCCCCCAGCATGGGAAACACGCTCTGGGTAGTCCAGAATCCGAATCCACCTAAAATCTCCAACTAATGAGGTCTGTAAACAACCTCAAGTACCCAGATAATGATCTTAAGTGGGATCCCGCCGGCTTTGTTTGCCGGTGGGAGTCCCGCATGCGGGGGCTGCGCGCGCACCAATTCACGTCATTGGGGAACCCGGAAGTGGGCGGGTTGGAGCCGGGCTCCGGACCTGCTCTGGGAATCCCCAATTTTAGGAGTCCCCCCGCCATGAACGCACCCACTCGGCCATCCGAAAATTGACCCTTATGCCTCTGTTTATAAAGCCCAGGATTCCATATGCTTTTTTAACCACTTTCTCAACCTGCCCTGCCACCTTCAACGATTTGTTTACATATACTCCCAGATCTCTCTGTTCCTGTACCCCTTTTAGAATTGTGCCCTCTGGTTTATATTGCCTCTCCACATTCTTCCTACCGAAATGTATCCCTTCTCAATTTTCTGCAATAAATTTCATCTGCCACGTGTCCGCCCATGCCACCAACCTGTCTATATCCTTTTTAAATCTATCACTATCCTCCAAGTTTTGTGTCATCTGCAAATTTTGAAACTGTGCCCTGCACATCCAAGTCCAGGTCATTAATATATATCAAGAAAAGCAGTGATCCCAGCACTGACCCCTGGGGAACATCACTTTCCACCTCCCTCCAGTCTGAAAAACAACCGTTCACCACTACTCTGTTTCCTGAGCTTTAGCCAATTCTGTATCCATGCTGCTACTGCCCCCTTTATTCCATGGGTCGCAATCTTGATAAGCCTACCTTGCAGTGCTTTATCAAACACCTTTTGAAAGTCTATATTACACCACATCAACTGCATTGCCCTCATCTACCCTTTCTGTTACCTCATCAAAAAAACTCTATCAGGTTAATTAAACATGATTTGCCTTTAACAAATCCATGCTGACTTTCCATAATCAATCCACACTTGTCCAAGTGACTGTTAATTCTGTCCCAGATTATCGTTTCTAAAGTTGCTGGGTTTATCCTTACACCCTTTTTTGAACTAGGGTGTAACATTTGCAATTCTCCAGTCCTCTGGCACCACCCTCATATCTAAGGATGTTTGTAAGATGATGGCCAGTTCCTCAGTAATTTCCATCCTTACTTCACTCAGCAACCTAGGATGCATCCCATCCGGATCGGGTGACTAATCTACTTTAAGTACAGCTAGCCTTTCAAGTACTTCTTCTTTATCAATTTTTAGCTCATCCAGTATCTCAACTGTATCTTCCTGTACTGTGACTCTGGCAGCATTTTCTTCCTTGGTAAAGACAGATGCAAAGTACTCATTTAGTACCTCGGCCATCCCCTCTGCCTCCATGAGTAGATCTCCTTTATAGTCCCTAATCGGCCCCATACCTCCTCTTACTACCTGTTTACTGTTTACGTGCCTGTAGAAGACGTTTGGATTCCCTTTTATGTTGGCCACCAGTCTATTCACATACTCTCTCTTTGGCCCTCTTATTTCCTTTTTCACTTCCGTTCTGAACTTCCTATATTCTGCCTGGTTCTCACTTGTGTTATTAACCTGACAATTGTCATACGCCCCTTTTTTCTGCTTCATCTTACTCTCTATCTCTTTTGTCATCCAAGGAGCTCTGGCTTTAATTGCCCTACCTTTCTCCCTCATGGGAATGTACCTGGACTGTACCTGAACCACCTCCTCTTTAAAGGCCACCCATTGTTCTATTACAGTTTTGCCTGCCAATCTTTGATTCCAATTTACCCGGGCCAGATCTGTTCTCATCCCACTAAAATTGGCCCTCCTCCAATTGAGTATTTTTACTTTAGAGTGGTCTATGTCCTTTTCCATAGCTATTCTAAACCTTATGATACCATGATCACTGCTTCCCCATTGACACTTGCTCCACTTGGCCCATCTCATTCTCTAGTAGCAAGTCCAGCAATGCCTCCTTCCTTGTTGGGCTGGAAATGTACTGGTTAAGAAAGTTATCCTGAACACATTTCAAAAATTCCTCCCCCTCTTTGCCCCTTATATTATTGTTATCCCAGTCTATATTTAGGTAGTTGAAGTCCCCCATTATCACTACTCTATAGCTTTTGCCCCCCCTATAATTTCGCAGCAAATTTGCTCCTCTATATCATTCCCACTAGTTGGTGACCTATAGAATACAACCAGTAGTGTAATGGCACCTCTATTGTTTCTTAACTCTAACCAAATAGATTCTGTCCTTGATCCTTCAAGGACATCCTCTCTGTCCAGCACTGCAATATTCTCCTTAATCAATACTGCCACCCACCACCACCACCACCCCCCCCCCCCCCCCCTCCCCGGCTTTCTTTCCTTCCCTATCTTTCCTGAACACCTTGTATCCAGGAATATTTAGTACCCAATCCTGCCCTTTTTTGAGCCAGGACTCCGTTATATGTGCATGAAATAAGCTCGGGTATGCGGGAACAATAAAAATCTGCAGACTACACAAAAGTAGGGAACTATGGATAGGAAGCCCAAGTGACATGAGGTTACTAGGCAAGGCTTCTCTTAGACCTCACACTTAACATGGTTCGAGTGACTTCACATCAAACTACACTACACTGTTTAACCTGATGCAAAGTCAATGCAGTTTCACATTGCTGTACCTATTATAAAATAGCACATTGGCCTGTATAGGAAAATGGGCAAAAAATGGCTTTTTTCAGAACTTAAAGGAGCATCAACGCCCCTCGAAAAATATTTACTGAGATTTTTCTGTAGATGTTTAAACAAGCAATAGGATCATAAATTCACACCATTTGTGTCACGAAATCACATTGTTTGCACATGAGATTACAGTACAATATGCAGCTATATGTTCTCCTTCCTCTCAGTATGAAGGATCCAATGCAATTGTAACATTTAATACAATACTATCATTTTTTCATTATTGTTTTCTTTTTCTCTTCTTTACACCCTCCCTGCTTTTCTTCTTTTGCATCCTCCATTATATTTTATCTTTCATCCTCCACTATATTCCTACTCTTGTCAACTATATTTTCTCTCTCCTCAAATATCAACAACTCTGAAAATGTTGTCTGGCAGTAATGGTGTTCTAATGTCGTGTGACAAGGGTGCAACACTCAAATAGTCCAAGATCCAAGCTTTGGCCACCCCAGTCAAAAAGATCTCTTCCTTTGATGTCAACAACAACAACTTGCATTTATATAGCACCTTTAACGCAGTAAAGCATCCTAAGGAGAATAAAGAGACAAAAAATAATTGACACCAAGCCAACAAAGGAGACATTAGGACAAAAGCTTGGTCAAAGAGGTAGGTTTTAAGAAGTGCCTTTAAGAAGGAGAGAGAGGCGGAGACTCTTAGGGAGGGAATTACAGAGTTTAGGGTCTAGACAGCTGAAGGCACAGCCAGCAATGGTGGAGCGATGGAAATCGGGGATGCACGAGAGGCCAGAATTGGAGGAACCTACCTTTTCGGAGGGTTATAGGGCTGCAGGAGGTTACAGAGATAGGGAGGGATGAAGCCATGGAGGAATTTGAACACACGGATGAGAATTTTTAAATGGAGGCATTCGGGGACCGGGAGCCAATGTAGGTCAGTGAGAACAGGGGTAAACGGTGAACAGGACTTGGTGCGAGTTGACATCGGGACCCGATCAGCATATCTAAAGAAGGATCCCGTTTCCCTCCTGCGGGTGTCCTGCTCAACAGTGCGCATTTGCTGCTGGGAGCACTGCTATTCTGAAAGGTGTTTTTCGCAACAGGCCGTACCGAGTTGCACCAGTACCACCGCCTATCCATAACGATCCATGGCATGTCGACAGATAGCGAGGCACATTGTCTTTTATCTGTCAGAAAGTAGAGTTGCTTTTCTCCAGCAACAGATATTTAATTTAAAATAGTCTAGCTGTTTCTAATTGGACAGATTGACCTATGGTACTTTCCTTCAGTAGTGGCAGTTTTAAGAGACCGTGTATGAGGAAATGATGTTGAAGTACTGGCTACAGCAGTCTTTCTAAAGAGCCCGGACTTGCATCTCTCTCTCTCTCTATCGAGAAGGTTATTCTTGTCACTTTTACTTTGCACATCAAAAGAACAAGGGGAAGTGAAATATATTACAAGGACAACATTTCACCCCTCATCAATCATATCCTCCAACTGACTAATCTCCTGTTTCTTTTTATAATTGAGATGGACGCAGTTCATGTGAAGGATGATATTAATTAGTGATTCATTATTTTCTCCTGCCTGCTGGCAGGCACCAGTTGGAGTGACTCCCAGTCATCACCTGAATGGGCAGCAGTGCGGTACCCTGAACAAAGCACTCTCTCCATTCATTCAGAGTAGCTATTTGCGTCTCCATTGGAGTCCAACACTAATTGGTTCTGGGCTAAAGGTTTGTCGTGTTTAAAAAGGCTAATGACTTCAACACAATTATATCTCACTAACAACAAAATACTGGTGCCCTTCAGGACATACACCCCCTTTTATGCCTGCTTTCCCTGAAGTTGCTGACTCATAGGAACATAAGAACAGGAGTAAGCCATTCAGCCCCTCAAGCCTGTTCCACCATTCAATTATAACAGGGCTGATCCATATCTTGACTCCAATGGTTCCGTATCCCTTGCCTACCAAAAATCTATCAATCTCAGTTTTGATATTTCAATTGACTCCCAGCCTCATCAGCTTTTTGAGGGAGAGAGTTCCAGATTTCCATTATCCTTTGTGTGAAGAAGTGCTTCCTGACATCAACCCTGAATGGCCTAACTCTAATTTTAAGGTTATGCCCCCTTGTTTTGGTCTCCCCCACCAGAGGAAATAGTTTCTGTATCTATCCTATCAAATCCTTTGATCATCTTAAACACCTCAATTAGATCAACACTTAATCTTCTATATTCAAGGGACTACAAGCCTAGTCTATGCAGCCTGTACTCATAGTTTAACTCTTTTAGTTCCAGTATAATTCTGGTAAATCTGCGCTGCTCCCTCTCCAAGGCCAATATATCCTTCCTGAGGTGCGGTGCCCAGAACTGAATGCAGTACTCCAGTTGGGGTCTAACCAGAGCTCTGTACAGCTGTAACATAACTTCCATCTCTTTGTATTCCAAACCTCTTGAGATAAAGGCTAACATTCCATTAGCCTTTTTAATTATATTTTGTACCTGTCCACTAGCTTTTAGTGATTTCTATACTTGGACCCCTGAATCACACTGCTCATCCACAGTTCCTGGCTTCTCGCCATTTAGAAAATACTCTGATCTACCTTCCTAAGGTCCAAAGTGGATAGCCGTACACTTTCCTAAATTGAACTCCATCTGCCACAATTTTGCCCACTCATTTAATTGATCAATGTCCCTTTGCAACTTTCTTCTCCCATCTATACTATTTACTTTGCCTATCTTAGTGTCATCAGCTCTCTATTCCTTCATCCAAGTAACTTATTAATATAATAAAAAGCTGAGACCCCAGTACAAATCCTTGGGGGGCACCACTCGTCACTTCCTGGCAATTTTAGTACATATCCATTATCCCTACTCTCTGTCTCCCAACCAATTCCTTAAACAAGCCAATTGGTTGCCTCCAATTCCAATTAATGTTGGACTCCAATGGAGCACAGTTCCATAGTTGGTGGCACCTCAATAATAGCTCATACATCCTGCAAATAGAGGAGGGGGCAAGCACTGTACCAAACATGGCATCTATCAGCGAGTGAAAATGAATTTCAGCATTCAGCAATAACTTCACAAGAGTCTCTTTGGTGCAAATGGCCCTTAAATGAGAATTAGGCCCTGGACACAATTTTAACTCCCCACTCCTGCATGGTGGAAACTAGGCAGCGGTGCAGATAAAATTGCATGTGGGACTTACCCTCCCCTTTCCTGCCCCGATCAGGCCAATAGCAATTTTAAATTGCAGCAAGGACACCCTCCCTAAGCCGGCGGGGTCCTGTTTAAGGTTGTCATTGGGGCCTGATCTGGCATTTTAACGTGAGGCACAACCTGCTGGGAACAGCAGCCAGGGCCAGTAGAGGCCCAGCAGAGTCATAGAGTCATAGAGTCATAGAGTCAGGATAGAGGCCCTTCGGCCCATCGTGTCCGCGCCGGCCATCAAGCCCTGTCTACTCTAATCCCATATTCCAGCATTTGTTCCGTAGCCTTGTATGCTATGGCATTTCAAGTGCTCATCCAAATGCTTCTTGAATGTTGAGGGTTCCTGCCTCCACAACCCTTTCAGGCAGTGAGTTCCAGACTCCAACCACCCTCTGGGTGAAAAAGTTCTTTCTCAAATCCCCTCTAAACCTCCCGCCTTTTACCTTGAATCTATGTCCCCTTGTTATAGAACCCTCAACGAAGGGAAAAAGCTCCTTAGTATCCATCCTATCTGTGCCCCTCATAATTTTGTACACCTCAATCATGTCCCCCATCAGCCTCCTCTGCTCCAAGGAAAACAAACCCAATCTTCCCAGTCTCTCTTCATAGCTGAAGCACTCCAGCCCTGGTAACATCCTGGTGAATCTCCTCTGCACCCTCTCCAAAGCGATCACATCCTTCCTGTAGTGTGGCGACCAGAACTGCACACAGTACTGCAGCTGTGGCCTAACCAGTATTTTATACAGCTCCATCATAACCTCCTTGCTCTTATATTCTATGCCTCGGCTAATAAAGGCAAGTATCCCATATGCCTTCTTTACCACCTTATCTACCTGTTCCGCCGCCTTCAGGGATCTGTGAACTTGCACACCAAGATCCCTCTGACCCTTTGTCTTGCCTAGGGTCCTCCCATTCATTGTGTATTCCCTTGCCTTGTTAGTCCCTCCAAAGTGCATCACCTCGCACTTTTCTGGGTTAAATTCCATTTGCCACTGTTCCGCCCATCTGACCAACCCATCTATATCGTCCTGCAGACTGAGGCTATCCTCCTCGCTATTTACCACCCTACCAATTTTTGTATCATCAGCGAACTTACTGATCATACCTTTTACATTCATATCCAAGTCATTAATGTAGACCACAAACAGCAAGGGACCCAGCACCGATCCCTGTGGTACCCCACTGGCCACAGGCTTCCAGTCACAAAAACAACCTTCGACCATCACCCTCTGCCTTCTGCCACTAAGCCAGTTTTGTATCCAAAGTGCCAAGGCACCCTGGATTCCATGGGCTTGTACCTTCTTGACCAGTCTCCTGTGGGGGGACTTTATCGAAGGCCTTACTGAAATCCATGTATACCACATCCACTGCGTTACCCTCATCCACACGCCTAGTCACCCCCTCAAAAAATTCAATCAAATTAGTCAGACATGATCTTCCCTTGACAAAGCCATGTTGACTATCCCTGATTAATCCTTGCTTCTCCAAGTGGAGACTAATTTTGTCCTTCAGAATTTTTTCCAATAATTTTCCTACCACTGATGTTAGGCTCACTGGCCTGTAGTTCCCCGGTTTTTCCCTACTCCCCTTCTTGAATAATGGTACTACATTAGCGGTTCTCCAGTCCTCTGGCACATCCCCTGTGGCCAGAGAGGTTCTGAATATATGTGTTAGAGCCCCCGCAATCTCCTCCTTTGCCTCACACAATAGCCTGGGATACATTTTGTCCGGGCCTGGGGATTTATCCATTTTTAGGCCTGCTAAAACCGCCAATACCTCCTCCCGCTCGATGTTAATATGTTCG
Organism: Heptranchias perlo; assembly: GCF_035084215.1. Taxonomy (NCBI): domain Eukaryota; kingdom Metazoa; phylum Chordata; class Chondrichthyes; order Hexanchiformes; family Hexanchidae; genus Heptranchias; species Heptranchias perlo. The sequence continues at coordinate 14,505,885 of NC_090338.1, read as the reverse complement.
AGTATATCACAGTCCCCCTGCCGTATTTCTATGTCTACATCGTCCTTCTCCATAGTGAAAACAGATGCAAAAAATTCATTTAGAACCCCTCCTACATCTTCCGGCTCCACACACAGATTGCCATTTTTGTCCCTAATGGGCCCTATTTTTTCCCTAGTCATCCTCTTACCCTTAATATACTTATAAAACATCTTAGGATTTTCCTTTATTTTGCTCGCCAGTGTTATTTCATGGCCCCTCCTTTATCTCCTAATTTTTTTTTTTTTTTTTTTAAGTATCCCCCTGCACTTTTTGTACTCCTCTAGGGCTTCCTCCGTCTTTAGCCTTTTGTATCTGCCAAAAGCCCTCCTTTTTTTCCTAATCCATTCTCGTATATCCCCTGACATCCAAGGTTCCCTGGAGTTCTTGGAACCACCCTTGACCTTTACGGGAACATGTTGCCATTGTATGGTCTCAATCTCCCTTCTGAAAGACTCCCATTGCTCCGATGCGGATTTTCCTACAAGCAGCTGATCCCAGTCCATTTTGGCCAGATCCTGCCTTATCCTATTAAAATCGGCCTTCCCCCAATTTAGAACCTTTATTTCCGGCCCCTCCCTGTCCTTTTCCATGACCACCTTAAATCTCACCGAATTATGGTCACTGTCACCAAAGTGCTCACCTACTAGCACTTCTTCCACTTGGCCGGCCACATTCCCTAGAATTAGGTCCAGTACCGCCCCCTCTCGTAGGACTTTCTACATGCTGGCTCAAAAAGCTCTCCTGGATGCACGTTAAGAATTTTGTACCCTCTAAGCATTTTACACTGAGTATCCCAGTTAATATTGGGGAAGTTGAAATCCCCCACTATTATTACCCTATTATTTGCACAATTTTCTGAGATTTGCCTATATATCTGTTCCTCTATCTCCCCCTGACTGTTTGGGGGCCTATAGTACACTCCCATCAAAGTGCTTGCCCCCTTTTTGTTTTTAAGCTCCACCCATATGGCCTCATTTGAGGAACCTGCTAATATATCATCCCTCCTTATGGCAGTAATTGATTCTTTAATTAATATTGCAACCCCCCCTCCTCTTATACCTCCCCCTCTGTCTCGCCTGAAGATTCTGTACCCCGGAATATTGAGCTGCCAGTCTTGCCCCTCCCTCAACCATGTCTCTGTGACAGCAACAATACCATACTCCCATGTGTTTATCAACACCTTCAGTTCATCCACCTTATTCGCAAGACTCCTTGCATTAAAATAGATGCCATCCAGCCTTGCCCTCACATATTTGCCCTGTCTTCTCTATATTTGGCTGCACATCACCCCCTATTGTAGCTCCACTCTGTATCCCATCCCCCTGCCAAGTTAGTTTAAACGCCCCCCCCCCCCCAACAGTGCAAGCAAACCTCCCCGCAAGGATATTTGTCCCGCTCTGGTTCAGGTTCAACCCGTCCGACTTGTACAAGTCCCACCTTCCCCAGAAGCAGGCCCAGTGATCCAGGAAACTGAAACCCTCCCTCCTGCACCAACTCTTTAGCCACGCATTCATCTGTTCTATCCTCCTATTTCTATACTCACTAGCCCGTGGCACTGGGAGTAATCCAGAGATTACAACCTTTGAGGTCCTGCTCTTTAATCTGCTACCTAGCTCCCTAAATTCTTGATGCAGGACCTCATCTCCCTTCCTACCTATGTCGTTCGTCCCAATGTGGACCACGACCTCTGCCTGCTCACCCTCCCCCTTGAGAATGCCCTGGAGCCGCTCAGTGACATCCATGACCCTGGCACCAGGGAGGCAACAAACCATCCTGGAGTCACGTTTATGGCCACAGAAACGCCTGTCTGTTCCCCTTACGATAGAATCCCCTACCACTATAGCTCTTCCACTCTTTTTCCTCCCAGCCTGTGCAGCAGAGCTACCCCTGGTGCCAGGAAGTTGGCTGCTGCTGCCTTCCCCTGATAAGTCATCCCCCTCAACAATATCCAAAGCGGTATATTTGTTTGAGAGGGGGACGGCCACAGGGGACCCCTGCACTGCCTGCCTGCTCCTCTTACTCTGCCTGGTGGTCACCCAATTACTTCCTGCCTGTACAACCTTTACCTGCGGTGTGACCACCTCACTAAACGTGCTATCCACGACGTTCTCAGCATCGCGAATGCTCCATAATGAATCCATCCGCAGCTCCAGTGCCGCAATGCGGTTTGTCAGTAGCTGCAGCTGGATACATTTCCCGCACACATGGTCATCAGGGACACCGGAAGGTTCCCTGATTGCCCACATAGAGCAGGAAGAGCATAACACGGGGCTGGGCTGTCCTGACATGACTTACCCTTTAACTAATTAATTCAAATTAAATGAATCCCACCAATTTCACTTCAATTAAAAGGTATACTCAAGGGCCCTTGCTGAACAGCAGTCCCCCACGACACAACAGAGACCCGAGAATCCACAAACTCTAACCTTAGACAAATTCAGCAGGAAAATACTCACCAGCCAATCACTTACCTCTTCCTTGGTGACGTCCCACTTGGATTACTTTTTGCTTCTTATTTATCTTAGGTCCAGGAGTTAAGTCCCTGTGATGTCGCACAGTAGTTGTCTCTTGGTGCAGGTCTGCTGCTGCTTTTATTCCACAATCTCTGTCTTCTACTCTCAGGTCCACTACTGCTCTGCAGGAAAAGTTTGGAAAAGCAAGGCAAAGCAGCACCTCCTTCCCCCACTGCACCAAACACTGTGTATATCCGCACTGACAGGCTCCTGTATTTCTACAGTTGAGACTCAGATGAGTCAGGCCTGCCCCACCTTCAAGTACCAGTTGAATCTAGCTAACCAATTAACTTGCTACAGCAGCTCTCTGCTGAAGCCTGACAGAAACTTAGAAATTGAAACTTTTAAATTGACCTTAAACAGTTGAAGCAATATGCACTAGATTTAAAGAGATTAACCCTTAAACTCCCACACTTACCAAACTCTCAGCACACTGTGTATATCCGCACACAAGTTATTAAGTTATTAATTTTTTTCTTGTTGCTTTGTGGGCCAAGAGGAACAAGAGTTCTCCTCCAGGCTCTACAAGGAAACCTTGGGCCTCCCCTGCCCTCAGAGTTTCCCACCCCCCTCCCCCGACCGGGATTCCCCCCCGCCGCCCCCACCACATGTGGAGCACTTACCTTGTGCTGGGGACTGTACACCTAGAGCTCTGCAAGCGGCATTCTGCTACCCGGTTTTAATGGCCATCTTTGTCGGGAAGTTGCCAAGCGGCATGATAATGAAGCCCGGCCTTTAAAATTGGTGCATTCCCTCCCGGAAGTTAAAAATCGAGCCCAGAGAAGCTATAGCACCAGTTTTTAATTGTTTGGGAGGAATTTGTTCCTGAATTGGCACTAGAGCAGAAATCCGAGTGCACAGGACTCTGACATTTATTGACATGCTGTTTATACCGGTGCACCCTCTTCAGCCACAGCCAAGCGCAACCACCTGAAAAGCCATACAGGAAATTCAGAAGCGGTGCTCTTCAGGCACAAAACAGGAGCAAAGGATTGGCACCCACATTCCTGCGTATGGAGCCCATTTTTTAGGTTCCCAAATCCAGGAAACTATCACCTGTCAAGTTTTGTTCAGTGAAAATTAGTGGTTGGAAAAGGCACAGAATTTCCTCACAGCTACTCCCACTCTGCCGGCATAGGTTCTCTGGAAGTGTGGCGGAAACCAGACTTACACTTGCAAACAGGGTTCCTGCGCCCTTCCAGCAAATTTCAACAGCAGCAGAGCAAGATCAGCTGTGAGGAAATTCCGGGCCAGAGTCTCAAGTCTCATTCATTATAGAATTATAGAATCATACAGCACAGGAGGAGGCCAATCGGGCCATTGGGCTCGACGTTACCAGGGTGACGGGTTCGCGGCGGGTGGGGGGGGTCTATTGGGCGCGTGGGGAACACGCCCGGTGAAATCAGTCTGCACCGCGCGCAATTGCAGGCTGATTGGATCCACTTACCTCTTGTTCCGGGTTCCCCGCTGCTGAGCTGCGCAGCGGGCGGACTGCGCATGCGCAGTAAGGTCTGTCAGCTGGAGGAGCTCTATTTAAAGGGGCAGTCCTCCACTGACAGATGCTGCAACAAATAGCAAAAATTACAGCATGGAGCAGCCCAGGGGGAAGGCTGCTCCCAGGCTTAATGATGCCTCACTCCAGGTATCATTGGATGGGGTGAGGAGGAGGGGGAGGACAGAGATCTTCCCCCCCGCGGGCGGGAGGAAGTGGCCTGCCTCTGCCACCAAGAAGGCCTGGCTCAAGGTGGCAGAGGAGGTCACCTGCACCAACAACATATCGCGCACCTGCATACAGTGCAGGAGGCGCTGCAATGACCTAAGTAGGTCAGCCAAAGTGAGTACACTTACTCATTCCCCTACACTCCGTCTGCCACATCACCGCCCCCACCCCACATCTCCTTCTGCACTGCCAACACTACTCTATCACATTACTCCTCACACCCACTCAAACATCATCCTCATCTTACCTGCACCTACTCACCTCGCCAGCACTCATCCCACCACTACCACTCAACCCAATCCTCATACAATCTCATGGCTCTATCTCATACTCACCCTCTCATGCATCTCTTTCACGGTCAGCCTCACTCAATCTGCCACTACCTGTGCTGCAGCCACAGGGCATGCATCACATATGTGCAGTAGGAAGCGTAAGGCAAACATGTCGTGAGCATGAAGGGAATGCACAAGGGTGTTTGAGGGTTTGTCATGGTTTTTACTTATATTTAATTTCTGACCAACTCACATCACATATTATATTGGCACCACTACTGCCACGTCTTTGCGAATCTTGTCTGGTTTGTGCAATAATGCCCTTTCCTGAGGATCACAACAAAGACCCACACCTGATGCCACCCATTGTGTCACTGCAGAGTGGGTGTAGGTGTATTTGCAGGGCTCTTTTGTGCAGATGACTGAGAGACGTCGGTGATGTCCCCAGTGGCACCCTGGAAGGATGTGGAGGAGAAGTTGTTGAGGGCAGTGGTGACTTTGACAGCGACAGGTAAGAAGATGGTGCTCGGGCCATCATTGAGCAGCTCAGCATGAAGGAGGCTGCAGATGTCCACGACTACATGTCGAGTGACTCTGAGTCTCCGTGTGCACTGCTGCTCATAGAGGTCCAGGAAGCTGAGCCTCGGTCTGTGGACCCTGTGGCGAGGGTAGTGCCCTCTGCGACGCATCTCTCTCTGCGGTTGCCCTCCCTCCTGCTGTGCAGGTGGATGTGTCACAGCACTGTGTTGTGGAGCTCCACGTGTCAGAGGTGGACCACGTGGCCGGCGAGGCTGGTGATGCTGTTCGCCCTCCGAGGAGGTCATGACTGCAGCTACGGCTGCCCCCATCCGGAAGATGTACATCTGAGGGGGTCTGCAAGGTAGGTACATGTGTCTGGACCCTGGGGTAAGTGTGCAAGTTGGTGAATTTTATTGTTAGGAGGAGGGTGGTGGAGGCCAAACTTTTTCCAAAGTGACAGAGTGGCCTCCTGCAATGAGTGAGGGTCTCCCCCCACCATCTGTCAAATGGACCTTTGCAGCTGCCACAGGCTGGTTGCTGCAACATGTCCATTTCAACTGGGAGTGTTTCCCCCAGTACGGGAAACAGTCCCAGTTGTTTGTAAAATCCCACCCCTCCTGAAATATCTCCTTAATCAGGTCTGTTAACGACCTGAAATACCAGAATAAATACTCTCAAGTGGCACCCCGCCGACTTTAATTGCCTGCGGGAGTCCCACATGCGGGGGCTGCGTGCGCTCGTCAGGGCGTCTGTGGGGAACCTGGAAGTGAGTGGGTTGGAGCCGGGATCCCGACCCGCTCTGGGATTCCCTGATTTTCGGCGCCCCCCCGCCAGGAACGCACCCAATCGCGGGTGCTAATATCGAGCCCATTGTGTCTGTGTCGGCTCTTTGAAAAAGCTATCCAATTAAATTATTCGGCTGTTGCGTTCCTAATCTGATTGCATCGTGCCTTCATGGATAAATGAGATTCAGAAACTCATTATTTAATGTTTTACACAATTTGTAATGTTCCTCAGGGGCTAACTTTTGTTCCCATTCGATTATTTTATTAGCACAACATTTCAGAATTAATCGAAATGTTGGGGAGGAAGCAATCAAAAGAAAGAAGAAAAGACAAAAAAAAGACTTGCATCTATATCACGCCTTTCACGACCTCAAGATATCCCAAAGCACTTTACAGCCAATGGGGTCATTTTGAAGTGTAGTCACTGTTGTAATATAGGAAACATGGCCGCCAATTTGTGCACAGCAAGGTCCCAAAAACACCAGTGTGATAAAGACCAGATAATGTGTTTGACCGATCTTGGTCGAAGGATAAATATTGGCCAGGAGATGAGGAGAACTCCCCTGCTCTTATTCGAATAGCGTCGTGACATTGACCTGAGAGGGCAGATGGGGCCTTGGTTTAATGTCTCACCCGAAAGACGGCACCTCTGACAGTGCGGTACTCTCTCAGTACTGCACTCGAGAGCCAGGTTCAGCTTAAATTATGTGCTCAGATCTCTGGAGTGGGACTTAAACCCATGACCTTGTGACTCAAAGGTGAGAGTGCTACCACTGAACCAAGGCTGATGTCAAAACATGACAGCTCCCACTGTGAAAATTCCCATCTCCTTATAATATTTGTCTGCTATATACACAGCCATCTCATCAAACACTGACAACTTTTCAGGATCTTAAGTTATATATTTTAATACTTTATTCCTGAAACTATGTCCTCCTTCCCTGCCTCAGTCTTCCTGTCAACTCACTGTTAGGTTTAAGTAATGTTGCCCATCTGATAATTGCACACAGCACCAGTGGTGCACTATGACAGATAGCCCGATTGTTGGCCCACAGTTAATTTCAATGCCAGGGTCATTATCTACAGGTTGCACTGTGGCATTGTAATCATATTAGAGCAATAGAACGTTTATTATTACAATGGTCACTTCCTTAATGTGGTCGGACTATAAATTTAATGCATCGTAAGAAAATCTATATTTCCCATGCTAATAAAACCGCATTGTGAGAACTGTTAAGAACAGGACATTCCAGATGTTTGTTGCCTGGGTGAGCACTGGATAGACTTCCCCCTGAATTTCCACATGCTTTTACACCAATGTAAGAAAAGGTTGTGCCCGCTGATGGTATGCAGAGGTATTTACACGAGAATTTCCTAGGTCAGCTCATTTGCACATCCATTGGAATAGTGAGTGGCGTAAAACGAGTATAAATGGGACATGAGCTGAGGGGTGCTTGAGAATTAGAGTGCATCTTTTAAAAAGACAGTTCGAGATGAAGATAACAGCAGCATCACGTAAGGAACAGTGCGTGGCTCACTCAGTTGACTGTGAGCTAGCTTGACTACACATCTCATGACGAGCTTCCAGTTGCTTGCCACTTTAATTCTCCATCCCACTTTGTCCTCGGCCTCCTGCACTGTTCCAATGAAGCTCAATGCAAGCTCAAGGAACAGCATCTCTTCTTTCTACGAGGCACTTTGTAGCCTTCCAGACTCAACATTGAGTTTAACAACTTCAGATCAGAATCACCGCTCCTATTTTCTCTTAGACATTCTGTAACCATTTACACCTCCTCTGGACCCATCTTTTGTTACCATGCTTGTCCCTTTATCACCTCCTTTTGCTTTGCACCATCATCCCTTTTGTCATTTAATCACTCCTGCCCTCCACCTTTTGTTCTTTCCCTGTCCCCCTTTTCCCTGGCTCTGTATTTACTTAAAAGGTGTTCATCTCGAGCATCTTCCAGTTCCGACTAAAGTTCATCGACCTGAAACTTTAACTATGTTTCTCCCTCTACAGATGCTGCCTGACCTGCTGACTGTTTCCAGTATTTTTTGCTTTTATTACACATCTCATGATTGTTTTTTGTGTCATTTGTCAAGAATATCTAACACAGGGGGAGTTGGCATGGGTCGTCAAACAAGTGACCAGGGCATGGGACAAAGGCAAAGAAGGTGCCACAATTTTTCAAATACAGACCTGCAAAACCTCATAGATTAAACTGAGTTCAGGAAACACAGAATGCTGGGTACCCATAGCAGGAAACCTGCCAAAAGTGTAACGGATGCCATGTGGAGGGAACTGGCACTGGCGCTGAGTGCCAACTCTCTCATCCCCAGGGCTGTAGACCAGTGCCGCAAAAAGCGCAATGACTTGATCAGGGAAGACAAGCTACCCAGGGGAAGCAAAGTGTTTGGAGAAAATATTCATTTAAACTCAGCAGGGGTTAATCCCAAGTTAGACTGGTGGACTCTGATCTTGTGGGAGGCGGTGGGGGAGTGGGGGGGGTGGGTGCGGGAATGGGTAGTCAGTTTTGACTAAAAGTTGACAATATGATCAGGTTTGTAAAAAAGGAAACACAGATAACAAAATATAACCTGGCTTTTGAAAACAGGACTATCTATATAGGCAGTCAGGCACCAAAAGGCTGCAAGGATAAGGGAAATCTGAACTAAGAACAGAAAATGCTGGCAATACTCAGCAAACCAGGCAGCATCTGTGGAGAAAGAAACAGAGTTAATGTTTCAGGTCGATGACCGTTCGTCAGAGCTGGACGAAATTGAAGATTAAACAGTTTTTAAGCAAGTGCAGAGCCAGGGAAAGGAGGGGAGGAAGAGGAGGAGAGGAAAGAACAAAAGGGAAGGTCTGTGATAGGGTAGAGGGCAGGAGTGGTAAAATGACAAAAGGGGTGATGGTGCAAAGCAAGGAGGGTGATAATGGGACAAGTAAAGAAACAATAGATAGGTCCAGAGGAGCTGTAAATGGCAACAGCAGAATCATTACTAGCACCTGCTGTCCAAAAAAATGGGAGCAGTGGTTATGATCTGAAGTTATTGAAATCACTGTTGAGCCCAGAAGGTTGTAAAGTGCTTAATCCATTTAGTGCCTAAAGTGCCAGATCTGTCAAGTGTGTCTACAGATAAAGACATGTTGAATGTACAGCAGGCAGTGAAATTTCTCAATGTAAGCTCAAGGAACAGCACTTCATTTTTCGGTTGGGCACTGGTTCTGATGTTGCCATTTATAGCTCTTCTGGACCCATCTTTTGTTTCTTTACTTGTCCCATTCCCACCCTCCTTGCCTTGCACCATCATCCCTTTTGTCATTTAATCACTCCTGCTCTCCACCCTATCACAGACCTTCCTTTTTGTTCTTTCCTCCCCTTCCCTTCCTCCCCCCTTTCCCTGGCTCTGTACTTGCTTAAAAACTGTTTAATCTTTGAACGTGAACCTTAAACGTTAACACTGTTTCTTTTTCCACAGATGCTGCCTGATCTGCTGAGTAGTTCCAGCATTTTCTGTTTTTATATGCAAGGATAAGGGGCTGCAGGGAGATAAGGTTCTGCCCCAGAACACTAGAAGAGAATGTAGAGGGGCTATTTTATTGAAGTTAAGTAAAACAACCCACCAAAATATGATAGCATTGCACGTTTATTATATGTTAATGTAATTATGTGAAGCTAAGTTGTATCGTATGAATTAAGTGGCTCTAATCACAACTATTGCTCTGTATGTTTCACCTAACTGTGGAACAAAGCAACTTACAATTCAAAACAAACTTCACCTCATCAAGTGTTAACTCTGTTCACCTTTGGAGAGATTGAAGAAACACATGTACAAAAAGACATGGATATCCAGTTCAGGTCAAAGATTTTTTTAAAAATTTGTTCATGGGATGTGGGCATCGTTGGCAAGACCAGCATTTATTGCCTATCCCTAATTGCCCTTGAGAAGGTGGTGGTGAGCCGCCTTCTTGAACCGCTGCAGTCCGTGTGGTGAATGTTCTCCCACAGTGCTGTTAGGAAGGGAGTTCCAGGATTTTGACCCAGCAACGATGAAGGAACGGCAATATATTTCCAAGTCGGTATGGTGTGTGTGACTTGGAGGGGAACGTGCAGGTGGTGTTGTTCCCATGTGCCTGCTGCCCTTGTCCTTCCAGGTGGTAGAGGTCGCGGTTTTGGGAGGTGCTTTCGAAGAAACTTTGGCGAGCTGCTGCCCCAGGGTTATTCTACTATTCACATAGAGATATAAAGTAGGGTGAGTCAACTCCCATTAAAGAAATATACACAAGTCGCTTATGGGAGTGTCTGTTGCCACTGAGCCCGAGAATGTATCTATTCATGACTACTCTTTTATGCCTCAAGCTAAATCAGCATAAGGGCTTTGCTGTCATTGAAGAACGACAAGAAGGACTGCAATGCCTTTCACCCCTTCTTAGCATGGTCCTGAAGTACTGTGTACAGACTGAAGTAGGTGTCCACTGGGACTGCCAGACGCTGATATGAACTAACAATTGGCACCAATGACCCTTGTATCTTCCAGTCAACATCCTCTAAGGAATCATAAGAACAACTCAACCCAATCCACAGAAAAGATTCACAAGGATGATACCAGAACTGAGAGGATGTTTTTATCAGGAAAGGCTGAACAGGCCGGGACTCTTTTCTCTAGAAAAGAGGAAGCTGAGGGGTGACCTGATAGAGGTCTTCAAGATCATGATAGGGTTTGATAGGGTAGAAGTAGAGAAAATATTTTCACTTGTGGGGAGTCCAAAGATAAAGGTCATAAACATAAAATAGTCACTAATAAATCCAATGGAGAATTTTTTAAAATTTGTTCATGGGATGTGGGCATTTTAGGCAAGACCAACATTTATTGCCCATCTCTAATTGCCCTCGAGAAGGTGGTGGTGAGCCGCCTTCTTGAACCACTGCAGTCCATGTGGTGAAAGTTCTCCCACAGTGCTGTTAGGTAGGGAGTTCCAGGATTTTGACCCAGCAACGATGAAGGAACGGCGATATATTTCCAAGTCGGGATGGTGTGTGACTTGGAGGGGAACGTGCAGGTGGTGTTGTTCCCATGTGCTTGCTGCCCTTGTCCTTCTAGGTGGTAGAGGTCGCAGGTTTGGGAGGTGCTTTGGAAGAAACTTTGGCGAGCTACTGCAGTGCATCCTGTAGATGGTACACACTGCAGCCATGGTGCTCCGGTGGTGAAGGGAGTGACTGTTTAGGGATTTAGAATTCAGAAGAAACCTCTTTACCCAAAGAGTGGTAAGAATGTAGAAGGCGCTTTCACAAGGAGTAGTTGAGGCGACTAACATAGATGCATTTAAGGGGAAGCTAGTTAAACACATGAGGGGGAAAGGAATAGAAGGGTATATGCTGGTGGATTAGATGAAGTAGGGAGGGAGGAGTCTCTTGTGTAGCATAATTGGCGGCAAAGACCAGTTGGGCTGAATGGCCTGTTGCTTTGCTGTACTTTTGGTGTAACTTAATGTTGTTTCTATTCTGTAGACCAGTGCATTGGAGTATAACAGCACTGTATCCCCTCAGATCCATTAAGTGTGATTACAGTTGAAGACATGGTGAGTGTAGAGCAGGCAGTGAAATTACCAACTGCGTCATTGAATAAAGTAAAATCAAATGTCAACACTACAAATCTTTTTTGGAGGATTAATACAAAAATGTCTGCCACCCTAGTGGAAGGATGGGATTATAGCTATTTAAGCCTCAAAGAAAATATGTCTCCTTAACAGCTTGCTAATGATGTTCTGTCATATAGCGACCTCTTAATACAGTTGGATAGATTCATATATTATGTGCCCCAAGTATTTCATCCAGCAGTAAATTTCAACAAGTAGAAAAAATTCCAATCGGTCTATAGCACAGCATGAGCAATTAGTTTTGATTTTCTCACACATCACTTATGAGCCAGTGCAGAGAATGCATTGAAGAGAATTGTGGAGCATTCAGGGGTGACCTCAACAGTGGCCAGGCAGTGCAGGAAGACGTTCATCAGCAAACATTGACATGCGGGCACAACTCGGTAAATACCGTTGGTTGGCCAATTACACATCCAAAATCCTACCCTCCATTAGTCTGATTCTGGTCACTGCTTGTTCCCTGCCCCGCCTTGCACCACTCCAATATCAAAGACCAGTCTTTCAACCATTATGCTTCTGCCATGTGGAACTCTCTTCTAAAACCATTCGCATTGCTATCCCTTTCCTTCAAAAGCCCCCTGACAATCCTTGTGTTTTGCTTTCCCACTACTCCCTCCTAAATTCCTTGGTGATCACCTCTTCCCTTTGTAAAGTATTTAGATATTCTTTTACACAAGGAACCCTGATATAAACGTAAGTCATTGTGGGGTTGTTCTTGAATCATGCAAATTATAATAGTGCCGTTAAAATCAGTTTAAATGCTGCTAATGTTGGGTGTCATGTTTTCAACTGGTTCAATTGAGAGCACTCTTGTATCTAACTCAGGTGGTTCTGCGTTCAAACTCCGGTCCATGGCCTGGAATTTCTTTGGAGCTGCTTTAGCTTTGCAGCCGTAACTTCACCGGAAGTGCGGCAGAAATCCTGTTTACACGTATAAATGGGGTTTACGCTGCACTTCCGGCAAAGTTACGGCAGCCAAGTGAAGGAGCAGATTCGAGGAAATTCTGGGCCTATGACTTAAACATGTAGCCTAAGTTGACACTTAAGTGTAGCACTGAGTGAGTGAGTGTCAACGGTGACATCTTTTGGATAAAGACAAAGTTCAATTGAAGCCTTGCCTGGCCACTTGATGAATATTAAAGCTCCCATAGCACACTTCAAAGAAGAGCAGGAAAATGTCCTAATCACACTTTTCTCTCAACTAGCAGGTCATTTATCTATTTGCTGTTTGTGGTACATCATGGTGTGCAAAATGGCTACTGCTCTACACAAAGTAACTGCAATTCAAATCAAATGTCAGCCTTAGACCTGTTTTAGACCCCACCTGATTTTATGCACCGTTGAACATAAAATCGGGTGGGCTGTAAAATGAGCATCTGACGCAAACCAGCCCAGTTCCCTGCTGGGTGGGTTAGGTTAAAATCAGGGCTACAATTCCAAGTCAAGAAAAGTAGACCCGGGTTGGCAAGAGCTGAGGTTTAGTGACCTCTGAATTTGCACAAGAATACTTCTGGAGCTTAACCAGTCTAAATTGCACACCTTGCCAGCACAGAGTGGATATTTTACTTACTTGTCTAACTGGTACCACCTTACACATTAAGGCACTGCGTTGCAGGTTAACCTGGAACTGAGTGGGATGAATCCATGTTTCTCCATGACAGGCCTACTCCTCCAAGTCACAACAATAAATCAAGATGGCCACTCAATCATCAACAGCCCCTGGAGTCCTGTGGACCTGGGTCAGGTATTGGATCATCAAGTTGCCATAGAGGTTCCAATTTTCCATTGCCAGACATGTCAGTTGGAGTCAAACCAACCTCTAAGAGATCCTGCTTATCTCCCCTTCCCCCAAGTGTGTGAGTCATTATTACCTTAAATTTAATAATTATCCATAATTAATTTTCTTAGTGAAATAAATGTAGTGTTACAAAGCTGAACTATCAACATCACTTCCGATTCACAAAATATCTTTTGCAGGCTGAAGTAACTAAAATATTTATTTATAATTACATGGAAACACGAGGCATAAAGAATTTGACAAATGTAATGAACACAAATTTAAACATAGCTCTAGTAAACAATATCATTCAAGGAGTCAATTATTCTTTCCAATAGTTTCTCCTGAATCAATGAAATAAACTTTGTTAATCAGAGTCCTCAAAAATATATCCTATCACAACAGTCTCCTTCCTTCCTGTGCAGGTTTTCCAATATTGAGCACTCCCCACCTCCAAATTTTAGATCTCTGAGAAGAACTTTTATCCAGTTAATCTTTGAAATAGATTTCCAATCATATAGAGTTACACGGAGTCTACAGCACAGAAACAGGCCACTTGGCCCAACTGGTCTATGTGGTGTTTATGCTCCACACGATCCTCCTCCCACTCCTCTTTGTCTAACCCTATCAGCATGCCCTTCTATTCTTTTCTCCCTTATGTGCTTATCTAGCTTCCCCTTAAATGTATCTATGCTATTTGCCTCAACTACTCCTTGTGGTAACACGTTTCACATTCATACCACTCTTTGGGTAAAGATGTTTTCCTGAATTCCCTATTGGGTTTATTAATGACCATCTTATATTTATGACCTCTAGTTTTGGACTAGTCAAACTTTGATTATATTAAAATTTATAAAATTTATATTACAATGGAGCCCATACACACATTGGAATGCTTACTTTTTATTCAAGTCTGAACCTCTACTTAAATTGCACAAATAACTGGGCCGAACACATGAGGAAACTCCAGGCCATGTTGTCTGTGCAAGTGTTAATTATTATGTACTTACAGAAAAAATATTTTAACAGCTGAATGTGACAAGAGGTACACAATGCTCTGCAAACAACTCTTTTGAACTGACTGCATGGATTATTGAACAGGTGTCCACCATGGCTCAATGGTAGCACTCTTGCCGCTGAGTCAGAAGTTGTGGATTCAAGCCCCACTCTACAGACTTGAGCACATGATCTAGGCATTACTGAAAGATTGTCAGAGGTGCCGTCTTTCAGGTGAGATGTTAAACTGAAGCCTTGTCAGATGGATCTAAAAGATCCCGTGGCACTATTTGAAGAAGAGCAGAAGAGTTCTGCTGGTGTCATGACCAACATTTATCCTTCAATCAACACCACTAAAACAATTTAATTGGTCATTTATTTTGTTGCTGTTTGTGGGTTGTCTTATGAGGAAAGATTGAACAGGTTGGGTCTATACTCATTGGAGTTTAGAAGAATGAGAGGAGATCTTATTGAAACATACAAGATTCTGAGGGGACTCGATAGGGTAGATGCTGAGAGGATGTTACCCCTCATGGGGGAATCTAAAACTAGGGGGCATAGTCTCAGAATAAGGGGTCGCCCGTTTAAGACGGAAATGAGGAGGAATTTCTTCTCCCAGAGGATTGTGAATCTTTGGAATTCTTTATCTCAAAAAGCTGTGGAGGCTGAGTCATTGAATACATTCAAGGCTGAGTTAGACAAATTTTTGATCAGCAAGGGAGTCAAAGGACATAGGGAAAGGGCGGGAAAGTGGAGTTGAGGTAAAAATCAGATCAGCCATGATCTCATTAAATGATCTCATTAAATGGCGGAGCAGGCACGAGGGGCCGAATGGCCTACTCCTGCTCCCATCTCTTGTGGTCTTATGGACCTTGTTGTGTGCAAATTGGCTGCTATGTTTCCCTACATTACAACAGTGAGCGCACCTTAAAAAGTACTTCAGTGTCTGTGAAATGATTTGGGACATCCTGAGGTGCTATATAAATGCAAGTTCTTTCTTTCCCATTATCACTTCAAAGCAGTGACCCCCTCTGCTTGGAGAAGAAAGAAAGACCTTTCTTTACAATCCAAAGATTGGCCAGTGTCGTAGAACCATAGAAGTTTACACCCAAGAAGGAACCCATTCAGCCAATCAAGTCTGTGGAGTAATCTAAAAATAATCCATGCTGTCCTCTAGCTTCAAGCATCTTCCTCTGCTTCAAGTATTTATCTAATTTTCCAATAAAATATGCAATGGTCTCTGCCTCAACCATTCCCTGTTGCAAAATATTCCTTGCTCCAACATTGTGTAGAAACAATGTCGTAACCTCCTTAGTGATGATACTTCATCACTGACTGCCCAACCAGAGTAAATAATCTTTCTTTATTTACCCTATCAAAACTCTTCAGAATTTTAAAAACCTTTAATTAATCCCCTCTTAGTTTTCACTGCTCCGGATGAAATGGTCCCAGTATCTTAAGTCTCTCCTTAACTAGAGTTTCCCATCCTTGGCAGCATCCCTCTGAATCTACACTGTACTCTCTATGATTTTAATGTTCTTTCTATAATGGGACACCCAAAACACAACACAGTACTCTAGCTGTGGACAAACGAATGGTTTGTACAAATTTATCATTATTTCTTTGCTCTTACAGTCTATGCCCCTACTTATAAACTCAAAATGCTGTTTGCTTTTTTTTTATGGCTGAGTTCTAGCTCACAATAGATCAATATTTATTATGATAAAAGTGACAAATTAATGAAGGTATCGTAACAATGATGGAGTATTTTCAATTTAAAGTATGCTCCATCTAGTTAATGGAAAAACAATCAAATTTGATGCCTTGAAGGAGATAGTCATAATTATACAATGCCTATCCTTCCCAATGGAATAATCTTAGTGGCTTTTGCTTATCATCCTCATTTTCATCTGTGACATCAATCTCAGAACTTTCCCTCTTTTACTTCAATGATATGACCACTATCATTGCCCATAACTCTTCACTGGAGAGGTCAACTACCTTTCTGATTGTATCTACAGGACTGCGTACAGATACAAGCCAGCATCAGCTCCTATTCTGGGTGTCAGTTGGAGATGTCTTGAGCCAAGGAAGATTCAGTCCTGGCTGAATACACAGCAGAATTGTAAAGGCTATGCTTCAACAAAGTAATTGTAGCTTGTGGAGTGATTTCCTTCTTAATTTAATTTATGTGTTCTGCCATCAATGTGCAAGTACATTGTACTTCCTTCCTCTCATGGTGATGGTCGATGTAAAAATATCCTGATATACTGACTTTCTAATACAACTGACAATTCCCATTTGCTTCCTCCAGTGAATTGTACAACATGGGATTCTTGCAGCTTTCAACTTGCTTTTGGTTGACTCGGGTTTTCTCAGTGCATCAAATGTTTGTAAGATGATATTTTATAAAACTGGAACTCCGAATAAAGAGTACAAAAAAGAAAACAATCATTACTAATTGTATTCTTGTCAAATATTCAAACCTTGTTGCATTGATGATTATGGAAGTGTTATTGAACACAGGGGCATTCCTTATTGTTTAATAGCCTTGGCTTTTCAATCACATATTATGTGTTCGGGACCCTCCTAAGACCCATCTGTCATATAAACCTGTGTGTAATAATTGAGCTGAGCTTTGTTGGTTGACAATCGCATGTGTAGGTAGAATATATCGCAAAAGGAGAATTCTGATGGAAAAAGCTGACACAGTTTATCTCATATTTTATAGGTGGACCTTCTTTCCAACGCCTCTCCTCCGTTGTCCAGCTGGGTGGGCTTGACTGGTTCCATTCTTATCTATCCAGTCGTAACCAGAGAATCACCTGCAATGGTATCTCTTCCCACTCCCGCACCGTTACCTTCGAAGTCCCCCAAAGATCTATCCTTGGGCCCCTCCTATTTCTCATATATATGCTGCTGTATGGCGACATCATCCGAAAACACAACGTCAGGTTCTACATGTATGCTGATGACACCCAACTCTACCTCACCACCACCTCTCTCGACACCTCCACTGTCTCTGATTTGTCACACTAGTTGTCCGACATGGATGAGCAAAAAATTTCCTCCAACTGAATATTGGGAAGACCGAATTGTCTTCGGTCCCCGCCACAAACTCCGTTCCCTAGCTACCAACTCCATCCCTCTCCCTGGCCACTGTCTAAGGCTGAACCAGACCGTTTGCAACCTTGGCGTCCTATTTGACCCTGAGATGAGCTTCCGACCACATATCCGCTGCATCACTAAGACTGCCTACTTCCACCTCCGTAACATCGCCTGCCTCCACCTCTGCCTCCGCTCATCTGCTGTTGAAACCCTCATCCATGCCTTTGTTACCTCTAGACTTGACTATTCCAATGCTCTCCTGGCCAGCCACCCATATTCCACCTTCTATAAACTTGACCTCATCCAAAACTCTGCTGCTCTTATCCTAACTCACACCAAGTTAACCCATCACCCCTGTGCTCGCTGATCTACTTTGGCTCCTGACCTGGGAATACCTCAGTTTTAAAATTCTCATCCTTTTTTTCAAATCCCTCCGTGATATCATCCTGTAACCTCCTCCAGTCCTACAACCCTCCAAGATCTCTGCGCACCTAAGCAGTGAGTCAGCGTTCTCAGAATAGGAGAAGAAATGACAGGAGGGGGAATTCTACAGTGATGTTTGTTGAACAAATTATTGGGGGGGTGCTGGTGGAGAAAAGGACTAACCATGCTCTCTGAGGCCAGCAAACATTGTTCTCTGTTAGCAGCAACACTAAAAGAAAGAGGAAAAAAACTACCTCAGGACATCCCAATGTGCTTTACAGCCAATGAAGTACTATTTGAAGTGTAGTCACTGTTGTAATGTAGGAGATGCGGCAGCTAATTTGGGCACAGCCAGGTCCCACAAACAGCACTGTGATGATGACTGGACAATTTTTTTTTAAGTGATGTTGGTTAAGCGATATCTATTAGCCAGGACACCAGGGAGAACTCCCCTGCTCTTCTTCGAATAGTGGCATGGGATAAGAACATAAGAACTTAAGAAATAGGAGCAGGAGTAGGCCATACGACCCCTCGAGCCTGCTCCGCCATTCAATAAGATCATGGCTGATCTTCGACCTCATATCCCTTGATTTATCTAGAGTCCAAAAATCTATCAACCTCAGTCTTGAATATACTCAATGTCTGAGCATCCACCGCCCTCTGGGGTAGAGAATTCCAAAGATTCGCAACCCTCTGAGTGAAGAAAACTCTCCTCATCTCAGTCCTAAATGGCCGACCCCTTATCCTGAGACTGTGTCCCCGAGTTGTAAACTCTCCAGCCAGAGGTAACAACCTCTCAGCATCTACCCTGTCTCGCCCTCTCGGAATCTTATATGTTTCAATGAGGTCACCTCTCATTTTTCTAAACTCCAGAGAATATAGACCCATTTTACTCAATCTCTCCTCATAGGACAACCCTCTCATCCCAGGAATTAATTTAGTGATCCTTCGTTGCACTCTTTCTAAGGCAAGTATATCCTTCCTTAGATAAGGAGACCACTCCAGGTGTGGCCTCACCAGAGCCCTGTACAATTGCAGCAAGACCTCCTTACTCTTGTACTCCAACCCCCTTACAATAAAGGCCAACATACAATTTCCCTTCCTAATTGTTTGCAGTACCTGCATGATAACTTTCTGTGTTTTGTGTGCAAAGACACCCAAATCCCTCTGAACACCGACATTTAATAGTTTCTCACCATTTAAAAATTGTTCTGTTTTTCTATTCTTCCTACCAAAGTGGATAAACTCACATTTCCCAACATTATACTCCATCTGCCACCTTCTTGTCCGCTCACTTAGACTGTCTGTATTCCTTTGCGGACTCTTTGGGTTCGATTTTCAAATGCAACCCCGGGTGCATTGGGGGCCGGGGGATTGGGGGGGGCAGCGAAAATCAGTAAAATCCAGAGCGGGTGAGGAACGCGGCTCGAACCCGTCGACTTCCGTGTCTCACACAGACCCAACTCTGTGTGCCCTGAGTACATTTGCTTCTTTAAATATCGTCCTGCCGGCAATAATTGCCAGCGGGACGATATTTAAAGAAGCAAATGTATCCCATTGAGGTACTTAAGATACTTTATTTGTTACACAGTAGGTAGTTAAAACAATTTTCAACTTACCTGAGTGGCTTTGCCACGGCTTTCGATTCATGCCTGGAAAGGCCAGATCAGGCAAAAATAAACAAATTAAATAAAATAACATTTCACAAAGTTTAAAAAATAAATAAACCTACCTTTCAAACCTACCTCACCTGCACCCCCTACTCCGATGTCCGTGTCTCACCCCCCAATATCTATACTCCAAGGTCTCACCCCCCAATGTCTCTACTCCGATATCTCACACCCCCCGACATCTCTTCTCCAATGTCTCACCCCCTCTCCGATGATGTCCAATGTCCACCCCCCCCCATCTTTGTGTCCCCCTTGAATCTTTGTGCCCCCCTCCGATCTTTGTCACCCCCCCATTCTCTGTTCCAGCGCCAGATGTCGTCTCTCTCTCTTTCTCCCTCCCCCATCCCCGGCATTGCAGCTCCTGTCGGCAGCCAGCCTGTCCTGGCTGCCGGGCACGAAACCCGGAAACAAGATTAAAGAGCATCAATTACCTCACGATTGCGTGGGGAACGGTAAGATTTTGTTATCCGGGTTTGCCACGCGCCCATTGAACCCCCCCCCGCCCCGCTGTCATCCCACCGCCATTTGAAAATCGAGCCCTTTATATCCCCCTCACAGCTTACTTTCCCACCCAGCTTTCTATCATCAGCAAACTTGGATACATTGCACTTGGTCCCTTCATCTAAGTCATTAATATAGATTGTAAATAGAGGCTCAAGCACTGATCCTTGAGGCACCCCACTTGTTAAAGTCTGACAACCTGAAAATGACCCATTTATTCCTACTCTCTGTTTTCTGTCCGTTAACTTTTCCTCTATCCATGCTAATATATTACCCCCAACCTCATGAGCCCTTATCTTGTGCAACATCTTTAGTGTGGCACCTTATCGAATGCCTTTTGAAAATCCAAATACACTACATCCACTGGTTCCACTTTATCTACCCAGCTAGTCACATCCTTAAAATGCTCTAATAGATTTGTCAAACACGATTTCCCTTTTATAAAACCATGTTGACTCTACCTAATAATATTATGATTTTCTAAGTATCCCATTACCACATCCTTAAAAATGGATTCCAGCATTTTCCCGACTACTGATGTCAGGCTAACTGGCCTGTAGTTCCCTTTTTTCTCTCTTCCTCCTTTCTTGAATAGCAGGGTTACATTTGCTACCTTCCAATCTACTGGGACCGTTCTAGAATCTAGGGAATTTTGGAAGATCACAACCAATGCATCCTAGGATGTCGGCCATCAGGTCTAGTGGATTTGTTGGCTTTTAGACCCATTAATTTCTCGAGTATTTTTTCTTTACTGATATTATTTACTTTAAGTTCTTCATTCTCATTAGACCCTTGGTTCCCCACTATTTCTGGTATGCTTTTTGTGTCTTCTACTGTGACAACAGATACAAAGTATTTTTTTTTAACGTCTCTGCCATTTCCTTATTCCCCATTATAATTTCTCCTGTCTAACCCTTTATGGGACCCGTGTTTACTTTTGCTGCTCTTAACTTTTTACATCCTTGTGGGAGCTCTTATAATCTGTTTTTATATTTCTTGCGAGTTTACTCTCATATTCTATTTTCTCCCTCTTTATCAATTTTTTGATCGTCCTTTGTTGGTTTCTAAAACTCTCCCAATCCTCAGGCTTACTACTCTTCTTGGCAACATTATAAGCTTCTTCTTTTAATCTAATACTATCCTTCATTTCTTTAGTTAGCCATGGATGGATCACTTTTCCCGTGGAGTTTTTATTCCTCAATGGAATGTATATTCGTTGAGAATTATGAAATATGTCTTTAAATGTTCACCATTGCTAATCTACTATCATATCTTTTAATCTAATTTCTCAATCAACCTTAGCCAACTCGCCCCTCATACCTATGTAATTGCCTTTGTTTAAGCTTAAGACTCTAGTTTCGGACGTAAGTACGTCACTATCGAACTCAGTGTGAAATTCAATCATATTATGATCACTCTTCCCCAGAGGATCCCTTACTATGAGATTATTATTCAACCCTGTCTCATTACACAAGACAAAATCTAAAACAGACTGTTCCCTGGTTGGTTCCATGCTGTATTATTCTAGGAAACTATCTCAATTGCATTCCTTGAACTCGTCCTCTAAACTACTTTTGCCAATTTGATTTGCCCAGTCTACATGATGATTAAAGTCCCCCACGATTATTGCATTACCTTTGTTACAAGCTCCTCTTATTTCTTGATTAATACTCTTTGTAACAGTATAACTACTGTTAGGGGGCCAATAAACTACTCCCACCATTGTTTTCTGCCCCTTGTTATTTCTTATCTTCACCCATACTGATTCTACTTCCTGATCTTCTGAGCTAAGATCCTTTCTCACTACTGTCTTTATGTTATCATTTATTATTAGGGCTACCCACCGCCCCCCCCCCCCCCACACTTTTCCATTTTGTCTGTCTTTTTTGAAAAGTCAAGTACCTTGGAATATTTAGTTCCTAACCTTGGTCACCCTGCAACCACGTCTCAGTAAGGGCTACCAGATCAAACCCATTTATGTCTATTCCTCAGCCATCCCCTCTGCCTCTCGAAAGGAGATCTACTCCTGGAGGCAGAGGGGATGGCCGAGGTACTAAATGAATACTTTGCATCTGTCTTTACCAAGGAAGAAGATGCTGCCAGAGTCTCAGTAAAGAAAAATATAGTTGAGATACTGGATGGGCTAAAAATTGATAAAGAAGAGACACTTGAAAGGCTAGCTGTACTTAAAGTAGACAAGTCACTCAGTCTGGATGGGATGCATCCTAGGTTGCTGAGGGAAGTAAGGGTGGAAATTGCAGAGGTACTGGCCATAATCTTCCAAACATCTATAGATATGGGGGTGGTGACAGAGGACTGGAGAATTGAAAATGTTACACTCTGGTTCAAAAAAGGGTGTAAGGATAAACCCAGCAAATATAGGCCAGTCAGTTTAAAATCAGTGGTGGGGAAACCTTTAGGAATGATAATCCGGGACAGAATTAACAGTCACTTGGACGAGTGTGGATTGATTAGAAAAAGCAAGCACGGATTTGTTTAAGGCAAATCCTGTTTAACTAACCTGATTGGGTTTTTTGATGAGGTGACAGAGAGGGTAGATGAGGGCAATGCAGTTAATGTGGTGTATATGGACCTTCAAAAGGAGTTTGATGAAGTGCCGCATGGTAGGCTTATCATCAAGATTGTCGCCCATGGAATAAAGGGGTCAGTAGCAATATGGATACAGAATTGGCTAATGGGCAAGAAACAGAGAGTAGTGGAGAACGATTGTTTTTCAGACTGGAGGGAGGTGTACAGCGGTGTTCCCCGGGATCAGTGCTGGGACTACTGCTTTTCTTGATATATATTAATGATTTGGACTTTGGTGTACAGGCCACAATTTCAAAATTTGCAGATGACACAAAACTTGGAAGGGTATTAAACAGTGAGGATGATAGTGATAGATTTCAAGAGGATATGGACAGGCTGGTGGCATGGGCGGACACGTGGCAAATGAAATTTAACGCAGAAAAATGCAAAGTGATACATTTCGGTAGGAAGAACGTGGAGAGGCAATATAAACTAGAGGGCACAACTCTAAAAGGGGTACAGGAACAGAGAGATCTGGGGACATATGTGCACAAATCGTTGATGTTGGCAGGGTAGGTTGATAAAGCGGTTAAAAAAGCAAACGGGATCCTGGGCTTTATAAATAGAGGCATAGAGTAGAAAAGTATGGAAGTCATGATGAACCTTTATAAAACACTGGTTCGGCCACAACTAGAGTATTATGTCCAGTTCTGAGCATCACACTTCAGGAAAGATGTGAAGGCCTTAGAGAGGATGCAGATTAGATTTACTAGAATGATTCCAGGGATGAGGGACTTTAGTTACGTGGATAGAGTGGAGAAATATTTTAGCCTGTGACTTAACCACAGGATTAGTGGCATATCCAGCAAGGTGTGTGGTGGTGCTCTGCAACCCAAAGAAGAATAAGCAGACACACATCCTCAATGCTTCCAGAAAAGCAGTCAGTGCTTTGGCATTCTCACCAGATTTCTCTGCAGCCACTCTTTTAGAACCCTTGGATGTTGACAATCAGGTCCAAGGGATTTGTTGGCTTTTCGTCCCATTAGTTTGTCCAGTACATTTTTGCTAGTGATATTAATTGTTTTAAGTTCCTCACTCTCATTTACCCCTTGGTTCCCCATTATATTTGGTATGCTTTTTGTGTCTTCTACTGTGAAGTCAGATCCAAAATATTTGTTTAATGCATCTGCCATTTCCTGATTACCCATTATAATTTCTCCTGTCTCAGCCTTTAAGGGACCAACGTTTACTTTTGCTACTCTCTTACTTTTTACATGCTTGTAGAAGCTCTTCCAATCAATTTTTATATTTCTTGCTAGTTTACTTTCATGTTCTATTATCTCCCTTTTTATCAATTTTTTGGTCGTCCTTTGTTGGTTTCTAAAACTCTCCCAATCCCCAGGCTTATTACTCTTCTTGGCAACATTATAGGCCTCTTCTTTCAATCTAACTTAACTTCTTTATTTAGCCACGGGTGGATCACTTTTCCCGTGGAGTTTTTATTTCTCAATGGAATGTATATTTGTTGAGAATATTGAAATATTTCTTTAAATGTTTGCCATTGCTTTTCAACCGTCAAACCCTTTAATTTAATTTCCCAATTTGACAACTCGCCCCTCATACCAATGTAATTGGCTTTATTTAAATTTAAGACTCTAATTTCTGATTTAAGAACGATACTTTCAAACTTAATGTGAAATTCCATCATATTATGATCACTCTTCCCCAGAGGTTCTTTTACTGTGAGATTACTAATTAACCCTATCTCATTCCGTAATACAAGATCTAAAATAGCCTGTTCCTAGGAACCAACTCGAATACATTACATGAACTCGTCATTGATATAACAAAAGAAGTTAACTTAACATTAACTGTTGACTCGTCTGGTGTAGCTGAATTGTTGGAGAGGAAGTAAGAGCTTCAAAAGTCAAACTGAAGAAAGCTCAAAATACTAAATGAGTAGCTTCTAGACGTATTCACCAAAGTGGGTAACTGCTTGCTACTCATTTTTGTAATGCGCCCAATATCCTAGAAAAGTTAGAAGTCAATATGGCAGTAAGTTAGTGACTAGAAACTAAAATCTGAGTCAGGTGATGTGTATCCAAGGGTACTGGATACCTGCTTATTATTATGCAGGAATCTTTGGGCTCTGGAAGGTTTTACAGGACTAGAAGCATGCATAGATGGTGCTTATATTTAAGAATGCAATGAGTCTGACCCAAGCAACTACAGGCCCATCACCCAACTTCGATAATGGATGAAATAATTGACACTGCGTTAGGGTTAGGCTTACTACATTAGGATTGGGGTTAGGGGGTGGAGGTTAGGGTTACTGCATTGTGTTAAGAGTTGGAGTTAAGGGTTGGGGTGGTAGGGTACACTGCATTGCATTAGGGTAACACGACTGATTTAAGGGTTAGGGTTGCACTACATTGCATTAGGGATTAGGGCTGTACTGTCTTCGGGTTAGGAGATTAGGGTTAGTGGATTAGGATTAGGGTTATGGTTAGGGTTAGTGTTCAAGGGTGTGGATCAGAGTTAGGGGGTTGAAGTCTGGTCAAGGGTTAGGGCATTAGGCTTAGGGTTCGTGTGTTAGGATTGTGGTTAGGGTAACATTTTGTTAGGTTGTTGGGATTAGGGGTTAGGGACATTGTATTGGTGTTAGGGTTGGGTTTAGGGTAAGGGTTATTGTTACGGGTTAGGGTTTGGAGTTAGGGTAACGCTGCATTGGGGTTAGGCTTAGTGCTACACTGCATTGCGTTAGGGTCAGGATGAGGGGTAGGGTTAGGTTAACTGCATTAGGCTTGGGGTTGGGGTGAGAGTTAGAGTTGTACAGCATTAGGGTTAGGGTATGAGGGTTAGGGTCAAGGTATTGCGGGCAGGTGGGTAGTTACACCCTCTTGTGTTCGTATTCTCACTCAGCCCTTGAGCTTGTTGTCACTTATACCTGCCACTTTTGGTTGGCCTACGCTTTACCTTACCACCTGTCTTATTTTTCTTGCTTATCTTTTCTTGGTAGCTGCTTAATCGGTGGTCCTTTGATCCCTGACAGAGGTTAGGGCACTGGGCTTGTTCCTGGATTTTACTAAATTTTGGCCCCAAATAGTGGTTGTTTGCTTGTATATTGAGTGTTTTATTATTGGTGTTGGAATTGTATCCCTTGATTTCTTTAGAGCAGTGTAAACTTGAGGTGCATCAAATAATTAAAGGGCTGGATAGAGTGGTGGAGCCTGGACTGCTCTTGACTGGGGCAGTGCTTATATCTCCTTTTCCTTTGTGAGGTTGTCCAGTTCATGTTGGTCTCCAATACTATGATCTCCAGGGTCTCAAGACCATGCTCCATGAAATGTCAGGTGGTAGGTTTGTATACATCCTTCATTGTAATAGCGCTGAGGTGCCCAGTGAGCCTCATCCTTAGACTGTTCCCTGTCTCTCCTATGTACTAGATGTGGCATTGTTTGTATCATATTGCATAGACAACGCTGTGCAGTTCACATGTAACTAGGGCTGTTTTTGCTGTGTTCCTTTTTTTGTATCATGTTTTGGATAATTAGATATTTTTTAAAAAAGCATACGGGATACTGGGCTTTATAAATAGAGGCATAGAGTACAAAAGCAAGGAAGTCATGATGAACCTTTATAAAACACTGGTTCGACCACAACTGGAGTACTGTGTCCAGTTCTGGACACCGCACTTTGGGAAAGATGTCAAGGCCTGAGAGAGGGTGCAGAAAAGATTTACTAGAATGATTCCAGGGATAAGGGGCTTCAGTCACGTGGCTAGACTGGAGAAGCTGGGGTTGTTCTCCTTGGAACAGCGAAGATTGAGAGGAGATTTGATCGAGGTATTTAAAATCATGAAGGGCCTGGACAGAATAGATAGAGGGAAACTATTCCCATTGGCGGATGAGTCAAGAACCAGAGTGCATAGATTAAAGGTGATTGGCAAGAGAACCAAAGGTGACATGAGGACACACTTTTTTGCACAGCGAGTGGTTATGATCTGGAATGGATCGGGGTGGGGGGGGTGGTGGAGGCAGAATCAATCGTGGCTTTCAAAAGGGAACCGGATAAGTACTTGAAAGGACAAGATTGGCAGTGTTGCAGGGATAGGGTGGGGGAGTGGGACTAGCTGGATTGCTCTTGCAAAGAGCCGTCACGGACTCGATGGGCCGAATGGCCTCCTTCCATGCTGTAACCTTTCTAAGCTGGGGTTGTTCTCCTTGGAACAGAGACGGTTGCAAGGAGATTTGATGGAGGTATTCAAAATCATGAAGGGTCTAGTCAGAATAGATAGAGAGAAACTGTTCCCATTGGCAGAAAGGTCAAGAACCAGAGGGCATAGATTTAAGTTGATTGGCAAAAGAACCAAAGATGACATGAGGAAAAACTTTTTTACACAGCGAGTGGTTAGGATCTGGAATATACTGCCCAAGGGGGTGGTGGAGGCAGATTCAATAATGGCTTTCAAAAGGGAACTGGATAAGTACGTGAAAGGAAAAATTTGAAGGACTATGGGGCTAGGGCGGGGGAGTGGGATTAGCTGGGTTGCTCTTGCATAGAGCCGGCACGGACTCAATGGGCCGAATGGCCTCCTTCCGTGCTGTAACCTTTCTATGATTCTATGATTTGTGCCATTAAATCATCTATCTTGTTACGAATGTATCTTGCATTCAGATAAATCGCCTTTAGTTTTGACTTTTTACTACTTTTCCCTGATTTGACCTTATTAACTGGTGCACTATTACCGTTTAACTCTCTGTCCCTTCCTGACACACTTTGCTTATCTTTACCCAAATCACTGCACTGCTCTACAGCCTTGACTTTCCTCTTTAGAATTATAAATTTATCCTTACCTGAACCCACCCCCTCCCATGCGTTTATCTGTCTGATCTGTTTGTCTCTATGCCAATTTGCGCGTGGCTCATGTAGTAATCCAGAGATTATCACATTTGAGGTTCCGCTTATTAATTTAGACCCTAGCTCCTCAAACTCCCCCAGCAGAACCTCATTCCTAGTTCTACCTATGATGTTGGTTCCACCGTGGACCACAACAATTGGATCCTTCCCCTCATGCTCCAAATTCTTCTCCAGCAGCGAGGAAATATCCTTAACCCTGGCACCAGGCAGGCAACACAGCCTTCAGGACTACTGGTCGCAGCTGCAGAGAACAGCATTTATCCCCCTGACTATACTATGTCCTGCCACTACCACATTCCTTTTTACCACCCCCACTTGAATGGTCTCCTGTACCACGGTTCCATGGTCAAAATGCCCATCCTCCCTGCAGTCTTTGTTCTCACCCAAACAGGTAGCAAATACCTCGTACCCGATGGACAAGGTCAAAGGCTGAGGCGCCTCCATCACTGCATCCTGGGTCCTCATACCTGCCTGACATTCAATCACATCCTCCTGTCCCTGACCAATAATCAGATTTAAATCACTACCTAACCTAAGGGGTGTGACTGCCTCCTCGATCAAAGTGTCCAGATAACTCTCCTCCTCCCTGATGCATCGCAATGACTGCACCTCGAACTCTAGCTCAACAACTCTGAGCTGAAGTTCTTCGAGTTGCAGACATTTACTGCAGATGTGGCTGCTCAGGATCTCACTGGTCTCCACCAACTCCCACATGCTGCAGTTACCATACACCATCTGCCCTGCCATCCCGATCTAACCTTGCTTTATATATTTAATTAGTTAAAGTTTTTATTCATTTGATATTTTTAGTTTTATTAACTCATTAGTTTATCTAGGTTAAGTTATTAATTTAATAACATAATAGCAGGTTATAGTTTCCCAGCATTGGCCTAGCTTAGAGAGCAAAACAATGGTAATACTCACCAACCATTCACCTACCTGCTGTCCTGTGACGTCATTCGTTGATTATATTTTGTCTCTCCACTCTCTGCTGCTCCTTTATACCCAGTCCACTGGGGGAGATTCCCCCTGCTTTCTCTCCACTCTCCTTTATACCCAGTCCACTGGGGGAGATTCCCCCTGCTTTCTCTCCACTCTCCTTTATACCCGGTCCACTGGGGGAGATTCCCACACTTTCTCTCCACTCTCCACTCTCCACTCTCCTTTATACCCGGGCCGCTGGGGGAGATCCCCACACTTTCTCTCCACTCTCCGCTGCTCCTTTATACCCGGGCCACTGGGGGAGATTCCCGTGCTTTCTCTCCACTCTCTGCTGCTCCTTTATACCCCAGCCACTGGGGGAGATTCCCACACTTTCCACTCTCTGCTGCTCCTTTATACCTGGATCGCTGGGGGGGGGATTCCTGCGCTATCTCTCCGCTATCCGCTGCACCTTATACCCAGCCACTGGATTTTACATCCAGAAGCAGACGGGGCCTCGGTTTAACGTCTCATCCGAAAGACAGCTTCTCTGACAGTGCAGCACTCCCTCAGTCCTGCACTGGAGTGTCAGCCTAGATTTTGCGCCCAAGTCTCTGGAGTGGGACTTAAACCCACAACTTCCTGACTCAGAGGCTAGAGTGCTACTAACTGAGCCACGGCTGACACCTATCACATAGCTAACACTTCTAAGCTGGATTTACTGGCTTGCAAGTCTGCAATTCACAATGACATTGGGCTTTTAAACATTCAATATTCCAAAATGCAGTAAGTGAGCTTTGCAAGGACATTTCAGTATTAAACAGATTTCCGCCTGTACACCGTATTATCCTAGCAAACACAACTGGCAGAACATCTTCGTTCAAATTGGAAAATATAAGCCAGGATTATGTAAACTAATAATGAAATGATGTATCAAAAAAAAATTGTCATTTAGTTGTGGGTCTAATTATTGGTTCCTGTGATCAGCACACAAGCTGCTGACAGAGAGAGAAGCACGAATTACTTCTAACAGAGTAAAGAACCTACACAGCCACGAGCTGTTTTGCTGCAGTTCATCCATAACTGTCCAATCTAGTAGTAATTGTACCGTATTGGGCCTCTAGGCTGCCATTATGAGCCTCAAATTACGCTGGCCCCGCTACCTGATTTAAAATTTTTCAAGTACAGAGCGAACGAAATTGCAATTTTATAACCAGTAAACTGTCAGTGTGTCCAGGAATCATTATTTTTATATTTTGGTAGTCTAGGCTCATTGTGTCCCCAAGGAGAGAGTAATCATCTTTTGACACTGGGCATGACGGTTTAAACGCTACTTGATATCAGGTATTACAGTTAAGAGGGAGCCCGTCCACATAAGGAAAAAACATATTTCTCATAAGGACCTGGACGTCAGAGTAAGAAATGCGATCAGCATGAGCATAGATAAAATATTAAACCTTGGACAGGATGAAATGATAATTTAACAGCTCCAAAATACATAGACGATCAAGAGATTGAGAAAGAGCTGATGCAAGGTAACTTTCTAATTTGCCTTAAAACAAGACAATTCTTTGAGAAATTTTTTCACGCAGAGGTTTGTTAAGATCTGGAACACACTACCGGAAAGGGTGGCAGAAGCAGACTCCATAGGAACTTTCAAAAAGGCAATTGGACATATACTTGAAGGGGACTAATTTGCAGGGTTATGTGCAAAATGCTAAGGTGTGGGACTAAATTAGACAGCTCTTTCAAAGAGCCGGTACAGGCACGATGGACCGAATGGCCTCCTTCTGTGCTGTAAGATTCTATGATTCTATGAATAACCAGGTAAAAGAATCTTCGTCAAGCTCTGCCATTCTTTTTTTTTGTTTTCCTGATGATCTAGATGGTTTATTATTTCAACTGTGGGAGGCAAAATGACAAAACAATTTTGAAGAGGAAGAATGCGCCTTGCAATGGAGACTTCAGTATGGGCATTTGGTATAGCTGGAGATGCCCATTCAGTTGAATGGTTCAAGCCAAACTCTCTACACTCAGTTCTCTGGTACAATGCACAGGAAAGTTCTTCATTGCTATTCGATCATAGTCTCAACTGCTACATTCAGAAAAGAAAAGTTGAAATTTTATGTGGAGCGCAAGAAATTGATAAGTAAAATTCTGGTTATAAATGTGTATTGCTGGCATCTATTGTCAGATTTTCTCTCCTGGAAAACCATCAGGAGCAGAAATGCATTTTTTTTAAAGAGAAATTTATTTACTCATCTCTTATGATCAGCCCAACGTAAAATTCAAACAGACTTCCTGCTATTTCTGGCCTTGAAAAGCAATGGCCCCATGTCCACGAGGTTTCATAGAATTTGTCCTTCAGGAATATTACAAGCTGGTAATTCCTGAGATTGTTCAATTTAGACATTTTCAGTGACTATCGAAAGAACATTTACCTGACGAAGGAGGAAGCCTCCGAAAGCTTGTGAATTTAAAATAAAATTGCTGGACTATAACTTGGTGTTGTAAAATTGTTTACAATTATCGAAAGAACGTAAGTTGTTATTGAGGAGCTTTGAAGATTTGAGAGACTCTCAGTAGTTATTTTATTGAAGTTTTTGTTTCAAGGATCAGAGTGGGCACTCAGACAGCAAGTGAGGGGAAATATGGAACTTTGGGGTTGGAAGGCTTCTTTGCAGTAATTTTATCTTTGGGGTCAGCTAGGTGTCTGATTGGAGTCACGTGTAGGCCAGACCAGGTAGCTCACGTGTAGGCCAGACCAGGTAGCTCACGTGTAGGCCAGACCAGGTAGCTCACGTGTAGGCCAGACCAGGTAGCTCACGTGTAGGCCAGACCAGGTAGCTCACGTGTAGGCCAGACCAGGTGGGGGTAGCTCACTTCACTGAACGATATTAGTGAACCAGTTTGATTTTTCCAACAAATTGGTAGGTTTGAGGGTCATTTTTTTGGTGCCAATACACAAATGGTCAGATTTATTATATTCAATTTTATAACTTGCCATGGTGGGATATAAACTCATGATCTCTGAGTTGCTCGTCCAGTACCATAGTTATCAGGCTACCATACCATACCCAAGACCATAGAACATAGGCACAGGTGGGCAAGAGCCAATGCTTGAGAACCTCAAAGTATTACAGTGGTACTGTTGGAGTTAACCTAACTAAAGTCATGAAGCTGATCCTTACCAAGTTAGGACCAGCTTGCCAATTTAGATATTGGCTTACAGGGTTATTTGGAGCCAAGCGGGAAAAATCTCAGTCCCCAGAAACAAATCTACTCTTCCAGGTCCCATCAATGAAGAAGGCTGGCTGGCCACTAATCAACAGCACCCAAGTACAGTAGCGCTGTTTGATTCAGGTATTGGATTACTGATTCTACCATAGAGAATTGATGTGATTTCAATCCCTTATTGACAGGTGCATGATCTAGGCTGGCACATAATCTAGGCTGACACTCCAGTGCCCCAATACTGAGGGAGTGCTGCACTGTCGGAGGAGTCATCTTTCAGACGAGACGTTAAGCCGAGGCCCTGTGGCTGTAAAAGATCCCATGGCACTATTTCGAAGAGGAGCAGTGGAGTTCTCCC
Source organism: Heptranchias perlo (assembly GCF_035084215.1). Classification (NCBI taxonomy): domain Eukaryota; kingdom Metazoa; phylum Chordata; class Chondrichthyes; order Hexanchiformes; family Hexanchidae; genus Heptranchias; species Heptranchias perlo. Next base: position 14,473,956 of record NC_090338.1, on the reverse strand, counting down.
CCATGTCCTGGACAGCATTTATCCCTCAAACAACATCACTAAAAGAAAACAGAGCATCTGGTCATTATCATATTGCTCTTTGTGGTACCTTGCTGTGCACAAATTGGCTGCCATGTTTCCTGCAATACAACTGTGACTACACTTCAGTAAGTACTTCATTAGTTGTAAAGCGTTTTGGGACATCCTGAGGTTGTGAAAGGCGTTACATAAATGCATGTTCCTTCTTTCATTATGTGATCTTGGAGCCAACATAACCTCAATGGGACCCCACTTTCCAAATTCATATTTGCACCTTACAGATAAAGAATAGTGTTTCCCTCCTGCTGGTCTAATGAGTTGAGCTTGGCTCCTATTCAATAGTAGTTTCGAAAGTAGTATTGTTTGCACTATTTCAAAATCAGAAGGAGTAGAAGAAATAAAGATGAATAGCAACGGTGGAGCAGGAATAAAAGCAAAAAAGGAAAACAAGGAGACATGGGCTTAAGTGGACAAATGGTGAATTAACTACATTATGCAAAGGGTGGCAAATATCTGGAACAAACTGCTCCAGGACGGAGTGGAGGTAGATAGCATCAGCAAGTTCAAGAGCGAACTGGATAGATATTTGGCAGAGAAAGGTGTGAGGGGTATGGTACATAGACTAGTGTGAGCAATTTTTCAGAACTTTTGGATCAGCCAGATAAATTGCAATCATCTGTTTTGGCCCGCCACGTTCCTATATTCCTAATAGCAGAGAGAAATAAAAGAGAGCCATGCACACACACGAGAGAGAGAGAGAGAGAGAGATAAAGCAGAAAACATGCAGAATAAACAATGGGGCAGAAATTGCTCCCGAAATAACGAAGGAGCTCAACAGCGCTCTCCGTTTTTAATGGCAAATCCAAGGAACAAGTTCCCACGCTTGCACATGCGCACTAAAACGCAGAAATTGTAAACATGCTCCTATTGGTTGGCCGGTGATTTGACAGCTGCGAATTAAAGGGATATTACACGCTGCAATCATTGAAATCACTGAAAAATTGCAAAGTTGCTCATCCGCCCAGTTGGAACACACCTAATTACGTCATCAAAAGGTACGCTTAAAAATACCAGAGCATGATAACTCTTTATGACTGCAAAACAACTAAAAGTTAAATTTAAAAAATGTGGAGTTTCATACTACTCCTTATTTTAAGTCTTTGGTCATTTAAAAAAAAAAATTAAAAATTAAAACATTCTTTTTTACTTTTCCCTTCTGTCTCTTTAATTTAATTCAATTATTTCTTTGGCTTTTTATTAAAAAAATAAACATTTTTATTTACAATGACTTCCAGAATATTAATTTTAAATGAATGAAGTCTGCTTGCCTGCTTGTGGGCGTGACTTCTCTTCCTGACAGGTTTTGTGGGCGTGTCTTCTATTCTCACAGACTGTTCCATGCGCATCGATTTACGCTGCTCAGAGGCTGAGTAGATTGCGCACAATTTTTTTAAAGTTCAAAATCAAGCAAGTTGACGCCACAGAGCCTGCAGTAAGTACATTCATTAATTTAATTCGCAGGAGCTGCAGCAATAGTTGCCACGCTGCTCTATGCAAGATCTGGCCCAGTGAATTCTAAATAATGTAATATAATCTTGAACCTACAAAAGAAAAATCCTGCATACACACACAGTGAAAACATAAAAAAATTGAGAAATTATTTGTATGCTTTCTCTTGGTATGTTCACAATCATGTTATTTATTTACTTAGATATAAATATATAAGAAAACTTAAATGTAAATATAGTAAAAGTACAGGCTACAACAATGCAACAATGCATTCTGTAGGGAAATTCCAATCCGGATGTGCAAGTAATGCAGAATATGAGAAGGCTTGGCTGAAATAGCACAATCTCACAGTTGATCAATGATATAAAAAAAAGATTGAGGATGATGACTTTGGGACTGAATTTGTTGACAAATTGTGCCATGGTAATGGCGCATCTACAGCTTACGCCATTATTATGGGGCAGAAACTCCAGGAAATTATGACGTGAGTGACTTATGCCATGACTTACGCCACGCCATCATTTGTCGGGACTTTTGCGCTGCTCCACAGAGACCCTTCCCGAAACCGTTGAGCACAGCTCCGCCCCCCCAATCATTAAAAACTCATGGCGAGATCAAGTTTGCTGAATTAACGGCACTGAAATCACCACAGAATGGGCCTTAGACCACTGCAGAATGGCACTGGGGGGCTCAGAATCAGTAAAGTATTGAATCGCTCAGCAGGTTGCCTGAGGATAACATTTTTACTGACTTGTTGTCGGAACTTCATTGAAATCTCAAATCTCAATTAAGTAATATAATAAGTGTTCTTGACAGCCAGGCATGTTCTGATTTTTCCACGACTAATATTACTTTTATATTAATATTGATTGAGCAGATGCGCTAAGCATGGATTGCAACCAGTAATGAAAAATGGTTAGGAATCGCAGGCAGTGCGGGAGACTACCCTACGCACGCGGGTCCCTTCTGAATGGTTATTTGTACTGTTTCAGTACAAGCTTATCAATCAAATTAATCCCACCTGGACACTCAGTCCGTACCGACTACGACCAATCCCCCACGTTATCAGATCGGAGCCATTGGTCCTAAACACGTTGCTGTTAAATAACCTCAGAAAATGCTGGAAATACTCAGCAAGTCAGCCAGGAGCTGTGGAAAAAGAAATGGAGGTAAAGTTTCAGAGACCTGAAACTGCTACAATAGCAGCGTCCTCTTATCTAGTGAAGACTGATGCAAGGTATTCATTTAGTACCTCAGCCATACCCTCTGCCTCCACAAGAAGATTTACTTTTTGATCCCTAATTGGCCCCATCCTTCCTTTGACTACTCTTTTACTATTTATATGTTTATAAAAGACTTTTGGGTTCCCTTTTATGTTAGCTGCTAATCTTTTCTCACACTCTCTCTTTGTCCCTCTTAGTTCCATTTTTAGATCTCCTCTGTACTTTCTGTATTTAGCCTGGTTCTCTACTCTATTATGGACCTTAAATTTGTCATAAGCCTCCTTTTTCTGTTTCATTTTAATCTCTATATCTTTAGTCATCCAGGGAGCTCTAGCTTTGGATGCCCTTCCTTTCCCCCTCTTGGGAATGTGTCTACTTTGTACCCAACCCATCTCCTCCTTGAAGGTGCTCCCTTTGTTCAATTACTGTTTTGCCTGCCAATTTTTGATTCCAATCCACCTGGGCAAGATCCCTTTTAAACTCATTGAAATTAACCCTCCTCCAGTTAAGTATTTTCACATTTGATTGTTCCTTGCCCCTTTCCATAACTATTCTAAACCTAATGATATTAAGATCACTGTTCCCCAAATGCTCCCCCACTGAAACATGCTCCACTTGCCCCACTTCACTCCCCAGAACTAGATTCCCTCCTCGTTGGGCTGGAAACACACTGTTCAAGAAAGTTCTCTTGTACATATTTCAGGAATTCCTCCCTTTCTTTGCCCTTTTACATTGTTACTATCCCAGTCTATATTGGGATAATTGAAGTCCCCTATTATCACTACTCTATAGTTCTTGCATCTTTCCGTAATTTGCCTGCAAATTTGCTCCTCCATCTCCTTCCCACTATTTGGCGGCCTACAGTATACACCCAGTAGCATAATAGCTCCTCCCATTGTTCCCTAATTCTAACCAAATAGTTCTGTCTTTGACCCCCTCAACTGCATCATCCCTTTCCAGTGCTATAATAGTTGATTTGTTCAATGCTGCCACCACCCCTCCTTTCTTTTCTTCCCTATCTTCCCTGAATACATTGTAGTCAGGAATATTAAATACCCAATTCTACCCTTCTTTCAGCCAGGTCTCTATTATTGCCGTTATATCATAGTCCCATGTGGCAACTTGAGCCTACAGCTCATCAACCTTATTTACCACGCTACGTGCATTTACGCACCTGGACTCCAACTCATCTTAGACTGCCTCATATTTACCCCCTGTCTGACCCCTCCGATTTCTGAACTATTCTTTACTCTAGTTCTATTTGTCCAGACTAGAGTTTGAACCTGGGACAGACCAGAGTTTGAACCTGGGACAGACCAGAGTTTGAACCTGGGACAGACCAGAGTTTGAACCTGGGACAGACCAAAGTTTGATCCTAAGACAGACCAGAGTTTGATCCTGAGACAGACCAGAGTTTGATCCTGAGACAGACCAGAGTTTGATCCTGAGACAGACCAGAGTTTGATCCTGAGACAGACCAGAGTTTGATCCTGAGACAGACCAGAGTTTGATCCTGAGACAGACCAGAGTTTGATCCTGAGACAGACCAGAGTTTGAACCTGGGACAGACCAGAGTTTGATCCTGAGACAGACCAGAGTTTGATCCTGAGACAGACCAGAGTTTGATCCTGAGACAGACCAGAGTTTGATCCTGAGACAGACCAGAGTTTGATCCTGAGACAGACCAGAGTTTGATCCTGAGACAGACCAGAGTTTGATCCTGAGACAGATCAGAGTTTGAACCTGGGACAGACCAGAGTTTAATCCTGGGACAGACCAGAGTTTGAACCTGGGACAGACCAGAGTTTGAACCTGGGACAGACCAGAGTTTGAACCTGGGACAGACCAGAGTTTGAACCTGGGACAGACCAGAGTTTGAACCTGGGACAGACCAGAGTTTGAACCTGGGACAGACCAGAGTTTAACACTGGCACCTTCCTGCTCTGGGATTTTAATCACCAACTAAGCCATTGCGAAACTATTTTGGTTTTCTTAAAAGCAGAAGACTTAGGGATAGATTTTACAGAGTAGCTCTCTCATAACGGACACTGAAGTGAGATTTTCTATTCATTCATTTTAAAACCTTGGTACTGCCAACGCTGAACATACTGTCCTGGGCTGACTGCTTGGCCATTGCGCAGGTGGAAGTGAGCCAAGGAGTCACTTGTCTCTATCCCAGAGGTGCCTTCTTGACTCTGGCCATATTTCCAGCCTCAGGGTCATTACCAAGGGGGAGGCAAGCTTTCGGTCTCAGCTGGAGTGTCGCCCCGCTTCGGGGACGCAAAGATGCTGCAGGAGGCCCCCAGGGCATCCATCAGGAGGAGAAAGGGGTATCTAGAGTGCTGATTGTGTGAATTATTTTTTAAATAGGGCCTGTGCATGGGACTGTTCTAGAAGCAGGTAGCTCCAACATCCAACATTGGAATACCGCACATGGCACAAAAACGGAAGAGGCCATGTTTTCCCCTTTAGTCTGTAATTTGTGTGTGCCCAGCCATGTATGGGCTGGTGCATTTGATGCCATTGTCATTGACATCCAGAAAATTAGGTGGGTGGAGGGAGTTGGGGCGAAGGTTTGGTAAAGCACACCCCAAAACATACTTTTGGCCAACCCGCTCTACCAACCGAGCAGCCAGCAGGCTGGGGCCAGAAAGACTAGGCCGATGGAACCCAGAACAGTAACTGTCACACACTCACCCATGTCACGTTGTTGGTTGTGGAATTTAGTTCACGTTCATGAGGCATCTGAATGGAACCACCTTCCCGCAATTCTCTAGTAGTTGAAAAATAACTGGGTGCTTGCTTTCACTGTTACTCATTCATGAATTTGTAACCTCCAGATTCGACTATTCCAATGCTCTCCTGTTTGGCCTCCCACCTTGCACCCTTCGTAAGCTTGAGCTCATCCAAAACTCTGCACCAAGTATCCTAACTCGCACCAAGTCCCGTTCACCTATCACCCCTGTGCTCGCTGACCAACATTGGCTCCCGATCCGGCAACGCCTCGATTTTAAAATTCTCAAATCCCTCCATGGCCTCAACTCCTCTCTATCTCTGTAACCTCCTCCAGCCCTACAACCCTTCGAGATCTCTGTGCTCGTCCAGTTCTAGCCTCTTGTTCATCCCTGATTTTCATCGCTCCACCATTGGCGGCCATGCCTTCAGCTGCCTAGGCCCTAAGCTCTGGAACTCCCTTCCTAAACCTCTCTGCCTCTCTACCTTTCTCTTCTCCTTTAAGATACTTCTTAAAACCTATCTCTTTGACCAAGCTTTTCGTCACCAGTCCTAATATCTCCTAATGTGGCTCGGTGTCAAATTTTGTTTGATAACGGTGCTGTGACGCGTCTTGGGATGTTTTACTATTTTAAAGGCGCTATATCAATGCAAGTTACTGTAGTTACTGGGGTCAGAGTTGCTCCAGACATCCTGTGTAATGGAATCATGGTTTTTTTTGTTAAGACCTTCCCTGTTCCCTGAAGCAACATGTTTACAATTTGACTGCACATACCCAGAGGAGAAAATCTTCACAACTGCATTCACAATGTAATTACACATTGTGACTGGAAGAAATCTTACCTCAATGAGTCCTGAGTGTAACCATAACAACTCCCATGTAAGGACTGTCCATAAGGATTCTGGGATGTTAATTCCATCACTAATACAAAAGAAACTGCTCAAGACTGAATATTATGAATGATGGTGGATGAAAATGGCCATGTAAAGAGACAAGTTTCTTTTTTATTTTTAACTACATTAATATGAGCATAGTAGAAATAGAATCCTACACAAGATCCCGTTGAATACAATGTTTATTCCAAGAGTGAAGGAAACCTGCATATATTGTACCAGACATTCATATGCAATGTGTTGAAGATAATCCATTATACTCTTAACAGGAATGAATGGTATTACAAAGTCTGTATCAAACTCTGTATCACCTAAAATGAATTATGTGCCATAATCAAAAATGTAGACATTTATTATAACGGAGATTACTGGAGTACTGGCCCAAAAATCCGCAGGGAGGGGGAGTGGCGCATCCTGACCAATATCCCAGGATGTGCCTGTCCACGACTTCTGCCACTGGCCCTGCCAAATTTCATGGGGTCAGGGGGAAGAGACATGAGGAGCAGGACTTTGGTAGCTTGGGGAAATATATGTCATGCTCCCCCGGCAAAGAGGTCGGAAATACTTGCTGAGGCCTGTCAGCTTGGGCAAGTACTAGGTTTTCCTGCCACTGTCCTACAAGAGGGAAGTTGCTGTCCCCAGTGGCTCCCTGTATCATGGAATATTAAAACAAAATTTCTCCTCTGATCTTCAGGGATTCAGGCCCCAATCCCTGGACCCCCCCACCCCCCAATCAAAGTGGGACCCACTGCCGCCAGGGTTGTGAAGGTACCAATGAAATGACCACCAATACCTCCACCAATACTACACCAGACCCCAAATGGATAGGAACTACTAACTTAGGGAGTCTGCGTCTCCAGCACCTCTCCCCCCCTCCTTTCATCATGGTAGAGGGAGAAACCCTCAGCTCATTTAAAAAGTACTTGGATGTGCACTTGAAGTGTCATAACCTACAGGGCTACAGACCAAATGCTGGAAAGTGGGATTAAGCTAGATAGCTCTTTTTCAGCCGGCACAGACACGATGGGCTGAATAGCCTCCTTCTGTGCCGTAACTTTCTATGTTTCTATGAACAATGACCTTGTAAGGGCAGGCAGACACTTCGACCCCACAAGGCTCATCTGGACCGCCACAGGAATGCTGGAAACCAGTCAACCTGGGTCCCAGATGAGTTTGCGGTCAAACCAGTAAACTCCCGCATCAATGGGTGTTGGGTAGGATGTATAACTGATGAGATACTGACTGCTTTGTGACCCCTGCCCATGTCCAACTCCACCCCCTATGTCTTGTGTTAGCATGCACTTACTGCAAGTGTCACACCTACTTCCTTCAACACTTGCCCCAACACATTTAGTTGATAACCCTCCCACCATGGTTATAAAACTGTGCATCCTCTGAATCACCATAAGGAATTCCACAGGACATCTGCTGAATATATATATATATATATATATATAAAAATATACACACATATGATTTCTTCCTTCCATAACCAGCATTTTGGAATCAGATTTTTATACAGCTAGCCTGTCTCATTGTCCATTGAGCACAGCATTGGAGCAACCATAAAGAGTCTTAATTTCTTTCATCTCAGGGACCTGTATTTAGACTCAGGCCACACTGATGGGCTGAATGTTTCCTGTGATGGCTGTAAAGTCCTACTTGAAATAATTTGGCAGTCTCAATCCAGTTCAAAACTGACCCTAATTCAGCAGTAATTGGCACCCTTACTCAGAGAGACCATAGGATAGTTGATGTGATACAGAATCGGTTTATACCCCTGAGAGTCAAGAACTCTACTTGCCAAAAAAAAAAAACAGCCATGGACAACTAAAGAGGCAAGTGCATAAGGAAAGGGCATACAAAAGGCAAAAAAATGGCACAGATCCTGGTGAATGGGAAAGATACAAAAATCGACAAAGGGTCACAAAACAGATAGTAAGAGCTACAAAAAGAGAGTATGAAAAGAAACTTGCAAGGGATATCAAAACCAATACGAAGAAATTTTATAGTTATATTAGGAAAAAGAGGGTGGTCAGGAGCAGTGTTGGCCCCTTAAAAACTGAAAGTGAGGATATTGTCATTGACAATGGGGAAATGGCGGACATGTTGAATAATTACTTTGCATCAGTATTTACAGTAGAAAAAGAGGATAGCATGCTGGAAATCCCAAGAAAACTAATACTGAATCGGGGACAGGGACTCAATAAAATGAACATAAGCAAAACAACAGTAATGAAGCAAATAATTGCACTAAAGAGTGACAAATCCCCAGGACTAGATGGTTTCCATCCCAGGGTTTTAAAGGAAGTAGGTGAGCACATTGCAGATGCCCTAACTATAATCTTTCAAAGTTCTCTAGATTCAGGTACCGTCCCTCTAGATTGGAAAATTGCACATGTCACTCCGCTATTTAAGAGAGGAGAGAGAGGGAAAACAGGGAATTATAGACCAGTTAGCCTAACATCTGTTGTGGGGAAAATGCTGGAGTCTATAATTAAGGATAGCATGACTGAACACCTCGAGAATTTTCAGTTAATCAGAGAGAGCCAGCATGGATTTGTAAAAGGTAGGTCGTGCCTGACAAACCTGATTGAATTTTTTGAAGAGATGACTAAAGTAGTGGACAGGGGAATGTCAATGGATGTTATTTATATGGACTTCCAGAAGGCATTGGATAAAGTCCCACATAAGAGATTGTTAGCTAAGATAGAAGCCCATGGAATCAAGGGAAAAGTACGGACTTGGTTAGGAAGTTGGCTGAGCGAAAGGCGACAGAGAGTAGGGATAATGGGTAGGTACTCACATTGGCAGGATGTGACTAGTGGTGTCCTGCAGGGGTCTGTTTTGGGGCCTCAATTATTCACAATATTTATTAATGACTTAGAGGAAGGCATAGAAAGTCTCATATCTAAGTTTGCCGATGACACAAAGATTGGTGGCATTGTAAGCAGTGTAGATGAAAACATAAAATTACAAAGGGATATTCATAGATTAGGTGAATGGGCAAAACTGTGGCAATTGGAATTCAATGTCGACAAATGTGAGGTCATCCACTTTGGACCAAAAAAGGATAGAACAGGGTACTTTCTGAATGATAAAAAGTTAAAAACAGTGGATGTCCAAAGGGACTTGGGGGATCAGGTACATAGATCATTGAAGTGTCATGAACAGGTGCAGAAAATAATCAAGAAGCCTAATGGAATGCTGGCCTTTATATCTAGAGGACTAGAGTACAAGGGGCAGATGTTATGTTGCAGCTGTACAAAACCCTGGTTAGACCGCACCTGGAGTACTGTGAGCAGTTCTGGGCACTGCACCTTCGGAAGGACATATTGGCCTTGGAGGGAGTGCAGCATAGGTTTACTAGAATGATACCCGGACTTCAAGGGTTAAGTTATGAGGAGAGATTACACAAATTGGGGTTGTATTCTCTAGAGTTTCGACGGTTAAGGGGTGATTTGATCGCAGTTTATAAGATATTAAGGGGAACAGATAGGGTGGATAGAGAGAAACTATTTCCGCTGGTTGGGGATTCTAGGAGTAGGGGGCACAGTCTAAAAATTAGAGCCAGACCTTTCAGGAGCGAGATTAGAAAACATTTCTACACACAAAGGGTGGTAGAAGTTTGGAACTCTGTTCCGCAAACGGCAATTGATACTAGCTCAATTGCTAAATTTAAATCTGAGATAGATAGCTTTTTGGCAACCAAAGATTTTAAAGGATATGGGCCAAAGGCAGGTATATGGAGTTAGAGCACAGATCAGCCATGATCTTATCAAATGGCGGAGCAGGCACGAGGGGCTGAATGGCCTATTCCTGTTCCTATGTGGGAAATGTAAAAATGTTGTGACAGATTTTCATCTTCTCCACATGGGCAGTGATCTGGCTGGGTGGATTGGACACCTTATTGTACCAGCCTGATTTTCATTCCATTGTGGATTCTATAAAGACCACGCAGTCTGTCCCACTAGATTACTGCGCAGGTGGTGAAGACAAACATATACCATGTTATATTGGTACGGCTGGGCCAGTTGCCCTTCTAAGCTTGCAGCTGATGCATATTACTGGGGCCAAGTAAAGAGAGCTTTACTCTGCATCTTACTTGCTGTGTCTGTCTTGGGAGTGCTTGATGCTGTCAATGGGTGTCTGAAATGGGAATGTATTCCATTTCCCAGTACTAACATAGCTCACCTTGATCAGCACAAAAGTTCTCCAAAAAGTAACATCAAAAATCTTCAATCACAATTAAAGCCTATAGTTCCTTTAAAGCTGTAGTTTACTGCTGTTACTTAAACCTTAACATAAGGTCCTTTACCAGGGGTAAACAAACAGAGCTGGTCACGATTTGTGAATGAGCTCGGTCTGATTGTCGTTAGCTGAATCTGAAGCTTCGGCTGAGATGGAAATTATCCAGTTAAGAGACAAGACTGAGGTCTGATTAGGTGATGGATGGGACTAAACACCCATGATGACATGGTATTGTGCTGTTCTTTTGTGCCAGAGTATTGTACACTGCTGTACGTGCTTTGTACCATGCTTGTGCACGCTCCATAGCAAGCTGCCACAATTTGTACATATGCAAATGATCTATGGGGCCCAGCGAGGTTCACTCATGCTGTTCCATTGTCCAATTTGGAGACACTAAATAGTTATCCCCTGTGGCTTTTACATGACCCTGTCTTCTTATGGCATTGAAGCCTGGTGCATCATTTAGGAAACATCTGTGTCTGTAGCCAGTTAGAGTCCCACAACGGGAGAAGGTTTCCTGCTTGTAAGATGCAGAAGAATCAGAAGAGCAGAGTCCCAAAGGATCGACAGGCAGCAAATTAGTTTCATAGACTAGTCTGACACTCATGGTTACCATCAATTTGGGTTTAACAAGCATCTGCTGTATGTCCTGTGCAAGGAGCTAAATGGAGTTTATCATGAATTTATCAATAAGATAAACCTATTTCTTGAAACATTGCTGCAAGATTACCTCTTTTAAATCCTAATACTCTCTTGTGCACTGTGTGAATTTTTCAGCACATGCTCGGACAGTGACACAGTAACTGTAGATATTAGTATATAGCTACAAAGTCAAAGTTGCTATACCTTTTCAATTAAAGCTTCAAAATCTCGCACATTCAGAAAAGCGTTTTTTAAACTTCATTTTTCCAATTCACCTTTTTTTTCAACTGTTACTTTTATTTTCTTTGGCCTGTTTGTTTTCCAGACTTGCTTAGAGGATTTAGATCCACGAATGATCTCAAAATAAGTGAGTGCTGTGGAAGGAAGTTATTTGGTGTACTTGGAGCTCATCATGTCCAATCACTGTGGAGTAACAGTCGACAAAGCAAATAAAATGGTGAAATCTAAAGCAAAAACAGTAGAACACTAGTCGGAGAATGTTTAAACTGTATGGTGGTCTGTGTCCAATCGTGGTCATTGAGATACATTCATGCCCTGGAGGCAGTGTAGAGAAGAGCTACCAGACTGATCTAGTGTGTCAGAAAACTGAGTTATGGAGAAACCTGGGCTTTTTCAGGCTTGAAATGAAACAATTGAATGACCTAATAGAAGTACCCAAGGTAGCAATTAGCATAGAAAAGATAAATTATGACAGTAGAACAAGGAACACAGTGTGCAAACTAGGAAATGTAAAATTGCTGTCAGCAAATTCTTCTTACACAAAGGGTGAGCGACACATGGGATCAACTTCCGGGTTAGCAAAAACCTCGGAATTATTTAAGAAACAGTTGGATGCATTGATGTTTTTTTTTTCCTTTTTGATTGGATGATCTGAGATGAGCGGAATGGACTCCCTCAACCATATCTATCTTGGGACCTTGTGATTTAATAAAACCTGAAAGTACCCCTATGACCTTTAAACACTGAAGCAGCTCAACTAGCTTCCTTCGTACTCGGAATTAGGAGTAACTGTGTCTGTCCCAAATTCAAAACACATAGGACCTCCAAACTGTAGAACTGTTCCCTTCCTCCTTCAGTGGAAAGACTTATAAAACCGAGCTAAAAGTCACCTAGCCACTTCTTTATTTATCTTATATTGTCTCCAAATCTTTCCAAACTTGGTGTTGACCTATACTATGGACCTCGTTCCTTCATCCTGATTTCTCAATTTTAAAAATAAATCTCTAAAGCACCTTATATGAAATGTCATGTTGCTAATCCTCCATCCTGAAGCTTTGTAGTTTTATTTCTTTTGGTCTGTATATTTGGATTGACTCTCAGACTTAAAATCACACACTTCATACATGTGGAAATGATGGTAGCCTCTCCCAGATATTCATACAATATTTTATCTCTACTGTTGCTGGAATGTATCCCCCCAGCAGGAGTAAACTAAGAATTTGCAACAGATTCTAGATTACCTAATTTTAAAATAGAGAACCAATTAAGTGCTTTGTATGTTAGAATCAGTAATAGAGACAGTGCTAGAGTAAGAATATGACTCACCTCTCCAATGTGGACTCTGTTTTGGTTGATGTTGAAAGTGCTCAGGCCATTGGCATCCTAAGTACCTATGTCATTAGAGGTGTTAGCTTTCCCAGGGTCAAGTTTTGAAGGAAATGTTTATTTTAATTTTGTGCCTGATCTTGATGGACTGATTGGATTACTCCATTTTAATGGATTTTTCTGATATCTGCTCTTGAACCTCAGATGACGTTTCAGGAATTTGGGTTCTCAACAAAGTAATGGAGCATATTAATCTGCCCTTCTCTTGAGGTGGGTTAGTGGGATTCTAGAAACAGAATTGATTGTCTTGCCTTTGCAATCTGTCTGAGAATCGAACATTAAGAAAAGACCACTCAGAGGCAGATGATATTGTCAGCTGTTATAATTGCTGCTTTCCTGAGTGCTTCCTGGTGATCAGAGAATTAATCAATTCTGGCCCTAATTACCTTGAGCTAAAGATTAGTCCAGTTGGGTGAACTCACAAGTGACTGGAAAGGAAAGAATAGCAGGAAGGTGTTGCTCTTTTATTTTGCTTCCTTCCTGATTCTTGAAATACCAATTGAAGATACCAGGAGAATACCTAAGGGTAAGTGATCAAATTGTGTCAGTGGTATTTGACAGGTAGTCACAATCACAAGATGTTGCCAAAAGACCTTCCTCTCCATGAGGTGTACTTCTGTCTCAAAAAGACTTTGAAATGTTATCTCTGGAAGGTTGCCAACCCAAACTCAGAGTGTGGAATGTAAGACCACCTAACTCCACCAGCATCTGTGGCATGTCGCTGCTGAACAAGGCCATAGCCAGAGACAAGTCTGGCTTTGTTTACTGTTTGCTGCATTTTGATTATCATTATGTCAGAATTATCAGAAGCATTTTTGCAGTATAGCACTGCAGCGATAGACTTGCATGGATTTGTGACCCAACAGCAATGCAATAGCAGTTACAGACTTCTTCGCAAGGTCAGTTTTGTAGTTGCCGCACTGCCTTGTTTATCTTTTGAATGAATGATCTCTGTTGCTTTGTAAGACATACAGACTTTGCAAACAGTTCTTCACACGACTTTTATCTACAGAACTGACAGCTGTTTCGGGCCTGCACTCTGGAATACTCTCCCTAAGGCTGTCCACCTTGCTAACTCTTTCCCCCTCCTTCAAATTCTCCACAAAGCTCCCCCTTTTGGTCTAATGTTTGGTCACCACCCCAAACCCCTCTTCATTCGTTTCTTGGTTTCTGCCAATTTTGGCCTCTGTGAAGCACTTTGAGATGTTTGATTATGTTAAAGATGCTATACATTGCTGCTGCTGTTTTTGTTGCATTATTTTTTGTGCACAATGTAATACACCCAGTTTCTGGGTTCAGGTTGCTTTATATTAGCTGCTAGAATGGTCCAAAGTTGCAGCCGCCCCATTGCAATCACTGAAGCTGTTCCAGGATGCCTCCATATTAGTGTAACTGGCAAGGAGAGCCCATTTGGGTATGATATTTGATATCTTTTTTTTAAAGTATGAATATTTTCATGGCAACATGTTATATCCAATATCCACCAAGGGAGACGTTTGCACGATAAGCATTCCCTTGAAATTTCCTTCCACTTTAAGCAGAAACAATACCCCTTTAATAAAAACAGAAAATACTCGAAACACTCAACAGGTTAGACAGTATCAGTGGAGAGAGAAATAGAGTTAACGGGGGTTATATTGGATAACCCCGGAAAACAGGCACTGGGATCGCGGTGCGTGATTAACCCGCGCCCATTCGTAGCGATACAGGCAGCACGTAACGTTCATGCTGCCTGCTGATTTAAATAATTGCTGCGTGCAGCCAGTGCTACCTGCGCTGGCTGCATGCGTCAGCAGGGGGCCCCCATATCGGGAGTGGCTAACGTTACTTAAAGGCAGCCTGCACCTCTTAAAGGGGAGGTGCACTGTGGCTTCAGAAAATGCTGGAATTCCACTGGGAAATAAATCTGCGCTGCAATATAGTGAAGACTGGCTGGGCCTGCGAGAGAGCGTGCACCAATGTTCTCAGATGATGCACTAGAGGTCTTGGTGCAAAATGTGGACAGAAGGTGGAGCATCCTATATCCACGGGGGCGAGGGGGGAGCAGGAGTCCCTCCAGACATATGCTCAAGAGGCTGAGGGAGGCTGTTGTGGACGAAATCAATGCCAGGAGCATAGCACCACAAACGTGGATGCAGTGCAGGAAGAAGTTCAATGATTTGACACGAGTGGTCAAGGTGAGTGAGTTCAACTGTCAAGTGGCATCTCCTACCAACTACACCACTGGCCTCATCCATTGCTCCACGCACTACACCCCCGGACACCCACCTACCAACAAACTCTTTCAATCAGTACGCAACTCTTCAAAGCAGAGGCGTCATCTCACCCTCACACATTACCACTTATGCAAGCCGCACACCCACAACTCACAGGTCACACACACTGGCAGCTATTCAATCATGACAGCCACACCACCCAAACATCTTACAGGCCACTCACTGACACACTTTCCTCTTCCTTGCAGGAGAAGGTGGCGCATAACACCAGGCAGCAGGAAAAAACTGGAGGAGGACAGGCATGCTTACACGTCCTCACCCCATGGAGGAGAAAGTACTGAGCATCATTGGAAGGGCCACCATTGAAGCCGTGGCCACTGGTGGTGCTGGAGGGATCAATGATGAGCATAACTGCATATCTAATCCTCCTGCTTGCCTCCCACGTCCACCCTCATCACACAATATTTTCTGACTCACGTGCTGCAGATGATGTGAGGACGCAAATCTTATTTTCTCCCCTTACGGCACCAAAACTCAACCCGTCTCCCTTTGTCATTTCAGGTACCCAAAAACTAGAACCTGCACAGTCGGAGGAGGCAGAGGCATCAAGGCAGCATTTGACTGAGTGTGGCACCAAGGAGCCCCAGTAAAATTGAAGTCAATGGTAATCAGGGGGAAATCTCTCCAGTGGCTGGAGTCATACCCAGCACAAAGGAAGATGGTAGTGGTTGTTGGAGGCCAATCATCTCAGCCCCTGGGCATTGCTGCAGGAGTTCCTCAGGGCAGTGTCCTAGGCCCAACCATCTTCAGCTGCTTCATCAATGACCTTCCCCCCATCATAAGGTCAGAAATGGGGATGTTTGCTGATGATTGCACAGTGTTCAGTTCCATTCCCTCAAATAATGAAGCAGTCCGAGCCTGCATGCAGCAAGACCTGGACAACATCCAGGCTTGGGCTCATAAGTGGCAAGTAACATTCGCGCCAGATAAGTGCCAGGCAATGACCATCTCCAACAGAAGAGAGTCTAACCACCTCCTCTTGACATTCAACGGCATTACCATCGCCGAATCCCCCACCATCAACATCCTGGGGGTCGCCATTGACCAGAAACTTAACTGGACCAGCCATATAAATACTGTGGCTACGAGAGCAGGTCAGAGGCTGAGTATTCTGCTGCGAGTGACTCACCTGCTGACTCCCCAAAGCCTTTCCACCATCTACAAGGCACAAGTCAGGAGTGTGATGGAATAATCTCCACTTGCTTGTATGAGTGCAGCTCCAACAACACTCAAGAAGCTCGACACCATCCAAGATAAAGCAGCCCGCTTGATTGGCACCCCATCCACCACCCCAAACATTCACTCCCTTCACCACTGGCGCACAGTGGCTGCAGTGTGTACCATCCACAGGATGCACTGCAGCAACTCGCCAAGGCTTCTTCGACAGCACCTCCCAAACCCGCGACCTCTAACACCTAGAAGGACAAGAACAGCAGGCACATGGGAACAACACCACCTGCATGTTCCCCTTCAAGTCACACACCATCCCGACTTGGAAATATATCGCCGTTCCTTCATCGTCGCTGGGTCAAAATCCTGGAACTCCCTTCCTAACAGCACAGTGGGAGAACCGTCACCACACGGACTGCAGCGGTTCAAGAAGGCGGCTCACCACCACCTTCTCAAGGGCAATTAGGGATGGCCAATAAATGCCGGCCTCGCCAGCGATGCCCACATCCCATGAACGAATAAAAAAAAAGACACACCATCATTCGATCTTACACTCGCAGCCATCAGCTCGGATACTGACACTGTGCGTAGATTAGAGGCTAGGATAGACGGGGGATCTGCACGTGGCGAGACACCGGGCACAAGTGCACAGGAGCCAGGGTGGAGGGAACAGATACCACAGGTGCCAGCTCACTGGAGGGCAAGGTCGCAAGCTAGTTCTGCTACAGAGGAGTCAGATGATGACTTCAATGGGCCAGGCTACAGAAGAAGGCTGATAGATGTACACAACCAAATGTTGGTGCACTGGAAAGCCTGCCAGAAAGCCTGCGCACAATGTCAAGGAGCATGGAGGAGTCCAGCTCCAACTTGGCACAGGGCTTTGCGCAAAGCTTGGAGCCCATCCTTTCCCACGTGGATCGGGTGGTCACCTCCATCAGCACACCATGATGCAGCATCTGATGACCGATGTCATACCTTCCATTGCAGCATATACAACTGCCATCCAAGGTCTGACTGCTGCGTTTGGAGCTCAGACTGCTGCGTTTGGAGCTCAGACTGCTGTGTTTGGAGCTCAGACTGCTGCTATCATGGCTCTGGCTTCCACTGTTGAAAGGGGGTTTCCAGGGTGTTATAGTAGTCCAGCAATCTGTTCTCCAGCTGATCACCAGGATTGCTGAGGTGCTGCCCCAGGAACGTGGCAGTGGCGCCATGGAAGATGAACCCGCTGTCCTCTCTCAGGAGGACAGATTCCTGCTCCGACCCCTGCCACTCCGCCAGTACCCTTGCTGTTGCCTGTCAGCCAGCCAGCCCAGACTGCTGCAGCCCAGGCTGAGATGGTGCAGTCTGAAGCTGGGTCCTCTCGGCCCAGAGCTGCTCGAGGTTGTCCTCCAAAGCCATCTGCACGCTCCTCAATTGAAGGTCAGAAGCCTTCCACCACCCATGCTCCAGCCATTGTGGATGTACCTCGTAAGAAAGGTAAAGGCAAACGAACAACATGTACTATGGAAATGCACAAGGATGAATAGTATCAGTTTATTTGAATTATTTCATGTGTAAATCTATAAATGTGGTTTTGAATTTGTATTTGTTTTGATTTTTATTTCTGCGATGGGCTGAGGGAGGAAGCAATGTGTAATCATAGTGAGGACGATTTGATGGTCATGTGGGAGAGGAAAGGTAAGGAGTGTGGGACTGTTGGTGAATGGGGAGGTGACGTTGAGATTACTGGTATCGCTCATTAATACCCTGATCACGCAGAGCCCTGGCAGACAGGGCTTGTCGACCTGTTGCCTCCCTGCCTCTTCCTCCACTTCCTCCTCCTCCTCTTCCATTCCTTCGAAAATGTCGCCAGCTGCTTCAAATCAGCATTGCACATTGATTCACATCATTATCTCCCGACTCTACATGCTGCCGGTAGTCGTTAGGTGCGGCGCGCAAGCCTTTGCCAAGATGGCGTCCTGCGCACTTCGCGTCGAAAGTGTCTCGGACGTCATTTCCGGGGCTTAGGTGTCCGTGTGGTGCCTACAAAATGGGCGCCACGTGGCCCAATTTTGCCCCCAACGTTTCCATCAACCTGAAACTTTGGGGATGATTTTAGGAGGCAATTGTGGGTGCGTTGGTGGCAGGGGGACTCCGAAAATCGCGGAAATCCAGTTCGGGTTCGGAAGCCGGCTCCAACCCACCAACTTCCGAGTTTCCCAGGGACTCACCTGTGTGCACGCGGGTGACCCGCAAACGCAATTAAAGCCGGCGGGATGACAGTTAAAGAGCCAAATGTACCTCATTGAGTTACTTGAGGCATTAGAAAGATATTTAACTTACCTGGGCGGCTTGCCCATCGCTTCTGATTCACGCCTGGTGAAACCAGGCATGAAGGGCCGGATCAGGGAACAAGAAACAAAATAAATTAAATAAAGAACCGTGCAAGGAAGTGAAAACACTAAATGAACCTACCTTTGAAACCAGCTCCGATGTCCCCCTCTTCACCGCCCCCCGCCTGATGTCCCCCCTCTGATCGTCCCCCCTCCGATCTTCCCCTCTTCCCCCCCCCCCCCCCACTTCCAGTCCAGCGCTGGATCTTCCACTCTCCCCCCACCCCAATCTTTCATCCCAGTCTCCCTCTTTCTCGCCCCCCCCTCACCTCGCGTTGCAGCTCCTGACGGCAGCCAACCTGTCAATCAGGCTAGCTGCTGGGCACGAAACCTGGAGAGGACGTTAACCACTATCAATCAACGTGCGATCGCGTCGGAAACGGTAAGTTTGGTTCATGCGGGTTTGCCACGCGCACCTTCACTTCCCCCCCACCCCACCCCCCCCCGGACCCTCGACCTCCGCTGCCAACCTGCCAATTGAGCCCATTAGCTCTCTTTCTCTCTGCACAGCTGCTGCCTGACCTGCTGGGTGTTTTCCAGCATTTTCTGCTTTTATTTCAGATTTCCAGCCTCCGCAGTATTTTGCTTTTTGTAACAATATCCCTCAGTTGTTTTTGCAGCATTTTGTCAATATGTAAAATGGACTACTACAGTCAAAGATGTTTCTGGCATGCAAACAAGAAATTACAGACATTAAATCACCCTTTAAAGTCTCACGTAATCTGAGAATTTTTGGCTCATTGATGCACTCAATAAAAATTGATTGTACAGGTTTAACACATGTAAACAGCCATAGGGGTCACTCCTTCTCACCTTATTACCGCAGCCCGAGATAAATTGATATATTATACGATTAAGCTGAAGCAGCTTGTTTATAATGGATCCCTGCTGGTGACATGATACGAAAGCTATGGAAAATTCTGCAGCTGCAATTCTCTGCAGTCCAGTTGCTGCTTGTTAAAAGACTAACTCTTTCAGAGGTGGTGTGGGGATGGAGTTGTAAATAATTAGCAGATTGACTAGATAAAGTCGATGGCAATCTCAGCACAACAGAGCTGTCTCTGGTGCGTTTTGTACCTAAATCTGTGTTCGGGGTGAACTTTGATGCCAAGAAACAAAATATAAAGTTCTTATCTGAATGTGTTTTAGGATTTGTTGCAATCCAAGATTGAATGAAAAAGTAATAACTTTATTCAGATTTATAAATGGAAAAGGAAGAACTTGATTAAGGTTTATGAATAGAAAAGTAATAACTTGATTAGGGTTTATGAATGGAAAAAGAAGAACTTTATTAAGGTTTATGAATGGAAAAGGAATAACTTGATTAGGGTTTATGAATGGAACAGGAATAACTTTATTCAGGTTTATGAATGGAAAAGGAATAACTTGATTAAGGTTTAAAACAATTCTAAACAGAGCACCTTTCTGTAGCCTTTACAAACGTCAACTTGCACACTCCTGATTTGTGCAGTCTTGGAGAAACGGATTGTCTGATTGATAAACTGGCAGATTCTTGTTGTTAAGGGAACATCTATAAATATTTATATAATAGCATTTCACAAAGCGCAAGTTTATTGTCCTTATTGTAATTAAAGAAAAATGCAAGGTTAGAGGTGCTGTTCAGCAGTCTAACTTAGTAAAGATTATTCTGACACAGATGCACATCTACTGACCTATTCCTTCAAAATGTCAAAGTCTACATGCTAATGCAAAACATCACAGTGCGGAAGAACTTGATTATGTGTCTGAGATTCCACACATGATGAGCTTCCAACATCGAGGCAGTCCCCTGGGGAGGTGTCCACTGAAAAAGTGAAGAAAAACTCATGATTGACACCTAACCTGGGTCACTATAATGTGCAACTTACTGATCAATGACAAAGTAACACTAAAATAGTGATCTGGGATCAACTAACAATGCCACAAGCCTCTCAATTGAGGATTGATGTGTGTGTGTGTGTGTGTGTGTGTGTGTGTAAGTCCTAAGGATACATTTTTTTCCAATAGAGGATGTCATTATAATTTGATTTATTTTAGTGTGTAAGTGGAGAGGGACAAAATGCCTGGGTACCCATTTGAGTCCAGAATGACCTTGAAAAGGGTCACTTTCTCCCCCTCCACCTCCCCCTCGATAAGAAAGCATGGAACAGGAAACTATATTACTCATGTTGCTCTGTTCCTTCTACAGACCATATACGACCTATCGTGACAAAGATACGATTCAACTTCTTTAATCTCCTGAGGAAAGTTCTGCAAAGTTTTTTTTTCCTGTTTCTCAAAAGTAATCAAACAAAACTCCAGAATATCCACCCAGCCTTCAAACCTGCAATATTACAACCTGTCTCCTTGCTTTCTACAAATTACAGTCCCATGATCCCAACAACACCAGATACGATTGTTTTCCATAGAGTATTTGATCATCTCTGTCCTCTGGTATTTTAAAGAGCTACAGTCCTGTTTCCAAACAGATATGTGTGCAGCTGTTTTGTTCAAAGAATCTGTTCAACGCTTCATTAACTGTTTTTGCTAGGCATCTGTCCCACATATACAGTACTCTGCACAAAAAAAGCCTCTTTTAATCTCTATTATTGCTTGAAGCCTTTATATGTGTATCTTTGCCTTCTGGCTCTGCACTCATGGTTCAAGTTAAATAACTGGCTTACATCTACTTATCCATGTCTGTCAGCATCAATTCCAATTCTTGCACATCTTGTATGTGAAATAAATGCTTTTGCCTTGGTAGCCCATTGTTCCCCATAGAGTTTCCCTTTCCTCCCCCTCCTCCAAGACACACTACCACGTGGAAAACATTCTATCCCAGCTTGGTAACTCTGCACGTTAAAATCTGTGGCCCTGACTGTAGAAGTATATTGCTTCTATTGGTCTCCTTGCAAACTCCAACATCATTATACAGACATTCTGTTTTTCTAAACAGGTTTAGAAAGCTTAAACACTCAAAAAAGATATCATATGGTGACAGAAGATAATTAAATACTTTCACAAATAACCAACATTTGCAGGCCTTTGTGTGACACAGTTAAGCCCTTTGTAAAACTCCTTTACCTATATATTATTTTATGTTACATGTACTCTCATGCCCTTTAAGATGGGGGATCTTATCGTCCTGTTATCCCATACTGTCTCACCATCTCCTATTAGCTTTTGGGTATTTGATGGTTATTGTATTCTGCCTTTTCATGCACATTGCATGCATTATTTTTCTCTTTAATTTCCTTATCAGTAACTGCTGGTATAATGTATCCTGTAATGCAGCTCTTGGAGAATAATAAGTCAATGTCATGTACTGTAGACTGGAAAGAAAACAATAGAGTTTAATTAAAAAAATAACATGCCTGGTCCCTTCACTTCTGCGAATTAAGCTTGAACCTCGCACAGATACAGGGGAATGAAGGTCTCTTTTCTCTGAAGAATGAACAGTGGGCTATATAACATTGTTATTCCACCCCTGGGACCTTGATTAAAATCAAGCTAAGACTGAAAGACTGTGTGGTTCTCTGATGATTTTTAAGAGTTTCAAGTAAATAAATAAAAAAGTAAATGGACCATTTTATACTTGAGTGCTTGATGCTGTCACTAAATAAAGTGAAACATGTTTCATTTCCCTATCCTATTGAGAAGATAGCACACTTCAACTAAATGAAGGTAGATAATAACTAAAATAGTCACACTTAAAGAGATATAAGGGCTGATGGATCTTTTTATATTATTGTAATTAATGTATTGATTTGCCAAGATGCTCAATAAATAATATTGACAAAATGCTTTGCTGGTAAGAATTTTAGAAGTTGAAATTTTTTGTTGTGCTATTTTTATCACATTGTTTGTGTGTGCACAATTTTAATAAAGTTTTTAGCCAATTCGTAACCCATTCCTGGGAAAATGAATCTCATCATCCAATGCCAAAAAATTAACAATAATTTTTTATTACAAAAATATTTAATAAAGTGACCACAGAGGAATCCCAGTCGCTAAATGGCTTACGAACATAACATTTTTTCAACATGTTTGTATTGAGCACCTCAGCAAACCAACGCCTATAACTTTTGACTAAAAATAATATTAAAATATCTATCAATCAATCCTCACATTGCTTTAAGTGTGTCAAACAGAATGAGAGCTATTTTCATTTTATTAACCTGCATGTATGTTCATGGAGGGTAGTGTTGGACCATGATAGGATAAGAGTTTATCTAACAATATGGCATTAAACTTCCATTCATTAGGCTTGGGTTCAAATCCAATCGCCCTCAACTTAGTTCTGGGTGAGTTTTGCATGTTCTGAGTTTGTGTGTTGGTTAAAGAATCTTGGCTATCTCAAGGGACAGAAGAACAGTCAAGGGGGCAGAAATTGGTATGCTTGAGCCCATTTTTCAGGCGTAAAATGGGCGTAAAGCATACAAATTTAGCAGTGGGACAACGCCTGCCCAGATTCGATGCAGGCGTTGCCCTGTTGGAGGACCCATTGCTAAAATTAGTTAGTGATGAGCAGAGGAGGCAAGGGGCTGCCGTTTAGGAATCTTTAGCATCCCTCACGTCCACAAACGACAGGCATGTTTCAGAATTGTTTTTTTAAAAACCCTTCCTGTGGAACCAGGAAGAGCAGGAGTGTTCCCCCAACTCTACATGTGTCGCAATCATGCCCTCTCCCCTTGCAGCTCGTTCCAACCCCTCTCCCTGGACTTACCTGAAGGCCGCTGCCAGCGAGGCCAGTGTGTCAGTCTTGGCTCAGTAGTGGTAGTACTCTCGCCTCTGAGTCAAAAGGTTGTGGGTTCAAGACCCACAACAGAGATCTAAGCGCACAATCTAGGCTGACATTCCAACACAATACTGAGGGAGTCCTGCACTGTCAAAGGTTCCGTCTTGTGACTGACATTGATTTGAGAGGACTGAGGCCCTCCTTACCCCTGCCCTCTCAGGTGGACATGAAAGATACCATGGTGCTTTTCAAAGAGAAGCAGGGCAGGTGTCTAGCCAAAATTTATCCCTCAATCAACATCACTAAAACAGATCGGCTGATTGTTTATCTTGTTATTTGTGGGATCTTGCTGTGTGCAAAGTAATTACTGCATTTCCCTACATTACAACAGCAACTACACTTCGAAAGTACTGAATTGGCTGTGAAATGCTTTGGGACTTCCTGAGGTTGTAAAAGTTATTCTACTGTTTTGAACAGGGTTGGTAAAAACTTGCATGGAACAATATAATTGCCATTGTTTTTCCCTATCCTGCAATCCTCTCGTTTCAATCATTTGTTTCCACATCACAGTGGTGATGCAGGACTCCATGGGTGGAGGCACACTCATGCTCTGATCTTCAAAGACTCACTTAAAAATTCAAGAAAGGACTCTGACATCTCATACAATTTATTATTTTCAAAGCACATTAAAATCTTGGGTAAATCCAATATTGTATTGCCACTTTTTTGCTGTATGCCTTTCACTCTATTTTATTAAAACATATTTAATAAGTCGCCTTACTGGTTTTAGCCTGAAAGATATGCACTGACAACATGTTTTCTGCCTTTCAGGGAGGATACAGTAGGCACAATTGGTGCAAGATAACTTTGTAAAAGGATTACTTATAAATCCTGTGACAGACTGATGCCATTCACAGTATGCATAGGGTGTGAGTTTGGATTACAGAGGACATGGGTCTAGTAATGGAAACTGTACTTTAATGTGAACAAAAATAACGACTTGGGAGGGAGCCCAAAAGACAGAGCCGATTTGATAACAAGTGTGGAAGAGTCTGTTGTTCAAATTATTTTTTCCACTGGTTAAAGAGAGGCAGTATAAAAGCAAGGAAGGTAATTTTACCACCCCCATTTGCCTTGCATTATCAACACTTTTGTCATTTAATCAGTCCTGCCCATTACCCTATCAAAGACCTTTCCCTTTGTTCTATCCTCCTCTGCCCGCTCCCTCTGTTCCTGGCTCGGTACTTGCTTAAAAACCTCTAACATCTTCCAGTTCTGATGTAAGGTCATCGACCTGAAATGTTGCGCTGCAATTTGCTGCAGTTGGGCATCTAACGGCGTCTGCCATTAGTAGGACTTGCCCCTGCACCCTGCAGCTCAAAACATTTTTGCCCACAAAGCTGCTGAAAGTGCGAGCTGATAACGGTGCAGTGAGGGAAATAGGGCATTTGGGACCTTTTTTTTATTCGTTCACGGGATGCGGGCGTCGCTGGCGAGGCCGGCATTATTGCCCATCCCTAATTGCCCTTGAGAAGGTGGTGGTGAGCCGCCTTCTTGAACCGCTGCAGTCCGTGTGGTGAAGGTTCTCCCACAGTGCTGTTAGGAAGGGAGTTCCAGGATTTTGACCCAGCGACGATGAAGGAGCAGCAATATATTTCCAAGTCGGGATGGTGTGTGACTTGCAGAGGAACATGCAGGTGGTGTTGTTCCCAAGTTCCTGCTGCTCTTGCACTTCTAGGTGTAGAGGTCGTGGTTTGGGAGGTGCTGCCAAAGAAGCCTTGGCGAGTTGCTGCAGTGCATTCTGTGGATGGTACACACTGCAGCCACTGTGCGCCAGTGGTGAAGGGAGTGAATGTTTGGGGTGGTGGATGGGGTGCCAATCAAACGGGTGCTTTGTCCTGGATGGTGTCGACCTTCTTGAGTGTTGTTGGAGCTGCCGGCAAGTGGAGAGTATTCCATCACACTCCTGACTTGTTCCTTGTAGATGGTGGAAAGGCTTTGGGGAGTCAGGAGATGAGTCACTCGCCGCAGAATACCCAGCCTCTGACCTGCTCTTATAGTCACAGTATTTATATGTCTGGTCCAGTTAAGTTTCTGGTCAATGGTGACCCCCAGGATGTTGATGGTGGGGGATTCGGCGATGGTAATGCCGTTGAATGTCAAGGGGAAGTGGTTAGATTCTCTCTTGTTGGAGATGGTCATTTCCTGGCACTTGTCTGGCGCAAATGTTACTTGCCACTTATAAGCCCAAGCCTGGATGTTGTCCAGGTCTTGCTGCATGCGGGCTCGGACTGCTTCATTATTTGAGGGGTTGCGAATGGAACAGAACACTGTGCAATACTCAGCGAACATCCCCATTTCTGATCTTATGACTTCAATGGTTAAGTTACGAGGAGAGATTACACAAATTGGGGTTGTATTCTCCAGAGTTTCGAAGGTTAATGAGTGATCTGATCGAAGTTTATAAGATATTAAGGGAAACAGATAGGGTGGATAGAGAGAAACTATTTCCGCTGGTTGGGGATTCTAGGAGTAGGGGGCACAGTCTAAAAATTAGAGCCAGACCTTTCAGGAGCGAGATTAGAAAACATTTCTATACACAAAGGGTTGTAGAAGTTTGGAACTCTCTTCCGCAAATGGCAATTGAACATAAGAACATAAGAAATAGGAGCAGGAGTAGGCCAATCGGCCCCTCGAGCCTGCTCCGCCATTCAATAAGATCATGGCTGATCTGATCCTAACCTCAAATTTAAATTCATGTCCAATTTCTTGCCCGCTCCCCATAACCCCTAATTCCCCTTACTTCTAGGAAACTGTCTATTTCTGTTTTAAATTTATTTAATGATGTAGCTTCCACAGCTTCCTGTGGCCGCAAATTCCACAGACCCACCGCCCTCTGAGTGAAGAAGTTTCTCCTCATCTCAGTTTTGAAAGAGCAGCCCCTTATTCTAAGATTATGCCCCCTAGTTCTAGTTTCACCCATCCTTGAGAACATCCTTACCGCATCCACCCGATCAAGCCCCTTCACAATCTTATATGTTTCAATAAGATCGCCTCTCATTCTTCTGAACTCCAATGAGTAGAGTCCCAATCTACTCAACCTCTCCTCATATGTCCACCCCCTCATCCCCGGGATTAACCGAGTGAACCTTCTTTGTACTGCCTCGAGAGCAAGTATGTCTTTCCTTAAGTATGGACAACAAAACTGTATGCAGTATTCGAGGTGCAGTCTCACCAATACCTTATTTAACTGCAGCAATGCCTCCCTGTTTTTATATTCTATCCCCCGAGCAATAAAAGCCAACATTCCGTTGGCCTTCCTGATCACCTGCTGCACCTTTTGATTTTCTTGCACTTGGACCCCCAGATCCCTTTGTACTGCAGTACTTTCCAGTTTCTCGCCATTAAGATAATAACTTGCTCTCTGATTTTTCCTGCCAAAGTGCATAACCTCACATTTTCCAATATTGTATTGCATCTGCCAAATCTCCACCCACTCACCCAGCCTGTCTATATCCCCTTGTAGGTTTTTTATGTCCTCCTCACTCTCTACTTTCCCTCCCATCTTTGTATCATCTGCAAACTTTGATATCTTACACTCGGTCCCCTCCTCCAAATCGTTAATATAGATTGTAAAGAGTTGGGGACCCAGCACCGACCCCTGCGGAACACCACTGGCTACTGGTTGCCAGTCCGAGAATGAACCATTTATCCCAACTTTCTGCTTCCTGTTAGATAACCAGTCCTCCACCCATGCCAGAATATTATCCCCAATCCAGTGATTCTTTATCTTGAGCAATAATCTTTTATGTGGCATCTTGTCGAATGCCTTCTGGAAGTCTAAATACACTACGTCCACTGGTTCCCCTTTATCCACCCTGTACGTTATGTCCTCAAAGAACTCAAGCAAATTTGTCAGACATGACTTCCCCTTCGTAAAGCCATGCTGACTTTGTCCTATTAAATTATGTTTATCCAAATGTTCCGCTACTGTCCCCTTAATAATAGACTCCAAAATTTTACCTACCACAGATGTTAGGCTAACTGGTCTATAATTTCCAGCCTTCTGCCTACTACCCTTTTTAAATAAGGGTGTTGCATTAGCAGTTTTCCAATCTGCCGGGACCTTTGCCGAGTCCATAGAATTTTGGAATATTATTACCAAAGCATCCACAATCCCTACTGCCACTTCCCTCAAGACCCTAGGATGTAAGCAATCAGGTCCAGGGGATTTATCCACCTTGAGTCCCATTAATTTACTGAGTACCAATTCCTGAGTGATTTTAATCGTATTTAGCTCCTCCCCCACCAGAGCCCCCTGTTTGTCCAGTGTTGGGATATTCTTAGTGTCCTCTACCGTAAAGATTGAAACAAAATATTTCTTCAGCATTTTTGCCATCTCCATGTTTCCCACCATTAATTTCCCGGTCTCATCCTCCAAGGGACCTACATTTACCTTAGCCACCCTTTTTCTTTTTATACAACTGTAGAAACTCTTGCTATCTGTTTTTATATTTTTTGCTAATTTATTTTCATAATCTATCTTCCCTTTCTTAATCAATCCTTTAGTTACTTTTTGCTGTCTTTTGAAGACTTCCCAATCTTCTATCCTCCCACTAAGTTTGGCTACCTTGTATGTCCTTGTTTTTAGTCGGATACTATCCTTAATTTCTTTACTTAGCCACGGATGGCTGTCATTTCTTTTACACCCTTATTTCCTCAGTGGAATATATATTTTTTGAAAGTTGTAAAATAACTCCTTAAATGAACACCACTGTTCATGTACCGTCTTACCCTTTAATCTATTTTCCCATTCCAATTTAATCAATTCCGCTCTCATACCATCATAGTCTCCTTTATTCAAGCTCAGTACACTTGTTTGAGAACCAACCTTCTCACCCTCTAATTGGATATGGAATGTAACCATGTTATGGTCACTAATTCCAAGAGGATCCTTAACTAGGACATTATTAATTAATCCTGGCTCATTACACAGGACCAGGTCCAAGGTTGCCTGCCCCCTTGTAGGATCAGTTACATACTGCTCAAGAAATCCATCCCTAATACACTCAATAAACTCTTCCTCAGGGCTGCCCTGCCCAATTTGATTTGTCCAGTTAATATGATAGTTAAAATCCCCCATAATTATAGCTGTTCCTTTATTACATGCCCCACCAATTGATACTAGCTCAATTACTAAATTTAAATCTGAGATAGATAGCTTTTTGGCAACCAAAGGTATTAAGGGATATGGGCCAAAGTCAGGTATATGGAGTTAGATCACAGATCAGCCATTATCGTATCAAATGGCAGAGCAGGCAGGAGGGGCTGAATGGCCTACTCCTGTTCCTATGTTCCTATGATGGAGGGAAGATCATTGATCAAGCAGCTGAAGATGGTTGGGCCTAGGACACTGCCCTGAGGAACTTCTGCAGCAACGGGGGAGTCTTGGGGCTGAGATGATTGACCTCCAACAACCACTACCATGTGGGCATCCAACGAGATTTAAAGATTTGGAAATAAACAGCGGAAGGACAGAGAAGGAGGGTGAATTAAAGGGGGTGAATTCAATGTCAAATCAGGTACAGAAAGAGAAATAAAGAGTGGGAAAGGAAGATTGGATTGAGAGAGAAAAAAATAGAGACCCTGAAAAATTCAAAACCTGAAGGAATGAGACTCCACACTTGTAATAGTAAATTTTCAGCACCAGAGAAGTTGATTGGCACTAATTAACAATTATCACATTGTTAAAATGGTACTACACTACTAAATACTTGCCTTAAATATCTGTGGCGGGTTTAGTTCGTATCTACCGCCCAAACACAGCAACTTCACGCCATTCAATGAATGTTAATGGTGAAGCAAGCAGCGAGACGCCGTTTTCACATAGCTAATGGCGGAGCGGCTCAACTCGGACAGTAACGTTTGGATATCCACGTTTAACCGTGCATCTGCCTCTCGCCTGAAGTTGCTGTCCCATTTACGCATAAATAACGGTGAGCGCCATTAGCCTCACCTAATTCTGGCCCGTTAACTCTGTTTCTCACTCCACAGATGCTGCCTGACCTGCTGAGTGTTTTCCAGCATTTTCTGTTGTTAATTTGAATAAATCTTTGAAATAGTCATTGATTAACGAAGGGCAAAGGTTGCATAGTGGTTCGCCTCCAATTTTCTCATCTCCATTGCTTGAAGGTGCTGTCTCATCATGGGTTATGTCGGAGTGCCACCTGAGTTCTGGTATCTCACCCAAGTAACCATTCTTCATGTGTGAGTTTGAACAGTATTCAACAGGGAGGTGCATCACAGCAGAGCCCCATATACCGTCCTTACCCGATGTCCTCACAAACACACTTTTCAGCAGGGATCACTGGAAAGCAATCAGGTATTGGAAACCTAGTTATTTTTTTTTCCACCTGACTAAACTATTATCACTCTGGCCAATTATAGGGCCATCACCAGCACAGCTCTGCGGGTTGATTGGAGATCGAGTCCAGCATCTTTTGATCTGTCTGACTCAGTATTGTGCCACCCACTCCATTCACCCAGCAAGCAATCAGGGAAGCTGTTATTAATTCACACCCTGGAACTGATTCTGTTCTGTACATCATGCATTGTTGCCCCCACAATTTTCTCAGTACTACACTGGAGCGCTGGGCTTGGTTACGAGGTTAAAACCACTGGATGTGGGGCTCAAACCTGCAACTTTCGAACCAGGAGGTGAGAGCGTTCCTACTGAACCAAGCTGTCACTCAAATATTTTAATGTGGTGCAGACCAAAAGGTAACCCTGCCAGATCTCTGAGCCCCTCCAATTCTGGCCTCTCGCACATCCCCGATTTTAATCCCTCCACCATTGGTGGCCATGCCTTCAGCTGCCAAGGCCCTAAGCTCTTCAATTCCCTCTCTAAACCTCTCCACCTCTTAACC
Source organism: Heptranchias perlo (assembly GCF_035084215.1). NCBI lineage: Eukaryota > Metazoa > Chordata > Chondrichthyes > Hexanchiformes > Hexanchidae > Heptranchias > Heptranchias perlo. Next base: position 14,443,599 of record NC_090338.1, on the reverse strand, counting down.
GCCCTCTCCTCCTTTAAGACACTCCTTAAAACCTACCTCTTTGACCAAGCTTATAGAGACCTGTCCTAATATCTCCTCATATGGTTCTGTGTCAAATTTTGTTTGATAAGGCTCCTGTGAAGTGCCTTGGGTCGTTTTACTATGTTAAAGGCGCTACATAAATGCAGGTTGTTGTTGTTGTTGTTGTTGTTGTGATGCTTCCTCAGAATGGTGACACATTTAAAGTCTCTGCTTAAAAAAATCTTAACTTCATGCCAGAATGTACTAGGTTCTGTGTATCACTTCAACTCCCCTACCTCAGCTGTGTGAGTTTTATCAGTTCTTAGCAAGGCTGCCAGATGGAGCAGAAAATTCTACCAAATCAACAACTTACAATGTATCCAAGGATAACCACAATAATTACACCTGTCAGAGCATAAAGTAATGTTTTCAAAGTAGATATAGCTCCACAGACATCACAGAACACAACGTGTTTTATCTTCTTTAACTCTTGCAAGACTATTTGAATGCACACGATTATGTTCTGACAAGAATCTACCATAAATTCATATGAGATGGTTTAAAGGTAAAAGTGCCCCTTCAATTATGAAGGCTTCTTCGACAGCCCCTCCCAAACCCAGGACCCGGACCTATGAGAAGGACAACGGCAGCATGTGCATGGGAACACAATCACCTCCATCTTCCCCTCCAAGTCACACACAATCCTGACTTGGACATATAGGGCTTGATATTACCAGGGCTGCGGGTTTGCGGGGGTGGGAGGGCTATTGGGTGTGTGGGTAATGTGCCCGGCGAAATCAGTCTGCCCCGCGCGCGATCGCAGCCTAATTGGATCCACTTACCTGGTATTCCGGGTTTCCCACTGCTGACCTGCGCTTCGGGCGGGCTGCGCATGCGCAGCATAGGCTGTCAGCTGGAGGAGCTCTATTTAAAGGGGCAGTCCTCCACTGACAGATGCTGCAACAAATAGGAAAAAATACAGCATGGAGCAGCCCAGGGGGAAGGCTGCTCCCAGTTTAATGATGTCTCACTCCAGCTCTTATTGGATGGGGTGAGGAGGAGGGGTAGGACAGAGATCTTACCCCCGGCGGGCGGGAGGAAGAGGACTGCCTCTGCCACCAAGAAGGCCTGGCTCGAGGTGGCAGAGGAGGTCACCTGCACCACAAACATATCGCCCACCTGCATACAGTGCAGGAGGCGCTGCAATGACCTAAGTAGGTCAGCCAAAGTGAGTATACTTACTCATTCCCCTACACTCCGTCTGCCACATCACCGCCCCCACCCCACATCTCCTTCTGCACTGCCAACAATACTCTGTCACATCACCCCTCACACCCACTCAAACTAGTCAAGCAACAGCCTGACATAGCCATACTCACAAACTGGACAAGCCATATAAATACTGTGGTTACGAGAGCAGGTCAGAGGCTGGGTATTCTGCGGCGAGTGACTCACCTCCTGACTCCCCAAAGCCTTTCCACCATCTACAAGGCACAAGTCAGGAGTGTGATGGAATACTCTCCACTTGCCTGGATGAGTGCAGCTCCAACAACACTCAAGAAGCTCGACACCATCCAAGATAAAGCAGCCCGCTTGCTTGGCACCCCATCCACCACCCTAAACATTCACTCCCTTCACCACCGGCGCACTGTGGCAGCAGTGTGTACCATCCACAGGATGCACTGCAGCAACTCGCCAAGGCTTCTTCGACAGCACCTCCCAAACCCGCGACCTCTACCACCTAGAAGGACAAGAGCAGCAGGCGCATGGGAACAACACCACCTGCACGTTCCCCTCCAAGTCACACACCATCCCGACTTGGAAATATATCGCCGTTCCTTCATTGTCGCTGGGTCAAAATCCTGGAACTCCCTTCCTAACAGCACTGTGGGAGAACCGTCACCACACGGACTGCAGCGGTTCAAGAAGGCGGCTCACCACCACCTTCTCGAGGGCAACTAGGGATGGGCAATAAATGCCGGCCTTGCCAGCGACGCCCACATCCCGTGAACGAATAAAAAATTTTTTTAAAAAATCATACCTTTCAGCCAACGTCCCAGACTCTTCCATCACCATCCCTGGGTATGTCCTGTCCCACCGGCAGGACAGACCCACCAGAGGTGGCGGTACAGTGATATACAGTCAGGAGGGAGTGGCTCTGGGAGTCCTCAACATTGACTCTGGACCACATGAAATCTCATGGCATCAGGTCAAACATGGGCAAGGAAACCTCCTGCTGATTACCACCTACCGTCCTCCCTCAGCCGATGAATCAGTCCTCCTCCATGTTGAGCACCACTTGGAGGAAGCACTGAGGGTAGCAAGGGCACAAAATGTACTCTGGGTGGGGGACTTCAATGTCCATCACCAAGATTGGCTCGGTAGCACCACTACTGACCGAGCTGGCCGAGTCCTGAAGGACATAGCTGCCAGACTGGGCCTGTGGCAGATGGTGAGCGAACCAACACGAGGGAAAAACTTACTTGACCTCGTCCTCACTAATCTACCTGTCGCAAATGCATCTGTCCATGACAGTATTGATAGGAGTGACCACCGCACAGTCCTTGTGGAGATGAAGTCCCGTCTTCGTACTGAGGACACCATCCAACGTGTTGTGTGGCACTACCACCGTGCTAAATGGGATTGATTCAGAATAGATCTAGCAGCTCAAAACTGGGCATCCATGAGGCGCTGTGGGCCATCAGCAGCAGCAGAATTGTATTCCAGCACAATCTGTAACCTCATGGCCCGGCATATTCCTCACTCTACCATTACCAACAAGCCAGGAGATCAACCCAGGTTCAATGAGGAGTGTAGAAGAGCATGCCAGGAGCAGCACCAGGCGTACCTAAAAATGAGGTGCCAACCTGGTGAAGCTACAACTCAGGACTACATGCATGCTAAACAGCGGAAGCAACATGCTATAGACAGAGCTAAGCGATTCCACAACCAACGGATCAGATCAAAGCTCTGCAGTCCTGTCACATCCAGTCGTGAATGGTGGTGGACAATTAAACAACTAACGGGAGGAGGAGGCTCTGCAAACATCCCCATCCTCAATGACGGCGGAGTCCAGCACGTGAGTGCAAAAGACAAGGCTGAAGCGTTTGCAACCATCTTCAGCCAGAAGTGCCGAGTGGATGATCCATCTCGGCCTCCTCCCGATACCCCCACCATCACGGAAGCCAGTCTTCGGCCAATTCGATTCACTCCACGTGATATCAAGAAACGGCTGAGTGCACTGGATACAGCAAAGGCTATGGGCCCCGACAACATCCCAGCTGTGGTGCTGAAGACTTGTACTCCAGATCTAGCCGCGCCTCCAGCCAAGCTGTTCCAGTACAGCTACAACACTGGCATTTACCCGACAATGTGGAAAATTGCCCAGGTATGTCCTGTCCACAAAAAAGCAGGACAAATCCAATCTGGCCAATTACCGCCCCATCAGTCTACTCTCAATCATCAGCAAAGTGATGAAATGTGTCGTCGACAGTGATATCAAGCGGCACTTACTCACCAATAACCTGCTCACCGATGCTCAGTTTGGGTTCCGCCAGGACCACTCGGCTGCAGACCTCATTACAGCCTTGGTCCAAACATGGACAAAAGAGCTGAATTCCAGAGGTGAGGTGAGAGTGACTGCCCTTGACATCAAGGCAGCATTTGACCGAGTGTGGCACCAAGGAGCCCTAGTAAAATTGAAGTCAATGGGAATCAGGGGGAAAACTCTCCAGTGGCTGGAGTCATACCCAGCACAAAGGAAGATGGTAGTGGTTGTTGGAGGCCAATCATCTCAAACCCTTGACATTGCTGCAGGAGTTCCTCAGGGCAGTGTCCAAGGCCCAACCATCTTCAGCTGCTTCATCAATGACCTTACCTCCATCATAAGGTCAGAAATGGGGATGTTCGCTGATGACTGCACAGTGTTCAGTTCCATTCGCAACCCCTCAAATAATGAAGCAATCCGAGCCCGCATGCAGCAAGACCTGGACAACATCCAGGTTTGGGCTCATAAGTGGCAAGTAACATTCGCGCCAGATAAGTGTCAGGCAATGACCATCTCCAACAAGAGAGAGTCTAACCACCTCCCCTTGACATTCAACGGCATTACCATCGCCGAACCCCCAAACATCAACATCTTGGGGGTCACCATTGACCAGAAACTTAACTGGACCAGCCATATAAATACTGTGGCTACGTGAGCAGGTCAGAGGCTGGGTATTCTGCGGCGAGTGATTCACCTCCTGACTCCCCAAATCCTTTGCACCATCTACAAGGCACAAGTCAGGAGTGTGATGGAATACTCTCCACTTGCTTGGATGAGTGCAGCTCCAACAATACTCAAGAAGCTCGACACCATCCAAGATAAAGCAGCCCGCTTTATTGGCACCCCATCCACCACCCTAAACATTCACTCCCTTCACCACCGGCGCACAGTGGCTGCAGTATGTACCATCCACAGGATGCACTGCAGCAACTCGCCAAGGCTTCTTCGACAGCACCTCCCAAACCCACGACCTCTACCATCTGGAAGGACAAGAGCAACAGGCACATGGGAACAACACCACCTGCACGTTCCCCTCCAAGTCACACACCATGCCGACTTGGAAATATATCGCCGTTCCTTCATTGTCGCTGGGTCAAAATCCTGGAACTCCCTTCCTAACAGCACTGTGGGAGAACCGTCACCACACGGACTGCAGCGGTTCAAGAAGGCGGCTCACCACCACCTTCTCGAGGGCAATTAGGGATGGGCAATAAATGCTGGCCTTGCCAGCGACACCCACATCCCGTTAACGAATAAAAAAGAAACACCCATTCAAACCTCATCCTCATCTTACCTGCACTTACTCACCTCGCCAGTACTCATCCCATCACTACCACTCAACCCAATCTTCATACAATCTCATGGCTCTGTCTCATACTCACCCTCTCATGCATCTCTTTCACGGTCAGCCGCACTCAACCTGCCACTACCTGTGCTGCAGCCACAGGGCATGCATCACATATGTGCAGTAGGCAGTGTAAGGCAAACGTGTTGTGAGCATGAAGGGAATGCACAAGGGTGTTTGAGGGTTTGTCATGGTTTTTACTTCTATTGATTTCTGACCAACTCACATCACATATTATATTGGCACCACTACTGCCACGTCTTCGCGAATCTTTTCTGGTTTGTGCAATAATGCCCTTTCCTGAGGATCACCATGAAGACCCACAACTGATGCCACCCATTGTGTCACTGCAGAGTGGGTGTAGGTGTATTTGCAGGGCTCTTGTGTGCAGACGGCTGAGAGACATCGGCGATGTCCCCGGTTGCACCCTGGAAGGATGCGGAGGAGAAGTTGTTGAGGGCAGTGGTGACTTTGACAGCGACAGGTAAGAAGATGGTGCTCAGGCCAACCGGGAGCAGCTCGGCATGAAGGAGGCTGCAGATGTCCACGACTACATGTCGAGTGACTCTGAGCTTCCGTGTGCACTGCTGCTCAGAGAGGTCCAGGAATCTGAGCCTCGGTCTGTGGACCCCGTGGCGAGGGTAGTGCCCCCTGCGACGCATTTCTCTCTGCGGTTGCCCTCCCTCCTGCTGTGCAGGTGGATGTGTCACAGCACTGTGTTGTGGAGCTCCACGTGTCAGAGGTGGACGGCTTGGCCGGCGAGGCTGGTGTTGCTGTTCGTCCTCCGAGGAGGTCATGACTGCAGCTACAGCGGCCCCCATCCGGAAGATGTACATCTGAGGGGGTCCGCAAGGTAGGTACATGTCTCTGGACCCTGGGGTAAGTGTGCAAGTTGGTGAATTTGATTGTCAGGAGGAGGGTGGTGGAGGCCAAACTTTGTCCCAAGTGACAGAGTGGCCTCCTGCAATGAGTGAGGGTTTTCCCCCCACCACCTGTCAAATGGACCTTTGCAGCTGCCACAGGCCGATAGCTGCAACACGTCCATTTCAACTTGGAGTGTTTCCCCCAGTACGGGAAACAGTCCCAGTTGTTTCTAAAATCCCACCCCTCCTGACATATTCCCTTAATCAGATCTGTTAATGACCTGAAATAGCTAGATAAATATTGTTAAGTGGCACCCTGCCGGCTTTAATTGCCTACGGGAGTCCCACATGCAGGGGCTGCGCGCGCACTTCGGCGCGTCTGTGGGGAACCCGGAAGTGGGCGGGTTGGAGCCTCGACCCCGACCCGCTCCGGGATTCCCCGATTTTCCGAGCCCCCCCCGCCATGAACGCACCCAATAGCGGGTGCTAAAATGGAGCCCATATCGTTGCTGGGTCAAAATCCTGGAATTCCCTACCTAACAGCACTGTGGGAGAACCTTCACCACACGGACTGCAGCATTTCAAGAAGAAGGCCCACAACCACCTTCTCAAGGGCAACTAAGGATGGGCAATAAATGCCAGCCTTGCTGGCGACGCCCACATCCCAAGAATTAATTTTTAAAAATGTATAAGCTTCATTTAAAAATACATTTTTTTTTCTCTCTTGTTCCCTTAGTCCAATGATCATAGAGATGTGCCATTCCTCCCAATGAGAGGTAGGTATCCAGACTTCTGTCAGTGCTGCTCGGTTAACTGGCTGTTAGAACAATGGGCAATTCTTCAGATCGCTGTGCGTTTGTAAGGTCGCAATCATTTGCTACATTCACTAGTTCTAACATGTAATTGTGCTCAAAAGGAATGGGTTTATGTTATCTCTAGAAATTCCAATCAGAGGAATGGGGGTTAATTTTAGCCTAACTCACCTGGTGATCCATCGCCTATTTTACATGCCATCCGATTTTACTTTCCGTTTGGACTGGCGGCATGTAAAATGGGTGGCCGGTCTGCGCATTTCATTTTCCTCGCCAGACGAGTTAGGTTAAAATTACCCCAGTTGTCACTAGGCTTACTGTGTTGTGAACACTTACAAATCGGGGGAAATCTTCCCCCTGTATGGACTAATCCACCAGTTTTCATTAATACTCTGAGGTAAAATTTCCATGGGCGTAATCTCCAATCTCCTGCAGTTTCTCCAGGATTTCTGCCGACCTTCCATTGAAGTTACGAGTGGAGATTGGAAGAACCTCCGTGGCATCTACCTCCTCACCTTTGTAAGATTCATATTTTAGGGTTTGGGTGTATTCCAAGGTGGAATCAAAATAGAATAATTTTATTGAGGTTTAAAAGAAACTCATATAAGGCAACTCAGCTTCCGCTTGCAAACTCCATCTTGCTTAGCGCAATCTGAATCTCACCAGTTGCCTCATTGATGCATTGTTAGCAATTGACTGATAAGGGAATGTAGCTAAATTACATACTGAAGCTGACTTTAACACTGACATGTCCATGTTCCGATCTTCAGTTTGCACCCAGGTGATCAGCATTCCCCCACTGGTGGGCATTGCAGGACGTTGAATGTTATATTGGATTAAACTTCCAAATTGTACCCATTTTTAATTTGGTAAAGCCAACAATGGTGCCCTTCCTTCTAGGAGGGTGTTTGTAATTGTTCTGATTGAATTGGGCTTTGTCCAATGCTACCTTAACAGTCTCAACAAAACAGTGCATTTATTTAAGTAAAGGAATGTATCTAAATAGTCATACCAATCCTACAATCCAACTAAATCAGGAATTCAGTACATGGTGCGATTGATGGTTTATTTTATGAGCGGTTTAATGACCTGCATCTGTTAGATATACATTTTACTTATAGAATGTCACATGGATGTGTGATTTTACTGATTGCACAACAGTGCATTGATAGCAGTGCAAGACTTAGCATCAGTTTACAGCATTCAGTGGAGATAAATAGCATTCACAGCCTGTGTTGTGCTCAATCTTATTGTGAAAAAAAGCAGAGATAAAAAGAAAATAAACGTGATGCTGGAATTCCAAACTGAAAGCAGAAAATGCTGAAACAACATAACAGTCCATCCGTGTGTCAGAAAAAGGAAATACAGGTTGATGTTTCTAGTGGAGACTTTTATCAGAAAAATGTATGTATTTTTCAAATAGCACAATATTTTTTGTAGACGTCTCTTTGGTCTTGCTCTCAGTCTCCCACCCGATTTCCTTTACTTCCCATTCATGGCTACTTCTTCCCCCTTGTGTAGCATTCTCAGGGATTTTTTTACACAAGGAGAATTTTATAAATGTGAGTTGCACAGCATTAAGAAGCAAACTGTTCAAAAGCAATATATTTACCAGTTTTTAAAATTTATTTTTTGTTTTTCCAAATAATGTTTTTCTCCATTATTTTCCCCGGGCTCCTCATTCCTTTACTTCCCTCCTCTCCTGACTTTTTTTTTATGAGGTACGGTTCCCATTGATCCCAACAGCTCTTCAATATTTTGTCCAAGTATGTGAGCCTTGGCTGTGAGTGTCAGCAGGTTATTTGGCTCTGGGGGATATCACTGTTGAACCTGATCTGTCGTCACTCACTGGCTAGACATGTGGACCTTCTAAATCTGGTCATGGAGAGGAATCAAAAATGGAAAGCTTAGCTGTTTGTCTTTTCAGTTCCCAACCTCATGGGCACTGAGGCCAATAGCAGCCTGCCTAACATTTCACTGGGTAGAACGAGCTAATAACATAGCCTTGAGATGAAGCTTGGGATCTTCCTGTTTGCACGGCTCAGTTCTACAGCAGATGGTGCATTCACAAAAGGGAATTGGATAAAAACTTGAAAAGGAAAAAAATTGCAAGCCAAAGGGAAAGAGCGGGGGAGTGGGACTAACTGGCTCTTTCAAAGGGCTGGCACAGGCACGATGGGCCAAATGGCCTCCCTCTGTGCTGTACGATTCTATGATTGACATGGTGAGCAAAAACAATGAAATCTTGATGTGAAATGAATGGGCATCCACCGAGTTCAAAGAAAGTTACCGGAATTTTCCATGTTTTCCATGTTTAGTAAATGAATCTTTAGATCGTTATCATATTGCTAGAGAATCTGAGCAATGGTCAAATTAACATCTGAATACCTGGATCCAGACAAAAGATTAAGAAATTGAACTGTCATAAGATGCAGTATGGGTACCTACAAAGAAAAAAGCATTTAAAGTGTAGAAATAGAACAATATAATTCACTCTCTAGGGACCAATAAGATTTTTTTTACGTTGAATACAAGGACACACATTACATAGTTAATTAACTGAAACAGTTTTGTTTATAAACTGGCAGTTTGTCCTCTGGGAACAATAAAACTAAACACATAACCATGGTTTCACTCATTGCTTTCAACTAGTGATGCATTGACTAAAGGCAACTAAATTTGCTTTATACAAAGAACCCAATGCACTACACACTGATGTATTAACGAGAGCAGGTACTCCACAAGTCAAGGCTTGCATTTGTCTGTTTGACTTTTTTCTTTGGTATTAGGTTTTGCCCTCATCAAGGTGCACATTGAGAATTTGGGTGCAGTGATCAGGGGGACCATCAGGATTATTCAGAGTTCACTGACCCCCGCAGCCCCGCCCAAGTTAATGATGTGCCCTCCCGGCAGGTACGCCTCAGTGCCACATGCATGATTCATAAAATTCTCTTACCTCATGCCTTCAACCTTTCGGTGTCAGCTGTGGATCAGTGGGTAGCACTCTCATCTCTCAGTTAGACGGTGGTGGGTTCAGGTCCCACTCCAGAGATTCGATCATAAAGTCTAGGTTTGACAATTGTAAACAATTTTACAACACCAAGTTATAGTCCAGCAATTTTATTTTAAATTCACAAGCTTTCGGAGGCTTCCCCCTTCGTCAGGTGAACGATGTCACATCGTTCACCTGACGAAGGGGGAAGCCTCCGAAAGCTTGTGAATTTAAAATAAAATTGCTGGACTATAACTTGGTGTTGTAAAATTGTTTACAATTGTCAACCCCAGTCCATCACCGGCATCTCCACATCATGACTACCAAAGTCTAGGTTGACATTCCTGTTGCTGAACTATCAGGTGCCATCTTTCAGATGAGATGTTAAACCAGAGGCCCTGTCTGTCCTCTCATGTGGACATAAAAGATCCCATGGCACTATTTCAAAGAAGAGCAGGGGAGTTCTCCCTGGTGTCTTGGCCCATATTTGGCCCTCAGCCAACATGATTACAAGGTTTTATGTCATTGCTGTTTGTGGAGCCTTGCTGTGCGCAAATTGGCTGCTGCGTTTCCTACGTTACAACAGTGGCTACGCTTCAAAAGTACTTCATTAGCTGTAAAATGTGCTACATAATCGCAAGTTCTTTCTTTCTTCTCTATCCATCACATTTCTTGTCATTACGGCCTCGATTTTTACTCACGGGCGGAATCACGGCAAAGTGAGCAGCAGATAGTCTCGGTCGATTTTAATGGCAACAAAACTGCCGAGAGGTTGGCGGGAAGCAGCCGCCCGACTGTTAAAATGGTGCCGGTCGGAGGCAGCCGCCGGGGAACGGAGGGAACAGGTCCTGGCACTAAGTGGATAGGCAGAGGGTGGGGGGCAATCCCGGTGGTGGGGTGGAGATCCCAGAGGCCCAAGGTTTCATTATGGGGCCCAGAGGAGTTCGCCTTCTCCACCTGGCCCACAAGGAAACTAAAAAACATAATAATTTACCTTACTGGGCTCCTTCTGGCCCTGCTGCTGTTCCTGGCAGGTTTGACCTGGCAGGGAAGTCACCACCATTCCCTGCTTAGGCCTCAGGTTAAAATTGCAGATCAGGCCTGATGACATCGCTGTCCTGATAGACCTGATGATGATGAATTATTATTATATTATGGGAAGAAAAATGAGAATAGGAAACAAAAATGTATGTCCAGAATATGATCCTGAACTTGAGCAGTTTGTTAAAGGCATGCTGACATAAATTAAGGATTTGAATAACCTTCGATTTTTTTCTAAATTATTAATACTTTAGTGAAGTAGAAACCTAAAGCCATGCAGAATTTCTTCTCTGTCTTGCGAAAGGAGGAGGTAATGACTGAATGTGATGCCTGGGCTGCCTTGGTCAGGACAATGAGCCATGTAGTAAGGAATTCGGAATAAGAAAATTGATTTCAATCCATCTGCGACTTCTCAGAATGTTATGGTGCTGTTTGAGAACATGAAACGCTTGTTCCATGAATTGGAAAAGCAGGTTTTTTTTTTAACTGCTCGTATACAATTTCATCTGACTTTTAACCATGCTGTCACTCCCGTCAGTAGAGATAATATTGTTTCAGCATGCGCGTTAATAGGTGTAAATTAAACAGAATCTTCACCTATCTGAAAGGTGGCCTCAAATACACTCATGTTTTATCTTGGCCAATCTTAAAATCTGAGATACCCTTAAAATAGCTGCTTTTTTCTCTGGAGGGACATGATGTGCTGAAAATACAGTAATTAATATCTGTTCAGGCTTGTGACAGGCAGTCAGTGTTCAGCCGTAAAAGTGACGCTTGTGAGAAGTCACAAACACACCTTTCTCCAAATTATAATAGTGTGACATTAATTATCGGAAGCAAATCTGGAGAAAGAATGGAGTATATATTTTTTTCTCATTTTAGGTCACTGCTTGTACTGGACTGACTCGATGATACCCAATTACATTCTTTGCTGATTACTTTTCTGTAATTATTTCACACCACTCACTTCGCTTAAATATTTTAAGTGAGACCTGAAGCGTTGCTCTGTGGCATTTCTAGTAACTGTCTAGGGTTTAGATTCCACTGTGTGTTAAAGCTAACATGCAAAGTGTGCGTTAAATCTTCAGGGGCGAGCTTATTGGGCAGTTAATGTGCAAATCCAGCAAGTTCTTAAAAATAACGGGGAGGCTAAGGGCAAGATGCCTTTTTTGAGAAGCGAACAGCTGAGTGGCATAAACTGACCAGCAAGTTCCGGAGATTTGCAACTCACGGCGTAGCTCTTAATCCCCTGAATTTGCTGGCCGGTTTGCGCTTTAATAACAGTGTGCGTCGTTAACACGCCATTATTTTTCCAGCAAGACACGGCCCATTATGTAAAAATGTTGTGTTAGCTTTAATGCAGTATTCACCCATTTATACCCAGGTATGGTTTAATTTATTTTAACAGACCTGCATCTATTAGGGAAGCAATTATGTAGTGGCATAATGGTCTTCACCTGATTCGTTGGTGTCCTAGTAATGAGAAGGTCTGTGCTGTCTGGTGGTCTGTGAATCGACACTTTATGCCTGGCGATCTGGAGATGAATACTGATCTATATTCCTCATGAGGACTCTCACGGGAGAATACATCTGTAGCCATTAAGAAAGAGGTTTCCTGATGACTCTGTTTGTAAATGTACACTAGGGATTGTGGAACTGAGTGTTACACATCAGAAACATCCCTAGTTTGACGCCCAGACCTGCTCTGAGTTAGCTGATCTCAGCCAGGGCAACGGTTGGTGGGGGGTACAGGGAGCGAGGCTACAATCAGAGCCTTGGTGCTCCTGGGGGGGGAAAGAAGGGGAACATTTGCCAGCATTTTCACTCCCGATTGTTATTCAGGTGTCAGCCGTGGTTCAATTGGTTGCACTCTGGCCTCTGAGTCAGAAGGTCTTGGGTTCAAGTTCCATTCCAGAAATTGAGCACAAAATCTAGGCTGACATTTCAGTGCACTACTGAGTGAGTGCGACACTGTAGGAGGTGCCGTCTTTCAGATGGGATGTTAAACCATCTGCTCTCTCAGGTGGATGTAAAAGATCCCATGGCATTACTTTGAAGACGAGTAGCGGATTTCTTTCCAGTATCCTGACCAATATTTATCCCTCAACCAACACCTAAAAACATATTATCTGGTCATTGTTACATTTCTGTTTCTGGGAGCTTGCTGTGTGCAAATTGGCTGCCATGTTTCCTACATTACAGCAGTGACTACACTTGAAAAGTACTTTGGGACATACTGTGGTCATGCAAGATGCTATGTCAATGCAAGTTTATGGAATTTCCTGGATTGTACATTCTGGGAGATAGTCACCCCACAGCCACAAAATGCTCAGGACAGTAAGTGGGTGGCCATCTGGCAGGGTAGGAAGAGGCAGGCAGTGCAGGAATCCTCCAGATTCTGTGTCGCTCACTAATCGGTTTTCAGTATTGAATACCGGTGAGGATGGCACTGTGGGCGATGGACAGCACAAAGGGGCGCATCAAAGTGTAGAAATTCAGTGGTTATAGGGGATTCAATAGTCAGGGGGGCAGACAGGTGTTTCTGCAACGACCAACGTGAGTCTGGCATGGTGTGTTGCCACACTGGTGCCAGGGTAAAGGACACCACTAAGAGGGTGCAGAACATTTTGAGGGGGGAAGGGGAACAGCCAGAAGTCATGGTCCAAGACATTGGAAGGAAAAAGGTTGAGGTCCTGCAGTCAGAATTTCAGGAGGAAACTAAAAAGCAGGACCTCAAAGGTAGTAATCTTTGGTTTACTCCCAGAGCCACGCACTAGTGAGTATAGGAATAGGAGAAACAGGTTAATGCGTGGCTGGAGCACTCATACAGGAGGGAGGACTTCAGATTCCTGGGGCATTGGGACCAGTTCTGGGGCAGGGGGGATCTATTCAAGATAGACGGGTTGCACCTCAACAGAGCTGGGACCAATGTCCTTGCAGCCAGATTAACTAGTGCTGAGGGTGAGGGTTTAAACTAATTAGCAGGGGGATGGGCACCAGGATGAAACATTAGAGAGGAGGAACAAGGTGCGCAGAAGACTGGGAGAAACAAATGGCACTAGAGTGAAGAATAGTTCAGAAATAGGAGGAATCAGACAGGGGGTAAATGCGAAGCAATCTAAGATGTGTTTAGAGCGCAGGTGCGTAAATGCATGTTGGGGGATAAATAAGGTTGGTGAGCTGCAGGCACAAGTTACCAAATGGGACTATGATATAGAGGTAATAACAGAGACTTGACTCAAAGAAGGGGAGGACTGGGTACTTAATATTCCTGGCTACAAGATTCAGGAAAGACAGGGGAGGAAAGAAAGGAAAGGGGTTGGCAGTATTGATCAAAGAAACTATTATAGCACTAGAAAGGGATGATGTGGTTGAGGAGTCAAAGACAGAATCTATTTGGTTAGAATTAAGGAATAATAGAGGAGCTATTACGCTACTGGTTGTATACTGTAGGCCACCAAATAGTGGGAAGGAGATAGAGGAGCAAATAAGCAGGTAAATTTACAGAAAGATGCAAGAACTACAGAGCAGTGATAATAGGGGACTTCAATTATCCCAATATAGGCTGGGATAGTAACAGTGTAAAGGGCAAAGTGGGGGAGGAATTCCTGAAATGTGTGCAAGAAAGCATTCTAGATCAGTGTGTTTCCAGCCCAACGAGGAAGTAAGCAGTGCTGGATCTAGTTCTGGGGAATGGAGTGGGACAAGTGGAGCATGTTTCAGTGGGAGAGCATTTGGGGTACAGTGATCATTATATCATCAGGTTTAGAATAGTTATGGAAAAGGACAAGGCCCAATCAAACGTAAAAATATTTAACTGGAGGAGGGTAACTTCAGTGAGTTAGGAAGGGATCATGCCCAGGTGGATTGGAATCAAAAATTGGCAAGCAAAACAGTAATTAAACAATGAGAGGCCTTCAAGGATGAAATGGTTCGGGTACAGGGTAGACACATTCCCATGAGGGGGAAAGGAAGGTCATCCAAAGTTAGAGCTCCCTGGATGACTAAAGAAATAGAGATTAAAATGAAACAGAAAAAGGAGGCTTATGACAAACGTAAGGTTCATAATACAGTAGAGAACCAAGCTGAATGCAGAAAGTACAGACCCGATCTAAAAAAGGGAATAAGAGGGGCAAAGAGAGAGTATGAGAATAGATTAGCAGCTAACATAATAGACAACCCAAAAGTATTTTATAAACATATAAATAGTAAAAGGAAGGGTAGGGCCAATTAGGGACCAAAAATAGATCTTCTTGTGGAGGCAGAGGGCAGGCTGAGGTACTAAATGAATACTTCGCATTGGCCTTCACTAAAGAAGAGGATACTTCCAATGTAGCAGTAAAGGAGGAGGTAGTCGTGATGTTGGATACGACAAAAATAGATAAAGAAGAGGTACTTAAACAATTGGCAATACTCAAAGTGAAAAAGTCGCCTGGCTCAGATGGGATGCATCCTAGGTTATTGAGGGAAGCAAGGGTAGAAATTGCGGAGGCTCTGGCCACAATCTTCAAATCCTACCGAGATATGCGGGCGGTGCCAGATGACTGGAGGATTGCAAATGTTACACCCCTGTTCAAAAAAGGGGAGAGGGATAAATCCGACAATTACAGGCCGGTCAGCCGAACGTCGGTGGTGAGGAAACTTTTAGAGACAATAATCCGGGACAAAATTAATTGACACTTGGAAAAGTATGGGCTAATAAATGAAAGTCAGCATGGATTTGTTAAAGGAAAATCATGTTTGACTAACTTGATTGAGCTCTTTGATGAAGTAACAGAGAAGGTTGATGGGGATAGTACGGTTGATGTTGTGTATGTGGAGTTCCAAAAGACATTTGATCAAATGACAGATTTATTAGCAATGTTAAAGCTCATAGGATTAAAGTGACAGTGGCAGCATGGATATTAAAGTGACTAAGAGACAGAAAACAGAGAGTAGTGGTGAACGGTTGTTTTTGGACTGGAGGGGAATATACAGTGGTGTCCCCCAGGGGTGGACATTAGGACCACTGCTCTTTTTGATATATATTAATGACTTGGACTTGGGTTTAGAGGGTATAATTTCAAAGTTTGCAGATGACACAAAACTCGTAAATGTAGTAAACAATGTGGAGGATAGTGACAGACTGCAGAAGGACATAGACAGACTGGTGAAATGGGCAGACACATGGCAGATGAAATTTAACGCAGAGAAATGTGAAGTGATACATTTTGGTAGGAAGAATGAGGCGAGGCAATATAAACTAAATGATACTATTTTAAAGGGAGTATAGACAGAGAGATCTGGGGATGTACATACTCAAATCTTTGAAGGTGGCAGGACAAGTTGAGAGGGTTATTAAAAAAGCATATGGTATCCTTGGCTTCATTAATAGAGGCATAGTCTACAAAAGCAAGGAAGTTATGCTATTGGGAAAGAGCAGGGGGAATGGGACTGATTGGATAGCTCTTTCAAAGAGCCAGCACAGGGACGATGGGCTGAATGACCTCCTTCTGTTCTACACCATACTATGAAGTTCTTTCTTTCTTTTCAATGAGTTTTGGTAGAAGATGTGAGGACACAATCAGCTGTGATGCCCCACAGATTGACCAGCCTGACAGCTCCAGCCTGACATATGGTCATTTTATAAGAGGTGCCAGAGCAAGCCAATGTCTGGGGAAGTGTACCCCTTGAGAGATTTACACACTTAGCTGGCAGCTTAAATTGGATTATCAACTCTTCTCTCCTCACACCCAAGTCTTATTGATGTCGAATGAAAAAACCTCAGCATCAGTCACCTGGACTCATTCACCATCTTTAGTGTAAAGTGGTTGGTACAATTTGTGTGATCAGAAAACTAGGATGCCGATACTCTTGCTACTAAATTATCATTTGCATTCTGGGCCTCTCTGGCTTGCTTGGTCGATATTACCCAGTGAAATCAATCTGAAATTGACATGCAATCACTATATAAGGAATATTGCAACTTTACTTTGGCGCATTGTATAAATTACAAAGCTTGTTACTGTGAAAAGGCTGCATCTGCTGTGGAATTATGTTTTAAGTTTGCATTTTTATGCGCCATGATTCAATTTTTTATCCCCCAAATAATTAATGCAAAAGTCGTTGTTGAACGACATCTGCTGAATGTGTTTCTCATTGACAGACATGCACATGCATAATAAATGTTACTGATTGCACAAAATAAAACTCTGTAGTACAAATCTAATGCAGCGTAGGTTAACGACATCCTGGAGGCATTGTGTTCAAACCTGTATGTCGGTTTAAGCAGGCATGAAGGGGTTCAAGGCTGAATCAGTCATGTGTAGCTTAGTTCTCTCCGATTATTCCAGCTCCCAACACTTTCAACCATATCATTAACCCAGTGAAAGCAGTACTGGAAGCTTCCGAACGAAAATAAAACAATAATAAGAGTACGTTATTTTGATGTTCAAAGGATATTAAATAAAGAACTTGCATTTATGTAGTGCCTTTCATGACCTCAGGACAACCCAAAGTGCTTTACAGCCAATGAAGTACTTTTGAATTGTAGCCACTGTTATAAAGTAGGAAACCCGGCAGTCAAATTGCACACAGCAAAATCCCACAAAAAGCAATGTGATAATGTCCAGATAATCTGCATTAGTGGTGTTGGCTGAGGGATAAATATTGGCCAGGACACCGGGGAGAACCCCCATGCTCTTCTTTCAAATACTGCCGTGGGATCTTTTGAGGCAAGCTGAGGGGGCTTGGTTTAACGTCTCATCCGAAAAGCGGCACCACCGACAGTGCAGCACTCCCTCCATACTGCGCTGGAGTGTCAGCCTAGATTTTGTGCTCAAGTCTCTGGAGTGGGATTTGAACCTACAGCCTTCTGACTCAGAGGTGAGAGTGCCTATATTGAAAACTGTCCCTCTGAATATTTCTTTCTTATAATTTTTTCTCCTTCTCTCCATCAAGGCGTTGATTCCCATTGGGTAACCCTGACTCACAGTGGGGCAGAGTTCCACTGGTGTCAGGAGCTTTCTGTTATCCAGTGGCCAATTTTTACGTGTGAGCTTAGATAGTGAGTAATTCAGGCTGACATTCCAATGCAGTACTGACGGAATGCTGCAATGTCGGAGGCGCAGTCTTTCGGATGAGACATTAAACCAAGGCCTCGTCTGGCCTCTCAGGTGGACGTAAAAGATCCCACTGCGCCATTTCGAAGAAGAGCACGGGAGTTGTCCCCGATTTCCTGGCCAATATTTATCCCTCAACCAACATCACTAAAAAGACAGATTATCTGGTCATTATCTCACTGCTGTTTGTGGGATCTTGCTGTGCTCAACCTGACTGCTGCATTTCCTACATTACAACAGTGACTACATTTCAAACAGTATTTAATTGGCTGTTGAGCACTTTGGGATGCCCGGAGGTCAAGAAAGGTACTATATATATGCAAGTTCTTTCCTTTGTTTACTGCCAGGCTATTCAATCAGAAGTAGAGTCACAACCAAGCACAGTTTTGTCCTCCCCTGATGTCCACACGCATCCCAGCAGGGCTCACTGGATAGAAATCAGGAGGATGGAGAGACTGTTCTCCTCCCTCTGTAGCCCAGGCCTCTTTGGCACTGAGGCCAAGTTGTAAGGCCTTGCTGTAGCAACTGTCACTGAGCTTCGAAGAGAATTTGCTGCGTGAAAAGCGCCTTGAGGTGCTCGGACGTGATGAGACTTAGAAGCAAATATTATTATTTGTTACTGCTGCTGGGATCAATACAGAGTGGGAATCAAATCTGACACGTTCTTCATCTGCACGATACAACAGTCAATGCAATAACCAAATGAGGCATTGGGGAGCTCATTCTGTGCATTTATGTACTTTGTATTACATTACACAGCAAGTTTTGTCCTGTTAAAAAAGTGCCAATGTAACCCAAAAAACTTCGTAACGAAGTTTTTTGGATTACATTGGCACATTTTTCGTCAATCATTTTCCTTTCTATTTTTATTAATTTTTAAGCGGTGACTGCTGATGGTGGCGTCAAGGGGAAGTGGTTTCAGCCCCAAGTCTCTAAGGCTGGTAGCGTGAGGGAACTTAATTAACACAAAGACTTGAAATGATACCATCACTGAAGCAGCTTGAGTCGGCGAAGGAGATCTACTGAGATCAGGTTGGGTTCCACCTGAGTTCCCCAGTGTCTCTGTAGATCTAGTGGTAAATTGCTCCACTCTCGAGGACTTTGATCAAATCAAAAATCTCAATTGACAAATACTACTGCCTCCAATGAATGTACTTCATGAAATCTTAGCCGGGCTTATAGAGGCAATGCTTCATGATAGGCTGATGCATGGGAATACCAGCAACACCATTTATTAACAAGATTGAGGAGTTTGAGAATAGCTGCACAATAAATACAAAGATATTTAAGCTGCCTCATGCCCAGCATGTCCAAAGGGCAGCATACAACAGCTGGCAAGCCTAGCAACAGAGAAACAGGGGAAAATACTTTCCAGAGCTCACCTCTTTGCTTTTGCTTTGTACTGGAAGTAGTCTAAAATGTTGCAGTATGCTTTTTTTAAAAAAAGTTGACTATTTGTGTAAATTCTGTGCTTATCAAGTTGAGGGATGTTACTGCTAGGGAATTGAATGTGTTCCCATTTCAGGCATCCAGTGACAGCATCGACCAATCCTGAGACAGCTATAGTGTGGTCACATGCAGCACCAATGTGACCTTTTCCCACTTGCTGCACCAGCCAACCTGCAGTCTCTCAGGGATTTATTTTCCTCCATTTGCTGGTGTTAGTGTCGAAATCAATGCGTGTATAATGCTGCGAAATCCATTCATCCTCATGGCAACGTTTCTTTATTAACCGCTTAATTGTCAATTCAAGATGAACTAAAGAAAGGAACAAGTTGCATTTGTGTAGTGCCTTTCACGGCCTCAGGATGTCCCCAACCGCTTTACAGCCAATGAAGTATATTTGAAGTGCAGTCACTGTTGTAATGTAGGAAATGTGGCAGCCAAATTGCACACAGCAAGGTCCCACAAACAGCAATGTGATAATGACCGGATAATCTGTTTTAGGTGTTGGTTGAGGGATAAATATTGATCAGGACACCAAGGAGAACCCCCCTGCTCTTCTTTGAAATAGTGCCATGGGATTTTTTGCATCCACCTGAGAGGGCAGATGTCTAACGATTAGAAAGGCAGCATCTCCAACAGTGCAGCACTCCCTCAGTACGGCACTGAAATGTCAGCCTAGATTTTGTGCAGTGACTCTGAAGTGGCACTTAAACTCACAGCCTTCTGACTCGGAGTCAAGAGTACTACCACTGTACCATGGCTGACAAATAGTGACCATTTTGTGCTGTAGGCCCATGGCAACAGGCCCTGGATTAAGACTGGCCGAGTACAATCCCACTATTTAACTCGCTGTGTTTTATTTAATGGTCGTTATTTAAAGCTCTGTTGGTACATCGAGCTGGTGTTTAATTGATGGCTGATTTATTATCCTGTCAGCTCTTCTTGCTGAGACCTGAGTCAGAGGTTGGCAACACTTGGATCTTTGCAGGTGTGTGAGTGGGTGTGAGTGCAGAACTGCATTCCACCCACTCCACAGTTTACATCACAGGCAGGTGTGAGAAAAAATTAAATATCAGCTGTGGCTCTGTTGGTGACACTTTCAGCTCTGAGTTCGAAGGTTGTGGGTCCAAGTTCCACTCCAGAGACTTGAGAACAAAATCTAGGCTGACACTTTAATGCAGTACTGAGGGAGTGCTGCATTGTCAGAGGTGTTTATTTTTTCAGTTGAGACATTAATCCAAGGCCCTATCGGGGGGCCTAGATTTAATCTCTCATTGATAGAAAGCACCTCCGACAGTGCAGCACTCCCTTAGTCACGCATTGGAATATTAGCCTAGATTTTGTGCTCAAGTCTCTGGAGTGTGACTTGAAGCCACAACTTTCTGAAAGTGCTACCACTGAGTCACACCTGACACCTTAAAATCAAAATGATACATTCGCAAATAACTGAGACTGAAAGGGTCCTCACTTAGCTATTAATGTAGCAGCGCAAATGGGACAATACCAGTGCACTAGACCTTTCAATCCTTTCAGTCCATTCATCATAAGTGCCATCGTAAACACAATGAGTACAGTCGGCTTAAAATGCCGGCAATAATGAGAAGATTCAGGACAAAAGAAACCTCTGTTTGTAGCCTAGCATTAATGAAACAGTTATTTTTTCCACAGCAGTGCATGTAGAGGAAGTAGGGAGAAATTGTTTCCTCTGGCAAGTGGGTTGGTAAACAGAGGTCATGGATTTAAAATAATTGGCAAACGAACTAAATGGGAAATGAAGAGAAATATTTTCACACAGTGGGTTTTTAAGATCTGGAACGCACTTCCTGAAAGTGTGATGGAATCAGATTCCATCGGCACTTTCAAAAAGACAATTGGACATTTACTTGAAGAGGACTAATTTGCAGGGTTATGGAGAAAAAGCTGGGGTGTGGGACTACATTGGACAGCTCTTTCAAAGTGCCGGCACTGGCACGATGGGCCGAATGACCTCCGTGCTGCAAGAATCTATGATTCTATATATAAAACACTCTTGACTGTGACTCCATGGCAGCTTCTGGCTGCTGACAGGAATAAGATATAAATGGAAATTTTGCCAACTGCTTTTGGCCAAATTACTGATGAAGGTGAAGCGACTGCAAAATGTCTAACCAAAGTGAGACGTAGTTCACTCCATATGAATTACCATTGTCTCAGTTCTTGCTGCAGTCTGCAATCTGCTCCGCAGAAGCTGTATAAACCATCTGGTATCTTAAAGGGCCCAAGACAACAGTTTGAATGATCCTACACAGAGTTGTTAGCACACTGGTTGAGGCGTTTGCAAGAAATTCATTTGATAGAATCGCAAAATCAACAACAACAACGTGCATTTATATAGCGCCTTTAACGTAGTAAAACATCCCAAGGAGCGTTATCAAACAAAATTTTAAACCAAAGGAGATACTAGGACAGCTGACCGAAAGCTTGGTCAAAGAGGTAGGTTTTTAAGAACGTCTTAAAGGAAGAGAGAGAGGTAGAGAAGCGGAGAGGTTTAGTAATGGAATTCCAGCGCTTAGGACCCAGGCAGCTGAAATTGGGGATGCGCAAGAGACCAGAATCGGAGGAGCGCAGAGATTTCACACAGCACAGAAGGCAGCCCATTGTGCCTGTGCCAGCTCTTTGAAAGAGCTATCCAATTAGTCCCATTCCCCCTTCTCTTTCTGTGTTGAAATGGCACCTGTGTGTCATTTTAACATAGCCACTGACCCATTCAAAGTATATTTTTCCTGAACGCTTTCAAAATTGAACCCTGCCGTATCTTTAGTTGAGTGCAATGATACTATGATCTCACAGATACCGATTTGTGACCGGTACCTGGGTAGAGTGACAAGGAGCTGGTAAATCAGGAGCTATATGGCCCGTTCTGCACTGCTCTTTGTTCAAGGAAACCGAGCCCCACACAGGTATGTTTCTATGAAGTTCTGCTCACTAGCATCCAAATCCTAGTTAGACGCATGGGAGGATTGGTGAAAGCCATGTTATTGAGCTTCAGATTTGTATGTGAGATAATTGTCATCTTGGCCTTCAGATAATGGAAATCCAACTTCAAATGCTGTTGCTACAAGTTATTTTTGATTTTTTTTTATGTGTTTTTAATTTGTATGTTTAGAGAAGATTTCTCCTCAACAGAGAATAGAATTTTAGTGTTACTGAATGAGACACCGATCTACTTTTGGCACACGCACTCCCAGGTGATGTATAGTATGAGCCACATACTGGGTAAATCTTCCTCTACTCTGCCCTAATCATGTCCATTAACCCGAACTTCAGGAAGATACTTCCCAACTGCCCAGTATCAATTCCTACCTATCTTTATAGCCTCTCCAAGTGCGATTGTCCATTTAGGGACAATTTAGTGCTGAATTTCCAATGTGGGTCTTTGCTCCCTAGCAAGCTTTTTGAGACTTCCCAAAGCCACCTCATGTTATGATTATTACAGCTGTCAAAGAGAGGAGACTTTCAGCACATCACTCTAGGCTGAATTCATACTCAGGCACCAGAGGTGAAAGATTTGGGTGTTAGCCCAATGCATCAACCAATCCCCAATTATTACTTATGCGTTTGGAAATTGTGGTGATACTAGCAATAAAGAGATGAATTGGCCCATTAGTCATTAGAACACCATTGCTTCCATTTTTCCTTCCAAGTCACACACCATCCCAACATGGACATATATCGGCGTTCCTTCATCCGTCGTTGGGTCAAAATCCTGGAATTCCCTACCTAACAGCACTGTGAGAGTGCCTTCACCACATGGATTGCAACGTTTCAAGATGAGGGCCCACAACCACCTTCTCAAGGACAACTAAGGATGGGCAATAAATGCCAGCAACACCCATATCACAAGAATGAATTAATAAAAAGGGACTGTAGGATGGAAGTAAATGTCTAATAATATTGTAAATGAGTTTGCAAAGATTTTTTCTGGTCAGAATCTCAAGCAAGATCATAAGCACGCAGTAAAAGAACATGTTCATCATTTCAATGCAGTGGAATGCATTTATGATCTCTCTACACATAGTCACCAGAGGAATTCTTACCCCATGATATCTAATACCAAGAGAAGAGAAGGTTAAATCTCAGGGAAAAATAGAATTAGTGGCAGTTTGTAATTTTATTACCCATGCTTTCAGTGACTCAAAAAAAATATTGTACCGTCAAAAAATCTGGTGTGCCTAGTGATTACAATAACCAATTATCTTCATCCCAATTTATTTTATGAAGTAGCAATGCTGAAAAATTCATCAGTTCCTGGGGATGTGACCTGCAGCAAGCAAGCCGTGGAAATCAATATGGGCAACCAGTTCAAATATGACACTATTTAGTGTCAAAGGATGATCCAGCCAATGAATTTCAATGTATCAAATCATTTCCAATTCAGTCCCATTATTCTGAGTTTGTTATCCTGCTGCAAAGATTAAAGGGATAATCATGACCCAAATATGCAATATTTTTGCCCAATCACTTGTGTTTTCAATTCTCAGCTGACTGAATATTGCCAATCCATTAACTAAGGTTGTGAATAGATTACAAAATCACACGCTACACTTGGATGGAGAAAGCCCTTCAGTCCGCTTTATCTCAGAATAACAAGTCTACCATCTTTCCATTACAAAAGATAACGGTGCGTTGAAAATTGAAGCTTCAATGCATTCAAAGCCTCTCATGAATGAAAATGTGGGTTACTTTAATACAATAACATACTCCATGTTTTAAGGTAAATTGAATTGAAGAATGAAGTGGAGTTCCAGGTTTTTCACTTTTCCCTTTTTTTAAAAATAAAATTATTTATAGCTTTCTTCTGTGTTTCTTCATTTATGCCTGAAGGCAGTCTTGGTTCCAGATAGATTCCCTCAGCTGGAACGACAAGCAAGTGAGGCATAGAGTTTTTTCGTGATGTTAACAGTTGTGCACTCAACCAATAGCATAGTTCCTGCAGAGTTCCTACATACTGTCACTGAGTTTGGCTGTTCTATACAGAGACAGAATGACCCAGTAGTTATATTGTTTAAAGTGCTGAACTCTCATGCAGGAGATGTGACATTCTAATCCCATTCTCAGCTGCAACTCACTCAGCCTTGGTCACCGTCTAAGGCTGAACCAGACTGTTCGCAACCTTGCCATCATATTTGACACTGAGATGATCTTCAGACCCCATATCCTCTCCATTACCAGCACCACCTACTTCCACCCCATCGCCTGTCTCCGCTCCTGCTTCAGTTCATCTGCTGCTGAAATCCTCATCCATGTCTTTATTACCTCCAGACTCGACTATTCCAATGCTCTCCTGGCTGGCCTCCCACCTTGCACCCTCCATAAACTTGAGCTCATCCAAAACTCTGCTGCCCATATCCTAACTAGCACCAAATTCCGTTTACTATGATCACCTCTGTGCTTGCTGACCTACATTGGCTCCCAGCCTGGCAACACCACAATTTTAAAATTCACATCCTGGTTTTCAAATTGCTCCATGGCCTCGTCCCTCCCTATCTCTGTAACCTCCTCCAGCCCTGCAAGTCTCCGAGATCTCTACGCTCCTCTAATTCTGGCCTCTTGCCCATCCTGGATTTTCATCATTGTAGCGTTGGCGGCCATGCCTTCAGCTGCATAGGCCCTAAGCTCTGGAATTCCCTCCCTAAACCTCTCCACCTCTCTACCTCTCTCTCCTCCTTTAAGATGCTCCTTAAAACATATGTCTTTGACCATGCTTTTGGTCACTTGTCCTAATATCTCCTTATGTGGCTCAGTATCAAATTTTGTTTGATAATGCTCCTGTGAAGCACCTCAGGATGTTTTGGTACCTTAAAGGCACTATATAAATGCAAGTAGTTGTTGTTGTTGTCTTGCAGAACCGGCATGGAAAAGGAGACAGGGCAATAAAGGCGAAATTATTAGCCGGAGGAGACAATTGTTTGGAAATGTTGAAAGATTTGATCAATTTATGTTCTCAATTGATGATAGCAGTATGGATTTGTGAAGGGAGGGACTACTGTTTTTATCCGTGGGGATGGGGAGACGATATGAAAATTAATGTACATATTGTGATAAGGTTCATAATTTCAGGCTACTGATGTAATATTAGATTGCATCAATGGTGCCAGCTTGGTTCAGTTGGTAGCAGTTTTACTGCTGAGTTAGAAGATTTTGGGTTCAAGCCCCATTATGGACCTAGGGACTGAATCTAGGCTGACACTTCAGTGCAGCACTGAGGTAGTACTGTACTTGCTAAAGGTGCTATCTTTTGGTTGAGACTTTAAACTGAGGCTAGTTTAGGTGGATGTGAAATTCGAAGAAGAACAGGGAATTTTCCCAGTGTCTTGGCCAACACTGACCAAGGGTTTTGGTCAGTCCCTAGAACAAACACTAAAAGAATGATCTGTTTTCATTGCTTATTTGCTATCTGCCGAATCTAGAAATTAGTGGCTGTGATCATCTACATAACAAAGACTGTACTTCCACCATCTACAAGGCACAAGTCAGGAGTGTGATGGAATACTTTCCACTTGCCTGGATGAGTGCAGCTCCAACAACATTTAAAAAGCTCGACACCATCCGGGACAAAGCAGCCCACTTGATTGGCACCCCATCCACCACCCTAAACATTCACTTCCTTCACCACCGGCGCACGGTGGCTGCAGTGTATACCATCCACAGGATGCACTGCAGCAACTCGCCAAGGCTTCTTCGACAACACCTCCCAAACCCGCGACCTCTACCACCTAGAAGGACAAGAGCAGCAGGTACATGGGAACAACACCACCTGCATGTTCCGCTCCAAGTCACACACCATCCCGTCTTAGAAATATATCACCGTTCCTTCATCGTCGCTGGGTCAAAATCCTGGAACTCCCTTCCTAACAGCACTGTGGGAGAGCCTTCACCACACGGACTGCAGCGGTTCAAGAAGGCAGCTCACCACCACCTTCTCAAGGGCAATTAGGGATGGGCAATAAATGCCGGCCTCGCCAGCAACGCCCATATCCCATGAACGAATAAAAAAAAAACTTCACAAGAAGTCCATTGGCTGTAAGCTGCTTTGGGACCTTACATGACTGTAAGAGGGTAGGAAGTGTCCAGTCATGATGCTGCAGGCATCATGAATGTGGGGTAGGCTTGACGGACCAGCTGGTCCTTTCCTGCCCGTCATTTTTGTATGTTCATATTCTGAGAATGTGATGAGGTGATATATAACTACAAGTTCTTTTTTTACTGCAACACACTGAGGCGGATTGTCTATTTTACATACATAATTCTTGTAAATTTATTACTCAGAACTGTCGACAGCTGCCAATGTGAAATAATAGGAGTGCAACTGGTGATCAAAAAGAATGAAACAGATCACATATCCATTTAAAGACATGATAAGAACTCCTCTGGCTGCTATGTGTGGGAACATCATTAATGAAGATCTTATTTTCCCTCCTCTGTTCTTTTAGAACATGCTGACAATTTAGTTAAAACAACCCAACAGAGGGAGCCTTCACAAACTCATTAACAATTTGACTTACCCTTAGCAGCCAGGAGAATGTCTAACCCTGGTGGATAGATCAGTGTGCAGTTCAGAGGTTAGCTACATCAAAATAGATTACAAATCAATATGAATGAGCATTGCCAGACCAGACATTGGTGCATCGGGCATCCATATTAAGTTGAAGCATGTGGGCTGTTCTGTTGCTACACAATGAATAGTTTCTGTTCAGATATCCATCACTGCAAGATATGCTTTAATGAATATGTGCTCACCACCTACACCTAAAAGTAACAATATGTTCATGTTTATTAACGGTGGTTTGGAGGCTGCTCCCCTAGATAGGGTTGCCAGCACTGGTTAGACGTATTCCTGGAGATTTCATCACAAAAGCTCTCGCCTCCAACTGCCTCCCGGTCAAACAGCTTTTTTTCCCCATCTCCAACATTCTTACAATTAATAAAACAAAGTGTTCAAAGTAAATTTTAAAAATCACAACATTTTTTAATGCCCTAATGATTTTTCTCCTGGGTTGCTCACAGCAGTGTCCAGAATCTTTAATTCCTGGAGACTCCAGGACAATCGTGGAGGGTTAGGGAGCCTACCCCTAGAGGCAATCTTTGCATTGCATTTACCAAAAAAATCATGATGTGGAGATGCCGGTGATGGACTGGGGTTGACAATTGTAAACAATTTTACAACACCAAGTTATAGTCCAACGATTTTATTTGAAATCTACAAGCTTTCGGAGGCTTCCTCCTTCCTCAGGTAAATGTCCTGAGGAAGGAGGAAGCCTCCGAAAGCTTGTAGATTTCAAATAAAATCGTTGGACTATAACTTGGTGTTGTAAAATTGTTTGCAAAAAAATCATGACATTTGATGCCTGCCGGGCATGGCCTGAAGTAGGTTACTTTTCATTTTGTTAGGATTTCATTTTAATGTTAAAACAAAACCTATCAATTTGTTTACTTAGCAAAAGAAAAATTCGACAAATGGAAAACAGCCTCTGACCCTGATGTCTTAAAACTACATTTTTGCCACAGAAAAAGGGATCTGTTTTACAATAAAACTTACTGTTGCTGTAAAAATGAAAGAAACCACAAGTGTGCAAACCAAGAGGGATGGTTTTTTTGCTTGCCTATATCCATATTCCCGATACTCATCTACCATCTGCTGTCCCCCCCACCACTCCACCTCCATACAGAAGCATTGCACTACTGCAAAGTGTTCAACTATCACATCCTGCCAAGAACTGACAAATTCATTGCAACGCCTAGCTGGCAGTTTCTCAAACGCCAGACAGTCCTGGGACTTGAACCCACGATCACTGGGGTTTGCGATGCACGTCTTAACTGTGAGAATTCAGAGCCTGCGATCAGTGAAGAATCTTTCCCAAGCATGAATGTTTCTGGCCGAATTAAATGGCCCTTTCTCAGAGCTGCTGTGAGACACCCTGCCAGCAGGTTGCAGTATGGCTTCACTTTTCTCTCAGGGATGGTGTAAGGAGAAAAGGAGTCTGTAAATAATACACTGCTTGTTCATAAAGTAGCACTGGCAACAAGAAAAGAGCAGCTGGTTCTAGCGTGACTAGACTGTAGTATCTTTCAATAGTCACATTACTATTCTCATTCGTATCACTGAATTGTGTATATATTCTTGGCTGGACATGTGCTCCATATTTTTGATAAATTTATGGAAATTGGAAGACTTAAAAATCATTCAAGAGAATATTTATTTCAACAAAAAGATTCATCCTCCTGTGGTAAAAATGTTGCACACTGCTCCCTTTAGTTCATTACACTCTCCATACGGACATTACTTAACAATGGTATCATCCACTATCCACCACATGCCAGGGGATACTTATGGTTATGCAATTAATCGGGACCATTGGTTTATTGAGACTGAATTAGTCAAAATCCATTTTTATTACATGAACTTGTAAAATTGTTACCAGTGTTTTCAAAGGCACTTTTGGGTTCTTCTATTCCCCTGAAAATTAATGTTGCACAGTTATAAGAAATACTATATTATAATAGAAACAAGGCCTACACTGTGTGCAACATAAATGAGGATTGCAAGTTGAAATTAAGGCCAGGAATTAATAGCACTATCTATTCAACCTCAACATAAATAGTGATCGGGAGTCAAATCCCAAACCAATTTCTCCTTCCCTAGGTTCGGTGTATTGAAGCCAGCTCTAGTGCATTGCCAGGCACCCTCTTTGAATTCACCTGGAACCTTCCTGATTTGTATATTCACTGCTTTAACCATTTGAACCATCAAGAGTGGTATAATAGAGATATTCATCAAGCAGCACAGATTACGAGCTGGTAATGCTGCCTTGGTCTCCTCATATTTTTGAGTTGTTTACAATTATTTACGATGTGTTGCTGATTTAAAATAATAATGCAGTTATCATTTATGCTCAGCCCATCCTGGAATAATGATTCCAGATTCTTATTGAGGATTCTTTCCCTTTTTTTTTGTTTGGTGTAGCCAGGGTGAGCAGTGTTGGGGTGTTTTTGCAGTGTTCACCAAGCAAGTCAATGGCAGCTTTTGATTGTGCTTCGCTATCAGACTGTGTCCCACTCATGTGGTGCTAAAGTTGTGTACGGTTATGTTTCTGACGCTCCAGCCAACCCTTCTCAGTTGATCAAAGAGGATTCCGCTTCAGGGAGCGCTTGATTGTATTGGACTAGGGGTCTTAGTAGACTCAACATTCAACATGTACCAACCACTACAGAGCAGCAATCGACAGACCAAAGAGAATATTGAAATACGTACCCAAAACGTGAAAGTACAAGTCTGAGGAGGTCCTGCTCAAATGCCAGTCAGCTAGTGGCTCAGTGGCAGCACTCTTGCTCCTGAGTCATGGAGGTTGTGGGTTCAAGGCTGACACTTCTAGTGCAGTACTGAGGGAGTGCTGGGCTATTGGAGGTGCTGTCTCTTGGATGAGATGTTAAACCGAGGTCCTGTCTGCCCTCTCAGGTGGATGTAAAAGATTCCATGGCATTGTCTTGAAGAAGAGCAGGGGAGTTCTCCCCGGTGCCTTGGCCAATATTTATCCCTCAACCAACATCATTAAAAAATAGATTATTAGGTCATTATCACATTGCTGTTTGTGGGGTCTTGCTGCGTGCAAATTGGCTGCCGCATTTCCTACATTACAACAGTGACTACACTTCAAAAAGTACTTAATTGGCTGTAAAGTGCTTTGGAATGTCATGAAAGGTGCTACATAAATGCAAGTCTTTCTTTCTTTCTAATATTTATCCCTCAACCAACACCTAAAACAGATGATCTGTTTATTTCATTGCTGTTTGTGGGGTCTTGCTGTGCACAGTTTTGGCTACCATGTTTTCTACATTACAACAGTGACTACACTTCACAAGTACTTCATTGGCTGTAAAGCACTTTGAGACCCTCTGATGTCATGAAAGGTGCTACAAAAATGCAGTCTTTCTTTCAGTCAGACTAGACTTTGAGTGCTGTGTCCAGTTCTGGTAACCAGGACATAGTGGAGATATTCAGGCACCAGAGGTAGTAGAGAGAAGAGCCATGAGACTGATACCTAGCATCAGGGTTCTGAGTTACGAGGAAGGACTGTAGAAACTTGAGCCCTAATTTTAACCCTCCGCACCCAATGAAAGCGGTGCGTGCGGTGGGTTAAAATCGTGGCAACGTCCTTTCTCCCTCCATTCGCGCACCCACCTGCCACCATTTTAACTCACGGGTTTCGGGAGGCATCAGAGTCTGACGAGGGACTCCTAAATATTCAAAAGTCTGGGTTCTACGACGCAGTTAGGATTTTAACTTGGGATTGTGCGCATTGAGTTGAGTGCCTGAGACGCCAGCTTACAAGGAGCATCTCCATTGTGTTTTGTTTAATAAGAGTTTTGCATGTTACTTTTAAATAAAATGATCTTATTGAAACAACTTTGCTGCTTCTCCTCCTGTTTCCTCCACACAGGGTTCCTCTAAGCATCTACAATCTGCATGGCAGTAATACGATTATGTAAAAAATCGGGGCTTTGGTGTCTGTACAAGTGTAGTCCATTAGAAAGGGGTTTTATTTCACCGTAGCTGCAGTTTTATGACACACTTAATACAATGTTGTGGAATGTGATGGAGGGAGCAGAGAATTAAGTGCGCCAAATAATGGGTTTGGACCAGATATAAGAAAAACTGCATGAAGAAAATGAAATACATTTTAATTACCATTAAGTAACTGTCATATTGGTTTAAACTTAAAAAGGGTTTGTCTTGACAGTCAACAGTGATATTTATGCTGAGAGAAATTCTGTTGCTGTCCAAAGGATACATTAGCCTTTCGTAGGAAGGAAGAAATCTGAAGAGTGAATAAACAATATCTTCTCTACCATAAAACGTTTTAATGCCTGTTAGTGTAGGACATTAGTTTCGTTACTCATTGCATTCTTTAAAGTGCTAAACGTTCCATTCAGGTTTCTAGAGGGCATTTAACTTGTGAGGCTATCCCATCTGCCCCCCACCCCCCAACCCGCACCCCGATATTCAACCGTCCCAGGAACCTGGCACGATGGCTGATGGGGAACAGGGGATACCCCAACACCTCTCCGAAACCCCACCACGCCAGAGCAACACAGGTATAATCAAGGCCAGGGGGATCACCTGGAGTATTATTGAGCCCAGCAAAGGAATGATGCTGAAGCAGAGATTCAGGCATCTCGGCAGGTCTGGGGGCTCCACAAAGAGTCTACCACATCGACCAACTGTGCTGCATCGTGAACAACCTCGCAACACAGAGAGGCCTTGCATTTGGAGGAGGCACAGTAACAGCGGCAGTCCTCATTGGACGAGGAAGAGCAGCAGGAAGGGAAGGAAGCTGCAGGGGAAGGAGGGCCACCTCAGCGTCTTCCAGCAATCAACGAGATGGATGAGCCAATTGCTCAGCGTTTCCGGTGGCCTATTAAATCCCCTGTCCTCAAACCTTACACAGAGTTCCTCTGCATTAGCATTCCTTCTTATATCCTTCATCACTCCCTTTATCCTGCATTCGAAAAAAAATACAAACCATTCAGATCACTTCTGTATCAATGGCACTCTGACAATGCAGACTCAGGAGCTGCGGTTAAACAATTCCATAATTCAAAGTAACAAACGTGATAAAGGTGATTAATTTAATGGCATACCAATCTAATTGCCTTCCATTCATTTCACACCCAAGTGATCAACTCACAGTGCTTTTCTTAATAGAAGGTTGCCTAACTCTAGTTTAGCAAGGACGTTATGCTAAAACTTTACAAATCACTAGTTAGGCCATGGTTGGAGTATTGTTTCCAATTCTAGGCACTACACTTTACGAAGGATGTCAAGGTCTTGGAGAGAGCCAGAGGAGATTTACAAGAATGGTATCAGGGAGGAGGGACTTTAGTTACGTGGAGAGATTGGAGAAGCTGGGATTGTTCTCCTTAGTGCCGAGAAGGTTATAGGGAGGTTTTTGTTTTATTCATTCATGAGATGTGGGCGTCACTGGCAAGGCCAGCATTTATTGCCCATACCTAATTGCCCTTGAGAAGATGGTGGTGAGCCGCCTTCTTGAACCGCTGCAGTCCGTGTGGTGAAGGTTCTCCCACAGTGCTGTTAGGAAGGGAGTTCCAGGGTTTTGACCCAGCGACGATGAGGAACGGCAATATATTTCCAAGTCGGGATGGTGTGTGACTTGGAGGGGAACGTGCAGGTGGTGTTGTTCCCATGTGCCTGCTGCCCTTGTCCTTCTAGATGGTAGAGGTTGCAGGTTTGGGAGGTGCTGTCAAAGAAGCCTTGGCGAGTTGCTGCAGTGCATCCTGTGGATGGTACACACTGCAGCCACTGTGTGCCGGTGGTGAAGGGAGTGAATGTTCATGGTGGTGGATGGGGTGCCAAATCAAGCAGACTGCTTTATCTTGGATGGTGTCGAGCTTCTTGAGTGTTGTTGGAGCTGCACTCATCCAGGCAAGTGGAGAGTATTCCATCACACTCCTGACTTGTGCCTTGTGGATGGTGGAAAGGTTTTGGGGAGTCAGGAGGTGAGTCACTCGCTGCAGAACACCCAGCCTCTGACTTGCTCTCATAGCCACAGTATTTATATGGCTGATACAGTTAAGTTTCTGGTCAATGGTGACCCCCAGATGTTGATGGTGGGGGGGTTCGGCGATGGTAATGCCGTTGAATGTCAAGGGGATGTGCTTAGACTCTCTCTTGTTGGAGATGGTCATTGCCTGGCACTTATCTGGCACGAATATTACTTGCCACTTATGAGTCCAAGTCTGGATATTGTCCAGGTCTTGCTACATGCGGGCACGGACTGCTTCATTATCTGAGGGGTTGCGAATGGAACTTGATAGCACTGTCAATGACACCTTCCATCACTTTGCTGATGATTGAGAGTAGACTGATGGGGCAGTAATTGGCCAGATTGGATTTGTTCTGCTTTTTGTGGACAGGACATAACTGGGCAATTTTCCACATTGTCGGGTAGATGCCAGTGTTGTAGCTGAACTGGAACAGTTTGGCTAGAGGTGCGGCTAGTTCTGGAGCACAAGTCTCCAGCACTACAGCTGGGATGTTGTCGGGGCCTTTGCTGTATCCAGTGCACTCAGCCATTTTTTGATATCACGTGGAGAGAATCGAATTGGCTGAAGACTGGCTTCTGTGATGGTGAGGATATCAGGAGGAGGCCGATATGGATCATCCACTCGGCACTTCTGGCTGAAGATGGTTGCAAATGCGTCAGCCTTGTCTTTTGCACTCACATGCTGGACTCTGCCATCATTGAGGATGGGGATGTTTACAGAGCCTCCTCCTCCCGTTAGTTGTTTAATTGTCCACCACCATTCATAGAGATGTTCAAAATTATGAGGGGTTTTGATAGAGAACATAGGGAGAAAGTGTTTCCACTGGCAGGAGGGTCAGTAATCAGAGGACACAGATTTAAGATAATTGACAAAAGAACCAGAGAGGAGGACAGGAGCATTTTTTTTAACAGCGGGTTGTTATGATCTGGAATGCACTGCCTGAAAGGGTGGTGGAAGCAGATTCAACAGTAACTTTCAAAAGGGAATTGGATAAATACTTGAAACAGAAAACATTTGCAGGGCCATGGGGAAAGAGCATGGGACTTGGACTACTTGGATAGCTCTTTCAAAGAGCCGGCATTGGCACGATGGCCCAAATGGCCTCCTCCTGTGCTGTACGATTCTATGATTCTATGATACTACTCCTGTGAGGTGCTCCCCTCATGGCCTCAGCAAAGCTGGTGGAAGACTCCACTTCCTCCTGTTGGAATTCCTGAGAAGCTTGTGACACCAGTGACTTCTGGGGGCCTGAGCCTGTTGCACCTCGGCTCCTCCCAGGGCAGTCTGGCCCTGGCCCAACTGACTTGCTGGCACCATGCGAGTATCGGTTGAAGGAGTGGCAAAGGAGCAGCTGCACTAACATCCTGAGAGAGGCCAACGTGTGACGTACCCATTGAGTCACTGTCATTCCCGTAGGTCTGGGTCTCAGCACTTCCACTCAACTGTGGGCGAGCAGACTGCAGAGGATGAGCGACTCCTTGGACCCCCCCCCCATTCGCATATTACAAGTGGACCCTCCTCAAGATGGTGGCAGCTGCACTGCCAGCGTGAATGGGATGGCAAGTAACTTGATGCCATTTTCAGGCTGCTGCTGCCCCATTTACACCAGAACAGGGGCACTCAAAATCGACCCCAGTGAGACTTAAACCATTTTGTTAAGGTCATTAATATCACACTGCAGTCAAACAGATTGAAATGTAAAGTGCAATGCTGGCTTGTTTTGAAAGCTAATGCCTTTGCTAATTAGCCACATTTGAAATGATAATCAGCTTTTTCTATGTAGTCTGCATAAATTAAATATTAATCACTATTAAATACGCTACACCTTCTTGGATGGATGGCACAGTGTCCCTATACAAAGACCTTTAAGATCAATCCATATTATATGAAAATCTTCACTATCACCCAATTTGATATTTCTCTTCCTCCATCATTTTACTGCTTCAGCTCCAAGAAACTTTCAGCTTTGAAGACAGGTTTCTGAGCCAGATGTCTTAATGCCAATGCTAATGCCACTCCATGCTGAGCCAAATCAGGTACAGAAAGAGAAATAAAGAGAGGGAAAATTGGATTATGAGCGAGAGAGAGAAAAAAAAGAGACAGAAAGGAAATGTAAGAAAAAAGAATTATAATTTCAAATTTAAACAACGTCTAGGAACAATTTACTACCTGTAGGAATGAGACTCTACAGTTTCAATTGTTCCCTTTCTGGACCAGCGAGGTTGAGTGGCATTGCAGGAATATAAATCTCATCATTAAAAGGGTTCTTACATCGTTAAATACTAGCCCTAACTTTCTGCGGTGAGTTTAATTCGTTTTTACTGTGCAAATCCAGCAATTTCTTGAAACTCACGGGAAGATTGACGACGAGCTCCAGTTTTTGCGAGGCTAACGGCACAAATCGTCCAGTAGTCCATGGCGATTCGCAACTCATGGCGTATCTCTTACTCGTCACACATTGCTGGGTTTTTTTTACGCAGTAATAACACCGTGCACATTTAACTCACTGTTATTTTCCCAGCAAATTCTGAGCTAATGTAATGAAATCATCCCTTTAATCAGAAAGTCCCTTTTAAAAAAAATTCACTGATTTAACATCCTCATCAATTGGTACTAAAAGTGATAGCCAATAATAGTTTTAGCACAGAACTCTTTAGGATCTCTTAAAAAAAATATTTGGAGAATTCTGTGTTCGTCAGGTTGAAGAGATCGCAGTATTGGGGAATGCAGCATTTGTTTACATTCTGTATGTCAAATATCAGCATCAAGCATTCTCTGAAAATGCAGTCAGGTGCATGTCAAAGCTTTGTACTTTGTCGCAATACAGCGTCATAACCATGGTTCTGGATGAGCCTTCGCGATTGCACCAGTGTGACACTTGCCAATTCCCACGCCAGCTATCCTTCTAGCTTATGAGTGATACAGACAATTTAGTGCCAATTATTGTTGACATCTGGGCAGTTTTATGGTGTATTGAGTGGAACTGCTGTCAGTGTATAATGAAGTATTCCAATCTGTAAACCAAATTCATTTACTGCACGCGTCCATTATATTTTCTGTAAATCAGCACCAACTAATTTGTCTTTTGTCTTTGCCAAACATATTACTGTCTATTGAAAATAAAAAATTATGCTATTTTTTTTGTTGATTTAAAAATTTTTGCAGTCTCTTTCATTAGTGTTGGCAGAATGATTGATAAGTTGACAGGTGCTCTATCATGGTCTATCATGGTTAGTGTCACTAGGCACTCACTCCATGACTTTATGGGGTAGATCTTGACTTTGTGCGATAGTGTAAAATGGGTGATAGTGAGTCTTACATCCCTGCCGATTTTCATTTCTGTTGAAGTCAATAAAATATCCAGGAAATAAAAATGGGGAGAGATGTAGAACGGGCTACCAACTCGCTATCACCTGTTTTACACAATTGCAAAAAGTCAAGATCTACCCCTATGTCTCTCTGTTCTCCTGTGTGAAACTATTAAAAAACTGTGGAATTCTTTATCTCCCTCAATCTCCTATTCATCATACAATCTACAGGCCTCTCAAACTCAAACTGGCACCACCTGGCCAGTACTTCACGATTTAAAGAACTAACTTGCATTAATATAGCACCTTTCATGTCCTCAGGACATCCCAGAGTGCTTTACAGCTAATGAATTACTTTTGAAGTATAGTCACTGTTGTTTTGCAGACAAACGCAGCAACCAGTTTGCACACAGAAAGGTCCCACAAACAATAATGAGATGAGTGACCAATTGATGTGTTTTTGTTGATGTTCGTTGAGGGCGAAATAATGGCCAGGGTAACTCGACTGCTATGCTTCAAATATTATCTGGGATCTTTTGAATCTATTTGAACAGGTAGACAGGACGGTAACTAAACATGTCATCTGAAATATGGCACCTCCAACAATGCAGCATTCCCTCAATACTGCACTGAGGTGTTAGCCGAGCTTATGTGTTCAAGCCCTGGAGTGGGGCTTGAATTCGTGACTTTCTAACTCTTTTTTTTATTCGTTCATGGGATGTGGACGTCGTTGGCGAGGCCAGCATTTATTGCCCATCCCTAATTGCCCTTGAGAAGGTGGTGATGAGCTGCTTTCTTGAACCGCTGCAGTCCGTGTGGTGAAGGTTCTCCCAAAGTGCTGTTAGGTAGGGAGTTCCAGGATTTTGACCCAACGACGATGAAGGAACGGCGATATATTTCCAAGTCGGGATGGTGTGTGACTTGGAGGGGAACATGCAGGTGGTATTGTTCCCATGTGCCTGCTGCTGTTGTCCTTCTAGGTGGTAGAGGTCGCGGGTTTGGGAGGTGCTGTCGAAGAAGCCTTGGCGAGTTGCTGCAGTGCATCCTGTGGATGGTACACACTGCAGCCACTGTGCGCTGGTGGTGAAGGGAGTGAATGTTTAGGGTGGTGGATGGGGTGCCAGTCAAGCGGGCTGCTTTGTCCTGGATGGTGTCGAGCTTTTTAAGTGTTGTTGGAGCTGCACTCATCCAGGCAAGTGGAGAGTATTCCATCACACTCCTGACTTGTGCCTTGTAGATGGTGGAAAGGCTTTGGGGAGTCAGGAGGTGAGTGACTCGCCACAGAATACCCAGCCAAGAGCGCTGTCACTAAGCCAAGCTGACATTTACCTCATCCTTTCAACTGCTCTTTTCCACCTTTGGTGGTGTCCAGCAACCTGGACCTTTGCACTTCACTTCGTAAAACACAATCTCACAAAGCTTGAAAGTGGAATTGAAGAGAAGATAAACCAGAAAAAGGTAAGCAGAAGATTAAATCTATGACATGTCAGAAGCTGGATGGCGAGCAAAGAGAGCTGGGAATTTGGTCAAAGAGCAAATCAGGAAGCTTGTCACCTGGCAGGCGTAGTGGAAAAGGCTTGGCGATAGAGTTGGGAAATAGTTCCTGTAGTGACACTCAAATTCTAAGCATAAATCCACTTCTGTAAATCCCACCTTTATGGAATGAACTGATTCATGGAGCCAACAGCTCTGTTAGAAATACAGCTTGAGTTACGTGCTGCTTATAATTCAGAATGGTTTATGTTGACAAGAAATGTTAAATGCACCACCAATACGCTGGTGAGCACAACTGCTCACTATTTCTCCAGCTTTATAAATAAGATCTCAGTAATCACAAACCAGCTACTTACAGCTGGTAAATTATTACGTACTGTTACATTTCCACTGTTCAATGCTCGCAGCCCACATGTGTACATAAATTAGAATTTATTAGGTAACTGTTGCGCTAAATAAAAGCTTTCCAGCCTTGTCACTGAAGTCTACACACAGCCTTCCATTTAGACATGTATATCAGTTGTGTTAAAGACGTGTGGTGTCATCACAGTCATCTTGCCAGATGTTCTGCCATGTTTATTCACAGGGGGTGCAAAGTGATACCATCGGTAATTCGATGATGTCCTCACCTCACCAGCTCGGTCTGAGGCCAACATTCTTTTTGCATTTCTTTTAATAGGAAGTCACAATTAAAATATGAAGATGATATTCTGGGACCTCCTAGTGCAGCAGATGCAGCTCCCATTGCAGAACAAAATTTGCTCTAGTGGCTATCGTAGCGACGATGCTGCTGGGTCTTCAGGTCAAACCACCCTCAGATCAGGTGAAACCTCCAAAATTCAGACAATAATGGTGCTTTGATACTACAGTCACTGTTTTACATAGGAACATTGGAACAGGAGTAACCTGTTCCGCCATTCATTTAGATCATGGCTGATGTGTGTCTTAACACCATCCACCTGCTTTGGTTCTGTAACCCTTAGTACCCTTGCCTAACAAAAATCTATCAATCTCAGTTTTGAAATTTTCAATTGACCCCCAGCCTCAACAGCTTTTTGGGGGGAGAGTTCCAGATTTCCACTACCCTTTGTCTGAAAAAGTGCTTCCTGACATCACCCCTGAATGGCCTAGATCTAATTTTAAGGTTATGCCCCCTTGTTTTGGACTTTCCCTCTATCTACCCTATCAACTCCTTTAATCATCTTAACCAACTCAATTACATCACCCCTTAATCTTCTATATTCCAGGGAATACAAGCCTAATCTACGCAATCTAGCCTCATAATTTAACCCTTTTAGCCCCAGTATCATTCTGTAATCCACAGTTGCTTAGAGCAATGTCAGGCTGGCAACTCTGCATTGTTTTGTGAGTGCAAGTAGATTTCTGCGCATGCATATTCTGCTTATTGTCATCCTGTTTCAATGTGAACAAAGAACTGTCTGCAAAGCTGGTAATTTGCCAACACTACAAAGATTTTTAACAATTGTTTCACACCACGAGGCAATAACACACTGCCTGCCAGAATGGAATTCATCATCAATTCAGCAACTTCTCTCTTTAGTTATACCGTGCTTTTTGCATTGAAAACTGAGTCAGGTTGATGCAAAACTGCAGATTAATAACTGGGTCATTGCACCTCATTTTTGGCTAATTTTCTCAGGTACTTATGCTGTTAAGTAGACGCCATAACTTTCTGCGGCAAGTTTAGTTAACAATTAATGCGCAAATGCAGCAATTTCATGAAATTCATGGGGAGGTTGAGGGTGAGCTGTCGTTTTCACAAGGCTAACGGCTACTTGTGGTGATTCGCAATTCACGGGGTTTCTTTTCCTTGCCCCAAGTTTCTGGACAATTTACACATTAATAACGATGAGTGCTATTAAAGTCGCCATTAGTTTGGCAGCAAAGTCTGTACCAATATGTTTTTGTCATTTGTTTTGGTTTGTTAAATATTGCTCCCTTTCGATTAAATGGAACGTACGGGTTGAGAAAGGAGATTACATTTTTTAAGCCACTTGAAAATCCTGAGGATTCATCTTTCTAAATCCTAGCTTTCCAGTTCTTATTTGATGAAAGGATCTACATAATCCTGACAAATTTTGTAATTCACGTCAATTAAATAGGTTCAATAAAAGCTACAGTGTCATTTGTTCTACTGGAGTAACCTTCCAGCTGATAGGACACCCTGGCTCGAGATAAAATTTAGCAATCAAAAAGGTTCTAAAGGTAGCGTTTGATTTTTTTTGGAACCAAGCCATTGGTTGTGCAACAAATCAATAATTATTCATAAACACATCAGTCAGGAGGGGCTCGATAAAGCATCTCACATCTGTCACTGACAATCACAGACTGACCCAGGAAGTCACTACAATCATGACCAGTATTAGCCTGTCAAATCCTTCTTGTTCTCAATTGCTCTTTATTTAGGAACCAGCTGGGGGTAAAGAGCTAGCTATGGGTAAAGGAGTTTCAACTTGTTTCTTAGTTTAAGAAATCTGAAAACAGGAATGCAGCTCAGCTTAAAATTGATATTGTCTTAAAACAGTTGTAGCCATAGTTACAGCCCAAGGTCATCTGCAGACTGCCTTCACCTGTTGCACTTGGCAGAATTGTTGCTCCAACAGTCTCCTGGTCTTGATTCATGGCGTTCTGGGCTGCTTTTCATTGACTGAGCTGTTCCCACACCTATTCTAGTATCTGGCAAAATAAAGCAAAGGAGAATCATTAGGAGGCAGAAACATCCAAGCATTGGTACGGAAAAGAGGCCCATTAAAATCAAATTATTCAATCAAAGCATTGGTCTTGGAAGGATTTTATTTTCCTGTTATTGTGAGGAAGTGCCTGGCCTGCATTTGCACCACTGTTGCCTGATTGAACTCGGATGGGTAATTCTAGGAGTACACCCTGTTTCACCATCCCATGGTGAAGTCAGTTGTAGGAGTTGGAAGAAAGAAGGAAAGACTTGCATTTAAATAATGCCTTTCATGACCTCAGGACCGTCCCAAAGCACTTTACAGCCAATTGAAGTACGAAGAGATAGATTGAGCGAGATTGAGCAAGAGATTAGTCAGGACCAAGGTTTTCAATAAAAGGTTAGCGAGTAACATTGTCTTAAATTGACTGCGAATACATACATATGCAAAGAAAGGAGAATTTTAAAAGGTTTCTCTAAGCACATTAGCAGTAAGAGGATAGTCAAGACAAGGCAGGGTCACTAAGAGATGAAGGAGGCAAGCTAATAATGAAGAGCGAAGGTACGGCAAAGACAGTAAATAAGTAATTTGGCTCCGTTTTCACAGAAGAAGTTGCATATTGGAATTTTAGAACCACCAAAAGTGTGTGTAGAACTGTTTGTAATTATTGAAAGAGAAATAATATTAAAGAAGTAACTTAGAAAGAAATTAACTTGCATTTCTTTAGCACCTTCCATGGCCTCAGGACGTCCCAAAGCCAATTAAGTACTTTTGAAGTGTAGTCACTGTTGCAATGTATGGAATGCAGCAGCCAATTCACACGCAGCAAGGTCCCACAAACAGCAATAAGGTAAATGACCAGATAATCTGTTTTTAGTGATGTTGGTTGAGGGATGGATATTGGCCACGACACCAGGGGGAACTCCTCTGCTCTTCTTCAAACAGCACCATGGGATCTTTTATATTCATCTGAGAGAGCAGACAGGAACATCAGTTTAACTTCTCATCTGAAAGACGGCACCTATGAACCCACAACCTTCTGACTCAGATATTAGAGTGCTACCAACTGAGCCAAGGCTGGCGCTTCAATTTGAGATAGACAAATCACCTGGACTTGATGGTATACGTCCAGGATCATGATGGGAGTTAGGGAAGAAATAACAGAGGCAATAACAAAAACACAAAGAAGATCACCAAATCTTTTGGTATGAAGAATAAGGGGGTCACATACTGCTTGGAAAATAAGAATCTAAATGGGGTAGAGGAGCAGAGATCAGGAGGTACAGATACACAAATCACTAAAAGTAGCAGCGCAGGTTAATAAGGCCATAAAAGAAGTGAACAAAGCACTGGGGTTCATTTCTAGAGGGATAGAGTTGAAAAGCAGAGAAATTATGTTAAATTTGTCTGGAATGTTGGTTAGACCACACTTGGAGTATTGTGAACAGTTCTGGTCTCCATATTATAGAAAGGATATAGAGGCACTGGAGAAGGTGCAAAAATGATTTACTGGGATGATAGCAGAGCTGAGAAGTTATACCTATCAGGAAAGGTTGAGCAGGCTGGGGCTCTTTTCTTTTGAAAAGAGAAGATTGAGGGGTGACTTGACAGAGGTCTTTAAGATTATGAAAGAGTTTGATAAGGTAGACATAGAGAAGATGCTTCCACTTGCAGGGGAGACCAGAAATAGGGGCCATAAATATAAGATAGTCACTAATAAATCCAATAAGGAATTCAGGAGAAACTTCTTTACCCAGAGAGTGGTTAGAATGTGGAACTCGCTACCCACATGGAGTCGTTGAGGCGACTTGCTTGATGCATTAAGGGGAAGTTAGATAAACACATGAGGGAGAAAGGAATAGAAGGGTATGCTGATAGGGTTAGATGAAGTAGGGAGGCTCATGTGGGCATAAACACCGGCATAATCATGATTGGCCGAACCGCTTCTTTCTGTGCTGTACATTCTATGTAATTCTATGTAAAATGAGATAGCAATACACTACTTAACTTTCACCCATACATTAACTTCTTTTTTGAGTCCTTTTATCAGCGTTTTAGAAATACGTAACAATGTGTGCTTTAGGCTGCATGGAGTTCTGGATCATTGTTGAAATGTAGAGCTAAACGGTGGAAACAGGTGAACTGAAGCAATTTCCAGGGGCTATTATATTCATTCCCACCCTTCAGCTGACAGAAATATCCATTTAAAAATCAGGAAAGTAGGAGCAGATGGCTGAAATACTTTGCTGATTGGCAGTAGTGTCTGATGCCTGCTTTAACCAGGAGTACTGGTTCCATCACAGCACGGGAGATAATGATAATTGTCCTCTTGCAGTGGCACCTTACATCTGTTAACATTCCGGAGCGGAATGAGCGTGTGCGCGCCGCCCGCCATATTGGACCAGCACATCCCAATTTCTAGGCCAACATTATTTGCTGGTCTCCAACTGGGCGACATGGACATGTTGGGCCGAAGGGCCTGTTTCCATGTTGTAAACTTCTATGACTCTAAACTTCTATGTTTTGTGAACTGGCTCGACATCCTATGCAAACGTTATTGGGCCGGATTTTGCTTTGATTGGCAAACGAACAGCGCCAATCATTTTTTAGACTTGCACATGCCCGTAGACTTTCCATGAGCTTTTTGCACAGCAAATTAGTCCAAGTTAGAGATCCAAACAGCGTGACGCCCTCTGCAGGGCATCTGGGACCTGTGTGAACAGGGAAAGCAACTGTGTATCTCCTTAACCAATCAGACTGAAGAATCGCTAATGAGCAACGCAGACTCTGAAACAGGAAGTGTAAGTTTGAATAGTGAATTCGATGTCAAATCCGCTACAGAAAGTGAAATAAAGAGAGGGAAAGAAAGATTGGATTAAGAGGCTGAGATAAAAGAGACAATAAGAAAAAACACTTTTATTTGAATTTTTTTTTAAATGTCCAACAATAATTAAAAGCTAAAGGAATGAGACTCCACACTTGTAAAAGTTAATTTTCAGTGTTAGAGAAGTTATTTGACTGTGATTAAGAATGACCACACTGTTAAAAGGGTGCTTAGAGTGGAATGAACAAGCCCTCACTTTTAGTGGCGAGTTTAGTCCGTATCTACGACGTTAGTGCAGGAACTTCACGCCATTCAATATATTTGAATGGGGAGTCAGCCGGCGAGATGCCGCTTGTCCAACTCTTGGAGGGTACAGGGTATCTCGGGCAGCAAGTTCCCGATTTCCGTATTTAACAGCGCATGTGTGGTCGCCGGAAGTTACCGTTCAGTTTGCACATCAGCAACGGCGAACGCTGTGAGCTTCACCATTATTTTTACAGCAAAATCTAGCCCATTGTGTCACAGTTCCCAGTTCTGTCCACTGCTGGTACTTGCCTTCCGTGTCTGGGAATATTAACAGAGACATTCTCGTGTTGTCTGGAATCCCTTGCTATATGAGTGTTGAGATAGTTCGCCACCTGCTAAATAGTCCCTTTATTTCTCTAATTGGAGAGCAAGGAAAGGAAACGGAACAGCAGGGAATTCCAGTTCTGTCATTGATACCAGGCAGGCCATGAATGGGGGCCTAGATACATATGGAACAAAAAGAATGCCAAGGGCCACAGGTAACAGGGAAACTGGTCTCACGTCACATTATAAATAGAACTGGTCTAATGTTTCAGCCGCACATATTGTCCTCAATTTGGCAGAATCAGTCAAAAATGTGTTGATTATTATTAGTTAAATGATCTGCATGGCATTAGTGAAAGTAAATCAAAGTTATATGAAAGATGTTTTAATTTTGCTCCATAATGGCATTCACTGGAATATTGTCACTGCAATGAGTATCATGTAAAACCTATTCCCTTGCCCAAACTGGTTTCTGGAACGATTCTGATTATCATCCATCGTTTTCATTTCTCATTTCGTGAAGTTCCTATAATAATGTTCGGATTGCAACACTTGATGTCAGTCCCTCACTGTATTAAGCAAGAGATAAAAAAAAGTGCAAATTAAAAATAAAATGAACAAAGAGATCATTACTTAAAGCTTCTCGGAGGTTTAAGGATGCAGTGTACCTTTCAAGTCTTCATGTAAGACATATTTAATAGCGATCACTAAATCATATCCTATTAATTATTGTGAAGAACATAATTTTCATGCCTTGAAGTTTATGCTGTAAGTAGCAGGATCCTATTTTTAACAGCCTGTCAAGTCTTAAGTCAATAGAACGTACTGCCAGCAGGCCAAAGCAAAGGTTGTGATTAACTACAAAACAATAGAAAGTGGTTGATAGACGTGTAGTTCCACTCCGCACGCGAATTGAATCAGAAGTGTTGCTGATGGGTCAGTAGGATTACAAAGAACAGAAAAATATATTTATAACTGCAAATTTAAAGAATCAGCAAGAAAAAAAGCCCCAGATCCCCCCCGCCAGTTCCTCAGGCAGTTTTGGACTGTCTGGGAGTTAGAATCCCTTTGTGGGGACAATTATTTCCCTGTGGGAAAAGGCCCCTCACAACTTGGATGA
Organism: Heptranchias perlo; assembly: GCF_035084215.1. NCBI lineage: Eukaryota > Metazoa > Chordata > Chondrichthyes > Hexanchiformes > Hexanchidae > Heptranchias > Heptranchias perlo. The sequence continues at coordinate 14,398,842 of NC_090338.1, read as the reverse complement.
TACTGGTTATAGCTTCGGTACAGACTGGCTCTGTAAAGAAATGTGAAAATCAACACCATTGATAAAATGGTCATCAGTCTTTAGTTATTCAAAGTGGGAAAACTCAATAATGCCTGAGCACATAACAACACTCGAGTAATAATTAACAATTTCTTGGCTTGGGAACTTCTGGATTGGTGTAAAGTCCTGCCCCAAATGTTGATTTCCAGGTTCCCTTTGTGCAAAGGGTTGCCTGATATGGTGACTGTCAGTGGGATGGAGGAGGGGCGGGGGGGGGCGGTGGGGATTGGGGGAGGAAAGGAATTACCGCAATAAATGTTGGTGTTTCCTGTAGAGGTGGGAAACTTGTATCTAAACTTATGAAAATATGTTTCTTGTATGCTGTTCATTGGCTAAGTGACAGCGGGAGCTAAATTGGGCCATGTAGCGCCCGTTGTTTCGGCGCTACACAGCATCTCCGACATCCAAGATGGCGTCTTGGATGCGCACGCACATTTCCTGCTTGACATGCGCCAGACGCCATCTTGTTATCGGAGTTAGCACAGGTGCAGAGTAGAAACGCTGGAATCATGTAAAGTAGGGAGAAAATGGCTTCAATCAGTGTGCAAAGCTGATTTAAAGTGATAGACACCATTTTGGGACTTAACACTCAACTCAACACACAGACTTAACCCCGACCATCTGAACGTGCCTCAGAGTGCCTGGAGGACCTCCCACCGGCACTATTTAAAGGGACCATGCAGGATTTACAGGTTAGTTGCTGGATTATTGCCTCTGGCTGCCGAGACATTTGTAACCATTTTTGGAGGTCTCCTAGACTTTAATACTCGGACGCGGGGACATAGCCTAACATTTAGAGCCAGGACATGCAGGAGTGAAGTTAGGAAATGCTTCTACATGCAAAGGGTGGGAGAGGTTTGAAACGCTCTTCTACAGACAGCAGTTGATGTTAGCTCACTTGTGAAAGTTATAGCTGTGATTGATAGATTTCTGTGAGCCAAGGGTATTAAGGCATATGGGGCTAAGGCGGGTATATGGAGTTAGGTCACAGGTCCACCATGATCTTACTGAATGATGGAACAGGCTTGAGGGACTAAAAGCCACTGCCACTTGCTGCCTCCAGATATGCATCACCTTCTCCTGCAAGAAAGTGAGGCGTGTGCCTGGATGATGTGCCTATCATGGTTGAATAGTGCCAGTGTGTGTGGTCTGTGAGTTGTGGGTGGGCAGCTTGAAACAGTGGTAATGTGTAAGGGTGAGAGGAAGCATCTGATGGGAAGAGTTGAGTACTGATGGAAAGAGTTTATTGGTATGTGGGGGATGGGAGGGTGTAGTGTGTGGTGCAGTTGGTAGGAGACGCCACTTGACAGTTGACCTCACTCACCTTGACCACTCATGTCAAAGCATTGAACTTCTTCCTGCACTGCATCCTGCACTGATGATGCTGTGCGCCTGGCATTGACTTCGTCCCCCGCTGCCTCCCACTGCCTTTTTGTGTATATGTCTGGAGGCCTCTTGTCCACCCCCCCCCGGTACAAATGCGGATATAGGCTGTTCCTCCTTCTGTCCACCTCTTCCACCCAAGGTCTCTAAAGCATCAGCAGAGAACCTTGGTGCATTCACTCTCGCAGGCCTGGTACCAACTCAGATCGGCAGATTGGTGAGGTCTTGCGTGCAGATTGGAGGATGTGGGATTTAGTAGTGCGCAACCTTATTCAGTGTTTTAACATAACTCATCAGTGTATAAACATAGGCATGGGATCTGCATCTGTGTTTTACGTGTGCGATGCCTGATCTCTGTTCAGACTCCATGCAGACAGTAGACTGTTATTTTCAGCAAATAACAGGTACAAGCTTCCTTTAAGAGCTTTCTAAGAAACATCTTCCCTTTAAGAGATGGAGCTCCCTCTGGTGGTGGAAAGTGCAAATTGCATTGATTCCAGGTGCAAGGCCTGGAAAGAAACGCCGATTGCAGGTGAGAGCTCCCTTGGGACCAAACTTGCGTCTTACCTGCCCAGGGTCCGTCGGGCGCGGGGTGTTAGCACATCGCCCAGAATGGACCCGAAACCAATTTTTTCCCCCCAGTAACTCCTCACCTCAAGTGAACACTTAAGAAAAGAAATAGGAACAGGAGTAGGCCAATCGGCCCCTCGAGCCTGCTCCGCCATTCAATAAGATCATGGCTGATCTGATCCTAACCTCAAATCTAAATTCATGTCCAATTTCCTGCCCGCTCCCCGTAACCCCTAATTCCCTATATTTCTAGGAAACTGTCTATTTCTGTTTTAAATTTATTTAATGATGTAGCTTCCACAGCTTCCTGGGGCAGCAAATTCCACAGACCTACTACCCTCTGAGTGAAGAAGTTTCTCCTCATCTCAGTTTTGAAAGAGCAGCCCCTTATTCTAAGATTATGCCCCCTAGTTCTAGTTTCACCCATCTTTGGGAACATCCTTACCGCATCCACCTGATCAAGCCCCTTCACAATCTTATATGTTTCAAGAAGATCGCCTCTCATTCTTCTGAACTCCAATGAGTAGAGTCCCAATCTACTCAACCTCTCCTCATATGTCCGCCCCCTCATTCCCGGGATTAACCGAGTGAACCTTCTTTGTACTGCCTCGAGAGCAAGTATGTCTTTTCTTAAGTATGGACACCAAAACTGTATGCAGTATTCCAGGTGCGGTCTCACCAATACCTTATATAACTGCAGCAATACCTCCCTGTTTTTATATTCTATCCCCCTAGCAATAAAAGCCAACATTCCGTTGGCCTTCTTGATCACCTGCTGCACCTGCACACTAACCTTTTGATTTTCTTGCACTAGGACCCCCAGATCCCTTTGTACTGCAGTACTTTCCAGTTTCTCGCCATTAAGATAATAACTTGCTCTCTGATTTTTCCTGCCAAAGTTCACAGCCTTCTTGAATTGCTGCAGTCCGTGTAGTGACGGTTCTCCCACAGTGCTGTTAGGAAGGGAGTTCCAGGATTTTGACCCAGCGACAATGAAGGAACGCTGATATATTTCCAAGTCGGGATGGTGTGTAATTTTGAGGGGGTCGTGCAGGTGGTGTTGTTCCCATGTGCCTGCTGCTCTTCTAGGTGGTAGAGGTTGCGGGTTTGGGAGGTGCTGTCAAGGAAGCCTTGGCGAGTTGCTGCAGTGCATCCTGTGGATGGTACATACTGCAGCCACGGTGCGCCGGTGGTGTAGGGAGTGAATGTTTAGGGTGGTGGATAGGGTGCCAGTCAAGCGGGCTGCTTTGTCCTGGTTGGTGTCAAGCTTCTTGAGTGTTGTTGGAGCTGCACTCATCCAGGCAAGTGGAGAGTATTCCATCACACTCCTGACTTGTGCCTTGTAGATGGTGGAAAGGCTTTGGGGAGTCAGGAGGTGAATCACTCATTGTAGAATACCCAGCCTCTGACCTGCTCTTGTAGCCACAGTATTTATATGGCTGGTCCAGTTAAGTTTCTGGTCAATGGTGATCCCCAGTATGTTGATGATGGTGGATACGGCGATGGTAATGCCGTTGAATATCAAGGAGAGGTGCTTAGACTCTCTCTTGTTGGAGATGGTCATTGCCTGGCACTTGTCTGACACAAATGTTACTTGCCACTTATCAGCCCAAGCCTGGATGTTGTCCAGGTCTTGCTGCATGCGGGCACGGACTGTTTCATTTTCTGAGGGGTTGCGAATGGAACTGAACATTGTGCAAACATCAGCGAACATCCCCATTTCTGACCTTATGATGGAGGGAAGGTCATTGATGAAGCAGCTGAAGATGGTTGGGCCAAGGACACAGCCCTGAGGAACTCCTGCAGCAGTGTCCTGGGGCTGAGATAATTGGCCTCCAACAACCACTACCATCTTCCTTTGTGCTAGGTATGACTCCAGCCACTGGAGAGTTTTCCCCCTGATTCCCATTGACTTCAATTTTACTAGGGCTCCTTGGTGCCACACTCGGTCAAATGCTGCCTTGATGTCAAGGGCAGTCACTCTCACCTCACCCCTGGAATTTAGCGCTTTTATCCATATTTGGACCAAGGCTGTAATGAGGTCTGGAGCTGAGCAGTCCTGGTGGAACCCAAACTGAGCATCGGTGAGCGGGTTATTGGTGAGTAAGTGCCGCTTGATAGCACTGTCGCCGACACCTTCCATCACTTTGCTGATGATTGAGAGTAGACTGATGGGGCGATAATTGGCCGGATTGGATTTGTCCTGCTTTTTGTGGACAGGACATACCTGGGCAATTTTCCACATTGTCGGGTAGATGCCACTGTTATAGCTGTACTGGAACAGTTTGGCTAGAAGCGCGTCTAGTTCTGGAGCACAAGTCTTCAGCACTACAACCGGGATGTTGTCGAGGCCCATAGCCTTTGTTGTATCCAGTGTGCTCAGCCGTTTTTGATATCACGTGGAGTGAATCGAATTGGCTGAAGACTGGCTTCTATGATGGTCGGGATATTGGGAGGAGGCCGAGATGGATCATCCACTTGGCACTTCTGGTTGAAGATGGTTGCAAACGGTTCTGCCTTGTCTTTTGCACTCATGTGCTGGTCGCTGCCATTGTTGAGGATGGGGATGTTTACAGAGCCTCCTCCTCCCGTTTGTTGTTTAATTGTCCACAACCATTCAAAACTGGATGTGGCAGGACTGCAGAACTTTGATTTGATCCGTTGGTTGTGGAATCATTTAGCTCTGTCTATGGCATGTTGCTTCCGTTGTTTAGCATGCATGTAGTCCTGAGTTGTAGCTTCACCAGGTTGGCACCTCATTTTTAGGTATGCCTGGTGCTGCTCCTGGCATGCTCTTCTACACTCCTCATTGAACCAGGGTTGATCCCCTGGCTTGTTGGTAATGGTAGAGTGAGGAATATGCCGGGCCATGAGGTTACAGATTGTGCTGGAATACAATTCTGCTGCTGCTGATGGCCCACAGCTCCTCATGGATGCCCAGTTTTGAGCTGCTAGATCTGTTCTGAATCTATCCCATTTAGCACGGTGGTAGTGCCACACAACACATTGGATGGTGTCCTCAGTGTGAAGGCAGGACTTCGTTTCCACAAGGACTGTGCGGAGGTCACTCCTACCAATACTGTCATGGACAGATGCATCTGCGACAGGTAGATTTGTTTGATGACGCTCCTGTGAAGTGCCTTGGGATGTTTTACTACCTTAAAGGTGCTGTATAAATGAAAGCTGTTGTTGTTGTTGTTGTTGTTGTTGTTGTTGCAGATGGGGTTAGGATGCAGATCAGCCAGGATCTAATTGAATAATGGAACAGGCTTGAGGGATTGAATGGCCTGCTCCTGTTCCTATGTTCCTATGTACCTGTCAGACAGGTGGAGTATGATTAGAACTTAGATTCATGACAAGCCCACAAGTGTGCCAAACACTTGCTAGCAATGCATTCCACGTTAGATTGTTGAACTCAAGGTACAGTTTCAGGAAACTATAGATGCTGACTGTTGCCAAGTTCAATGATCTGCACACTTTTCCCATGAGTATATCTCAAGCCAGGCACTGCCTGGCAGCCCCCACACCAGCTGAATATAAACAGACTTTACTCAGTCAAATGAAGCCATTGCAACATCTAATCTGAAGCAAAATAAAACCTCACCTGTCATTTTGTGTTGGATTTGCAATAATCGGTGTCTATCATAGATGATTGACGTAACCGCTCTTCTTATTTATGAAGTGTGGACTGAACAGCTCGATATAATACATTGTTGTCTGCGACACACAATGTACATAATTAATGTTCAAAAACACCAAAAATGTAACTAATTTTATCTTTAGAATGGAAATGATCCAGCAATTTTGTATGTAGCACTGACGTTTACAGTCAAATTATGCTGTAAAACATCTTAAAACTGTCTTTTGTATTTCTTTCATTACTGTTCATTTTACAAATGTCTTCATTACTGTTTCTGTGTTACAAGTGCAGTATTTAACTTCACCCAATATTTTATACGAGTTGCAATAATCCACGCAATCAGCAAATTGACTTAAACACACGTATACCCAGAAAAGAACGGTAAAAAAAATCCTTCCATAATCTATGTCCTTATTGCATGGTGATTACGTCTCAGCATTTCTACAGCAATGACTTCACTCCCAATCTCTGTACGCTTTCAAAATGAATTTAATTCACTCCCTCAGTGAGCACCCAGGTAATTACACTGCAGTTTTATTGCGGAATACAATTAAAATACAATTACCTAGATCATTTCTGTCTAAGACTCGCTTCGTGCTAGTTAAAAAATAATTACCTAGGAACAATAAAACATCCATTCACGCTGTCATCTTCAAATAAGTGAAGTAGAGTTTATTTAGTACAAGGTGGCTTCTGAGATCTTTTTCTTTTACCATCTAATGGAAAAGGGACAAGTATAAATCATTCTATGGATATTATAGTCCTCACATAGGTGACTTTTTAAATTGATGTTGCTTCCAAAATAAATTAAGTGGGTACTTTCAAAGATTTACATGTTTCCAAATATAAACCAAATCACTTTCAATTTATACACTTATTTGTGTCATCAAAAGTTGGTCCTTCTAGTCCCACACTATAGAACTTTATAACTGAGCTACTTTCGGCCTCCAATCTCTGATGGAAATGAATATTTCCATAGTGAGTTATTATGATCTGGAACACACTGCCTGAACAGGTAGTGGAAGCAGGCTCAATAGTAACTTTCAAAAGGGAATTGGATAAATACTTGAAAGGGAGAAAATTGCAGGGCTATGGGGAAAGAGCAGGGGAGTGGGACTAATTGGATAGCTCCTTTAAAGAGCCAGCACAGGCACAATGGGCCGAATGGCCTCCGTCTGCGCTGTAAGATCCTATGATTCTATGATCTCTAAAGAATGAGTTTGGGTCTGCTCAATCGGCTCTTTAATGGAGGTGAATGCGCAATCCTGTACTATTCTCAACTTGGCACTTCTGACTCAAACACAACCCAAGTAATATAGAAAATTCAGGCCTAGAAATTCGATGCCACCGCGCCCGTTTTACAGGTGTAAAATGGGCGACTAAGGGTCCAAAATGGCGGGCAGCATGCACGTGCTCATTCTGCGCCGGAAGAGCGCTGACCACCATATTGACAAAGGTTCCTGCACAGGCAATCAGTGCTCATGTCTCAAGTGTTGGGCCCTTTGCATATGCATATAGGGGACCTCACATCTGTTTGAGGCTCCCTTTGCAAGATTCATTAGCGACTGACCGTAGCAAGTGCCGTGCACGCTGTAGTCAATATTCTCAGGAGCTTGGCTCAGGCAGCCAAACCTGCAGTCCTTAAAGGGAGGTTGCGACCGGAAAGGTAAGTTTGAACTTTTTTATTTACCTTATTGTGGAGCCAGAAGGAGCTCTCTCCCGATTGCCTCCCATCCCCTCCCCCCAGATCTTCAGGGCCCTGTATCCCCTTTAAGTTTTAAGTTGACCTTCACTTCATTGGGTGCTGAAGCAGTGGTCCTACTGCAGCACCATCCAAGTTTCATGGCTCTCAGTGGCAGACTTCCACTTGCTTAAGGTGATGCTGTTGAGGAGCTTGACCTGCATACATGAACAGCTCTGACCCAGAAAGGGGGGGGGGGGGGTTGGGGGCAGGGCAGCAGGCAGAAGTCCAACGCTGACTCTCCTTGGCTGGGCAAAGGAAAGTCCAGGCCATAGAATCTCAGTCCACCTTAGGAATGCTTCAAAGTCGTATATAATTCATAAAAGGGGAAATAAAAGATGCAGAGCAAAGATGTATATCTGAGAGATAGGGGAGTACGTATGTACCACAAATGTTAAGGAGACGGCACAGAGTGAGAGGGTGAATTATATATAAGATGTTACAACAGCGATGGTTTGTCCCTGTTGTTCTCCCATAGCTATTACAGGATAGAAAGGTCTTTCTCTTACGAAAGCTGTGGAATGTCCGCTTCAGGTATTAATAGCAGCTGATAGGAAATGGGGATTCTACAAAGCAGAAAGGTTGAGTGGGGAAATGGGGATTTACAGATTAGTTTGGAATCCTGGGTCGTAAACACAAACATGAAAATAGGGATATAAATAGAAGGTTCAATCATTTTTTCGAACTGGTTAGAATGATTGCCTGTGTATTTTATTCAGAAACAGCCCTTATGCCATTCAGAACTTGTTTCAATAGAAGAGGTTTTAATACCGATCAAGTACTTTGCATAACATCTTAGTGGCACTGAACACCAAGAACATCAGTTTAACACAATAGAAGGGCAACATAGTGTTTTTCTTTCCGGAACATACAGTATTTGTACTGCACTCTATAAAATAATTATTAGCCACACCTGTGTGAAAGGCAATTACATCACTCTATGTGCATATTGATCATATTTCTAGAGGAATAGAATTGAAAAGCAGGGAAGTTATGTTAAACTTGTATAGAACCTCGGTTAGACGACACTTGGAGTACTGTGCACAGGTCTGGTTTCCATATTACAGAAAGGATATAGAGGCACTGGAGAAGATACAAAAAAAGATTTACTAGGATGATACCAGAACTGAGAGGTTATAACTATCAGGAAAGACTGAACAGGCTGAGGCTCCTTTTTATAGGTAAGAGAAGATTGAGGGGTGACCTAATAGAGGTCTTTAAAAGTTGGGCCGGATGGCCTGTTTCTGTGCTGTTAATTTTATGTAATTATATGTTATAAACTTACATTACATTATATAGAGCTTTGTTGACTTTATGCCAAAGTGTTAACTCCAACTTTTGATAATTCTGGCACATTAGCTACTTTTGAACTATTCTTAGAGTACCAAGAAGTTAACCTGGCTGTGGTTTCCTTCACTGGGACTACACGAATGGCAATAATTACAAGCATCGGACAAACAGCTCGCAAAAATGGTTGGATAAGATGACAAAAGTATGGGAATTCTCAACAAAGCTCACTCCTTTTTATCACAATTGCCAATTTAGCATTCCACAATGCCTTACCTGCCATCAGAGTATTGCAGCATTAGTTGATAGGCTGCAGAGAATGCCAATCTCAGTACATTCTGAAGCCATGTGGATCATTAGACTGAGAAACACCTAGAGAAATATAGCCAGACTATTAGTGCTCTATAAGGCTATGGCCGTAGTAATAACACAAATGTTACAAATGCAGATTGTCATGTTCAAATCAGGTACAGGTCCGAACAATTATTTATTAGAATTATTTGTTCGAACTGAATAGTTGTTCAAAACAGGAACAGAACCAAACGGTTGCAAATCACCATTCAATTGGGGTGATTCTATAATATGGTGTTCACAGGAAAAGCACGTCAGGAACTTGTGGGTGGCCAGCCTATGATTTTACATCCATTAAAATTAGTTGAAATTAATGGATGGAAATCATGGGCTGCACGCATGGGATTTGCTAAGATGCACTTCCTGCAAGTGTCGGATTACCCCTTATATGTCAGAGATGCGTCACACACTGGGGAGCTTTCTTTCAAACACTGTCGGCCCGTACAACTCTGCTGCTTGTTGCGGAAGTTCTAACCAAGGATCAAGAGCACATGATGGGCTGTGGGAAACTCTCGTTTATCCTCTGGTAACTGATACAATTTCAGTACTCACTGGTGCCAATATAGTTTACTTTGATTCCAATTCAATTTGTAAAACTAAACAACGACACACAACTGTATTCAGATATTGCTTCCAACCCCAACCTTGCAATAATGATCCGTCAAGTGAAATAGCAAGAGTTCAACTCCATGAACCAACAATTACCAGCCAAACTAATCAACTGCAAGTGCGAATTACCCCAGGCCTGAACACAACTCATTATGTTTAATGAAGTCATAGATTGTGCCGCATTTAGAAAAAAAAACTAGTAAACATGTTCATAATTTCTCACAGAATGACATGTTACATATTGTTTTGCAATATAAAACCGGCTGCCGACACTCTGCCATCTGCTCAGACATCCAGACATATTACAATTTGGCCAAATGGAAACCTCAGGGGTTTTAGTACATTTTTTTTTTAAGTAGCAGAATCGTAGAATCATAGAATCTTATAACACAGAAGGAGGCCATTCGGCCCATCGTGGCTGTGCCAGCTCTTTGAAAGAGCTGTTCAATTAGTCAGACTCCCCTGCTCTTTCCCCATAGCTCAGCCATCCTTTTAGCTTTCTGTTGACCAAATGAATTGGATTAGTTCCAGGAATATATGTTGTTCTTGATACCATCCAAAGTCAAATGGATAAATAATCTCCAAAAATCTATGATTATCAAAGCTGCCACTTAGAATATTGTAAAAATTGTAAATATTATATAATTAAACTTTGGATTGCTGTATGTCTCTCTGAAGTCATTTGCTGAGTATTGTATAATATGAATTTTTAATTTAATAAGAGAGTGTTCATACCTTTGTTGGACTCTTGTTAAAAATGCTCATTGACCCCATCTATATATGAAGTTGTTATGTTGCACAAAACTGTTAACAATCTTTTGAATATTAATTGCTACCTCATTGAAACAGTCAATTTGCTGGCAAGGTGTAGTTTATTCATTTTAATCACAAGATGTGGGAATCAGTTGAGGATTAACTCCAATTTTCTTTTCATATATTTGTTCTTGGGATGTGGGCAACACTGGCAAGGCCACGCTAACTGCCCATCCCTAGTTGACCTGAGAAGGTGGGGGTGGGCCTTCTGCTTGTGCCATTGTAGTCTTTGTGATGATGGTGCTCTCACAATGCTGTGAGGTGGGGTTAATTGCGGGACTGTAATGAACGAACATCAAAAAATGTCCAAGTTAGGATGGCGTGTGACTTGGAGGGGGACTTAATGGTAATGGTGTTCCCATGACATTCCTGCTCTTATCCTTCTCGGTGATAGAGGTTGCAGGGGAGGGATGTGCTGCTGAAGTGAATTGCTGCAGTACATCCTGTAGATAGTACATAGTGAGCTGATGACGGAGGATGAAGATATTGAGTCCAATAATTAATTAAATTATGGTTTAATTTCCCCCATTTGTGGTCAATATGGAAAACCCTGGCCCCACTACCATTAAACTAATCTTTAGAGGTTTCCCCGAGTGTATATGATATCAACAACCCTTGAAAATTTATGGATAAATTCGGTTGATGATGGTAAGTTCTTTGATGTCATTTATATTCCATGTATTGGGAATTTACAGGATTTATTGTCAATTCCTCTTGATGCCACAACATTGAAAATGAGCAGATTAATTTTAATGAAATGCTAAGCGCGATCATGTGGATGTAAGCAAGCTTTTCGACTTGGATTCTGAGTGTAGAATTAAGAGGACATATGTTAAAACTTAACAAGCCTCATGGGATGTCAGAGATTAAGAGAATTTTTTCCTCACTCAATAGTGGATATGTGGAACAGATTTCCAGCTAAAGTAGCTGATGCTGGGTTGATTAACTCCTTCATAAAAGGTTGGATAATAAGGTATTGGGAAAGGGATTGGAAATTATGGGGACAGATATAGACTGAGATGATCATATGGGACTTGACAATCCCTGTGGCAATGAAATGATCTCTGATTGTCTATTTCTCAGTATAATAGGATACTGAATGAGAAGATTGATCTCAACCAGGAAGAGGTGGTGGTCCAGGTTTTCTGCTTCCACTGAATTGGGGCCCATTCTTGGTGGGGCAGGACTTCCAGAGATGGTTATTTGAAATTTGGAGGCAGAGCCCTCGGTCCAATCTTCAGGAGATGAGGACAAGAGCAAAAAGTTGATAAGGAGAAAAAAAAACACAATTAAAGAATATTAAGGGTTAAATTGGTTAACCCCTGAATCTGGGTGTGGGGGTCACGGTGCACGGTTAACCCACACCCGGTTGTTGAGATGCAGGCAGCACGTGAGATTCGTGCTTCCTGATAATCTGCATGATTGCTGCACACAGCCACGCTACCTGCGCTGTTGAGTGACTGCACGCACCAACATGGGGACCGATATGGGGTGTGACCAGCACTACTTAAACGCAGCCTGCAGCTCTTAAAGGGGAGGTGCACTGTCAATTCAATCGGTGGTGGAAGAAAAATCTAATGGCTAGACCTGCGAGAGAGCGTGCACCGAGGTTCTCGGATGAAACACTAGAGGCCTTGGTGGACAAGGTGGACGCACGGAGGGCCATCCTGTGTCCGCAGGGTGGCAGGAGGCCCTCCAGACACCAGCTGCGGAGGCAGCGGGAGGAAGTGACCCCGGAGGTGAATGCCAGGAGCATTGCACCATGCAGGTGCTCCATGCATGGCACCCCCCCGTCACCACCCACCAACAAATGCTTTCCATTCGTACGCAATGCCGCACTTCGGATGCTGCATCTCACCCTCACTTGGTACCATTCTTGCAGGCCACACACCCACAACTCACGGGTCACACACACTGGTAGCTATTCAACTATGACAGCCACATCACTCAAACACCTTGCAGGACACTCACTGACACACTTCCCTCTGACTTGCAGGAGAAGTTGGCGCATAACAGCCGGCAGCAGGAAAGACCTGGGGGAGGACAAGCACGCCTACACGTCCTCACCCCCATGGAGGAGACAGTGCCGGGGATCATTGAGCAGGCCGTCGCTGCGGCCGTGGCCAATGGCAGCACTAGAGGTCTCGACGATGAGGGTCTCTGCATGACAAATCCTCCTTCTCATTTCCCACATCTCCCTCATTCCACAATCTTTCATGACTCACGTCTGCTGATGGTGTCAGCTCGCACGTCTTACTTTCTCCATCCGCACTCCACAACTCAACCCGTCTCGCTTTGTCATTGCAGATACCCAAGAACTGGAGCCGGCACCGTCCGAGGTGGAGGTGGAGGAAGACAGTGATAATGAAGCTGTGAAGGAATTTGGGGTCAAGGGGTACCTGCCCTTGATAATTATTTGATGACCTTTCACAACTGACATATGACAGCAGTCACTTGAAACATGACTGATTTGATCAAAGGTACAACTGACATATGACAGCAGTCACCTGAATCATGGCTAATTTGATCAAGGGTACCTGCCTTTGACCATTGCTTGATAACCCTTTACAATGGACATGTGCTGAAAAACAGCAGTCAGCTGAAAACAGCAGTCAGCTGAAACATGATTAATTTTGATTAATTTGATCAACAAGAATTGTGACCAAGCTGATCAACAAGAACTTTGTCAACAAGAACGCTCACAGCCAAAATGAAGCAACCGGGAAAGAATAGTATAAATACTGAGAACTTAGATTAGGTTTTTTAGACTCACTTAGGTGGGCTGGAGCGTTTCTCATCTATCAGAGTGAGGTGAGTTGAACCCTCACCTTAAAAAGGAAGGAGACATCTCACCCGTTCTATAGTCTTCTACTACTCAGGGATTTAAGCTAAAAGCTACCTTGATAGTTGATGGATATCCTGTCTAAATAACTTTGAGAACCGATCTACTGTGACAGAATTTAGATTCAAAGGTTAAATTCTGTACTGGAAGGAAGATTATAATTTTAAAGAACTGTTAATCCTGCAATTGCCTGTCTCACCAGCTGTAGATTGCAAATTGTTTAATCAATGAACTTCTGTATAGTTTTTATATTGTCTCTCATAGTTTTCTGTATCATTAACTCAAGAACCGCATCTCCATACACTCTTTTGGTGAAGAGGTACATTGCTGAGGAGAGACCCTCGGACCCTCACAATATCCGGGATATTACAATCTGGCTGGAACTTGCTAAAATGCGATCTGGAGGATGGTAATATTCTCGGGTTGTCCCTTTCCCTTGGGGAGAGATAGACTAAATCTTCAGAACCACTCAGTGTCTTTAGGATTTTGCTTTCTCAACCTTAGATCTGACACTCACAGCCACCAGCTCAGATACTGACACTACATGTAGTGTAGAGACTAGGGTGGAGGAGGGCTGTGCATGTGGTGAGACACCGGGCACAAGAGCGCAGGAGCCAGGGCGGGGGGAACGGATACCACAGGTGCCAGCTCACCAGAAGGCGAGGTTGCATACTAGTTCTGCTGCAGAGCAGTCAGATGATGACTTTGATGGGCCAGGCTACAGAAGAAGGTGATGGACGTACACAGCCAAATGCTTGGTACACTGGAAAGCCTGCCAGAAAGCCTGCACGCAATGTCACGGGGCATTGAGGAATCCACCTTGAACTTGGCGCAGGACTTTGCGCAGAGCTTGGAGCCCATCCTTTCCCACATAGAACGGGTGGTCACCTCCATCAGCACACCTGTGGAACACACCATGATGCAGCATCTGATCACCAATGTCACAGCTTCCATTGTAGCACAAACATCTGCCAGCCAATATCTGACTGCTGCATTTGGAGCTCAGACTGTTGCTATCGTGGCTCTGGGTTCCACAGTGGAACGGGGATTCCAGGGCATCACAGCAATCCAGCAATCTGTTCTCCAGCAGATCACCAGGATTGCTGAGGTGCCGCCCTGTGCGAGTGGCAGTGGTGCCATGGCAGTCGAACCTGCTGTCCTCTCTCAGGATGACAGCATTCCTGCTCCCAGCCCTGCCACTCTGCCAATGCCCTTGCTCTTGCCTGTCAGCCAGCCAGACCAGACTGCTGCAGTCCAGGCTTGGGCTGATAAGTGGCAAGTAACATTCGCGCCAGACAACTGCCAGGCAAGGACCATCTCCAACAAGAGAGAAGCTAACCACCTCCCCTTAACATTCAACGGCATTACCATCGCCAAATCACCCACCATCAACATCCTGGGGGTCACCATTGACCAGAAACTTAACTGGACCAGCCACATAAATATTGTGGCTACAAGGTCAGAGGCTGGGTATTCTGCGGTGAGTGACTCACCTCCTGACTCCTGACAAGGCACAAGTCAGGAGTGTGATGGAATACTCTCCACTTGCTTGGATGAGTGCAGCTCCAACAACACTCAAGAAGCTCAACACCGTCCAGGACAAAGCAGCCCGCTTGATTGGTACCCAATCCACCACCCTAAACATTCACTCCCTCCACCACTGCGCACAGTGGCTGCAGTGTGTACCATCCACAGGATGCACTGCAGCAACTCGCCAAGGCTTCTTTGACAGCACCTCCCAAACCCCTCTACCACCTAGGACAAGGGCAGCAGGCACATGGGAACAACACCACCTGCACGTTCCCCTCCAAGTCACACACCATCCCGACTTGGAAATATATCGCCATTCATTCATCATCGCTGGGTCAAAATCCTGGAACTCCCTACCTAACAGCACTGTGGGAGAACCGTCACCACACGGACTGCAGCGGTTCAAGAAGGTGGCTCACCACCACCTTCTCATGGGGCAATTAGGGATGGACAATAAATGCTGGCCTTGCCAGCGATGTCCACATCCCATGAACGAATAAAATAAAAGTGCCTGGCCGAGATGGTTCAGTCTGAAGCCGAGCCCTTTCAGCCCAGAGCTGCTCGAGGTCGCCCTCCACGGCCATCTGCACGCTCCTCAATTAAAGGTCAGCAACCTTCCACCACCCATGCTCCAGCCACTGGGGAAGTGCCTCATAGGATCACTAGGAAAGGTAAAGGCACATGAACAACAGGGACTAAGGGAATGCATGAGGATAAATAACGTAATGATGTATAAATTATTTCATATTTTGGTTTGTAAATTTGTATTTGAAGTTGCACTGGTGGTGGTTTTTATTTATGCGATGAACTGCGGGAGGAAGCAATGTATAATCATAAGGAGGATGATTGGATGGGTGTGTGGGAGAGGAAAGGTGAGGAGTGTAGGACTGTTGGTGACTTGGAAGGTGTCATTGAGGTTACTGATATCGCTCAAGAATAAGGTGAGCACACAGAGCCCTGGCAGACAGGGCCGGTGAATCTTGCTGCCTGCTTGCTTCTTCCTCCACTTCCTCCTCTGTCGCTTCCTCCTTCTCCTTCTCCTCAGCCTCTTCCTCCTCTTCCTCTGCCTCTGGTTCAGGGTCTTCTCAGTTAGGCGGTGGAAAGGGCTGTCCACTCATAAGGCCGAGGTTGTGCAGCATGCAGCATACAACGATGAATCGTGGTACCCACTCCGCTGAGTACTACAGGACTCCTCCAGAATGGTGCAAGCAGCAGAAGCATTGCTTTCGGACGCCTATGATATGCTCGATGATGTTTCGTGTGGCCGCATTGCTGTAATTGTCGGCCTGCTCTGCACATGTGCATGCGTTCCTGATCTGAGCCATGAGCCACCTCATGAGGGGATAGCCCTCGTTGCCCAGTGACCAGCCTTTGACTTGCCGTGCCGGTTGAAAGATCGGTGGGACATTGGACTCCCGCAGAATGAAGGAATCATGACTGCTGTCAGGGTAGCGGGCATTGACCTGCATGATGCTCTGCGTGTGGTCGCACACCAGCTGCACATTGAGGGAGTGGAACCCCTTTCTGTTCATGAAGATGGCCGAGTTTGAGATGTGGAGCATGCGTGGCAATATGCGTGCAGTCAATGGCACCCTGCACCATGGTGAAGCCTTCAACCAAGCTAACCCTCGTGCTCACTCATTCTGCTTCTCTCTGTAAAGAATCTGTTGCGTAGTTCGTACAGTATCTCAGTGATCTCCCTTATGCAGCAGTGCACTGTAAACTGTGAGATGTTACATATATCACCAGCAGCAGCCTAAAAGGATCCAGATCCATAGAAGTTTAGTGCCACAGTTTCCTTCACAGCCTCTGGCAATGCCGTCCTTGCCCTGCTCTGAGGGTGCAGTTGTGGCTGCAGCAGTTGACATATCTCCATCACAACCTCTTTCGTGAACCGCGGCTATTGGATGCACTGATCTTCACACAGGTTGAGGTAAGAAAATTTGTTCCTGAAGGCACTCATTGGATATGGCCTCCTGCTCAGTGCCCTGTCCCTACTCCTCCTCCTCCCTCTCCTCGCAGCTTGACCTGCTCTGCATGGCCTCTCTACATGCTCCCAGTCATGTTCAATGCCCAGCGTGAGTCCTAGCAGGGCCACCCATGGTTGGCAGAAACCTTGTTCAGCACACTGTTTTAAATGCCACCAACAGTAATGCAGGACCTGCCAGACCACTCTCTATATAATATTGCAACTTTCTCCAAGTAAAGGAAGCTTCAACCAACACATACAATTGTACCAGCAGCCAGAAGCAATAATCCAGCAACTAACCTGCAACACTTGTATGATCCCTTCAAATAGCACTGGTGAGCGGTCCTCCAGGCTGTCTACGACCTATTCAGCTGTGGGTGGTTAAGACAATATGTTGGCTGGAGCATTGAGTTCCAAAATCGCATCTGTCCCTTTAAATCAGCGTTGCACACTGATCTAATGCATATTTCCCTTACTTTGCATGGTGCCGGCATTCATTCATTATCTGTGCGTGCGCAAACGCCTTTACCAAGATGGCGTCTGGCGCATGTCATGCTAAAAGTGTGCGCACGCATTCCGGACGCCATTTTGGGTCCTATTAAATGTGTGCTACGCTGACCAATTTATAGCCCATAAATTCCACACTGAGAGTTTTTGTTTAACTGATCAAAGAAGAAAGCTAAACTTGGGTTATTAGATACAGCAACAAAAGAAGTTACAATAAATATGAAAAAGAAAATTTTCATCTCTTTATCTGGGAAATAGATTTATTTTTCTCTTCGCACTTAATGATAGTGTCAAACACCTTGAGCAGAAGATTATCACAACTCACACACAATGTAAAGTTCCACTTCCATTACTCCCACTTGCACCTCTACGGCATTAGTGTTGAATTTCAATTTCCCCCTAGGTCTTTCTGAACCAGATTGACAAATTGCTACCAATTAGTGTTGAATCAGGAGGCAGACTTATACTCCAGACTGGTGTCCCTTGAAAATTGAATTGCAATGATACAAATTCATTTCACTTAAGTATCTTTAGTGAAAAGGGACCGTCATTGCCCTCTGCCTGGGGTGTAACCGAGATGTCAAAGATGAAAGACCAATATGCCACGCAGTCATCCATCTCTATCTTCATTCATTTTTGAGATGTGGGCGTTGCTGGAAAGGCCGGCATGTATTGCCCATTCCGAGTTGCCCTCATACAACTAAGTGACTTGCGAGACCACTTCAGAGGCCAGTTAAGAATCAACCATTTTGGTGTGTGACTGGAGTCACATAAAGGCCAGACCACCAGGCAAGGACAGCAGGTTTCTTCCCAAAGGACATTACTGAACCAGTTGGGTTTTTAATGACAATCTGTCAGCTTCATGTTCAGTTTTACTGATACGAGCTTTTTATTGAATTCAAATTCAGAAGCTACCATGATGGGATTACCAGTCCAGGCTTCTTAGTTTCTAGCCCAGTAACGTAACCACTACACCACTGTATGCGTTATCTTTAGTGAGATAAGGCCAACTGTAAATCAACACAACAATTTATTTTTCAAATAAGAATGCACAGAATCACAACTTATTTTGTAAAGCAAGCTCTTGCACATAAATAGCACCTTTCACATCCTCAGGATGTCCCAAAGCACTTTACAGCCAATGAAGTACTTTTGAAGTGTAGTCACTGTTGTAATGCAGGAAACGCGGCAGCCATTTTGCACATAGCAAGGTCCCACAAACAGCAATGTGATAATGACGAGATAATCAGTTTTAGGGATGTTGGTTGAGTGATAAATATTGGCCATTACATCGGGGAGAACTCCCCTGTTTGTCTTCAAATAGTGCCTTGGGATCTTTTACATCCACCTGACAGAGCAGTCAGGGCCTCAGTTTAACGTCTCATCTGAAAGACAGCACTTCCGACTGTGCAGCACTCCGTCAGACTGAGAGTGCTACCACTGAGCCAGGGCTGATACCTAAAACTCCTTATAACATAGACAATAAAAAAAGTAAATGTAACCCCACTATTTAAAAAAGGAGAGAGAGAAAAAACAGGGAATTACAGACCAGTTAGCCTAACATCAATAGTTGGGAAAATGCTAGAGTCTATTATAAAAGATGTGATAACAGAACACTTGGAGGGCATTAATGGGATTGGACAAAGTCAGCATGCGTTTATGAAAGGGAAGTCATGCTTAACAAATCTACTGGAGTTTTTTGAGGATGTAACTATTAGAATAGATAAGGGAGAACCAGTGGATGTGGTGTATTTGGATTTTCAGAAGGCTTTTGATAAGGTCCCACACAAGAGGTTAGTGTGCAAAATTAAAGCACATGGGATTGGGGGGGGATATACTGGCATGGATTGAGAATTGGTCGACAGACAGGAAACAGAGAGTAGGAATAAACGGGTCTTTTTCCGGGTGGCAGGCAATGACTAGTGGGGTACCGCAGGGATCAGTGCTTGGGCCCCAGCTATTCACAATATATATCAATGATTTGGATGAGGGAACTAAATGTAACATTTCCAAGTTTGCAGATAACACAAAGCTGGGGTGGAATGTGAGCTGTGAGGAGGATGCAAAGAGGCTCCAATGTGATTTAGACAAGTTGGGTGAGTGGGCAAGAACATGGCAGATGCAGTATAAAGTGGATGAATGTGAGGTTATCCGCTTTGGTTGTAAAATCAGAAAGGCAGATTATTATCTGAATGGTGATAGATTGGGAAAAGGGAAGGTGCAACAAGACCTGGGTGTCCTTGTACACCAGTCGCTGAAAGCGAGCATTCAAGTGCAGCAAACAGTTAGGAAGGCGAATGGTATGTTGGCCTTCATTGCAAGAGGATTTGAGTACAGGAGCAGGGATGTCTTACTGCAGTTATACAGGGCCTTGGTGAGACCAGATCTAGAGTATTGTGTGCAGTTTTGGTTTCCTTATCTGAGGAAGGATGTCCTTGCCATGGAGGGAGTGCAACAAAGGTTTACCAGACTGATTCCTCGGGTGGCAGGACTGACGTATGAGGAGAGATTGGGTGGACTAGGCCTATATTCACTGGAGTTGAGAAGAATGAGAGATGAAATTCTAACAGGACTAGACAGACTCGATGCAGGGAAGATGTTCCCGATGGCTGGGGAGTCCAGAAATAGGGGTCACTGTCTCAGGATACGGTTATACCATTTAGAACCGAGATGAGGAGAAATTTCTTCACTCAGAGGGTGGTGAACCTGTGGAATTCTCTACCACAGAAGGCAGTGGAGGCCAAGTCATTAGATGTATTCAAGAAGGAGATAGATATATTTCTTAATGTGAAAGGGATCAAGGGATATGGGGAAAAAGCGGGAACAGGGTACTGAGTTAGATGATCAGCCATGATCATTTTGAATGGCCGAGCAGGCCCGAAGGGCCGAATGGCCTACTCTTGCCCCTATTTTCTATGTTTCCATGTTTTAAAACATTCCACACTGCCCCAAATGCACGTTTTCAAACCAATCATTTCTCTTAACCTGATTGGCACTAAGCTTAAGGTGAACACTCTAACTCCCTATTTCAGTCTCAAATACCAAATCTTCTAGATTGTCTTTGACTATGTGCTTCTTTTTTTCACTTATTTTGACAAGAAGCCAAAGGCTTGAACTCTGACCTTCACCCAGTTCTCTGTGTACAGGGATTGGCCAGCTGAGTTTCCAATCAAACCAGCTACTGACCTTTTAGGTGAGGGTTCCTGGGGTAGCAATCTCCAGCTGTGAGCAATCTCAAATGAGTGATTCTTCCTAACATAATAGGTGTGAACGTTCACTGGGAATGTACCTCCATTGTCTCAAACTGAAGTGGTATGTGGGAAGTACCATTCTGGGTCGACGCTTAATCTGAATCCAGTCCACATTCCCTGGAAGTTATGTGTTGTGGATTTACCTATTTGAATTTAACTTAATATGATTATCTTAACATAAATTACACTGAAATCCTTCAGTGGTTAAATAGTCAAAAAACCCAAAAGGCAGGACGTGT
Organism: Heptranchias perlo; assembly: GCF_035084215.1. Classification (NCBI taxonomy): domain Eukaryota; kingdom Metazoa; phylum Chordata; class Chondrichthyes; order Hexanchiformes; family Hexanchidae; genus Heptranchias; species Heptranchias perlo. Next base: position 14,378,050 of record NC_090338.1, on the reverse strand, counting down.
ATTCATAAAATTGGCTCTTTACTAAACACTCGAGTTCCATCTCTGTTGGCTTTCCCCTTCCTCTCCTGGAGGTGCTGTCTTAAGCTGGAGCATGACTCCAGAAACATAGAACGCCATTCAGTACATCAGCCAAGCGACCGATCTTTATGTGTGAGCCTAACAGTGAATGTTAGCAGGTAATTCAACCATAAAGAGTATCACAGTGATACCAATCCAGTGCACACCTGATGTTCACAGACCTGTTTCCAGTCACTGTATAATAGTCAGAATCAGGAACCTTAGATGATTATTTTACATTTTGTGAAGAAGAATGAGGAGAGGAAATCTACATTAAATAGTAAAACTTTAAAGAAAGTGAAGGAGCAGAGAGATACACACATCTTTAAAAGTTGGAGGACAAGTTGATCAGGCTTGAAAAGGCAGGTGGGATGGTGAGTTTTATAAATAGGGGCATTGAGTATAAAAGCAAAGAGGAGCTAAGTGGTTGTTTTTTTCAGAAAGTCGGTACAAGTTTAATGGGCCGAATGGCTTCCCTCTGTGCTGCAAAACTCTATGATTCTAACATTAGTCATCTGATGCTCAATGCTATGATATTGCAGTGCAATTAATATCAAGGCGCCGTATCAGATATTATTTCTGGTAGTTCTCAAAAGTATTGGTGATTCGAAGGTTGTTGTCACAACGCTGTGCTTTTGACTGAGTCTCATCAAAATGAGAATGGAAGAACATAAGAAGTTTGAGCAGGAGTAGGCCATACGGTCCCTCGAGCCTGCTCTGCAATTCAATAAGATCATAGCTGATCTTTGACCTCAACTCCACTTTCCTGCCCAATTCTCATATCTCTTGATTCCCTTAGAGTCCAAAAATCTATCGATCTCAGTCTTGAATATACTCAACGACTGAGCATCCACAGCCCTCTGGGGTAGACAATTCCAAAGATTCACAACCCTCTGAGTGAAGAAACTTTTCCTTATCTCAGTCCTAAATGGCAGACCCCTTACCTTGAGCCGATGACCCTTAGTTCCAGTCTCTCCAGCCAGGGAAAACAGCCTCTCAGCATTTATCCTGTCAAGCTCTCAGAATTTTATATGTTTCAATGAGATCACCTCTCATTCTTCTAAACTCCAGAGAGTAGAGGCCCATTCTACTCAATCTCTCCTCATGGGACATACCTCTCATCCCTGGAATCAATCAAGTGAACCTTTGTTGCACTCCCTCTAAGGCAAGTATATCCTTCCTTAGGTAAGGAGGCCAAACTGTACACCGTACTCCAGGTGTGGTCTCACCAGAGCCCTAAATAATTGCAGCAAGACCACCTTACTCTTATACTCCAACCCCATGCGATAAAGGCTAACATACCATTTGCCTTCGTAATTGCTTGCTGTACCTGCACGTTAACCTTTTGTAATTCATGTACAAGGACACCCAAGTCCCTCTGAATACCAACATTTCTTAGTCTCTCACCTTTTAAATAATATCCAGCTTTTCTATTCTTCCTACCAAAGTTGATAATTTCACATTTCCCCACATTATACTCCATTTGCCACCTTCTTGCCCACTGACTTAACCTGTCTATATCCCTTTGCAGACTCTTTGCGTCCTCCTCACAGTTGACTTTCCCACCTAGCTTTGTTTCGTCAGCAAACTTGGATACATTACACTCGGTCCCCTCATCTAAGTCATTGATATAGATTGTAAACAGCTGAGGCCCAAGCACTGACCCTTGCGGCACCCCACTGTAGTTACAATCTGCCAACCCAAAAATTTTTTTTTATTATTCGTTCATGGGATGTGGGCGTCGCTGGCAAGGCCAGCATTTATTGCCCATCCCTAATTGCCCTTGAGAAGGTGGTGGTGAGTCGCCTTGTTGAACCGCTGCAGTCTGTGTGGTGAAGGTTCTCCCACAGTGCTGTTAGGAAGGGAGTTCCAGGATTTTGATCCAGCAACGATGAAGGAACGGTGATATATTTCCAAGTCGGGATGGTGTGTGACTTGGAGGGGAACGTGCAGGTGGTGTTGGTCCCATGTGCCTGCTGCCCTTGTTCATCTCGGTGGTAAAGGTTGCGGGTTTGGGAGGTGCTGTTGAAGAAGCCTTGGCGAGTTGCTGCAGTGTATCGTGTGGATGGTACACACTGCAGCCACTGTGCGCCGGTGGTGAAGGGAGTGAATGTTTAGGGTGGTGGATTGGGTACCAATCAAGTGGGCTGCTTTGTCCTGAATGGTGTCGAGCTTCTTTAGTGTTGTTGGAGCTGCACTCATCCAAGCAAGTGGAGAGTATTCCATCGCACTCCTGACTTGTGCCTTGTAGATGGTGGAAAGGCTTTGGGGAGTCAGGAGGTGAGTCACTCGCCGCAGAATACCCAGCCTCTGACCTGCTCTTGTAGCCACAGTATTTATGTGGCTGGTCCAGTTATGTTTCTGGTCAATGGTGATCCCCAGGATGTTGATGGTGGGGGATTCGGCGATGGTAATGCTGTTGAATGTCAAGGAGTGGTGGTTAAACTCTATCTTGTTGGAGATGTTTGTAAACAATTTTACAACACCAAGTTATAGTCCAACAATTTTATTTTAAAATCCACAAGCTTTTGGAGGCTTCCTCCTTCCTCAGGTGAATGTTGAAATGAAATCCTCGAACCTATCGCATTTATAAATCATAGAACAATGCCTGGTGATTACAGATAGTCTTTTCAACTGCCCGTTGCCAAGGCAACCAAAGTGTTCAGACAGACAGGTGTTACCTACAGGGCCACCGAATATACAAACGGCCAGAACTAAAAAAACAGATGATGTGGAGATGCCAATTTTTAAAAAAAACAGAGCGAGAGAGGCAGAAACATAGAAACATCTGGAAGGAAAAGACAGCAATTGACCCGTTATATTAAAAACAGATAACATTTGTCCGCTGGTGGGGTAACGTGTAGCTTGACATGAACCCAATATCCCGGTTGAGGCTGTCCTCATGGGTGCGGAACTTGGCTATCAATTTCTGCTCATTGTTGGAGATGGTCATTGCCTGGCACTTGTCTGGCACGAATGTTACTTGCCACTTATCAGCCCAAGCCTGGATGTTGTCCAGGTCTTGCTGCATGCGGTCTCGGACTGTTTCATTATATGAGGAGTTGCGAATGGAACTGAACACTGTGCAATCATCAGCGAACATCCCCATTTCTGACCTTATGATGGAGGGAAGGTCATTGATGAAGCAGCTGAAGATGGTTGGGCCTAGGACACTGTCCTGAGGAACTCCTGCAGCAATGCCCTGGGGCTGAGATGATTGGCTTCCAACAACCACTACCATCTTCCTTTGTGCTAGGTATGACTCCAGCCACTGGAGAGTTTTCCCCCTGATTCCCATTGACTTCAATTTTACTATGACCCTAAAATGACCCGTTTATTCCTACTCTCTATTTTCTGTCCGTTAACCAATCCTCAATCCATGCTAATACATTACCCCCAATCCCATGAGCCCTAATCTTGAACAAAATCAATGAACAAAAGCAAGGTAGTCAATGTAAAGGAAAGATTTTCGAATTATTATGATGGATTGAGCATTAATAAAATAAGCCTCTTTATAATATTCAACTCGTGGCTGTTTCATTGACATCAAGTTAGTTGAAAAAAGAAAATGATGATGCATGCAGATGTGATGTATTAGAGGAGAATGCAACTGTAATTACTTTTTTCTTGCACTTTTTTCGTGTATTTATCAACGTGAGGGATGACAGTGATGCTTGGATTATGCTTTTCATTTTGAACCCAGCAACAGCTTTGAGCATCTCTCGCCGAGAAATTAAGATGCAATGATGAACTGGCCTACAGGTGTGATACTGATAAATGTCTTTTACTGCACCGCTTATAACTTTACCATTTCCCATTCTTCACTAGCTGCCATGATCACTGCACCACTTAACCATGTGCATCTCAGACTGAGATCGATAGATTTTTGGACTCTAAGGGCATCAAGAGGTATGAGGATCGGGCTGGAAAGTGGAGTTGAAGTTGAAGATCAGCCATGATCTTATCAAATGGCAGAGCGGGCTCGAGGGGCCGTATGGCCTACTCCTGCTCCTATTTCTTATGTTCTTATGTACTTTCTGACCTTTCCGTCCAGCTCAGATATGTGTGCAAATTGGCTGCCACATTTCCTTCATTACAACAGTGACTACACTTCAAAAGTACTTCATTGGCTGTAAAGTGCTTTGGGACATCCTCTTTTTACAAACTTGCGTGAAAGTTCCCTTGATGGGTAAATCCACCATTATCGTGATAGAGAGTCACTCAGACTAAGAATGGTCCCAGGTTCGATCCTTGGTTTGAGCTGTGTTATCTAATCTCAATGGGGCAGTAGCCAGGGCACAGCATTTGGCCTTAGCGATGCTGGGCTAATGAACAGGTAAACAATTCATCACTATTCAATAAGAGAGAGCAAGTGTGAATGGCAGGTAAGGACAGATCCGGGCGTGGGTGTGATATTCATGATCTAATAGGTTGCTGGCATTGATTGATTGGGGTATGATTGATGTCCGTGGAACTGTATCCGAGTGTGAGTCAAGGCACTCAGAATAGAAAAGGGGGTTCCTTGCGAACAGATAGGAAAACATTATATAAGATGACACAAATCTATTTATAAAAATATTAGATTAGTTAATCCTGCATTACAAGATATAATTACATAATTATAATAATATACAATGGTGTCAGCAGTGGCTCAGTTGGTAAACTCTCACCACTGAGTCAGAAGGTTGGGGTTCAAGCCCCACTTCAGTACAAAATCTCGGCTAACACTCCAATGCAGTACACTTGGGAGGTGCCGTTTTTCAGATGAGATGTTGGACCGAGGCCCCGTCTGTCCTCTCAGGTGGATGTGAAAATCCCATGGCACTATTTCAAAAAAGAGCATTGGAGTTCTCCCAGCGTCCTGGCTAATATTTATCCCTCAACCAACATCACTAAAAAACAGAGTGTCTGGTCATTATCACATTGCTGTTTGTGGGACCTTGCAGTGCGCAAATTGGCTGCCGGGTTTCCTTCATTATAACAGTGACCACACTTCGAAACTACTTCATTGCCTATAAGATCATGAGGTCATCCTGAGGTCATGAAAGGCACTATACAAATGCAAGTTCTTTCTTTCTAAATGTAAGGAGTGATTCTGTGATCTCACACTCTCACCAGGGAACTGAGCTCTTTGGGAGCATGTGTCAGAGATTCAAGGTACAATGTGGTGGCCCCATCTCTATCTGAGAACTCGTACCAGTGATGAACATAAATGGGAACAGAACTCCCCCCACTACCGCCCCCCCTCCCCCCACCACCTAATAAGGGGTCAACTGGAAGATTCCATTTTGGAACTTTATTTTATTCTTCATGTCCTTTTACAGATATATACCGCAGGAAAAAAATAATTTGAGACCAAGGCAGAATGGGGACAAAATGATTGGCGTTTGAGCACTTTTAGGCCGGATTTCCATTGCCTGTAAATGGGTGGCCAATGAGTTGTGGTTTGGATTGCTTGCAACTTTCAGATTCTAACTTGTAGTCACCTGGCTGTGTTGTACATCATTACCCAGAGAGGAATCATATGGTACGTTTTTCGCTACGGTGCTCTTGGCACGGAACTGCGCCCAACGGGAGCGCATGTCAGGAAATGGCGCACCAGTATGTGCTGCTGGTGGGCACAGTTGCATGCTGGGAGCACCAAAGTGTAAAATATTCCCTGATATTGTTGGATTTGAGTTTTACACCGGGAGCAGCACTCCTCAGTTGCACCATTTTAGCCGGAGTTATCAGCAGGAAAGCCTTGAAATTAAACAGGTTTAAGGCCTCCATGAAAATAGCAGACAAAGGAATTTCCTACCAATGCGTTACGAGTTTGTACACTGATACTGCGCATTGTCACTTTAAGACACAGATTTTTCATTTGTTTAGAAACCTAGATGAATGGCCAAGACCCCCAGTGTAGTGTAGGACACCACAAAGAGTGGGGAGGGGGTTGGGGATGGGAGGGGAGAAGAGGAGTAAAGCAGGACATTTTGATTTGGTGACACCAAGGGTGGCAAATTGGATTTCATCCAGGTTGTCTGCGATGGATTTTTAAATTTATATTCCAGGGAGTTCCTCGATCAGCCACGGTAACTTCGTCAGAAGATCAGCAGAAACCCCATTTACGCGTCTAGTCGGGGTTTCTGCTGATCGTAAGCCTAAGATCGAGAGAACCCCCGTGATATTTCTGAGCTGCTGAGACCAGCTTGAAAGGGTTTAATCTGTGCCACCCAAGATTTCTTGGAAGTAGGAGTCAAGGCAGCTGCTTACTTATGTGAACAAAGGGAAGACGTCAACAGTCAATTAGCTGGACTGGTCACATCACTGATAAGCATCTTCAGCCATTTTCAATTTGTCTTCATACAGTATTGGGGAGACAGAAATTCTGAGATAATTAAATCATGAACAGTATATTGTCTGCACGCGGACTTAAGCGGATAACAGTTCATAAGGAAGTCTCTTTCTCTCTTTGTTCCCCCACCCAATCCAAAGAGAGTGGTTTGTGTTTTTGCCGCAGCAGAACGAATCTTTATGTGTCTTAAAAGTCCAAACCAGCTTCGCTAGAAAGGGTAGCCTATAGAAGATACACCCATGCTTAGAGAGGTAGTGGGATAAATTTTCACCTTTACCACCTGGGTGGTAATCTGGCGACGCAGATCACACACCCCTTGTAGAAACCACCCCATTGTCATTCCATGATTTCAATTAAATGAAAATCGGCCGTTTTTATAATGGGTGGGCAATGCACTCCTCTAGATTACACCTATTGGGTGAAAATGAAAAGTTGCATTTTTATTATTTTCTATAACCCAGGAGTACATAGGAACATTGGAATTGCTAGATGATAAAAGACCAAGGTCCATCTAATTTGCCTTCTACCATCCTGGCAGTTGCATTACACAACAATAACGGAGTTGTTGACGAACCATCGCAATCAATCTCTATCAATTAGTCTACAACAGACCCAGACATGAGGCATGGAAATCCCAAGTGGTGGAAAGCTTTGGGAACCGTAGGTCCAAAGTCACCTGTTCCTCCCAAGCGTGCTACACTTACCACATGTCATGTCTCAAATGACTCATATACTGTATCCCATAATGTTATTTTTTCTGAACGAAATCTATCTAATTTGCATTTGAATGAATCAATATGAACTGCTTCCACCATTTCACTAGGGAACCTATTCCATAGATTAACCACTGAAATATTGTTTCCGCAGATTAGTTTTGAATTTACCTCCCGTCAAGCACAGGCCATGTTCTCTGTTTCTACTGTTCTGAACAAGATGAAATAGTATAGGGACATTGATTGTTTTCACTGTTAAATCTATATACTGCTCATTCATATATTTTATGTAAATAAATCAGCTGGTCCGAAGCTGTGCCTTATATTGATACAGCGATGTTCAGTGTGCCTTCTGTGAAGACAGGAGAATTCATGTGGTAGTTTGTATCATAATTCAATAGCTGGTATATAGAGTGAGGGCTTCTCTGTTATAATCCCTAGTTCTTTGCAAATGCTTAACTAGTTGCTTTGCCAAAAAAGATGCACTCCACGTTGTAGGGGAGGCGAGGTCCACTTATGGGAGCGACTGGTGACGTTGAACACAAGAGAATACATAGCACAAAAAGCCGAGAATTTTGACACCAAGCTTACATTATAAAAGCTTGCAGGCTATAGGAGGAAAAGAAGAAAATAGGGAGGTAAAGGGAAATAAAGAGCTTTACAGCTTTGAAGTCCTGAGAAAGAACAAGTTACAGTAAGAGATATTGGAGCTGATTTTAATAGTCAACATATCGGGAGTTAAGGAGCTTAGGAACATAGGAACAGGAGTAGGCCATTTAGCACCTCAAGCTTGACCCACCATTCAACGAGATCTGTAGTCTAAGTCCATCCACCTGTCTTGGCACCATATCCCTTAATATCCTTGGCAAGCAAAAATCTATTGGTCTCAGATTTAAAATTATTACGTGAGCTATCATCTACTGCTTTGCGCGAGAGAGAGTTCTACACTTCCACCACCCTTTGAGTGAAGATGTGGTTCCTAATTTCTCTCCTGAATGGCCTGGCTCTGACTTTAAGACTATGTCCGCTTGTTCTAGACTCCCCCACCAGCAGAAAAAGCTTCTCTCTATCTACCCTAACAATTCCTTTCAAAATCCTGAAAACCTCATTCAAATCACTTGTTAAACTTCTATATTCCAGGGTATACAAGCCTAGTTTATGTAATTTCTCCTCATAATCTCACCCTTGGAGCCCTGGTAACATTCTGGTGAATCTGTGCTGCACTCTTTCCAAGGCCAATATATCCTTCCTAAGGTGTGGTGCCCAGAACTGTACACAGTACTCCAGATGTGGTCTAATCAGGGCTATGTACAGCTGTAGCAAAATGTACTCCTCTTTATATCCTAGCCCTCTACATATAAAGGCTAACATTCCACTTGAGTATTTTTTGCACCTGACTTCTACATTTTAGTGGTCAGACGGACCCCAAAATCTCTTTGGACCTCCACAATTCCTGACTTTTCATCTTTTAAAAAATACCCGGATCTATCCGTTTTTGGTCCAAGGTGGATGACCATTCTCACTCATTTAATCTATCAATGTCTCTTTGTAATTTTACGCTCCCGTCTACACTACTTACTGTGTCACCAATCTTTGTGTCATTGGCAAACTTGGATATATGGCTCTCTATTGTCTCTAAGTCATTAATAAATATAATGAATAGTTGAGGCCCCAGCACAGATCCTTGTGGGACACCACTAATCACTTCATTCTAATTTGAGTACATATCTATTATCCCTTCTCTTTATCTTTTACCGCGTAACCAATCTTCAAACCAGGGCAATAATTTGCCTTCAATTCCATGAGCTTTAATTTTATCTAACATGTTCTCACGTGGAACCTTATCGAATGCCTTCTGGAAGTCCATATATACTACATCCTTAGAAATTCCCCTGTCTATTACTTTAATTACTTTCTCCAAAAATTCAATTAGCTTCGTTAGACGTGACCTACCGTTTACAAATCCATATTGGCTGTCCAATCAGCTCAAACTTTTCTAAGTGCTCAGTCATCCTTTCCTTAATTATAGATTCCAATAATTTCTCCAAAGCAGATGTTAGACAAACAGGTCTATAATTTGCTGGTTTCTATCTCACACCTTTCTTAAGTAATGGAGTTACATTTGCAATTTTCCAATCAAAAGGCACAATTCCTGAATCGAGAGCTTTGGAAAATGATGGCTAAAGCACCTTCAATTTTCTCACCTACTTCCTTTAAAACCCTAGGGTGGAATCCACCAGGTCCTGGGGATGTGTCAGTCTTCATCATAGTTTCATAGTAGGTAAAGCACATGAGGAGGACATTTGGCCCATCTTGCCTGATCTGGCTCTTTGAAAGAGCTATCCAATTAGTCCCATTCCCCTGCTCTTTTCCCATAGCCCTGTAAATTTTTTCCCTTCAAGTATTTATCTAATTTCCTTTTGAAAGTTACTATTGAATCTGCTTCTACCACCCTTTCAGGCAATGCATTCCAGATCATAACAACTCCTTGCGGAAAAAAATGCTTCCTCATGTTGCCTCTGGCTCTTTTGCCAATCACCATAATCTGTTTCGTTTAGTTACCGACATTTCTGGAAACAGTTTCTTCTCATTTGCTCTATGAAAAGCATTCAGGATCTTGAGCACCTCTATCAAATCTCCCCTTAACCTTCTCTGTTCTAAGGCCATTATTTTTTCTAATACTGTTTTCTTGCTTACGTTAACTTTAGTTAGTTCTAGTCCGTGATTCATTATTGGTTTCCCTGGAATGTCAGGTATATTATCCTCTTCCTCTATTGTGAAGACTGACACAAAGTAATTATTCAACAAATCTGCCATTTCCTTATTTTCATTTGTAATATTACCCACATCTATTTTTAAATGGCTCACATTACCCTTGACTACCCTTTCTCTTCCAATATAATTGTCAAAACTTTTCATGTTAATCTTGATAACCCTTGCAAGTTTCTTTTCGAAGTCCCTTTTTGCAGTTCTTACTATCTGTTTTGACTTCCTTTGCTGTTCTTTATATCTCTCCCAGTCCCCTGAATCTAAACTATTCTTTGCACTTTTGCATGCTCTTTCCTTCACTTTAATGTTATCTCTCTTTTGTTGACCAAGACTGTTTTATTTGGTAAGTAGTGCTACTGCCCCTTAGGGGTATATACTGGTCCGATATTAGGCTAAATTCTTTTTTGAACACCTCCCACTGTTCATCTGTAGTTTTACCCGATAACTGCTCTTTTTAATATATATTAATGACCTGGACTTCAAAGCTTGCAGATGACACGAAACTCGGAAATGTAGTAAACAGTGAGGAAGTTAGAAACAGATTGGTGAAACAGGCAGGCACATGGCAGATGAAGTTTAATGCAGGGAAGTGTGAAGTGATTCATTTTAGTAGAAAGGATGAGGAGAGGCAATATAAACTAAACGGTACAATTTTAAAGGGGTGCAGGAACAGAGAGACTTGGAGGTTTACGTACACAAGTCTTTGAAGGTGGCTGGACAAGTTAAGAAGGCTGTTAAAAAGGCATATGGGATCCTTGACTTTATAAATAGAGGCATAGGGCTCGAATTTAGCAGGCCTGCGGGTTCCCAGCGGGTGGTCCTCCGGGAGCGTGGAAAACGCGGACGGCTAATCGTGTGCGTCCCCCACGCGATCGCGGGATAATTGACCTGATTAAGCCCTGCTTCCGGGTTCTCCGCTCCCCAGCTGCGTGCCGGCCGGCTGCGCATGCGCAGTACCGTCGACGCGATGCAGGAGCTCCACTTAAAGGGGCACTCTCCCAAAGCCCCTCCTGCTGCAAGCAAGAAGTTTGAGACGATGGCTCAGCAAAGGGGAAAGGCTGCGCCCCGTTTTTCAGACCTGGCACTGCAGCTGATGCTGGAGGGCGTGAGGAGGAGGAGGGAAACGCTCTTCCCAGAAGATGGACGCAAGTTCCCTGCCGCCGCCACCAGGAAGGCATGGGCAGAGGTGGCGGCGGAGGTGAGCAGCAGGGGCAACACCCCAAGGACTTGGGAGCAGTGCCGCAAGTGCTTCAATGACCTGACTAGGTCTGGCAAGGTGAGTACACCAATGCACCCTCCCACATCCCGTCCCCACCATCACGCCAAACAGGTCACAACCCCTCCTGCACAGCCACCACTGCGCTCCATCAGCAATCCTCACAGCCACTCATTCACCATCCTCGCCGTGCACGCAAGTACCCACCGTCCCTGACCCCACCCGAACACTACCACACACCCCAATCCCCATGCAATGGGATGGGCACGTGGCCCACGCATCCTCCCATCCGTTCTGCCCCACGCTCAACCCAACCACACCGATGCTCGATGCGTCTCACGATGCAATACGCACCCACTCACACATCTGTGTTTTGCCTTCACAGGAGAAGAGAAGCAAGAACAATAGGGATAGGGCACGCACCGGAGGTGGGCCGCCGCAAGTGGTGGAGCTCACCGACGCCGAGGTGGAGGCGCTCGACCTCGCCCGCACGCGACATTGCCTGTCGGTGGCCGATGGCGAGAGTGTCGCTGCAGAAACGGCCGGTAAGGGAAAGCTGACACTCAACACCCATGATCGCGAGTTACCGTCTCATCACCTGCCTTCAGGCGCACCGTAAAGTTGGTCCACATGCCTCAAAGTGCCCTCTGTTCTCTTGCAGGTCCGTCTTTGTGTGAAGCGATCGTGGAGGGCGATTCCTCAGAGGACATGGCGGTCTCTGAGGGTGCATCGTCACATCAGAGCCAACCATCCACCAGCGCAGAGACACGCACCTCGGTGGGTCCCCCTCGCCAACTAGTTGGGGTAGCACTTGGTGAGTCACCGCGCACGAGTGAGCATGAGCAGACCCTGGTGGCAGGGGCAGCCGCGGAGGGTCCGCGACGGAGGGAGCACTCATCTCCAGGCTCTGCTCAGCCGGACCCAGATGCTGAACCCAGGGGGCCACCAGTGAAAAGGAGAGTCGTCGAGGGGCACCAGCTAATTGCTGAGGTACTGGGAGAGGTGCCGCGCGCATTGTCCACAATAGCGCAGGCGATGGAGGAGTCCAACTCCTGCATGTGGGCATTGGTGGCGCAGGTACAGGAGGGTACCGGCGACACAGTGTCGCGGGTAGGTGCGGGACTGTCTGCGGTGGAGGACAGGCTGGCCTCCCTCGAGCGTCACGCACAGCTCCAGATCGAGTCCTTGAAGGCCCTGACAACGTCTGTACGGATTCAGGGTGTGCAACATTCCGACGCCATCAACAGGCTGAGGGATACACTAGGGGTGGCCTTGCAAGGCCTCACACATGCCATCCAAACTGCCGTCCAGCAGGGTGGAAGGGGTGATGTGGGCCGAGGCCAAGAGAGGGATGATGGTGACCGGGGACATGGAAGTGGGGACGCTTCTCAAGGCGCCCCCACGTCCCACCCGTCGCCCACCTCTCAACCAGTACCCGCAATGGTGCCTCCTCTCCAGGTGGCCGAGTCTGCCCCTGCCCCGGTGCAGGAGGAGCAGTCTGTGGAGGTGCCGTCACGGGCACCGAAACCCAGGGGCCGTCCGCCCAAAGCATCTACCCGGTCAAGGCAAGAAGACGAGCAACCTGCCACTACCTCTGCTGGAGCCACAGGGGTAGCACCACGTAGGGGTTCCCGGAAAAGAATTGCAAAGGCCTTATAATCACAAAGGGAATACACCAGGGTGTTTATTAATTTGTACTTTTTTTTATATAATGTCACATTGGAGATATTAAATACTCTATTCTCACCACTCCTGCCACCTCTCGTGCATTCTTCCGCGGCCTGTGCAATAGGTGCGTTCCGTGGAGGCCATCATGACGGGGAACACCTGCTGCCACCCATTGGGCACACTGCTGTGGGTGCAGGAGTACTGGCAACAGTCTTCAGTGGAGGGGGCTGGTATGGCCGCTCGCATGTGCAGGTGAGGAGATGCGAACGCCTCGCACTGTCTGACTCTAGGAGAACCGTTGACGTATGAGTGCCTCCCTGGCCCGGCGACCATCCCGGTGAGTCGCGGCTCGGCGCATGGGTCGTCCACCATCATCTGGCGCGTCCTCCTCCTCCACCTCCTCCTCCTCGCCCTCGCCGTCCTCAATGTGGGTGGCGGGTATGGATGGGGCCTCCTCCAGCGGCATCCCTCTCTGTTGGGCCATGTTGTGCAGGGCACAGCAGACAACTATGATTCGTCCCACTCTGAATGGTGTGTATTGGAGCGCTCCCCCAGAACGATCAAGGCACCTGAAGCGCATCTTGAGAAGCCCTATGGTCTGCTCAATTGTAGACCTGGTAGCAGTGTGGCTGTCATTGTACCGACGCTCCGGCTCGGTGATGGGGTTCCTCAGAGGTGTCATGAGCCACGTGTGTAGGGGATACCCCTTGTCACCGAGGAGCCAGCCGTTGCCGGCGTTGGGTGCCTGCAGGATGGGCGGGACGGCGGACTCCCTGAGGACGAAGGCATCGTGGCAGCTGCCTAGGTATCTGGCGCACACGTGTAGGAATCTCTGGCGGTGGTCACAGATGAGCTGGGCGTTCATGGAGTGATACCCCTTCCTGTTGATGAACAGCCCTGGCTCATGCGGAGGTGCCCGTATTGCGATGTGGGTGCAGTCGATTACACCCTGCACCCGTGGGAAGCCGGCCATGGCATGGAATCCAACCGCCCTCTCCATCTGGCTGCGCTCGTCCATGGCGAAGTTGATGTAGTGCGAGGCCCTGCGGAACAACCCATCGGTGACCTGCCTTATGCACTTGTGTGCAGAGGACTGACAGACCCCGGTGATGTCCCCGGTGGCACCCTGGAAGGAACCGGATGCGAAGAAGTTGAGGGCAGTGGTGACTTTGACGGCGACAGGTAAGAAGATGCTGCTTGGTCCATCAGGGAGCAGCTCGTCGTTAAGGAGGCTGCAGATGTCGGCGACTACCTGGCGATTGACTCTGAGCCGACGTATGCACTGCTCCTCGGAGAGGTCCATGAAGCTGAGCCTCGCTCTGTACACCCTGTGCGGAGGGTAGTGCCTCCTGCGACGCATCTCTCTCTGCGGTTGCCCTCCCTCCTGCTGTGCAGGTGGGTGTGCCGCAGCACCGTGTTGGGGGGCCCCACGTCTCCGAGGCGGACGGCGTGGACTGCGAGGCTGCTGGGGCTGGTCATCCTGTTCGTCCTCTGACGATGTCAACGCACCACCCATCTGGCAGGTGTTGGTCTGAGGGGTTGTGCAGGGTAGGTGGGTGGGTCCTCGGACTGGGGCTGCGGTTTCGTGTCGGTCTGTCCTCTGGCTTGGCGGGGGGTGGTGGAGGGCAGGGGTTGCCCTATGTGACGCGGTGGCCTCCTGCGTGGGTGAGGGCTCTCCCCCGTGGAGCGCACCTTGGCACCTGCCACAGGCTGCTGGCTGCAACACGCCTGGTTGGAGAGGGACTGTTTCCCCCAGTGTGTGAAACTCACTGCCTTGAACCTAAAATCCCACACTTCCTCTTTTGACAGCTGCTTCAGCTCATTAACTGACCACAACAAGCAAGGTAAGCACTCTCAAGTGGAACCCCGCTGGCTTTAATTGCCTGCGGGATTCCCACCAGCGGGGCTTGCGCGCGCAGCCCCGCACGTCAGCGCGGTACCCAGAAGTGGCCGGGATTTCATCGCGATCCGGTCACGTGACCGGATATCGGGATTTTCGGGGCCGCCCCGCTGGGAACCCGCCAGAAACACGATCCCAAAATCGAGCCCATAGAGTACAAAAGCAAAGAAGTTATGCTAAACCTTTATAAATCACTGGTTAAGCCCCAGCTGGAGTATTGTGTCCAATTCTGGGCACCACACTTTAGGAAGCATGTCCAGGCCTTAGATAAGATGTGGAGAAGATTTATTGGAATGGTACCAGTGATGAAAGATTTCAGTTACATGGAAAGACTAGAGAATCTGGGACTGTTCTCCTTAAAGCAGAGAAGGCTCAAGGGAGATTTGATAGACGTGTTCAAAATCGTGAAGGGTTTTGATAGTGTAAATAAAGAGAAACTTATTTCGAGTGGCAGGATGGTCAGTAACTAAAGGACACAGATTTAAGGTAAAGAACCAGAGGTGACATAAGGAAAAAACTGTTTACACAGCGAGTGGTTATGATCTGGAATGCACTGCCTGAAAAGGTGGTGGAAGGGGATTCAGTAATAACTTTCAAAAGGGAATTGGATAAATACTTGAAGTGGAAAAATTTGCAGGACTATGGGGGAAGAACAGGGAAGTGGGACAAATTAGATTGCTCTTTTAAAGAGTTGGCACAGGCATGATGGGCCGAATGGTCTCCTTCTGTGCTGTATCATTCTATGATTTCTAGGATTCTATGAACAGTTTTGACCAGCTTCTGTCTCATCCCATTAAAGTTAGCCTTATCAAAATCTAGAATCTTAGTAAGTTAAGTTTCTTCTTTTCAAACCTAACATTTAATTTGATCACATTATGATCACTGTTAGATAAATGTTTCCTTACTGTTAGATTATTAACTAAGTCTGGCTAATTACTCATTGTTAAATCTCGTATGGCCTGCCCTCTTGTTGGTTCTAGAACATATTTCTCCAGAAAACTATCTTGAATGCACTTAAGAAATTCACTATGTTTCTGACTTGAGCTCTTCTGCTCTTCCCAATCTATATGAAAATTAAAGTCCCCCATTAGCTTTTGCTACAAACCTTTCTAATCTCTGAATTAGTACATTCTGACACTTCATTGCTGTTGTCAGGTGGCTTGTAGGCAACTCCCATTACAGTTTTAAGTCCTCTCTTATTCCTCAATTCTAACCATAGAGTCTCTGTTGGTTGCTTTCCCTTACCTCCATAACCTCTCGTACTGGTGTTGTAATAGTATCTTTAATCAATGAGGCTACCCATCCTCCTCTTCCAGTTCCCTTATCCTTTCTTAGACCTTATAACCTGGAATGTTTAACTCCCAATCATGACCAGCTTGCAGCCATATGTCAGTAACGGCCACCATGTTGTGACCTGAACTCTGCTCTTATCCCTTTTATTTTGTCTTTCAAGTATCATTTTTATATTGAATCTGACTGAGAGGTCCCCCGCATTTATTGGTTTAAAGTCCTTTTTACCACCCTATTTATCCTTGCCGCTAGGAATCTGGTCCCATTCAGTTTCAGGTGCAGCCCGTCCCAACGATACAGCTCCCTGTCCCAAGACCAGTGCCAGTGTCCCATGAAATGGAACCCCTCCTTCCCACACCACTCCTTTAGCCAGCTTAGGAGGAATGAGAGAGAAAAGTTCAGGAGAATCACTGAGTAATCCAGGCACAAGGATAAGAAATAGTTTATTAAACATCGTGGACCAAAATGGAGAGAAAATTGTGCACTCTAAAGGAACAAGTGCCTTCACAACCGATGTTTAATCTCATATACATATGCCCAGATAAGTTATTTTAAACAGACAATTGTTTTTTTTTATCAATTTTATGCATCAACAGTGATGATCTGTGTTTTTAATTTAATATAAAAATGTGGCTGCGGTTTTGAAAAGGTCAATCAAAATTACAAATCAAACCCACACAATAAGCCTTTGTATTTTCTTCATCTTTCTCACTCACATTGCGCCTTTCGAAATAAATGTAATCAGCAGACCTTAGTATCAGACACAAAGGCTGCTGCTTTTATTTTTCATAAGCCAGTGCAAAATTACATGAAAAGATATATATATATAGCTTGTTTTTTTAAAAAAAAGAAAATTGAACTTTTTGTTTGTGTAAAAGTTGACATATGGTTACTATTCTGTAATATTTTCATTATATTTATTGAAAGGGAAGATGACAGTACTGGGGGGAAAAAATGGAACATTTCTGTATTTTACAAACAGTGACAGCATCAAGGGCGATCGCAAAGTGGTAATGTGTAAATGCAATATATTTTAAATCATATTTTTCTGTCAGTGTAAGGACTGGGCACATTAGGTATTTTTGTTTACTTGTAAAATGATTCAGGTGATCAAGTTTGAGGTCAGAAATGTAAATCCATCACAGGCTTTGTATTAAAAAGATTTTAGAACTTTTAAAAGTATGGTAACCGTATAAACCATATAACCATATAAAGAATGTACATTTGTTGATGTGGTTTCTGTAAAACTCGTTGTCATTTTAAATGATACTACAACAAGAGCTTGCGTTTATATAGCGCCTTTAACATAGGGCCCAATATTAGGAGGGAGGCGGGTTGGCAGCGGGGGGTCGACTGGGCGCATGGGTAACGTGCCCAGTGAAATCGGGGTGCTCCGCACGCGATCGCAGCCTGATTGAATGTACTTACGTGTGCTTCCGGGTTTCCCGTTGCAGAACTGCGCAGCGGGCGCACTGCGCACCCGCATCACAGGCTATCAGCAGGAGGAGCCCTATTTAAAGGGGCAGTCCTCCAATGATCCTCCTGCAGTAAAGAACCAAAATAACAGAATGGAGAAGGCCAGAGGCAAGGCTGCTCCAAGGTTTTCTGACTCCTCACTCCAGGTGCTGCTCGATGGGGTGAGGAGGAGGAGGGAAACGTTTTTCCCATCTGATGGGAGGAGGTGGCCTCACTTTGCCACCAAGAAGGCCTGGCTCGAGGTGGAGGAGGAGGTCAGCAGCAGCAGAAATGTCGGCCGAAACTGGGTCCAGTGCAGGAAGCGCTTTAATGACCTAACCAGATCAGCCAAAGTGAGTATACTTAACCACACTCCATCTTCCACATCACCTCCACCACCACACAACTCCTTCTGCACCGCCACCACAACGCTCTTGCATCACTCCTCACATCCACTAAACCATCAGCCTCACCTTGCCTGCACGTACTCACCGCCCCCGTTCCCATTCGAACACTACCACGCAACCCAATCCTCATACAATCTCATGGCTATGTCTCAAATGCACCCTCCCATGCATCTCCCTCACGGTCACGCCCACCCACACCAATGCATGCAGCGGGTCACCATGCAACCATCATTCAATCACGCCTCTGTGTTTTGCCTTGATAGGAGAAGAGATGCCAGAATGCCCGGGAGAGGGCAAGAACCGGAGGGGGCCCGCCACACCAGGTGGTCCTAACAGATGCGGAGCAGCAGGCAATGGAAATAAGTCGCACGCTGGATTGCCTGTCCGTGGTGGACGCCGAGACTGGGAGCGTACAAACGGCTGGTGACAGAAATCTAACACTCAGCACTCATGATAGCGAATGATCTTAACATCACTTGGCATCTGCAGCACCTCAACATCTGTCCACATGCTTAATATTGCTTTCTGTTCTCTTGCAGGGCCATCTGCGACCATCGTGACTGCGGAGGGCGATTCCTCAGAGGACCTGCCGGCCTCTGAAGGGACATCATCACATCTGAGCCAGCCATCCACCAGCGCAGATACACACACCTCGGTGGGTCCCCGTCCTCAGTTAGTTGGGCTTGCACATGGTGAGTCACCACGCACATGTGAGCACGAGCAGACCCTGGTGGCAGGGGCAACCGTGGAGAGTCCGCGTCGGTGGGAGCACTCTTCTCCAAGCTCTGCTCAGCTGGACCCAGATGTTGAACCCTGGGGGCCAGCCATGAAAAGGAGAGTCATAGAGGGGCAGCAGCACATTGCCGAGGTATTGGAACAGTTGGCACGCGCACTCTCCACAATTCCGCAGAGGATGGAGAAGTCCAGCTCCTGCATGAGTGGAATACTGTCACAGGGATGTGAAGGCATCTCTGAGATAGTGTCGCAGGTAGGTGTGGGAATGTCTGCGATGGAGGGAAGGCTAGCCTCCATCGAGCTTCAAGCATGGCTCAACAATGAGTCCATTCAGGCCCTGAAAACGGCCGTTCGGATTCAGGGTTAGCAACATTCTGCCGCCTTAAACAGGCTGACAGATACATTACAGCTGGCCTTCCAAGGCTTCATACAAGTCCTTCAAACTGTCGTCCAGCAGGGTGGAAGGAGTGATGTGGGCCTGGGCCAGGAGAGGGATGATGGCAATAGGGGACATGGAAGTGGGGACACCACTCAAAGCGCTCCCACGTCTCACCCGTTGCCTCTCTCTCAACCAGTACCCGCAATGCTGCCCCCTCTCCAGGTGGCCGAGTCTGCCCCTGCACAGGTGCAGGTGGAGCAGTGTTTGGAGGGGCCTTCACGGGCACCGAAACCCAGAGGGCGTCCGCGCAAAGCATCTCATTGGTCAGGGCATGGACAAGAGCAACCTGCCACTACCTCTGCTGAAGCCACAGGGGTAGCACCACGAAGGGGTTCCCATAAACGTAAGGCTAAGTTTCTGTGAGCACAAAGGGGATGCACAAGGGTGTACGACAGAATGTCATGTTTTTCATTTAGTTTTGCTTGTTTTGCCAAGCACATTAAAATTTGTTATCACCACTACTGCCACGTCTTTGCGAATCTTGTCTGGTTTGTGCAATAATTCCCTTTCCTGAGGATCACCGTGAAGACCCACTCCTGATGCCACCCATTGTGTCACTGCAGAGTGGGCGTAGGTGTATTTGCAGGGCTCTTTTGTGCAGACTACTGAGAGACGTCGGCGATGTCCCCGGTGGCACCCTGGAAGGATGCGGAGGAGAAGTTGTTGAGGGCATTGGTGACTTTGACAGCGACAGGTAAGAAGATGGTGCTCGGGCCAGCCAGGAGCAGCTCAGCATGAAGGAGGCTGCAGATGTCCACGGCTACATGTCGAGTGACCCTGAGCCTCCGTGTGCACTGCTGCTCAGAGAGGTCCAGGAAGCTGAGCCTCGGTCTGTAGACCTTGTGGCGAGGGTAGTGCCCTCTGCGACGCATCTCTCTCTGCGGTTGCCCTCCCTCCTGCTGTGCAGGTGGATGTGTCACAGCACTGTGTTGTAGAGCTCCACGTGTCAGAGGTGGACAGCGAGGCCGACAAGGCTGGTGATGCTGTTCGCCCTCCGAGGAGGTCATGACTGCAGCTATGGCGGCCCCCCTTCGCAAGATGTACATTTGAGTGGGTCCGAAAGGTAGGTACATGAGTCTGCACACTGGAGTTGAGGTTCCAAGTTTGTGAATTTTTATGTTAGGAGGAGGGTGGTGGAGGCCAAACTTTGTCCAAAGTGACAGAGTGGCCTCCTGCAATGAGTGAGGGTCTCCCCCCACCGACCTGTCAAATGGACCTTTGCAGCTGCAACAGGCTGGTGGCTGCAACACGTCCATTTCAACTGGGAGTGTTTCCCCCAGTACGGGAAACAGTCTCAGTTGAGATGAAAATCCCACCCCTCCTAAAATATCCTCCCAATAAGGTCTGCAAACGACCTAAACCATCTAATTAATTGGTTTAAGTGGGATCTAGCCGGCTTTAATTGCCAGTGGGAGTCCAGCATGCGGGGGCAGCGCGAGCATCTAAGCGCGTCATTGGGAAACCCGGAAGTGAGCGGGTTGGAGCCGGGCTCCAGACCCGCCCCGGGAATCCCGAATTTTAGCAGCCCCCCACCCCCGTCACGAATGCACCCGCTCGGCCATCCGAAAATCGACCCCATAGAATTACATTACATAGAATTTACAGCACAGAAACGGGTCATTCGGCCCAGCTGGTCTATCCCGGTGTTTATGCTCCAAACAAGCCTCCTCCCACCCCTCTTCATCTAACCCTATCAGCATATCCTTCTATTCCTTTCTCCCTCGTGTACTTATCTGGCTTAGAAAAACATCACAAGGCCCTATATGAAACGCCAAGCCAATATCATCACAATTCTTTACTCGTTACAGCAATTTGATTCCTCTCTCTTTTTCATGAAGCATGGGTAGTTTGCAGGTTGAGTCTGCACTCTGGGCCAGACTCTTTGATTGGAATACCAGCAGGCTCCATTACTGAAAGTAAGGATAGGAGAAGAAAGTATGCCTCAATGGTAAGATTTTAAATGGAGTAGAGGAGCAGAGGGACCTTGATGTGAAGAAACACAGGTCATTAAAGATGGCAATAAGTAAGTAAGCCCATAAAAAGGTTTGGTTTTCTATCTAGAGGCATACAATACAAAAGAAAGGTGATGATGTTGTACTTGTAGATGATTTAATTAGATTGCAGCTGGAGCACTGTGTACACTTATGGGCATCCCATTATAAGGTGGCGAAAAAGCACTTGTAGACTCTGTCACAAGGGATGAGGAGTTAATGTTATGAAGAGAAACTTTAAGTTAGGGCATTATTTCACTGGAGCAAGGGTATTAAAGGTAATTGAACCAAGGCAGGTAGATGGAGTTAAGATACAGATCAGCCATGATCTAATTGAATGATGGAACAGGCTCGAGGGGCTGAATAACCTACTCCTGTTCCTAGCTTTCTATGTTCCTAAGTGCTATCCTTCTGATGAGATGTTAAACTGAAGCCCTGAATTCTGGTTTAGGTAGATATTAAAGATCCTATGGTACAAGAAAGCAAGGAGTTCATCTGGTGTCTCAGACAACATTCTTCCCTCAACCAAAATTAGATTAACTGGTTATTGGCTTTATTGCTCTGTACAAATTTGCTTCTGTCTTTGCTTACATAACAATAGTTACTGCACTTCAAAGCAACTCATTCTATGGAAAGCATCTTGGGTTATCTGGACAGATGTGCTAAGGCTCTACATCAATGCAAATTCTTTCTTTTCATCTGTACCATTGTCTCTGCTGCTTTTGCCATTTTAATGTAATTTGCAAATTTTGACAAGCGTGTGTGTTTATGTAATGAATCCAATGAGGACTGTGAGGTCACAGCTTCGGATAAGCTCCAATAGCAGGCTGCCCTAAATATGTGCTTTTGACTTCAAAATGAAAAGCAGTGCGATTTGACCACAAAATGAGAGAACCTCCAAACTTTCCAGAACTTACACTGACCAACTGACCAGCATTATGTTGCGAAAAGTATGAAAAAATACATAGGTTCTATATTGAGCTCCTCAGTCACTGGTGAAAACACCAAAGGACCTGAGAAAAATTCTGATAATTGGTCATCTTTGATATTAGAGTCAAGTATAGATGGAGCATGTGCATCTATGCTTGGTGCACATTTGTTTCAGCCTAGTTACATGGTAGAGCAGATTAATGGATGGAGTGAATGGACCATTGGATAAATTCTATGGGGTTTATACAAATACTGTCTTCATCAGGCTGTCTGCCTCAAGTCCAATGTACACAGTCGTATGGCTTGACCAAAGTATGTAGTATGTAAGAACAGAAGGAGGAGTACAGATTTGATGTTCTCATGAGACAAAAAGAAAAACATCAGACAGGGAAGGCAGTAATGATGGTGGGTTATGTACAAAAGACGAACAAAACAAACATTGCAATTACCTGGAGATACTGTTGAGTAATCCAAGTCAGACATATCCTGCCAATTTGAGTACATACCCATTATCCCTACTCTCTATCTCCTACCTCCTGACCAATTCCCTACCATGTCAATAGTAAGCTCTGCTACTTGCATTATGTGACTATGGTATCCCCCACAGATCTGTACTGGGGCCTTAGCTTTTCACTGTATTTATAAATGACATGGATGAAGGAATAGAGAGCTGTATATCCAAGTTTGCTGACAACAAACACTAAGTTAGGTAGCACAGTAAGTAGTGTAGATGAGAGCAGAAAGTTGCAAAGGGACACTGATAGATTAAGTGAGTGGGCAAAACTGTGGCAGATGGAGTTTAATGTGGGGAAGTGTGAGGTTATCCACTTTGGGCTTAAGAAAGATAGGTCAGAATATTTTCTAAATGGTGAGAAGCTAGGAACTATGGATGAGCAGAGAGATTTAGGAGTCCATGTGCAGGAATCACTAAAAACTAGTAGACAGGTACAAAAAATAATGAAAAAGGCTAATGGAATGTTAGCCTTTATCTCAAGGGGGCTGGAATACAAAGGGGTAGAAGTTATATTAGTTATGGTACAGCTTTATGAAGCTCTGGTTAGACCCCATCTGGAGTACTGCGTTCAGTTCTGGGCACCGCACCTCAGGAAGGATATATTGGACTTGGAGATTCACCAGAATGATACCTGGGCTAAAAGGGTGAAATTATGAGGACAGGTTGCATAGACTAGGCTTCTATTCCCTTGAGTATAGAAGATTAAGGGGTGATCTAATTGATCTGTTTAAGGTGATTAAAGGATTTGATAGGGTAAATAGAGGGAAACTATTTCCTCTGGTGGGATAGTCCAGAACAAGTGGGCATAACCTTAAAATTAGAGTTAGGCCATTCAGGGGTAATGTCAGGAAGCACTTCACACAAAGGATAGTGGAAATTTGGAACTTTCTCCCCCAAAATGTTGTTGAGGGTGGAAGTTAATTGAAAATTTCAAAGCTGAGATTGATGGATTTCTATTAGGCAAGGGTATTAAGGGTTACAGAACCAAAGCGGAGTCGATGGAGTTAAGATAGAGATGAGCCATGATCTATTTGAATGGTGGAACAGGCTTGAGAGGCTGAATGGCCCACTCTGTTCCTATGTTCCTTAAAAAGAGAATCCATAAAAGCTATTAATAAGGTTTTAAACACGTTAGCTGCCTCTTTGTGCAAATTGTTAGCAGATTACAACTCTGCCTCTTCTCTCCTCCTTGTTTTCATCAGTTCTCTAAAGGGTTTTCTCCCCCCTTTTTCTTTCACCACCGGCTTTAGTGTTTTTCCCTGAAGTGGGTATATGTGGTCAGCATTTGACTTGCCCACAGGCATAACACAGCACTTCTCTAAGTAAAAGTCATTAGCCAGTCATAGGCCCAATCCCCCAGCACATCTAAATCTGTTTGTAATATAAATTTCTACCTACCAAATACATTTCATTTACACAATATGTATCAAAAAAAGCTTTCTTAAAAGTAGATATTATTTAACGCTCTCGCGTTGACTTTTTATAGTCTTAATTCTTTATAATCACTTGAATATCGACATCTACCATCTACATCTTTTAATTCAAAGTTGCTTAATTCAAATTATTGGGTAATTTGGATTTTTAGCATAACATTCCCATTTTGCTGTCTTATTTATGTTGCTTAATTCAAATTATTGGATAACTCAATTTTTCGGTACAAAAAGTGACTTTGAATCATCAGGACTAGACCGTTTACCTTGTTCCAGATGTGATGTGATGATGACAATGACAAGTATTGAATGTAAGAAATGTAAAAAACTGTAGTAAATCTTTTTTATCTCAAATCTCAACTCCTCAGCAACAAGGCAACAGTGAGGCATGTGGGACATGAGCTTCATCTATTGGGACTACAGGTAGAGAGATCTGTAGCAGCTATTCCACTGGTATAGTACCCTGGAGAAAAATAAAAATGATTTGTGCCCATAAAACCAGACAGTACTCTATGCAGTCTTTTTTTTTAATACTAACACAATTCTTAGGGACTTGGACCAATATGACAGATCAGATATAGCTTTGCACTTGTGCGCCGTGTACTGATGTCAATAAACAATTGTGATAGTCTCTCGAGTGAGGCCACCAATCAGGCAGGCTGAGTGGCAATATAGGAGAACCCTGCTCTTCCACCCCCTCTCCCCTCACCCTCAGTCACAGAATCATACAACACAGAAGGAGGCCATTCGGCCCATCATGCCTGTGCCGGCTCTTTGAAAGAACAATCCAATTAGCCCCATTCCCCTGCTCATTCCTCATAGCCCTGCATTTTTTTTTCTTCTCAAGTATTTATCTAATTCCCTTTCAAAAGATACTATTGCATTTGATTCCACCACCCTTTCAGGCGGTGCATTCCAGATCATAACAACTACCTGTGTAAAAATATTTCTCCTCATTTCCCTCTGGTTCTTTTGTCAATTATCTTAAATAATTGGTTATTTGGTTATCCATCCTCCCGCCAGTGGAAACAGTTTGTCCCGATCTACTCTATTAAATCCCCTCAGAATTTGAACACCTCTACTAAATATCCCCTTAACCTTCCCTGCTCTAAGGAGAACTATCCCAGATTCTCCACATAACTGAAGTTCTTCATCCCTGGTACCATTCTAGTAAATCTCCTCTACACCCTCTCCAAGGCCTTGACATCCTTAATGATTTGTTGCGTAAAAACATGTCTCCTCATCTCCCCTCTGGTTCTTTTGCTAATTATCTTAAAATATCTCACGCAACAAGCTTTTTATACTGAATGAGACAGTGTCACTAATGTGGGACATGGGCCAAATGAAATATCCTCAGCTCATAGTCCTCGCTCCCCCCAGAGCTTGTACACAGCACATTAGTACTGTTACTTAAATAACAGATGATATATTGTATGGCCTGAAGTTGCTGGGAACTCACGTTGTAGTAATAATGTGTTGGCAGATTTTTCTGTTACTGTTGCAACTAATGGGTTGTTAATCCTTCAACAATAACTTTTTGTGTGATTCAGGCACAGGTGGATTTTAAATAACAAGCTTCAATACATTTACTCACAACAGTATTATAATTATAATACAACTGTCTTCAGATTACATTAAATCACAAGCAAGTAATTCAACCTGGTTCCCATGGATCCAAGACAATCAGACTTGGCCTCCGTAGGCTGCCTGGGGCGGTTCCCTTCCGACTTTCCTCTCGAGAGCTGTAACCTTTGGGAGGGAGCATGCCCTATCTTTATTCTATTTGGCTGCTCTGTTCTGTAGGTATGTTCTAGCCTCATCTTCCAGTCATAAGTCATCCCACTGTGCTGACGCCACATTAGCAACTCAAGATAAGCTGTTTTATGTAACATAACTAATGACCTCAACCTTCATCTCTGTTTACAAGCTGTTTGTTTCTCTTAGGAATGTGTCGGCCCTTGGTAACCACATCCCTTATTTTGGTGTAGATCATCTTCTGATGTTAGCATGTCTCCATAAATTTTACTTGTGTAAGAAATCTTTCAGTGTTATTCGAGATGGGATGCTTGGCTATTCCTAGTTTAAACCATAGTCTTACAGTCCCTCCTCTTGAACCTGAATGAAACCACAATAGTTCACTTTTCACTTTATCCCCCAACTTTTTTTCTTGGCTGCCTAAGGTAATCTTGTGCTTACATTTTATCAATATTAGGTTTACATAGACATATGCATATAGCTTCTCAGTTTCATTTGTTAATATTACACATCATGATATAGACAAAGAAAATCATAATATAAGTGCAGAAAACTACAGTGTACCATATTATCAAGAAATCATGGACTTTAATTATTCTCCAGCTCTCCTTCCACTAATATCCATCTTGTAGCTATTTTTGCCAAGTATTATTTCACCTGAGCCCAGCTTCATTGTTAACTGAAAGGAACCTAATCTTGAAATTTGGAAATCCATTTTCTATATCCCTCTTTACTTTAATTTCAACCCCTCTGATAGGTACCAGTGTTTCCAAATTGTTCATTAATTAGTCAATTTCTCTACAGAGCATGTGTCAGTGCCTTGTTTAAAAGGTTTTCTCACTCTCCTGAGCTACATTAACCATTTCATGTCGTGCTGTTGTCAAGTAACTGAGCATGTCTGAGACCCGTTCTTCAGTGCATCTTTATCACGCATTTCCACTTACAAGTTGCCTCACACCCAACATATCACAGGTCATTTTCTGCTGGCCAGTTTCTTTTTCCTCATGTTACTGGTAAATGTGTTTTCCATGGTACACTTCATATATCCAGTAAGATTCAATTCTATAAGAGCAACTGCTCTGTTTGAAGAGTGGTTCCAATAGCTCACCAGGCTGTAGGTCTTTGTAATCATGTTCTTCATCCTGGTCTCCATTTTCATTTGATGGCAATATACATGTGTACCTTTCATGTCCACTGTTGCCATTCTTGGGCTTTCAAGGTATCTTATCAAAAGATCGGGGAGGTGGGGGGGGAATCTGGAGGTCTTTGCTTATCTCCCCCTGCAAAGTCCTGATGACTCGGGTAGTGGCCAGGCTATCGAATGCTGTTTTCTCATTGTTCAGTATAGGCAAGGACACAAATATCTCCAAGGGAAAGCTATCAATTAACTACTCTCAACTACATTTTCCTGACTTTCACTAGATTGT
This sequence comes from Heptranchias perlo, assembly GCF_035084215.1. Classification (NCBI taxonomy): domain Eukaryota; kingdom Metazoa; phylum Chordata; class Chondrichthyes; order Hexanchiformes; family Hexanchidae; genus Heptranchias; species Heptranchias perlo. The sequence continues at coordinate 14,351,017 of NC_090338.1, read as the reverse complement.
ATATTTATATCAGATTGATATCATTTGGTAAACAATGCCCAGGTGATTTATTTACCCATAATCACCCAAGACGATGACTTTAGAAAAATTGATGGTGTAATTTCTCTGTTTCTATCTTATATCCTCAATCACTTCCTCTCATCCAATTTTACACATCCCATTATATTACCATTTTATCTCATTCATGAGCCCTGGAGGAACTTTACTGTCCCATACAATATTTACAGTCTGGTCCAATATATCAATTCAATTTTTTGTTTATTTTATTTAAATTCTTCTTGGACCACTTTTAATTTCCCAAACTATTGTGTTACATTGTGCCTGTGTCGATTCTATCATTTCAAAATTATCCCAATTCCAGAGAGCAGGATTGTTGGACTGACAGGTCTTGTCAATTTACAATTTTATTTTCCCCCCCAAAATACTTTCTTCCTTGATACACAACATTGGACAGGAACCATTTTGACTCGGCTCTGTTTATTTAAAAATATAATTTGATTGCCCCCTTAAACTACATGTAAATTTTCCCTCCTCGAGTGCTTGAACAGCATCTCATATCAATTTATCTCATCAATTCCAATTTCAGAAACAAATTATGTCCTGGCTTTGTGGTTTTACAATAGAGAGAGAAGTGCTTGTAATTACTCCTGGATATATCTCCCCTGCACCCCTCACCCCAACACCCTTTAAGCACTCTATCTCGGAAAATAAATGAAAATCAACTTGGTTTAATTCTGAAGGCTTTTCCTTCTCTATGTAATTTTGAATTTTTGATAGGGCTTAAGTCTTGATCCAAAACATCACCAGGCTGTGACATGTGATATTTGCCGATGTCTGCAGATAAGGTCTTAAATTCTTAACACCACTGGATCGTTTCCTGCACCAACACTTTTGCAGTCCCGAAAACTATGGTCCCCTGATTTAAAAGATCTTACAACAACAAATTATAATCCAACAATTTTATTTTAAAATCACAAGCTTTTGGAGATTATCTCCTTCGTCAGGTGATTATCTCCTTCGTCACTCACCTGACGAAGGAGATAATCTCCGAAAGCTTGTGATTTTAAAATAAAATTGTTGGACTATAACCTGGTGTTGTAAGATTCCTTACATTTGTCCACCCCAGTCCATCACCGGCATCTCCACATCATGATTTAAAAGAAACACAGAAAATTCACTGTGGCTCTTCTTGAGAGCCCAGGGGATTAAAAATAAAAAACAATTCATTAATTTTCTTCTGTCACCCTTTATCCTGAGACCAGAGAGGAATCCACGCAAGCTTCCGTGAATGAATCTAATTACCTCACTCCAGGGGGAATAGTCAGCGAAGGGAGCATAAAAATGATGCCCAATATTTCCTTCAATCATGTGGGGAAATATCCACTTAATTAAGAAATTTATTTCAAATAATTGCAAAAATTGTTGCTCGGCGAATTAAAAATAGATGTTCGTGTCCTTGGAAGGGGTTAACATTTTTGCAGAAAAATAAACAACTCACACAGGGTGTGTCAATGCAGCCTTCACATAAATTAAAAAAAAAACATGGGGCATGATTTGAACGTTGAAAAACAGATGGGTTGGAGGCGAGGGGCATTCAAAATTGGAACCATTTCGGACCCGCCCCCAACCCACCTTCAACCTGCCCATTTCCCATTTTCACCGGGGCAGGAGGAGGGGCGGGCGGCCAATCCGTTCCCAGGAGGCAGGTTGGTCACTAAAACCTTTCAAGGAGGCAGCGGGCCTCCATTTTTGCCGATTTTGCAATTACAACCCCTGGGGGCCAGGATTCTCGGGCCTTCTCCTTCACGCCATGTGAAAGGAGGCAAGAACGTCCAAAACTGCAGGTAAGTGCCTTTCTGGCACAGCTCGTGGGCCCGGAGGAGCAGGAATGCTTCCCCCAGGCCCAACAAGCCGACCTGCAGTGACCTTCCAATGATCGCGGACACCCCTCGGATCTCCGACACCCCCCCAATGATCGCGGAGCCTCACGATAAACCCTGACTCCCGCCAATGATCGCGGACCCCTGCGATGACCTCCGTTTCTGGCAACCCCTCCCGTGACTGATCCCCAATCCCTCCCCCCTTAAATGACTCCCCCCATGACCCCCATGCCCACCAGTGCCCCCATGCCCATCAGTGCTACATTCCCACCCTTGCCCCTGTACCCACCCATGCCCCACGTGCCCACCCATGCCCACCCCCATCTGTACAATCAAAGACTTACCTGTAGACTTACCTGAACATGTCCTCTCCCTGGCTGCTCTCCCATCCGACTGAGGCCAGCTTCTCAATCAAGCTGGCCAGTCAGTCAGCAAACCAACAACAACAAAAATAAAAGACTAAAGGACTTCCAGGTGTTGGCCAGGGGCTGCAGAAAACTACTGAGTTTATTTCGAATTGCTAACACTCAGGCAAAGAGACTAACTTTTGAACTGAAGTGACCTGGAGTTCAGTCACTGGTCTGAGCTGGCCGGAACCGGTTTGAATTAGTTACGCTTCTAAGGGACAAAGGAGATGTGATGAGACACCAGTCCTTATTTAGAAAAGGAGTAATGAGGAGATGCTACCTAACTCCTTGGAACAGAGCCAATCAGGGGATGACACTGACCACTCGAGGAGCTTCAAGCCAACAGGAGAAAGACAGCCTCATTCGAAAAGACAGGCTTGGAGTTAAAACTGGAGAATTGCAGGCTTGGTGGCATTGTGTGCGAAACTCCGGAGACTAACCATCGCGAAAGTGGGAGACCCTACGTCAGGGACGTAGAGACTACGTCAGGGACGTAGAGACGACGTCAAGAGAGAGAGAACGGAATGGTTGGCCAGAGTCAGCTCTCCTTTCCGGGTAATATAATATCCTTTCTATTCTGTGACCACTCAGGAAGTGTTAATCAGAGAAATCTAATGGGTGTGCGTTTAAATCATAGTTTGAGTATAAAACTATATTACCTGCTGTAAACTGCATGCCGATATCTTTTTTTTTTATTCGTTCATGGGATGTGGGCATCGCTGGCGAGGCCGGCATTTATTGCCCATCCGCAATTGCCCTCGAGAAGGTGGTGGTGAGCCGCCTTCTTGAACCGCTGCAGTCCGTGTGGTGACGGTTCTCCCACAGTGCTGTTAGGAAGGGAGTTCCAGGATTTTGACCCAGCAACAATGAAGGAACGGCAATATATTTCCAAGTCGGGATGGTGTGTGACTTGGAGGGGAACATGCAGGTGGTGTTGTTCCCATGTGCCTGCTGCTCTTGTCCTTCCAGATGGTAGAGGTCGCGGGTTTGGGAGGTGCTGTCGAAGAAGCCTTGGCGAGTTGCTGCAGTGCATCCTGTGGATGGTACACACTGCAGCCACTGTGCGCCGGTGGTGAAGGGAGTGAATGTTTGGGGTGGTGGATGGGGTGCCAATCAAGCGGGCTGCTTTATCTTGGATGGTGTTGAGCTTCTTTAGTGTTAATGGAGCTGCTCTCATCCAAGCAAGTGGAGAGTATTCCATCACACTCCTGACTTGTGCCTTGTAGATGGTGGAAAGGCTTTGGGGAGTCAGGAGGTGAGTCACTCGCCGCAGAATACCAAGCCTCTGACCTGCTCTTGTAGCCACAGTATTTATATGGCTGGTCCAGTTAAGTTTCTGGTCAATGGTGACCCCCAGGATGTTGATGGTGGGGGATTCGGTGATGGTAATGCCGTTGAATGTCAAGGGGAGGTGCTTAGACTCTCGCTTGATGGAGATCGTCATTGCCTGGCACTTATCTGGCGCAAATATTACTTGCCACTTATGAGCCCAAGCCTGAATGTTGTCCAGGTCTTGCTGCATGCAGGCTCGGACTGCTTCATTATTTGAGGGGTTGCGAATGGAACTGAACACTGTGCAGTCATCAGCGAACATCCCCATTTCTGACCTTATGATGGAGGGAAGGTCATTGATGAAGCAGCTGAAGATGGTTGGACCTAGGACACTGCCCTGAGGAACTCCAGCAGCAATGTCCTGGGGCTGAGATGATAGGCCTCCAACAACCATTACCATCTTCCTTTGTGCGAGGTATGACTCCAGCCACTGGAGAGTTTTCCCCCTGATTCCCATTGACTTCAATTTTACTAGGGCTCCTTGGTGCCACACTCGGTCAAATGCTGCCTTGATGTCAAGGGCAGTCACTCTCACCTCACCTCTGGAATTCAGCTCTTTTGTCCATGTTTGGACCAAGGCTGTAATGAGGTCTGGAGACGAGTGGTCCTGGCGGAACCCAAACTGAGCATCGGTGAGCAGGTTATTGGTGAGTAAGTGCCGCTTGATAGCACTGTAGATGACACCTTCCATCACTTTGCTGATGATTGAGAGTAGACAGATGGGGCGGTAATTGGCCGGATTGGATTTGTCCTGCTTTTTGTGGACAGGACATACCTGGGCAATTTTCCACATTGTCGGGTAGATGCCAGTGTTGTAGCTGTACTGGAACAGCTTGGCTAAAAGCGCAGCTAGTTCTGGAGCACAAGTCTTCAGCACTACAGCTGGGATGTTGTCGGGGCCCATAGCCTTTGCTGTATCCAGTGCACTCAGCCGTTTCTTGATATCACGTGGAGTGAATCGAATTGGCCGAAGACTGGCTTCCGTGATGGTGGGGATATCGGGAGGAGGCCGAGATGGATCATCCACTCGGCACTTCTGGCTGAAGATGGTTGCAAACTCTTCAGCCTTGTCTTTTGCACTCTCATGCTGGACTCCGCCGTCATTGAGGATGGGGATGTTTGCAGAGTCTCCTCCTCCCGTTAGTTGTTTAATTGTCCACCCCCATTCACGACTGGATGTGGCAGGACTGCAGAGCTTTGATCTGATCTGTTGTTTGTGGAATCGCTTAGCTCTGTCTATAGCATGTTGCTTCCGCTGTTTAGCATGCATGTAGTCCTGAGTTGTAGCTTCACCAGTTTGGCACTTCATTTTTTGGTACGCCTGGTGCTACTCCTGGCATGCTGTTCTACACTCCTCATTGAACCATTGGTAATGGTGGAGTGAGGAATATGCCGGGCCATGAGGTTACAGATTGTGCTGGAATACAATTCTGCTACTGCTGATGGTCCACAGCGCCTCATGGATGCCCAATCTTGAGCTGCTAGATCTGTTCTGAATCTATCCCATTTAGCATCATAGTAGTGCCACACAACACGTTGGATGGTGTCCTCAGTGCGAAGACGGGACTTCATCTCCACGAGGACTGTGCGGTGGTCACTCCTACCAATACTGTCATGGACAGATGCATTTGCGACAGGTAGATTGGTGAGGATGAGGTTAAGTAAGTTTTTCCCTCGTGTTGGTTCGCTCACCACCTGCCGCAGACCCAGTCTGGCAGCTGTGTCCTTCAGGACTCGGCCAGCTCGGTCAGTAGTGGTGCTACTGAGCCACTCTTGGTGATGGACATTGAAGTCCCCCACCCAGAGTACATTTTGTGCCCTTGCTACCCTCAGTGCTTCCTCCAAGTGGTGCTCAACATGGAGGAGGACTGATTCATCAGCTGAGGGAGGGCGGTAGGTGGTAATCAGCAGGAGGTTTCCTTGCCCATGTTTGACCTGATGCCATGAGATTTCATGGGGTCCAGAGTCAACGTTGAGGGCCACTCCCTCCTGACTGTATATCACTGTACCGCCACCTCTGGTGGGTCTGTCCTGCCGGTGGGACAGGACATACCCAGGGATGGTGTGCCACATGCCCATCCCATTGTATGGGGATTGGGGTGTGTGGTCGTGTTCGAATGGGGACAGGGACGGTGGGTACGTGCCAGACTAATAACGTTAATAAAGCAAATTGTGAATTAAAAGAGAATTGACTCTTCTCCTCTGTGTACTAAGCCAGTAACCATAACCGGTGACCTCCGGTCAACACAGGAAACCCATACTTCCGGGTTTCCCATCCGCAATTTGACCCCACCCCACCCCCTTCCCGTCTCGGGGTCAAAAACCTGCCCATAGTGTCAGTTCGTTCATCTCAATTTTAGTTAGTCCAACATTTTCAGGTTGTTGCCATAGAGACGGGAGATTGAGTTTCATTTCTTCCACTTTAACGTTCCCCAGCGATGGAAGGAAGTGCCCTGCCTCCGCCACCAGGAAGGCATGGGCGGAGGTGGCCGCGGAGGTTAGCAGCAGGGGCAACACCACAAGAACATGGATCCAGTGTCGCAAGAGATTCAATGATCTCACTAGGTCCGGCAAAGTGAGTACACTAACGCATTCTCCCACACTCCGTCTTCCACATCACCTCAAACACCTCACAACCCCTTCTGCACTGCCACCACAGCGCTCCCGCATCAATCCTCACAGCCACTCAACTATCATCCTCACCGTGCCTGCACGTACCCACCGTCCCTGTCCCCATTCGAACACTACCACACACCCCAATCCCCATACAATGGGATGGCCATGTGGCACACGCATCCTCCCATCCATCTCCCACACGCTCAACCCACCCACACCAATGCTTGAAGCGTCTCACAATGCAATCATCACTCAATCACGCATCTGTGTTTTGCCTTGACAGGAGAAGAGATGCAAGAACGTCCGGGAAAGGGCACGCACCGGAGGGGGCCCGCCACACGAGGTGGTTCTAACGCACGCAGAGCTGGACGCCTTGGAGATCAGCCACACGCTGCATTGCCTGTCCGTGGTGGATGGCGAGGCTGGGGCTGCAGAAACGTCCGGTAACGGAAAGCTGACACTCAGCACTCATGATCGCGAATGACCTTAGCATCACTTGGCATCTGCCGTACCTCAACATTTGTCCACATACCTGATATTGCCCTTTGTTCTCTTGCAGGGCCGTCTGCGAACACCGTGTCTGTGGAGGGCGATTCCTCAGAGGACATGCCGGTCTCTGAGGGTCCATCGTCACATATGAGCCAAGCATCCACCAGTGCAGATACACACACCTCGGTGGGTCCCCCTCCTCAATTAGTTGGGATTGCACATGGTGAGTCACCGCGCACATGTGAGCACGAGCAGACCCTGGTGGCAGGGGCAGCCGCGGAGGGTCCGCGTCGGTGGGAGCACTCTTCTCCAGGCTCTGCTCAGCCGGACCCAGATGCTGAACCCAGGGGGCCTCCAGTCTAAAGGAGAGTCGTCGAGGGGCACCAGCACATTGCCGAGGTACTGGAAGAGGTGCCACGCGCACTCTCCACAATCGCGCAGGTGATGGAGGAGTCCAACTCCTGCATGAGGGCAATGGTGGCACAAGTACAGGAGGGTATCCGCGAGATAATGTCGTGGGTAGGTGTGGGAACGTCTGCGGTGGAGGAAAGGATAGCCTCCGTCGAGCGTCACGCACAGCTCAACATTGAGTCCATCCAGGCCCTGACAACGGCTGTTCGGATTCAGGGTGAGCAACATTCTGCCGCCATAAACACGCTGACAGATACATTAGAGGTGGCCTTGCAAGGTCTCACACAGGTCATCCAAACTGCCGTCCAGCAGGGTGGAAGGAGTGATGTGGGCCTAGGCCATGAGAGGGAAGATGGTGAACGGGGACATGGAAGTGGGGACGCTACTCAAAGTGCCCCCACGTCTCACCCGTTGCCCCCCTCTCAACCAGTACCCGCAATGGTGCCTCCTCTCCAGGTGGCCGAGTCTGCCCCTGCACAGGTGCAGGAGGAGCAGTCTGTGGAGGTGCCCTCACGGGCACCGAAACCCAGGGGGCGTCGGCCCAAAGCATCTACCCGGTCAGGGCACGAACAAGAGCAACCTGCCACTACCTCTGCTGGAGCCACAGGGGTAGCACCACGTAGGGGTTCCCGCAAACGTAAGGCTAGGGTGTTATGAACACAAAGGGAATGCACCAGGGTGTGTGACAATTTGTTATGTTTTTATTTATAGTCGTTTACTGCACGTACACAATAAACACAATTGTTCTCACCACTACTGCCACCTCTTGTCCATTCTTGAGCGGCTTGTGCAATAGGTCCCTTTCGTGGGGCTCATCATGACGACGAACACCTGGTCCCACCCATTGGGTCACACTACAGTGGGTGCAGGAGTAATGGCACCGCTCTTCTGTGGAGGGGGCTGGTATGGCCGCTCCTCTGTGCACGTGATGAGGTCTGGACGCCTCAGACAGTCTGATGTTAGGAGAACCGTTGACATATGAGTGCCTCCCTGGCCTGACGAGCATCCAGGTGAGCCGGTGTTCGGCCCATGGGTCCTTCCTCCTCCTCTTGCTCCTCCTCCTCCTCCTCCTCATCGTCCTCAATATGGGTGGCGGATGTGCATGGGGCCCCCTCCAGCGGCACCCCTCTCTGTTGTGCCATGTTGTGCAGGGCACAGCAGACAACTATAATTCGTCCCACTCTGAGTGGCGTGTATTGGAGCGCTCCCCCAGAACGATCAAGGCACCTGAAGCGCATCTTGAGCAGCCCTATAGGCTGCTCAATTGTAGACCTGGTAGCAATGTGGCTGTCATTATATCGACGCTGCGGCTCGGTGATGGGGTTCCTCAGAGGTGTCATAAGCCACGTGTGCAGGGGATATCCCTTGTCGCCGACGAGCCAGCCGTTGCCGGTGTTGGGTGAGTGGAAGAGGGGCGGGACGGTGGACTCCCTGAGGACGAAGGCATCGTGGCAGCTGCCAGGGTATCTGGCGCACACGTGTAGGAATCTCTGGCGGTGGTCACAGATGAGCCGGGCGTTCATGGAGTGATACCCCTTCCTGTTGATGAACAGTCCTGGCTCATGTGGAGGTGCCCGTATTGCTATGTGGGTGCAATCGATTGCACCCTGCACCCGTGGGAAGCCAGCCACAGAATAGAATCCAACCGCCCTCTCCATCTGGCTGCGCTCATCCATGGCGAAGTTGATGTAGGTCGAGGCCCTGTGGAACAACCCGTCGGTAACCTGCCTTATGCACTTGTGCGCAGAAGACTGACAGACCCCGGTGATGTCCCCGGTGGCACCCTGGAAGGATCCGGAGGTGAAGAAGTTGAGGGCAGTGGTGACTTTGACGGCGATGGGTAAGAAGATGCTGCTTGGTCCATCCGGGAGCAGCTCGTCATTAAGGAGGCTGCAGATGTCGGCGACTACCTGGCGACTGACTCTGAGCCTCCGTATGCACTGCTCCTCAGAGAGGTCCAGGAAGCTGAGCTTCGGTCTGTGGACCCTGTGGCGAGGGTAGTGCCTCCTGCGACGCATCTCTCTCTGCGGTTGCCCTCCCTCCTGCTGTGCAGGTGGATGTGCCACATCACTGTGTTGTGGGGCTCCACGTGTCTGAGGCGGACGGCGTGGCCTGCGAGGCTGCTGAGGCTGGTGATGCTGTTCGTCCTCCGAGGAGGTCAAGGCGGCCCCCATCTGGAAGGTGTAGGTCTGAGGGGTTCTGCAAAGGTCGGTAAGTGTGTCCTCGCACCGGGGTTGTGGTTCCATGTCGGTGAATCTTCTTGCTAGGAGGAGGGTGGTGGAGGGCAGGCGTTGCCCCATGTGACGGAGTGGCCTCCTGCGTTGGTGAAGGGTCTCCCCCTCCCACCTGTGGAATGCACCTTGGCAGCTGCCACAGGCTGCTGGCTGCAACACGTCCGTTTGAAGTGAGCGTGTTTCCCCCAGTATGGGAAACAGTCTCAGTTCAAGGTAAAATCCCACCCTTCCTAATAAAACAGCTCAATCAGGCCTGTAAACGACCTGAACGAGCAAGATAAATACTTACAAGTGGCATCCCGCTGGCTTTAATTGCCTGCGGGATTCCCACCTGCGGGGTCTGCGCGCGCACGCCGGCGCGTCCGTGGGGAACCCGGAAGTGGGCGGGTTCGAGACGGGATCCGGTCCCGCTCCGGGATTCCCCGATTTTCGGGCCCCCCCCCCAGCCGAGAACGCACCCGATAGCGGGTGGTAAAATCAAGCCCAAAGTCTCAAGCTCACAGTCTGTGTCCTCACCTCTGGGCCCTCCTTCTGGTCGTAACTGGATTTATGGCCCTCACCTAACTTTTAGCCTGGGAGGCCAACAAAGCTCACCCTTGCAATCTGGAAATCATTCTCAGAGATTTTTATTTGAATTCTCTCAGTTTTGGCAGCCTTTTCTTGCCAGTTTTGCCATCCAGAGTTTTGTTAGTGCCTTAAGGCAATTATTTTCAGAACCCCCACCTCTTTCGACATGTTAAGAAGGTGAAAGCATTGTGATGGCCCATCTATCCACTGGGCCTTCTGCTAGTCTTGATTATAATGGATGATTTGGAGGAGGAGCAGAGGGAACAGGCTCATTGCGTAAGACATCATGTCAGAGACTGAACCGATCTTGCTACTACCCCCCCTCACTCCCTTAAGAGGGTGTAGAGGGACATAGAAACATAGAAATAGGAGCAGGAGTAGGCCATTCGCCCTTCGAGCCTGCTCCGCCATTCAATATGATCATGGCTGATCCTTTATCTGAATACCATATTCCCGCTCTCTCCCCATACCCCTTGATGCCTTTTGTGTCTAGAAATCTATCTAGCTCCTTCTTAAATATATTCAATGACTTGGCCTCCACAGCCTTCTGTGGTAGAGAATTCCATAGGTTCACCACCCTCTGAGTGAAGAAATTTCTCCTCATCTCAGTCCTAAATGTGCTACCCCGTATCCTGAGACTGTGACCCCTCAATCTGGACCCCCCAGCCAGGGGAAACATCCTCCCTGCATCCAGTCTGTCTAGCCCTGTCAGAATTTTATATGTTTCAATGAGATCCCCTCTCTTTCTTCTAAACTCTAGTGAATACAGGCCGAGTCGACCCAATCTCTCCTCATACGACAGTCCTGCCATCCCAGGAATCAGTCTGGTGAACCTTCGCTGCACTCTCTCTATGGCAAGTATATCCTTTCTTAGGTAAGGAGCCCAAAACTGCACACAATACTCCAGGTGTGGTCTCACCAAGGCCCTGGATAACTGCAGTAAGACATCCTTGATCCTATACTCAAATCCTCTTGCAATGAAGGCCAACATACCATTTGCCTTCCTAACTGCTTGCTGCACCTGCATGTTTGCTTTCAGTGACTGGTGTACAAGAACACCCAGGTCCCTTTGCACCAAATGTCATTTGAGGCAGGAGCTGTGTGTGTGTGCAAACTGCTCTTCTCCAAGGAAACGATTGGCCAGCTCTGTGAGATGAAGACCTGAGGCCACCCTCTATCTCCCACAGGTCCTTGTCAGTGGCAATGAAGGTGACAATGGGTCTCAATTTCTATGGCACCGGTTCCTTCCAGTCAAGCACTAGAGACCTCTGTAGCATCAGCCAAGAATGCTGTGAGGACCTGCATCAAATTGGTGACAGATGCCCTCTTCTGTAGGGCATCCGACCTCCTTAAATAAGATATATCCACCATTCAAGGGAAAGGGAAGGTCTGCAGGTTTTATAGCAGGTAGTGTGTTTTTTTAAGTGAACCTAGGTCCCTAGTATCGTTAACATTTTCTAATTTCAACGTAATTTAAAAGGGGTAACTAAGCTGAGGCAAGTCATGGCAGCAGACCTCGCACCCGTGATATGCCCCTCCTGCAAGATGTGGGAAGTCATGGACACTACCAGTGTCCCTGCCGACCATGTGTGCAGGAAGTGTGTCCACCTGCAGTTACTGACCGATCGTATCTCGGAGCTGGAGCTGCGGGTGGATTCACTGTGGAGCATCCGCGATGCAGAGAAACTCGTGGATAGCACGTTTAGTGAGTTGGTCACACCGCAGGTAAAGGGTATACAGGCAGGAAGTGAATGGGTGACCACCAGGAAGAGTAAGAGGTGCAGGCAGGTAGTGAAGGGGTCCCCTGTGGCCATCCCCCTCTCAAACAGATATGCCACTTTGGATGCTGTTGGGGGGGATGACTTATCAGGAGAAGGCAGCAGCAGCCAACTTCCTGGCACCACGAGTGGCTCTGCTGCACAGGCTGGGAGGAAAAAGAGTGGAAGAGCTATAGTGATAGGGGACTCAATTGTAAGGGGAATAGACAGGCGTTTCTGCAGCCGCAACCGAGACTCCAGGATGGTGTGTTGCCTCCCTGGTGCAAGGATCAAGGACGTCTCGGAGCGGCTACAGAACATTTTGGAGGGGGAGGGCGAACAGCCAGCTGTCGTGGTGCATATAGGCACCAACGATATAGGTAAAAAAGGGGATGAGGTCCTAAAAGCAGAATATAGGGAGTTAGGAGGTAAATTAAAAAATAGGACCTCAAAGGTAGTAATCTCAGGATTGCTGCCAGTGCCACGTGCTAGTCAGAGTAGAAATAGGAGGATATTTCAAATGAATACGTGGCTAGAGGAATGGTGCAAGGGGGAGGGATTCAAATTCCTGGGACACTGGAAACGGTTCTGGGGGAGGTGGGACCAGTACAAACCGGACGGTCTGCACCTGGGCAGGGCCGGGACCGCTGTCCTAGGAGGAGTGTTTGCTAGTGCTGTTGGGGAGGGTTTAAACTAAAGTGGCAGGGGGTTGGGAACCTGAGCAGGGAGACAGAGGAAAGCGTAACAGGAAGGGACAGAAGGTATGGAGTAATGGGTAAAGTGTTAAAAAAGGAAAAAGCAGGAACTAAGTGTAACAAAACAGATTTGAAAGTTCTTTATCTGAATGCACGTAGCATTCGTAACAAAATGGACGAGTTAACGGCACAAATAACTACGTATGGGTATGATCTTGTGGCCATTACAGAAACATGGCTGCAGGGTGACAACGACTGGGAATTCAATATACCAGGGTATTTGACAATCAGGAAGGACAGGCAGGAAGGAAGGGGAGGTGGGGTGGCTATGTTAATAAAGGAAGGAATCACTGAAATACAGATAAATGATATTGGGACAAAGCATCAAGATAATGAAACAGTTTGGGTGGAGATAAGGAATAATAAGGGGAAAAAAACACTAGTGGGCGTAGTATATAGGCCTCCTAATAGTTGCAACTCTGCTGGAAGAAGTATTAATCAGGAAATAGTCGGGGCATGTAATAAGGGAATAGCTGTAATTATGGGGGATTTTAACTATCATATTAACTGGACAAATCAAATTGGGCAGAGCAGCCTTGAGGAAGAGTTCATTGAGTGCATCAGGGATGGATTTCTTGAGCAGTATGTAACTGATCCTACAAGGGGGCAGGCAACCTTGGACCTGGTCCTGTGTAATGAGTCAGGATTAATTAATAATGTCCTAGTTAAGGATCCCCTTGGAACGAGCGACCGCAACATGGTTGAATTCCATATCCAATTAGAGGGTGAGAAGGTTGATTCTCAAACAAGCGTACTGAGCTTGAATAAAGGAGACTATGATGGTATGATAGCGGAATTGATTAAAGTGGACTGGGAAAATAGATTAAAGTGTAAGACAGTACATGAGCAGGGGTGTTCATTTAGGGAGTTATTTTACAACTTTCAAAATAAATATATTCCACTGAGGAAAAAAGGGTGTAAAAGAAATGACAGCCACCTGTGGCTAAGTAAAGAAATCAAGGATAGTATCCGACTAAAAACAAGGACATATAAGGTAGCCAAACTTAGTGGGAGGATAGAAGATTGGGAAGTCTTCAAAAGACAGCAAAAAGTAACTAAAGGATTGATTAAGAAAGGGAAGATAGATTATGAAAATAAATTAGCAAAAAATATAAAAACAGATAGCAAGAGTTTCTATAGTTATATCAAAAGAAAAAGGGTGGCTAAGGCAAACATAGGTCCTTTGGAGGATGAGACCGGGAATTTAATGGTGGGAAACATGGAGATGGCAAAAATGCTGAACAAATATTTTGTTTCAGTCTGTACGGTAGAGGACACTAAGAATATCCCAACACTGGACAAACAGGGGACTCTAGTGGGGGAGGAGCTAAATACGATTAAAATCACTCAGGAGATGGTACTCAGTAAAATAATGGGACTCAAAGCGGATAAATCCCCTGGACCTGATGGTTTACATCCTAGGGTCTTGAGGGAAGTGGCAGTAGGGATTGTGGATGCTTTGGTGATAGTTTTCCAAAATTCCCTGGACTCAGGAGAGGTCCCGGCAGATTGGAAAACTGCTAATGTAACATCCTTATTTAAAAAGGGTAGTAGGCAGAAGGCTGGAAATTATAGACCAGTTAGCCTAACATCTGTGGTGGGTAATATTTTGGAGTCTATTATTAAGGAGACAGTAACGGAACATTTAGATAAGCATAATTTAATAGGACAAAGTCAGCATGGCTTTATGAAGGGGAAGTCATGCCTGACAAATTTGCTTGAGTTCTTTGAGGATATAACGTACAGTGTGGATAAAGGGGAACCAGTGGACGTAGTGTATTTAGACTTCCAGAAGGCATTCGACAAGGTGCCACATAAAAGATTATTGCTCAAGATAAAGAATCACTGGATTGGGGATAATATTCTGGCATGGGTGGAGGATTGGTTATCGATCAGGAAGCAGAGAGTTGGGATAAATGGTTCATTCTCGGACTGGCAACCAGTAACCAGTGGTGCTCCACAGGGGTCGGTGCTGGGTCCCCAACTCTTTACAATCTATATTAATGATTTGGAGGAGGGGACCGAGTGCAACATATCAAAATTTGCAGATGATACAAAGATGGGAGGGAAAGTAGAGAGTGAGGAGGACATAAAAAACCTGCAAGGGGATATAGACAGGCTGGGTGAGTGGGTGGAGATTTGGCAGATGCAATACAATATTGGAAAATGTGAGGTTATGCACTTTGGCAGGAAAAATCAGAGAGCAAGTTATTTTCTTAATGGCGATAGACTGGAAAGTACTGCAGTACAAAGGGATCTGGGGGTCCTAGTGCAAGAAAATCAAAAAGTTGGTATGCAGGTGCAGCAGGTGATCAAGAAAGCCAATGGAATGTTGGCTTTTATTGCTAGGGGGATAGAATATAAAAACAGGGATATATTGCTGCAGTTACATAAGGTATTTGTGAGACCGCACCTGGAATACTGCATACAGTTTTGGTGTCCACACTTAAGAAAAGACATACTTGCTCTTGAGGCAGTACAAAGAAGGTTCACTCGGTTAATCCCGGGGATGAGGGGGTGGACATATGAGTAGAGGTTGAGTAGATTGGGACTCTACTCATTGGAGTTCAGAAGAATGAGAGGCGATCTTATTGAAACATATAAGATTGTGAAGGGGCTTGATCGGGTGGATGCAGTAAGGATGTTCCCAAAGATGGGTGAAACTAGAACTAGGGGGCATAATCTCAGAATAAGGGGCTGCTCTTTCAAAACTGAGATGAGGAGAAACTTCTTCACTCAGAGGGTGGTAGGTCTGTGGAATTTGCTGCCCCAGGAAGCTGTGGAAGCTGCATCATTCGATAAATTTAAAACAGAAATAGACAGTTTTCTAGAAGTAAAGGGAATTAGTGGTTATGGGGAGCGGGCAGGAAATTGGACATGAAGCTGAGTTTGGATCGGTCAAGGCCCTGTGGGTGGCGGAGAGGGCCCAGGGGCTGAGTGGCCGGGTCCTGCTCCTACTTCTTGTGTTCTTTAGATTTGTGGTTGGGATCAGATCAGCCATGATCTTATTGAATGGCGGAGCAGGCTCGAGGGGCCGATTGGCCTACTCCTGCTCCTATTTCTTATGTTCTTATGTTCTTATGTTCAGCAAAGAGACAGGTCCATCATCTTCCACAGGATTGCTGGCTTCCCCAGGTTGCAGGGGGCTATCGAGGGGACGCACGTGCTGCTGAAGGCTCCGCTTGAGGAACCTGTCACTTTTATCAACAGGAAGAATTATCACGTGCTAAATGTGCTAATTGCCTGTGATGCCCAACAGAGGGTTCTGCATGTTAATACAGAGCATCGGGGAAGATCTGACGACACTTTTGTTCTTCGCCATTTCAACATTCCTGACTGATTCAGCAGAGAGAGACGAGGTGGTGGATGGATCTTGGGGGACTGAAGCCGTGGCTGAAGACACCATTCTGCATCACCAACAACGCAGCATACAAAAGTGCCGACGCAGCAAGTGGTGGAGAGGACCAAAGGGGGTGCTTTAAGAACGCTTCCGATGCTTGGACAGGTCGGGTGGACGGGTGGGGTGGGGGCAGTGTTCTACAATAAGCCCCTGTTTCAATGTTTGTGGTGATCTGCTGTGCATTGACTGTGGGAAGGGCTCACCCTTGACTTGGCAGAGATGCCCGTGGAACCGAAGGATCTCAACCCACATGACCCTGGGCCCGTGGGTGGTGGCCTCCCGGAGGAAGGAATGGCAGCAATGGCCAGGGTGGCCAGGGAGCAGTTGGTGGCTCAGGTGTTTGGACAATGATAACTCCCTCCAGGATCCAGTTCTCCTGTTTTGCAAATAAGGCTTTAAGGACCTGTGAGTCCTGCAGTCATAGGCGGGGCCTAAATTCGGTGGCCTCAATTAATAACTTCCAGATTTGGCGACCGGCTTGTCTGTGCGGCAAATGGTGAAGTAGTACCGGGGAAGGTGGACTTCTTTGGTTGTCGGTGGCAGTCCACACTTAGGACCACCACTTCATCTGCAAAACAAGAGAACTATGTAATTACTTTGAATATGCCATGATTACAATTCTTAAACAAAAACTAAGCAGCTTCTCTGATGACTCTGTTGTCAAAAGCATGGCCCACTATGGAACTAAGATGAACAAACCAGGTGTGATCTGGCTTTGATGGACCAGCTGGCATTTTCCTGCCTGTCATTTTTGTATGTTCATCAGTGTGACCGAAGACAACAATTCCTCCCAGTTAGAAAATTTCTTCTATGAGTCTGTATATCAGACACTTTGGGCCCGATATTACCAGGGCGGCGGGTTCGCGGCGGGGGGACGATTGGGCGCGTGGGTAATGCGCCCGGTGAAATCAGTCTGCCCCGCGCGCAATCGCAGCCTAATTGGATCCACTTACCTCTTGTTCCGGGTTTCCCACTGCTGAGCTGCGCGGCGGGCGGACTGCGCATGCGCAGTAAGGTCTGTCAACTGGAGGAGCTCTATTTAAAGGGGCAGTCCTCCACTGACTGATGCTGCAAGAAATAGGAAAAATTACAGCATGGAGCAGCCCAGGGGGAAGGCTGCTCCCAGGCTGAATGATGCCTCACTCCAGGTATCATTGGATGGGGTGAGGAGGAGGTGGAGGACAGAGATCATCCCCCCGGCGGGCGGGAGGAAGCGGCCTGCCTCTGCCACCAAGAAGGCCTGGCTCGAGGTGGCAGAGGAGGTCACCTGCACCACCAACATATCGCCCACCTGCATACAGTGCAGGAGGCGCTGCAATGACCTAAGTAGGTCTGCCAAAGAGAGGACACTTACTCATTCCCCTACACTCCGTCTGCCACATCACCGCCCCCACCCCACATCTCCTTCAGCACTGCCAAAACTACTCTTTCACATCACCACTCACACCCGCTCAAACCTCATCCTCATCTTACCTGCACTTACTTACCTCGCCAGTACTCATCCCGCCACTACCACTCAACTCAATCCTCATACAATCTCATGGCTCTATCTCATACTCACCCTCTCATGCATCTCTTTCACAGTCAGCCTCACTCAACCTGCCACTACCTGTGCTGCAGCCACAGGGCATGCATCACATATGTGCAGTAGGAAGCGTAAGGCAAACGTGTCATGAGCATGAAGGGGATGCACAAGGGTGTTTGAGGGTTTGTCATGGTTTTTACTTATATTTAATTTCTGATCAACTCACATCACATATTATATTGCCCCCACTACTGCCACGTCTTTGCAAATCTTGTCTGGTTTGTGCAATAATGCCCTTTCCTGAGGATCACGATGAAGACCCACAACTGATGACACCCATTGTGTCATTGCAGAGTGGGTGTAGGTGTATTTGCAGGGCTCTTTTGTGCAGACGACTGAGAGACGTCGGCGATGTCCCCGGTGGCACCCTGGAAGGATGCGAAGGAGAAGTTGTTGAGGGCAGTGGTGACTTTGACAGCGACAGGTAAGAAGATGGTGCTCGGGCCAGCCGGGAGCAGCTCGGCATCATAGAGGCTGCAGATATCCACGACTACATGTCGAGTGACTCTGAGCTTCCGTGTGCACTGCTGCTCAGAGAGGTCCAGGAAGCTGAGCTTCGGTCTGTGGACCCTGTGGCGAGGGCAGTGCCCTCTGCGATGCATCTCTCTCTGCGGTTGCCCTCCCTCCTGCTGTGCAGGTGGATGTGTCACAGCACTGTGTTGTGGAGCTCCATGTGTCAGAGGTGGACGGCGTGGCCGGCGAGGCTGGTGATGCTGTTTGTCTTCCGAGGAGGTCATGACTGCAGCTACGGCGGCCCCCATCCGGAAGATGTACATCTGAGGGGGTCCGCAAGGTAGGTACATGTCTCTGGACCCCGGGGTAAGTGAGCAAGTTGGTGAATTTTATTGTTAGGAGGAGGGTGGTGGAGGCCAAATTTTATCCAAAGTGACAGAGTGGCCTCCTGCAATGAGTGAGGGTCTCCCCCCACCACCTGTCAAATGGACCTTTGCAGCTGGCTCACGCTGATGGCTGCAACACGTCCATTTGAACTGGGAGTGTTTCGCCCAGTGCGCAAAACAGTCCCAGTTGTTTGTAAAATCCCACCCCTCATAAAATATCTCATTAATCAGGTCTGTAAACGACCTGAAATACCAAAATAAATACTTTAAGTGGCACCCCGCTGGCTTTAATTGCCGGCGGGAGTCCCAAATGCGGGGGCTGCGCGCGCATGTCAGCGCTTCAGTGGGAAACCCGGAAGTGGGCGGGTTGGAGCCGGGCTCCCGCCCCGCCCCGGGATTCCCCGATTTTCAGAGCCCCCCCGCCATGAACGCACCCGATCGCAGGTGCTAAAATCGACCCCTTTATTTGCATTTGCAATGAATGGGATTGGATGGGTTTAGCAGTTTCTTGTACTTGCCCTGGAAAAATGGGGGCTACAAATAGTTCAAAGGGGGCTCGCATCAGTGGTACCCAAAAAACCCGAAGAGCTCTCTTCCTTGAGCCATTTTTTTATCGTAATTATAA
Organism: Heptranchias perlo; assembly: GCF_035084215.1. Taxonomy (NCBI): domain Eukaryota; kingdom Metazoa; phylum Chordata; class Chondrichthyes; order Hexanchiformes; family Hexanchidae; genus Heptranchias; species Heptranchias perlo. The sequence continues at coordinate 14,332,120 of NC_090338.1, read as the reverse complement.
GTAAACAATAATTAACACTTAGGGCTCGATTTTCGCACCCGCGTTCGGGTGCGTTCGTGGCAGGGGGGCTACAAAAATCGGGGAATCCCGGAGCGGGTCGGGAGACCGGCTCCAAGCCGCCCCATTTCCAGGTTCCACACTGATGCGCTGACATGCGCGCGCAGCCCCCGCATGTGGGACTCCCGCCGGCAATTAAAGCCAGCGGGTTGTCACTTAAGGTAATTGAACAGGTACTTCAGGTTGTTTACAGACCTGATTGACCTGTTATTTTAGGAGGGATGGGATTTTGCAACTGACTGGGACTGTTTCCCGTACTGGGGAAACACTCCCAGTTGAAATGGACGTGTTGCAGCCATCAGCCTGTGGCAGCTGCAAAGGTCCATTTGACAGGTGTGGGGGGGGAGACCCTCACTCATTGCAGGAGGCCATTCTTTCACTTTGGACAAAGTTTGGCCTCCACCACAATCATCCTGACAATCAAAGTCACCAACTTGCACACTTACCCCGGGGACCAGAGACATGTACCTACCTTGCGGACCCCCTCAGATGTACATCTTCCGGATGGGGACCGCCGTAGCTGCAGTCATGACCTCCTCGGAGGGCGAACAGCTTCACCAGCCTCGCCGGCCACGCCGTCCACCTCTGACACATGGAGCTCCACAACACAGTGCTGTGACACATCCACCTGCACAGCAGGAGGGAGGGCAACCGCAGAGAGAGATGTGTCGCAGAGGGCACTACCCTCGCCACAGGGTCCACAGACGGAGGCTCAGCTTCCTGGACCTCTCTGAGCAGCAGTGCACATGGAGGCTCAGAGTCACTCGACATGTAGTCGTGGACATCTGCAGCCTCCTTCATGCCGAGCTGCTCCCGGCTGGCCCGAGCACCATCTTCTTACCTGTCGCTGTCAAAGTCACCACTGCCCTCAACAACTTCTCCTCCGCATCCTTCCAGGGTGCCACCGGGGACATCGCCGACGTCTCTCAGTCGTCTGCACAAAAGAGCCCTGCAAATACACCTACACACACTCTGCAGTGACACAATGGGTGTCATCAGGTGTGGGTCTTCATTGTGATCCGCAGGAAAGGGCATTATTGCACAAACCAGACAAGATTCGCAAAGATGTGGCAGTAACGGTTCCAATATAATATGTGATGTGAGTTGATCAGAAATTAAATATAAGTAAAAACCGTGACAAACCCTCAAACACCCTTGTGCATCCCCTTCATGCTCACGACACGTTTGCCTTACGCTGCCTACTGCACATATGTGATGCATGCCCTGTGGCTGCAGCACAAGTTGTGGCAGGTTGAGTGAGGCTGACTGTGAAAGAGATGCATGAGAGGGTGAGTATGAGATAGAGCCATGAGATTGTATGAGGATTGGGTTGAGTGGTAGTGGCGGGATGAGTACTGGCGAGGTGAGTAAGAGCAGGTAAGATGAGGATGAACTTTGAGTGGGTGTGAGGAGTAATGTGATAGAGTAGTGTTGGCAGTGCAGAACGAGATGTGGGGTGGGGGCGGTGATGTGGCTGACGGAGTGTAGGGGAATGAGTCAGTGTACTCACTTTGGCTGACCTATTTAGGTCATTGCAGCACCTCCTGCACTGTATGCAGGTGCGCGATATGTTGTTGGTGCAGGTGACCCCCTCTGCCACCTCAAGCCAGGCCTTCCTGGTGGCAGAGGCAGGCCACTTCCTCCCGCCCGCCGGGGGGAAGATCTCTGTCCTCCCCCTCCTCCTCACCCCATCCAATAGGAGCTGGAGTGAGGCATCATTCAGCCTGGGAGCAACCTTCCCCCTGGGCTGCCTCATGCTGTAATTTTTCCTATTTCTTGCAGCATCAGTCAGTGGAGGACTGCCCCTTTAAATAGAGCTCCTCCAGCTGACAGACCTTACTGCGCATGCGCAGTCCGCCCGCCGCGCAGCTCAGCAGCGGGGAACCCAGAAGAACAGGTAAGTGGATCCAATCAGCCTGCGATTGCGGGCGGAGCAGTCTGATTTCACCGGGCGTTCGCCCCCCCGCCGCGAACCCGCCGCCATGGTAATATCGGGCCCTTAGTTAATTTATGTAAAAAGAGTCAATAGCATGATATACCTTAGGAATGTTTAGATGTGAATTGAAACTAATGAAATAATCGTGTCATTCTTACACATGCATGCATCACAGTTTACTGCGAATCTGAATCTTAGCAAAAGAAAAAAAACCTTATTTTCTGCATTAATTGGCTCTAATCAGGGAAACATAAGAGAAATCATAATGACAGTGAGTAGGAGGAATAGACATGTAAACCTGCTGTAGCAAGATCTATTCTTCTGAGTTTCGGTGATGTACTGGGAGTTCTGAGCTTCCTCTGACCCATTTGACATATTTCTTGGCAGCACTTGATGTAGTGGGTGCCAAATGAAAAGTTCCATTCCTCAGCACTGTCACACTGTCATCTCTTGGCTTAAGAAGCAAACCTGCAAATGGAGATGTATTAATTCAGGAAACTTAAAAGGGAACTCATTGCTCATTAGATGTCTGAGCAGATGAGTGTTTTCACCAAGGAACAGTGAAAGGATCAGAGACAGGTACAAAATCAATATTTGCATATTTTAAAACGATTATTAATCGGAAAAAGTATCTTATTATTAATCTTTTGGGGCATCTTGAGAAACTTGATATCATCTTGTGCCAGATCACTAATTTTTTAAATATTGTACAGAAATCTAGTCTTGCCCAAAATCTGCAGGCATATGGGGCTTCAATTACTCAGAGAGAGATAATTCTGAGGGATTTCCAGCAGTTTAGACAGTTGGTCAAATGTTCTGAAATGAAACTACTCTCTCTATTTTATCTGAAGAAACACAGGGACTGATTCAGTTATTGGAGCATGGTCGGAGATGGATTGTTTGTCTGGCCAAATCATTTCAAAGACATTCTCTAGGATGATACCAAGGATGAAAGGCAAACTGGCACTATAAACTGGCACTATAAATTGGCACTATAAACTGGCACTATAAATTGGCACTATAAACTGGCACTATAAACTGGCACTATAACTCTACCGGCTCTGCGTTGCTCTAAGTATATACCCAGACCAGCAATATAACTACTCACAGGCACTGCAATGGAATAAGAAACAGCAGAAAACTGATTTCAGTTTTAAGATCCCAAAGAAGGTTAATAGGAGATCTGATTAAGATGTTTAAAATTCTCAATGAAACATGGTTGTTCACCTGGCTTGATATTGATAGAGGGGTGAGGGATATGCTGAGCCACGAGGTTACAGATTGCGGTGATATATAATTCTGCTGTTGCCGATGGACCACAGTGCCTCATGGATGCCCAGTTTTGAGCTGCTGGATCCGTACTTGATTCTACAACTTATCACAATAGTAATGCCACATGGCACGATGAAAGACAGGACTTGGTCTCCACAAGGACTGTGCAGTGGTCATTCCTACCAATGCTGTCATTGACATATGCATCTGAGACAGGCAGATAGGTGAGGTTGAGGTCAAGTAGATTACTCCCTCGTGTTGTTCCTCTCACCACTGCAAACTTCTGTGTACAGATTGTCTATGTTACAACAGTGACTGTGCTTCAAAAGCAATTCATTGTCTGTAAAGGACTTTGGAATAGCCTGAGGAAACGTAAGGTACTATAAAATTCAAGTTCTTTCTCTCTTGCTAAACGAAGTGGTAACTTTACCCACTCGGCCATTGGAGGAGCTGAAAATACAAATGATTAATCCCGAGCATGGATCTCAGTGCAAATTCAAGTTGCTGCTCATTAGCAAAATAGATTTTTGAGCTTCCTGGAGAACAAGCCATCTGGGGTTTTTCTTTGTGTATTTAAAATCTACCTTGATAAGCCATGCAAAGTGTCACTTTGAAGTTTTATGTGGAAGGAAATTACTTTGCAAAAGGCTATTAAGAGACAACTTGTTGTGACTGACTCCTAGAGGTTACACTAACATTTGGCAGGAAATAAATGTGAAAAAGAGAGAAACCCCCTAGAACTAGTGGCCTCAGTAGTTAAAGTGAAACAAAGGTGAAAGCATCTGCAGAGAAAATATTTCTTTGCCCATCTGTGAACTCTGTAGACTCGATACTCCCAGCGAAGTTATTTTACATCAGTAGGTGATAAAAGTTTTTAGAAATATTGGCCCCGATGTTTATGGGGAGGGAGCAGAGGGGGAGGGTGGGGGAGGAGGGGAGTCGTACCGGCCAGGAAACCCGGAAACGCGGGTAACCTGGAGGTCCTGCCCGAATTAACCAGCAGGACCTTATTTAATTTTTTTGTCTCTGTTTCCCTGTGTGCAGCCAGAGAGGCTGGCCAGCTTCCGTGCGGGAAGGCCTGCAGCACCAGGCCGCAGCTGGGGAGCAGAGAGGAGGGAGAGACTGTGGAGGTCGGGGGAAATCGTGGGTCGGGGAGGGGAGATCGGATCGAGGGGAGGGAGGCCGATTGCGGTGTGAGGGCGGGTGGTCGACCAATCGTGTTGTTTGCGGGGGGGGGTCACCAGATCGCGGGGAGGGAAGCACATTAGTTTGGGTGGTCCTCAATAAATCAATACATCAATAAATACATCTTGTTACTGACCCATTTCTAAATTAGCTTTGTAGCGGATAAATGAACTAAGCAGAGTCTTGAGAGGTTCAAAGGTCTGAATTAATGAAGCAAGTCATTTTCTCTTGGGAGATAAGGAGAGAGTCATCATCCACCTTATACCACTCCTCTTCCCCCACAATGCTGATCATGGATTGGTATTGTTGGTAGTGTAATAATAATTAAATTACATGGAACAATGTCAAATGAGCAGCTAATGAGAGGCTGGGCATTGATTGAGAGAGCACCCAGAGTGCACCAGTAATAATACGTTGATGGAAATCAAAGTAAAAAGAAATTGTGTGTAAGCCCCTTTTTCAATTATTGCAAGTAGTCGTGGGGGCATTCGACCTGTACTGTCCCATCTTGTTTGACACATTGTGCTTATATCTCTGTGATCTGCATTCTAATGAGTCCAGACAAATGAAGGTACATAGAGGCTAAACTGAATTATACTAGGTAATATTGTCTGGTATCGAAAAGGTGTATACAAAGCACGTGTGATTTCTGTATAAAAATTAGTAGCATTTTTAATGACATATATCTTCATTTTCTTCAACTTTTGTTCCTGTGCTAGCCTTTAGCTGTTATACTTCCAATTCTTTTCTTTGTCCAATAATCAATTCACTGTGAAGCACTTTGGAAGTGATGAGGACATGAATGATGCTATCTAAATGCAAATTCTTTCTTGTTAGAATAGTGCAACAGAAATCCATCCAAATGCATTAAACATTTTACTGATGATAATAATGATGGAGATGATGATGATTTTTGATGATGATACATTGCCCTTGAAGGCTGCAGGTCTTTAAAGCCTGCAGCAGCACGTTATTTCCCACCCTCAGTTGATGAGCTCCCAATCAGAGGCATTTCGAATGCTTGGAGCACACCCACGCTACTTTATGAGGTTGATATCAGAAATGATGGCACAGCTCATAATGTCGGGCAAGTGCCATGTTTGCTGCCGTGTATTTCACATCAGGATTGTGACCGATTGGAAAAATATAGGCTGATGATCTTTTTAAAAAAAAGGGCAATAATCCTGTGCAAATCTAACAAAATTAATCAGATCATTTCACTGAGAAATTGGAAGTTGTGCTCATCAAGTATTCAAAGGGGAGTTTTTGGAGTAGGTTTGATTCGAGAGCAGCAAGCAACACTCTTTAACATGCTTGTCTTTCATGGATACATATTAATAAACCAATAACACAAAGGCTGCAAGTTGTGAAAACTGGGCCTCTTGACGTTTCTTTCTTTCTTAAAAAAAAGAAGGACCTTTCATGACCTCAGGACGTCCCAAAGCACTTTACAGCCAATGAAGTACTTTTGAAGTGTAGTCACTCTTTTTATGTAGGAAACACAACAGCCAATTTGCGCATGGCAAGCTTCCACAAACAGCAATGAGATAATGGGGCCGATTTTAGCACCCGCTCTCGGGTGCGTTCTCGGCGGGGGGGCCTTGAAAATCCCGAAATGGAGGAGCGGGATCGGATCGCGCCTCGATCCTGCCCACTTCCGGGTTCCGCGCTGACGTGCGGGGGTGTGTGCGCAGCCCCCGCTGGTGGAAATCCCGCAGGCAATTAAAGCCAGCGGGATGCCACTTGAGTGTATTTACTTTGGTTGTTCAGGTCATTAACTGACCTGATTAAGGGACTGTGTGTGATTTTGGATAAACATGGGACTGTTTCGCACACCGGGGGAAACAGTCCCAGTTGAAATGGACGTGTTGCAGCCGTCAGCCTGTGGCAGCTGCAAAGGTCCATTTGACAGGTCGGGGGGTGGGGGGGGGAGACCCTCAGCCATTGCAGGAGGCCGCTCTTTCACCTGGGACAAAGTTTGGCCTCCACCACCCTCCTCCTGATGGTCGAAGTCACCAACCTGCACACTTACCCCGGGGTCCGGAGACATGTACCTACCTTGCGGACCCCCTCAGATGTACATCTTGCGGATGGGGGCCGCCGTAGCTGCAGTCATGACCTCCTCGGAGGGTGAACAGCATCACCAGCCTCACCAGCCTCGCCATCCACGCCGTCCACCTCTGACACGTGGAGCTCCACAACAGAGTGCTGTGACACATCCACCTGTACAGCAGGAGGGAGGGCTACTGCAGAGAGAGATGCGTCGCAGAGGGTACTACCCTCGCCACACGTTCCATAGACCGAGGCTCAGCCTCCTGGACCTCTCTGAGCAGCAGTGCACACGGAGGCTCAGAGTCAGTCGACATGTAGCCGTGGACATCTGCAGCCTCTTTCATGCCGAGCTGCTCCTGGCTGGCACGTGCACCATCTTCCTACCTGTCGCTGTCAAAGTCACCACTGCCCTCCCGAACTTCTGCTCCACAGCCTTCCAGGCTGCAGCCGGGGACATCCCCGATGTCTCTCAGTCGTCTGCACAGAAGAGCCCTGCAAATACACCTATACCCACTCTGCAGTGACACACTGGGTGGCATCAGTGGTGGGTCCTCATAGGGATACCCAGGAGCGGGCATTATTCCACAAACCGGTCAGGATTCGCGAAGACATGGCAGTATTGGTGCCAATATAATGTGTGATGTGAGTTGTTCTTTAAGTCAATAGATGTAAGAACCATGACAAACCCTCAAACACCCTTGTGCATCCCCTTCATGCTCACGACATGTTTGTCTTACGCTGCCGACTGCACATATGTGATGCATGCCCTGTGGCTGCAGCACAGGTGGTGGCAGATTGAGTGAGGCTGGCCGTGAGAGAGATGCACGAGAGGGTGAGTATGGGATAGAGCCATGAGATTGTATGAGGATTGGGTTGAGTGGTAGTGGCGGGGTGAGTACTCGCGAGGTGAGTAGGTGCAGGTAAGATGAGGATGAGGTTTGAGTGGGTATGAGGGGTGATGTGACAGAGTAGTGTTGGCAGTGCTGAAGGAGATGTGGGGTGGGGGCAGTGTTGTGGCAGACGGAGTGTAGGGGAATGAGTAAGTGTTCTCACTGTGGCTGACCTACTGAGGTCATTGGAGCGCCTCCTGCACTGTATGCAGGTGGGCGATATGTTGGTGGCGCAGGTGACCTCCTCTGCCACCTCGAGCCAAGCCTTCTTGGTGGCAGAGGCAGGCCGCTTCCTCCCGCCCGCCGGGTGGAAGATCTCTGTCCTCCCCCTCCTCCTCACCCCATGTAATGATACCTGGAGTGAGGCATCATTAAACTGGGAGCAGCCTTCCCCCTGGGCTGCTCCATGCTGTGATTTTTGCTGTTTGTGGCAGCATCTGTCAGTGGAGGACTGCCTCTTTAAATAGAGCGCCTCCAGCTGACAGATCTTACTGCGCATGCGCAGCCCGCCCGACGCGCAGATCAGCATCGGGGAATCCGGAGGAGCAGGTAAGTGGTTCCAATTAGTGTGTTGCCTGCTACGATCGCGCGGGCAACCCACTAATTTCACCGGGCGCGTTTTCAACGCGCCCGCTGGCCCACCCGCCCAGAACCCGCACCCCTGCTAAAATCGGGCCCAATGTCCAGATAATCTGTTTCAGTGATGTGGTTGAGGGATAAATATTGGCCAGGGCACTGGGGAGAAGACCCCTGCGCTTCTTCAAAATAAGTGCCATGGGATCTTTTACATCGACACGAGGGCAGACAGAGCCTCGGTTGCACCGTTAGTGTAAACCTCTTCTGTCTGGCTGTGTACTTCAGTAAAACAAGTAGGTTACTAATTTCAGCTCGACAAGGTGCGACACTTCCAGAATATTCTTAAAACAATGTGTTGGACATTATACATCCTGCTCTGAAAAGTGTTTTCTACTGCGGCTATAGCAACACAAACTTTTGCAAAAGTGTTTTTGCAGGGTCTTGCTTGATTTTTAATATATAATCAGTGAAAATAAAGATTTTAAGCTCACTCTTGTGTGTAAATGTCATAATTTGGTGTGAAACAGTTTAATTACATCATGTATTTGTATGCAGTAAGAGAAGTGTATGTTAATCAAAGTTTTTTGGCAACAATGAACTTTACATGTTACCAAGAATGAATGTATGTACATGTGACCCGAATGATTTAAACCAAGGCATCGTCTGCCCTCTCAGGTGGACGTAAAAGATTCCATGGCACTATTTTGAAGAAGAGTCGGGGAGTTCTCCCCCTTGTCCTGGCCAATATTTATCCTTTAGCCATTATCAAAAAAACCCAGATTATCTGGTCATTGTCGCATTGCTGTTTGTGGGATCTTGCTGTGCGCAAATTGGTTGCTGCGTTTCCTACATTACAGCAGTGATGTATTTTGTTGACTGTAAAGTGCTTTGGGATGTCCTAAGGTCCTAAGGTCGTGCAAGGCGCTATAAAAATGCAAGTCTTTCTTTTAATGTACCTCCGTGATGGGAGATTTATTGAAAATGTGGTGATTACTGTTCCTTGTTTCTGTGCCATTGCCAGCAAGCCTGGTTCAGGTGTGATACTGCAGGTGAATGAGGAAGTCGATGATGTGGACACATTCAGTTAATCAAGCCCCGGTGATCTGCACATTTTACAACACAAATGCACCATCCTCATGACCGTTTCCCATTCCTGTGTTTTTCTGAGCTATTGGGCCCGGGGGACAATTGGGCGTGTGGGGAACACGCCCGGTGAAATCAGTCTGCCCCGCGTGCAATCGAGGCTGATTGGATCCACTTACCTGTTCTTCCGGGTTCCCCACTGCTAAGCTGCGCGGCGGGCGGACTGCGCATGCGCAGTAAGGTTTGTCATCTAGAGGAGCTCTATTTAAAGGGGCAGTCCTCCACTGACTTATACTGCAAGAAATAGGAAAAATTACAGCATGGAGCAACCCAGGGGGAAGGCTGCTCCAGGTTTAATGATGCCTCACTCCAGTTCTTATTGGATGGGGTGAGGAGGAGGGGGAGGACAGAGATCTTCCCCCCGGTGGGCGAGAGGAAGCGGCCTGCCTCTGCCACCAAGAAGGCCTGGCTTGAGGTGGCAGAGGAGGTCACCTGCACCAACAACATATCGCCCACCTGCATACAGTGCAGGAGGCGCTGCAATGACCTAAGTAGGTCAGCCAAAGTGAGTACACTCACTCATTCCCCTACACTCCGTCTGCCACATCACTGCCCCCACCCCACATCTCCTTCTGGACAGCCAACACTACTCTGTCACATCACTCCTCACACCCACTCAAAGCTCACCCTCATCTTACCTGCACTTACTCACCTCGCCAGTACTCATCCCGCCACTACCACGCAACCCAATCCTCATACAATCTCATGGCTCTATCTCATACTCTCCCACTCGTGCATCTCTTTCACGGTCAGCCTCTCTCAACCTGCCACTACTTGTGCTGCAGCCACAGGGCATGCATCACATATGTGCAGTAGGAAGCGTAAGGCAAACGTGTCGTGAGCATGAAGGGAATGCACAAGGGTGTTTGAGGGTTTGTCATGGTTTTTACTTATATTTAATTTATGATCAACTCATATTACATATTATATTGGCACCACTACTGTCACGTCTTTGCGAATCTTGTCTGGTTTGTGCAATAATGCCCTTACCTGAGGATCACAATGAAGACCCACAACTGATGCCACCCATTGTGTCACTGCAGAGTGGGTGTAGGTGTATTTGCAGGGCTCTTTTGTGCAGACGACTGAGAGACGTCGGCGATGTCCCTGGTGGCACCCTGGAAGGATGCGAAGGAGAAGTTGTTGAGGGCAGTGGTGACTTTGACAGCGACAGGTAAGAAGATGGTGCTCGGGCCAGCCGGGAGCAGCTCGGCATGAAGGAGGCTGCAGATGTCCAGGACTACATGTCGAGTGACTCTGAGCCTCCATGTGCACTGCTGCTCAGAGAGGTCCAGGAAGCTGAGCCTCGGTCTGTGGACCCTGTGGCGAGGGTAGTGCCCTCTGCGATGCAACTTTCTCTGCGGTTGCCCTCCCTCCTGCTGTGCAGGTGGATGTGTCACAGCACTGTGTTGTGGAGCTCCATGTGTCAGAGGTGGACGACATGGATGGCGAGGCTGGTGATGCTGTTCGCCCTCCGAGGAGATCATGACTGCAGCTACGGCGGCCCCCATCCGGAAGATGTACATCTGAGGGGTCTCTGGACCCTGGGGTAAGTGTGCAAGTTGGTGAATTTTATTGTTAGGAGGAGGGTGGTGGAGGCCAAACTTTGTCTAAAGTGACAAAATAGCCTCCTGCAATGAGTGAGGGTCTCCCCCCCCAACCTGTCAAATGGACCTTTGCAGCTGCCACAGGCTGATGGCTGCAACACGTCCATTTGAACTGGGAGTGTTTCCCCCAGTACGGGAAACAGTCCCAGTTGTTTGGAAAATCCCACCCCTCCTAAAATATCACGTTAATCGGGTCTCTAAACGACCTGAAATACCTAAACAAATACCTTAAGTGGCACCCCACCGGCTTTAATTGCCAGCCGCAGTCCCACATGGGGGGGCTGCGCGCGCACGTAAGCGCTTCTGTGGGAAACCCGGGAGTGGGCGGGCTGGAGCCGGGCTCCCGCCCCTCCCCGGGAATCCCCGATTTTCACTGCCCTCCTGCCACCAACGCACCTGATCACGGGTGTGAAAATCGAGCCCATTGTGTTGTGGGCACCGTATGTCACTCTTGCCATTAATTGTAACATTACATAATCGAACAACTGCTACTTGCCGGGAATAGAGGAAATCCTGAATTCATTCCAGAGTGGGGAGATGAGGGTTTTTTTTAATGCGGTGAGTTGTTACAATCTGGAATGCACTGCCTCAAAGTTGGTGGAAGCAGATTCAATGGTAACTTTCAAAAGGGAATTGAATATATACTTGAAAAAGTCACACTGCAGGGCTATGGGGAAAGAGCAATGGAGTGGGACTAATTGCATCGCTCTTTCAAGGAGCCAGCACAGGCACGAAGGGCCAAATGGCCTCCTTCTGTGCTGTATGATTCTTTGATTTCAGGAAACATTTCTCACAATTTATAATTCCAAGTACGAAAGCTTCCTCTCAGCATAACTGAAGCTCAACGAAGGCGTTTGCAGTGTCATTGAAACAGCTTTTTGATTCTTCGCCATGGCAACATCAAATATTTAAGTGTTTAGTAATACTTGTAGCATTTGATAGTGTTCATAGGTGTTTTTTCATATTTATGAACCTGGCAACCCAAAAACAGAAGTACACAGTCAGCACTTCAGAAATGCATTTTCTTTAAGCACGATCTATCACGGGGCACTTTAAAAGCTGAACTTTCTTACAGTTATTGCAACCCGTTATACCTGATCTCGGTTTTTAAATTAGGTTTAGGATATGGTTTATCTTTTGGATTCTTTTTATCGAAAACCTTTTAAAAGACCAGATTTTATTCTAAAGGTGACTGCTCAATCCGCATTTCATCCCACATTCTTGGTAGAAGTGATATCTCACTGTGTGCCTTCAGCTGCCTCAGCCCTAAGCTCTGGAATACCCTCCAATTAGCCTCTCCGTTGCTCTACTTCTCACCTCCTCCTTTAAGACACTCTTTAAAACCGACTTCTTTGATCAAACTTTTGGTCACCTGTCCTAATATCCTCTTATGTGGCTCAGTGTCAAATTTTGTCAAATAAAGCTTCTATGAAATGCCTTGGGACTTTTTACTATGTTAAAGGTGCTATATAAATGCAAGTTGTTGTCATGCACCCGAACTTTGCTCTTTGTGCCAGAGGAGGTAAAATTGATGGTGTGCATCCAAAAAGTCTTCAGGTTCATTGTGTTTTAAATGATTGCTGGATGTCTTATGCCTAATTTTACTTTATTGGACGAGGACAAAGGCACAGAAAACTGGGCAAATCTGTTAATGGGTAAAGCGACTGATGATCAGTGGGAAATGTGCAAGAACTCTACTTGCCAAAAAAACAGCCATGGACAACTGAAGAGATAAGGGGCAGTATAAGACATAAGGAAAGGGCATACAAAAAGGCAAAAAATGGCACAGATCCTGGCGAATGGGAAAGATACAAAGATCAACAAAGGGTCACAAAGCAGATCGTAAGAGCTGCAAAAAGAGAGTATGAAAAGAAACTTGCAAGGGATATCAAAACCAATATGAAGAACTTTTATAGTTATATTAGGAAAAAGAGGGTGGTCAGGAGCAGTGTTGGCCCCTTAAAAACTGAAAGTGGGGATATTGTCATTGACAATGGGGAAATGGCGGACATGTTGAACAATTACTTTGCGTCAGTATTTACAGTAGAAAAAGAGGATAGCATGCCAGAAATCCCAAGAAAACTAATATTGAATCGGGGACAGGGACTCAATAAAATTAACATAAGTAAAACAACAGTAATAAAGAAAATAATAGCACTAAAGAGTGACAAATCCCCAGGACCAGATGGTTTCCATCCCAGGGTTTTAAAGGAAGTAGGTGAGCACATTGCAGATGCCCTAACTATAATCTTTCAAAGTTCTCCAGATTCAGGAACCGTCCCTCTAGATTGGAAAATTGCACATGTCACTCAGCTTTTTAAGAAAGGAGAGAAAGGGAAACCAGGGAATTATAGACCAGTTAGCCTAACATCTGTTGTGGGGAAAATGCTGGAGTCTATAATTAAGGATAGGGTGACTGAACACCTCGAGAATTTTCAGTTAATCAGAGTGAGCCAGCATGGATTTGTGAAAGGTAGGTCGTGCCTGACAAACCTGATTGAATTTTTTGAAGAGATGACTAAAGTAGTGGACAGGGGAATGTCAATGGATGTTATTTATATGGACTTCCAGAAGGCATTTGATGAAGTCCCACATAAGAGACTGTTAGCTAAGATAGGAGCCCATGGAATCGAGGGAAAAGTACGGACTTGGTCAGGAAGTTGGCTGAGCGAAAGGCGACAGAGTGTGGGGATAATGGGTAAGTACTCACATTGGCAGGATGTGACTAGTGGAGTCCCGCAGGGATCTGTCTTGGGGCCTCAATTATTCACAATATTTATTAATGACTTAGATGAAGGCATAGAAAGTGTCATATCTAAGTTTGCTGATGACACAAAGATTGTTGGCATTGTAAGCAGTGTAGATGAAAACATAAAATTACAAAGCGATATTCATAGATTAGGTGAATGGGCAAAACTGTGGCAAATGGAATTCAATGTAGGCAAATGTGAGGTCATCCACTTTGGACCAAAAAAGGATAGAACAGGGTACTTTCTAAATGGTAAAAAGTTAAAAACAGTGGATGTCCAAAGGGACTTAGGGGTTCAGGTACATAGATCATTGAAGTGTCATGAACAGGTGCAGAAAATAATCAAGAAGGCTAATGGAATGCTGGCCTTTATATCTAGAGGACTAGAGTACAAGGGGGCAGAAGTTATGCTGTAGCTATAAAAAACCCTGGTTAGACCGCACCTGGAGTACTGTGAGCAGTTCTGGGCACCGCACCTTCAGAAGGACATATTGGCCTCGGAGGGAGTGCAGCGTAGGTTTACTGGAATGATACCGGGACTTCAAGGGTTAAGTTATGAGGAAAGATTACACAAATTGGGGTTGTATTCTCTGGAGTTTCGAAGGTTAAGGGGTGATCTGATCGAAGTTTATAAGATATTAAGGGTAACGGATAGGGTGGATAGAGAGTAACTGTTTTTGCCGGTTGGGGATTCTAGGACAAGGGGGCACAGTCTAAAAATTAGAACCAGACCTTTCAGGAGTGAGATTAGAAAACACTTCTACACACAAAGTGTGGTAGAAGTTTGGAACTCTCTTCCGCAAACGGCAATTGATACTAGCTCAATTGCTAATTTTAAATCTGAGATAGATAGCTTTTTGGCAACCAAAGGTATTAAGGGATATGGGTGAAAGGCAGGTATGTGGAGTTGGATCACAGATCATCCATGATCTTATCAAATGGCCTACTCCTGTTCCTGTGTTCCTATGTTCCTAGAAGTTGGTCTGAAGAGATTTCGAATGCACTATTCAAGGATAATATTGGGTATCAGCTTGAGTGAGAAGATGTCCAACACTGACTCAAAGAGAAGGAGTGACCTTTTACTAGGAGCAGAATGAATTATAGTGAGAAGATTGCGTGGGTCAAGAAGTGTGGGAGATGGCTGGAAATTGGATTGTTTTGGAAGCTGATGGAATCGGTATTAGTTGGGACAAAGACCACAAGGAAGGCCCATGGTGACATGATGAAACATTGTATGGACAGACCTGAATGGAAGAATGACAATGGATAGACAATTACCAGATATGGTCGTAGGGAAGCACGAGATTTTATGACACCTCTGCCCAGCCTGATTATGCCAATTAACAAGGCTGAATGGTTTGTAAGTCAATACTTTATCAACAAATTGGACCTCTGTTTGTTTGGAACAGAATTTTATTTTGTATAAACTATTGCTAATTTGTTTGTAGGTCTTATACACGGTACAAGTGCCTGGTTCATGAATTGGAACCTTCTGCTTAATCTTCTCTCCCATGTGGTATTTAGGATACAGTAAGAGAGATTTTAACAAGAAGATGGAACCGAAGAGGCCCAGCCAAAGGTAAGTGTCAAATTATTTTTGTGGGCTCTGGAGGAGCAGGAGTGTTCATCTGGGGCCCACAAAAATAATCTGGGCCCCTGCTGCTCTGGGATCGCACCCTTTGTGATCGCAAACCCCACCCCTGCTCCCCCCACCTCACTTGCTGGCGGCTGCCCCTGTCCAATATTGAGGTCTTAATCTGGTGAGCTGCACTGGGACTCTTGTTTGGGGTCCCCCAGCTTGCCTGCCAGATTTAAATAAGGTCAGGGCCTCAAAATCACAGGGGCCTCTTCGCCACCGGAATGGGCGGCCGACCAGTCGGTCACCCAAAAGTCTAAATCGACCCGCTGGTGTTCTGCACAACATTCCTACTTCAGCCACCAACTGAATAGATTAACCAGGCATTCATCTCAATGCAGTTTGTGGGATCTTGCTATGTGCAAAACAACTTCTGAATTTCCAAAAAAAAACAAATGTACTTCAAATGTCTGTGGAGAACTTTGAGATGTTCCTGAGAGATTTCACAAAGCGCTTTACAGCCAATTAAGTACTTTTGAAGTGTAGTCATTGTTGTAATATAGGAAACACAGAAGCCAATTCGCACACAGCAAGGTCCCACAAACAGCAATGTGATAATGACCAGATAATTTATGTTTAGTGATCTTGGTTGAGGGATAAATATTGGCCACGACACTGGGGAGAACGCCCCTGCTCTTCTTCAAAATAGTGCCATGGGATCTTTTACGTCCACCTGAGAGGCCAGGCTGGGCCTTGATTTAACGTCACATCCAAAAGACTGCACCTCTGACAGTGCAGCACTCCCTCAGTACTGCACTGGAGTGTCAGCCTAGATTATGTGTTCAAGTCACTGGACTAGAGCTTGAACCCAAGATCTTCTGACTCAAAGGTGAGAATGCAACCCAACTGAGCCACAGCTGACACCAACATATTGTAAACAATTTTACAACACCAAGTTATAGTCCAACAATTTTATTTGAAATTCACAAGCTTTCGGAGGCTTCCTCCTTCCTCAGGTGAATGTTGTGGAAATGAAATCCTCGAACCCTTCCCTTTCAGGAGAGCAGCGTCCACGACACCACACAACCCTGCCACGGTAACCTCTGCAAGACATGCCAGGTCATCGACACAGATACCACCATCACACGAGAGGACACCACCCACCAGGTGCATGGTTCATACTCCTGTGACTCGGCCAACGTTGTCTACCTCATACGTTGCAGGAAAGGATGCCCCAGAGCATGGTACATTGGCGAGACCATGCAGACGCTGCGACAATGGATGAACGGACACCGCGCAACAATCGCCAGACAGGAGGGTTCCCTCCCAGTCGGGGAACACTTCAGCAGTCAACGACATTCAGCCACCGACCTTCGGGTAAGCATACTCCAAGGCGGCCTTCGAGACACACGACAACGCAAAATCGTCGAGCAGAAATTGATAGCCAAGTTCCGCACCCATGAGGACGGCCTCAACCAGGATCTTGGGTCATGTCACGCTACACGTAACCCCACCAGTGAACAAATGTTATCTGTTTTTAATATAACGGGTCATTTGCTGTCTTTCTCTTCCTTCTGGATGTTTCTATGTTTCTGCCTCTCTCTCTCTTTTTTTTTTAGGTGTCTGTATATTCGGTGGCTTTGTAGGTAACACCTCTCTGTCTGCACACTGTGATTGCCTTGGCAACGGGCAGTTGGAAAGACTGTCTGTAATCACCAGGTATTGTTCTGTGATTTATAAATGCAAAGGGTTCGAGGATTTCATTTCCACAACATTCACCTGAGGAAGGAGGAAGCCTCCGAAAGCTTGTGAATTTCAAATAACATTGTTGGACTATGACTTGGTGTTGTAAAATTGTTTACAATTGTCAACCCCAGTCCATCACCGGCATCTCCACATCATGGACACTAACATAGGCCAAGAAAGCAGGTCAGCTGCTGAATTTAATGAAATCTGTAAATCAAGCAATAATGAGGTAAGAATTCCCCACTCCGGCGACATCTGTGATTGGTTTTTGAAGATTCTGTTGTGCTTTAGCACATTGTTTTAAAACACATTCCCAGTTTCACTAGAATTAGTAAAGCAGTCCTCCATGAACAGATTTACTATAACGATCGCAGGGAATCTTACCCTAAGGAGTTTTCCTTCTGTCTTTTTATTATTCCGCGAGGCTCATCCAGCAGGGCGAGCCGATGGGCACAATGGAGGAGATTGGGATGCACTCCATTAGTTTTGTCTCTTCCCTCCCCACCCCTCTGCCTCGTACCTCCATGAGGAGAGCTTGTCTGATACCATACCACCTCGGCCATTGTCAGTACTGGACAAAGCTCACCCTAAGTGGATCAAGAGGACTTTGAGACTTGAGTGTGTGCTCTCGTAAAAACGAAAGAGAATATATTACCTCAGAAGTTTTAATCATGTGATTTACAAGTCTATTGGAAAATCATTTAAAAAAAAGAGATAATTATGTCTCCGAGATTGGAACTTGAGTCATATCGTAAATTGACTGACATTGTTTATCAATGCATGGAATCCTGAAAGAGAGCAATTAAAGCATCTCTTAAAAGAAACAGGCCCAAAATAGCAATAACTGACAAGATCAGGCAAGTCAAACACACATCAACCACTTGTGACACTAAAAATACAATTAAATGAGTGGGTTTCAGCAGCGTGACAGATGTGGCGAGAGTGTAGCTTTGTAATCTGTGACAGACAGAGATCCACAGTCATACATTTGCTTTGTGCCACGATCAAAGGTTACTGCTGTATAATTAAAAATAAAATTGCATTGGAGACGTTTGACTTGTCAGCAGTAACAACGATGAATGAAAGATAAGACAAGAGGTGCAAGCCTCTCCCTTCTATTGGATTTAGGCTGCAAATCCGTCTACCAATATAAAACTACAGTGCAGATGAACCCCCGACTATGCACAGGTGCTGATTTGGGTGCAGTGTTGTGCAGCGGTGTTCTTGGCTTGCACGTTCACTTAAAGCTTAGAAATTAGGCCGTGCTCAACTCTTAGTGCATTCAGATCTAATTACTTTGCCCACAATTTCAACAAAGGAATTAACCCGTTTATTTTAATCCGATTAATGCCTCGGTTAAAATAACCGACAAAGTAAGTTCGTAGAAATGCATCGGGGGTAATATAAACCTAACTCACCGGTTGGGAATCCCACGGGATCGGGTGTTACGCTGGCTTTACACCCCGCCCAAATATTACTCTCCGTTGCTTCAATGGAGAGTAAAATTGGGCGGGGTATTAAACCAACTTTGCACCCAATCCCGCCAGTTTCCCGCCGGGCGGGTTAGGTTAAAATTGCCCACAAGTGCGCCAATATCATACAGTGTAATTTCGAGATTACTTTTCTTGTGGGTGTAGTACTGGGGGATGTAAATTTGCCGTCAGAGTTTATACAGCAGCTCTACCCTAGTCTATTCCCCTACAGCATCTGTTTCTGTGCTTGAGCAGAAGACTGGAGGCAGGGTGCAGCTCTAATGTGTGCAATATTACTCCAATATTTAGAGTTCTAAGCTTTGTCCCCCTCACCCACCATTTTTTTAGAGGACCTGGGTTGAGTGAAGGTGAAAAGCAAGTCAGGGATACATTGCACTGCTTTCCTGCCTTCCTGTTGTGTTCCCATCTCCCCGCTGCTTTTCTTCAGCCGTTCCTAGCTGCAGAGGCTATTCTCACTCCTAAGACATGAGAATGAGAGAAACACTTGCACTACAGGTAATCTGGACATAAAAGCCATCCGCTAGGCCCTGTAGTCAGGGGAGGGGGCATTGGGTCAGAATTGGAAGAGAGGCTTGTGGAAGTGTGACCATGTACAGGTCCCGGCCAAGAAAATTGGAAATTTACAGATGTAGCAAGGGGCTGCCTCTTTCTTCCAGGCGCTCGGGGCCTGCCACTGCACATTGCTGGTATGACTTGGTAATGGAGGCCAAGCATCCCACCTCCTAATTCGCAATGACCCTGAGGCTGGGAATATAGCCATGGTGCAAAGGGCATTACTGGGACGGAATGAAGTGCCCGCCCCTCAGTGGCCAAGTGGGAAACTCAGACTTAACAGTCTAAAGTGTCAATGCCAATTCCACCTCATGAGCTGATCATA
Source organism: Heptranchias perlo (assembly GCF_035084215.1). Taxonomy (NCBI): domain Eukaryota; kingdom Metazoa; phylum Chordata; class Chondrichthyes; order Hexanchiformes; family Hexanchidae; genus Heptranchias; species Heptranchias perlo. Next base: position 14,312,961 of record NC_090338.1, on the reverse strand, counting down.
ATTTATGAAATATTAATTGGAATTTACATATTCTTTCAGAGGCTATATAATATAATGCATCTAATAATTTCAGTTACAAAACACATTAAAACACAAAGACTGATTTGCATTCATATCATGCCTTAACGTATCAGTCTTGGCTCAGTGGGTGGCACTCTTGCTTCTGAGTTCGAAGGTTGTGGGTTCAAGTCCCACCCCAGAGACTTGAACTCATAATCTGCACTGACACTTCAGTGCAGTCTTGATGGAGTGCTGCACTGACGGAGGTGCCTTCTTTCAGATGAGACATTAAACTGAGGCCTCAGTTGGATGTAAAAGAGCTCATGGCCCTATTCCAAGAGGAGCAGGGCAGTTTTGCATGGTGTCCTAGCTAACATTTATCCCTCAACCAACACCACCAAGAACAGATTATTTTGTCACTATCTCATTGCTGTTTGTGGGATCTTGCTGTGCGTAAATTGACTACCGTGTTTCTTACATTACAACAGTGACTTCACTTCAAAAGTCCTTCATTGGTTGTAAAACGCTTTGGGACATCCGGAGGTCGTGAAAGATGCTATATAAATGCAAGTCTTTCTTTCTCTCTTTCTTTACTTTCTAGCCTATTGATCCTTAAACACTAACTATAATGCAATAGGAAAGACGCCCAAAGCTGAATCTCACCAGAGACCTGAATTTGGCCTCCAACAATATATTAGGGTTGAAATAAATGAGTTGACAGTATTGATAAAATAGCAAAAGAATTTCCTACAATTGCACTAACTGGTTCCTTATGAATATCACACAGTCCCATTTCACCCATTTAACCTTGTACCTCACTAGAAACATAGCCATTTTGCACTGAATGCACATTAAAATGAGCTTGCATCGTCAGGAATACAAAAAGAAACAGCATGGCAATACTATAATTAGGATTGCTAATGTCATGACAATGAGAATCTGCGTCACAACTGAATATTCCTTTATTGAAGTATACAGTTTTGGCAGCAACAATAATTGTGTTACACCACAGTTCGAAATCACGGTTAATGTGCACTAGTGCCAGAATTATGCGTGGTGTGCAACTCTGTGTCAATCAGAGGTCAACATAAATAATGTGCGTCACATAAAGGAGCGTTGAATGTGATTCATCGCTTTCCTTAGCGTTCAAAAATAAATATCTGTTTTTATCATCATTCGTTTTATTCCGCTACAGTTATTTTGTTAAAATGCGGTTACTGCCAATTTTTCATTTTCAACTTTTTATCTTGGGAATGGGTGGGGATGAAAGAAAGAGCTTGAGTTTATATAGCAAGTTATCACATTGCCAGAACATCGCAAAGTGTTTTATACCCAAGGAATTGCTTTGTTTTGAAGTGTATTCACTTGGAGGCAAATGTGGAACCAATTTGCACATTGGGTTGCGATCCAAGAAAAGAGTAACATTTGGTAAGTGACCAGTTAATCTGCTTGAGTGATTTTGGTTGTGGGGGATTTTGTCCAGGGCACTGAAAAAACTCCCCTGCTCTTCTTCAAGTAGTGGATTGAGATCTCTTATGTCCACCCGAACAGGCAGAAGGGACATCAGTTTAACATCTCATCTGATAGACAGTACTGCCAACAATGCAGCACTCCCTCAGAACTGCACTGGAGTGTTAGCTTGGATGACGTGCTTAAGTCCTGGAGTGGGATTTGAACCCACAACTGTTTGGCTCAGAGGAAAGAACGCTACCTTGGCTCAGCTCCTCACCTAGGAATGACAGCAAGGAGCAATGGCTTCTCTTTTTGGAAGTGCTGGAAACTCTGTCATTGTTATATGTGCACCAAAAAATTGTAAGTTTGCATACATCAGTAGATTTGTCCCTTACTCTGAAACAGGCATTGCTCTCTGCAATCTGGCATAAGCATGATAATTTAAATGACTAATAAGAATAGCCGAATGGCCTGCTCCTATGCTATAGCTTCTATGAATATGGGACTCAATGCAAGATGGGAGTCCCCTCCAATGGCTCAGTTTGGGAAATGCACTGATAAGTGTAGAACTGAGGCATACAGAGTGAAAAGGTTTTCAGTTTGAGACATGGTTTTGAGTTAGCTGGTTTCAGCCAGGGCAGTGGTAGGGTGCTAACATTGGCTTCAATGTTGCATGACAGGGAAAGTTAAAATCAGGCTGAGCTCCTGCTCCAGATCGTTAGCTAGTGATTTCTTAGGAACTTAGAAACATAAGAATAAGATTAGGCCACTTAGCCCCTTTAGCCTGTTCCGCCATTCAATGAAATCATGGCTGATCTGTGACCTAACACCATATACCCGCCTCAGCCCCATATCCCTTAATACCTTTGGTTAACAAAATTCTATCAATCTCAAATTTAAAATTAACAATTGAGCTCGCATCAACTATGGTTTGCTGAAGAGAGTTCCAAACTTCTACCACCCTTTGTGTGTAGAAGTGTTTCCTAACTTCACTCCTGAAAGTCCTGGCTCTAATTTTTAGGCTATGTCCCCTAGTCCTAGACTCCCCAACCAGCGGAAATAGTTTCTCTCTATCCACCCTATCAGTTCCCCTTAATATCTTGAAAACTTCAATCAAATCACCCCTTAATCTTTTAAATTCCAGGGAATACAACCCTAGTTTGTTTAATCTCTCCTCATAATTTAACCCTTGGAGTCCAGGTATCATTCTAGTAAATCTACATTGCACTCCCTCCAAGGCCAATCTATCCTTCCTAAGGTGCGGTGTCCAGAACTGATCACAGTACTCCAGGTGTGGTCTAACCGGAGCTTTGTATCGCTGTAGCATAACTTCCACCCCCTTGTATTCTAGTGCTCTCGATATAAAGGCCAGTGTTCCATTAGCCTTTTTGATTATTTTCTGCACTTGTCCATGATATTTTAATGATCTATGTACATGGACCTCTTTGAACCTCCACTGTTTCAAGCTCTTCACCATTTAGAAAGTACTCTGATCTAGAGAACTTTGGAAGATTATAGTTAGGGCATCTGCAATGTTCTCACCTACTTCCTTTAAAATCCTGGGATGGAAACCATCTGGACCTGGGGATTTGTTACTCTTTAGTGCCATTATTATCTTCACTGTTAATTTGCTTACATTAATTATGGGGAGTTCCCATCCTTGATTCAAAATTGGAATGTCCGGCATGCTATCCTCGTCCTCTACTGTAAATACTGACGAAAAGTAATTATTTAACATGTCTCCCATTTCCTTATTTTCATTTACAATATCACCATGATCAGTTTTTAAGGAGCCCACATTGCTTTTGACCACTCTCTTTCTCCTAATATAATTGTAAAAAAATTTTGTGTTGATTTCGATATCCCTTGCAAGTTTCTTTTCATACTCCCTTTTTGTAGCCCTTACTGCCTGTTTTGTCACCCTTTGCTGTTCTTTATATCTCTCCCAGTCGCCAGGATCTGTGCTATCTTTTGCATTTTTGTACGCTTTTCCTTTTAGTTTAATGTTGTCCCTACTTCTTTTGCTGCCCATGGCTTTTTTTTTTGCAAATATACATGTGTGGACATCAGATAAGCACAAGATGAGACTGTGATGGCCCCCATGACAAAGTAGCCTGTCAACTCGCAAGCCTAGACTGTCTGTCCCCAATCCCCAACCTCGATTATTTGGTGGATCTGTGGAGGAAGAGGGCAGCAAGGTGCTCAGAGACGCACTCTACCATGTCCCCATCTCTTTGTGCCTTCCCCCCCTCCATCCCACCTTCTGCCAGCGCCTGGACCCAGCAGGGAAGGATGCAAATTGAGGAAATATATCATGCGATCAATGTATGCAGGGGCTGCTAGTTAGGCCCAGACATTGGGCATTTTACTGATGCTAATGGGTGCCCTATAATCTTTTTTTTGTTTGGGAATAAAACAGCGCGGTCCTCATCAATTTTTAAAAACAGAGCTGGCCTGCAGACCAATGATGTTAAAATTTAAATTTGCACCCCCCTCCCCCCATCCCCCTGGTTTTGACGGGACTCCCTGGTGGAGGACCGGGAGCCCACCTCCTGTATTTACATGACCCTGAGGTCGAAATGTTACCCGTGGTTATGGGCGAATCTCCATGGAAAGGGAAAATCCTCGGAGAAGTGCTCCAATCAATGGGGGTCGAGGTGGGGGGAAGGAAGAGAGTATCTGGGCAGAAAGTCTGAGCCTCATTTTCAGGGTTACACATAAAGATTGCGGAAACAATATTTCAGTGAGCGAGTGGCCAATCTATGGAACAGACTCTTCAGGGAGACGATGAAAGCAGTTAGTATTGATTCGTTTAAATGGAAGTTAGATGGACCTCTTTCATAAAATAACATTTTGGGATACAGTAGATGAGTAATTTGAGACGCGACATATGGGGGTAAATTTTAACCCCAAGAACGGGTGGGTTGGGGGCAGGTGGGAGAAATAAAGTAACAGCTTTTCAGAGCGGGACCGCACCCCGGCTCTAACACGCCCACTTCTGGGTTTAATCCAGGCAGGTTGGTATGTGTGTGGACAGCAGACATCAGGAAGTCCCGCGCCCACTGATAGCTGGTGGGCCCATACTTAAAAGAGCAATGTACCTCATTGAGATACCTGAGGCACTTACTATTTTGTGTATTGGAATAACAAAACAAATTTAACTTTACCTGTTTGAGTTTCCCATCGCTTCCGATTCACGTCATGTGACAGTAGGTGGGAAGGGCCAGATCCACGAGGTGAGTGCCTTTATTGCATAGAGGAGCAGGAGTGCTTCATCGTGGCCCAATAAGCTCACTTGGCCGACAGGACCCCCATGATCGGCAGACCCCCCCCTCCCAGATGGTGGACCCTCCCCCCAATGGTGGACCCCCACCTACCTCCGACTCTTCACCTGACCTCCACTGACCTCCGACCTTCTTCCCGGCCCCCGATCTCTTCCCTGGTCCCCTGTTCTCTTCCCTGGCCCCCGAATCTTCTTCCCGGCCCCCCTGATCTTCTTCCCAGCCCCCTGATCTTCTTCCCAGCACCCCGATCTTCTCCCCAGCCCATCATTCCTTCCCCCCTCCATCTGATCCCCGGCTGCAGCCTGCTGCAGCAGGCCATCCTGCCCAACAGAGGGCCTGTCAATCAGGCTAATTGCAGAGCACGAAACCCGGAAGTGCAATTGATGAAGTGACCCACCCACTTACCTTCCCAGTTTCGCACCCGGAAACCTTCCCCCCCGCTCCCTCTCTGGCTCGCAATTAAAATTTACCCCATGGTAAGTGTAGCATGCTTGGGAGGAAAAAAGTGACTTTAGACCTGTGGTTTTCAAAGCTCTCCACCACTGGGGTTTTTCCTTGTGTCATATCTGGGTCTGTTGTGGACTAATTGATAGAGATTGATTGCTATGATTAGTCAACAACTCCATTATCGTTGTATCATGCAACTACCAGGATGGCTGAAAGCAAACTAGATGGACCTTGGTCTTTCTACGTCGAACAGTTCCTATGCTGTTTTGAATGACCACTGTGTAGCCTACCAGAGGATTGGTACTGCTTGTGAAATTATACCCCACCTCAAGTATAGAAAAAAACATTTTTATTATTGTCCGAAGCCACAAATCTGATTTAAAGAAGGTTTCACAAATGCCAAGACACTAGGTGACATTGTACATGATGTAAAAGTGTAGTCAAAGTTTATAATATCAGTTTCATCCCACCCACCTCTGATGCAATTGACTGACATCTGTCTCATTCACAGTTTTCTATTCAAGTCTGAAATTACATTCGCTAGGCAAAGGAGGGACAGGGAGGTTTAAATCTGCACATAGGTTGGCACCTTCCTGGAGGCACTCTGTTCAATCTCTGCTGTACGGTACAAACTGTACTAAATGTCAACCTTTGGGAATCAATCAAAAAACTCAGTAGCAATGAAATTTTATCCCCTAGACTCAATTACAACTTTAAACCGTAGTTACGTTCAACTTAGTGTGTGCACAGCAGCCTAGAGTTACAATGTCAGGTAACAACTAGCGGACACAGTGAAATTTATCTTTTAACAAAGAATAGGAGAATGTCTATTTTTCTTCCAATTAATGGCCTCAGAAATCAGATGTGTTGAAGTCACATGTTGCTGCAGTTTTTTAGGAAGCCGCTATTTGTGGAGAAAATCAGGTGTTTACCCCTTTTTCAAATTGAGGAATTTCACTCCTTTTGGAACGGTGTGAGTCTTTACTGCTGCCGAGAGGCACAGAATGGGGGTTCCACTACTCTAGTCTTATTTCTGACCCACGTTCACATCTAGGGATGATGTGGAGATGCCGGTGATGGACTGGGGTGGACAAGTGTAAGGATTCTTACAACACCAGCTTATAGTCAAACAGTTTTATTTGAAAATCACAAGCTTTCGGAGCTTACCTCCTTCGTCAGGTGAGTGAGTGAAGGGTTTTAAAATCGCATATCATATATTAGGCTGAGAGACAATCACAGCAATCAAAGGTGTCGTTGGTGTTCAGACAGGTTAGCCACGGAAAACAGTACATCCCAGTATACTGAATACACAGTGGGTCAGATTACACAGACAGAGAGAGAATGAGACCCAAAAGGCAGAGAGAGAGAGAGAGAGAATGTCCAGTTGTATTCAAAACAGATAACTTTTTTTTCCCCACTGGTGGAGTTACGTGTAGCGTGACATGAACCCAAGATCCCGGTTGAGGCCGTCCTCATGGGTGCGGAACTTGGCTATCAATTTCTGCTCAACGATTTTGTGTTGTCGTGTGTCTCGAAGGCCGCCTTGGAGAACGCTTACCCGAAGATCGGTGGCTGAATGTCCTTGACTGCTGAAGTGTTCCCCAACTGGGAGGGAACCCTCCTGTCTGGCGATTGTTGCGCAGTGTCCGTTCATCCGTTGTCGCAGCGTCTGCATGGTCTCGCCAATGTACCATGCTCCGGGGCATCCTTTCCTGCAACGTATGAGGTAGACAATGTTGGCCGAGTCACAGGAGTATGAACCATGTACCTGGTGGGTGGTGTCCTCTCGTGTGATGGTGGTATCTGTGTCGATGATCTGGCATGTCTTGCAGAGGTTGCCGTGGCAGGGTTGTGTGGTGTCGTGGACGCTGTTCTCCTGAAAGCTGGGTAATTTGCTGCGAACGATGGTCTGTTTAAGGTTGGGTGGCTGTTTGAAGGCGAGTAGTGGAGGTGTGGGGATGGCTTTAGCGAGGTGTTCGTCGTCATCGATGACATGTTGAAGGCTGCGGAGAACATGGCGTAGTTTCTCCGCTCCGGGGAAGTACTGGACAACGAAGGGTACTCTGTTGGTTGCGTCCCGTGTTTGTCTTCTGAGGAGGTCTATGCGATTCTTCGCTGTGGCCCGTCGGAACTGTCGATCGATGAGTCGAGCGTCATATCCCGTTCTTACGAGGGCGTCTTTCAGCATCTGTAAGTGTCTATCGCGTTACTCCTCGTCTGAGCAGATCCTGTGTATTCGCAGGGCCTGTCCATAGGGGATGGCCTCTTTGACGTGGTTAGGGTGGAAGCTGGAAAAGTGGAGCATTGTGAGGTTGTCCGTGGGCTTGCGGTAGAGTGAGGTGCTGAGGTGCCCGTCTTTGATGGAGATTCTGAGGAGAAGTCAATGGTGAGTTTGATGGTGGGATGGAACTTGTTGATGTTATCGTGTAGTCTCTTCAGTGATTCTTCGCAGTGGGTCCATAGGAAGAAAATGTCGTCGATGTATCTGGTGTATAGTGTTGGTTGGAGGTCCTGTGCAGTGAAGAAGTCATGCTCGTACTTGTGCATGAAAATGTAGCGTATTGGGGTGCGAATTTGGTCCCCATCACTACAGAAGGTTACCCACAGATCCGACCAAAGAACACACCCACCAGCTCAACAAACTGATCAAGAACTTCGATCCAGACCTTCAAAGCATCCTACGCACTCTCATTCCTCGTATTCCCCGCGTGGGAGACTTCTACTGCCTCCCAAAGATACACAAAGCCAACACATCCGGACGTCCTATCTTATCAGGCAACGGAACCCTCTGTGAGAACCTCTCTGGATACGTCGAGGGCATCTTGAAACCCATCGTACAGGGAACCCCCAGCTTCTGTTGCGATACTACAGACTTCCTACAAAAACTCAGTACCCACGGACCATTTGAACAAGGAACACGTCTCACCACGATGGACGTCTCAGCACTTTACACCAGTATCCCCCCACGATGACGGCATCACTGCAACAGCCTCAGTACTCAACACCAACAACAGCCAATCTCCAAACGCCATCCTACAACTCATCCGCTTCATCCTGGATCATAATGTCTTCACCTTCGATAACCAGTTCTTTACCCAAACACACGGAACAGCCATGGGGACCAAATTCGCACCCCAATACTCCAACATTTTCATACATAAGTTCAAGCATGACTTCTTCACTGCACAGGACCTCCAACCAACACTATACACCAGATACATCGATGACATTTTCTTCCTATGGACCCACGACGAAGAATCACTGAAGAGACTACACGATAACACCAACAAGTTCCATCCCACCATCAAACTCACCATGGACTACTCCTCAGAATCGGTTTCTTTCTTGGACACAAGAATCTCCATCAAAGACGGGCACCTCAGCACCTCACTCTACCGCAAGCCCACGGACAACCTCACGATGCTCCACTTTTCCACCTTCCACCCTAACCAAGTCAAAGAGGCCAACCCCTATGGACAGGCCCTGCGAATACAAAGGATCTGCTCAGATGAGGAGGAACGCGATGGACACCTACAGACGCTGAAAGACGCCCTCGTAAGAACGGGATATGACGCTCGACTTGTCGATCGACAGTTCCGACGGGCCACAGCGAAGAATCGCATAGACCTCCTCAGAAGACAAACATGGGACGCAACCAACAGAGTACCCTTCGTTGTCCAGTACTTCCCCGGAGCGGAGAAACTACGCCATGTTCGCTGCAGCTTTCAACATGTCATCGATGACGACGAGCACCTCGCTAAGGCCATTCCCACGCCTCCACTACTCGCCTTCAAACAGCCACCCAACCTCAAACAGACCATCGTTCGCAGCAAATTACCCAGCTTTCAGGAGAACAGCGTCCACGACACCACACAACCCTGCCACGGTAACCTCTGCAAGACATGCCAGATCATCGACACAGATACCACCATCACACGAGAGACACCACCCACCAGTTGCATGGTTCATACTCCTGTGACTCGGCCAACGTTGTCTACCTCATACGTTGCAGGAAAGGATGCCCCGGAGCATGGTACATTGGCGAGACCACGCAGACACTGCGACAACGGATGAACGGACACTGCGCAACAATCGCCAGACAGGAGGGTTCCCTCCCAGTTGGGGAACACTTCAGCAGTTAAGGACATTCAGCCACCGATCTTCGGGTAAGCGTTCTCCAAGGCGGCCTTCGAGACACACGACAACGCAAAATCGTTGAGCAGAAATTGATAGCCAAGTTCCGCACCCATGAGGACGGCCTCAACCGGGATCATGGGTTCATGTCACGCTACACGTAACTCCACCAGCGGGGAAAAAAAAGTTATCTGTTTTGAATACAACTGGACATTCTCTCTCTCTCTCTCTCTCTGCCTTTTGGGTCTCATTCTCTCTCTGTCTGTGTAATCTGACCCCCTGTGTATTCAGTATACTGGGATGTAATGTTTTCCGTGGCTAACCTGTCTGAACACTAACGACACCTTTGATTGCTGTGATTGTCTCCCAGCCTAATATATGATATGCGATTTTAAAACCCTTCACTCACTCACCTGACGAAGGAGGTAAGCTCCGAAAGCTTGTGATTTTCAAATAAAACTGTTGGACGAAAACCTGGTGTTGTAAGATTGCTTACACATCTCGGGAGGGTCAGCACCAGCACCAGAGCCTTGCCATTTCAGATCTTTTACACTATCACCATACGCAGCGTATTACAAAAATAAATACTCGTTTTAGGTAAGTGACTGACAAAATTTCATGAACATGTAGCTTTGAAACGTGCAATTTCTGAACTGCCATTTCTTGTTTTTAATTCAACCTCAGGATGTGGGCCTTGCTGCAAAGACAGGGATTTATTGCCCCTTCCCTAGTTGCCCTTGAGAAGGTGATGTTGAACCACTAAAGTCCATATGGTGAAGGCACTCCCACTGTGCTGTTAGGTAGGGAGTTCCAAGAATTTGACTCAACGCTGATGAAGCAACGATGTGTCCAAGTCAGGATGGTGTGTGACTTGGAGGGGAACGTGCAGGTGGTGGTGTTCTCATGCAACTGCTGCTCTTGCCCTTATGAAGTGGTTGACGTCACGGTTTTGGGAGGTGTTGCTGAAGAACCTCGTTCTTTCTCATTAAAATGATCAAAGCTGCTGTCAAACTCAATGCCTCTAATAGACAACTAAAATTTGCATCATTCTTCATCACATGTCTTGATCTAATTTGTCAACTCCTCATGTGAACACTTTTTACCTGTTAAAGAAAGTTGACTTCAAAATCCATTTCCGGTTCTCACAGCTAAGTGCCTTGATTGGGAAGAGGTGGTTCAGTGCGAGGGAGAGGGGAAAAGGCTCGAATCCTATCTTCTGGCAGTAGGTCGGCCTGTGCCTAACTGGGAAGGAGCAACACTCTGCTAACAGAGAAGACTGAAGATGAAAATCTTAAATTAACATTACGAAGCCAAGGCCCAGTTTGCAGTGCCAATTACATTCAATAGAAATAATGTTTGATTCATTTGAAAAGGTAAATTTCCCTTTCACTAGAAGAACATTTTTCATTGACTGTAAATGAGGTTACCAGAAAGGCGTTAATGTGACCTTGAATGCAGATACAATCTTACAAGAAAACAAATTAATTTGTTTGCTGCAGTGGCAGTGTTTCCAATATGCTGTATAATAACCCGTACAAATGAAATTAAGCTGAAGGAAAAAAGAAAAAAAAACACCTCAAAAGAGCAATTTAGGAAATAGCAAAACGATTCTTCAATAAACCCCAGTAAAGTCAAGAGGAAAATTCACAGAGAATGACATTTTTTTAAAGTGAAGTGCAGGTTTATTTTTTTTAGTATTCTTTCCAATACTATATCCATTTGAAAGCTGATGACAAGATCTCTGTGGCTTTTAGAGTTGGCGTACATTGCTATGGATTTAAATTAACCTAACTGGTTTATTGTAGTTGCCAAGGCCTTGGCTTGGGCTCCATTTCCTGTGGATTTTAAAGTACTATTGACAGATTGACTAACCCTGAGTGTAGCTATTCCATTATCTTTCTTTAAAAAACCCTTATTATTAAATTGTAGCAATTCTTTCCTATTATAAAATGAAGTACAATGGTAGCATTGTCTGATGCGTATGTGCAGAATTTATTAATCACACAATAGTAAGGAATCGCATAGAGTTTGGCTGTGGAATGGACATCAGGAGGCTAATGAACCAATTTCAATTTTTCTTATGTTGCTGTGTGGAAACATACATAAAAACATAGAAAATAGGAAAAGAGTAGGCCATTCGGCCCTTCGGGCCTGCTCTGCCATTCAAAATGATCATGGCTGATCGTCTAACTCAGTACCCTGCTCCAGTTTTTTCCCCATATCCCTTGATCCCTTTAGCATTAAGAAATATATCAATCTCCTTCTTGAATACATCTAATGACTTGGCCTCCACTGCCTTCTGTGGTAGAGAATTCCACAGGTTCACCACCCTCTGAGTGAAGAAATTTCTCCTCATCTCGGTTCTAAATGGCATACCTGAGACTGTGACCCCTGGTTCTCGACTCCCCAGCCATCGGGAACATCCTCCCTGCATCTAGTCTGCCTAGCCCTGTTAGAATTTTATATATTTAGATGAGATCACATCTCATTCTTCTAAACTCTAGTGAATATAGGCCTAGTCGACACAATCTCTCCTCATACGTCAGTCCTGCCATCCCAGGAATCAGTCTGGTAAACCTTTGTTGCACTCCCTCCATGGCAAGGAGATAACGAGACCAAAACTGCGCACAATACTCCAGATGTGGTCTCACCAAGGCCCTGTATAACTGCAGTAAGACATCCCTGCTCCTGTACTCAAATCCTCTTGCAATGAAGGCCAACATACCATTCGCCTTCCTAACTGCTTGCTGCACCTGAATGCTCGCTTTCAGCGACTGGTGTACAAGGACACCCAGGTCTCATTGCACCTCCCCTTTTCCCAATCTATCACCATTCAGATAATAATCTGCCTTTCTGTTTTTACAACCAAAGTGGATAACCTCACATTTATCCACTTTGTACTGCATCTGCCATCTTCTTGCCCACTCACCCGACTTGTCTAAATCACATTGGAGCCTCTTTGCATCCTCCTCATAGCTCACATTCCACCCCAGCTTTGTGTCATCTGCAAACTTGGAAATGTTACATTTAGTTCCCTCATCCAAATCATTGATATATATTGTGAATAGCTGGAGCCCAAGCACTGATCCCTGCAGTACCACACTAGTCACTGCCTGCCACCCGGAAAAAGACCCGTTTATTCCTACACTCTGTTTCCTGTCTGTCGACCAATTCTCAATCCATGCCAGTATATTCCCCCCAATCCCATGTGCTTTAATTTTGCACTCTAACCTCTTGTGTGGGACCTTATCATAAGCCTTCTGAAAATCCAAATACACCACATCCACTGGTTCTCCCCTATCTATTCTACTAGTTACATCCTCAAAAAACTCCAGTAGATTTGTTAAGCATGATTTCCCTTTCATAAACCCATGCTGACTTTGTCTAATCCCATTAATGCTCTCCAAGTGTTCTGTAATCACATCTTTTATAATAGACTCTCGCATTTTCCCCACTACTGATGTTAGGCTAACTGGTCTGTAATTCCCTGTTTTTTCTCTCCCTCCTTTTTTAAATAGTGGGGTTACATTTGCCACCCTCCAATCTGTAGGAACTGTTCCAGAGTCTATAGAATTTTGGAAGATGATCACCAATGCATTCACTATTTCCAGGGCCACTTCCTTTTGTACTCTGGGATGTAGATTATCTGGCCCTGGGGATTTGTTAGCCTTTAGCCCCATCAATTTCCCTAGCACTATTTTTTTTACTAATACTGGTTTCCTTCAGTTCCTCCCTCTCACTAGACCCTTGGGTCCCTAACATTTCTGGGAGGTTATTTGTGTCCTCCTTTGTGAAGACAGAACCAAAGTATGTGTTTAATTGTTCTGCCATTTCTTTGTTCCCCATTATAATTTCCCCCATTTCTGACTGTAAGGGACCTACATTTGTCTTCACTAATCTTTTTCTCTTGACATATTTATAGAAGCTTTTACAGTCAGTTTTTAAGTTCCCTGCTGGTTTACTCTCATACTCTATTTTTCCCCTCTTAATCAATCTCTTTGTCCTCCTTTGCTGAATTCTGAACTGCTCCCAATCCTCAGGCTTGCCGCTTTTTCTGGCAATTTTATATGCCTCCTCTTTGGATCTAATACTATCCCTAATTTCTTTTGTAAGCCACAGTTGAGCCACCTGTCCTGTTTTATTTTTGCGCCAGACAGGAATGAATAATTGTTCTAATTCCTGCACACGTTCTTTAAATATTAGCCATTGCCTATCCACCATCATCCCTTTCAGTAAAGTTCCCCAATCTATCATAGTTGTACCCTTCTTGCATGCGTGTGATTTGTGTACTGTAAATTAACCAGCCCTCTGTCACCTTCCCCAAGTCAGGTATGGGTTCAGACAATGAATGCTGCCTAGCTATTCGAGCATGGGGGTGGGAGGGAGGAGGCATCCCATCCAATCCCAATCCTGTCCGCTCCCGACATGCCCATTTTCCAGTAGGAATCATTGGATAACGACCAGGAATTTCGCCCCCTGCCCCCGATCCATTTCTAGAGCAGAGACGCTGAGGCGTTAATGGATATTAGAGAGCAAGCAAAATTACTTGACAGTGAGATTGCACAGAGAAAAAGTTATTTTTACTAGTACTGCAAATAGAAACTTTAGTTACTGTTTTTGACACATCATTTTCCATGATGAGAACTTCTCTTGTCAGTTTGAGCGTGTATGAAAGTGTATAAATAGTCAGTGGATTAAAGGATCAATGCAACAGTGAAGTAAATTAAGAAATGAAAATGTGTGAAAATTATAGTTCAGCTCTGCAATTAAAAGCTGCTGTGGATCAGCATGTTCATCTTTTTGGGTCTTATCCTCAGCATCAAGCATACCCAGTCAGATACAGTGATAAGATGCAGCATAAATCCTCTTCAGCTCTGCCTTAGCCACAAGCTCAGAAGAGCACTCCACAGGGTGACATTTTTCAATTCCTCACACCGGTCATTCTGTCACCTCTCTCAGTGAGATGGCCAATTAGGGACATTTCTGAGCTATGGGCCTATGGCCAGCAGGAAACACAAAAAGTTAACATGCAGGTACAGCAAGCAATTAGGAAAGCAAATGGTATGTTAGCCTTTATTGCAAGGGGGTTGGAGTATAAGAGTAAGGAGGTCCTGCTGCAATTATATAAGTCTCCAGTGAGACCACAACTGGACTACTGATGCAGTTTTGGTCTCCTTACCCAATTAACAGTAACTTGGATGAGTGTGGATTGATTAGGGAAAGCCAGCACGAATTTGTTGAAGGCAAATCGTGTTTAACTAACTTGATAGAGTTTTTTGATGAGGTAACAGAGAGGGTAGATTAGGACAATGCAGTTGATGTGGTGTATGTGGACTTTCAAAAGGCTTTTGATAAAGTACCGCATGGTAGGCTTGTCATCAAGATTGCAGCCTATGGAATAAAAGGGTCAGTAGTAACATGGATACAGAATTGGCTAAGTGACAGGAAACAGAGAGTAGTGGTGAACGGTTCATTTTGGACTGGAGGGAGGTGTACAGTGGTGTTCCCCAGTGGTCAGTGCTGGGACCACTGCTTTTCTTGATATATGTTAATGACCTGGACTTGCGTGTACAGGGCACAATTTACAAATTTGCAGCTGACACAAAACTTGGAAGGGTAGTAAACAGTGAGGAGGATAGTGATAGACTTCAAGAGGATATAGACAGGCTGGTAGCATGAGCGGACACACGGCAGATGAAATTTAACGCAGAAAAATGCAAAGTGATACATTTCAGTAGGAAGAACGAGGAGAGGCAATATAAACCAAAGGGCACAACTTCAAAAGGGGTACAAGAACAGAGAGTTCTGGGGGTATAGGTGCACAAATCTTTGAAGGTGGCAGGGCGGGTTGAGAAAGTGGTTAAAAAAGCATACGGGATCCTGGGCTTCATAAATAGAGGCGAAGGGCTCGATATTAGGAAGGAGGCGGGTTGGCAGCGGGGGGACGACTGACCCAGTGAATTCGGGGCGATTGCAGCCTAATTGAAGCCACTTACCTTGGCTTCTGGGTTTCGCGCTGGAAAGCTGCGCAGCGGGTGGACTGCGCACCCGCATCATAGGCTGTCAGTTGGAGGAGCCCTATTTAAAGGGGCAGTCCTCCACTGACTGATGCTGCAGAAAGGAGCCAAAATTACAGCATGGAGCGGCCCAGGGGGAAGGCTGCTCCCAGGTTAAATAATGCCTCACTCCAGGTATCATTGGATGGGGTGAGGAGGAGGGAGAGGACAGAGATCTTCTCCCCGGCGGACGGGAGGAAGTGGCCTGCCTCTGCCACCACGGAGGCCTGGCTCGAGGTGGCAGAGGAGGTCACCAGCACCACCAACATATCGCCCACCTGCATACAGTGCAGGAGGCGCTTCAATGACCTAAGTAGGTCAGCCAAAGTGAGTACACTTACTCATTCCCCTAAACTCCATCTACCACATCACTGCCCCCACCCCACATCTCCTTCTGCACTGCCAACACTACTCTGTCACATCACTCCTCACACCCACTCAAACCTCATCCTCATCTTACCTGCACTTACTCACCTCGCCAGTACTCATCCCACCACTACCACTCAACCCAATCCTCATACAATCTCATGGCTCTATCCCATACTCACCCTCTCATGCATCTCTTTCACGGTCAGCCTCACCCAACCTGCCATTACCTGTGCTGCAGCCACAGGGCATGCATCACATATGTGCAGTAGGAAGCACGGTGTGCGGACAACACAGTGAACTGCTGAGAGTTTGGTACGTGTGGGAGTTTAAGGGTTAATCTCTTTAAAATCTAGTGCATATTGCTTTCAACTGTTTAAGTTTAATTTTAAAGTTCAAATTTTTAAGTTTCTGTCAGGCTTCAGCAGAGAGAGCTGCTGTAGTAAGTTAATTGGTTAGCAAGATTAAACTGGTACCTGAAGGTGGGGCAGGCCTGACTCATCTGAGTCACAAACTGTAGAAATACAGGGGCCTGTCAGTGTGAACAGCATGGTGTGCGGACAGCTCAGTGTGAGCTGCTGAGAGTTTGGTGAGTGTGGGAGTTCGGTGAAGTGGGGGAAGGAGGTGCTGCTTTGCCTTGCTTTTCCGAACTTTTTCCCCAGAGCGGCAGTGGACCTGATAGTAGAAGACTGAGATTGGGGAATAAAAGCAGCAGCAGACCTGCAACAAGAGACAACTACTGTGCGACGTCACAGGTGAGGCAGGAGAGTCCGAGAGGTGAGCACAGTATAAAAGGAGAGACCTAGAGCGGGAGGAGAGTCTGAGAGTCTAAGGCAAGTCATGGCAGCACAGCTCGCACCCGTGATATGCTCCTCCTGCACTATGTGGGAAGTCATGGACACTACCAGTGTCCCTGGCGACCATGTGTGCAGGAGGTGTGTCCAGCTGCAGCTACTGGCTAACCGTCTTTCGGAGCTGGAGCTGCGGGTGGATTCGCTGTGGAGCATCCGCGATGCTGAGACTATCGTGGATAGCACGTTCAGTGAGGTGGTCACACCGCAGGTAAAGATTACGCAGGCAGAAAGGAAATGGGTGACCGCCAGGCAGAGTAAAAGGACTAGGCAGGTAGAGCAGGAGTCCCCTGGGGCCATCTCCCTCTCAAACAGATATTCTGCTTTAGATATTGTTGGGGGAGATGGCTTATCAGGGGAAAGCAGCAAAAGCCAGGTTCGGGGCACCACGGGTGGCTCTGCTGCACAGGAAGGGAGGAAGAGTGGCAGGGATATATTGATAGGGTATTCAATTGTAAGGGGAACAGATAGGCGTTTCTGCGGCCGCAAACGTGACTCCAGGATGGTATGTTGCCTCCCTGGTGCTAGGGTCAAGGATGTCACGGAGCGGCTGCAGGGCATTCTGGAGGAGGCGGGTGAACAGCCAGTAGTCGTGGTCCATATTGGTACCAACGACATAGGTAAAAAAAGGGATGGGGTCCTGCAAGGTGAATTTAAGGAGTTAGGAGATAAATTAAAAAGCAGGACTTCAAAGGTAGTGACCTGAGGATTACTACCGGTGCCACGTGCAATGAGTATAGGAACAGGAGAATAGACAGGATGAATGCGTGGCTGCAGGGATGGTGTAGGAGGGAGGGATTTAGATTCCTGGGACATTGGGACCAGTTCTGGGGAAGGTGGGACCTGTACAAGCGGGACGGGTTACACCCGAGCAGAACCGGGACCAATGTCCTCGCGGGGGTGTTTGCTAGTGCTGTTGGGGAAGGTTTAAACAAGAGTGGCAGGGAGATGGGAACCTGAGCGGGGAGTCAGAAGGGAATAAATTTGAGAGCAGCAAGAGAGGGGAAGACCCAGGGGAAATCTACAATACAAATAGTACAAACAGTTGTTCAAGAACAAGTGAAAGGGAAAAGCATAGAGCAGCGGAAAGAAAGTGTACTTTAGGCACGACAGAAAAAATAAAAACTAGAAGGCGCAAGGCGATTAACCCAGCTTCAAAGCTGTGGCAGGGGGTTGGGAACCTGAGCAGGGAGACAGAGGAAAGCGTGTCAGGAAGGGACCGAAGGTTTGAAGTAAAAGGTAAAGTGTTAATGGAAAAAGCAGGAACTAAATGTCACAAAACATATTCGAAAGTTCTTTATCTGAATGCATGTAGCATTCGTAACAAAATGGACGAGTTAACGGCACAAATAACTACGTATGGGTATGATCTTGTGGCCATTTCAGAAACATGGCTGCAGGGTGACAACGACGGGGAATTAAACATGCCAGGGTATTTAACAATCAGGAAGGACAGGCAGGAAGGAAGGGGAGGTGGGGTGGCTATGTTAATAAGGGAAGGAATCACTGTAATACAGAGAAATGATACTGGGACAAAGGATCAGGATCATGAAACAGCGAACAAATGTTATCTGTTTTTAATATAATGGGTCATTTGCTGGCTTTCTCTGCCTTCCGGATGTTTCTGCCTCTCTCTGTTTTTTTTTCCTGTTTGTTTTTTTGTTGAATGTGTATTCGGGGGTTCTGCAGGTGACACCTCTCTGTCTGAACACGGTGATTGCCTTGGCAACGGGCAGTTGCAGGGGCATTCTGTAAACACCATGTATTGTTCTATATGTATAAATGCGTAGGCTTCGAGGAGCTCCTGAACATTTACCTGAGGAAGGAGGAAGCCTCCGAAAGCTTGTGAATTTAAAATAAAATTGCTGGACTATAACTTGGTGTTGTAAAATTGTTTACAATTGTCAACCCCAGTCCATCACCGGCATCTCCACATCATGACTACCAACGACACCACAAACTGCCGGCTCACAGTGGAAAGTATATCCAAGAAGATCGCGCATTTAGACACAGACATCAAGTTTTTACAGAGCTGCAAGAAAGCAGACAAGATCCCGAAAGGACTCCAGATCACGAACCCACTCAAGTCCACATACAACTCGGATTACGCTGAGAGACTCTGCCGCCGTACCTCTCGCACACTCCGCAACCATCTCATACACCAACTCTACAGAAGACGCCACAACCTCGAAACCAAGATAGAGTCCATACTCTCAACCTGTACTCAGGACACAGCAGACCAGCTACGTTATACCGCCAAACAGACGAGGCAACGGAACTACGCTGCCTACATGAAAACCAAGAGCAGGAAGCTTGAGAAACTCGGCATCACCACCAGCAACGACCAAGCTTCCCCTGGTACCACGGTTGCAACCACAGGGAAGTCTATTGTCAATTTATCCGACCACACCCTTCAACCAGACGAAATCGAAGTTCTCAGCCGAGGGCTCAATTTCTGCCCCACTACCAAAATGGACCCCACTAGTCTCGCGGCGGACACAGAGGAATTCATCAGGAGAATGAGGCTCCGGGAATTCTACCACAAACCCCAAGATTTCAGCAGCGAACCCAATGAGACAATCGACGATCCGGAACAGCAGACAGAGGGATCCGCGGTACAGCAACCGAAGAGGAAAGAGTCAAACTGGACTCCTCCGGAGAGTCGCTGCCCTCAGCTGGACATGTATGCTCAAGCTGTAAGGAAATGCGTCAATGCCAGATTCATCAGCCGCACTCAGAAGACAGTCCAGAATGTCACCCGAGCACAACGCAACGCCATCAACGCTCTCAAGACCAACCGCAACATCGTCATCAAACCAGCGGACAAAGGAGGAGCCATCGTCATACAGAACAGAACAGACTATTGCAAAGAAGCATACCGACAACTGGACAACCAGGAACACTACAGACGGTTACCCGCAGATCCGACCAAAGAACACACCCACCAGCTCAACAAACTGATCAAGACCTTCGATCCAGACCTTCAAAGCATCCTACGCACTCTCATCCCACGTACTCCCCGCGTGGGAGACTTCTACTGCCTCCCAAAGATACACAAAGCCAACACACCCGGACGTCCCATCGTATCAGGCAACGGAACCCTGTGTGAGAACCTCTCTGGATACATCGAGGGCATCCTGAAACCCATCGTACAGGGAACCCCCAGCTTCTGTCGCGACACTACAGACTTCCTACAAAAACTCAGTACCCACGGACCAGTTGAACCAGGAACACTTCTCACCACGATGGACGTCTCGGCACTATACACCAGTATCCCCCACGATGACGGCATCGCTGCGACAGCATCAATACTCAACACCAACAACAGCCAATCTCCGGAAGCCATCCTACAACTCATCCGCTTCATCCTGGATCACAATGTCTTCACCTTCGATAACCAGTTCTTTACCCAAACACACGGAACAGCCATGGGGACCAAATTCGCACCCCAATACGCCAACATTTTCATGCACAAGTTCGAGCAGGACTTCTTCACTGCACAAGACCTCCAACCAACACTATACACCAGATACATCGACGACATTTTCTTTCTATGGACCCACGGCAAGGAATCACTAAAGAGACTACACGATAACATCAACAAGTTCCATCCCACCATCAAGCTCACCATGGACTACTCCTCAGAATCAGTTTCTTTCTTGGACACACGAATCTCCATCAAAGACGGGCACCTCAGCACCTCACTCTACCGCAAGCCCACGGACAACCTCACGATGCTCCACTTTTCCAGCTTCCACCCTAACCACGTCAAAGAGGCCATCCCCTATGGACAGGCCCTGTGAATACACAGGGTCTGCTCAGACGAGGAGGAACGCGATGGACACCTACAGACGCTGAAAGATGCCCTAGTAAGAACGGGATATGACGCTCGACTCATCGATCGACAGTTCCGACGGGCCACAGCAAAAAATCGCATAGACCTCCTCAGGAGACTAACACGGGACGCAACCAACAGAGTACCCTTTGTCGTCCAGTACTTCCCCGGAGCGGAGAAACTACGCCATGTTCTCCGCAGCCTTCAACATGTCATCAATGAGGACAAACACCTCGCTATGGCCATCCCCACACCTCCACTACTCGCCTTTAAACAGCCACCCAACCTCAAACAGACCATCGTTCGCAGCAAATTACCTAGCTTTCAAGAGAACAGCGTCCACGACACCACACAACCCTGCCACGGTAACCTCTGCAAGACATGCCAGATCATCGACACAGATACCACCATCACACGAGAGGACACCACCCACCAGGTGCATGGTTCATACTCCTGTGACTCGGCCAACGTTGTCTACCTCATACGTTGCAGGAAAGGATGCCCCAGTGCATGGTACATTGGCGAGACCATGCAGACGCTGCGACAATGGATGAACGGACACCGCGCAACAATCGCCAAACAGGAGGGTTCCCTCCCAGTCGGGGAACACTTCAGCAGTCATGGACATTCATCCACCGACCTTCGGGTAAGCGTACTCCAAGGCGGCCTTCGAGACACACGACAACGCAAAATCGTCGAGCAGAAATTGATAGCCAAGTTCCGCACCCATGAGGACGGCCTCAACCGGGATCTTGGGTTCATGTCACGCTACACGTTACCCCACCAGCGAACAAATGTTATCTGTTTTTAATATAATGGGTCATTTGCTGGCTTTCTCTGCCTTCCGGATGTTTCTGCCTCTCTCTGTTTTTTTTTCCTGTTTGTTTTTTTGTTGAATGTGTATTCGGGGGTTCTGCAGGTGACACCTCTCTGTCTGAACACGGTGATTGCCTTGGCAACGGGCAGTTGCAGGGGCATTCTGTAAACACCATGTATTGTTCTATATGTATAAATGCGTAGGCTTCGAGGAGCTCCTGAACATTTACCTGAGGAAGGAGGAAGCCTCCGAAAGCTTGTGAATTGGAAGAAGTATTAATCAGGAAATAGTCAGGGCATGTAATAAGGGAACAGCTATAATTATGGGGGATTTTAACTATCATATTAACTGGACAAATCAAATTGGGCAGGGCAGCCTTGAGAAAGAGTTTATTGAGTGTTTTAGGGATGGATTTCTTGAGCAGTATGTAACTGATCCTACAAAGGGGCAAGCAACCTTGGACCTGGTCCTGTGTAATGAGCCTGGATTAATTAATAATGTCCTAGTTAAGGATCCCCTTGGAATGAGTGACCATAACATGGTTACATTCCATATCCAATTAGAGGGTGAGAAGGTTGGTTCTCAAACAAGCGTACTGAGCTTGAATAAAGGAGACTATGATGGTATGAGAGCGGAATTGATTAAAGTGGACTGAGAAAATAGATTAAAGAGTGGTTCATTTAAGGAGTTATTTTACAACTTTCAAAAAATATATATTCCACTGAGGAAAAAAGGGTTTAAAAGAAATGACAGCCACCCGTGGCTAAGTAAAGACATTAAGGATAGTATCTGACTAAAAACAAGGACATATAAGGTAGCCAAACTTAGTGGGAGGATAGAAGATTGTGAAGTCTTCAAAAGACAGCAAAAAGTAACTAAAGGATTGATTAAGAAAGGGAAGATAGATTATGAAAATATACTCTCAAAAAATATAAAAACAGATAGCAAGAGTTTCTACAGTTATATAAAAAGAAAAAGGGTGGCTAAGGCAAACATAGGTCCCTTAGAGGATGAGACCAGGAAACTAATGGTGGGAAACATGGAGATGGCAAAAATGCTGAACAAATATTTTGTTTCAGTCTTTACGGTAGAGGACACTAAGAATATCCCAACACTGGACAAACAGGGGGCTCTAGTGGGGGAGGAGCTAAATACGATTAAAATCACTCAGGAATTGGTACTCAGTAAATTAATGGGACTCAAGGCGGATAAATCCCCTGGACCTGATGGCTTACATCCGAGGGCCTTGAGGGAAGTGGCAGTAGGGATTGTGGATGCTTTGGTAATAATTTTCCAAAATTCTCTGGACTCGGCAAAGGTCCCGGCAGATTGGAAAACTGCTAATGCAACACCCTTATTTAAAAAGGGTAGTAGGCAGAAGGCTGGAAATTATAGACCAGTTAGCCTAACATCTGTGGTGGGTAAAATTTTGGAGTCTATTAATAAGGAGACAGTAGTGGAACGTTTGGATAAACATAATTTAATAGGACAAAGTCAGCATGGCTTTACGAAGGGGAAGTCATGTCTGACAAATTTGCTTGAGTTCTTTGAGGACATAATGTACAGGGTGGATAAAGGGGAACCAGTGGACGTAGTGTATTTAGACTTCCAGAAGGCATTCGACAAGGTGCCACATAAAAGATTATTGCTCAAGATAAAGAATCACTGGATTGGGGGTAATATTCTGGCATGGGTGGAGGATTGGTTATCTAACAGGAAGCAGAGAGTTGGGATAAATGGTTCATTCTCGGACTGGCAACCAGTAGCCAGTGGTGTTCCGCAGGGGTCGGTGCTGGGTCCCCAACTCTTTACAATCTATATTAACGATTTGGAGGAGGGGACCGAGTGTAAGATATCAAAGTTTGCAGATGATACAAAGATGGGAGGGAAAGTAGAGAGTGAGGAGGACATAAAAAACCTACAAGGGGATATAGACAGGCTGGGTGAGTGGGCGGAGATTTGGCAGATGCAATACAATATTGGAAAATGTGAGGTTATGCACTTTGGCAGGAAAAATCAGAGAGCAAGTTATTATCTTAATGGCGAGAAACTGGAAAGTGCTGCAATACAAAGGGATCTGGGGGTCCTAGTGCAAGAAAATCAAAAAGTTAGTATGCAGGTGCAGCAGGTGATCAAGAAGGCCAACAAAATGTTGGCTTTTATTGCTAGGGGGATAGAATATAAAAATAGGGAGGTATTGCTGCAGTTATATAAGGTATTGGTGAGACCGCACCTGGAATACTGCATACAGTTTTGGTGTCCATACTTAAGAAAAGACATACTTGCTCTCGAGGCAGTACAAAGAAGGTTCACTCGATTAATCCCGGGGATGAGGGGGCGGACATATGAGGAGAGGTTGAGTAGATTGGGACTCTACTCATTGGAGTTCAGAAGAATGAGAGCCGATCTTATTGAAACATATAAGATTGTGAAGGGGCTTGATCGGGTGGATGTGGTGAGGATGTTCCCAAGGATGGGTGAAACTAGAACGAGGGGGCATAATCTTAGAATAAGGGGCTGCTCTTTCAAAACTGAGATGAGGAGAAACTTCTTTACTCAGAGGGTAATAGGTCTGTGGAATTTGCTGCCCCAGGAAGCTGTGGAAGCTACATCATTAAATAAATTTAAAACAGAAATAGACAGTTTCCTCGAAGTAAAGGGAATTCGGGGTTATGGGGAGCGGGCAGGAAATTGGACATGAATTTAAATTTGAGGTTAGGATCAGATCAGCCATGATCTTATTGAATGGCGGAGCAGGCTCGAGGGGTCCTATTTCTTATGTTCTTTTGTTCTTAGAAGCGTAAGGCAAACGTGTCGTGAGCATGAAGGGAATGTGCAAGGGTGTTTGAGGGTTTGTCAAGTTTTTACTTATATTTGATTTCTGATCAACTCACATCACATATTATATTGGCACCACTATTGCCACGTCTTTGCAAATCTTGTCTGGTTTGTACAATAATGCCCTTTCCTGAGGATCACTATGAAGACCCACAACTGATGCCACCCATTGTGACACCGCAGAATGGGTATAGCTCTATTTGGAGGGCTCTTTTGTGCAGACGACGAAGAGACATCGGCGATGTCCCCGGTGTCACCCCGGAAGTTGTTGAGGGCAGTGGTGACTTTGACAGCGACGGGTAAGAAGATGGTGCTCAGGCTAGCTGGGAGCAGCTCGGCATGAAGGAGGCTGCAGATGTCCACGACTACATGTCAAGTGACTCTTAGCCTCTGTATGCACTGCTCCTCAGAGAAGTCCAGGAAGCTGAGCCTCGGTCTGTAGACCCTGTGGCGAGGGTAGTGCCCCCTGCGACACATCTCTCTCTGTGGTTGCCTCCCTCCTGCTGTGCAGGTGGATGTGTTACATAATCGTGTTGTGGAGCTCTACGTGTCAGAGGTGGACGGCGTGGCCGGCGAGGCTGATGATGCTGTTCGTCCTCCAAGAGGTCATGACTGCAGCTATGGCGGCCCCCATCCGGAAGATGTATGTTTGAGGGGGTCCGCAAGGTAGATACATGTCTCTGTACATCGGGGTTGAGGTTGCAATTTGGTGAATTTTATTGTTAGGAGGAGGGTGGTGGAGGCCAAACTTTGTCCAAAGTGACATAGTGGCCTCTTGCAATGAGTGAGGGTCTCTCCCCCCGACCTTTCAAATGGACCTTTGCAGCTGCCACAGGCTGATGGCTGCAACACGTCCATTTCAACTGGGAAACAGTCTTAGTTGAGTTGAAAATCCCACCCCTTCTAAAATATCACGTCAATCAGGTCTGCAAACGATCTGAACAATGTAAATAATTGGTTTAAGTGGGATCCCGTTGGCTTTAATTGCCAGCGGGAGTCCCGCATGCAGGGGCTGCGTGCGCACCTAAGCGCGTCACTGGGGAACCCAGAAGCGGGTGGGTTGGAGCCAGGCTCCGGACCTGCCCCATGAATCCCCGATTTTCGGAGCCCCCCCTGCCACCAACCTGTTGTCTCGAACGTCCAAAAATCGAGCCCATAGAGTGCAAAAGTAAGGAAGACATGATGAACCTTTATAAAACACTGGTTTCGGCCCAGTTGGAGTATTGTGTCCAGTTCTGGGCACTGCACTTGGGAAATATGTGAAGGCTTTAGAGAGGGTGCAGAAGAGATTTACTAGAATGATTCGAGGGATAAGGGACTTTAGTTACGTGGATAGACTGGAGAAGCTGGGGTTGTTCTCCTTGAAATAGAAAAGGTTGAGAGGAGATTTGATGGAAGTATTCAAAATCATGGAGGGACTAGACAGAGTAGATAGAGAGAAAGTGTTCCCATTGGTGGAAGGATCAAGAACCAGAAGGCAAAGATTTAAGGTGATTGGCAAAAGAACCAAAGGTGACATGAGGAAAAACGTTTTTATACAGCCAGTGATTAAGATCTGGAATGCACTGCCTGGGTGGCGGGGGTGGGGGGTGCGGTGGTGGAGTCAGATTCAGTCATGGCCTTCAAGTGGGAACTGGATATGTACTTGAAAGGAAAAATTTTGCAGGGCTATGTGAATAGGGTGGGGGAGTGGGACTAGCTGGATTGCTCTTGCAAAGAGCCGGCGTGGACTCGATGGGCCGAATGGCCTCTTTTCGTTCTGTAACCTTTCTATGATTCTATGATTCCATGAAAGATATACTTGCCTTAGTGGGGGTGCAAGGAAGGTTCACTAGATTAATTCTTACGACGAGAGTGTTGTCCTATGAGGAGAGATTAAGTAGAATGAGCCTATATCCTCTGGAGTTTAGAAGAATGAGAGATGATCTCATTGAAACATATAAAATTCTTAGACGGCTTGACAGGTAGGGCTGTTTCCCCTGGCTGGAGAGACTCGAACTATAGGTCATAGCCTCAAGATAAGGGTCATCCGTTTAGGACTGAGATGAGGAGAAATTTCTTCACGCAGATGGTTGTGAATGTTGGGAATTCTCTACCCCAGAGGATTGTGGATGTTCAGTTGTTGAGTACATTCAAGACTGAGATCGATAGATGTTTGGACACTAAGGGAATCAAGGGATATGGGGATAGGGCGGGAAAGTGGAGTTGAGGTCGAAGATCAGCCATGATCTTATTGAATGGCGGAGCAGGCTCGCAGGGCCCTATGGCCTACACCTGCTCCTATTTCTTCTCTGTCTTATGTTAAGGTACTTGAAACTGCCCAACCCCACTTCATGCCAGATCCTTACACCCAGCAGCAGAGGAGACTTTCATCCCATCAGTCTGGATGGATTTGAACCACTGGCGAAAAGCCAGTGTCTAACTCACAATGTCGCCTAATCCACCTCTCATCAAAGTTTAAGCTTCTTTACTGAGTTATAATGGAGCTTCTAAATTCACCAGATGAAACATTTATTACAAGGAGCTTGCAATAGAATATGGCTTGTAATGAGTTTGCACAGCGATTTTCCAGGTGAAGTACTTTTGTTCGCTTTATGAATAAAATGAGAACAATCTTTCAATGCTCGTTTGTAGATTCTCTATTCATGTCGCATGGCTGGTCTTATGAATATTATTTATGACTGATTGTGGAGGACTTGTCCATGTGAAAGTACCTAATGAAACAGAAAGAGAAATGAATGCTGTAATGTGTGGAGCAGCATGTCTTCGACTAAATGTGACAGAAATATTACAATCTGTAAAGGAGCCAGGAACTTGAGGACAGATTTTTCCACATCATTTGCATTT
Source organism: Heptranchias perlo (assembly GCF_035084215.1). NCBI lineage: Eukaryota > Metazoa > Chordata > Chondrichthyes > Hexanchiformes > Hexanchidae > Heptranchias > Heptranchias perlo. The sequence continues at coordinate 14,286,034 of NC_090338.1, read as the reverse complement.
CTTGTTTCAAGCAACGCAGTGCTCCCCCGGGTGGCTTAGTGGGGAAATGCGTTGTCCGCCATGGTACTGAGCCACACAGAACATGAAGGTCCCAGGTTTAAGTCTGAGCACAGAGCAGGTTCATCTGCATCTGGAAAGAGAATTAGATAGAACTTACAACACAGAGTCAGGCCATTTGGTCCATTCAGTCTGTGCCGATGTTTATGCTCCACACAAGTCTCCTCCCGCTCTATTTACTTCATCTCCCTCTATCAACATAGCCTTCTTTTCCTTTCTCCTTCATGTACTTATCTAGGTTCTCCTTAAAGACATCTATGCTATTCACCTCAACCACTCCATGGTGGCAAGTTCCATATTCTCACCACTCTCTGAGTAAAGAAGTTTCACCTGAATTCCTTCTTGGATTTATTAGTGACTATCTTATATTTATGGCCTCTAGTTTTGGACTCCTCCACAAATGGGAACACCTTCTCTACATCTACCCTATCAAACCCTCTCATATTCTTAAAGACTATTTTAAAGAAAAGCTATTTTAACATTCCAGCTGTAGACCCTTGGTTAGAACTGTGGGGGACGAATTTTCCCGGGAGGGCGGGCTTCCCCTGCTCAGCCGTTTGACAGAAGAGGCGTGTATACTAGGGAAGAATAAAGCTCTTCGTGTCATTTTATCCAGAGTTTCCGTGGCCTTTTCACCGAAGTTATGATGGACAAGCAGGCAAACCCTGGTGAAAATTCACCCTCTGGGTGAAACATTCGGCTGTAATCTCCTCTTTTCACATGGTGCTGTGTATTTTGGTTTTTATTTCCAATTTCCAGCATTTGCAGTTTTTCTTTTTATCTTTGGAGCCAAGATTTAAGATATTGGAAGCATTTTAATTTGTGGGCCAATTTTGATCATTCAGATTTGTGATGGTCTGTCCTTTTAACAAAATGGCACGTCACAAGTCCGCATTTACACACACACACGAGCACACACACACACACACACACACTCACACACACACAGCTGTAACTCAGCTGCTCTCCAGGTTTTCCCTTTAGGTTCCCAATCACTGCCTCTGTTACAATGTTTCCTGCTTTGACTGTGGGAAGAGTGCAACACTCCCCTCCTACAAGTCCCTCTTTCCCATTACTTCTATCCTTTAGAAGTTTAGTTAACACTTTTCTAATCCTGCATTATTCCATGTACATTTGCAATCTCTGGTCTTTTAATCTAAGTAAAGCATTTTTACATGTGCAAGCTATTATTATAAAAATTTGATTTAAATGAATACTATAAAATCCAATATTTGCCTCTTGGAGTGCCAAATTAACAAAGAAATAACATGGAGACTGCTAGTTCTGAGGTTGGATCTTGTACTGTTTCTCTGCGTTCACTGTATAAATGATTTTAACATGTTATCCCTGGTTACATATGTAAGCAAAGCCTGTAGATTACCTATTTTCATAAACCAACATTAACATTATGTTGGACAGTACAGATACTTAAGGCTAATCGTTAGTTGTAGTGCAACAATATCGCTGTTCTCTCTTCATCGCTGGGTCAAAATACTGCAACTGCCTACCTAACAGCAGTGTGGGAGTACCTTCATTACATGGACTGCAGCGGTTCAAGAATAAGGCCCACCACCACCTTCTCTAAAAGCTAGTGCACGGGTACAAAATATAATTAAATAGGCTAATGGAATGTTGGCCTTTATCTCAAGGGGGCTGAAATACAAAAGGTCAAAGTTGCGTACAGTTATATAAAGCTCTGGTTAGACTGAATCTGGAGTACTGCGTTCAGTTCCAGGCACCGTACTCCAGGAAGGCCTTTGAGGGTGGTGCAGCGCAGATTCAGTAGAACGATACCGGGGCTAAAAGGGTTAAATTATGAGAACAGGTTGCATGGATTCGGCTTCTATTCCCTTGAGTATAGAAGATTAAGGGGTGATCTAATTGAGGTGGTTTAAGATCATTAAAGGAGTTGATAGGGTAGATAGAGAGAAACTATTTCCTCTGGTGGGGAGCCCAGAACAATGGGACATAACCTTAAAATTAGAGCTAGGCTGTTCAAGGGTGATGTTAGGAAGCACTCCTTCACACAAAGGATAGTGGAAATCTACTAATGGCTTATTCCTGTCCCTATGTTCCCTTATCAACAGAATAAGAACATAAGAACATAAGAAATAGGAGCAGAAATAGGCCATAGGGCCCCTTGAGGCTGCTCCGCCATTCAATAAGATCATGGCGGATCTTCAACCTCAACTCCACTTTCCCACCCTATCTCCATATCTCTTGACTCCCTTAGTGTCCAAAAATCTATTGATCTCAATCTTGAATATACTCAACAATTGAGCATCCACAACCCTCTGGGATAGAGAATTCCAAAGACTCACAACCCTCTGAGTGAAGAAATTTTCCTCATCTCGGTCCTAAATGGGCAACCTCTTATCTTGAGACTATGACCCCAATTCTAGACTCTCCAGCCTGGGGAAACAGCCTCTCAGCATCTACATTGCCAAGCCCTCTAAGAATTTTATACGTTTCAATGAGATCACCTCTCATTCTTCTAAACTGCAGAGAATAAAGGCCCATTCTACTCAATCTCTCCTCATAAGACAACCCTCTCATTTGATGAAAACTGGCTATTTCATTTTTGGGCCAGGAAAGACATCTGATTCCCTCAAACGGAATAGCTGTGAGCCACTCCAATTTCTGCCGGCCGATGAGGGTGGGTGCCTTTGATGTGCTGTATGCTTAGGATCCCATTCTCCACAATTTTGGAGGCGATCTATGTCTTTCACTATGCGTGGATGGAAGTCCCACTCCACCACACTTGCACACTTGCACTGGTGGAGCAGGCCTCCTGAAACTTCAGGCCCTATGATAGCACAAAAGAAGTAAAATGGTTCAGATATTCTGCTTTCTAGTATTTGCTGGGCTGCACGAAACTCAGATGAGACTGACCAGTGTCAATTGGTCGCATTTTTCCATTTTTGCCTTCCGCTGGCTGAAAACATTTCACTCCTTTAGGCACTGGACCTAAATGTTATATGCTGCCCTAGTTCTGTTTGAATCTCATACATTCTTTTAAATGTTCCAAACAATTCAGGTATGTTGTAACAACAATGATGATACTGGGACTAAAAGGGTTAAATTATGAGCACAGGTTGCATAGACTAGGCTTGTATTCCTTGAGTATAGAAGATTAAGGGGTGGTCTAATTGATGTGTTTAAGATGATTAAAGGATTTGATAGGGTAGATAGAGAGAAGGGGGCATAACTTTAAAATTAGAGCTACGCCGTTCAGGGGTGATGTCAGGAATCACTTCTTCACACAAAGTCTGAAATCTGGAACTCTTTCCCCCAGAAACCTGGTGAGGCTGGGGGTCAATTGAAAATTTCAAAACTGAGATTGATAGATTTTTGTTGGCAAGAGCATTAAGGGTTACGGAATCAAGACGGGTAAATGGAAAAAAGATACCGATCAGCCATGATCTAATTGAATGGTGGAACAGTCTCATGGGGATGTATGGCCTACTCCTGCTTCTAATTCTTATGTTCTTATGTTCTTAATTGAACGATAGAACAGGCTCGAGAGGCTGAATGGCCTACTCCTGTTCCTATGTTGATTGGTGAAATTAATTGAGAATGGTGAATTCATATCAGCTATGGCAAAGTATTAATTGCTCATGCTCATCGGGACCTGGTTACCCATGTCCAAACATTTACAACAAATGTTGATCATGATAAATGAGTAAAATACTGTAAATGCATAAATAAAACATGTAGAATGTAAATAACAAAACAACAGCCTTTTTCAAAAGTAAAGAAAGAGACCATTTGCTTTATTGTGACAAATGTCACGTAGCCAGGTGTCTGTTCTAAATATAGTCAGGTTTTTCTGCACTGACAACAGGGTGGTTGCATTGATCCTGGATGGGTTAGCTTAGTAGTTTTAACCGTGGTGTTAATGAGATTCCATGGCTAGGTACCCAGCAACAGGACTATCTCAATCATCTGGGACTACTATTGTTCACAATTTACATTAACGATTTGGACTCAGAAATCAGAAGCACAATTTGAAAATTTGGGGAAGACACCAAATTGGGAGGTATAGTTAATGCAAAGGAAGAATGCCTTAAAATTCAAGAAGACATATAGTAAACTTGCAGAATGGGCATGTAATTGGCAAATCAATTTCAATATAGATACGTGCGATGTAGTGCATTTTGAGTGGAAAAATAAGGAGACCACCTACTGCTTGGATAATAAGAGTCTAAACGGGGTAGAGGAGTAAAGGGATTTCGGGGTACAGACATATAAATCACTCAAAATAGTGCCAATAGGTTAAAAAAGTCATTAAAAAGGCAAATCCAGCACCCCTGGGGTTCATTTCTAAAGGGATAGAATTGAAAAGCAGAGAAGTTATGTTAAACTTGTATTGCACCTTGGTTCTACCACACTTGGAGTATTGTGCACAGTTCTGGTCTCCATGTTATAAAAAGGATATAGAGTCATTGGAGAAGGTGCAAAAAAGATTCATAAGGATGATACCAGAATTGAGAGGATATCCTTTTCAGGAATGGCTAAACAGGCTTGGGCTCTTTTCTCTATTAAAGAGAAGGCTAAGGGGTGACCTGATAGAGGTCTTTAAGATAATGAAAGATTTTGATAAGGTAGATGTAGAGAAAATGATTCCACTTGTGGGGAGTCCAGAACCAATGGTCATAAATATAAAATAGTCACTAATAAATCCAATAGCGAATTCAGGAGAAACTTCTTTACCCAAAGAGTGGTAAGAATGTGAAACGTGCTACCACAAGATGTTGGTGAGGCATTTAAGATGAAGCTAGATAAGCACACAAGGGATAAAGGAATAGAAGTGTTTGTTGATAGGGTTGGATGAAGTAGGGTGGGTGGAGGCTCTTGTGGAGCATAAACACCGCCAAAGACCAGTTGGGCCGAATGGCCTGTTTCTGTGCTGTAGACTCGATGTAACTCGATGTCTCTGATATCGAGGTCACTGCACTAATCTGAACCTCTGGCTCGATTTCGATACACTTCTGTGCTCTGTGTTCCACAGGTGCTGTTTCCATTTGCTAGATCTATGCCAGCTGCCTTTGAGATTTCTTTCTCTCACCTTCAATTTCTTTCAAGCCCCAGTACACCAAGGAAAATTATCACTTTGAGAGTGAAAACCTCGTTTTCAGGGAGTTGTCCTGTTGCACTCAGACAAGAGTTTTTTGCGTCCATGGGGGAGAAGCAAGAAAAACCTAAATGCAATGTTGATAATACTCTTTGATAATTATATTTCACAGGAATTTAAGGACAAATTGGATTAGAAATCACCTGGTCTATTGTGCATGCTGTAACATGTATTTGAAAATGAAATATAAATAGGATCATGGTTGAATAACAAGCCGTGCACCCAAATATGAATTACACAATTACAGTTGTAACTCTCGATTTATCTGTCTTGCTGCTGATTTTCAATTCTGTTGGGAAGCCAATGACTTGGAGTTCAGTGTTAAAGAAATTGAGGATGTATGCAGTCTAGTGAATGATCTGGTTTCTTAACCAAACAAACCCTGTAATGCACTTCTACTAAACATGTGAGGGTGATTTTCCTGTTTGCCACAATCCCAATGATGGGCCATAACTTGCACCTGCACATGCCGACACACTGACCCAAGCTCAGTTCTGAGGGTCAGCTTGATTTCCATAGTTAGGGAATTGCTGTGGTGCCTTGCCGTAGTATAGCATGATCGGCATTTATATAGCGCCTTTCATGACCTTAGGATGTCCCAAAGCACTTTACAGCCAATTAAGCACTTTTGAAGTGTTGTCACTGTTGTAATGCAGGGAAACATGACAGTCAATTCGCACAGGGCAAGGTCCCACAAACAGCATAGTGCTAATGACCAGAGAATCTGTTTTTAGTGATGTGGCTGAGGGATAAATATTGATCAGGACACTGGGGAGAACTCCCCTGCTCTTCTTCAAAATAGTGGCATGGGATCTTTTACGTCCACCCGAGAGAGCACTTGGGGCCTTCGTTTAACATTCCATCTGAAAGGCGGCACCTCCGACAGTGCAATACTCCCTCCGTATTGCACGGAAGTGTCAACCTAGATATTGTGCTCAAATCCCTGGAGTGGGACAACCTTCTGACTCAGAGGTGAGAGTGCTACTCACTGAGGTGAGGTGGGGGGCCCAGAATGTCCCCTCCTTCCTTACTTACACGTCTGCAATGATCCTGCACCTGCTACGGGTGCAGGCTCAGCTCTGCCACCTGTGGGAAAGCCTTGGAACCCATGTGGCAACATATGGAGGGCAGAGACCCAGCAAAATTGGTCTTGGACCTCTTTTTCTTAACCTTTGCATCAGGGAAATGAGCACTGCCCAGGAATATCGGTCCCACTAGCTTGGAGGTTCACATTCCATTTGTGTTGTAAAAATGAACATTTTTTTTCTATTGCCCACATAAGTGTCCACATAACTGAATTAAAAACATAATTGGTCCAACTAAATGCCAACCACTTAAAAAACGGGACCGCAGAGCACAATCTAGAACACTGTTAAAGCTGACCCACACAATGCCCCTGCGAAATGAACAGATTAACTCAATGATGGTAAATTACAAATGACTTGTGAGAAAGACTTTAGCACCTATTCACACACATGGCACTTGTGACTTAGGGATATTTTACACTTGCGAATGAACAGCTGTCCCTAACAACAGTGGTGCCACATCGCCTCTGGTGCAATATCCAGTGTGAATAAGAAATTAATTTGGCACAATTTTACTGTGTGAGGGTTGGCACACCCTATGCCTATTAATCCTTTCGGAACTGCAGACGAATCTCTACAACTAAAAGCAACTGCAGAAGAATCTCTACAACCAAAAGCAACAACTGAGAATTCTACAGTAGTTTTAATTTATCTGTGAAAGGTTGTTCACTTCTACAAATTTCTCTTTTTTAAAATTTATAATATTTTTTTTTTTATTCGTTCACGGGATGTGGGCGTCGCTGGCAAGGCCGGCATTTATTGCCCATCCCTAATTGCCCTCGAGAAGGTGGTGGTGAGCCGCCTTCTTGAACCGCTGCAGTCCGTGTGGTGACGGTTCTCCCACAGTGCTGTTAGGAAGGGAGTTCCAGGATTTTGACCCAGCGACAATGAAGGAACGGCGATATATTTCCAAGTCGGGATGGTGTGTGACTTGGAGGGGAACGTGCAGGTGGTGTTGTTCCCATGCGCCTGCTGCCCTTGTCCTTCTAGGTGGTAGAGGTCGCGGGTTTGGGAGGTGCTGTCGAAGAAGCCTTGGCGAGTTGCTGCAGTGCATCCTGTGGATGGTGCACACTGCAGCCACAGTGCGCCGGTGGTGAAGGGAGTGAATGTTTAGGGTGGTGGATGGGGTGCCAATCAAGCGGGCTGCTTTATCTTGGATGGTGTCGAGCTTCTTGAGTGTTGTTGGAGCTGCACTCATCCAGGCAAGTGGAGAGTATTCCATCACACTCCTGACTTGTGCCTTGTCGATGGTGGAAAGGCTTTGGGGAGTCAGGAGGTGAGTCACTCGCCGCAGAATACCCAGCCTCTGACCTGCTCTCGTAGCCACAGTATTTATATGGCTGGTCCAGTTAAGTTTCTGGTCAATGGTGACCCCCAGTATGTTGATGGTGGGGGATTCGGCGATGGTAATGCCGTTGAATGTCAAGGGGAGGTGGTTAGACTCTCTCTTGTTGGAGATGGTCATTGCCTGGCACTTATCTGGCGCGAATGTTACTTGCCACTTATCAGCCCAAGCCTGGATGTTGTCCAGGTCTTGCTGCATGCAGGCTCGGACTGCTTCATTATCTGAGGGGTTGCGAATGGAACTGAACACTGTGCAGTCATCAGCGAACATCCTCATTTCTGACCTTATGATGGAGGGAAGGTCATTGATGAAGCAGCTGAAGATGGTTGGGCCTAGGACACTGCCCTGAGGAACTCCTGCAGCAATGCCCTGGGGCTGAGATGATTGGCCTCCAACAACCACTACCATCTTCCTTTGTGCTAGGTATGACTCCAGCCACTGGAGAGTTTTCCCCCTGATTCCCATTGACTTCAATTTTACTAGGGCTCCTTGGTGCCACACTCGGTCAAATGCTGCCTTGATGTCAAGGGCAGTCACTCTCACCTCACCTCTGGAATTCAGCTCTTTTGTCCATGTTTGGACCAAGGCTGTAATGAGGTCTGGAGCCGAGTGGTCCTGGCGGAACCCAAACTGAGCATCGGTGAGCAGGTTATTGGTGAGTAAGTGCCGCTTGATAGCACTGTCGACGACACCTTCCATCACTTTGCTGATGATTGAGAGTAGACTGATGGGGCGGTAATTGGCCGGATTGGATTTGTCCTGCTTTTTGTGGACAGGACATACCTGGGCAATTTTCCACATTGTCGGGTGGATGCCAGTGTTGTAGCTGTACTGGAACAGCTTGGCTAAAAGTGCAGCTAGTTCTGGAGCACAAGTCTTCAGCACTACAGCTGGGATGTTGTCAGGGCCCATAGCCTTTGCTGTATCCAGTGCACTCAGCCGTTTCTTGATATCACGTGGAGTGAATCGAGTTGGCCGGAGACTGGCTTCCATGATGTTGGGGATATCGGAAGGAGGCTGAGATGGATTATCCACTCGGCACTTCTGGCTGAAGATGGTTGCAAACGCTTCAGCCTTGTCTTTTGCACTCACGTGCTGGACTCCGCCATCATTGAGAATGGGGATGTTTGCAGAGCCTCCTCCTCCCGTTAGTTGTTTAATTGTCCACCACCATTCACGACTGGATGTGGCAGGACTGCAGAGCTTTGATCTGATCCGTTTGTTGTTGAATCACTTAGCTCTGTCTATAGCATGTTGCTTCCGCTGTTTAGCATGCATGTAGTCCTGAGTTGTAGCTTCACCAGGTTGGCACCTCATTTTTAGGTACGCCTGGTGCTGCTCCTGGCATGCTCTTCTACACTCCTCATTGAACCAGGGTTGATCCCCTGGCTTGTTGGTAATGGTAGAGTGAGGAATATGCCGGGCCATGAGGTTACAGATTGTGCTGGAAAACAATTCTGCTGCTGCTGATGGCCCACAGCGCCTCATGGATGCCCAGTTTTGAGCTGCTAGATCTGTTCTGAATCTATCCCATTTAGCACGGTGATCGTGACACACAACACGTTGGATGGTGTCCTCAGTGCGAAGACGGGATTTCATCTCCACGAGGACTGTGCGGTGGTCACTCCTACCCATACTGTCATGGACAGATGCATTTGCGACAGGTAGATTGGTGAGGACGAGGTCAAGTAAGTTTTTCCCTCGTGTTGGTTCGCTCACCACCTGCCGCAGGCCCAGTCTGGCAGCTATGTCCTTCAGGACTCGGCCAGCTCGGTCAGTAGTGGTGCTACCGAGCCACTCTTGGTGATGGACATTGAAGTCCCCCACCCAGAGTACATTTTGTGCCCTTGCTACCCTCAGTGCTTCCTCCAAGTGGTGTTCAACATGGAGGAGGACTGATTCATCAGCTGAGGGAGGACGGTAGGTGGTAATCAGCAGGAGGTTTCCTTGCCCATGTTTGACCTGATGCCATGAGATTTCATGGGGTCCAGAGTCAATGTTGAGGACTCCCAGGGCCACTCCCTCCTGACTGTATATCACTGTACCGCCACCTCTGGTGGGTCTGTCCTGCCGCTGGGACAGGACATACCCAGGGATGGTGATGGAAGAGTCTGGGACGTTGGCTGAAAGGTATGATTCTGTAAGTATGGCTATGTCAGGCTGTTGCTTGACTAGTCTGTGGGACAGCTCTCCCAATTTTGGCACAAGTCCCCAGATGTTCGTAAGGAGGACCTTGCAGGGTCGACTGGGCTTGGTGTTTTGCCGTTGTCGTGTCCGGTGCCTAGTGGTCCGATGCCGGGTGGTCCGTCCGGTTTTATTCTTATTATGACTTTTCGTTGCAAGATTTTACAACTGAGTGGCTTGCTAGGCCATTTCAGAGGGCAATTAAGAATCAACCACATTGCTGTGGGTCTGGAGTCACATCTTGGCCAGATCGGGTAAGGGCGGCAGGCTTCCTTCCCTAAAGGACTTTAGTGAACCAGATGGGTTTTTATGACAATCCGGTAGTTTCATGGCCATCATTACTGATACTAGTATTTTAATTCCAGATTTTTATTTAATTAATTGAATTTAATTAATTAATTGAATTTAAATTCGCCAGCTGCCATGGCGGGATTTGAACTCATGACTCTGGATTTTAGTCCAGGCCTCTGGATTACTAGCCCAGTAACATAACCACTATGCTACCGTATCTCGTAATATAAATGATTTTTCCACATTAGATATAACAGGAGATAAATAGTTATATAGATGTTAGTCAGATGGATAGATAGATAAATAGATAGATTATTAATCAAGAAATAAGAGTTTGTAACAAAGGTAATGCAATAATCGTGGGGGACTTTAATCTTCATATAGACTGGGCAAATCAATTGGCAAAAGTAGTTTGGAGGACAAGTTCATGAAATGCATTCGAGACAGTTTCCTAGAACAATAGGTTGTAGAACCACCCAGGGAAAAAGCTATTTTAGACCTTGTCTTCTGTAATGAGATAGGGTTATTTAGTCGTCTCATAGTAAGGGATCCTCTGGGGAAGAGTGATCATCATATGATAGAATTTCACTATGTTGATAGTGACATAGTTATGTCTGAAACTAAAGTCTTAAACTTAAACAAAGCCAATTACATAGGTATGAGGGACAAGTTGGCTAAGGTAGATTGGTAAATTAGATTAAAAGATACACTGGTAGATAAGCAATGGCGAACATTTAAAGAAATATTTCATAATTCCCCTCCAAGTCACACACCATCCCGACTTGGAAATATATTGCCATTCCTTCATCATCGCTGCGTCAAAATCCTGGAACTCACTTCCTAACAGCACTGTGAGAGAACCTTCACCACACGAACTGTAGCGGTTCAAGAAGGCAGCTCACTACCACCTTCTCAAAGGCAATTAGGGATGGGCAATAAATACTGGCCCACATCCCATGAACGAATAAAAAAAAAATCTCAACGAATATACATTCCCTTGAGAAATAAAAACTCCATGGGAAAAGTGATCCATCCATGGCTAACTAAAGAAGTTAAGGATAGTGTTAGATTAAAAGAAGAGGCTTATAATGTTGCCAAGAAGAGTAGTAAGCCTGAGGATTGAGAGTTTTAGACACCAGCAAAGGATGACCGAAAAATTGAGAAAAAGGGAGAAAATAGAATATGAGAGTAAACTAGCAAGAAATATAAAACCAGATTGTAAGAGCTCTCACAAGTATATAAAAAGGAAGAGATTAGCGAAAGTAAACATGAGTCCCTTAGAGGCAGAGACAGGAGAAATTATAGTGGGGAATAAGGAAATGGCAGAGACGTTAAACAAATATTTTGTACCTATCTTCACAGTAGAAGATACAAAAAGCATACCAGAAATAATGGGGAACCAAGGGTGTAATGAGAGTGAGGAACTTAAAGTAATTAATATTAGTAAAGAAAAAGTACTGGAGAAATTAATGGGACCAAAAGCTGACAAATCCCCTGGACCAGATGGCCTACATCCTAGGGTTCTAAAAGAGGTGGCTGCAGGGATAGTTGATGCATTGGTTGTGATCTTCCAAAATTCCCTAGATTCTAGAATGGTCGTCGGGAAAATGCTGGAATCCATTATTAAGGACGTGGTAACAGGGCCCTTAGAAAATAATAAAATGATTAGGCAGAGTGAACATGGTTTTATGAAAGGAAAATCGTCTTTGACAAATCTATTAGAGTTTTTTGAGAGTGTAACTAACGGGGTAGATAAAGGGGATGTAGTATATTTGGATTTTCAAAAGAAATTCAATAAGGTGCCACATAAAAGGTTGTTACATAAGATTAGGGCTCATGGGATTGGGAGTAATATATTAGCTTGGATAGAGGATTGGTTAACGGACAGAAAACTGAGAGTAGGAATAAACGGATCATTTTCAGGCTGGCAGGCTGTAACTAGTGGTGTGCCGCAAGGATCAGTGCTTAGGCCTCAGCTATTTACAATCTATATTAATGACTTGGATGAAGGGACGGGTGTAATGTATCCATGTTTGCTGACGATTCAATGCTAGGTGGGAAAGTAAACTGTGAGGAGGACACAAGGAATCTGCAAAGGGATATAGACAGGTTAGGTGAATGGGCAAGAAGGTTACAAATGGAGTATAATAAGGGAAAATGTGAGGTAGGAAGAATAGAAAAATTGAATATTTTTTAAATGGTGAGAAACTATTAAATGTTGGTGTTCAGAGGGATTTGAGTGTCCTTGTACATGAAATACAAAAAGTTAACATGCAAGTACAGAAAGCAATTAGGAAGGCAAATGGGATGTTGTCCTTTATTGCAAGGGGGTTGGATTACAAGAGTAAGGAAGTCTTGCTGCAATTGTACAGGGTTTGGTGAGGCCTCACCTGGAGTACTGTCTACAGTTTTGGTCTCCTTACCTAAGGAAGTATACACTTGCCTTAGAAGGGGTGCAACAAAGGCTCACTACATTGATTCCTGGGATGAGAGGGTTGTCCTATGATGAGAGATTGAGTAGAATGGGCCTATACTCTCTGGAGTTTAGAAGAATGAGAGGTGATCTCATTGAAACATATAAAATTCTGAGAGTGCTTGATAGTGTAGATTCTGAGAGGCTGTTTCCCCTGGCTGGAGAGTCTAGACCTAGAGGCATAGTCTCAGGATAAGGGTTCGGCCATTTAGGACTGAAATGAGGAGAAATTTTTTCACTCAGAAGGTTGTGGACCTTTGGAATTCTCTACTGCAGAGGGCTGTGGATGCTCAGTCTTTGAATACATTCAAGGCTGAGATCGATAGATTTTTATACTCTAAGGGATATGGGGATCGGGCAGGAAAGTAGAGTTGAGGTCGAAGATCAGCCATGATCTTATTGAATGGCGGAGCAGGCTCCAGGTGCCATATGGCCTACTCCTGCTCCTATTTCTTATGTTCTTTTGTGCTTATGTTAAATAGATAGATAGATAGATAGATAGATAGATAGATAGATAGATAGATAGATAGATAGATAGAAAGATTAAAAAGTGTCTTTATATAATGCCTTATATCTTTCACAAATGTCTCTAAACATTTCACATACAATGAACTGCTTTGAAAGGAAGTGACTGTCATTATGAACACAAATATGGTAATCCTTTTGTGGACAACAAGAGTAGCCATGAGATGAGTGACTATTTAATTTGCTTTTGGTAGCACTGGTTGAGGGAGGAATGTTGGCTGGGACACCAGGAGAACTTATTGTTTTTCCACACAATCTGTAAAGTCTACTGTTACAACCAGATCAGTCACATAGGGCTCCGGTGCACAATTTGAAAAGTGCAGTGAACGTTGTGTGTGAGAGAGTGAGATTAAAAGAAACTTTGCTGAAGCACATTTCAAGAATTACATATTTGGTCAACAATGAGATTCAATGCACGCCTTTATTAGGTGCTTATTAAAGAGAGGGTGTTCTCGAAGATGATGGCTTTGGTCAACATTCCAACACCCATTTGTATCCACTCCAGTCTTTGATAGATCGCAGGTTTGGGAAGTGCTGCTGAAGGAGCCTTGGCTGTAGTGCATCCTGTAGATAGTACACGGTATGACGATGGTGGAGGGAATGAATGCTTAAGCCAGTGGATGGGGTGCCGATCATGCAGACTGCTTTGTCCTGGATGGTGTTGAGCTTCTTGAGTGTTGTTGCAGCCATCCAGGCAAGTCGAGATATTCTATCACACTACTGACTTGTACCTGGTGGTGGTGGAGAGGCTTTGGGGAATCAGGAGGTGAGTCACTCGCCTCAGAATACCCAACCTCTTTCTCCAGTAGCCACATTATTTATATGGCTGGTCCAGTTCAGTTTCTGGTCAATGGTGAACCCCCAGGATGTTGATAGTGGGCTACATGGCAATGGTAATGCCATTAAATTTCAAGGGTAGGTGCTTATGCTTTCTCTTGATGGAGATGGTCACTGCTTGGCACTTGTGTGGTGCAAATGTTACTTGCTACTTATCAGCCCAAGCCTAGATGTTGCCCAGGTCTTGTTGCATGTGGACCTGGACTGCTTCATTATCTGAGGAATTGCAAATGGGGCTGAACACTGTGCAATCATCAGTAAACAGCACCCACTTCTGACCTTATGATGGAGGAAAAGTCATTGATGAAGCAGCTGAAGATGGTTGGGCCTAGGACGCTGCCCTGAGGAACTCCTGCAGCAATGTCCTGGGGCTGAGATGTTTGGCCTCCAAGGACTACAATCTACTTCCTTTGTGCCAGGTATTACTTCAGTCACTGGAACGATTTCCCCCTGTTCCCCATTGACTTCCGTTTTGCTCGGGCTTTTTGTTGCTACACTCGGTCAAAGGGGCATTCACTCTCACCTCACTACAATTCAGTTCTAGTATCCATGTTTAGCACAAGGTTTTAATGAGGTCTGGAGCTGAATGATTTTGGCAGAACCCAATTTGAGCATCAGTGCACAGGTTATTGGTGAGTAAGTGCCACTTGATTAGCACTGTTGATGACTCCATCCATCACTTTACTGATGATTGGGAATAGGTTGATGGGCAGTAATTGGCCGGGTTGGATTTGTTCTGCTTTTTGTGGACAGGAGATAACTGGTTAATTTTCCATATTGTCAGGTAGATGCCAGTGTTGTAGCTGTACTGGAACAGCTTGGCTAGAGGCACGGCTAGTTCTGGAGCACTGGTCTTCAGCATTACAGCATGATGTTGTCGGGACGCATAGCCTTTGCTGTTTCCAGTGCATAAGAACATAAGGACATAAGAAATAGGAACATGAATAGGCCATACGGCCCCTCGAGCCTGCCCCACCATTCAATAAGATCATGGCTGACCTTCGACCTCAACTTCATTTTCCCGCCCGATCCCCCTATCCCTTGATTTCCCTAGAGTCCAAAAAATTATCTATCTCAGCCTTGAATATACTCAACAACTCAGCATCCACTGCCCTCTGGGGTAGAGAATTCCAAAGATTCACAACCCTCTGAGTGAAGAAATTCCTCCTCATCTCCATCTTAAATGGCCGACCCCTTATTCTGAGACTATATCCCCTATTTCTAGACTCTCCAACCGGGGGAAACAACCTTTCAGCATCAACCTTGTCAATCCCCCTCTGAATCTTATATGTTTCAATTAGATCACCTCTCATTCTTCTAAACTCCATAGAGTATAGACTGTTTCTTGATGTCACATGGAGTGAATCGAATTGGCTGAAAACTGTGAAGAAGACTCACCATCTGTGACAGTGGGGACCTCCGGAGGAGGCCGAGAAGGATCATCCACTCGGCATTTCTGGCTGAAGATAGTTGAGAACGCTTCAGCCCTGTCTTTTGCATTCACGTGCTGGGCTTCACCATCTTTGAGGGTGGGGATGTTCATGAAGCCTCTTCCCATTAGTTGCTTAATTGTTCACCACCATTCATGGATGTGGCAAGACTGCAGAGCTTTGACCTGATCCATTGGTTGTCGGATCACTTAGCTCTGTCTATAACCTGCTGCTTCTGCTGTTTAGCAGCGCATGTAGTCCTAAGTTGTAGTTCCACCAGTTTGGCACCTCATTTTCAGGTATGCCTGATGCTGCTCCCAGTATGCTTTTCTATATTCGTCATTGAACCAGGATTGGTCATCTGGCTTGATGGTGATGGTGAAATGTGGGATATGCCGGGCCATGAGGTTACAGGTTGTAGTGGTATGCAATTCTGCTGCGGCTGATGGCCCACAGTGCCTCTTGGATGCCCAGTTTTAAGCTGCTAGATCTGTTTATAATATATCCCACTTAGCATGGTGGTAGTGCCACATGACTCGATGGATGGTGTCCTTGGTGTGAAGACGAGACTTGGTCTCCACAAGGACTGTGCAAGGACTCTTACCTGTGTTGTCATGAACAGATGCATCTGCGAAAGGTAGATTGGTAAGGATGAGGTTAAATAGGTTATTCCATCATCTTGATTCTCTTACCACCTATCTCAAGCCCAGTCTGGCATCTATGTACATTCTGTGCCTTTTTTTTATTCATTCATGGGATGTGGGCATCGCTGGCAAGGTCAGTATTTATTGCCCATCCCTAATTGCCCTTGAGGAGGTGGTGGTGAGCCGCCTTCTTGAGCCGCTGCAGTCTGTGTGGTGAAGGTTCTCCCGCAGTGCTGTTAAGTAGTGAGTTCCAGGATTTTGACCCAGCGACGATGAAGGAACGGCGATATATTTCCAAGTTGGGATGGTTTGTGAATTGGAGGGGAATGTGCAGGTGGTGTTGTTCCCATGTGCCTGCTGCCCTTGTCCTTCTAAGTGGTAGAGGTCATGGGTTTGGGAGGTGCTGTCGAAGAAGCCTTGACGAGTTGCTGCAGTGCATCCTGTGGATGGTACACACTGCAGCCACTGTGCGCGGTGGTGGAGGGAGTGAATGTTTAGGGTGGTGGATGGGGTACCAATCAAGTGGGCTGCTTTGTCCTGGATGGTGTTGAGCTTCTTGAGTGTTGTTGGAGCTGCACTCATCCAGGCAAGTGGAGAGTATTCCATCACACTCCTGACTTGTGCCTTGTAGATGGTGGAAAGGCTTTGGGGAGTCAGGAGGTGAGTCACTCTCTGCAGAATGCCCAGCCTCTGACCTGCTCTTGTAGCCACAGTATTTATGTGGCTGGTCCAGTTAAGTTTCTCGTCAATGGTGACCCCCAGGATGTTGATGGTGGGAGATTCGGTGATGGTAATGCCGTTGAATGTCAAGGGGAGATGGTTAGATTCTCATTGCCTGGCACTTGTCTGGCGCAAATGTTACTTGCCACTTATCAGCCCAAGCCTGGATGTTGTCCAGGTCTTGCTGCATGCGGGCACGGACTGCTTCATTATCTGAGGGATTGCGAATGGAACTGAACACTGTGCAATCATCAGCGAACATCCCCATTTCTGACCTTATGATGGAGGGAAGGTCATTGATGAAGCAGCTGAAGATGGTTGGGCCTGGGACACTGCCCTGAGGAACTCCTGCAGCAATATCCTGGGGCTGATATGATTGGCCTCCAACAACCACTATCATCTTCCTTTGTGCTAGGTATAACTCCAGCAACTGGAGAGCTTTCCCCCTGATTCCCATTGACTTCAATTTTACTCGGGTCCTTGTAAACCCTACTTGTTCAAATGCTGCCTTGATGTCAAGGGCAGTCACTCTCAACTCACCTCTGGAATTCAGCTCTTTGTCCATGTTTGGACCAAGGCTGTAATGAGGTCTGGAGCCAAGTGGTCCTGGCGGAACCCAAACTGAGCATCGGTGAGCAGGTTATTGGTGAGTAAGTGCCGCTTGTTAACACTGTCGACGACACCTTCCATCACTTTGCTGATGATTGAGAGTAGACTGATGGGACGGTAATTGGCCGGATTGGATTTGTCCTGCTTTTTGTGGAATGCAACTAAGTGGATAGCCCTCTCAGAGACAGCACAGGCATGATGGGCCAAATGGCCTCCTTCTGTGCTGTAAAATTCAGTGTAAATTTCAATGACATAGCCATGTAGATAGAACTGTTTATTAAAAAATAATAATGAAAAGGAAAATACAAGGACTGAACTAAAATCATGATTTCTAGTAGTTGTTACTCATAGAGTGATCTACTCTTAAAACAAGCCAGTAATTAGGACAGTCCCAAATGAGCATTGCATAGGCGTTAAAATACCTTGATAACACTTTGCAGTATTTATACAGCCCTGCCACAAATTAATGGAGCTTATTACACATCAGAAGGTCCATAGGAGACTGTTTCTCGGTTGTAACTACAAATTACATAGGGCTACATGCTAAAGCCTAGCAAACAAAACAGCAGGTATTAATAAGCTAACACTGGGCCCTGATCAAGCTCTGCCATCCCACTGCTTACCCAGCAAAGCTTTGAGGACACTCTTGCTGTGGCCTTCCTATATCATTCCTACTTTTTCATACTCACTGGCTGTAGCTGATATTACAGTGTGCTTCCCCTAATCATTCATTCCATATTAACTATGGCCTTAAAATAATTTACATGATACTGAGGGGGAGGGGTGATCTATGAAGTCCAAAGATCAACTTGATCTGATCTGAGCCAACCATGAGGTTGGATTCCAAGTGCGTGGAAAGGGAGTACGTATTCTTAAATTGGATTATTCCCTGCTAAAAACTTTGGGTGATAATATCCTTTGTGTGCTGATATAAAAAGATCATAAATGTGCTTTTCATAAATAGGTTGACCAATTTTACCACAATTGGTACATTGAAGAAATCTTCCCTTGGTATTCCTGGGCTAATACTGGTGTTAAAATAACCCTGATTAGAAAGCCTATGTTCCTCTGTTTTAGCATCACTTATCTCATCCTCTCCGCTACTCTTTTCAACTTTCATGGTGTTCTGCACCATTGGCCTTGACCATTCACCTCCCCACGAAGACTTTCCTCCTTATTGTGCCTGGGGAATTCTCAGTTCCCAGGCCGTAGCGAAGAAGAAACGAGGGTGGAGACTCGACACAGTCGGCCTCTGCAGCCCACAATGCCGCCTTGGTTCGGCCTGAAATACAAGTGCACCTCAGCCATGCAGATGGCTCGGGGTCAGAAAGATCTCCCCTGAAAGGTGCAGCAGAGCTCAGGTATGCTGTATCTTTTGTCATCCAGAGAGGAGAATCAACCCCCAGTTTCACTAAAAAGGTTAGCTCCTTCCTTTACTCCTTTCTATTTCTCATTCAAGATGGATAACTTAGAGCATTCATTCACCACAACCCACTGAGACTTGGATTAATAATGCACAATGGACCAGGAACCAAAATGCCATGCTCATTATAAAATCAAACATTCATGGCCTGCTACCTTTATATCAATTGGTAAACAACCAATTAGATTTTTTTGCAGACACCCAAGGTCATAGAATTTAACACACAAATTCTGCTCAGCATTTACCTTAAAGTAACAGCAAATACACAGTCAGTACCATGTAATTATCTGTGCAGAGCATGTCACTACAAATTAAATAATTTATGTTGGGTTTGAGTGAGGGGGGTGGTGGTGGTGGTGGGTGGTGAAGAGATCTACATGAATGCATGAATGTTGCTTAATTAGTTGTTTCAAAACAATTTGCTGCCTGATCCTATTTATTCACTGAGTATTACTCAAAAAGCAAGAAGGGATAAAGAAGCAGGCGACAAGATATTCAGCTACAGGACGACTTCAACTCTTAATCTAGTGTTGTGCAGTATAGGGTGATGCATATGATCTCATGTGCTGCACCTCACGTGGATCAAAGTTCAACTAAGGGCATCGTTATACGACCTCTGATGTGAGGTCAACAAGTTCAAGTTATGCTGCTGGCTCTGTGCTCAGAGACAACCAAGTTCTGTACAGGAACATAGGAATATTAGGAACAGGAGTAGGCCATTCAGCCCCTCGAACCTGCTCCGCCATTCAATTAGATCATGGCTGATCATGTGTGTGCTTGCACCAGTTTCTGAAATCAGATACTGTTGCTGCCCTGTTATCATTCAAAATGAATTTCGAAAAATCCCACTTGAGAAGTTCTTTTATAATTGGTGTTGTACAAGTATGCCCTTTCACTTCAGCCAATGTGAAACCCAAGTGATAGCAGACTTGGTTGATTCTCACCTCTTGCCATATTGCTGTCCGCAGTCAAATGGTTGAAATGAGATCTGAGTTACACTTCTGGTTCCGTGCCCGTGTGTATCCAAAATCATTTTGGATTGACACTAAACAGGTAATATAACTGACCTATAAACTGAATTGTCATGCAGGCTTTGTCATCCCTGTTTACTAAACTCCCAGCAGTAAATTTACCGAACTATCACTTGACAAGGTACACTTCCAAAGCACAGGTATATTGCTGAACACAAAGCACTTGCTACTCTCATTACAATGACCTCTGATAAATATCAGCATCTCCTGCCTGTGGCATTATGTGACTGGTACTAATCTTTCATTAGTGGCAGTAAAAATCTGTGTCCATTGCACTGACGATCCATCCATCTATCCCTTTAGAGTTTGGACTAAACACGTTTCTTTAATAACCAAGCACTTCTTAACAATAAATGATTCAGCAGTGCCAGTGTTCAACATCTGGCTAAAGTTGCTGTAACAGATGGTATATGATAAAATAGTTCCACACGAAGATATTTGCCTTGCATAGTATTAACATAAACAAACAAACCACAAAAAATGCTACCTCATTGTTTCACAAAATATAGCCCCCTTGTGCTTTTCTTGGTGTTTCCTTTGCCACATACCATATCTTAATCAAAAGAGGCAGGCAACTTAGCCCGATCTGTGCTAATATCAGTCTTTAACCAAGCATTGGGAGGGATATGGTTGGCGTCTTCTGATTTTCTCTTCTCCACAGCACAGATTGGGAACGTAACATACGGGAATTAGAGGATAACATGCTATTTATTGCCCCATCTTATTATATAATCATGCCATTGTCAGATGCATCATATTGTATTACAGGTTATATATGTGTCATGGATAGCCAGCATGAGCGTGGAATAATCTTCAACAATCACTGGTAGCTGTATCTTCTTATTACGATAACCCTTGTCCATGTTATTTTGTCATATTTTCTCCTAGAGGTTTGAAGATTTAAAAATCTAGGGATCGCCAAAGAGAAACAGATGGTCTGATGTTATCCCTCGACTATAGCCATCAACACCATCTGTCTCTCCGAGCAAGGGGGAGATTTCTATGTGCATGTAAAGGCACAGTTAAAATGCCTCTAATTTATTCAGCTCTTGAGGGGAGACCTACACTTGCAGAACATATTGCTGGCTCAAGAAGAATTAGCTTAAATGTTCAGTACAGATTCTGAAATGGATGCGAAGGAGGGGCACATAAATAAATAAAGCAATTAACACAAAGCTTACCATGCTTAACTTTTATCTTTTTATGTCGAGCTTTGTGAGTTGTTATGACCTGGAATACACTGCCTGAAAGCAGATCCCATAATAACTTTCAAAAGGGAATTGGATAAATTCTTGAAGGGGGTAAATTTGCAGGGCTATTGGGAAAGAGCAGGGGAATGGGACTATTTGGGTAGCTCTTTCAAAGAGCCGGCACAGGCATGATGAGCCGAATGGCCTTCTTCTGTGCTGTATCATTCTAAAAGAAAAGAAAAAAAAAAGAAAAAAAAAGTTTATTCCAAAGTATATTTTAGCATAAAATATATGCAATTTTATTGACTTGCCTCTCTCATAGTACGATATAATTTTCTTTTCAAATGTGGATGAAGCATTCTATGTTATATACCTGTATTTAGGAAAGTATTTTACACTGTCCAAAATAACAGATCAATTCATAAGGTGCTTGCTCATGGAATAGATGTCAAAGTATTGGGCTCGATCGATACATGACTAAAAGGTAGATAGCAAAATGTCGGCGATATGTGGGGAGGTATCAGAGTGGTGGCCGGTTGCCAATGTAATCCTGCAGGATCGTTTTGGGGCAGCTGTTGTTAGGAATTTTTATAAATGACTTAGAAGATGGGATATTGTCCAAGACATCCGAGTTTGCAGATAACACCAAATTGGGTGCAGTGGATGACGCTGCTAACCACTGTGCGATAATCCAAAAGAATTAGGATGGGTCACGTCAATGGGCAAATAGGAGATCAACACAGGTAAGGAGAAATTAGATAGAAGGATTGAGAATGTGGAGCACACATTAAATAATAACCTGCTCAGGGGGAAAGAGCAAAAAAGAGATCTGGGGATGGTCATTAAAACTGCTAATTCAGCTTTCATAGGCAATCAATACAGCAAATAAAATGGGATGTATAGCTAGGGATGTGACAAAAAAGTTTTTCCCCACACTGATCTTTAACCAATCTCTTCTTATTCTGCTCTTTAACCAGTCTCTTCCTACATTGCTCTTTGACTGGATTCTTTGGCCCAGTGGTAGCACACTCGCCTCTGAGTTAGAAGATCATGGATTCCAGCACCACTCCAGAGACTTCAGCACATAATTTAGGCTGACACTTTCGGAGGTGCCATCTTTCCGATGAGACGTTAAACCTGTCTTTTCAGGTGGATGTCAAAGGTCCCAAAGCACTATTTCGAAGGAGTGCAGGGGAATTCTCCCGGTGTCCTGACCAATAATTATCCCTCAACCAACATCACGAAAACAGATTATTTGGTCATTATCTCATTACTGTTTGTGGGACCTTGCTCTACGCAAATTGGATGTTACGTTTCTAACATTGCAGCAGAGATTACACTTCAAAAAGTACTTCATTGGCTGTAAAGGGTTTTGGGATGTCCAGAGGTCATGAAAGATGCATGTGTCCTAGAACAAACAGAGAGCAGGACATATTAGATTTAACAATGAGTGATGAGCAAGATTTAGTTAACAGCCTAAAGATGCGGCAACATTTATCTAATAGTGATCATATGATTGAGTTCAATGGTGTGTTTGAAAGGGAGAAACCTGAATCAGCTACTAAGATTCTAAATTTAGATAATGCTGACTTCAATGGGATGAGACAGAGACTGTCCACAGTAAACTGGGCAAATCTGTTAATGGGTAAAACGACAGAAGATCAGTGGGAGGTGTTCAAAAAAGAACTTAATGTGATACAAAACCAGTTTATACACCTAAGGGACAAGAGCTCCACTTGCCAAAAAATACAGCCATGGCTGATAAAACAGGTAAGGGGCAACATAAAACTAAAAGAAAAAGCCTAGAAAAATTTTAAAAAGCGCAGATCCTGCCAACTAGGAGAGATACAAAGAACAGCAAAGGGTGTCAAAACAAATAGTAAGAGCTGCAAAAAGCGTGCATGAAAAGAAACTTTCAAGGGATATCAAAATCAACAATAGTCAAGAGCAGTATTCACAATATTTATTAACGACTTGGATGAAGGCATAGAAAGTCTCATATCTAAGTTTGCCGATGACACAAAGATTGGTGGCATTGTAAGCAGTGTAGATGAAAACATAAAATTACAAAGCGATATTGATAGATTAGGTGAATGGGCAAAAAAGTGGCAAATGGAATTGAATGTAGGCAAATGTGAGGTCATCCACTTTGGATCAAAAAAGGATAGAACAGGGTACTTTCTAAATGGTAAAAAGTTAAAAACAGTGGATGTCCAAAGGGACTTAGGGGTTCAGGTACATAGATCATTGAAGTGTCATGAACAGGTGCAGAAAATAATCAAGAAGCCTAATGGAATGCTGGCCTTTATATCTAGAGGACTAGAGTACAAGGGGGAAGAAGTTATGCTGCAGCTATACAAAACCCTGGTTAGACCGCACCTGGAGTACTGTGAGCAGTTCTGGGCACCGCACCTTCGGAAGGACATATTGGCCTTGGAGGGAGTGCAGCGTAGGTTTACTAGAATGATACCCGGACTTCAAGGGTTGAGTTACGAGGAGAGATTACACAAATTGGGGTTGTATTCTCTTGAGTTTCAAAGGTTAAGGGGTGATCTGATCGAAGTTTATAAGATATTAAGGGGAACAGATAGGGTGGATAGAGAGAAACTATTTCCGCTGGTTGGGGATTTTAGGAGTAGTGGGCACAGTCTAAAAATTAGAGCCAGACCTTTCAGGAGCGAGATTAGAAAACATTTCTACACACAAAGGGTGGTAGAAGTTTGGAACTCTCTTCTGCAAACGGCAATTGATACTAGCTCAATTGCTAAATTTAAATCTGAGATAGATAGCTTTTTGGCAACCAAAGTTATTAAGGCATATGGGCCAAAGGCAGGTATATGGAGTTAGATCACAGATCAGCCATGATCTTATCAAATGGCGGAGCAGGCATGAGAGGCTGAATGGCCTACTCCTGTTCCTATGTTCCTATGTTCCTAGTATGGGCCCCTTAAAAATTGAAAATGATGATATTGTAAATGAAAATAAGGAAATGGTGGACAAGTTACATAATTGCTTTGCGTCAGTATTTACAGTAGAGGACGAAGATAGCATGCCAGATGACCCAAGGAAACAAACTTTGAATCAGGGAAGGGCACTCACCTTAATTAACGTAAGCAAAATAACAGTAATGAAGAAAATTATGGCACTAATGAATGACAAATCCCCAGGACCAGATAGTTTTCATCCCAGGGTTTTAAAGGATGTAGGTGAGAGCATTGCAGATGGCCTTACTCTAATCTTCCAAAGTTCTCTCGATTCAGGAAGCACTCCTTTAGTTTGGAAAATTGCACATGTCATTCCGTTATTTAAGAAAGGTGAAAAAGGGAAACCAAGGAATTATGGACCAGTTAGCCTAACATCTGTTGTCAGGAAATTATTAAAGTTTATAATTAAGGACAGAGTGACACGTCTACACATGAAGGGTGGTAGAAGTTTGGAACTCTCTTCCAGAAATGGCAGTTGATGCTAGCTCAATTGTTAACTTCAAATCTGAAATTGATAGATTTTGGTTAACCAAAGGTGTTAAGGCATATGTGTCTAAGGCGGGTATATGGAGTTAGATCACAGATCAGCCATGATCTCATTGAATGGTGGAACAGGCTCGAGGGGCTAAATGATTGACTCCCGTTCCTATGTTCCAATGTTCCTAAGTCTTTCTTTCTATCTGTCTTTCCTACTCTTCTCTTTGAAGTCTGTTTTATATTGAGGTACATTGAAACTATAGCACAGAAACAGCCCATTTAACCCAACTGGTCTATGCCGGCGTTTATGCACTACACGAGCTTCCTCTCTCTCTACTTCGTCTAACCCTACCAGCATACCCTTCTATTCCTATCTCCCTCGTATGCTTATCTAGCTTCCCCTTAGATATATCTATGCTATTTGCTGCAACTACTCCTTGTGGTAACGCGTTCAACATTCTTACCACTCCTCGGGTAAAGAAGTCTCTTCTATTGGATTTATTAGCGACTATTATAGTATAATTATGACTTCTAGTTTCGGTCTCCGCTATAAATGGAAACATTTTCCCTACGACTACCCAATCAAACCCTTTCATTTTCTTAAAGACCTCTATCAGGTCACCCTTGTCTTTTCTAGAGAAAAGAGCCCCAGCCTGTTTGGTCTTACCTGGTAAGTGTATCCTCTCCATTCTGGTATCATCCTTGAGAATCTTTTTTGCACCCTCAACAATGCCTCTATATCCTTTCTATTATATGGGGTCCAGAACTGTACACAATACTCCAAGTGTGGTCTAACCAAAATTTTATACAAGTTTAACATAACTTCTCTGCTGTTCAATTCTATCCCTCTAGAAATGAACCTTAGTGCTTGATTTGCCTTTTTTATGGCCTTATTAATCTACATCACTACTTTTAGCGGTTGTGTACCTGTACGCCTAAATCCCTTTGATGTTCTATCCCATTTAGACTCTTATTATCCAAACAATATGTTTCCTTATTCTTCCTTCCAAAATGCACCACTTCACACTTATCTATTTTAAAATTCCTTTGCCAATTACATGCCCATTCAGCAAGTTTATTAATGTCCTTTTACATTTTGTCACATTCTTCCTTTGTATTAACTATACCTCCCCAATTTTGTGTCGTCCGGAAATTTTTAAATTGTACTTCCAATTCCTGAATCCAAATCGTTAATGTAAATTGTGAACAACAGTGGTCCCAGCACCGATCCCTGTGGAAAAATCGCTTCCCACCTTTTGCCAGTTTGAGTAGCTACCCTTAACTCCTACTCTCTGTTTTCGGTTTTGTAGCTATCCATTCTGCGACCTGTCCCCAACTCCACATGCTCTGATCTTAGTCATGGGCCTTATCGAAGGCCTTTTGAAAATCCAAATATATTACATCTACTATATTACCCTTGTCTACTATTTCTATTACTTCTTCAAAGAATTCAATAAGGTTGGTCAAGCATGACTTTCCCTTCTGAAATGTATGCTGACTATTCTTTATTATATTTTCTTTCTCTAGATGTTTTTCTATTGCATCTTTGAGTACATATTACATTATGTTTTCTACAACCAATGTTAAGTTAACTAGTCTATAGTTCCCTGGACTTGTTCTATCGCCCTTTTTAAATATAGGAATAATATTAGCTGTCTGCCAGTCTTCTGGCACTATTTCCTTTTTTAATGATTTTTTATATATATGTAATAGTGCCTCTGCTATCTCCCCCCTAACTTCTTTTAATATTTGTGGATACAATCCATCTGGACCAGGGTCTCTATCCTCTCTAAGTTTTATTAGTTGATCAATTATCTCCCCTCCCCCCTTTCTATCTTAAATGTTTTTCTACCTTATTTGAACTAATTTCATTCCCACCTTGTTAGTCTCACTGGTAAATACTGAGGCAAAGTAACCATTCAATAATTCTGCCATTTGGCTGGCATTACCTGTGAGTTTATCTTGTGCATCCCTTAGTGGCCCTATCCCTATTCTGATATTTTTTTTGATATTTATGTGTCTGTAGAATACTTTATTATTTCTTTTCATAGTTCCTCTTTGCTTTCCGAATTGTTTTTTCAACTTCTTTCCTAACCTCCTCATATTCCCTTTAGTCATCCTCTCCTTTATTGTCTATCTACTTCAAGTATTCCTTTCCCTTTTGCATCAATTTTACTCTTACTTCTTTATTTATCCATGTTAATTCAATCTTGGCTAGTTTGTTCTTGCTTTTTAGATGAATATATTTCTCCTGAACTCTATTGATCACCATTTTAACTATTTCCCACTGCTGTTCTATATCTTTGTCTGTCAACACTTTTTCTAGTTTACCTTCCCTAGTTCCATTCTCATCCCCTCAAAATTATTTTTTTTCCAATCTATTACTTTGATCTTTGACTTACTTATGTTATTTTCAATCATTATTTTAAACCTTATTATGTTATGGTTGCTATTGCCAAAATGTTCCCCTACACTTACTTCTCTTATCTGCTCTGGTCCATTTCCCATTACTACATCCAGCAGTGATTCCTCTCTTGTTGGGCCTCACAAATACTGGGTTAGAAATGTTGAATTGGTATCTGGCCTTGATGAAATCCTATGCGGAGTACAGTGTTCATTCATTTTAATGCTCTGTATTACAGAAAGATGTTGGATTCTCAGAAGGAGTCCAGAGGAGGGCTACAATATGATCCTTGAACTAAGGGGGTTGAATTGCCAGGTAAATTTATCTACCCTTTGAGAAGATGAGGAGAGATTTGATATATAAGTCTTTAAGATTTCCATGGGAATGGAGAATTTGGAATCTGGAAATGTATCCTGTCAGGCTCAGGATTCAAGGACTGGGGCAGACTTTAAAGTTAAAATGCCTCTAATTTATTCAGCTCTTCAGGGAAGATCTTGAGGGGAGAGTGTCAAAGGAAATAGGAAGTGTAGACATTTTTGAGTGAGTGGGAAGACAGAATTGAAGAATAGGTTACCAATAGGGCTGATGGAACTGAAAACCATGGCAAGGTGTAAAAGAGCTGGATGAATTCATATTAGCAAAGGCAAAACAGAGATATTAATTCTAGTATCATGGTAAGCAATTTGATGGGAGATGTGAAAGTGTGGGCTGGATGGATTTTCTTCTGCCCGAAACATTACTCTGTTACTATGAAAGTTCAATATAGAATATTGTCAGTATACCACATTAAATACTGACAGCCGTGGCATCAAGTAAATGAGGCCAAATTGTTTCGGTGATCAGGTGGGGAGGAATAGAGCTGTAATATGATCATTTTAGCATAATGGCATAGCATCTGAAGGGTCAAAGAAACCAAGGGCCTGATTTTAGCAGGCCTGCGGGTTTCCTGCGGGTTGGGTTTCGGGTGCGTGGCCTCCGCGCCCGTTGAAATTAGTGGGTTGCCCGCGCGATCGTAGCAGGCAACACACTAATAGGAATAAATTACCTGCTCCTCCGGGCTCCGCGCTGCTGGTCTGCGCGTCGGGCGGGCTGCGCATGCGCAGTACGATCTGTCAGCTGGAGGCTCTCTAGTTAAAGGGGCAGTCCTCCACTGACAGATGCTGCAACCAATGGAACAAATTACAGCATGGAGCAGCCCAGGGGGAAGACTGCTCCCAGTTTAATGATGCCTCATCACAGGTATCATCAGATGGGATGCGGAGGAGGGGGAGGACAGAGATCTTCCACCCGGCGGGTGGGAGGAAGCGGCCTGCTTCTGCCACCAAGAAGGCCTGGCTCGAGGTGGCAGAGGGGGTCACCTGCGCCACCAACATATCGCCCACCTTCATACAGTGCAGGAGGCGCTGCAATGACCGCAGTAGGTCAGCCACAGTGAGAACACAAAGTCTTTCCCCTACACTCCGTCTGCCACAACACTGCCCCCACCCCACATCTCCTTCGGCACCGCCAACACTACTCTGTCACATCACCCTTCATACCCACTCAAACCCCATCCTCATCTTACCTCCACCTACTCACCTCACCAGTACTCATCCTGCCACTAACATGCAACCCAATCCTCATACAATCTCATTGCTCCATCCCATACTCACCCTCTCGTGCATCTCCCTCACGGCCAGCCTCACTCAACCTGCCACCACCTGTGCTGCAGCCACAGGGCATGCATCACATATGTGCAGTAGGCAGCGTAAGGCAAACGTGTCGTGAGCATGAAGGGGGTGCACAAGGGTGTCGGAGGGTTTGCCATGGGTGTTACCTATATTGAATTTCAGAGCAACAAACATCACACATTATATTGGCACCACCACTGCCATGTCTCCGCGAATCCTGTCTGTTGTGTCCAATAATGCCCGCTCCTGGGTATCACTATGAGGACCCACCACTGATGCCACCCATCGTGTCACTGCAGAGTAGGTGCAGGTGTATTTGCAGGGCTCTTCCGCGCAGACGACTGAGAGACATCGGCGGTGTAGCCGGCTGCACCCTGGAAGGATGCGGAGGAGAAGTTGTGGAGGGCAGTGGTGACTTTGACAGCGACAGGTAAGCAGTTGGTGCTGGGGTCAGCCAGGAGCAGCTCGGCATGAAAGAGCCTGCAGATCTCCACGACTACATGTCGAGCAAATCTGCGCCTCCGTGTGCACTGCTGCTCGGAGAGGTCCAGGGAGCTGCGCCTCGGTCTGTGGACCCTGTGGCGAGGGTAATGCCCTCTGCGATGCGTCTCTCTCTGCGGTAGCCCTCCCTCCTGCTGTGCAGGTGGGTGTGCAACAACACCGTGTTGGGGGGCTCCACGTCTCTGCGGCGGACCGCGTGGACTGCGAGGCTGCTGGGGCTGGTCATGCTGTTCGTCCTCCGAGGGTGTCCACGCACCACCCATCTGGCAGGTGTTGGTCTGAGGGGTTGTGCAGGGTAGGTGGGTGGTTCCTCGGACTGGGGCTGCGGTTTCGTGTCAGTCTGTCCTCTGGCTTGGCGGGGGGTGGTGGGGGGCAGGGGTTGCCCTTTGTGACGCGGTGGCCTCCTGCGTGGGTGAGGACTCTCCCCCGTGGAGTGCACCTTGGCACCTGCCACAGGCTGCTGGCTGCAACACGCCCGGTTGGAGGGAGACTGTTTCCCCCAGTGTGTGAAACACTCTGCGATGAAGGTGAAATCCCACACTTCCTCATTAAATGACCTCAACAAGCAAGGTAAGTACACTCAAGTGGAACCCCGCTAGCTTTAATTGCCTGCGGGATTCGCGCTAGCGGGGGCCACGCACGCAGCCCCGCACGTCATCGGGGAACCCGGAAGTGGTCGGGATCGCGGCGCGATCCGGTCACGTGACCGGATATCGGGATTTTCGGGGGCCCCCCCGCTGGAAACCCGCAGGAAACCCGACGCTAAAATCGAGCCCCAAATGGCAATTGGGCAACTGAGTGAACCATTCCAATAAATCAATCGGGAGAGGAGTGACATGGCCAAATAGATTAGTTAGTAGCTGGGATTTCTCGGCAACAAAACAATGATTGAGTGATAAGAACTAATCATAATATGAAAACGTAGGAATTTAAGAAATTCCAACAGCTTCTTCTTGTGATTTTTGGATTGTCACATCAACATTGGGAAGCAGAATATTTAACCTGCTTGAACCCATCAAGCATTTTTAGATTAGGTATGGAACAGGTTAGATGCAGTGTAAAACTCGACAGACATGTACAGATATGTGCATGTTGCCCCAATATACCTGAATATTAATAGCAGAAGGACAGTAATTTCACACACACCATTGTAATTTCACATGATCCATTGTAATTTCACACACACCATTGTAATTTCACATGATCCATTGTAATTTCACACACACCATTGTAATTTCACATGATCCATTGTATTTTCACACACACCATTGTAATTTCACACACTGCATTGTACTTTCACACACTACATTGTACTTGCACACACAGTCATCTTTATGGTCTTTCTGACAAAGACTTTTGAATTAGTGTTGAATTATACACATAATAATGTTGTAGCCCCACTGCCATTTAAAAAAAGGATTGAGACAATCCAAACACCTTTTACTTAGGATCCATGCAACCACCAGATAGAGGGAAGTTGAACATCACCTGTCAGCACTCACAAGTATCAGGATTTGTGGAATTCTTTTAAAGTTCATGATTCGTAGGGACAATTAAAACAGAAAGCAGCATTTATATTTCCTGGGTGAGCAAATTGTGGGATCGACAAGTGAGTTGTCTGTGTCAGCAAAGATGCTTCAATTTTTGTATTTAGGCTAAGATTTGAGGCAAGATTTGTTTGTCCGTGTACCACACCAGTCATGAGTCATCCATTAGCTTCGAAGCTCAGCAAAGTGAGAAAAGGAAATGATATTTCATTATGTGAAAGAGGTCCTAACGTCTCACGACCCGAGTCTCTTGGGGAATAGCCAAATTCATTCTTCATTATCAGCTTTGGAAGGACTGCTGGACATGTGCAAGTAAAACAGAAATGGCTCATTAAGACACAGAAAACAGGTCAGCAACTAGTCTTCAGCTCACGTGCTTAGCCCAAATAACACTTCAATTCCCTACATAATCCTACTTCAGCAGGCTTCACCATTCACCGAACTGAGCAAAACTGAAATAAATTAATTAAAATCTAACAACATTAACAGCTTGCATTGATATAGCACCATTAACATAGTTAAAATGTCCCAAGGTGCTTCACAGGAGCGTTATCAGATAAAATTTGATACCAAGTCACATAAGGAGATATTAGGACAGCTGACCAAAAGCTTGGTCAAAGAAGTAGGTTTTAAGGAGCAGCTTAAAGGAGGAGAGAGAGGGAGAGAGTCGTAGAGGTTTAGGGAGGGAATTGCAGAGCTGAGGGCCGAGGCAGCTGAATGCACGGCCGCCAATGGTGGAGCAATGAAAATCGGGGATACGCAAGAGGCCAGAGTTAGATGAGCGCAGAGATCTCGGAGGGTTGTTGGGCTGGAGGAGGTTACAGAGATAGGGAGGGGAAAGGCCATGTAGAGATTGGAAAACAAGGATGAGAATTTTAAAATCCAGGTGTTTCCAGATTGAAATATTGGGCCCGATATTACCAGGGCGGCGGGTTCGCGGCGAGGGGGCGATTGGGCGCGTGGGTAACGCGCCCGGTGAAATCAGTCTGCCCCGCACGCAATCGAGGCTGATTGGATCCACTTACCTGTTGTTCCGGGTTCCCCGTTGCTGAGCTGCACGGCGGGCGGGCTGCGCATGCGCAGTAAGGTCTGTCAACTGGAGGAGCTCTATTTAAAGGGGCAGTCCTCCACTGACTGATGCTGCAAGAAATAGGAACAATTACAGCATGGAGCAGCCCAGGGGAAAGGCTGCTCCCAGGTATAATGATGACTCACTCCAGCTCTTATTGGATGGGGTGAGGAGGAGGGGGAGAACAGAGATCTTCCCCCCGGCGGGCGGGAGGAAGCGGCCTGCCTCTGCCACCAAGAAGGCCTGGCTCGAGGTGGCAGAGGAGGTCACCTGCACCACCAACATATCGCGCACCTGCATACAGTGCAGGAGGCGCTGCAATGACCTAAGTAGGTCAGCCAAAGTGAGTACACTTACTCATTCCCCTACACTCCATCTGCCACATCACCGTCCCCACCCCACATCTCCTTCTGCACAGCCAACACTACTCTGTCACATCACTACTCACAGCCACTCAAAGCTCATCCTCATCTTACCTGCACCTACTCACCTCGCCAGTACTCATCCCACCACTACCACTCAACCCAATCCTCATACAATCTCATGGCTCTATCTCATACTCACCCTCTCATGCATCTCTTTCATGGCCAGCCTCACTCAACCTGCCACTACCTGTGCTACAGCCACAGGGCATGCATCACATATGTGCAGTAGGCAGCGTAAGGCAAACGTGTCGTGAGCATGAAGGGGATGCACAAGGGTGTTTGAGGGTTTGTCATGGTTTTTACTTAGATTTAATTTCTGATCAACTCACATTACATATTATATTGGCACCACTACTGCCACGTCTTTGCGAATCTTGTCTGGTTTGTGCAATAATGCCCTTTCCTGAGGATCACAATGAAGACCCACACCTGTTGCCACCCATTGTGTCACTGCAGAATGGGTGTAGGTGTATTTACAGGGCTCTTTTGTGCAGACGACTGAGAGACATCGGCAATGTCCCTGGTGGCACCCTGGAAGGATGCGGAGGAGAGGTTGTTGAGGGCAGTGGTGACATTGACAGCGACAGGTAAGAAGATGGTGCTCGGGCCAGCTGGGAGCAGCTCGGCATGAAGGAGGCTGCAGATGTCCACGACTACATGTCGAGTGACCCTGAGCCTCTGTGTGCACTGCTGCTCAGAGAGGTCCAGGAAGCTGAGCCTCAGTCTTTGGACCCTGTGGCGAGGGTAGTGCCCTCTGCGACGCATCTCTCTCTGCGGTTGCCCTCCCTCCTGCTGTGCAGGTGGATGTGTCACAGCACTGTGTTGTGGAGCTCCACGTGTCAGATGTGGACGGCGTGGCCGGCGAGGCAGGTGATGCTGTTTGCACTCCGAGGAGGTCATGACTGCAGCTACGGCAGCCCCCACCTGGAAGATGTACATCTGAGGGGGTCCGCAAGGTAGGTACATGTGTCTGGACACCGGGTTAAGTGTGCAAGTTGGTGAATTTTCTTGTTAGAAGCAGGGCGGTGGAGGCCAAACTTTGTCCAAAGTGACAGAGTGGCCTCCTGCAATGAGTGAGGGTCTCCCCCCCCACACCTGTCAAATGGACCTTTGCAACTGCCACAGGCTGATGGCTGCAACACGTCCATTTGAACTGGGAGTGTTTCCTCCAGGACGGGAAACAGTCCCAGTTGTTTGCAAAATCCCAACCCTCCTAAAATATCATGTTAATCAGGTCTCTAAACGACCTGAAATACCTAAATAAATACCTTAAGTGGCACCCCGCTGGCTTTAATTGCCGGCGGGAGTCCCACATGCGGGGGCTGCGCAAGCATGTCAGCGCGTCAGTGGGGTACTCGGAAATAGGGCGGGTTGGAGCCGGGCTCCCAACTCGCCCCGGGAATCCCCGATTTTCGTTGTCCCCCCGCCAGGAACACACCCGATCGCGAGTGCTAAAATCGAGCCCATTATATTTCATACAAAATACGTCCTTGCCTACCAGTAGACAACCTACCTACTAAGAAAGGATGGCTCACTGCACCTAGTAAACATGTGCATACTTCTACTACCTAGATCAAATGAATAGAGAATGCAATGGAGGCACAATGGGGGTAATCTTAACTTTACGTGATGGTGTAAATCGGACCATATGCAGTCAACAGAAGAGAAAAATTGGGCGGACTGCATAATGGCCCGGCCAATTCGATAGCACCAATTTTACACCATCGCCCCAAGTTAAAATGAGCTCCAATTAGAGAAAGAAAGAAAATTAAAGTCAAAACTCAGAATCAGAATTATAAAGCAAGAGGCCGAGTTGGACAATGCAGGGCTGATTTCTCTCCTGAGTGGAATGGTGATGCAACTTTAGCAAGGCAGAGCTTCTGCCCACCCTGGCCTCCACCCTGACCCCAGCTGAATTCCTGGGGTCATGCTCATTAAGATAAAATTTGGCCTGCTCCCATTGTAATTCTCTATAATGTCAGGGAGCTTACCTTGGGGTGGGGTGGTAGGGGAGGGTGGAGGGATGAAAATCGATGCAACAGGCCTCTCAGCCCCGTTTGATGTTGTTTCCACATGATCACAATATGCCTGCCTGTATTTGGGCATGCAACATTAAATATTTATGGGGGTGGGGGGGGTTGGTCTTGGGCAGTAGCTCAAAATGGGTGACAGGGAATCAGCAGCCCATTTACCTGATTCTTTCTTACACCTTTGTAGAGGTGAGCTGTTCATAGAATCATAGAGCACGGAAGGAGGCCGTTCGGCCCATCATGCCCATGCCGGCTCTTTGAAAGAACTATCCATTGGACCGACTCCTCTGCTCCTTCCCCATAACCCTACAAATTTTCTCCCCTTCAAGTATATATCCAATTCCCTTTTGAAAGTTACTATTGAATTTGCTTCCACCTCCCTTTCAGGAAGTGCATTCCAGATCATAACAACTCGCTGCAAAAAAAAAACATTCTCCTCATCTCGTCTCTGGTTCTTTTGCCAATTGCCTTAAATCTGAGATATCTGGTTACCAACCCTCCTGTCACTGGAAACAGTTTCTCCCTATTTACTCTATCTGGTGAGGACATGGAATTGTGTCTAAATCTCCAGGTACAGATCCATAATTCTGGATATTTACACACGGACATCTCTAGCTTCACATTAGGCCTGTGTGGACCGATTTCAACTTTGGGGGGACATAGGGTGGGTGGCAGAAGGTGCGGTCCCAGCAGGAAGCAATATGTTAAAAGATTCCAAGGCACGATTTTGAAGAAGAGAAGGTGAGTTCTCCCCGGTGTCCTGGCCAATATTAATCCATCAACCAACACCTAAAAGCAGATTATCTGGTTATTATAATGTTGCTGTTTGTGGAACCTTGCTGTGAGCAAATTAGCTGCCACATTTCCTACATTACAGTCAGGAGTATGATGGAATACTCTCCAATTGCCTGGATGAGTGCAGCTCCAACAACACTCAAGAAGCTCGACACAATCCAGGACAAAGCAGCCCACTTGATTGGCACCCCATCCACCACCCTAAACATTCAATCCCTCCACCACCGGCGCTCCATGGCTATAGTGTGTACCATCAACAAGATGCACTGCAGCAACTCACCAAGGCTTCTTTGACAGCACGTCCCAAACCCGCGACCTCTACCACCTAGAAGGACAAGAACAACAGGCGCATGGAAACACCCCCACTTGCACGTTCCCCTCCAAGTCACACACCATCCTGACTTGGAAATATATCGCCGTTCCTTCATAGCTGCTGGGTCAAAATCCTGGAACTCCCTACCTAACAGCACTGTGGGAGAACCTTCATCACACGGACTGCAGTGGTTCAAGAAGGCGGCTCACCACCACCTTCCCAAAGGCAATTAGAGATGAGCAATAAATGCTGGCCTTGCCAGCGATGTCCTCATTCCATGAATGAATAATTAAAAAAAACAACAGTGACTACGCTTCAAAAAGTACTTCAGTGGTTGTAAAGTGCTTTGGGACATCTTGACATCGTGAAAGGCGTTATGTAAATGCAAGTCTTTCTTTTCAATCGTGGGACAAGGACATGGAGGGGCCAACAGTGGGTGAGAAGATTTTTTTTGGCAAACACTTAGCTTCCCTGTTCTTCTGAGCAGCCTGTAGCAGTCCCTTGCACACTCGACCCATTGGTATCTCATAATTATGTGAGGATCCTATAGAAGTTATTGGACCCTGATTTGCATGAAGGTCCCAAACAAAATGGCGGTGGGTGGATTGGGAATGGGACGGATTTTCAGAGCGTTTACCCCATGCTGTTGCCTGGCAGAGGCTATGAAAATCGACCTCGTGAACTTGATAATGAAAGCGGGGTCAGGGGGCGATGACGTCGGGTGTGAAATGAGCTCGCAGTTCATTGTATTGCGTAGGCCGTAGCATAGTCATAAAAGTAGACATGTCCTTAAAATCTAACATAGATAAACCTATTGGGATTTTCTGCTTCAGCACTCCTAACACAGACTGGGAGGAAATATTGGGAATTTCTGCACTCCAACCTGGGATTTTCCAGTCCTTTGAAGTTGAACAATCAGAAAATCATGTTTTGAAATTCCCTTCTATGGACTTCCAACTTGTGCCAGCAACATTAAAGCTGAAAAACCCAGTGGCTTTTAAAACCTGTAATGATCTATTAAATAAATGACTACACCAAGCCCTAAAGTACAAGTAAGCAATAATAAGCCCACATTACATCCACTCCCCGTTGGCTGAAGATGGGCCTGTCGAGTGTAACTTTGTGGGTGGTGCATTTGATCAGAGACCTTAAGTGCAGCAAAATGTACTCAAGACATGAAAAGGTCCTGCCTTTACAGATTGGCCTGGTGTAATGCGCAGTATATCTTGGATATTACAAAGAGCCTTGTACATCCTTTACAGGAGGAAAGCTCATTCGGTTCATACAAAGAGGATTAGGATAATCTCTGTTGAATATGATCTCTCAGCATTTACAGTGTCCTATTTACTTCATGCACCATGCTATTAAATCACCATCCCCATAAATGTGCTGTGGTATTAATTTGTACCTAGTTTAAATTTAGCATCAAGTGGAATGTAACATATGGAGAGTTTTCCACCCATCTGCTACAAATTGCAATGCTTCAGGCCACTTTTTAAATAATCTGGGAATGCTCGGTGCTATTGTTACATAGCAACACCTGCTTCTTCAAAATGTTATTTCCCACTTCTCCATCTTCCCTTTAAAGGTTCCCTCTGCATCATTTTCCATTCCTCAGCAACGACCACAAACATGGAGCCTGCTGCTCTACAACCAGGCTCTTCCCATACTGCCTTTTAACTGGGCTCTTGCTATGCTGCCCTTTAGCTGGTCTCCCCTGTACTGCCCTTTAACTGAACGTGTTCTAGACAGCTCTAATTGGGCTCTTTCGACACTATCCTTTAACTGAGCTTGTTCTAGACACCTCTAACTGGGCTCTTCCTGTGCTGCCCTTTAACTGGGCTCTTCTTATACTGCCCTTTAACCAGACTCTTCTTATTTAATTGTAGCATGTTACTTAAGAGCATTGATGATGGACCTAATGGCTCCATCTCTCACAGTCCTCGACTCTTCTCATGGAAGAGAAGATCCAACATTCTGGGACCTGTGGGTCAACTTTAATTTAGATAGAGTGGGTGAGTTTTAGCCTGGTGTTGGGTGCTCACCGTGGAGGCAGGAGATAGTGCATGTAATTAGCCTTTAAAAGGCTGCTTGTAGGGGTATTATCACATTCAGTCCACAGCACAGAAACAGGCCATTCGGCCCAACTGGTCTTTGCCAACATTTGCTCCAGATGAGCCTCCTCCCTCCCTACTTTATCTAACCCTATCAGGATACCCTTCTATTCCTTTCTCCCTCATGTGCTTATTTAGCTTCCCCTTAAATGCATCTATGCTATTTGCCTCAACTACTCCATGCGGTAGCGAGTTCCACATTCTTACCGCTCTTTGGGTAAAGAAGTTTCTCCTGAATTCCCAATTGGATTTATTAGTGACTATCTTATATTGATGACATCTAATTTTGGACTCCCCCACAAGTGGAAACATTTTCTCAACATCTACCTTATCAAACCCTTTCATTATCTTAACGACCTCTATCAGGTCACCCTTCAGTCTTCTCTTTCCTAGAGAAAAGAGCCCCAGCCTATTTAGTCTTTCCTGATTAATATATCCTCTCAGTTCTGGTATCATCCTTGTGAATTTTTTTTTTGCACCTTCTCCAATGCCTGTATATCCTTTTTATAATATGGAGACCACTTCTGTGCACAATACTCCAGGTTTTATACAAGTTTAACATAACTTCTTTGCTTTTCAATTCTATCCCTCTGCAAATGAACCCCAGTACTTTGCCATTTTTATGGTTTTATTAACCTGCATCACTACTTTTAATGATTTAGAGTCTTATTATCCAAGCAATATGTGACCTCCTTATTCTTCCTACCAAAATGCAACACCTCACAATTATCTATATTGAAATTCATTTGCCATTCTGCAAGTTTATTAACATCTTTGTGGATTTTAACGCATTAATTCTTTGTATTAACTATAGCCCCCAATTTCGTGGCGTTCGCAAATTTTAAAAATGTTCTTCTGATTCCCGAGTCCAAATCATCGATATAAATTGTGAACAACAGTGGTCTCAGCACCAGTCCCTGTGAAACACTACTTCCCACCTTGTGCCAGTCTGAGTAGCTACCCTTAATCCCTATTCTCTGTATTGTTTTAGCCAGTTTGTAACAATTCTGCCACCTGTCCCCTGACTGACCTTAGTCATGAGTCCACAGTGTGGTACCTTATCAAAGGCCTTTTAAAAATCCAAATATATTACATCTACTACATTACCCTTGACTACTCTCTCAGTTATTTCCCCAAAGAATTCAGTAAGTTTGGTCAAGCATGACTTTCCCTTCTGAAATCGAAGCTGATTACTCTTTATTATATTTTCAATTTCTCGATGTTTTTCTATTACGTCTTTAAGTAAAGATTCCATTATCTTTCTTATCACCAATGTTAAATTAACTGGTGTTTAGTTCCCTGAACTTGTTCTATCTCCCTTTTTACATATAGGAATAACATAAGCTGTCCACCTGTCCGATGGCACTAATCCCTTTTCTAATGATTTTTTATATATATGTAATAGTGCCTCTGCTATCTCTTCCCTAACTTCTTTTAATATTCATAGATGCAATCCATTCAGACCAGGGGCTTTATCCTCTCTAAGTTTGATTAGTTTATCAATTATCTCCACCTTTTCTATTTTAAATGTCAATACACCTTCTTTGTTCTGTTCTTCTAATGTCATGCCCACCTTATTAATCTCCTTGGTAAGTAGTGAGGCAAAGTAACTATTCAATATTTCTGCCATTTCGCTGTCATTACCTGTTAGTTTATTTTGTGCATCCTTAGTGACCCTATCTCTAACCTGACTTTTCTTTTCTTATTCATGTGTCTGTAGAATACTTTACTATTTCTTGAGAATTTAATTTTGCAGTTCCTCTTTGCTTTACTAATTGATTTTTTTGACATCCTTCCTAACCTCTACTTATTCTCTTTTGTCATCCTCCCCTTCATTGTCTATGTACTTACAGAGTATGCCAGTATGCCTTTTTTAAAATTTCAATTGCTTATCTCTTTATTTATCCATGGTGTTTCATTATTGGCTATTGTTTTCTTGTTTTTTAGAGAAATGTATTTTTCCTGAACTCTATTGATCACCATCTTAAATATTTCCCACTGCTGTTCTATTTCTTTGTCTGTCGACATTTTTTTTCCATCCTTCTCATCCCCTCAAAATCAGCTTTTTTTCTGATCAATTACTTTGGTCATTGTCTTACTTGCTTATGTCTTTCTCAATTATTATTTTAAACCTTATTATGTTATGATCGCTATTGCCTAGATGTTCCCCTACGCTTACTTCTCTTACTTGCTCCTGTTCATTTCCCATTACTAGATCCATCAGTCATTCCTCTCTTGATGGGCTTCTCACATACTGAGTAAGAAAGCAGTCCTGATAACACTGCAAAAACTCCATTCCCCTTTCCCCTTTTCTGACCTCTTGCCAGTTATTTAGGGGTAGTTGAAATCTCCCATGATTATTATTCAATGTTTTTTACTCATTTCATAGATTTGTCTACATATTTCTTCTTCCACTTCACTTCCACTATTAGGTGGTCTGTAGAATATGCCTATTAACATGATCAATCCCTTCTTATCCTTTGTCTCAATTCATATAGATTCTGTTTCTATATTAATGTTACTTAAGTCCCTTTTTTGCCATTATGGTGAATGGTTGTTTTTCAGACTGGAGGGAGGTGTACAGTGGTGTTCCCCAGGGTTCGGTACTAGGACCACTGCTTTTCTTGGTATATATTAATGACTTGGACTTGGGTGTACAGGGCACAATTTCCAAATTTGCAGATGACACAAAGCTTGGAAGTGTAGTGAACAGGGAGGAGGATAGTAATATTCAAGAGGATACAGGCAGGCTGGTGGCATGGGCGGACACGTGGCAGATGAAATCTAATGCAGAAATATGCTTGGTGGTACATTTCGGTACGAAGAATGAGAAAAGGCAATATAAACTAAACGGCACAATTCTAAATTGGGTACAGGAACAGAGAGATCTGGGGGGATATGTACAAAAATCATCGAAGGTAGGGCAGGCTGAGAAAGCTGTTAAAAAAGCATACGGGATCCTGGGCTTTATAAATAGAGGCATAGAATACAAAAGCAAGGAAGTCATGATGAACCTTTGTAAAACGTTGGTTCGGCCACAACTGCAATATTCTGTCCAGTTCTGGGCACTGCACTTTAGGAAAGATGTGAAGGCCTTAGAGATTTATTAGAATGATTTCAGGGATGAAGGACTTGCGCTACGTGCATAGCCTGGAGAAGCTCGGGTTGTTCTCCCTGGAACAGAGAAGGTTGCAAGGAGATTTGATAGAGGTATTCAACATCATGCAGGGTCTAGACAGAGTAGATAGAGAGAAACTGTTCCCTTTGGTGGAAGTGTCAAGAACCAGAGGACATAGATTTAAGGTGATTGGCAAAAGAACCAAAGGTGACATGAGGAAAAACTTTTACACACAGCGAGTGGTTAGGACCTGGAATGCACTACCAGAGGAGGCGGTGAAGGTAGATTCAATTATGGCTTTCTAAAGGGAACTCGATAAGTACTTGAAATGAAAAAAATGCATGGCTACAGGGATAGGGTGGGGGAGTGGGACTAGCTGGATTGCTCTTGCATAGAGCTGGTGCGGACTCGATGGACCTAATGGCCTCCTTCCGTGCTGTAACCTTTCTATGATTCTATGATTATGTTGTCTCTAATTAGTACAGTTACCCCAGCCCCCTTCTTCCTTTCCTATCCTTTCTAAATACATTATATCCTGCAATATTTAACTGCCAGTCCTGTTCTTTGCGTGGCTATGTTTCAGTTATCCCTATAACATCTGGCTCCTCGCTGCAAACTATTGCCTCCAGTTCCCTCATTTTGTTTCAGATGCTGTGCACATTGCATTACAGGCAATTTAATTTGTTTTTAGTAATTGTTCCCCTCACTTTATTTTTAACAGTCGTTTTGTACTCATGTTCTCTAACTATCTTTGTTCCCTGACCGTTTATGTCATCCTTGTTCCTTACCTTGGTCTGACCATTACTCTCATCTCCTATTTCTTTTATCTTCAGACTTATATTATTTTATCCAGGTCCTTCCCCCTGTCTTACTAATTTAAAGTCCCATCCACAGCCCTATTTATCCTTTCCGCTAGAACATTGATCCCATTCCGGTTCAGGTGGAGTCCATCCCAGCTGTACAGCTCCTTCCTGTCCCAATACTGGTGCCAATGTCCCATGAAATGGAACTCTCCTTCCCACACCAGTCTTTTAGTCACCTATTCACCTTCCTGATCTGCCTATCCCTATGCCAATTAGCATGAGGTTCAGGTAGTAATCCTGAGATTACCACCCGTAAGGTCCTGTTTTTTAATTTAGTTCCTACCTGCTGATGTTCCCTTAGCAGGACCTCTTCCCTTTTCTTCGCTATGTCATTGGTTCCAACATGGACCACGACAACTGGATCTTCCCCCACCTTTTCCAAGTTCCTCTCCAGTTACTCTGAGAAATCCTTTACCTTTGCACCAGGTAGGCAACACACCCTTCTGGACTTTAGGATAATGGGCACATTTAAAGGGCCACAACCAATTAAATGTAACTGTCAGTGCATGAAGATAAAGATGGCCTGCTAATATTTCTAATGTACATTTCAGTCCTTGTAAAGGCTTTTTGTTTATCAAAAATCCTTGGCAAAATCTGGCACAATAATTGTAGAAACAGGAAACCGAGTCTGTGGCCAAGTAATGGAGCAGCACAGTACTCCAACTCCCTGTTTGAAGACTGGCGAAGTGCAGGTGATGCAAAATGAGGTAGTAGATAGCACTCTCATTGCTGAGTCAGAAGGTTGTAAGTTCAAGTCCCAATGCAAAGACTTGAGCGCAAAATCCAGGCCAACGCTCCAGTGCTGTACTGAGGGAGTGCTGCACTGTCAGTGGTGTCGTCTTTCAGATGAGACGTCAAACCGAGGCCCTGTCTGCCCTCTCAGATGAACGTAAAAGATCCCATGCACTATTTCGAAGAGGAGCATGGGAGTGCTCCCTGATGTTCTGGCCAATATTTATCCCTTAACCAACGTCACTAAATCAGATTCTTTGGTCATTATCATATTGCTTTTTGTTGTGCGCAAAGTGGCTACTTTTCAAAAGTACTTCATTGGCTGTAAAGCACTTTGGGACGTCCTGAGGTTGTGAAAGGCACTGTATAAATGCAAATTCTTTCTTTTTTAGGGAAGAGGTTGGCTTTATTTGCCACTGCTTGCAACCTCCACAAAGGCTAACACTACAGCTTGCATGGGAGCAGGCAGTGAAAGAGGACTGTTACTGCTACTGGCAGGAGTAGGCCTATGGTATGCGTTAACTACACGTGTCTTTGTAGCAGATGGCACAACTCTGCTTCTGAGTGCCTGCTGACGCGAAGCCAAGGTACAGAAAGAACTTGCATTATGTAGCATCTTTCACGTCCTCACAATGGTCACAAAGTTGCTCCACAGCCAAAAAATTACTTTTGAAATGTAGTCACAGTTTTTTTTGTAGGCAAACACTGCAAGCATGTTTGCGCACAGCAAGGCCCCACAAACTGCAGTGGGACGAATGACCAGTTAATGTGCTTTTTGGTGGGGTTGGCTGGTGGGCGAATGCTGATGAATGGGAGAACGCTTTGCGAAAGTGCCGTGGGATCTTTTATGTCCACTTGAGCAGGCAAATTTGGCGGGGGGAGGGGGGTCTCAAAAAACAGCGCCTCCAACACTGCAGCACTCCCTCAGTACTGCATTGGAGTGTCAGCCTGCATTGTATGCTCAAGGCCTGCAGTAAGACTTTGAACCCACAGTCAACAACAACAATAATTGCATTTATATAACGCCTTTAATGTAGTAAAAAGTCCCAAAACGCTTCACAGCAGCGATTATCAAACAAAATTTGACACCGAGCCACATGTGGGAATATTAGGACAGGTGACTAAAAGCTTGGTCAAAGAGGCAGGTTTTAAGGAGTGTCTAAAAGGAGGAGAGGGCAGTAGAGATGTGGAGAGGTTTAGAGAAGGAATTCCAGAGTGTAGCTGAAGGCACGGGTGCCAATGGTGAATCTTCT
The DNA here is from genome assembly GCF_035084215.1 of Heptranchias perlo. Taxonomy (NCBI): domain Eukaryota; kingdom Metazoa; phylum Chordata; class Chondrichthyes; order Hexanchiformes; family Hexanchidae; genus Heptranchias; species Heptranchias perlo. Next base: position 14,242,761 of record NC_090338.1, on the reverse strand, counting down.
GACTCAGAGGAAAGAATGCTAATGGGCAACCAGTTACGCATGGTCATTGCCTGGTAGGTACGTCTTTGCCTGTAAATATTGGTGGGAAGGCTCCGGTGTGTGGGTGCAGTCCATCTCTGGTGCAATCTGATCTATTTTGCCATCTATTTCTTTGAAGCAGGTATGTGACTGAGTATTATTCCAGCTCAAACACGGGACTTTGTGTGGAAGTATGAATCCCATCATCATTTTAATAAAATTAACGGCAAACTAACAGACATTTCTGGTCCCAGTCTAAGATGAAACCAGAAAATTGGTATGGAACATTAAATGTGCAGATATCTGATGTAACTCATCTTTGAACTTTTTTCCGATTGGTTACTTTAAGTCCATTAATCAGACGTAACCAATTGGAAAATTTACCCTTTTGAACTCTCAATTTGGTTCATGAGCTCATCATTAGCTATGTAAAAGACATTGGGCTAGAATTTACTGTATCCGGTTAGTTAGACTTGCTCTTGCCCATTTAATCTCTATGAGACCATACACTAGACGTTGCTGGAGATGGAAACAGCACATTGCCTTCTACAGGGTATTTGGGATCTGAGTGAATAGGACAAACAACTGTGTATCTCCTTAAGCAGTCAGAGCGAAGGATTGTGAAATGAACAGCGCAGAGTCTGAACCAGGAAGTGTAAGTTAGAATAGTGAATCCAATAACAAATCAGGTACAGAAAGAGAAATAAAGAGAGGGAAAGAAAGATTAGATTAAGAGAGAGAGAAAAAAAGAGACAGAAAGAAAAAGCAAACAAAAATGTAATATAAATTTTTAACATGAAAGAACATAAGAACATAAGAAATAGGAGCAGGAGTAGGCCGTACGGCCCCTCGAGCCTGCTCCGCCATTCAATAAGATCATGGCTGATCTTCGACCTCAACGCCACTGTCCTGCCCGATCCTTGATCTCCACACTTGTGATAGTTAATTTTCAGTGCCAGAGAGTTTGTTTGGCAATAATTAACACTTAGCACGCCATTAAAAAGGTCCTTAAACTGAAATGGACAAGCCCTAACTTTTCGTGATGAGTTTAGTTCCTATCTACCGTGAAAGTACAGGAACTTCACGCCATTCAATGCATTTGAATGGTGAGACAGACAACGAGATGCCGTTAACGGCCGAGCAGCGTATCTCGGACAGCGTTTAACCACGCATCTGCCCTCGCCTGTTCGATTTGTGCATAAATAACGGTGAGTGCCGTTATCCTCACCATTATTTTGACAGCAAATTCTGGGCCATTAAAAAATTCCACAGATCACCGTCACTTGCACACATTTAATTGGCATCAGCAGTAGAAGTGATACTGAATGTAAGAAAGAAATTAAAATCCAAAGTGTGGTTTAAGGCAATGCAGCACAGTAATATTAATGGAACTGTTCAGTTAAAAGGAGCATCTGCTAAGGCACAGTATAATTGCCTGTACACTGGAACGGATCTCATGTTTATAAAAAAGATTTAGGTTTAAATGCTGTTCTGGATGCACTATTTTTCACCCACAAGCAAACAGATCCATTACCAGATTAGCAGACATAAGCAAACAAAGTCAAGGTAACTCGCGCAGTTCTTGGGAAGAGATTTCTTATAATCTCCTGCTGTTTCCAAACAAGAGAAGTCCTAAGGAGCTCAACTGGTCGCCTGTACAAATATGTAAAACGGAAGAGATTAGCGAAAGTAAACGTGGGTCCCTTAGAGGCAGAGATATGAGAAATTATAATGGGGAATAAGGAAATGGCAGAGACGTTAAACAAATGTTTTGGGGAAATTTTAACTCCGAAGAATGGGTGGGTTGGGGCGGGTGGGGGGCAGTGAAAATTCTCCGATTTCGGAGCGGGACTGCATCCCGGCTGTAACGTGCGACTTCTAGGTTTGACCCAGACGTGCCTGGGTGCGTGCGCTTCAGACACACAGAAGTCCTGCCGGATTTAAAGGGCTAATTGAGGTACTTAAAGATATTAAATTTTTGTGGTTTGACCTATACAAGCCATTTTAACTGGTTCTGAACATGTCTCCCATGGCCTCTGAAAGACGCCATGGAAACGCAGGCGAGTTGTAGCCAACCCTTATTTGGACCTTTAAACCAGTGATTGACACGTGTGAATAAAAGGTGAGTTTTTGCAGCAGGGCAATCAGTTCTCTCAGACAAACCTTTGGCTGGGAGTTCTTTGTGTTGAGACTGAGATTTCTTTGTTCACACTCAGAATTCTTGTGTTCACAAATATTTACCTACTTTTTGGAGCCCCTCAAACTGACAACATCAGGGTGATTGGGGGCGTAATGGATTTATTCAACAGTACCTCTGAGGAGGAGGCACATCTCCGTGGCAGAGGCAGGGCATTTCCTCCTGTCAGCCAGGGACAATGTTTCCCACCTGCTCCTAACACTGCTTAACTGCAACTCCAACGAGGAATTATTGAACCAGGGTGCTGACCTCGTCCTTTGCTGCTCCATATCTTCAGATTTCTCCTTTCTCCCTCAAAATCCATGGCAGCATTGGCCCTTTAAATAATCCAGGTCTCAGTATGTCATTCAGATGCACAGTACACCTGCTGCACAGCTTGGAGACACAAAACCCAGAAATCACATTAAGGGCCTTCAGTTGAGACAGGATCGCTCAAAAAAAAGCAGGAAAAAAATTTCCGGGTTTCCCACGGATATATTAACCCCCCTCGCTGAGTTCCTGCTGGTATGTTAAAATTTACCCCTTTGTACCTATCTTCACAAAAACCATACCGGAAATAGTGGGGAACCAAGGGTCTAATGAGAGTGAGGAACTTAAAGTAATTAAGATTAGTAAAGAAAAAGTACTGGAGAAATTAATGGGATGAAAAGCCAACAAATCCACTGGACCTGATGGCCTACATCCTACAGTTTTAAAAGAGATGGCTGCAGAGATAGTGGATGCATTGGGTTTGATCTTCCAGAATTCCCTAGATTCTAAAAAGGTCCTGTGGATTGGAAGGTAGCAAATGTAACCCCGCTCTTCAAGAAAGGAGGGAAAGAGAAAACAGGGAACCATAGGACAGTTAGCCTGACATCAGTAGCAGGGAAAATGCTAGAATCTATTATTAAGGACGTAGTAACAGGGCACTTAGAAAATCATAGTATGGTTAGGCAGAATCAAAATGGTTTTATGAAAGGGAAATCGTGTTTGACAAATCTATTAGGGTTTTTGGAAGGTGTAACTAACAGGATAGATAAGGAGGAATCAGCGGATGTAGTATATTTGGATTTTCAAAAGGCATTCAATAAGGTGCCACACAAGAGGTTGTTACACAAGATTAGGGCTCATGGGATTGGGAGTAATATATTAGCATGGATAGAGGATTGGTTAACGGACAGAAAACAGAGAGTAGGAATAAACGGGTCATTTTCAGGTTGGCAGGTTGTAACCAGTGGGGTGCCTCAAGGATCAGTGCTTGGGCCTCAGCGGTTACAATCTATATTATTGACTTAAATGAGGGGACCGAGTGTAATGTATCCAAGTTAGCTGACAATACAAAGCTAGATGGGAAAGTAAGCTGTGAGGAGGACAAAAAAAGACTGCAAACGTATATAGACAGATTAAATGAGAAGGTGGCAGATGGAGTATAATGTGGGGAAATGTGAAATTATCCACTTTGATAAGAAGAATAGAAAAGCAGAATATTTTTTAAAAGGTGAGAGACTAAGAAATGTTGGTAGTGAGAGGGATTTGCAATTAGGAAGGCAAATGGTATTTTAGCCTTTATTGCAAGGGGGTTGGAGTATAAGAGTAAGGAAGTCTTGCTGCAATTATACGGGGCTCTGGTGAGACCCCATCCGGAATACTGTGTACAGTTTTAGTCTCCTTATCTAAGGAAGGATATACTTGCCTTAGAGGGGGTGCAATGAAGGTTCACTAGATTGATTCCTGGGATGAGAGGGTTGTCCTATGAGGAGAGATTGAGTAAAATGGGCCTATACTCTCTTGGAAGAATGAGAGGTGATCTCATTGAAATGTATAAAATCCTTAGAGGGCTTGACAGGATTGATGCTGAGAGGTTGTTTCTCCTGGCTGGAGAGTCCAGAACTAGGGGGCATAGTCTCAGGATAAGGGGTCAGCCATTTAGGACCGAGATGATGAAAAATTTCTTCACTCAGAGGGTTGTGAATCTTGGGAATTCTCTACCCCAGAGACTGTGTTCTCTACACTCTGTTATCACTTGATGAAAACCTGCTGTTAGTGCAAAAGGCAGGTTGATGTGTTTAGTTTTTCAGCATGTTGTGGGCATTTGGGATTAGCAGTGGTTGGGCTATGTGGTGGTGTTACATAAAAACATAAGAACATAAGAAATAGGAGCAGGAGTAGGCCATATGGCCCCTCGAGCCTGCTCCACCATTCAATAAGATCATGGCTGCTCTTCAACTCCACTTTCCTAACCTATCCTCATATCCCTTGATTCCCTTAGTGTCCAAAAATCCATCTATCTCAGTCTTGAATATACTGAACGACTGAGCATCCACAGTCTTCTGGGGTAGAAAATTCCAAATATTTAAGACCCTGTTGGAGATTCTGTACTACTATATATGGCCATCCCTTTGAACGAATTCAAAGAGATGAAAATAAACTCTAAAGTCTCCTGACATAGTCTGACAGGAGTCTCATTCATCTGTCCCTTACACCAAATGCTTGATTCACCTGCTCCCTGAGGTCCTTCCCTTACAAGAAATTGTTTTCCCAAAGGTGAAGCTGGTAGCCACGGGGACTGTAAGAGTAATGCCCTCACTTTTTGGGACGATACCATTTTTCTTAATAGAATGATGGCATTTCCTTTTACTCATTGTTGTCAGGCAAAATAGGAAATGAGATTCATCCCTTTTTTAACTATTGCATCTCTTGCACTTAGTGATGTTCTGCTCAAGTTATTGTTAGCTGGAAGCTTATTTGTCTTAACTTTCTTGATTGTCTAAGCAATAGTTTTCCTGTACATCATCTCAGGCAGTTGGAACAATTTTTATTTCTTCAGTGTCTGACAAATCTTCCACTAGTACTCTTTCAAGCCACTATTGACTTGGATACCAGAGGCAGGCTTTGTAAACAGAGTGACAGCAGAGCTGGTGCTATCCTGCCAACTGATTGAGATGGCTGGGCTATCTCAATGATTGAACGCGTCTACCAAGTGCATAGGGAGATCTGCAGGCAATCACCCATTGGAACTAAAGTAGCACAGTAATGATTGATGCAAACAAGACAAGCATCATGAAAGTGGATGCCTAGCCAGCCCAGTACTGTCATACCTTACTCTAACAGCTGATGAAGTGTTAGGTTGTAAGGCACTTTCTGACTTTCTTTATCTGAGCAGTAATGTACCCAAAGATTGCAGAATCAACTGGAGTGTCAGAATGATCATATTACTGGGAACTTTGCCAAATAAATATACATCTGGTCCCTCTGACTCTCAAATACTTCAGCCAAATTTTTGATGGAGGGGTTTAAGAAGTATCAAGGGATGGGATATTTCCGAGATGCTGGGACCAGGCAGATAGACTGTAAAGGTCTTTTTCCAGCCCTGCACATTCCTATGTTTTTATGTGACTTTGCTCATTGGTAATCAGGGACCTGGAATGCACTTCAGCCCAACTGTGACAATAGATCATCCATTACTGGAATACAGCACATTTACTGATAGAGTCATAGAAGTTTACAACATGGAAACAGGCCCTTCGGCCCAACATGTCCATGTCGCCCAGTTTATACCACTAAGCTAGTCCCAATTGCCTGCACTTGGCCCATATCCCTCTATACCCATCTTACCCATGTAACTGTCCAAATGCTTTTTAAAAGACAAAATTGTACCCGCCTCTACTACTGCCTCTGGCAGCTCGTTCCAGACACTCACCACCCTTTGAGTGAAAAAATTGCCCCTCTGGACCCTTTTGTATCTCTCCCCTCTCACCTTAAATCTATGTCCCCTCGTTATAGACTCCCCTACATTTGGGAAAAGATTTTGACTATCTACCTTATCTATGCCCCTCATTATTTTATAGACTTCTATAAGATCACCCCTTAACCTCCTACTCTCCAGGGAAAAAAGTCCCAGTTTGTCTAACCTCTCCCTATAAGTCAAACCATCAAGTCCCGGTAGCATCCTAGTAAATCTTTTCTGCACTCTTTCTAGTTTAATAATATCCTTTCTATAATAGGGTGACCAGAACTGTACACAGTTAGGGCAACACAATAGGGCAAATTTTAACTCCCTCCCCCGGACGGAAAATGGGCTCCTGGTCCAAAACCCAACCACTCATTTCCCACCCCGTGTCCATTTTAACGCCACTGTTTTCATGGGTGGCTGAGGTACTTGCCTGACTCAGGCAGGAGCCTCATGAATACATGTAATTCAGGGTTCTATGATGTCATTAGGACCCCAATGCAATGTTGACTGCCTACGGAGTGGAACGTCCACTGCAGTAGAATCTGACGGAGAACCCAGTGAAGGCCCTCTCAGGGAAGTTTAAAACTTATTTTTGTGGTACCAGGAGGAGTCGGACTCCAGATAGAAGGGCAAGCATGTGTGGGGGTTGTGGCGGTGGGGTGGGGGGGACATCTTGTAGGCATTTATTACACCAATTCCATGGGTAAGTTTATTTTTCAATAATAATTGAATCATTTATTATGTTCGAAAATATAATTCTAGCTTGAAAAACTCAGCTGAGTGAGACAAAAAATGGTGGATGAAAAGAGTGCATTTGAGTAATTCGATTGGTCAGCTTTATGGCATTTTCTGGTTTAGTAAATGGTAACGATGATGAAAAGAGATTTGATAGCTTGGTTTTCACTTGTAACTCATTGGTACTTCTTGCTGCCTTTGATTGATTCATATTTTATCAATCTAATGTTTGGATAAGTAGCTGTTTGAGCCAATCATAATTTTGTGACATTTCTGAAGCCAAAATTTCAGCTATGACACAATGGATACCTGCTAGCTCATTACTGTTTATTATATAATGATATATAGATTGCGGTCAGGTTCTCGTGAGCTGGTTTATCGACTGCTATGCAGCTATGCATAATGCCAATAAAAAGAGGAAGATTGTTACATGAATGCTTTCCCCTAGCTATGAAGGTAGGCATGAGAAACGAGGAGCGTGCTGTCACACCATCAATACTTGTTCACCAATACTAACTCAGGAACTCTGGACATCTTCATTTGGATGCCTTCACTGCTTGGGGCTTAAACATCTTTCTCAGTAAGTGATAGAGTGAGTGTTGAAAGAAAAGTCACAGCATTTCTATCAGTACAAACAGTATAAGATGCTGTAAAAGCTGTACCGCAAAGTGATTGGAAAATATTGTGAACGTTAAGTAAAATGCGACTTCAAGTACACACACACACACACATATATATATATAAAATGTTTCAACAAAGATATCTATCTAGTTATGCCATGTGTCTGTTGATATATCTAGCTGTGACGGCAGTTGTCCGGTATTTCATGACTCCACTGAACGTATGGAGAATAATTACCTTCAGCTTGTACAAAATGCCTCCAATAGGACATGAATGCTATACTTAGGTTTATGTTCTTTTGTGTGTGTAATGTCGACAACATTTCTTATCTTAAGAACATAGGAACAGGAGTAGGCCATTCAGCCCCACGAGCTTGTTCTGCCATTCAATTAGATCATAGCTGATCTGTGTCTTAACTCCATCAACCTGCTTTGGTTCCGTAACCCTTAGTTCCCTTGCCTAACAAAAATATATCAATTTCAGTTTTTAAATTTTTCAATTGATCCAGCTTCAACAGCTTTTTGGGGGAGAGAGTTCCAGATTTCCATTATCCTTTGTGTGAAGAAGTGATTCCTGACATCACCCCTGAACGGCCGAGCTCTAATTTTAAGATTATGCCCCCTTGTTCTGGGCTCCCCCCACCAGAGGAAATAGTTTCTCTCTATCTACCCTATCAAATCATTTAATCATCATAAACACCTCAATTAGCTCACCCCTTAATCTTTTATATTCAAGGGTATAGAGTCAATGAATGAAAGAAATTTAAACAAGACCAATATCATAGAATGTTACAGCACAGAAGGTGGCCATTTGGCCCATTGTGCCTGTCCTAAAGAAGCTACAACATATGAAACTGGTTTCACTTAACTGCACAATAGTAGTTTCCAAACAACTTAGTATTTTGATCTTGACTGCTTCCTGCCACCTTGGCTTAATCAGCAATTTTCACAGATCGTATCAATAGATAAGTCAAGATAATGGTTGGGCCGTATTAGCTGATTCCTCCAGAATAAAAAAACTCAGGCCCTGAATTTCCTCGGTCTTTCTGCTGCTCTGCTACTGTAGCGTCGTTGGAAATGGGGTGGAAATCGAGAAAATTACGATGGCAAAAGGTCCAAGGAAATTTAGGGCCCCAGTCACCCCATCACATCATCAAATTTGATCTTGAATGAATCAGTGACTTTTGCTTCTGATACCCTACCAATCAAATATCGATTGTTCTTTGTATGAAGAAGTTTTTCCTGACATCTTTCGCGGCCGTTTCCAGTGGTTGATGGGTCTAGAATGAAGGGACGTGGATGAGATTAAATTTAAAAGATTTAGGACTGAGAGCAGGAGAAATCTTTTTGCACAGAGCAGGAGTGGGACCAATTGGTTAGCTCTTTCAAAGAGCCGACACAGGCATGATGGGCCGAATGGCCTCCTTCTTTGCTGTATGATTCCATTTGACCGTGGATGGCATCACAGCTGAGTACAATCCAATTCTCACCTGACAACCACACGCATTTTCCAGCAGCAGACACTGCTATCAGAAACAGCGAGACCTTTTCAATTCCCTTCCTCTGGGGTACTGAGACCATTGGAAGTACCTCAAACACTACCCTGTATTTAGAGTGTAGTTCATTTAGATTTTTCTTTAAACTTTGCTCCCTCCTCCAGCCTCTTCCCAGCTCCGTATTAGTAGACCTCACCACTGTCCAGGTCTAATCAGGTCGTCTTCATAGTAAAAGAGATGCAGTTGCAACACACTGGCTCCTGTAGCTGAGGAAATCAGCTCGTGAGCTGAAAAGTTAAGCTGCTACCCCAGCAACAGCCAGGATTCCATCCTCTCCAAATATTGCAGCATGCAAGGTGTGAGCAAGAGACTGAGAAAGATCAACTCTGAGAACTGATCTCTTTAATAAAGCACCGGCCTATATTTCAGACTGGATAAAGAGAGAGCTGCTTATCATGGTTAAGTCCTGAGATTAAGGTACTTTATTTAAGAACACATGGTTCACACGGGCATTACAGCTAATACTCTGTCAGTCAAAAAGAAAGAGCTACACTATTGTTTAGCAAACTGGGAGCCCATTCCGCCATATCTATAACAAGAAGAAAAGGCACATGATAATTCATTGTGTATGCTATTGTTGTGCAGTCTATAAATGGTTCATTTTGCTGGTCAGCACAGTCACGGCTGAAATATATTTGCATAAATCATGTGATTTTAATTATACAAACCCGCAGTGTATTCATCCTACTTAAGCATCACACACACTGTGTACAACTTCCCAACATAACATATGGTGAGTGTAACGGGCTTGGGAGGAACAGGTGCCTTTGGACCTATGGTTCCCAAAGCTTTCCACCACTGGTGGGTTTTCCTCGCCTCATGTCTGGATCTGTTGTAGACTAATTGATAGAGATTGATTGCTACGATTAGTCAACAACTCCATTATCGCTGTATCCTGCAACTACCAGGATGGTAGAAGACAAACTAGGTGGACCTTGGCCTTTTTTCGATTCAACAATTTCTATGTTCCAATCAATAACCTCCCTCACAACATATTCGAAGGGGGTGAAAGAGTTAGCCCGCTGAGTCCCTCCGTATGCCTGCACTTTGAGCCTTCTGTTGAAGCCTCTGTGGGGAGAAGACTAAGATGTGTCGATTTTGTGGAAAATTTTGTGCAATAGCATGGTTTTATGGCTTGACAGATAGCTTACCGGAATGTAAAGTAGCTTGGCTATAGAAAATTACTGATAATGTTTGAGGTTAACTGAATGCACCGTAGTTGTCAGCTGCGTTTATAAATAATTACAGTCGGCCTTCAATATTTCACAGCTGTCTCATTCTAGGTTCTTGTTTATTTGATACTGCAGTGTTAATTCTCATTCAGAATGATCTGGGTACTCTTGAATCATTCAAGAGGCAGTTTGATGCTGTGATGGGAGGGTTATAGGTTTCTATGAAAGGATGAGGTAGATAGACTGAATTTTAAAAAATTTAATTCTTGGGAATAAGGGTGTCGCTAGCAAAGCCAGCATTTATTGCCCATCCCTAGTTGCCCTTGAGAAGGTGGTGGTGAGCCTTCTTCTTGAACCGCTGCAGTCCGTGTGGTGACGGTTCTCCCACAATGATGTTAGATAGGGAGTTCCAGGATTTTGACCCAGCGACGGTGAAGGAACGGCGATATTTGTCCTAAGTGGCCTCCCTCATCTGGTACTTAAGGGATGGGGGGAAATTTAAAGGGTAAATCGTCTTCCAACCTTTAGACAGGCTGAAAATAGTTTCTTAAATATTTGTCAACCTTTCCAAAGGAGGAAGAAGTTGCACCCAAAAGCAAAGAAAAGCAAACCCAATGCTTAGGCACTAAATGGAGCCTGTGGGCAAGCAGTAGAGTGACACAGTATCCAACCTCAGGCCTAATGACAGAGAAAGTGGAATTGTTTCAGCATGAGATGGGTGCAAGGAGGCTTATCCTATATGGCACTCCGATCCTGTTTCATATTCCAAGGCACCCTCTCTACGAAACAGAATTGCACCATGCCTGGCAGGAGGTGGAAGCCAGGCTAATTGTTGTGCATGGCACCTGCAGGATGGGAACAAAAGTGGGAGTAGATGACATACTCTATGGAATCTGGCCAGGTGAGACTACCCAACAATACACTGTACCAGGTAGATAGCCCAAAATTACATGCCGCAAAATGTTGCCTATCAAACTGTTCCATATTTACTGCTTCTTTTTTGTATTCGTTCATGGGATGTGGGCATCGCTGGCGAGGCCGGCATTTACTGCCCATCCCTAATTGCCCTTGAGATGGTGGTGGTGAGCCGCCTTCTTGAACCGCTGCAGTCCGTGTGGTGAAGGTTCTCCCACAGTGCTGTTAGGAAGGGAGTTCCAGGATTTTGACCCAGCGACGATGAAGGAACGGCGATATATTTCCAAGTCAGGATAGTGTGTGACTTGGAGGGGAACGTGCAGGTGGTGTGGCATGCTTTTCATGCTTGCCCATGCCAAGCCCTCACACAACCTGACAGCTCCTTCTTTGCTTCATACTTCAACCAGACACATAATCAACTTACAATGGAAAGTCTTGCCACACTTCGGGCTTCAAAAAGCAAATATTATCACCCAGGATGGGCTTCATGTTGGGCATATAGCAGCCATTGGAGTGATATTGAGCAAATGGGCCAAGCTATTCAGTGGAAAGGAGTTGAAAGTGATGGTCATGCTGAACGATGCATCATTCACTTGTTTGATATATATATATGTGAGCAGCACATTAGCTTATATTGAAGCACTAACCAGAAATGAGCCACAAGCACAAAAGTTGAGGGCAGTGATAACCTTGCCAACTATTGGCAGTGCCATCCTTATGTTGCAACTTGGCTGCAGATGAAAATGCTCTTCAACTGGCTCCTCACTGAGCTGGAGCAAGGTAAGGTAGTTGTTACTTGTTCATTAGCAAGTAGATGTGCAAAGGTCTGCAGATGTGGTCTGTTATCTGCTGATCTCCTTGGCATGCCTTCTTCCATATTGTACCGTCTCAGCCATGAAATACTGTACTTGAAACATTTTAAAAATAAGGAAAGAACAATGAAACTAGGAACTAGGGTCTGCCAAATGGGATCATGGCACTAGAATCTTGGGGCAAGAGAGGACAAGCATGTTAGCATGAAGTACGGGGAGAAGAACTGGGGCAATGGAGACGGGAGGGAAGTAGTGTCGCTGTAAGAATATAGATATGTTTTTACATTATTCTAATGCAGGACAGGACTCTACAGCTAATTAAACTTTGTGCTTGCAAATCCTGTCTTTTCCCCTCAATGACACTGATAACATTGGAGAGGATGAATTTCAGGCCGAAGACATTGTACAAGGAAAGGCAGATATTGATTATTAAATAAATAAGCTAGTTGGATAATGTGGAGCTCAAGGAGTTGTTAGGTTAAAACATTAATGGACTTTTAAAACATAGGCTTTTCATCACAGCAGGGGGGAGTGATATAGAAGGAAATTACAGCAGTGTAAGAAAGGCATCTAGTTTTAATTGACTTAACTGTCAACCCTTGAGGTATACTAATGATCAAAGTCTAAACTGTCAATCATTGACGTCTACTGGTGGTCAAAATCTAAACTGGCAATCATTGAGGTCTGCTAATGGTCAAAGCCTAACAAGAGAGGTGATTGGACATGGGTGAAGCCTCCCCCAATTCTACATCGTCTTGTTCTGAAACAACATAAAAGACGACCTCACGGCGAAAGCTCACTCTCATTTGCTACGAATGCAGTCAAAGAGCTATAACATCAAAGAAGTATAACAAAGAGATATAACATCAGGAACACTACAGACGGTTACCCGCAGATCCGACCAAAGAACACACCCACCAGCTCAACAAACTGATCAAGACCTTCGATCCAGACCTTCAAAGCATCCTACGCACTCTCATCCCATGTACTCCCCGCGTGGGAGACTTCTACTCCCTCCCAAAGATACACAAAGCCAACACACCCGGACGCCCTATCGTATCAGGCAACGGAACCCTGTGTGAGAACCTCTCTGGATACATCGAGGGCATCCTGAAACCCATCGAACAGGGAAACCCCAGCTTCTGTCGCGACACTACAGACTTCCTACAAAAACTCAGTACCCACGGACCAGTTGAACCAGGAACACTTCTCACCACGATGGACGTCTCGGCACTCTACACCAGTATCCCCCACGATGACGGCATCGCTGCGACAGCATCAATACTCAACACCAACAACAGCCAATCTCCAGACGCCATCCTACAACTCATCCGCTTCATCCTGGATCACAATGTCTTCACCTTCGATAACCAGTTCTTTACCCAAACACACGGAACAGCCATGGGGACCAAATTCGCACCCCAATACGCCAACATTTTCATGCACAAGTTCGAGCAGAACTTCTTCACTGCACAGGACCTCCAACCAACACTATACACCAGATACATCGACGACATTTTCTTTCTATGGACCCACGGCGAGGAATCACTAAAGAGACTACACGATAAGATCAACAAGTTCCATCCCAACATCAAGCTCACCATGGACTACTCCTCAGAATCAGTTTCTTTCTTGGACACACGAATCTCCATCAAAGACGGGCACCTCAGCACCTCACTCTACCGCAAGCCCACGGACAACCTCACGATGCTCCACTTTTCCAGCTTCCACCGTAACCACGTCAAAGAGGCCATCCCCTATGGACAGGCCCTGCGAATACACAGGGTCTGCTTAGACGAGAAGGAACGCGATGGACACCTACAGACGCTGAAAGACGCCCTAGTAAGAACGGGATATGACGCTCGACTCATCGATTGACAGTTCCGACAGGCCACAGCGAAAAATCGCATAGACCTCCTCAGGAGACTAACACGGGACGCAACCAACAGAGTACCCTTTGTCGTCCAGTACTTCCCCGGAGCGGAGAAACTACGCCATGTTCTCCGCAACCTTCAACATATCATCAATGATGACGAACACCACGCTATGGCCATCCCCACACCTCCACTACTCGCCTTTAAACAGCCACCCAACCTCAAACAGACCATCGTTCGCAGCAAATTACCTAGCTTTCAGGAGAACAGCGTCCACGACACCACACAACCCTGCCACGGTAACCTCTGCAAGACATGCCAGATCATCGACACAGATACCACCATCACACGAGAGGACACCACCCACCAGGTGCATGGTTCACACTCCTGTGACTCGGCCAACGTTGTCTACCTCATACGTTGCAGGAAAGGATGCCCCAGAGCATGGTACATTGGCGAGACCATGCAGACGCTGCGACAACGGATGAATGGACACCGTGCAACAATCGCCAGACAGGAGGGTTCCCTCCCAGTCGGGGAACACTTCAGCAGTCAAGGACATTCAGCCACCGACCTTCGGGTAAGCGTACTCCAAGGCGGCCTTCGAGACACACGACAACGCAAAATCGTCGAGCAGAAATTGATAGCCAAGTTCCGCACCCATGAGGACGGCCTCAACCGGGATCTTGGGTTCATGTCACGCTACACGTTACCCCACCAGCGAACAAATGTTATCTGTTTTTAATATAACAGGTCATTTGCTGTCTTTTCTATGTTTCTGCCTCTCTATCTCTGTGTTTTTTTTGGTGGTTTGTATATTCGGAGACCTTGTAGGTAACACCTGTCTGTCTGCACACTGATTGCCTTGGCAACGGGCAGTTGAAAGGACTGTCTGTAATCACCAAGTATTGTTCTGTGATTTATAAATGCGAAGGGTTCGAGGATTTCATTTCCACAACATTCACCTGAGGAAGGAGGAAGCCTCCGAAAGCTTGTGAATTTCAAATAAAATTGCTGGACTATAACTTGGTGTTGCAAAATTGTTTACAATTGTCAACCCCAGTCCATCATCGGCATCTCCACATCATCAAAGAAGCAGCAACAGCCTTGAAAGCGACGGATTGATCACCCAGTAAACTTAACAACCACCCTCTGCTTCCAAAAGTTTATGTGAACTTGTACCACTCATTGAAATAAAATTGTGTTTTGTCTTAAAATGATTTGTTCAGGTATTTTTTTTCCAAAATTTACCGTCTAGAGTTCACCGACTCTTGGACACGGTTAGGGACTGGTGTTTGGATTGTGTGGTGACAAACCTACAATTCTTATTGGATATTTTTATTTGTTTTTTTTTCCATAGTTCAGAAATTTTCATTAATATTTCTTTGAAAATAATTTTTGGTCTCCAATCCTTTTTAAACGCATGAGGGAACGTAGCACCAGCGTTCTGGCCATTTTTATGAATCATATTTTAAATCCAATATCCGCAAGAAAGAACTGTACTTTGGCAAGCTTGTGGGAGTGGCTTGGAGAACAGGATTGACTGGCAGGAGTTTCAAGCCAGGCTAACCTGACTACGGTGCATTCATATACAAACAGACATTTCACACTGACAGGAAGGGAACCCAGGCCGATTGAGGTCATCATCATTTAATATGATTACTGGAAACAATACCCCGAGAGGTAACTCAGAGACACTCAGTCTCCTGTTGGAAGGCAGGAGATGGCCGGGCCATTGTATTCCAGGAGAGAAGCCAGTTAAGCAAGCAGGAAACAACAGATACCCAGTAATCAGCTCCCATTGTCTCTCCAGGTGCAAGGCCTGGGAGCGGGAAAATGAAATAGCATTTTTCACAAAGATTTCAGTGATTATGAATCACTCCAGGCCACGGTGGGGGGGGTCCAGGCAGATCACCTGAGTCAATACATCGATCAGTATCGGCTCGGCTCTGCTCTCGACTGGGCTCTGCTCTCTTCTCTGCTCCTCCGCATCAATCAACAGCGAGTCTCCTGAGTGGGGCTCTGCTCGATTTAACGGAACACCGCCAGAAGCTGAGCGCTGCTCCTCATCCCTCATCAACGGACATCGACTCAAACTGGAAGTTGGATACTGCGTCGGCGGTACGGAACCAGGAGCGAGACATGCAGGAAGAAGCTGCAAGCAACAATGGGCAATCGGGGTGAGCATATTGCCTGCGCCTGCACATCTGCAAGACCACTTAGCTGTGTGAGGGGGTGATTGTAAGTCCCAACCAAACCTTAGTGGGTTTTAGTGCTGGGGGAGAGTTCCGTGTTAGTTTATTTCACGGGGGATGTTTTCTCTTATTCGGCCGTGGTAATTTAGCATGGTAGGGCTTATTGGACAAGCCAGGGTTGTACAGTTTGTACAGTTTACTAGTGTCATTGTTAATTTTATTAAACACAATATGGTTGAGCCTGAAAACATGTGTCTGAGTCTGACCTGTCCTTATCATCCCTATCGTTCCAGAACTTATAGTAAGAGGTGTGTTTTCGGTACGCCCGAGAAAACCACTTACAGTAAGTTTATTTTTGACTTCAATTCCTGTTTACGCTCTTGTGCCTCTACCATCTCCATTCACACAGGCACTCTTCTTTCTCCTCCCTCCCAGTTCATTCTGGCACCTCATTCATGCTGGCACTCTCTTCCATCCTGCCCCGGTTCCCTTTGGCACTCTTCTCCCCTCCAGTTCAAGTCTTCCACCGCCCACCCATTACTGTTGCTCCCAGATCCTGCCTGGATCCTCCTACTGCTGCTCTGAAGGCATCGAACTCTGCTGCATGCTCTGGGTGAGAAAATCCTCACCTCCCAACTCGATTATTTGGGTCAGGAATTGTCACCCACAGTGTGCAGCAGAGTTTCACTTCTCAGAGCAGCAAGTATGGTCCTTGAGCCATGGTGCAGGCGAGCCTGGGAAAATAACCTGATTTCCACATGATTGCTACAAATTCCATAGCGATTTAACGGTGGCCTTGTTTCCCGGACACCTGTTACATTATGATTGGCGTCCGTGGCTACCTCCATATATGTGGCAGGCTACGTTTATCATGCTCATTCTCAGCTTGGCACCTTAAATCTCCTAATTTCTTCCAGCCTCCCCCGGTATGTGACTCCACATCAGATTACTATAGAATGGCTTCCCACACCTGCATCACCTTCTGGCTGTTGGTGGGCCACCCATCTGCTCCACCATATTCTCATGCCATCTAGTGCGACCTGCAGATTTTGATTAAAGTGTCACTTTACATCTTCTGCATTCTCCCTCCACTTCTCACAGAAATTGTGCGCTCCTACTGGATTGGCCCACCGTGTGCCATTTATGCCGGTTCAGTGCCTGTTTAGCTCATTAAGTAGCATTCTTGCAGATACACTGCCACTAGCTACTCCTTTGTGCATTACTTTTAGAGGTACCAAAGCTTCCAGAAAGCACACAGAGTAAAGTTGCAAGTGCATTAAAAAAAAAGCAAACATTTAAGTCCCATTTAACACAGTGCCTGTGTGCAGATAATAATTTCACCCCCCAGTAATTCACCACTTCAGTGCTTTGCATTCCGTTTATAATTCATAAGATATATATACATTGACAGATAAAGTTTTGGACTGGATTATGTCTTTGGAGAGTAGACCCAGTTTAATCATGCCGTTAATGGCCAATATCTTCACATTGAATTTACAAACAGCTCATCTTAATGCAGTTTCATCTCTGGAGGTTGAAAGGACCCCCCACCACCACTTTCTTTTGCTTGTATGGAAGAAACTGAAAATATTAATGGAGCTTTGAGAACACAATTTCCAAGTTTGTACTAATGACAAAACCATGTCAGCCTGCTCACTTATAACAAAAAAAAACGCTCTAAAAGCTTCTCTGCGTGTGGAGCAGCATGAAATCAGACACATAGTTTGGAACGTGTGATTATTATACTTACGTTAGGGAGCAATATGCCTGTCAAAATGAAGGAGCTGAATCAGAATGATTTATGGTAGGGTTGCCAACCCTCCAGGATTGTCCTGGAGTCTCCAGGAATTAAAGATTGATCTCCTGAGAACTGCTGAGAACAACCCAGGAAGAAAAATCATAGGGGCATTAAAAGAATTGTGGGTTTTTTTTTCATTTTCTTTGAACACTTTTATTTATAGTTCTAAAAAAATATTGTCGATGGAAAAAAAGGCCATTTGACTGGACAAGGCGGTTGGAGACGGGAGGTCATGCGATAAAACCTCCAGGAATACGTCCAATCAGAGTTGGCAACCCTAATTTTACATGGAATTTACAGCACAGAAATGGGCTATTCGGCCCAACTGGTTATGGTTAAAAGGGAGGTGGGGCTTGCATATTTTTCCCTCAAGGGCGGCAGAAGCGAGCGGCCTGTAGTGTTATAAAAAATTGCTGTAATACTGGCTCACAGGATACTTGTATTAGCTTAGGTAGGGATCAGGGCACTATTGAAGAATTAATGCTAATTATTATTTTACCTTGAAATTTCTCGTCCTTAAAATAGATAATATCTTATTTAGATAATACATACCTTCAGTGAAATAGAGATACGTTTCAATTAAAACACAGTCCCAGAGGCATAATGATAAGAATGCATATAGGAGCAACAGTAATTGGATTTTTAAAAACATTTAATTTTTCTCTGTGACTTTTTCAATAATTACTTTGGACGTGTTTAGCCATGATGGGCTGAGGCAGGCTTCATGGACCAGCTGGTCTTTTCCTGCCCATCAATTTCGTATGTCCGTATGAAATAGAAATGAACTGACTACTGAAGGCTGATCACCAAACCAGCAGAGGTTAACGACAATGTCTTAGATTCTGATTTCCGTTCTTTTTATATCACTGAACAAACCAGAACATACTCCGGTCTGGCTTAAGCTGTTTCCTTTTCTCCCCTTATTTGATGGCGTGAAAGACTTCAAGAGGCAACGTGAGGAAACATTTTTTTAGGCAGCAAGAATGCACTGCCTGGAAGGGTGGTGGAAGCAGATTCAGTAGTAACTTTCAAAAAGGGAATTGGATAAATACTTGAAGGGAAAAAATTTACAGGGCTATGGGGAAAGAGCAGGGGAGTGGGACTAATTGGATAGCTCTTTCAAAGAGCAGGCACAGACGCAGTGGGCTGAATGGGCTTTTTCAGTGCTGTCTGATTCTATGTTACTACTGCTATGATACTAAGAGCAGATTTGAAGTTTAGTACTCCCAAGTGATTTGTTTTGGTGTAAGGAGTAAGCAGAGCTGTTAGATAATTTTCTTCTCTGACTCTTCTGTGATGTAAGGCAAGAGGTACAAAAGAACAAGCTAAACTTTTTCTGGCTATTGTGATTGCCCTGGAGTGTAAGAACAAAGGGATTGAGTTTCTGCTTGTTTCCGCTAGTTACATCAGCGCTATCCGGGCGGACTTGACCGATACCAGTGCAAAAGATTAGGGAACTTTAAATGTAGGTGAGTTGCGCCCAAAACCACTTACGCTCGTGTTTTCCGCGATCTTTTACATTGTTTCAAGATTCAATTCGCCTGAATCAGGCCCTGGCCGCAAAACTGGCCACGTCCCCAGGTCAAAATTGTGAGATTTGGCCGATTGCAATGGTTGGGGAAGGCTCTTCATATTGTACTAATTTTCTTAGCAACACTGACAGTGGTTCAGCTGGTAGCACTCTCACCTCTGAGTCAGAAGACTCTGGGTTCAAATCTGCACTCCAGAGACTTGAGCACAAAATCTAGGCTGATACTCCAGTACAGTACTGAGGGAGTGCTGCATTGTTGGAGGTGCCATTTTTCAGATGAGATGTTAAACTATAGGCCCTGTCTGTGGATGTAAAAGATCCCATGGTACTATTTTGAAGAAGAGTGAGGAAGTTATCCCTGGTGTCTTGACTAATATTTATGCCTCAACCAACATCACTAAAACAGATTGTCTGGTCATTATCAAATTGCTGTTTGTGGGACCTTGCTGTGCGCAAATTGGCTGCCGCGTTTCTTATATTACAACAGTGACTAAATTTCAAAAAAAATACTTCATTGGCTGTACAGCAATTTGGGACATCCTGAGGTCATGAAAAGCGCCAAATAATTGCAACTCTTTCTTCCTTAGGCACATTTTCAAAGCTTTCCCATATCAAAAAATATTTAATTTACTAAAAAACTGACTGGAGCACACCACTTTAAATTATTAATTGCACCCAAAGCGGAAACTCTATCCCCAGGACTGCTTTGTGTTGAGCTCAAAGCCATCAAGGATTAGTGCTCTTTCCATTTCATTTGACCCATCCTTGAGAGTGTACATATATGTACATCACAGGATTGGACTTGGTTGGTTGAGATGCCCCCTCAGTCAAACAGTGTACCAACACTCAATGCCTCGGCTCACACATAATTGGGGAAGGGGGGGGTTGAATTTCCACAGGATTCTCCCAATCATCCGCCACCGCTTCAGCAGAAGAGCCGCGGAAACCCTTGAATAGCGGCATAAATGGTGCTCGCGCCATTTCCCTGAGGATTCTGCGGCTCGAAGCTACGGCAGATGAACGGGAAGCCATGCCCCCCTCCCCCGGGAATTCATCCCATGGTCACTTGGAGCATATTGGAGTGCTGTTGGCACCCTTGGTGCCTCATCATGATTTTATCACCTTTAAACGAGGGGAGAAGGTCGGGGGAAGGGGAGCGAGAAAAGCAACTAGTAGTGACAATTGGCACCAAATGAATGTATTGTGACAAGATGCTCGGATGTTTTCAAAACATATTATATCATGATTTTAGGATTTATTTTTGCAAAAGCATATGTATTTCAACGCACATACAATCTGTTAGTCCTGGACCCAGGGAGATATCGGGTGAGGCATGAAAATCCAGCTGTACTTTTTGCTGTTCCTGCCTTATGTCAGGAATACAGATGTGGCAATCTGCCAACCTCTGCAAAGCAGCCATCATCTGGCTCATAAAGTTTTCTGTATGGGAATGAGGCTTACGACAGAACTTACAGGGGGCCTGAAGGATACCTGAAGCATTAAAGGTGGGAGTAGCTGTCACCTTCGATGCCATTGCTCAGACTACGCATCCTGTGGCTCCCGGCAGAAGGCAAGAATTGTTTGCAAGCACACCCAAAGTTTCAGCAGACATTGATTGCTTGTCAGGCCAGAACACATAATTGAGGCTGATGCACCAGGAGGCTATTTATGCTGTTCTTGCCATAATACTAATTCCCCATCCGTCAGCTCAGCAGCAACGATGGGGCTGAATGCATTCACCCCACTGTTGTCGGTTCTGAACTAGCCCTGGCCGCTTCAGTCATCTGTATCCCTTTCCTGTAATAAGTGTGCTTGCTACGTCTCGCTGGAAATGATACTCTGCCATGTTTGCTCTGCTGGTCAATGCTGAGCGTGTCTGGTCATGTTTCACAGCCTTTACGCCTGATTTAATTAACCAGACCTTCCAATTTACCTGCATGATGAGGATCACAAATAACAGTGTGCATGTGTTGGAGTGACTGACAAAAAAATGTTAAGTGTCACACGCAAGTTGGGCGGTCTGAGCAAATCTCACTAGTATCCACAAGTCTGCCATGATATTAAATTGGAAAGTTGCGGGAGATGAGCAAAGGGGGATGACATTTCCAGCAATTAATGCATCATTGAGGCCTCAAAAATGCTTAGAGCCAGAAATGTGCATGTGGAAAAATGCAAACATGAACACAAAATTTAACAAACGACCATTGTCCACTAGGGTAAAATGGAGCCTTTAAATAATTTATCTTTATACTTTGGATAACTATTCAAATTGTGTTCTTGTGTATTGTTTGTATATAATTCTATTTTCTGTGACTGTAGACACGGTGCATTGTCTTTCTTGACCTCCTCAACCTCTTTGCAGTATTTGATATGGTCAACTATGCCATCCACCTTCATTGCCACTCTTCTGCCATCCAGTTCCCTTGGGACAGTCCTATCGTGGTTCCACTGTTATCTATCTAAACACAGCAAGTGCATCTCCAGCTGTGGCTTCTCTTCCCACCCCTCACATTGTCACAGCCAGATTCCCCCAAGGATATAGCCTCTGGGCCCTTGCTGTTCTTTACCTACATGTTGCTCCTCGGCAGCATCCTCTGCAGTCACAGGGTCAGCTTCCATACATACATTGGCAACACCCAGCTTTATCTCTCCACAACTTCTCTCATCCCCTGGACTTCCTCCGTGCTGTCAGATTGACTGTCATCAAGTCATGGATGAGTCAAACTTCCTCCAGCTCATCATTCCGAAGATTAAAGGCATTGTTTTTGGCCCCTCCCCACTCTGCTCCCTTTCCGCTGACCCAATCCCCCTCCGCAAGCACTTACTCAGGCTGACCCATACCATGGACAACCTTGACATCCTGTTAGACCTTGAGCTCAGCTTTACATCCCGTCCAGCACCAAGATCTCTTATTTCCATCTCGGCAGCACTGCCTACCTCCGCCCCTACTTCAATACCTTTGTGCTGAAAACCTAACCATGCCTTTGTCACCCCGAAACTCAACTTTTCCCATACTCTCCATACTGGCCTCCTATCCTCCACCTTACGTACGCTCCAACTTGCCCAAATCGTGCTGCCAGTATCTTATCCTTAACTAGGTGTTCCTTGCCCATCATCCCCCTTCTCACTGACCTACAGGGGCGAAATTGGGCTGTGTAGAGCCCATTGTGTAGGCGCTATGCGAACACTTAAGCCCCAAAAATGGCGTCCGAGATGTGCGCGCACACTTCCAACGTGAAGTGCGCAGGGCGCCATCTTGGTAAAGGGGTTTGCACGTGCGCACCTAACAACCGCCGGCAGCATGTAAAGTAAGGAGATTACGATGCGGATTAGTGTGCAACACTGACTTGAAGCAGCTGGTGACATTTTGGAGCCAATGCATTCTGAGCCTCGCACAGCTGAACAGGACATAAACGGCATGAAGGACCCCCCAAGATCTCATTTAAATGGGTCATGAAGTACTTACAGGTTAGTTGCTGGATTATTTATTCTGGCTGTTGGTGCAATTGTACATGTTTTTGGATGTTTCCTTTTCTTGGTAAAAGTTGCAGTGTTCTATAGAGAGTGGTCTGGCTGGTCTTATAGTACTTTTAGTGGCATTTAAAATAGTGTGCTGAAAAATGTTGCTTTCAGAGATGGGTGACCTGCCAGGGCTTCCTGTGAGAGTTGAACATGACTGGGAGAATGAAGAGAGGCCACACAGAGCAGGACAAGCTGCTAGAAGAGGGAGGAGGAGGAGGAGGAGGAGCAGGGCACTCAGCAGGAGGCCATATTCAAGGAGGGCCTTCAGGGACCAATTCTCTTACCTCAAGTTCGGCGACGACCAGTGCGTCAGACGTCTGCGATTCATTAAAGAGGTCGTGACTGAAATTTGTCAACTGCTGCAACCACAACTGCAGCCTCAGAGCAGGGCAAGGACAGCATTGCCTGCAATTGTCAAAGTAACCGTGGCACTTAATTTATACGGCTCTGGCTCCTTTCAGGCTGCTGCTGGCGATATAAGCAACATCTCGCAGTTTGCAGTGCACTGATATATAAGGGAGGTCACTGAGGCTCTGTACACATTCAGAAACAGATTCATCTCATTCCCTCTTGCCAGAGACAAGCAGGAGGAGTGAGCACGAGGGTTTGCTCGCATTGCAGGCATCCCCATGGTGCAGGGGTGCCATTGACTACATGCATATTGCCATGCGTGCTCCACATCTGAACTTGGCCTTATTCATGAACAGAAAGGGGTTCCACTCCCTCAATGTGCAGCTGGTGTGCGACCACACGCAGCGCATCATGCAGGTCAATGCCCACTACCCTGGTAGCAGTCATGATTCCTTCATCTTACGGCAGTCGTCTGTGTCACCTGTATTTCAACCAGCACGGCAAGTCAAAGGTCTGGCTACTGGGCGACAGGGATTATCCCCTCATGAAATGGCTCATGACTATGGTCAGGAGTGCACGCACACATGGACAGCAGGCCTACAACAAGAGCCATGCTGCCACACGGAACATCATCGAGCACACCATAGGCATTCTCAAGCAGCGCTTCTGCTGTCTAGATCGCTTTGGAGGAGCCCTGCACTACTCCATTGAGCGGGTATCAAGATTTGTCGTTGCATGCTGTATGCTGCACAACCTCGCCATTATGAGGGAACAGCCCATGCCACCGCCTATCAAGTGAGAACCTGAGCAAGAGGAAGAGGCAGAAGAGGAGAAGAGGTGGAGGAGAAGGAGGAGGAAGAGACAGAGGAGGAAGTGGAAGAGTAGGAGGAGGAGGAAGTGCAGCTGGAAATGAAGGAAGAGGCAGGGAGGCTACAAAATAGAAAGGCCATGTCTGCCAGCATTCTGCCTGATCAGATTATTAATGAGCGATACCAGTAACCTCAATGACACCTCCCCATTCACCAACAGTCCCACACTCCTTACCTTTCCTCTCTCACATGACCATCAAATCGTCCTCCTTATGATTACACATTGCTTCCTCCCTCCACTCATCGCAGAAATAAAAACCATCACCAAATGCAAATTCAAATCCACATTTATAAATTAACATATGAAATTATGCAAAATGTGAATATTCATCCTTGTGCATTCCCTTGGTGCCTTTACCTTTCCTAGTGCCCCCATGAGGCGCATCCTCAGTGGCTGGAGCACGGGTGGCGGAAGGCTGCTGGCCTTCAATTGAGGAGAGTGCTCATGGCCTTCGAGGGTGACTTTGAGCAGCTCTGGGCTGAGAGGGCCCGGCTTCAGACGGCACCATCCCGGCTTAGGGCTGCAGCAATCTGGCCAAGCTGGCTGACAGGCAACAGTAAGGGTACTGGCGGAGTGACGGGGGTGGGAGCAGGAATGCTGTCATCCTGAGAGAGAAGAGCAGGTTCGTCTTCCATGGAGCCACTGCCACTCTCCCGGGACGGTGCTTCAGCAATCCTGGTGATCTGCTGGAGAATAGGTTGCTGGACTACTCTGATGCCTTGGAAGTCCCTTTCAACAGTGTTACCCAGAGCGACGATAGTAGCAATCTGATCTTCCAAGGCAGCAGTCAGACCTTAGATAACAGATGTTTATGCTGCAATGGAAGCTGTGACATCGGTCATTTTGTTGCATCATGGTGGGTTCCACAGGTTTGCTGTGGAGGTGACCACCCGTACCATGTTGGAAAGGATGGGCTCCAAGCTCTGTGCAAAGCTCTGTGCCAAGTTGGAGCTGGACTCCTCCATGCTCCTTGACATTGTGTACAGGCTTTCTGGCAGGCTTTCCAGTGCACCAAGCATTTGACTGTGTACATCAGCCTTCTTCTGTAGTCTGGCCCATCGAAGTCATCATCTGACTTCTCTGCAGCAGAACAAGTGAGCGACTTTGCCCTCCCACGAGCTGGCACCTGTAGTATCCATTCCCCCCGCCCTGGCTCCTTTGCACTTGTGCCCGGTGTCTCACCTCATGCAGATCCCTCCTCTATCCTAGCCTCTAAACTATGCGCAGTGTCAGTCTCTGAGCTGGTGGCTGCGAGTGTAAGATCGAGTGATGGTGTCTCTTCATCATCCCTGTCATCTTCCTTTGCCTCCTCTGACTGGGCAAGTTCCAGTTCTTGGGTATCTGAAATGGCAAAGGGACACAGGTTGAGTTGTGATGAGGGGAGGGGAAAAAGTAAGACATGCATGCTCACACCATCTGCAGCACGTGCGGTCTGAAAAGATTGTGGGACGAGAGATAAGTGGGAAGTGAGAAGAAGGGTTCGGTCTGCAGAGACCCTCATCATCGAAAGCTCCAGCGCCTCGGCCTCAGCGATTGCCCTTTGAATGTTGGCCAACACTGTCTCCTCCATGGGAGTTAAGGCATGTAGGCTTGCCTGTCCTCCTCCAGTTCTTTCTTGCTGCCTCCTGTAACGTGCCACCTTCTCCTGCAAGAAAGTGTGTCAGTGTGTGTCCTGCAAGATGTTTGGGTGATGTGGCTGTCATGGTTGAAAAGCTGCCAGTGTGTGTTACCTTTGAGTTGTGGGTGTGCAGCTTGGTAATGTGTGAAGGTGAGAAGCATCTGATTTCAAGGGTTGAGTAATGATTGAAAGAGATTGTTGGTAGGTGGGTGATGGGGGGGTGTGGTGCGTGGAGCAGTGGATGAGGCTAGTGGTGCAGTTGATAGGAGATGCCACTTGACATTTGACCTCACTCACCTTGACCACTCATGTCAAATCATTGAACTTCTTCCTGCACTGCATCCATGTTCTTAGAGCTATGCTCCTGGCATTTACCTCCTCTGTCATTTCCTCCCATTGCCTCTTGAGCATATGTCTGGAGGGTCTCTTGTCCCCACTGCGGATATAGGATGCTCCCCCTGCTGTCCACCTCTTGCACCAAGGCCTCCAGTGCATCATCAGAGAATCTTGGTGCACGCTCTCTCGCAGGCACAGCCATTCTTCCAAGTATCACAGCCCAGGAATCACTTCTCAAACCATTTCCTGCAGCCACAGTGCACCTCCCCTTTAAGAAGTGCAGGCTGCCTTTAAGTAGTGTTAGCCACTATCGATATCGGGGGCCCCCTGCTGATGCGTGCAGCCAATCGACAGTGCAGGTAGCTCTGGCTGCACGCAGCAATCATTCGAATCATCAGGCAGCACGAATGTTACATGCTGCCTGCATCGCAACCAACGGGCACCGGCTAATCACGCACCGCGATCCCAGCACACATTTTCGGGGGTTATCCAATGTAACTCCCATCAAATTTAAAATTCTTATCCTCATCTACAAATCCATCCACAGCCTCACCCCAAGCTCTCACTCCAATCTCCTGTGACCCTATGTTTCTTCCCCTACGCTCTGTTCCTCTGACTCCCTCTTTTGAGCAACCTGTTCTCCCTCTCCCTGCCTGCTGCCACAGCCTTGCACTCTACACCTCCCTCTCTAAATCTCTCCTCCTTTAAAACTTTCCTCAAAACCCACCTTTATTACCAAGCCTTTGGTGCTCCCTCCTAGACTCTCCTTTCCTAGCTCAGCATCTGTTTTGCTTACTTGCTACTATTCATGAAATATGTTCAGACGTTTACTAGTAACACAGAAAGTTACAAGGAATGAAGAAAAAAAATACATCGCGATCCAAAGAAAACATAAAATGCTGTGCCTAGCGGTATTTTAATAAATATATCAATGGTTGTGTCGATTTAGATCATTTCTAAAAATATATTTTTTTGACATAAAGGACTCAATTCCAACCCAGGCAGTAAAGCAGTCTGGGGCCAACTTAAGATTCAGAAGTCCCAGCTCTTTGGCTCCGCAATGTATTTTTAACCTCGGGGGCAGTCTTGTGCTATCTGTTGCCCCGCAGCAGAAACACAGCGGGAGGAGCTGACTGGCCAGAAGAGGCCCAGGTAAGTTTTATAACTTTGCCGGTTTTTAAGCTCCTTGTGGGCCAGGAGGAGCAGGATTGCTCCCCCGCAACAACTAGGCCTCACAAGGAAGCCTTCGGCCTCCCCAGCCCTGGCCTCCATCCGATCGGTCCCGGACCTCCTCCTCATACCATTCGTAATCATGCCCGGAGCCTTCCTCCTGCCCATCAGACTGCCGAGGATCGTTCCAACGGGCCTCCTGCTGCTAAATTTCTACTCCCGCTCACCGGCCAGGCTGTCAACCTGGCAGGGTGTCGGGTGGGAATCGGCAAATATTTATTTAAATGAGGCCATGCCATTAAGATTGGCAGGGCCTCCACGTCCCTGGTCTTGCCGGGATCTTCGCCCGTAACTGCACCCTTCCCACCCACCCCAACAACGACCCCCTCCCCACCGTTAATATCAGGTCCAAGGTCTTCATCTTATAGACTGCAGCATGAAATGGCTGCTGTCAGTTCCCATCCAGTCATGGCAGGTAGTGGGCCCCACTTCCCACTGTGGTGCTTTTCAAATCAGCACCAGAAGTAAAAATAAGAAAATTTGACACGTCAATCCACTCTATTCCATCTGCTGGAGATTAAGAGCAGCCCTGAGGCAAAACTAGTCTTCAATCTACGTGTCTGCCAGTTTTACATCATTCCTGGACGGGAAAAGCAGTGAGGTATATATCACTGGAGAGCACCAAGAGCACTTGAGTGATTTGGAAAGACACCATAGTGTAGGAAATTTCACCCTGCTGAAAGCCAGCAACAGTAGAGTTACAGTTTAGAAATTGCAAAAGGATGTTGTACCTTATTTGTGACTAATGGTGATGGGAGAGATTGTGCCATTATATGGACCGTATCTCAGCAGGCCTTGTTTGAGGGGAGCCATTGTTTATCATGCAATACTGGCAAGCAAATGAATCTTTTGCATTGCAATCTGTAGGAGACATAAAATCATTTTTATTATTTTCATCTATTTATTTTTGATTGATATGAATTGTTATGCCCACGAAGGTGAGGGATTGCCGGGGAATAGGACGCATATATTTTAATTGTCTAGCTTCTGTAATTTCTCGTACTGTCAAAAACACCTATCCCCTATAGACACCTGTGCCATGATTTTATACTGTCTTAGCCTAGCTCAGTTCATATTTCCTCCATCCTGGGAAAAAAATAATAGAGCAGTATATTTCAAGCCCGCAGGCGCCTGTGCATTTTGTTCAGCTTGGTTCCAGTGTTGGTTCACTCCTCCATATAATCTACCTTATAAAAGATATGCACTGGGACAGTGATGAATACAATAAATATTCACAAAGCTTCCCAAGGATGTAACCCACCAGAGTCTCCCAAATGGAATATTAATGATATTCAATCTATTTGCCTTCAACATGTAATCATACCATGAAGCTTCTGATGAATGCATTTAGCAAAATATTGTATGGACATAACGTGTTGGTGACTTCTCACATTGCTTAACTTTATGTGATTGCCTAACTCTTGTCAAATAGACAACATTCAACCAGCCTTGGGCCACATTCATAGGAACATAGAAACAGGAGTAGGCCATTCAGCCTCTCGAGCCTGTTCCGCATTCAATTAGGTCATGACTGATCTGTATCTCAACTCCATTTACCCGCCTTGGTTCCATATCCCTTAATATCCTTAACTAACAAAAAACTATCAATCTTAGTTTTGAAATTTTTAATTTCAATTCATGGACGAAATAATTATTTCTACTTTTGTAAAGAATTGTATCATCCCATTTTCCGAAACTTGCTGTCACTGTTTTTTGGTACAATTGTCTTTCCATTTCTCTTCTTCTCTTCTCAAGGCAGTGACCTGTGCTGGTGTATGATTCATCGGGCATCAGAATCCCTCTGGAATCTCAGGGGGTGGCTATTCTTCATGTGTGAGCCGAGGCAGTGAGTGCTGACAAGATACTTTGGAAAGAGCGCAGTGCAGATTCATCAGAATGATATCTTGGCTAAGTGGGTTAAATTATGAGGACAGGTTGCATAGACTAGGTTTGTATACCCTCGCGTATAGAAGATTAAGGGATAATCAAATTGAGGTGTTTAAGATGATTAAAGGATCCAATAGGGTGGACAAAGACAAACAATTTCCTCTGGTGGGGGCGTCCAGAACAAAGGGGCATAACCTTCAAATTGGGAGTAGGCGATTCAGGGGTGATGCCAGGAAGCATTTCTTCATACAAAGGGTAATGGAAATCTGGAACTTTCTCCCCCAAAAAGCTATTGAAACTAGGTCAATTTAAAATTTCAATTGATAGGTATTTGTTAGGTAAGGTTATTAAGGGTTACAGAACTAAGGTGGTTAGGTGAAGTTAAGCTATAGATCAGCCATGATCAAATTAAACGGTTGAACAGGCTCGAGGGGCTGAATGGTCTACTCCTGCTCCTATGTTCCTATGATACTCAACTAAATCCTCCCCTGTTGACGACACATGCACATTGAAGCATTCTTCCTTGGAAGGAAATCAATCTATGTGTTAATTTTTTTTCCAATAATAGATAAAGTGGATTAATATCATTTTAAGAAGTCATTCATTTTCTCTGCAAGCCTCATTTTTCAGTGAAGCGCTCAAGAGTACTTTTGGAAAAATGTGTATTTTTATGATTGTGAAGCTGTTAATCAGATGCTCCACACTACAACTCAAGCATTGCACAACTGTTTCATTTACATTGTAGAGGACGTTATTTTGACTCTTTTAATGGATTTATATATTCAAGCAATCTCTGTTACCTGGTGTAATGAAGAGACTCCCCTCTCCACTTGACAGATAAAGGAAATTGGTACATAATCACGAGTCCCCAAATGTTGGTCTTACAGATATAGTACAGCAGTACCCAAGGGAAAGGAATGACGACGAGTGCAATTCAAATGGCTTAAACTGAATGTAATATTTCTTGATCTTGTGTGATTGATTTATTCAGACAGGAAAGAGGATTGGTGCTCGTGGCTGTCCATGGTTTGGGGTAATGCTTTGGCCCACAAAAATCCCTTCAGATAATCAAAGATAATTGGAACATGGATGATGGTGTTGTAGTTTGGTTGCATAATGAGAAGACAGTCTTTTGCAGGAGGAGGGAAGGCCAAAAATGTTAAACTCCTGGATCCTTACAGCTAACAGTCAAAAGAAACTTTCATCCAATTAGTTAAGGTTGGATTTAAATCCAGGTTCCAGAGGTGAAAGTAGAATTGACTGACATGCTGTCCAACTCAGTTCCCCCTGTCCAAAACTTTTAACAATTCATAGCAACTACCACTTAAACAGAACACCACATGAGTCCCAATCTGGTACAGCATCTTGATCCGACTCAACAATAAATGTGAATATAAAGAATTGATGTACGATTTTTACATAGAATTACATAGAATTTACAGTACAGAAACAGGCCATTCAGCCAAATTGGTCTGTGCCATTGTTTATGCTCCACATGAGCCTCCATCCACCTTATTTCATTGCACCCTATCAACATATCCATCTATTCCTTTCTCCCTCATGTACTTATCTAGTTTCCGCTTAAAGGCATTTGTGGTGTTCACCTCAACTACTCCATCTGGTAGCAAGCTCCACAATCTAATCATTCTCTGGGTAAAGGCATTTCTCATGAATTCTTTATTGGATAAGAACATAAGAACAAAAGAACATAAGAAATAGGAGCAGGAGTAGGCCAATCGGCCCCTCGAGCCTGCTCCGCCATTCAATAAGATCATGGCTGATCTGATCCTAACCTCAAATCTAAATTCATGTCCAATTTCCTGCCCGCTCCCCGTAAACTCTAATTCCCTTTACTTCTAGGAAACTGTCTATTTCTGTTTTAAATTTATTTAATGATGTAGCTTCCACAGCTTCCTGGGGCAGCAAATTCCACAGACCTACTACCCTCTGAGTGAAGAAGTTTCTCCTCATCTCAGTTTTGAAAGAGCAGCCCCTTATTCTAAGATTATGCCCCCTCGTTCTAGTTTCACCCATCCTTGGGAACATCCTTACCGCATCCACCCGATCAAGCCCCTTCACAATCTTATATGTTTCAATAAGTTCGCCTCTCATTCTTCTGAACTCCAATGAGTAGAGTCCCAATCTACTCAACCTCTCCTCATATGTCCGCCCCCTCATCCCCGGGATTAACCGAGTGAACCTTCTTTGTACTGCCTCGAGAGCAAGTATGTCTTTTCTTAAGTATGGACACCAAAACTGTATGCAGTATTCCAGGTGCGGTCTCACCAATACCTTATATAACTGCAGCAATACCTCCCTGTTTTTATATTCTATCCCCCTAGCAATAATAGACAACATTCCATTGGCCTTCTTGATCACCTGCTGCACCTGCATACTAACTTTTTGATTTTCTTGCACTAGGACCCCCAGATCCCTTTGTACTGCAGTACTTTCCAGTTTCTCGCCATTAAGATAATAACTTGCTCTCTGATTTTTCCTGCCAAAGTGCTTAACCTCACATTTTCCAATATTGTATTGCAACTGCCAAATTTCCGCCCACTCACCCAGCCTGTCTAAATCCCCTTGTAGGTTTTTTATGTCCTCCTCACTCTCCACTTTCCCTCCCATCTTTGTATCATCTGCAAACTTTGATATGTTACACTCGGTCCCCTCCTCCAAATCGTTAATATAGATTGTAAAGAGTTGGGGACCCAGCACCGACCCCTGCGGAACACCACTGGCTACTGGTTGCCAGTCCGAGAATGTACCATTTATCCCAAATCTCTGCTTCCTGTTGGATAACCAATCCTCCACCCATGCCAGAATATTACACCCAATCCAGTGATTCTTTATCTTGAGCAATAATCTTTTATGTGGCACCTTGTCGAATGCCTTCTGGAAGTCTAAATACACTACGTCCACTGGTTCCCCTTTATCCACCCTGTACGTTATGTCCTCAAAGAACTCAAGCAAATTTGTCAGACATGACTTCCCCTTCGTAAAGCCATGCTGACTTTGTCCGATTAAATTATGTTTATCCAAATGTTCCGCTACTGTCTCCTTAATAATAGACTCCAAAATTTTACCCACCACAGATGTTAGGCTAACTGGTTTATAATTTCCAGCCTTCTGCCCACTACCCTTTTTAAATAAGGGTGTTACATTAGCAGTTTTCCAATCTGCCGGGACCTTTACCGAGTCCAGAGAATTTTGGAAATGTATTACCAAAGCATCCACAATCCCTACTGCCATTTCCCTCAAGACCCTAGGATGTCAGCCATTTGGTCCAGGGGATTTATCCGCCTTGAGTTCCATTAATTTACTGAGTACCAATTCCTTAGTGATTTTAATCGTATTAAGCTCCTCCCCCACCCCTGGAGCCCCCTGTTTGTCCAGTGTTGGGATATTCTTAGTGTCCTCTACCGTACAGACTGAAACAAAATATTTGTTCAGCATTTTTGCCATCTCCATGTACCCACCATTAATTTCCTGGTCTCATCCTCTAAGGGACCTATGTTTGCCTTAGCCACCCTTTTTCTTTTTATATAACTGTAGAAACTCTTGCTATCTGTTTTTATATTTTTTGCTAATTTATTTTCATAATCTATCTTCCCTTTCTTAATCAATCCTTTCGTTACTTTTTGCTGTCTTTTGAAGACTTCCCAATCTTCTATCCTCCCACTAAGTTTGGCTACCTTATATGTCCTTGTTTTTAGTCGGATACTATCCTTAATTTCTTTACTTAGCCACGGGTGGCTGTCATTTCTTTTACACCCTTTTTTCCTCAGTGGAACATATATTTTTTGAAAGTTGTAAAATAACTCCTTAAATGAACACCACTGTTCATGTACCGTCTTACCCTTTAAACTATTTTCACAGTCCAATTTAATCAATTCCACTCTCATACCATCATAGTCTCCTTTATTCAAGCTCAGTACGCTTGTTTGAGAACCAACCTTCTCACCCTCTAATTGGATATGGAATGTAACCATGTTATGGTCACTCATTCCAAGGGGTTCCTTAACTAGGACATTATTAATTAATCCTGACTCATTACACAGGACCAGGTCCAAGGTTTCTTGCCCCCTTGTAGGATCAGTTACATACTGCTCAAGAGATCCATCCCGAATACACTCAATAAACTCTTCCTCAAGGCTGCCCTGCCCAATTTGATTTGTCCAGTTAATATGATCGTTAAAATCACCCATAATTATAGCTGTTCCCTTATTACATGCCCCGACTATTTCCTGATTAATACTTCTTCCAGCAGAGTTGCAACTATTAGGAGGCCTATATACTACGCCCACGAGTGTTTTTTTCCCCTTATTATTCCTGATCTCTACCCAAACTGTTTCATTATCCTGATCCTTTGTACCAGTATCTTTTCTCTGTATTACAGTGATTCCTTCCCTTATTAACATAGCCACCCCACCTCCCCTTCCTTCCTGCCTGTCCTTCCTGATTGTTAAATACCCTGGCATATTTAATTCCCAGTCGTTGTCACCCTGCAGCCATGTTTCTGAAATGGCCACAAGATCATACCCATACGTAGTTATTTGTGCCGTTAACTTGTCCATTTTGTTACGAATGCTACATGCATTCAGATAAAGAACTTTCAAATATGTTTTGTGACACTTAGTTCCTGCTTTTTCCTTTAACACTTTACCTTTTACTCCATACTTTCTGTCCCTTCCTGACACGCTTTCCTCTGTCTCCCTGCTCAGGTTCCCAACCCCCTGCCACAGCTTTGATGCTGGGTTAATCGCCTTACGCCTTCTAGTTTTCATTTTATCTGTCGTGCCTAAAGTACACTTTCTTTCCACTGCTCTACGCGTTTCCCTTTCACTTGTTCTTGAACAACTGTTTGTACTATTTGTATTGTAGATTTCCCCTGGGTCTTCCCCTCTCTTGCTGCTCTCAACTTTATTCCCTTCTGACTCCCCGCTCAGGTTCCCATCTCCCTGCCACTCTAGTTTAAACCTTCCCCAAAAGCACTAGCAAACACCCCCTCGAGGACATTGGTCCTGGTCCTGCTCGGGTGTAACCCGTCCCGCTTGTACAGGTCCCACCTTCCCCAGAACCGGTCCCAATGTCCCAGGAATCTAAATCCCTCCCTCCTACACCATCACTGCAGCCACGCATTCATCCTGTCTATTCTCCTGTTCCCATACTCACTAGCACGTGGCACCGGTAGTAATCCTGAGATCACTACCTTTGAAGTCTGGCTTTTTAATTTATCTCCTAACTCCTTAAATTCACCTTGCAGGACCCCATCCCTTTTTTTACCTATGTCGTTGGTACCAATATGGACCACGACTACTGGCTGTTCACCCGCCCCCTCCAGAATGCCCTGCAGCCGCCTCGTGACATCCTTGACCCTAGCACCAGGGAGGCAACATACCATCCTGGAGTCACGTTTGCGGCAGCAGAAACGCCTATCTGTTCCCCTTACAATCGAATCCCCTATCACCATAGCCCTGCCACTCTTCTTTCTCCCCTCCTGTGCAGCAGAGCCACCCGTGGTGCCCCGAACCTGGCTCTTGCTGCTTTCCCCTGATAAGCCATCTCCCCCAACAGTATCTAAAGCAGAATATCTGTTTGAGAGGGAGGTGGCCCCAGGGGACTCCTGCTCTACCTGCCTCATCCCTTTACTCTGCCTGGCGGTCACCCATTTCCTTTCTGCCTGCGTAATCTTTACCTGCGGTGTGACCACCTCACTGAACGTGCTATCTACGACTGTCTCAGCATCGCGGATGCTCCACAGCGAATCCACCCGCAGCTCCAGCTCCGAAAGACGGTTAGCCAGTAGCTGCAGCTGGACACACCTCCTGCACACATGGTCGCCAGGGACACTGGTAGTGTCCATGACTTCCCACATAGTGCAGGAGGAGCATATCACGGGTGCGAGCTGTGCTGCCATGACTTGCCTTAGACTCTCAGACTCTCTTCCCGCTCTAGGTCTCCCCTTTTATACTCTGCTCACCTCTCGGACTCTCCTGCCTCACCTGTGACGTCTCTTGTTGCAGTTCTGCTGCTGCTTTTATTCCCCAATCTCAGTCTTCTACTCTCAGGTCCACTGCCGCTCTGGGGAAAAAGTTCAGAAAAGCAAGGCAAAGCAGCACCACCTTCCCCCACTGCACCGAACTCCCACACGTACCAAACTCTCAGCAGCTCACACTGAGCTGTCCGCACACCGTGCTGTCGCACAGACAGGCCCCTGTATTTCTACAGTTTGTGACTCAGATAAGTCAGGCCTGCCCCACCTTCAAGCACCAGTTTAATCTAGCTAACCAATTAACTTGCTACAGCAGCTCTCTCTGCTGAAGCCTGACAGAAACTTAAAAATTTAAACTTTAAAATTGATCTATTATTAACCATCTTATAGTTATGGACCCTATTTCAATATGAATTACAAACAACAGAAACAAATGCACAGGAATAATAATTGAATTTTAACCCGTCTTTTGTTTTCGGATTCTGTGTATTTCCAGTATTCACAATTTTTTTTTGCCTTTGACATGCACTGGAGCCCAGATCTGCTTCCAGTCACCTTCTTAAAATAGTATTATAATGTGTTTCGGCACAGATGGTGGCCATTCGGCCCATCGTGACTGTGCTGGCTCTTCGAAAGAGCTATCCAATTAGTTCCACTCCCCTGCTCTTTCCTTATAGCCCTTTACATTTTTTCCCTTCAAGTATTCATCCAATTCCCTTTTAAAAGTTATTATTGAATCTGCTTCCACCGCCCTTTCAGGCAGTGCATTCCAGATCATAACAACTCTCTACACAAAAAAATGTTTCCTCAAGTCTCCACTGGTACTTTTGCCAATCGCCTAAAATCTGTGTCATCTGGTTACTGACCCTTTTGCCACTGGAAATAGTTTCTCTAGTTTCTTATTATTTACTCTATCAAAATCATTCATGATTTTGAACTCCTCCACCAAATCTCCTCTTATACTTCTCTGCTCTATGGAGAACAATCCCAGCTTCTCCAGTCTCTCCACATAGTGAAGTCCCTCATCTCTGGTGCCATTCTGGTAAATCTCGTCTGCACCCTCTCTAAGGCCTTGAAATCCTTCCGAAAGTGTGGTGCCCAGAATTGAACAGAATACCCCAGTTGAGGCCTAACCAGTGTTTTATAAAGGGTTCGCATAACTTCTTTGCTTTTGTGGGCAGCATTTTAGCACTCGCTATCGGGTGCGTTCCTGGTGGGGGGGCCCGGAAAATCGGGAAATCCCGGAGCGGGACTGGAGCCCGCCTCGAACCGGTGCACTTCCGGGTTCTCCACTGACGCGCCGGCGTGCGCGCGCAGCCCCCGCTGGTGGGAATCCCGCAGGCAATTATAGCCAGCGGGGTTCCAATTGAAGACATATATTTCGCTTGTTCAGGTCATTAACTGACCTGATTAAGGGATTATGTGAGGAGGGGTGGGATTTTATAGCAAACTGGGACTGTTTCCCACACTGGGGGAAACACTCCCAGTTCAAATGGACCTGTTGCAGCTGTCAGCCTGTGCCAGCTGCAAAGGTCCATTTGACAGGTACGGGGGGGAGACCATCACTCATTGCAGGAGGCCACTCTGTCACTTGGGACAAAGTTTAGCCTCCACCACCCTCCTCCTGACAATCAAAGTCACCAACTTGCACACTTAACCCGGGGTCCAGAGACATGTACCTACCTTGCAGACCCCCTCAGGTGTACATCTTCCGGATGGGGGCCGCCGTAGCTGCAGTCATGACCTCCTCGGAGGGCGAACAGCATCACCAGCATCGCCATCCACGCCGTCCACCTCTGACACGTGGAGCTCCACAACAGAGTGCTGTGACACATCCACCTGTACAGCAGGAGGGAGGGCTACCGAAGAGAGAGATGCGTCGCAGAGGGCACTACCCTCACCACAGGGTCCACAGACAGAGGCTCAGCTTCCTGGACCTCTCTGAGCAGCAGTGCACATGGAGGCTCAGAATCACTCGACATGTAGTCGTGGACATCTGCAGCCTCCTTCATGCTGAGCTGCTCCCGGCTGGCCCGAGCACCATCTTCTTACCTGTCACTGTCAAAGTCACCACTGCCCTCAACAACTTCTCCTCCGCATCCTTCCAGGGTGCAACCGGGGACATCGCCGACGTCTCTCAGTCGTCTGCACAAAAGAGCCCTGCAAATATACCTACACCCACTCTGCAGTGACACAATGGGTGGCATCAGTTGTGGGTCTTCATAGTGATCCTCAGGAAAGGGCATTATTGCACAAAAGAGACAAGATTCGCGAAGACATGGCAGTAGTGGTGCCAATATAATATGTGATGTGAGTTGCTCAGAAATTCAATATAAGTAACAA
Organism: Heptranchias perlo; assembly: GCF_035084215.1. Taxonomy (NCBI): domain Eukaryota; kingdom Metazoa; phylum Chordata; class Chondrichthyes; order Hexanchiformes; family Hexanchidae; genus Heptranchias; species Heptranchias perlo. Next base: position 14,205,474 of record NC_090338.1, on the reverse strand, counting down.
CCGTGACAAACCCTCAAACACCCTTGTGCATCCCCTTCATGCTCACGACACGTTTGTCTTACGCTGCCTACCGCACATATGTGATGCATGCCCTGTGGCTGCAGCACGGGTAGTGGCAGGTTGAGTGAGGCTGACCGTGAAAGAGATGCACGAGAGGGTGAGTATGAGATAGAGCCATGAGATTGTATGAGGATTGGGTTGCGTGGTAGTGGCGGGGTGAGTACTCGCGAGGTGAGTAGGTGCAGGTAAGATGAGGATGAGGTTTGAGTGGGTATGAGGGGTGATGTGACAGAGTAGTGTTGGCAGTGCAGAAGGAGATGTGGGGTGGGGGCGGTGATGTGGCAGACGGAGTGTAGGGGAATGAGTAAGTGTACTCACTTCGGCTGACCTACTGAGGTCATTGGAGCGCCTCCTGCATTGTATGCAGGTGGGCGATATGTTGGTGGTGCTGGTGACCTCCTCTGCCACCTCGAGCCACGCCTTCCTGGTGGCAGAGGCAGGCCGCTTCCTCCCGCCCGCCGGGGGGAAGATCTCTGTCCTCCCCCTCCTCCTCACCCTGTGTATTGATAGCTGGGGTGAGGCATCATTAAACTGGGAGCAGCCTTCCCCCTGGGCTGCTCCATGCTGTAATTTTTTCTATTTGTTGCAGCATCTGTCAGTGGAGGACTGCCCCTTTAAATGGAGCTCCTCCAGCTGACAGATCTTACTGCGCTTGCACAGCCCGCCCGACGCGCAGATCAGCAGTGGGGAACCCAGAAGACCTGGTAAGTGGATCCAATTATGCTACGATCGCGCGAGGAGCTGACTGATATCACCGGGCGCGTTACCCACACGCCCGATAGCCCCCCTGCCGAGAACACGCAGCCCAGGTAACATCGGGCCCTGTGCCTCTATTATAAAGCCCAGGATTCCATATGCTTTTTAACAGCCTTCTCAACTTGTCCTGCCAATTTCAAAGATTTGTGTACATTCACCCTCAGATATTTCTGTTCCTTCACTCCTTTTAAAATTGTACCATTTAGTTTATATTGCCTCTCCTCATTCTTCCTGCCAAAATGTATCACTTCACACTTCTCTGCATTAAATTTCATCTGCCATGTGTCTGCCCATTTCAACAGTCTGTCTATGTCCTCCTGAAGTTTGTTACTATCCTCCACATTGTTTACTACATTCCTGAGTTTCGTGTCATCTGCAAACTTTGAAATGTGTTAGGCGACTGCTCGTGTGGGTCCTGGGAATGAGCATGCCAGTGAGAATTAGATCAAATTGGCACTTCAGACACAAACTGGAAGAAAAACGAGCACTGGGCAAGATTTCTTTTATAAAAGGCCATTACGTATGCATAAGCTCGATTCATCACTCTCAAGAGTCAAATCTTGAATATAAAAAAAATTTCTAGAAAGCTCTCCGATGGGCTCAAGCTGAGGGATGTTAGTTCTGTGAAATGGAATACTTTCTAATTTGGGCACCACGTGTCAGCATCAGCCGCTCCTTGGTTACACGCAGTGCCTCAGCTCGAAAAACACCTTCTACTGCACCAAAGTGGCATTTTTCATTTATTACATCAGCCGTCAGCTTATCTTAGCAGGATTGCCAGTTCAATGCCATTTGGTTCTGCAGTAAAGACAGTTCTGTGCTATAAACCCATGCCCACCAGAAACGGAGGCTGAGATTACCCATTTTTTTAAAATATAGGAACTAATGGAAAGAATAAACTTTCATCTTATTAGTTTGGGGTGGATTTAAAGCTATGTCACTGTGTGTCAAACCATTATATAAACCAGTTCCCCAATATTTTAGGATTTTCAGAATTCGTGCCAGCTATCACATAAATAGAACACCACTTGGAACCCAGTGCGATTTGATCCCTAATCCCTACTGAATCCCTAACAACAACAACAACTTGCATTTATAGAGCACCTTTAATGTAGTGAAACGTCTCAAGGCGCTTCACAAGAGCGTAATGCGACAAAAATTGACATCGAGCCTAAGAAGAAGATATTAGGACAGGTGACCAAAAGCTTGGTCAAAGAGGTTTTAAGCAGCGTCTTAAAGGATGAGAGAGAGGCGGAGAGGCAAAGAGGCTTGGGGAGGGAACTTTAGAGCTTAGAGCTTAGACGGTTGAAGACATGGCTGCCAATGTTGGGTCGAAGGAAGTGGAGGATGCACAAGAGGCCAGAGTCAGAGGAACGCAGAGGGTTGTAGGCCTGGAGGAAGTTACAGAGATAGGGAGTGGCAAGGCCATGGAGGGATTTGAACACAAGGATAAGAATTTTAACAAACAATTGGACATGTCACGTGAATAAGAAAATCACGAGTGGCTTATTCAATTAAGGTACAAATGATAAATGCCATAGTAAAGTGAAGTCCATATGGTGTGGTCTAGTTCTAAAATACCCTTGTGCTTTTATTGGCATTCTTCAGGTTCATCAACATTAATGACTATTAAAAGTGTAACTGGAAGATTCAGAATATGCGCCAATTCCTGAATGTTTAGCTAAAAAAGCTGTGTTCCTCAACGAACCATCATGAGCTGTCTTCTTGCCAACATAATTATGGAATACTCTTCAATCAACAGCCATCGAGTGGTACATATAAATTGCACAACAACCTTTCATGAATAATCCTTTGAAGTAGCTCATTCTGCAGTCACACTTGAAGATCCTTGGCTTATTCTAGCCAAAAATAAGCTGAAAAACGGCCAAATAAATCTATATAGTATCAGAATCAAATGACTGGAACTTCAGTCAAACCAATTTCACGCCAATTTTCTAGTTGGAATCAACACCAGCAATGAATTTATTCAGTGCATCCTACCAATAACTTTGGGCCAGCAATTTGACAGGTTGAATAAATTAAGTTGATCCCAAACTATGCGCACCTTATTTTAAATATTCACCACTTAAAGATGTCTAAATCTGGAGTGCCAGAATTCTGAACATTATAACATATTATCTGAGAATTTGAATTTGACCTTTCTTGGACATGGCATAGCAGACAGTTCCAGCAGTTCTCCTGAAATCTACCTAGTCTATCCCAAGAGGTGAAATCATTTGTCACATTGCAGACATCCATGCCAGTACTCTAATGACCTGGAAGAGTAAGAGCTGTTTTACATATCAGACAAACCCATTGTCAAAACTTTGATTTAAATACTGTATTAAAGTTTCAGCCCTGGCTTGACTATTGTGTCCAATTCTGGGCACCGCACTTTAGGAAGGATATCAAGACCTTAGAGAAGGCGCAGAGGAGATTTACGAGAATGATACCAGGGATGAGGGATTCAGTTATGTGAAGACTGGAGAAGCTGGTGTTGTTCTCCTTCGAGCAGAGAAGGTTAAGGGGAGGTTTGATAGAGGTGTTCAAAATCATGAAAGGTTTTGATAGAGTAAATAAGGAGAAACCATTTCCAGTGGCAGAAGGGTTTGTAACCAGAGGAAACAGATTTAAGGTAATTGGCAAAAGAACCAAAGGCGAGTTGTTATGATCTGGAATGCACTGCCTGAAAGGGTGATGGGAGCAGATTCAATAATAACTTTTAAAAGGGAATTGGATAAATACTGGAAAGAGAACATTTTGCAGGGCTGTGGGGAAGAGCAGGGGACCAATTGAATAGCTCTTTCAAAGAGCTGGCAAAAGCACAATGGGCCTAATGGCCTCCTTCTGTGCTGTATCATTCTATGATTCTAGCATATTAACCAGACGTTAAATTGAAGTTAAATAAGAGCCCATTAATTTGAAAACCCTCAAACATTTAGGGCTATCAGTTAGAAAATAGTTCTTTTACCTCTTGGACCTGCAGTTCAATGCAGTCCAGACCAAAAGGATGATAGTTTGCTCTCTCCTGGCTGTAATGGTCCGACATGTCTTTGTACAGTTTCAGACAAGTTCCAAATAAGCCCAGGACTACAGCAGTAAACAATACACATTTCAGCATGAATTAGCACCTCATTCAGTTAATGAGGAAAACTGGCACAAAAACATGTGTGCATTTTAAACCCCCCTCACCCCTCGGGCAGCAGCAGTTTGTGCAGCAGTGTAAGATGACAGGGGTTCACGCCCATTACCGCCGCCCATCATATTTACTTACCTGTCCTCAGGCACAGGAGGGCCACCCGCCCCAGAGGAACAGGGCTCAATGTAAATGGCAGTGTCGAGTCCCAATGACATCATCGGGAGTCGCACACCATTTTAACCTCAGACCCAACTACGGCCTGCATGATCTCCGACCTGCCGGCAGTAGCTGGTGGCAGCAAGGATCCCGGCCCAGATAAGTCCATCAAAAACATTTTTCAAAAGATCATTGTGGGCCTGGAGGAGCACACGTCCCATTTTCGTCGGGTACGGAGAGGAGTGGAAGGGGTTTAAATCGAGGTATAGTGTTTGCTGAGTTAGCTGATCTCAGGCAGGGTAGCAATGCGAGATTCAGTATCCCTGGGTTAGGGAAGGGAAAAATAAGCCGGATTTCCCATTCCAGGTCACTTTCCATTAATCTCTGCTGGCGAATACGCTGATGTGGGATATTGGATTAAAGGCAGGATTGGGATCAACGGTGATGCTGACTGGTGCTCTGTGTGCTGTTGCAGTGTCTCCTTCTGTTCAGCAACAGAAGTGTGATCAGTATCATACCCAACATCATAGGGATGGGCAATAAATGCTGGCCTTGCCTGCGACGCCCACATCCCATGAATCAATCAAAAAAAAAACAGACCCAACAGACATTTCCTGGCTAATGGAGACTCACCGTCAGTGGGTACAGATCTAGCAGCTCAAAACTGGGCATCCATGAGGTGCTGTGGGCCATCAGCAGCAGCAGAATTGTATTACAGCACAATCTGTAACCTCATGGCCTGGCATATTCCTCACTCTACCATTACCAACAAGCCAGGGGATCAACCCTGGTTCAATGAGGAGTGTAGAAGAGCATGCCAGGAGCAGCACCAGGCGGATCTAAAAATGAGGTGCCAACCTGGTGAAGCTACAACTCAGGACTACATGCATGCTAAACAGCGGAAGCAACATGCTATAGACAGAGCTAAGCGATTCCACAACCAAAGGATCAGATCAAAGCTCTGCAGTCCTGCCACATCCAGTCGTGAATGGTGGTGGACAATTAAACAACTAACGGGAGGAGGAGGCTCTGCAAATATCCCCATCCTCAATGATGGCGGAGTCCAGCACGTGAGTGCAGAAGACAAGGCTGAAGCGTTTGCAACCATCTTCAGCCAGAAGTGCAGAGTGGATGATCCATCTCGGCCTCCTCCCGAAATCCCCACCATCACAGAAGCCAGTCTTCAGCCAATTCGATTCACTCCACGTGATATCAAGAAACAGCTGAGTGCACTGGATACAGCAAAGGCTATGACAAAGGCTATGCTCCGACAACATCCCAGCTGTGGTGCTGAAGACTTGTGCTCCAGAACTAGCCACCCCTCTAGCCAAACTGTTCCAGTACAGCTACAACATTGGCATCTACCCGACAATGTGGAAAATTGCCCAGGTATGTCCTGTCCACAAAAAGCAGGACAAATCCAATCCGGCCAATTACCGCCCTATCAGTCTACTCTCAATCATCAGCAAAGTGATGGAAGGTGTCGTCGACAGTGCTATCAAGCGGCACTTATTCACCAATAACCTGCTCACCGATGCTCAGTTTGGGTTCCGCCAGGACCACTTGGCTCCAGACCTCATTACAGCCTTGGTCCAAACATGAACAAAAGAGCTGAATTCCAGAGGTGAGGTGAGAGTGACTGCCCTTGACATCAAGGCAGCATTTGACCGAGTGTGGCACCAAGGAGTCCTCGTAAAATTGAAGTCAGTGGGAATCAGGGGGAATACTCTCCAGTGGCTGGAGTCATACCTAGCACAAAGGAAGATGGCAGTGGTTGTTGGAGGCCAATCATCTCAGCCCCAGGACATTGCTGCAGGAGTTCCTCAGGGCAGTGTCCTAGGCCCAACCATCTTCAGCTGCTTCATCAATGACCTTCCGTCCATCATAAGGTCAGAAATGGGGATGTTCGCTGATGATTGCACAGTGTTCAGTTTCATTCGCAACCCCTCAAATAATGAAGCAGTCCGAGCCCGCATGCAGAAAGACCTGGACAACATCCAGGCTTGGGCTCATAAGTGGCAAGTAACATTTGCGCCAGATAAGTGCCAGGCAATGACCATCTCTAACAAGAGAGAGTCTAACCACCTCCCCTTGACATTCAACGGCATTACCATTGCCGAATCCCCCACCATCAACATCCTGGGGGTCACCATTGACTAGAAACTTAACTGGACCAGCCATATAAATACTGTGGCTATGAGAGCAGGTCAGAGGCTGGGTATTCTGCGGCGAGTGACTCACCTCCTGACTCCCCAAAGCCTTTCCACCATCTACAAGGCACAAGTCAGGAGTGTGATGGAATACTCTCCACTTGCTTGGATGAGTGCAGCTCCAAAAACACTCAAGAAGCTCGACACCATCCAAGATAAAGCAGCCCGCTTGATTGGCACCCCATCCACCACCCTAAACATTCACTCCCTTCACCATCGGCGCACAGTGGCTGCACTGTGTACCATCTACAGGATGCACTGCAGCAACTCGCCAAGGCTTCTTCGACAGCACCTCCCAAACCCATGACCTCTACCACCTAGAAGGACAAGAGCAGCAGGCACATGGGAAAAACACCACCTGCACGTTCCCCTCCAAGTCACACACCATCCCGACTTGGAAATATATCACCGTTCCTTCATCGTCGCTGGGTCAAAATCCTGGAACTCCCTTCCTAACAGCACAGTGGGAGAACCGTCACCACACGGACTGCAGCGGTTCAAGAAGGCGGCTCACCACCACCTTCTCAATGGCAATTAGGGATGGGCAATAAATGCCGGCCTCGCCAGCGACGCCCACATCCCATGAACAATTTTTTTTTTTAAAATTCTCTCCGCCACTCAGTTGTGACACCTCCACTTCCTGCCAATTGTCTGCCAATTTTCAATGTCTGGGCTTACCTGTGCAGATTGCCACTCAGAAAAAAAAAGCATCAATTGGTAGAAGCCAACCTGGAGAATTGAAGGAGAAAATGGAAAAAATATTTTTTGAAATTACAAAATCATACAATTTTAAACTTCCTCGGGCACCAAAAATGAGCGCTGCTATTCACACTCGGACCAAGCTTCTCCCTAACCTTTCTCCCTAACCACGCAACCATCCATATGCCTCCCATTCCACAACTGAGAGAATGTAAGAACCAACGCAGACATGATAGGCTGAATGGCCTCCTTCTGTGCTGTAAACCTCTATGGTAAAAGCACAGTAAACATTTCAAGGGCTTTATAGCAAATTCCTGGGTCATGGATCTACAACACGGCTGTCGAACTTTTCTCAACGGTGCCCTGCAACTCCTTCCCACTGTATTTACCCACCAGAAACACATGCCTTTCTTATCATAGCCAGGAAACTCCCTCCCCAATACCCCCACACCCTGCCACCACCGTCCAGTGCTTCCACATCTCAAGACCACCTTCCCACTCTGCCACAATATCTCCGGACCCTAAGAGCTTACCGCTCCGACATCCAAGGACACCCTCTCTCCAATACTCCCACGTTGCAGAACTCATCCATTTCTCTCACACCCACCACCCCCTTCTACTCCCAGATCCCGATATAACTCTCCCAACAGTACCAAGCCACATTACGCTGTTCATCTCCCCCCCCCCCACTAAAGTCTGCTGCATACCTTCCACCTACAAGACCCTCTTCCCTACCATCTTCCTGTGGCTCCTGGACTTTAATAAAAAAAAACAAGGCATAAAATTCATTATGTTCAAGCAACAATAATCAAAGCTATTGATTAACAATTTCCACAACAATATGAGCCATCATATAATTTGAACCTGATAATAATGCTAGCACTCCCATCATACTTAGCAATAGAAACACAATTTGACTTGTTCAACCACAATGAATCAGTGGCTCTGATACTATGTTATATGTTACCTGGGATAAAACAGCAAATGCTCCAACTGCCAACAAGCAACTCCCCAGCTAGTGCTGTATTATTAAAAGTAGGACTACATAAGCAAGAAAGTGGAATGAATGCATATAAAAAAAATACTTATTCTATTTATGTTGTGTGTCATCATATGACTCAGAAAGGTCTCAGTGCACGTCACATGCAACTAAATGCTTTGGATTGTGACTTTATTAGCCCAGAAATTGCACGGAGCGCGAACCAGCAGAGCTCGCCGCTCCATAGATTTATCCTAACCCACTAACTTACCGCGGCCTTTACTGGATGCATTTCCTCTGATATGAAGTGCAGTAGAGCCGAGTGTGAGTTCCAGTGAAGCTAGGACCCATGGGAGAAGCAAAAGAATCACTCTCTCCCCTCAGTCAATCGAATTGCTGCATTTTTAACAAGCTGCGAACATTTTCTGCAAGCTGGAGCGTAAAATCCAGGAAGTGAAAGATACAACACTAAGATCATTTGTAAAAACAGTTATAGACAGCGAAAAAAAGAGAGGTTGAGAAATAATGGAATTAAATAAAAGAGACAGAAGGGAAAAGTAAAGAAAAAATGCTTGAAAAAAAATTTTTTAAGGAACGAAAACTATTAAAATAAGGAGTAATGAGACTCCACATTTTTAAAAGTTAAATTTTAGTTGTTTGGCAGTCATTAAGACTTACCATGCTTTTAAAACTTAGTTTAGACCTGGTATTTTTTAAGCGTACCTGTTCTGTGGTGATATTAGTTACTTTGCAGCTGGGCAGATGAGGAAGCTGGCCCTGGTCCAATATTGCCACTGATTCCAGTCGGCGATATCCCTTTAATTCGAAACTGTCATATCGCCAGTGAACCAGGAGGAGCAAGTTCCGGATTTCCGCATTTCACTGCGCATGTGCGAATACAAGAACTTGCTCCTCAATTTCGCCACTAACAACGGTGAGCGCTGTTGAACTCACCATTCTATTCGAAGCAACTTCTGGACCATTATGTCAACAAACACGGCAGCTATTTTGTGCACAGCAAGATTCCAACAGATTGCACAAAGATGAGGGATCAGTTATTTAATTTTTGGTAGAGTTGGTTAAGGGGTAATATTGGCCAAGGTAAAGAAGCTAAGCAAAAGGTTTTTTTTTTGCGTTAACTAATGGCAGAGTCATTGGGAATAATTTTAACAGGGCTGCAGGAACTCAGGTGAATAGGCATGTGGGAAACCCGGAAAATATTTCTGTGCTTCGGCTTGAGCGATCATAACTAAATTGAAGGCCCTTAATGGAAATTTCGGGTTTCGCATCTCCAAGCTGCACAGTTGCGCACCTGAATGACATGCTGTGAACTGGAGTATTTAAAGGGCCATTGCAAGCATGGATTTTGAAGGAGAAAGGAGGAATCTTCAGAGATGCAGCCTCACGGGAGTAAAGCAGCACCCCATTTAGCGACTCCTCTCTTGAGTTGCTAGTGGCTGGTGTCAGCAGCAGGAGGAACTAACTATACCTGGCTGACTGCAGGAAGCGCCCTGCTTCTGCCACCAAGAAGGTGTGGCTGGAGGTGGCAGAGGAGCTGAGCAGCAGGAGTACGTTCGCAAGGTCATGGGTGCAGTGCAGGAAGCGATTTAATGACCTAACCCGTTCAGGAAAAATGAGTACAGTTACTGATTAACGTACATCCTGTGGCATACATTACCCCCTCCCCCGACTCTGCCTTGCCAAGCCTAATCAATCACATCACTCCTCACACCCACTTAAGTCTCATTATCAACTTACCTTCACTTTCTGTGCACTTTCTCACCTCCCCATTTGTCAACCCACCATTCCCACTCACCCCAATCCTGATGCAATGCGATTAATCTGTCTGATAGTCACCCTCTGATGCATCTGTTTTAGTAACATCCTCACCCAAAGCAATGCATCCATCAGGTGACCATGTCACCTTCACTCACTCAAAGGTCTGTTCTTTCTGCCCTTGTAGAAGAGAGCGCAAAATACATGGGAGAGGAGTAGGACTGCAGGGAGGCCATTGCAAATAGAATCATACAATCATAGAATCATAGAATGGATGCAGCACAGACAGAGGCCATTTGGACGATCGAGCCTCCGACAGCTCTTTGTAAGAGCAATCCAGTTAGTCCCATTCCCCCTCTCTTTTCCCGTAGCCCTGCAAATATTTTCCCTTCAAGTATTTATCCAATTCCTTTTTAAAAGTCGCAAATGAATCTGCTCTTCCACCACCCTTTCAGGCAGTGCATTCCAGATCATAACTACTCACTGCGTAAAAAAGGTTTTCCTCATGTCGCCTTTGGTTCTTTTTCCAATCAACTTAAATCTGTGTCTTCTGGTTCTCGACCCTTCCGCCAATGGGAACAGTTTCTCTTTATTTACTTTATCTAAACCCTTCATGATTTTGAACACCTCTATCAAATCTCTTCTTAATCTTCTCTACTTTAAAGAGAACAACCCCAGTTACTCCAGTCTATCCACGTAACTGAAGTCCCTTATCCCTGGAACCATTCTAGTAAATCTTTTCTGCACTCTCTAATGCCTTCACATCCTTCCTAAAGTGTGGTTCCCAGAATTGAACACATTACTTCAGTTGTGGCCGAACCAATGTTTTATAAAGGTTCATCATGACTTCCTTGCTTTTGTACTCTATGCCTCTATTTATAAAGCCCAGGATCCCTTATCCTTTTTTAACCACTTTTTCAACCTGTCCTGCCACCTCCAAGATTTGTGCACATATACCCCAGGTCTCTCTGATCCTGCACCCCCTTTAGAATTGTACCATTTGGATTATATTGCCTCTCCTCATTCATCTTGCCAAATTGTATCAATTTGCACTTCTCAGCATTAAATTTCATCTATGTGTCTGCCCATTCCACCAGTCTGTCCATGTCCTCTTGAAGTCTATCACTATCCTCCTCACTTTTCACTACACTTCCAAGTTTTGTGTCATCTGCAAATTTGGAAATTGTGCCCTGTACACCCAAGTCTAAGTCATTAATATATATCAAGAAAAGCAGTGGTCCTAGTACCGACCCCTGGGGAACACCACTGTATACCTCCCTCCAGTCCAAAAAGCAACTGTTCACCACTACTCTCTGTTTCCTATTACTTAGCCAATTTCGTATCCATGCTGCCACTACCCATTTTATTCCACGGGCTTCAACTTTGATGACAAGCTTATTATGCGGCACTTTATCAAACGCCTTTTGGAAGTCCATTTACACCACATCAACCACATTGCCCTCATCGATCTTCTCTGTTACCTCATCAAAAAACTCAATCAAGTTAGTTAAAAACTTACATTTGCCTTTAACAAAACCGTGTTGGCTTTTCTTTATTAATCCACACTTGTCCAAGTGTCTATTAACTATGTCCCGGATTATCGTTGCTAAAAGTTTCCCCAGCACCAAGGTTAAAATGACTGGCCTGTAGTTGCCGGGTTTACCCTTACATCCTTTTATGAACAAGGGTGTATGTAATATTTGCAATTCTCCAGTCCTCTGGCATCACCCCCCGTATCTAAGCATAATTGGAAGATTATGGCCAGTACCTCCGCAATTTCCACCCTTACTTCCCTCACCAACCTAGGATGCATCCCATCTGGACCGGGTGACTTATCCACTTTAAGTATAGCCAGCCTTTCTAGTACTTCCTCTTTATCAATTTTTAGCCCATCCAGTATCTCAGCTATATCTTCTTTTACTGTGACTTTGGCAGCATCTTCTTCCTTGGTAAAGACAGATGCAAAATATTCATTTAGTACCCTCTGCCTCAAAGCGTAGATCTCCTTTTTGGTCCCTAATCAGTCCAACACCTCCTCTTACTACCTGTTAACTGTTTACAAACCTATAGAAGACTTTTGGATTCCCTTTTATGTTTGCCGCCAGTCTATTCTCATACTCTCTCTTTGCCCCTCTTATTTCCTTTTTTGCTTCCCCTCTGAACTTTCTATATTCAGCCTGGTTCTCACTTGTATTATCAACTTGACATCTGTCATATGCCCCCTTTTTCTTCTCTATCTCTCTATCTCTTTTGTCACCCAGGGAGCTCTGGTTTTAGTTGCCCGACCTTTCTCCCTCATGGGAATGTACCTAGACTGTAACCGAACCATCTCCTCTTTAAAGGTCTTCCATTATTCAATTACAGTTTTGCCTGCAAATTCTTTGATTCCAATTTACTCTGGCCAAATCCATTCTCATCCCATTGAAATTGGCCCTCCTCCAATTGAGTATTTTTACTTTAGAGTGGTCCTTGTCCTTTTCCAGAGCTATTCTAAACCTTATGATACTAAGATTGTTGTTCCCTAAATGTTCCCCCATTGGCACTTGCTCCTCTTGCCCCCCCCCCCCCAATTCCCCAGAATCAGATCCAGCAATGCATCCTTCCTCGTTGGGCTGGAAACATACTGGTCAAAAAAGTTCTTCTGAACGCATTTCAAAAATTCCTCCCCCTTTTTGCTCTTTACACCATTACTATCCCAGTCTATATGAGGAGAGTTGAAGACCCCCTATTATCACTAATCTATGGCTCTTGCACAGCTCTGTAATTTTCCTGCAAATTTGTTCCTCGATATCCTTCCCACTAGTTGGTGGACTATAGAATACACCCAGTAGTGTAATGACACCTCTATTGTTTCTTAACTCTAACCAAATAGATTCTGTCCTTGACCCCTCCAGAACATCCTCTCTCTCAGCCTCGCGGATGTGAAGCAATGATGCCAGCTGCTGCTCAAGCTCCAGAACCCGGCTGGCGACACTTCCTGCACCTATGGTTGTAGCAAGCCTTCCTTTCTCTTGTATTCCAACCCCCTTGCAATAAAGGCCAACATTCCATTTGCCTTCCTAATTGCTTGCTGTATCTGCATGCTAACCTTCTGTGTTTCTTGTACGGGGACACCCAGATATCTCTGAACACCAACATTTAATAGTTTCTCACCATTTAAAAAATACTCTGCTTTTCTATTCTACATCCTGGTGACGTCACCGGTGGCGCCCTGGCGGCGAAGAATTTGAGGGCAGTGGTGACTTTATCTGCGACGGGCCAAGTGTGGCCATCAGGTCCAGCCTGGAGCAGATCTGCATGAAGGAGGCTGCAGATGTCTGCGATCACCTGGCGACTCAATCTCAGCCTGCGTAGGCACTGCTCCTCAGAGAGGTCCAGGAAGCTAAACCTCTGCCTGTACACCCTCTCACTCGGGTAGTGCTTCCTGCGATCTTGGCACCTCCGTTGGTTCCCTCTTTGCTCTTCTGCAGGTCCCTGTGGCGCACCTCTGTCTTGTGGAGCTGCACCTCCCAGAATTGCTGCCGTGCCTGCCGCGGATGGTGATGTGCCTCCTACTCAGATGTACTGCAGAATAAACCCATTGCGCCCCACACCCCCAACATCCTGATGGTGTCAGTTTGAGGGGGTCCGAAATGTAGGTAAATATGTCTGAACACAAGAATTCTGAGTGGGAAGCACAAAGAACTCCCGGCCAAAGGTTTGTCTAAGAGAACTGGTTGCCCTGCTGGAAAAATTCACCTGTTATTCACATTCTTATGTTCTTATGTCAATCACTGGTTTGAAGGTCCAAATGAGGGTCAGCTGCAACTCGCCTCCGTTTCCATGGCGTGTTTCAGAGGCCTCAGGAGACACGTTCAGGAGAAGTTAAAATGGTTTGTGTAGCTCAATACACAAAAAGTTAATCCCCTTAAATACTTTAAGTACATTGATTTGCCCTTTAAATATCGGCAAGTTGACTTTAAGTGCTGGCAGGACTTCTGGGTGTCAGAAACACACATGCTTCCAAACTCGTCTGGGTCAAACCAGGATGTAGGCGCGTTGGAGCCGGGATATTGTCCCACTCCGAATTCTCAGAATTTTCACTCCCCACCCACCCCCAACCCACCCAATATTGGGGATTAAAATTTACCCCATTAAGTAAAGAAAGGCAAAATAAAAAACATGAGATTTTGCAACTTTAGAAACGATAATCTGGGACAGAATTAGCAGTCACTTGGACAAGTGTGGATTGATTAGGGAAAGCCAGCACGGATTTGTTAAAGGCAAATCGTGTTTACTAACTTGATAGAGTTTTTTGTTGAGGTAACAGAGAGGGTAGATGAGGGCAATGTGGTTGATGGGGTGTATATGGACTTTCAAAAGGTTTTTGATAAAGTGCCGCATAATAGGCTTGTCATCAAGATTGAAGCCCATGGAATAAAGTAGGCAATGGCAGCATGGATACAAAATTGGCTAAGTGACAGGAAGCAGAGAGTAGTGGTGAACAGCTGTTTTTTGGATTGGAGGGAGGTGTACAGTGGTGCTCCCCAGGGGTCAGCACGAGGACCATTGCTTTTCTTGATATATATTAATGACTTGGACTTGGGTGTACAGGGCACAATTTCAAAATTTGCAGATGACACAAAACTTGGAAGTGTAGTGAACAGTGAGGAGGATAGCGATAGACTTCAAGAGGATATAGACAGGCTGGTGAAATGGGCGGACACGTGGCAGATGAAATTTAACGCAGAAAAATGTGAAGTGATACATTTCGGTAGGAAGGACGAGGAGAGACAATATAAACTAAATGGTACAATTCTAAAGTGGGTGTAGGAACTGAGAGATCTGGGGGTATATGTGCACAAATCGTTGGAGGTGGCAGGGCAGGTTGAGAAAGTGGTTAAGAAAGCATACGGGATCCTAGGCTTTATAAATGGAGGTATCGAGTACAAAAGTAAGGAAGTCATGATGAACCTTTATAAAACACTGGTTCGGCCACAACTGGAGTTTTGCGTCCAGTTCTGGGGCACCACACTTTAGGAAAGATAGGAAGGCCTTAGAAAGGGTGCAGAAAAGATTTATTAGAATGATTCCAGGGATGAGGGACTTCAGTTACGTGGATAGACTGGAGAAGCTGGGGTTATTCTCCTTGGAACAGAGAAGATTGAGAGGAGATCTGATATCATGAATGGTGTAGACAGAATAGCTCGTGAGAAACTGTTCCCATTGGCGGAAGGGTCAAGAACCAGAGAACATAGATTTAAGGTGATTGACAAAAGATCCAAAGGTGACATGAGGAAAAACTTTTTTACACAGCGAGTGGTTGTGATCTGGAATGCACTGCCTGAGGGGGTGATGGAGGCAGATTCAACTGTGGCTTTCAAAATGGAACTAGATAAGTACTTAAAAGAAAAAAATTTGCAGGGCTACGTGGATAGGGCGCGGGAGTGGGCATAGCTGGATTGCTCTTGCATTAGGGCCGGCACAGCCTCGATGGACCTAATGGCCTCCTTCGGTGCTGTAACCTTTCTATGATTCTATGAACTTCGAAGTCAAAAGCAGTTGTTCCTGCATTGTGTGCATATACATATACCCAGAGGCCTAATCAGTGATTTTAAAAAATGGGTAACACTTTAATGTTCTTTCCTTTTTTTATTCTCACTGCCGGTTAATGATTTCTCTGAGGAATACTGAGTTAATTTGCAGTGACACATTCTACCCAGCAATAAAATCCTGTTACAAGTAGCTGCAGGACTTTGCACACAATTCCCTCTGTGCCTCTCAATGCTAGACTGAATCAACATGCTGTTTGTGTTTTTCATCATTGTACCATGTTACTGCATGAGTCAGGTTTGTTAATATATTGTGTTTTCATTTTTCCTCTATATTTGGGTAATATATTTTGAACAGTTTCTTCTTTTTAATGATTTGCAGTCGAAGAGTATAGATCAAACATTTTTTTAAGAGACAGGAGGAAGTGAACAGACTGCACAGAGCTACAGAGGAACAGCTGTTCCTAGTCAGATCAAACTGAAGTATCTTCCAATATGTTCTGTGATATGGAAAACAGATTGCATTGGGTGATCTGAAAGAATCATCAGCAACTACTAAAAGGGCTTCTGATAACTGTTGAGAAATGAAAAATGTTACATGTCTATAGTTGGTGTCAGTTGTTGAGCTGTTGAGCCTGGCATTCAGTCTTTAATGGCTACAAGTCTTTGGCAACAGATCAATTCAGTACAGGTGGAGTCTCCCATTTCATCTATTTCTCTTGTGTATCCAATGGAGCCCTTTTATTTTGGAAGCTTCTCTGAGAACATGCACGTGCACCATCCTGGATGCCAAATGCGCATGCATACCAGCTGTTGATCTGAGCCCACTCTCACTTTGCTGTTCAATACTCCTTTCTATCATTGGACACCAAGGACCCATTGGAGGTGCTGGACATCAAGCGCCTTTATGAATTGCTCCTGTTTTTCTTTTAGCACATATGTCTGACTTCCAAATGTCAGGGTTAATACTGTATGGTTACAATTAGTGATGGTTGTCTTGATATAGGTTCAGATATTGGTTCCTTTTGATGCAGATCTTCAATTCACCATTTTGAGTAAAGTAGTATTTAAAATCATGAAAGGATGGGACAGGGTAGTTAGAATCAGTAGTTTCCAGTAGTTGAATGAGGGGCCATTGGTACAAAATTAAATGTAAGAGGTTTAGAACAGAATTCAGGAGAAACTTCTTCAGATAGGGAGTTCTGAGACTGTGGAAATCACCTTCAGAGTTAGTGGTTGAGGCGAAATGATGACAACATTGAAGATTAGATTGGATCGGTGGAAGAAGGAAAAGGGGTTGAAGAGATATGGGAACAGGGTGTGTAAATGAAATTAGAAATATTTGCTCACGTGGAGGGTAAACACCGACATGGACGTGGACTAGTTGGGTCAAATGGCCTGTTTCTGTGTTGTAACTTCTACGAATTTCTATACATCTTACTTTAAAAACATTCTTGGCCAAAAAGGAAAAGTGCTACAATGAATATCATGCATCATATTCACATCCCACATTCAGAGCTCTGCTTTGTTCAATAAAGTGTGGCATTATTGCTTTTTGTGAGTTTAACTTGAGCTGCCAGAAGCTCACTGACTGGTCAGTTGGGTTTCCCAAAATGTGGCTGAACTGCAACTTCAAGTTCAGTTTCGTGCTCACCCCTAAGAGAAGGGATGTTTTATTGCCTTGTTGCGCACTGCCAGTTTCCTCCAATTTCCAAATAGCTCCACCATTCAAGAGTGGGCCTGGGAGTACATCCTTATTTAGACATGCTGCGTCACGCGTAAACTGCAGAATTCAGAATTGTGGGGTGCACTGACTATGACCATAGGCTGAGAAACAATTCTAGGACACCATCACAGGAACTTCTTGAAGCGGGAGGGACTTCATAAAGTTTCCATCCCTTGGGACTTTATCTTTTCAGAAGTGAGGAATTTGGGAATTAATTTGAAGGCCATCCTGGTGGGAGCTCAAACACAGATGTGCAGCTCCCCCCACTCACTTTGCCTTAATCCAACGACAGATTCACATATCCACATTCTCATGGATTTAAGATGGAATCAGTTCCATGTACCGTGGCTCGTTTATGTTAGAGTGGAACCTCACAGAGGTAGGAAGCATGTGTCTCTACTGCTAGCTGCCTTCCAATAGTTTAAATCCATTTGGATCTTCACACTGCCACGTTTTTAGACTACCACATACTGCGGAGCAGATCGAATGCTAATGCAGCAAGTCCAGGCACCTCCATGTCAATGCTTCTGTCAGTTGAAATCTAGCTACCTGTGTCGATGAAGGTACTGACTGATTAAATTGTCTGTGTTTCCTCAGCAAAGATGGTATCTTTCCCGGATCAATAGTATCTCTTCATAGCCGTCAGCTTTCTCTGGGTAGATAAATCACAACACCCAAAAGTGTAGTTAGGTGAAATTTTTGTTTAGCTCGAGGTCCATCTTCATGTCTAAAGAACATCAGTGTAAAACTGCTGTCACTGTTATAAACTCACGTCTCCTATCGTTGCTCACGGCAATGTCCCATTCGACAAAAGTTAATAAATATACAATCTCACTTAATTAAAGGAGGAATTGGCTGTTATAATATTAAATACTTTATTTCTCATCAGCTATCCTGGTTAATTAGAGTAGTTGGTGTAAAATATGATTAAGGATTAAAATAGTGAAGTGGCTTCTTCGCCTCCTGTAAACAGACTTTTTCTTCTTCCTTTTTCTGCCAGTTTTCTCCGTTACTTCCCTGAAGACGTTGATTCCATGCCAGGGTACGACTCCACAGATGCCAGTCATCCTCTAGCCCCTTGCCCAAATTGCCATTCTTCAAGTGTGACCCTAAGAATGAGAGCAAATCTCTTGTACCCAACCCTTCACAGGGCAAAGAGATGGTTAAGGTAGAGTTTTAGACTATAGGTATCGTGTTTCAGTTCTACATAGGAAACATGAATGTGAGAATGTGTCAGGAATTTTTACCTGATACTGTGGTTGGGGTTGATTGCAATGCATTCTGAGGGAAGGGTGGAGATGAGTTGGCTGTTCATGCAGATGGGTTGCTGGTTTTTGAGTTTTGTCTTATATGCCATGCATTATATTAAAAATAGATTTTAAATGTTCAATATATAAAAACAGTTGTGAAATTCAAATTGACATCAGGGTAGCTGGAAATTGCCTGTGAATTATTGCTGTGCAAATGACGTGTGCATTATTCCGTGCTCTACTAATTTAATGAAGCCGTTAACCTATTTAGAATCTATTAAAGCAGCAGAGAGAGGAATATGATTGAAATGTATTAAATATTTGTATGATAATAATGTATATTACAACTTCCAGGCTAATGGGATTTTTTAAGTCTGCTTGTTCAGAAGGATATAAAAGCTCCCACTTGTTTGAAGAATTCTCCTGGTGTCCTGACCATCATTTATCCCTCAACCGTCATCACCAAAACGGATTATCTGGTCATTCATCTCATTGCTCTTTATGAGATCTTGCTAATTGACTGCTCTGTTTGCCTACAAAATAATTAGTACCTACACTACAAGAAAGTAATTCCTTGATTGTGAAGCGCCTTGGCGATGTCTTGAGGCCTGCAATGCTAAATAAATTGGAATCTTTCCGTCTTTAATAGTTCTTCACCAGTGCACAAAGGTGAGTTTTTAAAATCACTTTATTCCGTGGGAAAACGCACTCATCTGAAACTATTCACAGAAGTCGTTTTCCTGCAGATCACCCTTGAGTCTCTGAACTTCAGATTTCAATTATTTTTTTTTTGTTGGAAATATCCCATAGAGATGTATAGATGTAATTAATATTCGTCCAATTCAATCATTTCTCTTTTCCCATCCTCCCCATTGATTTTCTTGCTTGTGATTAGCTGCCTTCAGATGTCGCCTTTCAAGATCTTATTCTGTTTCGTCTCTCCTTGAGGCAGGGGTGTCCAACCTATGGCTCTGGGGCTTCAAGTACCTCTGAAGCTAGTAAGCTTGAAACCCAGGCAACTCAATCCTATATACACTTTGAAAGAATTTCTTCCTTTCTTTCTTACTTTCTTTCTTCCCCCTCAAGAGCTTTTACTTAGCACTGTTGCCCTCGTTAGTGGATAAATCCTAAATCAGAACACCAAGGTATTCTAGTGTCAGGAGCTTGAGATATATGAAAATTAATGAGAACATGGTTTTAATCTTTATATATTGGCTGCCTAAAGCTCTATGGTACCGACCTGTATGACCCACATGGACAAAAGCTTGGACACTCTTGCCTTAAGGTATACATGCTTCCAACTGCTGAAGGATTCTCAACGCCTCCAGCACTGAAGATCCAGATGTTACATACCAGGCACAAATAAAAGTTCAACTTCGCAGAATATTTTGATTAATGAGCAAGTTGTAAATCTTTAACATCAGTAATCCTAGCGCAAATTGCATTTAGTCATCTTAGCAAATATATTAATCTATTCACTTCATGAACAGATTGCAACAGTGTCAGCCATATTCCCAATAACAGCAGGAGTAAATCCAATGGTAACATAATTTGCACAACCATCCCTAATTTGTGGAATGCCCCTCAGCACTGACCCATTAAATATAAATTGCCTGTTCCTTTTTTCCTACATTTCCAACATGCAACTTTTGGCCTATTTCTGGACAGACCTGCTGGGTATGAAGCATGCCTTTTTCTATGAGTTTTTCAACTGAGAAGTCATCAGATTTCTTCCCATTCCTCACCAGATGTCTACATCTTGCAGTTTGACTTCCAAGCATGTAATTTCTGTTGCTGAATACCAATAAAAATATTTTCTGCAATAATGTCCTGGCAAACATTTATCCCTCAACCAATATTCATTGATACAGTTCAATTGGTCATTTATCGCATTGCTGTTTTGTGGGATCTTGCTGTGGGCTGATTAGCTGTCATATTTCCCTACGTTACAACAGTGACTACACTTTGAGGGTAATTCACTGCCTTTGAAGTTCCATTGTGGAACAGTTTTATGTAGCTGCATTCTAAGCAGTTTTGCTTTTTTAAATTTCCCAAGGAGCTCTGAACATTACACCACAACATAATATATACAGAACCATTAGAACTCTGTAAAGCGATATATGAGTTCTCAGCAAAGCCTATCTCTTGTAGTCAGTTGACCCCATTTAACCCTGGCGCAGAAATCACAGTGGCCATAATGGTGGTGGTTAGCAATAATAGCAGGAGCTATGCATTTAGGTGACAATTCTCTAATGGGAAAGCTTCAAGAAGAGAGACAATATAAAAATGCAGAAGATTTCACAATAACAATGTTCAGAGCTGTAACACCCTGTCAGATTCCGATGAGTTTGCAAACTGACTTTGCAAAACTGCTTCAGTTCGACACTCGTAATTTATGGTATCATCGGGATCCCAGCAGTGCGATCAAAGCAAGTTATCACTGCACACAGAAAACGCCAGCGGTTCTTTACGATCGGGAACCAAAAGCCATCACCTACACAACAATAGCCACTACTTCAAGGCAATTAATTGCACGGAAAGCACTTCAGGACATTTCTGAGATACATAAAGTGCTATACAAATGCAAGGGTTGCCTTCCTTTTCAAAATTTACCCTTATTACTTGATATTAGTTGGAGACATTTACACCCATGTGTATAGAGTATTCCTAGGCTGCCTCTTGCCTAAGGCTTAATTCTAAATACATGTGAGACACTTAAGAAATTGCATAATATTTATAGCATCATAGAATGATATAGCACAGATGGAAGCCATTCGGCCCATGGTGCCTGTGCCTGCTCTTTAGGAGAGCTAACCAGTTAGTCCCACTCCCCTGCATTTTCCCCATAGCCCTGTAAATATTTTCCCTTCAAGTATTTATCCAATTCCGTTTTGAAAGTTACTATTGAGTCTACTTCAACCACCCTTTCAGGCAGTGCATTCCAGATCATAACAATTCACTGTGTAAAAAAACATTTCCTCATGTCGCCTCTGGATCTTTTGCCAATCACCTTAAATCTGTGTCCTCTGGTTACTGACCCTTCTGCCACTGGAAATAGTTTCTCTTTATTTACTCTATCAAAACCCTTCATGATTTTGAACAACTCTCAAATCTCCCCTTAACCTCCTCTGCTCTAAGGAGAACAACCCCAGCTTCTCCAATCTCTCCACATAACTGAAGTCCCTCATCCCTGGCACCATTCTAATAAATCTCTTCTGCACCCTCTCTAAGGCCTTGACATCCTTCCTAAAGTGTGGCACCCAGAATTAAACACAGTACTCCAGGTGAGGCCTAACCAGTGATTTATAAAGGTTTAGCATAACTTCCTTGCTTTTGTACTCTGTGCCTCTATAAATAAAACCCAGGATCCCATATGTTTTTTCAACAGCCTTCTCAACTTTTCCTGCCACCTTCAAAGATTTGTGTACATACACCCCCAGGTTTCTCTGTTCCTGCACCCCCTTTAAAATTGTGCCATTCCATTTATATTGCCTCTCCTCATTCTTCCTATCAAAATATATCAATTCACACTTCTCTGCATTAAATTTCATCTCTCATGTGTTTGCCCATTACACCAGTCTGTCTATGTCCGACTGAAGTCTGTTACTATCCTCCACACTGTTTACTACATTTCCGAGTTATAGTCATCAGCAAACTTTAAAATTATACCCTCCATATCCAAGTCCAGGTCATTAATATGTATATCAAAAAAAGCAGTGGTCCTAATACTGACCCCTGGGGAACACCACTGTATTTTTCCCTCAAGTCTGAAAATTAATCATTCATCACTACTCTCTGCTTTCTGTCCCTTAGCTAATTTTGCATCCATACTGCCACTCTTGCTTTAATCCCATGGGCTTTAATTTTGCAAACAAGGCTTTTATGTGGTAGTTTATCAAATACCTTTTTAAACTCCATATACACAACATCAACTGCACTACCCTCATCAAACTTCTCCATTACTTCATCAAAAAACTCAATCAAATACGATTTGCCTTTAACAAACCCACGGTCACTTTCATTTATTAGCCCATACTTTTCCAAGTGCCAATTAATTTTGTCCTGGATTATTGTCTCTAAAAGTTTCCCCACCCCCGATGTTAGGCTGACTGACCTGTAATTGCTGGATTTATTCCTCTCCCCTTTTTTGAACAGGGGTATAACATTTACACCTCCAGCTAATTATAGACAAAAAGACTACTTAAGAGAAAGAGAAACCTTTCAGAAAGTAACTATCAAGATATTAGAGCTTAGAAAGTTGCCGTCCCACAGATGGATTGTTCTAACTGTAGTTTGTTGCTGATGGAGTTACTGGATACAGAATGTCAATGATTGCTGCAATATACAGCTCCATAAAATATATTGTCATGTACACACTATGTCGCCTGATTGCTTGACAGAGCTGTTCTGACCTATGATTGGTTCTTTGTGTGCTCTGAGGGAGCCCATCTCTTTCAGTGTTGGTTGTCTTTAATGGATCTCTGAAGCCAACAACAGTGAGGAATAGCATGGTTGCCACTAGTGACTTAGTGCCCTCGCTGTGCTGTTCGTCATGCGTGTCATCAATAATGACCCTAGGCACTATGTCCATGAAAGAGATAAACTACTATGGCCATCGTCTGTGAAGAATTAGTTTGTTCTCAACTCTTGGGATTCAGCACAAAATCAGAGAGCAGATCAGTCCTTCACAGAATATGAACGCAATACTTTGCAGGCTCAGCATTATGCTTTTATGAGATACCTTTCTAGACCTGAGATGTTAGCACAGCAAAGAAAGGCCACTTGCATAAGCAAGAACTATTAATGAGAACATAAGGATACTTGAGGAGGAATATGAAACATTTGATGCTTTTTTTAAGAATTTCAAAAAAATAGTTGAATTATATTCTGTGGCTAGTCTGTATTAATTTTGTTTCATTTTGGCAAAGCACAAATTATTGTAATTTATTATAATGTATGCACTGTAAAATCAAGTATTCCACCTAGATTTGAGGGATGTATTTTATAAATACGAACATTTATTTAAAGTAAGATAGAGCTGTGTGCTAACTGTATAATGCAAAGTCAGACAGTATATCAAGGAGTTTCAAAATTCGAATTACTCAGGGTATTTTTACATGACTTAATAAAGTTTCAAACTCTGTTGAATACTCAATGAAAACGTTCTCAAACTTCCACTTAATTGCCACTCTGGAGAAAAACAAACAACTATTTCTGTGAGAACTTTGATAAACCATTAGAATCATGGGAGTGGATTTTCAACTTTCTGCACGAGCGTGAATTAGTGACATTGTAAACGTTACAGGAAGGTTTCTTCTGACTGCTATCTGTAACAGAATCATCAATGCATTTTTTTGAAATATTTTACAGACTTTGTTAAAAATGGCTAAGAAAATTGTTGTTCAGCCCTCATAAAGCCAGGCAAATCATAGAATTACATAGAATTTACAGCACAGAAACATTCAGCCCAACTGGTCTGTGCCGATGTTTATGCTCCACACGAACTTCCTCCCTCCCTACTTCACCCAACTCTATCAACATATCCTTCTATTCCTTACTCCTTCATGTGTTTATCCAGCTTCCTCTTAAATGCATTCGCCTCAACTACTCCATGTGGTAGCAAGTCTCATGATCTTACCTCTCTTTGGATAAAGATGTTTCTCCTGTATTTCTTATTGGATTTATTAGTGGCAGAAATATAGCTATACATCTGATGAGACTTTCTGCAAATTCCATTCACCTATATTAGGTAGGAGTAGAAATTAATATTTTTTATTTGTTGCCCGCTAAGTTAGTTATTGCCAAATTTAGCTCTTATCACAGCATAATAATCATGAATATTTGGTTTCTCTTCTTTCCATAGAACTTCTAAAATTGAATGTCAGCTTGGCTCAGTTGGTAGTGCTCTTGCTTCTGAATCAGCACATTGTGAATTTAAGCCCCCTGCTGAGCTTGAGCACATACTTATGCTGATATTTCAGTACAGTGCTGAGGCAGAGCTGTACTGTCAGTAGGGGCCATCTTTCAGATGAGATAGTAAACTGAAAACCCCTGTCTCTCTCTGTTTAGCTGGATATAAAAGATCCTGTAGCAATAATTGAAGATCATTGATATCCAGGTCAACATTTATCCCTCAACTAACATGACCATAAACAGATTAATTGCTCAATTGCTGTTTAGAATCATAGAATGGTTACAACACAGAAGGAGGCCATTCAGCCCACCAAGCCCATGCCGGCTCTCTGCAAGAGTAATCCAGCTAGTCCCACTCCCCCGCCCTTTCCCCGTAGCTCTGCAATTTTTTTTCTTCAAGTACTTATCTAATTCCCTTTTGAAAGCCATGATTGAATCACCTCCACCACCCTTTCAGACCATAACCACTCGCTGTGTAAAAAGTTTTTCCTCATGTCGCCTTAGGTTCTTTTGCCAATTACCTTAAATCTGTGTCCTCTGGTTCTCAACCCTTCTGCCAATGGGAATAGCTTCTCTCTATCTACTCTGTCTAGACCCCCCATAATTTTGAATACCTCTATCAAACCTCCTATTAACCTCCTCTGCTCTAAGGAGAACAACCCCAGCTTCTCCAGTCTATCCACATAACTAAAGTCCCTCATCCCTGGAACCATTCTAGTAAATCTTTTCTGCAACCTCTCTAAGGCCTTCATATCTTTCCTAAAGTGCAGTAGCCAGAATTGGACAAAATACCCCACTTGTGGTTTAACCAGTGTTTTAGAAAGATTCATCATAACTTCCTAGCTTTTGTACTCCATGCCTCTTTTTATAAAGCCCAGGATCCTGCAGTAAGGGAGAGTGTACAGAACATGACCGGACAGATGGTCTGAGAAAGCAGGGCAAAGACCAAGGGAAGTCTAGATTAAACTGCATTTATTTCAATGCAAGAAGTCTGATGGGCAAGGCAGATGAACTCAGGGCATGGATGGGTACATGGGACTGGGATGTTATAGCTATTACTGAAACATGGCTAAGGGAGGGGCAGGACTGGCAGCTCAATGTTCCAGGGTACAGATGCTATAGGAAAGATAGAGCAGGAGGTAAGAGAGGAGGGGGAGTTGCGTTCTTGATTAGGGAGAACATCACGGCAGTAGTGAGAGGGGATATATCCGAGGGTTCGCCCACTGAGTCCATATGGGTAGAACTGAAAAATAAGAAGGGAGAGATCACTTTGATAGGATTGTACTACAGACCCCCAAATAGTCAACGGGAAATTGAGGAGCAAATATGTAAGGAGATTACAGACAGCTGCAAGAAAAATAGGGTGGTAATAGTAGGGGACTTTAACTTTCCCAACATTGACTGGGACAGCCATAGCATTAGGGGCTTGGATGGAGAGAAATTTGTTGAGTGTATTCAGGAGGAATTTCTCATTCAGTATGTGGATGGCCCGACTAGAGAGGGGGCAAAACTTGACCTCCTCTTGGGAAATAAGGAAGGGCAGGTGACAGAAGTGTTAGTGAGGGATCACTTTGGGACCAGTGATCATAATTCCATTAGTTTTAAGATAGCTATGGAGAAGGATAGGTCTGGCCCAAAAGTTAAAATTCTAAATTGGGGAAAGGCCAATTTTGATGGTATTAGACAGGAACTTTCAGAAGTTGATTGGGAGAGTCTGTTGGCAGGCAAAGGGACGTCTGGTAAGTGGGAGGCTTTCAAAAGTGTGTTAACCAGGGTTCAGGGTAAGCACATTCCTTATAAAGTGAAGGGCAAGGCTGGTAGAAGTAGGGAACCTTGGATGACTCGGGAGATTGAGGCACTAGTCAAAAATAAGAAGGAGGCATATGACATGCATAGGCAGCTGGGATCAAGTGGATCCCTTGAAGAGTATAGAGATTGCCGGAGTAGAGTTAAGAGAGAAATCAGGAGGGCAAAAAGGGGATATGAGATTGCTTTGGCAGATCAGGCAAAGGTGAATCCAAAGAGCTTCTACAAATACATAAAGGGCAAAAGGGTAACTAGGGAGAGAGTAGGGCCTCTTAAGGATCAACAAGGTCATCTATGTGCGGAACCACAAGAGATGGGTGAGATCCTGAATGAATATTTCACATCGGTATTTACGGTTGAGAAAGGCATGGATGTTAGGGAACTTGGGGAAATAAATAGTGATGTCTTGAGGAGTGTACATATTACAGAGAGGGAGGTGCTGGAAGTCTTAACGCGCATCAAGGTAGATAAATCTCCGGGACCTGATGAAATGTATCCCAGGACGTTATGGGAGGTTAGGGAGGAAATTGCGGGTCCCCTAGCAGAGATATTTGAATCATCCACCGCTACAGGTGAGGTGCCTGAAGATTGGAGGGTAGCAAATGTTGTGCCTTTGTTTAAGAAGGGCGGCAGGGAAAAGCCTGGGAACTACAGACCAGTGAGCCTGACATCTGTAGTGGGTAAGTTGTTAGAGGGTATTCTGAGGGACAGAATCTACAGGCATTTGGAGAGGCAGGGACTAATTAGGAACAGTCAGCATGGTTTTGTGAGAGGAAAATCATGTCTCACGAATTTGATTGAGTTTTTTGAAGGGGTAACCAAGAAGATAGATGAGGGCTGTGCAGTAGACGTGGTCTACATGGACTTCAGCAAAGCATTTGACAAGGTACCGCATGGTAGGTTGTTACATAAGGTTAAATCTCATGGGATCCAAGGTGAGGTAGCCAATTGGATACAAAATTGGCTTGACGACAGAAGACAGAGGGTGGTTGTCGAGGGTTGTTTTTCAAACTGGATGCCTGTGTCCAGCGGTGTGCCTCAGGGATCGGTGCTGGGCCCGCTGTTATTTGTTATTTATATTAATGATTTGGATGAGAATTTAGGAGGCATGGTTAGTAAGTTTGCAGATGACACCAAGATTGGTGGCATTGTGAACAGTGAAGAAGGTTATCTAGGATTGCAACGGGATCTTGATAAATTGGGCCAGTGGGCCGATGAATGGCAGATGGAGTTTAATTTAGATAAATGTGAGGTGATGCATTTTGGTAGATCGAATCGGGCCAGGACCTACTCCGTTAATGGTAGGGCGTTGGGGAGAGTTATAGAACAAAGAGATCTAGGAGTACAGATTCATAGCTCCTTGAAAGTGGAGTCACAGGTGGATAGGGTGGTGAAGAAGGCATTCAGCATGCTTGGTTTCATTGGTCAGAACATTGAATGCAGGAGTTGGGATGTCTTGTTGAAGTTGTACAGGGCATTGGTGAGGCCACACTTGGAGTACTGTGTACAGTTCTGGTCACCCTATTATAGAAAGGATATTATTAAACTAGAAAGAGTGCAGAAAAGATTTACTAGGATGCTACCGGGACTTGATGGTTTGACTTACAGGGAGAGGTTAGACAGACTGGGACTTTTTTCCCTGGAGAGTAGGAGGTTAAGGGGTGATCTTATAGAAGTCTATAAAATAATGAGGGGCATAGATAAGGTCGATAGTCAAAATCTTTTCCCAAAGGTAGGGGAGTCTATAACGAGGGGGCACAGATTTAAGGTGAGAGGGGAGAGATACAAAAGGATCCAGAGGGGCAATTTTTTCACTCAAAGGGTGGTGAGTGTCTGGAACGAGCTGCCAGAGGCAGTAGTAGAGGCGGGTACAATTTTGTCTTTTAAAAAGCATTTGGACAGTTACATGGGGAAGATGGGTATCGAGGGATATGGGCCAAGTGCAGGCAATTGGGACTAGCTTAGTGGTATAAACTGGGCGACATGGACATGTTGGGCCGAAGGGCCTGTTTCCATGTTGTAACTTCTATGATTCTATGATTCTATGCCTTTTTAACTGTCTTGCCACCTTCCAAGATTTGTGCACATATGCCCACAAGTCTCTCTGTTCCTGCGCCCATTTAGAATTGTACCATTTAGTTTATATTGCCTCTCCTCGTTCTTCCAGCCAAAATATATCACTGCGCATTTCTCTACGTTAAATTTCATCTGCCACATGCCCGCCCATTCCACCAGCCTGTCCATGTCCTCTTGAAGTCTATTACTAAGCTCTTCACTGTTCACTACACTTCCAAGTTTTGTGTCATCTGCAAATTCGGAAATTGTGTCTTGTACACCCAAGTCCAAGTCATTAATATATATCAAGAAAAGCAGTGGTCCTAATACTGATCCCTGGAGAACACAACTGTATACCTCCCTCCAGTCTAAAAAACAACCGTTCACCACTACTCTCTGTTTCCTGTCACTTAGCCAATTTCGTATCCATGCTGCCACTGCCCCTTTTAATCCATGGGATGCAACTTTGCTGACAAGCCTATTATGTGGCACTTTATCAAACGCGTTTTGGAAGTGCATATACACCACATCAACCGCATTGCCCTCATCGACCCTCTCTGTTACCTCATCAAAAAACTCAATTAGATTAGTTAAACACAATTTGCCTTCAACAAATCCGTGCTGGCTTTCCTTTATTAATCCACGCTTGTCCAAGTGACTATTAATTTTGACCCGGATTATCGTTTCTAAAAGCTTCCCCACCACCGAGGTTAAACTGACTGACCTGTAGTTGCCAGGTTTATCCTTACACCCTTTTTTGAACAAGGGTTTAATATTTGAAATTCTCCAGTCCTCTGGCACCACCCCCGTATCTAAGGATGATTGGATGATTATGGCCAATACCTCCACAATTTCCACCCTTCCCTCAGCAACCTAGGATGCATCCCATCTAGACCTGGTGACAGCCAGCCTTTCCAGTTCCTCCTCTTTATCAATTTTTAGCCCAGCCAGTATCTCAACTTCCTCCTCTTTTACTGTGACTTTGGCAACATCTTCTTCCTTGGTAAAGACAGATGCAAACTATTCATTTAGTACCTCAGCCATGCCCTCTGCCTCCATGAGTAGATCTCCTTTTTGGTCCCTAATT
Source organism: Heptranchias perlo (assembly GCF_035084215.1). Taxonomy (NCBI): domain Eukaryota; kingdom Metazoa; phylum Chordata; class Chondrichthyes; order Hexanchiformes; family Hexanchidae; genus Heptranchias; species Heptranchias perlo. The sequence continues at coordinate 14,176,331 of NC_090338.1, read as the reverse complement.
TGTCCCACCTTTCCTCTTACTACCCGTTTACTATTTATATGCCTATAGAAGACTTTTGGATTCCCTTTTATGTCTGCCACCAGTCTATTCTCATACTCTCTTTTTGCCCCTCGTATTTCCTTTTTTGCTTCCCCTCTGAACTTTCTATATTCAGCCTGGTTCTCACTTGTTTTATCAACCTGACATCTGTCATACGCCCCTTTTTTCTGCTTCGTCTTACTCTCCATCTCGTCTTTCATCCAGGGAGCTCTGGTTTTAGTTGCCCTACTTTTCCCCCTCATGGGAATGTACTGAGACTGTACCTGAACCATCTCCACTTTAAAGGCTGCCCGTTGTTTGATTACAGTTTTCCCTGCCAATCTTTGATTCCAATTTACCCGGGCCAGATCTGTTCTCAACCCACTGAAATTGGCCCTCCTCCAATTAAGTATTTTTGCTCTAGATTGCTCCTGTCCCTTTCCATAGCTATTCTAAAACTTATGATATTATGATCACTGTTCCCTAAATGTTCCCCTACCGACACTTGCTCCACTTGACCCACCTCATTCCCCAGAACCAGATCCAGCAATGCCTCCTCCCTCGTTGGGCCAGAAACATACTGAACAAGAGAGTTCTCCTGAACTCACTTCAGAAATTATTCCCCCTCTCTGCCCTTTACTCTATTACTGTCCCAGTCTATATTGGTATGGGGGACTTCTCTGCAGAAATTGGGGACTACATGTGCCTTCGTAGCTGACTGTTCTTCAAAGTAATTTCATTGCCTGTGAAGTGCTTTGAAATATCCTGAAGATGTGATGACATGCGATATAAGGTCTTTCCCTAACAACCATATTGGAAAAGAAACCCACTATCACACAGAGACATTAGCTACGGGGCGATTTTAACCTAACGGCCCGTCGGAAGCTCACCGGATTGGGTGGACGTTGGTTTTACACCCCACCCAATATTGGTCTCCACTGACTTCAATGCAGAGTAAAATTGAGTGGGGTGAAAAACTAATGGGCTCGATATTACCAGGGCTGCGGGTTCGCACCGGGGGTAGGGGCTATTCCGGTGAAATCAGTCTGCCCCGCGTGCGATCGCAGCCTAATTGGATCCACTTACCTGCTCCTCCGGGTTCCCCACTGCTGATCTGCGCATCGGGCGGACTGCACATGCGCAGTAAGGTCTGTCAGCTGGATGAGCTCTATTTAAAGGGGCAGTCCTTCACTGACAGATGCTGCAACAAATAGGAAAAATTACAGCATGGAGCAGCCCAGGGGGAAGGCTGCTCCCAGTTTAATGATGCCTCACTCCAGGTATCATTAGATGGGGTGAGGAGGAGGGGGAGGACAGAGATCTTCCTCCCGGCGGGCGGGAGGAATTGGCCTGCCTCTGCCACCAGGAAGGCCTGGCTCAAGATGGCAGAGGAGGTCACCTGCACCACCAAAATATCGCCCACCTGCATACAGTGCAGGAGGTGCTGCAATGACCTAAGTAGGTCAGCCAAAGTGAGTACACTTACTCATTCCCCTACACTCCATCTGCCACATCACCGCCCCCACCCCACATCTCCTTCTGCACTGCCAACACTACTCTATCACATCACCCCTCATACCCACTCAAACCTCATCCTCTTACCTGCACCTACTCACCTCGCCAGTACTCATCCCACCACTACCACTCAACCCAATCCTCATACAATCTCATGGCTCTATCTCATACTCACCCTCTCATGCATCTCTTTCACAGTCAGCCTCACTCAACCTGCCACTACCTGTGCTGCAGCCACAGGGCATGCATCACATATGTGCAGTAGGAAGCGTAAGGCAAACGTGTTGTGAGCATGAAGGGGATGCACAAGGGTGTTTGAGGGTTTGTCATGGTTTTTACTTATATTTAATTTCTGACCAACTCACATTACATATTATATTGGCACCACTACTGCCACGTCTTTGCGAATCTTGTCTGGTTTGTGCAATAATGCCCTTTCCTGAGGATCACAATGAAGACCCACACCTGATGCCACCCATTGTGTCACTGCAGAGTGGGTGCAGGTGTATTTGCAGGGCTCTTTTGTGCAGACGACTGAGAGACGTCGGCGATGTCCCCGGTGGCACCCTGGAAGGATGCGGAGGAGAAGTTGTTGAGGGCAGTGGTGACGTTGACAGCGACAGATTAGAAGATGGAGCTCGGGCCAGCCGGGAGCAGCTCGGCATGAAGGAGGCTGCAGATGTCCATGACTACATGTCGAGTGACTCTGAGCTCCCGTGTGCACTGCTGCTCAGAGAGGTCCAGGAAGCTGAGCCTCGTTCTGTGGACCCTGTGGCGAGGGTAATGCCCTCTGCGACGCATCTCTCTCTGCGGTTGCCCTCCCTCCTGCTTTACAGGTGGATGTGTCACAGCACTGTGTTGTGGAGCTCCACGTGTCAGAGGTGGACGGCTTGGCTGGCGAGGCTGGTGATGCTGTTCACCCTCCGAGGAGGTCATGACTGCAGCTTCGGCGGCCCCCATCCGGAAGATGTACATCTGAGGGGGTCCGCAAGGTAGGTACATGTCTCCGGACCCCGGGGTAAGTGTGCAAGTTGGTGAATTTGATTGTCAGGAGGAGGGTGGTGGAGGCCAAACTTTGTCCCAAGTGACAGAGTGGCCTCCTGCAATGAGTGAGGGTCTCCCCCCACCCCACCTGTCAAATGGACCTTTGCAGCTGCCACAGGCTGATGGCTGCAACATGTCCATTTGAACTGGGAGTGTTTCCCCCAGTATGGGAAACAGTCCAAGTTGTTTCTAAAATCCCACCCTCCTGACATATTCCCTTAATCAGGTCTGTTAATGATCTGCAATGACAAGATAAATACTCTCAAGTGGCACCCGGCCGGCTTTAATTGCCTGCGGGAGTCCCACATGCGGGGGCTGCGTGCGCACGTTGGCGCGTCTGTGGGGAACCCGGAAGTGGGTGGGTTGGAGCCAGGCTGCTGACCTGCTCCGGGATTCCCCGATTTTCGGAGCCCCCCTGCCAGGAATGCACCCGATAGCGGGTGCTAAATTGGAGCCCAATGTTTCACTCGATCTTGTCAGTCGTCCGACGAGCAGTTTAAGTTAATCTTGCCCCCTGGTCTAGGGGTATTTTTCCCTCTCTTGGCAAAAAAGTAGATGTGAATATAAAAAGGTGTTCTTTGCTTCTACTTATATTTATTAAAAATAGAAACTAGAGATAAACATCAACATTATCGTTTGTAAGTTCTAACGTTCACTGAATACTATGGTATTCTGAGCTACTGCAAATTTTAGCCTCTGCATTGGGTGATAAGCCACTGAAGAGCTTTTTCAAAGTCTAATACAACCTTTCTTGTTTACCAGTAAAACAAAAGCACAATACTGCGGAGGCTGAAAATCTGAAATAAAAACAGAAAATGCTGGAAAACACTCAGCAGGTCAGGCAGCATCTGTGGAGAGAGAAACAGTGTTGGGGGGAATTTTAACTCCCCAGGACGGGCGGGAGAGGGACGGGGATGGGATTAAAAATTCAATAACCCGACTCCAACCCATCTCCAACCACTTCTGGTTTTAATGAGTTGGGGGGCAGGCGACTAACCTACTCTCCAGAGGCGGGGCCATCATTTAAATATTTTAATGAGGCAGCGTGCCTCAAATTTAACCAGTGTTTTGCTTTTAACACCTCCCCGCCTGGTTTCGCAGGGCTCGGGGAACCCGGCAGCTGAAGGGAGGCAAGAACGGCTGGATCCAGCAGGTAAGTGCCTGTTGTGGGAAAAAATCACCACTCGGAGTCAGACTTAAAGATTCAACATGCAGTTTATTGGACAAAGCTGTGGGAGAAGACTGGACATTCCGCAATGCACGCAGATAACTTCTCAACTTTAAAATGGTTGTCATGCTTTTTTATACCTTTGAAATACAGATTTTCAGTGTCAGACTTAAAGATTCAACATGCAGTTTATTGGACAAAGCTTTGGGAGAAGACTGGACATTCCGCAATGCACGCAGATAACTTCTCAACTTTAAAATGGTTGTCATGCTTTTTTATACCTTTGAAATACAGATTTTCAGTAGCTTTTACATCATTAATCTTGATTACACACATTAACCAATTAAGTCCGCACAGCAACAATGGACAGTTTACACATTAACCAATTGTTCGTTGTGAAATATCCTTTGTATTCCCAGACTGTAAGCCAGTTCTGGAATGTACAAACTCAACACTTTTAACTGTCTTTCCCACAGTCACAGAATCCATTTTATTTAATAGTGTCCCTTTGTTTAATAGAATCCATTTTGTTTAATAGTGTCCATTTTATTAGTAGTCAAGCGTTATATTTAAGCCTTTAATTAAGGTTAGTCTAATCTAGACAAAGCGCATTTCAGTGTGGTTTAGGGTAAATACCACTGTCATGCACCCATTAGTCATTTCATCGTTGCCTTTAATTCAACAGTCCAAAATCCACGCTAACAGTGCCTTTCCAGCACTGATTGTGGGCCAGGAGGAGCAGGAGTGCATCGCTCGAGTCCCCCAAGCTAACCTGCTTCCATGACCCCGCGATCCGTCGACCTCCCACTCCCCCGCGATCGGACCCCCCCCCCCCCCCCCACCATGATCGGACCCTCCCTCCCTGCGATCCGATGCCTCCCGCGATTTTTTCCTCGGCACTCCACATCCCCCACCCGACGTCACCTGACCCACTATCCCACCCTCCTCTCCGCTCCCCGGCTGCGGCCTGGTGCCGTAGGCTTTCCCTCCAGACAGCCAGTCAGCCTTTTAATCTTGCCGGCTGCCGGTCGGGAAACGGAGTTCAAAAATTTAAACGAGGTCCTGCCATTAAATTCGACAGGACTCCCGGGTTACCCTTATTTCCGGGTATCCTGGCCATCACCCCGAGTTCTTTCCCCAACTCCCTGTAAATGTTTCAGGTTGATGACCCTTTAATTATAACTGTTTAATTCTGTTCTACTGATAATATTGCAGTCATTCTGCTTGTGAACTATTGGGAGAGATTTTGAGGCCTATTGCCCAGCAGAAAGCGGGTTGACAGTGCCCCGAAACCTTTGGGCAATGACTTATTGGCTGGGGCCACCTCAATCCTCCGTTAGGCCCAGCGCTGGGCGGCCAGAGTCACCACCTGTCAGATGGTGGGCCTTCTTAATATGCAAAAACCTATGCAGAACCCCATTTGCCATTTTAGGACAGTAATCCCCTGGACCTGATGGCTTACATCCAAGGGTCTTGAGGGAAGTGGCAGCAGGGATTGTGGATGCTTGGGTAATAATTTTCCAAAATTCTCTGGACTCGGCAAAGGTCCCGGCAGATTGGAAAACTGCTAATGTAACACTTTTATTTAAAAAGGGTAGTAGGCAGAAGGCTGGAAATTATAGACCAGTTAGCCTAACATCTGTGGTGGGTAGAATTTTGGAGTCTATTATTAAGGAGACAGTAGCGGAACATTTGGATAAACATAATTTAATTGGACAAAGTCAGCATGGCTTTATGAAGGGGAAGTCACGTCTGACAAATTTGCTTGAGTTCTTTGAGGACATAACGTACAGGGAGGATAAAGGGGAACCAGCGGACGTAGTGTATTTAGACTTCCAGAAGGCATTCGACAAGGTGCCACATAAAAGATTATTGCTCAAGATAAAGAATCACTGGGTTGGGGGTAATATTCTGGCATGGGTGGAGGATTGGTTATCTAACAGGAAGCAGAGAGTTGGGATAAGTGGTTCATTCTCGGACTGGCAACCAGTAGCCAGTGGTGTTCCGCCGGGGTCAGTGCTGGGTCCCCAACTCTTTACAATCTATATTAACAATTTGGAGGAGGGGACCGAGTGTAACATATCAAAGTTTGCAGATGATACAAAGATGGGAGGGAAAGTAGAGAGTGAGGAGGACATAAAAAACCTCCAAGGGGATATAGACAGGCTGGGTGAGTGGGCGGAGATTTGGCAAATGCAATACAATATTGGAAAATGTGAGGTTATGCACTTTGGCAGGAAAAATCAGAGAGCAAGTTATTATCTTAATGGCAAGAAACTGGAAAGTACTGCAGTACAAAGGGATCTGGGGGTCCTAGTGCAAGAAGATCAAAAGGTTAGTATGCAGGTGCAGCAGGTGATCAAGAAGGCCAACGGAATGTTGGCTTTTATTGCTAGGGGGATAGAATATAAAAACAGGGAGGTATTGCTACAGTTGTATAAGGTATTGGTGAGACCGCACCTGGAATACTGCATGCAGTTTTGGTGTCCATACTTAAGAAAAGACATACTTGCTCTCGAGGCAGTACAAAGAAGGTTCACTTGGTTAATCCCGGGGATGAGGGGGCAGACATATGAGGAGAGGTTGAGTAGATTGGGACTCTACTCATTGGAGTTCAGAAGTATGAGAGGCGATCTTATTGAAACATATAAGATTGTGAAGGAGCTTGATCGGGTGGATGTGGTAAGGATGTTCCCAAGGATGGGTGAAACTAGAACGAGGGGGCATAATCTTAGAATAAGGGGCTGCTCTTTCAAAACTGAGATGAGGAGAAATTTCTTCACTCAGAGGGTGGTGAGTCTGTAGAATTTGCTGCCCCAGGAAGCTGTGGAAGCTACATCATTAAATAAATTTAAAACAGAAATAGACAGTTTCCTAGAAGTAAAGGGAATTAGGGGTTACGGGGAGCGGGCAGGAAATTGGACATGAATTTAAATTTGAGGTTAGGATCAGATCAGCCATGATCTTATTGAATGGCGGAGCAGGCTCGAGGGGCCGATTGGCCTACTCCTGCTCCTATTTCTTATGTTCTTATGTACTGGGCCGAGCGTACATAGTACAGTATTAGCTGGTAGTCCAACCGAAGAGGAGCCCACAGGTAAGGTTAACTTTATTTTTGGGGGGGGATCAGATTGGTCCTCCAAGCTCCACAAAATGCCTGTCCCCACCCCCCACACCCCCTCTTCCCTTCTCGAGATCATGCTCTCCTATCAAGCAACCACCTAAATTCCGGACCGGAGCCGACAGGCTGTCCCGGGAAGATTGTTTTCCACCCCCAGCCCACTGGCCGAGTGCTCCATGCTCAAAATGGACCACAGCTCCCGCGAGGACTATCAGACGGCTGGTGGGACAATTTCCGCACCGTTGGAATATCTATCCCTTTAGCTTCTGCTCCTCCTGCGCTACTTATATACTATGGTACATATTCCTTTTATCTATATAAGGAAGCGCTTGCATTTAAATAGCACCTTTGATGACACTGGGACGTCCCAAAGCACTTCACAGCCAACAAGTACTTTTTAAGTGTAATCACTGCTCCGATGTAGGGAAATACAGAAGCCAATTTGTGGGACAATAGGGTCTTGCAGGCTGCAGTGAGATAGATGACCAGATAATCTGTTTTAATGATGTTAGTTGATAGATAAATATTAGCCAGGGCACCGTGAAAACTCCCATCCATCAGTGCAGGACTGCACGGAAACCTGGATTATGCGCTCAATTCATTGTGAGGGTCTTGAACCCACAATCTCTCTGACTCAGAGGTGAGAGTGCCACCACTAAGTGAGGCTGACATCTATATAGCTCCCTTTCCTTCGTGGAGTCCTGTTCTATGCACCATGCCCCCTCACTTAAGTTTCTCAATATGTTATATTTAAGCTGGCACTCCTGTCAATCTAATAAACTGTACATTTCAATATTTTACTGATCGGCCAAATTGTTGACATTTGCTCCTTACTCCTGCATTTACAGTTTGACCACAACTGCGTCCTGTCTTAGGATTGGAAAATAATAAGAACTGGTTAGGCATCATAGAACAAGAAGATAACATTACTGCCGATTTCTTAAATTTCAAAATGGAGGAACTTCATTTAAATATTACCACCATACACGTATACGTGTATGTATTTTTTTTGAGTTTGCAATCGCTATCCAATATTTCAAACATTTAATCGCAGAAGTAAAAAATAGTATAGATATTCATTTCCTTTGCACCTTTCCCCAGACGTATCGGGCCCTGGAATCTTATCTTGCCATGCTCTTTGGAATGTTTTAAATTTATGTGATTGTTCAATTTTGATTATGTTATTTGGCCTACTAGTTTTCATTCAATTTTTATAAATGATGTTTAAAAAAACACTGAACAATTTATTTGAATGTTTAGAATACCATGTTCTATTCACCACAACGCCTAATTTACTTATGAATTTCGTCAGAATTATAATGCAGTCCTCCATTGAATAATCTATGGTAGACTATTAATTGTAACAGACCTGCTGAAATGAAACGATTTTAAGAATCTATTACTTTAACTCGCCGCTGTTTGAAAAGAAGTTGAGGTCATGCACAATGTGACTGAGTGTAATTTATGTTAGTAATCCGAATAAAATAGAAGCATTCATTCAATAACGCTCCCAACTGCCGTGTTTACTTTTGGAGCTCATGCAATCAGAGAAAATGATCTTCTGTTTTTGATTTCCATTCATTTATCAAAGCCATTCATTTCTCAGAAAATATTTTTTTCAAATTTGAAAGAACTGCGATCAAGCTTTTTCTATTTTTAATGTTTCTTTATATTAAATAAGTAATTCCCAGCACATATTTCATGAGTTGGACAATCTGAATTGACTTCTCAATATCCTCTCGCAACAGATTAGAAATGAGTTCGACATCAAGTTGTGGGTGAGCCATGATTTTTTTTGCAGCTCAGCAAAGGCAAGAATAAACCATCCTGTTGGCACTCTAGCCTCACCCCCCGCACCCCCCCTCCCCCGAGTCCAATCCTCCCTCCCTAAATAAAATTCCATTCTCCTGTCACTCTGCCCTCATCCATATCCATTCGCTTCCTGTCCTCCAGCTCATTGACTTGAAAATCCTTGTCTCCAAATCCCTCCCCTTCCTGCCTTTGTAACCTCCTAGGCCGTATGTTCATGTCTGCACCCTCGGCTTTTTCAATGCTGATTCGCTGCACCTTCCCCTTCCCTTCCCTCCCCCAAATCCTACTCTACCATCTGGTTTTAGCCATCTTAGCCCCACACTTCTGAAATCCCTCCCTAAATCCTTTCATCTCTCTACATCTCCCTACCTTCAAAATCCTCCTTAGAAGCTACCTCTTTCACAGCACTTCCAGCCTCCTCCCCTAGATCCCTGATCAGGTCTGATTCCGAACTGTGAAGCACCTTGGGACATTTGGCTATGTTAAAGGTGCTGTATAAATGCACATTCTTCTTGTGTTCTTTTTGAAACCAATCACTGCATTTCTGTTTAATTAAAGGTTTAATTAACATGTTTTATTCATAAAGTAAAGCTGCATAATTCAAATGTATGTATTTTTATAAGCAACTCTTAAGTTGAGAATGTTTGACATCGAGCCCTAGTATTACCATTGTTTCACTGCTCAATTTCAGGAAGTTTTGGGCAGCCTGAAGAGGAAAATGGCAGAAGTGAGGCTTTCACGCCAAGGCTGCGCTTCAGGAAAAGGTTGCACAGAAGAAACCTTTTATCAAGCTGTAAAATACCTGCGGGCAGAGCTCCTGAGGGACATCTTTAGTGGACCAGTCATGACCCTCTTTTCCATGAACACCAACAACATTCCTATACAAATATTAGTCTCTCATCAACAACTACACTGATGCCCCTTGTGGAAACAGTCTGCAACTCATTTTCCAACGCATTCCCAAACCGTGACCCTGAATGATTCTGCACATAGGGGCAGATTTTAACCCAATCCGCACAGTGCAGACGGATTGGACAAGTCGGCAGGGTGGGGGTTGCGTCGCATTTCTGACACTTGCCCGCCTCCTCACTGTCTTAACGCACCTCAGAACAGGCATGGGAGTTCTGCCCACAGGCGGGACCTACTTCACATTCAACAGTCGCAGCCCGATGATGTCATCGGTTCTGCGATGCTATTTTAACTCAGAAATTTGGGAGGCACTCATGGGGTCAAACCCGACAGGCAGACCTGGTGACAGTCAGCTGAATGGCCAGGACAAGCCAAGGTAAGTCTCTTTATTTAACTCTTCTGGGGATTCCATGTGGGCCAGGAGGAGCAGGAGTGCTCCCACGGCCTCCAAAATAAGTCTTTGGCCTTCCCCAGCCCCAGCCTTGGTTCTCCCTTCCAGCACTGGCATCTCCTGTTAAAACCACCCCCACCCCTCCCCCCCAATGCCTGCACTAACTCACATCTTTCTCTAGTTTCTCTAACTCCCCAAGCTCAGCTTGTCCATTAGATCCACCTTCTGCTCCCTCAACCCTATTCCCACCAAATTGCTGACCACCCAACTTTGCTTCCTGGCCCCCATATTAGCTGATATTATTAACGGTCCCTCTCCTCAGGTATTGTCCCCCTCCCCTTCAAATCTGCCGTCATCACCCAATTCCACAAAAAATCTTCCGTTGACTCCTCTGTCCTTGAAAACTACTACTGCCCCATCTCCAACCTCCTTTTCCTCTCCAAATTCCTTGAACGTGTTGTTGCCTCTCAAATCCGTGCCTATCTTTCCCGCAACTCCATGTTTGAATCCCTCCAATCAGGTTTCTGCCCCTGCCACAGTATTGAAACAGCCCTTATCAAAGTCACAAATGACATCCTATGTGACTGTGACCATAGTAAACTATCCCTCCTCATCCTTCTCGACCTGTCGGCAACCTTTGACACGGTTGACCACATCATCCTCCTCCAACACCTCTCCTCCATCGTCCAGCTGGGTGGGACTGCGCTCACCTGGTTCCATTCTTATCTATCCAGTCATAGCCAGAGAATCACCTGCAATGGCTTCTCTTCCCGGTCCCACACCATTACCTGTGGAGTCCCCCAGGATATATCCTTGGCCCTCTCCTACTTCTGATCTACATGCTTCCCCTCGGCGACAACATTCAAAAACTCAACGTCAGATTGCACATGTGCACCGATGACACCTAGCTCTACATCACCACCACCTCTCTCGACCCCTCCGCTCTCTCTGATTTGTCACACTGCTTGTCCGACATCCAGTATTGGATGAGCAAAAATTTCCTCCAACTATATATTGGGAAGTCCGAAGTCATTGGGGGTGGTTTCAAACCCAAAGAATGGGTGGGTTGGAGGCGGGTGGGAGTTGAAAATAGTTGTTTTTTGGGTCGCGACCGCAACCTGGCTTCATTTCCGGGTTTAACGTCGGCGCAGAAAAATACACTGGGAATGCAAAGTCTGAAAATTTTGCGGTTGCGACCCAAAAAAACAACTATTTTGTACTCTCACCCACCCCCAAGCCACCCATTCTTGGGGTTTAAAATCACCCCCATTGTCTTTGGTTCCCGCCACAAACTCCATTCCCTAGCCATCGACTTCATCTCTCTCCCTGGCCATTGTCTGAGGTCGAACCAGACTGTTAGCAACCTTGCCATTCTATTTATCCCTTAGATGAGCTACCAACTACATACCCGCTCCATCACCAAGACCGCCTACTTCCATCTCCATAACATTGCCTGTCTCCGCCCCTGCCCCAGTTCATCTGCTGCTGAAACCCTCATCCATGCCTTTGTTACCTCTAGACCTGATATTCCAGTGCTCTCCTGGCCGGTCTCCCCTCTTCCACCCTCTATAAACTTGAGCTCATCCAAAATTCTGCTGCCATATCGTAACTCACTTCAATTCCCGTTCACCCATCACCTACATTGCTGACCTACATTGGCTCCCAGTCCAGGAACGCCTCGATTTTAAAATTCTCATCCTTGTTTTCAAATCACTACATGGCGTTGCCCCTCCTTATATCTGTAACCTCCTCCAGCCCTCCAACCGTCTGAGATCTCTGCACTCCTCCAATTCTTGCCTCTTGCACATCCCCGAATTTAATCGCTCCACCATTGGCGGCCGTGCCTTCAGCTGCCTAGGCCCTAAGCTCTGGAATTCCCTCCCTAAACCTCTCCGCCTCTCCACCTCTCTCTCCTCCTTTAAGACGCTCCTTAGTACCTACCTCTTTGACCACCTGCCCTAATCTCTCCTCATGTGGCTCGGTGTCAAATTTTGTTTGATAATGCTCCTGTGAAGCGCCTTGGGACGTTTTACTACGTTAAAGGCACCATATAAATGCAAGTTGTTGTTGTTTTTGTTGTTGTTGCTGCTGCGACTGCGACTTTATGCCGGAATAGGAATAGATTTAGACCAACATATCTTGGTTTGTTAAAATAAATGTAAATGCATTAATAATAAAAATATTGTGCATTCTAGTGATATAACATCAGGTGAATTCTGAAACGTCATGGTAGGAAGAGACAATTAAATCATGGGAAATATCAAAACATCTTAAAGGATTTTTAAATGGGGCACACACATATATATAATAGTAGAATAGGAAAGTTATCATTTTGTTTGGGTGTCATAGTCATTACAGGCTCTGAGATTCACATTACCCTCTACCATTTTGCTTAGGTCAGCGATTATCACCCCAGGGCTGGTAATGACCATAATACTTGAACAAAATTAAGTTACTACTGCAGTTTGCACTGCAATTTCATTTTTGTGCAATCAAAAATGTCATAGCTATTTGGGCTTCATATATTTTAAGAATGAAGGATACAGGAAAGAGATGCAGCACAATAAAGGATTCTTGCCATGCTGAATGCTACACAGTCAGTGAGGGCCACTCTTTGATGATTCTCTTTGTAAAGTTAGAGCGTCACAATTGATGATTCTTTTGTGAACCCATTCCCCATTTAGCTTGGGGTAAATTGCCATATTCAAAAGAGAGCTGGATCAATTTTAATTGCGAAGGTATAGTAACAGCACTGCTCGATTTTTTTTCATGATGGGGGAGGAATTCCACAGTAGAATAGTCATACATGGACTCCGGACGGAATGGGGGTGGTCGGCCAAGAGCCCCATTCCTGCTCTGGACTTTGTTATGTTCATTTCAGGCGAAAAATTCAGTGAACTGCAAAAAATGTAGACTGTCCGCCTTCGGTATGCTAATGACCTTCGCCCCACAGTTTGGGATGGGGGTGTCTGCTCCAGGTCTGACGCTAGTCAGGATTTCCGTTCTACCTCACATCTGCTGGTACTCCTGGAATTTGGGGGGTGAGGGGGCTGTACTTCTTTTACTAACAAGTATTGACATTGGGCCCGATATTAGGAGGGGTCGACTGGGCGCGTGGGTAACCCGCCCAGGGAAATCGGTGGATTCCCCATGCGATCGTAAGTAAATTGAAGCCACTCACCTGTGCTTCCGGGTTTCGCACTGGAAAGCTGCGCAGCGGGCGGACTGCACACCCGCATCATAGGCTGTCGGCTGGAGGAGCCCTATTTAAAGGGGCAGTCCTCCACTGACTGATGCTGTAGAAAGGAGCCAAAATTACAGCATGGAGCAGCCCAGGGGGAAAATTGCTGCTCCCAGGTTTAATGATGCCTCACTCCAGGTCTTACTGGATGGGGTGAGGAGGAGGAGGAGGAGGAGCAGGAGCAGGAGGGAGATCTTCCACCAGGCGGACAGGAGGAAGTGGCCTGCCTCTGCCACCACGAAGTCCTGGCTCGAGGTGGCAGAGGAGGTCACCAGCACCACCAACATATCACGCAGCTGCATACAATGCTGGAGGCGCCTCAATGACCTAACCAGGTCAGCCGAAGTGAGTACTCTTACTCATTCCCCTACACTCCGTATTCCACATCGCCGCCCCCACCCCACATCTCCTTCTGCACTGCGAACACTACTCTATCACATCACTCCTCACACCCACTGAACCCTCATCCTCATCTTACCTGCACTTCCTCACCTCCCCAGTACTCATCCCACCACTACCACTCAACCCAATCCTCATACAATCTCATGGCTTAGTCTCATATTCGCCCTCTCATGCATCTCTTTCACAGTCAGCCTCACCCCACCTGCCACTACCTGTGCTGCAGCCACAGGGCATGCATCACATATGTGTAGTAGGAAGCGTAAGGCAAACGTGTCGTGAGCATGAAGGGGATGCACAAGGGTGTTTGAGGGTTTGTCATGGTTTTTACTTATATTTGATTTCTGATCAATTCATGTTACATATTATATTGTCACCACTACTGCCACATCTTGGCCATTCTTGACTGGCTTGTGCAATAATGCCCTTTCATGACGTTCTTCATGAACACCCTTGATGCCATCCATTGGGTCACCCTACAGTGGGTGTATGTGTAGTTGCACGACTACTTTGTGCAGGTGCCTTTTGTGCAGCACTGTGTTGTGTAGCTCCACGTGGCGGAGGTGGACGGTATGCCTGGCGAGGCTGGTGATGTTGCTCGTCCTCCAATGGAGTGATGAATGCAGCAATGGACCCGCCCCTCCATCCTGACGGTGTGAGAGTGAGGGGGTCCAAAAAGTAGGTAAATGCGTTTGGACAGCAGAGTTCAGGGTATGATTTAATAATTTGGAGTGTGGAGACAACGGTGTGGCAGGCAAAACTTTGTCTGAGGTGACAGAGTGCCCTGCTGCAATGAATGAGGGTTTACCCCGCACCTGTTAAATGGACCTTTGCAGCTGCCACTGGCATTGCAGGAGGCCGCTCTGTCACTTGGGACAAAGCGTGGCCTCCACCACCCCCCTCCTGACGGTCAAAGTCACCAACCTGCACACTCACCCCGGGGTCCGGAGACATGTGCCTACCTTGCGGACCCCCTCAGATGTACATATTGCGGATGGGGGCTGCCGTAGATGCAGTCATGACCTCCTCGGAGGGCGCACAACATCGCCAGCCTCGCCATCCACGCCGTCCACCTCTGACACGTGGAGCTCCACAACAGAGGGCTGTGACACATCCACCTGTACAGCAGGAGGGAGGGCTACCGCAGAGAGAGATGCCTTGCAGAGGGCACTACCCTCGCCAGAGGGTCCACAGACCGAGGCGCAGCTCCCCGGACCTCTCTGAGCAGCAGTGCACACGGAGGCGCAGATTCACTCGACATGTAGTCGTGGACATCTGCAGCCTCTTTCATGCCGAGCTACTCCGGGCTGGCCCCAGCACCATCTGCTTACCTGTCGCTGCCAAAGTCACCACTGCCCTCCACAACTTCTCCTCCGCATCCTTCCAGGGTGCAGCCGGGTACACCGCCGATGTCTCTCAGTCGTCTGCGCGGAAGAGCCCTGCAAATACACCTGCACCTACTCTGCAGTAACACAATGGGTGGCATCAGTGGTGGGTCCTCATAGTGATACCCAGGAGCGGGCATTATTGCACAAAACAGACAGGATTTGCGGAGACATGGCAGTGGTGGTGCCAATATAATGTGTGATGTGAGTTGTTCTGAAATTCAATATAGGTAACACCCATGACAAACCCTCAAACACCCTTGTGCATCCCCTTCATGCTCACGACACGTTTGCCTTACGCTGCCTACTGCACATATGTGATGCATGCCCTGTGGCTGCAACACAGGTGGTGGCAGGTTGAGTGAGGCTGGCCGTGAGGGAGATGCATGAGAGGGTGCGTATGGCATAGAGCCATGAGATTGTATGAGGATTGGGTTGCGTGTTAGTGGCGGGGTGAGTACTGGCGAGGTGAGTAGGTGCAGGTAAGATGAGGATGGGGTTTGAGTGGGTATGAGGGGTGATGTGACAGAGTGGTGTTGGCAGTGCCGAAGGAGATGTGGGGTGGGGGCAGTGTTGTTGCAGACGGAGTGTAGTGGAAAGACTACGTGTTCTCACTGTGGCTGACCTACTGCGGTCATTGGAGCGCCTCCTGCACTGTATGCAGGTGGGCGATATGTTGGTGGTGCAGGTGACCTCCTCTGCCACCTCGAGCCAGGCCTTCTTGGTGGCAGAGGCAGGCCGCTTCCTCCCGCCCGCCGGGTGGAAGAGCTCTGTCCTCCCCCTCCTCCTCACCCCATCTGATGATACCTGGGGTGAGGCATCATTAAACTGGGAGCAGCCTTCCCCCTGGGCTGCTCCATGCTGTAATGTGTTCTATTGGTTGCAGCATCTGTCAGTGGAGGACTGCCCCTTTAACTAGAGAGCCTCCAGCTGACAGATCGTACTGCGCATGCGCAGCCCGGCCGACTCGCAGACCAGCAGCGCGGAGCCCGGAGGAGCAGGTAAGTGGATCCAATTAGTGTGTTGCCTGCTACGATCGCGCGGGCAACCCACTAATTTCACCGAGCGTGTTGACCACGCTCCCGAAACCCAACCCGCCGGAAACCCGCAGGCCTGGTAAAATCGGGCCCCATGCTCTGGGTAGTCCAAAATCCGAATCCTCCTAAAATCTCCAACTAATGAGGTCTGTAAACGACCTCAACTACCCAGATAATGATCTTAAATGGGATCCCGCTGGCTTTGATTGCCAGGGGGAGTCCTGCATGCGGGGGCTGCGTGCGTACCGATTCGAGTGATTGGGGAACCCGGAAGTGGGCGGGTTGGAGCCGGGCTCCGGACCCGCTCCGGGAATCCCCAATTTTAGGAGCCCCCCCCCGCCACGAACGCACCCACTTGGTCATCCAAAAATTGACCTCATTATCTTTGCTCCCTTTAAGAGTCTTGTGTACAACATCAGCGCTGGTTTTCCATGAAAATCCGATCTATACAGTTGAGATCAACGTGGCAAAAAAGACCTTCTTGAGTCGTCCCAGTCAGATCTCATTCCGCTGAATGCGAGGTTGTTATGGAAAGACAGCCCAAAGATGCGTATCAAATACACTGGCATGGCATTGTGGACATAATGTCCTTTACGTGTCTTTACAAAGAGCATGCAATTGCTGTAATTCAAATCTCTGCAAAAATAAGACCGCCAGTCAGCAGAGTCTGGGGATAGCAGCAGCATTTTTATTTTTATCTGTTTAACATTTATACACTTTATGGGAAATAAGGCAATAGTTTCGAAATGGCTATCGATAGGCCCTCCACAACTATTTCCCCCAAAAGAAAGACAACACCAGGAATGTACATTAAGACTGAATAGCAATAAATAATGCATCAAGCCAGCAAATGATGGACTCAGCACATACATCTGATATGCAGTGTAACGGACACTACTTTGAAAGCAAGGTTTATGTAAAGTACACAAGAACTCTAATATTTCTATATGTATAAAACCCATTTATAGAGTAGACTTATTGAGCTTGAAATGCCATTGACAGCTTTTTCTGTGTGAGCACACCTCTATTTGCATAGTTAAAATTAGTATTCAGCAAAGTTGTGAGATCCTCTCCTTATTTTGAATAATTAATATCGCTGACTTCTCAATAACAGTACACTGTTTCTGAACACAGAGGGTCAGAAGGCTACTTTTCCAGTTTGTTTGCTTGAAAAAGTTTTCTGAAAGGGCGCATGCTTGCTGATCCACAAAAAGTTTAGTAAACGGAGGTCAAAATGTCTTAAAACTCAGAGGTTCATGCTCTGGTCCGGAAGCTTGGCAGATATACTTCTCACACCAGCTGTCCTGGCAGATTGTCCAAAAGATATTTGTTAAGTTCTAAGCAGTTATGTCCCAGGGAACGGTGCCCATTGAGATTGTGATTGAGGTTAACACACCTCATTGTTTCAGACTTAGAATGAAACTATAAATTGAGGTAAATGTACAAAATCATAAATGCAGTATTAATGTTGATTATACCCCTAGTAACACTCTGGGGGATATTTCTAAGCTTGACAAGAACTATTTTTAAAAATTCACATTTTACCTCTATCTTTTCCACAAATCCTCCAACTGCTCATCCGTATGTAACCCTTTCAACCAGGAAAGATAGAACAGATTCAATCGTTATTGTCTCCACTCCTGCTGCGAATATGACTGGCCATCAGATGATGCAGTCCAGTTCAGTTGATGGCGAGCAAGATGCTGCCAGTTCTCATCAGATGTCTCGCTACTGCAATTTTTTTTTTAGTGGCTCAAGTAATAATTGATAATTTCATCCAAATGAGCACGGGGGCCGATCGACGACAACAACAACTTGCATTTCTATAGAATTACATAGAATGTAAAGCACAGAAACATGCCATTCGGCCCAACTGGGGTCCATGCTGATATTTATGCTCCACATAAGCCCCTTCCCACCCCTCTTCATCTAACCCTATCAGCATATCCTTCTATTCCTTTCTCCCTCATGTGTTTATCTCGCTTTTCCTTAAATGCATCTATGCTATTTATCTCAACTAATCCTTGTGGTAGTGAGTTCTACATTGTGACCACTCCCTGGTTAAAGAAGTTTCCCCTGAATTCTCTATTGGATTTTTTATTGGACTATATTATATTTTTGGCCCCTAGTTTTGGTCTCCCTCACAAGTGGAAACATCTTCTCTACGTCTACCTTATCAAACCGTTTCATTACCTTAAAGACCTCTATAAGGTGACCCCTTAGTCTTCTCTTTTCTGGAGAAAATAGCCCCAGCCTGTTCAATCTTTCCAGATAAATATAACCTCTAAGTTCTGGTATCATCCTTGTAAATCTGCGCCTTTAATGCAGTAAAACGTCACAAAAGTGTTATCAGACAAAATTTGACACTAAGCCACATTAAGAGATATTTGGACAGGTGACTAAGAGCTTAGTGAAAGAGCATCTTAAAGGAGGATAGAGAAGTAGAGAGGCGGAGAGGTTTAGGGAGGGAACTCCAGGGCATAGGGCCTAGGCAGCTGAAGGCACGGCCGCCAATGGTGGGGCGATGAAAATCAGCGATGCACAAGAGCCCAGAATTGAAGAAGCGCAGAGATCTCGGAGGGTTGTAGGGCTGGAGGAGGTTACAGAGATAGGGAGGGGTGAGGCCATGGAAGGATTTGAGCACAAGGATGAGAATTTTAACATTATTTTTTTTTAAAATTAGCTGAGGCTTCTTCTGCTGCTTCCTTGGTGCTCACCGACGGTGCCCACATCGTCCATATAGAGGCCGGTATGCCCCACCCCACTGGGCGTGCCATACTCCACAGCTATGCCAGGTCCCAACTGAGCTCAGTGAGCAGAAACTCCAACATAGGGAGTCCCCGCATCTGGTTCCTCTCCCTTGGCATCTTGTAAAAGATGGCTGGAGGTTGCAGGGGAAATTAGAAACTCTTGGAAAAGGTAGAGACCCTACAAAGCCGGTGAGCTCCAAAAGGAGGCCAGAGGAACTCCTGACGGATTCCGCCTCCACTTTCAACAGAGATTGTTGGAGTTGCACCTGGATTGAGCTGGACTTGCCTCTGATACCCTTAGGACCCCTGAGACCTCCACGAATTCCCCACCACCACCACCCACCCACAGTAAGTGGTTCTGAGTACAAGATAATTGCATGCAATTGTAATGGAGGAGGAAAAGCAATGCAGCATGGAGGAGTGAAGCAGCATTTGAGGGCACACTTTCTCATAATACACTGGCCAGATCTGTATAGGATGTCCTAGCTGGGGGTACTGCAGTGTTAGTGTTGCATAGTTCATTTTGCCAAGGTGTTGGGATGTCCTAGGCTGTGGGCTTCTTAACAATGACCATCAATGGTTTTGATAATTGCCCAACAGGAGTTCTGAATCAATTGGGCCAAGTTGACCAGTTTTCCTCATAACCCAATCTTAGGACGATGAGTTCAGTACAACACAGCACACTGGGTATTGGTTTGGCTGCGAACTAACACATCACCCAATTCAGGGGAGTAAATTTAGGTGATAGACAGCTCTGGGACTTTCACTTGTGTCTTGGTAATGAACCAAACACTTAGTCATTTGAGCCACCCGACCACCTACGCAGTCTTGCTGTGGTTTACACTGATTCCACCCCCAATGAAGAAATAAAACTTTCACTGCATTTACTCCCGCAATAATATTTAACTAAAGAACGGTGGTCCCTGTAGGTTCATTGCTAACAAATTACATCTGTAATTACTACATCTCTACTACAGATTTATAAATTATTAAAATAATAAGTCAGTAGAATTTTTTTTAATGACAATGGATCTGACACTTTAGCGTTTTGACAGTTGCTGAGCTGTAATAACAGTGACACAAGGAAGTAATTATCTCATTCCACCAGAGCAAACTTGAATGTGCTGTGCAGCCTGAGACTTCCCCTCACTTTTGTTTACCGCACTTGCGGCTTGCTTTCTGCCACATTGCGCGTCAACCTGCCTTTTGTGGCTGTCATTCCCCCGACTTTAATCACTTGTCACCTGTCAATCATTCCTCGTCCAGCGCAGCGCGTGTCAAATTGGTTTTCACAGGGTGCCATGTAGCCTGGCTGCAATGTATTTGTTCAAAGTAACTTTCATCGAGCAGGTGGAGATGCGCTTGTGGCTTCAGACACCCACATGTCAACTTATTTCTTCGAATCAGGTATCGTTTTTTCCCCCACATATAATGAAGCCACATAGCAAAGCAGCCTGCAGGAATACAATTATTTCCTAGCCCAGCACCCTTCACTAACTGTCCTCCACATCCAATTATCAGCCATGCACTCAGCAATAATGTACATTATTTATTTAATGATTACTGAATCAGATAATTTCCTTTGGTTTTTTTATTACGACAACATTTCAATCGCCTTATTATTTAAAACATTATATTCAGTCCATTCATCAAGTGGTGGTGCAGAACTGGGCACGCAGCAGATGCTAACCTGATGAATATATCGCGTGTATCTTTATTAGGGTAGCAAAAGCACCGGTTTCCCAGGTTTGCTGAATCTACCGTGATACTAAAATCTCTAGCAACTGACTGGTCAGCCCACATGTCACAATTACGATTGCTCAACCTCATCAAAAACCAAGAGAAGCCACAAACCAGCATGAAACCAGCAAAGTTGTCATGACACGTTCTGTAGCTAAAATGTGAGCCACAATCTATGTGTGCGTTGGTCCCATATTAAACTTCAAATTATACTAATTATTGAAAATACATAAATTAGCCATTTCTGCAGAGACTGCCTCCTCCTCATTCAATTAAAACCGACTCATCTCATCACCTCCTACTCCAATTCATTCCTTCCCAAGACCTGACAACTTTTTTTTTAATGTGTTCATGGGATGTGGGTGTCGCTGGCAAGGCCGGCATTTATTGCCCATCCTTAATTGCCCTTGAGAAGGTGGTGATGAGCCGCCTTCTTGAATCGTTGCAGTCCGTGTGGTGACGGTTCTCCCACGGTGCTGTTAGGTCGGCAGTTCCAGGATTTTGACCCAGCGACGATAAAGGAACGGCGATATATTTCCAAGTCGGGATGGTGTGTGACTTGGAGGGGAACTTGGTGTTGTTCCCATGTACCTGCTGCTCTTGTCCTTCCAGGTGGTAGAGGTCACGGGTTTGGGAGGTGCTGTCGAAGAAGCCTTGGCGAGTTGCTGCAGTGCATCCTGTGGATGGTACACACTGCAGCCACAGTGCGCCGGTGGTGAAGGGAGTGAATGTTTAGGGTGGTGGATGGGGTGCCAATCAAGCGGGCTGCTTTGTCCTGGATGGTGTCAAGCTTCTTGAGTGTTGTTGGAGCTGCACTCATCCAGGCAAGTGGAGAGTATTCTATCACACTCATGACTTGTGCCTTGTAGATGGTGGAAAGGCTTTGGAGAGTCAGGAGGAGAGTCACTCACCACAGAATACCCAGCCTCTGACCTGCTCTTGTAGCCACAGTATTTATTGGCTGGTCCAGTTAAGTTTCTGGTCAATGGTGACCCCCAGGATGTTGATGGTGGGGGATTCGGCGATGATAATGCAAGTGAATGTCAAGGGGAGGTGGTTAGACTGTCTCTTGTTGGAGATGGTCGTTGCCTGAGAGAGTGCCTAACTGTGTTAATTCTCTCAATATCACTGCAAGAATTTAGAATTTTGGAGCCCACCTAATGGTTAGTGACCAGCCACAGACAAAGAGGATGTTATTTTAAAATAAACTTTACTTAACAATTTAATTGACAGTTTACCAGACAAAGCAATCGTACAACATTATCTGGGGGGGGGCGGTGGTGGTGGAGGAGGAGGGTGGAGCACAAGACCTCCTGGTCTTGGGGGTTGTTTTATGTTTGTCAACGCATTCGTCCGAGTGCATCTTCTTCTCCTGAGCGCTCCTCTGCTTCTTCTGAGTGCTATTTATAGACCTTATCATATCCCATTGTTCATGCAGTGTTTGTCTAATTGATCAACTTAGCCTTTGGCAGTAGCCAACCTGCGGATGTGGGTGAATTCGCAGTCTGTAACACATCCTACCTACCGACTGTCTCAACAACAGCATCCGGCCAGTAAGTAGTAAACAAGTACATGATCCTTTGCAGGACATGTCAATGGCCTAGTTTGCCAGCATTCTGATTTTGCTTTTATTCAATGTCTCTTTGGTCCATGACTCTTCGTATTCAACATCATTTCAATCCTTCATTAGCTTTCTACTAAAATAAAGAGGCTTCTAAAACCCATTCACCCAACTACTATTTGTTGATTTATCTCATCTTTTCTCACACCCTTGCTGGAGTCCTGCATTATGGGTTTCGTGCCTGCACTTAAGATTTATCAATAACACAAAGAAAATTAAATAACAATCAATGGAATAATCGAATATTTTTCTCAATTTTCCCCATGTAGAGAAACTTGTTGTTATTCTCAAATATGCGTAAATGAACATAATAGAATCATAGGGCTCGATTTTACCAGGCCAGCGGGTTTCCGGCGGGTTGGGTTTCGGGAGCGTGGTCAACACGCTCGGTGAAATTAGTGTGTTGCCCGCGCGATCGTAGCAGGCAACACACTAATAGGAATCAAGTACCTGCTCCTCCGGGGTCCGCGCTACTGGTCTGCGCGTCGGGCGGGCTGCGCATGCGCAGTACGATCTGTCAGCTGGAGGCTCTCTAGTTAAAGGGGCAGTCCTCCACTGACAGATGCTGCAACCAATGGAACAAATTGCAGCATGGAGCAGCCCAGGGGGAAGGCTGCTCCCAGTTTAATGATGCCTCACCCCAGGTATCATCAGATGGGGTGAGGAGGAGGGGGAGGACAGAGATCTTCCCCCCGGGAGGCGGGAGGAAGCGGCCTGCCTCTGCCACCAAGAAGGCCTGGCTCGAGGTGGCAGAGGGGGTCACCTGCGCCACCAACATATGGCCCACCTGCATACAGTGCAGGAGGCGCTGCAATGACCGCAGTAGGTCAGCCACAGTGAGAACACAAAGTCTTTCCCCTACACTCCGTCTGCCACAACACTGCCCCCACCCCACATCTCCTTCAGCACCGCCAACACTACTCTGTCACATCACCCTTCATACCCACTCAAACCCCATCCTCATCTTACCTCCACCTACTCACCTCGCCAGTACTCATCCTGCCACTAACACGCAACCCAATCCTCATACAATCTCATTGCTCCATCCCATACTCACCCTCTCGTGCATCTCCCTCACGGCCAGCCTCACTCAACCTGCCACCACCTGTGCTGCAGCCACAGGGCATGCATCACATATGTGTAGTAGGCAGCGTAAGGCAAACGTGTCGTGAGCATGAAGGGGGTGCACAAGGGTGTCTGAGGGTTTGCCATGGGTGTTACCTATATTGAATTTCAGAGCAACAAACATCACACATTATATTGGCACCACCACTGCCATGTCTCCGCGAATCCTGTCCGTTGGGTCCAATAATGCCCGTTCCTGGGTATCACTATGAGGACCCACCACTGATGCCACCCATCGTGTTACTGCAGAGTAGGTGCAGGTGTATTTGCAGGGCTCTTCCGCGCAGACGACTGAGAGACATCGGCGGTGTACCCGGCTGCACCCTGGAAGGATGTGGAGGAGAGGTTGTGGAGAGCAGTGGTGACTTTGACAGCGACAGGTAAGCAGATGGTGCTGGGGCCAGCCAGGAGCAGCTCGGCATGAAAGAGGCTGCAGATCTCCACGACTACATGTCGAGCGAATCTGCGCCTCCGTGTGCACTGCTGCTCGGAGAGGTCCAGGGAGCTGCGCCTCGGTCTGTGGACCCTGTGGCGAGGGTAGTGCCCTCTGCGATGCATCTCTCTCTGCGGTAGCCCTCCCTCCTGCTGTGCAGGTGGGCGTGCAACAACACCATGTTGGGGGGCTCCACGTCTCTGCGGTGGACGGCGTGGACTGCGAGGCTGCTGGGGCTGGTCATGCTGTTCGTCCTCCGAGGGTGTCCACGCACCACCCATCTGGCAGGTGTTGGTCTGAGGGGTTGTGCAGGGTAGGTGGGTGGTTCCTCGGACTGGGGTTGCGGTTTCGTGTCGGTCTGTCCTCTGGCTTGGCGGGGGGTGGTGGGGGGCAGGGGTTGCCCTATGTGCCGCGGTGGCCTCCTGCGTGGGTGAGGGCTCTCCCCCGTGGAGTGCACCTTGGCACCTGCCACAGGCTGCTGGCTGCAACACGCCTGGTTGGAGGGAGACTGTTTCCCCCAGTGTGTGAAACACTCTGCGATGCAGGTAAAATCCCACACTTCCTCTTTTGACAGCTGATTCAGCTCATTAACTGACCTCAACAAGCAAGGTAAGTACACTCAAGTGGAACCCCGCTGGCTTTAATTGCCTGCGGGATTCGCACCAGCGGGTGCCACGCGCGCAGCCCCGCACGTCATCGGGGAACCCGGAAGTGGTCGGGATCGCGGCGCGATCCGGTCACGTGACCGCATATCGGGATTTTCGGGGCCCCCCCGCTGGAAACCCGCAGGAAACCCGACCCTAAAATCGAGCCCATAGAATCTTACAGCACAGAAGGAGGCCATTTGGTCCAAAGTGCTGGCTCTGTGAAAGAGCTGTCCGATTTAGTCCCGCACCCCAGCATTTTCCCCATAACCCTGCAAATTTGTTCTCTTCAAGTACATGTCCACTTGCCTTTTGAAAGTTCCTAAGAAATCTGCTTCCACCACTCTTTCAGGTAATGCATACCAGATCTTAACGCCCTTCCGTGTGAAAAGATTTCTCCTCATTTCCTTTCTAGTTCTTTTGCCAATTATTTTAAATCTGTGACCTTTGGTTACCAACTCACTTGCCAGAGGAAACAGTTTCCCCCCACTTGCTCTATCGAAACCTCTCTTAATTTTGAATACCTCTATTTGGTCTCCCCTTAACCTTCTCTGCTCCAAGAGGTGGAAGAAAACTGCATAACAAAAAGAAAAAGAAGACCAGTACAGTGTATGGTTTAGGTTTATACTAGGCAATGCACTTACTGATTAAGGCACCAAGGAAGCATAATTATTGAATTTTTAAATCATAATGCAGTTGATTCCCTCTTCATTATATGTCTCAACGGCAACTGAATTGGTGGCAGGTTGACAGAAACATCCTGACTCAATCATCTCAGTTGAAGTAAAAGAAAGAAAGAGAGAAAGATTTGAATTTATAAAGCATCTTTTACAACCTCAGGGTGTCCCAAAGTGCTTTACAGCCAATAATGTACTTTTTGAAATGTAATCATTGTTGTAATGTAGGAAGTACACCGGCCAAGGTGTGCACAGCCAAGTCATAGCAATGTGATTAATGACCAGATAATTTGTTTGTTTAGTGGTGTTGGTTGAGTGATAAATATTGGCCAGGACACCAGGGAGAATTCCCCTGCTCTTCTTCAAAAGGGATCTTTTGCGTCCACCTGAGAGGGCAGACAGGGCCTCGGTTTAACGCCTAATCTGAAAGATGGCAACTCTGACAGTGCTGCACTCCTTAAGCGCTGCACTAGAATGCCAGCCTAGATTTCTGTGCTAAAATCTCTGGAGCAAGACTTGAACCCACAACTTTAGAGAAAGTAGGGAGGGAGGAGGCTCGTGTGGAGCATAAATGCTGGCATAGACCAGTTGGGCCAAATGGCCTATTTCTGTGCTGTAGTTTCAAAGTAACATAATGTAACAAACTGTTGAAACTGTTGAAATAGTGAGTGTGCAGGCATGTGGTGTGTCAAGATTAGCTGAGAGATTGCTGATAAAGGAACAGGGTAACAATTACTGGAAAAAGCTTGTCGGACAAGTCAGGGTAACCTGTCACGAATGGCGTCCACTCAAACGACGAGAAGCGATATGGAAGATGGTGGTATGCATGTTGATTTCAAAAATTGGACTCATCTGAACTCGAAGTATCCAATTTGGAGCACAGTGGGTATTCATGCTTTGAACCAAACTCACCCAGTTTGGGCACCACAATTCTATTTGGTGTTGACCCTTATTCTCTGCTACTGAGCTGAATGCTAGTCCAATGAGGACAGGTGACTTTGGGAGCCAGTTTGAGATTGGAATTGGAATTGAGTTCATTATTCTAGCATGAGACAGCCAAGGACAAGATCAAACCGAAACACAGAATGTTTCCATCATACAGGGATTTTCTTTTAAAGAAAAATCCTTCCAGCTTATCTGACAAGGCATCTCTGACAAATGTGTAAACTCAATAATTAAATAATACAAACAAGGAAATCTCAACTACCGAGAAGAAAATCGAAACAGACAATTTACAAATTTTGTATTTATAAGAGCAAACCTTTTGCAATGAAAACATTTAATGAGTGAATCTTGACGAATACTTGATACCTTGCCGCAGTGCCTTATTACATCAGGAGGATGTCTACATGTGTTACAAGGCAATAACACATTGACAGGTTGGGCTTAGAACAAAATTCAAGCAGCTTGCTTAATATACAAAAATTTAAGGATTGCTCTCTATCTCTGTTTCCATTTTTGCTCACCGACAGACTTGTCATTTCAGACAATGATGGATGGGAGGCCCAGTGATTGAATCACATGGATTAACAAGCAGTGGTAATGAGATTTATCTCACTGACTGACAATAGGACAATGCCAAAATGTATATTTTGCATATAGGACCAATATCAGGAAATTCTTCTTCACAATAATATGTGGAGTAACTCTGGATAGTCTAACGGAGGCAAGAAACCTGGTATCATTTAAGAAACAATTGGACGTGACAATGGGGAACTGTTAGGATCTCTCTGGATGGATGAATTAAGATGGTCCAAATGGCTTTCCTCATCTGCAGTTGACTTGTGATATATACAGTTGAAATTCGATTAACTCAACTCTCAATTATCCCTAAGAATTTTTGTGTGAGTTTGGGTTTACTTTTACATAATCCAGCAAAAATATAAGCGTTGTGTTTCATATTGTTTTTTCAGAGACTCTGAGTTCTCGATCGAGCAAGGCAAGTAGTTGTTACCTGAATGCTGACTACGTGTGTGAAGTTATTTTCTATGCAGTTCTGATCTTTAGATTCGGGTCCAGAAGGCCAGCAGAAGTTGGGCTACAAGCGTTTTGTTTTTCAAAAATATCTTGGGGGTGATTTTCATTTTGCTGCTGCCCCATTTACGCCTAAAAATGGGATGGAAGTGGAACCCCACTGAACTGACCACTTACCACTGGTTGTCCGTCCATTCCACTTTTTGGGTGGACCTCGATTTAGGCGGCCAGATCTCCAACTGGAAACAGGCGGGGGCTTACTGAATATATGCAAATTAGGGTAAAATTATGTTGTAAAGATCTCCAAAACCATTTTCATCTCTGCACATGTTGCTATCACCAGCTCCTCATCCCACCCTCAAACCATCGGCAGTACAAGTCGGCGTGGCCATTTCAAGTGATATTTAAAGTGATTCTCAGCTGCTCTCAGGTAAAACCCCCAAATTATGAGGGGCTTTGATAGAGTAAATAAGGAGAAATTGTTTCCACTGACGGGTGGGTCAGTAAACCAAAGGACACACATTTAAGATAATTGACAAAAGAAACAGAGGGGAGATGAGGAGACTTTTTTTTAATGTAGTGAGTTATTCTGATCTGGAATGCGCTGCCTGAAAGGGCGGTGGAAACAGATTCAATAGTGACTTTCAAAAAGGAATTGGATAAATACTTGAAAAGGAAAAATGTGCAGGGCGATGGGGAAAGAGCAGGGAAGTGGGACTAATTGTATAGCTCGTTCAAAGAGTTGGCACAGGCACAATGGACCGAATGGCCCCTTCTGTGCTGTAAGATTCTATGGGCCCGATATTACCAGGGCGGCGGGTTCGCGGCGGGGGGGTCTATTGGGCGTGTGGGGAACACGCCCGGTGAAATCAGTCTGCTCCACGGGCAATCGGAGGCTGATTGGATCCACTTACCTCTTGTTCCGGGTTCCCCGCTGCTGAGCTGCGCGGCGGGCGGACTGCGCATGCGCAGTCAGGTCTGTCAGCTGGAGGAGCTCTATTTAAAGGGGAAGTCCTCCACTGACTGATGCTGCAAGAAATAGGAAAAATTACAGCATGGAGCAGCCCAGGGGGAAGGTTGCTCCCAGGCTGAATGATGCCTCACTCCAGCTCTTATTGGATGGGGTGAGGAGGAGGGGGAGGACAGAGATCTTCCCCCCGGCGGGCGGGAGGAAGCGGCCTGCCTCTGCCACCAAGAAGGCCTGGCTCAAGGTGGCAGAGGAGGTCACCTGCATCGCCAACATATTGCGCACCTGAATACAGTGCAGGAGGCGCTGCAATGACCTAAGTAGGTCAGCCAAAGTGAGTACACTTACTCATTCCCCTACACTCCGTCTGCCACATCACCGCCCCCACCCCACATCTCCTTCTGTACTGCCAACACTACTCTGTCACATCACCCCTCACACCCACTCAAACCTCGTCCTCATCGTACCTGCACCTACTCACCTCGCCAGTACTCATCCTGCCACTACCACTCAACCCAATCCTCATACAATCTCATGGCTCTATCCCATACTCACCCTCTCATGCATCTCTTTCACAGTCAGCCTCACTCAATCTGCCACTACCTGTGCTGCAGCCACAGGGCATGCATCGCATATGTGCAGTAGGCAGCGTAAGGCAAACGTGTCGTGATAATGAAGGGGATGCACAAGGGTGTTTGAGGGTTTGTCATGGTTTTTACTTATATTGAATTTCTGATCAACTCACATTACATATTATATTGGAACCACTACTGTCACATCTTTGCGAATCTTGTCTGGTTTGTGCAATAATGCCCTTACCTGAGGATCACAATGAAGACCCACAACTGATGCCACCCATTGTGTCACTGCAGAGTGGGTGTATTTGCAGGGCTCTTTTGTGCAGACGACTGAGAGACGTCGGCGATGTCCCCGGTGGCACCCTTGAAGGATGCTGATGAGAAGTTGTTGAGGGCAGTGGTGACTTTGACAGCGACAGGTAAGAAGATGGTGCTCGGGCCAGCCGGGAGCAGCTCGGCATGAAGGAGGCTGCAGATGTCCACGAATACATGTCGAGTGACTCTGAGCCTCTGTGTGCACTGCTGCTCAGAGAGGTCCAGGAAGCTGAGCCTTGGTCTGTGGACCCTGTGGCGAGGGTAGTGCCCCCTGCAACGCATCTCTCTCTGCGGTTGCCCTCCCTCCTGCTGTGCAGGTGGATGTGTCACAGCACTGTGTTGTGGAGCTCCATGTGTCAGAGGTAGACGGTGTGGCCGGCGAGGCTGGTGATGCTGTTCGCCCTCCGAGGAGGTCATGACTGCAGCTACGGCAGCCCCCATCCAGAAGATGTACATTTGAGGAGGTCTGCAAGGTAGGTACATGCGTCTGGACACCGGGGTAAGTGTGCAAGTTGGTGAATTTTGTTGTTAGGAGGAGGGTGGTGGAGGCCAAACTTTGTCCCAAGTGACAGAGTGGCCTCCTGCAATGAGTGAGGGCCTCCCCGCCCCGACCTGTCAAATGGACCTTTGCAGCTGCCACAGGCTGATGGCTGCAACACGTCCATTTGAACTGGGAGTGTTTCCCCCAGTACGGGAAACAGTCCCAGTCAGTTGCAAAATCCCATCCCTGCTAAAATAACAGGTCAATCAGGTCTGTAAACAACCTGAAGTACCTGTTCAATTCCCTTAAGTGACATCCTGCTGGCTTTAATTGCCGGCGGTAGTCCCACATGCGGGGGCTGCGCGCGCATGTCAGCGCATCAGTGGGGATCCTGGAAATGGGGCGGGTTGGAGTGGGCTCCCGACCCACCCCGGGAATCCCCAATTTTCTTAGCCCCCCCGCCATGAACGCACACGATCGCAGGTGCGAAAATCGAGCCCTATGATTCTGTGATAAAGCACTGGAAAGTTTTGGAAGATGGTTTGCTTGTGTGCTTGTTTGGCTATTTGGACCATTTCAAAGTGCTTATAGTGGCTGTAATATGTTCTAATCTTGGAAGTGGCATCTGACAACACCCTTTTATCTTCATAAGGGTCTTCCTGGCAATTCCACTGTGCCAAGAGGAGGAGGAGCCGTGATAGAAGGAGGAAGGAGCAAGCAATTAACCCCATGGCTGCACCGGATGAAGCCGTGCAATGAAATCTATCCCATTGGACCAGATAAGTTATGAGGGCTCGAGATTATGTACTAATTTTCATTATCAACTGAAGCCCTCTACTGTTTTCATTGAGGGCAATCGAAGTTGTGCTTTATTTTCTCTTTCCCCTCTTTATTTTTTCTGTGGTTGCTGCTTGATGCTACATAACCCATTTCAGCCAAGCGGATGGAAGAGACTGGGCTACGGAGAGCAAAATTTCATATTTGACTGGTAGCATTTTTTTCAAAATTGAGAAGCCTCTGTGAAGGGGCAAGGTTCCCCAAACAAGAAATCAATTATTGCTAAAGTGTTAGCCTTGGCTCAATGATAGCTCTTTTTGCCTCTGAGTCAGAAGGTTGTGGGTTCAAGTCCCAGTACAAAAAGACTCAAGCACAAAATCCAAGCTTAAACTTTAGTGCAGTACTGAGGGAGTGCTGCATTGTTGGAGGTGCTGTCTTTCAGATGAGACATTAAACTAAGACTTTGTCTGTTCCCCCAGGTTGATGTAAAATATCCCATCTCGAGGCAGTACAAAGAAGGTTCACTCGGTTAATCCCGGGGATGAGGGGGCGGACATATGAGGAGAGGTTGAGTAGATTGGGACTCTACTCATTGGAGTTCAGAAGAATGAG
Organism: Heptranchias perlo; assembly: GCF_035084215.1. Lineage (NCBI taxonomy): Eukaryota > Metazoa > Chordata > Chondrichthyes > Hexanchiformes > Hexanchidae > Heptranchias > Heptranchias perlo. Next base: position 14,145,597 of record NC_090338.1, on the reverse strand, counting down.
AGGCGATCTTATTGAAACATATAAGATTGTGAAGGAGCTTGATCGGGTGGATGCAGTAAGGATGTTCCCAAAGATGGGTGAAACTAGAACTAGGGGGCATAATCTTAGAATAAGGGGCTGCTCTTTCAAAACTGAGATGAGGAGAAACTTCTTCACTCAGAGGGTGGTAGGTCTGTGGAATTTGCTGCCCCAGGAAGCTGTGGAAGCTACATCATTAGATAAATTTAAAACAGAAATAGACAGTTTCCTAGAAGTAAAGGGAATTAGGGGTTATGGGGAGCGGGCAGGAAATTGGACATGAAGCTGAGTTCGGATCGGTCAATGCCCTGTGGGTGGCGGAGAGGGCCCAGGGGCTATGTGGCCGGGTCCTGCTCCGACTTCTTGTGTTCTTTAGATTTGTGGTTGGGATCAGATCAGCCATGATCTTATTGAATGGCGGAGCAGGCTCGAGGGGCCGATTGGCCTACTCCTGCTCCAATTTCTTATGTTCTTATGTTCTTATGACACTATTCAAAGAAGAGCAGGAGCGTTCTGCCTGGTGGACTGGCCAATATTTATCCCTCAACCAACATCACTAAAACAGATTATTTAGTCATTATCTCATTGCTGTTTGTGGGACCTTGATGTGCCACAAATTGGATGCTACATTACAACAGCGACTACATTTCAAAAGTACTTAATTTGTTCTAAATTGCTTTGGGTCGTGAAAGGTGCTATATAAATTCAAGCTCTTTCTCTTTTAACTTCAGCACAAATATTACTTAATATTGTAAATATATAAATAAGGCCACATGGGAGCCAAAATGCACTTGGTTTCTGATAACATATCTTCTAGATCACTCGTCAACTGTCAACTTTAACAGGACTACCATTTTCTCCTCTCATAGCTCAGATTTTGTTCCTGCATATTAATAAATAAGACATATAAATGAGGACACACGTTATGTCCTTGGTATATTATTTATGAAAATAAATCAGTTGAGGATAATGTATTGCCTTGCTAATCTCAATGGAGCAGAAATCGTTCCCAAAATGAAGGAGAGTTCAACAGCGCTCTCCATTGTTAGTGGAGAATTGGAGGAGCAAGTTCCGGTGTTCACACATGCACAGCGAAACGTGAAAATCAGGAACTTGCTCCTCCTGGTTCACTGGCGATGTGACAGCTTCGAATTAAAGGGACATCGCACGCTGCAATCAGAGAAATCATTAAAAAAGTGCAAGCTTGCTCATCTGCCCAGCTGAAAAGCAACTAATTATGCCACCAAACAGGTACGCTTTAAAATACCAGGTCTAAACTAAGTTTTAACAGTGCTCTAAGTCTTAATGACTGCCAAACAACTAAAAATTAACTTTTAAAAATGCAGAGTCTCTTTACCCTTTATTTTAAGATTTCTGGTCATTTAAAAGAAATGCTGTTAAAATTTAAAATTTATTTACTTTTCCCTTCTGTCCCTTTTATTTAATTCAATTATTTCTTACCCTCTCTTTCTCGCTCTCTATAACTGTTTTTACATTGATTTAAAATGTTGTACCTTTCACTAAACCAAAAGCAAAACACTGCGGATGTTGGAAATCTGAAATAAAAACAGAAAGTGCTGGAGAAGCTCAGCAAGTGAGGCAGCATCTGTGGAGAAAGAAACAGAGTTAACGTTCGAGGTTGAAGACCTTTCGTCAGAACTGGAAGATGTTAAAGAGTTAAAGTTTTTAAGCAAGTACAGAGCCAGGGAAAGCGGGGAAGGAGGGGAGGAAAGAACAAAAGGGAAGGTCTGTGATAGGGTAGAGGGCCCGAGTGATTAAATGACAGAAGGGATGATGGTGCAAGGCAAGACACCGCCCTCTACCCTATTAATGGAAAATTATATCCCTCCCTCCACTCTATCAATGCGTATTGACCACTTGCTCCCCTTCTTCACTAAGTTAGAATAATCAGACCCATTTCATGGTATTTTTGGGAGTTTGATTCTTGTTTTAATGTCAGTCCGGGAGATGGAAAGGAAAAACCTGCAAATTCTGGAACCATGAAACATGAGGAAAAATAGAAAATGGAAAGTTAAAAATGATGGTGGTGAATTTCCACAGAGTTGCTCCCGATTGTAACTTCGAACGAAAGAGCTGAGGAGCCCTTGGAAAAGCACCATTTGTGCCGTTTTTCTAGGGTTTCCACACCTCTTCTGCCAAAGTGAACGATCAGGAGAAAATTCCTGGCATGTATCTTTAATGAATAAAATAACCTCTGCCCCGTTTTCCTCCGTTATTTCTCTTGAAAATGTTACAGCCGAAAATCTTTAAATCCCAGTCTTGCCCCATCTGAAGCCCACTTTCTACTAAGGCTACAATATCATGTGCCTCCATTCTAATTAATGCCTTTAGTTCCCCTAACTATTTCTAATGCTTTACTATCTGGATAGAAAAATAACAACCTTACACATTCATAATCCTCAGTATCCTTTTATCTTCTGTTTTTTTGCTGATCTCTCTCCTTAACCTCGCTCCTATCTGCCTTAAGGTATGCCTCTCTGTATTCCCTTTGCGCTTACTTTTTTGCCCCTTCACCATACCCTCTCCATATCCTCTAAAATTTGCCTCACCTCCCTGTCTTCCTAGTTTATATCCTTCCTCACTATTCTGTTTATCTTCTTGATGGGACATCAACCTTGGTTGTAATCCAGCCAGTTATTCATTTTTTGGAGTGAGTTCAATATTAAAACATGATTCCGTTTGCTCACTTTTTTCTCTCATCTTTCCTTCTTTTCTGAAGGCGTCATTAACTCCTGCTGGGATTCAGTTCCACTGGTGCTGAATCTCCTTTGGCACCTCAGGCTGGATTCCTTCCCTAAACCTCTCCACCTCTCTACCTCTGTCTCCTCCTTTAAAACGCTCCTTCAAACCTACCTCTTTGACCAAGCTTTTGGTCACCTGTCCTAAGATCTCCTTATGTGACTCAGTGTCAAATTTTTTTGATAACCCTTCTGTGAAGCATCTTGAGGCGTTTTACTACGTTAAAGGCGCTATATAAATGCAAGTTGTTGTTGTTGCAGGACACTTCCCAACCATGCCCAATTTGACTCTCACCTAGTATTCGCACGTGTGCACTTCTGGGATTGGTACCATTACAGTTCAAGTGATGCCCATCCTATCTGTAAAGCTGCTCCATGCCCCAGAACCCGTCCGATAGCCTACAAATCTGTCGCATTCTTTTTTCTACACCGTCTATCAAGCTGCACGTTGATATGTCCAATGTGCAAAAAGGATTTTGATATAAGCACATTAACCATTTGTATGAGAATGGCACGTTGGAAAATCTATTCTGCCCTATAAACAAGCAAATGACTCTTCCAGTCATGCCGGGAGCAACTGAGCCACATAGACCAGGAACATCCCAGATTCAATCCCAGTTTCTGTTAAGATAGCTGTTCTCATCTGGCCAGCACGCTACAATTTGCTCCAAAATTCCTAGGTTGGATGGGAAGCGGGAATGAAATTAGCCGGGGTTCGTGCTTTTCATTGCCAGCCAATGGCCTTTGCTGAAATTGCGCATATATGGGCGTCAGGTGAGGAGTGAGTCAAACCCGACTGTGATGTCACCTCCATGCCCAAATAACCTGCTGACATTCATTGTCAAAGTTGAATAATAACCATTTGCGTGAGGTACCAGAGTAGATTCCACACCAGCGGAGCTGGATCCCAGTAGGAGTTAATGATGCCTTCCGGAGAGAAGGAATGATAACTGATGACAGAATGAAGTGAGCAAATAGAATCATGTTTTAATATTGAACTGACTCCAGAAAATGAATAACCGGTTGGATTACAAGCATGGATCATCTCCCATCAGTTTCTAATTATGGTAAACAGATTAAAATTCCATAAGCGTATAAAGTCTACAGTATCTACAGTAATGGACAGAAAAAACAGACCGCAAACACTGTGGTTACCAGAAACCTTCACGTCAACTTATAGAGCATCTCTGCTGTGATTGCCACAGCCATGGATACAAGATTTTTTAAAATATAATTACACAGGGAATCAAGTTGACAGCAAAAGGTTATACATTCTGCAATACATTTGAAACAAATTGCAGACATGTCATTCATCAACGATAAGCAAATGTCAAGTGGAATTCACTCTTTGTACTTGTATCTTTTGGCTCCATTGTAGATAGAATGACACGGCCAACTGTAGCAGCTTCCTTATCCCATTCGTGTTGACAAACCACTATCAGATATTATTTATTTTAGGGTATGGTTCGGGGTATAGCTGTAGAACAGAAGCTGATTACAATTAAATCATCCTACCCAGAATATAGGAACGTAGGAACAGGAGCAGCCCATTCAGCCCCTCGAGCCTGTACCATCATTCAATTAGATCATGGCTGATCTGTCTCTTAACTCCATTTACCCACCTTGGTTCCATATCCCTTAATACCCATGACTAACAAAAATCTATCAATCTCAGTTTTGACATTTTCAATCGACTCAGCCTCAACAGGGACAGATAGTTCCAGATTTCCACTACCGTTTGTGTCAAGAAATGCTTCCTGACATCACCCCTAAATGGCCTAGCTCTAATTTTAAGGTTATGCCTCCTTGTTCTGGACTCCCCAACCAGAGAAAACAGTTTCTCTTTATCTACCCTATCTATTCAATCATCAGCAAAGTGATGGAAGGTGTCGTCGACAGTGCTATCAAGCGGCACTTACTCACCAATAACCTGCTCACCGATGCTCAATTTGGGTTCCGCCAGGACCACTTGGCTCCAGACCTCATTATAGCCTTGGTTCAAACATGGACAAAAGAGCTGAATTGCAGAGGTGAGGTGAGAGTGACTGCCCTTGACATCAAGGCAGCATTTGACTGAGTGTGGCACCAAGGAGCCCTAGTAAAATTGAAGTCAATGGGAATCAGGGGGAAAACTCTCCAGTGGCTGGAGTCATACCTAGCACAAAGGAAGATTGTAGTGGTTGTTGGAGGCCAATCATCTCAGCCCCAGGACATTGCTGCAGGAGTTCCTCAGGGCAGTGTCCAAGGCCCAACCATCTTCAGCTGCTTCATCAATGACCTTCCCTTCATCATAAGGTCAGAAATGGGGATGTTCGCTGATGATTGCACAGTGTTCAGTTCCATTCGCAACCCCTCAGATAATGAAGCAGTCCGTGCCCGCATGCAGCAAGACTTGGACAACATCCAGGCTTGGGCTGATAAGTGGCAAGTAACATTCGCGCCAGACAAGTGACAGGCAATGACTATCTCCAACAAGAGAGAGTCTAACCACCTCCCCTTGACATTCAATGGCATTACCATCGCCGAATCCCCCACCATCAACATCCTGGGGGTCACCATTGACCAGAAACTTAACTGGACCAGCCATATAAATACTGTGGCTACGAAAGCAGGTCAGAGGCTGGGTATTCTGCGGCGAGTGACTCACCTCCTGACTCCCCAAAGTCTTTCCACCATCTACAAGGCACAAGTCAGGAGTGTGATGGAATATTCTCCACTTGCCTGGATGAGTGCAGCTCCAACAACACTCAAGAAGCTCGACACCATCCAGGACAAAGCAGCCCGCTTGATTGGCACTCCATCCACCACCCTAAACATTCACTCCCTTCACCACCGGCGCACTGTGGCTACAGTGTGTACCATCCACAGGATGCACTGCAGCAACTCACCAAAGCTTCTTCGACAGCACCTCCCAAACCCGCGACCTCTACCACCTAGAAGGACAAGGGCAGCAGGCACATGGGAACAACACCACCTGCACGTTCCCCTCCAAGTCACACACCATCCCGACTTGGAAATATATTACCGTTCCTTCATCATCGCAGGGTCAAAATCCTGGAACTCCCTTCCTAACAGCACTGTGAGAGAACCTTCACCACACAGACTGCAGCGGTTCAAGAAGGTGGCTCACCACCACCTTCTCGAGGGCAATTAGGGATGGGCAATAAATGCTGGCCTCGCCAGCGACGCCCACATCCCATGAATGAAAAAAAAACTCCTTTAATCATCTTAAACACCTGAATTAGATAACCCCTTAATCATGTATACTCAAGGGAATACAAGCCTAGCCTATGCAACCTGTCCACATAATTTAACCCTTTTAGCCCCGGTATCATTCTGGTGAATCTGCGCTGCAGTCCCTCCATTGCCAGTATATCCCTCCTGAGTTATGGTGCCCAGAACTGAACGCAGTACTCTAAATGGGGTCTAACCAGAGCTTTATATAACTCTTACATTATTTCCACCCCTTTTATGTTTGAGGAAAGAGCAGGAAGAAAATCTCGCCTGGGTTGAAAAGTGGGAAGTCACAGATTGAATTTCTCTACACTGCAGAAGCACATGTTTTGAGTAAACTTATCTTTTCATTGTTCCAGTTTTTTCCCACTCTTTCCTGAAGGCACTGAATTCTGCTAAGGTATAGGGGTCAGCTGCCCTCTGGTACCTCAACTAGCTGAGCCGTTTTCCAAAGCATTAAGTCATTGTAGGAAGGATTACTTATTTTCAAATAAGTTCCTCTTTCGTATCCATTAGGAGATTAATCATCGTGCTATAATTTTAGTTTCTATCCAAGGCACTTATTTTAGTCTGCATTACAACATGGCTAATAAAAAATTCAAATTGTCTTCCCAAGCAATAAATCTTTACAGTCTTTTTATTTCACAGTGTGCCTGCTAAATATCCTTATATTTAAATTAAACTGAGAAAAAATATATCTGAGATAAGGAAAGGGGATCTTATCTTTCACCTAAAGTCTAATGCAAATTCATAGCTCTTTCATTTAGTGCACTAAGGAATTTTTTTCTTATCTCAAACGTTAACCATACAGCCGACATGAAAATTCAGTTCTTAAACTCCAACTACAGTTGTGACACCATAACAATCTCACACTGGCTCATCCAATCTTAAAATGTATACAACAAAATTCCTTACAAATTGTAAACACTGGGTTGACTTCAGACATGCAATCAAGGAATAATGAATGCTTGTACCAATTGACAGGCCTGACAAATTTTCCTTACCAAGAATATGACACAGATTTGATATGCACCAGAGACAAGTATCATTACGCACTATATCATCAGTGCCTGTCTCATTGCCGTCACAATCCTTGTCTAGTGCCTTGACAGTTAATCCTGCAACTGTTAACATAGCAATCACTGTGAGGTGTGAACAAAGGGGCAAACGAGCTGTGACGGGTTCAGAGGCGCCAAGTTAGAAAAATCTCTCCTTTAAAAAGATTTCCCGGCAACCTCCATCTTCATAAGTCACCAGAGGTTGGATACATTTTTTTGTTTTCTTTTCTTTCTTTCACCATCATTTTTTTTTCCTAAACTGTGCTCTTCAAGAATTTACATTATGGAGCTTATGTGTATTTTGATTACATGATGCCTGTGGGAGGAGTACATTGATACATGAAGGTTGCTTCAGTGCTAGAAAACCTGCGATGCTCCCAGTGCAAAAATAATGGTGATAAGAATACAATGCTGATTGTAACTTGTCATGAAAGAATATGGGACAGTTGTAGAATCTTTCATGAGTCCATGGTAAATAAACTAGAAAAGACACCATTGGCTAAGGATTGTTTAAAGGAATATAAGCTGGGCATCATTTACTATCTTTGTAACCTCCTCCAGCCCGACAACCGTCCAAGATCTTTGCACTCCTCCAATTCTGGCCTATTGTGCATCACCAATTTTCATCGCCATACCATTGGCGGCCGTGCCTTCAGTTGCCTAGGCCCTAAGCTCTGGAATTCCCTCACTAAATCTCTCCACCTCTCTCCTCCTTTAAGACGCTCCTTAAAATTTACCTCTTTGACCAAGCTTTTGCTTACCTGTCATAATATCTCCTTATGTGGCTCGACGTCAAATTGCATTTGATAACGTTCCTGTGAAGCGCCTTGGGACATTTTACTACATTAAAGGTGCTCTCTAAATGCAAGTTATTGTTGTTGTTGTTATGAATTTTCACTATGATATACCATAAACCACTTAACTCTATTTTTAAAAGTCTTTCTTATATATTCTGTTTTTTGGTTTTGTTTATTTGCGTGAGCCTCCAGGTCTATTTAAAGCTGAACCCATTCTGTAATATCAACCACCGCATCACAGAAAGAAGCACTTCCTGTGAACTCAGGAAGTAGAAAGTGTTTGTGCAGGGGATGAGGGTCAGAATGTGTTGTCAGTGGTTCTCAATACTTGTTATGAAATCAGTCCAATGTACGGTCAAATTATGGTCTATGCCGATGTTTATGCTTCATACGAGCCTCCTCCCTTTCTACTTCATCTCACCCTATCAGCATATCCTTCTATTCCTTTCTCCCTCATGTGTTTATTTAGCTTCCCCTTAAATGCATCTATGTTAATCGCCTCAACTATTCGTAATGGTAGAGAGTTCCACATTCTAACCACTCTCTGGGTAAAGAAGTTACTAAGATATTAGCACCCCTTAGTATCCTATGGTGTCATTTCAAAGTCCTTATTCCCTGCTCATATTTCCCTCTGTCCAAGTCCAATTTTTATCGTAACAAAAAAAGTCACCTTCCCCATAGCCAAGCTGAAAGTACGAAACTCATGGGTTGTTTCAGGCATGTCTTTCATAATAAGGTAATGGAGTTATTATGAATATTTAGCTCCACACCTCCTTACAAAAACAAAAAATTAGAATACTTTGCCAAAATGTTATCTTGCCACCTCAGTTTCATACAGCAGGCCATAAGTATAAGGCTACAACCATAAATCTCCTGAATATGGCAGATTTACCACAACAGTTGGGGACGGAGTAAGTGCAGTCATGGTGGTATCATACCACGTGATAAATTCTGTGTCACACCACAATGTGATAACATCTTTTTTGTCCAATAGAACTTGTGGAGACACTGATTGTATGAATTCCCTTTATTCTATGAAAGTGAAAGTTCTTTCAAACTTAATGCAGCTTTAAATTAATTCCAGAACGGTTTCATCCAGCATGACAGCCATTAAGCAACAATTGAAGCATATGTATTATAACTCTCGCAGGCAGCGAAAGTATTGTTCACTGCATTAGAATGAAGCTAACTTGCGGCCTTCTCAGTTTAGCTCAGTGGTAATGATTCACCTCTGAGTCAACAGGGTTTGGCTTCAAGGCTCATTCCAGGGATTTATGAACATAGCCTAGGCTGTCACTTCAGCACAGCACTTAGGGAGGGCTGTATTGTCGGAAGTGCCATCTTTCAGATGAGACTTTAAACCGAGGCCCTTTCTGCCTGTTCAGTTGAAAGTAACAGATCCCTTTGCATGATTTGAAGAGAAGCAGGGAGTTCTCCTGGTCAACACTTATCCCTCAATTAACACCACCAAAACAGATCAATTGGTAGTTTATTTCATTGCTGTTTGTGGGACTTTGCGTTGTGGAAGTTGGCTGCCACTTTTGCTTATAAAACAACAGTGATTACACTTCGAAAAGTACTTCATTGGCTGTGAAATGCTTTGGGACACCCTGAGGGCATGAAAGGCTCCATATGAATTCAGGTTTGTTCCTTATTTCCTTAACAGCTGAGTTAATGAAAATGTTAAAATGGCGGCAGGTGGGAGCTCGCAGGGACTGCAGCAGGAAGGGCCCGACCGCCATTTTAACCACCTGCCCACCCATTGAGTCATTGAATACATTCAAGGCTGAGTTAGACAAATTTTTGATCAGCAAGGGAGTCAAAGGATATGGGGAAAGGGAGGGAAGGTGGAGGTGAGGTAAAAATCAGATCAGCCATGATCTCATTAAATGGCGGAGCAGGCTAGAGGGGCTGAATGGCCTACTCCTGCTTCTATCTCTTATGGTCTTATGGTCATTCCCGCTGGTCGGGCAGGATTAAAATCAGGCCTTAGGATATCCAAAGGAATAAAAATGGCAAGGCCACACGTGATCACAAGATAATTATGGATTAGGAAGCCCATTTGGACTCTGTTGGTTCATCCAGCCAGAAATCCCTTAAGCTCTCCATTGCAGGATCCAAATGCTTCATAAATGATTCTCGGGGTTTTGCTTCCACTATCCTGTTACATAGAATTACACAGAATTTACAGTACAGAAACAAGCCATTCGGCCCAACAGGTCCATGCCGAAGTTTATGCTCCCCACGAACTTCCTCCCATCCTACTGCATCTAACCCTATCAGCATATCCTTCTATTCCTTTCTCTCTCATGTGTTTATCTAGCTTCCCCTTAAATGCATCTATGCTATCTGCTTCAACTTCTCCTTGCGGTAGCACATTCCACATTCTAGCCACCTCTCTAGAAATTCATTCCAAGTATTGATCACTCTTTGTGTGAAGAACTTCAAAATATCAGTCCTAAATTTGTCTTGAATGAAGACAAATTTGCTTCAGCACAAGAAACACAGACGCAGAAGTTCCCAAACCGGCGACCTCCAGCACCTAGAAGGACGGACAAGGGCAACAGGTGCATGGGAACGCCAAGGGAATGATTTTAGCATGGCGGCGGGAACTCAGCGGGAGGGTAATTAGTCTCATGGGAAACCATACTGTGAACCGGAGTATTTAAAGGGCCAGTGCAAAAATGGATTTTGAAAGAGAAAGGAGGAGCAACGCAAATGGAGCAGCATAGAGCCAAGGCGCCTCAGTTCAGCGACTCTTCCCATGAGGTGCTACTGACTGGTGTGAGAAGCAGGAGGAATGTCCTGTACCCGGCTGACAGGAGAAAGTGCTCTGCTTTTGCCACTAAGAAGGCGTGGCTGGAGGTGGCAGAGGAGATTCAGCAGCAGGAGCATGGTGCCCAGGTCATGAACTCAATGCAGGAAGCAGTTTAATGGCTTAACCAGGTCAGGAAAAGTGAGTACATCCTGTGAAAGGAAATCCCCCACCCCCCTCCTCCGCTCTCTTTCACACTGTGTTGGCACTCCATCACATCACTCCTCCCACCCACATAAGTTTCAGCATCAACTGACCTTCACTTTCTATGCACTTCCTCACCTCCTCATTTACGCACCGACCACTGCCACTCACCCCAATCCTGATGCAATGTGATCCATCTGTCTGAAAGCCACCCTCTGATGCATCTGTTTCATTGTCAGCCTCTCCCAAAGCAATGCATCCATCGGTCACCTTCAGTCACTCACAGGTCTGTTCTTTCTCCCCCTGTAAGAGAAGAGAATGCAATTTGCACGGGAGAGGAATAGAACTGGAGGTGGAGCACCATAAATAGTCCAGTTGACACATGCAGTGGAGGAGGCGATGGACATCAGTCAGAAGGTTGCATGCCTGGCCATTGGAGATGAAGAGACTGGCAACCAGCAGATGGCTGGTGACAGAACTTTTACATCCTTCACACATATGATGAATTGATGTTATCAATGATTGACCTGTTCCACACCTCAGTAAAGTCATTGGAAAGATTGTCACTTCTCCGATGAATAATTAATATTGGTTTATGTTGTCTTCCAGGACCTTCATGGATTCAAGATGAAGCAGCTGCTATGGAAGAAGGCGATTCCTCAGTGGAGCACAGTGACATGACATCCAGCCATGCACCAGCGCAGATACTGTCGCCTCGGTGAGTCCTGTTAGGCAGATAGTTGGGTTGTCACTTGGTGATTCACCACTCAGAAGTGAGCACGAGCATACACTGGTGCAGTGGCAGCTGTGGAGAGTCCGCCTCGGGGGGTGCACTCCTCTCCAAGTTCTGCTCAGCTAGACACAGATGCTGAACCCCAGGGCCATCGTTGAGAATGAGAATGATTGAGGTACAGCTCCATCTTTGTGAGGTAATCAAAAGGTGTCACGCAGACTCTCCACAATAGCGGAGAGGATGGAGAAGCCCAACTCCATCGCTAGTGGATTGATGACGCAGGTAACTGCGAGAATATCTGCAATGGAAAGAATGATATCTTCCATTGAGCTTCAAGCACTGCTCTCTAATCTGTCCATGCAGGCCATGTCAACGGCTGTGCGGACTCTGGACGCCAACATGTCGGCCGCCTTAAAAAGGCAGCCAGAAAATGTAGCTATAGCCTTAGAACATGGCACATCTGCACACCAGCCTGCTGGCCAGCAGAGTGGTGTGAGTGATGTTGCGTTGGCCCTGGAGAGGGTTGATGGCGAAAGGGAACATGGAAATGGGGACTCCACTCAAAATGCTCCCACCTCTCATCCGTTGCCCCCTCCTCAACCAGTACCCACAGTACTGCCTCCTCTCCCGATGGCCACATTTGCCCCTGCACAGGTGCAGGTGGAGCAGTCTTTGCCGGGGCCCCCACGAGCTCCAAAACCCACATGGTGTAGGCCAAGAGCATCTCAGAAGTCAGGGCAGGGATCTGAGCAACCTGCCACTACCTCTACTGAAACCATAGGGGATGTACCCCGTAGAAGCAGCAGGAAGAGGAAGGCGAAGGCATTGTAATTCACCAAGGGTTTGCACAAGGGGTCTGATGCAAAGTCATGTTGTTAATTTATATTTTTGTTTTCTTTATATCACATTAAATGTTATAATTCTCACCACCACTGCCATGTCTTGCCCATTCTTGAGTCCCTTTTGTGAATTCGCCCTTTCATGTGCCTCGTGTGCAATGGGTGTATGTGTGGTTGAAGGACTGGTTTGTGCAAATGGAGGGGAGGGGTTGCTGGTGGTGGTGGTGGTTGTTCCAGGCGGCCTGAGTAATTCAAAGTCTTCAATTTGCAGATCCCATTATGAGACCATGTTGGTCACGAAGGATTCCCTGGCATCATAAGCAGCTATGTTCAACGGTGCTCTGGCAATGGGTTCCCCATTTTCATTTTGCTCCTTCTTATCTTCCTTGTCCCTGTCCTCGTCACCCTCCGCCTCCGCCTCCTCCTCCTCATCCTCTTCTTCAATTTTGCCGGCAGATGAGGATACTTCATGAGTGCATTCTACCTCCTCCACCTGTAATCCTTTCTGCTGAGCTACGTTTTGCAGGACGCAGCACATGACAATCATTCTGCACACCCTCGCTGGCGAGTACTGAAGGATTTCCCCAGATCTATCCAGGCACCATGATGGAGCGTGCAGATGTCTGCGAACACCTGCCAACTCAATCTGAGCTTGCATATGCACTGCTCCTCAGAGAGGACCAGGAAGCTCAGCCTCTCTCTGTAGACCCTTTCACATGGGTAGTGCCTCCTGCGACCTCCTCAGATGTATCGTGGAACAGATCCATTGCGCCCCCCTCACCCCCATCCTGATGTTGTCAGTTTGAGTGGCTCCAAAATGTAGGTAAATTTGTGTGAACTCAAGAATTCTCAGTCTTAACAAAGAAATCTCAGTCTAAGCACAAAGCACTCCCAGCCAAAAGTTTGTCTGAGAGAACTGATTGCCCTGCTGCAAAAACTCACCATTTATTCACATGTGTCAATCGTTGGTTTAAAGGGCCAAATGAGCTTTGGCTGTAACTCGCCTCCGTTTCTATGGCGTGTTTCAGAAGCCACGGGAGACATGTTCAGGAGTAGTTAAATTCAATTCTGTTGCAGAATCCACAAATTCTTTTAAGTACCTAAATTGACCCTTCAAATATCGTCCCGCCGGCTTTAAGTGCTGGCGAGACTTCTGGGTTTCTGTGGCGCGCGCATCCAAACACACCTGGGTCAAACCCGGAAGTGGGCATTACCCCCACCACCCCCCTCAAGTTCCCCTCCAAGTCACACACCTTCCCGACTTGGACATATGTTCCTTCATTGTCGCTGGAATAAAATCCTGGAATCCCCCTACCTAACAGCACTGTAAGAGTACCTTCATTACAAGGACTGCAGTGGTTCAAGAAGAAGGCCCACCTCCACCTTCTCATGGACAACTAGGGATAGGCAATAATTGATGACTTTGACAGTGATTCCTACATCTTGAGAATGAATCAACAAAAAATGTCCTCCTTCTGTGCTGTAAACCTCTATGATTCAAATAGAAATATTTTAAATTAAATAGAAAAGAGGCAACTATTTAGAATTTGTGTGTGTTGTCAAGGTACAAGTTATTCCCCATGCCCTCTGTATTATCTTTCCAACCTGATTTGCTTCCATAAAATAAAGGGTATTTTGTGTTGTTTTATCTTGTTTTTATATCTTCGCATGAATGTCAAATTTCATTGTGTTTCTTTCAGTAAAAGAATGGTTGAATGATTTAAATGTCAGCCATCAACGAAGCAGGAATGAAAGTTTAGATGGCTCAGCGCCAAAGATTAATGTTTGCAGTTATTTGCAGAAAAGGTTAAAATTGGGAGAGATATAGCACAAAAATATTGCACCTCAGTTTTTGCAGATTATACTGCAAATCTGGGTACTGGTGTCACTGAATGTGTCAGAATCTAAGGCAGTTCTAATCAATTCACAAAATCGGGATTGTGGCACTATTTAAATATACCTATCCATTTTTAAAAAAAAAACACAGTACCATATATACAATTTTAACAATTTCTTGTCTTTGTTTCCTTACATTCATATGCAGTACCATATTCATGGCATGTCCATGGTGCATACTTCTGCAGCAAAAGGTTCAAGTTTTAGCTAATTCAGTGTTTGGAAATATACCCTAGATAGTAAAAGCCTCAAAGAATTGGAGGGACAGAGTGTTCAAGGGGTGAAGATGCACAGATCTTTAAAAACAGGATTGCAGATGGTAAAAATCGTAGCCCGCGGGATGGGTGTAGGACATAAGCGGGTGAGACCCATGGGTGACTTTAACTGCACACCCTCCGGTTTCCGCCAAACGGGCAGGGTTAAAATTGCCCCAGATATTTCAGAGGGAATTAGATTAAACAAGCAAAATATTAAGGGTACAGGGAAATGGGATTAAAATAGATAGCTCCACTGTGGAGCCAGCAGTGGCACAGTCATGATGAGGTGAACGGCCTCCTTGTTTGCTTAACTTTCCATGATTCCAGGATAAGATTGACGAATAAGCAAAATAACTGAAACAAAGGGTTTTACTTTTCCTTGATAACTTAAAATTGTGCGGATAAAAACATAGATAGAACTTATGGATGCCAAATTCATTAATAAATAATAGCATAACTTTACTGATTATTTTGTTTCATTTCAAGGATTTCCCATCTCTGCATTATTGGAGAATAAAGCCCTTTGATTGTTTTACAAGATGTACAACAACAGCAACAACAACTTGCATTTATAGAGCACCTTCAACGTAATAAAACGTCCCAAGGCGCATCACAGGAGCTTTATCAAGCAAGATATGACATTGAGCCACATAAGGAGATATTAAGACAGGTGACCAAAAGCTTGGTCAAAGAGGTAGGTTTTAAGGAGCGTCTTAGGTGGCGAGGCAGTGAGGTTTAGGGAGGAAATTCCAGAGCTTAGGGCCTGGGTAGCTGAAGGCATGGCTGCCAGTGGTGGAGCGATTAAAATCGAGACTGCTCAAGAGGCATGATTTGGAGGTGCGCAGAGATCTCGGAGAGTTGTAGGACTGGAGGAGATTACAGAGATAGGGAGGGGCGAGGCCATGGAGGAATTTGAAATAAAGGATGGGAATTTTAAAATTGAGGCATTCCCGGACGGGGAGCCAAAGTAGGTCAGGAGCACAGGGGGAATGGATGAATGGGACTTTGTGCAAGTTTTGGATGAGCTCAAGCTTACGGAGGGTGGAAGATGGGAGGCTGAGAGAATTGGAATAGTCAAGCCTAGAGGTAACAAAGGCATGGATGAGGGTTTCAGCAGCAAATGAGCTGAGGCGGGGCAGAGACGGGCAATGTTACAGATGGTCTTGGTGATGGAGCAGATATGTGGTCGAAAGCTCATCTCATGGTCAGATAGTTTGCCAAGGTTTTGAACGGTCTGGTTCAGCCTCAGACAGTGGCCAGGGAGAGGGATGGAGTCAGTGGCTAAGGCTCGGAGTCTGTGGTGGGGACCGAAGACAATGGCTCCTTACATTTACAACAACAGCAGCATACATTTATATAACACCTTTAATGTAGGAAAATGTCCCAAGGCATTTCACAGAAACGTAATCAGACCAAAGAAGAAGCTTTTAGGAGAGGTGTTTAAAAGCTTGGCCAAAGAGATACCAAAAATTGTGGCCTAGAAATTGGATCCCGCCCTGGTTGAGGTGTGACCCAGGTGCAGCACACACCTAATGAGGCCGGCAGCAGGACCACGGCAAATAGGTCCGTTGGCCGTATTAGGATAGTACTGGTGAGCGCCAGCCACAGCCCCAGAGGCAACTCTCCAGTTGTGGGGAGGGAGCAAGAATGGCCTGAGTCCGGGAGGAAAGCGAGGGGTGAGGGGCGAGGGGGGAGGCAATCGGGAGGGGGTGGCGAGTGATGGCTGGCAGTAGCCTACTGTTTTAATGTGTAGCTGGGAGGATGACTCCTGCTTCTTCTGGGTCCTCATTAAGGTAAATATTAATTTAAAACTTACTTTTTTTGGTGGCAGCCTCTAGTGGTCCCTTTAAGGACCGTTGGTTAGGCCACAAGTAGACCTGTTCATCCTCAGCAGAGCAGGCCTAACAACTGCTGCATTCAGGGCAAACCAATTTCTGGTCTGGGTCCTAAAACAGGCGTTAGGCTCCTTATTAGCAATTTCAAAGGGCCTAACGCCTGTTTTAGTTGGGCGCCAGGGATGCCTCTACAGTGGCTGAACCAATATGGCGTCGGACTTGTTTCCAGCGGTGTTTGGGTGCAGGAGGTTGACCTCCTAAATCGGGCACTGAGGTCGAATTTCATCCCCTGTATCTTTCAGGTTAACCTTTAGGTATATGAACTTTAACTTTACTGGCCACAAGACCAGAGATTAAATCCCGTTATGTTTTATTGAACTAGAGAGGCATGTTCTGGAAACTCAGTCATCACATTCACATCTGCATCCATATAAATTTAAGTTATAAATTAAGGTCTCCTTTGAACAGAGAAGGTTAATGGGAGATTTTATACAGCTGTTCAAAATCATCAACGGTTTTGATAGAGTAAATAGAGAGAAACTGTTTCCAGTGGCAGTAGGGTCGGCAACCAAAGGATACAGATTTAAAGTGATCGGCAAAAGAGCCTTTCCAGATAAATATATCGTCTCTGGTTCATCTTTGAACCAGTTCTGGTATCATCCTTGTGAGTCTTTTTTGCACCCTCTCCAATGCCTCGTTTTCCTTTCTGTAATATGGAACTGTTCACAATACTACAAGTGTGGTCTAACCAAGGTTCTATACAAGTTTAACAACTTCTTTCCTTTTCAATTCTATCCCTCTAGAAATGAACCCTAGTGCTTGATTTGTCTTTTTTAATGGCCTTATTAACCTGCCTCGTTACTTTTTGTGATTTGTATATTTGTACCCCTAGATCCCTTTGCTCCTCTACGCCATGTAGACTCTTATTATCCAAGCAGTATGTGGCCTCCTTATTCTTCCTACCAAAGTGCACCACCTCACACATATCTATATACTTGAATGGAAAATATTCACAGGGCAATGGAGAAAGAGCAGGGGGAGTGGGACTAATTGGCTAGCTCTTTCAAAGTCGGCACAGGCCCGATGGGCCGAATGGCCTGATCCTGTGCTGTACCATAATATACTATGATGATAAAGCACAAGATGACATGAAAAAAACCCAAATCAGCACATCATCAAAACTGACTAAAGCTGTTTGGCACTCCAGCCGGTCTGTAATGAAACGAGAGAGAATGAGCCAAAAACCCATGAGGGGTCCACTGTAAGTGTTTTGGCATTATTTCCAGCGCTTCTTATGAACTCCAGCCAAAGGTACAGCTCAAGTTCACCGGAAGACCCACAGAATTTTGGCCCATGTATCTTCGACAATTAAAAATCAGTTATTATCATACATAACTTGTACTACGTCAAGTACATGCTGCAACCTGGAGAAATTAATTTTATTTTAGTATTGGATAAAACCCAGTTAATTCTGTGTTTCAGGTTCTATAAACTATATTACGTATCAGTTACTTTTACTGCAATCATTGACACTGAATACTGCCATTATGATTCAGGCTCACTCTAAATACCTTGCCTTGTGCCCAACGTAAAGTCCACTTCAATAACTAGACCCTTGCTTCTTATGAATCAAAACAAGACCTTATGCACAAAGTAATTTGGGACAGCAAGCTGCAGGGCAAACTGTGAACCCATTTTGCCATTACGGTATGCACTGTAAACGGTATGGGACATCACTATATATTCCTGATCTCTTCAACTGATAGACAATCAACACTCTGACAAAACAGCATATCACAGGCTAAAACTGCAATTAAGTTTATTAAGAAATAAGATCAACAGCAAATTGGCTAGTTTACAAAACTTGACTTAACTGGCAGTGTCTCTCTCAAAACAATAAACATCTTGAAGCTCTCATAACTTTCAACAGTAACTTTTGTGACTTGCATCCTTGATGAAATTCCTTCACATAAGAAAGGCAAGTCATGGTGCCTTCCGAAAATATGTAACGGTACAGCCAGAAGAGAACTGGTGAGCTTGCAAAAGCATGCTATACTTATATCCTGCTTCTGGCTATCCAATTGTCAATGAAAATAGATTTCAAAAGTACCTGGAAGTCCCCACCCCCCTGAGAAACCTGTCTGCAACCATTAATGCAATTCCAGAATGAAGCAGAGCTGCAAGCTTGGTCAGCAAAAGCTTCTGTTCAGACAGAACTCACAGCTCCAGTACATTTGTGGGCCTGGTGCCATAGCAAATTAAATAGACTATAAATATGGGAAGATCTCAACCCAGTAATCAATATTAATTGTTTCTATTACATCAGTGGGCTATAAGTCTTCTTATACTTGCTGAGACGTAGGACAAGAGAGCTTCCATTCCAGATAACTGGTCCCAGTCTTGAATATTCTTTCAAATGTAATTAAAGGCATCACCCACAGCAAGCAATGGCCAATTTAAAGTGGCCACAACACAAGAACAGCAATGTTGAGGGAACACCATCATTTCTAAATTCCCTTCCAAGTTACACACCATCCTAACGTGAACATGCTATCCAAGAAGGAGGAGATAGTCAGTTTGGTTGACAGATCTACTCACAACTCCCTGAACAGGGAAAGGGTTGAAGGCACAGCAGTCCCACTTGCTGGGAACAAAGAAAAAAAAGGCAAAGGAAACACTTGGGTCAATCACTTGGAATACTGTGTACAGTTCTGGTCACCCTATTATAGAAAGGATATTATTAAACTAGAAAGAGTGCAGAAAAGATTTACTAGGATGCTACCGGGACTTGATGGTTTGACTTATAGGGAGAGGTTAGATAGACTGAGACTTTTTTCCCTGGAGAGTAGGAGGTTAAAGGGGTGATCTTATAGAAGTCTATAAAATAATGAGGGGCATAGATAAGGTAGATAGTCAAAAATTTTTCCGAAAGGTAGGGGAGTCTATAACAAGGGGGCATATATTTAAGGTGAGAGGGGAGAGATACAAAAGGGTCCAGAGGGGCAATTTTTTCACTCAAAGGGTGGTGAGTGTCTGGAACGAGCTGCCAGAGGCAGTAGTAGAGGCGGGTACAATTTTGTCTTTTAAAAAGCATTTGGACAGTTACATGGGTAAGATGGTATAGAGGGATATGGGCCAAGTGCAGGCAATTGGGACTAGCTTAGTGGTATAAACTGGGCAACATGGACATGTTGGGCCGAAGGGCCTGTTTCCATGTTGTAACTTCTATGATTCTATGATTCTATAATCAGACTTTAAACAAGAGATGCAGGTCTGTGCCTGGAGGTGGAAGCTTAGATGTAAGAGGTCAGTTTTTGACAGCTACAAATTGTCTAGAAAGATAGCTAATGCTTAGGTGTCAGCCTTAGCTCAGTGGTAGTACTTTCACCTCTGAGTCAGAAGGTTGTGGGTCCCACTCCAGAGACTTCAGCACATAATCCAGCTGGCACTTCAGTGTAGTTCAGTTCAGTGCCCTCTCAGATGGATGTAAAATATTCCACGGCACTATTCGAACAAGAGCAGAGGAGATCTCCTCAGTGTATGGGCCAACGTTTATCCCTCAATGAACAGCTAAATGCAGATGATCTGGTCATTTATCTCATTGCTGTTTGTGGGACCTTGCCGTGTGCAAATTGGCTGCCGTGTTTCCTTCATTACAACAGTGACTACACTTCAAAAGTACTTCATTGGCTGAAACATCCTGGGGCTGTGAAAGGCGCTATACAAACACAATTTCTTCCTTTTTTTTCTACACACAAGTATGTGAGCCCAAAAAAAGGGTAGGGTGCGTAGTTTATCATTTCTTCTACTTTTTCCAAGGAGAGAAGTGTGATTTAATGAAGGAAATAGGATCAACTATGTGTTCGCTTGTTGTTTGTAAAATAAAGCAGCTTAATTATTCAGGTCTCATCTCACTAAAGTGTTTCTCAGCCTGCCTACTGAAGATTGGGGAAGCGCATGTGAAGGCACATAAGAAAGACACAACATCCTGTTGAGATCACAATTCTTCCTCGTTCAGGAAATTACATGGCTGCGGGGGTGAGTGTGAGGGAGGGGTGGGTGGAGCTAGGTGGAGAGAAGAAGCGTTTAGCCACCATGGTCCGGCCATTATGGTGTCGGGCAGGCTTGATGGACCAGCTGGTCTTTTCCTGCCTGTCAATTTCATATGTTCGTATCAGGCTCCTACTGTTATGCCCTTGGGTTGCAAGATTGTATAATTTGATATTAGGCAGTATGGGCACACTCCTGAACATAAGATGCTGGGACCACTTAGAGGAGTGACTACCTCTGCTGTACCTAAGGGAATATTAATGTAGACCCAAAATTTGTAACAATGAATAAAGTCTCTCTCTTTCTCTCTCTCTCTTGCTCTCTCTCTGTGTTGTGACTGTAAATGGGTTTCAAGAAGATGAGTTTCAGCAGTCTTAGTCTAATTCATACTTTTAGTCTAAAACGTTCATAATTCAACCTTAATTGATACAATAATATTCTAAATTTGGTTAGTTTGGTCTTTGAAGCTTGCTGAAGATTGCCCCAAGTAATCTTCATTTGTAGTTTATGACAGCCAATTATCTCAATGTACTCTTATGTAACAAGACTCTTTATTTTAATTAATGCAAATAATTGGTACATTCTGTTGGGGTCAGACAGAACAACTTAGAAATTCATAATTATTATGAAATGTTTTGTTGCAAAAAAAGTTAATGTCACTAATTGATTGCGACTTTTATTCTTTTTTTTTAGTACTGTTCATCACCATGAGCTCTTTCCGTTTGAGATTCCCTTTGTATCATTATTGAGTGAAGGCACTGTTGCCCCCAAGGAAATGAAAGAACTGGTCAAACTGGACTGAGAAACTGGTCAATTAAGAACGATGTTATCAGACGCTGCAGCTAAATTACTCAGTAAGTAAATTAATGAATGCAGACATTTAAACACAATTAAAAATAATGTAACATTTTCCATCTTCATATGAACCACCTCATTTACAGTGAACTCAATTGTGGTAAATTAAGGCTTGAAGGGATACTACAAAAAGGAGGGTTTTGCATGTGTATGTGAGGGTGTTTTCTTTCCGTTCTAATTTTCCTCATTTGTTTCTCTCCTTAATCTGATGGGGGCTGACACTCCAGTGTGCTGGAGGGAGTGCTGCACACTGGAGTGTCAGCCTGGAGGTGCCGTCTTCCAGATGAGATGTTAAACCGAGGCTCCGTCTGCTGTCTCAGGTGGATGTAAAAGATCCCACGGCATTATTTTGAAGAAGAGAAGGAGAGTTCTCTCCGGTGTCCTGGCCAATATTTATCCTTCAACCAACATCACTAAGACAGAATATCTGGTCATTATCACATTGCTTTTTGTGGGACCTTGCTGTGCGCAAATTGGCTGCCACATTTCCTACGTTACAACAGTGGCTACACTTCAAAAAGTGCTTCATTGGCCGTAAAGCACCTTGGGACATCCTGAGGTCATGAAAGTCACTATATAAATGTAGTCCTAAGCCACACAGAGCAGAAGGTTCCAGGTTTGATTCTAGGTCCATGTTGAGTGAGTTGATCTGGATTGGTCTCAGGGATGCTACAGTCAGAAAATGTGGTTTCTGATTGTTGATTCTTGGACTGGAAACTGGAGACTTGACTGGAGATTCTTGAATGAAGATTCTTGTAATGTGCTTGTGCAATGCCCTCCATGATCATGCAGTCTTCCAACTCGCACTCTCTAGGCTCACATGCGAAAAATCATCACGTGTGCCAGGCTCTGAAGGGCACAGTGGACCTATACTCCAGTCAATGTCTTCAGGGGAAAGGTGAGGAAAACAAATTAATTCAACACCTACCTTATCAATGTATTTTTTAAAACTCAGAACTTAGCATGGTTAGAATGTGGAACTTGCTACCACATGGAGTAGTTGAAACGATTGGTATAGATGCCTTTAAGAGGAAACTAGATAAGTACATGAGGAAGAAAGGAATTGAAGGTTATGCAAACAGAGTTAGATGAAGTAGGTTGGGAGGAGGCTCGTATGGAGCATAAACACCGGCACAGACCAGTTGGGCCTAATGGCCTGTTTCTGCGCTGGAAATTCTGTGTAATTCAATGTTACAAAGTGGGCAGAATTGCTTATTTGTTACAAGTTAAAGTATTAGAAGTTAATGTTTTAATTTGTTGTACAATTATGTTGCTGTTAACCCCATTTCTCTTTCATATTTATACGTTTTCTTAATGCTTATGTTTGAAATATATAGTCGCTGAAATCCTTTCATGATGGAACTCCAATTGACGATTAAAGAGGAGGTACATTGTTTTAACAATTGCCTGCTACATTAAAGATTTGTCACCTAGTCAGGGATGGAGTGATGTGACTGGCTGATCGCCAACACTTGGTAAACTATTCCACCATAGCATATCTCCTGTAACATTAGTCCTAACCAATCAGCAGAAAAATCCATTTCAGAAGGAAGCACTGTCAAATGTGACAAAAACATCATCAACCTGCACTTTCAAGCCAAACAATCACGACCACATGTAAGATGTTAGATAGGCTGAAGTGTGTTGCAATCATAAGCCATGAGATTGAAGTTTGTATGCTTTATCGACATTACCTGAAACCGAAGAGCTTGTACATCATTAAAATGCACTCCAGTCTTTGTTATTTTTTACGCACAGATGGAGTATGTGGGAAAGGGAGTTTTATTGTTTGGAAAGTTGTGTTTTATTTGATGGATGGGGGGTGTGGGGAGTCCAAGGCGTCAATCTGGATATCAATGAACAACAGGCTCTTGCTGTCAAATCACTGTAGCATGTGATTGAAACCGAAGACTGCTAAACCTAGATCTGAATTGCAGTGATATGTTCAAGTAAACATTGTTAAGCCTTGTCACCTCCTGAAATAAATTAAGGGCTTCTCTAGTCATGTTCTAGTGGCCGCCTTTACTCAAATTAAACTTACTGCTTGTGTTAGTGTGAAATTTAACCTAAAGGGTGCTGGGAACCATTCAGGTAGCAGGATAACTAACCATGGACAGCATGTCCAAAGTAATATGCAAGTCACCACTGTTTTACTAATGAGGACATTTGCTATCAACTTAACACCATCACCACCATGGCAATGAAGAACCAATTTTGAACAGAACAAGGAGAGATATTGAAGGAAGGAGAATTATAGAATCATTGAATGATACAGCACAGAAGGAGGCCATTCAGCCCATCATGCCTGTGCCAGTTCTTTGAAAGTGCAGTCCAATTTAATTCCACACCCCAGCTTTTTCCCCACAATGCTGCAAATTTGTCCTCTTCAAGTACATGTTCAATTGATTTTTGAAATTTCCGATGGAATCTGCTTCCACCACCCTTTCAGGTAGTGCATTCCAGATCTTAACAACCCTCTGTGTGAAAAAATGTCTCCTCATTTCCCTCTAGTTCTTTTACCAATTATTTTAAATCTATGACCTTTGTTTACTGACCCACTTGCCAGAGGAAACAACTTCTCCCTACTTGCTCTATCAAAACCCTTCATAATTTTGAATATCTCTATTAGGTCTCCCCTTAACCTGCCACTGACTAGTGGGTAGTTTTAGGTGTAATGCCGCTGTTATAAGAGTTATATAATGGGTGCTAGTGCTACACAAGTGAGGCATGTTAAACACCTCTTCACTTCCTTCTAACAGGCTGCACTTTAATATAACCAGTTTCCTCCTAAATGCGGAGGAATATCCAATCTGTGCTGCCATCAGCCTGGGAAGCGGAGGGGGCTTGGTTCTGAGTCATTCAATCAGTTTCTATGCATGTAGATTTTTACTCTAGCTTTTGAGAGTCTGTTCAGAAACACTATAGGTGTTCCCTCCATACCAACCTGATGCTCAGTGTATCTTGGACACGTAGATGTGGCAGCAAATTGGTACTATAGCAGTTGCTCAATATTAATCTGTGCATGCCAGTACCTTTTTACTTCATGACAGTCTCTCTTTGTCAAGTGATAGACCAAGATCTGAAGCCATGGTTCTTGACTCTAGTACTGTAGGCCCTTAACTGCACAGGTGTGGTGTAATAGAGCACACACCACCTTCCGTATGATTAGAATGTACATTCAATGGGGTAGATTTTCAACTTGGCACACAGGCTTAAAACTGGCACTGAGGATGGGCCGCCTTTTATAGAAGCTTATCGTTGATTTCAACAGGCAGTTCCTGTAACAGGCGGCCAGTCCTCAAGGTCAGTTTTAAGCCCGGGCAGCAAGTTGATAATCTGCCTCAGCAGGTCAAAACAGCTAAAAGTTTCACAGTGCATCAGTAGGAGATCTGCAGGTTCTTTGCTTCATCCTGCACGGCACAGCATCACCTTGATCCCTCAGAAAGCAGCAGTAACAGATGGTGGAGATGCCCAACTATCAGGGTGCCCGGGGAAAAAAACAAGAGGAACTTGCAACATTGGTGAGAAGGTAAAACTGAAGGTCTCGGATCGAACGCCCATTAAACACTCTGCCTGATTTTCCTTCCTATTGATTTCATTGGAAAGGAGAATTGGGCAGGGTGTTTAATGGGTGCTCGATCCGCTAGTGGCTATTTTAAGTCCCCACTGAAGTTGAAAGTTCTCCCCAATGTCGTATAGCTACTGGGGAGAATTATTTATAGGTGTGACATATGACACCACTGTCACATACACTGTAATGATAAAGAGCATTAGCGTATATATATGAGGTTTTACTTTTGTCGATTTCTAGAGGTGCCGGGTGTTAGATGTGACGGCTCGCTAGTTGCACTCTTGCCTCTGAGTCAGAAGGTCCTGGGTTCAAGTCCCACTTCAGGGACTTGAGCATAAAATCTATGCTGACACTCCAGTGGAGTACTGAGGGAGGTGCTGTCTTTCAGATGAGATGTTAAATCAAGGCCCCATCCGACTTCTCAGATGGACATAAAAGATCCCATGGTACTATCAAGAAGAAGAGCAGGGGAGTTATGGGTTCAAAATCAATCTCTCAATCCAACACCTAAAAACAGATTATCTGGTCATTGCCACATTGCTGTTTGTGGGACCTTGCTGTGCGCAAATTGGCTGCTGCGTTTCCTATATTACAACAGTGACAAAACTTCAAAAAGGCACTTAATCGGCTGTTAAGCACTTTGGGCCATCCTGAGGTTGTGAAAGGCATCATTTAAATGCAAGTTCTTTCTTTCTTTTACGTATCAGACTAATATTTACTGTCCGTATGGTTCTCATACAAAAACGTAACTCACATATCAAATTCCACTCTCTGCTATTTTAACAAAATGTCAACACCTTTATTGAAGAAGCAGAGTGAGGAATTTAATATAAACATGTTAAGTGTTTGCATGATAACATCGTCAGCAATCATTTCTAAGCGAAATTGTTCTGAAAAACCTAATCTAGCCATGGACTGATGGGGACAAATTAAATGTTTTTAGAAAAGGAGTAAAAAGAACCATGAGAACCATGAGAAAGAACCACACAGAATCCAATTTCAACCTCTTGTTTCATGGACAATGCAATTTTTTTCTATTGATCAAAAAATATATCAGATCTGTATTAATAAAAGGCGTGTTCCACTCATGCATAAATCATACTATTTGAAATGAATACACAGTCTATTCACACATAAATCAGAGCATTTAAAAATAAATAAGTGTCCCCACTCACTCAAAATTCAGACTGTTTTTTGGAAAAAATGAATAATTGTCCTATTCACACATACCAGGTAAAACCCTTCGAAATGAATATTTGATTTGAATCTTCCTCTCTGTTCTCATAATTGGTTACCACCAATGTACCTCCTGGCTTATTTTCTGGAAATTAGCAGAATGAAATATTCAAATGACTGAGCAATTATGTTCTGAGGTCATTTGGGTAAGAAGCATAACGAAGAACTTCCATTGATATTACAATTTCCATTTCCTCAGGACATCTGAAGGCTTCCCAACCAATTAATTCCTTTCAAAGTGCAGTCACTGTGTTTATGTAGGCAAATGTGGCAGCCAATATGTGCACACTAAGATCGCACAAACAGCAATTAGATAAGTGTGCGGTTAATCTGCTTTTGATGGTATTGGTTGATGGATAAATGTTGACCAGGACACCAGACAACTCCCATGCTCTTCTTCAAACAGTGTTGTGGGACCCATTACATCCACCTGAACAGGCAGATGAAGCACATGTCACTCCGCTTTTTAAGAAAGGAGAGAGAGGGAAACCGGGGAATTATAGACCAGTTAGCCTAACATCTGTTGTGGGGAAAATGCTGGAGTCTATAATTAAGGATAGGGTGACTGAACACCTCGAGAATTTTCAGTTAATCAGAGAGAGCCAGCATGAATTTGTGAAAGGTAGGTCGTGCCTGACAAACCTGATTGAATTTTTTGAAGAGGTGACTAAAGTAGTGGTCAGGGGAATGTCAATGGATGTTATTTATATGGACTTCCAGAAGGCATTTGATAAGGTCCCATATAAGAGACTGTTAGCTAAGATAGAAGCCCATGGAATCGAGGGAAAAGTACGGACTCGGTTAGGAAGTTGACTGAGTGAAAGGCGACAGAGAGTAGGGATAATGGGTAGGTACTCACATTGGCAGGATGTGACTAGTGGAGTCCCATAGGGATCTGTCTTGTGGCCTCAATCATTCACAATATTTATTAACGACTTAGATGAAGGCATAGAAAGTCTCGTATCTAAGTTTGCCGATGAAACAAAGATTGGTGGCATTGTAAGCAGTGTAGATGAAAACATAAAATTACAAAGGGATATTCATAGATTAGGTGAATGGGCAAAACTGTGGCAAATGGAATTCAATGTAGACAAATGTGAGGTCATCCACTTTGGATCTAAAAAGGATAGAACAGGGTATTTTCTAAATGGTAAAATGTTAAAAACAGTGGATGTCCAAAGGGACTTAGGGGTTCAGGTACATAGATTATTGAAGTGTCATGAACAGGTGCAGAAAATAATCAATAAGGCTAATGGAATGATGGCCTTTATATCTAGAGGACTAGAGTACAAGGGGGCAGAAGTTATGCTGCAGCTATACAAAACCCTGGTTAGGCTGCACCTGGAGTACTGTGAGCAGTTCTGGGCACTGCACCTTCGGAAGGACATATTGGCCTTGGAGGGAGTGCAGTGTAGGTTTACTAGAATGATACCCGGACTTCAAGGGTTAAGTTACGAGGAGAGATGACACAAATTGGGGTTGTATTCTCTGGAGTTTCGAAGGTTAAGGGGTGATCTGATCGAAGTTTATAAGATATTAAGGGGAACAGATAGGGTGGATGGAGAGAAACTTTTTCTGCTGGTTGGGGATTCTAGGAGTAGGGGGTACAGTCTAAAAATTAGAGCCAGACCTTTCAGGAGTGAGATTAGAAAACATTTCTACACACAAAGGGTGGTAGAAGTTTGGAACTCTCTTCTGCAAACGGCAATTGATACTAGCTCAATTGCTAAATTTAAATGTGAGATAGATAGTTTTTTGGCAACCAAAGGTATTAAGGGATATGGGCCAAAGGCAGGTATATGGAGTTAGATCACAGATCAGCCATGATCTTATCAAATGGTGGAGTAGGCACGGGGGGCTGAATGGCCTACTCCTGTTCCTATGTTCCTATTTTCCTATGTTCAGTTTAGCATCTCATCTGAAAGATGCTAACAGTGCGGCACTCCCTTGATGCCCTGCACTGAAGCAGCAGCCCAGCATATGTGCTCAGGTCCTGGTGTGGGTCTTGAATCCATGATCTCATGTCTCAGAGGCATAGAGCTAGTCCATAGGCAAATGATAAGCATAAGCACTGCGATAATAGGAAAACTTCGAAGAGAGTTTGCCCAGCCATTGATGGAGGATCTTATCTGAGAAGCTACATCTTCTCTGGTGGGTTCATGAGGCACCTTCCCACATCACCATTGATTGTACCTTTTGGAACGATACTACTGGTCTTACTAGACTCGTCATTGAGGTACCGATGAAGAACACAGAACCAGTGATCTTGTGTGTTTTGAACCTGGTACCAGTCTGGAGTAAATATACAGAAGATCCTGAAAACAACAACAGCTTGCATTTATATAGCGCATTTAATGTAGTGAAACATCCCAAGGTGCTTCACAGGAGACAAAATTTGACACCGAGCCACATAAGGAGATATGAGGATCAAAAGCACGGTCAAAGAGGTAGGTTTTAAAGAGCGTGCAAATTGACATGACAGACCAGCAAATGTTTGTCTTCTGAAGATCTTATCAGGTGTACATTTGTTTAAGTCTATAACCTAAAAATTCTTGATGCTGGCAGTTGAATGTTTAGCACATTTGTATGTCATTCCTCTGCCTCTATTTAATGGAGACATTAATTGATTAAAAATAAATGAGTGGATGTTTATATTGAAATAGTGGATGAAGAAATCTCATCGGAATATTGTGTATTCGTCTGCTAACATCAGCAACAGTAATTTCTAGCCCGAGATATACATTGTATGAGTTTTGAAATTCTTTAATTTCACGAGGGTCAGTAAAGCATAATTTCGATTTCAAAATAGCTTACAAAGGCCGGGAAATTCTTCGGAGCTGTTCCTGATCCATTGTGGGAACTTCCCCTCCAATTTGTGAAACTAAGGTCATAGGAACAGGAGTATGCTATTCAGCCCCTCGAGTCTGTTCTGCCATTCAATTAGATCATGGCTGATCTGTATCTTAACTCCATCTACCCATTATGATTCTGTAACCCTTAAATCCCTTGCCTAACAAAAATCTATTGATCTCAGTTTTGAAATTTTTTAATTGACCCCCAGTCTCAACAGCTTTCTGGAGGAAAGAGTTTCAGATTTCCACTACCCTTTATGTGAAGAAATATTTCCTGACATCCACACTGAATGGTTGATTGATTCTGATTCAATGATCCGCTGATTCACTGATTCTATGATTGATTCTATGATTTTATGATTCAATGATTCAATGATTCTATGATTCTGATTGATTCTGATTTTATGATTGATTCTATGATTCAATGATTGATTCCATGATTCAATGATTGATTCTATGATTCAATGATTCTATGATTCTATCATTGATTCTATGATTCTGTGATTCAATGATACAATGATTCTATGATTTTATGATTCTATGATTTTATGATTGATTCTATGATTCAATGATTCAATGATTCTATGATTGATTCTGATTCTATGATTGAACTATTCTCTGATTCTATGATTGATCACATGATTCGATGATACAATGATTCAATGAATCAATTATTCTATGATTCAATGATTATATGATTGAATCTATGATTCTATGATTGATTCTATGATTCTATGATTCTACAACTTTATGTACTTCGGCAGATTTAATAGAGCACAGAAAAATGACCATGCAATTCAATGGCTCTTAAAGGGTCATTCCTTATGACACTTGATTGCTGCACAGTGAAATCAGTCAAAAATACAAGTAGCACATATGTCTAGCAGGTATCTGCAGATAACCTAGCCCTTTAAGGACGTTTTTTTGGTGGACTACATAAAATAGTGAATGCACATTCTCTTATAATAGTGTGGGGAATAATAGAAGGTGCATTGAGATGAGTGGCTGTTACCCAGAGATTTGCTAATTACACCAGTTAACACACCACAGTGGTTAACTGGAACCAATAACATTGCACTGTAACAGTCTAGCCAAAGTATAGACAGTCTCCTTAATTAATGTATTGCACTAGAAATAGATGCAATGAATTATTTAGATCATTAGCCTATTATATAATTGCAGCTCTTTCATGACATCTTGCAGCGAGACAACTAATTGTCATATTCTGAAATACCATTATTTTATATGTAACCTGGCCAGTGCTTCTTGTAAAAACAACCTTGAATATACCCCAGTAACTTTAAAGCATGCTTCCCAAATGGTTGACTTCTTTGAATGTGTCACAGCACTGCGCTGTCAAGAAGGAGCTCTCAGACGGTGCCCCGTGGCAATAGACTGTCTGCAGAGAACTAACAGCAAACTGAAGGCTCTTAAGATCTGAATTAACACTAAAAGGTTTAATTTCTTCTGTGTGCTGTTAGTTTACAGATTTGTGATAAATCCCGAAAACAATAACACAAAGTGCTGGATCCCCATCACAGCACTGTGCTGGCAGGGGAACTCTACCCTAAGTGCTGATCTACTTTTATTCCATCAGGTATCAAGGCTGCTGGAGCCTGGTCCACTTTGCCAATTTACCATTCTAATTGTCCCTCTTTAGTTCTTCTCAGACTCCCAGGGCTCGAATTTAGCAGGCCTGTGGGTTCCCAGCGGGTGGTCCTCCGGGAGCGTGGTCAACACGCTCGGCGAAATTAGTGGGTTGCCCCCGTGATCGTAGCAGGCAACACACTAATAGGAATCAATTACCTGCTCCTCCGGGCTCCGCGCTGCTGGTCTGCGCGTCGGGCGGGCTGCGCATGCGCAGTACGATCTGTCAGCTGGAGGCTCTCTAGTTAAAGGGGCAGTCCTCCACTGACAGATGCTGCAAACAATGGGACAAATTGCAGCATGGAGCAGCCCAGGGGGAAGGCTGCTCCCAGTTTAATGATGCCTCACCCCAGGTATCATCAGATGGGGTGAGGAGGAGGGGGAGGACACAGATCTTCCCCCCGGCGGGCGGGAGGAAGCGGCCTGCCTCTGCCACCAAGAAGGCCTGGCTCGAGGTGGCAGAGGGGGTCACCTGCGCCACCAACATATCGCCCACCTGCATACAGTGCAGGAGGCGCTGCAGTGACCGCAGTAGGTCAGCCACAGTGAGAACACGTAGTCTTTCCGCTACACTCCGTCTGCCACAACACCGCCCCCACCCCACATCTCCTTCGGCACCGCCAACACTACTCTGTCACATCACCCTTCATACCCACTCAAACCCCATCCTCATCTTACCTCCACCTACTCACCTCGCCAGTACTCATCCTGCCACTAACACGCGACCCAATCCTCATACAATCTCATTGCTCTATCCCATACTCACCCTCTCGTGCATCTCTCTCACGGCCAGCCTCACTCAACCTGCCACCACCTGTGCTGCAGCCACAGGGCATGCATCACATATGTGCAGTAGGCAGCGTAAGGCAAACGTGTCGTGAGCATGAAGGGGGTGCACAAGGGTGTCTGAGGGTTTGTCCTGGGTGTTACCTATATTGAATTTCAGAGCAACAAACAGCACACATTATATTGACACCACCACTGCCATGTCTTCGTGAATCCTGTCCGTTCTGTCCAATAATGCCCGCTCCTGGGTATCACTATGAGAACCCACCACTGATGTCACCCATCGTGTTACTGCAGAGTAGGTGCAGGTGTATTTGCAGGGCTCTTCCGCGCAGACGACTGAGAGACATCGGCGGTGTAGCCGGCTGCACCCTGGAAGGATGCGGAGGAGAAGTTGTGGAGGGCAGTGGTGACTTTGACAGCGACATGGAAGCAGTTGGTGCTGGGGCCAGCCAGGAGCAGCTCAGCATGAAAGAGCCTGCAGATCTCCACGACTACATGTCGAGTGAATCTGCGCCTCCCTGTGCACTGCTGCTCGGAGAGGTCCGGGGAGCTGCGCCTCGGTCTGTGGACCCTGCGGCGAGGGTAGTGCCCTCTGCGATGCGTCTCTCCCAGCGGTAGCCCTCCCTCCTGCTGTGCAGGTGGGCGTGCAACAACACCGTGTTGGGGGGCTCCACGTCTCTGCGGCGGACGGTGTGGACTGCGAGGCTGCTGGGGCTGGTCATGCTGTTCGTCCTCCGAGGGTGTCCACACACCACCCATCTGGCAGGTGTTGGTCTGAGGGGTTGTGCAGGGTAGGTGGGTGGTTCCTCGCACTAGGGCTGCGGTTTCGTGTCGGTCTGTCCTCTGGCTTGGCGGGGGGTGGTGGAGGGCAGGGGTTGCCCTATGTGACACGGTGGCCTCCTGCGTGGGTGAGGGCTCTCCCCCGTGGAGTGCATCTTGGCACCTGCCACAGGCTGCTGGCTGCAACACGCCTGGTTGGAGAGAGACTGTTTCCCCCAGTGTGGGAAACTCACTGCCTTGAACCCAAAATCCCACACTTCCTCTTTTGACAGCTGATTCAGCTCATTAACTGACCTCAACAAGCAAGGTAAGTACTCTCAAGTGGAACCCCGCTGGCTTTAATTGCCTGCGGGATTCCCACCAGCGGGGCTTGCGCGCGCAGCCCCGCACGTCAGCGCGGTACCCGGAAGTGGGCGGGATTTCGGCGCGATCCGGTCACGTGACCGGATATCGGGATTTTCGGGGCCCCCCCGCTGGAAACCCGCAGGTAACCCGACGCGAAAATCGAGCCCCCAGTGTCTTGTATGTCTCCTTTATTTCTTTCATTGCTCTCCTTATGCCTCCTTTTGTCTCTTGCACACATCACTTCTGCTTTTTAAACATTTCCCAATCCTCACCTTGACACTTTTCCTCCGTGTGTGTGTATGTGTGTGCGCGAATGTGTGCATATAATTGTGTACATGTATACTTGTCTGTTTATGAGTATGTGGGTGTATATCTTTTTAACTTGGTTGAAGGCTCGAGTTTGGGGTGCAGCCTATATGCTGGGGCCTTCTATACATACATTCATACTGTAGGCAAACAGCACACCTTTACAGAGCTGGAAAAAGCTTTAGGAATAGAGAGGCTAAAGCTTCTATGACACGTACTGCACCTCCAATCAAACACACGCTTAAAATCATTACAAAAGCAGGAAAGTATTCAATCTCATGATTAATTCTATTTGTGAATGTCAAAATAGATAAAGGACAGGAGAAAGGATGAGATCTGTCTGAGAGTCCGATGAAAGAACTCTTCATTCTTTTTCACTGATTGATCTTTCCATTTTGCAAATCATAAGTCAGAAGGTATTGTCCCCAATATAATTCCTGACAATTTTCGCTGTAATCCTGAAACTTTTATCTTGTATTGTATAACCTTGTAAACCATCCTTGGTTTTTATATTTGGTTAGACCTCAACTGACAGTGTAGGAGCTGAATAGATGAAAATCTCTATTTTCTGTACAAAAATCAATGCCAGAAGTTTACAATAAATGTTGCTACAGTACATTCTCCCTGCCCATCTCTCCTCAGCCTTTATATTCACTGGTGAGTTTCCATATTCTATCAGTGACTGCACTTCAGTAAGTACTTTATTGGCTGCAAAGCGCTTTGGAACGTCCTGAGGTCGTGAAAGGCTCTATATAAATGCAAGTTCTTTCTTTCTTACTTTTCTTCATGATTGTTTTGGCAAAAGAGTACTTCATACATATTAAAAAGAGAAAGAAAAACTGCAAAGGATTGAGATCTGAAACAAAAATGCTGGAAACACACAGCAGGTCAGTCAGTCAGTCCAGATCTGTGGAAAGAGGAGAAATCATTTTTAGCTGGGCTCTTCCTCGGAACTGAAAAATGAAAAGTGAACTAACATTTGAACGGAATCAGAAAAAAAGGAGGGGAGGGAAAAAACAGACAAACACGGAGATGGAACTGTGGGTGAACCGATTGTTAGGTGATATATGAGATCATCTCAGTCATGCAATGGAAAGAAGCAGGAATGAAATTAAAGAACACGAGGAACATGAGAATAGCCAAGGCAGTGAGACGGTTGTCCATGGAAATGGTGAGGAAATGGGAGGCCCTGAAATCTCACGGGCGTGTCTCCCAATTTCGTGCCTTAACAGCAGGTGGAGATCAGTGGAATCCCCAGAGAGGGGGAGTGAATGCTGAAAATGGCCGCTTACTTCATTTCTCTGGTGGCCCACCAAAGTGATAGCAGGAGACTGGGAGAATCCCGCAGATTTTCCAGGCCCAAAAGCCTGCAGATCAGGTTACAATTTAGAACAGAAAATGCTGGCAACACAATTTACAGAAGTGCCACCAGTTTACAGAAGCAGACATTATTCTGATAAAGTGAACATAAAGTTATCTCACACCCGGGCATCTCCCAATGCTGCTCTCTAGTCTGCCACGATAAAATTGTGAAGATCATCCTCCAGTTATCTCCCCTTTCCAGATGATTAGTCAAGAAGACAAAGTTTTCATATGGGAAATGGGAGCACGCACCTTTTTTTTTTATTCGTTCACGGGATGTGGGCGTCGCTGGCGAGGCCGGCATTTATTGCCCATCCCTAATTGCCCTCGAGAAGGTGGTGGTGAGCGGCCTTCTTGAACTGCTGCAGTCCGTGTGGTGACAGTTCTCCCACAGTGCTGTTAGGAAGGGAGTTCCAGGATTTTGACCCAGCGACAATGAAGGAACGGCGATATATTTCCAAGTCGGGATGGTGTGTGACTTGGAGGGGAACGTGCAGGTGGTGTTGTTCCCATGTGCCTGCTGCTCTTGTCCTTCTAGGTGGTAGAGGTCGCTGGTTTGGGAGGTGCTATCGAAGAAGCCTTGGCGAGTTGCTGCAGTGCATCCTGTGGATAGTGCACACTGCAGCTACGGTGCGCCGGTGGTGAAGGGAGTGAATGTTTAGGGTGGTGGATGGGGTGCCAATCAAGCGGGCTGTTTTGTCCTGGATGGTGTCGAGCTTCTTGAGTGTTGTTGGAGCTGCACTCATCCAGGCAAGTGGAGAGTATTCCATCACACTCCTGACTTGTGCCTTGTAGATGGTGGAAAGGCTTTGTGGAGTCAGGAGGTGAGTCACTCGCCGCAGAATACCCAGCCTCTGACCTGTCCCTTATCCCTCTGTGCTGCAACAGCTTGGTGAACCAAGATACCAGATCACAAGAAAGTTTGAGATGAAGAAGACCCTTTAGCCCGTTTGATCCCATTCTGTCAGAATACCACCCCTACCACCTTCCCATTACAGGACCTAGCTGTTCCTTAAATGAGTCCTGTTTTCTAGCCCCAATAATCCTTCCTGGAAACCCATTCCCGTTGTTGATCACCCCTTTGCGTCAAGAAATACTTCCTGGCATTTGTCCTGAACTTCCCATTCACAACCCTGAGCCTGTGTCCTCTTATCTTGCCATCTTGACATGTTTTTCTTCATCCTATTACATTTCTCTGTAAGGTCACTTCTGAGGCATCTTTTTTGGGCCTGAAGAGCCCCAGTCATTGTTCTTAGTTCATTCTTCTAACAATAGAGGGTCAGCCATATTGCTCAAAATGGACCACTGACCTAAACAATGTACTTTAGTTTCATCTTCCTCTTGTTTTCTTGGGTTCCATTCTGTCTTGCAGCATTGTGGCTAAGAGGTTTCTTGGTAGTTGATTGTTTTAACGAATTATGTTGACATTTTGCTTACATTCACCTCAGAAAACAAGCGTTGAATGAGAAAATAAGAAGTAAAAAGTTTTACTTGGACTCGAAGTATGCAAAGGAAAACATACCATTTATCTTTGCAGGATTTAATTTGCATCAAGTCTGATTCTCTGCAAGCCTTCTGCCCATTTTTGGAGAGGAACAGACAGGAGATCTCGTTGCTAAGAGGTGTTGACCCTGATTGCTTCCATCCAGATTGCTCCATGTATTTTGCAAATGTCAACTGCCAATTACGGCTGGTATCAGGGAAGCTATCTATTCCCTGTGGCACAGTGCCTGGAAACATGGATGCAACAGCAGACACAACCTATTAACTCTTGCAGGTCACCAAAAATTCATGATGTACACGTGCACTTTCCAGCAGGGGTCGCTAGTTAGCGATCAAGAGTGGGACTCCTAAGAGCTTTTCACCCTCCCTCGCCTGAAAATGAAACTGGAGACCTTCAGGCATGAATGGCTTAGTACATACACTGAGCAGTGCTTTCACTCAATAGGTCATCTGGGAGTACAAATGTAGCAGTAATGCAGTAATGCATGGCACAAATGCAGTGATGGGCACCCTCAATTACTGTCTCTGGAGGGAAAGTGTGGTTTAAGGTGACAGGTGACATGGTCACAGAAATATGAAGTTTATTTCCACAGTTGAAAAACCATGTGAGCGATGTAAAATCATGGAATTATAGAAAGATACAGCACAGAAGGAGGCCATTCGGTCCATCATGCCTGTGCTGGCTCTTTGAAAGAGCTATCCAATTAGTCCCACTCCACCTGCTCTTTCCCCATAGCCCGACAAATATTTCCTTTTCAAGTATTTATCCAATTCTCTTTTGAAAGTTACTATTGAATCTGCTTCCACCACCCATTCAGGCAGTGCATTCCAGATCATAACAACATGCTGCATAAAAAAAAAATTCTCCTCATCTGCCCTCTCGCTCTATTTTATTAAAAAAAAGATTTAATTCTTGCCAAATGAACGTTTGTTTCCATTTAGTTTTGCACCATTTGTAATGTAGCTGTACAGTGCTGATTTTTTGTCTATCTATCTAAGCAGTAAAGACAGACAGGATAATCCATAAAATATATTCCCTAATAAATTTCAGGACTTGCAGTCTGTAGGAACTTCTAGAGTTATCTCATAATAAATGTCTCTTTTGGTATGTTAATTAGCAGCTGGGGACTAGTGTATCCTTAATTAATGAATCTGTACTCTTCTTTTTCAGTGGGCTGCATTATTAAAAAAAATCATTAAAATAGCCAGTCAACAGATCCAGCTGTTTAACCTGTTTTAAAGAAATGCAGTAAAAGATACTGTTGCAGCAGTAAGCAGAAAGGAATGATATACTTGAGGGTTCAAAGACAGAATCTATTTGGGTTAGCATTAAGAAACATTGCAGGAGCTATTACGCTACTGGGTATATATTTTTTTTATTCATTGGATGTGGATGTCGCTGGCAAGGCCAGCATTTATTGCCCTTGAGAAGGTGGTGGGCCACCTTCTTGAACAACTGAGTGGCTTGCTGGGCCATCAAGAATCAACCACATTGCTGTGGGTCTGAAGTCACATATAGGCCAGACAAGGATGGTAGGTTTTCTTCCTTAAAGGGGCATTAGTGAACCAGATGGATTTTTAATGACAATCCAATAGTTTCATAACCACCATTACTGATACTAGTTCTTTTTTAATTCCAGATTTTATTTGATTAATTGAACTTAAATTCCACAGCTGCTGTGGCAGGATTTGAACTCATGACTCCAGAAATATTGGTCCAGACCTCTGGACTACTAGTCCAGTAACATAACCACTATGTTATTATATCCATATCCTATAGGCCACCAAAAAGTGGGAAGGAGATAGAAGAGCAAATTTGTAGGCAAATTACAGAAAGATGCAGTGATAATGGGGGACTTCAATTATCCTAATATAAACTGGGAAAATAACAGTGTCAAGGGCAAAGAGAGGGAGGAATTCCTGAAATGTGTATGAGAGAACTTTCTTGATCAGTATGTTTCCAGCCCAATGAGTGCTGGATCTAATTCTGGGGAATGAAATGGGGCAAGTGGAGCATGTTTCAGTGGGGGAGCATTTGGGAAACAGTAATCACACTATCGTTTGTTTTAGAATAGTTATGGAAAAGGAAAAGGAAAAATCAAATGTGGAAATGCTCAACTGGAGAAGGGCTAATTTCAGTAAGTTGAAAAGGGATCTGACCCAGGTGGATTGGAATCAAAGATTAGCATGTAAAATAGTAAATGGCCTTTAAAGAGAAGATATTTCAGGTACAGATTAGACACATTCCAATGAGAGGGAAAGAAAGGGCATCCAAAGCTAGAGCTCCCTGGGCGACTAAAACTAATTAGATTAAAATGAAACAGAAAAAGGTTTATGATAAATGTTGGGTTCATAATTCAGTGGAGAACCAAAAGTACAGAATACAAAAAGTATAGGGGAGAACTGAAAAAGGGAGTAAGAGAGTCAAAGAGAGTGTATGAGAATAGATTGGCGGGTAACATAAAAGGGAACCCAA
Organism: Heptranchias perlo; assembly: GCF_035084215.1. Taxonomy (NCBI): domain Eukaryota; kingdom Metazoa; phylum Chordata; class Chondrichthyes; order Hexanchiformes; family Hexanchidae; genus Heptranchias; species Heptranchias perlo. The sequence goes on along the minus strand of NC_090338.1, from coordinate 14,107,440 downwards.
AAGTCTTTTTAAAAATATAAATAGTAAAAAGGTAGTCAAAGGAAGGGTGAGGCCGATTAGGGACAGAAAAGGAGATCTTTTTGTGGAGGCAGAGGGCATGGCTGAGGTAATAAATGAACACTTTGCATTTGTCTTCACTAACGGAGAGGATGCTGCCAATGTCGCAGTAATGGAGGAGGTAGTAGCGATGATGGATAGGATAAAAATAGATAAAGAGGAGGTACATAAAAGGTTGACCAGTAGAAAAGTCACCTGGTCCAGATAGGAGACATCCTAGGTTGCTGAGGGACATAAGGGTGGAAATTCCAGAGGCGCTAGCCACAATCCTCCAAACCTTCTTAGATACGGGCGAGGTGAAAATGTTACACCCCTGTTCAAGAAAGGGGAGAGGGATAAACCCGGCAATTACAGACCATTCAGCCTGGTGGGGAAATTTTTAGAGACATTAATCTGGGACAAAATTAATTGGCAATTGGAAAAATATGGGTTCATAAATGAAAGCCAGCATGGATTTTTTAAAGGAAAATCGTCGTTTGACTAACTTGATTGAGTTTGTTGATGAAGTAATGGAGAGGGTTGATGAGGGTAGTGCAGCTGATGTTCTGTATATGGACTATCAAAAGGCGTTTGATAAACTATCACATGATAGACTTGTTAGCAAAATTGAAGTGCATGGGATTGAAGGGACAGTGGCTAAGGCACAGAAAGCAGAGAGTATTGGTGATTGGTTGTTTTTCAGACTGGAGGGAAGTGTGCAGTGGTGTCCCCCAGGGGTCGGTGTTGGGACCACTGCTTCTTTTGATATTTATTAATCTTGGGCATGCAGGGCATAATTTCAAAGTTTGCAGATGACACGAAACTTGGAAATGTAGTAAACAATGAGGAGCATAGTAACAGACTTCAGGAGGGTATAGACAGACTGGTGAAATGGGCAGACATATGGCAGATTAAAATTAACACAGAGAAGTATGAAGAAATTAATTTTGGTAGAAAGACTGTGGAGAGACAATATAAACTAAATGATTCAATTTTAAATGGGATGCAGGAACAGAGAGACCTGGGTGTGTATGTACACAAATCTTTGAAGGTGGCAGAACAAATTACATCGTCACGTCGAACCAACAGCACAGAAAAAGGCCACTTGGATCAACTGGTCTATGCCGTTGTTTATGCTCCACATGAGCCTCCTCCCACCCCTCTTCATCTAACCCTATCAGCAAACCCTTCTAGTCCATTCTCCCTCGTGTGTTTATCCAGCTTCCACTTAAATGCATCTGTGCTATCTACCTCAACTGCTCCTCTTGGTAGCGCATTCCACATTCTAACCACTCTTTGTACAAAGAAGTTTCCCCTGAATACCCCATTGGATTTATTAGTGACTATTTGATAAGAACATAAGAAATAGGAGCAGGAGTAGGCCAACCGTCCCTCGGGCCTACTCCGCCATTCAATAACATCATGGCTGATCTGATCCTAACCACAAATTTAAATTCATGTCCAATTTCCTGCCCGCTCCCCGTAACCCCTAATTCCCTTTACTTCGAGGAAACTGTCTATTTCTGTTTTAAATTGATTTAATGATGTAGCTTCCACAGCTTCCTGGGGCAGCAAATTCCACAGACCTACTACCCTCTGAGTGAAGAAGTTTCTCCTCATCTCAGTTTTGAAAGAGCAGCCCCTTATTCTCAGATTATGCACCCTAGTTCTAGTTTCACCCATCCTTGGGAACATCCTTACCGCATCCACCCGATCAAGACCCTTCACAATCTTATATGTTTCAATAAGATCGCCTCTCATTCTTCTGAACTCCAATGAGTAGAGTCCCAATCCACTCAACGCCTCCTCATATGTCCACCCCCTCATCCCCGGGATTAACCGAGTGAACCTTCTTTGTACTGCCTCGAGAGCAAGTATGTCTTTTCTTAAGTATGGAGACCAAAACTGTATGCAGTATTCCAGGTGCAGTCTCACCAATACCTTATATAACTGCAGCAATACCTCCCTGTTTTTATATTCTATCCCTCTAGCAATAAAAGCCAACATTCCGTTGGCCTTCTTGATCACCTGCTGCACCTGCATACTAACTTTTTGATTTTCTTGCACTTGGACCCCCAGATCCCTTTGTACTGCAGTACTTTCCAGTTTCTCGCCTTTAAGATAATAACTTGCACTCTGATTTTTCCTGCCAAAGTGCATAACCTCACATTTTCCAATATTGTATTGCATCTGCTAAATCTCTGCCCACTCACCCAGCCTGTCTATATCCCCTGGTAGGTTTTTTATGTCCTCCTCACTCTCTACTTTCCCTCCCATCTTTGTATCATCTGCAAACTTTGATATGTTACACTCGGTCCCCTCCTCCAAATCGTTAATATAGATTGTAAAGAGTTGGGGACCCAGCACCGACCCCTGCGGAACACCACTGGCTACTGGTTGCCAGTCCGAGAATGAACCATTTATCCCAACTCTCTGCTTCCTGTTAGATAACCAATCCTCCACCCATGCCAGAATATTAGCCCCAACCCAGTGATTCTTTATCTTGAGCAATAATCTTTTATGTGGCACCTTGTCGAATGCCTTCTGGAAGTCTAAATACACTACGTCCACTGGTTCCCCTTTATCCACCCTGTACGTTATGTCCTCAAAGAACTCAAGCAAATTTGTCAGACATGACTTCCTCTTCATCAAGCCATGCTGACTTTGTCCTATTAAATTATGTTTATCCAAATGTTCCGCTACTGTCTCCTTAATAATAGACTCCAAAATTTTACCCACCACAGATGTTAGGCTAACTGGTCTATAATTTCCAGCCTTCTGCCTACTACCCTTTTTAAATAACGGTGTTACATTAGCAGTTTTCCAATCTGCCGGGACCTTTGCCGAGTCCAGAGAATTTTGGAAAAGTATTACCAAAGCAGCCACAATCCCTACTGCCACTTCCTTCAAGACCCTAGGATGTAAGCAATCAGGTCCAGGGGATTTATCCGCCTTGAGTCCCATTAATTTACTGAGTACCAATTCCTTAGTGATTTTAATCATATTTAGCTCCTCCCCCACTAGAGCCCCCTGTTTGTCCAGTGTTGGGATATTCTTAGTGTCCTCTACCGTAAAGACTGAAACAAAATATTTGTTCAGCATTTTTGCCATCTCCATGTTTCCCACCATTAATTTCCCGGTCTCATCCTCCAAGGGACCTGCGTTTGCCTTTGCCACCCTTTTTCTTTTTATATAACTATAGAAACTCTTGCTATCTGTTTTTATATTTTTTGCTAATTTATTTTCATAATCTATCTTCCCTTTCTTAATCAATCCTTTAGTTACTTTTTGCTGTCTTTTGAAGACTTCCCAATCTTCTATCCTCCCACTAAGTTTGGCTACCTTATATGTCCTTGTTTTTAGTCGGATACTATCCTTAATTTCTTTACTTAGCCACGGATGGCTGTCATTTCTTTTACACCCTTTTTTCCTCAGTGGAATATATATTTTTTGAAAGTTGTAAAATAACTCCTTAAATGAACACCACTGTTCATGTACCGTCTTACCCTTTAATCTATTTTCCCAGTCCACTTTAATCAATTCTGCTCTCATACCATCATAGTCTCCTTTATTCAAGCTCAGTACGCTTGTTTGAGAACTAACTTTCTCACCCTCTAATTGGATATGGAATGTAACCATGTTATGGTCACTCATTCCAAGGGGATCCTTAACTAGGACATTATTAATTAATCCTGGCTCATTACACAGGACCAGGTCCAAGGTTGCTTGCCCCCTTGTAGGATCAGTTACATACTGCTCAAGAAATCCATCCCTAATACACTCAATAAACTCTTCCTCAAGGCTGCCCTGCCCAATTTGATTTGTCCAGTTAAAATGATAGTTGAAATCCCCCATAATTATAGCTGTTCAGGTGACGAAGGAGGAAAGCTCCGAAAGCTTGTGATTCCAAATAAAGCTGTTGGACTATCACCTGGTGTTGTAAGACTCCTTACATTACTCCAAGTGTGGTCTAACCAAGGTTCTATACAAGTTTAACATAACTATTCTGTTTTTCAACTCTATCCCTCTAGAAATGAACCCCAGTGCTTTGTTTGCTTTTTAATGGCCTTATTAAACTGCATCATTACGTTTAGTGATTTGTGTATCTGTACCACTAGATCACTTTGCTCCTCTACCCCATGTAGACATATATTATCCAAGCATTAAGTGGCCTTCTTATTCTTCCTACAAAAATGCACCACCTCACACTTATCTATATTGAAATTAATTTGCCAATTACATGCCCATCCTGCAAGTTTATTAATATCTTCTTGTATTTTGATGCATTCTTGCTTTGTATTAACTATACCCTCCAATTTGGTATCGTCCACAAAATTTGAAATTGTACCTCCGATTCCGGAGTCCAAATCATTTATATAAATTGTGAACAACAGTAGTTCTAGCGCTGATCCCTATGGAACACCACTTCCCACCTTTTGCCAATCTGAGTCGCTACCCTTAACCCCTACTGTTTTGTAGCCAGCTTGTTATCCATTCTGCTATCTGTCCCCTGACTTTACATGATCTGACCTTAGTCATGAGTCTATAATGAGGTACATTATCGGATGTCTTTTGAAAATTCAAATATATTACATCTACTGCATTACCCTTGTCTACTCTTTCTGTTACTTCTTCAAAGAATTCAATAAGTTTGGTCAAGCATGATGTTCATTTTTGAAATCCGTTCTTTATTATACTTCCATTTTCTAGATGTTTTTCTATTACATCTTTCAGTAAAGATTCCATCATCTTTCCTACCACCGATGTTAAACTAACCGTTCTATAGTTCCCTGAGCTTGTTCTATCTCCCTTTTTAAATATAGGAGTAACATTAGCTGTCCACCAATCCTCTGGCACTATTCCCTTTTCTAGCAATTTTTGAAATATATGTAATAGTGCCTCTGCTACCTCTTCCCTAACTTCTTTTAATATGCACAGATGCAATGCAACTGGACCAGGGGTTTTATCCTCTCTAAGTTTGATTAGTTTATCAAGTATCTGCCCCCCTTTCTATCTTAAACGTCTTTATATCATTCCCTGTTAGTTTATCTTGTGCATCCCTTAGTGGCCCTATCCCTATCCTGATTTTTCTTTTCTTATTCATGTGTCTGTAGAATACTTTACTATTTCTATAGGTATAATCCTTGATCATTTAATTTAGTATTTCCTCTTTGCTTTCTTAATTTTTTTTTGACTTCTTTCCTAACCTCTTCATATTCCCTTTTGTCATCCTCTCATTTATTGTCTATGTATGTAGAGTTAGAGTATGCCTTTTTCTTTAGTTTTAATTTTACCCTATCCCTTTACTCATCCATCGTGTTTCATTATTGGCGAGTTTGTTCTTGTTTTTTGAGAGGAATATATTTCTCCTGAACTCTATTGATCATCATTTTAAATATTTCCCACTGCTGTTCTACCTAAATGGTAAAAAGTTAAAAACAGTGCATGTCCAAAGGGACTTAGGGGTTCAGGTACATAAATCATTGAAGTGTCATGAACAGGTGCAGAAAATAATCAAGAAGGCTAATGGAATGCTGGCCTTTATATCTAGAGGACTAGAGTACAAGGGGGCAGAAGTTATGCTACAGCTATACAAAACCCTGGTTAGACCACACCTGGAGTACTGTGAGCAGTTCTGGGCAGCGCACCTTCAGAAGGACATATTGGCCTTGGAGGGAGTGCAGCGTAGGTTTACTATAATGATACCCAGACTTCAAGGGTTAAGTTACGAGGAGAGATTACACGAATTGGGGTTGTATTCTCTAGAGTTTCGAAGGTTAAGGGGTGATCTGATCGAAGTTTATAAGATATTAAGGGGAACAGAAAGGGTGGATAGAGAGAAACTATTTCTGCTGGTTGGGGATTCTCGGAGTGGGGGGCACAGTCTAAAAATTAGAGCCAGACCTTTCAGGAGTGAGATTAGAAAATATTTCTACACACAAAGGGTGGTAGAAATTTGGAACTCTCTTCTGAAAATGGCAATTGATACTAGCTTAATTGCTAAATTTAAATCTGAGATGGATAGCTTTTTGGCAACCAAAGGTATTAAGGGATATGGGTCAAAGGCAGGTATATGGAGTTAGATCACAGATCGACCATGATCTTATCAAATGGCGGAGCAGGCTCGAGGGGCTGAATGGCCTATTCCTGTTCCTATATTCCTATGTTCCTATCTCTTTGTCTGTCAAATTTGTTTTCCAACTCACCTTCCGTAGTTCCATTCTCATCGCCTCAAAATTATTATTTTTTCCAATCTCTTACTTTGGTCTTTGTCTTACTTATGTCTTTCTCAATCATTATTTTAAACCTTATTATATTATGATCGCTATTGCCTAGATGTTCCCCTGCACTTACTTCCTTTATCTGGTTCATTTCCCACTTGTAGATCTAGCGGTGATTCCTCTCTTGTAGTGCTCCTCACATACTGGTTAAGGAAGGAGTCCTGTACACACTGTAAATACTGCATTCCCTTTTCCGCTTTCTTACCTCTTCATGTCAGTTTATTTGGGGGTAGTTAACAGCTCTCATGATTATTATTCTGTATATTATTGTGTTTTTTTTTACTCATTTGTGGAGGCTGTTAAAAAGGCATAGGGGATCCTGGGCTTTATAAATAGATGCATGCTAAACCTCTTTAAAACACTGGTCAGGCCCCAGCTAGACTATTGTGTCCAATTCTGGGCATCACACTTTAGCAAGGATGTCAAATCCTTAGAGAGGTTGCAGAGGAGATTTGCTAGAATGGTACCAGGGATATGGAACTTCAGTTACACAGAGAGACTAGAGAAGCTGGGATTGTTCTCCTTAGAGCAGAGAAGGTTAAGGGGAGATTTGATAGAGGTGTTCAAAGTCATCAAGGGTTTTGATAGAGTAGATAAGGAGAAATTGTTTCCAGTGGCAGAAGGGTCGGTAGCCATTGGACACAGCTTTAAAATAATTGGCAAAAGAACCAGAGGCGACATGAGGGAAAAAAAAATTACTCACAAGTTGTTATCATCTGGAATGCACTGCCTGATATGAAGGTGGAAGCATGTTCAATAATAACTTTCAAAAGGGAATTGGATAAATACTTGAAGTAGAAAAATTTGCAGGGCTATAGGGAAAGAGTAGGGTAGTGAGACTAATTGGGATAGCTCTTTCAAAGAGGCACAATGGGTCAAATGGCCTCCTTCTATGCTGTATCTTAGAAACATAGAAAATAGGAACAGGAGTAGGCCATTCGGCCCTAGGAGCCTGCTCCGCCATTCAATATGATCATGGCTGATCCTCTATCTCAATACCATATTCCGACTCTCTTCCCATACCCCTTGATGCCTTTTGTGTCTAGAAACCTATGCAACTCCTTCTTAAATATATTAAGTGACTTGGCCTCCATAGCCTTCTGTGGTAGAGAATTCCATGGGTTCACCACCCTCTGATTGAAAAAATTTCTCCTCATTTCAGTCCTAAATGTCCTACCCTGTATCCTGAGACTGTGACCCCTGGTTCTAGACCCCCCCAGCCAGGGGAAATATCCTCCCTGCATCCAGTCTGTCTAGCCCTGTCAGAATTTTATACATTTCAATGAGATCCCCTCTCATTCTTCTAAACTCTAGTGAGTACAGGCCTGGCCCACCTAATCTCTCCTCATGTAATATTCCTGCCATCCCAGGAATCAGTCTGGTGAACCTTTGTTGCATTCCTTCTATGGCAAATATATTCTTTCTTAGATAAGGAGACCAAAACTGTACACAATACACCAGGTGTAGTCTCACCAAGGCCCTATATAACTGCAGTAAGACATCCTTGCTCCTGTACTCAAATCCTCTTGCAATGAAGGCCAGCATACCATTTGCCTTCCTAACTGCTTGCTGCACCTGCATGTTTGCTTTCAGTGACTGGTGTACAAGGACACCCAGGTCCCTTTGTACATAAACATTTCCCAGTCTATCACCATTTAAATAATGCTCTGCTTTTCTGTTTTTCCTTCCGAAGTGGATAACTTCACATTTATCCACATTATACTGCATCTGCCATGTATTTGCCCACTCACTCAACTTGACTAAATCGCCTTGAAGCCTCTTTGCATCCTCCTCACAACTCACAATCCCACTTAGTTTTTCGTCATCAGCAAACTTGGAAATATTACATTTGGTTCCCTCATCCAAATCATTGATATATATTGTGAATAGCTGGGGACAAGCACTGAACCCTACGGTACCCCACTAGTCACCACCTGCCACTCTGAAAAAGACCCATTTATTCCTGCTCTCTGTTTCCTGTCTGTTAACCAATTTTCAATCCATGCTAGTATATTACCGCCAATCCCATGCTTTTTAATTTTGCACACTATCCTCTTACGTGGGACTTTATCAAAGGCCTTCTGAAAATCCAAATACACCACATCCACTAGTTCTCCCTTATCTATCCTCAAAAAACTCCAGTAGGTTTGTCAAACATGATTTCCCTTTCATAAATCCATGTTGACTTTGTCTAATCCGGTTGATATTTTCTAAGTGTCCTGTTATCACATCCTTTGTAATAGATTCTAGCATTTTCCCTGCTACTGATGTTAGGCTAACCGGTCTGTAGTTCCCTGTTTTCTCTCTCCCTCCTTTTTTAAATAGTGGGGTTACATTTGCCACCCTCCAATCTGCAGAAACTGTTCCACAATCTATAGAATTTTGGAAGATGACAACCAATGCATCCATTATTTCCATGGCTATCTCTTTTAGTACTCTGGGGTGCAGATTATCAGGCCCTGGGGATTTATCGGCTTTCAGTCCCATTAATTTTTCCAGCCCTATTTTTTTACTAATACTTATTTCCTTTAATTCCTCCTTCTCACTAGACCCTTGGTTCTCTAGCATTTCTGGGAAGTTATTTGTGTCCTCTTCCATGAAACAGAACCAAAGTATTTGTTTAATTGCTCTGCCATTTCCTTGTTCCTCATTATAAATTCTCCTGTTTCTGACTGTAAGGGACCTACATGTGTCTTCACTAATCTTTTTCTTTTTTCATACTTGTAGAAGCTTTTACAGTCTGCTTTAATGTTCCTTGCAAGTTTACTCTCATATTCTATTTTTCCCCTCTTAATCAATCTCTTGGTCCTTTTTTGCTGGATTCTAAACTGCTCCCAATTTTCAGGCTTGCTACTTTTTCTGGCAACTTTATATGACTCCTCTTTGGATCTCATACTATCCTTAATTTCTTTTGTTAGCCATGGTTGGGCTGGTTTTCCTTTTGTGTTTTGCACCAGAAAGGAATGTATAATTGTTGCAATTCATGCATTTGTTCCTTAAATGTTAGACATTGCCTATCCACCGTCATGCCTTTTAATGAAGCTCCCTAATCTATCATAGCCAAATGTAAGGAATCTTACAACACCACGTTATAGTCCAACAGTTTTATTTGAAAATCACAAGCTTTCTGACAATAAATGCGGTAACATTCAAGGAATCCCACACTTCACCTGACGAAGGAGAAAGCCTCCGAAAGCTTGTGATTTTCAAATAAAACTGTTGGACTATAACGTGGTGTTGTAAGATTCCTTACATTTGTCAACCCCAGTCCATCACCGGCATCTCCACATCATATCATAGCCAACTCACTCCACATTCCTTCGTAGTTTCCTTTGTTTAGATTTAGGATCCTGGTTTCGGATTGGACTGCTTCATTTTCTATCATGAAGAATTCTATCATGTTTTGGTCACTCTTCCCTAAAGGACCCTGCACAACAAGATTATTCTCCTGGACAATACCCAATCTAGGATAGCCTGTAGCCTAGTTGGCTCCTCAACGTACTTGTCTGAAAAACCATCTTGTACACACTCCAGGAATTCATCCTCCACAGTATTATTGCTAATTTGGTTTGGCCAGTCTATATGTAGATTAAAGTCACCCAATCTTATTATGTTTATATGTAGATTAAAGTCACCCAATCTTACTATGATTCTATATTTCTATACTAAAAGTTTATCATTTCCTTTTTTTCAGATATGGCTCAATTGGTAGCACTGTTGCCTCTGAGTCAGAAGGCAGTGGGTTCAAGTCGCACTCCTGCAAATTGAGCGGAAAATCTAGGCTGATATTTCAGTGCAGCACTGAGGGAGTTCTGCGCTGTCGGAGATGCCGTCTTTCTGATGAGACGTTACAGCGAGGCCCCGTCTGTCCTCTCAGGTGGACGTGAAAGAACTCGTGGCAATATTCGAAGAAGAGCAGGGGCTTTCTCCCCAGTGTCCTGGTTAATATTTATCCCTCAACCAACACCTAAAAAACAGATTATCGGGTCATTGTGACTTTGCTGTTTGTGGGACCTTGCTGTACATAAATTGGCTGCTGCATTTCCTACTTTACAACAGTGACAACACTTCAAAAGTACTTTGGGTAAATTCCCTTGGGATATCCTGAGGTCATGAATGGCGCTATATAAATGCAAGTTCTTTCTTTTCTTTTGTCTGTTGTTCATTCGGACACTGTAACAAATTTAGAAATATTCCTGTGACCTCCTGTAGTTCCAGCAGTGGAATATCGCATCGCCAGCCTTGAATGAAGATCAAACTTTCACTGATATAGTTTCTTCAGATTCGCAGCAAGCTTGTACGCTGAGGCGGAATGTTTCACTTCTGGGAAGCAATGCTGCTAAGATCAGAAAAGTAAAAAAAAAACTGCAAATCTAAAACAGCAACAGCAGATCAGTCAGCATCTGTAATGAAAAAAGACAGGTTATGATATTTTGTGCATGTGTTCCTTTCATCACATCCCTGGCCTGCACTGCCGACTTGTTATAAGCAAACACCAGTGCTAGGAAGGGGTGGAGTCAGGTTCCAGACAATTCCACCTTTAGGCTGAAGGAGGAGACATAGGAGAGAGAAGCAGCAGAATGACGGGGAAAAGAAGGAGAAAAGTAAGAGAAAAATTCAGTCACAGAATATAAAGGCAGTCCAATTCATCTTTCAGTTTCTGGTTTTGAAACATTTGGGAAATTCTATTTGCGGGAATTAGAGTGAGATATTTGAGCTAGATCTACGTCGGGTACAAATGCTTTGCCCAACAGGTATTTCCAACTATACAAACACGTCCCAATGTACGGGGATTGGATTGAATGTTTCCTTTAAAGAAATGTCCCCATTAACAGAGTTAACTGTGTATGATCAAAAATATATATATTTTGAAAGCTGCAGTGATATTTAGTTCATAAAAGGTTAATTAATTCAATGCTGCATTTTGCTCTTTGCTTTCTGCTGAAAAGGTATTTTATGACCCTGTCAGTAAAGGTAATGATTTTTTGTTTGAAAAAAACAGAAAAGGCTCCTGATCTGAAAGAGAGTATTACATTTGCTCAGGCACTATGCAGTCCCTGTACAATGTACATTAGCTTAAAAACCTTATAAAAGAAGCAGTCCTCTCATCATGGACCATTTACATTGAAGGGCTTCTACCATATGGGATTTAAATCAGAATTGCTGGTAATAAGGTTTCTGTTGCCAAAGAAGACACAGATTTGTAACATCGAAGAAGACAGTTTGAGTCTAATAGCACTTCACAGTGTCCACCAGTTGCAAAGCCTTCAAAGTAGGCCTTCCTGGAAAGAGGATCATTTGAAATCATACACAAAGACTGTTTTCTAGCCCACTACCTCCAAGTCTTTCAACCCCTGAAGAGACTACGGTAGAAACTGATCTGCGTTGCGCCCGTTTTTTGGCCGTAAAAAGGGGTGCCAAGCTTACCGATGTAGCAGTGGGACGGCCTATGCCCAATCTGGTCCCACGGCGAAATTCATGGGGCCTGTTTTTTTGGGCGCCCCTGAAACAGGCGTTAGGTCATTTGAATATGTAAATGAGGTGCCTAAGGCCTGTTGAGGACCGCAGTTAGAAATTTGTCTCCGATGAGCGGGGTCGGCCCCGAAGGTTACCCTGCTCAGGAATCTTCAGCAGCCCCGACGGTCACCAACTGAAGGGGGGCAGTGAAACAATGTTTATTTTAAACAAAACATTCCTGTGGATCCGGAGGACCAGGTGTGCTCCCTCCGATCTATACAGCAGTCGCAATCGCCCACCCCCGATAGCTCGCTCCAACCCTGTCCTGGCATTCACCTGAGGGCCGCTGCAGTGAGGCAGGTAACTGAAGTCTTCGCTCACCTGTGAAGAGCAGTGACGGCTTCCCCGTCAAGTATACTGATCAGGCCCGAGGATCGATATCTATCGCTGCTCGAGCCCTCCTGCTTCGAGCTCGCGCTGGCCGCGCAATGGCGAGTCTGTGCCCACAATCGGGTCTAGGAGAATTTCTACCTCACTGACTCCTCACTGAGATACAGTTCCACAAGTGTTAGTCAAATCCAGCACCTCATCCCAGTTGCCATTATGAATGTGAGTCTTGACAATGAATGCGGGAGGGCTGCTCGGTTACAGGGAGCATCACTTTTGTCCTCATACATGCGCACTTCAAGCAGAGGTTGCTGGATAACAATCAGGAGTAGGAATCCTGCCCAATTTCCCTCTCCCTATCCCTAAGGCATTGAGGCCATTTGCAGCGCCCCTACCATCAGCTAACTCAGCACAAAGTGGGGATTAAAACTGGGATGCCCTTGATTACTCTGGATAAGCTCAATGAGCCATCCTGGGATCCAGAGACTCTTCGAATCAATTCTTTAATTAAATATTGATCCCAATTTAAACTCACATGACTGAGCGGAAACTGGGTGGAAATCGAGCGGCGGGGGGGTGGGAGGCAGTTAGAATGAGGGCGGCGACTTGCCCCCTCTGCCACGTCCCAATGTCAACCCGTTCTCTTGAGCAGGCGAGCAGGACACCTGCAGGAATGCAACGAGGTCCTTCTTTAAATAAGCACATCAGGACCCGACTGCAAAATTAGTGAGAGGCTTGAGCCGGGGGAGAGCAGCGATTGTTTCCCTGTCAGGGCAGACCTTCCGGGACGGGAATTGTGGCTCAGAAGAGGCCCAGGCAGGTAAGTTATTACATTTTATTTTAGATTTCCTTGTGGGCCAGGAGGAGCAGAAGGAAGCCTTGGGCTTACCTTGCCCATAATCCCCCCCCCCCGCCCCCGCCGCTCCCACACCCCAATTGTGACCGTTCCCACGAATCCCCGAACGAGGACCCTGACACTGAAATCCCGGTAATGGATCTGGCCAGGTTTGGGCGGGTCACCGAGAACATCTATTGAAATGAGGCCCGGCTGGGCCTCCGCGTCCTCAGACTCCAGGATTCGGGGCTCGCCCATGTCATACCCGCGCCCCCCACCCCCACCACCCCTTTGAAACCGGGGCCATTGGCCCTGAAGTTGCACTAGTGGACGAACGCTTAACAGTCCTCTGAATTTCCTCTCCTTTATTTTAGCAAAGTTATTAACATGTTTAAAATAAATAGGTGAAAGTCTCTTCTAAATAGCAGAGAGAGAGAAATCTCAGACAAATGCTTTAAGTGTTGGTTCGCTGGTTTCACATGCTGTTATTTCAGGGCCATTCTGTTGGGAGCCAAAGATGGATTTCTTGATGTTAGGACTGATCTTTCTGTGAGCTGCTCAAGCTATTAATAATTATTGACTCAGATACATTTATGTGACCGAGAATGGATCATTAGTTGTGAGGATCTCACAGTACTCAGTCTCCCACCAGTTGAGCAAACACCTAAAAGTAAATCAGTAAATGGTGTTACATTAACACATCTTGTGGCAACTGGGGGCTCTCCTCAATGGTTCAGTTGGTAAGCACAGAGCCCAGTGAGGAACTGAAGCATACAGACCAGAAACATCTCTTGTTTGAGCTCTGATCTGCGCTGAGTACCTGATCATAGCCTGGCCAGCAGTCGGAGCAATATAATTGGCCTCAGAACACCTTCATTAAATTACTAAGAGGGTAAAAGTCAGCCAGCGCTCGGTCTCCTGATTGATACCCAGTGATCCTTGATTGAAAACATCTGGACATTGGGCTGAGGAGAGGATCGGGCTTGGCTTGGCTGCGATGTCCCCACAGTTCAATACCATAGCACCACAGAATGCTAGAAGTTTATAGCTCAGAAGGAGGCCATTTGGCCCATCGTGTCTCTGCTGACTAAATGGTAGAGCAATCCAAAACTGATGCCACTGCCCTGCTCTCTTTCCTTGCTAATGCTGTCTATGTTCACCCAAGCTTGGGCAAGGCACCTCTCCAGGAGAGGAGGGAAAACACTGAAAGAAAAATAATCCTGTTAAATCCTCTGATTAAGCTTAGCTAATATTTATTGTTTAGGTTCAAAAGAAAAAAGAAAGATTTGCATTAATTTGTGCCTTTTTATCTCACATGGTCCCAATGCACTTTACAGCCAATTAAGTGATTTTGAAGTGTAGTCACTGTTGTAATGTAGGGAACGCGGCAGGTAATTTGGTACAGCAAGCTCCCACAATCTGCAATATGATAATGACCAGATAATCTGTTTTTAAGTGATGTTGGTTGAGGGAGAAATATTGGCCAGGACACCGGGGAGAACACCCCTGCTCTTCTTCCAAATAGTGCCATGGGATCTTTTACGTCCACCTGAGAGGGCAGTCTGGACCACGGTTTAACATCTCATCCGCAAGGCGGTACCTCCGACAATGCGGCACTCCCTCAGTACTGCACTGAAGTGTCAGCTTGGATATTGTCTCAAGTATCTGGAGTGGGACTTGGCAACTAATTTGTTTGTGAAATGATTCCTTTGTAGAACTAGCTTGTATCAATCTACTGGAAGCAGAAGTAATGCGAGTGCATAGCTGAAGGTCATCTACTTGGGGAAAAATGCATTTTGTTGTGTCGTTACGCTTCAATTATCAGCCAATGGAAACTTGTGAGGAGGTATGTTATAAAACTACATCTCAATCATTAACATTTTATAATACATCCTGTCAGATATCTTGTCCAGCTCAGTGATTTGAGAATTGTTTTCATTATATTCTGCACCTCTAGATGTTTTGTGATTGTATCTTTTAGCAAAGATCCTAGTATCTTTCTATTTTAACTGCTGTAATATCCCTCTTGACATCTTCTGCTATTGTCATTTCCCCTTTGGTAGCCTCTTCAGTGAAAACTGAGGCAAAGTATCTATTCAGTATCCTTGCCATTTCAATATCATCTCCTTCTTATCTGTTAGCGGCCCTCTCCGTATCTTAATTCTCCTTTTGTTACTTATGACTACTTTTTTTCATATTCTTTGATATTTGTATTTCATATTTCCTCTTTGCCTTCCTAATTGCCTTTTTCCCTGCATTACAACAGTGACTACACTTCAAAAAGTACTTAATTGGCTGTAAAGTGCTTTGGGACATCCTGAGGTTGTGAAAAGCAATATATAAATTCAAATCTTTCTTTCTTTATCTCATTCCTAGGTTTATCATATTCCCTTTTGTCATCCTTTTCTTTATTGTTTATGTACTTTGCGTATTCCTTTTTCTTTAGATTCAATATGATCCTCTTTATTTATCAATGGCTTATCATTCTTGGCTACTTTGTTCTAATTTTTATTGGCGTATATGTCTCCTGAATTCTATTGCTCTCTCCTTTAAATATTGCCTACTTTCTACCTCTTTGTCTGTCAATGTTTTCCTCCAGTTCACCTCCCTTAGCTCATTCTCATTCCCTCATCGTTGGCTGTTTTCCAATATATTATTTTGATAATTACTTATAACTTATCTTTTTGTTAGTTTCTTGATATTTCCATGATGTTATTTCTGATTAACATGGCTACTCCATATTCATATGTAACTGCAGGTCTTTTTTCTCCTTTATTTGACTTTTTGACAAGAAAAGGCCTTTAAGTCCAAAAATCTGATCCCTTTTTATTGGCAGATCAAACTTCTTCACCCAAATCTCTTGGTTGTCTCCAAGCCTGATTCTAGTTGCCTCCTGAATCCATTTGTACTGTCCAGGACTTAGTCCACAATTCCATTATCCTTTGGGTTGCCTTCTTGTTTCCTCATTTCTCTCACCTGTGTTCCTTGGCATTTGAAACCTTTGCAACAGTGAACAATTTACCTTGTTCAACTTTATCGATTCCCAATTGGCAGCACTCGCGCCTCTGAGTCAGAAGGTTGTGGGTTCAAGACCCAATCCAGAGATTTGAGCACATAATCCAGGCTGACACTCCAGTGCCAGTATTGAGGGAGTGCTGCACTGTCGGAGATGCCATCTTTCTGATGAGACGTTAAACCGAGGCCCCGTCTGCCCTCTCAGATGGACATAAAAGATCCCTTGGCACTATTTCAAAGAAGGGCAGGGCAGTTCTCCCTGGTGACCTGGTCAATATTTATCCCTCAACTAACATCACTGAAACAGATTATCTGGTCATTTATCTCTCTACTGTTTTTGGGACATTGCTGTGTGCAAATTGGCTGCCGTATTTCCTACATTACAACAGTGACTACACTTGAAAATTACTTAATTGCCTGTGAAGCGCTTTGGGACGTCCTGAGGTCATGAAAGACACTCTATAGATGCAAGTCCTTCCTTCTTTTATTGTCTTGAAAACTGTTTTGGTAACTTTAAAGTTCCAAGGAAAAATTGGCCCAATTTCCTTCACCACTCCTCATAAATTTAATACTTGATATCTGAAATCATCCTTGTTCTCTGCCTCTGTGCCCTGTCAAAGACCAAAATAACGTGTATATCATCTTATTATTTACATCCTTCAGTTCCGGAGCTCTGCTGCAAGGGTATAATGGGGCAGGAATCGCTCCCGAAATAACGCGGAGATCCATTGATAGTGGCGAAATAGAAGAGCAAGTTCCGGTGCTTGCATATGCTCAGTCAAACGCGGAAATACAGAATTTGCTCCTAGTGGTTCACCAGTGATATGATAGCTTTGAATTAAAGGGACATCGCACGCTGCAATCAGAGAAATCATTAAAAAAGTGCAAACTTGCTCATCGGCCCAGCTGGAAAGTAACTAATTACGCCACCAAACAGGCACGCTTAAAAATACAGGTCTAAACTAAGTTTTAACATAAGAACATAAGAAATTGGAGCAGGAGTAGGCAGCACAGCTCCTCGAGCCTGCACTGGCATTAAATAAGATCATGGCTGATCTTTGACCTCAATTCCACTTTCTCACCTGATCCCCATATCCCTTGATTCCCTTAGAGTCTAAAAATCTATCAATATCAGTCTTGAATATACTAAACAGCTGAGCATCCTCAGCCCTCTGCGGTAGAGAATTCAAAAGATTCACAAGCCTTTGAGTGAAGAAATTTCTCCTCATCTCAGTCCTAAATGGCCAATCCCTTATCCTGAGAGTATGCCCCCTAGTTCTAGACTCTCCAGCCCAGGGAAGCAGCCTCTCAGCATCTACCCTGTCAAGCCCTCTCAGAATCTTATATGTTTCAATGAGATTACCTCTCATTCTTCAAAACTCCAGAGAATATAGGCCCATTCTACTCAATCTCTCCTCAATGGACAACCATCTCATCCCAGGAATCAATCTAGTGAACCTTTGTTGCATCCCCTCCAAGGCAAGTATATCCTTCCTTAGGTGAGGAGACCAAAACTGTGCACAGTACTCCAGGTGTGGTCTCACTAAAGTCCTGTACAATTGCAGCAAGACTTCCTTACTTCCTAACCTCCAATAAAGACTAATATACCATTTGCCTTCCTAATTGCTTGCTGTACCTCCATGTTAACTTTCCATGTTTCGTGTACAAGGACACCCAAACCCCTCTGAAAACCAACATTTAATAGTTCTTCACCATTTAAAAAATATTCTGTTTTTCTATTCTTTCTACCAAAGTGAATAACCTCACATTCACCCGCATTATACTCCATCTGCCACCTTTTTGCCCACTCACTTAACCTGTTTATATCCCTTTGCAGACTCTTTGTGTCCTCCTCACAGCTTACTTTCCCACCTGGCTTTGTAATAACAGCGCAGTTAGTCTTAATGACTGTCAAACAACCAAAAATTAACTATTAAAAATGTGGAGTCTCATTACTCCTTATTTTAATAGTTTTTGGTCATTAAAAAAAAATTAAAATTAAAACTCATTTTTTTACTTTTCCCTTCTGTCTCTTTTGTTTAATTCACTTATTTCTTACCCTCTCTCTTTTTGCTGTTTATAACTGCTTTTTCATTGATTTTAATGTTGTATCTTTCACTTCCTGGTTTAACATCGGAAGACGGCAGAGACAATGAGCGCACCTGTCAAAAATGCTGTGATCTGATTGTTTGAGGGGAGAGATCGCTCCTCTCACTACTCCCAGGGTCCTAGTTTCAGCCTGAACTGAGGGTGGGCTCTTCTCCTCTTCCTATTCAAGGAGGTGGCTGAAGAAAAGACCGTGGTAAATTTGTGGGTTAGTATAAATCTATGGAGCGATGAGGAGTGTTGGTTCGCTGCTCCGAGCTATTTCTACCCCAATGTTCTTTCAACTCAGGCCCCCGTTGCTTCAGAACAGCAGCAATAGTCATGTTTGCATAAGGTTAACTCCGAGATGCCAGAGTCTTGACTTGTTGATATATTGCTCGTAGGGTTTACACAGAATTCAGAGTTCAAAGGTGCATGAAAGCCATCAAGACCTGCTGGAATGACAAGCAGTAGAGGCAAGGTCAAACGGTGGGACATGGAAGTGAGAGCAATGAAACTATGGCCTGTCACGGTGGAGGAGTTTGCCCTAAAGGAGCAGAGGTTCTGACATATTAAAGCTCTCAGGCAGTTTGGCACTGTGGGAACTGACTCAATGGATTTCACGGGAGACTAGGTACGGAAATAGTAAGTGTGAGAATTTCTTTTTAAAATATACAACTTCCAGTAATTAACTGCAAATGATTTTTTTCCAAACAGTAATAATTCCAGTGTTATTATTTGTTTAGTCGTGAATCAATGACATGAAACGCAATAGTTGATGCAATAGATGACAATCATTGGCAACATTAAAAAAAAGAATCTAAAGCAGCATCAAACCATTGCATAAAACTTGCAATATTTTATTGTGAATAGTGACAGATAGCTTGGAATGACTGCACTGCAGCACTCTGCTCCGAGAATAAGCTCAGTAATCCCAACAAAACATCAAACTTCACTTTAACCATTTAATAAATAACCTTACAAACAAATTATGACCAATGAAAAATAAGTGGATTTATATTTGAATCTGCATCACTTCAAACAACAGAACTGTTAGGAACAGGAAAAGACGATTTCGCTCAGCTCTATTTGACAGGTCACCCCCTCACACCATTTCCCTCAATCTCCTGAACCTATTTATACCGTCTGCCTTAATGGTCTTCTCTTGTAACTTATTCCATAACTGGGCCTGAAAACGTTATGCCTGACTTTCCACCCTATTCCAAATCTTCTAATTCTAACTCTGATAGTTGAACCCTTCCCTGTACTGGACAAGAATTTGATTCCTAGAATGCAACATAAAACATAATTGATCTTCAAGATATTTGCAGGCACACTTGGAAATCTTGATCGTTTCATCACTAACAATCATTGTGTACTGAAAACACTAACTCTTCAAATCTTAATTAGCCTGTTATCTTGTATTTTCAACAATACTGCAAAGGGATTACTTGTAACAATATTGGGCATTTTGTCATTAGTTTATAGGCTATCTTTTTGTGCTTTTTTTAACTTAAAATGTCCCCTTAAGTTAAATATCCTCCTAGCCATCTTAACACCCTGCACCCTTTATAAGGTTCTTGTTCAAAATTCAGCTGTTTGTATCCCTGATACTAAGCCCTGATTGCCCATCACCCCTGTCCTTGCTGACCTACACTGGCTCCCTGTCCTCCTATGCATTAAAGCTAAAATCCTTCCCCAACCTCACCCCACCCTATCTCTGGGACCTCCTCTAGCATTTTTTATGGGAGAAACCAGAGGCATGATCAAAAAAAAAAGGCATTGAAAGGGTTTCAGAAGGCAGAGGGAGATGTAGCAAGGCAATGTGGTTCGGGGAGAGCATTAAAAGATGGCCTTCAACAATGTATTAGAGGAAGTGGGGAATGAGCAGTGTTCATACTCAGAGGAGGGGAGAGTGTGGGCTGTGGCATATAGCTGAGCAAGAGCACTCATGAAGGGTTAAGTGAGGCTGGAGAAGGAATTGAACAGGTAGCTTCACTGTAAAACCTTTACACAGTAAACTCACAGCAACTGGATATCATTATCACAACACCACACATTCATGAAAGCCCTCACAAACACAAACATTCAGCAAAGCCTGTTTACAGAAAGCTTACGATAAATTGTGACTTTGCAGCCCAGAAAATGTTTAGTAAATAGACTTTGTAGAAATCCGGCCATACAGTTAACATTTGGAACAACAGTTAACCATGCGAACCAAGGAAAATCTTTCATCAAGGTGGCATGAGACAGCTAACGGTGAAGTATTACTTCAGTTTACCTTAGGATACAAACCCCAAGATCCCACGTAAGTCAGAGAGAACACCAAGCGATCAACTGGAATAGCTTGGGGATAACAACAAAAGTACCAAGCATTGGGAAGTGGGAGAGGGAGAGCAGATGGTAGATTGCAGGGAGATGAAGCATAGGGAGATGGTTCATCCAGAAGTTCATTATAGTTTATCTCTGCATCCAGATGCAGAGATTTATATAGTTATAAACTCCTGCTTGTTTGGATGTTGGGGCTGGGCCTTATTTAAGTTCTCGGTGAACCAATGTTGTATGAAATGAACAGTTACATAAATCTGATGGAAGTTATCCATTTCATGTTGGGAAAAGCCACATTTGTCATTTATGCTTTGGTAAGTACGAATGATGTGGTTTGGGTAAGCTTTCATCTTTCGCGCAAAAAGGTTTGGTGGGTTTGATTTTCCTCTGCATTGTACCCAGGACTTAAAAGAATGGTGTTGCCTGCACCATTTCCCATAAAAAGTCCTTCATCTCTGCTGTCCCTGTCCTTCCCTTGTCCATTGGCTTTATTTCCTGGTCAGAAAGCGGAGGAAAAAAGGCAGAGACCTATCATGCTGGTCCTCTACTCCCTTTGTGTTGTCTGGGAATTTCCAGAGACTTCCCCAAGGAGGGATGCAGAGCCCTTGGACCTAGAGGAGGCACAAGGATGGAAATCCCATGGTACTGATACTAGAGCGACTCCACAACATCTCTCAAGCAAATTTGTCAGACATGACTTCCCCTGGCTTTATGAAGGGGAAGTCATGTCTGACAAATTTGCTTGAGTTCTTCGAGGATATAACGTATAGGGTGGATAAAGGGGAACCAGTGGACATAGTGTATTTAGACTTCCAGAAGGCATTCGACAAGGTGCCACATAAAAGATTATTACTTAAGATAAAAAATCACGGGATTGGGGGTAATATTCTGGCATGGGTGGAGGATTGGTTATCGAACAGGAAGCAGAGAGTTGGGATAAATGGTTCATTTTTGGAATGGCAACCAGTAACCAGTGGTGTTCCACAGGGGTCGGTGCTGGGTCCCCAACTCTTTACAATCTATATTAACGATTTGGAGGAGGGGACCGAGTGCAACATATCAAAATTTGCAGATGATACAAAGATGGGAGGGAAAGTAGAGAGTGAGGAGGACATAAAAAACCTGCAAGGGGATATAGACAGGCTGGGTGAGTGGGCGGAGATTTGGCAGATGCAATATAATATTGGAAAATGTGAGGTTATGCACTTTGGCAGGAAAAATCAGAGAGCAAGTTATTTTCTTAATGGCGAGAGACTGGAAAGTACTGCAGTACAAAGGGATCTGGGGGTCCTAGTGCAAGAAAATCAAAAAGTTGGTATGCAGGTGCAGCAGGTGATCAAGAAAGCCAACGGAATGTTGGCTTTTATTGCTAGGGGGATAGAATATAAAAACAAGGAGGTATTGCTGCAGTTATATAAGGTATTGGTGAGACCGCACCTGGAATACTGCATACAGTTTTGGTCTCCATACTTAAGAAAAGACATACTTGCTCTCGAGGCAGTACAAAGAAGGTTCACTCGGTTAATCCCGGGGATGAGGGGGCGGACATATGAGGAGAGGTTGAGTAGATTGGGACTCTACTCATTGGAGTTCAGAAGAATGAGAGGCGATCTTATTGAAACATATAAGATTGTGAAGGGTCTTGATCGGGTGGATGCAGTAAGGATGTTCCCAAAGATGGGTGAAACTAGAACTAGGGGTCATAATCTTAGAATAAGGGGCTGCTCTTTCAAAACTGAGATGAGGAGAAACTTCTTCACTCAGAGGGTGGTAGGTCTGTGGAATTTGCTGCCCCAGGAAGCTGTGGAAGCTACATCATTAGATAAATTTAAAACAGAAATAGACAGTTTCCTACAAGTAAAGGGAATTAGGGGTTATGGGGAGCGGGCAGGAAATTGGACATGAAGCTGAGTTCGGATCGGTCAATGCCCTGTGGGTGGCGGAGAGGGCCCAGGGGCTATGTGGCCGTGTCCTGCTCCGACTTCTTGTGTTCTTTAGATTTGTGGTTGGGATCAGATCAGCCATGATCTTATTGAATGGCGGAGCAGGCTCGAGGGGCCGATTGGCCTACTCCTGCTCCAATTTCTTATGTTCTTATGTTCTTATGTTCTCTCAACTGATTTTCCTGGATCTCCAATAAGAGTGAGCCTTACTCCTTAAACCCAGCCCACTCAGATCTGAGGATTTGAATGGGGCCTGGGTGAAAACATAAAGCAGGGCAAGGATCAGGTTGGCAATTGGTGGCCGCTAATGCTACTACAGTCCTCTCAGCAGCAGTTGGCTCTCCTCCCCTGCCCCCACCCACCCCCACTCCATTTCCAGGTACGAAGCCTTTACCAAGAAACAGGCCTGCCTTGGAGAAATGTCTCGCCTAATAAAATGACTTGTACCTAGAAATACAGGTGGGTTCAGGTCAGGTTGAGTGCACATCAGGTATGTGTGCCCAAGCTGGGAGGGGGGAGGGGGGAGAGAGGTGAACTTGTACTGTTACTCTATTCCTTGTCCGGCTTAATGGCCCCCAATAAAAATGAATGAAGGGTGCTACTGATTTTACTTCAGCCACTTTAGACCAAAACAAATTCAAAAATGCTCATAAGAAATGATAAAAAAATCCAAGTATAATGATGCACCTGTAATAATGCTCATTTCACACCCCTCAAGCAGCTAAATTGACATAGAACCAGAATAAATGTGAATACTTTGTTCATCCAGCCGTAGAGTGTTCAAAGCTTAATTGAAGTCGCTCGACAAAAGATTTAGCAACGCTCACTTCTACAGTGGTAACGGGTCACAGAGACGCTGTTGGACAGCATGATTGGACTTTGTGATGCCGCCACACAATTCCTGCTCGCAGCCTCAACCTGATTCCTGGCAACAGCCTTAAGCTGACCTGACTCCCAGTGGCAATTCTGACCGGACACAACTTCCAATGAAAGCACATACAGATTCTTAAACATGCTGTGCCTGATGTGCATGAAGGATAGTTGAATGAGCTGAAACTTTTAATGTTAAGACTCAAAGAGGAAATTTCCTGGTATGGGCTCCTTGGACCCTGATTATTTACGCCTATTTTAAGTATGGCCGTTTTCTAATGAGATTGGGAGGATACTTGGGCACAACTTGGCATCGGCAAAATGGGCGCAGCTTCCGGCGCAATTTCAGGTGCAACTTGCCTGTTGTGCCCTCGGAGGAAACTCTCACCCTTTATAACAAGCCTCATGAGGGGAGAGAAAAAGGGAAAGAATAGCAAGATTAGGAAAGTAGCAAAAGCACAATCAAAGAAAAGTGTTTTAAGGAGACTTTTGAAACGAGGGAGGGAGTTGGCGATTTGGAAGGATTTTAAGAAGGAGTTCCTAGGGACAATACCACAGCAGGTGAAAGAATGGGCACTCATAGTGGAGTAGAGAGAGTGAGTAATGAGAAGTGACCTACTGTCGGGGAAGCCAAGATTTACTGCGGAAGGAGAGAACAGAGGTAGGATGGGATAAGATCTATGTATGTGAGGTTGAAGTTCAATCTGTTGGGCTACAGGAGGCCATTGGACAGGAGTAGGACCGAAATGATGGAGATGCAATACTTTTTATGGGAAATGGTACAGGCAACACCATTCTTTATAAATCTTGGAGGGTAGAGAGAGGGGGGACCAACAATGAACACAATGGCAAAGTCAAACCTTGAGTCGGTACAAGCAATGGAGGAGAGGTTGCAGCGGAAGCTGCCAATATTTCGGAGATGGACAAATGCAGTCTTGGTAACATTTAGGACGTTGGGATGGAAGCTCAGCTCGGGATTCAGCAGGACACTGAGGCTTTTCACCTCCGGCTAAGCTTGAGATGGGAATCAGGGAGAATAATGGTCTCCAGATGTGCAGCCTACAGTTTCAATTTTAAGTTGGAGAAAGCTTTGACTCACCCAGGTCTTAATGTTGGACAAGTAGCTGAAGAGAGTGACAACAGCAGTGGGATTGATGGTGGAGGTGAAGAAGTGAAGGTGAAGATCATCAGTGTACACATAAAGGTTTTCTTGAAGCTTACAAATAATATCCCCAAAGGGCAGCTTCAAATGGTGAAGAGGAGGAGACCAAGGATGGAACCCTGGGGTATGCTGGAGGTTTATGGGCCTGTGGGGTTGTAGGGTGGGGGGGTGGGGGTGGACAATTGAAGGGAATGGATTGATTGTGTAGAAAAAAACAGGACTGGAGCCATGAGAGAGCAGTGTCGAGGAGGTGCATCATGGAAGAGAGGTGTAAGAGGACAATGGAGTGGCTGAAGAGCCCAGCGTTAGCTCCAGCAAATCTAGGACCCATGGGAGAAGTGAGAGAATCACTCTCTACCCTCGATCAATCAGATTGCTGCATTTTTGACACGTTGTGAACATTTTCTGCAAGCTGGACCGTAAAATCCAGGAAGTGAAAGATGCAACACTAAAATCATTTGTAAAAGCAGATATAGACAGTGAAAAATAGTTGAATTAAATAAAAGAAACAGAAGAGAAAAGTAAAAAAAAATGATTTTTAAATTTTTTAATATTGTTTTTAATCACCAAAAACTATTAAAATATGGAGCAATGAGACTCCACATTTTTAACAGTTAATTGTTTGGCAGTCATTAAGGCTTACTGTGCTGTTAAAATTTAGTTTAGACCTGGTATTTTTAAGTGTACCTGTTTTGTGGCGATATTAGTTACTTTCCAGCTGGGCGGATGAGCAAGTTAGCGCTGGTCCACTGATTCCACTGATTCCAGCTGGTGATGTCCCTTTCATTTGAAGCTGTCATATTGCCAGTGAACCAGAAGGAGCAAGTTCTGGATTTCCATGTTTCACTGAACATGTGCGAGCACAGGATCTTGCTCCTCCATTTCCCCACTAACAACGGTGAGCGCTGTTGAGCTCTCTGTTATTTCGCAAGCAATTCCTGAGCCAGTATGTCATGGTTACAATCGCACAGCCTGTCATTTGTGACTTTGACCTCAGTCTTCTCCTGAAAGCATCGGTCCAAACTGGGATATAGTTCCATGAGTGCTAATGCCTCTCTGCTACCTCAACCAAGTAGCAGTTCATCATGTGTCAGAAAAATCGTGAGCCCCTGTGTCCTGTTTGATCATAGCAGACATCACAGTAGACCTCAATCCAATCCCTCACTGGCAAGGTTCCCTTGATAGTAATCAACAGCTGATTTTTCCCTTTCTTGATTTAAAACCAGTTTCAGCATCACTACCACTTCCCCTATTTCAGCAGGGACCAGGTCCAAACGTAAGATCTTCTTGACCTGTGTGCCTTATCACGTCGAGCCGTACATTTACAGATTGAACTGATGGGCGGGGTGGTTGCAAAAACATGGGCTAATGCTTTCCTCTGTGTGTTAGCTTTAATTGATCCATAAATGCAGATCTCAATAGTCACGACTACTGCAGAAAGCAAAATATTGGTGATGATATTTCTTGAGATTGTGCTGTTGATGATCATTTTGCAAAGTCACGGGCACACTGCCCATGATTGTCGAAATCGGTGCTGGGTCCACTGTTATTTGTTATTTATATTAATGATTTGGATGAGAATTTAGGAGGCATGGTTAGTAAGTTTGCAGATGACACCAAGATTGGTGGCATTGTGGACAGTGAAGAAGGTTATCTAGGATTGCAACGGGATCTTGATAAATTGGGCCAGTGGGCCGATGAATGGCAGATGGAGTTTAATTTCGATAAATGTGAGGTGATGCATTTTGGTAGATCGAATCGGGCCAGGACCTACTCCGTTAATGGTAGGGCGTTGGGGAGAGTTATAGAACAAAGAGATCTAGGAGTACAGGTTCATAGCTCCTTGAAAGTGGAGTCACAGGTGGATAGGGTGGTGAAGAAGGCATTCAGCATGCTTGGTTTCATTGGTCAGAACATTGAATACAGGAGTTGGGATGTCTTGTTGAAGTTGTACAAGACATTAGTAAGGCCACAGTTGGAATACTGTGTACAGTTCTGGTCACCCTATTATAGAAAGGATATTATTAAACTAGAAAGAGTGCAGAAAAGATTTACTAGGATGCTACCGGGACTTGATGGTTTGACTTATAGGGAGAGGTTGGATAGACTGAGACTTTTTTCCCTGGAGAGTAGGAGGTTTAGGGGTGATCTTATAGAAGTCTATAAAATAATGAGAGGCATAGATAAGGTAGATAGTCAAAATCTTTTCCCAAAGTTAGGGGAGTCTATAACGAGGGGGCATAGATTTAAGGTGAGGGGGGAGAGATACAAAAGGGTCCAGAGGGGCAATTTTTTCACTCAAAGGGTGGTGAGTGTCTGGAACGAGCTGCCAGAGGCAGTAGTGGAGGCGGGTACAATTTTGTCTTTTAAAAAGCATTTGGACAGTTACATGGGTAAGATGGGTATAGAGGGATATGGGCCAAGTGCAGGAAATTGGGACTAGCTTAGTGGTATAAACTGGGTGACATGGATATGTTGGGCCGAAGGGCCTGTTTCCGTGTTGTAAACTTCTATGATTCTATGATTCTATAATCAGCCCTAACGCTTACCTTCCTTTAGAGCTATTTAAAGCAACAATTTGCATTTATATCACACCTTTAACGTAGTAAAATGTCCCAAGGCGCTTCACAGGAGCGTAATAGGACAAAGAAATCGATACCAAGCCGAAGAAGCAGACATTAGGAGAGGTCACCAAAAGCTTGGTCAAAGAGGAAGGTTTTAAGGAACGTCTTAAAAGTAGAGCGAGGTGGAGAGGCAAAGAGGTTTGGGGTGGGAATTCCAGTGCTTAGGACCTAGACGGCTGAAGGCACGACCGGCATTGGGGGGGCGAAGTGACGGATGCACAAGGGGCCAAATTTGGAGGAACACAGTGTTCTCGGAGGGTTGTTGAGCTGGACAAGCAAACAGAGATAGAGAAAAAAAAAGCATCTCAATCCTATTCCTTCCCACATCACCACACAGAGACTATGGCTTGTTTAGGTGTCAGCTGTGGCTCAGTGGCCGTACACTCACCTCTGGGTCAGAAGGTTGTGGGTTCAAGTCCCACTCCAGAGACTTGAGCACAAAATTTAGGCTGATACTCCAGTGTAGAGGGAGTACTGCAGAGGTGCAGTCTTTTGGATGAGATATTAAACCAAGGCCCTGTCTGCCCTCTCAGGTGGACAGAAGAACATAAGCAATCGGAGCACGAGTAGGCCATTCATTAAGATTGTGGTTGATCTTCCACCTCAACTCCACTTTCCCGCCCGATCCCCACCCATATCCCTTGATTCCCTTAGTGTTTAAATATCTATCGATCTCAGTCTTGAATATACTCAATGACTGAGCATCCACAGCCCTCTGGGGTAGAAAATGCCAAAGATTCACAACTCTCCAAGTGAAGAAATCTTTCCTCATCTCGGTCCTAAATGGCCGATCCTTATCTTGAGTCTATGACCTCTAGTTCTAGACTCTCCAGCCATGGGAAACATCCTCTCAGCATCTACCCTGTCAAGCCCTCTAAGTATTTCATATGATTCCATACGATCGCCTCTCATTCTTCAAAACTCCAGAGAGTATAGGCCCATTCTACTCAATCACTCATCATAGGACAACCCTCTCATCCCTGGAATCAATCTAGTGAACCTTCGTTGCACCCCCTCTAAGACAAGTATATCCTTCCTTAGATAAGGAGACCAAAACTGTACACATTACTCCAGGTGTTGTCTCACCATAAAACCCATGGCACCATTTCGAAGAAACCCAGGGGAGTTCTCCCCGGTGTCCTGGCCAACATTTATCCCTCAACCAACATCACTAAAAGCAGGTTACGTGGTCATTATCTCATTGCAGTTTGTGGGCAAATTGGCTGCTGCGTTTCCTATGTTATAACAGTGACTACACTTCAAAAGTACTTCATTGGCTGTAAAGCGCTTTGGGACATCCTGAGGTCGTGAAAGACGTGGTATGAATGCAAGTCTTTCTTACTTTATGCAGCTAACAGCATCCATTCTAACAATCAGCAGTTTTCTCAGTCAGTTCAGCAGCAAAACACTCTTTCCTTTTTATATACGGACGCACTGCTTTGAGTGCAAATCCTGGTGATATCAACTGAACAATTATGGTAAAAGCACTTTTCAAATGATTTAATAGCAAATATAAATGAACTGTGGGTTATAATGTCCTTAACACATTCCCAGCAGGAAGCCAAATGTAACGCCCACTTTTCCATTTTTTTGGTGGCTAAATTGAAATTGAAACAATGTAACTGTGACCCTCAAAAAGGAGTCCAGATTAAGGTCAGACAGTGGTACATCTAATGCATTACTGTAAGTGAGAATGGTGTTAATTTACCTCAACACAATCCAAGGGATGGGAGTAATTAAACTCTTCCACAGACAGGCATAGATCCATTAGGCTTCAGTCCTGCACCGGGTGGTCTCCATGGTGATAATTTACCTGGCTCTTTGATGTAGTGAAAGGCTAAGAGTTATACTGTTTCTAAATTGACCCCTGTGTAATGCAGCTCATCTGTACTTCAATACTTCAAGTACCTCATGTTGCTGGGGATTATCAATCACCAGACAGTGGTACTGCATCAAGATCACATTACCTACATGCTCAAAAATGTTGCAAATAACATCTACGTTGAAGTATCTTTAAAGGCGTGTTGGTGATGAGGGAGGTAATATATCCAAACTATTTCCCTTCCTCCCACAGTCAGAGATTTTCTAACACATGCTTGGCACCAACCCATACCTTGACTTAGCATGTTTCATCCCTTAGGCTCCATTTACATAATGGAACTGCTGCCATTTGATATCTCCTTCTTTGGTTAAAAGTCCAGTTAGCTTAACATCAGTAGTGGGGAAAATGCTAGAGTCTATTATAAAAGATGTGATAACAGAACACTTGGAAGGCATTAACGGGATCGGACAAAGTCAGCATGGATTTATGAAAGGGAAATCGCATTTGACAAACGGATGTAAGTAGTAGAATAGATAAGGGAGAACCAGTGGATGTGGTGTACTTGGATTTTCAGAAGGCTTTTGATAAGGTCCCACACAAGAGGTTAGTGTGCAAAATTAAAGCACATGGGACTGGGGGGAATATACTGGCATGGATTGAGAATTGGTTGACAGACAGGAAACAGAGAGTAGGAATAAACGGGTCTTTTAGCATGTGGCAGGCAGTGACTAGTGGGGTACCGCAGGGATCAGTGCTTGGGCCCCAGCTATTCACAATATATATCAATGATTTGGATGAGGGAACTAAATGTAACATTTCCAAGTTTGCAGACGACACAAAGCTGGGGTGGAATGTGAGCTGTGAGGAGGATGCAAGTAGGCTCCAATGTGATTTAGACAAGTTGGGTGAGTGGCCAAGAACATGGCAGATACAGTACAACATGGATAAGTGTGAGGTTATTCACTTTGGTTGTAAAAACAGAAAGGCAGATTATTATCTGAATGGTGATAGATTGGGAAAAGGGGAGGTGCAGCGAGACCTGAGTGTCCTTGTACACCAGTCGTTGAAAGCGAGCATTCAGATGCAGCAACCAGTTAGGAAGGCAAATGGTATGTTGGCCTACATTGCAAGAGGATTTGATTACAGGAGCAGGGATGTCTTACTGCAGTTATACAGGGCTTTGGTGAGACCACATCTGGAGTATTGTGTGCAGTTTTGGTCTCCTTATCTGAGGAAGGATGTCCTTGCCATGGAGGGAGTGCAACAAAGGTTTACCAGACTGATTCCTGGGATGGCAGGACTGACGTATGTGGAGAGATTGGGTCGACGAGGCCGAGATTCACTAGAATTTAGAAGAATGAGAGGTGACCTCATCGAAATATATAAAATTCTATCAGGACTAGACAGACTAGATGCAGGGAGGATGTTCCCAATGGCAGGGAGTCCAGAACCAGGGGTCACAGTCTCAGGATACGGGGTATGCCATATAGAACCGAGATGAGGAGAAATTTCTTCACTCAGAGGATGGTGAACCTGTAGAATTCTCTACCACAGAAGGCAGTGGAGGCCAAATCATTAGATGTATTCAAGAAGGAGATAGACATATTTCTTAAATCTAAAGGGATCAAGGGATATGGGGAAAAAGTGGGAACAGGGTACTGAGTTAGACGATCTGCCATGGTCATTTTGAATGGCGGAGCAGGCCCGAAGGGCCGAATGGCCTAATCTTGCTCCTATGTT
Organism: Heptranchias perlo; assembly: GCF_035084215.1. Taxonomy (NCBI): domain Eukaryota; kingdom Metazoa; phylum Chordata; class Chondrichthyes; order Hexanchiformes; family Hexanchidae; genus Heptranchias; species Heptranchias perlo. The sequence goes on along the minus strand of NC_090338.1, from coordinate 14,076,855 downwards.
TCTATGTTTCTATGTTTCTATTTATTTTTCCTCATGCCTCTGTGAAGCACTTTGGGACATTTTTCTGCGTTAATATAGAATTTTACCAAGAACGGTACAATTTTAAAGTGGGTGCAGGAACAGAGAGACCTCGGGTTCTGCAGGCTTCTAACTTTAGGGACTTAATATAAAATGGATTCATTACTTGCAAAATGGATTCCTTTACTAACTCTTGTTCCCCTAACAAGAGCTACTGGTGTCCTTGCAGCAGATGGTATCTTCTCATCTGCTGATCTAGAAGGCAGATTACCACTGTCCTTTCCAGGTTGGTGGAGATACCAAGGCCCACAGATGTGGTTGGTGACATCTTGGCAGTTGCTACTGTTGACCGGAGGTCACCGGTTACAGTTATTGGTTTAGTACAAAGAGGAGAAGAGTTAATTCTCTCTTAACTCTCAATTCGCTTTATTCACGTTGTTAGATCATATACATTTAGCTTATATGTCTGGTTGCACCAGGTTATACAGTTTTATCCCCAAACTAGGATCTAAACGCACACCCACTAGGTTTCTCTGACACTCCCTGAGAGGTCACAGAATATAAAGGATAATACCCGAAAAGGAAAGCTGACGCTGGCCAGGCGTTCTGTTCTCTCTCTCTCTAGACATCGTCTCTACATCCCTGATGTAGGTTCTTCCACTACCGCGACGGTTGGTCTCCGGAGTCTTCGTTGGCTCCACGCCCAAGATTCTCCATTCTTATTCCGAATCTTATCTCTTGAAGCTGTGTTGTCTCTTTCCCGTTGATTTAGGCTTGCTCGCCTTGTTGGTGTCTTCTCCTCATTGGCTCTGTCCCAAGGACTTAGGTAGCATTACCTCATTACTCCTTTTCTAAATAAGGACTTGTGTCTTATCACATCTCCTTTGTCTTTCACAAAACTTAGCTGATTCAAACCGGTTCCAACCAGCTCAGGCCAGCGACTGAACTCAGGTTACTTCAGTTCAAAAGTTGCTTTTGCCTGTGTGTCAGCAGTTCAGAATAAACTCAGTAGTTTCTGCATCCCCTGGCCAACACTACCAAACAGGCAAGATTACTCTGGCATGCCTTCTTTCTGTACTCTCATTCACTGGGTGTCTGAAGTAGAAAGAGTTCCCATTCTCCAACATAGGCAATCCTTTACCTTGATTTTTTTTTGCAACAAGTCCTGTCAGACATTTTTTACCACAAGCATTCAAAACTATTTACTTCCAGCTAAAATGCATTTTAGTGCCTGATTTGTGCTAGAATAGAGAGTAGAAATTGAACATTTATCTTTTCCTTCCCATCGTTTGTTGCTCTCAAGGATTCACTCGTGCCCTTGTCTAGCTGAGAATTCTTGTTTAATGTGTTCTTTGGGTGACAATGGCAAGGCGATCTTCATTGCCAATTTTTAGTTGCCTTGAGGGTATCGAGTCAACCATGTAGTTTGGGACTGGAGTCATGTGTAGGCCAAACCAGTTGCAGGTGGCAGGTTCCCTTCCCTGAAGGACATAAGTAAGCCAGTTGGGTTTTTACAACAATCCAACAGCTTTAATGGTCATTTTCTGGTGCTATTGCACAAATTCCCAGATTTATTGAACTAATTTTCACAATTTGCCATGGTGGGATTATGAACTTACAACCTCTGGGTTGCTTGTCCAGTCCTATAACCAGTGGTCTACCCATGTATCTGGAATGATCTAGCACTCAGAATCCTTTGCATCCTGAGTCAAGGCCATGCACACTGGTCAGTTGAGGAAAGAGTCAAACTAGATGAATGGGGGTTCTCCCCCATTTATCCTCTTATCCTATATTGGAATAGCTAACCTTAGGCTTAGTCTAGGTAACAACAGGGTCCATCCAGGTTTACAGCAGCAACAACAAAGACAATGACAACAACAACCTGCACTTACATAGCGCATTTCATAGACTCATAGAATGATACGGCACAGAAGGAGCCCATTCGGCCCATTGTGCCTGTACGGGTCTTTGAAAGTGCTATCCAATTAGTCCCATTCCCCTACTCTTTCCCCATAGCCCTGCAAATTTTTCCCTTTCGAGTATTGATTCAATTCCCTTTTGAAAGTTACTATTGAATCTGCTCCCACCACCCTTTTCAGGCAGCGCATTCCACTGACAGAGACGCTTCGGGAATGGCGAGTGAAAAGAAGGAAAATCCTATGCATGAGCTCCGCATTAGGAAGCTATGTCTTAACATCTGTGTCGGTGAACGTGGTGACAGACTCACCAGAGCTGCTAAAATGTAGGAGCAACTCATTGGCCAGACTCCAGTGTTTTCTAAAGCTCGCTATAGTGTACGATCTTTCAGTATTAGAAGAAATGAGAAGTTGAATGCTTGTAGTTCTCATTACTAAAAAATGTCTGACAGGAATTGGTATCTGCTCAGTAAACAAACTTTTAAAAATGCATCTACTAATAAATACCAGTTCATGGAAACTTAACAGTCCAGATCAGTTAAGGATGGTGTAATGATTGAAAGGTCCAAGCCCTGGCTGGGATTTGGGCCTAAAGATCGAGGGAGAATCCTGCCCACTGACATCAGGGTCTTCTGGCTGCTGCTGGAGAGCAGTCCTATATGGACCCTCTGATCGTCAAGTGGAAGGCTGTTGCTTTCCTCATATGCCCCTGTGCTGGGGCACCCAACAATCGCACCTTAAGGATGATGAGGTGGGAGGTCAGGGATGTCCCCTCCCCCCATGATTTAAATACAAGCCTAGGCCCACTTACATATAATGGGAAGGCCTCCGAGAGTACAGTGGGGGGGAGGAGGAGGAGGTGGGAACCTTATGTAATGTGCCTCTGCCCCTTTTTTCTCTTTATTGCGCTTATAGAGTGCCAATTCCCCAAGGCCAGTGATGAGGAAAATCAATCGTTTAATTTTCTTGGTTGCTATATATATATCATTTCATTTCAGTTAGTTTGTCCTTAAGGAGAGGATGAGAGGAACAAAAATTAAATACTTCTTAATGTAAAGCCTAAGGAAAGCAATTAGCAACTTAATATTTGTTCAAGTCGGGGCGTTGTGCTTTCTCCAAAATGTATCACTGCATAAAAGAAAGAACTTGCATTTATACAGCAACCTGAGGATGTCTCAAAGCATTCACAAACAAGGACTTATACTTAAATGCAGTCATTGTTGTTATGTTGGTAAACATGGCTGTTAATTGGGCACAACAAGGATCCACAAATAACAAATTAGATAAATAACCAGTTAATCTACTTTATTTGTGGTGGTTTTGTTTGAGGGACGAATGTTGGCCAGGAGATCTGGAGAGGTCCATATTGTTCTTTGAAATAGTGCTATGGGATCTGTTACGTCCGCCTCGGCAGGTAAGCAAGGGCCGCGTATTTAATGGGCATCATTTTAGCACCCGCTATCTGGTGCGTTCCTGGCGGGGGGGCGCCGAAAATCGGAGAATCCCGGAGTGGGTCGGGAGCCCGACTCCAACCCGCCCACTTCCGAGTTCCCCACTGAGGCGCCGGCGTGCGCGCGCAGCCCCCGCTGGTGGGAATCCCGCAGGCAATTAAAGCCAGCGGGGTTCCACTTGAAGCTATTTATTTTGCTTGTTCAGGTCATTAACTGACCTGATTAAGGGATTATGTGAGGAGGGGTGGGATTTTAGAGCAAACTGGGACTGTTTCCCACACTGGGGGAAACACTCCCAATTCAAATGGACCTGTTGCAGCTGTCAGCCTGTGGTAGCTGCAAAGGTCCATTTGACAGGTGGGGGGGGGGAGACCCTCACTCATTGCAGGAGGCCACTCTGTCACTTGGGACAAAGTTTGGCCTCCATCACCCTCCTCCTGACAATCAAAGTCACCAACTTGCACACTTACCCCGGGGTCCAAAGACATGTACCTACCTTGCGGACCCCCTCAGATGTACATCTTCCGGATGGGGGCCGCCGTAGCTGCAGTCATGACCTCCTCGGAGGGCGAACAGCATCACCAGCTTCACCCGCCTCGCCATCCACGCCTTCCACCTCTGACACGTGGAGCTCCACAACAGAGTGCTGTGACACATCCACCTGCACAGCAGGAGGGAGGGCTACCGCAGAGAGAGATGCGTCGCAGAGGGCACTACCCTCGCCACAGGGTCCACAGACCGAGGCTCAGCTTCCTGGACCTCTCTGAGCAGCAGTGCACACGGAGGCTCAGAGTCACTCACATGTAGTCGTGGACATCTGCAGCCTCCTTCATGCCAAGCTGCTCCTGGCTGGCCCGAGCACCATCTTCTTACCTGTCGCTGTCAAAGTCACCACTGCCCTCAACAACTTCTCCTCCGCATCCTTCCAGGGTGCAACCGGGGACATCGCCGACGTCTCTCAGCCGTCTGCACAAAAGAGCCCTGCAAATACACCTACACCCACTCTGCACTGACACAATGGGTGGCATCAGTTGTGGGTCTTCATTGTGATCCTCAGGAAAGGGCATTATTGCACAAACCAGACAAGATTCGCAAAGACATGGCAGTAGTGGTGCCAATATAATATGTAATGTGAGTTGCTCAGAAATTCAATATAAGTAACAACCATGACAAACCCTCATACACCCTTGTGCATCCCCTTCATGCTCACGACACGTTTGCCTTACGCTGCCTACTGCACATATGTGATGCATGCCCTGTGGCTGCAGCACAAGTAGTGGCAGGTTGAGTGAGGCTGACCGTGAGAGAGATGCACGAGAGGGTGAGTATGGGATAGAGCCATGAGATTGTATGAGGATTGGGTTGCGTGGTAGTGGCGGGGTGAGTACTGGCGAGGTGAGTAGGTGCAGGTAAGATGAGGATGAGGTTTGAGTTGGTATGAGGGGTGATGTGACAGAGTAGTGTTGGCAGTGCAGAAGGAGATGTGGGGTGGGGGCGGTGATGTGGCAGACGGAGTGTAGGGGAATGAGTAAGTGTACTCACTTTGGCTGACCTACTGAGGTCATTGGAGCGCCTCCTGCATTGTATGCAGGTGGGCGATATGTTGGTGGTGCAGGTGACCTCCTCTGCCACCTCGAGCCACGCCTTCCTGGTGGCAGAGGCAGGCCGCTTCCTCCCGCCCGCCGAGGGGAAGATCTCTGTCCTCCCCCTCCTCCTCCCCCCATGTATTGATACCTGGATTGAGGCATCATTAAACTGGGAGCAGCCTTCCCCCTGGGCTGCTCCATGCTGTAATTTTTCCTATTTGTTGCAGCATCTGTCAGTGGAGGACTGCCCCTTTAAATAGAGCTCCTCCAGCTGACAGAGCTTACTGCGCATGTGCAGCCCGCCCGATGCGCAGATCAGCAGTGGGGAACCCGGAGGACCAGGTAAGTGGATCCAATTGGACTACGATCGCGCAGGGAGCTGACTGATTTCACCGGGCGCGTTACTCACGCGCCCGATAGTCCCCCCGCCGAGAACCCGCAGCCCTGGTAACATCGGGCCCAATGTCTTAGCTGAGAGGTGACACCTCCAGCAATGCAGCACTCCCTCAGTACTGCACTGAAAGATCAGCCTAGATTGTATGTTCAGGTGTGTGCTGGAGCTTGAACCCACAACCTTCTGACTCGAGAGGAAAGAGAGCTACCAACTGAACCAAACTGACTGAAAGGGGGGAAAAATAGTAAAAGTAAAATAAACATTTTCGCTTCCTGCTGAATTGATTGTGCAAAATGTTGTCAGTTAGATATGAACTAACATGTTACATCGAGTTACATCGAAACTACAGCACAGAAACAGGCCATTTGGCCCATATGGTCTATGCCGGCATTTATGCTCCACATGAGCCTCCTCCCTCCCTACTTCATCTAACCCTATCGGGATACCTTTCTATTCCTTTCTCCCTCATGTGCTTATCTAGCGTCCCCTTAAATGCATCTATGCTATTTGCCTCAATTACTCCCTGTGGTAGTGTGTTCCACATTCCTACCACTCTTTGGGAAAAGAAGTTTCTCCTGAATTCCCTATTGGATCTATTAGCGACTATTTTATATTTATGACCTCTAGTTTTGGACCCCCCACAAGTGTAAACATGTATATAAATATTTTTCAGCTGGAATAAAATTACAAACATTAACACTGATAAACTGCAGAAAGCATCGTCCTGCACACTCTTCCTCCTCCCTACACCCTCACTGTGTTAAAATTAAGGTTGATTACACTGTCTCCTGTTCTAACCTCGAAATTGTGGAGCTCCTTACGCCCTTTTCTCCTACAATCTTCTGTTGTTCAAAATCCAAGCTTGGCATCATCTAATCACAACTTCCCGATTTACCTTATCTGCTTTATTATTTTTCAACCTTGGCGCTGTCTCTTCAATGGGCCTTAGCCCTTCACCTAAGTTTCCTCAATACAGAAAAAAATCCAGGCTGTCAATCATCGTAGAAAAGGAAAAAAAAACACCGAGCCCTGCAGTAATTAAGCAGTAAACCTACCCATGCAGGAACTGCACGAGGGAATTAAAGACAGACAGGCTGGTTGCTATAGAATTGCTGCCAGCTTGAGTCTTTCGATCGATTGGCCTCTCTTCAATTCACCCAGTGCAGTGCAGAGTCTCACACTGTTCAGCTATTCTATCATATCTGAAGTATTTTTCAAGTAATCCTCTCTGATAATATGAAGAAAGGAAGGCACCGTGTTTCTTCACAGTTTTAGGTGCCCGAGACAAAGCTATTCAGTGTTGGAGGATTGGGAAAACAATATTTGTGAAGTGACTCCTGGATGTATCTTCAATCATATAGAATCATTGCCCCACCTCCTCAATTGAGCATGAAAGTACATCGAGCTGTTCCGATGGCTTAGTGGATTAACGCATCGCATGGTGTGCTGTTAATCCAAACAGACCAGGTAATCCCAGGCTTTATCCCTGGTCAGTGACACATTCCTTGATTCAGCTGGTGCAGTCATGGGAACGCAATCCTGGACTTGGGTAACCAGGGATCATGCCTCCTGGTTGCTACCTAGTGATCCCTGCTAGAATAGAGGTGTTCAAAATCATGAACTGGTTTGATAGAGTAAATAAGGTGAAACTATTTCCAGTGGCAGAAGGGTCGGTAACCAGAGGACACGGATTTAAGGTGATCTGCAAAAGAGCCAGAGGCGAGATGAGGAAACATTTTTTTACGCAGCGAGTTGTAATGACCTGGAATGCGCTGCCTGAAAAGGTGATGGAAGCAGATTCAATAGTAACTTTCAAAAGGGAATTAGATAAATACTTGAAGGGAAAAAATTTACGGGGCTCTGGGGAAAGAGCAGAGGAATGGGACTAATTGGATAGCTCTTTCTAAGAGCTGGCACAAGCACAATGAGCCGAATGGCCTACTCCTGTGCTGTACCTACTATGATAGAAGGGGCTTTAAATTGGGCCATGTAGTGCTGCCTCCTAAGGTCTCAAAAAGGCGTCCGGAATTGGTGTGGATGTTTGTGCACGGGCAGGTATCGAGCGCCGGTACCGTGTAAAGTAAGGAGAATATGCCTTAGAGCAGTGTGCAATGCTGATTTAAAGGGATAGATACCATTTTGGCACTCAACGCTCCAGCCAACGCACATACAGCTGAACATGTTATAGATAGTCTGGAGGACTCCTCACCAACGCTATTTAAAGGAACCATGCAGGATTTACAGGTTAGTTGCTGGATTATTGCTTCTAGTTGCTGATGGATTTGGACTTGTTTTTGGAGGTCTCCTGTACTTGAATACTAGGACCAGGGAACATAGTCTAAAAATTAGAGCCAGGACTTGCAGGAGTGAAGTTAGGAAACGCTTCTACACACAAAGAGTGGTAGAAGTTTGAAAAGCTGCAAACGATAGTTGATGCTAGCTCATTTGTTAATTTTAAATCTGAGATTGATAGATTTTTTTCTAACCAAGATTGTTAAGGGATATGGGGCTAAGGCGGATATATGGAGTTAGGTCACAGATCAACCTGATCTCACTGAATGGCGGAACAGGCTCGAGGGGCTAAATGCCACTGCCACTTGCTGTTGCCCATTATGTACCACCTTCTCCTGCAAGAAAGCAGGATGTGTGTCAGTGAGTGCCCTGCAAGATGTTTGGGTTATGTGTCTGTCATGGTTAAATAGTTGCCAGTGTGTGTGACCTGTGAGTTGTGGGTATGTGGCTTGCAACAATGGCAATTTGTGAGGGTGAGAGGAAGCATCTGATTGGAAGAGTTGAGTACTGATTGAAAGAGTTTGTTGGTAGGTGGGTGATTGGGGGTGTAGTGCATGGATAAGTGGATGCGGCTAGTGGTGCAGTTGGTAGGAGATGCCACTTGACAGTTGACCTCACTCACCTGGACCACTTGTGTCAAAGCACTGAACTTCTTCCTGCACTGCATGTTTGTGGTGCTATGCGCCTGTCATTGACTTCGTCCCCTACTGCCTCCCACTGCCTCTTGAGCATATGTCTGGAGGGCCTCTTGCCCCCCTGCGGATATAGGATGCCCCACCTTCTGTCTACCTCTTGCATCAGGGCCTCTAGTGTGTCATCAGAGAACCTTGGTGCATGCTCTCTCGCAGACTTGGTACAAACTCAGATCGATAGATTGTTGAGGCCTGGAGTGCAGATTGGGGGATTTGGGATTTAATAGCCCGCAACCTTTATTCAATGCTTTAACATAACTCATCAGTTTGTAAACATTGGGATGGGACCTGCATCTACGTTTTACATGTGCGATATCTGATCTCTGTTCAGACTCCATGCAGACCCACATCTTATATTTTGCGCATAAGAGGTGCAGGCTGCCTTTGAGAGGTGCAGGCTGCCTTTGAGAGGTGCAGGCTGCCTTTAAGAGATGCAGGCTGCCTTTAAGAGATGTGAGGCACTCACTAGATATCGGGCCCCACTGCTGGTGAGAAGTCATTCAACACCACAGCTAGGCCTGGCTGCTAGTACCAGAATTAGGTATGTGACCTAAGGAAACTACGATGAATATGTTTAGATGTTGGCTGAAGACAGACTTAGTCATGGTACCCTCTCCATGGGTGAATTGTCTGCTGACCTTCACCATCTAGGTTCACATATGAAGAATAGCCACTTGGGTGTGGTACTGGGGAGCTGCCAGGGCACAGGGTACGATATCCCAGCGAGACTCAACACCTTCAAGGGAAGAGAGGAGAAAACCGCAGAATTAAAATGCACAGCACTCAGGCAATCAGAGTGCAGGTATTTTGTTAGTGAGGTAAAACAGAGCCTAGAATACCTGCGAAGTCTCAGCGGGAACAAGACCTCCATCTGTCGCTGTACCTGCCATTGACCCCATCCCAAAGCTCAAGGATGGCGTCATTTGAAATAATTGGGCTGGCCATCTGTGTCTGTGATGGCGCAACAGAGGCGCCCATATTGTTGAAGATGTGCAAGTCAGAGTGGCATTCTGCCACTCCGAAAGGGGGCATCTGAGGACCGTGGTGTGCTGAAGATGAAGGTTGTCATCTCCTCAATGGCAATCGATCCCAGAGGAATTCATTACAGTTCTCTTCTTTGTAGCTGGGGCCATCTTAGAAAGAGACCTATGCCTGCTGGGCCTATTCAGGGCGGGCCGGGTATGCCAGAATTCCTTGGGCCACCTGGGAACTCCCCCGCAGTGGTCCCTCGATGTAGCAAGGGTGGGACTGAAAAGCAACTCTTCCCCATCATAATTTACAGGCAAAGTCCCAAGGAGCGGAAACCTGACGTGTTTAAGTCCTACCCCAAATTGCGGCCCACTTTGAACAGCAGTTCCAACCCTCCCCCTCGACTGGATCAATTTTTGTTGTATTCTTTATCCTTTCGATTTACTGCAGTAATCCTGCAACTAATTATACAAGCAATATTTAGCTTAGAAAAAGCATACAATCAAGAAGCATTCTGTGAGACTGGGTGGAGTAGTAGATTGGAACACTGCCCTCGTACTTCCAGGACGTAGGTTCAAATCCAATTCAAACTAATAGGATAATCTTCTTACCTCTCTGTGCAAGAGTATCTAAAATGAGTCTGGGTAGTCTCAGAGTATCAACCCAAAGCATAACAACTTGGCACAATTTACTCAGGGAACCTGAGTATATTCAAGACTAAGATCGATAAATTTTTGGATACTAAGGGAATCAAGGGATACGTGCATAGGACGAGAAAGTGGAGTTGAGGTAGATGATCAGCCATGATCTTATTGAATGGCGGAGCAGGCTCGAGGGGCGGTATGGCCTACTCCCGCTCCTATTTCTTATGTTCTTATGTCCTAATGCGGCAAATGAAAAAATGGTGTATATAGGGTGCTCTTCTTTAGCTGCTTTGAAGGCACGTAGGGGGAATTTCACTCAGCATCTGACCCATGCTGGACCTGATCTGCAACTTGTCGATGCAGACACTGGATGCCCAAAGTGCAAAAATATTCTACTATTCAGCTGGGAGCTGCCTCGTGTCACTGGGAAAATGGGAAAGTAAAGCCATGCATTTTTTTTTATGTGGTAAATAGGGGCAAGTTTTTTTCTTCTATTTTCCCTTCATAAAATCTCCCCGTACACAAACATTCCCCGGGTAAGGGGATAGGATAGAGACATTTTACTGGGAATCTGCCAGTGTTGGTTTAAAGCCAACTGTTAAGAGGTCTATGAAAGCAGCTTAGAGTGACTGGTATAACTTTCAACTTGCAAACTTGAAATTCAAAGACATAGGCCATTAAAACATCAAACCAAATGGTCAAAGTTACGGATGTATGGCTCCATGAAAGTATTGGATTATTTACACATTCATGCTATAATTTATATTTTTTGTATGAGTTTTATACTTTCCTCAAATCCAATGACAAATTAAAAGAGTTTCGGTCCGGAATATGTTTAATTTGTTTTCATTTTATACTCCTCAATCAGCTGCATTTATACTTTATTGCATTTGATGGTGCATAGTTTAAGATTTACATAAGAACATAAGAACATAAGAAATTGGAGCAGGAGTAGGCCAATCGGCCCCTCGAGCCTGCTCCGCCATTTAATAAGATCATGGCTGATCTGATCCCAACCACAAATCTAAAGAACACAAGAAGTCGGAGCAGGACCCGGCCACATAGCCCCTGGGCCCTCTCCGCCACCCACAGGGCATTGACCGATCCGAACTCAGCTTCATGTCCAATTTCCTGCCCGCTCCCCATAACCCCTAATTCCCTTTACTTCGAGGAAACTGTCTATTTCTGTTTTAAATTTATCTAATGATGTAGCTTCCACAGCTTCCTGGGGCAGCATATTCCACAGACCTACCACCCTCTGAGTGAAGAAGTTTCTCCTCATCTCAGTTTTGAAAGAGCAGCCCCTTATTCTAAGATTATGCCCCCTAGTTCTAGTTTCACCCATCTTTGGGAACATCCTTACTGCATCCACCCGATCAAGACCCCTCACAATCTTATATGTTTCAATAAGATCGCCTCTCATTCTTCTGAACTCCAATGAGTAGAGTCCCAATCTACTCAACCTCTCCTCATATGTGCGCCCCCTCATCCCCGGGATTAACCGAGTGAACCTTCTTTGTACTGCCTCGAGAGCAAGTATGTCTTTTCTTAAGTATGGAGACCAAAACTGTATGCAGTATTCCAGGTGCGGTCTCACCAATACCTTATATAACTGCAGCAACACCTCCCTGTTTTTATATTCTATCCCCCTAGCAATAAAAGCCAACATTCCGTTGGCTTTCTTGATCACCTGCTGCACCTGCATACCAACTTTTTGATTTTCTTGCACTAGGACCCCCAGATCCCTTTGTACTGCAGTACTTTCCAGTCTCTCGCCATTAAGAAAATAACTTGCTCTCTGATTTTTCCTGCCAAAGTGCATAACCTCACATTTTCCAATATTATATTGCATCTGCCAAATCTCCGCCCACTCACCCAGCCTGTCTATATCCCCTTGCAGGTTTTTTATGTCCTCCTCACTCTCTACTTTCCCTCCCATCTTTGTATCATCTGCAAATTTTGATATGTTGCACTCGGTCCCCTCCTCCAAATCGTTAATATAGATTGTAAAGAGTTGGGGACCCAGCACCGACCCCTGTGGAACACCACTGGTTACTGGTTGCCAGTCCGAAAATGAACCATTTATCCCAACTCTCTGCTTCCTGTTTGATAACCAATCCTCCACCCATGCCAGAATATTACCCCCAATCCCGTGATTTTTTATCTTAAGTAATAATCTTTCATGTGGCACCTTGTCGAATGCCTTCTGGAAGTCTAAATACACTACGTCCACTGGTTCCCCTTTATCCACCCTATACGTTATATCCTCGAAGAACTCAAGCAAATTTGTCAGACATGACTTCCCCTTCATGAAGCCATGCTGACTTTGTCCTATTAAATTATGCTTATCTAAATGTTCCGTTACTGTCTCCTTAATAATAGACTCCAAAATTTTACCCACCACAGATGTTAAGCTAACTGGCCTATAATTTCCAGCCTTCTGCCTACTACCCTTTTTAAATAACGGTGTTACATTAGCAGTTTTCCAATCTGCCGGGACCTCTCCTGAGTCCAGGGAATTTTGGAAAACTATCACCAAAGCATCCACAATCCCTACTGCCACTTCCCTCAAGACCCTAGGATGGAAGCCATCAGGTCCAGGGGATTTATCCGCCTTGAGTCCCATTATTTTACTGAGTACCATCTCCTGAGTGATTTTAATCGTATTTAGCTCCTCCCCCCCGAGAGTCCCCTGTTTGTCCAGTGTTGGGATATTCTTAGTGTCCTCTACTGTAAAGACTGAAACAAAATATTTGTTCAGCATTTTTGCCATCTCCATGTTTCCCACCATTAATTTCCCGGTCTCATCCTCTAAGGGACCTATGTTTGCCTTAGCCACCCTTTTTCTTTTTATATAACTATAGAAACTCTTGCTATCTGTTTTTATATTTTTTGCTAATTTCTTTTCATAATCTAACTTCCCTTTCTTAATCAATCCTTTAGTTACTTTTTGCTGTCTTTTGAAGAATTCCCAATCTTCTATCCTCCCACTAAGTTTGGCTACCTTATATGTCCTTGTTTTTAGTCGGATACTATCCTTGATTTCTTTACTTAGCCACGGGTGGCTGTCATTTCTTTTACACCCTTTTTTCCTCAGTGGAATATATTTATTTTGAAAGTTGTAAAATAACTCCCTAAATGAACACCACTGCTCATGTACCGTCTTACCCTTTAATCTATTTTCCCAGTCCACTTTAATCAATTCCGCTCTCATACCATCATAGTCTCCTTTATTCAAGCTCAGTACGCTTGTTTGAGAATCAACCTTCTCACCCTCTAATTGGATATGGAATTCAACCATGTTGTGGTCGCTCGTTCCAAGGGGATCCTTAACTAGGACATTATTAATTAATCCTGACTCATTACACAGGACCAGGTCCAAGGTTGCCTGCCCCCTTGTAGGATCAGTTACATACTGCTCAAGAAATCCATCCCTGATGCACTCAATGAACTCGTCCTCAAGGCTGCTCTGCCCAATTTGATTTGTCCAGTTAATATGATAATTAAAATCCCCCATAATTATGGCTGTTCCCTTATTACATGCCCCGACTATCTCCTGATTAATACTTCTTCCAGCAGAGTTGCAACTATTAGGAGGCCTATATACTACGCCCACTAATGTTTTTTTTCCCTTATTATTCCTTATCTCCACCCAAACTGTTTCATTATCTTGATGCTTTGTCCCAATATCATTTCTCTGTATTACAGTGATTCCTTCCTTTATTAACATAGCCACCCCACCTCCCCTTCCTTCCTGCCTGTCCTTCCTGATTGTTAAATACCCTGGCATATTTAATTCCCAGTCGTTGTCACCCTGCAGCCATGTTTCTGTAATGGCCACAAGATCATACCCATACGTAGTTATTTGTGCCGTTAACTCGTCCATTTTATTACGAATGCTACGTGCATTCAGATAAAGAACTTTCAAATCTGTTTTGTGACGCTTAGTTCCTGCTTTTTCCTTTTTTAACACTTTACCTATTACTCCATACCTTCTGTCCCTTCCTGTTACGCTTTCCTCTCTCTCCCTGCTCAGGTTCCCAACCCCCTGCCACTTTAGTTTAAACCCTCCCCAACAGCACTAGCAAACACTCCTCCTAGGACAGCGGTCCCGGCCCTGCCCAGGTGCAGACCGTCCGGTTTGTACTGGTCCCACCTCCCCCAGAACCGTTTCCAGTGTCCCAGGAATTTGAATCCCTCCCCCTTGCACCATTCCTCTAGCCACGTATTCATTTGAAATATCCTCCTATTTCTACTCTGACTAGCACGTGGCACTGGCAGCAATCCTGAGATTACTACCTTTGAGGTCCTATTTTTTAATTTACCTCCTAACTCCCTATATTCTGCTTTTAGGACCTCATCCCCTTTTTTACCTATATCGTTGGTGCCTATGTGCACCACGACAGCTGGCTGTTCGCCCTCCCCCTCCAAATATGAATATATAGTAGCGAGTTAATTCCTCTGATTCTTAAAGTACGAAAACAGATTAAGTACCTACAAAAAGTAAGAAGAAAGACTTGCATTTACATAGCGTCCAGTCACGACCTCAGGACCTCCCAAAGCGCTTTACAGCCAATAAAGCACTTTTGAAGTGTCGTCACTGTTGTAATGTAGGAAACGCGGCAGCCAATCCCACAAACAACAATGTGATAATGATCAGATAATCTGTTAGAGGTGTTGGTTGAGGGATAAATGTTGGTTAGCGCACCAGGGAACCTCTCCTGCTGTCCTTCGAAATCGTGCCACAGGATCTTTTATGTCCACCAGAGAGGGCAGATGGGGCCTCGGTTTAATGTCTCATCCAAAAGACGATTTAAAAAAAAATTCTGCAGCTCATCTAATCCCCAAAAAATCATTAAGATTAACATTCTTGGCTCAGAAGACATTTTACAATTTGGGAATGCTATTCGGAAGATGGGACAGCCACACTTGCCCTGAAAATTGAGATACTTCGATTATACCTGGCTGTTGAGAGATATCTGCAGGGGTTTTCTGTTTGCGTGTTCACCAACCTGCAATCCCTCCCCACCCCTCCCTTCCCCTCACCAATATTTTAATGGGCAGGAAAAACGTGGGCTGATGACCCACAGCAGAAAACTCCAGGCATAATGACTGGCTTTCTGGTAAAATACCTCCTCGTGGTTTACGTGATAATCTAGGATCACAAGAACATGCATCATACCATTCAGTTGCACAGTTTGTTCGAATTTTAATATGCTTAACTACTTTGCTGCTCTCGCTAATGTTACTTTTTAATATTCATTATCAGAAATGCGCTAGAAGACTAATTATTTTTGCAAGTATGTGTGCTCGTGCACGCTCTGAGAGCTTCCAAAGATAATCATTACACGGAGGATTAATTCAAACTTTTACATGCGATTTTTACTGAATATATATACAATCAGATTTTTTTTTACCCTGAGTTAAGAGAAAAATTAAGGAAAAAATATGTAGCTTATCTCAAGCTAATCTTATTTCACAAAATCATTTTCATCTCCCAATTGCTTTGAAGAATAATAATGAGAATATTCGGTTTCAAATAAGACTACTGATTCCTAATGTCTTCTGCTCCAGCTGTTACTATGTGGCATTATTTTACCAGAAGCGACTTTTGATTTATTATAATTTCTTCATGTCCTTTTGGCAATATATACTGTACTGAATAAATACATATCGCATTAGTGATAATCGCTTTTAAATAGTAATAACTCTTTTTGGTGAATGATTTAATTATAAACTTCTTTAAACCTTCCATCTACTCAGGTACACGGCTCAGTAAAAGATTGGAAATATTTGAATGCCAGGAGGATGCCATTACTTCTCTAGGTCTCTTCGCCTCGACCATTAACCACATGGTTAACTGGTCATTCACATAACTCCGTGTGAAAGAAAAGAAAGAACTTGCATTTATATAGCATCTTTCACGACCGTGGGATGTCCCAAAGCGCTTTACAATCAATGAAGAACTTTTTGAAGTGTAGTCACTGTTGTAAACACAGCAGGCAATTTCCACACAGCAAGATCATACGAACAGCGAAGGGATAAATGACCAGATAATCTGTTTTAGGTTTTGGTTGAGGTATTAATGTTGGCATGGACACTGGGAAAACCCCCCTGCTCTTCTTCCAAACAGTGCCGTGGGATCTTTGACATCCACCTGAGAGGGCAGGTGGGACCTTGTTTCAATGTCTCATCTGAAAGACGGCTTCATTGGCTGTAAAACACCTTGGGATGTCCAGAGGTCATGAAAGGCGCTATATAAATGCAAGTCTTTCTTTTTTTCTATGACTGGGTTATTGGACATACATACTTAAACAAAGACAAATGATTAAAGTTTCATTTGCATGGATCCATCCAAGTACCGTGATCCTTTGTCAGAGAGCTGAAAAATTCTACTCATCCATTAGCCTGGGGTGAATTTATTTCTAACTTTGATGAGCTGAAAAACAAAGCAGTTTGCAGTTTGCCAGCATGATCAATGTGTCTTTTGTTTTGTTTTGCGCCTCATTGTGATTCAACATAAACTCCAACAGAAGCCAGCTGAAAAAGTTCAACAAAATCTGTTCTGCTCAAAGTAAATGATTTCTATTCTACTTTAAGATCTTTGAAAAATAACAGGTTCCTCTTCAAAGTAATTCTTCACTTAGAGATCTTCAGCTCCCACCATCAAGGCTCTTCAGTCAAAAGATATTTGTTACTTGATTGACTTGAAGGAGGCTTTTCTTTACCATTCTACTATCCATTTGTATTATCAGTGCTTCCTGGATTGTACCTTGAGTCAAGAATACTGCCAAATCAAGATTTTCTCTTCCATACAATTACATAGAATCTACAACACCTAACTGGTCTATGCCGGTGTTGATACTCCACACGAGTCTCCTCCCATTCTAAACACCTCTTCTTACACTGCCCCCATGTCTTCTCCTTCGGCCCAACCAGTCCATGTCGGTTCTTATCCTCTACACGAGCGGCAGTTCCAATCCCATGTGCCTGCCCATTCCTCACACTTTCCTTTCTCCCTGCATCCTCACTCTGTGAAAATTGAAACTCATCACGCCATTGAAATGATTCTCTCACAAGACATCAAATCTATGAGCTCCTTAACTCCCCCTGTAAGGTTCAGGATTATTTTGGGCTAGTTAAATGTCATGAACTTTTGACTCTTTGGCTGATGGAAAACCCAGCCTATAAATTAACCACAAACAACAGACTATTGTCTACCGCTAGAGAAAAAAACAGAAGACAAACACAGAATAGAAAAAGGTCACGACTTGGACACTGCAACAAAAACAAAGGACAGAGGAGGCTCTTTTTATCTCAAAATTGTATAAAAGGAGAATGACAGTGCTAGTGGGAGGAGAGGCAACATGAAGAAGACAAGGAAGAATTGCTTTGGTAGACAATCCTGACCCTCCCCAGAACAACGGGACTGGTCAATCCGCGTTCTGAATCGTATTCCACAAATTGTGAGTATTGCTCAGAGCTGTGACTTATTGTTGTTCAGCAATCGAATAAAGTGCTCAGTAATCTTATCACCAGTTCCTGTGGTTGTTGTCTCCGCTCAATGTTAGAACTCGTAATAGGGTTATTTCCCTAAACATAGAGACAAATTAATAATAATAATCCGACACCCCTTCCCTTACAACCTACAGCCTTCTAAAGCCAAAGCTGGACATCGGCTAAATATTTGATTCATTTTTGATTCCGTTTTTTCCCTTCTTTTTTTAGCCTTAATAACATCGAACACTCGAAGGACGACGGGCCTGGATCTATATTCCTCCAGAAAGAAAACACATTTTTAGTGGCAAAGAACCTACAGAGAAGACATGGAGCCCCAGGTATCTTACAGCTGGTGAGATGTTTGCCCATGTCTGAGAATTGATTTTCACAGTTATTACAGACGATTTTGCATAAACAATTTTACTTCACATCTAAATATTTTAATAACCCACAGGTCGAAACATCATCATGTTCAAAAGCTTACTAGCTTTAAACAACTTATTAGTGGAGTTCACATGTTTTGAAGTGGACATTAATTTTTTAATAGCTCTCTGCATTTATATTTCATGAGTGGAAATAAAATTAAGCATGCAAGTAAATTACACTTAACCCTGATCATAGTGTTGCAGTGATGTCACAGAAACAAGCCAGCCACCAATGAGGCACAGGCTTCCACTCTGCAGTTTGTCCAAGATTCAAAGATCCCGACGGACTGCTACATGCAAAGGTCCAACAAAAGTGCTCATCAATCCACTTCTCAGGATTCCTGGGACTGATACAAAGATAACATTACAAACAAGACCTTACACCAGTACCACTGCAACAATCTACTGCATTGAAATTAGCTTTTAAAAAAGTTATCACTTTTGTTTGATTCTTTCCCCGGATATGGGCATCGCTGGCACTTGTTGCTCATCCCTACTTGCCCTTGAAGAGGTGGTGGTGGGCCTTCTTCTTGAACCCTCGCAGCCTGTGTGGTGAAGGTGCTGCTACAGTGCTGTTAGGTAGGGAGTTCCAGGTTTTTGACCCAGTGACCATGAAGGAACAGCGATATATGCCCCAAGTCGGGATGGTGTGTGACTTGGAGCGGAACTTGGAGATGATGGTATTCCCATGCACCTGCTGCCCTTCTCCTCCTAGGTGGTGGAATTTTTTTTATTGAGATAATTTTTCTGGTATAAGTGTCTGTATTTATATCTCCATTGACAAACTGTCTATTTACAACAGCCAGTGACATGAATTTACTGCCACACATAGATCACGACTTTGAATGTTTGCAAATGAGTTTGTAACTTACAAGTTACTATGGGCCTGGTATCTCACAAAGCCTGTGTTTACTCCCAATTATCACAAGCTTTATTTTTGCTTCTAAATATCAGCCAGATGATATTCCTGTGCCACAGACTGTGAGAGAAACAAGTTTATTTATTTTTTTTCCTTTTTTTGAGTTTGGTTGATTAACTGGAGTAGATGGTAACAGTTCACTCTTGTTAAAGACAGGGCTTCAAGCAGCAAGTGTTCTGACAACTAGATAATTGAGAACCTACCTAGGTGGGGAGCAGGTCAACTTTTATTGACCTCATCCTTGTTGCTGGTAAAGCAAAACAGATCGTGTGTGTATATATATATTATATACATATATATATAATATATATATATATGTATATATCGCCTCTCATGTCCTCACACCTAGTGAATTATTACTGTTGCTTTGTAGGCAAGTGAAAAAGACAATTGCACGCAGCAAAGTTGCACACATAGCACATGAGATAAATGACAAGTTAATCTATACTGGTGATGTTGGTTGAGAAATAAATGTTGGCCAAAACATCAGGAGAACTCCCTGCTCTTCTTCCAATGGTACTGTGGGATCTTCTATGTCCTCCTGAACTGGCGGACCAGGCCTTCGTTTAAAGTCTCAACTGAAATATGGATAGTAGCACTAAAGTAGACTTGCATTTATATAGTGCCTTTCACGACCTCAGGGCATCCCAAAGCGCTCTACAGCCAATTAAGTACTTTTGAAGTGTAGTCATTGTTGTAATGTAGGAATATCAGTGACATGATATTGGGGAAAACTCCAGCCATGGAACCCTACCCCTCAGAATTTTTTTTATTTGTTCATGGGATGTGGGCAAGGCCAGCATTTATTGCCCATCCCTAATTGCCCTTGAGAAGGTGGTGGTGAGCGCCTTCTTGAACTGCTGCAGTCCGTGTGGTGAAGGTTCTCCCACAGTGCTGTTAGGTAGGGAGTTCCTGGATTTTGACTCAGCGACGATGAAGGAACGGCGATATATTTCCAAGTCGGGATGGTGTGTGACTTGAAGGGGAACGTGCAGGTGGTGTTGTTCCAATGTGCTTGTTGCTCTTGTCCTTCTAGGTGGTAGAGGTCACGAATTTGGGAGGAACTGTCGAAGAAGCCTTGGGGAGTTGCTGCAGTGCATCATGTGGATGGTACACACTGCAGCCACAGTGCGCCGGTGGCAAATGGAGTGAATGTTTAGGGTTGTGGATGGGGTGCCAATCAAGTGGGCTGCTTTGTCCTGGATAGTGTTGAGCTTCTTGAGTGTTGTTGCAGCTGCACTCATCCAGGCAAGTGAAGAATATTCCATCACACTCCTGACTTGTGCCTTGTAGATGGTGGAAAGGCTTTGGGGAGTCAGGAGGTTAGTCACTTGCTGCAGTATACCCAGCCTCTGACCTGCTCTTGTAGCCACAGTGTTTATGTGGCTGGCCTAGTTAAGTTTCTGGTCAATGGAGACCCCCAGGATGTTGATGGTGGGGGATTCGGCAATGGTAATGCCATTGAATATCAAGGGGAGTTGGTTAGACTCTCTCTTGTTGGAGATGGTCATTGCTTAGCACTTGTCTGGCGCGAATGTTACTTGCCACTTATCAACCCAAGCCTGGATGCTGTCCAGGTCTTGCTGCATGTGAGCACGGACTGTTTCATTATCTGAGGGGTTGCGAATGGAACTGAACACTGTGCAATCGTCAGCGAACATCCCCACTTCTGACC
The DNA here is from genome assembly GCF_035084215.1 of Heptranchias perlo. Classification (NCBI taxonomy): domain Eukaryota; kingdom Metazoa; phylum Chordata; class Chondrichthyes; order Hexanchiformes; family Hexanchidae; genus Heptranchias; species Heptranchias perlo. Next base: position 14,056,374 of record NC_090338.1, on the reverse strand, counting down.
TTATGATGGACGGAAGGTCATTGATGAAGCAGCTGAAGATGGTTGGGCCTAGGACACTGCCCTGAGAAACTCCTGCAGCAATGTCCTGGGGCTGAGATGATTGGCCTCCAACAACGACTACCATCTTCCTTTGTGCTAGGTATAACTCCAGCCACTGGAGAGTTTTCCCCCTGATTCCCATTGACTTCAATTTTACTAGGGCTCCTTGGTGCCACACTCTGTCAAATGCTGCCTTGATGTCAAGGGCAATCACTCTCACCTCACCTCTGGAATTCAGCTCTTTTGTCCATGTTTGGACCAAGGCTGTAATGAGATCTGGAGCCGAGTGGTCCTGGCGGAACCCAAACTGAGCATCGGTGAGCAGGTTATTGGTAAGTGTCGTTTTATAGCACTGTCAACTACACCTTCCATCACTTTGCTGATGATTGAGAGTAGACTGATGGGGCGGAAATTAGCTGGGTTGGGAAACAAGATAAACAAAATGCTGATGGCAACAATAACAGCTTGTGTTTTGATACATGCAGGAAGCCATCTCGAAGCATTTTATATTAAGGATGATAAGAATCAGTGGACACTGAGAAAGAGAGGGTGGAAAAGGAAAAATGGAGAGGGTTGGAGGGGTCCAAAGGCACAGTCAAAAAGAAGGGTTTGAAGAATTGTTGAAAGCAGTTAGAAGAGAACTCCAGCAAGCAGGAGCATAGTCACTTAACAAGCAGTCACCAATGGTGAAGTGAAGTGGAGGGAGTGGGGGACAATGAGATGCCCAGTGTTAGGGGAGCAATGGGGCCGTGGCGGGGCATAGCACTCAAGTAAGGTGGGCGACGCCATGGAGGAATTTGAAGGAGCAGATGAGAATTTTGAAGTAGGAAGCTGGAAGAGGGCAGAAGAAATGGGTCTGTGGGACTTTGTGTGGTGAGAAAGCGGGCTGATAAGTAGTATCTTTTTTTTACAATTACCACCTGCAACATTAAGATCATTAGCTCATTCCTGGTTCCCACTAGGTACAAAATTCCAACCTGAATATGCAAATCCTGGTGGCTTCGTGTCTGGCAAATCAAAAACTATTACTCAGCTGAATGAATTCATCAATTTAAAGTTACGGATGCAGGGTTTATTTATCTGTTGCTAAATTCCATGGAGGTTGATATTAAAAGCAGAAGAAAACTGGAAAAAGTACTGGCGTCATTAGCTGTCAATTTTAGTGTTAGTCCAAGGTTTCCCCTTTGAAGAAGAATTTACTAACGTTATTATACAGAATGTTATTTTAAAGCCTACTGCTTACCAATTCCAATTAAGGGCTTGTTAACAGCCCTTACTGCTGACTCTTGCTGTTTTCTGTTGGATATAATAAATTATCCACTGATGTTCATTGCTCCTAATCTCCGTTGGAATTATGCTATCTCCTGGATAGGTAAACATGTTGGAGAGCGTTACAGCTTCAATGGGCCGGATTTTGCTGTGAAAATAACGGTGTGGCTAACAGCGCTCGACATTATTTATGTGCAAATCGGACAGCCACTTCCGTCAAGCGCAGCTCCTCCCTAAACTGTGCGAAAACGGCATCTCGCCGTCTGGCGCCACCTTCAAATATATTGAACAGCGTGAAGTTGCGGTACTGATGTCGCAGATACAGACTAAACTCACAACAAAAAGTTACGGTTTGTCCATTTCAGTCTAAGTACCCTTTTAACAGCATGGTAAGTCTTAATTACTGCCAGACTACTTTTCTTTACTTTTTCTTTCTGTCTCTTTTATCTCTCTCTCTCAATCTAATCTTTCTTTCCCTCTCTTTATTTCGCTTTCAGTACCTGATTTGACATTGAATTCACTATTCTAACTTACATTTCCTGGTTCAGGCTGCGCTGTTATTAACGATTCATCAGTTGCTTGCCCTGTTCACACAGGTCCCAGATGCCCTGTAGAGGGGGCCGTGCTGTTTGGCTCGCCCGCTAACAGTAATTTGCTGTGCAAAACCCCAGAGAAAGTCTAATGGCAAGTGCAAGTCTAACGAACGCCTGGCGCCATTCTTTCGCCTCTCACGGCAAAATCCGGCCCATTATGTGTTGCCTTGCATCACCACAAGAGATAGAAGGCAGAACAGGAGGGAAGAACTCACAGAACACTCCTCACCTCGCACACCGATTACTCTTGAGGCTACGCACCAAGAAGCAGTCACCTACCTCCAATGGAGATGCAGTTTGTGGAGAGGCTGATCTGCGCTATCTCTCAGATAATAATATACAGTGACAATCTTCAGTTATAAGAACATAAGAAATAGGAGCAGGAGTAGGCCAATCGGCCCTTCGAGCCTGCTCCGCCATTTAATAAGATCATGGCTAATCAGATCCTAACCTCAAATCCAAATTCATGTCCAATTTCCTGCCCACTTCCCGACCCATTTTAGGATTATGCACTTTAGTGTTAGATCCCTCAGCAATCCCCATGATTGTTGTTCAATGTCACCAGTCTCTTCTAAGGGGAGGGAAGTCTCCATGACTGGCTGCTTGGAGATACACATAGTTACTGTGGCTCAATATATCTCTGCCTAACCCATGCATCAAGGTACAGGTGGGGTACAATAAGGGGCTGCACTAGGACACTGATTAAATAAATCTGATCATCTCAGGTCCTTAAAGCTCCCTGGCAGAAGTTTCACATATGCCAGTGCAATGGTGGCCAAAATATTGATGGCGTACTACAGCAAGAACAACATTGCAACTGATAGATGTAGATTACCAAGGATCAACTGACTATATCTGCTCTCTGAGAAAGAATGACTGTTTACAGCATATAAACAATGGCAGTAACTTCTCACTCTGAGCTGCTGTACTGGGCTGACTTACGTTGACTCCAATGTTGCCCATCCTATGTGCTTGTCCGCTGTTGCCCTGTATCATACAAGTAACTGATCAACATAGCTAAGGTGTCAGCCGTGGCTCAGTAGTAGCACTCTCAACTCTGAGTTAGAAGGTCATAGGTTCAAGCCCCACTCCATAGATTTCAGCACATAATCTAGGCTGACACTCCAGTGCAGTACAGAGGGAGTGCTGCAATGTCAGGGGTGCCATCTTTTGGATGAGATTTTCAACCGAAGTCCCGTCTGCCCTCTCATGTGGACGTAAAAGATCCCATGGCAGGGGAGTTCTCCCCAGTGTTCTGGCCAAAATTTATCCCACAACCAACATCATTAAAACAAATGATCTGGTCAGTTATCTCATTGCTGTTTGTGGGACCATGCTATGCAAAAATTGGCTGCCACATTTCTTATATTACAACAGTGACTACACTTCAAAAGTATTTCATTGGCTGTAAAGAGCTTTGGGATGTCCTGATGTTGTGAAAGGTTCTTTCTATGTATTGATATCCCTTGGTGTTTACAGAACAGGCATAGGGAGTGTAATGCTTTAATTAGTGACAGCATTTATTTACTGTAATGTCGAATGGTCTGCAGGTACCTGAGTGTATCTCAAATGTCTCTGTGTCTTTAAGGATTTGTACATGTAGAACTGTGATGTGTGAAAAGTATATGTATATGCAAAGGTTCATGTGTGCAATGTAATAGAAATGCAATGAGTTTACTACGGTTATGCATACCACCCAACTCTTCTGGTCCTACAACAACTTGCAGTTATATAACATCTTTAACATAGAAAAACAGCCCTTGAAACTTGAAAGAAAGAAAGACTTGCATTTATATAGTGGTTTTCATGATCTGAGGATGTCCCATAGTGCTTTACAGCTAATGAAGTACTTGTATGTGTAATCTGAAGTATACGTCACAGAGTCTTTCTTAAATCTGTGCATCCGAATGTATCTCTACGTGCTGTAGCCATGAAATGCCCCAATCTACTTTTGGGGAAGAAGATCGTCATCACCTTTACCTGTGAGAAGCCCTGATGCACAAGCTTCAGTGCAAGGGGCTTCCCCAGATGTGGTTGGCCCTGTGTCAAGCAGGTCAATGAAATGTTCCACTAACATTGGTGCTGGACTTGGTAATCACACAGGATTTCCGCCAGGCTGAGGGTCAACCAAGTAACTCTACCCGGTGTCTCATTTCACACCACGAGAGGACGCTGTTACGATTCAGGCTATTTCCCAGCACTGCTGTCTTGTGTTGACAGTCTTTTGTAGAGGTTCACGATTGTATATGCGTGATGAAAGTGTCCAATTCACAGAGCTCAGCTGTCTAGACAGAGTAGAAGCTGAGTAACAAGAGCTATGATTTATTGCTATGGGACAGCTTTCAATTTACAGCTTCGTTCTTTGAAGTTCACGGGCAGCCTGAGAGCATAACAGAACACACACCTTGTGGGGAAAGTGTTAATGCCACAATATTACGGTTCAGTGAGCATCTCCCTTTAATTAAGGTTCATCTGTCAAAGTGATAGACTTTAACTCCCCTCTGCCCCATTATTTGATAACCCACCAACTTTTACATTTTAAAACACCCAGGCCTAGGCATGAAATGTGACTTGATTCATTTGTGGCCAGGGGAGTTGACACAGGCAAAGAAAATCCAACCCAGACAGACACCATGGTCTGTTTATGCTGCAAGTTACATACATTGGTGCCCTAGCTGCAAAAACAATGAGCCTTTACTGAGCTGTTTCCATTTTTTAAAAATTATATTTAACCTGTCTATCCGAAAAGGAAATAAAAATATAATACAGAAATCTCCACATGTTGCTTCAAGCATGTCCTTGCAATGGGGAACTGGAGCACAGTGCAATGAACCTATATGAGCTACTGCAAACCCTCCTGGAGGGTGACCTTGATTTCATTGAGTTGTGGAGTCCTCGTCTGATCTTTTCAGTCTCTAACCCAGTGATGCTTAGGTCAATTGTAGCACCCCTGCTACCAAGACAACTGAGATTGCATCATCACTTCACTATTGGCGGCCGTGCCTTCAGCTGTCTAAGCTCTAAGCTGTGGAATTCCCTCCCTAAACCTCTCTGCCTCTCTACCTCTCTCTCCTCTTTTAAGACGCTCCTTAAAACCTACCTCTTTGACCAAGCATTTGGTCACCTGTCCTAATATCTCCTTATATGGCTCGGTGTCAAATTTTCGTTACGATGTTAAAGGCACTCTATAAAATGTCGTTGGAAAGGACAATCATTACCTGTATGAGGCCTTGGCCAGCCGCGTCTAGAGTACAATGTCTAATTGTATTCCTCTCACAAAGAGGGGGACTTCAAAGTCTTGGAAAAGGTTTAGAGTATGACCACTCAATTGAAATCTAGTTAAAGGGCCCTTAGATATCAGTACAGACTTAGAGAGCTGGAAGAGCATAGACATTGAGGGGATATGATTGAAACCTTTAAAGTTATCAAGGGATGAGATTCTATTGAAGTAGACAGATTACTCGAGCTAGATAGGATAATTAGCATCAGTGCAATTTATGTGAATAGAGAGTTAGTTTAGATTCCAGGAAATTCTTTGAGGAAAGAGTCTTCTTCCCCAGTATATGTGGTGAGTGTGGATTCACTGCAAGTGTTTAAAAGGGAGCTGGATGAGTTCCAGCAGTGGAAGACATCTTGAGTCATAGAAGGTAGGTGGGTTGATAGGGATAGTGTTACCAGTGTCTTCTAAGGCAGCATTTATTGCCTATCCCCAGTTGCCCTGAGGGCTTTAAAAGTCAATTGTGCAGCATAGGACTGGAGTCACATGAAGGAGTGGCAGGTCCCTTCTTGAAGGACATTAGTCTCCCTTATTGGGATTTTCCAGCAATCCAGGAGTTTTCATGGTCATTTTATTTGTGTCAGCCCATAATTTACCAGATTTCTTTAAAATTCATATTTTGCAACTTAATCTGGTGAGATTTTACTCAAAACCTCAGGGTTGCTAGTCGAGTCCCATAACACTAGGTTACCATATCCTATAATTGGGATGGGTTTGATGGTATGAGCAGGTTGCATTATGTGGGATGAATCAGGTTCAACCAACCAACTGGTTGTTTCCTGTTCTTTCATCATGTGATCATATGGTCAAGATCAACTAACTCAGCATGGACCTGGGATCGTACTTGAGACATTTCTGGTCTGGCCTAGGATGTCAAGGCCTTGGAAAGGGTGCAGAGGACATTTACTAGAATGATACCAGGGATGAGGGACTTCAGTTATGTGAAGATACTAGAGAAATTGTTTACAATTGTCAACCCCAGTCCATCACCGGCATCTCCACATCATGTTCTCCTTAGAACAGAGAAGGTTAAGGGGAGATTTAGTAGAGGTGTTCAAAATTATGAAAAGTTTTGATAGAGTAAATAGGGAGAAACTAATTCCATTGGCAGAAGGGTCAATAACCAGAGGACACAGTTCGTAGATAATTGGCAAAAGAACCAGAGGGGAGATGAGGAGAATTTTTTTACGCAGTGAGTTGTTATGATCTGGAATGCACTGCCTGAAGAGGGTGGTGGAAGCAGATTCAATAGTAACTTTCAAAATGGAATTGGATATATACTTGAATAGGAAACATTTGCTGGGCTACAGGGAAAAAGCAGGAGAGTGGGACTAATTGGATAGCTCTTTCAAAGAGCCGGCACAGGCAAGATGGGCCGAATGTCCTCCTTCTGCACTGTATGATTCTATGCGTGTCTTAACACCACACAAGGTGGTGAATTTACTCTCTAAACTATGACTTAATTATTTTTTGGTAGAGATTTTGACACAGACAAAAATTATCTAACCCAGAAAGACATCTCCTATTGCCCCAGTTAGATGTGCAACCAGTTACACACATTGGTCCCCTCTCAACCACAGGGAGAGCTCTGGTTAAGTCCTTCTAATTAGTTCTCGGCAGAGATATAGCATGAAAAAACAATAGCTTAGATCCATGGGGACTGTCAGCCTACTAACCATCAAACCAATATATTGCAGACGTGAGTCTTTCTCTGGACTAACTAACCGGAGTTGGACAAAAAAGTATAAAACAGTGAAAAAGGGAGACTCTGCAAAGAATGGAGATGACTAGTAACACTCTAGCCCACATCCCAAGGGTGATGTAGTGAAGCTCATAGTAATGCTGATGTTTCCCAAACGTATGCTGTGATAATGTACTGCTGAGGTTGCTGTAACCATTGTTAGCATCAGGCAGTAGTTCTATAAATTTTATTTCAGTTCAGAGTTTGTATATTTCTCCACCTGCTGTTAAAACTGTTTAGTGAAGTCCCCCCAGTGTTAATCTCACACTGCAGGCAGAGTGTAAACAACGGGCCTCTGCTTCCAGCAGCATATCTTCTCTGCTCTAACAATCCATCACAAACATCTGCTCGCCGACACACAGCAAAGCAACGCTGATAAAACTCTGCCAGAGGCCACTGCAGTGCTGGCACTCCATCTCTGACCATTGCAGCACTTTCTTCCTCTCACAAAAGAATGAAGATCATAAATGAAAAAAAAATTGAGTAAAATAAAAGAAGAATTCAATTCTTTCCATGTCATTAGAAAGAAAGGCTTGGATTTATATAGTGCCTTTCACCACCTCAGGACATCCCGAAGTGCTTTGCAGCTAATGAAGTACTTTCTGAAGTGTAGTCACTGTTGTAAAATAGGAAACGCGGCAGCCGATTTGCGCACAGCAAGGTCCCACAAATAGCAAGAAGATAATCTGTTTTTTTGGTGATGTTGGATGAGGGATAAATATTGGCCAGGACAGCAGGGAGTACTCCTCTGCTCTTCTTCGAAATAGTGCCATGGGATCTTTTACACCCACCTGTGAGGACAGACGAGGCCTCGGTTTAACGTCTCATCCAAAAGAGAGCACTTCTGACAGTGCAGTAGGCTCCCTCAGGTACTGCATTGAAATGTCAGCCTAGATTTTGTGCTATAAATCTCTGGAGTAGAATTTGGACCCATGACCTACACTAACTCAGAGCTGAGAGGGCTACCAACTGAGCCATGGCTGTCACCAGTTTATGTTTCTTACATAGCACCCCATGGATGGATTGCAGTACCTCTAACACACCAATAAACCATTTTTTGTCAAGCAATCTCCCCGCCCACCTTCATTCCCCTTCTATTTCTTGTCTTTTTCTGCCGGCATTTGGCTTCAGGAGCTCTGGGCACCTGTGAGCCCAGACAGTAAGGTTTAGTCTTAATGAGTTTTCTAAAATAAGAAACACACAAAGTCTTCACGGATGCATTTAAAATGTTGATACACAGAGCTGCTAGAGGAATGCTAATCATTCTTATCATCAGTGAAGGAAGAAGTCATCAATAGTGCCAGCAAGCGGGGGCTACTCACCATTAACCTGCTCACTGAGCTTTAGGTTGGATCTCTCCAAACCTCATCATGGCCCTGATCCAGAAAGGGACACAAGAACTGAATGACAGTGGAGAGGTGAGAGTAGCTGCCCTCAACATCAGGGTGGCATTAGAGCACGTGTGGCATCAAAGAGCTCTGGCAAAAATGAGGTCAATGTGGGCAAAGGGGTATAGATTACCACTAGACCATTCCGCTGGCAGAAGTGTGGAAGTAGTGAGGTCCTGACTTCTGACCAGGAATCCACTTGGCGTAAGTGGCATAGGCTTTCTTGCCCTTTAAAATTTAAATGGCTCCTCTGTTGCCCATAGAAGAAGGCCAGCAGATGCATCCCTTGCACCCATCACGTTAAGGTGTAAACGACAGGAGATATGTTGCATGATGTATTGTCATTTGCATATAATTAGAATACTCCTGCCATATTTGGGTGGAGTGGCTCCCAAAGGAGTTTCTGATGCATTCTGCTGGAGTTACATTCTGCTAGTTCCCCAGCATAAGTCCAGTGGAAAAGTTAGGCTAAGAAATCTTCAGGAAATGCATTTACAATGTTCTTACATATAGCGACCAGTGGAATCCTTACCCCCACCCCCGAAGCGAGTGTTATTCAGTGAGCCATCAGGGGAGCCAAACAATAACCTATTAATTTCTGGTAATCTGATTATTTTGGCTGGCAAACATTAACTGCTGCCGGAATCCTAGCTATTTTTTTAGGTAGAAACAGTTGCCCTGCTGTATTTCGAATTCAATCTGTCATTGCACAAGTCCTAACACAGCGGTAAATGCTAATAGTATCAGAAAGCACAGGTTCTTTCTTGGTATAGGTCAAAGCACTCAATCATCATCCTCTTGTTTCATACCTGTTCTATGCTGAGCCTCGATGCTGGAATCCAGCCTCAGCATTTGGAAATCTGTGGGTCGACTGAGCGAAGGCTTGTTTTATATTCTGCTGTTCAGCTCCTCTCTCTTTAAAGAAAGAAATTAAAAACTTGCATTTATATAGCACCTTTCACGTCCTCAGGATGTCCCAAAGCGCTTTACAGCCAATGAAGTACTTTTTTGAAGTGTAATGTAAGAAGTGCAGCAGCCAATTTGCGCATGGCAAGGTCCCACAAACAGCAACGAGATACATGACCAGATAATGACCAGACTTGGAGGGAGTGCAGCGTAGGTTTACTAGAATGATACCCGGACTTCAAGGGTTAAGTTACGAGGAGAGATTACACAAATTGGGGTTGTATTCTCTGGAGTTTCGAAGGTTAAGGGGTGATCTGATCGAAGTTTATAAGATATTAAGGGGAATGGATAGGGTGGATAGAGAGAAACTATTTCCGTGGGTTGGGGATTTTAGGAGTAGGGGGCACAGTCTAAAAATTAGAGCCAGACCTTTCAGGAGCGAGATTAGAAAACATTTCTACACACAAAGGGTGGTAGAAGTTTGGAACTCTCTTCCGCAAATGGCAATTGATACTAGGTCAATTGCTAAATTTAAATCTGAGATAGATAGCTTTTTGGCAACCAAAGGTATTAAGGGATATGGGCCAAAGGCGGGTATATGGAGTTAGATTACAGATCAGCCATGATCTTATCAAATGGCGGAGCAGGCACGAGGGGCTGAATGGCCTACTCCTGTTCCTATGTTCCTATGTTCCTATAATGACCAGATTTTCCAGCACATTGTTTGCATCTACTGCTTGTGTTTGTATTGGCAAAGTTTTTAGGGGGAATGAAAGAAAGGGCAGCAAGAACAGGCAGCGAACACTGTGCATGAGCTGTGGGCCAGTTGTATGGCGGGGGAGAACAGCTGTTACAATTTTGCATTTTAAAAATAGGATGTGCTTTCACCCATCTCGTGCAGGCTACAATCTGTCCGTTTTGAAACCATTGGCAACAAACTGTGATCTATTGCTCACTCAGTGGAAAGCAAGTGGTTTCTATAATTCCAACCTCATAACCAACGCACAACTCTACTTTTGACAACCGAACTTTACCCCCCATGATCCAGGCTCTTCTTTTTCTGTCACTTTTCCTCTTCGTTCCCCCAATTCTGGCCTCTCGCGCATCCCCACTTTCCTTCACCCTACCGTTGGTGGCCGTGGCTTCAGTTGCCTTGGCTCTAAATTCTGGAATATCCTCTCTAAACCTCACCGCCTCCCTCCTTCTCTCTCCTCCTTTAAGATGCTCCTTAAAACCTATCTCTTGGACCAAGCTTTTGGTCACCAGTCCTAGTATCTCTTTCTCGAAAGCAAAATACTGCAGGTGCTGGAAATCTGAAATAAAAACAGAAAATGCTGAAACACTCAGCAAGTCAGGCAGCATCTGTGGAGAGAGAAACAGAGTTAATGTTAACTCTGCTCCTTTCTCCACAGATGCTGCCTGACTTGCTGAGTATTTCCCAATTATCTCTTTATGTGGCTTGGTGTCAAATTTTGTATGTTAATGCTCCTGTGAAGCACCTTGGGGCGTTTTACTATGTTAAAGGCGCTTTATAAATGCAAGTTGTCGCTGTTGTAGAGACGGTTAAAAGATTAATAACTACCTTATTTGCGGTAGCTGGATTGAATATGGTCTCGCACACTGATGACCGAATGGCAGATATTAAACTCAGCTCAAGTTTTAGCATATCGCAGCCAGTAAATTTGTATGCAATTAGGTTGAAGAAGTGGCAGGCCTAGGGCAAAGGGAAAGGGGCCCCTAGGAGCGGGCTTGAATCTGCAAGACAAGTGACGGTGCAGCCCAGCCCTTGGCCGCTGCTGAAGTCAAGGCGATGCTGCATCAAATGTTTGCAAAGAGGGTTTTCCCCTGGCTGCCCTACAGCGCCAACCCAGAGGTCACAACTGCAGCAGGCCTGCAAGAACGTTTCAGGCCACAGCTGGACAGTGCTACAGCTGCACGTGTACAAGCTCTATGCTGCACGATAGTGTAAGACTGCAATGATGGACTAAGGCTGCAGATCTCGCCTATGTACCAGAAGTAAGGGTTCTAGATGTTTATTAAACACACATACTCACAGACAATGCGCTCGGACACACGGCGATGCTTTGCTGTAGAACATCACATGTTACAGTCATTGAGCTCAACAAACCACCGATCTGCTGATCTTTCGCCGTCTTCTTCTTCTCCTAACTTTTGTCTGCGATCTTGCTCTTTTATACCCTTTTCTAATCATGTCGCCATGGCTCAGTGGGTTGCACTCTTGCCTCTGAAGTTAGAAGGTTGTGGGTTCATAGTCCCACTCCAGAGCCTTGAGCATAAAATCTAGGGCTGACACTCTCTGTGCAGTACTGAGGGAATGCTGCAGTGTTGGAGGCGCCGTCTTCCAGATGAGGCATTGAAGCGAGGTCCTATCTGTCTTCTCAGGTGGATGTAAAAGATCCCCTGGCACTATTTCAAAGAAGAGCAGGGGTGTTCTCCCCGGTGTCCTGGCCAATATTTATCTCTCAACCAACACCACTAAAACAGATTATCTGGGCGTTATCACATTGCTGTTTGCGGGGCCTTGCTGTGTGCAAATTGCCTGCCGAGTTTCCTACATTACAACAGTGACTACACTTCAAAAGTGTTTCATTGGCTGTAAAGTGTTTTGGGACACCCTGAGATTGTGAAAGGCGCTATATAAATGCAAGGCTTTCTTTTTATGAATCCATACACAACCCAAAACCTTTATTCACACTGTACCAGCTCGTAATAGTCTTTATCAAGAAGTTCGAGGATCTCTAAATATCTATCACCCAAGACTTTCTTTCTGCCGTCAGTGGTTCCGAAGGCTAATAGAAATTGTTGGTATTCAGGGTTAGCAATGTATGGAAGCCACTATCATAACTACACTATAGACAGGTTAGTCTCTAGGTGTGCATAATCTGGATGGAGTCCAGATCTAAATGTTATCAATGTGTAACTCAATCTCGAGATCAGGCTGCTTGTGACCATTGCAATGACTGCACTATCAACAGAGTTCTGCAGGCTTCTAACTTTAGGGACTTAATATAAAATGGATTTTTTACTTACAAAATGGATTCCTTTACTAACTCTTGCTCCCCTAAGGTGTCCTTGCAGCAGATGGCAGTGTTAGGTATCTTCTTGTCTGCTGATTTAGAAGGCAGATTACCATTGTCCTTTCCAGGTTGGTGGAGATACCAGGGCCCACAGATGCAGTTGGTGGCATCTTGGCAGTTGCTGCCAAATAGGCAACTGATCACCCTGGCATGCCTTCTTTCTGTACTCTCATTCACTGAGTCTCTGAAGTAGAAAGAATTTCCATTCCCCAACACAGGCAACCCTTTACCTTGATTTTTTTTTATGCAGCGAGTTGTTATGATCCGAAATGCACTGCCTGAAAAGGGCGGTGGAAGCAGATTCAATAGTAACTTTCAAAAGGGAATTGGATAAATACTTGAAGGGGAAAAATTTACAGTGCTATGTGGAATCAGCAGGGGGTGTGGGACTAATGGGATAGCTCTTTCAAAGAGCTGGCACAGGCATGATGGGCCAAATCGCCTCCTTCTGTGCTGTAGCATCCTATGATCCTATGGGCTCTAAATTGGGCCACGTAGCGCCCAATGTGTAAGTGCTACGTGTACTCCTAAGGACCCAAAATGGCATCCAGAATGTGCACGCACACTTCTAGCGTGACCTGCGCCGGATACCATATTGGTAAAGGCATTCACGCACGTGCAGATAACAAACGCCGCAGCATGTAAAGTAGGGAGAATATGCTGTAGATCAGTGTGTAACGTTGATTTAAAGGGGCAGGTGCGATTTTGGAATGCAACCTCGCACAGCTGAACTGGTCTTAAATAGCATGGAAGACCCCCCCCCAAAGAGTGCTATTTAAAGGGATCATGCAGGATTTACAGGTTCGTTGCTGGATTATTGCTTCTGCCTGCTGATGTATTTGTAGACGTTTTTGGAGGTCTCTTATACTTGAATACTGGGACTAGGGGACATTGCCTAAAAATAGAGTCAGGACTTGCAGGAGTGAAGTTAGGAAACGCTTCTACACGCAACAGGTAGTAGAAGTTTGGAACACTGTTCTGCAAACGGCAGTCGATGCTAGCTCAATTGTTAATTTTAAATGTGAGATTGATAGATTTTTGTTAACCAAAGGTATTAAGGGATATGGGGCTAAGGCGGATATATGGAGTTGGGTCACAGATCAACCACGATCTCATTGAATAGCGGAACAGGCTTGAGGGGCTAAATGGCCTACTCCTGTTCCTTTCTTCCTATTTTCCTATAATAAAGTTTCAATACTCTACAGGGACTGGGCTGGCTAGCTGACAGGCAACAGGAGTGTGTGTGTCCTGTGAGTTGTGGGTGTGTGGCTTGCAACAGTGGTAATGTGTGAGGGTGAGAGGAAGCATCTGATTGGAAGAGTTGAGTACTGATTGAAAGAGTTTGTTGGTATGTGGATGATGGGGGGGTGTAGTGCATGGATAAGTGGATGCGGCCAATGGTCCAGATGGTAGGAGATGCAACTTGATGGTTGACCTCACTCACCTTGACCACTCGTGTCAAAGCATTGAACTTCTTCCTGCACTGCATCCATGTTCTTGGTGCTGTGCGCCTGGCATTGACTTCGTCCCCTACTGCCTCGGGAGCATATGTCTGGAGGACCTCTTGCCCCCCTGCTGACATAGAATGCCCCTCCTTCTGTCCACCTCTTGCACCAAGGCCTCTAGTGCATCATCAGAGAACCTTGGTGCACGCTCTCTCGCAGGTGCGGTACAAACTCAGATCGATAGATTGGTGAGGTCTGGCGTGCAGATTGGAGGATGTGGGATTTAGTAGTGTGCAACCTTTATTCAATGTTTTAATATAACTCATCACTTTGTAAACATAGCGACGGGATCTGCAACTGTGTTTTACATGTGTGATGTCTGATCTCCATTCAGACTCTGTGTGGACCTGTATCTTACATTTTGCAAATATCAGAGTCCTGTAAACATTGGGCAGCCAAGTTGTCGCTCATTAAACATTCCAGAGGTCCCATCATCACCATGCTGCACTATATTGCAGCACAAATTCACTTCCCAATTGACTTCCAACACTTTCTGCAGCCACACTGCACTGCCCCTTTAAGAGTTGCAGGCTGCCATTAAGTGGTGCGAGCCACTCGCGATATCTGGGCCACCTGCTGGTGAGCAGCCACTCAACAGCGCAGGCTGCTCACAGCAATCGTGGAAATCACCAGACAGCTCGAATGTTACGTGCTGCCTGCATCTCAATGACCAGGCACCGCGACCCCCGCACCCGGTTTCAGGTGTTATCCAATATAATCCCCTACAAGTCTATGATGACTGCCAAAATAAATAAGGGGAATCCTAGTATTATTGGTCATTTAAAAAAAAAAATATTAGATTTATGAGCTGTGTACTGATGTTACACAATAGTATTCTTGATAGTAACACAGTGATTGACTATCAGATGCAGATGTCATTGCTATTTCTTCCTGCATTGAGATCAACACAGGATGATGTAATTGTAGCCAGCTTGTGTTCTTTTGTGCTGCTACAGAGCTTGTTACAGAATATTCTTTCATAAATGAAATATATATTTATAACTTTTTTTGTGAACCAAAAATGATTGCTTCATCAGCTTGCCTCAGTTCGGTGAGTTTTAGCTCTCAGTGGGGCTCTGGATAGCTAGAGATAAAGACTGACATTTTTAACGCATGCCTGATCTTGCGAGTGATAGTTTGTGCACAGCTAGTCATTTTGTGGACTAACGCTAGCACACAGATTGAATCATGTGTCCAAATCCAAATAGCTTTTAAAGTGCATCGGGAGGGTGGAACAGAAAACCATGGCAGCTTTTAAAAAAGGAGAGGGTGACTTCCTATTAGTGGCATAGGCCAATTAGTCCCACGGTAACAGCAAGGAACCTGAGGTTTGGAAGGGAAAGCTAAAATGGTGCAATGGATAACATGATATTATGTAAAGAAAGTGAGAGGGAAGCCCATCCGTTTCTTTATGAAGGGGAAAAATTTGCAGGGCTATGGGGAAAGGGTAGGAGAATGGGACTAATTGGATAACTCTATCAAGGACCCAGCACAGGCACAATGGGCCGAATGGCCTCCTTCTGTGCTGTATGATTCTACGATTCTACAAGAATCGCAATCCTGACCTACACTACATAAAATAACCCATGCATCACAACCCCTTGAGGATCCTAGACTCCAGAGACATAACGACTTGTGATAGGAACAATTGTGGGATTTGGTGTGAGGATAGGCAGAGGCGGGGCATAACCAACGCTGAACAAAATTGGGGAGAGAGGGTGGAGAAACATACTCCTCATCGTGGTGGTGTCGTATTTGGTGCACTATTTCACTCATTTCTAGCACTTCCTGTCAGTTATTCCATTGTGCTCACTTTACATTTCTTGCCAGCTGATCACAAAATAACATTGACTTATAGAGGGGCAATATATAGGCCGACATGAATTGGATAGGAAACACAAGGAGGGAAATAAATGATGGGAAAATATGAGAATGATGTGAGAGTCAGAAACGTTTCTCAACATCTACATTAATTTGAAAGTGGCAGACAGCTAACGTGAATCCTATATTTTGAAAAGGAAGATAGAACCAATCCAAGGAACTATAGACCAATTTGCTTAACATTGGTGGCAGTAAAGATAATAGAATCCTTACTCAAAGATGTGATAGAAAAACATCTAGAAACCAAAAAATAATTTAAAAATATTTAGCACAGATTTTAAAAGGGGAAGTCACGCTTGAATTCTTTGAAGAAGCAACAGAAAGGGTAGACAAGGGTAATGTAGTGGATGTAATATATTTGGATTTTCAAAAGGCCTTCGACAAGTTACCGCATAGAAGACGCATGACTAAGGTCAGAGCATGCGGAGTCAGGGGACAAGTAGCAGAATGGATAGCAAGCTGGCTACAAAGCAGAAAACAGAGAGTAGGGGTTAAGGGTAGTTACTCAGACTGGCAAAAGGTGGGAAGTGGTGTTCCACAAGGATCAGTGCTGGGACCACTGTTGTTCACCATTTACATAAACAATTTGGATCTGGAATCGGAAGTATAATTTCAAAATTTGAGGACAACACCAAATTGGGGGTTCTAGGTAATACCGAAGAGGACTGCAACAAAATAGAAGAAGACATTGATAATCATGCAGAATGGGTGTGTAATTGGCAAATGGATTTCAATATCGATAAGTGTGAGTTATTACATTTTGATAGAAAGAATAAGGGGGCCAAATACTGCTCGGATTATAAGAGTCTAAACGGGGTAGAGGAGCAGAGGGGTCGCAGGGTACAAATACACAATCACTAAAAGTAGCAACGCGGGTTACTAAGGCCATAAAAAAAAGCAAACAAGACACTGGGGTTCATTTCTAGAGGGATAGAATTGAAAAGCAGAGAAGTTATGTTAAACTTGTATAGAACCTTGGTTAGATCACACTTGGAGTGCTGTGTACAGTTCTGGTCTCCTTATTATAAAAATGATATAGAGACACTGGAGAAGGTGCAAAAACGATTTACTAGGATGATACCAGAACTGAGAGGTTATACCTATCGGCTAACATTGAGCAGCCTGTGGCTCTATTCTCTAAAAAAGAGAAGGATGAGGGGTGACCTGATTGAGGTCTTTAAGATTTTGAAAGGGTTTGATAGGATAGACATGGAGGTATCCACTTGCAGGGGAGACCAGAACCAGGGGCCATAAATATAAGATAGTCACTAATAAATCCAATAGGGAATTCAGGAGAAACTTCTTTACCCAGAGAGTGGTTAGAATGTGGAACTCGCTACCACAAGGAGTAGTTGAGGCGAATAGCACAGATGCATTTAAGGGGAAGCTAGATAAACACATGAGGGAGAAAGGAATAGAAGGATATGCTGATAGAGTTAGATGAAGTAGGGAGGGAGGAAGCTCGTGTGGAGCATAAACACCAGCATGAATCTGTTGGGCCGAATGGCCTGTTTCTGTGCTGTAAGTTTTATGTCATGCACTGTAATTACACCCTTCTGCCAGCAGTGGTGCTGAGGTGTGACAAATTTAGAAAGAAAAAAAGACTTGCATTTATATAGCACCTTTCACGACCTCAGGACGTCCCAAAGCACTTTACAGCCAATGGAGTGCTTTTGAAGTGCGGTCACTGTTGTAACGTAGGAAACACGGCAGCCAATTTGCAGACAGCAAGGTCCCACAAACGGCAATGCATTAATGACCAGATAATCTTTTTCTTTTGTAATGCTGTTTGAGGGATAAATGTTGGCTAGGACATCAGGGAGAACTACCCCACTCTTTTTCAAATAACGCCGTGGGATCTTTTATGTGCACCTCTGTTTAATATCTCATCCGAAAGACAGGGCAGTACTCCCTCAGTACTGCATTGGGAGTGACAGCCTGGATTTTGTGCTCAAGTCTCTGGAGTGGGACTCAAATACACAACCTTCTGACTCAGAAGCAAGCGTGCTACCAACTGAACCACGGCTGACACCATTTTGCAGAGACAGTTTCCATTATAACAGTGGACAATAGTAACTATAGCCCCGATTTTAACTCAGGGTGGGAATTGAGCGAGTGGGGTGGGAGGGCCGAAGTGATGGCAAACTGTCCTGACCTTGGCAGCGTGAAGCCCGGGTGATTTTAACTCCTGGGCCTCGTCCGCTCGAAATCGACAGGAGACGTGGCAGCTGGCGTGTGGGGGTGCAACATTGGGCGGCAGGAAGCTGCTGCTGGTGACTGAGGGAACGGTCGCTGATACTTCAGGTAAATCGCAGAGACGGGGTTTTGAGGTGGGCCTCGCGATCCGGTAGGGGTGGGAGCCTGGGCAGGGGGTGCCTAAACTTTCCTTGTGGCGCCCAGAAAAGCACTCCTGCTCCTCCCGGCTTCACAACGAGAGTAAAAATGAGTTAAAAAGATTTACCGCTTTGGCCCTCTTCTGGCCTTGACTCATCTTCCCACTAGATCGGCATGGCGGGAAAGCTACAACCACTCCCTTGCTCTGGCCCATGGTTAAAATAGCAGTCGGGTCCCGATCTCATCGTCAGTGTCCGACCTGCATACTTAAAGAAGGAACTAGCCAGTTTCCGCCAAATGTCCTTCTTGCCTGCTCAGAAGAGCATGTTAAAATTGAAGCCTGCAGGAAGAGAGCGGGAAGTTGGCATTTTTAACAGTCTGCCCTTCCCACTTCCGCCTGTTGGAAATGTACAGAAGATAAGTCCAGATTTGAAAGAGAAATACAAGGAACCTTTTTCAGAAGGTCCGTCCCATAATGCATTGCACCTCGGTCAAGCCCAATAAGAACTTGTGGTCATCACCATCGATGATACATTACCGCCAATGGAAACATTTTGCCATGTGTAGTAAGTGCATGTGGTAACATTACTGCACATAGAGCATTCATTGAAGGTGATGAAAAAGAAGCTAAGCCTAGGGATAATCGATAAGAGGATGCAGCAACCTCATAGTTGTGGTACTCTACTAGTGACCAAGAGGTCATGAGCACAAATCATACCATGGCAAGTTATGAAATTGGTATTTTGTGGGCTAGCACCATGGAAGTTGACAGATTGTTGAAAAAACCCAACTAGCTTCCTACTGTCCTTTAGGATGGGAACATGCCACCCTAGGTGGTCTGGCCTACATGAATCCAGTTCCACTCTATGTGGTTGGCTCTTCGTGACCTCAGGGTAACTAAGAATGGGCAATAAATGCTGCCTTGCCAGGGTTGCCTAGGTCCCAAGAACAAAGACAAAAGAAGTATTTGCTATTAATAATGCATAGCTGTAAATTACCTTCCAAGTATACATTCCAAGAGTCTGCATAGGGATATAGACAGGTTAAGTGAGTGGGCGAGAAGGTGACAGATGGAGCATAATGTGGGGAAATGTGAAATTATCCACTTTGGTAGGAAGAATAGAAAAGCAGAATATTTTTTAAAAGGTGAGGGATTAAGAAATGTTGGTTGTCAAAGGGATTTGGGTATTCTTGTACATGAATCACAGAAAGTTAACATGCAGGTACAGCAAGCAATTAGGAAGGCAAATGGTATGTTAGTCTTTATTGCAAGGCAGTTGGAGTATAAAAGTAAGGAGGTCTTGTTGCAATTATATAGGGCTCTGGTGAGACCACACCTGGAGTAATGTGTTCAGTTTTGGTCTCCTTACCTAAGGAAGGATATACTTGCCTTAGAGGGGATGCATCGAAGGTTCACTAGATTGATTCCTGGGATGAGAGGGTTATCCTATGAGGAGAGATTGCGTAGAATGGGCCTATATTCTCTTGAGTTTAGAAGAATGAGAGGTGATCTCATTGAAATATATAAAATTCTTAGAGGGCTTGACAGGGTGAGAGGTTGTTTCCCCTGGCTGGAGAGTCTAGAACTAGAGGTCGCAGCCTCAAGATAAGGGGTGGACCGTTTAGGACTGAGATGATGATAAATTTCTTCACTCAGAGGGTTGTGAATCTTTGGAATTCTCTACCCCAGAGGGCTATGGATGCTCAGTCATTGAGTATTTTCCATGCTGAGATCGATGGATATTGGGACACTAAGGGAATCAAGGGATATGGGGACAGGACGGGAAAGTGGAGTTGAGGTTGAAGATCAGCCATGATCTTATTGAATGGCGGAGCATGCTCGAGGTGCCATATGACCTACTCCTGCTCCAATTCCTTATGTTCTTGTTATTGAGATAAAAGCAACATTCAATGCAACTGGCCAACCAGAAACCTGAAATCCTTTCAAAAAATTATAAGTAGTAATGTTGTTATCAAGGTTATAAGTCGTCTCAAATGTCCAATGAAAGGCTTTTGAGCACTTTGTAAATGTTTATATGGAAATCAATTGTCTTTTTTTTCTGCGGGATAAAATCAACGGTAATTGCAGACCTCTAAATATCATAACAACTCCTTAGTCATTATATCTGTATGTGGGCTGAAAGGTCACGAACCATTATTTTCAATTTTTATGCTTTGTCCAACTGAGTAATGGATCTCGCACTGGATACTGCATGCAGCCCACTCAAGTGTTCCATAAGTAGGTCACACTGTTCTGCTTTGCAAAGTGGTAAAGATGTACATTTTCCTACAACAGAGTTCAGAAACAGGAACTTTCCATTTCCAGTTGCTTCACCAACTCATAAAATGGTGATTTTTAAAAAATCTTCCCCCAATTTTCTTCTTCCCTCCTCTTGTGGGAACACAGTTCCATAGGTGACTGAAGCCCTCTTGTGCCATGCCCATGTGGCCACTATCCATACGTCAGCCTGGACAGAAAATGTTGATGGCCTATTTGGCTGTGGTGGTATTATGGACCCAGCCTTCCAACATCTATGCATGCACTTCTTTTCAGCAAGTGGTCAATGGCTAGCAATCAGAAGCAGGACCTGGAGTTGACGTCTTCCCTCTACACCTGAGGCTAATTAGACTGCTCCAACCACCATCGTGGCTGAGATCAGCTAATTTAGAACAGACTGATACTGAAATCAGTCTGCATGCTTTAGTACCACAGTGATGACCTTATTTTAATTTGGGGATTAAGCCAAGAGCTTGTGGTATTAGTATCTGAATGCTTAACACTTTTGGATGATATTTCTCCATCTGTTATTTTAAACGGGCAATAGCAAATCGGCAGCCCATTTGACACGAAGGCCAATTTGCTTTCGCTTTGACTTCAATGGAAAAGAAAACGGGAGCGGGGTGCGAAACGGGGGTGGAGTGCGAAACGGGGGGTGGGGTGCGAAACGGGAGTGGAGTGTGAAACAGGGGGGAGGGGTGCGAAACGGGGGGGCGGGGTGTGAAACGGGGAGCGGGGTGCGAAACGGGAGGGCGGGGTGCGAAACGGGGGGCGGGGTGCGAAACGAGGGGCGGGGTGCGAAACGGGGGGCGGGGGGGCGAAATGGAAGCGGGGTGCGAAACGGGGGCTGAGTGCGAAACGGGAGCGGGGTGCGAAACGGGAGCGGGGTGCAAAACGGGGGTGGAGTGCGAAACGGGAGCGGGGTGCGAAATGGGGGTGGGGTGCGAAACGGGGGGTGGGGTGCGAAACGGGGGCAGGGTGCGAAACGGGCACGGAGTGCGAAACAGGGGGCGGGGTGCGAAACAGGGGGCGGGGTGCGAAACAGGCACGGAGTGCGAAACAGGGGGCGGGGTGCGAAACGGGGGCGGGGTGCAAAACGGGCACGGAGTGCGAAACAGGGGGCGGGGTGCGAAACGGGGGCGGGGTGCAAAACGGGGGGCGGGGCGAAACGGGGACGGGGTGCGATACGGGGGGCGGGGGGCGAAACGGGGGCAGGGTGCGAAACGGGGGCAGGGGGCGAAACGGGGGCAGGGTGCGAAACGGGGGCAGAGTGCGAAACGGGGGCAGGGTGCGAAACGGGAGCGGGGGCGAAACGGGGGCGAAACGGGGGCGGGGTGTGAAACGGGGGGCAGGGTGCAAAACGGGAGCGGGGTGCGAAACGGGGGGCAGGGTGCGAAACGGGAGCGGGGGCGAAACGGGGGCGGGGTGTGAAACGGGGGGCGGGGTGCGAAACGTGGGTGGGGTGCGGAACGGGAGTGGGGTGCGAAACGGGAGCGGGGTGCGAAACGGGGGGCGGGGTGCGAAACGGGGGTGGGGTGCGAAACGGGGGCGGGGTGTGAAAAGGGGGGCGGGGTGTGAAACGGGGGCGGGGTGCGAAACGGGGGGGGGGTGGGTGGGGTGCAAAACGGGGGGCAGGATGCGAAACAGACTGCCGATTCGTTATCGCTTGTTTTTGTGCTGCCTCCCCAAAGCTAATTTCACCTCCATTTATTTTAAACAGGATAATATCCTGGGATCATTGAGAATGGTGTCTCTGGGTGTGGCAGTGTGGGAGGGTGGTATTGGGGTCTGGGAGCTCAGGGAGTGGGCAGTGTGAGGACAGGAGCAAGGGCTTCAGGTACCGGCAGCATTGGGACGGCATGTCATGAGGTTTAGGAGCACGAGGAGTCTGGCAACACTGCGAGGGTGCTTCTGGAGTTTGGGAGCACTGGGGCGGAAATCCCTGGTGTTACATTTTTTGGAATTATTAACTCCGACATTTGCCTTGGGTCCTGTGTGAAAGACGACTTCCTCTGGACCAGTGTGAGCTTTTACCTGACCAATCTCTGTGTAATTACATTAAGTCTCGGAGTAGATCAGAAACTCTTGGCTTACTATATATATCATTTACTCTCACATAATTTCCTTGACTTCGCAAAATAGTAAAGTATTAACTCATGATTTAGGCTCCAAATAACCAAACAAATTTATTGACAGTAAGTAGACACGTGAACAGCAGTGAGGCCAAATAGTAGATTTACAGTAATTATGAACATCTATTCTTCCTTGGAAAAATAACAAACAGTTGCATCTCTTGCATTAAAACTCAATTTAAAACTGGATCAAAACATAATTTTTGACCCGTACCTCCTTACGTGTTGGATCACTAATAAATGTTCTTGGAGTCTGCTGCTTACTTCTCATTCCCTACGGCTTCAGAGAGACTGGTAACCTGCCAATAAGAATTACATATCAGACAGTCTGTTAAATGGACTACAGGGATCCCTCTTCACAGCCCTGACTCAAATCTTCCAAGGACAGAAGGGATTCAAAACAGTGTTTGCCCATCCAAATAGAGCAGCCATATACAGTAGGGTTCAAAGACATCTCCCAGACTGTCTGTCTCTACCCATCAAATGTATTAGCCTGACAATAATCGGATAAGTGTCAGAAAATGCTTCTTATGGCCTTTGACATGGTCTCTTACATATTGGATTGTAACACATGTTCTCTGCAGCCTGAGGAATTAGCCAGCAGTACCTAACATTTGAAGTGACTGCCAGTCTCATACGAAGATATTAAAAAGTATATAGACTTTCTAATTATTGGAACTGTGGCTGAAACTCCTTCATCTAAAATTCTCAACTTTGTATTCAAATCCTTCCATGGCCTCACCCCTCCCCTATCTCTGTAACCTCCTCCAGAGAATTCTGCATTCCTCCAATTCTGGCCTCTTTTGCAGCTCCAATTTTCATCGCTCTACCATTGGCGGCCATGCCTTAAGCTGTCTAGGCCCCAAGCTCTGGAATTCCCTCCTTAAACCTCTCCACCTTTCTACCTCTCTTTCCTCCTTTAAGATGCTCCTTAAAACCTCGCTCTTTGACCCTCTGTCCTAATATCTCCTTATGTGGCTCGGTGTCAAATTTTGTCTGATAACGCTCCTGTGAAGCGCCTTGGGACATTTTACTATGTTAAAGGCACTATATAAATGCACATTTTTGTTGTTGTTGTAATCATAGTAAAAGCACAGGGAGCACTTAGAAAAACTTAAAGGCAGCCCCGAATCACGATTGAGAAGGCAGCAATCTCGGCTTTCTTGGAGCTGGGGTTGGTCGACAGCAGGGATGGCGATGAGGGTACCAGCTCCCCGGGGACAGTTAGATAGCAGAGAGAGCACAGTCAGTGACTCTTGAGGCAGATTTGGGGTGGAGAGATGCCTTCAGCTCTCAGAAGCAGGTCTTGAATGGAACTGGCTCCAGATTCTTGTCGGGAGTGGAGAGTGGAAATAATAAGCCAGAGGTAAGTATAAGAAATAGGTCCCGAAATTCCTGGGGACGTGATCCTGGCCACGGCAGAGCTCCAGTGCTGACCCCGACTGAGTTTGTATGGGACTGGTGTGCACAAGCACTACTATGGGCAAATCTCCAGCACCCGCCTGCCCTATGTGACTGGAAGCTTCGGTGCCTGCCCACTACTGGGCTGTGGAAGTTGGGCAGGGCCCATTCCCTGACCCTGGCCATGTCCTCTTTCACCCAACTGCGTAAGGCAGCCAAACTGATAATTTAAAGAAAAATTCATCCTTTAATTTGAAGTACCCTGGCTTGGAGCCCCACAGGCAGGGCCTCTACATTCACCTACCTGGAGGCCGGATGACTCCTTGGTGCATCAGCCTCCACAGATACATCGGGTCCTGACTCAGGAAAGCTCACAGGAACCCTCACCTAGGCTCCACCCCCCCCCAATGACGTTTACTTTTAAGGGGCAGGCAGAGGTTCTGTCTGTTGCAAGTCGGAAATTCCCAGAAATAGCAAAGATCCAGCACAACACAGTCTCTATTATTTTCAGGGTGGGGGAGGGGATTCCGCCAGTCTCCCGATGGAATAACAGAGAGGGTTGATGAGGGTAGTGTAGTTGATGTTGTGTATATGGGCTTTGAAAAGGCATTTGATAAAATACCAAATAATAGAATCGCAAGCAAAATTTAAGCCCATGGGATTAAAGGGACAGTGGCAGTGTGGATACAAAATTGGCTAAGGGACAGAAAGCAGAGAGTGGTGGTGAACAGTTGTTTTTCAGGCTGGAGGGAAGTATACAGTGGTGTTCACCGGGGGTCAGTATTAGGACCACTGCTCTTTTTGATATATATTAATGACTAAGACTTGGGTATACAGGGAATAATTTCAAAGTTTGCAGATGATACAAAACTGGGGAATGTGGAGGATAGTAACAGACTTCAGGAGGACATAGACAGACTGGTGAAAGGGGCATATATATGGCACATAAAATTTAATGCAGAGATATGTGAAATGATACATTTTGGTAGGAAGAATGAGGAGAGGCAACATAAACTAATGTTAATGAATGTCGCAGTAGCCTTTTATGTTAACGAGTACTTGCAGTAAGCAGAATACAGTAGACTTCTTCCAATTAAAAGAAAGTCTATCCTTTATTAAAAGCAGTTTCAACAAACAGGGTACAATCAAACATAGATATGCGTTCTTTAATTCCAACCTGCCTCTGGATACAGGACGGTAGAGACAGCAGCTTCAGTATTGTATCCCACTGGCAGCTAAAGCACGGTTCCTTTATGCTGCCCCTTCCACATACTCTGGACACGCCCACCAAAACCAACTAATACACATAGACTGAGGGCCCGATTTTAGCACCCGGTCCCGGGTGCGTTCTCGGCGGGGGGGCCTCTAAAATCCCGATTTCGAGGAGCGGGACCGGATCGCGCCTCGATCCCGCCCACTTCGGGTTCCGCGCTGACGTGCGGGGGTGCGTGCGTTGGCCCCGCTGGTGGGAATCCCGCAGGCAATTAAAGCCAGCGGGGTTCCACTTGAGTGTATTTATCTAGGTAGTTCAGGTCATTAAATGACCTGATTGAGCTGTTTATTTAACAGGTGTCGGATTTTACAGTGAAATGAGACTGTTTCCCATACTGGGGGAAACACTCACACTCTCAACGGACGTGTTGCAGCCAGCAGCCTGTGGCAGCTGCCAAGGTGCATTCCACAGGTGGGGGGGGGAGACCCTTCACCAACGCAGGAGGACACTCCGTAACATTGGGCAACGCCTGCCCTCCACCACCCTCCTCCAAGCAAGAAGATTCACCGGCGTGGAAGTGCAACCCCTGTGCGAGGACACACTTTTCTAGCGTGCACAACCCCGCAAACCTAAACCTGCCAGATGGGTGCTGCGTTGACATCCTCGGAGGACGAACAGGATGACCAGCCTCAGCAGCCTCGCAGTCCACGCCGTCCGCCTCAGAGACGTGCATCCCCACAACACGGTGCTGTGGCACATCCACCTGCACAGCAGGAGGGAGGGCATCCGCAGAGAGAGATGCGTCGCAGGAGGCACTACCCTCCGCACAGGGTCCACAGACCGAGGCTCAGCTTCATGGACCTCTCCGAGGAGCAGTGCATACGGAGGCTCAGAGTCAATCGCCAGGTAGTCGCCGACATCTGCAGCCTCCTTAATGACGAGCTGCTCCCGAATGGACCAAGCAGCATCTTCTTACCCGTCGCCGTCAAAGTCACCACTGCCCTCAACTTCTTCGCCTCCGGATCCTTCCAGGGTGCCACGGGGGACATCACCGGGGTCTCTCAGTCGTCTGCACACAAGTGCATAAGGCAGGTCACCGATGGATTGTTCCGCAGGACCTCGACCTACATCAACTTCGCCATGGATGAGCGCAGCCAGACGGAGAGGGCGGTTGGATTCCATGCTGTGGCTGGCTTCCCACGGGTACAGGGTGTAATCGATTGCACCCACGTAGCAATACGGGCACCTCCACATGAGCCAGGGCTGTTCATCAACAGGAAAGGGTATCACTCCATGAACGCCCAGCTCATCTGTGACCACCGCCAGAGATTCCTACACGTGTGCGCCAGATACCCTGGCAGCTGCCACGATGCCTTCGTCCTCAGGGAGTTCACCGTCCCGCCCCTCTTCCACGCACCCAACACCGGCAACGGCTGGCTCCTCGGCGACAAGGGATATCCCCTGCACACGTGGCTTATGACACCTCTGAGGAACCCCATCACCGAGCCGCAGCGTCGATATAATGACAGCCACACTGCTACCAGGTCTACAATTGAGCAGCCTATAGGGGTGCTCAAGATGCGCTTCAGGTGCCTTGATCGTTCTGGGGGAGCGCTCCAATACACGCCATTCAGAGTGGGACGAATTATAGTTGTCTGCTGTGCCCTGCACAACATGGCACTACAGAGAGGGGTGCCGCTGGAGGAGGCCCCATACACACCCGCCACCCACATTGAGGACGACAATGAGGAGGAGGTGGAGGAGGAAGAGGGAGAGGAGGAGGAAGAGGGAGAGGAGGAGGAACGACCCATGCGCCGAACACCGGCTCACCTGCATGCTCGTCAGGCCAGGGAGGCACTCATATGCCAACGGTTCTCCTAACATCACACTGTGTGAGGCGTTCACATGTCATAACGTGCACAGACGAGGGTCCATACAGGCTCCCTCCACAGAAGAGTGGTGCCTGTACACCTGCACCCACTGTATTATGCCCAATGGGTGGGACGGGGTGGTCGTCGTCATGATGAGGCGCACGGAAGGGACATATTGCACAAGCCGCAGAATTATGGACAAGAGGTGGCTGCATTGGTGAGAAAAAGTGAGTTTATTTTGTGGTGACATTCAAAGAGTGGAAATTAAAAAAAAACAAATAGACAAACACCCTGGTGCAATCCCTGTGTGCTCACGGAACTTTAGGCTTTCGTTTTCGGGACCCCCTACGTGGTGCTACCCCTGTGGCTCCAGCAGAGGTGGTGGCAGGATGCTCCTGTTCGTGCCCTGACCGGGTAGATGCTTTGGGCCGACGCCCCCTGGGTTTCGGTGCCCGTGAGGGCACCTCCACAGACTGCTCCTCCTGCACCTGTGCAGGGGCAGACTCAGCCACCTGGAGAGGATGGACTATTGCGGGCACTGGTTGAGAGGGGGGCAATGGGTGAGACGTGGGGGCACCTTGAGTAGCGTCCACACTTCCATTTCCCCGTTCACCATCTTCCCTCTCATGGCCAAGGCCCACATCACCCCTTCCACCCTGCTGGATGGCAGTTTGGATGACGTGGGTGAGACCTTGCAAGACCACCTCCAATGTATCTGTCAACCTGTTGATGGCGGCAGAATGTTGTTCACCCTGAATCCGAACAGCCGTTGTGAGGGCCTGGATGGACTCATTGGTGAGCTGTGCGTGACGCTCGAGGGAGGCTAGCCTGTCCTCCACCGCAGACGTTCCCACACCTACCCGCGACACTATCTCAGAGATGCCTTCACGTCCCTGCGACACTATCTCGGCGATACCCTCTTGCACCTGTGCCACCATTCCCCTCATGCAGGAGTTGGACTCCTCCATCCTCCGTGCGATTGTGGAGAGTGCGCGTGGCACCTCTCCCAGTACCTCAGCAATGTTCTGGTGCCCCTCGACGACTCTCCTTTTGACAGGTGGCCCCCTGGGTTCAGCATCTGGGTCTGGCTGAGCAAAGCCTGGAGAAGAGTGCTCCCACCGACGCGGACCCTCCGCGGCTGACCCTGCCACCAGGGTCTGCTCATGCTCACGTGTGCGCGGTGACTCACCATGTGCAATCCCAACTAACTGAGGGGGGGGACCCACCGAGGTGTGTGTATCTGCACTGGTGGATGCAAGGCTCATGTGTGACGATGCACCCTCAGAGATGGGCATGTCCTCTGAGGAATCGCCCTCAACCGAGACGTTGATCGCAGACGGTCCTGCAAGAGAACAGAGGGAAATATCAGGCATGTGACCAAATGTGGCGGTGCGGCATATGCCATGTGATGCTAAGATCATTCACGATCATGAGTGATGAGTGCCAGCTTTCCCTTACCGGCCGTTTCGCCAGAACCAGACTCGCCATCCGCCATCGACAGGCAATGCAGCGTGCGGCTGATCTCCAGTGCCTCGACCTCGGCGTCTGTCAGGGCCACCTCGTGTGGCGGGCCCCCTCCGGTGCGTGCCCTATCGCGTGCGTTCCTGGCCCTCTTCTCCTGTGAGGGCAAAACACAAAAACGTTATTGAGTGATGATTACAATGTGAGACGCTTCAAGCATTGGTGTGAGTGGGTTGAGCGTATGCCAGATGGATGGGAGGATGCGTGTGCCACATGGCAATCCCATTGTATGGGCATTGGGGTGTGTGGTAGTGGTCGAGTGGGGACAGGGACGGTGGGTACGTGCAGGCACTGTGAGGATGATAGTTGGGTGGCTGTGAGGATTGGTGCGGGAGCGCAGTGCTGTCAGTGGAGATGGGGTTGTGAGGTGTTTGAGGTGATGTGGAAGACGGAGTGACGCAGAGTGCGTTAGTGTACTCACTTTTCCGGACCTGGTGAGGTCATTGAATCTCTTGCGGCACTGAATCCAAGTGCGGGTGGTGTTTCCCCTGCTTGTGACCTCAGCGGCCACCTCCTCCCATGCCCTCTTGGTGGCGCTGGCAGGGCACCTCCTTCCATCCATGGGGAACAGCGTCTCCCTCCTCATGCGGACCCCATCCAGCAGCACCTGGAGGGCGTGGTCTGTGAAACGGGGAGCAGCCTTACCCCTGTGCTCCTCCATCCTTGATGGAGTATAGTTTGTGGCTGGAGGGGCTTTGGTGGACTGCCCCTTTAAATAGAGCGCCACCATCGCTCAGACTTCAATGCGCATGCGCAGGCCGCCGGCACGCAGCTGAGAAGCGCGGAACCCGTAACTTCCGGCTAATTACATCAATCATCCCGCGATCGCGCGCGCAACGCACTCAATTTGGACGGCGCGTTTTCCTCGAGCCTGACTGACCACCCGCTGCCAACCCGCACCCCTGGTAAAATCGGGCCCTGAGTGTCTGTTTTACACTCAAGCACTATTCAAAAACAACTGGCTTTGAAACGGTCATTTCCTTACAAAGATTGTTGTGTCTTTGTTCACTCGAACTATGTGTGACATTTCTCCCATCAAAGCTTGATCTCACACAGATTAGAGTGAAGTGTGACTTCCCTGTACTTGATTCATCTTTGTTTCCTAGACTGGCTGTCTCCATTTGTCATTCACCAAGTAGCAAGTTCAAAGCTAATTATCTTATGTATATTTTTCCAGGGCTTGATCTTATGCAGGTCATTGGGTCTTTGTCCATTTCCTTTTGACTTGATGGCTCTGATTGTCTTTCACCAAGTAGTGAGTTCAAAAGCGCCTAAGGTATTTTAACAGTTAACAAGATTAGATTTGGTCTCGAGTGAAACCATTTGCATCTACACAATAGGAAGTCAATTGCTAGGCAAGGACGTGTCTCGACTTGTCTGACGTTGGGTGGCTATTCAACCCTATCAGTCTTCACACTGTTCCTTCCCCTAATCCATGTCACAACATACCTCACTTTTTTTTATTTTTATCGTGCCCTCTCTTTTCTCAAATACTTAACACAACATAAGGCAACAAACTAAATAATTAAAACAATTAATACAATTGTTTAAAACTCAAGAACACTTGTGGAATTGGATGGGTGAAATCCACAACTGTTCGTAAGGCTTCTGTCTGAAGGTTTTTTTTGTACCATTGTGTGGCCCAACAGGCACCAATAATCTATCCCAAATTTTGGTCATCCCCGAATGGTGTGAGGCAAAAACGTCATGTGGATTGACAAACCAGATATATGGTGTAATGCAATATTTCCCTCTCTTCGAATATGCCATGTCAGTTCCCCGAGTTCCATCAGTTAACCTGTAGAGAGCAGTTAGGGGATTCTTCATCCATGGTAAAGCCATCTGCTAGCGATGAGCTCTACAGCACATCATAGCCGAATAGCCATTCCTGGAACAGCAAAAGGTATCTGGGCCTTTCCAGACTTCCTCATTCCCAATAAGAAATGTCCTTGTGTAGTTCACAAACTTGTAACATTGTATATCCTCTTCCAAAAAGTCTGTCAAGTTCACTTTAAATATTTTCATCAATCTTTCATCAACAGATAGCGATAACATTACCAATCCGCTTGTGTCTTCCCGGCATAACACACCAATCGGAGTCTTCGCACCTTATCCACATTCCCATCTAATCTCCAGATTTATTTTAATAAAATTTGGGATCCAATTGTTTACTGATACCATTTAACCCCTTTTTGAATCGAATTTAAGTAAACAGAAAACCTTCATACGCGATTGCCTTTGTGAGCAGTCGTTCCTTTCTAAAAACTTTTTACCCATTACAGACAGCATCCGTTGATAAAACAAAATCATTGGGTAAATGTAAAGATCAAGAATATAACACATCATTACACAACATAGCATCTGACTTAATGACTTCCAGTCCATTTTTACTCTCTATTCCCGGGCAGGTCGTCTCCATATCCCAGTCAGTCACATTCTGTTCACTCTCATCTTTTTCCTCAATCGGAATTCTGAGATGTTGCACCGATGCTGCACTTTTGCTGTTGTCTGATAGCCTATTCCTTCCTCATCACTGTCCATGTTGCGTTGCCAAGATGAGAATGACAACTGCTTCCATGGTGTACGTGTAACAAAGAAAGACCAAATGTTATATCTATCCATAAGCAGCAACCTTGCCCTTTTCGTATGTGTTGCCAGCTATACCGTATTTTCCCTCACCATTTTTGCATGGCCAATTTCAAATTGGTTTCTCACAATTTATCCATAACCTCATATGGACCTTCCTAATTGGCTTCCCAGCAACCCCCTTTAAAAAAAATTTCAGCATAACCTGTTCCCCCATGGGATCCCTCTATTCTACCTTAAAGAAAACAGTAAAATATCAAAGCAGCATCAATTTGAAATGTTTACCCCTTTTACTTTAGCTCCTGGTTGTGACCAAATTATATTGTTTGCTGATAGTCAACAATGGAATTCAGCAAAAAAATTTAGGCACAACTTATTTGCGTTTAGGAATGTACAGATTGGCAAGCTGCCTGCAATATTTTTGCCTTTTGAGAGCTGATCGATCAGAGGTTTTAGTAGCTGCTGCAATTGAATTAGACCCTGATTGAGATCCACTGATATTTTCTTTTTGATATCTAACTGTTCCTTCACTTCTGGAACTTCACTCTTTTCTACAACATTGTCATCTCTTGCGGTTCTTGCTTTTTCTTCCTGAACAATGTTCAAAGATTCTTGAGCTTCGTGCAGATTGGAAGATACTTCCTGTTCCTCATTCTGTTCAGTCTTCAGTTTTGTTAATGTTTCATTGAACTGAGTTTTAGGTTCTTTGACTTCAGTTACACGAGTGGCTCTCTCTGACTCCACCTTTTCCAACTCAGATGCAAGATGATTGCTCCGTTTTCTAAGACTTTCAGTTTCTGTGTTTTGATGCTGACGAACCTGCAATGTCGTCACATAGCTAGCAACTGATTCTCTGCTGTCTGTCAGTGCAGCCTTCACGTTATTAATTTCTTGTTCTTTTGTTTCAATATAATTTGGAATTCTTCTTCCACATTTGTTTTAGCAGAAACCTGCTCAGCTGGACATTTTCTACTTGCTTCTTGAGTATTTCATGGTCTTCTTGCAGCTCCTGAATTCTCTGCTCATTGTTCTCAAACAAGCGTTCTGAGCTTGAATAAAGGAGACTATGATGGTATGAGAGCGGAATTGATTAAAGTGGACTGGGAAAATAGATTAAAGGGTAAGACTGTACACGAGCAGTGGTGTTCATTTAAGGAGTTATTTCACAACTTTCAAAAAATATATATTCCACTGAGGAAAAAAGGGTGTAAAAGAAATGACAGCCATCCATGGCTAAGTAAAGAAATTAAGGATAGTATCCGACTAAAAACAAGGACATATAAGGTAGCCAAACTTAGTGGGAGAATAGAAGATTGGGAAGTCTTCAAAAGACAGCAAAAAATAACTAAAGGTTTGATTAAGAAAGGGAAGATAGATTATGAAAATAAATTAGCAAAAAATATGAAAACAGATAGCACGAGTTTCTACAGTTGTATAAAAAGAAAAAGGGTGGCTAAGGCAAACGTAGGTCCCTTAGAGGATGAGACCGGGAAATTAATGGTGGGAAACATGGAGATGGCAAAAATGCTGAACAAATATTTTGTTTCAGTCTTTATGGTAGAGGACACTAAGAATATCTCAACACTGGACAAACAGGGGGCTCTAGTGGGGGAGGAGCTAAATACGATTAAAATCACTAAGGAATTGGTACTCAGTAAAATAATGGGACTCAAGGCGGATAAATCCCCTGGACCTGATGGCTTACATCCTAGGGTCTTGAGGGAAGTGGCAGTAGAGATTGTGGATGCTTTGGTAATAATTTTCCAAAATTCTCTGGACTCAGCAAAGGTCCCGGCAGATTGGAAAACTGCTAATGCAACACCCTTATTTAAAAAGGGTAGTAGGCAGAAGGCTGGAAATTATGGTTCAGTTAGCCTAACATCTGTGGTGGGTAGAATTTTGGAGTCTATTATTAAGTAGACAGTAACGGAACATTTAGATAAACATAATTTAATAGGACAAAGTCAGCATGGCTTTACGAAGGGGAAGTCATGTCTGACAAATTTGCTTGAGTTCTTTGAGGACATAACGTACAGGGTGGATAAAGGGGAACCAGTGGACGTTGTGTATTTAGACTTCCAGAAGGCATTCGACAAGGTGCCACATAAAAGATTATTGCTCAAGATAAAGAATCACTGGGTTGGGGGTAATATTCTGGCATGGGTGGAGGATTGGTTATCTAACAGGAAGCAGAGAGTTGGGATAAATGGTTCATTCTCGGACTGGCAACCTGTAGCCAGTGGTGTTCTGCAGGGGTCGGTGCTGGGTCCCCAACTCTTTACAATCTATATTAACGATTTGGAGGAGGGGACCGAGTGTAACATATCAAAGTTTGCAGATGATACAAAGATGGGAGGGAAAGTAGAGAGTGAGGAGGACATAAAAAACCTACAAGGGGATATAGACAGGCTGGGTGAGTGGGTGGAGATTTGGCAGATGCAATACAATATTGGAAAATGTGAGGTTATGCACTTTGGCAGGAAAAATCAGAGAGCAAGTTATTATCTTAATGGCGAGAAACTGGAAAGTACTGCAATACAAAAGGATCTGGCGGTCCTAGTGCAAGAAAATCAAAAAGTTGGTATGCAGGTGCAGCAGGTGATCAAGAAGACCAATGGAATGTTGGCTTTTATTGGTAGGGGGATAGAATATAAAAACAGGGAGGTATTGCTGCAGTTATATAAGGTATTGGTGAGACCGCACCTGGAATACTGCATACAGTTTTGGTGTCCATACTTAAGAAAAGACACACTTGCTCTCGAGGCAGTACAAAGAAGGTTCACTCGGCTAATCCCGGGGATGAGGGGGTGGACATATGAGGAGAGGTTGAGTAGATTGGGACTCTACTCATTGGAGTTCAGAAGAATGAGAGGCGATCTTATTGAAACATATAAGATTGTGAAGGAGCTTGATTGGGTGGATGCGGTAAGGATGTTCCCATGGATGGGTGAAACTAGAACGAGGGGGCATAATCTTAGAATAAGGGGCTGCTCTTTCAAAACTGAGATGAGGAGAAACTTCTTCACTCAGAGGGTAGTAGGTCTGTGGAATTTGCTGCCTCAGGAAGCTGTGGAAGCTACATCATTAAATAAATTTAAAACAGAAATAGACAGTTTCCTAGAAGTAAAGGGAATTAGGGGTTACAGGGAGCAGGCAGGAAATTGGACATGAAGCTGAGTTCGAATCGGTCAAGGCCCTTGGGTGGCGGAGCGGGCCCAGGGGCTGAGTGGCCGGGTCCTGCTCCAACTTCTTGTGTTCTTTAGATTTGAGGTTAGGATCAGATCAGCCATGATCTTATTGAAAGGCAGAGCAAGCTCGAGGGGCTGATTGGCCTACTCCTGCTCCTATTTCTTATGTTCTTATGTTTTCGAATTTAAGCAACTTCTTTTCCAACTAGTCTTCAAATTTCTTGATCTTTCTATCTTTCTCAACAAGAGTTTCCTGCAGTTCTGCCACTATGGATACAGAAGCAGCTTGCTTTGTGATTTGATAATGTAATTGATGAATCTGCAATTTCAATGCTTCATTTTCCTGCAGAAAATCCTGAATTCTAATCATTTTGCTGGCAGCTACTTCTGTGCTGTCTGCCAATGCAGCATTCAAAGAGTTAACTTCTTCCTCTTGCATTCTAATTATTTTCTTAAGATCTTCCAGTTTTGATGTTGTGGAAACCTCTTGGGCATTTTGTACTTCCTCTCTGAGCATCTCATTTTCCTCCTGCAAAGCCTGAATTGTTTTCTCATTGTTTGTTACTTTATAGAACTCTGACTCCAACCTACCTTCAATGGAATCGATCTTTTCATTCTTCTCATTAATGGTTTTCTGAAGTTCTGCTACCATGGACGCAGAAGAATCCTGCTCAGCCTTTTTCATTTCAAGCTCCTAAATCTTTTGTTTTGAAGTTATATTTTCACCTCTTACGTCCTCAATTTCTTCCCCTTTGTTTACCACTTGAATGAGTCCACTTTCTAACAGCTCTTCAACAGTTTTTATTTTTTCGTCCTGTTCTTGGAGACCTTTTTGCATCATACATAAAGCTGAAGCCTGCTCAGAGGTCTGAACCGGCAGATTTTGCATTTCATCCGTTAAAGTTATTTTCTCTCTCTGCAGACTTTGTGTATCCTGTTCTTTGCTTGTTACATGAAGATGTTTGCCTTCCAAAGATTCTTCCATCAACTTTATTTGTTTCTCTTTCTCTGCGATCGTTTTCTGCAACTCGTCCATTACACATGCTGCAGAAGCCTGTGATGCCATTTGGCATGAGGATTTTGTATCTGAGCACTCGTGGTTTCTTTCTGTTCCAAAAGATCCTGCACTTGCATCTTCAGAGCATCATCTGTAATAGTTTGCTTTTGTTCTGCAGTTACCAGCTGCACAATCTCTTGTTCTAGTTGCTGTTTGTAAACCATGGTATCAGTGAGTTTGCTGTGCAAGCTTTGCACCTCTTTGTTTTTATTGCCAATTCCATTTTTGGGAACCAGAAGTTTACTTTATAGATCTTGTTTTGCAGCCTGAGCTTCCGTTGGCCTTTTCTCATGCTCTGTAGTTATGTTCCTGAGATATTTCTTGCCTCCTTTCAACTTCCTCCTGCAGCTGAGTCTTGAGTAGTTGAACGGTCTGCTCATAGGAAACCTCCAGGTTCTTTATCTGTGCCTCTTCCTGCTGAAAGCGGTTTGATTTCTCTGTAAGTTCATTCATTAATCTGGCATAGTCCTGTCGCAGTTTGTTCAGTTCGGTTGGCTGTTTGTTCTCTATTTGGGTGGAGGCCTTGGTCACAGCATCTCTCAGGATCCTGCTTTCTTGTTTCAATGATTCTATTTGATCTTGAAGCTGGCGAAACTGCATCTGGGTTTCGTTCACATGATCCTGGTAGCTGACCTGTAGCTTGTTCTGCAGAGCTCCGAGTTCTTTTTCAAGGGCGCTGCGCTGTTCCCTTAGATTGGTCTCAACTACATTGGTTTTCTGTTTATCAGTCACCAACTCCTGGTTCAACTGTTTGTCATTTGAGAGAGTAACCTCATCTTGAAAAAGCTCGAAGCAACTTTTCTTTTTCTGGTAACTGCTGCTGCATTGCAGGAACTGGATGACATTTTACTCTAGGTTCCTGCCAAATATCTTGGACCACCACAGCCTACTCTTTCAGAATCTCAATAACAAAGATAGCCTCCTCCTCAGTGAATCTCATAGTTTTCAAAGAAGAAAGACTTTAAATTGTATATTAGCACATTCCTCTGTTTCTTGGTAATGGTTTTTTGCATACCACTGCTGATCACTTGGCTTTTGTCATCAACCACAGTATCCCTCTTTTCAGCATGACCACTGGCCTCAGCATTATCCAAAGGAATTTAGACTGTGGGCTTCACTGGGAGATTCTCCACTGAAGCTGAAACTGGCTCTGTTCTTTGCTTTTTTGGCGCACTTTTTCTTTTCACAAGTCGACTTTCATGTGGTTTAGTTTCCATTGATAGAAGCACTGGTTTGTGCTTTTTGATAACCATTTGAACAGAATCAGTGTGCTCTTTGATATGAGCACTGCGAACACCCTGAACTGGATCATTGTCCTCAAAAAGAACGTAACCTCTCTCGGCTCTGCAAAATGTGCAATAGGCCCCAGTCTGTTAGGGTAAATCTGGTAGCTATCAAACTGCTCAGAGACAGTGGCTGCTGTGCCATTCTTGTGCTTCTTGTGTCCAGTCTTTCGTTTATAACTTGAAATTTCTGAAGGAGTAGGCTGATTGATAATGTGGAGGGGTTCATTTCTCTTTGCTCTCCTTTCCTCTCTTAATTTGTGCTTTACTTCCCTATCCTTGTTATCATGTTGGATCCCCCACAACTCTTTATAATCTGTCTTAATATTATCAACAACACAAACAGCCCTCATTACGAATTTACGGCAAAGTGCCAGGAAAGAAATAAAACAGAAAAGAAAGACACGGCCAGACAAGCCAATCGCATCACAATGCTTTTGAGCCCATTCCATCGCTCATGGCATCCAGCCATCATTATTTCCCGTTTCTTTTTCTGCCATCCTAGCAGAATAGCTTGTTCCCGCTTGGATTTGTCTTAACCTTTTTAAAGTTTTCCTGTATAACAACAACTTATTCTTACAACAACAATAGCCTGTTCCTTCTTGGATTTGGCTTTAGCCTGTCCTTTCTTGGATTTGGCTCATTTGGAGGTGATCAATCTTCCTTCGAAGCTTTCCATACACACAACCTCCCCTTTCCATGATATCTATAGAGGTTGAGGACTGTATAACTAGTATGGGACTGTCTTGGCCACTATCATGTTATAACGATATCCAACTTTATATTTGTTACACTCTTATTTAAGTACTACTCACATGTAAAATATATTTTTCCTAAGTCCTGTGGTTTTACGAAACTGTCGCACTTTTGTTGTCGGTACATATAGTAGGACGCTTATCCCCCAGAGCTCGTCTAGCTTTGAGTCCATGGTGATGTAAGTCTTTGCTATCCATCCAGTGTCAACCGTCCGAGGTTTTTATTGGAAAAGCACGCAAGAAAAGGGCTGGGCTAGGCTTGCCAATATTAACGAATGTTGCAGTAGTCTTCTATGTTAACGAATACTTGCAGTAAGCAGAATACAGTAGGCTTCTTCAATTAAAAGAAAGTCTATCCTTCCTAAAAAGCAGTTTCAACAAACAGGGTACAATCAAACATAGATATGCGTTCTTTAATTCCAGCCTGCCTCTGGATACAGGACGGTAGAGACAGCAGCTTCAGTATTGTATCCCACTGGCAGCTAAAGCACGGTTTCCTTTTTGCTGCCCCTTGCACACACTCCAGACATACCCACCGAAACCCGTCTAATACACATAGACTGAGCTTCTGTTTTACACTCAAGCACTATTCAAAAAACAACTGACTTTGAAACGGCCATTTCCTTACAAAGATTGTTGTGTCTTTGTTCACTCAAACCATGGGTGACATTTCTCCCATCAAAGCTTGATCTCACACAAATTACTGTGTCCTGTCTAGAGTGAAGTGTGACTTCCCTGTACTTGATTCATCTTTGTTTCCTAGACTGGCTGTCTCTATTTGTCGTTCACCTAGTAGAAAGTTCAAAGCTAATTATCTTATGCATTTTTTTCCAGGGCTTGATCTTATGCAGATCACTGTGTCTTTGTCCACTTCCCTTTGACTCGATGGCTCTGATTGTCTTTCACCAAGAAGTAGGTTCTAAGGTATTTAATGAGATTAGATGTGGTCTCGAGTGAAAACCATTTGCATCTACACAATAGGAAGTCAATTGTTGGCAAGGACATGTTTTGACTTGTCTGACATTGGGTGGCTATTCAACCCTATCAGTCTTTACAGTGTTTCTTCCCCGAATCCATGTTTCAACAAGCAAATGGTACAATTTTAAAGGGGATATAGGAACAGAGAGACCGGGGTGATTGTACACAAATCTTTGATGGCAGGACAAATTGAGAAGGCTATTAAAAAACATATGGGATCCTGGGCTTTATTAATAGAGGCATGGAATACAAAAGCAAGGAAGTTATGCTGAACCTTTTTATAAAACACTGATTAGGCCTCAGCTGGAATATTGTGTTCAATTCTGGGCACCAAACTTTAGGAATGATGTCAAGGCCTTGGCCTTGGAGAGGGTACAGAAGAGATTTACTAGAATGGTACCAGAGATGAGGGACTTCAGTTATGTGAAGAGACTGGACAAGCTGGGGTTGTTCTCCTTTGAGCAGAGGAGATAAGGGGGGGGATTTAATAGAGGTGTTCAAAATCATGAATGGTTTTGATAGTGTAAATAAGAAGAAACTGTTTCCAGTGGCAAAAGGGTCGGTAACCAGAGGACGCAGATTTAAGGTGATCGGCAAAAGTACCAGAGGCGACATGAGGAAACATTTTTTTACGCAGAGAGTTGTAATGATCTGGAATGCACTGCCTGAAAGGAAGCAGATTCAATAGTAACTTTCAAAAGGGAATTGGATAAATACTCGAAGGGAAAAAAATTACAGGGCTATGGGGAATGAGACTAATTGGATAGCCCTTTCAAAGAGCTGGCATAGGCATGATGGGTCGAATGGCCTCCTTCTGTGCTGTAACCTACTATGATACTATGATATTATGATACGGATTGCGCTGGGAAACCAATAGAACCCCCCGAGACATTTCAGTCCCTTGGTGCTAGAAAAAGGGGGCTCAAAAATCCACAGCTGTTCTGGTGTATCATCAGTGGGAGTCTGTCTGAACAGCTGGAATTTAGGCTGGATCTCAGACACACAGGTCCCAGCCTTGTGTGGCAGTATCCAGATGGGCTTATGGAGGCAGAGCCTCCGTCTGCTCCAAACAAGGCCATTGTTGTAAGGAGGGGCTGGGCCAGGGGCAGGATTCCCTATTTCGGGAGTTCCTCACAGGGTCCGAGTGTATGGTTGGTGCAGATCAGACCAGGCATACCTACCCAACAACCTATGGGGGGAGGTGGGGTCCAAGCCAGGAATGTGTAAGAGGGCCAAAAGGGAGCGCTTTCTCCTCCTTTAAGGCACTCCCTAAAACCGACCTGTTCGCGGTACAGGGATGGACCAGTGGTAAACAGACCCTCCCCCAAACGATCCACCTCCATTGGACTTTCTGGTATACATACAATGTTAAAATACC
This sequence comes from Heptranchias perlo, assembly GCF_035084215.1. Classification (NCBI taxonomy): domain Eukaryota; kingdom Metazoa; phylum Chordata; class Chondrichthyes; order Hexanchiformes; family Hexanchidae; genus Heptranchias; species Heptranchias perlo. The sequence goes on along the minus strand of NC_090338.1, from coordinate 14,016,702 downwards.
AAGCACCTTAGATACATCTCTAGTGACATGGTCACCTGCCATTGGCAGGCAAATTGAAGGACCTGCCAGTGACCCCATGAACTTTGGCAGGGTCACCAGCAGCGATCCTGGGTGGGGGGCATCACTTATGCAAGGAGGTACTCCCCAGCGGATTTTAGGGCCAGGTTTAACCATGATGGAAATAAAGTGACGGAAAAAGTGTGACAAAAAATTATCAGGGAAGTACAACAGGAAGTAAGCACTATACATAAAGGAAGCCTTCTAATACATTAATAAACAGATATATAGATATTTAAATACATTCAGATTACTGTAAAATATGTCATTTTATCTCCAATTGTTACTGTGTATTATATATTCCAGTAGAGTATATAGTACATGCAAAGCTTTAAAAATCTTCTTCTCATCAAAGTACAATAAGAAACCATGAATGATGAAAAACACAAGAGAAAGAATGAGAGCAGAGCGAGACGGGCCAATCTCTGAAGGGCACAGGGAATATGAGAAATGAGCTTCGAATTAAGTTAAATGACATTCAAGTGGACATTGATAGAACTCATCAAACCATTGACAACACTGACAAGACTCACTGGTGTGGATAAAAATAGTCAGTGAAATGGAAAAAAGTCTCAACAAAAGGGGAAGGAAGACTCACCGATTTAGAAGGAAAGCCTTCTGTCTCAGGCAAGGAAAGGTTTACCAGGTTAATGCAGAATATTTCCAAGATAAGGTTTGTCGATCTGTCTGTCTGTCTGTCACCTCTGTGCTCGCTGACCTACATTGGCTCCCGGTTGGGGAACACCACGATTTTAACATTCTCATCGTTGTTTTCTAATCCCTCCATGGCCTCGCCCCCTCCCTATCTCTGTAACCTCCTCCAGCACTACAACTCTCCGAGATCTCTGCGCTCCTTCAATTCTGGCCTCTTGCGCATCCCCGATTTTATTTGCTCCACCTTTGGCAGCTGTGCCTTCAGCTGCTTAGGCCCGAAGCGCTGGAGTTCCCTCCTTAAATCTCTCTGCCTCTCTACCTCTCTCTCCTCCTTAAAGATGCTCCTCAAAACCTACCTCTTTGGTCAAGCTTTTGGTCACCTGTCCTAATATCATCTTATGTGACTCGGTGTCAAATTTTGTTTGATAACGCTCATGTGAAGCGCCTTGGGATGTTTTACTACATTAAATGTGCTCTGCAAGTGCAAATTGTTGTTGTTGCTGTCTGTCTGTCTGTCTACCTTTCTATTTATCTCTCCGTTTCTCTTAGCAGATATCCCATAGCACGACTTAGGGTAAGTCAGAGGTATTGTAAAAACAAGATATCATGCCAAGTTGGGGCCTTTTTTTTTATTCGTTCATGGGATGTGGGCGTCGCTGGTAAGGCCAGCATTTATTGCCCATCCCTAATTGCCCTTGAGAAGGTGATGGTGAGCCGCCTTCTCGAACCGCTGCAGTCCACGAGGTGAAGGTTCTCCCACAGTGCTGTTAGGAAGGGAGTTCCAGGATTTTGACCCAGCGATGATGAAGGAACAGCGATATATTTCCAAGTCGGGATGGTGTGTGACTTGGAGGGGAACGTCCAGGTGGTGTTGTTCCCATATACCTGCTGCCCTTGTCCTTCTAGGTGGTAGAGGTCGCGGGTTTGGGAGGTGCTGTCGAAGAAGCTTTGGCGAGTTGCTGCAGTGCATCCTGTGGATGGTACACACTGCAGCCACTGTGCGCCTGTGGTGAAGGGAGTGAATGTTTAGGGTGGTGGATGGGGTGCCAACAAGCAGGCTGCTTTGTCCTGGATGGTGTCGAGCTTCTTGAATGTTGTTGGAGCTGCACTCATCCAGGCAAGTGGAGAGTATTCCATCACATTCCTGACTTGTGCATTGTAGATGGTGGAAAAGCATTGGGGAGTCAGGAGGTGAGTCACTCGCTGCAGAATACCCAGCCTCTGACCTGCTCTTGTAGCCACAGTATTTATATGGCTGGTCCAGTTAAGTTTTTGGTCAGTGGTAATCCCCAGGATGTTGATGGTGGGGGATTCGGCAATGGTAATGCCGTTGAATGTCAAGGGGAGGTGGTTAGACTCTTGTTGGAGATGGTCATTGCCTGGCACTTGTCTGGCGCAAATGTTACTTGCCACTTATGAGCCCAAGCCTGGATGTTGTCCAGGTCTTGCTGCATGCGGGCTCGGACTGCTTCATTATTTGAGGGATTGCGAATGGAACTGAACACTGTGCAATCATCAGCGAACATCCCCATTTCTGACCTTATGATGGAGGGAAGGTCATTGATGAAGCAGCTGAAGATGGTTGGGCCTAGGACACTGCCCTGAGGAACTCCTGCAGCAATACCCTGGGGCTGAGATGATTGGCCTCCAACAACCACTACCATCTTCCTTTGTGCTAGGTATGACTCCAGCCACTGGAGAGTTTTCCCCTTGGTGCTACACTCGGTCAAATGCTGCCTTGATATCAAGGGCAGTCACTCTCACCTCACCTCTGGAATTCAGCTCTTTTGTCCATGTTTGGACCAAGGCTGTCATGAGGTCTGGAGCCGAGTGGTCCTGGCGGAACCCAAACTGATCATCGGTGAGCAGGTTATTGGTGAGTAAGTGCCGCTTGATAGCACTGTTGACGACACATTCCATCACTTTGCTGATGATTGAGAGTAGATTGATGGGTCGGTAATTGGCCGGATTGGATTCGTCCTGCGTTTTGTGGACAGGACATACCTGGGCAATTTTCCACGTTGTCGGGTAGATGCCAATGTTATTGCAGTACTGGAACAGTTTGGCTAGAGGCGCAGCTAGTTCTGGAGCACAAGTCTTCAGCACTACAGCCGTGATGTTGTCGGGGCCCATAGCCTTTGCTGTATCCAGTGCACTCAGACGTTTCTTGATATCACGTGGGGTGAATCGAATTGGCTGAAGACTGGCTTCTGTGATGGTGGGGATATCGGGAGGAATCCGAGATGGATCATCCACTCGGCGCTGGTAGCACAGGTTGGGGGTGCGAGCGTTCTGGGAACGCTGGGGCGGGTCCTGGGATCTGGGAGCTTTGGGGAGGGAGGTTCCGAGGTCTGGGAGCATTGAAGACAGTCCTGGGATCAGAATGTAATCTAGAGTGTTTGTAAGAACAGAGGAGGAGATCCCAGGATCTGGGAGCAGTGGAGAGGAGTTTGCGAGAATTGGGGAGAACTGATTCTGGCAATATTGTTAGGGTGGGGAGGGGGAGTTGCTGGGATCTGGCAGTTTATGGACTGGGTCAAGCCGTGTTGAAGAGGAGGAGGGTTCAGGAGTATGGGATTCAATCTGCCCTTGGTGCCTGTTGGACTATCAGGATTTATCACCCTCACCACATCCTTGCCTCTCAGCCTCCTCTCCTGACCCATCTGCTGCCCCTTTTGCAAAGTCAGGCACCACTTTCCCACTCAACAGCTGGGTTCCTGCCTTTAGGTCCCTGCCTCAAAATCCTAGTGCACTATTAATAAGCTCGTTGACTTATACAGTCCTTCATTAAGAAAAACTACCTCACAAAATGGTTAAAAATTCATTGGGCCAGAAATTGCTTTTAAAATAACGGTGAGCCTAACAGCGCTCACCATTATTGGTGGCGAAATCGAAGAGCACATTCGCAGCCAAACACGGAAATCCGGAACTTGCTGTTCCTGGTTTACCGGTGATCTGTCAGCTTCAACTTAAAGGGACCTTGCGGCTGCAATCAATGGACCAGCAGCAACTTGCTGCACTTCCCAGCTGGAAACAAACTAATCTCGCCACAAAACAGCTACGCTGAGTTTTTTTTAGGTCTAAACTAAGTTTTAACAGTGTGGTAAGTATTAATGACTGCCAAGCAACCTCTCTGGCACTAAAAATTAACTTTAAAAATGTGGAGTTTCATTACTCCTGATTTTAATCATCTTTGGACATTTATTTTCTTTCTGACTCTTTTACCTGAGTCTTTAAATCTTACCCTCGCTTTATTTTGCTTTCTCAATGTCAGTTTGTAATACCTTATCGGGCAAATCTGGGGTTTTACTTTGCACGGGTTTCACTTCCTGGTTCTCACAGTGTGGCTTGCTTCAGGCTGATTGGTTGAGGGGGACAGAGAGATCCTTTCCCCGCTCACACAGCCCGGAAAAGAACGCTGATGGTATTTGAACTCGCAGTTCAAGGAAGTTGCTGCCAAGACGAACGCGTTAACTTAGTGGGTGACTTTAAATCTAAGTTGGTTCGCCACTCCGGGCAATTTCTGGCCCATTGTTTATGCAGTCTCCAAGTTTTATATGTGCAATAAGTTTTTATATATTACTAGCTAGGCTCCTGTTGGTGTTACTTATGGATGATATGCTACTTTGCTGTCCCTAAGAATATGCAAGCTGCTCAAATGCATACATAAGCAGTTCCCCTGTGGTAGATTTTGTTGCACCACCCACACTGATGTAAAAGAAAAATTTACAAAAAAAGCACTAAAAGCCTTTTTCAGATTACTATAGAAAAAAAAGGCCCTTAATTTGCTTAGGCATTTAAAGAGTTAATACTATATATTTCTTGAGTATAATCACTCAGTGCTGGTTAGCCATTATCAAGTTGGGCCCCAAGTGGGGAGCTCCAAGAAGGGAAGGAGTGTGCACAAGTATGGGAGGGGGTAAGAGCTCAAGGGGGTCAAGAGGTCACAGTGTCAGAGCTTTTGGGGTCAGAGGTTGGGATGTGGGCACATAAAGCGCAGGATGGTAGGCTCGAGGCCCAAAACACTATTATTAACGATATGCAACCAAACCGATCGGGAATGGCCCCAACACCAACCCGATGGCCGCAAATGGGTTATAAAGGTCGGATAGGCCCAAGTGCTAGGCATGAGGCTAGCCCACTTACTATTGAGGAAAGAAAACAAGGCAGGAGGGGAACAGGTCGCCTACTGCCTGAAATTACAATTGGGAAACCGCAAATGGGTTGGGTGGACGTGTGGGGAACCAGCTGCCACACAAATCAAGTTAAAAGAAACTAAACATCAGGTTTAAAAAAAAATGCCAAAAATATGGGTGATAAAACAAAATGGAGGATGAACCTGAACTACCAATTAATGGCTGCCTGTAATTATACCATGACAGACGAATGTTAACATAGCATTCTTAGCATTAAAACATGCTAAAATGGGGTTTACTCTTTTACAATCTTGTCATAAAAAGTGAGACAAAATTGTGATAAAGGATATAAGATTTTATGTCGACTGGAAATGCAAGGCGCTTACAAGGCTTTTAATTTACATTAGGTAGAAAGAAGGAGAAATTCAAATTCTTGACGCGAGCATCTCTATCACATTTTGTGCGCGGACTGAGATTAGATTGGGGAGGTGGATGAAGTAAAGGGAAATGAAGGGATATGGGACTAGGGTGGGTGGATATATATGATTGGGACTATTTGCTCGAGTGGAGGGTAAATGGGGGTGCAGGTTGGTTGTTGTCCTGTTTCTGTATTGTAACTTCTATGTATTTCTACATGTATTTCCCTTCCCCTGCCCCTGCAGGGATTTCCACTAGCTTTTTCCCCATCTGCCCAATGTAAATGGCAAAGGTAGGGGCGGGGGGGCGCTTGATTCCTGGAGGATTTTGATTCTTTCTGATCCACTTACTGCTCTTTCTTGTGGCTGTCATGTGGAAGATGGCAATAGGTCCCAGGAAGTGGTGGTAAATTCCCAGAATACCTCAAATGGAGGGATAGGTCCTTGGAGTGGCCTCCTCAGCCCCAGAAACTTACCAACTGAAGGCCTCAGTCTTGGCTGTGGGGTGTGGAGAGAGGGCAGGAAATGGAGATGAAAGAGATACAGCTGTCAGAGTGAGAGAAACATAGAAACATGGAAAATAGGATCATTAAAAGGCCATTCGGCCCTTTGGGCCTGCTCCGCCATTCAAAATGATCATGGCTGATCGTCTAACTCAGTACCCTGTTCCCGCTTTTTCCCCATATCCCTTGATCCCTTTAACATTAAGAAATATATCTATCTCCTTCTTGAATACATCTAATGACTTGGCCTCCACTGCCTTCTGTGGTAGAGAATTCCACAGGTTCACCACCCTCTGAGTGAAGAAATTTCTCCTCATCTCGGTTCTAAATGGCATACCTCATATCCTGAGACTGTGACCCCTGGTTCTGGACACCTCAGCCATCGGGAACATCCTCCCTGCATCTAGTCTGTCTAGTCCTGTTAGAATTTTATATGTTTCAATGAGATCACCTCTCATTCTTCTAAACTCGAGTCCTGCCATCCCAGGAATCTGGTAAACCTTCATTGCACTCCCTCCATGGAAAGGACATCCTTCCTCAGATAAGGAGACCAAAACTGCACACAATACTCCAGATGTGGTCTCATCAAGGCCCTGTATAACTGCAGTAAGACATCCCTGCTCCTGTACTCAAATCCTCTTGCAATGAAGGCCAACATACGATTTGCCTTCCAAACTGCTTGCTGCACCTGAATGTTCACTTTCAGCGACTGGTGTACAAGGACACCCAGGTCTCGTTGCACCTTCCCTTTTCCCAATCTATCACCATTCAGATAATAATCTGCCTTTCTGGTTTTACAACCAAAGTGGATAACTTCACATTTATCCACGTTATACTGCATCTGCCATGTTCTTGCCCACTCACCCAACTTGTCCAAATCACATTGGAGCCTCTTTGCATCCTCCTCATAGCTCACATTCCAGCTTTGTATCGTCTGCAAACTTGGAAATGTTACCTTTAGTTCCCTCATCCAAATCATTGGTATATATTGTGAATAGCTGGGGCCCAAGCACTGATCCCTGCGGAACCCCACTAGTCACTGCCTGCCACCCGGAAAAAGACCAGTTTATTCCTACTCTCTGTTTCCTGTCTGTCAACCAATTCTCAATCCATGCCAGTATATTCCCCCCAATCCCATGTGTTTTAATTTTGCACACTAACCTCTTGTGTGGGACCTTATCAAAAGCCTTCTGAAAATCCAAGTACACCACATCCACTGGTTCTCCCTTATCTATTCTACTAGTTACATCCTCAAAAAACTCCATGGATATGTTAAGCATAATTTCCCTTTCATAAACCCATGCTGACTTTGTCCAATCCCGTTAATGCCCTCCAAGTGTTCTGTTATCACATCTTTTATAATAGACTCTAGCATTTTCCCCACTACTGATGTTAGGCTAACTGGTCTGTAATTCCCTGTTTTTTCTCTCCCTCCTTTTTTATATAGTGGGGTTACATTTGCCACCCTCCAATCTGTAGGAACTGTTCCAGAATCTTTAGAATTTTGGAAGATGATCACCAATGCATCCATTATTTCCAGGGCCACTTCCTTTTGTACTCTCGGATGTAGATTATCAGGCCCTGGGGATTTGTCAGCCTTTAGCATTAATTTCCCTAGCACTAACCTTGGTTCCCTAACATTTCTGGCAGGTTATTTGTGTCCTCCTTTGTGAAGACAGAACCAAAGTATGTGTTTAATTGTTCTGCCATTTCTTGTTCCCCATTATAATTTCCCCCATTTCTGACTGTAAGGGACTTACATTTGTCTTCACTAATCTTTTTCTCTTGACATATTTAAAGAAGCTTTTACAGTCAGTTTTTATGTTCCCTGCTAGTTTACTCTCATACTCTATTATTCCCCTCTTAATCAATCTCTTTGTTCTCCTTTGCTGAATTCTGAACTGCTCCCAATCCTCAGACTTGCCATTTTTCTGGCAATTTTATATGCCTCCTCTTTGGATCTAATACTATCCCTAATTTCTTTTGTAAGCCACGGTTGAGCCACCTTTCCTGTTTTATTTTTGCACCAGACAGGAATGAATAATTGTTGTTAATCCTGCACACGTTCATTAAATATTAGCCATTGCCTATCCACCGTCATCCCTTTTAGTAAAGTTCCCCAATCTATCATAGCCAACTCACACCTCATACTTTCGTAATTTCCTTTATTTAGATTCAGGACCCTAGTTTCGGATTCAACTACTTCACTCTCCATCTTAAATGAGGAATTCTATCATGTTATGGTCGCTCTTCCCTAAGGGACCCCGCACAACAAGATTGTTAATTAATCCTTCCTCATTGCACAATACCCAGTCTAGGATCGCCTGTTCTTTAGTTGGTTCCTCAACATATTGGTCTAGAAAACCATCACGTACACACTCCAGGAATTCCTCCCCCACAGTATTATTGCTAATTTGGTTTGACCAATCTATATGTAGATTAAAGTCACCCATGATTATAGTTGTACCCTTCTTGCATGCATCACTAATTTCCTGTTTAATGCCCTCCCCTACATCTCCACTACTGTTTGGGGGCCCAGAGACAACCCCCACCAACGTTTTCTGCCGCTTGGTGTTCCTTAGCTCCACCCATACAGATTCCACATTGTGATTTTCCGAGCCAATATCCTTCCTCACTATTGCATTGATTTCCTCTTTTACTAACAATGCTACCCCACCTCCTTTCCCTTTTTGTCTGTCCTTCCCAAATATTGAATAACCTGGATGTTCAGTTCCCATCCTTTGTCGGCCTGCAGCCATGTCTCCGTAGTCGCAACTATATCATAACAGTTAATATCTATCTGCGCTGTTAATTCATCTACCTTATTGCGAATGCTCCGCACATTAAGACACAATGCCTTTAGACTTGTCTTTTTAAGATTGCTAGTCACCTTAGTTTTATTTTGCACTATGGCCCTATTTGTTTTTCGCCCTTGTTTTCTCTGCCTTCCACTATTGCTTCTTCTCTTTCTGTCTTTTGTTTCTATCCTTGTTTCCCCCTCCTCTGTCTCCCTGCTCAGGTTCCCATCCCCCTGCCATTCCAGTTTAAACCTTCCCCAACAGACTAGCAAATACCCCGCGTGGATATCGGTCCCGGTCCTGCTCGGGTGTAACCCGTCCCGCTTGTACAGGTCCCACCTTCCCCAGAACCGATCCCAATGTCCCAGGAATCTAAATCCCTCCCTCCTACATCATCCCTGCAGCCAAGCATTCATCTGGTCGATTCTCCTGTTCCTATACTCCCTAGCACGTGGCACTGATAGTAATCCTGAGATCACTACCCTTGAGGTCCTGCTTTTTAATTTATCTCCTAACTCCTTAAATTCACCTTGCAGGACCTCATCCTTTTTTTTACCTATGTTGTTAGTACTGATATGGACCACGACTACTGGCTGTTTACCCTCCCCCTCCAGAATGCCCTGCAGCCGCTCCGTGACATCCTTGACCCTACCACCAGGGAGGCAACACACCATCCTGGAGTCATGTTTGTGGCCACAGAAACACCTATCTGTTCCCCTGACAATTGAATCCCCTATCACTATAGCTCTGCCACTCTTCTTCCTCCCCTCCTGTGCAGTAGAGCCACCTGTGGTGCCACGAACTTGGCTCTTGCTGCTTTCTCCTGATAAGCCATCTCCCCCAACAGTATCCAAAGCGATATATCTGATTGAGAGGGAGATGGCCCCAGGGGACTCCTGCTCTACCTGCCTAGTCCTTTTACTCTGCCTGGTGGTCACCCATTTTCTTTCTGCCTGCGTAATCTTTGTAAACAATTTTACAACACCAAGTTATAGTCCAACAAATTTATTTTAAATTCCACAAGCTTTCGGAGGCTTCCTTCTTCCTCAGGTGAACGGTGTGGAAATGAAATTTTCAAATCCTTCGCATTCGAAAATCACAGAACAATGCCAGGTGATTACTGCCCGTTGCCAAGGCAATCACAGTGAGCAGACAGAAAGGTGTCACCTAAAAGGCCACCGAATATACAAACCCCCCCAAAAAAAAGAGAGAGAGAGAGAAGGAAGACAGTCAATGACCCGTTATATTAAAAACAGATAACATTTGTTCGCTGGTGGGGTTAAGTGTAGTGTGACATGAACCCAAGATCCCGGTTGAGGCCGTCCTCATGGGTGCGGAACTTGGCTATCAATTTCTGCTCGACGATTTTGCGTTGTCGTGTGTCTCGAAGGCCGCCTTGGAGTATGCTTACCTGAAGGTCGGTGGCTGAATGTCCATGACTGCTGAAGTGTTCCCCGACAGGGAGAGAACCCTCCTGTTTGGCGATTGTTGTACGGTGTCCGTTCATCCGTTGTCGCAGCGTCTGCATGGTCTCGCCAATGTACCATGCTCTGGGGCATCCTTTCCTGCAACGTATGAGGTAGACAACGTTGGCCGAGTCACAGGAGTATGAACCGTGCACCTGGTGGGTGGTGTCCTCTCGTGAGATGGTGGTATCGGTGTCGATGATCTGGCATGTCTTGCAGAGGTTACCGTGGCAGGGTTGTGTGGTGTCGTGGACGCTGTTCTCCTGAAAGCTGGGTAATTTGCTGCGAACGATGGTTTGTTTGAGGTTGGGTGGCTGTTTAAAGGCGAGTAGTGGAGGTGTGGGGATGGCCATAGCGAGGTGTTCGTCATCATTGATGACATGTTGAAGGCTGCGGAGAACATGTTGAAGGCTCCGCAGCCTTCAACATGTCATCAATGATGACGAACACCTCGCTATGGCCATCCCCACACCTCCACTACTCGCCTTTAAACAGCCACCCAACCTCAAACAAACCATCGTTCGCAGCAAATTACCTAGCTTTCAGGAGAACAGCGTCCACGACACCACACATCCCTGCCACGGCAACCTCTGCAAGACATGCCAGATCATCGACACAGATACCACCATCACACGAGAGGACACCACCCACCAGGTGCACGGTTCATACTCCTGTGACTCGGCCAACGTTGTCTACCTCATACGTTGCAGGAAAGGATGCCCCAGAGCATGGTACATTGGCGAGACCATGCAGACGCTGCGACAACGGATGAACGGACACCGCGCAACAATCGCCAAACAGGAGGGTTCTCTCCCTGTCGGGGAACACTTCAGCAGTCATGGACATTCAGCCACCGACCTTCAGGTAAGCGTACTCCAAGGTGGCCTTCGAGACACACGACAACGCAAAATCGTCGAGCAGAAATTGATAGCCAAGTTCCGCATCCATGAGGACGGCCTCAACCGGGATCTTGGGTTCATGTCACACTACACGTAACCCCACCAGCGAACAAATGTTCTCTGTTTTTAATATAACGGGTCATTGACTGTCTTCCTTCTCTCTCTCTCTCTTTTTTTTGGGGGGGTTTGTATATTCGGTGGCCTTTTAGGTGACACCTTTCTGTCTGCTCACTGTGATTGCCTTGGCAACGGGCAGTAATCACCAGGCATTGTTCTGTGATTTTCAAATGCGAAGGATTCGAAAATTTCATTTCCATACCGTTCACCTGAGGAAGGAGGAAGCCTCCGAAAGCTTGTGGAATTTAAAATAAATTTGTTGGACTATAACTTGGTGTTGTAAAATTGTTTACAATTGTTAACCCCAGTCCATCACCGGCATCTCCACATCATGCGTAATCTTTAGCTGCAGTGTGATCAGCTCACTGAACGTGCTATCCACGATAATCTCAGCATCGAGGATGCTTCACAGTGAATCCACCCGCAGCTCCAGCTCTGAAATGCGGTTAGCCAGTAGCTGCAGCTGGACACACTTCGTACACACATGGTCGCCAGGGACACTGGTAGTGTCCATGACTTCCCACTTAGTGCAGGAGAAGCATATCACAGCATTATAAAAATGGCAAGGTCAGCTTGATGGGCTGAATGGCCTTTTCCTTTTCCTAAATTACCAAATCGTAACTCACCTAGCTTTTTAAAAAGTAGTTCAAAAGAAAAAGAATGTAATTCATTGTTGGGTTTTCTGACCTTGAGATGGGAAGCAAAATACTGTGAATGCTGGAAATCTGAAATAAAAACCTGTCCCACTACCACCCTCCTTGCCTTGCACCATCATCCCTTGTGTCAGTTAATCACTCCTGCCCTGCACCGTTTCAGGTACCTTCCCTTTTGTTCTCCCCTCCCTCTTCCCTCCCCTTCCCCTTGCTTAAAAACTGTTTAATCTTCAACTTCTTCCAGTTCTGACGAAAGGTCATCAACTGAAACTTTAACTCTGTTTCTTTCTCCACAGATGTTGCCTCACTTGCTGCGTATTTCCAGCATTTTCTGTTTTTATTCTCTCCAATGGGAGCAGCCCTGTAGCTGCCAATCTGGAGAAATGTCCAACAATAAATCAATTAGCCTCTAGTTGACCTGAGACTGTGGCTATTTAAAAGTAAGGAATCTTACAACACCAGGTTATAGTCCAACAGTTTTATTTGAAAATCACAAGCTTTCGGAGGCTTTCTCCTTCGTCAGGTGTTTAAACCACTTCCTCATAGTGAGTACCTGACCTATGGCCTTAAAGGGACAGCCCAGGTTAGCAGCTAAATATCACAACTGTGCTCTAGACCCAAGAGCAATACCACAAGAGAGAATCTGTATAGAAAAAAAAGACAGTTAGCAAGATATTCAATTGATAGGTCGACTGGAGAATGGCAGGACGACTGAGTTGTAACAAAATCTAATTTCACAATGTTTTAAACATCACAATAATGCTCTGCTAATAGAAATGGAGAGAATACATCAGGTAGGCCAAGGATGAAATTAGGGAGAAAAACCACAGTAAATGATTTTTAAGCTGCTTAGGTTACAGGATATATACATATTTAGCCAAGCAGATAGAATAGATTCATATTATGGAAGCCGATAAATATTTTAATTGTATCTTTTTCAATCAATTTATATAAAGATCAAGATATCAGAATAATAAGAACAAAAAAATTGGAACTTGGACCTTATTCTCTATACTCAATACAGAGGCCATCCCAAAAGAGTAACGCCAATCTTCAACTTGGCTGAAATAGCTTCCAAAGTTTTGAAAAATGAATTACCAAAGGATTTTTCCAAACCTTTTATGATGGCAATGCGTAAAATTACCCATCTTTACAAAATGATAGACTAGAATGATATAGTGAAGGAATACGAGCCCTATATGGCTTGTTTTCTGGTTACTATTATAACAGGTCTAAAATCAAAATTATTATGTTTTGTACTTTGAAGGTTAAAATTGCACTGATATGGAATCTGTTTGTGAAATAAATGTCTAATGACCTATAATATTGGAATTTTATTCTATATACTGTAATTTAACATCAGTTAAACTGGGGAAACTTCTGGAATCTGTCATTACAGATAGAGTGACTGAGCACTTGAACAAATATTTCCATCGGAAATAAAAATCGGGAGAGATGGAAAACCGACTGCTGACTCGCTATCACCCGTTTTACACTATCGCAAAAAGTCAAGGTCAATCCCAGATAGTTTTCTATCCAAGTTTGCAGATGACACTAAGTTAGGAGGGACAGTAAGTAGTGCAGATGGAAGAGGAAGTTGCAAAGGAACATAGACAGATTAAGTGAGTGAGCAAAACTGTGGCAAATGGAGTTCAATGTGGGCAAGTGTGAGGTCATCCACATTGATTCGAGTAAGATAAATCAGAGTATTTTATTCTAAATGTTGAGAAACTAGGGACCGTAGAAGAGCAAAGAGATTTGGGAGTACAATTACACCAATCGTTAAAAGCCAGTAGAAAGCTACAAAAAATATTAAAAAACAGAATATTTCCGACACCAACGACAATAACTTGCATTTATATAGAGCCTTAATGTAGCAAAACATCCTAGGCACTTCACAGGGGCGTTATCAAACACAATTTGCCACCAAGCCGCATAAAGAGATATAAGGAAAGGTGACCAAAAGCTTGGTCAAAGAGATGGCATTTAAGGAGCATCTTAAAGGACAAGAGAGAGGTTTAGGGAGGGAATTCCAGAGCCTGGGGCCTAGGCAGCTGAAGGCATAATCTCGGAGGGTTGTATGGCTGGAGGTTGTTACAGAGATAGGGAGGGGGCGAGGCCATGGAGGGATTTGAAAACAAGGATGAGAATTTTAACATCCCAAACGAGATCACTGGAGTGATTAGGCACATAGCTCCTGCTATTATGCCAGGCCCACACCTTCTATATAGATTACACCCATCTCAAAACAGAAAATTAAAATTATTTTTAAGAAAATCTGCCGTTTTTCTCTAACAGCCAAACACCAGATGGCCTACAATGAGAAATAGAAGCCTATGGACCATCATGTGTGTCATTGAAGAGGACTATTTGGCCCATTTGGCCTTGTACCATCTTACCATCTTCCCAAATGCTGCCAACACGACACCACATGTGATCAAGATGGACAAAAAGCAAATGACTAACCTGTGCCATCCGCGCAAAGTAATAGCTGCAGGCTAGCTGAATCCAAATGCTTCAAACTGGATGAATACACAGCTTGTTTGGTGAATAAATCCAAATTAGCTCTGGGATTCTAATTTCATCCACAGCTCAGCTCTATTAAGCTTGATCATTGGCATGAAAAAGAATATATCTACTAACCCCAGAGTCCCAGCTCAGGGCCTTGCTCAATGGAAAAGCAAGGTGGAAAATCAAGTGCTGCAGTGTTGTAACCCGACCTCCGACCCACATTCCCTCCCAAGTGAGGATAGAGTCACCTTACAATCTATCTTAACCAAAAAAATTGAGATGACTGCTCATCACCATGGAAACCTTGGCGAGCTAATCAGAAAATGTCATTTCATGTGCGGGGTCATAAAAGGAGAGATGGGGAAATGTAACTGCAATCATTGTTGCCATCAGAATGACTATTCCAGTCAGCAGTGGTGGTTAAAATGGGTGTGATCACTGATCATTAATAATAAAGCTGTCAGAAACACCCTTGAAATGTTTGTAACATTACTGAAGATTTGGCTACTTGGACTTTGTGGGAAAATATCTGCAAAGTAGCTGGAGAGAATGTTAGTGACAATTATTTCTGGAGGCTATTTTAGAATCTCAGTGTAACATTTTATGTATTGTCAATTCACTCCAGTGAAGGATTTAATTATAGTTCAGGTACTCTGTCACACTAAACTAATTCTGGTAATCAGAAACTCTCTATAATCAATACCCATCACTGAATTAGAATCTTTTTGCTGGACTGAAATCCATATTTATGGAATAAAATATTTTCTTCACCTTCAGATAAGTATTTTTTATTGCCTTTCTGCTCAAGTGCTACGTGCAGCCCTTTTGAATAGTTAAGTTTAGAAATCCATTCTTTCCATGCCAGTTTCCTTATCATTAGTTTGCTGTAGTTAATGTCAAATGGTTGCTTGGCTCTAATTATTTCCTTGCTTGTTCCCCCCAGGCTCCAATATGTCCTCCAACATTCCCCCCCCTGTCCTTGCACCAGTGTATTGAAATCAAAACCCATTGCACAGCCTCGCACTGTAACTCGTTCTTTTCCCACAATCTTAAAACTATGGAAATCCTTACCTCCCTGATATATGTTTCGAGTGCAAAAAGATTTTGAAGATTTTAAACAATTCTTTAAGTGACTTGGTTATTCCCAAAGACTCAAAACTCAATGAGCTGACTAAACTAAGGGCCGCTATGGGGTGGAGGAGCAAAGGGATCTGGGGTACACATTCATAAATCACTAAAAGTAGTGACACAGGTCAATAAGGCCATAACAAAAGCAAACCAAGCACTCGGGTTCATTTCTAGAGGGATAGAATTGAAAAGCAGAGAAGTTATGTTAAACTTGTATAGAACCTTGGTTAGGCCACATTTGAAGTACTGTGAACAGTTCTGGCCTCCATATGATAAAAAGGATATAAAGGCATTAAAGAAGGTGCAAAAAAGATTCACAACGATGATACCAGAACTGGGAGGATATACTTATCGAGAAAGGCTGAACAAGCTGGGGCTCTTTTCTCTAGAAAAGAGAAGGCTGAGGGGTGACCTGATAGAGACAAAGATTGCAAGGGATATCAAAACCAATATGAAGAACTTTTATAGTTACATTAGGAAAAAGAGGGTAGTCAGGAGCAGTGCTGGCCCCTTAAAAACTGAAAGTGAGGATATTGTCATTGACAATGGGGAAATGGCGGACATGTTGAACAATTACTTTGCGTCAGTATTTACAGTAGAAAAAGAGGATAACATGCCGGAAATACCAAGAAAACTAATATTGAATCGGGGACAGGGACTCGATAAAATTAATACAAGTAAAGCAACAGTAATGAAGAAAATAATAGCACCAAAGAGTGACAAATCCCCAGGACCAGATGGTTTCCATCCCAGGGTTTTAAAGGAAGTAGGTGAACACATTGCGAATGCCCTATCTATAATCTTTCAAAGTTCTCTAGATTCAGGAACTGTCCCTCTAGATTGGAAAATTGTATATGTCACTCCGCTTTTTAAGAAAGGAGAGAGAGGGAAACCAAGGAATTAAAGACCAGTTAGCCCAACATCTGTTGTGGGGAAAATGCTGGAGTCTATAATTAAGGATAGGGTGACTGAACACCTCGAGAATTTTCAGTTAATCAGCGAAAGCCAGCATGGATTTGTGAAAGGTAGGTCATGCCTGACAAACCTGATTGAATTTTTTGAAGAGGTGACGAAACTAGTGAACAGGGGAATGTCAATGGATGTTATTTATATGGACTTTCAGAAGGCATTTGATAAGGTCCCACATAAGAGACTGTTAGCTAAGATAGAAGCCCATGGAATCGAGGGAGAAGTACGGACTTGGTTAGGAAGTTGGCTGAGCGAAAGGCAACAGAGAGTAGGGATAATGGGTAGGTACTCACATTGGCAGGATGTGACGAGTGGAGTCCCGCAGGGATCTGTCTTGGGGCCTCAATTATTCACAATATTTATTAACGACTTAGGTGAAGGCATAGAAAGTCTCACATCTAAGTTTGCCGATGACACAAAGATTGGTGGCATTGTAAGCAGTGTAGATGAAAACATAAAATTTCAAAGCAATATTGATAGATTAGGTGAATGGGCAAAACTGTGGCAAATGGAATTCAATGCAGACAAATGTGAGGTCATCCACTTTGGATCAAAAAAGGATAGAACAGGGTACTTTCTAAATGGTAAAAAGTTAAAAACAGTGGATGTCCAAAGGGACTTAGGGGTTCAGGTACATAGATCATTGAAGTGTCATGAACAGGTGCAGAAAATAATCAATAAGGCTAATGGAATGCTGGCCTTCATATCTCGAGGACTAGAGTACAAGGGGGCAGAAGTTATGCTGCAGCTATACAAAACCCTGGTTAGACCGCACCTGGAATACTGTGAGCAGTTCTGGGCACCGCACCTTTGGAAGGACATATTGGCCTTGGAGGGAGTGCAGCTTAGGTTTACTGGAATGATACCCGGACTTCAAGGGTTAAGTTACGAGGAGAGATTACACAAATTGGGGTTGTATTCTCTGGAGTTTCGAAGGTTAAGGGGTGATCTGATCGAAGTTTTTAAGATATTAAGGGGATTGGATAGGGTGGATAGAGAGAAACTATTTCCGCTGGTTGGGGATTTTAGGAGCAGGGGGCACAGTCTAAAAATTAGAGCCAGACCTTTCAGGAGTGAGATTAGAAAACATTTCTACACACAAAGAGTGGTAGAAGTTTGGAACTCTCTTCTGCAAACGGCAATTGATACTAGCTCAATTGCTAAATTTAAATGTGAGATAGATAGCTTTTTGGCAATCAAAGGTATTAAGGGATATGGGCCAAAGGCAGGTATATGGGGCTCGATTTTCGCGTCGGGTTTCCGGCGGGTTTCCAGCGGGGTGGCCCCGAAAATCCCGATATCCTGTCACATGACCGGATCGCGACGAAATCCCGGCCACTTCCGGGTACCGCGCTGACGTTCAGGGCTGCGCGCGCAAGCCCCGCTGGTGGGAATCCCGCAGGCAATTAAAGCCAGCGGGGTTCCACTTGAGAGTACTTACCTTGCTTGTTGAGGTCATTTAATGAGCTGAAGCAGCTGTCAAAAGAGGAAGTGTGGGATTTTAGGTTCAAGGCAGTGAGTTTCACACACTGGGGGAAACAGTCTCTCTCCAACCAGGCGTGTTGCAGCCAGCAGCCTGTGGCAGGTGCCAAGGTGCACTCCACGGGGGAGAGCCCTCACCCACGCAGGAGGCCACCGCGTCACATAGGGCAACCCCTGCCCTCCACCACCCGCCGCCAAGCCAGAGGACAGACCGACACGAAACCGCAGCCCCAGTCCGAGGGCCCACCCACCTACCCTGCACAACCCCTCAGACCAACACCTGCCAGATGGGTGGTGCGTTGACATCCTCGGAGGACGAACAGCATGACCAGCCCCAGCAGCCTCGCAGTCCACGCCATCTGCCTCGGAGACGTGGAGCCCCCCAACACGGTGCGGTGGCACACCCACCTGCACAGCAGGAGGGAGGGCAACCGCAGAGAGAGATGCGTCGCAGGAGGCACTACCCTCCGCACAGGGTGTACAGAGCGAGGCTCAGCTTCATGGACCTCTCCGAGGAGCAGTGCATACGTCGGCTCAGAGTCAATCGCCAGGTAGTCGCCGACATCTGCAGCCTCCTTATCGACGAGCTGCTCTCGGATGGACCAAGCAGCATCTTCTTACCTGTCGCCGTCAAAGTCACCACTGCCCTCAACTTCTTCGCATCCGGTTCCTTCCAGGGTGCCACCGGGGACATCACCGGGGTCTGTCAGTCCTCTGCACACAAGTGCATAAGGCAGGTCACCGATGGGTTGTTCCGCAGGGCCTCGCACTACATCAACTTCGCCATGGACGAGCGCAGCCAGATAGAGAGGGTGGTTGGATTCCATGCCATGGCTGGCTTCCCACGGGTACAGGGTGTAATCGATTGCACCCACATCGCAATACGGGCACCTCCGCATGAGCCAGGGCTGTTCATAAACAGGAAGGGGTATCACGCCATGAACGCCCAGCTCATCTGTGACCACCGCCAGAGATTCCTACACGTGTGCGCCAGATACCCCGGCAGCTGCCACGATGCCTTCGTCCTCAGGGAGTCTGCCGTCCCGCCCATCCTGCAGGCACCCAACACCGGCAACGGCTGGCTCCTCGGCGACAAGGGGTATCCCCTACACACGTGGCTCATGACGCCTCTGAGGAACCCCATCACCGAGCCGGAGCGTCGGTACAATGACAGCCACACTGCTACCAGGTCTACGCTTCAGGTGCCTTGATCGTTCTGGGGGAGCGCTGCAATACACACCATTCAGAGTGGGACGAATCATAGTTGTCTGCTGTGCCCTGCACAACATGGCCCAACAGAGAGGGGTGCCGCTGGAAGAGGCCCCATCCACACCCGCCACCCACATTGAGGACGGCGAGGGCGAGGAGGAGGAGGAGGAGGAGGAGGCGGAGGCGGAGGAGGAGGAGGAGGAGGAGGCGGAGGAGGAGGAGGAGGAGGAGGAGGAGGAGGCGGAGGAGGAGGACGTGCCAGAGGATAGTGGACGACCCATGCGCCGAACCACGACTCACCGGGATGATCGCCGGGCCAGGGAGGCACTCATACGTCAACGGTTCTCCTAGAGTCAGACACTGCGAGGCGCTCGCATCTCCTCACCTGCACATGCGAGCGGCCATACCAGCCCCCTCCACTGAAGACTGTTGCCAGTACTCCTGCACCCACAGCAGTGTGCCCAATGGGCGGCAGCAGGTGTTCGCCGTCATGATGGGCTGCACGGAACGCACCTATTGCACAGGCCGCGGAAGAATGGATGAGAGGAGGCAGGAGTGGTGAGAATAGAGTATTTAATATGTACAATGTGACATGATATTAAAAAAATGTACAAATTAATAGACACCCTGGTGTATTCCCTTTGTGATTATAACGCCTTTGGATTTCTTTTGCGGGTACCCCTACGTGGTGCTACCCCTGTGGCTCCAGCAGAGGTAGTGGCAGGTTGCTCGTGTTCTCGCCTTGACCGGGTAGATGCTTTTGGCGGACGGCCCCTGGGTTTCGGTGCCCGTGAGGGCACCTCCACAGACTGCTCCTCCTGCACCGGGGCAGGGGCAGATTCGGCCACCTGGAGAGGAGGCATCATTGCGGGTACTGGTTGAGAGGTGGGCAACGGGTGGGACGTGGGGGCGCCTTGAGAAGCGTCCCCGCTTCCATGTCCCCGGTCACCATCATCCCTCTCGTGGCCTCGGCCCACATCACCCCTTCCACCCTGCTGGACGGCAGTTTGGATGGTATGTGTGAGGCCTTGCAAGGCCACCCCTAGTGTATCCGTCAGCCTGTTGATGGCGGCGGAATGTTGCTCACCCTGAATCCGTACAGACGTTGTCAGGGCCTGCAAGGACTCGATCTGGAGCTGTGCGTGACGCTCGAGGGAGGCCAGCCTGTCCTCCACCGCAGACAGTCCCGCACCTACCCGCGACACTGTGTCGCCGGTACCCTCCTGTGCCTGCGCCACCAATGCCCGCATGCAGGAGTTGGACTCCTCCATCGCCTGCGCAATTGTGGACAATGCGCGCGGCACCTCTCCCAGTACCTCAGCAATTAGCTGGTGCCCCTCGACGACTCTCCTTTTCACTGGTGGCCCCCTGGGTTCAGCATCTGGGTCTGGCTGAGCAGAGCCTGGAGATGAGTGCTCCCTCCGACGTGGACCCTCCGCGGCTGCCCCTGCCACCAGGGTCTTCTCATGCTCACTCGTGCGCGGTGACTCACCAAGTGCTACCCCAACTAGTTGGCGAGGGGGACCCACCGAGGTGCGTGTCTCTGCGCTGGTGGATGGTTGGCTCTGATGTGACGATGCACCCTCAGAGACCGCCTTGTCCTCTGAGGAATCGCCCTCCTCGATCGCTTCACTCGCAGACGGCCCTGCAAAAGAACAGAGGGCACTATGAGGCAGGTGCGCCTGATGGCAGGTGATGATACGGTCACTCGCGATCATGGGTGTTGAGTGTCAGCTTTCCCTTACCGGCCGTTTCTGCAGCGACACACTCGCCATCAGCCACCGACAGGCAATGTCGCGTGCGGGCGAGGTCGAGCGCCTCCACCTCGGCGTTGATGAGCTCTACCACTTGCGGCGGGCCACCTCCGGTGCGTGCCCTTTCACGATTGTTCTTGCTCCTCTTCTCCTGTCAAGGCAAAACACAGATGTGTGAGTGGGTGCGTATTGCATTGTGAGACGCATCGAGCATCGGTGTGGGTGGGTTGAGCGTGGCGCAGATGGATGGGAGGATGCGTGTGCCACGTGCCCATCCCATTGCATGGGGATTGGGGTGTGTGGTAGTGTTCGGGTGGGGACAGGGACGGTGGGTACTTGCGGGCACGGCGAGGATGGTGAATGAGTGGCTGTGAGGATTGCTGATGGAGCGCAGTGGTGGCTCTGCAGGAGGGGTTGTGATCTGTTTGGCGTGATGGTGGGGACGGGCTGTGGGAGGGTGCGTTGGTGTACTCACCTTGCCAGACCTAGTCAGGTCATTGAAGCGCTTGCGGCACTGCTCCCAAGTCCTTGGGGTGTTGGCCCTGCTGCTCACCTCCGCCGCCACCTCTGCCCATGCCTTCCTGGTGGCGGCGGCAGGGAACTTGCGACCATCCTCCGGGAAGAGCGTTTCCCTCCTCCTCCTCACGCCCTCCAGCATCAGCTGCAGCGCAAGGTCGGAAAAGCGTGGCGCAGCCTTTCCCCTTGGCTGAGCCATCATCACCAGCCTAATGATTGCAGCAGGAGGGGCTTTGGGAGACTGCCCCTTTAAGTGGAGCTCCTACATCGCGTCGACGGCACTGCGCATGCGCAGCCGGCCGGCACGCAGCTGGGGAGCGGAGAACCCGGAAGCAGGGCTTAATCTGTTCAATTATCCCGCGATCGCGTGGGGGACGCACGCAATTAGCCGTCCGCGTTTTCCACTTACCCGGAGGACCACCCGCTGGGAACCCGCAGGCCTGCTAAATTCGAGCCCATGGAGTTAGATCACAGATCAGCCATGATCTTATCAAATGGCGTAGCAGGAACGAGGGGCTGAATGGCCTACTCCTGTTCCTATGTTCCTATGTTTCCCATGTTCCTATGTTTCTTTCAAAGAGCCGGCACAGACACGATGGGCCGAATGGCCTCCTTCTGTGCTGTAAGATTCTATGATTCTGTCATAATAGTTCTCACATAATCTTGTGACCCTGTGACCTGATGAAAATTGTTCAATGTAAGTGGACATATCCCTGGAATATTCTTCCATGTGCAACACAAAATATATATTCATCGATTGAAGGGCATGGCAGCAATTATTTCATTTGACAAGCATGTGAGAAAAGGTGAATAATATTCGTAAAAAAGAAAGGGCCAAGATTTTAAAATAAAAGATGGCAGTAATTGGGTCTCTGTGAAACTTATTAGCAGAAATAGTGAAAGAAACTGATTAGATTTTATTTGGATATGTGGTGAAATGAAACAGAGGTACTACGAATAAATGTGTGAATTAATTTGTGGCTAAAATAAGAGACAAATAATTTTACAAGGAACTTCAATGTGGGAATTAGACTTTGTAAGCAGTGAGACAGAATTCGAGAAAATGTGTGTGAAATTCACATCTGACTGGTTTAATTGGAGTAATAGAGATTGTTTTTTTTCTTAATTGGGACACAGTTAATAAGGAATAGGATGGATATTGTCATTGTTTTTCCCGCTGCCCTGAATGAATATGATGGATGAAAGTAATTTTTGCTTTTGGCAAAACTCTTTGTTTCTGAAAAAGTGTACAAGTGAGACACAGCCAAAATCACAGTGCTTAAAAAGGTGTAAAAGCAACAGCAATTTGTTAATAATGGATTTAGACAACAAAAAGTTCCTCATAAAGGTAATCCAACAGGAAATTCATCAGTAAATTCTGGCCAGCAAAGCTATCACAGATAGATAGACACAATGGGCTCTATTTTAGCACCCGCTATCGGGTGCATTCCTGGCGGGGGGGCTCTGAAAATCGGAGAATCCCGGTGCGGTACCGGAGCCCGCCCCGAACCCGCCCACTTCCGGGTTCCCCGCTGCCGCGCCGGCGTGCGCGCGCAGCCCCCGTTGGTGGGAATCCCGCAGGCAATTAAAGCCAGCGGGATGCCACTTGAAGGCATTTATTTATGTATTTCAGGTCATTAACTGACCTGATTAAGGGACTATGTGGGATTTTAGAACAAAGTGGGACTGTTTCCCACACTGGGGGAAACACTCCCAGGTCAAATGGACGTGTTGCAGCTGTCAGCCTGTGGCAGCTGCAAAGGTCCATTTGACAGGTGAGGGGGGGAGACCCTCACCCATTGCAGGAGGCCACTCTGTCACTTGGGACAAAGTTTGGCCTCCACCACCCTCCACCTGACAGTCAATGTCACCAACCTGCACACTTACCCCGGGGTCCGGAGACATGTATCTACCTTGCGGACCCCCTCAGATGTACATCTTGCGGATGGGGGCCGCCGTAGCTGCAGTCATGATCTCCTCGTAGGGCGAACAGCATCACCAGCCTCGCCATCCACGCCGTCTGCCTCTGACACGTGGAGCTCCGCAACACAGTGCTGTGACACATCCACCTGCACAGCAGGAGGGAGGGCTACCGCAGAGAGAGATGCGTCGCAGAGGGCACTACCCTCGCCACAGGGTCCACGGACCGAGGCTCAGCCTCCTGGACCTCTCTGAGCAGCAGTGCACACGGAAGCTCAGAGTCACTCGACATGTAGTCGTGGACATCTGCAGCCTCTTTCATGCGGAGCTGCTCCCGGCTGGCCCGAGCACCATCTTCTTACCTGTCGCTGTCAAAGTTACCACTGCCCTCAACAACTTCTCCTCCGCATCCTTCCAGGGGGCAACCGGGGACATTGCCGACGTCTCCCAGTCGTCTGCGCAGAAGAGCCCTGCAAATACACCCACACCCACTCTGCAGTGACACAATGGGTGGCATCAGTTGTGGGTCCTCACAGTAATCCTCAGGGGCGGGCATTATTGCACAAACCAGACAGGATTTGCGAGGACATGGCAGTAGTGGTGCCAATATAATATGTAATGTGAGTTGTTCAGAAATTCAATATAAGTAACACCCATGACAAACCCTCAAACACCCTTGTGCACCCCCTTCATGCTCACGACACGTTTGTCTTACGCTGCCTACTGCACATATGTGATGCATGCCCTGTGGCTGCAGCACAGGTAGTGGCAGGTTGAGTGAGGCTGACTGTGAAAGAGATGCACGAGAGGGTGAGTATGAGACAGAGCCATGAGATTGTATGAGGATTGGGTTGAGTGGTAGTGGCGGGATGAGTACTGGCGAGGTGAGTAGCTGCAGGTAAGATGAGGATGAGGTTTGAGTGGGTGTGAGGGGTGATGTGATAGAGTAGTGTTGGCAATGCAGAAGGAGATGTGGGGTGGGGGCGGTGATGTGGCAGATGGAGTGTAGGGGAACGACGACGTGTACTCACTTTGGCTGACCTACTGAGGTCATTGCAGCGCCTCCTGCACTGTATGCAGGTGGGCGATATTTTGATTGCGCTGGTGACCTCCTCTGCCACCTCGAGCCAGGCCTTCCTGGTGGCAGAGGCAGGCCGCTTCCTCCCGCCCGCCGGGGGAAGATCTCTGTCCCCCCCCCTCCTCCTCACCCCATGTATTGATACCTGGAGTGAGGCATCATTAAACTGGGAGCAGCCTTCCCTCTGGGCTGCTCCATGCTGTAATTTTTGCTATTTGTTGCAGCATCTGTCAGTGGAGGACTGCCCCTTTAAATAGAGCGCCTCCAGCTGACAGACTTTACAGCGCATGCGCAGCCCGCCCGATGCGCAGATCAGCAGTGGGGAACCCGGAGGGGCAGGTAAGTGGCTCCAATTAGTGCGTTGTCTGCTACGATCGCGCAGGAAACTGACTAATTTCACCGGGCGCGTTACCCACGCGCCCGATAGCCCCCCCGCCGAGAACCCGCAGCCCTGCTAACATCGGGCCCAATGAAGCAAGCATTTGGTTTCCTTAATAAACCAGAGGCAACCAGCTGATCAACAGATGCAGCAAGAGGAAAAAGAGAACAACTAATGAAGGAGTGTCTTTGTAACATCTACTGAGAGAGCATCAGAGGGTCAGGGGGAGAATACCCAACCTAGATGAAAGGAACAAAAGAACAAAGCAGAGCCAAGCTTCAACATCACTAATCACAGAACCATAAAAGTTTGCAGCACAGAAGGAGGCCCTTCAAGTCCTGCGTGTCTGTGCAAGCTCCATCCCAAATTAATCAAACAGCTCTGCTTTCTCTCCATACCCCTGTATCTTCCTCTGTTTCAAATGTTTATCTATTCTTCCTGTAAGAGATGCAAATGTCTTTTTCTTAACTCTTTCCTGTGGCAAAGCAGTCCATGATTTAATGCTGCTCTGCATAAAGATATTTCTGCTAACATCTCTCTGTACTTTCATTGTAGCAACTTTAAATGGATCATCGCTTGCCAGACTCCTCAACCAAATTGAATAGTCTTTCCCTATTCAACCCATCAAATTCTGTCACCATTTTAAAAACCTCTATCAAATCTCTCTTGGCCGTTGGTCCTCAGGAAGAGTCTTAAGACCTGAAAGTCTACTGACTTCTGTTTTTCCACAAATGCTGCCTGACTTGCTGAGTATTTTCAGCTTTTTCTGTTTTCGCTTTCAGATTTACAGCATCTGCGGTATTATTGGGTTTTTTTTGTCTGTCTCTTGGACTTTACTGCTCCAGTGGAAATAGTCCCAGTATCTCAAGTCTTATCCCTGATAGCATACTTGTCAATCTATGCTCGTCACTATAAGTAGCTTTAATGTCCTTGTACCCTCCCTAAACTTGAGCTAATCCAAAACTCTGCTGCCCGTAACCTAACTCGCACCAAGTCCCGTTCACCCATCACCTCCAGTACTCGCTGACCTACATTGGCTCCCGGTCTGGCAATGCCTTGATTTTAAAATTCTCAGCCTTGTTTTCAAATGCCTCCATGGCCGCGCCACTCCCTATCTCTGTAACCTCTTCCAGCCCTACAACCCTCCGAAATCTTTGCGTTTCTCCAATTCTTGCCTCTTGCGCAACCCCGATTTTCATCGCTCCACCACTGGCAGCCTGGGGCCCAAGCTCTGGAATTCCCTCCCTAAACCTCTCCGCCTCTCCACCTCTCTCTCCTCCTTTAAGATGCTCCTTAAAACCTACCTCCGAAGGGACGGGCCTCCGTTACCCTCAGCCGTCTTGCTGCAATTGTACAGGGCTTTGGTGAGACCACACCTGAGGTATTGTGTACAGTTTTGGTCTCCTTACCTAAGAAAGTATATACTTGCCTTAGAGGGGGTGCAACGAAGGTTCACTAGATTGATTCCTGGGATGAGAGGGTGGACCTATTAGGAGAGATTGAGTAGAATTGGCCTATATTCTTTGGAATTTAGAAGAATGAGAGGTGATCTCATTGAAACGTATAATATTCTTAGAGGACTTGACAGGATAGATGCTGAGAGGCTGTGAGAGTCTAGAACTAAGGGTCATAGTCTCAAGATAAGAGATTGGCTATTTAGGACCGTGAGAGGAAAAATTTCTTCACTCAAAGGGTTGTGAATCTTTGGAATTCTCTACCCCAGAGGGCTGTGGTTGCTCAGTCGTTGAGTTTATTCAAGATTAAGGTTGATCGATTTTTGGGCACTAAGGGAATCAAGGGATATGGGCATAGGGCGGGTAAGTGGAGTTGAGGTAGAAGATCAGCCATGATCTTATTAAATGGCGGAGCGGGCTTGAGGGGCCGTATGGCCTACTCCTGCTCCTATTTCTTATGTTCTTACATTAACTAAAGTTTTGATCATCCGTCCTCATGTCTCCTTATGTGGTTCGGTGTCAATTTTTTTCTGATTAGGCTCCTATGAAGAGCCTTTTTGATGTTTTATTATGATAAATGCAAGTTGTTGTTATTGTTGTTTATATAATGGGTTGTCCAAAACTCCACACAGTCTGCTAAATTAGCCTAACCACTGCTTTGTACTAATTTGCTCCTGTACTCTATGCCCCTATTTATAAAAACCAAAAATGCTATTGACCCTATTTATGATTGACCTTTTTTATGATTTTATCTACCTGTATTCACGTTTTCAATAGACTAAAAGTTGGTTTAGCCCAGTTTTCAGGCACCAAATGGACGCATGGAACGATGGATGCACCCGAACATGAAGACCCGAGGATTGCGGGAAATTGGTCCACGGGCCTCACCTAAATAATCGCGGCGAGCTGCTGGTGCCTGTCGCGCCTTCCACAGGCAGCTCGCCTGACTGAAGGAGCAAGTTTGAGGCTGCCTTGCTTTGCTAGCAGCGGCCCTTGGGTACGTCCAGGGGAGAACAGTGGGATGAGGCGTGGGGGTGGGGAGGAGGGTGATTGCAGCTGGCAGAAGCATTGTGGAGCCAGGAAAATTACAATTACCTTTTCGATGGAGGCCACTGGCTAGGCCGCATCCATGTCTAGAAAGTCTGAGTGGAGCAGATCTGACACCTGAGAGTTGAAGAATCATTTCTGATGATTTCTTTCAACAGCCTAAGCTGCATGATGACTTATCCACTTTGGACTCTGCTCATGTTTGTTTGTTCAGAATTAATTCTTTTTCTACAGTCAACTCTAAGAATTGTTCCATGTAAAAAAGAAAGAACTTTTATTTCATATAATGCCTTTCACAACCTCAGGATGTTCCAAAGTGCTTTACAGCCAATTAAATAGTTGGGTCAGTGTTGCGATTCAGGAAACACGGTAGCCAAAATTGCGCACAGCGAGGTCCCACAAATAACAATGATATAAATGACCAGATCATCTGTGTTAGGTGTTGTTTGAGGGATAAATATTGGCCAGGACACCAAGGAGAACTCCCATGCTCTTCGTCAAATAGTGCTGTGGAACTTTTAACATCCACCTGAAAGGTCAGAAGGAGCTTCTTCTAGAACACCTGAATTTTTACTTCCATCATGACTTGTAACAATTGACACTAAATATTTATTAAATATCTCAGCCATACCTTCATCATCCACAATTAGATTCTCTCCTCCATCTCTGAACACCCCCATCTTTAATCTTTATAGGCCTGTAAAAGCCCTTGCGTTTTACTTTTATTTTAACTGCTAGTCTTTTCCTCATATTCCTTTTTCGACCTTCTAATCTCCCTTTTTCATCCTTCCCCCACTCTACTATACTTCCTCTATCCTTGTGATTTTCTTTAGTTTTGTTAGTTTTATCAAATGCCTCCCTTTCAATTTTCAGTTTAGTTTTCATCTCTATTTATTTATGGTACTCTGTCCTTTGTTGCACCTCCTTTCACCTTATCAGGATATTTTGTTCTCTATCCAGCTCATATTTAAAGATTCCCCACTGCTGATTCATCATCCTGTTTTCTTTTGCTCCCCGATTATTGGCAATCCCTCGATAATTGAATAAGATTTCTCCCAGGCAATCTAGGTCAGAATCCTTTTCCAGTCTGGCACTTTTTTCAATTGACTCTTCGTTGCTCTTTTCTATTTTCACATTAAAGCTAAAAATGTTGTGATCAGTATTTCCCAGTTGTTCTCCGACTCTCACATCAGTTATTTGTCCCATTTCTTTCCCACAACTAAATCAAGCAATGTTTCTCTCTTTCTTGGAATAGAAATATAGTGATCGAGGGAACAATCTTGGATGTATTCTAAAAAACAATGTCCATTTTGGCCACATATATTACTTTTATCCCAATCTATTTGTATATAATTAAATGTCCAGATCATCTAAAGCTTTGTTGCTTGTATCACAGCAAGTCCTGCTCAGCTATCACCCCTGTCCTTGCTGACCTACACTGGTTCCTAGTTTCCCAATGCCCCCAAGTTAAAATTCTCATCCTCATGTTTAAATTTTTTCACGGAGTCACTCCCCCCCCCCGCCGTGCCTATTTCTGTAATAGGCCCTACAAACCCCCCAAACTCCCCTTTCCTCCGACTCTGGCCTTTTGCCCTACCATTGGTGGCCACGTCTTCAACTGTTAGGCCTCATGCTCTGCAGTTCCCTTTGTCTCTCAGCCTCCTTTAAGACCTTCCTTAAAACCAGCCTTTGATCAAGCTTTTTCCTTCTTTATCTTGGCATCCATTTGTGTCTGATTACACCTCTGTGAAGTGCCTTGGGATGCTCTTCTATGTTAAAGGTATTATATAAATGCAAGTTGTTCTTGTGCTTGTTCTTCCATTGTTCTCTGAACTGTTTACAAATCTCCCTCTCTATCTCATCCTCACTGTCTAGTGGCCTGCAATGCATGCCAACAATAAGTGCCATTTCCCTTCCGTTTCCTGAACTTTATCCATATGGATTCTGTCTTAACACAACCCCTAGAACATCCTTAATCAGGACATCTATAACCACTGTAGGAACAATACTCAATGGTAGGAACAAATACAATGAGTAACCATGGATAGATAGAAGGCACTTCCCTAAGGAAAACGGCACATTCAAAACCAAATGCACAGTAGGAATAAATAGTAATTGCTGAGAAATTAGGGTGAGTCTCCTATTCCACTTGGGTTAACAAGCATTGAGGAACCTCACAAGGTACGACCATTCAAAGCACACAAAATAAAATAAAAATGAAGAGCAAAATTCGATAATAAATACAGTGCAAGTGTAGGAAAGTTTGTTTGTGAATAATTCATCAATTGATTCTCTTGATTAAAATGGAGTTGCCTTTCCTTCGACTGGGAGCCCAATAGGGACAGCCAGGAGGATTTCTTCTTTTTTAAAAATAGTGAAGGATCACAAATAAATGTAATCCATAAGGAACAGCAAGGGAAATCAACTGTTCCACATTGATTACAGAAACCATGCAATCTTTATGTAACAAGCATCAACTCTTAAGCTTTTCCCATAACATCGAGAATCAACAAATTAATCTGAGTGCTGAATAACCACTCTGGCCTACAGCCACATCAAATTATTTATAATACAATATGTAATTTGTTTTGCTGCCTTGAAAAACGTGTACGGTTGTGTTTCCCTCATGATATGTGCAAACTAGTGAGGCTGAACCTCCTGAAGTGGAACTGAAAAATAGAATTTGCTGGGGAGATAGTTAGCTGCAACTGTCAGTGTGAGAGATGAAGTACTCATCCAAATCAGCTAAGATCATCTTTGACTTAAGCTTACCTTTAAGTAGAGTTTATTTAAAACGTACAAGTGATATTTCCCATTTCAGAACAGCATCATGGAGCTTCATCATCTCCAGAGAATGTGACTACCAAGTTGGTAAAAATTCCACTTAATGTGCACAAATCTTTGAAGGTGGCAGGGCAGGTTGAGAAAGCGGTTAACAAAGCATCTGGGATCCTCTAAATAGAGGCAAAGAGTACAAAAGCAAGGAAGTTATGATGAACCTTTATAAAACACTGGTTCGGCCACAACTGGAGTATTGTGTCCAATTCTGGGCACTACACTTTAGGAAGGATGTGAAGGCCTTAGAAAGGGTGCAAAGGAGATTTACCAGAATGGTTCCAGGGATGAGGGACTTCAGTTACGTGGATAGACTGGAGAAGCTGGGATTGTTCTCCTTAGAGCAGAGAAGGTTGAGAGGAGATTTGATAGAGGTGTTCAAAATCATGAAGGGTTTAGATAAAGTAAATAAGGAGAAACTGTTCCCATTGGCGGAAGGATCGAGAACCAGAGGACACAATTTTAAGGTGATTGGCAAAAGAACCAAAGGTGACATGAGGAAATTTTTTTTACGCAGCGAGTAGTTATGATCTGGAATGTGCTGCCCAGAAAGGGTGGTGGAAGCAGATTCAATCATGGCTTTCAGGAAGTAATTGGATAAATATTTGAAGGGAAAAAATTTGCAGGGCGACAGGGAAAGAGTGGGGGAATGGGACTAACTGGATTGCTCGTACGGGCTCGATGGGCCGAATGGCTTCCTTCTCTGCTGTAACCGTTCTGTGATTCTACAATTCTAATGTTATTCCAATGAGTTTTGAAGTTTTTTGTCATTAACAAGTGGATCCATCTCATAGGGTGATGAAGTAAAGCTTTTTTTTGTGCATGAATCTCTCATTTGCAATTAACTCGATGACTGGCCAATATTTCACTCAAGTGTGTGTGACATGGAGTGATTTTCCAATGCTGTGCTAGTCAAGAAATGAGGTGGCTGATTGAGCACCTTCACTTTCTTCAACTAAGAGAGCTTCTTCCTAAGTGATTTCAACACTTCTCTTCAAGATGTCGTTCAAGGGCAAAATCTCTCTGATCGCAATTAAATTCGAAGGAGTCTATTTGGATAATACCCTCCCCATACACAGCCAAAAAAACAATTTCTTGACAAGCAGGTTACATTTGTCTTGAAGGGTTTAATCTCAGAACTAATTATATCATCAATTTATTATTCACGGAGAGAACGAAAGTCGATGTTTCAGTAATTGACCCTTCCTCAGAACTGGAAGGTATTACAGATGAACAGCAGTTTAAAAGGAACAGAACAAAAGAAAGGGAGGGTGGGGGAAACATACAGAGGGGAAAAAAACAGCCTGTAAAATGCTGAGGTGGAGACACTCCTATGCCGCTGGAGCCTGCACTACGATACATGCTTCCTTACCTACTTACTTTCCGGTCCCCCAATCAGCTATCCCTCTTTAGCGATTCATACACTCTATGTGTCTTGTATATATCTTTTATTTATTTTATTTCTCTCATTACATCTCCTTTTGTCTCATGCAAATATCGTCTCTGCCATTTAACCATCTCCTGTTCTCCAGCTAAGCGCTTTGCAGGTCATTCTATTCCTTTTCCTGCGTGTGTGGTTGTTGTGTTTTCTTCCCACCGTTACGGTGCCAATTAGGAGAACCACAGCAGCTATCCGATCCTACCTTTCTAGGCTGAAAAGCCCAGATCAGCCCATCGTCCCTGTGCCAGTTCTTTGACCGAGCAATCCCCCAGCTCTTTCCCCGTAGCCTAATAGCTTTTCATGTTCAGATCTTATTTCGAGTTTGTTTCAAGCTCCAGCTTTGAAGAAATTCAAACCACAATAACACACTTCTGACCAACTACTACAACTCAACACAACTTTAAACCTAAAGTACCAAATCTTTACAAACGTCTCTGGATGGAGCAAACTTCATGGTCTGAAAAGCCATTTCATACTCTGGGCTTTGTTATATATGATGGCTTCAGTTTGGAAAAGTTTAGATCAAACCAAGATATTTTATCTCGTGTGGACTGGAATACAAAGGGGTGAAAGTTATGTTCAGTTATATAAAGCTCTGGTTAAACCCAATTTAGAGTACTGAGTTCAGTTCTGGGCACCGCACCTCAGGAAGGATATATTGGCCTTGATGGGGGTGCAGCGTAGATTCGTCAGAATGATACCAGGACTAAAAGGGCTAAATTATGAGAACTGGTTGCATAGACAAGGCTTGTACTCCCTTGAGTATAGAAGATTAAGGGGTGATCTAATTGAGGAGTTTAAAATGATTAAAGGTGTTGCTAGGGTAGATAGAGAGAAACTATTTCCTCTGGTGCGGGAGTACAGAACAAAGGGGCATAACCTTAAAATTAGAGATAGGCCATTCAGGAGTGATGTCAGAAAGTACTTCTTCACACAAAGGGTGGTGGGAATCTGGAACTCTCTCTCCCCCAAAAAGCTGTTGAGGCAGGGTGTCAATTGAAACTTTCGGAACTGAGATTCATAAATTTTTGTTAGGCAAGAGTATTAAGGGATATGACTCCAAGATGGGTAGATGGAGTTAAGAAACAGACCAGCCATGATCTAATTGAAATGGTGGAACAGGCTTGCGAGGCTGAATGGCCTACTCCTGTTCCTATGTTTCATTGGGGAGTTAACAGAATGAAGAGAAATAAAAACAAATGAATATAATCTATTTACACACACAAACTCTCAACGAAAAAGACTGACCCTCACCTCTTCAATGTCCTACTACTTGGATAAACAAAGCAAATTTGTTAAGAAGCCTAAGGATCACATTCACCAACCTGAAATAGCTGGTAGGGCCGTGCCAGTGGCACGAGGTGAGTATCTGTTTGGCAATCACACTCTGTGGGAGAGTGATTGAATTATCACCATTAGAACTGAGGTGCTAATTTTTTTAAATGAAAACAGGAAATGCTGGCTTATTCTGTGAAGAGATAAAGGTAGGGTTAATGTATCAGGTCAACGACCATTAGTCCGAACCATACTCCCAGGCCACTAGAGCCTTCTCCACTTTGCCAGATTTCCCATGCTTCCCTCTTCCCTCTGCTATTCTGCTGCAACCATTCACACATCCTCTGGTTATCAGATACATATTTCATTTTGTAATTTCTCCAGTTATTATCTCCATTTGTTTTACGCCATTATCACTTTTGTGATGGGCAATAAATTTAGGGATGGGCAATAAATGCTGTCCTCGCCAGCGACGCCCACATCCCATGAACGAATAAAAAAAAACTTTTTCATTTAACCACCTCATCGTCAACCTAATCACAGACCATTCCTTTTTGTTTCTCTCCCTGTTTCCCCAGCTCTATTCCTCGTCGTAAGCTGTTCACCTGTGACATCCTCCAGTTCTGATGAAACGTCATCAACCCTACAATCCTCCCTCCACAGATGCTGCCTGATGTTCGGAGTATTTCCAGCATTCTCTGTTTATATTTCAGATTTCCAGCATCTGCGGTATTTTGCTCTTGTTAATTCCTCGATGTTGGCACTTTGTGTTGCACTCCCTTCAGGTATAATGTTGTGAAAGCCTAGACTATTTGATCAAAGTCCAGTTGCACCATCTTTGGTTTGTTGAGTTACGAGGCACCCAAGCATGACTAAAACTTCTCCAGGGTATTGTTACTGTACATATTGGAGAACTGGCAATTTACCAGAATCAAAACAATCCACTTGGAGACGGCGATCAGGGCTTTACTTTCACATTCTGGGATTACAGTTGTGGTGTATTTATCGAGTATTGCAGTTACAGCATGTCACCACTGGGAAAACCCTAGGTGTGGGATTTTCAGTCAAGAGTCACCTGCACACACGGCATCCTCTCGCTCCGAAACCGTAAAGGCTGGGAAATTCCTCAGAACTGATCCTGCTCTGGCGACGTTACTTTGCCGGAAGGGTGGGGGAAATCCCGGTTGGGGGGAGGGACATCTCGGCTTGTTTCCGTTAGTGTTGTGCCCAGATCCCAGCGTAATCTGGACAGAATCGGCCTACACAACGCAAAAGATCGGAGAATTTAAAACGTAGCTGAGTTATGCCCCAAAACACTTACGCTCGTGTTTTCCACGATCTATTAAGCTGGTTCATGATTCACTTTGCCCGAAGCAGGCCCTACCCACAAAACTGGCCACGCCCCCAGGTCGACATTGCGAGATTTATTTTATTCGTTCATGGGATGTGGGCGTCGCTGGCAAGGCCAGCATTTATTGCCCATCCCTAATTGCCCTTGAGAAGGTGGTGGTGAGTCACGTTCTTGAACCGCTGAAGTCCTTTACAATTGCAAGTGCACAATTTGAAGAGCCTTCCCGAACCAGCGCAATCGGTGGCAAAAGAGCTGAATTCCAGAGGTGAGGTGAGAGTGACTGCCCTTGACATCAAGGCAGCATTTGACCAAGTGTGGCACCAAGGAGCTCCAGTAAAATTGAAGTCAATGGGTATCAGGGGAAAAACTCTCCAGTGGCTGGAGTCATACCTAGCACAAAGGAAAATGCTAGTGGCTGTTGGAGGCCATTCATCTCAGCCCCAGGACATTGCTGCAGAAGTTCCTCAGGGCAGTGTCCTTGGCCCAACCATCTTCAGCTGCCTCATCAATGACCTTCCCTCCATCATAAGGTCAGAAATGGGGATGTTCGCTGAGGATTGCAGTGTTCAGTTGCATTCGCAACCCCTCATAATGAAGCAGTTCGAGCCCGCATGCAGCAAGACCTGGACAACATCCAGGCTTGGGCTGATAAGTGGCAAGTAACATTCGTGCCTGATAAGTGCTAGGCAACGACCATCTCCAACATGAGAGAGTCTAACCACCTCCCCTTGACATTCAACGGCATTACCATCGCCGAATCCCCCACCATCAACATCCTGGGGGTCACCATTGACCCAAAACTTAACTGGACCAGCCACATAAATACAGTGGCTACAAGAGCAGGTCAGAGGCTGGGAATTCTGCAGCGAGTGACTCACCCCCTGATTCTCCAAAGCCTTTCCACCATCTACAAGGCACAAGTCAGGAGTGTGATGGAATACTCTCCACTTGCCTGGATGAGTGCAGCTCCAACAACATTCAAGAAGCTCGACACCATCCAGGACAATGCAGCCCACTTGATTGGCACCCCATCCATCACCCTAAATATTCACTCCCTTCACTAGTGGCGCACTATGGCTGCAGTATGTACCATCCACAGGATGCACTGCAGCAACTCGCCAAGGCTTCTTCGACAGCACCTCCCAAACCCGCGACCTCTACCACCTAGGAGGACAAGAGCAGCAGGTACATGGAACAACACCACCTGCATGTTCCCTTCCAAGTCACACACCATCCCGACTTGGAAATATATCACCATTCCTTCATCGTCGCTGGTTCAAAATCCTCGAACTCCCTTCTTAACAGCACTGTGGGATCACCTTCGCCATACGGACTGCAGCGGTTGAAGAAGGCAGCTCACCACCACCTTCTCAAGGGCAATTAGGGATGGGCAATAAATGCTGGCCTTGCCAGCAACGCCCACATCCCATGAAAGAATAAAAAAAACAAAATCTTGCATTTATATAGCGCCTTTAACTTAGTAAAATGTCCCAAGGTGCTTCACAAGGAGAATTATCAAACAAACTTTGACATCAAGCCACATAAGTAGACATTAGGACAGGTGACAAAAATGTTTGGTCAAAGATATAGACTTTAAGCAGTGTCTTAAAGGAGGAGAGAGAAGTAGAGAGGCGGAGAGGTTTAGGGAGGGAATTCCAGAGCTTAGAGCTTAGGCAGCTGAAGGCATAGCCGCTAATGGTGGAATTAAGGAAATTGGGAATGCACAAGAGGCCAGAATTATAGGGGGTGGTGGTGTGTGTCAGCTTCGCCTCTGACTTCTGAGCGGTTCGAATCGCTCCCACTCCCTGGGTTCTAGACCTTGGACTTATTTGGGGGTTGTGACAAAGTGCAGCAGACAACTGGTTTTGGTGCAAGAAACTTTGACCTTCATTCAAGAGAGAAAATACAACACAACAATCTTAACACTCTAATAAAATGGGGAACACTTCGGTACACACGAGGGAAATTACAGTAGAAAGATACCTCACCCCTCCCAATCCCACTGTACTAGCTAAGTTGGACTCTAAAGGGCCAGAGATAATGCTCACCAAACAAATCCTTGACAGTAATTCACCCAGAGGTAAGTCAGAAATAGATTGTAGAGTGGAAAATTTGCGGATCTTCGGTTTTCTCCCGAGTTGGTTTTCTTTGGTCGCGGTGGCCCAATATTACCCGGTTGGTTGGTGGCAATATTCGGTTGGTTGTTTCGTAAGGCCTTTGTTGCCGGGAGGTGTCTGATGGTCACTGGGGCTGTTGCTCTGGTTTCTTCTTGTGTGTCGGCCTGCTTCTAGAGCTGCTGACCTTCTCTCTGTTGCCCCCTTGCCTTGTTGAACTGTGGCCTCCCGAGCTGTTGAACAATTCTTTGCCCTTGCAGGTCTGCTGACCGGTTCTCTCATGTAGCGTTCATTGGTTTTGCTGGAAAACTGCTCTCCTTCCAGACACAGGCAGAACAAGAGAAGCAGAACACAACCGCCAGCAAGAACGAGAGAGAGAGAGAGAGGGAGAGGTTTCGAGTTTCCACTTCTATATCCCTCTCTTACAATGGTCTTCGTCACTTTAAAAAAAACACTTCATATCTGTTTAAACAGTTCTTACAAAGTCCTTAAGAATCTTTGATGCCTTTTTGATGGTCCCTCATCATGTTGCAATTGCTTCTCCCGATGGGTCATTGTTAATTCTGATTTTTAGAGCTTGTCACACAAGGCTTCCTTTTGTATCCAACGTCCTAGGTGTTGATCAGTTTTGCTTTTAAACAAAGACATGGCCCCACCATGTCTGGAGCAGTTGCCTCTTTCAATGGCAGTGAGTGTTGACCACCTGCTGTAGGTTTTGCATTAAAACAGAGACATGTCTGAAGCAGTAATTCTCCCACATTCCACTGTGTGTTGTTGATTGAATTCGTCTGGTGACCTCTCACCTATCCTTCCATCTTAGGATTTTGGTCAATGGCCAAAGTTTTTCCATACTCAGGGGAAAGGTGAATTCCCAGAATTCTTACAGTCGCCCCTACGAGGAAGCGAGTCCCTTAAAGGACGTGGATTCCTCGAAAAGTACATTTCCCTGGTTGATGTTTCCTGGTGCAGCGGGTGTGAGTCACCCTGAAATGGTTAGAAAAGAGTCCAAAGTCTTTTTCTTTAGGGATATTCTCCAAGTTTTGGGGGATCTGTGAATTTTGAGAATCTTACAGAATTGGAGGAGCGCAGAAATCTCATAGGGTTGTAGGGCTGGAGGAGGTGACAAAGATAGGGAGGAGCAGGGCTATGGAGTGATTTGAAAACAAGGCTGAGAATTTTAAATTGATGTGTTACCGGACCGGAAGCCAATGTAGGTCAGCAAGCACAAGGGTAATGGGTGAACGGGATTTGGTGTGAGTTAAGATACCAGCAGCAGAGTACAGCTTACATTGGTAACTATA
This sequence comes from Heptranchias perlo, assembly GCF_035084215.1. NCBI lineage: Eukaryota > Metazoa > Chordata > Chondrichthyes > Hexanchiformes > Hexanchidae > Heptranchias > Heptranchias perlo. Next base: position 13,979,239 of record NC_090338.1, on the reverse strand, counting down.
GATCAGCAATTTTGATTTTTTTTCCCATCCTCCAGTCATGTTGAGGTGAATTCTTCTGTTGTGTCATGAGCACCTTTTCTTGAATGTTAAAATTTTAGGCCTAGCTGACGTCTTTAAAAATTATATTTTTGAAGTATAATAATTCTACCACTCCAATGTTGCACCTTTAACTCAACCTGAGTGCCACCTGTGATTTAATTTTCTGTACACGCACACTACCTCTCACTCCTGGTGGAATTCTATGCACATGGCCAAAATTAATTTGGTCCACAAAATTTTTTTTGGCAGCAGAAATGGGCCTTGCATAAAGGCATGAGATCAGGATCTTACACACGAGACACTTACCAAATGTGATCGAGTTGTTAGCCTTATATACAAAACTAGGCTGACAAGATGGCTGCCAAGGAACTACTTGCTGGCTGATCACTGGAATGGAATTCATATTCAAGTGCAGCTGAATAACCATACAGTAGAATATGTATTGATGTGCACTACAACATAGTGCTGCATACAATACAGCACAATCATTTTAAGACTACCCTTGACATAAGGACTGTTGAAACATTTACAAATAGAACATGGAACTACAGAGTATTTTTGTCATTCCTGGCAAAGAGCATTGTATGGTAGGAGTGCGTATTGGAATATGGGGCGCAGAGGATATAGCCCACCTGATTTGCATTCCTTTATTGTTCAGGCATGATATCCTCCAAGTCCAAAATTCCAATATGCGGTCATGACATGAAACATTCTGCATTGGGAGCACAACATTGAAAAATTACTCCCTATATTAACCTGAGGCAATTTTGCATTTCTTTTCCCTCACAAACCACAAGATGAAGAAGGTCCTACAGCCAATTCCTAAATTTGCCTCCTTCTCTACTGCCCTGGCCTTTTTGAAAGTATTATTTTGCATTTGCTTTCTCTAAGAATCCCTTCGGAGACGGCTCCGTTTAGCGTCGATAACTCTTACAGCCCAGTTTCTCTGCTCTGCAGTGGCTCTTGAGCCTGAACTGTTCCCTTATGTTGCAGTGAGCTATATTGTACACGGTACTCAAGGTGCAGCCTGACCAGGACACTGTATGGCTTCAATATGACTTCTGGGGAATTGAACTCATCTGATTTGGCAATATAAGCCAGATTCCTGTAGCTAATTGACTTGTATATCAGAACGTGTATTGCTGATCCGATGATCCTTAGTCTATACTGTATTGATAAGCGGTCCTGCTCAGCCCTCACCACCACTTTAAACAGCTGGTTAAATTGCTGCTCAGCCTCTTTGCCCGGTGTGCTGTCAGGATGTTAGTGCTCTTATTGTGTTCCGTCCTTGGTTCTCAACGCAAAGCTAACATTCCAGATTGGAGCGCTGTTCAGTTGTTGGTGAATGCTAAGCAGCACTGCTCAGGAGGTAATCATTGAGACATCCACAATGTCCTTTTCAGATATAGTAATAAGTTAACAGAATGAGAATTGACACCACCATGTCAGCCAATAAGTTGCACTGTGTCAGCCAATGAGCTGGAGGCAGGGCGGGACTTACAGCAGGACTCACAGCAAACAGTCTATTTTGCAGTAAACAAAGTCCATTTACTCGGCATACAGTCTGTTTAAACAGCGCACTACATCAAACAGTCTACAGAGTCTACTCAAAAAGAATCTATACGAACTACATTGAACAGAACTCCTGACTGAAACTGTAGCAACATCTCCCAATAAAAGCAGGGCGATTGGAGAGAGTGGGGGATAGTTACATAATACAAATTAATTATTTCTCCAGCAAAATGCAGTGAATGCTTACAGCAGTGCTGTCTCCAGGCTGGATTGATGGGGGAATTACCCAATCATCTCCATTCTGGCCAGGAATAGTGGTGTCACTATATGCAGCCATAAATTAAGGACATTTAACAGCCCATTCGTAATGTCATCACTCATTCACGTGCTGGATTGTGCAGATTAACTATGTTACCATTACACCCCCAAAACCCCCAAACCCGTAACCTGTACCACCTAGAAGGACAAGGGTAGTAGGCGCAGGGGAACACCACCACCTGCACGTTTCCCTCCAAGTCACACACCATCCTGACTTGGAAATATATCGCCGTTCCTTCATCGTTGCTGGGTCAAAACACTGGAACTCCCTACTTATCAGGACTGTGGGAATACCTTCACCAGACGGACTGCAGCGGTTCAAGAAGGTGGCTCACCACCACCTTCTCAAAAGCAATTAGGGATGGGCAATAAATGCTGGACTTGTCCGCGATGCCCACATCCCATGAATGAATTAAAAAAAAATCAAAGGGGAGCTGCCACTAGAATTATCACTACAGACGAACAGCAGAAAACACTAAAGACAATTGCAATATGCTGCAACATATAAGGCTCAATTTTCAAAGAGTTGCTGGGGGGAGGGTCAATGGGCATGTGGCAAACCTGGATAATAAAACCTTACGATTGCCATCGCGATCGCGACTTAATTGGTGGCCCTTAACGTGGCTTCCGTCCAAAAGCTGCGCAGTGGGCGGTCTGCGCACTCGCATGACAGGCTGTCAGCTGGAGTATCTGTATTTAAAAGGCCATTGCTCCAATGGCTTTTGCTGGAGCAAAGACCAAAAAGACACAATGCAGCAGCACAGGGGCAAAAATGCTCCAAGATTTAATGATGCCTCACTCCAGGTGCTACCGGCCGGGGTGAGGAGATGGAGGGAACTGTTTTACCCGGCCGACAGGAGGAAGTGCCCTGCCTCTGCCTGGCTTGAGGTGGCAGAGGAGGTCACCAGCAGCAGCAACATCTCCCGCACCTGGGTCCAGTGCAGGAAGCGTTTCAATGACCTAACTAGGTCAGCAAAAGTGAGTACACTTACTGATTCTCCTGCACATCAACCCCCTCACCCCCCCAACTCATTCTGCACTGCCAAGACTATTCATCACATCACTCCTCACACCCACTTAAGGCTCATCCTAAACTTACCTGAACTTCCTGAGCATTTCCTCACCCCCCCATTTGTCATCCCATCACTCCCACTCACCCCAATCCTGATCCAATGTGATGTCTCTGTCTCACACTCAACCTCTGATGCACCTCTTTCATGGTCAGCTTCACCCATCACCCCAATCAATGGATTCATCAGTTGGCCAATTCACCATCACTCACTCACATGTCTGTACTTTCTCCCCTTCTAGGAGAAGAGAGCCCAGAATGCACGCGAGAGGGTGAGGACTGGAGGGGGGGGCCACAACAAATAGTGGTCATCACAAAGGCGGTGGAGCAGGCCCTGCAGATCACCGCACCCTCAAGTGCCTGTCCCTTGGGGATGTCGAGACTGGCACCCCACAAATGTCTGGTGACACAACTTTAACATTCATCACACACCACACGAATTGATGTTAACAATTCTTGGCACGTTGAACACCTCAGTATGCTCATTGCAACATGACACATCTGTGATAATGCTTAATATTGCCTTCTGTTCTCTTACAGACCATACAACGACCGCAGTGACGGCAGAGGGCGATTCCTCAGAGAGCTCCCAGCCTCTGGGGGTGCACCGTCAGATTCTTAGTGAGCCATCCACCAGCGCAGATACTCACACCTCAGTGGGTCCTAGTAATCAGTTAGTTGGGTTGGCAGCTGGTGAGTCACCACAAACTTGTGAGCACGAGCAGACACTGGTGGCAGGAGCAGCTGTGGAGAGTCCGCGTCGGTGGGAGCACTCCTCTCCAGGCTCTGCTCAGCTGGACGCAGATGCTGAACCCCGGAGGCCGTCCTTTAAAAGGAGAATGATCGAGGGGCAGCAGCACATTTGCGAGGTACTGGAACAGTTGCCATGCACTGTCTCCACAATCGCGCAGAGGATGGAGGAGTCCAGCTCCTGCATGAGTGGAATGGTGGCACAGTTATGGGAGCCATCGCGCCCCCCCCCACCCCATCCTGATGGTGTCAGTTTGAGGGGGTCCGGAAAGTTGGTCAATATGTGTAAACAGAACAATTCTGAGTGTAAATCAAGAATTTTCAGTCTAAACACAAAGATCTCCCAGCCAAAAGTTTGTCTGAAAGAACTGAGTGTCCTACTGCAATAACTCACCATCTCTCAAACAGGGATTTCAATGTCCAAATGGCTGCCGGCTGAAACATGACTCCTTCAACGTGGAGTGTTTCACACAGGACGGGAAACACGCTGAGGCAGAATGAAAATCCTTTCCCTGCCTGAATCACCATAAAATTAAGTACTTCAATAATTTTAACTATCTTAATGACTGCTTTAAATATCAGAACGCGGCTTTAATTGCCGGCGGGACTTCTGGATTCCTGAAGCTCGCGCTCACATAGATGCACCTGTGTGAAACATGGAAGTCGGCTGGTTGGAGCCGGCTTCCTTACCCGCTCTGGATTTTCCCGATTTTCGTTGCCCCCACCCCCCCCAACAACGTACCCGGGCTTCCATTTGAAAATTGAGCCCATAGAATCAGACGGGCTGTTGCTTTGGGAACAGATTTTTGATTGTTATAACGAGATTCCACCATACCAGGAATAAAATGGCCCCCTTGATGTCGGTGTTTCAGGTTTGTTGGAATTATAGAGATAGATTTTTGTCTTCAACACCCCCCGCCCCCCCACCTTGTTAATCTGGTGGGGAGGGTCGTGCATGTCTTATAGAACCTGCCTGATTTTCATTATTATGTTATGTCAGGCAGGCTCTATGAAATGTTTGCAATAGGACAAAAATCTACCCCATGGAATATTTTTTCGGTGTGCATCATTCTGTATACTAAAGAAATTCCCATTTGTAGTTATCTGTTGCATCCAAGGTTGTGCCCTTGTTTGCATCCTTCAAGTGTGTATTTATCAACTCCTGCCAATAGGGGTAGAAATCTGTAGCCGTTATTTCCCTATAGCACAATACCCCGAAGTTACAGCAAGCTCAGTCAATGCAATCAACCTGACTGTTCTTTAATAATAACTCAAACTTTAGCCACTTGTAAAATACTTTTGGAAATATAATATTGTAGAAATGAAATCGGCCCAAACTATCAAAACCTGATGTTTGAAGACAATCAGAAAGAGCGTGCATAAATTGGCCCAATTTACCTTTAGGGGCCTTTCACTATTTCACTTCCTTGATGGCTTCCTTGGGGAATCATTGTCGACACATGCAGGTATTTCACCTGTACAGGCAGGTGACAAATAAGTGAATAAGATGCCAAATTACATGCTTAGCATTCTTTCATCCTCTGCTTCCCCCATAAACTTTCAAAAATGGGAATGTGCCCAGACAAGCAGCGAGCTATGAAATATCATTGGGCCAAGAGGCTGAGGTAGCCGAGGCAGTGCAGCTTTAAGAAGCCCTTAGCAGCAAACCAAAAAGCTGACAATTACCCAGTTCTGTAGCAAAGAGCTATTATTGAAAAAGAAAAGAATTAGCAGCAGGGATTGGCAGTCAAGTTTTTTTTATTAAACAACCTTATTTAAGAAGCTGGGTAAAAGGCTGATGAGTGCCTATTTCAAACAGCCACTGAATGGAGCACTGTGGGACTTTGCAGTAATTCGAATAAAATGCAGGTTCAGTAAGCCTTGCGCACAGCCTAGGTGAAGTTTCTAAGTGCTTCCAGAACGCACTGACATATGAAGTGCGCAGTGGGTGCAAAGTAAGCCTCAGGACTCCATGCCCGATAATGTGGGCTGCAGTGCTACAGGCACCACAGACTGCCTAACTGGCCCTTTTAATTGGAAGGATCACAGCGTATAAATGTTCACTAAAGTAGAGAGTGCATGACATTATTAACTATAACCCACAAATCAACTAAACTGAGAGCTTAGTGTGAGTCCTGTGGCTTTAGGCATAGCCTGAGAGTATATATTAAGACCCCATTAAGCCGTTTGCAAGATTGTATAATAATCAGTGTGGCTGTAATGTAGCATCTGGCTGTTCTTTGAGAAGTGAATTTCCTGTTCAGTGTATGATTATATTTATTAAATTGGTTTAATGGGCTCTTCACTCTTCCGATCAATTGGATCTTTGTAAGGACAAATGTGTCTTGCCTTGCATATGGAGTGGTGAGGATAATATGGATCGCTTTCATATTTACAATTATACACACAAAGTTGTGTGCTCAAATATACATTAATGTACAAGATAAAAAGGGTCATAAAATGCTGCAAATGTGATTGCATTGGTCCTCCATTTGGCTCCCTTACACAGCCCTGCCACAATATGCTGTCTCCTCTTAAGTCTTGAGTTTTTTTGTTGCTTTTCAAAAGCAAAACATTCTTGTATCTCTCACTACCTCTGCCCTCGCTTTACACAAGTGAGTTTCTAACCTTCACAACTTAAATATATTTCTCAGTTACCCTATTATTTTCAATATATCCCCCTCCCGCCTCTATATGATATAAGGCTCCAGTATGTATAATCGAAAAATAATCAAAAAGGCTAAAGTAATGCTGGCCTTTAGAAATAAAGGGCTAGAATATAATGGCGATGAAGTATTGCTGCAGCTATACAAAGCCCTGGTTAGACCACATCTGGAGTACTGTGTACAGTTCTGGGCACCGCACCTTAGAGAGGATATATTGGCCTTGGAAGGAGTGCAGAGCAGATTCACCAGAATGTTACCAGGGCTCCAAGGGTTAGATTATGAGGAGAGATTACATAAACTAAACTTGTATTCCCTGGAATACAGAAGGTTCAGGGGTGATTTGATTGAGGTTTTAGGATTTTGAAAGGAATTATAGAAGGTAGATAGAGAGAAACTTTTTCCGTTGATGAATGAGTCTCGAACAAGGGGACACAACCTTAAAATCAGAGTCAGGCCATTCAGAAGAGAAGTTAGGCAACACTTTTTCACACAAAGGGTGGTAGAAGTGTAGAACTCTCCCGCAAAAAGCAGTAGATGCTAGCTCAATTAATAACTTTAAATCTGAGATCGATAGATTTTTGCTAGCCAAGGGATATGGTGCCAGGGCGGGTGGATGGAGTTAGGATACAGATCAGATATGATCTCATTGAATGGCGGAACAGGTTCGAAGGGCTGAATGGTCTACTCCTGTTCCGATGTTCCTATGTTTAATTCCCTCTGTGCTACAATTTTAGCACACCCACTAGCATATTCAATTAAATTTCTGCCTTAACACAAATGTTGATCCAAGATTAACCAATTCAGCAGCTCCCAAGTGACAGATTCCAGATACAGGTACTCACAGAAACTACGGGGGTGATTTTAACCCCCAGGAATGCATTGATTGGGGGCGGGTGGGCAGTCAAAATAGTAGAAACTTTGGAGCGGGACCGCATCTCGGCTCCCAAGCACCCATTTCTAGGTTTAACCCAGGCAGGTTTGCATGCAAAGACCAGAAAGTCCCATCCCCACTTAAAGCCGCCAGGCCGATACTGAAAGGGGCAACGCTCCTCATTGAAGTACTTGAGGTACTTAGTATTTTGTGTATTGGAAAACTCAAATGAATTTAATCTATCCTATTTGGGATCAGATTCAGATTCACGTCAGGTGAAAGCAGGCGGGAAGGGCCGGATCCATGAGGTGGGTGCCTTTATTGCACTACCTGTGAGCCCTGAGGGGCAGGAGTGCGTCATCCAGGCCCAACCATCTCACCTGGCCGACAGGAACCGCGCAATCGGCCGACCCCTCCCCCCGACCCGATGGTGGGCACCCCCCCCCCCCCCCCGCCGATGATGGACATCCCCCCCCCCCCCCCCCCGTTGCTGGACCCCCCTCACCCCTATTCTCCATTGCTGGCTGACCACCGCCCCAATCTCCATGGCTGGCTAAACTCCCCGATATCCCATACTAGTTGACCCCCCTCCTGAACCCCAATGCTTGATCACCCCCCCAATCCCCAATGCTGGCTGACCTCCTCCCCCACCCCAATCCCCAATGCTGGATGAACCCCCCCTAATGATGTCCACTTCCCCCCACCTCTGAGTTTTTCCAAGCCCGATGATCTCTCGCTCCCTCCTGCCCCCCTCTCTGATTTGCAAGCCCTTTCACTGCGGGCAGGATGCCAGCCTGTCAGTCTGTCTGCCTGGCACCTGGAAAACCCGAAAGCTCAAATACTCACATTCAATTGAATTGCGATGCACTCAATTCGCTTCTGGGTTCCCACTTGAATATCTCCAGACGTGCTGGGTTCCTGACTCCAAGCAAAAATCATGCCCCATGGCTCAACAGTTGATGGATAATTATGCACTTCATTTTCTGCTTTCGAGTATTCAATGGTATGATTGCTCAAGCAGGCTAACATATTTCTTAGTTATGCTAAGCCTTCATAAATCACTGGCTAGGCTTCAGCTGCAGTAGTGTGGCCAATTCTGGGTACCACACTTTAGGAAGGATGTCAAGTCCTTTGAGAGGTTGCAGAGGAGATTTATTAGAATGGAGCCACGGATGCAGGAATTTAGTTATGTGGAGAGACTGGAGAAACTAGAGTTGTTCTCCTTCGAGCAGAGAAGGTTAAGGGGAGATTTGATAGAGGTGTTCAAAATCATGAAGGGTTTTGATAGAGTAGAGATACTATTTCCAGTGGCAGAAGGGTTGGAGACCAGAGGACACGGATTCAAGGTGCATGGCAAAAGAACCAGAGGCGACATGAGGAAAAAATGTTTTACGCAGCGAGTTATGATCTGGAATGCACTGCCTGAAAGGGTGGTGGAAGCAGATTCAATAATAACTTTCAAAAGGCAATTGGATAAATACTTGAAGTGGAAAAATTTGCAGGGCCATGGGGAAAGAGCAGGGGAATGGGACTAATTGGGATAGCTCCTTCAAAGGGCTAGCACAGGCACGATGGGCTGAATGACCTCCTTCTGTGCTGTATCATTCTATGATTCTATGATTCTATGATTCTTTCATTAACTATCAACAATTTTTAAAAAACCTGAGTGGAGAGAGAGAGAGTTACAGTACAACTGGAATACATTTCTTTGCATCTGAACAGTTTCAAATCTGGTCCAGCCGGAAGTGACGAAGGCCTTCTGAGTGGACAATAAAGTAGCATATCATACTTGTATTACGTCCTTTCACCTCTTATTGTCTTTCAGGGAATATTGGCTTTTTGTCCTATCCTAACTCGCACCAAGTCCCGTTCACCCATCAGCTCCGAGCTACACTGGCTCCTGGTCTGGTAATGCCTCTATTTTAAAATTTTCATCCTTCTTTTCAAATCCCTCCATGGCCTCACCCCTTCCTATCTCTGTAACCTCCTCCAGCCCTACAACCCTCCGAGATCTCTGCGCTTCTCCAATTCTGGCCTCTTGCATGTCCCCAATTTTCATTGCTCTACCATTGGAGGACATACCTTCAGCTGCCTCGGTCCTAAGTTCTGGAATTTTCTCCCGAAATCTCTCCCCCTCTCTACCTCTCTCTCATCCTTTAAGACGCTCCTTAAAACCTATATCTTTGACCAAGCTTTTGGTCCCCTGTCCTAATATCTCCTTATGCGGCTCGAAGTCAAATTTTGTTGGATAATACTCCTGTGAAGCGCCTTGGGATGTTTTACTACATTAACGTTACTGTATAAATGCAAGTTGTTGTTGTTGTTGGTGTCTATTTCCCTAAGGCTCTGTGAAGCACCTTGGGACATTTTTCTATATTAAAGTTGCTATATAAATGCAAAAGGATGATGATGACGACAACATCAATAATGAAACTGGGCTTCACATACGCTGCGTTTGTGAGAGAGAGAGAGAGAGAGAGAGGAGAGAGAAGTGTGCTGTTCTCCATGTCTGATCTACACTAAGAACTCGCAATAGCTTGATAGAATGCAAGTCGATAGATTTACCAAGATCCTTCATCTTCATAAGCACAGAGATGTAATTTTTTAAAATACAAAGAAGTATTTTTTTGTAAATGAGAAATCCATGGGATAGATTTATAGCTTTTAATATCTCTGGAACTTTTTTCAAGAAATATTAAACAATATATATAAAAGATATATATTTTAATAAAGGCACAACTTTCAGCTCATTATGTAGGCTATATTGGACCTGCTGACATAGTCTATCACCACCCATGCAACAAGAATTATGACCAAGTAAAACATGGACAGAGCTGGGGGTAAGGTCGTGCGTGTCAGTGTGCTCTCTGCTTCTAAGGAGCTCCATAGTTGCAGTAGAACCATTATATGTGACCTTTAAATTAAAGTGTAACTAGGATAGCTGTGAAAATTGTAACCTCAGTCACAACTGGCTCACAACAAAGATGTCAGACTATTCTTAAAGTGGTCATTTCTTGTGATCTGGGTTCTATTGTACGGGTTATGCCCTTTTAAACATTATTACTCAGTGTGTGGCCGCTTTATCCCACCATCCCATGAATTTAGCAGACGATTCAGTGAGCACAAACTACTCTGTTAGTAGACAGTGCATCCTCATTCTTCTTTCACAAGGATTGAGCTGTATTTTAATACTGAAATTGGTGACTTCAGCTGAGGCAGACACAATAGGGTAGATCTTGACTTTGTTCGATAGTGTAAAACAGGTGACAGCGAGACGACGACCCGTTTTACATCTCTCCCCATTTTTATTTCCACTGATGTTGATTGGAGAGCTGTGAAACTGGCTGTTGATTTGCTATCACCCGGTTTACAGTATCGCACAAAGTCAAGAGCTACTTGACAAGAGGGCAATTTTATTCAGCAGTGCGTAAGAGATTTTAGGGGCAACCAGACAAATATTAATGAGCTTATTTAGAGGTGTTTTTGGTGCTGCCAGAATGATGCCAATAGACAGGAAGGAACACAACATAGAAAGGTAAAGGGATCAATTTCCCCACCAATACTGCAGCAAATTAGAATATGTTGCATGGTTTGTGTGCTTCTATATTCAGGGGCGGAATGACCATATGGGAAAGCTGGACATTTCCTGAGTGCCCCCATGAATCGTTGCATTGTCAGTGCCACTCCCCCTTTTTCCATGAACATCTCAAAGAATCCTGTACACTTTCGAGGGAGCCAGTCTGCTCCCCCCCCCCGGCCCCCCAGTCTATATAGGATCAGTAACATGGATCATGATGGTAAATCCATTTATTAGCTGGATACATGCCATAAAAGCTATACCATGAAGTACATTATAATCGACTGAAAGTAGCGGTTTAGGGAAACTGAACCAGGGAGTTGTGTGGAAAGTGATAACTTCTGAGCACGGCAGATGAAGGTATGCAATAGCTTCGATTCCCAAAGCTCCGCGTGCTTGGAAATCACAGGGTCGATTTATGTCTTCACCGACAGGTGGGAATGGAGCAGTAGCACAATAAAAATTGTGGCACAGCACTTACCGTCCACTCCTGCTGCAGCACCAGCTGCTGCCATTTTGGTCAGTGCCTCAGTATTGGCGATACAGACACTCGCCCGGTGCAGCGTGGCTCCCTAAACCGTGCAAATCAGGGTCAAAAGGGACCTGAGGCAATTTTGGAGTACGAGGGAACAAAGAATGCCCCACGTATGTTCTGCCCATTGGTGCTTGGCGTTGAGTTGGTTTTTTTTTATTTGTTCATGGAATGTGGGCGTCGCTGGCAAGGCCGACATTTATTGCCCATCTCTAATTGCCATTGTGAACAATTTTACAACACCAAGTTATAGTCCAACGATTTTATTTGAAATTTACAAGCTTTCGGAGGCTTCCTCCTTCCTCAGGTAAATGTCAGGAACTCCTCGAATTTACAATTGACATTTACCTGAGGAAGGAGGAAGCCTCAGAAAGCTTCTAAATTTCAAATAAAATCGTTGGACTATAACTTGGTGTTGTAAAATTGTTTACAATTGTCAACCACAGTCCATCACCGGCATCTCCACATCATGCCCTTGTGAAGGTGGTGGTGAGCTGCCTTCTTAAACTGCTGCAGTCCGTGTGGTGACGGTTCTCCCACAGTGCTGTTAGGAAGGGAGTTCCAGGATTTTGACCCAGCGACGATGAAGGAACGGCAAAATATTTCAAAGTCGGGATGGCGTGTGACTTGAAGGGGAATGTGCAGGTGGTGTTGTTCCCATGTCCTGCAGCCCTTGTCCTTCTAGGTGGTAGAGGTCGCGGGTTTGGGAGGTGCTGTCGAAGAAGCCTTGACGAGTTGCTGCAGTGCATCCTGTAGATGGTACACACTGCAGCCACTGTGCGCCGGTGGTGGAGGGAGTGAATGTTTAGGATGGTGGATGGGGTGCCAATCAAGTGGGCTGCTTTGTCCTGGATGGTGTCGAGCTCCTTGAGTGTTGATGGAGCTGCACTTATCCAGGCAAGTGGAAGTATTCCATCACACTCCTGACTTGTGCCTTGTGGATGGTGGAAAGACTTTGGGGAGTCAGGAGGTGAGTCACTCGCCGCAGAATACCCAGCCTCTGACCTGCTCTTGTAGTCACAGAATTTATTTTGCTGGTCCAGTTAAGTTTCTGGTCAATGGTGACCCCCAGGATGTTGATTGTGGGGGATTCGGCGATAGTAATGCCACTGAATGTCAAGGTGAGGTGGTTAGACTCTCTCTTGTTGGAGATGGTCATTGCCTGGCACTTGTCTGGCGTGAATGTTACTTGCCATTATCAGCCCACGCCTGGATATTGTCCAGGTCTTGCTGCATATGGGCACAGACTGCTTCATCATCTGAGGGGTTGCGAATGGAACTGAACACTACGCAATCATCAGCAAACATCGCCATTTCTGACCTTCCGATGGAGGGAAGGTCATTGATGAAGCAGCTGAAGATGGTTGGGCCAAGGACACTGCCCTGAGGAACTCCTGCAGTAATGTCCTGGGGCTGAGATAATTGGCCTCCAACAAACACTACCATCTTCCATATTGCTAGGTATGACTCCAGCCACAGATGAGTTTTCCCCGATTCCCATTGACTTCAATTTTACTAGGGCTCCTTGGTGCCACACTCGGTCAAATGCTGCCTTGATGTCAAGGGCAGTCACTCTCACCTCACCTCTGGAATTCAGCTCTTTTGTCCATGTTTGGACCAAGGCTGTAATGAGTTCTGGAGCCGAGTGGTCCTGGCGGAACCCAAACTGAGCATCGGTGAGCAGGTTATTGGTGAGTAAGTGCCTCTTGATAGCACTGTCGACGACACCTTCCATCACTTTGCTGATGATTGAGAGTAGACTGATGGGGCGGTAATTGGCCGGATTGGATTTGTCCTGCTTTTAGTGGACAGGACATACCTGGGCAATTTTCCACCTTGTCGGGTAGATGCCAGTGTTGTAGTTGTACTGGAACAGTTAACTCTAATCGTTCAGGCCTATGACAATAACAACAACAACTTGTATTTATATAATGCCATTAACGTCATTTTAAAAGAAAACTTATCCTTTGTTACTGATAACTATTGGACATCGTGATATTTTGTGACGTTATGCGATAAAGTTTGTTGATGTACTCGGAACATTTTTCTGGAAAAATATGTTTTACAACCGAGAAGGGATGAGGCCACACTAGATTCAGCGACGAGTAACAATCCTAAATTAGTTAACAATCTGACTGTAAGGGAACATCTTGTGAATAGTGACCATAATATGACTGATTTTGATATTGGGTTTGAGAGGGAGAAGTCACAAAGAAAGATTTTAAATTTAAGCAAGGCAAATTTTGAATGGATGAGAAAGAAATTAACCACAGTAAACTGGGATGAGCTGTTAATGGGTAAACCTACAGATAAAGAGTGGGAAGTTTTTGATACGATGCAAAACCAGGACATACCACTAAAAGGCAAAAGGTCCACTTATGCCATTACGCAACCATGGTCAACATAAAAGGTAAGAGACAGAATAAAGCTAAAAGCAAAGGCTTACACAAATACAAGGAAAAGTGGCAATCCAGCAGACGACAAACGGATACAAAGAAAGTAATAAGAGATGCAAAAAGGCTCTATGAAAAAAAACCTTGCAAGAAACATCAAAAATTAACAGTAAAAGTCTTTTATAAATATATTAAGAGAAAAAGAATGGTAAAAAGGGACTGCAAGTCCATTCAAGACAGATATAGGCGATACTGTAATGGATAATAAGGAAATAGCAGACTTGTTAAATGAATATTTTGCATCTGTTTTCACAGTGGCGGAGGAGGTCAAAATACCAGCGTTATAAAGGAACCTGAAATAAGTCAACGGGGAGCAGCTTCTTGGCTTTAATAAAAGTTTTAAAAAATGACAATGGATAAATTCTAGGAATTAAGATGAACAAGTTTCCAGGACTTGATGTTGTCTGCCCTAAGATAGAAAATAGGTGGGGTCATTGCAGATGCATTGGTCATAATTTTCCAAAAGATCTCTAGTTTAGGGAATTGTGCAGTTGGATTGGAAAATTGCAAATGTCACTCCATTATTTAAGACAGGAGGGAGGGAGAAACCAGGGGGTTATAAATTGGACCGTATATCGCTCATTTTGTAGGCGCTACACGGCCCCCTAAGGACCCAAAATGGCTTCCGGAATGTGCGCGCACACTTCTAGCACGACGTGCACCGGGCTCCATCTTGGTAAAGGTGTTTGCACACGAGCAGATAATGAACGCCGGCAGCATGTAAAGTAGGGAGAATATGCGGTAGATCAGCGTTCAATGATGATTTAAAGGGACAGTTGCGATTTTGGAACTCAACGCTCCAACCATGCACAGCTGAACAGGTCGTAGATGGCCTGGAGGACCCCTCACCAGCACTGTTTAAAGGGATTGTGCAAGTGTTGCAGGTTAGTTGCTGGATTATTGCTTCTGGCTGCTGGTACAATTGTACGTGTTGATTGAAGCTTCCTATACTTGGAGAAAGTTGCAATATTATATAGAGAGTGGTCTGGCAGGTCCTGCATTACTGTTGGTGGCATTTAAAACAGTGTGCTGAACAAGGTTTCTGCCAACCATGGGTGGCCCTGCTAGGATTCCCGCTGGGCATTGAACATGACTGGGATCATTTAGAGAGGCCACACAGAGCAGGTCAAGCTGCGAGGAGACGGAGGAGGAGGAGGTGCAGGGCAATGAGCAGGAGTCAATATCCAATGAGGGCCTTCAGGGACCAATTCTGTTACCTCAACCTGAACAAGGATCAGTGCATCCAATGGCTGCAGTTCACGAATGAAGTCGTTGACGGAGATTTGTCAACTGCTGCAGCCACAAGTGCAGCCTCAGAACAGGGTAAGGACAGCATTGCCTGTGATTGTGAAGGTAACCATGGCGCTGAACTTTTACGGCTCTGAATCCATCCAGGCTGCTGCAGGAGATAAGTGCAACACCTCGCAATTCACCGATGCACTGCTGCATATGGGAGGTCACTGGGGCACTGTACGAGCTACGCAACAGATTCATAATGTTCCCTCTTGACAGAGAGAAGCAGAATGAGCGAGCATGAGGGTTTGGTCGCATTGCTGGCTTCCCCATGGTGCAGGGTGCCATTGACTGCACGCATATTGCCATGCGTGCTCCACATCTCAACTCGGCCATCTTCCTGAACAGAAAGGGGTTCCATTCCCTCAATATGCAGCTGGTGTGCGACCACACACAGCACATCATGCAGGTCCATCTGGCAGCAGTCATGATTGCTTCATTCTGCGGCAGTCCAATGTCCCATCTATCTTTCAACCGGAAATGGCAGAGCAATTAAACAAATACTTTGGTTCTGTCTTCACAAAAGAGGACACAAATAACTTCCCAGAAATGCTGGCGAACCAAGGGACCGGTGAGAGGGAGGGATTAAAGGAAATTAGTATTAGTAAAAAAAAAGTGCTGGAGAAATTAATGGGACTTAGAGCCGATAAATCCCCAGGGCCTGATAATCTGCATCTCAGAGTACTAAAAGAGATAGTCATGGAAATAGTGGATGCATTGGTTGTTATCTTCCAAAATTCTATAGATTATGGAACAGTTCCTGCAGATTGGAGGGTGGCAAATGTAACCTCACTATTTAAAAAAGGAGGAAGAGAGAAAACAGGGAACTACAGACCAGTTAGCCTAACATCAGTAGTAGGGAAAATGCTAGAGTCTATTATAAAGGATGTGATAACAGGACACTTAGAAAATATCAGTGGGATTAGACAAAATCAATATGGATTTATGAAAGGGAAATCATGTTTGACAAACCTACTGGAGTTTTTTGAGGATGTAACTGGTAGAATAGATAAGGGAGAACCAGTGGATGTGATTTATTTGGATTTTCAGAAGGCCTTTGATAAAGTCCCACATAAGAGGTTAGTGTGCAAAATTAAAGCACATGGGATTGGGGCTAATATACTGGCATGGATTGAAAATTGGTTAACAGAGAGTAGGAATAAATGGGCCTTTTTCGGGGTGGCAGGCAGTGACTAGTGGGGTACCGTAGGGATCAATGCTTGGGCCCCAGCTATTCACAATATATATCAATGATTTGGATGAGGGAGCCAAATGTAATATTTCCAAGTTTGTTTACGACACAAAACTAGGTGGGATCGTGAGATGTGAAGAGGATGCAAAGAGGCTTCAAGTGATTTAGACAAGTTGAGTGAGTGGGCAAATACATGGCAGATGCAGTATAATGTGGATAAATGTGAAGTTATCCACTTCGGAAGGAAAAACTGAAAGGCAGAGCATTATTTAAATGGTGATAGATTGGGAAATGTTGATGTGCAAAGGGACCTGGGTGTCCTTGTACACCAGTCACTGAAAGCAAAAATGCACGTGCGGCAAGTAGTTAGGAAGGCAAATGGTATGTTGGCATTCATTGCAAGAGGATTTGAGTACAGGAGCAAGGATGTCATGCTGCAGCTATACAGGGCGTTGGTGAGACCACACCTGGGAGTATTGTGTGCAGTTTTGGTCTCCTTACCTAAGAAAGGATATACTTGCCACAGAGGGAGTGCAGCGAAGGTTCACCAGACTGATTCCTGGGATGGCAGGACTGTCAAATGAGGAGAGATTGGGTCGACTCAGCCTGTATTCACTCGAGTTTAGAAGAATGAGAGGGGATCTCATTGAAACATATAAAATTCTGATAGGGCTAGACAGACTGGATGCAGGGAGGATGTTTCCTCTGGCTGGGGGGTCCAGAACGAGGGGTCATAGTCTCAGGATACGGGGTAGGACATTTAGGACTGAGATAAGGAGAAATTTCTTCACTCAGAGGGTGGTGAACCTGTGGAATTCTCTACCACAGAAGGCTGTGGAGGCCAAGTCACTGAATATATTTAAGAAGGAGCTAGATAGATTCCTAGACACAAAAGGCATCAAGGGGTATGGGGAGAGAGCGGGAATATGGTATTAAGATAGAGGATCTGCCATGATCATATTGAATGGCAGAGCAGGCGCGAAGGGCCAAATGGCCTGTTCCTGCTCCTGTTTTTGATGTTTCTATGTTTCATGCGGCCACACGAAACATCATCGAGCACACCATAGGTCTCCTAAAGCAATGCTTCTGCTGCCTGGACCATTCTGGAGGAGCCCTGCTGTCGTCAGTGGAGCGAGTGTCAAGATTCATCGTGGTGTGCTGCATGCTGCACAACCTCGCCCTTATCAGAGGACAGCCCTTGCCACCGCCTATCCAGCAAGACCCTGAGCCAGAGGCAGAGAAAGAGGAAGAAGAGGAGGAGGAGGAGGAGGAGGAGACCATCAACTCTGACTTCAATTCTAAATTTATAAACATGAAATCATGTATACAACATTACACTTTTCACCCTTGTGCATTCACTTAGTGCCTGTTGTTCATGTGCCTTTTCCTTTCCTAGTGCTCCTACGAGGTGCATCCCCAGTGGCTGGAGCATGGGTGGTGGAAGGCTGTTGATCTTCAATTGAGGAGCGTGCAGATGGCCGTGGAGAACAACCTTGAGCAGCTCTGGGCCGGGAGGGCCCAGCTTCAGATTGCACCATCTCGGCATGGGCTGCAGCAGCCTGGCCTGGCTGGCAATAGCAACGGCACTGGCGGAGTGGCAGGGGTGGGAGCAGGAATGCCTGTTAACCTGAGGACAGTAGGTTCGACTGCCTTGGTGCCACTGCCGCTCGCATGGCGGGGTGGGGGGGGGGGGGGTGCCTCAGCAATCGTGGTTATCTGATGGAGAACAGATTGCTGGAGTGCTGTGACGCCCTGAAAGCCCTGTTCCTCAGTGGAACCCACAGCCATAATAGCAGCAGTCTGGGCTTCAAAGGCAGCAGTCAGACTTTGGATGGCAGTTGTTTGTGCTACAATGGAATCTGTGACATTGGTCATCAGACGCTGCATCATGGTGGGTTCCACAGGTGCGCTGATGGAGGTGACCACCCGTTCCATGTGGGAAAGGATGAGCTCCAAGATCTGTGCAAAGACCTGTGCCAAGTTTGAGGTTGACTCCTCCATGCCCCGTGACATTGCGCGCAGGCTTTCTGGCAGGCTTTCCAGTGCACCAAGCATTTGGTTGTGTACTCCCATCAACCTTCTTCTGTAGCCTGGCCCATCGAAGTCATCATCTGACTCCTCTGCAGCAGAACTAATGAGCGACCTCGCCCTCTGGTGAGCTGGCACTAGTGGTATCCGTTCCCCCCGCCCCGGCTCCTCCACTCTTGTGCCCAGTGTCTCACTATCCTAGCCTCTACATTAAAGGACGTGCAGTGTCAGTATCTCAGCTGGCGGCTGCGAGCGTCAGATCAAGTGATGGTGTGACTTCATTATCACCGTCCTCCTCCTCCTCCTCCACCTCGGACGGTGCCGGCTCCAGTTCTTGGGTATCTGCAATGACAAAGGGAGACGGGTTGAGTTGTGGATGGAGAAATTAAGATGTGCGTGCTGACACCATCAGCAGACGTGAGTCAGAAAAGATTGTGGGCTGAGGGGGGTGTGGGAAACGAGAAGGAGGATGAGGTATGCAGAGAACCTCATCAGCGAGACCTCCAGCGCTGCAAGTGGCCATGGCTGCAGCGACGGCCCGCTCAATGATCCCCAGCACTGTCTCCTCCATGGGGGTGAGGACGTGTCGGTGTGCCTGTCCTCCCCCAGGTCTTTACTGCTGCCGGCTGTTATGCGCCAACTTCTCCTGCAAGACAGAGGGAAATGTGTCAGTGAGTGTCCTGCAATGTGTTTGAGTGATGTGGCTGTCATAGTTGAACAGCTGCCAGTGTGTGAGTCCTGTGAGTTGTGGGTGTGTGGTTTACAAGAATGATATTATGTGAGGGTGAGATGAAGCAATCTGAAGTTTGGTGTTGCATATGGATGGAAGGCGTTTGTTGGTGGGTGGGTGACGGGGGGTATCGTGCATGGAGCAGTGGTGCAATTGGTAGGATGTGGCACTTGGCACTTGAATTCACTCACCTTGACCATGTGTGTCAAATCATTGAACTTTTTCCTGCACTGCATCCATGTGCATGGTGCAATGCTCCTGGCATTCACTTCCAGCGCCACTCCCTCCCGCTGCCTCTGCAGCTGATGTCTGGACGGCCTGCACCCACCCCACGGGTACAGGATGGCCCTCCGTGAGTCCACCTCATCCACCAAGGCCTCTAAGTGCTTCATCCGAGAACCTCGGTGCACGCTCTCTCGCAGGTCCAGCCATTAGATTTTTCTTCCACCACCAATTGAATTGACAGTGCACCTCCCCTTTAAGAGATACAGGCTGTCTTTAAGTAGTGCTGGCCACGTCCCATATCGGGCCCCCTGCTGGTGCGTGCAGTCACTCAACAGCGCAGGTACCACTGGCTGCTCACAGCAATCATGCAGATTATCAGGCAGCACGAATCTCACGGACCCCTGCACCCAATTTAACCCCCCAGATAACTTCAGACCTGTCAATTTAACGTAATTTGTGGGAAAATTACTGGAATCTATCATCAGGTCAAGTGACCGAGAATTGGAACAAATATGAGCTGATCAAAGAGAATCAGCATGGATTTGTAACATTTGACTAATGTAGTTGAATTTTTTTGAGGAGGTCACTAACAAGGTGAATAGGGGAGTGTCTACGTATGTTGTCTATATGGACTTCCAGAAGGCATTTGATAAGGTACTGCACAAGAGGTTATGTGCAAAAATGAAAGCGCATGGAATTGAAGGTGACATGGGTTAGTAATTGGTTGGGAGGTAGGAGACAGAGAGTAGGGATAAAGGGAATGTACTCTGATTGGCACATGGTGTAACAATGGGCCTGAGCGTCCCTAAGGCTAGAGAGAGAAAGAAATTCAGTCAGGTTCCCATTTCCGATTGCTATTCAGTGACTCCGGCCATAAGGTACGCACACATAGAAGTAAGTTGTGGAAAGCAAGGCGTTCAGCCTGCTGATACTCATAGGCTCATAGAAATTGCCTATTTCGGTGAGAGATCTAAGGGGAATTTTTATCCAGTGTGAGTCAACGCCTTCAGAAGAAGGGCGAAGAATTGAGGGGAAAATACAGCCAGTCAGAACATAGTTAATAACTGAATTATTGACAGGTAGTAACAGAAAGTATCAAACCAGCTTTTTCATTATTTTCCTCATTATAATAAGAAAGATGGCTTAAGATCCAATCCAAAATGAGCTTTTCCTCTGGCAAATATGAATCCATTTAAGATAGTTACATAATTTCACAAAATCAACCTACACAATTCCATCCTTCTTCTTCAATATTTATTTTAGTGGTATTAAAAACATAATCACTTTTGTAGGATCGTGCATCAACACAAGGTGATGTCTTTTGTTGTCTTATTTTGCTTGACATTCTACGCATATATACACACACACACACACACACACACACAGTCTGAATCACTTGAATTGTTCTCCCAGACTTACAACTTAAAATCACCTGTTCGCACGTACAGATATACATTCAGTCACCTCAATTCTCAACCCAGACCTACCTGTTAATTGAAGGCAATATGGAGCCGATCACTCTCCTGGAAGAAAGTCACGCATATTCATTATTTCTTTATCAAGCTGAAATGACTTGCACAAAGCCAAGTCGAAGCAGCACGTACAGTATCTGATTGCTTAGCAGAGGTGCATTAGGTCATGGCTACAGCCTCCATAGATCTTAACACTATCACGACCACAAGCCCTTCCAAAGTTGTAAAACAAAGGATATTCATTAGGAATTTTTTTTCAAAAGGAAAAAAAATTCCAGAAAGTATCTAATAGGGATTTTTATCCTTTTACTGCTCTTCATTTAGAATTCTCCAATTTTATAGATCTATAACTGAGACTAGAGACTCGGATTTACATTGCACCTCATCATTTCTCTCAGAAACATCTGAAAGCACTTTACAAACAATACAGTTATTTTGAAGTGTAATGTTATGTAAGCAAATGTTGGAGCCCATTTCTGCACAGCAGGATCCCAGAGTCGGCAATGAGAAGTACGGCCAGTTAATCTATTTTTGATGGCTCCCCCAACCTTCTGACTCACTAAGTGTGGGATTAATGTCACTTGTAGGTCATTAGTGAACCATTTGAGTTTTTATCACAATCTGGCATCTTTCACGGTCATTTTAGTTTAAGTGCAAGCCCACAAATTACCAGATTTACTGAGTTCAGTTTCACAATTTGCCTTGGTCGGATTTGAACTCACAAAATGAGAAATGCTTATACAGGCGAGGCACCGGTCTCCTAGTCCAATGGCAAAACCACTAGGCTCTGTACCCAAATCTCTAATATCTAGATTAACAGGCAAGTCGAGTATGCAGGACCAAAAAATAAACTGTATTAGTTCAAATCACAAGTCAGGAAAGTAGAACCAAATCACTCAGTAGCTTATTTTTCCATGACTCATGAAGCCCTGCCTTATATATTATATGTTGACTGATTTTAAGAGTTTATTTAAGTGATTTTTATTAAAGACTAAGTTAACATAATTGCGTTAATCTGTGTGGATTTACCATAAAGGAAATCTGGTGCTTGCTCCATGATGTACACTGCTTTCCCACATTAGAACAGTGACTACACTTTAAAAGCACTTCATTGACTGTAACGTTTTTTGAGACGTCCTGAGGTCATGATAGGCGCTGTATAAATGTAAGTTCTTCTTTCCTGTGAAGAGAAAGTTTTTTTACGCAGCGGGTTGTAATGATCTGGAATGCACTGCCTGAAACGGTGGTGGAAGCAGATTCAATAGTAACCTTCAAAGGGGAATTGGATAAATACTTGAAGGGGAAAAGTTAGCAGTGCTATGGTGAAAGAGCAGGGGGGAGTGGGACTAAGTAGATAACTCTCTCAAAGAGCCGGCACAAGCACGATGGGCCGAATGGTCTCCTTCTGTGCTGTATGATTCTATGATTGTGTTTTTGTGATATGGTCATGTGCCCTGTTGGGTGAGTTGAGCGTGGAGTGGGCCAGTTGGTGGGCACACTGTAAAGCAATAGAAAATAAAAGACAAAGTTATAATCTTCATTTTAGTAGAATCACAGTCATTTCCAAGAAATTGAGCAAACTTCTATTTTAATTATATTTTTCAAGGGTATTCACTCACTGTGTTTTCCTCCATCTTTTCTCCCTTATGGTCCTATTTGGGTACACAGTGGGTAAAAAGTCAACCTATGACTCGATCATGGCCAATGCTACTCTACGATGCCTGCAAGAGATCTGTTTCGAGATGATACTCCCTCTGATTTTGCTTCCCACCCTGTCGGGCTGATGCTTGGCCCCCACTCACTGACTCTGCACACAAACTCAGTGGAGGGAGAAGGGGGTTAGGCCTACACATCCCTTCACTTTGTGGTAAGAATGTGCCAATGTATTGCACTCTATTCCAAACCGTGTAACTAGTTATAATAGGTGAGTATAAAAGTTGCCATCATTAGTTATGTAGGCATTCATCAGGAGCCAAAATTAAAAAGCACCAAACTCCAATAAACAATCCATTTCTAATTACCCGTTGATACTCGGTCTACATGTAAGGTATTAATTTCAAATTAGTGGCACTTTCCGACTGAAATTCAATTTCCGTTTGGTATAAAGGTTTCTCCAGCTCCCATCCAAAGAAAATGTAATATTAAGATAATTAATTGCATCAATTTATTAAAGATATTGAAATAAATGTCACACATCTCTTCATTAAACATGTTTAAAGAGCCAACTCTACAGAGACTCCTACAAAACATTTGCGGAAGGTTTGGCGATGGATTTAGTTCCATGTATTGTGTTATTATTTGACACACCTCCTCCAACTGACTTCACTCTGTGTAAAGACTTCACACTTCATTTAATTTAATTTTATTCTTTGAAACTAGTTCAGTGTAATATCCTGCAATCACAGGAAACTAATGAAATGTGACTTGTAATGACAATCAGTTCGGGCATATTAATATACATCAGGCCGATACAATGTAAGCCGGGTTCCATTTTAAATTCTAAATAAACTAGTTAGGAAAATAAAAGGTATAGACAGTTAGAACAACATTAAAACATTAAACTGTGGGGGAGGGGGGAGAATTCCTCTATGCGCCATGTGCAATAAATTTGTGAGCCTGTTCCTTGTACAATTTTGTTAGAAATAGCAGGGGAAGTGTGTACTCCCTAGAGCAGAGAAAGTTAAAGGGAGATTTAATAGAGGTGTGCTAAATCATGATACAGTAAATACGGAGATACTGTTTCCAGTGGCAGAAGTTGTCGGTAACCAAAGGACACAGATTAAGGTAATTGGCAAAAGAACCAGAGGTGAGATGAGAAGAAATTTTTTTACTCAGCGAGTTGTTATGATCTGGAATGCGCTGCCTGAAAGGGCGGTGGAAGCAGATTCAAAAATAACTTTCAAAACGGGAATTGGATAAATATTTGAAGGGGCAAAATTTGTAGGGCTATGGGGAAAGGGCAGGGGAATGGGACTAATTGGATAGCTCGTTCAAAGAACCAGCCCAGGCACGGTGGACCTAATGACCTCCTTCTGCTCTGTATCATTCTGTGATTCTATGATTCCCTGCCATTGCTTCAATCGACTCTAACATTATGGAAAATGCGCAAAACATTCTGTAAAACTTGCTTAAAGAATTTTGTAGGGCAAGCTAACTCTCTGGGTGAGAACCATCTTACCTGCAGCCCTGCTCCTCAGTTTTAGTTTTCTTTAATTAAAGTTTCTTTTGAAAGAAATATTTCCATTGTTAAAGGTTCCTTCGTGGTGCCTTGCATCCATCAAGTTGAATAATTTGAAGGGAACTGATTGGGACTTACCTCAGCCAAGAGGATTTTCTTGCAGCTTATCTACTGTGCATTACTCTTGGCAGAGCTTTGGATTAGTGAATACTCAACAGAAACTGAAAACATCCCCTCCAATTGATCCATAACCATCTATTCTGTATTGAACATTAGTGCCTCCTCCGTATTAACCTCTCCTTTAACTCAGTGCTTTCTGAACGAACTGCAAACTTCAATTTTTTGTTACACCCAATTATACATATTCAAGGTGTCACCAGCCAAATGAGTTACTCGTTCCCCAATCTTAAGGAACCCTTTTATAACAAAAGAAAGAAAAGACTTGCATTTATATAGCATCTTTCATGTCCTCACAGCCTCCCAAGATGCTTCACAGCCAATGAATTACTTTTGAAGTGTAGTCACTGTTGCAATGTAGGAAATAAACAATATAAATTTTGAACGTAAAATATACAAAAATATTGGATTTGCCCTTGATGCCCAAATTCATTCAATGTGGACTTAGGAAGCTATTGGAACCCAGTATACAAGTACTTGACTTTGTCCCTTTTATGCATTATACAATGAGTCCAGCACTTGTTTAAATACGGTACCTTACTTGGCCTCTGTTTAATTGCAACAGTAGCATGTCGTGATATTTCCAGCCTTACTTCCAAACTGCACAGACAGAGATAAAAGTAATGAAAAATTAATCAACATTTAATGATTTCCAGATTCTGATAATCATTTTTTTAACAGCTATAAATATTTAATACATTTATTTCAATTTTACAGAGCTAACCTTTGAATGAGATTACATTGCTGTGTCCACTGTGTATAAATATGCACATTTTCTGAAAACCTAAGCGACTGTATATAAGAGGCTGTCACTTCGGTTGTTGCTGCACATTTTACCTTCTTAATTTGAAAAGGCCAGTGGAAAAAGAGGGTACAATGACTTTTTGTGTCAGATTTAGTGTTAGATATAATGCACCATGCATTAACCTAATAGGACCCAATGCGTTTTATTTCTCCATTTACGTCAGCTAACTGACGTCTTACAAATCAGAATAACTAGTGCTAACACTGCAGAGGCAGATCTTGATAAGCCTTTGGCCTTTACACTTTCATTCTTTCCTTGACAAGTTCTTTTGTAACAACGCAAAAGATTTTGACTAACCTTTTCAATAGTAGAATTGAGGCTTAATGAACCTTTTTAGTTTTCATCTTTGTTGATCTTAGGATTTGTCTCCAAACTCCTTGGCCTCGATTTTATCCTCCCCCCACCACCCACTCCTCCCACCCTGCCAGGCAGAAGAGGGTTGGGCGAGGGATTAAAATCGTGATCTCACCTCCAGCTCGCCGCATTCCTGGATGCTGTAATATTAACAGCGGCATTTCAGGCCCTGGTCAAGACTCCTGCTAAAGGCAGGCGAGGGACTACTTAACATGCAAGTGTCGTGGCACGATGACGTCATCGGCGCCGCAATGTAATATTAACCTCAAACCAGGGGGAATCCCTCAGATATTGCCATCTGTTTGAACTCCTTGTGGGTCCGGAGGAGAAGGAGTGCTCCTCCCGGGTCTCTCTAGGAGTCCTCGGGCCTCCCCAGCCCTGGGCTCCACCCTCCCGATCGCCCTGGGAACCCTCCCCCCCGCCGCCCGCCTCCTGCTACCAAATTCCCGCTCCTGCCCGCCGGCCAGATTCATTACCTGGCCGGATGTCGGGCGGGACTCCGGGAACCTTTATTTAAATTAGGCCTTGCCGTTAAGATCAGCCTGGCCTCCGCGTCCCCGAACGCTGCGGGCGTGCTGCCCATTACTGGGGTCGCCCTCACCCTTCCCCCTTCCACACCCCCGTAAAAATTGAGGTCCTCATATCTGCCTCAGGCATACAATACTGGTCTTGATCATTAACCTCATTTCAAATATGTTGCGGTAGCTATTAGCAGGGTGAGAATGTTTCATCAAAGTTTTAGTGCAGAAGGAAGCCATTCGGCCCATTGTGCCAGTGGCAGTGCAAGCTTTGCCACTGAAACCAACTGTTTTAATCACCTTTCCCTGCTCTTTCACATAACCTTTAATACCTTTCTTCTTCAACCAGACTGATTCCTGGGATGGCAGAATTGATGTATGAGGAGAGATTGGGTCGACTAGGCCTACATTCACTGGAGTTTAGAAGAATGAGAGGTGATCTCATCGTAACATATAAAATTCTAACATGACTAGACAGACTAGATGCAGGGAGGATGTCCCCGATGTTGGGGAGTCCAGAACCAAGGGTCACCGTCACAGGATACGGGGTATGCCATTTAGAACCGAGATGAGGAGAAGTTTCTTCACTCAGAGGGTGGTGAACCTGTGGAATTCTCTACCATAGAAGGCAGTGGAGGCCAAGTCATTAGATGTATTCAAGAAGGAGATAGATATATTTCTTAATGCTAAAGGGATCAAGGGATATGGGGAAAAAGCGGGAACAGGGTACTGAATTAGACGATCAGCCATGATCATTTTGAATGGCGGAGCAGGCCCGATGGGCCGAATGGCCTACTCTTGCTCCTATTTTCTATGTTTCTATGTTTAAAAGCTGCTCTAATATTCTCTTAAACGTTGTAGTTGACTCAGATTCAATAGCGACTTATGGTAAAGCATCCTATATCCTAATAATTTTATGTGTGTAAAACTTCCCCCTTTATGTGTTTAGAACTCATTCTTAATTCATGCTCCCTTGATACTGACTCATCAAGGGTTGAAATAATCTTTCATTATTTACTCTCTTCAACCCTATCAGAATTTTGATACACTTCTTAACTTAGATCACCCCTTAACATTCTCTGTTTCATTTCTCTAATAGGTTTATGTTTACTAAATGAAGGCAGCCTTCAGTTGCACTCAGAGGTAGTATGGGTAGGACCTACAACACTATAATGCTAATTTACTGACTTACACTCCCTTCAAGTAGGCCTGGAGCATAACTCAATAAATTTACCCTACAGTTCCGTCGCACATGCAACTTCACCCAATCCCAACCACTCAACAGCTAACACAAATGCTATGGCCTAGAAATTTGGGAGTGCCCATTCCCTGCACCTGAATGGTGAGGCCCAAGGCGCATCACCAATATTGGGCCTCAGGCCTCATTTCTATCGAGCCGGCGAGCTGCGGACAGTAACAGGCAGCTCGCCGCTGAAGCAGCATTGAGGATCAGGCTGCTGCAGTGATTGATGAAGAGGGAGAACTGGGGAGGGGGGGCAATCGGGTTGGGGAGCGATCAGGAAAGGGGGGGGGGGGGTGGCGTGATGGGGTCAGGTAGGAAGCAGTGGCCAGGGGTGGGACAAGTAGCGGCGGCGATCGGGGGGAGCTGTGACCAGCAGCGGCTTCACATTTAAGTAAGCATTTTTTATAAACCTTAACTTGTTGCTTGCAGCCTAAGAGGTGGTCCCTTTAAGGTCCTCCAGTTATGCCTCATGTTGACCAGGTTTTCCTGAGTGCAGCCGATGCTGGTGTCGGCTGCATCAGGGGAAAACCAAACTTGCCATGGGGGCCTCAAACAGGCGTTAGGCCCCTTATTTGCATATGCAAAGGGTCTAACGCCTGTTTCATGCTGTGGGCACTGAACGCTGATATTTTTTGGCCTTTACCAATATGGCGGATATCACACTTCTGGTTCATAATGAGCATGCACTTCCAGCCCGCCATACTGGAGGCTTCACGGCTGTTTAGTGCCCAAAAACCAGGTGCTGAGAAGCCAAATTTCTAGGCCAAAATATTTGGGATAAGGTGAAGATGTATCAGATAATTCTTTAATGCCCAGGTACCAGAGTGACAAACAATTTAGTTCACTTTTCACTTTTTAATACATTGTTCAGTCACAAATTGCCGTGCCCTTGTACATTGTTTGTTATCTCGCACCAGATAAGTGCCAGGCAATGACCATCTCCAACAATATAACGGGTCATTGACTGTCATTTAATATAACGGGTCATTGACTGTCTTCCTTCTCTCTCTCTCTCTCTTTTTTTTGGGGGGGTTTGTATATTCGGTGGCCTTTTAGGTGACACCTTTCTGTCTGCTCACTGTGATTGCCTTGGCAACGGGCAGTAATCACCAGGCATTGTTCTGTGATTTTCAAATGTGAAGGATTCGAAAATTTCATTTCCACACCGTTCACTGGACGAAGGAGGAAGCCTCCGAAAGCTTGTGGAATTTAAAATAAATTTGTTGGACTATAACTTGGTGTTGTAAAATTGTTTACAATTGTCAACCCCAGTCCATCACCGGCATCTCCACAAGAGAGTGTCTAACCACCTCCCCTTGACATTCAATGGCTTTATCATCGCCGAATCCCCCACCATCAACATCCTGGGGATTACCATTGACCAGAAACTTAACTGGACCAGCCATATAAATACTGTGGCTACGAGAGCAGGTCAGAGGCTGGGTATTCTGCAGCGAGTGACTCACCTCCTGACTCCCCAAAGCCTTTCCACCATCTACAAGGCACAAGTCAGGAGTGTGATGGAATATTCTCCACTTGCCTGGATGAGTGCAGCTCCAACAACACTCAAGAAACTCGACACCATCCAGGACAAAGCAGCCCGCTTGATTGGCACCCCATCCACCACCCTAAACATTCACTCCCTTCACCACCGGCGCACTGTGGCTGCAGTGTGTACCATCCACAGGATGCACTGCAGCAACTCGCCAAGGATTCTTCGACAGCACCTCCCAAACCCGCGACCTCTACCACCTAGACGGACAAGAGCAGCAGGTACATGGGAACAACACCACCTGCACGTTCCCCTTCAAGTCTCACATCATCCCGACTTGGAAATATATCGCCGTTCCTTCATCGTCGCTGGGTCAAAATCCTGGAACTCCCTTCCTAACAGCACTGTGGGAGAACCGTCACCACACGGACTGCAGCGGTTCAAGAAGGTGGGTCACCACCACCTTCTCAGGGCAATAAGGGATGGGCAATAAATGCCGGCCTCGCCAGCGACGCCCACATCCCATGAACGAATAAAAAAAAACAAGAAAGTATTGCAACGAATGCTGAGATATTTTGTTTGCTGTGAGGTTATTAGATCCCAAAAAATGATAATATTTCTGCACAATTTTGGAACAACCTCTTTGAAGTCACTCTTTTACCTTCACATATTTTGTATATGAACCATCTGAATGAGATACTGAATTTGAAGCGTTTAAGGTTCTTGTGCCTGTTAGGAATTGTAAAATAGCAACACGATAACTTGTTTCTATGGAGATGGTGTGAATGTGGGCCCATCAAAAAGGGCATTTAATTCTTTTGGATTGTTTCCAACTTTACATAGATGGAAAAGTTTGGGCCAATGATCGAAAATGGAGATAAGAACAATTTTATGAAAGTGATCCAGCAATATATCATTTGAAAAATGGACCTAGGTTCGTTTCAGAAGCTGAGTGCAGATAACAGCTGTGTCCAATAACCAATGTGCCACACCATTTTATGAACGTCATTTTTCTCTCGCCAAATAAAAATGACTTTTATACCGATTTGGATATCTGAGGATTGCCATGTATTAAAAACAGGTTTAGCAGATTTGGAAAATTGGATGCAGAAATTTCCAAAATCACTTTTAGGGGGGAAAAAAAACAGATCATTTTGATTATGCCGGTCTGCAAAGTAATGTCCATCCTCCAATTTATCTCTCGATGGCTGTACAATACCGTTCAAACTAAGGTTGTTGCTTAAACAGTAACTGAGAATGAAAACTCCATGTGATCCATTAAGAAAAATAACTTCTGCGCATGTCCCATTTGGTATTTCTCCGAGTTCAAAATGCATAGAAATAAAATTCAACAGTTTGAGGGGGACCTATTGTCCAACAGAACAACGTGGTGATATAAAGGACAGGGTTGGTGTCTTTTTCATGGCTTCTGGTGTCAAATTGACCAGTTTAAATGGACAGAGAGTCATTATGCAAGTCTAACATGCCTTTAGAATATGCATCAGCATGTGGGTGTGTTATATGTGCACACAATTTCCAGTCAATCTTGATTGTTGTGGTCTTGATAACTTTGCATGCTTGCCTTTAATTGATATTTAATAAGACCTAAATGTTTGGTCTGTCCATAATGTTTTGGTTTGGTCTCATTAGGACTTTTTGGGAGCATGAACAAAAATGTGTTATATATCCATTAATGGTAAAACAACACATTACTGCAGATTAATGCACACTTAACACATGGGTTAATTCTAACACACAGAGTAATTTCACCATCTTATGGCTCCAGGGATTTAATGGATAAATGCACCATACAGACTTGGAAAGTCCAACGTTCAATTCCTGGGTTGTGTCAACCAGATAGGAATGGGGTTCTCATTACTCTTGAGTTATTAAGCTCATTGAGTCAGGGATGACCAAATCAGCCAAGGTTCCCACGCTGGATATCAGTGCAGTTAGAAGTGTGAGTGTAATGTAAATGTTGGGTGGAAATAGATTGTGTTACCCCCACCCTGCAGTCGAATTACCTTCCAATAATTACCATTTAGACTCACCCATGACTATTTGAGTGATGTACTAGAGCGCTATGGCACCACAGCCTATGGAACCACAACCTAGTGTGAGCGGGTGCCTTCAGGAGGCAAAGGAAGAACATTGAGAGAGGGAGAGAAAGATGACCCAACAATGGAATTCAACAGTAACTTTTCATCCCTGAAATGCCAGCCCGTCCAATATCATGGGCTGAAACGACATCACAGATATGTATGAGGTGACTCCGTTGGAAAGCAATTGGGCAGGGTGTATAATGGGCGTCTGATCCACTGCAGCCCATTTTGTGCCCCCGCCGAAGTTGAGTTTTACCCCCATAATATTTAAACAAAAAAAGGGCAAAGCAGCACACAAGAGGCAAGATCCTCATCCAAATCAAAAAATGCAAATAACTATGTCATTGTACAATCTGCAAAGAATATATCAGCATAAGGTGAGAAAGGATTTGCTTGGCAGATTATTACATTCTCACTGCAAAGATAATTGCTTCCTCTTCGGCAAGAAAAAGAATAATAGGGGAAACATTAACAGCACTCAAAATCCAGTTTGCCAACACTAATCAGAATAAGCTGTATGTATATCTCACAATTTACTTCAAACAACACACAGACAAATTAAGAGAAACTATTACAAAGAAGATACCAACTATGCTCTCTACAAAGCCACAGGCAATTTCCAATTGTACACATTTAATCTGTAAGGAATCAAAATCGCCATGACAACTGAAAATATATACACCGTAAATCATTCCATGAACAATAATGCAAGGAAGGCATAGAATCATAGAAAGGTTGCAGCATGGAAGAAGTCCATTTGGCCCATGCAAGAGCAATCCAGCTAATCCCACTCCCCCGCCCAATTCACATAGTGCTGCAATTTTTTTCCTTTCAACTACTTATCCAGTTCCCTTTTGAAAGCCACGGTTGAATCAACCTCCACCACCACTTCTGGCAGTGCATTCCAGATCCTAAACACTCGCTACGTGAAAAAGTTTTTCCTCATGTCACCTTTGGTTCTTTTGCCAATCCACATAAATTTATGTCCTTTGGTTCTTGACCCTTCCATCAATGGGAACAGTTTCTCTCTATCTACTCTGTCTAGACCATATGATTTTAACTACCTCTATCAAATGTCCTCTCAACCTTCTCAGTTCCAAGGAGAACAACCCCAGCTTCTCCAGTCTATCCACGCAACTAAAGTCCCTCATTCCTGGAATCATTCTAGTAAATCTTTTCTGCACCACCTCGAAGGCCGTCACTGCTTTCCTAAAGTGAGGTACCCAGAACTAGACACATTACTTCAGTTGTGGTTGAACCAGTGTTTTATAAAGGTTCATTATGACTTCTTTGCTTTTGTACTCCATGACTCTATTTATAAAGCCCAGGATCCCGTATACTTTTTTAACGACTTTCTCAACCTGCCCTGCCACCTTCAACGATTTGTGCACATATACACTCAGATCTCTCTGTTCCTGTACCCCTTTTGGAAATGTGTCCTCTAGTTTATATTGCCTCTCCTCGTTCTTCCTACCGAAATGTATCACTTCGTATTTTTATGCGTTAATTTTCACCTGTCGCGTGTCTATATCCTCTTGAAGTCTATCACTATCCTCCTCACTGTTCACTACACTTCCAAGTTTTGTGTCAGCTGCAAATTTGGAAATTGTGCCCTTTACACCCAAGTCCAAGTCATTAATATATATCAAGAAAAGCAGTGATCCTAGTGCTGACCCCTGGGGAACACCACTGTACATCTTCCTCCAATCTGAAAAACAACATTCACCACTACTCTCTGCTTCCTGTTACTTAGCCAATTTTGTATCCATGCTGCTACTGCCCCCTTTATTCCATGGGCTTCAATCTTGATGACAAGCCTATTATGTGGCACTTTATCAAAAGCCTTTTGAAAGTCCATAAACACCACATCAACCGTATTGCCCTCATCAACCCTCTTTATTACCTCATCAGAAAACTCTATCAAGTTAGTTAAACACAATTTTCCTTTAACAAATCCGTGCTGGCTTTCCCTAATCAATTCACACTCATCCAAGTGACTGTTAATTCTGTCCCGGATTATTGTTTCTAAAATTTTCCCCACCACTGAGGTTAAACTGACTGGCCTGTAGTTGCTGGGTTTATCCTTACACCCTTTTTTGAACATGGGTGTAACATTTGCAATTCTCCAGTCCTCTGGCACCACCCCCGTATCTAAGGATGTTTGGAAGATTATGGCCAGCACTTCAGCATTTTCAACCCTTACTTCCCTCAGCAACCTAGGATGCATCCCATCCAGACCAAGTGACTTATCTACTTTAAGTACAGCTAGCCTTTCTGGTACCTCCTCTTTATCAATTATTAGCCCATCCAGTATCTCATCTACATCTTCCTTTACTGAGACTGGCAGCATCTTCTTCCTTGGTAAAGACAGATGCAAAGTACTCATTTAGTACCTCGCCATGCCTTCTGCCTCCATGAGTAGATCTGCTTTTTGGTCCCTAATCGGCCCCACCCCATCTCTTACTATCCGTTTACTGTTTACATGCTTATAGAATGACTTTTTGATTCCATTTTATGTTTGCTGCCAGTCTATTCTCATACTCTGTCTTTGCCCCTCTTATTTCCTTTCTCTCCTCCCCTCTGAACTTTCTATATTCAGCCTGGTTCTCACTTGTGTTATCAACCTGACATCTGTCATATGCCCTTTTTTTCTGCTTCATCTTACTCTCTATCTCTTTTGTCATCCAGGGAGCTCTGGCTTTAATTGCCCTACCTTCTCCCTCGTGGGAATGTATCCTAGACTGTACCTGATCCATCTCCTCCTTAAAGACCGCCCATTGTTCTATTGCAGTTTTGCCTGCCAATCTTTGGTTCCAATTTACCCGGGCCAGATCAGTTCTCATCACATTGAAATTGCCCCTCCTCCAATTGAGTATTTTAACTTTAGAGTGGTCCGTGTCCTTTTCCATCGCTATTCTAAACCTTGTGATACTATGATCGCTGTTCCCTAAATGTTCCCCCACTGACACTTGCTCCACTTGGCCCGCCTCATTCCCTAGAACCAAATCCAGCAATGGCACCTTCCTTGTTGGGCCAGAAACAAACTGGTCAAGAAAGTTCTCCTGAACACACTTCAAAAATTCCTCCCCATCTTTGCCCCTTATGTTATTATTATTCCAGTCTATATTAGGAAAGTTGAAGTCCCCAGTTATCACTACTCTATGGCTTTTGCACCTCTCTGAACAGATATTTTGTATCTGTCTTCACAGTAGAAGACACTAATAACACACCAATAATAGTAGATAATCAAGGGGCAAAGGGGAGGGAGGAATTAAAAACAATCACTATCACCAGAGAAAAAGTATTAGGTAAACTAATGGGTCTAAAGGCTAACAAGTTCCCTGGACCTGATGGCTTGCATTTGAGGGTCTTAAAGGAAGTGGCTACAGAGATAGTGGATGCATTGGTTGTAATCTTCCAGAATTCACTAGATTTTGGAAAGATCCCAGGGGATTAGAAAACCGTAAACATAACACTCCTATTCAAGAAGGGAGTGAGACAGAAAGCAGGTACTATCGACCAGTTAGCCTAACATCTGTCATTGGGAAAATGCGAGAACCCATTATTAAGGAAGTAGTAGCAGGACATTTGGAGACTCATAATACAATCAAGGAGAGTCAACATGGTTTTATGAAGGGGAATTCATGTCTGACAAATTTACTAGAGTTCTTTGAGGAAGTAACGGGCAGGATGGATAAAGGGGAACCAATGGATGCAGTATAATTGGATTTCCAAAAGGCATTCGATAAGGTGCCATATAAAAGATTACTGCACAAGATAAGAGCTCATGGTGTTGGAGGTAATATACTGGCATGGATAGAGGATTGGCTAACTAACAAAACAAAGAGCCGGGATAAAGGGTCATTTTTGAAATGGCAATCTGTAACTAGTGGGGTGCGGCAGGGTTCAGTGCTGGGGCCTCAACGATTTACAATATATATCAATGACTTGGATGAAGGAACAGAGTGTCTTGTGGCCAAATTGGCTGATGATACAAATATAGGTGGAAAAGCAAGTTGCGATGAGGACACAAAGGGCCCGATATCAGGAGGGAGGCGGGTTCCCAGCGGGGGGTCGACTGGGCGCGTGGGTAACCCGCCCAGTAAAATCAGTGGGTTCGCCACGCGATCGCGAGTAAATTGAAGATCTTACCTTGGCTTCCAGGTTTCGCGCTGGAAAGCTGCGCAGCGGGCGGTCTGTGCACCCGCATTATAGGCTGTCAGCTGGTGGAGACCTATTTAAAGGGGCAGTCCTCCACTGACTGATGCTGCAGAAAGGAGCCAAAATTACAGCATGGAGCAGCCCAGGGGGAAGGCTGCTCCCAGGTTTAATGATGCCTCACTCCAGGTGTCAATAGATGGGGTGAGGAGGAGGGGGAGGACAGAGATCTTCTCCCCGGCAGACGGGAGGAAGTGACCTGCCTCTTCCACCACGAAGGCCAGGCTTGAGGTGGCAGAAGAGGTCACCAGCACCACCAACATATCACACACCTGCATACAGTACAGGAGGTGCTTCAATGACCGAAGTAGGTCAGCCAAAGAGAGTACACTTACACATTCCCCTAGACTCCGTCTGCCACATCACCGATCCCACCCCACATCTCCTTCTGCACAGCCAACACTACTCTATCACATCACTCCTCACACCCACTCAAAGTCCATCCTCATCTTACCTGCACTTACTCAACCTGCCAGTACTCATCCCACCACTACCACTCAACCCAATCCTCATACAATCTCATGGCTCTATCTCATACTCACCCTCTGATGCATCTCTTTCACGGTCAGCCTCACCCAACCTGCCACTACCTGTACTGCTGCCACAGGGCAGGCATCACATATGTGCAGTAGGAAGTGTAAGGCAAACATGTCACGAGCATCAAGGGGATGCACAAGGGTGTTTGAGGGTTTGTCATGGTTTTTACTTATATTTGATTTCTGATCAACTCACATTACATATTATATTGTCACCGCTACTGCCACGTCTTGGCCATTCTTGACTGGCTTGTATAATAATGCCCTTTCATGAGGTTCTCCATGAACACCCCTGATGCCACCCGTTGGGTCACCCTACAGTGGGTGTATGTGTAGTTGCACGACTACTTTGTGCAGGTGCCTGTTGCGCAGCACTGTGTTGTGCAGCTCCACGTGGTGGAGGTGGACGGCATGCCTGGCGAGGCTGGTGATGTTGGTTGTCCTCCAATGGAGTGTTGAATGCAGCAATGGAACCCCTCTCCCCCCATCCTGATGGTGTGAGTGTGAGGGGGTCCAAAAAGTAGGTAAATGTGTTTGGACAGCAGAGTTTAGGGCATGATTTAATGGGCTTCATTTTAGCACCCGCGATCGGGTGCGTTCCTGGCGGGGGGCTCCGAAAATCGGGGAATCCCGGAGTGGGTCCGGAGCCCGGCTCCAACCCGCCCACTTCCGGGTTCCCCACAGACGCGCGAAGCCCCCGCATGTGGGACTCCCGCAGGCAATTAAAGCCAGCGGGGTGCCACTTAAAAGTATT
Source organism: Heptranchias perlo (assembly GCF_035084215.1). Lineage (NCBI taxonomy): Eukaryota > Metazoa > Chordata > Chondrichthyes > Hexanchiformes > Hexanchidae > Heptranchias > Heptranchias perlo. The sequence goes on along the minus strand of NC_090338.1, from coordinate 13,943,135 downwards.
TACTTAGCTATTTCAGGTCATTAACTGACCTGATTAAGGGAATATGTGAGGAGGGGTGGGATTTTAGAGACAACAGTTGAAATGGAGGTGTTGCAGCTGTCAGCTTGTGACAGCTGCAAAGGTCCATTTGACAGGTGGCAGGGGGAGACCCTCACTCATTGCAGGGGGCCACTCTGTCACGTGGGAAAAAGTTTGGCCTCCACTACCGTCCTCCTGACAAGAAAATTCACCAACTTGCACACTTACCCCGGGGTCCAGAGACATGTACCTACCTTGTGGACCCCCTCAGATGTACATCTTCTGGATGGGGGCTGCCGTAGCTGCAGTCATGACCTCCTCGGAGGGCGAACAGCATCACCAGCCTCGCCGGCCACGCCGTCCACCTCTGACACATGGAGCTCCACAACACAGTGCTGTGACACATCCACCTGCACAGCAGGAGGGAGGGCAACCGCAGAGAGAGATGCGTCACAGAGGGCACTACCCTCGCCACAGGGTCCACAGACCGAGGCTCAGCTTCCTTGACCTCTCTAAGGAGCAGTGCACACGGAGGCTCAGGGTCACTCGACATGTAGTCGTGGACATCTGCAGCCTCCTTCATGCCGAGCTGCTCCCGGTTGGACCGAGCACCATCTTCTTACCTGTCGCTGTCAAAGTCACCACTGCCCTCAACAACTTCTCCTCCGCATCCTTCCAGGGTGCAACCGGGGACATCGCCGACGTCTCTCAGTCGTCTGCACAGAAGAGCCCTGCAAATACACCTACACCCACTCTGCAGTGACACAATGGGTGGCATCAGTTGTTGGCCTTCATTGTGATCCTCAGGAAAGGGCATTATTGCACAAACCAGACAAGATTTGCAAAGACGTGGCAGTAGTGGTGCCAATATAATATGTAATGTGAGTTGATCAGAAATTCAATATAAGTAAAAACCAGGACAAACCCTCAAACACCCTTGTGCATCCCCTTCATGCTCACAATACGTTTGCCTTATGCTTCCTACTGCACATATGTGATGCATGCCCTGTGGCTGCAGCACAGGTAGTGGCAGGTTGAGTGAGGCTGACTGTGAAAGAGATGCATCAGAGGGTGAGTATGAGATAGAGCCATGAGATTGTATGAGGATTGGGTTGAGTGGTAGTGGTGGGATGAGTACTGGCGAGGTGAGTAAGTGCAGGTAAGATGAGGATGAGCTTTGAGTGGGTATGAGGGGTGATGTGACAGAGTAGTGTTGGCAGTGCAGAAGGAGATGTGGGGTGGGGGCGGTGATGTGGCAGACGGAGTGTAGGGGAATGAGTAAGTGTACTCTCTTTGGCTGACCTACTTAGGTCATTGGAGCGCCTCCTGCATTGTATGCAGGTGGGCGATATGTTGGTGGTGCAGGTGACCTCCTCTGCCACCTCGAGCCACGCCTTCCTGGTGGCAGAGGCAGGCCGCTTCCTCCCGCCCGCTGGGGGGATGATCTCTGACCTCCCCCTCCTCCTCACCCCATTCAATGATACCTGGAGTGAGGCATCATTAAACTGGGAGCAGCCTTCCCCTTGGGCTGCTCCATGTTGTCATTTTTGCTATTTGTTGCAGTATCTGTCAGTGGAGGACTGCCCCTTTAAATAGAGCTCCTCCAGCCGACAGACCTTACTGCGCATGCGCAGCCCGCCCGACGCGAAGATTAGGAGTGGGGAACCCGGAAGAACAGGTAAGTGGATCCAATTAGGTTGCGATCGCGCGGGGGGGGGTGGGGGCGGACTGATTTCCCCGGGCGTGTCACCCACGCGCCCAATAGCCCCCCCGCCGCGAACCCGCAGCCCTGGTAACATCGAGCCCATTAATTTGGAGTTTGGAGACAACGGTGTGGCAGGCAAAACTTTGTCTGAGGTGACAGAGTGCCCTGCTGCAACGAATGAGGGTTTACCCCGCACCTGTTAAATGGACCTTTGCAGCTGCCACTGGTTGCTGGCAGCAACACGTCTGTTTAAACAGGGAGTGTTTCCCCCAGCATGGGAAACACACTCTGGGTAGTCCAAAATCCGAATCCACCTAAAATCTCCAACTAATGAGGTCTGTAAACGACCTCAAGTACCCAGATAATGATCTTAAGTGGGATCCCGCCGGCTTGGATTGCCAGTGGGAGTCCCGCATGCGGGGGCTGCGCGCGCACCGATTCGCATCATTGGGGAACCCGGAAGTGGGCGGGTTGGAGCCAGGCTCCGGACCCGCTCCAGAAATTCCCAATTTTAGGAGTCCCCTCGCCACGAACGCACCCACTCGGCCATCCGAAAATTGACCCCAAAGTGTCTGCATACTGACAGGTTAAGAGAATGGGCAAAAATTTGGCAGATGGAATATAATGTGGGAAAATGTGAAGTCATCCACTTTGGGAGGAAAAATAAAAAAGTAAAATATTATTTGAATGGAGAAATACTGCAAAATGCTGCGGTACAGAGGGATTTGGGTGTCCTCGTACATGAAACACAAAAAGTCAACATACAGGTGCAGCAGGTAATCCAGAAGGCAAATGGAATATTGGCCTTTATTTCTCGGGGGATGGAGTATAAAAGCAGGGAAGACATGCTACAACTGTACAGGGTGCTGGTGAGACCATACCTGGAGTACTACGTACAGTTCTGGTGCCCTTATTTAAGGAAGGACATACTTGCATTGGAGGCAGTTCAGAGAAGGTTCACTAGGTTGATTCCGGGTATGGAAGGGTTGTCTTATGAGGAAAGATTGAACAGGTTGGATCTATACTCATTGGAGTTTAGAAGAATGAGAGGAGATCTTATTGAAACATACAAGATTCTGAGGAGACTTGTTGGGGTAGATGCTGAGAGGATGTCACCCCTCATGGGGGAATCTAAAACTAGGGGGCATAGTCTCAGAATAAGGGGGGTCGCCCATTTAAGGCGGAAACAAGGAGGAATTTCTTCTCCCAGAGGGTCGTAAATCTTTGGAATTCTTTACCCCAAAAAGCTGTGGAGGCTGAGTCATTGAATACATTCAAGGCTGAGTTAGACAAATTTTTGATCAGCAAGGGAGTCAAAGGATATGGAGAAAGAGCGGGAGAGTGGAGTTGAGTTAAAAATGAGATCAGCCATGATCTCATTAAATGGCAGAGCAAGCTCGAGGGGCCGAATGGCCTACTCCTGCTCCTATCTCTTATGGTCTCTTATGGTCTTGTAATTTCCCTGCAAATTTGCTCCTCTATATCCTTCCCACTAGTTGGTGGCCTATAGAATACACCCAGTAGTGTAACGGCACCTCTATTTTATCTTAACTCTAACCAAATAGATTCTATCCTTGACCCCTCCAGGATATCCTCTCTCTCCAGCACAGCAATATTCTCCATAATCAAGACTGCCACCCTCCTCCTTTCTTTCATTCCCTATCTTTCCTGAACACCTTGTTTCCAGGGATATTTAGTACCCAATCCTGCCCTTTTTTGAGCCAGGTCTCCGTTATCGCCACAACATTGTATTCCCATGTGGCTAATTGCGCCTGCAGCTCACCAACCTTATTTACCATGCTTTGTGTGTTTACACACATGCACTGTACATGTTAGACTTTCCTGTACTCTCTCTTAGTCTGGTCCCATCTACCCCCGTACTATTTCTTGTTCTACTGCTATCTTTCTCTCTCAGTCCTAAGTGCACCTTGTTTCTCCTTTCCAATGCTACATCCTGGTACCCATCCCCCTGCCAAATTAGTTTAAATCCTCCCCCACAGCACTGGCCAACCTCCTCGCGAGGACATTGGTCCCAGCTCCATTGAGGTGCAACCCGTCCGGCCTGTACAGGTCCCACCTCCCCCAGAACTGGTCCCAATGCCCCAGGAATATAAAGCCCTCCCTCCTGTACCATCCCTTCAGCCATGCATTCATCTGATCTATCCTCCTATTTCTATACTCGTTAGCGCGTGGCACTGGAGTCATCTGGAGATTACTAACTTTGAGGTCCTGCTTCTTAATTTCTTACCTAACTCCTTAAAATCTGCCTGCAGGACCTCATCCCTCTTTCTACCTATGTTGTTGGTATCAACATGGACCACGACCTCTGGACATTCACCCTTCCTCTCCAGAATGTTCTCCAGCTGCTCAATGACATCGTTGACCCTGGCACCAGGGAGGCAACATACCATCCTGGAATCATGTCTGTGGCTGCAGTGATGCCTGTCTGCTCCCATAAGTGTAGAAGCCCTTTCACTATTGCTCTCCTGACCTTTCTCCTCCCCACCCACCTCCCCCCCTCCCCCCTGTACAGCTGAGCCATCCATGGTGCTATGGTCTTGGCTTTGACTGCACTCCCCAGGGGAACCCTCTCCCTCACCAGTATTCAGAGCTGAATACTGGTTAGAGCGTGAGATGCCCTCAGGGGACTCCTGCACCACCTGCCTGTTACTCCCCCCAAATTTTAGAATGAGGAGAATTCAATAGCTGATGGGATAATGCCTTTTATGTGTCCCTGCTCTTCTGTAACATCTACCAACCTGATCAAATGCATACTGACAGCATAAGTGTCATCTTGAAAGAAATTACTTTCATTGAAAACTTCAGGTGCAACAGTTCCTTTTATTCTCAGGAGGCCTCGAAAAACAATATCTAGGCACTGCCAATACTGTGGGCCTTTTAGATTATGTTTCCACAGACAATACGACTGTTTTTTACTACTCCATTTTAAATTCTTAAAACCGAGTAAGAGAATCCTGGGCTATGTACATGGACAGCCGTGTATAGAAGATAAAGTGGAACATATAAACTGTGCGAATACTGTACATACAGTGTCCATCAATAATGGACTGAGGTTGGAGCAATTAAGCACTTTGGGCTCGATTTTACCAGCGGGTTCCGGGTGCGTTCCCGGCGGGGGGGGGCATCGAAAATCGCGATATTCAGGTGTGTCACCGGATCGCGCCTCGATCCCGCCCACTTCCGGGTTCCGCGCTGACGTGTGGGGTTGCGTGCGCAGCCCCCGCTGGTGGGAATCCCGCAGGCAATTAAAGCCAGCGGGATGCCACTTGAGTGTATTTACCTTGCTTGTTGAGGTCATTAAATGGCCTGATTCAGCTGTCTTAATAGGAAGTGTGGGATTTTACCTTCGACCGAGACTGTTTCACACACTGGGGGAAACAGTCTCTCTCCAACCGGACATGTTGCAGCCAGCAGCCTGTGGTAGCTGCCAAGGTGCATGCCACAGGGGGGGGGAGAGCCCTCACCCACGCAGGAGGCCACCGCGTCACATAGGGCAACCCCTGCCCTCCACCACCCCGCTCCAAGCCAGAGGAAAAACCGACGTTAAACCGCAGCCCCAGTGCGAGGAAACACCTACCTACCCTGCACAACCCCTCAGACCAACACCTGCCAGATGGGTGGTGCGTTGACATCCTCGGAGGACGAACAGCATGACCAGCCCCAGCAGCCTCGCAGTCCACGCCGTCCGCCTCAGCGACGTGGAGCCCCCCAACACGGTGCTGTGGCACACCCAACTGCACAGCAGGAGGGAGGGCAACCGCAGAGAGAGATGCGTCGGAGGAGGCACTACCCTCCGCACAGGGTCTACAGACCGAGGCTCAGCTTCATGGACCTCTCCGAGGAGCAGTGCATACGGCGGCTCAGAGTCAATCGCCAGGTAGTCGCCGACATCTGCAGTCTCCTTAACGACGAGCTGCTCCCGGATGGACCAAGCAGCATCTTCTTACCTGTCGCCGTCAAAGTCACCACTGCCCTCAACTTCTTCGCATCCGGATCCTTCCAGGGTGCCACCGGGGACATCACCGGGGTCTGTCAGTCGTCTGCACACAAGTGCATAAGGCAGGTCACCGATGGGTTGTTCCACAGGGCCTTGCACTACATCAACTTCGCCATGGACGAGCGCAGCCAGATGGAGAGGGCGGTTGGATTCCATGCCATGGCTGGCTTCCCACGGGTACAGGGTGTAATCGACTGCACCCACATCGCAATGCGGGCACCTCCGCATGAGCCAGGGCTGTTTACCAACAGGAAGGGTTATCACTCCATGAACGCCCAGCTCATCTGTGACCACCGCCAGAGATTCCTACACGTGTGCGCCAGATACCCCGGCAGCTGCCACGATGCCTTCGTCCTCAGGGAGTCCACCGTCCCGCCCCTCTTCCACGCACCCAACACCGGCAACGGCTGGCTCCTCGGCGACAAGGGGTAACCCCTACACACTTGGCTCATGACACCTCTGAGGAACCCCATCACCGAGCCGGAGCGTCGATACAATGACAACCACACTGCTACCAGGTCTACAATTGAGCAGGCCATAGGGCTGCTCAAGATGCGCTTCAGGTGCCTTGATCGTTCTGGGGGAGCGCTCCAATACACACCATTCAGAGTGGGACGAATCATAGTTGTCTGCTGTGCCCTGCACAACATGGCCCAACAGAGAGGGGTGCCGCTGGAGGAGGCCCCATCCACACCCGCCACCCACATTGAGGGCGGCGATGAGGACGAGGAGGTGGAGGTGGAGGAGGAGGTGGAGGAGGAGGAGGGGGATGAGGAGGACGCGCCAGAGGATGATGTACGACCCATGCGCCGAACACCGGCTCACCGGGATGCTCGCCGGGCCAGGGAGGCACTCATATGTCAACGGTTCTCCTAGAGTCAGACACTGCGAGGCATTCGCATCTCCTCACCTGCACATGCGAGCGGCCATACCAGCCCCCTCCACTGAAGAGTGTTGCCAGTACTCCTGCACCCACAGCAGTGTGCCCAATGGGCGGCAGCAGGTGTTCCCCGTCATGATGGGCTGCACGGAACGCACCTATTGCACAGGCCGCAGAAGAATGGACGAGAGGTGGCAGGAGTGGTGAGAACGATAGTGTTTAATATGTACATGGTGCAATACTATAAACAAAAAGTGTACAAATTAACAGACACCCTGGTGCATTCCCTTTGTGCTTATAACGCCTTTGGCTTTCGTTTCCGGGTACCCCGACGTGGTGCTACCCCTGTGGCTCCAGCAGAGGTAGTGGCTGGTTGCTCCTGTTCTTGCCCTGACCGGGTAGATGCTTTGGGCCGACGGCCCCTGGGTTTCGGTGCCCGTGAGGGCACCTCCACAGACTGCTCCTCCTGCACCTGTGCAGGGGCAGACTCGGCCACCTGGAGAGGAGGCACCATTGCGGGTACTGGTTGAGTGGGGGGCAACGGGTGGGACGTGGGGGCACCTTGAGAAGCGTCCCCGCTTCCATGTCCCCGTTCACCATCATCCCTCTCGTGGCCTCGGCCCACATCACCCCTTCCACCCTGCTGGACGACAGTTTGGATGGCATGTGTGAGGCCTTGCAAGGCCACCCCTAGTGTATCTGTCAGCCTGTTTATGGCGGCGGAATGTTGCTCACCCTGAATCCGTACAGCCGTTGTCAGGGCCTGCACGGACTCGATGTGGAGCTGTGCGTGACGCTCGAGGGAGGCCAGCCTGTCCTCCACCGCAGACAGTCCCGCACCTACCCGCGACACTGTGTCGCCGGTACCCTCCTGTACCTGCGCCACCAATGCCCGCATGCAGGAGTTGGACTCCTCCATCACCTGCGCTATTGTGGGCAATGCGCGCGGCACCTCTCCCAGTACCTTGGCCATTAGTTGGTGCCCCTCGACGACTCTCCTTTTGGCTGGTGGCCCCCTGGGTTCAGCATCTGGGTCCGGCTGAGCAGAGCCTGGAGATGAGTGCTCCCTCCGACGCGGACCCTCCGCGGCTGCCCCTGCCACCAGGGTCTTCTCATGCTCACACGTGCGCGGTGAATCACCAAGTGCAACTCCAACTAGTTGGCGAGGGGGACCCACCGAGGTGCGTGTCTCTGCGCTGGTGGATGGTTGGCTCTGATGTGAAGATGCACCCTCAGAGACCGCCATGTCCTCTGAGGAATCGCCCTCCTCGATCGCTTCACTCGCAGACGGCCCTGCAAGAGAACAGAGGGCACTATGAGGCAGGTGCGCCTGATGGCAGGTGATGATACGGTCACTCGCGATCATGGGTGTTGAGTGTCAGCTTTCCCTTACCGGCCGTTTCTGCAGCGACACACTCGCCATCAGCCACCGACAGGCAATGTCGCGTGCGGGCGAGGTCGAGCGCCTCCACCTCCGCATCCGTCAGTTCGACCACGTGCAGTGGGCCCCCTCCGGTGCGGGCCCTTTCTCGGTTGTTCTTGCATCTCTTCTCCTGTCAAGGCAAAACACAGATGTGTGAGTGGGTGCGTATTGCATTGTGAGATGCATCGAGCATCGGTGTGGGTGGGTTGAGCGTGGGGCAGATGGAGGGGAGGATGCGTGTGCCATATGCCCATCCCATTGCATGGGGATTGGGGTGTGTGGTAGTGTTCGGGTGGGGACAGGGACGGTGGGTGCTTGCGGGCACGGCGAGGATGGTGAGTGAGTGGCTGTGAGGATTGCTGCGGGAGCACTGTGGTGGCTGTGCAGGAGGGGTTGTGATATGTTTGGCGTGATGGTGGGGACGGGTTGTGGGAGGGTGCGTTGGTGTACTCACCTTGCCGGACCTAGTGAGGTCATTGAACCGCTTGCGGCACTGCTCCCATGTCCTGGGGGTGTTGGCCCTGCTGCTGACCTCCGCCGCCACCTCTGCCCATGCCTTCCTGGTGACGGAGCCAGGGCACTTGCGTCCGTCCGCCGGGAACAGGTTGTCCCTCCTCCTCCTCACACCCTCCAACAGCAGCTGCAGCGCGAGGTCGGAGAAGTGTGGCGCAGCCTTGCCCCTGGGTTGCGCCATCCTGTGTTGCCTCTTGCTTGCTGCAGGAGGGGCTTTGGGGGACTGCCCCTTTAAGTGGAGCTCCTCCATCGCGAAAACGGTAGTGCGCATGCGCAGCCCGTCGGCGCGCAGCTGGGGAGCGGAGAACCTGGAACCATGGCTTAATGTGATCAATTATCCCGCGATCGCGCGGGGGGCGCACTCAATTAGCCGTCCGCGTTTTCCATGGTCCCGAAGGACCACCCGCTGGGAACCCGCAGGCCTGCTAAAATCGGGCCCCTTGTGTCATGCACCACCATCACTGGAACTTGATAGTGCCTGATAGTTGTTGAGGAACTAGCAACCTTTGCACATACTTTGGGTGGGCCTGCAGGGGCAAACAGGACTTGGTGCAAGTTAGGGAACAGGCAGCAGAGTTTTGGATGAGCTCAAATTTACGAAGGGTGCAAGGTGAGATGCCGGCCAGGGGAGCATCGGAATAGTCGCGTCTGGAGCTAACAAAAGCATGGATGAGGGTTTCAGCAGCTGATGAGCTGACTCGGGGCGGAGACGGGCGATATTACGGAGGTGGAAGTAGGTGGTCTTGGTGATGGCGAGGACATGGGGTCGGAAACTCAGCTCAGGGTCAAATAGGACGTCAAGTTTGCGAATGGTCTGGTTCAGCCTCAGACAGTGGTCAGGGAGAGGGATGGAGTCGATGGCTAGGGAACGGAGTTTGTGGTGGGGACTGAAGACAATGGCTTCGGTCTTCCCAATATACAGTGCAAGGAAGTGCTACCAATCTGCTCTGCTTGAATCCAGATTCTCTGGAAAATAGCCCACTCAGAGACAATCATGTCTATTCTCTGGTTAAGTCAGCTTAGATTTCTCCAGCCATGATCAACCTTCTTGTTGAATTGTACAGAGGAAAATTATAAGATGACCTTGATGAACAACCCCTTGGAATAGCTATAACATGGGAAGAATAGAACTCCAGGAATCGCCTTTCACCCCTTCAATCTGGGTAAGGATAGTTCTTGGACCCTCACTCCAAGATACTTACACAAACAAAACATTCCTTACCAGGTACAGAAGACAAGGCATCAAGACCACAGGCCCGGAGATAGCTCGTTAAGTGAGACATACAGCTGTCCTGCCTTATCTGGATCTGCGTGAGACACTTTGTGAGAAAAAAAAACCTGAGAAGCTAGGGAGAAAACGAGTGCCATGGCATGTCTAAGTTCCAGTGCTTCATCGATTGGGAGGTCATCAGGGATACAAGAACGTCTGTGTGAGGTGATTGCCACAAAAAGGGCTGAACTCTTGTCACTCCGCTTGGTCAATACGATTGAGGAGCTTTCTTTGGAAATCACAAATCCATAAGATGGTGTTTTTGACACTTCAGTCCTCAGTCTAAGTCCTTTGTTTAGTTCTAGTTCTTTCTTGTCGTAGTCTTTGTATTAGAAGGTGTAGGTAGGAGCACTTTGTCTAGCTGGGGTTGTTCTCCTTGGAGCAGAGAGGGTTAAGGGGAGATTTAATCGAGGTGTTCAAAATCATCAACTGTTTTGATAGAGTAAATAAGGAGAAACTGTTTCCAATGGCAGAAGGGTCGGTAAACAGAGGTCACAGATTTAAGGTGATCGGCAAAAGAGCCAGAGGCGACATGAGGAAACAGTTTCTGACACAGCGAGTTGCAATGATCTGGAATGCACTGCCTGAAAGGGTGGTGGAAGCAGATTGAATACTTACTTTCAAAAAAGAATTGGATAAATACTTGAAAGAAAAAGATTACAGGGCTACGGGGAATGAGCAGGGGAATGGGACTAATTGGATAGCTCTTTCAAAGAGCACAGGCATGGTGGGTTGAACAGCCTTCTCCTGTGCTGTACCTACATTTAGAAGGATATCACTGTAAAATCTGAAAGAGCATCTCCGACAGAGAGAAAGGTTATAAAAGTTAAGATTGTACGGTTATACCAGCCATTTGTAAGTAATATATAAGTCTGTCACTTTAGATGTATCGGTTTCCTTGAAATGAAGGAAGATAATATTTAATCTAGCCAGTCCAGATACAGCCACCAGCATAGAAGGAGAATTTACCCAGGAGCAGAGGATCCGGGAGAAACAATAGGACCTCTACAGATGGAGGTTCATCACTCTGACATCTCAGAAGGCTAACGCCATCCTCACAGCAGAAGACGAGGCAACTGGTTCATCCAGCTCATGAAGACAAGATTGTGGAACTTTTGAAAGCATTGCTGACTACAAACATATAGGGCTTGATTTTACCACCCGCTATCGGGTGCGTTCTCGGCGGGGGGGGGGCCCCCGAAAATCGGGGAATCCCGGAGCGGGACCGGATCCCGTCTCGAACCCGCCCACTTCCGGGTTCCCCAAGGACGCGCCGGCGTGCGCGCGCAGACCCCGCAGGTGGGAATCCCGCAGGCAATTAAAGTCAGCGGGATGCCACATGTAAGTATTTATCTTGCTCGTTCAGGTCGTTTACAGGCCTGATTGAGCTGTTTTATTAGGATGGGTGGGATTTTACCTTGAACTGAGACTGTTTCCCATACTGGGGGAAACACTCTCACTTCAAACGGACGTGTTGCAGCCAGCAGCCTGTGGCAGCTGCCAAGGTGCATTCCACAGGTCGGGGTGGGGAGAGCCTTCACCAACGCAGGAGGCCACTCCGTCACATGGGGCAACGCTTGCCCTCCACCACCCTCCTCCTAGCAAGAAGATTCACCGACGTGGAACCACAACCCCGGTGCGAGGACACACTTACCGACCTTTGCAGAACCCCTCAGACCTACACCTTCCAGATGGGGGCCGCCTTGACCTCCTCGGAGGAGGAACAGCATCACCAGACTCAGCAGCCTCGCAGGCCACGCCGTCCGCCTCAGACACGTGGGGCCCCCCAACACGGTGCTGTGGCACATCCACCTGCACAGCAGGAGGGAGGGCAACCGCAGAGAGAGATGCGTCGCAGGAGGCACTAGCCTCGCCACAGGGTCCACAGACCGAGGCTCAGCTTCCTGGACCTCTCTGAGGAGCAGTGCATACGGAGGCTCAGAGTCACTCGCCAGGTAGTCGCCGACATCTGCAGCCTCCTTAATGACGAGCTGCTCCCGGATGGACCAAGCAGCATCTTCTTACCCGTCGCCGTCAAAGTCACCACTGCCCTCAACTTCTTCGCCTCCGGATCCTTCCAGGGTGCCACCGGGGACATCACCGGGGTCTGTCAGTCGTCTGCACACAAGTGCATAAGGCAGGTTACCGACGGGTTGTTCCACAGGGCCTCGCATTACATCAACTCCGCCATGGATGACCGCAGCCAGATGGAGAGGGCGGTTGGATTCCATGCTGTGGCTGGCTTCCCACGGGTGCAGGGTGTAATCGATTGCACCCACATAGCAATACGGGCACCTCCACATGAGCCAGGACTGTTCATCAACAGGAAGGGGTATCACGCCATGAACGCCCGGCTCATCTGTGACCACCGCCAGAGATTCCTACATGTGTGCGCCAGATACCCTGGCAGCTGCCACGATGCCTTCGTCCTCAGGGAGTCCGCCGTCCCGCCCCTCTTCCACGCACCCAACACCGGCAACGGCTGGCTCCTCGGCGACAAGGGATATCCCCTGCACATGTGGCTTATGACACCTCTGAGGAACCCCATCACCGAGCCGCAGCATCGATATAATGACAGCCACACTGCTACCAGGTCTACAATTGAGCAGGCTATAGGGGTGCTCAAGATGCGCTTCAGGTGCCTTGATCGTTCTGGGGGAGCGCTCCAATACGCGCCACTCAGAGTGGGACGAGTTATAGTTGTCTGCTGTGCCCTGCACAACATGGCACAACAGAGAGGGGTGCCGCTGGAGGAGGCCCCATGCACATCCGCCACCCATATTGAGGACGACGATGAGGAGGAGGAGGAGGAGGAGCAAGAGGAGGAGGAAAGACCCATGGGCCGAACACCGGCTCACCTGGATGCTCATCAGGCCAGGGAGACACTCATATGTCAACGGTTCTCCTAACATCAGACTGTCTGAGGCGTCCAGACCTCATCACGTGCACAGAGGAGCGGCCATACCAGCCCCCTCCACAGAAGAGTGGTGCCATTACTCCTGCACCCACTGTAGTGTGACCCAATGGGTGGGACCAGGTGTTCGTCGTCATGATGAGACCCACGAAAGGGACCTATTGCACAAGCCGCTCAAGAATGGACAAGAGGTGGCAGTAGTGGTGAGAACAATTGTGTTTATTGTGTATGTGCAGTAAACGACTATAAATAAAAACATAACAAATTGTCATACACCCTGGTGCATTCCCTTTGTGTTCATAACACCCTAGCCTTACGTTTGCGGGAACCCCTACGTGGTGCTACCCCTGTGGCTCCAGCAGAGGTAGTGGCAGGTTGCTCTTGTTCGTGCCCTGATCGGGTAGATGCTTTGGGCCGACGCCCCCTGGGTTTCGGTGCCCGTGAGGGCACCTCCACAGACTGCTCCACCTGCACCTGTGCAGGGGCAGACTCGGCCACCTGGAGAGGAGGCACCATTGTGGGTACTGGTTGAGAGGGGGGCAACGTGTGAGACGTGGGGGCACTTTGAGTAGCGTCCCCACTTCCATGTCCCCGTTCACCATCTTCCCTCTCATGGCCTAGGCCCACATCACCCCTTCCACCCTGCTGGACGGCAGTTTGGATGACCTGTGTGAGACCTTGCAAGGCCACCTCTAATGTATCTGTCAGCCTGTTTATGGCGGCAGAATGTTGCTCACCCTGAATCCGAACAGCCGTTGTCAGGGCCTGGATGGACTCAATGTTGAGCTGTGCGTGATGCTCAAGGGAGGCTAGCCTTTCTTCCACCGCAGATGTTCCCGCACCTACCCGCGACATTATCTCGCGGATACCCTCCTGTACTTGTGCCACCATTGCCCTCATGCAGGAGTTGGACTCCTCCATCACCTGCGCGATTGTGGAGAGTGCGCGTGGCACTTCTTCCAGTAACTCGGCAATGTGCTGGTGCCCCTCGACGACTCTCCTTTTGACTGGTGGCCCCCTGGGTTCAGCATCTGGGTCCGGCTGAGCAGAGCCTGGAGAAGAGTGCTCCCACCGACGCGGACCCTCCGCGGCTGCCCCTGCCACCAGGGTCTGCTCATGCTCACATGTGCGCGGTGACTCACCATGTGCAATCCCAACTAATTGAGGAGGGGGACCCACCGAGGTGTGTGTATCTGCACTGGTGGATGCTTGGCTCATATGTAACGATGGACCCTCACCGGCATGTCCTCTGAGGAATCGCCCTCCACAGACACGGCGCTCGCAGACGGCCCTGCAAGAGAACAAAGGGCAATATCAGGTATGTGGACAAATGTTGAGGTGTGGCAGATGCCAAGTGATGCTAAGATCATTCGCGATCATGAGTGCTGAGTGTCAGCTTTCCGTTACCGGACGTTTCTGCAGCCCCAGCCTCGCCATCCACCACGGACAGGCAATGCAGCGTGTGGCTGATCTCCAAGGCGTCCAGCTCTGCATGCGTTAGAACCACCTCGTGTGGCGGGCCCCCTCCGGTGCATGCCCTTTCCCGGATGTTCTTGCATCTCTTCTCCTGTCAAGGCAAAACACAGATGCGTGATTGAGTGATGATTGCATTGTGAGACGCTTCAAGTATTGGTGTGGGTGGGTTGAGCGTGTGGGAGATGGATGGGAGGATGCGTGTGCCACATGGCCATCCCATTGTATGGGGATTGGGGTGTGTGGTAGTGGTCGAGTGGGGACAGGGACGGTGGGTACGTGCAGGCACGGTGAGGATGATAGTTGAGTGGCTGTGAGGATTGATGCGGGAGCGCTGTGGTGGCAGTGCAGAAGGGGTTGTGAGGTGTTTGAGGTGATGTGGAAGACGGAGTGTGGGAGAATGCATTAGTGTACTCACTTTTCCAGACCTAGTGAGATCATTGAATCTCTTGCGACACTGGATCCATGTTCTTGTGGTGTTACCCCTGCTGCTAACCTCCGCGGCCACCTCCGCCCATGCCTTCCTGGTGGCGAAGGCAGGGCACTTCCTTCCATCGCTGGGGAACAACGTCTCCCTCCTCCTCCTTTCCCCGTCCAGCAGCAGCTGGAGTGAGTCGTCAGAAAATCGTGAGGCAGCCTTACCCCTGGGGTGCTCCATGGTGTGCTACTTCTTGTTTGCAGCAGGAGGAGCATTGGTGGACTGCCCCTTTAAATAGAGCTCCACCATCACTCAGACGTCACTGCGCATGCGCAGGCCGCCGGTGCGCAGCTGAGCAGCGGAAAACCCGTAACCACAGGTAAATGACTTCAATTATCCTGTGGTCGCGTGGGGGACGCACTCATTTCACCGGGCACGTTACCCACGCGCCCGATAGCCCCCCCGCCGGGAACCCGCAGGCCTGCTAACATCAGGCCCATAGACTTTAATCTATTCAATAGACTGGCTATCTAATGATGTTAGCTTGTCAGCTATCTAAGGAGCCTAATCCTTAATTAATCTCACCAATTTATATCAATCTCAGACATTGATTTCAACTGTAAATTTACAATCAAGCAAGTCCTACATTACAACAGTGAATACATTACAAAAATACTTCATTGGATGTAAAGCACTTTGGGACATCCTGAGGTTGTGAAAGGTACTATATAAAAGTTTGTTCTTTCTCTCATTCTTTGAATTACTGTGATATAACTGAACTGCGTTTCTAATCATGTTATTTATTTTATCAATTAACACTGTCTATTAATAATTTTTATATGGAACGTTTAAGTTGTGCTAGCTATGATTCTAAGGTTAATAAATAATTGTTGTCTGACTTTGTTGTCTGATTTCTTCTTTGATAATTGGTAAGAAAGAGTTAATTCATTCACTCAGTAGTTTGTCTGGATCCTGATGGGAGGTTGGTAGTGTAAATGCTAGTATAATCTGAACTGGTTGATACAAGACTATTTGGTGAGGCAAATTTAGGCATCATTAACTCCCAAACATGGACTGGGTGGTAAATCCCAGATCGTTCCTTGACAAGGAGTTAAGGTGAAGGGATTAAGGATATGTCAGGTGCCTTTGATGAATGCTCTTTGGTATTGATTCTCATGTTCTTACACATACAGTGGTGTCAGCACACAACTGCCCAGGCCCTTCACGATTCTGGCTCCTTCAGGGAACAGTCCTGCACCTTAATCCAGGAAATTTATTCACTCAACCAATTCTCACTAAGATATGTTTTTGGGGTATTGAAAGCTCTGTTTCCTAATTGTAGTATGTGACTGTGTTCAACTTTGTCTTGATTTGCTCATAATTTCATTTTGCATTATTGTGTGCAGCATGTTACCACTGCGGTTTACCTTAGAGGTTATGAAGTTTGAAAAATGCCATAAACTCCCCTTTTTCTCATATTACTCCATCCCTGTCAGGTTCTCTACTGCTTCCCCAAGCAGTCTGTTTCACATATTCATCATCTGCTTGTGGCAGCACTCTCATCTCTGATGTAGGAAGGTCGTGGGTTGAAGTCCCCTTCTAGAAACCTGAGCACATAATCAAAGCTGGCACTGCAGAACTGAGAGAGCGCTGTACTGTCGGAGGGTCTGTTTTTTGGATGCGACGTTAAGCTTTTACGTCGGCCCTTTCAGGTGGATGTAAAAGATCCCATGGTACTATTCGAAGAAGAGTTGTCCTGGCCAACAGTTATCTCTCAGACAATATCACTAAAACAAGTTATCTGGTCATTTATCTGTGTACAAATTGGTTGTCGTGTTTCCCTGCGTTATAACAGTGACTGAACTTCAAAAGTACTTCTTTAGCTTTGAAGTGCTTTGGGACGTTCTGAGGTCATGAAAGGTGCTGTATAAATGCAAGTTCTTTCTTTTCTTTCCTCAATTGTTCACTGTTACGCAAAAAGCCTAAAATTACTTACCAAAACAATGAATTTGCATTTAATGACAAAATGTATGCAAAGTATTTAGAAAATCCACATATGCTAAAAAATCTTCAGTTTCATCAAGAACCCCAGCGTTAATCTAAAGAGTCAGTGAAAGGGTTAGGAACATCATATTATTGAGTAATATGATAGGTCTCCAGTTACATGGTTTCAAGGTGTCTCTGACAGATGAAATGGTCGCGGCGGGGGGTTAATTTTTTCCCCAGCAGTTATTTCAGTTCTATTGTTTGTTCTTTAATTTGCATTTTAATGCGTTTTCCTTTTCTTGTTTTGAGATGTAATAGGAGCTATACAATTGGAAGAGCATTATTTTTAAACAGGACAATTAGGTAAGGTAGCACCTTGTGACAGGAAGAACAAATGAGGCTGAGCTAATTTCTCTGTTGTGGTTGTACTATTGTGCTAGTTTTAGAGGTTCAGCCATTGGAAGTTCTGTGGATTTACACCTGTTTGGCCACCTCAAAATGAGCACAAAATAAGGTAAGGCTAAGGCAAAATTAGCTCATTAATATACTTCAAAATATTTGCAATAGTTTTAGGCAATACTGTTCTGATAAAAGGGTTAAACTAGGAATCTTTAATAAAGATATTTATTTTATAAAAGAAAAAAATTACATAATTCTTAATATGTCATTGACTTCTTTTTAAGTCAAGAGTTATTTAAAATTTATAATAAAGGTATGGAAATCTTGGTAGTTCACGGTGAGAAATAACTCAGCTTCATCTTTTCTTCCTGTCACATAGTGGTGCTTCACATAACTGTCCTATTAAAAACAGCTTGCACTTATATAACATCATATTCAAAAGTCTCCAAGCACTTTAATAAACTCTATTTTGGATTCAGTGACATTCTCAGGATGTGGGCGTCGTTGGCAAGGCTGGCATTTATTGCCCATCTCTGGTTGCCCTGAGGAGGTGGTGCTGAGCCTTCTTCTTGAACTGCTGAGTGATTGATACAACTGAGTGATTTACTTGCCCACTTCAGAGGGCAGTTAAGAGTTAACCATGTTGTTGTGGGACTGGAGTCACTACAGGCCAGTCTGGGAAAGGAGGTAGGTTTTTAACAACAATCCAACAGCTTCATGGTCATTTTTACTGATAACAGCTTTTTATTTCTAGATTTGTGTTACTTTTTTAAATTGAATTCAAAATCTCAAACTGTCAAGGTGGGATTTGAACTCACGTCCTTTGGATTATTAGTCCAGGCCTCCAGATTACTAATCTAGTAACATAAACACTGCACTGCCGTATACCCTTATTGTTGTCATGTAGGCAAACATTGCACTCATTCCATGGCAGCAACACCCCTCGAACAGCAATGAAATCTATTTTGTTTTTTTAATGTAGGGACAAATTTTGGCAAGAATATATTCTGCTCTTTTTCAAATAGTGCCACGAGATTCTTGACATCCACCACAAGAGGCAAATCGATATCAGCCTTGGCTCAGCAGTAGCAGTCTCACGTCTGACTCAGAAGGCTGTGGGTTCAAATCCTACTCCAGAGACTTCAGCACATAATTTAGGGTGATACTGTCAGAGGTACTGCCTTTCAGATGAGATATTAAACTAAGGTCCTATCTGCCTTTTCAGGTGAATGTAAAAGATCCCACAGCACTAATTGTAAGAGAGAGCAGGGGAGGTGTCCTGGCCAATATTTCTCCCCCAACCAACACGTGAAACAGATTAATTTTATTTCATTGTTGTTGGTGGGTGCTTACTGTGTGCAAATTTGGCTGACATGTTACATCGAGTTACATTGAGACTACAGCACAGAAATAGGCCATTTGGCCCATATGGTCTATGCTGGCGTTTATGTTCCACATGAGCCTCCTCCCTCTCTACTTCATCTAACCCTATCGGGATACCCTTCCATTGCTTTCTCCCTCATGTGCTTATCTAGCTTCCTCTTAAATGTATCTATGCTATTAGCCTAAACTATTCCTTGCGGTAGTGTGTTCCACATTCTAACCACTCTTTGGGTAAAGAAGTTTCTCCTGAATTCCCTATTGGATTTATTAGCGACTATTTTATATTTATGACCTCTAGTTTTGGACAACCCCACAAGTGGAAATATTTTCTCCACATCTACTCTTACAAACCCTATCATTATCTTAAAGACCTCTATCAGATCACCCTTCAGCCTTCTCTTTTCTAGAGAAAAGAGTCCCAGCCTGTTCAGCCTTTCTAATGTTTCCTACATTATAACAGTGACCACACTTCAAAAGTACTTCATTGGCTGTAAAACACTTTGGGACATCGTGAAAGGCGCTATATAAATGCAAGTCTTTCTTTTAGGACCTCAGTTGTACATCTCACCTAGATGAGGACAACTGAATGACAATTCTCATCTGATTCTTGCATCCTGTTATCAGAGGTTAGTGGTTTATTTTTATTTGTTCGTGGGATGTGGGCATCACTGGCAAGGCCAGCATTTTTTCCCCATCCCTAATTGCCCTTGAGAAGTTAACAGAACAGATAAGAATTGGAGAGGAAGATCTCAACTGCAGTAACAGAAGTAAATAATATGAAATGCAGAACAGAAGGCAAGAAAGCATATGGTGAAACCTGGTGAATGTGCGTGGAAACATATAAAAGAAACTGGAACGGAACATTGATATAACACGCCACATGCCCAGCCGTGTGGGAATAGGTGTTACAGACACAAGGGGCTCGATTTTAAAACTGAGCCAGGAAGGGGCTGAGCGGGTCAAATTGAGGATGATGGGTTTCCTGGATTTTCTTATGATTTTGGCGTAAGGACGTTTTTTTTTAGTCGGTTTCCCGTCCGACTGACACCAGCCTGATTGACAGGCTAGTCTCAGTCGGACTGGAGAGCAGCCGGGGGGAGGACATGTTCAGGTAAGTCTTCAGGTAAGTCTTTGTTTGTATGGATGGGGAGGGTGGCATGGGGGCATCGGTGGGCACATAGGGCATGGTGGGCATGGGGCACGAGTGGGCATGGGGCAGGGGTGGGCACAGGGCATGGGTGAACATGGGGTCGTGAGTCATGGGGGAGGGATCGGGGGTCAGTCATCGGGGGTGGGGTGTCGGAATCGGGGATCATCGCATGGGTCTGTGATCGTTGGGGGGAGAATTGGGGGTCGGGGATAGGAGGATCGGGGTCGGGGGTCAGAGGGCCAGAGTGGGGAGGGAGGATCAGGGTCGGGGATCGGAGGGGGTCCGCGATCGGGTGGGCGGGTGTCCACGATCGGGGTTTGGGTGTATGCAATCATTGGGGGGTCAGTGCAAGTAGGCTTGTTGGGCCTGGGGGAAGCACTCCTGCTCCTCCGGGCCTACAAGCTGAACATTTCCAGGCATCTACCTGTAAGTCTCGGGCCTTCTCGCCTCCTTTCACGAGGCTTAAAACAGAAGGTCCAGGAATCCCGGTCCCCCTGGGTTGAAATCGGGAAGTCCAGAAAAATGGAGGCTCAAAGCCTCCTTGAAAGGTTTTAAGGCCCAACCCGCCTCCCTGGAGTGGGTTGGTCACCCACCCCTCTTCCCACCCCAGTGAAAACCGGAAATGGGCGGGTTGGGGGTGGGTCTGAAATGATGGTAATTTTCAATGCCCCCCAGCCCCAACTCGCCCGTTTTTCAATGTTAAAATTGAGCAATAGCACAACCTTGGGGTTTAATGACATTATAAACTATTGGAATTAGATTTGCATGTCACTAAACTAATAATTCTCGATTGATCTGTCTTTTAATGTCTACAACAGTACTATTTCACAGTGATATGCTGCAGATTAAGCTTTAGTAATCGTACAGTGTTTACTTCACAAATATAATCCCTCAGTTAAGACATCGCTGTGGAATAACTTACCAGAGAACCCTGGCATTAGATGTTGACCATAAAATCTGCCTATAGAAAAATGGCCTCAAAATATGATTCAAAGTAACATGATTATTCGCACTCTCTCGCTCTCTCTCTCTCCCTTATATATAATAAAATAATGGATTGAGGCATTGACAATGAAAACACTTTTATTTTAGCCTTCACTCTCGCTTTATAATGTCATCTGAACCCCTGGATGCCACTATTTCTTGAGTTGGCTCCTGCCCATACATTATTTTCGATATAATTTGCTCTCGCCATGCTATTTTCCATTAATTAACTGCAATTTCTTAATAAACCTGCAGCAATTACACCACAACCATTAATCCCACCGTTTGAAAGTCACATTACTGTCCACTTGTGTTGTGATCAGAATGAAATTCACTTCCAAGTGAGCTGTTTTTCTTGCCCTCATCTTTCTTGGCTTCCCAATGCTCTGAACCACCCACTGCTATTCTGGAAGGTTGACATCAAATTCATCATCCAAACCCATTTTTGTGATCTTGTGGTTCCCAGCTGAATGGTTAATGCAAAAGCCTGCTCCCAGGTCTCTGCTAATGCTACTCTAAAATTGACTACTAGGAGGAGCACATAAGCACATAAGTGCCTTGTTGTGGGGAGTGTTGGCTTCTGTTTGACATGTCGCCCTGATAACATGGCCGAGGTCTCCAGGCGCCTAGTGTGTAGAAGATGGCCAACACTTGTTCATGCTGTAGTGTTATTTTAGGACTGCAAAATGTGCCACTGCACTGCTCCTGCAGATTGTAATAAAATTACGGAGTAACTTAGGCTGCCACTTCAGTACTGTGCTGAGAGAGTGCTGCACTGTCGGAGGTGCCGTCTTTCAGAGGAGATGTTAAACCAAGACTCCACCTGCCCTCTCAGATGGATGTAAAAGATCCCATGGCACTATTTGAAGACATGCAGGGGAATTCTCTCTTGGTCAATATTTATCCCTCAACCAATATCACTAAAACAGATTGTCTGGTCATTATCACATTGTGGGACCTTGCTGTGCACAAATTGGCTGCCGCATTCCGTACATTACAACAGTGACTACACTTCAAAAGTACTTCATTGGTTGTGAAGCTCTTTGGGATGACCTGAAGTTGTGCAAGGCCCTAGATAAATACAAGTCTTTCTTCTTTCTAATTTATTAACTTCCAAGTTATGGTTCATTGTTGGACATCCGCTATCCACATTTCTGACCCATATTTCAGCACTCATACATCATTATAAGATGCATGATCATGTCTTAAAGAAACACAGATTTGATTGATGGAGCATAGGTTCTGCAAGTAATTCCTTATCTTACTTAAGCTGGGCCATCTGACAGAGGCTCCACTTGCAGTACAAATACATTCTCCTCATGGGTAAGGGGAGTAAATCAGGGCAAGTCTGTTGTAAACAAAAAGTTGGAACAGATTTACTTCAGCGCAGTTCAAGTGTGTTACTGGTAACAAGTCAAACAACTTTCCTTAACACATTTCTGCATTACAAGTTCCCACTGGTCTGCTACACTTCTGACCTCTGCTTGTTGCTATCCCAGGTCTGTCAATTGAGTCCTTGGTCAGACTGCAGTAGTGTCAAACACAAAACACAGAACGGATCAAAATACTCCATAGGGCTGATTTTCCAAGTTCTCTCACACAGTGAGGCACCTCACGCGTCGCGAGCTCGCATGGGCCGTGGGTGTGCAACTTCCTGATATGCGCTAGTGATGTGTTGTGTATGCAGATTCAGAAAATCCGACGACATCACTCAGCCGGTTCAAGACAGAGGACGAGAAATGGGTAATTTGCACATCAACTTAGGTAAGTAATGATCTTTGGCTTTAGAAGACCTGAAGCAGCAGAAGAACATAACACACACAACAAAGGGAGGGACAAAAAAAAATCCGAAAATAGCATAGTGAAGCAGTAATCTCATTACATAGCTCATTTCATCATAGTGATAAAATGAGCTATGAGTGTCAGCTGTGGCTCAGTTAGGAGCTCGCTCACCTCTGAGTCAGAAGGTTGTGGGTTCATGGTCCCACTCCAGAGAGTTGAGGATAAAATCTAAGCTGACACTCCAGTGAAATACCAAGGGAATGCTACACTGTCATAGGTGCTGACTTTCGAATGAGACATTAAACTGAGGCCCTGTCTGCCCTCTCAGGTGGACGGAGACAATCCTGAGGCACTATTTCGAAGAAGAGCGGGGAAGTTCTCCCCAGTGTCCTGGCCAATATTTATCCTTCAACCAACACCTAAAAGCAGATGATCTGGTCATTATCACATTGCTGTTTGTGGGACCTTGTTGTGTGCAAATTGGCTGCTGTGTTTCCTACATTACAACAGTGACTCCACTTCAAAAAGTACATAAGCAGCTGTAAACCGCTCAAGATTGGGAAAAGCCATGAAAGCAAAGAAGGATCAAACCCCACCTACCTACATTCCCTCTATATCCCTCAATCCTTTGTCTGTCTAGAAAGCATCGAATTTCCTCACGAGTCCATTTACACTGGCCACTTCAATAGACCTTCTAGTAATCTGTTTCACAACCCTTGAGTAAAGAAAGTTCTGTCTTGCTCCTAACTCACTTATTGCACCTTCATTCCGTTTGAACCCTTCACTATTGATTTATCCTTGAGCTATTCTTACAAACCTGTCAAATGTTGAGTGATAATTAGTAATGAGAAGTTGGTAAAGGGTTCAAACTGAAATAATTACATTTCAACTAAAGAAATACGAGAGCGCCGTTTTTCTAGTTCAAACATATTTGGCAATCTTTATGAGTAAATGCTCGTTTCAAAAAGGCCTGGGTGTTTTAATTTCATCCTTTCAGTGATTTATTTCCTGGATGCAGGGTTTCATTTATTTTGCGAATGCGATCTGACAGAACATTGTTGGGCCGTCCTTAGAAATTGGCTAAATATATCATAAATCGGAGTGGCTCGACTTTACAAAAACGGAAGTTTTATTTTGGAAACTTTTTGTTTTTCCGGATGGT
Source organism: Heptranchias perlo (assembly GCF_035084215.1). NCBI lineage: Eukaryota > Metazoa > Chordata > Chondrichthyes > Hexanchiformes > Hexanchidae > Heptranchias > Heptranchias perlo. Next base: position 13,919,657 of record NC_090338.1, on the reverse strand, counting down.
AGGCATTGTGTTTCCAGCGCGGCTGGGCAACATGGATTTATCATCGCGGGAGAACTGTCAGATGTTCTGTTGCAAACGTTTCATTTCATACATCAAGGAGCTACGTGAACGAGGAAGGGAGAAGAATTGGATCAATTAAAAGTAGGTCGAAACAATTTGACAGTAATTGTTTTTTTTAACATAACCAGGAAGATGCCAAGTTTAAGCGTGGTATAAACCTGGAAAATTAAAGTGGGCAACAGTGGCACGTCGACAACTTTTAAATGGCCGAAACAAATTTCTTCATCCGCCATTTTAACGGAAGTGTTGACCCATTTAAAATTAAACTTCCGACCAAATGGAATGCAAGGGAATTTGAAAAAACACGTTGTTGGGATAGGCTTTCTATTTCCCTCCCACCCCCATTCCCCTTCCTCACACAATTTTTCAGCAGTTCCGTGTCAGCTGGCAATGGAAAGCAACTTGAGATGAACCAGGCTGCATCCCTGCAACCTTGGCCCTGGGTCAGGGGGGCATCTCTGCAGTAGGCGGAAGTGCCTGCCTTTTGCCGGCCCAGCGGAAAGTCCAGGTCATTACATGCTGACACGATGATGTTATTTAATTTCTAGGCTATGTGTTGTTAAATTTTAGTTTGTAACTCAGTAGTGCAGTTGACCTTATTAATGGTAAATTTGTGGCTGTTTAATCAAGTGAAAATACATTGAACTTCACCTCATACAAGCCTAAGGTGAACGCCTTCTCTGCTTTGTTGAAATCCAGTTCGAAAAGGAATGCAATGGGATATGAGTGGAATTGCGCTATTTATGGTAAAGCAGTTTGTTTGATTATTTATATTTATTGGCCTGACTTCCATATCAAAGCCCCTTTCCCCTGTCCGCCCTCCCCATCCCCCCAAGCCTTTATTCAAATTTACATTGTCAGATAGACAAATCCATCTGCAGGTTGCGACTGAGTTCATTTTTCCCTTCTCGCCTACCATGTGTCCTTGAAGGTCATGGCTCATGTTGGAGTACAGTTGGCCGTTTCTCATGTGTGAGTTCGACAGTGAGCATCAACCCAACTGAGCCTGGTCCTGTTCTCACAAACGCCTACACAGGACAATTTCTAACTAAGGTCACGCAGTGTTGCTAACACCGGTTGATTTTGTGCTATTCATTTATACAATCCATCGGGATAGAAGGGAGAGATGAATGTTTTCCTCTCTTTCTTTTTATCTCTGTGAACTGTACCTGTGTGAACCGTCCAAAGTCAATAAATCTCTAACGGAATCATGAGTACTGGTGATGTTGGTCACTGGTCAGTGATTGTGATTGAGGAACCCTAATTGATTTATTTTCCCTCCCTAGGACAAGATTGGACATGACTGTGATGCTCGCCAAAGTCAAATAGCCTGCTGGCACAAATTTGCGAAGGCTTAAACATGTCTTGTTTGATGTATCAGCGGGCTGCCAGTGCCAATGGAACTACATCGCAGCATGAGACGGCACTGTCAGGAGAGGAGGGGAGAAGACAGAGAGAGAGGAGAAATAAAGTGGCTTAATCCACCCATTAAGTTGCTCTCAAAATGTTATCCAAAAAGAAATCCACGCAAAAAAGATTGAAATCATGAATATGTTATTCTATCAGTCCCAGATCCAACAGTTAAAACTATTTCAGTCGCTTCCATGCCGAGGAACTGCTGCTGTGTAATTTCTGATTAATGACATGAGTCAGCATGTCGACAAGCCCAGCACAGTGCTGACCATACTGTGTGTCCTGCATGGCACATGTGCTCCTTGTTAGTCTTCTCATTAAACACTAGCAGGTCCTCTAATTAAATGATTCAGAAATAACAGAGCCCCACAGGGCAACACCTGCAGAAAGAACTCCTTTTCCCTTTCCATCAGACAGTAATTAGCTCTACAGGGCATCTCTTGCCTTACTTGGCCCTGATGATGCTTAATTTCCTGTGGAGATTGGGATAGGGATCTAGGCTTGATAGAGGAAAAAGAAATTAATGTGCGCAAAAATTTAGTTACGCAAGATAAAGTATAAACCCCCTTTAATTCATCCAGCCCATTAAACACACAACCTCAAAATATCTTGCAGCCAAAAGCAGCACCCTGGTAACAGTTAAAGATCGATAACCCTACACTTCATATAACTAGTAAAACTAATAGTGTGACTGGTGCTTTAATTCTTGAATAAGTGAGGCTGCGTCTTTAAGAATAAATTACTTCATAGAATAGTCCAGCATTTGAGATGAAATCTGACCCTATGTGTAAAATGAGTTGGCGGAAGAATGGAGTGGTACATTCATTAAATACTTTGACTGAATATAGGTGCTATTTTGATGATCTGCCACTATTCTCCCAGTTAGCAACTAAAAGATTTCAATTAACTATGTGGCCTATGGCCTGCGGAATTCTTTCTGCATCATGCACGATGTAGTCACTCTCTACTTTTCGAAACTTTGACACCATCACGTTCTATTCAATGCAAAGCTTTTGTTTCAGAACCAAGGTCTGATGGAAGGCTTCTTTTTGCTGTCAAATTTAAAACATACAGATCAATGATTAACTGCTGAGCTGGGCCGATTTGTTTTCAGTAAGCGGGATTGAGCAAAAAAAAAATCTTCCAAAATTGATCATAAACTCAGTCTCGTGAGTTGAGATCAGACTACACATTCGGTTGTACTGGTTTCTATTTTTACTTTAACAGCTAGGAATCACTGCTTACAAAGACAATGAAGTACAGTCTAGCAGGGACAGTAGTCATTGGTGGTAATGATGTTGTTCTTCATAGATTTTTGCTTCAATAATTGCTTGAAGAAAAAGAAAAAGAGTGGGCAATGGATCATACCGTAGTTAGATCTTTGCAGATAACTTGCTTAAATATTACGCCTGGCTAACATTCTTCAATATCAATGTATTACATCTAGTTTGGTACAGTTGTGCTAATTTTCACCTTCACTGCTTGGAAATAAAAAAAATACAGAGGTTCTATAACAAGAGGGAGATCTGCTCCAACAGTAGACTGCCCGGGCAGTGAAGGTGAAAATTAGCCCCAATATTTCCAGCTAAGAATAGTTGACTTTTAACCTTGCTCTCATTCTAGTTATCGTTAAATAAACCATTTACCCCCATCATATCCAATTTCCTTACCTCATCTCCAGAGGTACTGATTCGTATTCGGGCAACTTGCTGCTGGTGCTAGCAGCTCTCAGACTTCATGTGTAAGCTCAGTCAGTGAGTGCTGACAAATTATTACTTATGGAAGTACTACATAGAATTACATAAACAGGCTGGATTTTGCTCTGAAAATAATTGCGAGGCTAACAGGGCTCACTGTTATTTCTGCGCATCTGGTGCAGCGACTTCCAGCGACCGCATGTGCACAGTCAAACGTGGAAATCCGGAAGTTGTTCTACCAGATATCCTGGTCCTCCGTAAACTCAGCGAAAACGATATCTCGCCGGCTGACTCCCATTAAAATGAATGGAACAGCACACTTTTAATGGATAAGTCTTAATGACTGCAAAACAACCTATCGGGCACTGAAAATTAACTTTACTAAGTATGGAGTCTCATTCCTTCAGATTTTAATTGTTGTTGGGCATTTTTTTTTAATAATTTTTTTTTTACTTTTTCTTTCTATCTCTTTTATCTCTGTCTCTTAATTTAATATTTCCTACTCTTTCTTTATTTCAATTTTTGTGCCTGATATGACATTAAATTCACTATTCTAACTTACACTTTCTGGTTCAGACTCTGTGGCTTAATAATGTGATTGGTTAAGGGGATACACAGTTGCTTGCCTCGTTCACACAGGTCCCAGATGCTCAGTAGAAGGCGCCACTTTGGATTCAGTGCCCCAGGAGAAGAACATGCCGTAAGAAAAACAAGTAAAGTTTATGGTAAGTGCAAGTCTAAAGAGCGCCATTCAGAGCAAAATCCAGACCACAGAGTCTACAGCACAGAAACAGGCCATTCGGCCCAACTGGTCTATGCCAGTATTTATGCTCCATACGAGCCTCCTCCCACCCCTACTTCATCTAATCCTATCAGCAGATCCTTCTATTCCTTTCTCCATCATGCACTTATCTAGCTTCTCCTTAAATACATCTATGCTATTTTTCTCAACTACTCCTTGTGGTAGAGCATTCCAAATTCTAACCATTCTGGTTTTTTTTACTGTGCATTATCTAAATCCTTGTTGCTCTCTGCAGATCCTAAAAATAGACCCATTTGTAATTTCTAATCAGGTTCCTGTTTGTTAATATTTATCTTGTTAACAAAAGGTAAAAGCAACAGCAAAAGTAAGACTTTATATCTTGGACTTTTAGATCATATGAAGAAGCAGATTTCTATATACATGGTGCTTTAATTGAGATAATTGTAGTTTTTCTTCCAACCACTGGGACATAATCAAAGCGTAAATTAGTAGATCTTCAGTGTAATGAGTCTGTTTCCTTAATGCCCCCTCTAATGCCTTCATATGAGGGTATTTTGTACATGGGCCCAGCCCCTCTCCATTGATACTGAAAGCACAAGGCTGCCAGGATCTGGTCCTTCTGGGATGGCAGCTGCCCTGAGACGAGAGTCACCTCAAATCTCCAAGGTTCCAGGTGAACCAAGTCAGCCATCCACCACTCAGGGACTTCCTGGTCCGGCAACACCTCGATTTTAAAATTCTCGCCCTTGTTTTCAAATCCCTCCATGGCCTCGCCCCTCCGTATCTCTGTAACCTCCTCCAGCCCTACAGCCCTCCGAGATCTCTGTGCTCCTCCAATTCTGGCCTCTTACGCATTCCCTGATTTCTATTGCCCCACCATTGGCGGCCGTACCTTCAGCCTCCTAAGCCCTAAGCTCCGAAATTCCCTTCCTAAATCTCTCCGCCTCTCTACATATCTCTCCTCCTTTAAGGCACTTGTTAAAATCTACCTCTTTGACCAAGCTTTTGCTCACCTGTCCTAATATCTCCTTATGTGGGTTGATAATCGCTCCTGTGAAGCATCTTGCTATGTTTTACTACATTAAAGGTGTTATATAAATGCAAGTTGTTGTTGTTGTTGGAGAACTTTGTAGCAGTAGATTCGGAACTAGAGGAAGTAAGATAGCCACACCCCTGACCCATTTAAATGTAGTAGAACAGGCTGGTGGTGGATCTGAAAGGAAACTGGTGGGTTTATTTGGGAGGAGAATTCAGATGCTGTATTTCTGAGGCATCAGCCTTTACAAACACATTTTGCTATCCCAAATCCCAAAACAAGAGACAATTCAGAGGAGAATTCAGGCCTATATCTCAAACTACAACTGTGAATGCAATTTATTGAGAAGTAAAATCAAAGCAAAGCAACAGCAAACAAAGCAGATCGAGCACAATAAAGGAATACATGGTTTCTCCTCGACACTTGAAAGCTATTTTGGAATAAAAGGCCTGAAGCCTTATTAATTCTCGTGACTTGGATCATAGGTCTATGAGGAAATTCTTTACATAGGACTCAACCCCATGGAGTGCTCTCTCAGTTCCCAGCTCATATAGCGTCATAGTGAAATAGAAATATATTTTGGATTGGCCAGGCATATGAGATTGACTGTGGATGCCCACGGAGCACTGTACTAGCCATGACATATTAGCCCCTGACAAAGTACACTACGCTGGAGAATCATTGCTGCAGGTCTACTCTCTCTTTTTTTTGAAGTCCACACTGAGATGAAGGCAGATTGAAAAGCCATTCTTCACAATTAAAAAAAAACATTAATCACTAATAGGTTGAAAAAATACAGCAATTGCTCCACAGATACTACTCAAGCAACCTACACTCCTTTAGGATAGAGCTAAACTGTGATAATCTTGCTCATAGGTGCTCTGATGAGACAATTACAAAGGCCATGGACAGATGCATAAGTGCTTGATTGGCAGGTGATCAATCCTAATTCTTTCACCTGTGTGGTCTGTAGACCTTTACGACATGGTACGTGGTGAGTGTAGCATACTTGGGATGAACAGGTGACTTTGGACTTATGGGTCCCAAACTGCTTCACCATTGGGGGTTCTCCTCAACTAATTGATAGAGATTGATTGCTATGATTAGTGAACAACTCCATTATCATTGTATCATGCGACTACCGGGATAGTAGAAGACAAACTAGATAGACTGTGGTCTTTTTTCGTCGAGCAATTCCTACATTCTCATGCATTTTCAACAATAGGGAAAGATAACTTGCTTTCCCAGAGCTTGGCTATGGCCATTTATATTTTTTCTCAAATTAGAGAAGAAAAGAAAAATAAAGACACTGGAGTAGAGTTTCTGCTTTGGGCACAATCAGCAATTAGGTGAAAATTGTGCCCGAAAATTGCACTGGCTGGGTTTCATTCCGAGTTTCTGCTAAAATGTATTAACATAATCACAAACGTGAAATCTTCCATGAATCAGCACAATCTGGCAGCTTAACAGAGCTTAATCGTTTATTCTTTTCTCTGCAATAAAAAATATTTATTGACGTATTTAAGATGTATTCAAGAGTGGTAACCTGGTGCAGTTTTATTAATACAGCTGAAGATGGGTTTATCACAAACAATAAGCATTTTTAATAAGAGTGTCTCATCCTCTACCTATGAGTAACCTGATTTTAAGTATTTGAAAATGACTTTAAAAAAACTATACTGAAGCATTTACTACTTTTAATGGTGTACACTAGGTGATTTCTTAGTAAATTAAATATTCTTTAATATTTAAAAATGTTTAAAATGTGCTACTGGTGACTGTGCACCTAAGAAAACGAGCTTAATTTGAAGACCCTCCTCGAATGGCCGCAAACGGGCGCAATCGGCAGAAACTCGCCGTCCTCGTTATTTCGTTCAGGGGGCGTGGCCAGTTTTGGGGGCGGGGCCTGCTTCAGCGGGACGATTTTTGAACCAGCGCAAAAGATCGCGGAAACTCAAATTACGCCTGAATGTAATTTATGCCCAGTGGTGGCAGGGTATAAATTCACGTAAAGAAATGTTAAACCATAAGGATTAAATCCATGATCTGACAATTATGCTGTGCAGCCAACCCCTTGGAGAATGAACCCAAATAGACTCTCTTGTGAAACGAAACTGGACATATCTTTGATTCGTCATAATGTTATTAAGCAATATAGAGTCATAGTATTCTCTGTTCACTGTTAGATAAAAAAGTTAATATGAGTATCAAGTGAAGAACCCATTTTTACCCACAGTAGTTTCTTTTATTCCCATTAAGCAATGGTGTAAAATGAGTGCCACTGTCACAGAGCAAGTGAAAGTAATATTAGAAACAGAGTAATAGTTCTTTTGTTGAGAAGGTAACAGGCTAAGATTCATTTATGATGTGGAGATGCCGGTGATGGACTGGGGTGGACAAATGTAAGGAATCTTACAACACCAGGTTATAGTCCAACAAATTTATTTTAAAATCACAAGCTTTCGGAGATTATCTCCTTCGTCAGATGATTGAATGAAAAGGTTCTCAAATCGCATATCTTATACGATGTTGGGACAGCATCACACCAATCAAAAGGTGTCGTTGTTATTCAAACAGGCCAGTCACGGAGAACAGCACGTCCCAGTACACTCGATATACATTGTGTCTTTTACACAGGCAGGCAGAAAGAAACTTAAAATGGCAGAGAGAGAGAGAGAGAGAATTTTAAAAAACATATAAATTTTTTCCCCCTTTTTGCTGGTGGGGTTACGTGTAGCGTGACATGAACCCAAGATCCCGGTTGAGGCCGTCCTCATGGGTGCGGAACTTGGCTATCAACTTCTGCTCGACGATTTTGCGTTGTCGTGTGTCTCGAAGGCCGCCTTGGAGTACGCTTACCCGAAGATCGGTGGCTGAATGTCCTTGACTGCTGAAGTGTTCCCCGACTGGGAGGGAACCCTCCTGTTTGGCGATTGTTGCGCGGTGTCCGTTCATCCGTTGTCGCAGCGTCTGCATGGTCTCGCCAATGTACCATGCTCCGGGGCATCCTTTCCTGCAACGTATGAGGTAAACAACGTTGGCCGAGTCACAGGAGTATGAACCATGTACCTGGTGGGTGGTGTCCTCTCGTGTGATGGTGGTATCCGTGTCGATGATCTGGCATGTCTTGCAGAGGTTACCGTGGCAGGGTTGTGTGGTGTCGTGGACGCTGTTCTCATGAAAACTGGGTAACTTGCTGCGAACGATGGTCTGTTTGAGGTTGGGTGGCTGTTTAAAGGCGAGCAGTGGAGGCGTGGGGATGGCCTTAGCGAGGTGTTCGTCGTCATCGATGACATGTTGAAGGCTGCGGAGAACATGGCGTAGTTTCTCCGCTCCGGGGAAGTACTGGACGACGAAGGGTACTCTGTTGGTTGCGTCCCGTGTTTGTCTTCTGAGGAGGTCTATGCGATTCTTCGCTGTGGCCCGTCGGAACTGTCGATCGACAAGTCGAGCGTCATATCCCGTTCTTACGAGGGCGTCTTTCAGCGTCTGTAGGTGTCCATCGCGTTCCTCCTCGTCTGAGCAGATCCTGTGTATTCGTAGGGCCTGTCCATAGGGGATGGCCTCTTTGACGTGGTTGGGGTGGAAGCTGGAAAAGTGGAGCATCGTGAGGTTGTCCGTGGGCTTGCGGTAGAGTGAGGTGCTGAGGTGCCCGTCTTTGATGGAGATTTGTGTGTCCAAGAAAGAAACCGATTCTGAGGAGTAGTCCATGGTGAGTTTGATGGTGGGATGGAACTTGTTGATGTTATCGTGTAGTCTCTTCAGTGATTCTTCGCCGTGGGTCCATAGGAAGAAAATGTCGTCGATGTATCTGGTGTATAGTGTTGGTTGGAGGTCCTGTGCAGTGAAGAAGTCGTGCTCGAACTTGTGCATGAAAATGTTGGCGTATTGGGGTGCGAATTTGGTCCCCATGGCTGTTCCGTGTGTTTGGGTAAAGAACTGGTTATTGAAGGTGAAGACATTGTGATCCAGGATGAAGCGGATGAGTTGTAGGATGGCGTCTGGAGATTGGCTGTTGTTGGTGTTGAGTACTGAGGCTGTCGCAGCGATGCCGTCATCGTGGGGGATACTGGTGTAGAGTGCCGAGACGTCCATCGTGGTGAGAAGTGTTCCTGGTTCAACTGGTCCGTGGGTGCTGAGTTTTTGTAGGAAGTCTGTAGTGTCGCGACAGAAGCTGGGGGTTCCCTGTACAATGGGTTTCAGGATGCCCTCGATATATCCAGAGAGGTTCTCACACAGGGTTCCATTGCCTGATACGATAGGACGTCCGGGTGTGTTGGCTTTGTGTATCTTTGGGAGGCAGTAGAAGTCTCCCACGCGGGGAGTACGTGGGATGAGAGTGCGTAGGATGCTTTGAAGGTCTGGATCGAAGGTCTTGATCAGTTTGTTGAGCTGGTGGGTGTGTTCTTTGGTCGGATCTGCGGGTAACCGTCTGTAGTGTTCCTGGTTGTCCAGTTGTCGGTATGCTTCTTTGCAATAGTCCGTTCTGTTCTGTATGACAATGGCTCCTCCTTTGTCCGCTGGTTTGATGACGATGTTTCGGTTGGTCTTGAGAGCGTTGATGGCGTTGCGTTGTGCTCGGGTGACATTCTGGACTGTCTTCTGAGTGCGCCTGATGAATCTGGCATTGACGCATTTCCTGACAGCTTGGGCATACATGTCAAGCTGAGGGTAGCGACCCTCCGGAGGAGTCCAGTTTGACTCTTTCCTCTTCGGTTGCTGTACCGCGGATCCCTCTGTCTGCTGTTCTGGATCATTGATTGTCTCATTGGGTTCGCTGCTGAAATCTTGGGGTTTGTGGTAAAATTCCCGGAGCCTCATTCTCCTGATGAATTCCTCTGTGTCCGCCGCGAGACCGATGCGGTCCATTTTGGTGGTGGGGCAGAAATTGAGCCCTCGGCTGAGAACCTCGATTTCGTCTGGTTGAAGGGTGTGGTCGGATAAATTGACAATAGACTTCCCTGTGGTTGCAACCGTGGTACCAGGGGAAGCTTGGTCGTTGCTGGTGGTGATGCCGAGTTTCTCAAGCTTCCTGCTCTTGGTTTTCATGTAGGCAGCATAGTTCCGTTGCCTCATCTGTTTGGCGGTATAACGTAGCTGGTCTGCTGTGTCCTGAGTACAGGTTGAGAGTATGGACTCTATCTTGGTTTCGAGGTTGTGGCGTCTGCTGTAGAGTTGGTGTATGAGATGGTTGCGGAGTGTGCGAGAGGTACGGCGGCAGAGTCTCTCAGCGTAATCCGAGTTGTATGTGGACTTGAGTGGGTTCGTGATCTGGAGTCCTTTCGGGATCTTGTCTGCTTTCTTGCAGCTCTGTAAAAACTTGATGTCTGTGTCGATATGCGCAATCTTCATGGATATCCTTTCCAATCATCTGACGAAGGAGATAATCTCCGAAAGCTTGTGATTTTAAAATAAATTTGTTGGACTATAACCTGGTGTTGTAAGATTCCTTACAAAGATTCATTTAGGTTGCTTTAAAAACCTCTAGATTGTCGGAAAGAAGGAAGATTGATACGTTCCACAGTTCTGAAGCCCCAGGAAAGAATGAGTCAGTGTGGTTGATAAGGTGATGAGCTTTGATTTCAACATAGTGAGGATGCAAAGAATAGAAAATAAGTACAGTACATTTGAAGCTCGGGAGTACAAATCTAGCCAGCTGAATGAATCTAGACCACATCTCCTTTAATTCCTTTAAGATTAATTGTGCTTAGTGTTTTTTTATATATATAAATCCCATTATACCTCTGATGCTTTGACCACAGAGAAGGTTCAGGAATTGCTTGATGGAAAGGATCACCCTTCTCTATCTGCTCCTGTCACCACTTTGAAAGTAGAGAAGACCATAAAAGAGATGCAAAGTGGAAAGATCCCTGAGGAGGTTGGCCTTTATTGGAAGTTTTGATGGAGCACTCTGATTAAAACATCGTTTGATCTTGCAAATGACAAGTCCTGTTCTCTGCTCGTCCAGCAGCATGTCTTTAATTTATTGAAACCAAAGAAGTTATTTTAACTCCTGCCTTTTGTGGCCCTGACTACTGAATACTAATTTAAATTTTTTAGCTAAGGTTTTGGTTGGCAGATTACAGTCAAATATTTTGCTGCGAAAGATGATTTTATTCATCAGCAACATTTGGCTGATGAACATTTAAGATGAAATAGGCTGATGTGATTGTGTCTTTTTTCATTGGATACCAAAATGGTTTCTGGACAGATGGTCTGGGATTGTGTCTTTGTAGTACTTTGAATGAGGAGAGGTGTTCGCCACAAGATCACAAAATAAATGCAGCTGCGGAAGGCAATGTAATCCATGTTACCGCAGAAAGATCCTACAGACCCCCATCGGAGTATCCAACTGTTTCTTAATTGATTTTCACTTCCACTTCTCTCCCCAGAAGTCCATCTCAAGTATTGATCTTTCTTTTGTGTGAAGAACAACTTCCTGGCATCAGTTCAAAACTTGCTTTTTGCTAGTTTGAACTTGGGGCTCCCCCTTGTCTGACTCTCACTGTTTAGTTTGAATTAGTGTTCTGGGTCTTTCTTTTCTACACCACTTACTATCTGATATGCCTCTATTAGATCCACCCTTCAGTTGTCCCCTTTTGTGGCAGAAAAGATCACAGTTCTCCAGTCATTCCTCATAACTCACTCTTTTGAGGTTAGAGATCAAAATCATGACTCTTCTCCAAACTATTGCCATGGCTCAAATGTTTCCCTTGTGTCTCGCTGACCAGAACTGGACACAGATCTCAAAGTGTAGTCTGACCAGGACACTATCAAATCTGTGCATGACATGCGTTTACTTTTCTAGTTGTACAGTTCAGCATTTCACTTGCTTTGTTGATTGCTCTTCCAATGTGATTGGACATCCTGAGCACTGAGTCTACTAAAACCCCTAGATCTTTTTCAACTTCATTCTTATCTATTTTGGCACCATTTATGGAGTCCACGGGGGTAATTTTAACCCCCCCCTCCTATGATGGGCAGAAGAGGGTCAGAGGGGTGGGGGTTAAATCGGTAAATATGTGAAACACGACACCAACCCACCGTGAATGTGCTTACTTCCGATTTAACCACGGTGGGGGTTTGGGGGCATTCGAGTAACCTGCTCTGGAGAGGCGGGTCCGTGATTATAATATTTAAATGAGGCTCCGTTCCTCAGATTTTAGGAGCTATTTGAATTTAACGTCAGCGGGCCGGGATTCCCAGGACTCGGGAAACCTGGCAAGTAAAGCAAGGCGGGGGATGCCGGTTCCAGCTGGTACGTGCTTTTCCAACACTGCTTGTGGGCCAGGAGGAGCAGGAGTGCATCCCCCTGCCCTCCCAAGCAAACCTTCTGCCGGCACCTGCCGCGATCTGCTAACCCCCTCCCTTCCGCGATCTGCCTAGCCCCACCGCCGATCCTTCTGTCCGTGCTGTGCTCCGAGCCCCCTCCCACCATACCCCAATCTTTTCTGATTGCCGGGGACCGACCCCAAGGGTCTTCCATAAATATTGGGGCCAAAATAGTTTTCCCTGGTTTGTAGTACTTTATACTTGTCTACATTAAATTGCATCTGTCATTATGTAATCTATTTATATATTTTGTCTAACACTTGTTGTAGTTGCCGAGCTGCCTCCTCAGACTTAACTGACCTTCCTAGTTTGACATCATCTGTGAACCTGACTATTTTGCGTTAATCTTCTGAAGCCAAGCTGTTAATACAAATTAGAAACAGTAGGGGTGGGGAAGGCAAGACCAATTGCTGGAGCACTTCACACAACACTTCCCCTCCATCCCAACATCGGTCTCCAACAAATACTTCCTAGCTTTAAACCAATGTCCTATCCATTCCCAAATCCCTACCATTTTCAGCTTAAATAATAAACTTTTGTGTTGAACCCTATTAAATGCTTTTTGCAAGATTGTGCCTGACCGGACTCATTGCCTTTCAGTGTTAGAGATAAAGCTGGTTACTACACAGAGATGCACAAAAAAACTTTTCCCCTGAAGAAGGCTATTTTAGATCTAGTATTGTGTAATGAGACAGGATTAATTGGTAATCGTATAATAAAGGATCCTCTGGGGAAGAGTGATCATAATAGGATCACTTATATTATGAGTGATATTGAGTTTGAGAGTGATGTAGTTAAGTCCAAAATTAGGGTCTTAAACTTAAACAAAGCCAATTATGTAGGTATGAGGGGCAAGTTGGCTAAGGTAGATTGGGAAATTAGATTTAAAAATATGACGGTAGATAAGCAATGGCAAACATTTAAACAAATAATTCAAAATTCACAATGAATATATATACCCTTGAGGAATAAAAACTCCACAGGAAAAGTGATCATTCTGTGGCTAACTAGAGAAGTTAAGAATAGTATTAGGTTAAAAGAAGAGGCTTACAATGTTGCCAAAAAGAGAAGGATTGGGAGGGTTTTAGAAATCAGCAAAGGATAGCCAAGAAATTGATAAAGAGGGAGAAAATTGAATATGAGAGTAAACTCGCAAGAAATATAAAAACAGATTCTACAAGTATATAAAAAGGGAGAGATTAGCGAAAGTAAATGTGGGTCCCTTAGAGGCAGAGACAAGAGAAATTATAATGAGGAATAAGGAAATGGCAAAGAGGTTAAATAAATATATATATCTTCACAGTAGAAGACACCAGAAACATACCAGAAATAGTGGGGAACCAAGGGTCTAATGAGAGGGAGGAACTTAAAGTAATTAAGATTAGAAAAGAAAAAGCTTTAGAAAAATTAATGGAACTAAAAGCCAACAAATCCTTTGGACCTGATGGCCTTCATACCAGGGTTTCAAAAGAGGTGGCTGCAGAGATAGTGGATGCATTGGTTTTGATCTTCCAGAATGCCCTAGATTTTAGATTGGTCCCGGGGGATTGGAAGGTAGCAAATGTAATCCTGCTATTCAAGAAAGGAGGGAGAGAGAAAACAGGGAACTATAGGCCAGTTAGCCTGGCATCAGCCGTAGGGAAAATGCTGGAATCTATTATTAAGGACGTGGCAACAGTGCACTTAGAAAATCACAATGGGCCATAAATTACTCACTGTTCATCAATGGCGTCCTCTCTCTCCGCCGACGAATCCAGGAAGCAAGTTCACGAATGCGCACATGCGCACTAAAACCAGGAAATCGGGACCTTGTTCCCATTGGTTTGCCGACGGTTTGTCAGGTCTGAATTAAAGGGCCACACTACCCTATAATCAATAAAATCATTAAACATACATAAACTTACCCATCTGACCAGCTGGAACGAAGAAACTTACGCCACCAAAAGGTACAATGGAAAATATCAGCTCTACACTATTTTTAAAAGCGCGATGATTGCTAATGAATGCGAAACAACAAAAAATTAAATTTTTAAAATGTGGAATGTCATATTACTCTTATTTTAATATTTTTTGATCATTAAAAAAAAATTTAAAACTAAAATTTTTTTTTTACATTTAACTTCTGTAAGTTTCATAACATTAAATAATTTGCTTGGCTTTTTATAATAAGATATGTTATTTTTTTTAAAACTAACATACAGAAGTTTACTTTAAATGAATGATTTGTACTTGTCTGCTTGTGGGTGCGACTTCTCTTCTTGACAGATTCTGTGGGTGAGGCTTCCATTCCCACAGTCTCTATCAGCTCCGAATGAAACTGTGCTGAATTCACAGTGCTGAACTTAAAAAAAAATTAAAGAGGGAGCAAGTGGATGTCTGAGACCACGAGGTAAGCTTTGTCGTGGTGTTGGTCCACAGGATATGCAGACAGCCTTGCCACATCAGTTGGAGCAAGTTCCAGCCCAATATGATTAGGCAGAGTCAACATGGTTTAATGAAAGGGAAATCATGTTTGCTAAATTTATTAGAGTTTTTGAGAGTGTAACTAGTAGGGTAGATAAGGGGGAACCGGTGGATGTAGTATATTTGGATTTTTAAAAGACATTCAATAGGTTTCACATAAGAGGTTGTCACACAAGAAGAGGGTTCATGGGATTGGGGGTAATATATAAGCATGATTTGATCAATGGTTAATGGACAGAAAACAGAGAATAGGAATAAACGGGTCATTTTCAGGTTGGCAGGTTGTAACTAGTGGGGTGCCACAGGGATCAGTGCTTGGGCCTCAGCTATTTACAACCTATATTAATGACTTAGATGAAGGGACTGAGTGTAACATATCCAATATTGCTAATGATACAAAGCTAGGTGGGAAAGTAAACTGTGAGGAGGACGCAAAGAGTCTGCAAAGGGATATAGGCAGGTTAAGTGAGTGGGCAAGAAGGTGGCAGATGGAGTATAATGTGGGGAAATGTGAGGTTATTCACTTTGGTAGGAAGAATAGAAAAATAGAATATTTTTTAAATGGTGAGAAACTATTAAATGTTGGGGTTCAGAGGGATTTGGGTGTCCTTGTACATGAAACACAGAAAGTTAATATGCAGGTACAGCAAGCAATTAGGAAGGCAAATGGTATGTCAGCCTTTATTGCAAGGGGGTTGGTATACAAGAGTAAGGAAGTCTTGCTGCAATTGCACAGGGCTTTGGTGAGACCACATCTGGAGTACTGTGTACAGTTTTGGTTTCCTTACTTAAGGAAGGATATACTTGCCTTAGAGGGGGTGCAACAAAGGTTCACTGGATTGATTCCTGGGATGAGCCGGTTGTCCTATGAGGAGAGGTTGAGTAGAATGGGCCTATACTCTCTGGAGTTTAGAAGAATGAGAGTTGATTTCATTGTAACATTTAAGATTCTAAGAGGGGCTTGACAGGGTAAATGCTGAGCGGATGTTTTCCCTGGCTGGAGAGTCTAGAACTAGGGGACATAGTCTCAGGATAAGGGGTCGGACATTTAGAACTGAGCTGAGGAGGAATTTCTTCACTCAGAGGGTCATGAATATTTGGAATTCTCTACCCCCGAGGGCTGTGGATACTGAGTCGTTGAGTATATTCAAGACTGAGATCGATAGATTTTTGTACTCTAAGGGAATCAAGGGATATGGGATCGAGCGGGAAAGTGGAGTTGAGGTAGAAGATCTTACTGAATGACAGAGCAGGCTCGAGGGGCCATATGGCCTACTCTTGTTCCTATTTCTTATGTTCTTAAGAATCCTTTAACTCAAATGCACGTTTTCAATTATCCATTTCCTCTACCATTGGCTATGAGATCTTGTTCAGATTCTTTCAACTGTGTGATTTTATCCTGCAGGAGAGAAGATTAAGTAAACTTACAGTATCCCTTTCTAATTTAGATAATTCTGTGTTTCATTAATGAACAACAAAATTGATTTCTTATTTTTAATCCTCAAATGGCTCAAATGGTCTAAAATCTGCATGAGGAAATGATTTCAAATGGTCTTCATGAAAAGGACATATCTAGGATTTGATTCATTAAATATCTTTTGTTCATCTTTATACATCTCAAGACTTTTGTAGAATGTAACCACAAATATGGTATTTCGGAATTTAGTTGTTTTTTTTTTATCATTTTGGAAACTTGCCCTGAAAGCACCCTTGCTGGGATAGCACTAAGAGTTCTCTGATTAAGATCTTTATTCTTAACCCTGTGCTGGTTCTTCACTATATCTTGCCGGGGTGCTCTCCAGACGATTAAACTCAACTTAATGGAGATATTCTCAGACTGATTGAAATGTGATCCCTTCCAGCAACCAGATGCATTTCACTGAATTGGAAGCCTTTTCCCCAGGGTATGACATGATTATAGATTTTACCTAGTTTGAGAATTTGACCTATTTCCTTAGGCAGAACCCTGAAATATTTTTCAATAAGTCAAATTTGGAAACTGATGTTAGGATAGCTTTTTAATAATTTACAGTAGCTACAAACATATTATTTGCCACATTTTCTTCATTGACGAACGAGCCTAATTGAAATGTACAACTTGTTCTCAGTTGCTTTTAAAATATTATAAATTCCTTTGCCCCCTCCCTCACCCCTGCCCCTAGTAGACATATGTACTAGCAAAGAGAAAGTGAAGCTTAGTTAGACCAGAACCTTGGAGTAAAGGATGCAAATTGCAACCACCATCTACATTGATATAGTGCCATTAACTTAGTAAATGTCCTAATGCTCTTCATAGAGGAGAAATAGATGCCAAGCGGTAATAGGACAATTCATTAAGCAAAAAAACAATACCACAAAACTTGCAGTCTTTATGTCATTTTTTCACAACTTTTATTATAAAGGAAAGATTGAAGGAAGGAAGGGCTTACATTTATATATCACCTTTCACATCCTCCAGATATCCCAAAGTGCATTACAGCCAATGAAGTGTAGTGAGTGGGCAAGAAAGTGGCAGGTTGAGTATAATGCGGGGAAATGTGAGGTTATTCACTTTGGTAGGGAGAATAGAAAAGCAGAATATTTTTTAAATGGTGAGAATCTATTAAATGTTGGTGTTCAGAGAAATCTGGGTGTCCTCATACAAGAAACACAGAAAGTTAGCATGCAGGCACAGCAAACTATTAGGAAGGCAAATGCGTGTTGGCCTTTATTGCAAGGGGGTTGGAGCACAAGAGTAAGGAAGTCTTGCTGCAATCATACAGGGCTTTGGTGAGACCATATCTGGAGTACTGTGTACAGTTTTAGTCTCGTTATCTAAGGAAGTTATATACTTGCCTTAGAGGGGGGTCCAACAAAAGATCACTAGATTGTTTCCTGGGATGTCGGAGAGATTGAGTAAAATGGGCCTATTGTCTCTGGAGTTTAGAAGAATGAGAGGTGATCTCATTGAAACATATAAGATTCTGAGGGGGGTTGACAGGGTAGATGCTGAGAAGTTGTTTCTGCTGGCTGGAGTGCCTAGATCTAGGGGGAATAGCCTCAGGATAAGGGGTTGGCCATTTAAGACTGAGATGAAGAGGAATTTCTTCACTCAGAGGGGTGTGAATCTTTGGAATTCTCTACTCCAGAGGGCTGTGGTTGCTGAGTCGTTGAGTATATTCAAGGCTGAGTTAGATCGATTTTTGGACTCTAGGGGAATCAAGGGATATGGGGATCAGGCAGGAAAGTGGACTTGAGATCGAAGATCAGCCATGATCTGATTGAATGGTGGAGCCGGCTCGAGGGGCAGTATGGCCTATTCCTGCTCCTATTTCTTATGTTCTTATATGCAGCGGTCAATTTGGATACGACAAGGTATGACAAGAGAGATGAGTTAAATAACCAAACAACATGTTTTTTGCTGGTGTTGGTTGAGGGATAAGTGTTGGTCAGGACACCTTCCCTGCACATTCACCTGGGCAGGGAGACAGGGCCTCGATTTAATATCTTGTACAAAAGATAGCACCTCTGATGATGCAGTACTGCCTAGATTATGTGCTCAAGTCCTAGAATGAGGTTTCAACCCATCATTTTTTTGTTTTATTCATTCATGGGATGTGGGTGTTGCTGGCGAGGCCAGCATTTATTGCCCAACCCTAATTGCCCTTGAAAAGGTGGTGGTCAGCCGCCTTCTTGAACCGCTGCAGTCCGTGTGGTGAAGGTTCTCCCACAGTGCTATTGGGTAGGGAGTTCCAGGATTTTGACCCAGCGACAATGAAGGAACGGCGATATATTTCCAAGTCGGGTTGGTGTGTGACTTGGAGGGGAACGTGCAGGTGGTGTTGTTCCCATGTGCTTGCTGCCCTTGTCCTTCTAGGTGGTAGAGGTCGCGGGTTTGGGTGGTGCTGTCGAAGAATCCTTGGCGAGTTGCTGCAGTGCATCCTGTGGATGGTACACACTGCAGCCACAGTGCGCCGGTGGTGAAGGGAGTGATCATCTTAGACTCAGAGGCAAGACGGCTACCACCAAGCCAAGGCTGACATATACACTGAGAGGCATCACAATGGTAACGCACCATCACCAAAGGAGTCCCCCAAGGATCAATCCGTGACCCCATTTTCTCCTTATCTATATGCTGCCCCTTGGCAACATCATCCACAGGAAACACGATCAGCTTCTATATATGTACTGATGATATCCAGCTCTAACTCACCACCATTTCCTTCAACCCTATGACCACGTCTGTGTTGTCGGACTGCTCGTCTGACATCACGTCTTGGATGAGTTGTAACTTCCTTCAGTTAAAGAGTGAAACCGTCAGCTTTGGTAGCCAGCATTATCTCTGCTCCTTTGCAACCAATGTTACCCTCCTCCTTGATCACTTGCTTAAGCTGAACAAAACGTAACGTAGCCTTCGCGTCGTGCTTGAGCCTGGGCTAAGCTATATACTCCACATTCTCTCCATTATTAGGCCTGCTTACTTCAACCTCCAAAATTTGTTTGTCTCCACCACTGCCTCAACCCCATCAATCCCCACCGTTGAATCTTTATCCATGTATTTGTTACACACTGAATCAATTACTCCAATGCTCTCCTCATTGGCTTTCCATTCTTCACTGTCTCCATACTCCAAATTGTCCAAAATATAGCCACCCACATCCTGTTTCACATTATATCCCAATCTTCCATCACACCCTTTGTTCCTCACTGACTTAAACTGGCTCCTCTTCCCCAAAACATCTAATTTGATGTATCCTTGTTTATTCTTCAAATCTCTCCCTTGCACCTTCCTACTTCTAAACCTCTTCCAGCCACATATCCCCTCCACATCCATTGGTGCTTGGACATGGGCCTATGCATCACCCCTTCTTTCGCCCCAACTATTTTGGCAGAGCCTTCATTCGTCTCAGCTCTGGGGGACTAAATCCTAAATCCCTCCACCTCGCTTTTCTGTCTTCATTTACAAAACCCCTCAAAACCCACTATTATGCCCTAGTCTTCAATCAGCTATCCTAATCTTTCTCCCATTGTTTGGCACCCGTTGCCTTTACTATTCCTTTGTAAAGTGCCTTGGGATGTCTTATGCACTAGAGGCATTCTCTAAATAAGTATGTTGTTGTTGTTGGACAGATCTTCTGCTAACTTTTTCACCAGCCCATTGTGATGATGCCAAAGTTCTCAGCATGTCACTGTGATCTTAGTTTTGCAAAGTACTCATTGACTGCTCTTTTGTTCTGTTAATTACTGACAAATATATAATTTTGCTAAACTTCCTGCCGCATTACATTTAAATGATGTGAATTTCCTTCACAGAATGTCATATAGGTGCAAAATCAGATTTTAAAAAAAATAATTTATCTTTCCAATTTTCTTGCCTCCTCTCCTGATACTTCAAACAGGTCATTGTGATAGCAATGCTCCATTAGGCTGGAATTATACTGCACTGGGTACAAACTCAAACTGCTGTGAGATGGCCCTGTTGGAGCATATCTCCCACATGACAGCTTTAGTGCACTGATAGATGCTTGAGTTATACTGCCACAACTTTGCATTGCTGCTCACCCAAAACCACTTTGCATCAATAAATAAAACAGCAGCATAACTGCACCCATTGACTCACTAACACAGTCGCAATAAAACATTGTTTTTGTTATTGGTGAATGACTGCGTACTTTAAAACAGTAAATTAAAATGAAGAATTTCATTGAATCCTGAGTATATTCAAATCTCCATGATTCTATTTTTGTATCCATGCAGTTAGGGTTAATTCAGCAGAAACTATTCTAAATTACCTGAAAATCACTGAGCAGCACACCGCTGTTCCCAGGTCAGCAAGGTAGCGTTACTAACCATCCACATGCTGTGCCTGACTCAAGGCCATTAGTTCACTGGATAATTATATCTTAAAGCATTATGCGTGTCTAAACAAATTCACATCAGTTAATTGGGTCATTAAAAATTCAGGTTAGTTGTTGTTCCATTGGGTTAGCTCAGGCTGCACAATTATGTCTCTCCGCGTTCTTTCTTCTGTCACAGATTCAGCCTAAAAGTTGACTTTCTTCATGCCTTGTTCCTGTCCTAATTACAGTCACCAGCCGTCATTGCCAACAATACAGGAGCAAAGCCTAGGTTTTATTTTAACTGAGAAACCTAGGTGAAGGGACAAGGCCCAGAGTCCAGGACACCCATCAAGATTGGAAAGAGTAGGAGTAAATCAAGAATAAAAACAGAAAATGCTGGAAACAGAGTTCATGTTTCAGGTCGATGACCTTTTATCAAAACTGGAAGAAGTTAGAGATCTAACTGCTTTTAAGCAAGTACAGTGCCAGGGACAAGGAGGGGGTAGGAGTTGAGGGCGGTGAGAGAAAAGAGCAAAGGGGAAGGTTTGAGATTGGGTTTAGGGCTGGAGTGATTAAATGACAAACGGGATGATGGTGCAAGGCAAATAAGAACATAAGAACATAAGAAATAGGAGCAGGAGTAGGCCAATCGGCCCTTCGAGCCTGCTCCGCCATTTAATAAGATCATGGCTGATCTGATCCTAACCTCAAATCTAAATTCATGTCCAATTTCTTGCCCGCTCCCCGTAACCCCTAATTCCCTTTACTTTGAGGAAACTGTCTATTTCTGTTTTAAATTTATTTAATGATGTAGCTTCCTCAGCTTCCTGGGGCAGCAAATTCCACAGATCTACTATTCTCTGAGTGAAGAAGTTTCTCCTCATCTCAGTTTTGAAAGAGCAGCCCCTTATTCTAAGATTATGCCCCCTAGTTCTAGTTTCACCCATCCTTGGGAACATCCTCACCACATCCACCCGATCAAGCCCCTTCACAATCTTATATGTTTCAATAAGATCGCCTCTCATTCTTCTGAACTCCAACGAGTAGAGTCCCAATCTACTCAACCTCTCCTCATATGTCAACCCCCTCATCCCCGGGATTAACCAAGTGAACCTTCTTTGTACTGCCTCGAGAGCAAGTATATCTTTTCTTAAGTATGGAGACCAAAACTGTATGCAGTATTCCAAGTGCGGTCTCACCAATACCTTATATAACTGCAGCAATACTCCCTGTTTTTATATTCTATCCCCCTAGCAATAAAAGCCAACATTCCGTTGGCCTTCTTGATCACCTGCTGCACCTGCATGCTAACTTTTTGATTTTCTTGCACTAGGACCCCCAGATCCCTTTGTACTGCAGTATAATGGGAGTGATGATGGGACAAGTAAAGAAACAAAAGATGGGATCAGAGGAGGTATAAGTGGCTTACAGCAGAACCATTACCAGCACCTGTTGTCTGAGAAAATGGGAGCAATGGTTATGATCTAAAGTTGTTGAACTCAATATTACAGCCAGGAGGCTGGAAATGGCTGCATCCATTTATAAACTGTTGAAACCAGTCACTAAACCAGGAATGAATTTTGCTTGCAGCAGGCATTTATCAACAGGTTTTATGGATTCAAATAGAAATCTGGAGGCATCATAGTATGTTACAGCAAAGAAGGAGGCCATTCGGTCTGCTCATTTCACCTGAATCCTGAAGTTACCTGGACTTGGGTATATAGGGCATAATTTCAAAGTTTGCAGATGATACAAAACTTGGATATGTGGTAAACAATGTGGAGGATAGTAACAGATTTCAGGATTACGGTAACTTCAGGATTCAGGTGAAATGAGCAGATGAAATTTAATGCAGAGAAGTGTGAAGTGATACATTTTGGTAGGAAGAATCCCATGGGCTTTACTTTTGCTTACAAGTCTATTATGTGGTACTTTATCAAATGCATTTTGAAACTCCATATAAACAATATCAACCGCACTTCCCTCATCAACCCTCCCTGTTACTTCATCAAAGAACTCAATCAAGTTAGTCAAACGTGATTTTCCTTTAACAAATCCATCTTGACTTTCATTTATTAGTCCATACTTTTTCCAGTGCCAATTAATTTTGTCCTGGATTATTGTCTCTAAAAGTTTCCCCCCACAACATTAGGCTGACTGGTCTGTAGTTGCCGGGTTTATCCCTCTCCCCTTTTTTGCACAGGGTGTAACATTTGCAATTCTCCAATCTTCTGGTGCCACTCCCATGCCTAAGGAGGATTGGAAGATTGTGACCAGAGCCTCCTCAATTACTACCCTTACTTCCCTCAGTAATCTAGGATGCATCCCATTCGGACCAAGTGACTTTTCTACTTTGAGTACTGCCAATCTTTTAAGTATCTCCTCTTTAACTATTTTTATCCTATCCAATATCGCTACTACCTCCTCCTTTACTGCTACATTGGCAACATCCTCTTCTCCAATGAAGACCGATGCGAAGTATTCAAAGTATTCATTTAGTACCTCAGCCATGCCCTCTGCCTCCACAAGAAGATTTCTTTTTTTGTCCCCAATCGGCCCCATCCTTCCTTTGAATACCCTTTTACTATTTATATGTTTATAAAAGACGTTTGGGTTCCCTTTTATGTTAGTCACTAATCCATTCTCATACTCTCTCTTTGCTCCTTTTATGGGGTGGTGGGGTGGGTGCATTTATTTAGGTTTGGGTAAATTCTTCATCTGATTTTAACAGAGTGAGGTTGGGCACAACTTTTCTTCAATGAAATCTGCCAATTTAACTATTCACTAAGTGGATCGAATGAAGGCATCAGATCATTTGTCATTAATTTTAAATGTAATGGGAGTCCATTGATTTTTTTTCTGGTCTGGTGCATTCACTGTGTTCGTGGTAACCTTAAAACATACATTAACATCAGTGAGAAATACCTGGATCCATTTTAAGTATGGGAAATATTGCAGTATCAATTAGTGTAACAACCAAGTTAAAAATACCTTACTCTAAATGAAGAAAACTTTAAGCACAGGCAGTGTGCTGGCTGCCTTCTCTTCTACACCCAGACTGGTGCTTCTCCCCAGTGGGGGTCAGGAAACCAGTCTCCTGGGACTGAAAATCCGGCTGGAGTTAGCAGTGGTGCCAACCTGTCTCTTCCAATCGTTGAGCTGAAAACCTAAGTCACCATGTTTATAATTGCAGAAAATGCTAGAAACACTCAGCAGATCAGACGGCATCTGAGTAGAGAGAAACAGCTAACATTTCAGGTCAATGACCTTTCGTCAGAACTGGAAGGAGTAAAGATTTAATAGTTTATAAGCAAGTACAGAGCCAGGGTAAAAGGAGGTGTTTGGGGGAGGGGGTGGTGGGGCGGGGGGGGGGGGGGTGGAGGAAAGAACAAAAGGGATGGTCTGTGAAAGCATGGAGGGCAGGAGCAATTAAATGACAAAAGGAATCATGGTGCAATGTGGTAATGGGACAATAAAGATACAAAAGGTAGGCCTTCAGGATGGAATGTTCCATCTGCTACAGTGCCACTCCAAGACGCCCTTACTATTGCTTCAAGGTTTGTTTCAGCTAATTCCATGGAATTTCAAAAGGGGACAGCCTGGCATAGGGGAGAACCCATGAGTGTGGGTATCAACCATAGCGATGACATTCTCTGACAACTGTGTTTGTCAGACTGAAAATCATTTTACAGCGTACTTGTGTGCTTATCATTGGACTCATGTTGGATGGTGTCTCTAACTGTATGTGGCTTTTGGTACTTGGTTCTCCCTCCTGCAACATCTAAGATTATACAGAAAAGATTCAAGGATCTATTCTCTACTTGAGCTTCATTGCCCAACTTCTTTTTCCATAATCTCCTCGACCATACAAATTCCAAGAGTTAGGAAGGGGAGACTTCTTCATCTGCGATCTATTGCTCCAAACCCAAGAACAAAGGTGTGGATGAGGCATAAGTAGGGCAAGATTTTACTTAAATCATGGTTGACTATACATGAACTGAAGGGATAGCATTACATAGGTGTGAGCCGTGGCTCAGTGGTAGCACACTTGCCTCTAAGTGAGAAGTCATGGTTTCAAGTCCCACTCTGGAGATGTGAGCATATAGTCTAGGCTGACACTGCAAGGGAGTTCTCCCCAGTGTCCTGGCCAATATTTATCCCTGAACCAACATTATTAAAGAGATTATCTGGTCATCTATCTCATTGCTGTTTGTGATAGTTTGCTGTGCGCATAGACTGCAATTTTTTTCTACATTACAACAGTGACTACACTTCAAAAGTACTTAATTGGTTGTAAAGCACTTTGGAACGTCCTGAGATCATGAAAAGCGCTATATAAATGCAAGTCTTTCTTTTTTTCTTTTCACAATACAAATTTGTAAAAGAGATTGAACTAATGAGAAGACCATTTTCAACCTATGAAAAATAATTAATCAGGTCCCGCAAACATTTCCAACAACTTGAATCTATGGAGTATCCTTCATGTAGAAGAATATCTCAGAAACTTTTAAGATGGAGGGGAAGAGGAGGATGTTGAGCAACAGATGGGAAGGCTGGGGGAGGAACCAAAAGTTTGGTTAAAGATATTTTTTTAAAAGGTTTTTGAAGGAAGCAAGAGAGGCAGCACATTGAAGTAGTCTTAAAGGATAGGTCTCTTTTGACAGAGCAGGGAGCAAGAGGAGAAAACGGCAAAGAACAAACATCTGAAGAAAATCAGGTAAGGAGTGACAAGGACATGAGAGAGGTTTAGAAAATGAGTAAGAGGATAACATTCAATATACAAGGGCCAGACATGCTGAAGTTAATATTTTCTCCTTGACCACATCTAGCTCTTTCATATTGATTTTATTTTGACTTGAACTCTATTTTCCTGCCAGTCTCTCGTTGATGGACTTCCTGTGGTCTTCGCGTATTCTTGCAACTTTGGAAATTTTATGGTTCTACAATGCACCAAACCAGTCAACGCTGTTAGTCATCAGCTTTTGAGTTTCTAAATAAGTCGACGGTTTCTAAAAATAAACCATTTTATTTTGTACTGTTGTGTAATGAATACTCTCAGTCCTACAGCTGAAAACTTCGGTTACCACTGTGTGTCTGCAGTCAATTTCCACTCTTTTATCCCCTGGAGTGCAAAAAATAATCCTTTCTGTAGGTTGAGTGCTTCTCTGCCAGCAGATGAGGCATTTATTTCCAATTGTTACAAGCAAATTCTGATGGCATGTGCTATTTTTCCACTGGCGAACCTTTTAGCATTGTTATGGTGAAGAATGAGAAGGGTGGCTTATTTTTTCAGTCAGCTACCTGAAAATCTGTCCAATTCTTAACCTACAGGACTGTCGCATTTTAGGATTTTGGACTATTTGTCCTGGAAGGAATTTTGGTTTAAGCTATAACAAGTGGGGGGGAGGGGGGAGGGGGGGGAGGTGGGGGGGTTGGCGGTGCAGGTACATTTCCACGGAGGTTCTCCCATGGAACAGCTGCGGCAACCCTGAAAGAACAGTGTAAACAGGGTTATGCCGTACGAGCTAGTCAACCCCCATGGAAATTCACCCCCATGGTTTTGCTATGAAGTTAGTTTCAAGATTCTATGGATTAATTCCCAAAAGTCCAGCACTTTTTTTTTTAACTGGACTGAGAAAAGGACTGGAACTGCTGGAAGAAAAGGGGACTAGATGGGGTCGATTTTGACTCCCTTCGCCTGGCATTAAGGGGGAGGTAATGGCCTCAAAATGGCGTCGGTAGCCTTACTGCCCCGATAACACCGGCAATGTGGCCGGCCCCATTTTGAAAGGGGCCTACCACCGGATGTCCAAAACTCCCACCTGATTCAGGCAATAGACCCCTTTTAACGTGGCAATCGGAGTCCTGTGACATAAATAGCGCCCCGATTGCCATTTTAGGTCGGAACTGGTCGGAGTCTGCGCAGTGCAGGTTCCGACCGGTTCCACGGGTGATGGAACTGAACAGGCCCAGCAAAAGGTAACTATTGACTTATTTTTGTGGGCCCTGGAGAAGCAGGAGTACCCACAAAAATAACCTGGGCCGCTGCCGACCTACGATTTCCACCACCCCTCCCACGATCGCGAATCTCACTCCTCTCCCCCCGCAGCTAACCTTGCTGGCAGCCGCACCAGCCCGATCTGGAAGCCGCAATCTGACGCCTGATTGGCAAGCTGCAGCTTGCCTGCCAGATTTAACTAAGGCCGGGGCTTGAAAATCGCAATGGCCTCTTTGAGTCTTTAAAGTCAAAAATAGACCCCGGTTTCTTAATGAACTCCCAAAACCTAGCTATCGAAACTATTATCCGTATCAGTTTGTAACATTAGAGAGGTTGTCAACACATTCGAACACTTCCACTAAACATTCACACATGATAGTCCGGAATGGATGCAACATGTCAGCTGACAGGAACCCACTTCCTCTCCTGGTGTGATTGGCCAATCCCTGGGCATGGGGAACTGGGAGGGGGTCAGAGGTCAAGCAGTAGGTTTCCTTTCCCAGCTAAGAAAAAGGATCAACACGATGTGCAGAGAGAGCCTGGTGTCCCCCAAGACCGCGTGGGTTGGGGACTTGTGGGCAGTAAAAATAGTGGATTTTTGGAGTGGAACTGCATCCCGGCTCCAACACGCCCACTTCTGGCTATAACCCAGCCGCGTTTAGATGCACGCGAGTAACAGAAACCCTGAAGTCCTGTCCCAACTTAAAGCCGGTAGGCCGATACTTAAAAAGGCAATGAACCTCATTGCGATAGTTGAGGCACTTAATATTTTTATTATTGGAAATTTCAAACTATTTTAACTTTACCTGTCCGGGTTTCCCATCGCTTCTGAATCATGTCAGGTGAAAGCAGACGGTAGGGCCAGATCCATACAGCCCCTCGAGCCTGCCCCGCCATTCAACAAGATCATGGCTGATCTTCTACCTCAACCTTACTTTCCTGCCCTATCCCCATATCCCTTGATTCTTTTAGTGTCCAAAACTCTATTGATCTCAGTTTTGAATATACTCAACGACTGAGCATCCACAGCCCTCTGGGGAAGAGAATTCCAAAGATTCACAACCCTCTGAGTAAAGACATTTTTCCTCCTCTCAGTGCTAAATGGCCGACCCCTTATCCTGAGACCATGACCCCTAGTTCTAGACTCTCTCACCAGGGGAAGCAGCCTCTCAGCAGCTACCCTGCCAAGCCCTCTAAGAATTTTATATGTTTCAATGAGATCACCCCTCATTCTTCTAAACTCCAGAGAAAGTAATCCCATTCTACTCAATCTCTCCTCACAGGACAACCCTCTCATCCCAGGAATCAATCTATTGAACCTTCGTTGCACCCTCTCTAAGGCAAGTATATCCTTCGCTAGGTAAGGAGAACAAAACTGTACACAATACTCCAGGTGTGGTCTCACTAAAGCCCTATATAATTGCATCAAGACCTCCTTACTCTTATACTCCAAACCCTTGCAATAGATGCTAACATATCATTTGCCTTCCTAATTGCTTGCTGTACCTGCATGTTAACTTTCTGTGATTCGTGTACAAGGACACTCAAATCCCTCTGACTACCAACATTTCTTAGTTTCTCACCTTTTAAAAAATATTCTGCTTTTCTATTCTTCCTGTCAAAGTGGATAATTTCACATTTCCCCACATTATACTCCATTTGCCATCTTCTTGCCCAATCACTTAACCAGTCAACATCCTTTTGTAGTCTCTATGCGTCCTCCTCACAACTTACTTTCCAACCCAGCTTTGTATCGTTAGCAAACTTGGATACATTACATTCGGTCCCCTCATCTAAGTTATTAATATAGATTGTAAATAGCTGAGGCCCAAGCACTGATCCTTGCCCCACTAGTTACAGCCTGCCAACCCGAAAATGACCCATTTATCCCTACTCTCTGTTTCCTGTCCGTCATCCAATCCTCAATACGTGCTAATATATACCCCCAATCCCATGAGCCCTAATCTTGTGTAACAACCTCTTGTGTGGCACGTTATCGAATGCCTTTTGAATATCCAAATTTACTACATCCACTGGTTCCCCCTTATCTCCTCTGCTTGTTACACCCTCAAAAAACGCTAATAGATTTGTCAAACACAGTTGCCCTTTTATAAAACCATGTTGATTCTGCCTAATCATATGATTTTCTAAGTGCCCTGTTACCACGTCCTTAATAATAGATTCTAGCATTTTCCCTACTACTGATGAAGCACTGTTAGTGGCATTTAAAATAGTGCGCTGAAAAAAGTTGCTTCCAGATATAGGAGGCCTGCTAGGGCTTCCTCTGGGAATTGAACATGACTGGGAGAATGCAGAGAGGACACGCAGAGCAGGACAAGCTGCTCGAAGAGGGAGGAGGAGGAGGAGGAGGAGGAGGCGCAGACCACTCAGCAAGGGGCCATATCCAACGAGGGCCTTCAGGGACCAATTCTCTCACCTCAATTTCAGCGATGACCAGTGTATCAGACGTCTGCGACTCACTGAAGAGGTCGTGACTGAAATTTGCCAACTGCTGCAGCCACAATTTCAGCCTCGGAGCAGGGCAAGGACAGCATTGCCTGTGGCTTTCAAGGTAACCATGGCACTTAATTTTTATGGCTCTGTTTTCTCTCTCCCTTCTTTCTTGAATAGAGCGGGGTTACATTTGCTCCATTCCAATCCATGGCGGCCGTCCTAGAATCTAGGGAATTCTGAAAGATCAAAACCAATGCATCCATTATCTCTGCAGCCGCCTCTTTTGAAACCCTAGGATGTAGGCCATCAGGTCCAGGGGTTTGTCATCTTTTAGTCCCATTAATTTCTCCAGTACTTTTTCTTTACTAATCTTAATTACTTTAAGTTCCTCGACCCTTGGTTCCCCACTATTTCCAGTATGTTTTTTGAGTATTCGCCTGTGAAGACAGGTATAAAATATTTGTTTAACATCTCTGCCATTTCCATATTCTCTATTATAATTTCTCTTGCCTCTGCCTCTTAGGGACCCATGTTTACTTTCGCTAATCTCTTCCTTTTTACATTGTAGAATATCTTACAATCTGTTTTTATATTTGTTGCTAGTTTACTCTCATATTCAATTTTCTCCCTCTTCATCAATTTCTTGATCGTCCTTTGCTGATTTCTAAAACACTCCCAATCCTCAGGCTTACTACTCTTTTTGGCAACATTGCAAGCCTCTTCTTTTAATTTAACACTATCTTTAACTTCTCTAGTAAGCCACAGTTGGACCACTTTTCTAATGGAGTTTATATTCCTCAAGGAAATGTGTATTCGTTGAGAATTATGAATTATTTCTTTAAATATCTGCCATTGCTTATCTTCCATCATATCTTTTAATCTAATTTCCCAAGCAACCTTAGCCAACTCATCACTCATACCTACTTAATTGGCTTTGTTTAAATTTAAGACCCGAGTTTCGGACTTAACTACATCACTCTCAAACTCAATATGAAATTCTATCATATTATGATCATTCTGCCCCAGAGGATCCTGAACTATAAGATAATTAATTAATCCTGCCTCATCACACAATACTAGATCTAAAATAGCCTGTTCCCTAATTGGTTCCTCAACATACTGTTCTAGAAAATTGTCTCGAATGCTTTCTATGAACTCGACCTCCAAACTACTTTTGCGAATTTGGTTTGCCTAGTCTATATAAAGATTAAAGTCCCCCCACGATTATTGCATTACCCTTGTTACATGCTTCTCTAATTTCCTGATTTATGCTCTGTCCAACACTATAACTACTGTTAGGGGCCCTATAAACTACTCCCACCAGTGTTTTCTGCCCCTTGTTATTTCTTAGCTCCACCCATATTGATTCTACATCCTGATTTTCTGAGCTAAGATTCTTTCTCACTACAGTCTCTATCTCATCCTTTATTATCAGGGCTACCCACAACCCCCCTCCCATCCCCTTTTCTATTTTGCCTATCTTTTCTAAAAGTCAAGTACCCTGGAATATTTAGTTCCCAACCTTGGTCATCTTGCAACCACGTCTCAGTAATGTCTACTAGATCAAACACATTTATCTCTACTTGTGCCATTAATTCATCTATCTTGATACGAATGCTTCTTGCATTCAGATATAAAGCCTTTAACTTAAGCTTTTCACTACTTTTCCCTGACGTGACCATAGTCACTAATGCCCTATTATCTTTGTTAAACTCACTGGGAGCGAAATTGGGCCATGTAGCACCCATTATGTAGGCGCTAGGTGGATGCCTAAGCCCTGGAAATGGTGTCCGAGATGCGCAGGCAAAGTTCCAACGTGAAGTGCGCAGGACGCCATCTTGGTAAAGGTGTTTACGCATGCGCACCTAATGCCGGCAGCATGTAGAATTAAGAGTTTATGATGCAAATCAGTATGCGATGCTGATTTGAAGCAGCTGGCAACATTTTGGAACTACCCGCTCCAGCCAACACACTGCCTTAACCTCGCACAGCTGAACAGGACTTAAATGGCATGAAGGACCCCCTACACCAGAGCTATTTAAAGGGATCATGCAGGAGCTACAGGTTAGTTGCTGGATTAGTTATTCTGGTTGCTTGGTACAATTGTACGTGTTTGTGGAAGTTTCCTATACTTGGAAAAAGTTGCAATATTCTATAGAGAGTGGTCTGGCTGGGCTTGAAGCACTGTTAGTGGCATTTAAAATAGTGCGCTGAAAAAAGTTGCTTCCAGATATAGGAGGCCTGCTAGGGCTTCCTCTGGGAATTGAACATGACTGGGAGAATGCAGAGAGGACACGCAGAGCAGGACAAGCTGCTCGAAGAGGGAGGAGGAGGAGGAGGAGGAGGAGGCGCAGACCACTCAGCAAGGGGCCATATCCAACGAGGGCCTTCAGGGACCAATTCTCTCACCTCAATTTCAGCGATGACCAGTGTATCAGACGTCTGCGACTCACTGAAGAGGTCGTGACTGAAATTTGCCAACTGCTGCAGCCACAATTTCAGCCTCGGAGCAGGGCAAGGACAGCATTGCCTGTGGCTTTCAAGGTAACCATGGCACTTAATTTTTATGGCTCTGGCTCCTTTTAGGCTGCTGCTGGAGATATGAGCAACATCTCGCAGTTTGCAGGGCACTGATGTATAATGATGATCACTGACACCGTGTATGCACTCAGAAACAGAGTTATCTCATTCCCTCTTGCCAGAGACAAGCAGCAGGAATGAGCACGAGGGTTTGCTCGCATTCCAGGCCTCCCAATGGTGCAGGGCGCCATTGGCAACATGCATATTGCCATGCGTGCTCCACATCAGAACTCAGCCATCTTCACGAACAGAAAGGGATTCCACTCCCTCAATGTGCAGCTGGTGTGCGACCACACGCAGCGCATCATGCAGGTCAATGCCCGCTATCCTGGCAGCAGTCATGATTCCTTCATCCTACAGCAGTTTCTCTGTGTCACCTGAATTTCAACCAGCACGGCAAGTCAAAGGCTAGCTACTGGGCGACAAGGTTTATCCCCTCATGAAATGGCTCATGGCTCCGGCCAGGAATGCACGCACATGTGCACAGCAGGGCTACAATGTGAGCCGTGCTGCCACACGAAACATCATCAAGCACAAAATAGACATCCTCAAACAACACTTCCACTGCCTGGACCGCTCTGGAGGAGCCCTGCAGTACTCAGCTGTGCGGGTATCAGGATTTGTCGTTGTATGCTGCATGCTGCACAACCTGGCCATTATGAGGGAACAGCCCTTGTCACCGCCTATCAGGCGAGAACCTGAGCAACAGACAGAGGAAGAGGAGAAAGAGGTGGAGGTGGAGGAGGAGGAGGAGGAGGAGGAAGTGGAGGAAGAGGGAGGCTACAAGGTAGACAGGCCCTGATCAGATTATTAATGAGCGATACCAGTAACCTCAACGACACCTCCCCATTCACCAACAGTCCCACACTCCTTACCTTTCCTCTCTCACATGACCATCAAATCGTCCTCACTATGATTACACACTGCTTCCTCCCTCATCGCAGAAATGAAAACCACCACCAAATACAAATTCAAAGCCACATTTATAGCTTTACACGTGAAATGATTCAAACAAATTGATACTATTCACCCTTGTGCATTCCCTTAGTGCCTTTATCTTTCCTAGTGTTCCTAAAAGGTGCATCCCCAGTGGCTGGAGCATGGGTGGTGGAAGGCTGCTGACCTTCAATTGAGGAGCGTGCAGATGGCCTTGGAGGACGATCTCGAGCAGCTCTGGGCCGGGAGGGCCCGGCTTCAGGCTGCACCATTTCGGTCTGGGCTGCAGCAGTCTGGCCTGGCTGGCTGATAGGCAACAGCAAGGGCACTGGTGGAGTGGCAGGGGTGGGAGCAGGAATGCTGTCATCCTGAGACAGGACAACAGGTTCATCTTCCATGGCGCCACTGCAACTCTCCCGGGGTGGCGCCTCAGCGATCCTGGTGATCTGCTAGAGAACAGATTGCTGGAATGCTGCGATGCCTTGGAAGCCCCGTTCCACAGTGGAACCCAGAGCTACGATAGCAGCAGTCTGAGCTCCAAACAGAGCAGTCAGACCTTGGATGGCAGATATTTGTGCTGCAATGGAAGCTGTGACATCGATCATCAGATGCTGCATCATGGTGGGTTCCACAGGTGTGCTGATGGAGGTGACCACTCATTCCATATTAGAAAGGATGGGCTCCAAGCTCTGTGCAAAGCCCTGTGCCAAGTTGGAGCTGGACTCTTCCATGCCGCTTGATGTTGTGCGCAGGCATTCTGGCACGCTATTCAGTGCACCAAGCATTTGGTTGTGTACATCCATCAGCCTTCTTCTGTAGCCTGGCCCATTGAAGTCCTCGTCTGACTCCTCTGCAGCAGAACTAGTGTGAGATCTCACCCTTCGGCGAGCTGATACCTGTGGTATCCATTCCCCCCACCCCGGCTCCTGTGCACTTGTGCCCGGTGTCTCACCACTTGCAGATCCCTCCTCTATCCTAGCCTCTAAACGACGCGCAGTGTCAGTAGGTGAGCTGGTGGCTGCGAGTGTAAGATCCAGTGACGGTGTGTCTTCATCATCACTGCCATCTTCCTCTGCCTCCTCTGACTGGGCAGGTTCTAGTTCTTGGGTATCTGAAATGACAAAGGGAGACGGGTTGATTTGTGGTGAGGGGAGAGGAGAAAGTAAAACGTGCGAGCTCACACCATCTGCAGCACGTGCACTCTGAAAAGATTGTGGGATGGGGGAGACATGGGAAGTGAGAAGGAAGATTAGGTACGCAGAGACCCTCATCATCGATACCTCCAGCACCGCCAGTGCCCGCGGCCTCAGCAATGGCCCTTCCGATGATGGACAGCGCTGTCTCCTCCATAGGAGTTCTTTCCTGCTGCCTACTGTTGTGCACCACCTTCTCCTGCAAGAAAGAGGGAAGTGTGTCAGTGAGTGTCCTGCAAGATGTTTGGGTGGCGGTGGCTGTCATCGTTGCATAGCTGCCATTATACATGATCTGTGAGTTGTGGCTTGCAACAGTGGTAATGTGTGAGGGTGAGATGACACCTCTGCTTTGAAGAGTTGCGTATTGATGGAAAGAATTTGTTGGTAGGTGGGTGTCCGGGGGTGTAGTGCATGGAGCAGCGGATGAGGCTAGTGGTGCAGTTGGCAGGATATGCCCACTTGACAGTTGAACTCACTCACCTTGACCACTCGTGTCAAATCACTGAACTTCTTCCTGTACTGCACACACATTTGTGGTGCTATGCTTTTAACATTGACCTCATCCACTACTTCCTCCCACTGCCTCTTGAGCCTACGAATGGAGGGCCTCCTGCCCCCCCTGTAGATATAGGATACTCCTCCTTCTGTCCACCTTGTGCATCATCTGAGAACCTTGGTGCACGCTCTCTTGCAGGCCCAACCATTCTTCACTATATTCCAAAACAGATTTACTTCCTAATGGACTTCCAGCACTCCTTGCAGCCACAGTGCACCTCCCCTTTAAGAGGTGCAGGATGCCTTTAAGTAGCGCTAGCCACTCCCGATATTGGAGACCCCTGCTGATGTGTGCAGCCAATCAATAGCGCAGGTAGCGCTGGCTGCATGCAGCAATCATTTCAAACACCAGGTAGCGCGAATGTTACATGCTGCCTGTATTGCTACGACCAGGCGCGTGTTAATCGCGCACCGCGATCCCCGGTGCCCATTTCCATGGGTTATCCAATATAAGTCCCTCTGTCCCTTCCTGACACACTTGGTTTTTACCCAAATTGCTACTCTGTTCTACAGCCTTGACTTTTCTCTTTAGACATAAATTTACAGTTACCTGAACACCCCCCTCCCACTTATTAGTTTAAAGCCCTTTCAACCGCCCTGGTTATTCTATTCACCAGGACACTGGTCCCAGCCCAGTTTAAGTGGAGCCCGTGTCAACTGAACAGCTCCCTCTTTCCCCAGTACTGGTGCCAGGGTCCCATGAATTGAAACCCCTGCCTCCCACACCACTCTTCCAGCCACAAATTTAACTCTCTAATCTGTTTGTCCCGATGCCAATTTGCGCATGGCTCAGGTTGGCATAGGGACAATCTGAGATTATTACCTTTGAGGTTCTGCTTTTTAATTTGGACCCTCGCTCCTCAAACTCCCTCAGCAGAACCTCATTCTTAGTTCTACCTATGTCGTTGGTTCCACCGTGGATCACGACAACTGGGTCCTTGCCCTCATGCTCCAAGTTCTTATCCACCTGCGAGGAGATATCCTTAACCCTGGCACCAAGCAGGCAACACAGCCTTCGGGACTCCCAGTCGCGGCAGAGAACAGTATCTATCCCCCTGACTATACTATCCCCTACCATTACCACATTCCTTTTCGCTCCGCGCACTTGAATGGCCTCCTGTACCACAGTGCCGTGGTCAATTTGCCCATCCTCCCTGCAGTCATTGTCCTCATCCACACAGGTAGCAAGTACCTCGTACCTGTTGGACAAGGTCAAGGGTCGAGGCTCCTCCATCACTGCATCTGAGGCCCCCTTACCTGCCTGACTCGCAGCCACATACATCTTCCTGTCCCTGACCACTGACCATATCTAAAGCACTATGCTGGAATATGGGATTAGAGTAGACAGGGCTGATGGCCGGCGCGGACACGATGGGCCGAAGGGCCTCTATCCGTGCTGTATGACTCTATGACTCTATGACACTACCTAACCTAAGGGGTGTGACTGCCCCCCGGATTAAAGTGTCCAGATAACTCTCCCCCTCCTTGATGCATCGCAATGTCTGCACCTCGCACTCTAGCTCAACGACTCTGAGCCGAAGTTCCTCGAGTTGCAGACACTTACTGCAGATGTGGTTGCCTGGGATCACGCTGCTCTCCACAAACTCCCACATGCTGCAGTTACGATACACTGCCTGCCCTGCCATCCCCATCTAACCTTGTTTTATTTATTTAATTATTCCAAATTTTTATGTAACTAATTCACGGGGTTTATTTTTAGATTTTTAAAAACTAATTAATTTATCTAGTTTAAATTATTAATTTAATAAAGTATTAGCAAGTTATAGGTCCCTAGTTCCTCATTTTAACCAATCCCCTAGCTTAGAGAACAAAAATTTAAGAACTAGATAATATTTAGTAGATGGATTTTAGCTTGACTTTGAATTAATTAGTAAATAATTATTCTGAATATTGATTTATTTAACTATTGGTTTATAGTTTATAGTTAAAGATATAGTGTGTATTGTAAATTAAAGATTAGTTTAATTTCCTCGGGTTCCTCCGCTCCCCCCCTCTGCACTAACTATCATGTCACCTTTTGAGATTTTTCCCTGGGTTTGTTTAACTGCTCTGGTTTCCTGCTCTTTTTCCTAAAGCTAAACAATCACTAAAAAACTAACCACTAAAAACACCAAACAACAGTAAAAACACAATTCACCAGTAAAAACACCATTCACCAGTGAAAACATTAACCATTAGACAAAATAACACTTACCAATAAGCTAAATACTTAAATAAAAACAGAAAATGCTGGAAAAGATCAGCAAGTCAGG
Source organism: Heptranchias perlo (assembly GCF_035084215.1). Taxonomy (NCBI): domain Eukaryota; kingdom Metazoa; phylum Chordata; class Chondrichthyes; order Hexanchiformes; family Hexanchidae; genus Heptranchias; species Heptranchias perlo. Next base: position 13,883,085 of record NC_090338.1, on the reverse strand, counting down.
CAGCATCTGTGGAGAAAGAAAGAGTTAACATTTCAGGTCGATGACCTTTCGTCAGAACTGGAAGACGTTAAAGAGTTAACAGCCTTTAAGTAAGTACAGAGCCTGGGAAAGGGGGGAGGAAGGGAAGGGGAGGGGAGGAAAGAACAAAAGGAAAGGTTTGTGATAGAGTAGAAGGCAGGAGTGATTAAATGACAAAAGGGATGTTAGTGCAAGGCAAGGAGGGTGGGAATGGGACAAGTTAAGAAACAAAAGAAAAGCTGTAAATGGCAACAGCAGAACTAATACTTACACTGACTAACCCAGGCGATCCTCTGAGACATCACTTGTTGTCTTTTTCTTGATTTTTTTTTTATTTCACCACTCAGGTCCGTGTTCTCTGCCTCTTTTATTGACAACAATTTTACAACACCAAGTTATAGTCCAACAAATTTATTTTAAATTCCACAAGCTTTCGGAGGCTTCCTCCTTCCTCAGGTGAATGGTGTGGAAATGAAATTTTCGAATCCTTCGCATTTGAAAATCACAGAACAATGCCTGGTGATTACTGCCCGTTGCCAAGGCAATCACAGTGAGCAGACAGAGAGGTGTCACCTAAAAGGCCACCGAATATACAAACCCCCCCAAAAAAAGAGAGAGAGAGAGAAGGAAGACAGTCAATGACCCATTATATTAAAAACAGATAACATTTGTTCGCTGGTGGGGTTACGTGTAGTGTGACATGAACCCAAGATCCCGGTTGAGGCCGTCCTCATGGGTGCGGAACTTGGCTATCAATTTCTGCTCGACAATTTTGCGTTGTCGTGTGTCTCGAAGGCCGCCTTGGAGTATGCTTACCCGAAGGTCGGTGGCTGAATGTCCATGACTGCTGAAGTGTTCCCCGACAGGGAGAGAACCCTCCTGTTTGGCGATTGTTGCGCGGTGTCCGTTCATCCGTTGTCGCAGCGTCTGCATGGTCTCGCCAATGTACCATGCTCTGGGGCATCCTTTCCTGCAACGTATGAGGTAGACAACGTTGGCCAAGTCACAGGAGTATGAACCGTGCACCTGGTGGGTGGTTTCCTCTGTGTCGATGATCTGGCATGTCTTGCAGAGGTTACCGTGGCAGGGTTGTGTGGTGTCGTGGACGCTGTTCTCCTGAAAGCTGGGTAATTTGCTGTGAACAATGGTTTGTTTGAGGTTGGGTGGCTGTTTAAAGGCGAGTAGTGGAGGTGTGGGGATGGCCATAGCGAGGTGTTCGGCATCATTGATGACATGTTGAAGGCTGCGGAGAACATGGCGTAGTTTCTCCGCTCCGGGGAAGTACTGGACGACGAAGGATACTCTGTTGGTTGCGTCCCGTGTTAGTCTTCTGAGGAGGTCTACGCGATTTTTTGCTGTGGCCTGTCGGAACTGTCGATCGATGAGTCGAGCATCATATCCCGTTCTTACTAGGGCGTCTTTCAGCGTCTGTAGGTGTCCATCGCGTTCCTCCTCGTCTGAGCAGACCCTGTGTATTCGCAGGGCCTGTCCATAGGGGATGGCCTCTTTGACGTGGTTAGGGTGGAAGCTGGAAAAGTGGAGCATCGTGAGGTTGTCCGTGGGCTTGCGGTAGAGTGAGGTGCTGAGGTGCCCGTCTTTGATGGAGATTCGTGTGTCCAAGAAAGAAACTGATTCTGAGGAGTAGTCCATGGTGAGCTTGATGGTGGGATGGAACTTGTTGATGTTATCGATTGATAGCAGAAATTGATAGCCAAGTTCCACACCCATGAGGACGGCCTCAACCGGGATCTTGGGTTCATGTCACACTACACGTAACCCCACCAGCGAAAAAATGTTATCTGTTTTTAATATAACGGGTCATTGACTATCTTCCATCTCTCTCTCTCTCTTTTTTTGGGGGGGTTTGTATATTCGGTGGCCTTTTAGGTGACACCTCTCTGTCTGCTCACTGTGATTGCCTCGGCAACGGGCAGTAATCACCAGGCATTGTTCTGTGATTTTCAAATGCGAAGGATTCGAAAATTTCATTTCCACACCGTTCACCTGAGGAAGGAGGAAGCCTCCGAAAGCTTGTGGAATTTAAAATAAATTTGTTGGACTATAACTTGGTGTTGTAAAATTGTTTACAATTGTCAACTCCAGTCCATCACCGGCATCTCCACATCTTTTATTGACTGCTCAGGCCGGCTCTCGCAGTATCCAGTTCACAATATAAGGGGTTTCATTATTAAGCCTCCCCTCCCCCTCGTCGGGTCACATTATCACATGTTGAGATACTGGCCAGTAATGGTAAGGGACATCGGTTCCCCTTACAGGAATAATCAGTGATGCTGAACCTGAAAGAATACTCAGTACAGACCTGATATTTGCTACTAGTACCACTTCCCAGTAGATATCGAAGGGGTTTGTTCGCAAATGTTGGCCTCTCTTATTTGGTTGGCATAATACAAGTCAGCAACATAACAACGACAGGTAAACGGAACAGAATATTAACATTTCAAACCCGTCAATTTGACTTTAGTCAGGAAGAAGCCAAAGTTGTTGACTTCAAGTCAATAAAGGTCGATGGCGTCTCCTGACCTACTGTCCTGCACACTGTGAAACAGGCTAAGGTAATTATGTTTGGTGAACCTGTGGTGTGAGTGACAGCTGGCACCATTCCAAAATATCACTCAGAAAAATAGTTTGTGAAATGAAAGTGTCGTTAAGTCACCAAGGTCCACCAGAGGGCACTCTACCTAAGTATGGGGCCTCAGCAATATTGGGGAATATTTCTCCCCACAAGTAATGCGAGCTTTTCCTCTGCCTGAACATCACTGATTTGTGTTAACTCATGCAAAACCAGAGCCGAGAACATTTGATGTTGTCACATGATGCCCTGTAGACAATTGATCCAGCCCAAGCTAATAGGATGAAATCTATGCTGTTTAGAGCACTATGTGAAATTAATTTGGGAAATCCCAGCTCCGTTCCTTGTTACATGGGCCCACAGCATAAAATTGGCAATCTCCCTCAGATGACAGCTATGGCAAATGGGAAAATGTCACACTGGTGCGGTAGAGGGCACACTTTTCTTTTTCTGTAGTTGTCTGCCTATCTTGTCTCCTGAAGACAGCAACTCCTTGCTAGCATACGGTTCCACAGGCATTATTTGTCCTCCAATACCTCGCCAAATACCAATCCTCCATACGTCAGTCTTGACAGTGAGTAATGACAATGCTATTTGACTGCAGGGGACATCACAGCTGAACTCGATCCTGGCCCCACCCGATGTCCACGTATGCACTTTTAGTGTGATCAGAAGCAAGAGTCGAGGCCGATTCTAGCAACTCCTACTGTTACTATGCCTGAGATTGGCTAACTAATCAGAGACAGGGGATTCAATGTAGGACCTTCTTGTTCTGCGTGGTTGATTTACTCCCTGCGTGAACCACCCTGTGCTTTCGGGAGAGCCCCAGGATCTGCTCTTGTGAGGTTGTGACTGAGCAGAGTAGAGGGTGTTTTACTTTGCATTTAACTGCTATAGCTGGCTTAGTAGTGTTCGAAGCTAATACTTGGGTGCTCCATTCTCCAGCACTAGCATCCTTCACCTTAATGGGTAAGAGTAAGACAGAGACGGATTTGCAAATAAAATGAAAATTTTACAACCCTTCCCATTGAATAAGACAAATTGAATGAGCAAACCCAGTGCAGTTGTTCAATGCTGGGAATATTTCAAGCCTTTTTCTGTTGACAAGGATAATAAAGGACGTGCCAGAAAGGTGCTAGACACTGAGAAACAGGAATGTTATAAGTTTTTGTTGATGATGTTAAAACAGCAATATATAATGTTAAAGACAACTGATATTTTTTAATATATTCATTCCCGGGACACACAGCAAGGTCTCAAAAACAGTAAATCAATAAATGACCATTTCATTGGTTTTATTTTTGGTGATGTTGGTTGGTTAATGGAGCAGTCCGTGCCCGCATGCAGCAAGATCTGGACAACATCCAGGCTTGGGCTGATAAGTGGCAAGTAACATTTGCGCCAGACAAGTGCCAGGCAATGACCATCTCCAACAAGAGAGAGTCCAACCACCTCCCCTTGACATTTAACGGCATTACCATCACCGAATCCCTCACCACCAACATCCTGGGAGTCACCATTGACCAGAAACTTAACTGGACCAACCACATAAATACTGTGGCTACAAGAGCAGGTCAGAGGCTGGGTATTCTGTGGTGAGTGACTCACCTCCTGACTCCCCAAAGCCTTTCCATCATCTACAAGGCACAAGTCAGGAGTGTGATGGAATACTCTCCACTTGCCTGGATGAGTGCAGCTCCAACAACACTCAAGAAACTCAACACCATCCAGAATAAAGCAGTCCGCTTGATTGGCACCCCATCCACCACCCTAAACAGTCAATCCCTTCACCACTGGCACACCGTGGCTGCAGTGCATACCATCCACAGGATGCACTTCAGCAACTCACCAAGGCTTCTTCAACAGCACTTCCCAATCCCGGGAACTCTGCCACCTAGAAGGACAAGATGTGGAGATGCCGGTGATGGACTGTGGTTGACAATTTTAAACAATTTTACAACACCAAGTTATAGTCCAGCAATTTTATTTGAAATTCACAAGCTTTCGGAGGCTTCCTCCTTCCTCAGGTGAACACAACATTCACCTGAGGAAGGAGGAAGCCTCCAAAAGCTTGTGAATTTCAAATAAAACTTGGTGTTGTAAAATTGTTTAAAATACAAGGACAAGGGCAGCAGGCACATGGGAACAACTCCACCTGCACGTTCCCCTCCAAGTCACACACCATCCCGACTTGGAAATATATCGCCGTTCCTTCATCGTTGCTGGGTCAAAATTCTGGAACTCCCTTCCTAACAGCACTGTGGGAGAACCTTCACCACACGGACTGCAGCAGTTCAAGAAGGCGGCTCACCACCACCTTCTCAAGGGCAATTAGGGATGGGCAATAAATACTGGCCTTGTCAGCAACGCCCACATCCCATGAACGAGTAAAAGAAATGCGATGGAATGTTAGTCAGGATACTTGGAGAACTCCCTGCTCCTCTTAGGATATTGCCGTTGAACCTTTTAGATTCACCGAAACAGGCAGAGGGGGACTTCAGTTTAATATCATATCCGAAAAGTGGCACCTCTGGCGATGTAGCACACTCACTCAGTGCGTTAATAAAGTGTCAACCTTAATTATGCACTGAAGTCCTAAAATGGGCTTTGAACCCACAATTTTACAGAAGCAAGACCACCACCAACTGCACGATCACTGCGTTTTCCCCTCTCAGTTGAGGATACGTGGCATAGACTTGTAGCAAAACCAGTTGTGCTGTTGCTTAACTCCTTTAAGGAAAAAAACTGAGTAAACATTTGCTTAAGAATAGGACTAAAGGTTGTTGGGATGAGTATGAACAGCGGTGATCAAATACTCCACTATGTTTCCTGTGCTATTGCCTTAGCCATGCTGACGCAATTGGCCTTTGGATAAAAGGACAGCCACTGCAAAACAAAGTATCTTGAAAATTGTATTGATCAGTCCAGGTTGCACATGATTGACATTTCAGCTGACAATGAAGGAGGGAGGCAGTCAAATAAGGAAATGGTAACATGACCAGCGATATTGTATCAGTCAGGCAAGAAAAAAACAATGGAGGCTGACAGGCATCACATGCTGTCTATATGATTAGTAAATCAGTACATTATGCCATTTAGAGCTAATTACAGCAGAGGAAAGCCATTCGGCCCATTGGGTCTTACCTGTGCCAGCTCTTCTCCTTGATCCATTTACATATATCACATTCCTTCATTGTCACTGGGTCAAAATCCTGGAACTCCCTACCTAACATTACTGTGGGAGCACTTACACCACACGGACTGCAGCGGTTCAAGAAGACGGCTCACCACCATCTTCTCAAAGGCAATTAGGGATGGGCAATAAATGCTGACCTTGCCACTGACGCCCATATACCCAGAATGATTTTTTTAAAAAATTCGAATGCCCTGCACTTTCTCTGCATCCTGTTATATTCCTTTTCAAATAATTCAAATTCCCTCTTAAATTATGTTTTAGTCTCTACATCAATAGCCACTTAGAGTAAAGCATTCCACTCCTCTACTAATGCACAGTATGAAAAAATGTCTTCAGCAGCAGCGTAACCTTTTAAGTCCGATATGGGCAACAGAATTGAGGAAAGAAAGACAAAAGTTGGAATCATGGGACGTTTTCTGAGCATCAGAGCTATGGAGTTACCTGAAGTCTTGTAGCCATTTTAAAAGTAAGCTGGAAGGCTGACTGAGACTTTACCCGAAACACTTAGCAAAACTTTGTACACTAAAGTTTTCGTAGCTTCAGTTGATTTTAAGATGCAGGGCTATCTGATCCTCAACTCTGCTTGGTTCTGGAAGTTACGTATATAGTCAAAGACTCCTGTAGCAAGCATTCTATGAACAGCTGCTAATGCTCATTTGGGAGAGAGCTAGCAGGTGGTATTTGCAGATTAATATGTAGCATCATCATATTTCTATTTTCTTGCCTATATCAATGCGTAGGCCCAAGGTTCCCATTAAATACAGGAATCATTGAGTGCACTAACAGGTCTTCCATGGTGTTTCTCATGAGTAAAGAACGAGCTTGAATTACACAGCGCCTTTCATAACCTCAGCCCATGAAGCACTTTTGAAAGGTAGCCACTTGTTGTAAAGTAGGAAGCACGGCAACCAATTTGCACAAAGCAAGGTCCCACGAACAGCAATGTGATAATGACCAGATAATCTGTTTTAGGGCACTGGGGAGAACTCCCCTGCTCTTCTTTGAAATAGTGCCATGGGATTTTTTTATATCCACCTGAGAGGGCAGATAGGGCATCGGTTCATCCGAAAGACGGCATCTCCGACAGTGCAGCACTCTCTCAGTCTTGCAGTGGAGCGTCAGCTTTGATTTTGTGTTCAATTCCCTGGAGTGGGACTTGAAAACCACGACCTTCTGATGCAGAGGCGAGAGTGCTACCGACTGAATCACGGTTGACATCAGTATCCAGCATTTCGATGTTGTAGGGGTCCTCAGGCCAAATACAGATGAGGGGTTTGTGCAGAGGTTGCACTGGCCCCATTAAGAAAAAGTAAGATAAATGTTTAAAAAATACCATGGGCAACACATTGACTCCCTCTTTCTCACCTTTCTACCCCCAGACTAGTGGACACTCCCTGGCAAAGGTTGGGGAACGTGCCTACCAGTAAGGTCATGACCTGGGGCTGGTAATGAGGCTGAAGTGCCCATCAACCTCACATCCGCTGGTGCAATGGCCGAGCAGAAAGCCCAGGCCAATAACTTGATTGAGGTGGCATGATCTATATAAAAACAGAAAATTATGGAAACACTCAACGGGTCAGGCAGCATCTGTGGAGAGAGAAACAGAGTTAACATTTCAGTTTGATGACCCTTTGTCAGAACTGGAAGAAGATTTAACGGTTTTTAAGCAAGTACAGAGCTAGGGAAAGCGGGGGAGGGGGGGGGAGAAGGGAAGGTCTGCGATTGGGTGGCGGGTAGGAGTGATTAAATGTCAAAGGGGATGATGGTGCAAGACGAAGGGGGGTGGTAATGGGACAAGTAAAGAAACAAAAGATGGGCCGAGAGGAGCTAGACCCAAATTGAGGTTGGGTTTAATTCTGCCCAGTGGCTAAACGGAAATGACACTCAAGAAAGATTTGAATATCTGTTGATTAAATATTTCTACTAATTATTGGTAAATGTTTGAACTGAGCAATGCAGATCAGGGGTTGTGTGTGGAGACTAACGAGTTTAGAAATTAACTGATAACCTTGGGTGGAGGAACTGAATAGCTGAATAGAAGCTCTCTGAATCGTATTTACTCTTTTCATCTTGCTTATTTGCAGTTTATTGTCAGTGTTTACTTTAGGTCCACACTAATAACACGCATTTGGGAGAATTTACGACGGAATCATTCATCTCCCTAAAAAAATGTCAGGCCACTGCTTCAGGGAGCAAGCTTGTGAGTAACTTATTTATCTAAGTCACAGGTAGCCTTCACAAGTAGCATTACAATGCCCTGGGGTTGACTGTAAATACTAATATGTAGCCTGCATTCTTCAATAATTAAAATGGAAAAATTACCTGATAACCTATATTCAACCAAGGTTTCCTATAAAGCGAGATCATAACCATCAATAATATAAAAGTATTGTAGCTGCAACTGTAATCATTCATGTCAACACCTCCTCCCAAAATACAGCCGAACCCAGAATTGTCTTTCAGACAGCATTAAGCATATTGTACGAGGATTTTGTTGCTTCTGCTGCACATTAAAGATGTATTTATACTATGGGCTGTGTTTTCCTCTGCGATTCTGGATGAAATACGACAGGATGGCGGTGGAGAATGAGGGAAAATTCTGGGAATGGTGCTTACCGCCGCCTCTCCTGGGACAGTTACCGGCAACCCCCTTCCTGTCTGTCACAGGTACATCACGGTGGGGGGGATGGAATGGGAGCTGGTTCCCATGGTCCATTTCCCTCCTGTCTGCCCCAATTACCACCACTTTCCTGGGACTACCATGTGGAAGGTGCCAGTAGGCCCAGGGTAGCGGCAGTAAAGACCTTGAGGTCATGGAATGGAGGGAGTATCTAGTAGAGGCACCCTCTTTTCCAATTCAGGCCAAGCACTTACCTGCTGAAAGCCTTGGTCTCAGCTAAGGTCTTCATTTGGAGCTTTGATGCAGTCTTTGCGGATCTTCTGCTCCTTTAATTGGTGCTCCAGAGTTCTCCTGCTCGTACTGGGAGGCTGCTTTTCACGATGACCGAAATCCCACTGAGAGCTCGCTGAGCATAGCAAGTGACCCCCCGACCCAGGGAAATGGGTCAGGGAACGGGCCTATTTGAAGGGCCCAGCAGAAGTCCCACCCCACTGGAACTCCACCGGAAGAGAAGAATCCAGCCCTATAGAGTCATAGAGAGTCATAGAGTTATACAGCACGGATAGAGGCCCTTCAGCCCATCGTGTCCGCGCCGGCCATCAAGCCCTGTCTACTCTAATCCCATATTCCAGCATTTGGTCCGTAGCCTTGTATGCTATGGCATTTCAAGTGCTCATCCAAATGCTTCTTGAATGTTGTGAGGGTTCCTGCCTCCACAACCCTTTCAGGCAGTGAGTCCAACCACCCTCTGGGTGAAAAAGTTCTTTCTCAAATCCCCTCTAAACCTCCCGCCTTTTACCTTGAATCTATGCCCCCTTGTTATAGAGCCCTCAACGAAGGGAAAAAGCTCCTGAGTATCCATCCTATCTGTGCCCCTCATAATTTTGTACACCTCAATCATGTCCCCCCTCAGCCTCCTCTGCTCCAAGGAAAACAAACCCAATCTTCCCAGTCTCTCTTCATAGCTGAAGCGCTCCAGCCCTGGTAACATCCTGGTGAATCTCCTCTGCACCCTCTCCAAAGCGATCACATCCTTCCTGTAGTGTGGCGACCAGAACTGCACACAGTACTCCAGCTGTGGCCTAACCAGTGTTTTATACAGCTCCATCATAACCTCCTTGCCCTTATATTCTATGCCTCGGCTAATAAAGGCAAGTATCCCATATGCCTTCTTTACCACCTTATCTACCTGTTCCGCCGCCTTCAGGGATCTGTGAACTTGCACACTAAGATCCCTCTGACCCTCTGTCTTGCCTAGGGTCCTCCCATTCATTGTGTATTCCCTTGCCTTGTTAGTCCCTCCAAAGTGCATCACCTCGCACTTTTTCGGGTTAAATTCCATTTGCCACTGTTCCGCCCATCTGACCAACCCATCTATATCGTCCTGCAGACTGAGGCTATCCTCCTCGCTATTTACCACCCTACCAATTTTTGTATCATCAGCGAACTTACTGATCATACCTTTTACATTCATATCCAAGTCATTAATGTAGACCACAAACAGCAAGGGACCCAGCACCGATCCCTGTGGTACCCCACTGGCCACAGGCTGCCAGTCACAAAAACAACCTTCGACCATCACCCTCTGCCTTCTGCCACTAAGCCAGTTTTGTATCCAAAGTGCCAAGGCACCCTGGATTCCATGGGCTCGTACCTTCTTGACCAGTCTCCTGTGGGGGACTTTATCGAAGGCCTTACTGAAATCCATGTATACCACATCCACTGCGTTACCCTCATCCACACGCCTAGTCACCCCCTCAAAAAATTCAATCAAATTAGTCAGACATGATCTTCCCTTGACAAAGCCATGTTGACTATCCCTGATTAATCCTTGCTTCTCCAAGTGGAGACTAATTTTGTCCTTCAGAATTTTTTCCAATAATTTTCCTACCACTGATGTTAGGCTCACTGGCCTGTAGTTCCCCGGTTTTTCCCTACTCCCCTTCTTGAATAATGGTACTACATTAGCGGTTCTCCAGTCCTCTGGCACATCCCCTGTGGCCAGAGAGGTTCTGAATATCTGTGTTAGAGCCCCCGCAATCTCCTCCTTTGCCTCACACAGTAGCCTGGGATACATTTCGTCCGGGCCTGGGGATTTATCCATTTTTAGGCCTGCTAAAACCGCCAATACCTCCTCCCGCTCGATGTTAATATGTTCGAGTATATCACAGTCCCCCTGTCGTATTTCTATGTCTACGTCGTCCTTCTCCATAGTGAAAACAGATGCAAAAAATTCATTTAGAACCCCTCCTACATCTGCCGGCTCCACACACAGATTGCCATTTTTGTCCCGAATGGGCCCTATTTTTTCCCGAGTCATCCTCTTACCCTTTATATACTTATAAAACATCTTAGGATTTTCCTTTATTTTGCTCGCCAGTGTTATTTCATGGCCCCTCCTTGATCTCCTAATTTCTTTTTTAAGTATCCCCCTGCACTTTTTGTACTCGTCTAGGGCTTCCTCCGTCTTTAGCCTTTTGTATCTGCCAAAAGCCCTCTTTTTTTTCCGAATCCATTCTCGTATATCCCCTGACATCCAAGGTTCCCTGGAGTTCTTGGAACCACCCTTGACCTTTACGGGAACATGTTGCCATTTTATGGTCTCAATCTCCCTTCTGAAAGACTCCCATTGCTCCGATGCGGATTTTCCTACAAGCAGCTGATCCCAGTCCATTTTGGCCAGATCCTGCCTTATCCTATTAAAATCGGCCTTCCCCCAATTTAGAACCTCTATTTCCGGCCCCTCCCTATCCTTTTCCATGACCACCTTAAATCTCACCGAATTATGGTCACTGTCACCAAAGTGCTCACCTACTAGCACTTCTTCCACTTGGCCGGCCACATTCCCTAGAATTAGGTCCAGAACCGCCCCCTCTCTTGTAGGACTTTCTACATGCTGGCTCAAAAAGCTCTCCTGGATGCACGTTAAGAATTTTGTACCCTCTAAGCCTTTTACACTCTGAGTATCCCAGTTAATATTGGGGAAGTTGAAATCCCCCACTATTATTACCCTATTATTTGCACAATTTTCTGAGATTTGCCTACATATCTGTTCCTCTATCTCCCCCTGACTGTTTGGGGGCCGATAGTACACTCCCATCAAAGTGCTTGCCCCCTTTTTGTTTTTAAGCTCCACCCATATGGCCTCATTAGAGGAACCTGCTAATATATCATCCCTCCTTATGGCAGTAATTGATTCTTTAATTAATATTGCGACCCCCCCTCCTCTTATACCTCCCCCTCTGTCTCGCCTGAAGATTCTGTACCCTGGAATATTGAGCTGCCAGTCTTGCCCCTCCCTCAACCATGTCTCTGTGACAGCAACAATACTATACTCCCATGTGTTTATCAACACCTTCAGTTCATCCACCTTATTCGCAAGACTCCTTGCATTAAAATAGATGCCATCCAGCCTTGCCCTCACATATTTGCCCTGTCTTCCAAGCTGACTTGTTTTTTTCTCTATATTTGGCTGCACATCACCCCCTATTGTAGCTCCACTCTGTATCCCATCCCCCTGCCAAGTTAGTTTAAACCCCCCCCAACAGTGCTAGCAAACCTCCCCGCAAGGATATTTGTCCCGCTCTGGTTCAGGTGCAACCCGTCCGACTTGTACAAGTCCCACCTTCCCCAGAAGCAGGCCCAGTGATCCAGGAAACTGAAACCCTCCCTCCTGCACCAACTCTTTAGCCACGCATTCATCTGTTCTATCCTCCTATTTCTATACTCACTAGCCCGTGGCACTGGGAGTAATCCAGAGATTACAACCTTTGAGGTCCTGCTCTTTAATCTGCTACCTAGCTCCCTAAATTCTTGATGCAGGACCTCATCTCCCTTCCTACCTATGTCGTTAGAATTGTTGCAAAGTGGGTTTGTGCTTCACGCCTGTGCTATATTTGTAGTAATGCACCCTAAAGTAGTTATTCTTTTAAATCAAGGAAAGTCCAGCTTATAGCTCAGAAGAAAGTAACAATCATGGGCTCGATTTTCAAAGCAAAAAAAATGGGTGGGTTGGGGGCAGTGGGGGGCATTGAAAATTGCCATGATTTCAGACCCGCCTGCAACCCACCTCCAACCCACTCATTTCCAGTTTGCACCGGGGTGGGACCAGGGGCGGGCGGCCATCCCACACCCAGGAGGCAGGTTGGGCCTTAATACCTTTCAAGGAGGCTTCAAGCTTCCATTTTTAATTAATTCCCCATTTCAACCCCGGGGAGCCGAGATTCCCGGGCCTTCTGTCTTACGCCACGAAAAGGCCTGAGACTGCAGGTAAGTGCCTAGAAAGGCACAGCTTGTGGGCCCGGAGGAGCAGGAGCGCTTTCCCCAGGCCCAATAAGCCTACCTGCACCGACCCCCCCACCCCGATCACGGACCCCCCCCCCCCGCCGATCGCAGACCCCCCTCGATCGCGGACCCTCAACCCCCGACCCCAATCCTCCCCCTCTGACCCCAATCCTCCCCCTCCGATCTAGGCCCTGATTCTCCGACCCCCGACCCGCCTCCTCAACGATCGCGGACCCCCGTGATGATCCCCGATCCCGCCACCCCGTGACTGACCCCCAATCCCATCCCCCGTGCTCACCTACGCCCACCCGTCCCACCCTTGCCCACCCGTGCCCCTTGCCCACCCATGCCCTTTGCCCATCCATGCCCCCCTCCCCCCCCCCCCCCCCCCGCCCCATCCATGCAACCAAAGATTTACCTGCAGACTTATCTGCAGACATCCTCTCCCTGGCTGGTCTCCCGTCCGACTGAGACCAGCCTGACAATCAGCTGGTCAGTCGGACGGGAAAATAATAAAAGACGTCCTTACGTCAAAATCTTAAGGACGTCCGGGAAACCCGAACTAATGGGTTTCCCGACCTCAAATTGAACCCCCCGGCCCCCTTCCTGGCTCCGTTTGAACATTGTCTCTCCCCGCTGATTAAATGATCCAGTGGTTTCAGAGATCTCACCCTGAACCATGCACATTATCTTCCTCTCACTTTCTTGAAATTCCTTGGACTGAGCAAAATCCTGCCCTCACCCGCTATCAATTTCATGCCCTTGCCTACTCAAGCGTGGGAGCCTTGCTTTGATTTTTTTTTACCCCTCTCTACCCTGAGAGCATTGAGTGTTCCACTTTTACTAGAGCTGAGATCAGTTAACTCAACTACGTCTGCAGATTGAGCCTGACACATTGCTGATCCGTATACCATGGTTATACACCAAACAGTGTCGTTACCCACTGAGCATTGGAGTGCTTCACAACTTATTATTTTTAATGTAATTTTTATCTACCTTCATTTTTCCAACAAGTAGCTATTAAAAAATTTAATTATTTAATTTTTACTTTATGTTCAAGGAGTTAGTTAATTAAATAATTTGCATTTATATAGCATCTTTTGCACCCTCAGTTCATCACAAAGCACTTTACAGCCAATGAATTACATCACTTGGCACTTAAATTAATTACTTTTGAAGTGTAATCACTGTTATATTGTAGACAAACACGACAGACAATTTGCTTAGAGCGAGCTCCTATCAACAGCAATGAGATGAAGCACAGACACGATGGGCTGAATGGTTTCCTTCTGTGCTGGATGATTCCATGCACGGCCAGTTCATCTGTTTTTCTCGTTTGCAGGATGAATGTTGGTCAGGGTGAACCCCCTGCTGTTCTTTAAAAAACAAGTGCCATGGGATCTCTTACATTCAGCTGAGCAGGAAGACAGGGCCTTGGTTTAACAACTCATCCAAAATAATAGTACCTTCAACAATGAAACAATCCCTCAGTGCTGCACTGAAATGTTAGCCTCGGTTATATGCTCAAGTCCTGGGGTGGAGCTTGAACCCACATACTTCTGACTCAGAATTGTGCCTTTTACGACCACAGGATATCCCAAAGCACTTTACAGCCAATGAAGTACTTTCAAAGTGTAGTCAATTTCGAAATGTAGGAAACATAGCAAACAATTTGCACACAGCAAGGTCCCACAAACAGTAATGTGATAATGACCAGATAATGTTTTTTAGTGATGTTGGTTGAGGGATAAATATTGGCCAGGACACCGGGGAGAACTCCCCTGCTCTTCTTCGAAATAGTGCCATGGGATCATAGAATCATAGAATCATAGAAGTTTACAACATGGAAACAGGCCCTTCGGCCCAACATGTCCATGTCGCCCAGTTTATACCACTAAGCTAGTCCCAATTGCCTGCACTTGGCCCATATCCCTCTATACCCATCTTACCCATGAAACTGTCCAAATGCTTTTTAAAAGACAAAATTGTACCCGCCTCTACTACTGCCTCTGGCAGCTCGTTCCAGACACTCACCACCCTTTGAGTGAAAAAATTGCCCCTCTGGACCCTTTTGTATCTCTCCCCTCTCACCTTAAATCTATGTCCCCTCGTTATAGACTCCCCTACCTTTTGGGAAAAGATTTTGACTATCTACCTTATCTATGCCCCTCATTATTTTATAGACTTCTATAAGATCACCCCTTAACCTCCTACTCTCCAGGGAAAAAAGTCCATCTTTTATGTCCACCTGAGAGGGCCTTGGTTTAAAGTCTCATCCGAAAGGCAGCACCTCCGGCAGTGCAGCACTCCCTCAATACTGCACTGGGAGTATCAGCCTAGATTTTGTGCTCGAGCCCCTAGAGCGAGGACTTGAACCCATAACCTTCTGACTCAGAGGCGAGAGCACAACAAAACAGAGCCACGGCTGACAGAGGCAACCAGCCCGGCATTCAGTGATAAATCCCCTAATTCAATCCACGCTTGCTCCCTCCATGGTGTTGGTGAGCGTGTTTTTACCATCGCTGAATCATGCATTACGCGGGAAACAGGGTCAAGATGCTTAATCCACCGATGACTAAAATCACGATACCAAAGAGCTACTACACTTGTGAAAAAGTGTATATTTATTTGATGTCTCTTACTATTGATTGCTGCAAATTACAGTGCAATCTTGAATTTTGTAGGCTAATGGTAAGGAAGCTCTCACTCATAGTTGGTATTGAAATTCTATGGATAACTGAGAGCCCCCTATAATTAATCTGACACAGTGAGGTTTAAGTTTCTGATTGATCTATCTAAATTACCTCATCAAGTTCCCAGCATGTACAGCAAAAGCCCACTGTCAAATCTCATGATTTTTGATCTTTTTTTCCCTGCACAGTAAGGATTGAATTATATTTAAGTGTTGAGTTTTATGAAGAGAGATATTGGGAGAAATTTTTACGCAGAGGGTTGTTAGGACTTGGAATGTACTACCAGAAACATTGATGGAAGCAAAATCTATAATAGCTTTTAAAAGGGAAATGAACAAATGTTTGAAAAATTAAAAAAAAGGGTTGGGGAAAAGGCAGAGGAATGGGATTAAGTGGATGACTCTTTCAGAGATCTGGCACAGGAACAATGGGCCAAATTACCTCCGTGCTGTAAAATTCTACGATTTAATGCTTCTATGACTGCTGCTGGTCTCCTGGATCTGAAGTTCTGACTCCTACTAGTCTTCCAGACCTGAAGCTCTGAATCCTGCTAGTTTCCTGGATCTGAAGATAAATAAGTACTAGACGTGCAGGTAAAAACCTACTTATCCTGCTGAATCAAGAGCCCAGAGTTTGTGAAAAATCAATTAAAAAGATACAATCGCATTTTACCTGGTTTATGTTAAATTAAACTCCCAACTCCCACAACAGTTCTCGCAGATAATCAAATGTGTGGATAATGGGACTGTAGATAATTAATGTTCCACTATAAGAATATTGTTTATTTTACAGTATTCAATTTCAACCTTACATTGTGTTTCATCCAGCATCTTTCCTCATTCAAATGGACCTTCAGTTAAATGCAGCTGAGCTCCTTTTGCTTGCTCATATAACGTATCTTAACTCCAAGATAAGAATGGAGCCGTACAACAGCAGTATGACACTTAAGTCACATAGCAACCAAGCATGGTCGCTCTTGGTCAATTAGTGCTGAATTATAGGTTGCTATGGGTTGATACTGCCCAATCTCATTTTACCTTGGACACTCAACAACCAACCAATGGAGAGAGACTGTCATCCTCTCTGCCAAGCCTTGAGTTCTCACTATGGTCCAGAGGTGAAACAATGATGAAGTTCTAAAATCCTGTGCTCCTTATCTCACAAAGAAGTTGTTCATCATTTCTTTCTGGGTTGCTACATAGTGCATTCCACTTATGGCCCGTAATTGGATAAGCCAATCAAACTGCGCCTGCCAACGCAAACACAGGAATACCCAATTATTTTTCTGGACAGGATTATCAGTTTGTACAGAGAAACCTTAGGAATGAACTCAAACCCAGCAGTGCTGGCTGGGGCATTTAAAGGCTTTTTTTAAATGATGGTAGCATAGTGGTAGCAAAGTGGTTATGTTACTGGACTAGTAATCCAGAGGCCTGGACTAATAATCCGGAGTCATGAGATCAAATCCCACCATGGCAGCTGGGGAATTTAAATTCAATTAATTAAATAAAATCTGGAACTAAAAAAACTAGAATCAGTAATGGTGGCCATGAAACTACCGGATTGTGGTAAAAACCCATCTGTTTCTCTAATGCCCTTTAGGGGAGGAAACCTGCCGTCCTTACCCGGTCTGGCCTCTATGTGACTCCAGACCCACAGCAATGCGGTTGATTCTTAATTGCCCTCTGAAATGGCCTAGCAAGCCACTTAGTTGTAAAATCTCACTAAAGAAAGTCATAATAAGAATAAAACTGGACGGATCACTTGGCATCGGACCAGTAGGCACCGGACACGACAACGGCAAACCAAGCCCAGTCGACCCTGCAAATTCCTCCTCATTAACATCGGGGGACTGGTGCCAAAATTGGGAGAGTTGTCCCACAGACTAGTCAAGCAACAGCCTGACATAGCCATACTCACAGAATCATACCTTTCAGCCAACGTCCCAGACTCTTCCATCACCATCCCTGGGTATGTCCTGTCCCACCGGCAGGACAGACCGGTACCAGAGGTGGCAGTACAGTGATATACAGCCAGGAGGGAGTGGCCCTGGGAGTCCTCAACATTGACTCTGGATCTCATGGAATCAGGTCAAACATGGGCAAGGAAACCTCCTGCTGATTACCACCTACCGTCCTCCCTCAACTGATGTTGAGCACCACTTGGAGGAAGCACTTAGGGTAGCAAGGTCACAAAAAGTATTCTGGGTGGGGGACTTGAATGTCCATCACTAAGAGTGGTTTGGTAGCACCAATACTGATCGAACTGGCGGAGTCCTGAAGGAAAAAGCTTCTAGACTGGGCCTGCAGCAGGTAGTGAGCGAAACAGCATGAGGGAAAAACTTACTTGACCTCGTCCTCACCAATCTACCTGTCGCAGATTCATCTGTCCATGACAGTATTGGTAGGAGTGACCAAAGCACAGTCCTCATGGAGATGAAGTCCCGTCTTCGCACTGAGGACACCATCCAACATGTTGTGTGGCACTATCACCGTGCTAAATGGGATAGATTCAGAACAGATCCAGCAGCTCAAAACTGGGCATCCATGAGGCGCTGTGGGCCATCAGCAGCAGCAGAATTGTATTCGAGCACAATCTGTAACCTCATGGCCCGGCATATTCCTTACTCTAACGTTACCAACAAGCCAGGGGATCAACCCTGGTTCAATGAGGAGTGTAGAAGAGCATGCCAGGAGCAGCACCAGGCGTACCTCAAAATGAGGTGCCAACCTGGTGAAGCTACAACTCAGGACTACATGCATGCTAAACAGCAGAAGCAACATGTTATGGACAGAGCTAAGCGATTCCACAACCAATGGATCAGATCAAAGCTCCACAGTCCTGCCACATCCAGTCGTGAATGGTGGTGGACAATTAAACAATTAACAGGAGGAGGAGGCTCTGTAAACATCCCCATCCTCAATGATGGCAGAGTCCAGCACGTGAGTGCAAAAGACAAGGCTGAAGCGTTTACAACCATCTTCAGCCAGAAGTGCCAAGTGGATGATCCATCTCGGCCTCCTCCCGATATCCCCACCATCACAGAAGCCGGTCTTCAGCCAATTCGATTCACTCCATGTGATATCAAAAAACGGCTGAGTGCACTGGATACAACAAAGGCTATGGGCCCCGACAACATCCCGGCTGTAGTGCTGAAGACTTGTGCTCCAGAACTAGCCGCGCCTCTAGCCAAACTGTTCCAGCACAGCTACAACACTTGCATCTACCAGATATGTGGAAAATTGCCCAGGTATGTCCTGTCCACAAAAAGCAGGACAAATCAAACCCAGCCAATTACCACCCGATCAGCCGACTGTCAATCATCAGCAAAGTGATGGAAAGTGTCGTCGACAGTGCTATCAAGCGGCACTTACTCACCAATAACCTGCTCTCCGATGCTCAGTTTGGGTTCCATCAGGACCACTCGGCTCCAGACCTCATTACAGCCTTGGTCCAAACATGGACAAAAGAGCTGAATTCTAGAGGTGAGGTGAGAGTGACTGCCCTTGACATCAAGGCAGCATTTGACCGAGTGTGACACCAAGGAGCCCTAGTAAAATTGAAGTCAATGGGAACCTGGTGGAAAACTCTCCAGTGGCTGGAGTCGTACCTAACACAAAGAAAGATGGTAATGGTTGTTGGAAGCCAATCATCTCAGCTCCAGGACATTGCTGCAGGAGTTGCTCAGGACAGTGTCCTAGGCCCAACCATCTCCAGCTAGTTCATCAATGACCTTCCCTACATCATAAGGTCAGAAAGGGGGATGTTTGCTGATGATTGCACAGTGTTCAGTTCCATTCGCAACCCCTCAAATAATGAAGCAGTCCGTGCCCGGATGCAGCAAGACCTGGACAACATCCAGGCTTGGGCTGATAAGTGGCAAGTAACATTCGCGCCAGACAAGTGCCAGGCAATGACCATCTCCAACAAGAGAGAATTTAACCACCTCCCCTTGACATTCAACGGCATTTCCATCGCCGAATCCCCCACCATCAACATCCTGGGGATCACCATTGACCGGAAACTTAACTGGACCAGACAATAAATACTGTGGCTACAAGAGCAGGTCAGAGGCTGGGTATTCTGCGGCGAGTGACTCACCTCCTCACTCCCCAAAGCCTTTCCACCATCTACAAGGCACAAGTCAGGAGTGTGATGGAATACTCTCCACTTGCTTGGATGAGTGCAGCTCCAACAACACTCAAGAAGCTCGACACCATCCAGGACAAAGTAGACCGCTTGATTGGCACCCCATCCACCACCCTAAACATTCACTCCCTTCACCACCGGCACACTGTGGCTGCAGTGTGTACCATCCACAGGATGCACTGCAGCTACTTGCCAAGGATTCTTCGACAGCACCTCCAAACCCACGACCTCTACCACCTAGAAGGTCAAGGGTAGCAGGCACATGGGAACAACACCACCTGCACGTTCCCCTCCAAGTCACACACCATCCCGACTTGGAAACATATCGCCGTTCCTTCATCGTCGCTGGGTCAAAATCCTGGAACTCCCTTCCTAACAGCACTGTGGGAGAACCTTCACCACACGGACTGCAGCGGTTCAAGAAGGCAGCTCACCACCACCTTCTCAGGGCAATAAGGGATGGGCAATAAATGCCGGCCTCGCCAGCGAAGCCCACATCCCATGAACGAATAAAAAAGAGGCCGGGTTGAAGTGATTAAAATAAATCTCGGACTTGCCAACATCTGGGAAATACCAGGTAGTGAGACTGGGAGAGTAAGGGCTGCTACTGTGTGTAGGAGAGTGTTGAGATGAGAACGAGTGGGATGCAGAGGCTTGCAGTTCCAGGTCCACAACCAAGCTGATTTGTCTAACTTAAAGAGGACATCAGGTCAACTGGACGGATCAAGTCTCCATCGATAAATCCATAAGTAGACTTCACTGCACTACTATTTTGGGTTGAGCAAACTTTGCAAGAGATGGCACATATTAATGGCCCTCATCTGTAGTGTTACCCCCTCCCCCTGGACGAACATTATGTTTTCCAATTGGTTCTGAACAGTAGGTAATAAAACACCTTCACAACCATTATCAGCATCAAGTATTTGCTGGTCACAAATAGTACTAAGTGGATGTTTTTCAATGTTCCCTAACCACTTTCGGCACTATGTACCGTAACCTCATTGTGCACATCACTCCCCATTAGCAACAGTTGCAGACAACCTTTCTGGCTGAAATCGTCCTCTTAATGCTGTGGACGTATGTCCACCAGGAACTTGATTAAGATTATGGATGTCAGCCTTGCTCAGTGGTAGCCTCTGAACCAGAAGATCATGGCTTTATCCCCACTTCACAGACATGGGCACATAAAAGGCTGACACTCCAGTGCAGTAGTGAGAGAGTGCTGCACTATCGGAGGTGCCATCTTTCAGATGAGGTATTAAACTGAGGCCCCATCTGCCCACTCAGGTCGATGTAAAAGATTCAATGGCACTGTTTCAAAGGAGAGCGGGGGAGTTCTCCTAGTATCCTGGCCAATATTTATCCCTCAACCAACATCACTAAAAGAGATTCTCTGCTTATTTATCTCATTGCTGTTTGTGGGACCTTGCTGTGCGCAAATTGGCTGCTCTATTTCCGTACATTACAACAGTGACAACACTTCAAAAATACTTCATTGTCTGTGAAGTGCTCTGGGGGTGTTCTATATAAATGCAAGTTGTTTCTCTTCTTTATAAAACCAAAAACAGCCGATTGAGAGACACTCATTATGTCTACCTGCTTGAATTCAAATTAGATGCAAAACTATAACATTCTGGCGTCTTGTAAACTGTTGGAACTCTGTTCTTTGTGTTGATGTATTCAGTTTCTATTGAACAGTTTCTACAGTCTATACACTGTAGCAACCAGGCCTTCAGCTCAATGTCTGAAGCTTAACATTCTTGTACCCTTAAGTAGCTGCAGCCTTATTTATTTAACACAATGTCATGCAATCCCCATTCAAATGCTGTATGTTACTGAATGGCTGATAGAAGGTCAAAGATTCCTGTAGCAAGCATTCTGTGAACAGATGTTGCCGTTCAGGTGGGACAGAGTTGGCAGGTGGTATTCGCAGGTAAAAAGAGTGTATCATCACATTCCTATGAACAGCTGATCCAACAGCTACCTGACCCAGCATTTTACATCTTGCTAATACATCATTGCACAAAGACACCAGAACCAGAGCAGACAGCCTTTCAAGCTGAAATTCTCTGAATACGAGGAAAAAAAATCCTACTGACGCAGTCCAGGAGAACTCTCAGCTGATTTTAATGAGTACGTTTTGTCACAAATTGCTGATTATGGGATGTTGAGTAGAACCAGCCGGTTGAATGTTAAAAGAGCCCGTCTTCCCAAAACTGTATGCGGTATTCCAGGTGCGGTCTCACCAATACCTTATATAACTGCAGCAATACCTCCCTGTTTTTATATTCTATCCCCCTAGCAATGAAAGCTGAGAAGGTCAGATATTGGAGGACCATGCAAATTATGATATCCTCCTGAATTGCTGCAAAGGACACAATAACCCTATATGGTGCTGGAATGCATTTACAATATGTACAGATAGCAAAAATATTTTTTTAAAAAGATCTGAGATCTGTTTTAGGTATTGGTTGAGGGATAAATATTGGCCAGGAAAGCAACATGCATTCACCATAAATATATGAATCAAATTGTATTTGAAAATAAAGCTCCTGCTATTGAATTGTCTATGTCATTTGCATTCTGTGACATTTAAAAACAAATATTTTGTACTAAATATTTGGGATGTTTGTTGGTAATTTTACCAGACGAATGCAGGTAAGACCACACTTGGAGTATTGTGCGCAGCTCTGGTCTCCATATTATATAAAGGATGTGGAGGCATTGGAGAGGGTACAGAAGATATCCACGAGAGGATATCCTTACATAAGAACATAAGAAATAGGAGCAGGAGTAGGCCAATTGGCCCCTCGAGTCTGCTCCGCCATTCAATAAGATCATGGCTGATCTGATCCTAACCTCAAATCTAAATTCATGTCCAATTTCCTGCCCGCTCCCCGTAACCCCTAATTCCCTTTACTTCTACTTCTATCCTTATTAGGAAAGGCTGAACAGGCTAGGACTCTTTTCTCTGGAAAGGAGAAGGCTGAGGGGTGACCTCATAGAGGCCGTTAGAATAATGATAGGGTTTGATAGGGTAGACGTAGAGAAAATGTTTCCACCTGTTGGGGCGTCCAAAACTAGAGGTTGTAAATATAAAATAGTCGCTAATAAATCCAATAGGGAATTCAGGAGAAACTTCTTTACCCAAAGAGTGGTAAGAATATGGAATGCGCTACCGTAAGGAGTAGTTGAGGCAAATAACATAGATGCATTTAAGGGGAAGCTAGGTAACCACATGAGGGAGAAAGGAATAGAAGGGTATCCTGATAGGGTTAGATGAATTAGAGAGGGAGGAGGCTCATGTGGAACATAAACACCAGCATAGACGAAGTTGAGTCGAATGGCTCGTTTCTGTGCTGTAGTTTCGATGTAAGAGACTAGAGAAATTAAAGCTTGTTTCATTAGAACAGAGAAGATTAAGGGGCGATCTGTAAATGGTGGTTTAAAAATATTAAGGGTTAGATGAAATAGGGTGGGAGGAGGCTCGTTTGAAGCATAAACACCGACACAGAGCAGTTGGGCTGATTGGCCTGTTTCTGTGCTGTAACTTCTTCCACATAAGCTATTTCTGCTGACTGGTGATTCAGTAAATGGAGGGCAGAAATTGAAGATCAACACCAAGAGGGCGAAGGGAAAGCTTAGGACAATTAAGTCTTTTCCTGTCGGTCTCCCTGGACCCAAAATCCTGCATGAAGAAAGGGACTGGGAGAAACTTTTACGCAGAGGGTTGTTACCGTATGGAATATCCAACCAGAATCTGCAATAACTTCGAGAAGAGAAGTAGATATATATATTTTTTTAAATTCAAAAGCATGGGGAAAGGGATGGGGAATTGGAATGGCACGATGGGCGAATGGCCTTCTTCTGTCCTACAGAATTCTCTGATTCTATGTTCCCAGGTGCAGTTTAACAAGACTGATTGGGTCGAGTGGTGAAATAGTTCCAGAAGGTTATGGTCAGTGTCAGTTGTAGGATTTTTCCTCTACAGGGAAAGGTTTGACTTAATCTTTTCTTTCCCCCTCTATCCCCACTAAATATTTGTTAAACACAGCAAAGCACTGTTTGGGTGCATAAAGCCAGTTTATAGTGCCGACCCTGATGAAATTGAATGGAGGAGCTCTGAGACACTAGGTTGTGGTGTAGACAAGTTGCATAGCAAAATTGGAGGCAAAATAATATTTGGTAGGGCAACTTGCAATTGTACCAGATTAGTGATCCAGAGGCTGTAAATTGGAAAAGTGAATTCAATAAATCAGTTAGTATGAGAGCTGGCATCAAGAAGAGCATGAAAACTGCTGTATTCCTGCAAAGATCCAAATGGTTCACTAATATGCTTTAGGGAAAGGAACATGCTCTGGCCAAAATGTGACTCAATCCACACAATGCGGTTGAATCTTAATGGCCTCAGAGCATCTAGAGATAGGCAGTAAATATGGCCTTACCAATGTTGCCCACATCCCAGGAACAAAAATAAATATACTCCAGGGTTTTCCACTCGTGTACTCAGCAGCTTATCGTTCCCTCAATCGTTTTAATAGGAAAATCGGGAGCTGTCGAGCACAGAAGCAGAAAGTTAAGAGGCAGGTTGGAGGAGTACTTTGTACAAAAAATTCTCTGCATCATCTCCCGCAACCCCACCCCCCCTCACCACCGAGCCCTCTTTTCCCCTCATAACAATGATAGCTCACAGTTGGCACGGGAACGCCATTATTGACACCATCAGGCTGATTAATAAGGAGGATCAAAGCACACACAAAGAGAAATACCCATGTTCTCCCTTCCTGTCTCACCGCCCAAGTTCAGGGTCATCAGCCCCACATCTCCGGTCTTACCATTACAAGGATCTTGTTGTGCTTCACGCTTTTTTCTGAAAAGTCTTCTTTTAAGATATGGGACCGAAATTGGGGAAAGTGCAGTTTTATTTTTTCTGCATTGTGTGGTGTGCAGGTTTTAGTCAAGGTCACTGCTAATGCAGGTTGGGCTGCTGTATAAATAAATCACTATGAAACGCTGGCATTCAACAATACAGGCTGTTTATGAGCTATTTTGCAGAATTGCTTTTTTTCTCCGTCATTGATGGTACAAATAAAAACCCAGCAACAATTATGCTCCATTGGTCAGCATTCTCCTTCAATATATTGCTGCAATACTGATATCTTTTATCCATTGAATGGAAAAGCCTCTTATTGTACGAGGAACCACATTTGAAATAAGGGGACTTTTTCCATCCATGAAATTATTCATTTACCAGTCTCAAAAAAAAAATTCAGAATGTGCTGTTTCTTTTCCTTGCGTTCCCAAATGCAATTTGATCAGAGTACTCATAAGCATTCTTTTCTATGGTGCCAGCTGTGGCTCAGTGGTAGCACACTTGCCTCTGATGTTAGAAGGGTGTGGGTTCCAGGACCTGGTCCAGAGATTTGAGCCTAAAATCTACTTTGAGGGAGTGCTGCACTGTCGGAGATGCCATCTTTTTGACGAGGCGTTAAACCGAGACCCGTCTGCCACCCCCCCCCAACCAGGTAGAAGTGAAAGATCCCACTGTACTATTTCGAAGAAGAACAGGGGAGTTCTTCCCGGTGTCCTGGCCAATATTTATCCCTCATATAAAAAACAGAAAACACTCAGCAGGTCAGTTAGCATCTGCAGAGGGAGAATTAGAGTTGACGTTTCAGGTTAATGACCTTTCATCAGAACTGATACAGCCTGACCTGCTGAGTGTTTCCAGCATTTTCTGTTTTTATTTCAGATTTCCAACATGTGCAGTCATTTGCTTTTGTTTTAATATTTATCCCTCACCCAACAGAACTAAAACAGGTTAGCTGGTCATTATCTCATTGCTGCCTGTGGGGCCTTGCTGTGCGCAAATTGGCTGCCACATTTCCAACATTACCACAGCGACTGCACTTTGAAAGTACTGTGCTGTAAAGCGCTTTGGGACGTTGTGAGGTCGTGGAAGGCACTATAGAAATGCAACTTCTTTCTTTCAAAACAATTTTTGAAACAAATATCCTGACAGAACTTAAAATGCGAGAGCAACGTATGTGCTCGTTTCTTTGTCCTCCACCCCCCTGCCCACCCCTGTCCCCCGCCGCCCAATGACTTGCACCAAGGCAGAAGGGGTTATGAAAAGAATTCCAGAGTGAAGGGCTTATTATCGATGGTGGAGCAGTGGGGATGCACTCAGAAGAAGGTGAAGATGTAAACTGGAACATAGTCCTGTGATCACTGTTTTTTTAGTGATGTCCATTTCAATCTCCGCTGCAAGAGACGTGTATTGTTCCACCTTCATCTCTTTCTTTCTGCAACTTAGCCTTTTTAAAACCTTCCCTCTTAGTGAGGGTGGAGCAAGGGATTTTTAAACAAGAACCAAAATAGCAGCTGCATCTCTACAGATATCTAGATAAAGGGAGAACTTTTTGCATGCACAGCATCTAGAAAACATTCGATACTGGCGCCAGATATCATCCACCTTTTAAAGATCACATATCTCTGTCACTAGCCACTGAAACAGGTACCCACAGGAGATAAAGCACCTTCTCACTTCTCAGAAATATCTGAAAGTGCTTCAGGTACAATGAATTACTTCAAAGTGCAGAGGCTGTAGTTGTGTAGGTAATTATGACATCCTTTTTGTGCATAGTAAGAGTGCCTGTTTCTGCGAGCAGCAACCTTGGCTCAGTGGGTAGCACTCTCGCCTCTGAGTCAGAAGGTTGTGGATTCAAGTCTCACCCTGGAGACTTGAGCACAAAATCTAGGCTGACACTCCTGTGCAGTACTGAGGGAGTTCTGCACTGTCAGAGGTGTTGTCTTTCAAATAAGATGTTAAAATTGAGGCCTTGCCTTCCTTCTCAGTATAGGACATAAAAGATCCCATGGCACTTTTCAGAGAAGAACACTCAAGTTCTCCCAGTGTCCTGGCCAATATTTATCAATCAACATCATTAGAACTGGTTATTTGCCTTCATACAATTTGTGGGGCCATGATGAGAGCAAATTTGCTGCTATATTTTCCGACATGACAACAATGACGACACTTCAAAAGTATTTCATTAGCTGTAAAGCACTTTGGGACGTCCTGAGGTCGTGAAGGGTGCTATATAAATGCAAGATCTTCTTTCTTTCTTTCCCCGAATCTGCTCACCTCAGAATCCTTTTCAGCAAGATTCACTAGCTAACGATTGGAAGCGGGAAGACTTTGTGAATTTTTCCCCCCCATCCTTAGCCAGGAGCGCTGAATATAATTATAGCACTCTATCACCACCCTGGATGAGGTCAAGCAGACCAATCATCAGCCCTGAGACCCTCCTCCCCTGTATCACACTGAGTAGTGCATTTACCCAGTGAGCTAAACTGGAAGCTGCTCTTAAAAGGGGAATAGAAACAGAAAATGTGGGAAACACTCAGCAGGTCAGGCAGTATCTGTGGCGAGAGAAACAGAGTTCACGTTTCAGGTCGATGACGTTTCTTCAGTGTAAGTGGTTTTCTCGGGCGTACCGAAAACACACTCTTACTATAAGTTCTGGAACGATAGGGATTATAAGGACCAATCAGACTCGGACACATGTTTTTGGGCTCAACCGTATTGTGTTTAATAAGATTAACATTGACACTAGTAAACTGTACAAACAGTACAACCCTGGCTTGTCCAATAAGCCCTACCGTGCTAAATTACCACGGCCTAATAAGAGAACCCTCCCATGAAATAAACTAACACTGGACCCCGCCATCCCAAGCACTAAAACCCTCTAAGGTTTGGTTGGGACTTACAACCACCCCCTCACACAGCTAAGTGGTCTTGTGGATGTGTAGGCGCACGCAATATGCTCACTCCGATTGCCCATTGTTGCTTGCAGCTTCTTCCTGCACGTCTCGCTCCTGGTTCCGTACCGCCGACGCAGTATCCAAGTTCCAGTTTGAGTCGAGGTCCGTTGATGAGGGATGAAGAGCAGCGCTCAGCTTCTGGTGGTGTTCCGTTGAATCGAGCGGAACCCCAATCGGGAGACTCGCTGTAGATTGATGCTGAGGAGAAGAGAGAAGACACCAGAGCGCAGAGCAGAGAGCAGAGCCCAGCACAGAGCCGAGCTAGGAACCATTGCCAAATGGCTCCTTATATCCTCAAAACCCATCACCTTTACTCCCGCCAATACTGCTCAATGTATTGACTCAGGTGATCTGTCTGGACCCTGTGGCCTGGAGTGACTTATAACCTTTGAAATCTTTGTGAAAAATGCTATTTCGTTTTTCCGCTCCCAGGCCTTACACCTGGAGAGACAAAGGGTGCTGGTTACTGGGTGTCTGTCGTTTCCTGAGTTGATGGCCCCCATTAGCAGGTAATGGGTTTCGATCTCAAACCGATCTTGCTTAACTGGCTTCTCTCCTGGAAGACAATGGCCCGGCCATATCCTGCCTTCCATCAGGAGACTGAGTGTCTCTGAGTTACCTCTCGGGGTATTGATTCCAGTAATCATGTTAAATGGTGATGACGTCAATCGGCCTGGGTTCCCTTCCACCCAGCCTGTCAGTGTGAAATGTCCGTTTGTATATGAATGCACCTTAGTCAGGTTGGCCTGGCTCGAAACTCCTGCCAGTCAATCCTGTTCTCTGACCCACTCCCACAAGCTTGCCAAACAGTACAGTTCTTGCTTGGGGATAATGGATTTAAAATATGATTCATAAAAATGGCCAGAACGTTGGTGCTACATCAGAAAAGGGAAGTTGCCTCACAAATTTAGTTCCAAAGTTGATTAACTAACTGGGACAAAAAGTTCTAATAGATAGAGGATAGTTTGTTTCTAACTGCAGAACGAAAGTGTCTGGGGGAAAAATTTGATAGGGCCTAATATTGGGTGTAGGCGGCGTGATCTGCTATTAACCCAGGCCCAACGGCCCGTGCGCAGGCAGGAAGAGAACTTCGTCCAGCCTGAGTACTCACTGTCAATCTGTGTTGAAATCCAGGCCTTGCATGTTGATTCAATGCAATTCGCACTTTCCTCCAGCAGGGGGAGCCCCAACCTCTTAAAGGGAGGATGTCGTAGCCAGTACCTGTTATTTATTAAAAATAACAGTCTGCTGTCTGCACAGAGTCTGAACAGAGATCAGACATTGCACACATAAAACTCAGATGCAGGTCCCGTTCCTGTGTTTACACACTGATGAGCTATGTTAAAACATTGAATAAGGGTTGCGCACTACTAAATCCCACATCCTCCAATCTGCATGCCAGAACTCACCAATCTGCCAATCTGAGTTTGCACCAGGCCTGCGAGAGACCGTGCACCAAGGTTCTCTGCTGATGCACTCCAGGCCTTGGTGCATGAGGTGGACCGAAGGAGGAACATCCTATATCCGTGCGGGGGTGGGGGGAGGGGGCAAGAGGCCCTCCAGACGTATGGCCAAAAGGCAGTGGGAGGCAGCGGGGGTCAAAGTCAATACGAAGCACACAGCACGACGAACATGGATGCAGTGCAGGAAGAAGTTCAATGCTTTGACATGAGTGGTCAAGGTGAGTGAGGTCAACTGTCAAGTGGTGTCTCCTACCAACTGCACCACTAGCCGCATCCACTGCTCCACGCACTACACCCCCCCATTACCCACATACCAACCAACTCTTTCAATTAGTACTCAATTCTTCCAATCGGATGCTTCCTCTCACCCTCACACATTACCACTGTTGCAAGCCACCCACCCACAACTCACAGGCCACATACACTGGCAGCTATTCAACCATGACAGGCACATCACCCAGACACATGTCCCGCTTTCTTGCAGAAGAAGGTGGCGTATAACAGGAGGCAGCAAGTGGCAGTGGCATTTAGCCTCTCAAGCCTGTTCTGCCATTCAATGAGATCATGCTGGACCTGTGACCTAACTCCATATTCCCGCCTTAGTCCCATATTACTTAATACCCTCGGTTCACATAAATCTATCAATCTCAGATTTAGAATTCACAATTGAGCGAGTATCAACTGCCGTTTGCAAAAGAGCGTTCCAAACTTCTCCCACCCTTTGCGTGTAGAAGCGTTTCCTAACTTCACTCCTGCACGTCCTGGCTCTAAATGTTAGTCTATGTCCCTGCGTCCTAGTATTCAAGTATAGGAGACCTCCCAAAACAGTTACAAATGTATCAGCAGCCAGAAGCAATAATCCAGCCACTAACCTGTAAATCCTGCATGGTCCCTTTAAATAGTGAGGGTGGGGATCCTCCAGACACTCAGATGGTGGTGGTTGAGACTGTGCGTTGAGTTGAGGGTTAAGTGCCAAAATGGTGTCTATCACTTTAAATCAGCATTGCACACTGATTGGATCCATTTTCTGCTTACTTAACATGCTTCCGGCGTTCGGTATTTGCGCCTGCGCTAACTCCTATACCAAGATGGCATCCGGCGCAAGCCACGCTGGAAATGTGCGTGCGCAGCCAAGACGCCATCGTGGATGTTCGAGAGGCCGCGTAGCGCAGTAACAACGGGTGCTACACGGCCCAATTTAGCGCCCTCTATGTGTAAAGTGTGAGGGACGTAAGATATTATGGAAGCCCTTTGTGTTTATAGGTTAATGTTCTTTAAAACAAAAATTCATATGAAATGACTATAACTCCTCCACCAAACAGAAGCACTACATTTAATTAAATGTCACTTCTGATGTAAAAAAAACCCAAAGGATTTTAATGCTATAGAATTGATAAGACTCCATGATGCAAATGTAAGTTAGTGCATGTGTGGGAGTGTGGTGGGTGTTTGTATTTTGTGCAGTGTTCAGGAAATAGGACAATGATTCAAATCCTTCATTTTCTGTTTGACATAAAGATATTTATACTTCATATCTAATGCATCTGGTTTTCAGACAATAGGATAACTTCACTGCAGTCCTTTATCTCAGCCAACGTCAAGCAAGTAAAACTCCAAATGTCTAATTTTAATAACCAGCAACAAATCTTTACTGTAAAATTGAATAACCGTTGAATTAGAAGGCAATGTAGCAATATTATTTCAGTGGGCAGTAATCATTGCGAACTCAAATGAAGCGCGTCCAGTAATGAAATGTTTAGGAATGAGAATGGCTATAATGCCTATACCAAATGACATCCATTATCAGCCTCAGAACTGCATCATTTTCTGTCATTTGAATTATTGGTCATCAGTTCTTTGTAAATAGAGAGAGACTTGCATTTTTATATTGCGCCTTTTACGACCTCAGGACGTCCCAAAACGCTTTACAGCCAATGAAGTACTTTTGAAGTGTAGTCACTTGTTCTAATGCAGAAGACGCGGCAGCCAATTTGCACACAGCAAGGTCCCACAAACAGCTATGTGATAATGACCAGAGAATCTGTTGTTAGTGATGTTGGTTGAGGGATAAGTATTGACCAGTATAGTGGTGTAGAGATCCAGTTTCAACATGTGTAGGTCCAGTTAAGTCACTTGCACATTGTCACCACAATGACTCAATGGGCAGCATTTTAGCACCCACTATCGGGTGCGTTCCTGGCGGGGGGGCCCCTAAAATCGGGAAATCCCGGAGCGGGACCGGAGCCCGCCTCGAACCCGCGCACTTCCGGGTTCCCCGCTGATGCGCTGGCATGCGCGCGCAGCCCCCGCTGGTGGGAATCCCGCAGGCAATTAAAGCCAGCGGGATGCCACTTGAAGGTATTTATTTGGCTTGTTCAGGTCATGAACTGACCTGATGAAGGGATTATGTGAGGAGGGGTGGGATTTTAGAGCAAACTGGGACTGTTTCCCACACTGGGGGAAACACTCCCAGTTCAAATGGACCCGTTGCAGCCATCAGCCTGTGGCAGCTGCAAAGGTCAATTTGACAGTTGTGGGGGGAGACCCTCACTCATTGCAGGAGGCCACTCTGTCACTTGGGACAAAGTTTGGGCTCCACCACCCTCCTCCTGACAATCAAAGTCACCAACTTGCACACTTACCCCAGGGTCCAGCGACATGTACCTACTTTGCGGACCCCCTCAGATGTACATCTTCTGGATGGGGGCCACCGTAGCTGCAGTCATGACCTCCTCGGAGGGCGAACAGCATCACCAGCCTCACCAGCCTCGCCATCCATGCCGTCCTCCTCTGACACGTGGAGCTCCGCAACAGAGTGCTGTAACACATCCACCTGCACAGCAGGAGGGAGGGCAACCGCAGAGAGAGATGCGTCGCAGAGGGCTCTACCCTTGCCACAGGGTCCACAGACCGAGGCTCAGCTTCCTGGACCTCTCTGAGCAGCAGTGCACACAGAGGCTCAGATTCACTCGACATGTAGTCGTGGACATCTGCAGCCTCCTTCATGCCAAGCTACTCCTGGCTGGCCCGAGCACCATCTTCTTACCTGTCACTGTCAAAGTCACCACTGCCCTCTACAACCTCTCCTCCGCATCCTTCCAGGGTGCAACCGGGGACATCGCCGACGTCTCTCAGTCGTCTGCACAGAAGAGCCCTGCAAATACACCTACACCCACTCTGCAGTGACACAATGGGTGGCATCAGTTGTGGGTCTTCATTGTGATCCTCAGGAAAGGGCATTATTGCACAGACCAGACAAGATTCGCGAAGACATGGCAGTAGTGGTGCCAATATAATATGTAATGTGAGTTGGTCAGAAATTCAATATAAGTAACAACCATGACAAACCCTCAAACACCCTTGTGCATCCCCTTCATGCTCACGACACGTTTGCCTTACGCTTCCTACTGCACATATGTGATGCATGCTCTGTGGCTGCAGCACAGGTAGTGGCAGGTTGAGTGAGGCTGGCCATGAAAGAGATGCACGAGAGGGTGAGTATGAGATAGAGCCATGAGATTGTATGAGGATTGGGTTGAGTGGTAGTGGTGGGATGAGAACTGGCGAGGTGAGTAAGTGCAGGTAAGATGAGGATGAGGTTTGAGTGGGTGTGAGGGGTGACGTGACAGAGTAGTGTTGGCAGTGCAGAAGGAGATGTGGGGTGGGGGCGGTGATGTGGCAGATGGAGTGTAGGGGAAAGAGTAAGTGTACTCACTTTGGCTGACCTACTTAGGTCATTGGAGCGCCTCCTGCACTGTATGCAGGTGGGCGATATGTTGGTGGTGCTGGTGACCTCCTCTGCCACCTCGAGCCAGGCCTTCCTGGTGGCAGAGGCAGGCCGCTTCCTCCCGCCCGTCGGGGGGAAGATCTCTGTCCTCCCCCCCTCCTCACCCCATGTATTGATACCTGGAGTGAGGCATCATTAAACTGGGAGCAGCCTTCCCCCTGGGCTGCTCCATGCCATGATTTTTTCTGTTTGTTGCAGCATCTGTCAGTGGAGGACTGCCCCTTTAAATAGAGCTCCTCCAGCTGACAGATCTTACTGCGCATGCTCAGCCCGCCCGCCGCGCAGATCAGCAGTGGGGAACCCGGAGGAGTAGGTAAGTGGATCCAATTATGCTACGATCGCGCGGGGAGCTGACTGATTTCGCCAGGCGCGTTACCCACGCGCCCGATAGCACCCCCGCCGAGAACCCGCAGCCCTGGTAACATCGGGCCCAATGAGTTTATCCAGTGTGGAGCTGAGCCAAAGAGATCAGGTGAGAGCCCAGGTTCAATGCCTGATCCTTGATGAGTTAGTTAACCTCAAAGCCTTTAAAGGTTCAGCAGCTGGCCTTGGGGAAGGGGGTTAATTCAGCCTCAGCTCCCTCTTTTGATTGAAATTAGGGACCCCTGCTGGCAGTGAACTGGAGTGTGGACAGATTCAAGTGCTGCTGGAATACCCCTTGCAGGCAAAGAACCCACTGATATTTCCAAGACTCAGGTATTAATGAGCGCCACTGTGGATGAAGTACCAGAGAATAACAGGCATCTGCAAAACCCCGGCAGAGCATCATTGTCATCAGGAAAATAGGAAGAGGTGGAGGAAACGAGTAAGAAAAGTCACCGGTATGTGTTCCCACCAGAAATATGTGTTCAACCTCTGTTGTGCTAAAGCTCTCAACAACCCGTGAAGCCAAAGTCATACATTTTGCTGCCCATTCACATCCTCTACGGACCGATAGACAATGTATGTAGACTAAACAAGGAATATAAAGGAGAGGCGAGAGGGGTGGAACAGGGTGAGGTGCTTGAAAGAGGAGAGGGTGCCAGAGGAGTAGGTCGTTTGTTTTACCATTGTAAGTAGAAAGCAGTCAAAACTGTAGTTCTGCCATAACTGCTACTTCTTAGATAGAAGTACTTAGAATCATACAGCACAGAAGGAGGCCGGTTGAAAGAGCTATCCGATTAGTGCCACTCCCCCTGCTCTTTCCCCATTGCCCTGCAAATTTTTCCTTTTCAAGTATTGATCCAATTCCTTTTTGAAAGTTATTATTGAATCTGTTTCCACCACCCTTTCAGGCAGTGCATTCCAGATCATAACAACTCGCCGCACAAAAAAAACATTCTCCTCATCTCCCCTCTGGCTCATTTGCCTCTTACTTTGGTGAGGATTTCCTCCCTTTCCCCCAAATTTCTATCCTCCCCTCCTGAAGATGTTGAGGCACTGGCTGCCCTCTGGTAACTCACACAAGGGGCTTAGCCAGTGAATGATCATCCACTCGCTGTAGGAGTTATCACACCAGGCCTAGGCCTGTCTCCGCTCCGCATCCATAAATGCACTTCCCAGCAAAACTCACTGGATAACAATCATTAGCAGGCACTGGGCTCAATTATAGCTCCTCTGCTACTACTGTGGTTGAGGTGAGTTAGCTCAACACAAACTGGGGACTGAACCCTGGTCTGAGTGCCTCAATTCCACAATGGACAGCACACCGAGCATTTGAGGCAATAGGGAAGCTTAGGGGGAGGATTTCTACAGGGTTTTTTAGCTCGGTTAGAAACAATTTTATATATGGGCCATTTTAATAAAAAGAAAATCAGCTGGATTCTCTTTCTGAAGCGCACTTCAAATGCTGGTGAAGCCTGATTGCTTCTCCGTAGTGATGTTACAGAACCAACTAACACTCTCTCTTGTGATTTCACTCATTCTTATTCTATTAAAAAACCCAAATGCAGCCTCATGAAAAGTTGATGCTTTGCCCAAGATAAGTACAGCCAATCGCTTGTTAAAAGCTAGTGAGTATTAAGTATGGTGGCTTTTATTTGATATTCAGTTATACACTGTTATTCATTAATGTCGAAAGGAGTAGATAAGAGGTTTGTTGTTCTGAATCCATTCGATTTTCGTTGCTTGTGCAAATTGAGGAAATTTAATTTAATAAAAGTAAGGAAACCATTATTAGATACTTGGCAGCTTGACATCTCATCACAGTCTGTGCTATTTTAAAACAGCTTTTAATCATAAGGAAGAAATGGATGGAATTGTGCAATGTGATTTCAAAACAATATCAGGAATCCCATGTAGCAAAAACGGAATTTGACTTATTCGGTCCCCATTATCCAGTGTGCTTGATTATACGGTTCAGTGGTCTCTTTGCATATTACTAGCAGATCATTGTATTACAATTTTCATGGGAAATTGGACAGAATCCTGGAATCCCATATAATAAAAATGAAATTCAGTCACTGTAAATCAGTAGTCTTGACAGTAAGCCATTAACACATCTGTAGGCTTTTATATGGCCAAAGGGATAATGGATGTCTAATAGCACATAAATGTTAAGGTTTGCCATCAGCAGCACTTATGAAGTCAACAGCAGACTCAGAAAGTAATTAAAGAAACATTTCTGTTACAAAAGGCAGTGCTCATCACTAAAGCCAGTGTAAATACTGCCAGTGAAGGCAGAGGCAGACAGAAATCATGGCTGCCAGCAGCCGAGTGAGTGAAACTCTCTCGCCCAACCGATTCAGTGCAGCAAAGTGCTTTCCTCTTGCTCATCCCCGCTCATCCATCGCTCCTCCATTGGCGGCTGTGCCTTCAACTGTCTAGGCCCTAATCTCTGGAATTCCCTCCCTCTCCGCCATTAAGTCGCTCCTTAAAGCCTATCTCTTTGAGCAAGCTTTTGGTCACCTGTCCTAATATCCACTTATGTGATTCGGTATCAAACTTTGTCTGATAACGCTCCTGTGACGCGCTTCGGGATGTTTTACTATTTAAAAGGCGCTATATAAATGTAAGTTGTTGTTCTGTTGTCATTCGCATTTGTGAGTCACTCACAAGTTTTATGTCATTAAGTCCCTGAGGTGAGACTATGACAGAGACCAACATAAACTTAAACACGCTGATTTATTCAATTATCAAACAACAATATTATACAGTCGATGTGCTTATGCTTACGACTGCAAAGTACAATCCAGAACATGGGCAGATCAGGCCTTTGTTCTGAGAGAATCGAATGACTACCTTCCTTGTACGACGATGTTGCTTGCAGATCGTTCTCAGCATCGAGCAGTTAGTTACTCCGAGTCGACATTATTTTGTTCTCCCCCCATCTTCCCAGCTCATCCTCCATCTATACCGTAAGTTATTACCAAATAAGGCAATGTTCTTTGCTACCATATAAGGAGTTGTTTTTCTCCGCTCTGTCCTTGAGATTAAGGGTTCTGCTTTTGTGATTATGGGGACGCTAGATAGGTACATGAAGGAGAAAGGAATAGAAGGATGTGTTGATAGGGTGAGATGAAGTAAATTGTGTTGGGGGAGGCTCGTGTGAAGCATAAACACCGTCATGGACCAGTAGGGCCGAATGGCCTGTTTCTGTGCTGTGCATTCTATGTAATTCTATCTAAATTCTGAGTGAACTGCCAGTTCAGCAGTGCTCTAACATTGTTCACTATTGTAATTTTACAATACCATCATCGAGTTCCTACAGTATCAACATTGCTCGTTATCGTGATAAATCCGTGTTCTTACACAGTTTCAACAGCTCTGCCATTTTAGTTTAGTCCTGGTTCTTACACAGCTATTGGGAAAGATGCTGATACCAACAAGTTGCATACAGAAAACAACTTAAAATAAAAATGTTTGTCCTCAAGCACACACGTATGCAGTTGGTTTGGATGCAATAGAAACTGTGCTTCAACATAAAGGCAGCAGATTGCATCGTATGAGTGTAGAGGACTGAGTTTTGAATAAAACGGAAAAGAAATTTAGTCCAATTACAAGACTACTATGTTGGTTTTATTCCCTCAGCAGTACATGTCCTTACTTATTGATCCTCTTCATCTCATCCAAAAGTCTTACCAAATAAGTAACAGAATTGTAGTTATGGTACTGGACTAGCATCCGAAAGGTCATGAGTTCAAATTCCACCATAGCAAGTTGTAAAAGTGAATGTAAAAGCTCTAACAATTTGCCAGCTGGCCCCAGATTGTCATTAAAACCCAACTTGTTCACTAATGTCCTGCAGGGAAGGGAACTTGCCACCTCTACCTGATCTGGTCAACATGTGAATCCATTTCCAGACTATGGAGGTGATTTTTGTCTTGCTAACTTCCTGATTTCCCGATGGTGGAGGAATGAAAATTCTGCGGAAATCAGGTCCACCGGCTTCCTGCTTGTTAACGGCTCTACTCGATCTTCAGGTCAGGCCCGGGGCGGGGGTCTGAAGCTCCAACCTGAAGCAGGCAGGAGCTTCATTAAGGTATGCAGAAGGGATTTTGGAAGGGCTCCAGGCTATTTTTGGCCCCGGGGGTAGGCTGGATGGCGAGTCTCCAGAACACCAAGGAAACCTAGCAGGGGACAAGGCTGCAGGCAGCAAGGCGTTTAACAGGCCCACACACTTTCAAGTCGAGTGCATTAGGCCTTTTAAAGGCACTTCTTGTAGTTTTATTTTGTTTCCAGATGGTACTTCGGCTTTCATGAGCCTCAGTGCCAGATGGAGTTATTTATTTCATAGAGTCATACAGCCATTCGGCCCATCGTGCCTGTGCCGGCTCTTTGAAAGAGCTATCCAATTAGTCCCAATACCCTGCTCTTTCCCCATAGCCCTGCAAATTTCTCCTTTTCAAGTATTTATCCAATTCCCTTTTGAAAGTTACTATTGAATCTGCTTCCACCACCCTTTCAGGCAGCGCATTCCAGATCTTAACAACTCGCTGCGTAAATAAACTTCTCCTCATCTCCCCTCTGGTTCTTTTGCCAATTATCTTAAATCTGTGTCCTCTGGTTACCGACCCTTCTTCCAGTGGAAATAGTTTCTCCTTATCCACTCTATCGATTTATTTTGCCTCAAGTTCCTTTTATTGGTACCAGGAGGTTTACCACCAGGAATCCTTCGGGATGATGTGTTTGGAGGAATAGAGGACTATCCAATGAATCCCAGGCAGGACAGGCTGTCCAAGAGGTGATTTGTGCCCTCACCCGCACCTCAACATCTGAGGGGAGAGGTTGGCAAACGTCACTTTGGCAGATGTTGTTGGTGGAAGCTCTGCTGCCCAATGACAGCTGTGTGCCAGCAAATCCCCTCCCCCACAGTGAGATGTGACTGTCTGCCTTACCGTTACTCTGGAAGTTTCTTCAGAATCCTTCTATTCACGACATGTAATGCCTTACATGGGATTGCATGGAAGAAGATGTGCCAGGATGATCAGGAACCAGAATTGCCCATTTGGCTACACCTGGCTAGATGCCACCAACCACATCCGTGGACCGTGGCAAAGCCACCTGGGAATGAATGTGATAACTTTGTCTTCTCCGAGTCTGGATCAGAAGAGAGGAAGTTGCCAAGCTCTGCAACCTTCTGCAAAAACACCCGAGGCTACCTTGCAGCATAGAGCTTGCACATGTGCGGGGACAGCAGCTGAATGAAACAAAAAAGGAGAGGGGAGAACAACACGCAAAGTTCAGCTGATCAAATATGCTAAATATCAGTGGAAAGGAGAAGATGCTAATGGCTTTAATAGCTTGGGAATGGATTTTTTCTTTTGAACTGGAAAGCGATAAATACCAGGTGCGACTCAAAAGTCAACTTTGTCAAGCTGTGATAAGGCGTGAGAAAGACAAGAGGTACATAAAACAGTTCCAAAATGGAAAGCAGTAAAGTGGAATCCAATTGGAAGAAACAGTCAAGAAAATGAGGCGGCAGTTCTGACAGGTGTTGTTGGTGGGAGAGGATGAAAGAAGAAAGGAATAGAATTGTTTCTGCACCAGATATTGCTATCTTAGATTCGTGTTCACATTTACCAGATCAAACAATGACCAAATAATTGCCTGGTTAAGGCAATAATTAAAGGATATATATTAATTAAAAGTTTCCTTATCACCCACATGGGAAATCCTCAGGCTAGTCTGCACAGATGTTCGGGAACATCTTTCATTTTAGAAAGTTGCAACTAAGATTAAATATTTATTTGGTTTTATTACAAATTGTGATGAATTATTAAGAAAGATTGTCATATTCATATTGCAGCTTTACAAATATGCAGATTTTAAATAGGCCAAAGTGTAACAAAAAACGAGATACTTTAGCATCCATCATACACCGAGATATTTGCCCTGATGGTGATACTACAAAAACTTCTTTACTAGGTGATAAAGCGCTGAATGGCAGG
Source organism: Heptranchias perlo (assembly GCF_035084215.1). NCBI lineage: Eukaryota > Metazoa > Chordata > Chondrichthyes > Hexanchiformes > Hexanchidae > Heptranchias > Heptranchias perlo. The sequence continues at coordinate 13,844,090 of NC_090338.1, read as the reverse complement.
CTGATGATTTTTTTCTCTCAACTCCACCTGCACAGCCTCTCTGTTTCTAAGCAAGATAATATTTATGGCTAACTAGTCTCAGAGACAAGTGAGCCAAACACAACAAGGACATGCAATATATATATATATATATAAAACACCTTTAATGTAGAGAAATAGCTCAAAGTGCTTGACAGAGGTGTGATCAAAAAATGGACACGAAGGCAAAGAGGGAGATATTAGGAGGGGTGACCAAAAACTTGACCAAAGAGGTATGTTTTAAGGAGGGTCTTAAATGAAATGAAGAGGCAGAGGGATTTAGAAAGGGAAATGGAGGAAATGCACAAGAGGCTGGAATCGGGAGTTCGGAGAGCTATAGGGCTGAAGGAGGTGACAGAGATATGGAGGGGTGAGGCCATGAAAAAATTTAAACCACAGGATGAGAATTTTAAATCTGAGGTGTTGAGGTACTGAGAGCCAAGGTAGATCAGCGAGGACAGGGGTGAGTAGGGCATGGTGCTGGATAGAATATGGGCAGTAATGTTTTGAATTGGCTGAAGTTTATAGAGGAAGCAAGATGGTATGGCCAGCCAGGTGAATAAGGGCTGCTGGTTAGGCTGCTCACTGCCCGGTACAATTGGGCAGAGTGTACACTGTGCATGCTCTGCCCATTGGAACTGAAAATTACAATCATGGTCCGAGCTAGGATTTTGATTTGAATATTGCAAGTAGCCTCGCACATGAAACAGGCTGGTGCTCCATCCGTCTATCTCAGGACACGACCCAAGATGACGGTGGCCAGAGCAGCAGTGTAAAAGCGGCAGTAAATGACCTGATGCCAATTTCAGTCCGTTACCACTGGGGGGAGTTAAAATCGGCCCTACAAATGCAATGTTCTGCTCAAAATTAATACAAATTATAATAACTTACACTGAGTGGGAATCAGTCTAAGCCTTACCTCCAATCAACAAATAAGCAGACTGATTGATTAGGTTAGAGGATGAGTTTTTATATTAAGAAAAGAAACCCTGACTTGAGAAAATATTAAACTAACTTTTAGGTTTCCGATTTCACCAAACATCTTTGCAACATGACATATTGTTATTAAAGAGCTCCTGCTTCTACACCATGTCGAAATTTAGAATTTCCCATTCAGACCTCTCTTCTTTACTCAAATGAAGGTACAGTACTTCTAGGGTTTCTCTCCTTTATGTTAACCCTTTCTCTGTTGTTTTTGTTTCTGTATTGTCTCTTAGCTACAGACAGACATACAAAATAGCAATTCAACCACGCGAACCACAAAGAACATTTTAATGAGTAAATACGTGATTCAAAAATTTCACTTGTCACATGACCTCAGGCATGTTGCAAGAGTTCGGATTCAGGGGAGGGAATGAATGAGAGAGAGAGGGAGTGACAATTGAGCAAACCGCTGCTTGAGATTGTGGCTAGTGACTTATAAGAAAGGTAAATTTGAAACTCTACTCTCACCATTTGTGGAACTAATGTGAATTCCTTATTAAACACAGAGCTCAAAAGCAGATGAAGACAATGACCTCTGTCAAATTGTTCCTTAAAACAGCAACATTAAACAAGGTCTTTCCCTAGACTTTTCCTTTATTTGCCTAACAAGCACAGGCTACCTTCCAGTACTGGATAGTTTAGTTGCTTTTATGTGCAGCTTCAGGCTATTGTTGGTACATCAATTTCTATGATGTTCTGGGTGCCCTCAGTCAACCTGTAGTAATATGTCATGTTTATGTAATAGGTACATACGAACACTGGGAACAGGAGTAGGCCATTCAGCTGCTCGAGCCTGTTCAACCATTCAATTAGATCAAGGCTGATCTGTACCTCAACTCCATTTTCGAGCCTTCGCTTCATATCCCATGATACCCTCACCTAACAAAAATCTATCTAGCTCAGTCTTGAAAGTTTCCATTGTCCCAGTATCCACAGACTTTTGGAGCAGAGAATTCCAGATTTTGTGAAAAAGTGCTTCCTGATTTCACTCCTGAACGGCCTAGCTCTAATTTTAAGATTATGTCCCCTCGTTCTTGATTCTCCCATCAGAGACAATAGTTTCTCTATGTCTACCCTATGGAATCCTTTTAACATTTTAAACACCCCAATCGGATCACTCCTCAATCTTCTATACTCAAGGGAATACAGGCCAAGTTCATGCAACCTGTCCTCATAATTTAACCCTTTTAGCCCCGGTATCATTCTGCACCTCCACCCAAAGCCTCTTTATCCTTACTGAGGTGTGGTGCCCAAAACTAAACGCAATACTCCACATGGTGTCTGACCAAGGCTCTATACAACTGAAGTGTAACTTTCTCCCCTTAGTAATGCAGCCCCCTTGAGTACATTTCACTTTCTTGTTCCATTACATAGGGGACGATGAGACTAACAAGTATAGAAATTGAGGGTTTTCCAGTTCCTTTTAAAAACCATAGAATAATAGCAGGTACAGCACAGGAGGAGGCCATTTGGCCCATCGTGCCTGTGCCGGCTCTTTGAAAGAGCTATCCAATTAGTCCCATTCCTCTGCTCTTTCCCCATAGCCCTGTAAATTTTTTCTCTTCAAGTATTTATCCAATTCCCTTTTGAAAGTCACTATTGAATCTGTTTCCACCGCTCTTTCAGGCAGTGCATTCCAGATCATTACAACTCGCCTCATAAAAATGTTCCCTCATGTCGCCTCTGGCTCTTTTGCCAATCACCTTAAATCTGTGTCCTCTGGTTACCGACCCTTCTGCCTTTGGAAACAGTTTCCCCTTATTTACTCTATCAAAACCGTTCATGATCTTGAATACCTCTATCAAATCTCCCCTTAACCTTCTCTGCTCTAAGGAGAACAACCCCAGCTTCTCCAGTTTATCCATATAACTGAAGTCCCCCATCCCTGGTCCCATTCTAGTAAATCTCTTCTGCACCCTCTCTAAGACCTTGACATTCTTCCTAAAGTGTGGTGCCCAGAATTGAACACAATACTCCAGCTGAGGCCGAACCATTGTTTTATAAAGGGTTAGTATAACTTCCTTGCTTTTGTACTCTATGCCTCTATTTATAAAGCCAAGGATCCTGTATGCCTTTTTAACAGCCTTCTCAACTTGTCCTGCCACCATCAAAGATTTGTGTACGTAAACCCCCAGGTCTCTCTATTCCTGCACCCCCTATAAAATTGAACCGTATAGTTTATATTGCCTCTACTCATTCTTCCTGCCAAAATGCATCACTTCACACTTGTCTGCATTAAATTTCATCTGTCATGTGTCCGCCCATTTCACCAGTCTGTTTATGTCCTCCTGAAGACTGTTACTATCCTCCACATTGATTACTACATTTCCAAGTTTTGTGTCATCAGCAGCTTTGAAATTATGCCGTCCATACCCAAGTGCAGGTCAAAAATATCTATCAAAAATGTTCTCAACAATTCCCTGTTCTTATCAAGACATCCATTCTTCCCTTGGGTATGGTTTCACGGGCACTAGCTGAGCTCCTGTACTTCACCCTTGGCCATTATACATATACACATATAGATACTGAGAGGGGAAATCACAGTTGAGATTGATCACGTCTTCGACCAACGTTTCACATTTACATTGAATAACTCGGGTGGTACCCTGGTCGATTTTTCCTTGCCTAGCTGTAGCTGTGCAATGCTGTCCTGACTAAAATCGGCTCACTCAGCACAGACCGGAGGATGAATCTTGGGAACATGCTGATTTGTAAGCTCAGCTACTAATTACTGGATAACCTCCCTAAGCCATCTCGGATCCTCAATTTTTCTCGTTTCACACAGCTGACAATGTGTATCGGTATCTGAAAAACAGATATTGAGCTCAACTTGTTTAACTAGTGATAGTTTGTTATAAAAGCAGCCTTTCTATGTATGTGCAGATCACCATTCATCCAAATTGGTGAGTGGCAACCTAGGGTGGCAAATCTAGCTTTGAATCCATCTGATTTTTCTTTAATTTAAGTGGCAAGATCCAGGCAGAAGTTATTATAATAATAACAGATGTTTCCTGTATGGGACATAGTGGTTGATAAGAACACACAAAGACCTGTAGAAAATCTACTGGGGTGTCAATCGGCAAGTCATAGACTTCTTATAGATTAATCTATCATCCCAGAACCTTGGTTCAGCAAATATTGGCTCAGAAATCCAGGTGCGAACACTCAGGTGGAGGAGAGTGAAGTGAATTCTTCCTTTAGTATGCAAGGCTTCATCAGTACACATTTGTATTTTTGATGGGTATTGTTGCTCTGTGGATTAAGATCTAAAATGTTGAGGTGCAGTTATAGCAGCCCCTGCGTTCCTAGCGTAAGGTTCTAAGCACTCACAACTTTGTTGGCATCTCTCTGGAAATGATCTTACCAAGTACTGACAGTCTGGCAACATCTCTGAAGTTGCTAACAATGTAAGGAATCTTACAACACCAGGTTATAGTCCAACAGTTTTATTAGAAAATCACAAGCTTTCAGAGGCTTTCTCCTTTGTCAGGTCAGTGTGGGATTCCATGAGAGGTACTGCATATATAGTCAGAGAACAATGCCTGGTGATTACAGATAATCTTTCCAACTGCCCATTATCAAGGCAATCAAAGGAATTGAATAGTGTTCAGACAGAGAGACATTACATACAGGACTACTGAATATACAAACGGTCAGAACCTAAAGACAGAGAGAGAGAGAGAGAGAGAGAGAAACATCTGAAAGGAAGAGAAAGAGAGAGAATGACCAGTTGTATTAAAAACAGATAACTCTTTTTTCGCTGGTGGGGTTAAGTGTAGCGTGACATGAACCCAAGATCCCGGTTGAGGCCGTCCACATGGGTGCGGAACTTGGCTATCAATTTCTGCTCGACGATTTTGCGTTGTCGTGTGTCTCGAAGGCCACCTTGGAGAACGCTTACCCGAAGATCGGTAGCTGAATGTCCTTGACCGCTGAAGTGTTCCCCGACTGGAAGGGAACCCTCCTGTCTGGCGATTGTTGCGCGGTGTCTGTTCATCCGTTGTCACAGTGTCTGCATGGTCTCGCCAAATGTACAATGCTCCGGAGCATCCTTTCTTACAACTTATGAGGTAGACAACGTTGGCCGAGTCACAGGAGTATGAACCATGTACCTGGTGGGTGGTGTCCTCTCGTGTGATGGTGGTATCTGTGTCGATGATCTGGCATGTCTTGCAGAGGTTGCCGTGGCAGGGTTGTGTGGTGTCATGGACGCTGTTCTCCTGAAAGCTGGGTAATTTGCTGCGAACGATGGTCTGTTTGAGGTTAGGTGGCTGTTTGAAGGCGAGTAGTGGAGGCGTGGGGATGGCCTTAGCGAGGTGTTCGTCGTCATCGATGACATGTTGAAGGCTGCGGAGGACATGACGTAGTTTCTCCGCTCCAGGGAAATACTGGACGACGAAGGATACTCTGTTGGTTGCGTCCCGTGTTTGTCCTCTGAAGAGGTCTATGCAATTTTTCGCTGTGGCCCGTCGGAACTGTCGATCGATGAGTCGAGCGTCATATCCCGTTCTTACGAGGGCGTCTTTCAGCGTCTGTAGGTGTCCATCATGTTCCTCCTCGTCTGAGCAGATCCTGTGTATTCGCAGTGCCTGTCCATAGGGGTTGGCCTCTTTGATGTGGTTAGGGTGGAAGCTGGAAAAGTGGAGCATCGTGAGGTTGTCCGTGGGCTTGCGGTAGAGTGAGGTGCTGAGGTGCCCGTTCTTGATGGAGATTCGTGTGTCCAAGAAAGAAACCGATTCTGAGGAGTAGTCCATGGTGAGTTTGATGGTGGGATAGAGCTTGTTGATGTTATTGTGTAGTCTCTTCAGTGATTCTTCGATGTGGGTCCATAGGAAGAAAATGTCGTCGATGTATCTGGTGTATAGCGTTGGTTGGAGGTCCTGTGCAGTGAAAAAGTCCTGCTCGAACTTGTGTTGGCGTATTTGGGTGCAACCAACCAACAGAGTACCCTTCGTCGTCCAGTACTTCCCCGGAGCGGAGAAACTACACCATGTTCTCCGCAGCCTTCAACATGTCATCGATGACGATGAACACCTTGCTAAGGCCATCCCCACACCTCCACTACTCGCCTTCAAACAGCCACCCAACCTCAAACAGACCATTGTTCGCAGCAAATTACTCAGCTTTCAGGAGAACAGCATCCACGACACCACACAACCCTGCCACGGCAACCTCTGCAAGACATGCCAGATCATCGACACAGATACCACCATCACACGGGAGGACACCACCCACCGGGTACATGGTTCATACTCCTGTGACTCGGCCAACGTTGTCTACCTCATACGTTGCAGGAAAGGATGCCCCGGAGCATGGTACATTGGCGAGACCATGCAGACACTGCGACAACGGATGAATGGACACCGCGTAACAATCGCCAGACAGGAGGATTCCCTTCCAGTCGGGGAACACTTCAGCAGTCAGGGAACACATCAGCAGTCAAGGACATTCAGCCACCGATCTTCGGGTAAGCGTTCTCCAAGGCGGCCTTCGAGACACATGACAATGCAAAATCGTCGAGCAGAAATTGATAGCCAAGTTCCGCACCCATGAGGACGGTCTCAACCAGGATCTTGGGTTCATGTCACGCTACACGTAACCCCACCAACGAAAAAAGAGTTATCTGTTTTTAATACAACTGGTCATTCTCTCTCTTTCTCTTCCTTTCAGATGTTTCTCTCTCTCTCTCTCATTCTCTGTCTTTAGGTTCTGACCGTTTGTATATTTAGTAATCCTGTGTGTAATGTCTCTCTGTCTGAACACTATTCAATTCCTTTGATTGCCTTGATAACGGGCAGTTGGAAAGATTATCTGTAATCACCAGGCATTGTTCTCTGACTATATATGCGGTACCTCTCATGGAATCCCACACTGACCTGACAAAGGAGAAAGCCTCCGAAAGCTTGTGATTTTCAAATAAAACTGTTGGACTGTAACCTGGTGTTGTAAGATTCCTTACATTTGTGCACCCCAGTGCATCACTAGCATCTCCACATCATTGCTAACAATGGGCTGTGGAACATCTTCATCCAGTGCACAAATTTACATAGCTTTGAACTGAACTGAGTGCAGGAGTAGTCTGTTGCCTGCCAAACAATGCTTTGTTTGCACTTATGAATGTATTTCATCAATAGGCAGATATAATCTTAGTAGGATACTGAAGTTGTTTAAGTGTGATGAGTAGCGCCGAGCTCTTACAGTTCTCTTTTGTTCTCACTTGTTTCTCCTAACATGGTTCGACTTTGATAACCAAAGAAAATAGTGAAAATTTGTGAATGAAAAGGGCTTGGACCATGCATGAGAGGGATATGTAGACAATGTACCTGTCAATCTTCTTTCTGACTTAGTCTTCTTAGCACTGAAGTTCAGATTATATCATGCGCACAATTGTTCAAATGCAAAAGGGTGATACAGCCTTCTCTCTTAACTCTCTCCAGCTGCCATTGAAGAAATGTAAGTAAAATGAAATTAGTGAGTTGTGCATGTGTACCTTTGAGGTACAACGTGTTCTAATTTAGTTACAGACATTCCAAGAATACTGCACTAAGAATAATGAAAAAGAGCTAAAGGTTGAGTATAATCAAGGCTGTGTCACCCTTTCATGTTTAGATGACTGTACAGATGAAATCAGCGGAAATCATTGGAACCCCTTGAGTTTATTGCAGCCTCGTAACAGTTGCTTGGATACTGTTTATTCCCTATTTAGTGAAGAAGGTTATAAACAGGACGGGGTGCTTAAACATCGCATCATAGAAGCTTTAGGTCATCTCTCTCCAGAAGCAACAAACCGTTATTTTGAAAATGGTTTTAATGTGGATTGAATATTAAATTCCTAAGATCTCAAATAGAGTCATGAAAATGATATGTAAAAAGGCAAAAAATAAATATATTGAAGTGTTCATATTGTCGACTGTATGGAAGGAGAATAAAATCGACCTGAACTCTGCACAACTATCTATAAATGTAATACTGTGCCACTTGATAGTACATTTCTGTGGATTATAGAGAGGTTTAAGCTTTATAGTCAAGAAAGGAAAAGGTTAAGTCTGGTCCTCCTTGAGGTATATGAAGTAATTTAATGGTATAGATAAGGTGAACGGCAATGCTACAGGCGATCGTGGTTGATGTTATATATTTTGATTAGGTATTGGGCAAGGTCTGTCATAAAAGACGTACAGAAAGGGTGAATGGCGGTGGATTCAAAGACAAAGTGGCCAATTAGACAGAAAATTGACTTGATAATAGGAACTCAAATTATAGCCATGAAAGAGAGCAGTAAAAGGGTGGAAAACATGACTTGAAGAATCTCAAAGGGATATGCCCTTAGACATCTGTTGTTAGAACATAAGAACATAAGAAATAGGAGCAGGAGTAGGCCAATCGGCCCCTCGAGCCTGCTCCGCCATTCAATAAGATCATGGCTGATCTGATCCTAATCTCAATTCTAAATTCATGTCCAATTTCCTGCCCGCTCCCCGTAACACCTAATTCCTTTTACTCCTAGGAAACTGTCTATTTCTGTTTTAAATTTATTTAATGATGTAGCTTCCACAGCTTCCTGGGGCAGCAAATTCCACAGACCTACTACCCTCTGAGTGAAGAAGTTTCTCCTCATCTCAGTTTTGAAAGAGCAGCCCCTTATTCTAAGATTATGCCACCTAGTTCTAATTTCACCCATCCTTGGGAACATCCTTATCGCACCCACCCGATCAAGCCCCTTCACAATCTTATATGTTTCAATAAGATCGCCTCTCATTCTTCTGAACTCCAATGAGTAGAGTCCCAATCTACTCAACCTCTCCTCATATGGCTGCCCCCTCATCCCCGGGATTAACCGAGTGAACCTTCTTTGTACTGCCTCGAGAGCAAGTATGTATTTTCTTAAGTATGGAGACCAAAACTGTATGCAGTATTCCAGGTGCGGTCTCACCAATACCTTATATAACTGCAGCAAAACCTCCCTCTTTTTATATTCTATCCCCCGAGCAATAAAAGCCAACATTCTGTTGGCCTTCTTGATCACCTGCTGCACCTGCATACTAACTTTTTGATCTTCTTGCACTAGGACCCCCAGATCCCTTTGTACTGCAGTACTTTCCAGTTTCTCGCCTTTAAGATAATAACTTGCTCTCTGATTTTTCCTGCCAAAGTGCATAACCTCACATTTTCCAATATTGTATTGCATCTGCCAAATCTCCGCCCACTCACCCAGCCTGTCTATATCCTCCTGTAGGTTTTTTATGTCCTCCTCACTCTCCACTTTCCCTCCCATCTTTGTATCATCTGCAAACTTTGATACGTTACACTCGGTCCCCTCCTCCAAATCGTTAATATAGATTGTAAAGAGTTGGGGACCCAGCACCGACCCCTGCGGAACACCACTGGCCACTAGTTGCCAGTCCGAGAATAAACCATTTATCCCAACTCTCTGCTTCCTGTTAGATAACCAATCCTCCACCCATGCCAGAATATTACCCCCAATCCAGTGATTCTTTATCTTGAGCAATAATCTTTTATGTGGCACCTTGTCGAATGCCTTCTGGAAGTCTAAATACACTACGTCCACTGGTTCCCCTTTATCCACCCTGTACGTTATGTCCTCAAAGAACTCAAGCAAATTTGTCAGACATGTCTTCCACTTCGTAAAACCATGCTGACTTTGTCGAATTAAATTATGTTTATCCAAATGTTCTGCTACTGTGTCCTTAATAATAGATTCCAAAATTTTACCCACCACAGATGTTAGGCTAACTGATTTATAATTTCCAGCCTTCTGCCTACTACCCTTTTTAAATAAGGGTGTTACGTTAGCAGTTTTCCAATCTGCCGGGACCTTTGCCGAGTCCAGAGAATTTTGGAAAATTATTACCAAAGCATCCACAATCCCTACTGCCACTTCCCTCAAGACCCTCGGATGTAAGCCATCAGGTCCAGGGGATTTATCCGCCTTGAGTCCCATTAATTTACTGAGTACCAATTCCTTAGTGATTTTAATCGTATTAAGCTCCTCCCCCACTCGAGCCCCCTGTTTGTCCAGTGTTGGGATATTCTTAGTGTCCTCTACCGTAAAGACTGAAACAAAATATTTGTTCAGCATTTTTGCCATTTTCATGTTTCCCACCATTAATTTCCCGGTCTCATCCTCCAAGGGACCTATTTTTGCCTTTGCCACCCTTTTTCTTTTTATACAACTGTAGAAACTCTTGCTATCTGTTTTTATATTTTTTGCTAATTTATTTTCATAATCTATCTTCCCTTTCTTAATCAATCCTTTCGTTACTTTTTGCTGTCTTTTGAAGACTTCCCAATCTTCTATCCTCCCACTAAGTTTGGCAACCTTATATGTCCTTGTTTTTAGTCGGATACTATCCTTAATTTCTTTACTTAGCCACGGATGGCTGTCATTTCTTTTACACCCTTTTTTCCTCAGTGGAATATATATTTTTTGAAAGTTGTAAAATAACTCCTTGAATGAACACCACTGCTCATGTACCGTCTTACACTTTAATCTATTTTCCCAGTCCACTTTAATCAATTCCGCTCTCATACCATCATAGTCTCCTTTATTCAAGCTCAGTACGTTTGTTTGAGAACCAACCTCTCACCCTCTAATTGGATATGGAATGTAACCATGTTATGGTCACCCATTCCAAGGGGATCCTTAACTAGGACATTATTAATTAATCCTGGCTCATTACACAGGTTCAGATCCAAGTTTTCTTGTCCCCTTGTAGTATCAGTTACATACTGCTCAAGAAATCCACTCCTAATACACTCAATAAACTCTTCCTCAAGGCTGTCCTGCCCAATTTGATTTGTCCAGTTAATATGATAGTTAAAATCATAATTATAGCTATTTCCTTATTACATGCCCCGACTATTTCCTGATTAATACTTCTTCCAGCAGAGTTGCAACTATTAGGAGGCCCATATACTACGCCCACTAGTGTTTTTATTCCCCTTATTATTCCTGATCTCTACCCAAACTGTTTCATTATCCTGATCCTTTGTCCCAATAACATTTCTCTGTATTACAGTGATTCCTTCCTTTATTAACATCGCCACCCCACCTCCCCTTCCTTCCTGCCTGTCCTTCCTGATTGTTAAATACCCTGGCATATTTAATTCCCAGTCGTTGTCACCCTGCAGCCATGTTTCTGTAATGGCCACAAGATCATACCCATACGTAGTTATTTGTGCCATTAACTCGTCCATTTTGTTACGAATGCTACGTGCATTCAGATAAAGAACTTTCAGATATGTTTTGTGACACTTAGTTCCTGCTTTTTCCTTTTTTAACACTTTACCTTTTACTCCATACCTTCTGTCCCTTCCTGACACGCTTTCCTCTGTCTCCCTGCTCAGGATCCCAACCCCCTGCCACAGCTTTGATGCTGGGTTAATCACCTTACGCCTTCTAGTTTTTATTTTTTCTGTCGTGCCTAAAGTACACTTTCTTTCCACTGCTCTACGCTTTTCCCTTTCACTTGTTCTTGAACAACTGTTTGTACTATTTGTATTGTAGATTTCCCCTGGGTCTTCCCCTCTCTTGCTGCTCTCAATTTTATTCCCTTCTGACTCCCCGCTCAGGTTCCCATCCCCCTGCCACTCTAGTTTAAACCTTCCCCCCGCGAGGACATCGGTCCCGGTCCTGCTCGGGTGTAACCCGTCACGCTTGTACAGGTCCCACCTTCCCCAGAACCGGTCCCAATGTCCCAGGAATCTAAATCCCTCCCTCCTACACCATCCCTGCAGCCACGCATTCATCCTGTCTATTCTCCTGTTCCTATGCTCACTAGCACGTGGCACCGGTAGTAATCCTGAGACCACTACCTTTGAAGTCCTGCTTTTTAATTTATCTCCTAACTCCTTAAATTCGCCTTGCAGGACCTCATCCCTTTTTTTACCTGTGTCGTTGGTACCAATATGGACCACGACTACTGGCTGTTCACCCTCCCCCTCCAGAATGCCCTGCATACTATGTATCGACGGTGTCTGTGAACATAGTATAATTAAAACTTTTAGGATATCAAATTGTGTAGAAAAATGACATGCTGAGGAAATAAGATATAATTAGATGAATTCGTGAAGACTTAGCACCTGTGCAGATTACTGGCAAATGACATTCAGTGATGATAACGCATACAGGTGCTAAAAATAATAAATGAGTACTTAATGTGGACTATAGATAATGGAGAACAAGAAGACTTGATGTTATAATTAGCTGATCATTGCAAATGCATCCACATTGTGATTCAGGGTTTAACCATGGAGCATGGATTGAAAACAAAAGTAATGTTAACGTGGGAATACAGCATCCGATTCTACTCACAGGCGATGCTGAAAGTTTGATTTACTTTGGCATTTAACATCAAAGTCAACTTTTGGCAAGCTCAAAGCTGAAGTTAAGAACGTAAGAAAAGATCAAGGATGAGAAAAGGCCATTCAGCCCAACGAATCTCATTCCACTCGTCTGCCAACTCACTCAGCCAATTTCCCAACTGCATTTTGGACTCCCCCAATATTTTTCATTCCACTATAGTACCTCGTATTCCAAATGTTTATACCACTTTTTTCTATGACCTGTTTTAAATTCACTTTTCACTAATTCAAATTTATATCCTCTTATCCTACTGGCCGAACTCTAGGTTCACCTCATCTATACCATTAAATTACTTCATTCATCTCAAAAAGGACCAGACTTAACCTTTTCCTTTTATAGTCCTAAATGAACTGCAATTCCCTCCAACATTGGGAAGACCGAAGCCATTCACTTCAGCCCATGCCACAAACTCCATTCCTTAGCCATTGATTCCATCCCCCTCCTTCATCACTGTCTCAGGCTGAACCAGACTGTTTGTTACCTCGGAATTTTATTTGACACTGAGCTGAGATTCCGACCCTATTTCCTCTCCAACATCATGACGGCCTACTTCTACTTCTCTACTATCACCTGTCTCTGCCCTTGCCTCAGTCCATCTGCTGATGAAACCATCATCCATGTTTTTGTTACGTCCAGACACAACTATTCCAATCTCTTCTGGCCAGCTTACCATCATCCACTCACCATAAACTTGAACTTATCCAAAACTGGATTGGCCTAAATTGGCTCCCGGTCCGCCACTGCCCCAACTTAAAACTTTCATTTTCATGTTCAAATTCCTCTATGTCCTCATCCCTCCCTTTCTCTGTTACCTCCTCCAATCTACAACCCTCTAAGAACTCTGCGTTATTCCAACTCTGGACTCTTATGCGTCCCCCACTTCCTACGCCCCACCATTGGTGGCCTTGCCTTCAGCTGTAGAGGCCCTAAGTTCTGGCATGCCCTCCACAAACCTCTTTGCCTCTTCACCTCTCTCTCCTCCTTTAAGACTCTCCTTAAAACATACCTTTTTGACCAAGCTTACCCCATTTAATAACTCCTTCTTTGGCTCGGTGTCAATCTTTGTCTGATTACACTCCATTGAAACACCTCAGGATATTTTTCTACGTTAAATGCGCCGTATAAATGCAAGTTGTTGTTATTTTTTCCTCAGTGCTCGATGCCGTACACTTGGAATCATTCTTGTTCTTTTTTTCACCCTCTCCAACGTATTTGTGCTTCTTTTCTCCTTAGGTAGCCCAGTGTGTAGCACTGGAAGTAATACTGAAATTACTACCCTTTCACTTTAGCTTAGATCACAGCTCATCAAAGTCCCTCTTACAAGGTCTGGTATTGTATTCTTTCTTTTGCCATTGGTTACAATATGAACCATGACTTCTAGCTTATTGTGCTCCCTTTTCAAAAGCTTTTCCGCCCATTCTGTTATGTCCCTTGGCCTGGCACCAACCAAGAATCCCAGTGGTGGATGCTAAAAAATGGCCATCCATTCCCCCTATTTCTGGAAAGCCTCACAGCCAACTGCTCTCCTCATTACTGTATAACCTTACAGAAGAGGCCCACACACGCTGAAGAGCATTGATAAGAATTGGTGTTACTTTTGAGTTATTTTCTTGAGATTGGATGGATGTGCCACTCCAACATGTTCACCCACCATAGAGCGCCAAGGAACAAGCAAATTCACTGCTATTGGATGAATTCATATCTGTATATTAGACTACCTACATTAATCTTTCAGACGACACGTTAAACTGAGGCCCTATCTGCCTGTTCAGGCCGACGTAAAATGTCCCAAGGCACTATTTGAAGAAGAACAAGGGAGTCCTAGGGCATAATTTTAACATGGCGGTGAGAAGTTAGCAGGAGTGGGGGAGGGGGTTGAATAGTCGCACGGGAAACCCAGAAAACTTTTCTGCGCGTCGGCTCGAGCGATCGCGCCTCAATTGAAGGCCCTTAATGTAACTTCCGGGTTTCACATTTCCAACCTGCGCAGCGGGCGTACCGCGCACCCGAATGATGTGCTGTGGACCAGAGTATTTAAAAGGCCATTGCAACCATGGATTTTGAAGGAGAAAGGAGGAAGGTTGAAAAATGCAGCATCACAGGTCTAAGGCAGCACCCCGTTTTAGCGACTCCTCTCTTGAGTTGCAACTGGCTAATGTCAGGAACAGGAGGGAAATACTATATCCTGCTGACTGGAGGAAGTGCCCTGCTTCTGCCACCAAGCAGGCGTGGCTGGAGGTGGCAGAGGAAATTAGCATCAGGAACATGGTGGCAAGGTCATGGGTGCAGTGCAGGAAATGCTTTAATGACCTAACCAGGTCAGAAAAAGCGAGTACAGTTACTGATTCACCTACATCCTGTGGTGTACAATACCCCCCTCCCACTCTGTCCTGCCAAGCCTACTCCATCACATCACTCCTCATACCCACCTAAGTCTCATCATCAACTTACCTTCACTTTCTGTGCACTTCCTCACCTCCCCATTTGTGAACCCACCATTCCCACTCACCCCTGATGCAATGTGATGAATCTGTCTGATACTCACGCTCTGATGTATCTCCTTCGTTGTCAGCCTCGTCCAAAGCAATGCATCCATCGGAAAATGCAAGAAAGAGGAGTAGGACTGGAGGGGGGCCCACCACAAATAGTGCCACTGTCAGACGCAGAGGAGGTAGCCTTGGAGCTCAGCCGCACGGTTCAATGCCTGGCCGTCGGAGATGGCAACCCGCAGACGGCTGGTGACAGAACTTTAACATCCTTCACACACATCATGAATTGACGTTATCAATGATTCACCTGTTGCACACCTCAGTATGCTCATTGCAAACTAATTTCTGCGATGATTTTTTAAATATTGCTTTATGTTCTCTTCCAGGGCCTTCAAGGATTGATGAGGAAGCAGCCGCCATGGAAGGTAGGGCAATTCCTCAGAGGAGCCCAATCCTTCTGAGGAATCACATCCAGCCATGCACCAGCGCAGATACTGGCACTTCGATGGGTCCAGTTAGGCAGATAGTTGGGTTGTCAACCGGTGCTTCACCACTCACAAGTGAGCATGAGCAGACACTGGTGGCAGGGGCAGCTGTGGAGAGTCCGTGTTGGGGGGGGGCACACTCCTCTCCAAGCTCTGCTCAGCTGGACGCAGATGATGAACCCCGTGGGACATCATTGAGAGTGAGAATGATTGAGGTACAGCTCCACCTTTGCGAGGTAATGGAAAAGGTGTCACGCAGACTCTCCACAATAGCGGAGAGGATGGAAGAGTTCAACTCCATCGCTAGTGGATTGGTGACGCAGGTAATTGCGGAAATGTCTTCAATGGAGAGAGAGGCAGCCTCCATTGAGCTTCAGGCACGGCTCCCCAATGAGTCCATGCAGGCCATGACAGCGGCCATACGGACTCTAGATGCCAACATGTCTGCTACCTTAAATAGGCAGACAGAAATTTCATCCTTGGCCTTATAACACGGCACATGTGCTCACCAGGCTGCTGTCCAGCAGAGTGGCAGGAGTGATGTTGTGCCGGCCCGAGAGAAGGATGATGACGAAAGGGGACATGGAAGTGATTACTCCACTCAAAGTGCTCCCATGTTTCACCTGGTTTCCCCCCCCCCCCCCCCCATCCAATCAGTACCCGCAATGTTGCCTCCTTTCCCGATGGCCGAGTCTGCTCCTGTACAGGTGCAGGTGGAGCAGTCTTTGGCGGGGCCTTCATAGGCTCCAAAACCCATAGGTCAAAGGCCGTGAGCATCTCAGCAGTCAGGGCATGAATCTGAGGAGCCTGCCACTGCCTCTGCTGAAGCCATAGGGGATGCACCACGTAGAAGTGGTAGGAAAAGGAAGGCTAAGGTTTTGTAATCACCAAGGGTAAGCACATGGGTGTCTGACGGAATGTCATGTTTTTCATTCATATTTGTTTTTAGTTAAATGCACATTACATGTTATAATTCTCACCATCACTGCCACGTCTTACCCATTGTTGAGTCCCTTTTGTGCTAACGCCCTTTCATGTGCTTGATCATGAATGCCAAGATATGATGCCACCCATTGGGCGCGTTTACAATGGGTGTATGCATGGTTGAAGAACTGTTTTGTGCAAACGGAGGGGGATAGCTGGTGTTGGTGGTGGTGGTGGTTGTTCCAGGCGGTCTGAGTAGTTCATTATCTTCAGTTTGCAGATCTCCCTTATGAGAACCTGTTAGATATGAGTGACTCCCTGGCATCATGAGCAGCCATGTGTGCCGCTGCTCTGGCGATGGGTTGCCCATCTTCGTCCTCATCCTCCTCCTCCCCCTCATCAACATCCTCATCATCTTCTTCAATGTTGCCGGCAGATGAGGATGCTTCATGAGCGCACTCGAGCACCACAGCCTGTAACCCTCTCGCTGAGCGATGTTGTGCAGGACGTAACACACGACTATTATTCTACACACCCTCGCCGGTGAGTACTGAAGGGATTCCCCACATCAATCCATGCACCTGAAACACATCTTGAGCATTCCTATGGCTTGTTCAATGACAGACCTGGTGGTGATGTGACTGTCGTTGTACCGTTGCTGTGCCTCATTAGTGGGGTTTCCCAGGGGTGTCATGATCCATGTCAGCAAGGGGTATCGCTTGTCTCCAAGGAGCCAGCCTTAAGTCTGTCTTGTGCGTGGAAGAAAGCCGAGATGTTGGACTTGTGCAAAATGAGAGAATAATGGCAGCTGCCAGGGAATCTGGCACACACCTGCAGAAATCTCTTCCAGTGGTCGCAAACCTGCTGCACATTGATAGAGTGATGTCCCTTTTTGGTTGATGAACAGTCCTGGCTCATGTGGAAGTCCTCGGATTGCTATGTGTGTGCAATCAATTGCATCCTGTACCCATGGGAAGCCAGCCAGAGAGTTTAAACCCAATGCCCTCTCAGTCTGGCTGACGTCATCGATGGGGAAGCTGATGTAGTCAGATGCCCTGGCAAACAGGCCACCGTGACCTGTCGTATACGCTTATGTGCAGACGACTGAGAGACCCTGGAGATGTCTCCGGTGGCGCCCTGGAAGGAACAGGAAGCAAAGAAATTGATGGCAGTGGTGACTTTAACTGTGACAGACAATGCGTGGCCACCAGGCACAGCTGGGAGCAGCTCTGCATGAAGGAGCGTGACTCGATCTGAACCTGCATAGGCTCTGCTCCTCAGAGAGGTCCTGGATGCTCAGCTTCTCACTGTACATGCTCTTATGGGGGGTAATGCCTCCTGCAACTTTGGCCCCTCCTTTGGTCCCCTCTCTGCTGTTCTTCAGGTCCTTGTGGTGCACCTCTGTCATGTGGACCTGTAACTCCCAGAACTGCACGCCATGACTGCCGCAGATGGTGATATGCCTCCTCCTCAGATGTATTGTTGAAAAATCCATTGCACACCCGCCCCCCCCCACCCCCCATCCTGATGGTATCAGTTTGAGGGGGTCCAAAATGTAGGTAAATTTGTCTGAACACAAGAATTCTGAGTGTGAACCAAGAAATCTCAGTCTAAACACAAAGAACTCCCAGCCAAAGGTTTGTCTGGGAGAACTGATTGGCCGGTGCAAAAACTCACCTTTTCTTCACACGTATCAATCATTGGTTTAAAGATCCAAATGAGGGTCAGCTGCAACTCGCTTCCGTTTCTATGGCGTGTTTCAGAGGCCAAGGGAACATGTTCAGGGAAAGTTAAAATGGTTTGTGTGGCTTAATACGACCATGCGACCATGCGGACACCGCGACAACGGATGAACGGACACCGCGCAACAATCGCCAGACAGGAGGGTTCCCTCCCAGTCGGGGAACACTTCAGCAGTCAAGGACATTCAACCACCGATCTTCGGGTAAGCGTTCTCCAAGGCGGCCTTCGAGACACATGACAACGCAAAATCGTCGAGGAGAAATTGATAGCCAAGTTCCGCACCCATGAGGACGGCCTCAACCGGGATCTTGGGTTCATGTCATGCTACACGTAACCCCACCAGCGAATAAAGGTTATCTGTTTTTAATACAACGGATCATTCTCTGTCTTTCTCTTCCTTTCGGATGTTTCTCCCTCTCTCTCTCTGTCTTGTGTTCTGGCCGTTTGTATATTCGGTGGTCCTGTAGGTAACACCTCTCTGTCTGAACACTTTGATTGCCTTGACAACGGGCAGTTGGAAAGATTATCTGTAATCACCAGGTATTGTTCTCTGACTATAAATGCGGAAACGTTCAAGGAGTCCCACGCTCACCTGACGAAGGAGATAATCTCCGAAAGCTTGTGATTTTCAAATAAAATTGTTGGACTATAACCTGGTGTTGTAAGATTCTTTACAATTGTCAACCCCAGTCCATCACCGACATCTCCACATCATTAATACACAAACATTTCACCGTCTTAAGTGGTTTAAGTACGTTAATTGGTTCTTTGAATATCGTCCCGCCGGCTTTAAGGGCCGACAGGACTTCCAGGTGTCAGACGTGTGCACACATCCAAATGCGTCTGGGTCAAACCCGGAAGTGGGCGCATTGGAACCGGGGCGCACTCCCACTCCAAATTCTTGTAGTTTTCAATGCCCACCCGCCCCCAACCCACCCGTTCTTGGGGGGGTTAAAATTACCCCCTAGTCTCTGGACTGACATTCCTTCCTCATGATGAACCTTTATAAAACAACTGGTTCAGCCACAACTGGGAGTATTGTGTCCCATTCTGGGCACTGCACTTTAGGAAAGATGTGAAGGCCTTAGAGAGGGTGCAGAAGAGATTTACTGGAATGATTCCAGGGATGAGGGACTTTCGTTACGTGGATAGACTGGAGAAGCTGGAGTTGTCCTCCTTGGAACAGAGACGGTTGTGAGGAGATTTGATAGAGGTATTCAAAATCATGAAGGGTCTAGACAGAGTAGATAGGGAGAAACTGTTCCCATTGGCGGAAGGGTCAAGAACCAGAGGGCATAGATTTAAGGTGATTGGCAAAATAACCAAAGGTGACATAAGGAAAAACCTTTTTACACAGCGAGTGGTTATGGTCTGAAATGCATTGCCCGAGGGGATGGTGGAGGCAGATTCAATCATGGCCTTCAAAAGGGAACTTGATAAGTACTTGAAAGGAAAAAAATTTGCAGGGCTATGGGGATAGGGCGGTGGAGTGGGACTAGCTGGATTGCTCTTGCATAGAGCCGGCGCGACTCGATGGGCCAAATGGCCTCCTTCCGTGCTGTAATTTTTCCATGAATCTATGAACCATCACCAACAAATAATTTATCTCATTGATGTTTGTAGGACTTTTCTGTGTGCTGATTGGCTGGTGCATTTACCCACATAGTAACAATGACCTCACTTTAAAATAATTAATTGGCAGTGAAGCACTTTGCAATGTCTTGAGGATGTGATAAGACACTATATAAATTCTAGTTTCTTTTACCGAGGATCAGACATAATCAGCCAGCCTCAAGAGGCTGCCAGGTTGGTTGGCATATCTTTTTTAACTTCAAAACAAATCTGACTATCTGTTACTTTCTTACGCTCTCATGTGCATATTGAATTTCAGTAGGGTAATGGTTAAACGCATGTGATACACTTGTGGGCTGGTTTGGCATCAGAATCTTTTAAATACTGCACCGGTAGGATAATCAGGAACTTAAACTAAAAACAAGAATGAAAAGCTCCAAGAGGAAACTTAATACTGTAATCACACAAAATTCACAATGTAATGGCGACGTGTTTGTTATTGGATCCAATATCAGTTTTGACATTCAGTTTCACCTTGTACTGAAACACTGATGTGTTTAAACCAGGTATAATCGTCCAGTGCTTTGACGGTTTCAACTTCGAAACTCCGAACATTTGGATATTTGCACAACCAATGAAATTCAACACTACTTTTAGAGTGTCAGGAAAATAATCTCTTCAGGTTTTGTCCATACTGGCCTCAATCCAGCTCATTACACTTGATCAGTGTTGTCAGGCAGACAATGAATTATTAGTATGGGCGCTCTATGAATTAGGATAACATTTGGTTCATTTGTTGCGTGTTATTTGTCTAACATGCTACATGATCTTTTCTGACTGTTGGATGTCCCATAGGAATTTAAATCAAGGTTTGTTATGTCTCCATGCTCTTAATGAACATGTACATGCTACTATGTAACTAATTTAGCAAAATTGGAGAGCCAAAGGAATATTAAGTAGAATTTCTAATAGATCTTGGGTGCCCGGTGTAGTAATGAGCAGACCATAGAATCAAAGGTATTTACAGCACAGAAGGAGTCTATTCGGCCCATCAGGCCTGTGCTGGTTCTTTGCTTGAACAATTCAAAACTAATCCCAATGACTTGTTCTCTCTCCATTACCCTACATCTGCTTCAAATATTTATCCAATTTTCTCTTAAAAGTCACGATGATCTCTGCCTCAACTATTCCATATGGCAAAGCATTCTATGCTCCAACAACCCTCTGCATAACAAATTTCTCCTAACTGCCCTCCTCAATCTCTAAGCAAAAATTTTAAATTGATGACCCTTCATCACTAAGTCCCCATCCAAAGGAAATAGTTTTTCCTCATTCACTCTATCAAAGCTCTGCATCATTTTAGAAACCTCTACTAAATCTTCTCTTAGCCCTCTCTGCTCAATTTGAAATAATGTAAGGAATCTTACAACACCAGGTTATAGTCCAACAATTTTATTTTAAAATAGTCCTAGTAACTCAAGTCTCTCCTCATTACTGTAGTTTCTGACCACTGGCATGACCCTGGTGAATCTACGACAACGTTCTGAAGTTTGATCCCTTTGTTGTCCTAAGTTAGTTGATCTCAGCTAGCGTATCAGTTGTGGTGTGACAACTAGCCTCATTGTCCATGGGTTCAGAAAGGGAAGAGAAAATTGATCTGTCTTGGAAAGTGTGCTTCTGTGGACATCAGCTGAAGACAAGATAGGGTTCAACTGTGATATCCTGTATTGGTGCCTTCCAAAATTCACCACCAAGGCTAGCACCTAGAGGATGGTCACTTGGACAAAGTACCAACAAGCTGCCAGTGCTGCTGAAATCATACTGAAAGCATTAGTTGGCATTTTCAGAGAGGAAGGTTGAAAACTGGGAGGAAAGAAATACTATTAAACCTTGGATGGGGTCAACATGGACTGATCATCGTATTGCGGCAAAGAGAGACTAGCAACTGCTACCCTGGGACCGCCACAACTTCAACATGTTATCCTGGGTCAATTGTTATGCAGGGTGGGCTCCTGGTACTCTTTGCATCACCAAGACGAAACCCGCCACCAAGAGGGAGCAAAATCTAAGCGGTGCCGCAGCACCAGAAGAGGTGGTCATGAGTTTAAAGGGGACGACAGAGCCTTAAAAAAGATTCTTTTAGGCCTCAACTGAAAAGGGATGCCTAAAAAAAATGATTGCATTAGGCTATTTTGGAGAGAACAGTGAGCGCTACCAAGCCGTTTCTTTCTCCTTCCAGTAGAAGAATGATGGAGCCTCATCGCTCCTACCCTTAGCCTACCACCAGCTTCTTCCAGCCGTTCCTGGGGAGCGGGAGGCAGAGAGATAGTTGGCAGCAAACATCAGCCAGAAAGCTGGGCCCGCCCCCCCCCTCCCCCACTGCCGGCACTTACATATTGTTGGGCGAGCAAGGGTTGGCCGGCAGGGGGAAGGGACGGAGGGATGGGAAAGGTGCTGGGGTGGGAACTCGGCAGTAGATCCTTTTCTGCCACTATCCCGCCCAATTTCAGGTGGGGTAATGGGGGTAAATCCAGCATGCAGTGTGAATGAAGCTATTTATCAGGGTTTGGAGTGAAGTGGTCTCTTCTAGTTCTGTACATTCTCATGATGCCAGATATGGATCTGTGGATCTCCATGTTTATAGGCTGCTTTATGAACAGGAAAAGGTCATTCAACACCAGACACCTGTCCCTTTTTTTTTGGTAGATCTCAACCTCATTTTCCACCTTGTCAGAAGGTTGTGGGTTCAAGCCCCACTCCAGAGACTTGAGCACAACATCTAGACTGTGTGCAGTACTGTGGGAGTGATGCACTGTCGGAGGTACAGTTTTTCAGATGAGATATTAAACCAAGGCGCCGTCTGCATTCTCAGGTGGACATAAAAGATCCCATGGCACTATTTCGAAGAGCAGGGGAGTTTTCCCCTGTGTCCTGGCCGACATTTATCACTCAAGCAACATCTCTAATAAACAGATTATTTGATCATTTATCTTATTGCTGTTTGTGGGGTCTTGCTGTGTGCAATAGTTTGGCTGCTATGTTTCCAACATTACAACAGTAACTACACTTCAAAAATACTTCATTGGCTGTAAAGCTCTTTGGGATGTCTTGAGGTCATGAAAGGTACTATATAAATGCAAGTCTTTCTTTCTTTCTTTCTTGTCCTCCTATCACATCAATGAAACAGAGTTAAAAATCGATAACTTATCAAGTCAAACTCTGCAAGAGGAAAGAATGCTGCAGAGCAAAAGAAATTCAGGCTGAAAAATTCTTTTTTCTATTTTCGATAACAGGGCAGCTTAGGACTGCTTATAGAAGTTATACTGTGATATTCAGGAAGGCGAGACTCAATCAGACAGTGAGAAAAATTGCAATCCATGATAATACGTGACAGTTGATTACTTATCATAAATGGATGTACAAGTTATTATTGTATTTTGTAGTCTTTCCAGCTCAATTCCAGTCACTGTTGACCTATTTTTCACCAGATGTTTTAATAAAATTTTGGTTGTGTCATATTCTTTGTTGAAATGAAACAGCAAGACCCCTGGTATTAGAGTCATAACAATGAAAGTGTCTATTTGTATAAGGGGATCTGGATTTCTTGAGTTAAAGATACCCAAGAGCAGGCTGGAATGTCAACAGTTATCTAATCTTACAATGTCACAAACATATTGGGCCCGATATTAAGAGGGAGGCGGGTTGGCAGCGGGGGGTCGACTGGGCACGTGGGTAACGCGCCCAGTGAATTTGGGGTGCTCCGCACGCGATCACGGCCTAATTGAAGGCACTTACCATGGCTTCCGGGTTTCCCGCACTGCGCACCCGCATCACAGGCTGTCAGCAGTAGGAGCCCTATTTAAAGGGGCAGTCCTCCAATGCTCCTCTACCAGCAAAGAACCAATTTAGGAGCATGGAGCAGGCCAGAGGCAAGGCTGCTCCAAGGTTCTCTGACTCCTCACTCCAGGTGCTGCTCGATGGGGTGAGAAGTAGGAGGGATTTTTTTTTTCCATCGGGTGGGAGGAAGTGCCCTCCCTCCACCACCAAGAAGGCCTGGCTGGAGGTGGCCGAGGAGGTCAGCAGCGGCGGCAATGTGTCCAGAACCTGGGTCCAATGCAGGATGAGATTTAATGACCTAACCAGGTCAGCCAAAGTGAGCATACTTACGCATTCTCCCACACTCCGTGTTCCACATCACCTCCACCACCACACAACTCCTTCTGCACTGCCACCACAATGCTCTCGCATCACTCCTCACATCCACTCAACCATCATCCTCACCTGGCCCTGCACTTACTCACCGCCCCAGTTCCCATTCGAACACTACCACGCAACCCAATCCTCATACAATCTCATGGCTATGTCTCACATGCACCCTCCCATGCATCTCCCTCATGGTCACCCCCACCCACACCAATGCATGCAGTGGATCACCATGCAACCATCACTCAATCACGCCTCTGTGTTTTGCCTTGATAGGAGAAGAGATGCCAGAATGCCCAGGAGAGGGCCAGAACCAGAGGGGGCCCGCCACACTAGGTGGTCTTAACAGATGCGGAGCAGCAGGCATTCTAGATAAGCCGGACGCTGGAGTGCCTGTCCGTGGCAGACGCTGAGACTGGGAGCGCACAAGCGGCTGGTCACAGAAATCTAACACTCAACACTCATGATAGTGAATGATCTTAGCATCACTTGGCATCTGCAGCACCTCAACATCTGTCCACATGCTTAATGTTGCTTTCTGTTCTCTTGCAGGGACATCTGCGAGCGCTGTGACGGTGGAGGGTGATTCCTCAGAGGACCTGCCGGCCTCTGAGGGTGCATCGTCACATCTGAGCCAGCCATCCACCAGCGCAGATACACCCATCTCGGTGGGTCCCCGTCCTCACTTAGTTGGGCTTGCACATGGTGAGTCACCACGCACATGTGAGCGCGAGCAGACCCTGGTGGCAGGGGCAGCCGTGGAGAGTCCACATCGGTGGGAGCACTCTTCTCTAGGCTCTGCTCAGCTGGACCCAGATGCTGAACCTTGGGGGCCAGCCATGAAAAGGAGAGTCATTGAGGGCCAGCAGCACATTGCCGAGGTACTGGAACAGTTGCCACGTGCACTCTCCACAATCGTGCAGAGGATGGAGGAGTCCAACTCCTGCATGCGTGGAGTGGTGGCACAGGTACAGGAAGGTGTCTCCGAGATAGTGTCACAGGGACGTGAAGGCTTCTCTGAGATAGTGTCGCGGATAGGTGTGGGAATGTCTACGATGGAGGAAAGGCTAGCCTCCATCGAACTTCAAGCATGGCTGAACAATTAGTCCATTCAGGCCCTGACAACGGTCTTACGGATTCAGGGTGAGCAACATTCTGCTGCCTTAACCATTACAACTGGCCTTCAAAGGCTTCACACAAGTCCTCCAAACTGTCGTCCATCAGGATGGAAGGAGTGATGTTGGCCTGGGCCAGGAGAGGGATGATGGTGAAAGGGGACATGGAAGTGGGGACGCCACTCAAAGCGCTCCCACGTCTCACCCATTGCCCCTCTCTCAACCAGTACCCGCAATGCTGCCCCCTCTTCAGGTGGCCAAGTCTGCCCCTGCACAGGTGCAGGTATAGCAGTCTTTGGAGGGGCCCTCACAGGCACCGAAACCCAGAGGGTGTCCGCGCAAAGCATCTCATCAGTCAGGGCATGGTCAAGAGAAACCTGCCACTGCCTCTGCTGAAGCCACAGGGGTAGCACCCGTAAACGTAAAGCGAAGGTTTTGTGAGCACAAAGGGGATGCACAAGGGTGTAAGACAAAATGTCATGTTTTTGATTTACTTTTGTTTGTTTTGCAAAAAAACATTAAAAATTGTTATCACCACTACTGCCACGTCTTTGCAAATCTTGTCTGGTTTGTGCAATAATGCGCATTCCTTAGGATCACCATGAAAACCCACAACTGATGCCACCCATTGTGTCACTGCAGAGTGGGTGTAGGTGTATTTGCAGGGCTCTTGTGTGCAGACGACTGAGACACGTCGGCGATGTCCCCAGTTGCACCCTGGAAGGATGCAGAGGAGAAGTTGTTGAGGGCAGTGGTGACTTTGACAGCGACAGGTAAGAAGATAGTGCTTGGGCCAGCCGGGAGCAGCTTGGCATGAAGGAGGCTGCAGATGTCTATGACTACATGTTGAGTGACGCTGAGCCTCCGTGTGCACTGCTGCTCAGAGAGGTCCAGGAAGCTGAGCCTCGGTCTGTAGACCCTGTGGCGAGGGTAGTGCCCTCTGCGACGCATCTCTCTCTGCGGTTGCCCTCCCTCCTGCTGTGCAGGTGGATGTGTTACAGCACTGTGTTGTGGAGCTCCACGTGGCAGAGGTGGACGGTGTGGCCGGTGAGGCTATGCTGTTCGCCCTCCGAGGAGGTCATGACTGCAGCTATGGCGACCCCCATCCGGAAGATGTACGTTTGAGGTGGTCAGCAAGGTAGGTAAATGTGTCTGCACACCGGGGTTTAGGTTGCAAGTTGGTGATTTTTTGTGTTAGGAGGAGGGCGGTGGAGGCCAGACTTTGTCCCAAGTGACAGAGTGGCCTCCTGCAATGAGTGAGGGTCTCCCCCCCACCCTACCTGTCAAATGGACCTTTGCAGCTGCCACAGGCTGATGGCTGCAACACGTCCATTTCAACTGGGAGTGTTTTCCCCCAGTACTAGAAACACTCTCAGTTGACCTGAAAATCCCACCCCTCCTAAAATATCCTACAAATCAGGTCTCCTAATGGCCTGAAATATCCAATTAATTGGTTTAAGTGGGATCCCGCTGGCTTTAATTGCCGGCGGGAGTCCC
This sequence comes from Heptranchias perlo, assembly GCF_035084215.1. Classification (NCBI taxonomy): domain Eukaryota; kingdom Metazoa; phylum Chordata; class Chondrichthyes; order Hexanchiformes; family Hexanchidae; genus Heptranchias; species Heptranchias perlo. The sequence goes on along the minus strand of NC_090338.1, from coordinate 13,817,677 downwards.
GCACGCGGGGGCTGCGCGCGCATCTAAGTGTGTCATTGGGGAACCCGGAAGTGGACGGGTTGTAGCTGGGCTCCGCACCCGCCCCGGGAATCCCCAATTTTCGGAGCTCCCCCACCACGAACGCACCCGCTGGGACATCAGAAAATCGAGCCCATTGACTCGTCTATGAACTGTCTGGATACAGGAGGCCGTCAGTGAATATACTCGTTCAGCAGAGCTCCTTTCATGTTTGATGGGTCAAAGATTGACTTGACCCAACCATATCAATAGTTTCATTCTGACTTGTTGATTGGCTGAAACAAAAAAAAAAATCACCTTTAAACCCTATCGGCAGACCAATGAAAACCTTGTTTATTGAAAGATGCTCCCATCTCCAAAATGGAGGATGAGAGGAAGAAAATAAGTGAAAGCCTTTTATAAGAAACATGAGATCTTAAAAAAACATATAGTAGGTTAGCTTTGGTCACAAAAAGGTTAAAGTTGAACAGATAGCCATGATGTGGAGATGCAGGTGATGGACTGGGGTGGACAAATGTAAGGAGTCTTACAACACCAGGTGAGAGTCCAACAGCTTTATTTGAAATCACAAGCTTTCGGAGCTTTGCTCCTTCGTCAGGTGAACCTGACGAAGGAGCAAAGCTCCGAAAGCTTGTGATTTCAAATAAAGCTGTTGGACTCTCACCTGGTGCTGTGCGACTCATAGGGCAGAGAGAGGAATGAAGGGACAACAGCGCAAACAGAATCTAACTAGGTGCCCTCCACTATCTCATCCCAGTGGCCATTCTTCACATGTGAACTCAGATGATGTCAGTAGGCCATTTACTCATGGAAGGAGGTAAAATTTCTGAGGATAACCCTGCCCTCGCCCGATGTCTACCTGCGCTAACTTCATACTGTTGGAGGAGCTTAGACAGAACTTTTGATTACGTCACAGAGTACTTACGCTATCCATAGATTAAGATGATACCCAACAGTTTCCTGATGTAATTTGCACCATGTGAGGACATTTGGAAGGCCGGAGATAAGCATTTTACAATTATTCAAAATACTGCACATGCTGGAAATCTGAAATAAAAACAGAAAATGCTGGACACACACAGCAAGTCATGCAGCATCTGTGGAGAGAGACAAAAGAGATGTCTCCTTCCCCTCCCATGTCTCTGGCCCCACACATGTCTCTGGCCCCTCCCATGTCTCCAGCCCCCTCTGATATCAACAGTATAAAGTTAGCGCAGGTAAACATCGGGCGAGGGCAGGATTATCCTCAGAAGTTTTACCTCCTTCCATGAGTAAATGGCCTACTGACATCATCTGAGTTCACATGTGAGGAATGGCCACTGGGATGAGAAAGTGGAGGGCACCTAGATAGATTCTGTTTGCGCTGTTGTCCCTTCATTCCTCTCTCTGCCCTCTCTGATGTCACCGACCCCCAATGATATCCCAGTATTTCCAGGTTTCCCGGCCTCTACACCTCCCCCTATCCCCCCCACCTCCCTCCCTGCCTTCCCGTAAATATTGGGGACAATGATTCAGTTCTGATAAAAGGTCATTGACCGGAAACATTAACTCTGTTTCTCTCTCCATAGATGCTGCCTGAACTGCAGAGTGTTTCCAGCGTTTCCTGCATACAATGGTGAATGTAGCCTACGTGTTACAGTGAGATTTCACCAGACAAATGCGGTACATCACCCAAGTTTGAAAACACAGCCTCTCGAGCAACGAGTTTACCTGATAGGCAACACTGGTGGCTTGATTGACAACCCACAGGTGTATCTGTGTAAGATGGACCAGGCCTTTCTTGCCTCTTTTGGCCTGTCTCCTAAATGAATCAATATTTTATGAGTCTGTCTGAATTTCTTGAGGCAGCAGCTCTTTAGGTGATTGAAAATTTCTAGTTGTAAATTGTACTTGCCATGTCTTGTCATTGTAAGGTTTTAGTTGAAAGAGTCGGCCCTACTCTATTGCCACAGGCTGAGTAGAGTTTCTGAGTTGTGTGCTTTGCTACCTGTTGCCTTGCTGCAATTAATCTCTTTCAGCCTACTGTATCCACAATGCATGAAACAATTAAGGAGATCTAACTTTGTAGGAAGAGGATTGGGCCATGAGCTCAGACATTAGTTACAACTTCAAATCGCCATTAATCTACCTACTTACTTTGAGAATTCGTTGGAAACTTAGGAATTGAAAAAAAAGTGACAGAATGCTTTACTCTCACTTTGGGGCAGAAATGTTGAAAATGATAATAAAAGGTCTCTCTATGCTGTGCGTATAGAGTTTTCATTCGTCTTGTAGTTAAGTGAATTCCGGTAGACAGCGATTACCAGTAAAATGGTTCAGGAGATGGAACACGAAAAAAGGAAGAGGGAAGTTGAATATTTTAATGATAAGATCAGCGTGCAATTTGGATATGGAGAATTTCAATTTTCTGTGCACAATGGTGTTGTCCAAACTGTCACAGGGTGATGTGTTTTGGATCTGCAGATGCTATAAGGGACTATCTAAAGTCTGCTATAGACATTAAAGAGTAAGACTCCTCTTCATGTAAACAAATTATTTCAGAAGAGGACTGTAGGCAATTTTGCTGCAGTGCTTCCAAAAATATTCAAGATGAGAATTTTCAATTTTCTACAACATCCTGTGAAAGAACTTTTCTGCAGCCTTGTATATTGTTCTCGTTATGTATTATAACATCAACCGTTGCCCTTGAGGAAGTGGGTTGTGTAGAAGGTCAAAACACTAAACTTTCACTTCTGAAATCTGGGTGCAAACTCGACTCAGATTAATGAGATGGATTCTCTTCTCTCTAATGGGGATGCGATTGCTCAGTTAATAAGCGTATTTGAAATTGAGCCTTGCAGGTTAGGAAGGTTCTAAGTCAACTACTTCATGGTCAATGCTGATTTAGTTGATCACCACCAACGTAACAATCGAGGGCTCTACAACTGGCCTAAGTGCCCTTGGCAAGAAGGAGAAAATCAGTTGGGGTCCTGCTCCTGATCATTATCTAGTGATCCCCGCTGGAAGATGGAGAGGGCAGCCAATGTTCGTGGAGCAGTCTTCCAACATAAGTCAACACCTTCAGTAGATCAGCGATAGGTTCAAAGTTCCAGACAAAAAGTAAGCCAAAATTTCAACTTTTACATCAAAACTTCAAAAACTATAAAATAGGAAAAAATAGAAATGCACTGGTATACATTAATAGAAAACTGACACAGTTAATAAAGAAAGATTTGCATGTTTTTGCACCTTTCACAACCTCAGGATGTCCCAAAGCACTTTACAGCCAATTAAGTATTTTTGAAGTGCAGTCACTGTTATAATATAGGAAACCTGGCAGCCAATCTGCACACAGCAAAGACCTACAAACAGCAATGTGATAATAACCAGCTAATCTCTTTCAGTGATGTTGGTTGAGGGATAAATATTGGCCAGGACACTGGGGAGAACTCTCCTGCTCTTCTTCAAAGTAGTGCAATGGGATTTTTTTTTACATCTCAAAGTGGAGAATGTTCATGTTGGGGAATGGAAGTATTCTTATTTCAACCATCAAGTGTTAGTATCCAGGTTATGTGTAGCATAGCCAGATACAGAGGCAGGGTCCTTGACCCACTCTCAGAAGATGAACCCTACGGTAGTATTCCATTTCCACTTTATTGTCCATCTCAACCATTCTGTGTCCTCTCTTACTACCAAATTAGGGACAAATTTGTGCTGTAGGCCCATATGCATTAGGAACTGGATTCACTCTGCTCAAATGCATTTCACATTAGAACCCTTACAACCAGAAGATAGGAAAAACTTTCATTCCATGGGTCTGGGCTGGATTTGAAACCAAGACTCAAATATGAAAAACCAGTGTCAAACTCATTGCACCATCCAGTTCCTCCCCCTCCACTTTCTTTTAATAGAAGAAAACATTGAATCAGAAAAGGTAACTTGGCTCATCAAACCCATCTTTTTGCAGATCATATGCAATTTATCATATCGTGCAGTCTACTCCAGCCATTTATCTCATGAGAAAGAAAAATGAAGAAAGGCTTACATTTAAATAGCACCTTTTATGACCTCAGGATGACCCAAAAGCGCTTTACAGCCAACGAAGTACTTTTTGTTGAAGTGTAGTCACTGTTGTAATGAATGAAGTTTTTGCATGCTCCCTTACCCCAGAATTATATCTTGCAAAGAGGAACTAAATAGTGGAAAGAAAAGATTTAAAGAATTCCTAGTGCTTTCCCGATGGTTTGGTAGGCCAGAAGACCAAAAGGTCCCTATTCCATTACGGGACTGAGCAGAGTTAGCCAATCTCAGCTATGGCACCAGTTTGGACAAAGTTTGCCTTGGTGCCCCAGAGCTATGGATGAAATGGAATCAGCTAGGGTTGCTGCTTCTGTTGCCAGAAAGTACATTATGTGCATTTGTATATCGGGTGAGGACGAGATTAGACTCAGAAATGGTGGACTCCATGAACGGCCTGCCAACACTCGCTCTCTAGACTCAGTGGGGGGGAGGCTACTGGAGGATTGCCAGCACCTGTGGATCCTTCGGGAAGAAAAAAATGGGAAAAAAATCCCTTCCTTCCATTTTTCTCTCCTATTGTATGTTGCAGATCTTTCGTACTATGCTCTACCTTCAGCTGAGGGATTGGGGCATTCTGATCTCCAAACATTTTCATGATTGCCTTCAACGTTGCCCTAGTAGCATCCCTTTGCGCTTGTGTACTGTTTCCTATTGCTATGCTTATTACCCTTGTGCTACCTGCTGTGATACTGATGGATTAGCAACCTGACTTGACATTTTTGTTCTGTGGGCTCATTAGTTTGAGATTATCCAAGATAATTTGAATTAAGTCCACAGAAAGCAGAGATGTTCATCCCTTGTGTCTCAAACCAGTTCCCAGAGTCAAGAAGACAGCTCACCAATAATCTTGAAATTCTTATTGCAAATGTGGGTTTTTATGAAAAATGCCAACATTTTGGATTTTATGACAGCAACAGATCCCTTGTATATTTAGATTAACATCTGTAAGACATTTACATCACAGTTAATAGCTACCTAACTGGAAAACCCTTTAGTTATCAGTGTAATGGGCTGTGTGCTATAGTTAAAGGTCCCTGTCTATCAATAAAGATTAATACCATCTATATTTACTGACAATGCCTCACAAACAATGTTTCAAGGGTGTTCTGCCTCTGCTGAAACCTATTCATGAACAGATGGTTGATCGAAATACAAGAGAATTGCACCATTGTTTCCATGGGAACATGTTTGTTGTACCACCATATTTCTGATGTTGGTCATTGAAGACACTCACTGAGGTCTTTAATGTTTCCCAAACAGCACTTCACAGGATCACAAGATACTTACGGATAAGGGAGTCCATTTGGCTCATCTTAAGTCACCCAAATAGAAAAACCCTACTCTCCTCCCATTGTTGCATCTAATTGTTTCTTAAATGATTTCAAGGTTTTCGTCCCATCACTCAGCCTGGAAGTCCGTTCCTAGTGCATGAAGAAGAAGCTTTTAATATCAGTTCCAAAGGGTTATTGTTTACTTGTTTGAACCTGTGTCCCCTTGTCCTGCTCCCACTGTTTAATTTAAAGTGGTATTCCTGATTAACCATTTCCGTACTAGTTGCTATCTTATATACTTCTATAAGATCACGGGGTAAATTTTAACATACTGGTTGGAACTCAGCAGGGGACAGTCAATACGTACGTGGGAAACCCGTAAAAAAATATGTGCCTTTTCTCAAGCAATTGCGACTCAATTGAAGGCCCTTAATGTGACTTCTGGGTTTCGAGTCTCCAAGCTGTGCAGTGGGCGTACTGCACACCTCAATGACGTGCTGGGAGCTGGACTATTTAAAGGGCCATTGCAACCATGGATTTTGAGGGAGAAAGGAGGAATTTAAAGCCAATGGAGCAACAAAGGACTCTTCTTTTCAGTTGCTATTAGCTGGTGTGAGGAGCAAGAGGGACACACTGTACCCGGCTGACAGGAGGAAGCACCCTGCCTCTGCCACCATAGGCCTGGCTTGAGGTGGCAGAGGAGCTAAGCAGCAGAACCCTAACCCTAACCCTAATGCACCTTCTCAAGGGCGTGGGTGCAGTGCAAGAAGCGCTTCAATGACCTAACCAGGTCAGCAAAACTGAGTACAGTTACTGATTCACCTACATCCTGTGGTGTACATTAACCCTGCCCCCCCCACTCTGTCCTGCCAAGCCTACTCCATCACATCACTTCTCACACCCACTTAAAGCTCATTATCAACTTACCTTCACTTTCTGTGCATTTCCTCACCTCCCCATTTGTGAACCCACCCCTCCCACTCACCCCAATCTTGATGTAATGTGATGAATCTGTCTGATGCTCACCCTCTGATGCATCTCTTTCATTATCAGCCTCACCCAAAGCAATACATCTATCAGGTGACCCTTTCACCCTCACTCACTCACATCAGTTCTTTCTCCCCTTGTAGGAGAAGAGAGCACAAAATGCACGGGAGAGGAGTAGGACTGGAGGGGAGTCATCACAAATAGTGGACCTGAGGATGCGAAGGAGGAGATCTTGGATTTGAGCCGAACGGTCAAATTCCTGGCCACTGGAAATGGTGAGACTGGCGACCGGCAAACAGCTGGTGACAGAACTTTAACATCCTTCAAACACAGCATGAATTGATATTATTAATGATTGACCTGTTGCACACCTCAGTATGCTCATTGCAAAATAACTTCAGCGATGATTGTTAATATTGCTTAATGTTCTTTTCCAGGGCCTTCAAGGATTGATGAGGAGGCACCATGGGCGAGGGCGATTCCCCAGAGGAGCTCCATTCCTCTGAGGACGCACCTTCCCATCATACCCAGCCATACACCAGTGCAGATACTCACACTTTGGTGGATCCTATTAGACAGTTAGTTAGGTTGCCACCTGGTGATTCACTACACACAAGTGAGCATGAGCAGAAGCTGGTGGCAGGGGAAGCTGTGGAGATTCCTCTACAGGCTCTGCTCAGCTGGATGCAGATGCTGAACCTCGGGGGCCATAGTTGAGAATGAGAATGATAGAGATACAGCTGCACCTTTGTGATGTACTGGAAGACGTGCCACGCACACTGTCCACAATGGTGGATAGCATTAGTGGAATGGTGGTGCAGGTAAGTGTGGGAATGTCTGCAATGGAGAGAATGGCAGCCTCCATTGAACTTCAAGCATGGCTCACAAATGAGTCCTTTCAGGCCCTGACAACGGCCGTATGGACTCTGGATGCCACCTTTTCTGCTGCCATTATCAGGCAGACAGATACTTTTGCAGTGGCCTTACAATGCATCACAGATGTGCTCCAAGCAGAGTGGAAGGAGTGATGTGGCCGTGGCCCTTGAGAGGGACGATGGCGAAAGGGGACTTGGAATTGGGGACTCCACTCAAAGCACACCCACGTTTCACCCATTCTCCCCCCCTCCTCAACCAGTCCCCGCAATGGGGCCTCCTCTCCCGACGGCCGAGTCAGCCCCTGCACAGGTACAGATGGAGCAGTCTTTGTGGCGGGGCCCTCACGGGCTCCAAAACCCAGTGGTCGTAGGCAGAGAGAATCTCAGCAGTCAGGGCAGGGACCTGAGCAACCTGCCACTACCTCTGTTGAAGCCACAGAGGATGCACCACATAGAAGATCTAGGAAGAGGTAGGCAAAGGTTTTGTAATCACCAAGGGTATGCAGATGGATGTCTGACACTATGTTATGTTTTTCATTCATATTTGTTCTTTCTTACATTCACATTACATGTTATAATTCTCACCACCACTGCCACGTCTTGTCCATTCTTGAGCCCCTTTCGTGAAAGCGGCCCTTTCATGTGCTTCATCATGAACGCCAATATATGATGCCAACCATTGGGCGCATGTACGATGGGTGTATGTGTGGTTATAGACCTGTTTTGTGTAAGCTGTTGGTGGGGGGGGAGCTGGTTGTGGTGATTGTTCCAGGCGGTTTGAGTACTCCTTTATCTTCACTTTGCAGATCCCCTTATGAGAATCTATCACATAGAGTGACTCATTGGCATCGCGAGCAACCATGTGCCGATGGGTTGCCCATTGTCCTCTTCCTCCTCCTCCTTCTCCTCCTCCTCCTCGTCTTCTTCAATGTTGCTGGCAGTTGTGGATGCTTCATGAGCACATGGGAGCTCCTCCACCTGTAGCCCTCTCTGCTGAGCGATGTTGTGCAGAACGCAACACATGACTATTATTCTGCACACCCTCACCGGTGAGTACTGGAGGGATCCCCCAGATCAATCCAGGCACCTGAAGTGCATCTTCAATATTTCAATGGCTTGTTCAGTGACATACCTGGTGGTGATGTGACTGTCGTTTTACCGCTGCTGTGCCTCATTGGTGGGGTTTCTCACAGGTGTCATGAGCCATGTCTGAAGGGGCTATCCCTTGTCTCCAAAGAGCCAGCCCTTAAGTCTGTCTTATGCGTGGAAGAGAGCCAGGATATTGGACTCTCGCAAAATGAAGGAAACATGGCAGCTGTCAGGGAATTTAGCATACACCTGCAGAAACCTTTTCTGGTGGTCACAAAGCAGCTGCGCATTGCTGGAGTTGACGAACAGTCCTGGCACATGTGCAGGTCCTCGGATTGCTACATGTGTGCAATCAATTGTGCCCTGCAACTGTGGGAAGCCAGCCAGAGATTGGAAACCCACTGCCTTCTCAGTCTGGCTGATGTCGTTGCAGGGGAAGCTGATGTAGTCAGACGCCCTGGCAAACAAGCCATCCATCACCTGTTGAATACACTTACGTGCAGACAACTGAGAGAACCTGGTGACGTCACTGGTGGCATCCTGGAAGGATCCTCAGGCGAAGAAATTGAGGGCAGTGGTGACTTTAACTGGGATGGACAATGCATGGCCACCAGGCCCAGCCGGGAGTAGCTCTGCATGAAGGAGGCTGCAGATGTCTGCGACCACCTGGCGACTCAATCTCAGCCTGCATAGGCACTGCTCCTCAGAGAGGTCCAGGAAACTCAGTCTCTGGCTGTATACCCTCTCACGTGGGTAGTGCCTCCTGCGACCTTGGCCCCTCCGTTGGCCATCTCTCTGCTCTTCTGCAGGTCCTTGTGGCGCACCTCTGTCTTGTGCACCTGCAACTTCCACAACTGCACGCCGTGCCTGCCGCGGAGGGTGATGTGCCTCCTCCTCAGATGTACTACAGAATAAATCCATTGTGCCCCCTACCCCCACCCATCCTGATGTTGTCAGTTTCAGGGGGTCCAAATTGTAGGTGAATATGTCTGATCACAAGAATTCTCAGTCTAAACACAAAGAACTGCCAGCCAAAGGTTTGTCTGGGAGAACTGATTGCCCTGCTTCAAAAACTCCCCTTTTCTTCACGTGTCAATCATTGGTTTAAAGGTTCAAATGAGGGTCAGCTGCAACTCGCCTCCGTTTCCATGGTGTGTTTCAGAGGCCACGGGAGACACATTAAGGAGTAGTTAAAGTGGCTTGTGTAGGTCAACACACAAAAATTTAACAGGTTTAAGCACTTTAAGTATCTCAATTGGCCCTTTAAATAGTGTCCAGCGGCTCTAAGTGTCGGTGGGACCTTGAGGTGTCAGAAGCACGCGCCTCCAGATGTGTCTGGGTCAAACCCAGAAGTAGGCATGTTGAAAACGGAGAATTTTTACTCTCCACCCGCCCCCAACCCACCCATTCTTGGGGATTAAAATTTGCCCCCACATCTCAGGTGCCTCCCTCCCAGGTTCAAAATCCCAAGCCTCTCCAGTCTTTCCTTGTAACTTAAATACCCAACACCATGGATCAACCTTGTGGTTCTTCCCTGCAGTGCAAATTTGACCAGTTTGCATTGAGTCTCTCTCAACTCTCTGGGATGAGTACATCAAACCATGAACCTTTATTTATTTGTTTCAGTTTATCCACACCTTCCAACTTATTTATAGCAAAATCCTGAATTTTTTTGAAGAGTGCATGTTGTTCATTTTTTCCCTTGTCAGTACTTGGAAGAAATAATCATTCAGAATATTTACTTTCATCTGCTCACCCCGTGTTTCAATTCCAGTTGCATCATTTAATGTTCTCACCTGTTCTCTGACAATCTTCTTGCTATTGTAGTACTGAAATAATTTTTTACTCCCATGTTGTGCCTCTGCAGCTATACTATTTTCTACGTCTCTCTTTGCCCTCTGATCACTTGTTTAACTTGTTTTTTCATGATCCTATATTCATCCCATTGAGTCCCTTCTCCATTCTCCGTGCAGGATTAGTACAGATACTTATTAGATACCATTTTGAAATAAGGGGTGAAAAAATATGATTTTACCTTTGGGAACTCCAGAATGTGAGTATTTGTGAAGTCAAAACCTGATCCCAGTAACCTAGAGTGGAACATAGGCACTCCTACAACCCAGTACTGCTGTACAAGAACATAAGGAACTGAATGCATTCCTACAATTATCTCTTCTCCCCACATTCCCAACCAAACTGGCAAGGCCGCCAGGCAGCATAAACATAGATGTCTCACTAACCCAGCTAGTAATGCATTTTCTTTGTCAATTTATATTGAAGAACCATTTCTTGAAGACTGTCTCCTGTGCCAACTCCCAGCCTGATTGCAGAGGGGCAATATAAATGGGGCGGAAGAGATGGCCAACTGAAACATGACCACCACCAAGCATGTACAGATGTTCTGAAATGGAAATATGCATCTATTTTCTTCTGTTTCAACCTCATCCACAATAACAATAGCAACTCGCATTTATATAGCATCTTTATATATTAAATATAACGTTAAATATAGGTAAACACCATGGCAAACCCTCAAACACCCTCGTGCATCCCCGTCATGCTCACGACACGTTTGCCTTACGTTGCCTACTGCACATACGTGATGCATGCCCTGTGGCTGCAGCACAGGTAGTGGCAGGTTGAGTGAGGCTGACTGTGAAAGAGATGCATGAGAGGGTGAGTATGAGATAGAGCCATGAGATTGTATGAGGATTGGGTTGAGTGGTAGTGGTGGGATAAATACTGGCGAGGTGAGTAAGTGCAGGTAAGATGAGGATGAGCTTTGAGTGGGTGTGAGGAGTGACGTGATAGAATAGTGTTGGCAGTGCAGAAGGAGATGTGGGGTGGGGGTGGTGATGTGGCAGATGGAGGGGAGGGGAATGAGTGAGTGTACTCACTTCGGCTGACCTACTTAGGTCATTGCAGTGCCTCCTGCACTGTATGCAGGTGGGCGATATGTTGGTGGTGCAGGTGACCTCCTCTGCCACCTCGAGCCAGGCCTTCTTGGTGGCAGAGGCAGGCCGCTTCCTCCCGCCCGCCGGGGGGATGATCTCTGTCCTCCCCCTCCTCCTCACCCCATCCAATGATACCTGGAGTGAGGCATCATTAAACCTGGAAGCAGCCTTTCCCCCTGGGCTGCTCCATGCTGTAATTTTTCCTATTTTCTGCAGCACCAATCAGTGGCGGAATGCCCCTTTAAATAGGGCTCCTCCAGCTGACAAACCTTGCTGCGCATGCGCAGTCCGCCTGCCGCGCAGCTTACCAGCGAGATACCCGGAAGCACAGGTAAATGGATCCAATTAGCCTGTGATTCCGTGCGGAGCAGACTGATTTCACCGGGCGCATTACCCACGCGCCCAGTCGACCCCCCGCCCTGCTAATATCGAACCCATAGACAGATTAAGTGAGTGGGCAGATGGAGTATAATGTGGGAAAATGTGAGATTATTCACTTTGGTAGGAAGAATAGAAAAAACAGAATATTTTTTAAATGGTGAAAAAGTATTAAATGTTGGTGTTCAGAGAGACTTGGGTGTCCTCGTACAAGAAACACAAAAAGTTAGTATGGATGTACAGCAGGCAATTAGGAAGGCAAATGGCATGTTAGCCTTTATTGCAAGGGGGTTGGAGTACAAGAGTAAGGAAGTCTGACTACAGTTGTACAGGGCTTTAGTGAGACCTCACCTGGAGTACTGCGTACTGTTTTGGTCTCCTTATCTAAGGAAGGATATACTTGCCTTGGAGGCGGTGCAACAAAGGTTCACTAGAATAATTCCTAGGATAGGAGGGATAGGAGGGTTGTCTTATGAAGAGAGGTTGAGCAGTATGGGCCTGTATTCTCTGAAGTTTAGAAGTATGAGAGGTGATTTCATTGAAACATATATGATCATATAAATATATAAGGCTTGACAGGGTTAATGTTGAGAGATGGTTTCCCCTGGCTAGAGAGTCTAAAACTAGGGGGCATAGTTGTAGAATAAGAGGTTGGCCACTCAAGACTGAGATGAGGAGAAATTTCTTCACGCAGAGGATTGTGAATCTTTGGAATTCTCTGCCCTAGAGGGCTGTGGATGCTGAGTCATTGAATATATTCAAAGTTGAGATGGATAGATTTTTGGACTCTAGGGGAATCAAGGGATACGGGAATCGAGCGGGAAAGTGGAGTTGAAGTCGAAGATCAACCATGATCTGATTGAATGGCGGAGTAGGCTCGAGGGGCCGTATGATACGCTCCTGCTCCTATTTCTTACATTCTTATGCTCTTAGGTAGGTTTTAAAGAACATCTTAAAGGAGAGAGAGGTGGAGAGGCAGAGAGGTTTAGGGTCGGAATTTCAGAGTTTAGTGTCTAGGCTGCTGAAGGCATGTCCTCCAATGATGGAACGGAGAAATGTGCAAGAAGCCAGAATTGGGGGAGCACAGAGATCTCGGTGGGTTGTAGGGCTGGAAGAGATTACAGAGATAGGGAGGGGCAAAGCTAATTTGAAAACACTTCTTTGAATAGCGCCATGTCTCGTTCAATGTTTCATCTGAAAGACGGCACTTCCAACATTGCACTTTACTGCAACGTGTTGCACTAAAGTGTCAGTCTAGGTTGTATGCTAAATCTTTATAAATCACTGGTTAGGCCTCACCTGGAGTACTGTGTCCAATTCTGGACACCACACTTTAGGAAGGATGTCAAGGCCTTGGCGAGGGTGCAGAGGAGATTTACTAGATTGGTACCAGTGATGAGGGATTTCAGTTATGTGGAGAGACTAGAGTTGCTGGGATTGTTCTTCTTAGAGCAGAGAAGGTTAAGGTGAGATTTAATAGAGGTGTTCAAAATTATGAGGGGATTTGATAGAGTAAATAGGGAGAAATTGTTTCCATTGGCAGGAGTGTCGGTAACCAAAGGACACAGATTTATGGCAATTGGCAAAAGAACCAAAGGGGAGTTGAGGAGAATTTTTTTTTACGCAGTGAGTTGTTATGATCTGGAACGCATTGCCTGAAAGGATGGTGGAAGCAGGTTCAATGGTAACTTTCAAAAAGGAATTGGATAAATATTTGAAGGGGAAAAAATTGCAAGGTTGTGGGGAAAGAGCAGGGGAGTGGGATGAATTGGATAGCTCTTTCAAAGAGCTGGTACATGCACGATAGACCGAATGGCCTCCTTCTATGCTGTATGATTCTATGATTCTATGAAGTCTCTGGAATGGGGGTTGAACCCACAACCTTCGAACTCAGAGACGTGAAAGGGGGGATTAGATACTTTAGTTGTGTTTTTAACTGAGGTGAGGGGCGAGTGCAAGGGGCTAGTGCGAGGGGCGAGTGCGAGGGACGTGTGTAAGGGGCTAGTGAGAGGGGTGAGTGCAAGGGGCGTGTGTAAGGCTGGCTGAATGAGCTGACGTGAGACCCAAGCCATTTTAAATCCTGGGCCTCATTTAAATATACCAGGCCTGACTCTGCCCAAACCCGGCCTCAATGTCTCATAGGATACCGACATTTACGTAGTAAACGAATATTCATAGGTAGTAAATAGTATATGCCTTAAAATCTTTTCCATGCTTCTGACATGTTTAGAGGTGCAAACTGTAATGCTCTGAACAAAATCAGTACAAAATATAAAGACACTGAGCAAATTCCGAGTCACCCACAAAAGCCAAACAAAAGGATTAATCCATTGGGCCAGAGGATGGGTTTTTATACTAAAAATTAATAACCCAAAAGTAAAGTAAATAAGAACTAACTGACAGCATTCCCTGCTCACCAATATTTCTGCAACAGGGCTTATTGGCATTGTCGAGCTTCTGCTAGTGTTCCACGTCTAAATGCAGGCCTTTATTATACACAGCCAACCTCTTTATTTGAATGATAGTACAGTCCTCTTTTAAATTAACCCTTTGTCCGCTCCACTTGTTTTTTGGATTCTCCATACATGTCAACCTTAAAAGCTACCATAAAGTGAACAATAGCTTCACACAAACTGACATATGACCAGGAAAAAATGACAACACAAAACAGCCCAGAATGCAGGCCTTGTGACACATGAAGACAAGGGATAGCATTGAAAGCGCAGTGGGACATGGGCAGGTCATGACTGTAGAGAAAAAAATCCTAAAGTACACAGCAGTGGTGAATTTAAATGCTACTAAAGGGGGTGTGAGTACTAAAGGTGTGAATTTTATTTTTGATGAGAATCGGTGACAGGAACCCCGGACGGTTTTGATTTTTAAGATTTTTATTTTGTGCACTTTCCAGCATTTTGCAGCCTGTCAAGCCGAAATTACTGTCTCCTGGAAGTGTTAGAGGTATTTTAAATTTGAAATTAAAAGTAGTGTTATGAATTTCAATACAACTTCACAGGTCAAAGTTAAAATCAATAGGTTAATGCCCTCCCATAAAAATAGCATTAAACAATCACTAGTATTCAGCCTATGTGGCTCTTTTGAACCCATCAAAAATGTTTATTTAAAAATAATCACATGTGGCAATCATTAAAAAAAGTAAAGTATCCAAAAAAAAATGTGGTTGCTGGAAACATGAATATTGTGCTCTCAGGTGTACCTGACATTGCCTCCAGCCTTGAAATGGGAATTGATTATCGGGGGAAAACTCTCCAGTGGTTGGAGTCATACCTAGCACAAAGGAAGATGGTAGTGGTTTTTGGAGGCCAATCATCTCAGCCCCAGGACATTGCTGCAGGAGTTCCTCAGGGCAGTGTCCTGGGCCCAACCATCTTCAGCTGCTTCATCAATGATCATCCCTCCATCATAAGGTCAGAAATGAGGATGCTCGCTGATGATTGCACAGTGTTCAGTTCCAATCGCAACCCCTCAGATAATGAAGAAGTCCATGCCCGCATGCAGCAAGACCTGGACAACATCCAGGCTTGGGCTGATAAGTGGCAAGTAACATTCGCGCCAGACAAGTGCCAGGCAATGACCATCTCCAACAAGAGAGAGTCTAATCACCTCCCCTTGACATTCAACAGCATTACCATCACCGTATCCCCCACCATCAACATCCTGGGAGTCATCATTGACCAGAAACTTAACTGGACCAGCCACATAAATACTGTGGCTACAAGAGCAGGTCAGAGGCTGGATATTCTGTGGCGAGTGACTCACCTCCTGACTCCACAATGCCTTTCCACCAAGGCACAAGTCAGGAGTGCTATGGAATACTCTCCACTTGCCTGGATGAGTGCAGCTCCAACAACATTCAAGAAGCTCGACACCATCCAAGACAAAGCAGCCCGCTTGATTGGCACCCCATCCACCACTCTAAACATTCACTCCCTTCACCACCGGCGCACCGTGACTGCATCCGCAGGATGCACTGCTACAACTCCCCAAAGCTTCTTCAACAGCACCTCCAAACATGCAATCTCTACCACCTAGAAGGACAAGAGCAGCAGGTACATGGGAACAACATCACCTGCATGTTCCCCTCCAAGTCATACACCATCCCGACTTGGAAATATATCGTCGTTCCTTCATCGTCGCTGGGTCAAAATCCTGGAACTCCCACCCTAACAGCACTGTGGGAGAACCTTCACCACACGGACTGTAGCAGTTCAAGAAGGTGGCTCACCATCACCTTCTGAAGGGCAACTAGGAATGGGCAATAAATGCTGGCCTTGCCAGCGACGGCCACATCCCATGAACGAATAAAAAAATAGTCTTACTAATCATTAACATCTCTCCTCACACTTCCTTATGGATGTTGATCATTCTAATGTAGGTGATGTGAGCTCTTTTGATGGTTACTCCATGGTAATTAAAAGATCTCAACCACACACGTGGGAGAAAAAAACTAAAACAGTCACTATGGAATATAATCAGGCATTGTGGCTCACACATAGGAACATAGGAACAGGAGGACGCCATTCAGCCCCTCGAACCTGTTGTTGTCATTCAATTAGATCATGGCCTATCTGTATCTTAATTCAATTTATCAGCCTTGGTTCTATAATCCTTAATATCCTTGCCTAACAAAAATCCATCAATCTCAGTTTTGAAATTTTCAATTGATCCTCAGCCTCTACAGCTTTTTGGGGAGAGAGTTCCAGATTCCCACCACCTTTAATGTGAAGAAATGCTTCCTGACATCACCCCTGAATGGCCAAGCTTTGATTTTAAGGTTATGCCCCCTTGTTCTAACCCTAACCGTAACCCACCAGAGGAAATAGTATCTCTCTAGCTACCCTGTCAAATCCTTTGGTCATCTTAAGCACCTTGATTAATTGTCTATATTCAAGGGAATACAAGCCTAGTCTGTGCAACCGGTTAATAATTTAACCCTTTTAACCACAGTATCACACAACAATGGTCTTCATCTCGCAGAAATTGATAATGAGGGAGAAAATTGAAAATGAGAGTAAACTAGCAAGAAATATAAGAACAGATTGTAAGAGCTTCTACAAGTATATAAAAAGGAAGAGACTAGCAAAATTAAACGTGGGTCCCTTAGAGGCAGAGACAGAAGAAATTATAATGGGGAATGAGGAAATGGCCAGAGATGTTAAACAAATATTTTGTATCTGTCTTCACAGTAGGAGGCACAGAAAACTTACCAAAATTAGCAGGGAATCAAGCATCTAATGACAGTAAGGAACTTAATGTAATTAAGATTAGTAAAAATAAAGTACTGAAGAAATTAAAGGGTCTCAAAGCCAACAAATCCCCTGGACCTGATGGCCTACATCCTAGGGTTTTAAAAGAGGTGGCTGCAGAGATAGTGGATGCATTGGATTTGATCTTCCAGAATTCCCTAGATTCTAGAATAGTCCCCATGGATTGGAAGGTAGCAAATGTAACCCCGCTATTCAAGAAAGGAGAGAGAAAGCAGGAAACTATAGGCCAGTTAGCCTGACATCAGTAGTAGGGAAAATATTAGAATCTATTATTAAGGATGTAGGAACAGGGCACTTAAAAAATCATAATATGATTCGGCAGAATCAACATGGTTTTATGAAAGGGAAATTGTATTTGACAAATCTATTAGAGTTTTTTAAGGGTGTAACTAGCAGGGTAGATAAGAGGGAACCGGTGGATGTAGTATATTTAGGATTTTCAAAAGACATTCGATAAGGTGCCACACAAAAGGTTGTTACACAAGATTAGGGCTCATGGGATTGGGGGTAATATATTAGCATGGATTGAGGGTTGGTTAACGGACATAAAACAGAGAGTAGGAATAAACAGGTCATTTTAGGGTTAGCAGGTTGTAACTAGTGCCACAAGGATCAGTGCTTGGGCCTCAGCTATTTACAATCTATATCAATGACTTAGATGAGGGGACCGAGTGTAATGTAGCCAATTTTGCTGACGATACAAAGCTAGATGGGAAAGTAAGTTGTGAGGAGGGTGCAAAGAGGCTGCAAAAGGATATAGCCAAGTTAAGTGAGTGGGCGAGAAGGTGGCAGATGGAGTGCAACGTGGGGAAATGTGAAATTTTGCACTTTGGTAGGAAGAATAGAAAAGCAGAATATTTTTTAAAAGTTGAGAGACTAAGAAAAGTTGGTAGTCAGAGGGATTTGGGTGCCCTTGTACATGAATCACAGAAAGTTATCAAGCAAAGCAATTAGGAAGGCAAATTGTATGTTAGCCTTTATTGCAAAGGGGTTGGAGTATATGAGTAAGGAGATCTTGCTGCAATTATATAGGGCTCTGCTGCGACCACACCTGGATTACTGTGTACAGTTTTGGTATCCTTACCTAAGGAAGGATATACTTACCTTAGAAGGGGTGCAACGAAGGTTCACTGGATTGATTCCTGGGATGAGAACGTTGTCCTATGAGAAAAGATTGAGTAAAATGTGCTTATATTCTCTGGATCTTAGAAGAATGAGAGGTGATCGCATTCAAACATATAAAATTTTAGGAGGGCTGGACAGGATAGATGCTGAGGAGCTGTTTCCCCTGGCTGCAGAGTCTAGAACTAGGGGTCATAGTCTCAAGACAAGAGGACCGAGATGAGGAAAATTTCTTCACTCAGAAAGTTGTGAATCTTTGGAATTCTCTACCCCAGAGGGTGTGGATGCTCAGTCATTGAGTATAATCAAAACTGAGATGGATAGATTTTTGGACACTAAGGGAATCAAGAGATATGGGGATAGGGCAGGAAAGTGCAGTTTGGTTGAAGATTAGCCATGATCTTATTGAATGGCGGAGTAGGCTCGAGGGGCCGTATGGCCTAATCCTGCTCCTATTTCTTATGTTCATACCACAGGAGTACACTGCAGTGTGAATGTTGGTGTAATTTGTTTAAATTTTGCATCATTTGCAAACCCTGCCAATTCCACCATGGCTGTGGCAGCAATGTTCAATAAAACCAGTTAATGTATTCACAACAGGGGATAGCCTCCTTATCTCAAAAAGGCTGTCTTGAAGAAAGTAAACCTTAAAGCAACAGCTGTGCATGCCCCAGAAAGTTCCCTTGAGAACAGTTAAACATTTTTAAAAGCTGTATTTGAGCATCTTGTTTGTCAGATAGAATTTCTTTAGGGACTAACACCAAATTGAGATACCCATAACCGAGACTGTCAGAAACCATCAGCTCATCTTAAAACGTTTCTGTTTCAACCAATGACGGGAGAAAAAATTGGTTCTAGCAGCCACCAGTCCCACCTTCTACCCGATCTGATTGGTTCTGAAGGCCTCCAGTTGCGTCTTCCAAACTGATCGTATTGTTTCATATTGACAACCTTTAATCCCAGAGGAAAAAGTTGATTTGTGCTGTGAAATGCAGACAAGCTGACACATGGGTTTAACAGCTCACTGTCATCTTGAAAGCTGATGGTTGGTTCTCTCATACACACACACATCAATACAGAAGAATGAGAAATTCAACTGCCTCAAATGCTTACAACATGTTAGATAATAAACAAGCATTGCAAAATTTCAAATGCCAAGTTTCACTTGTCACGGGTGCTTTGCTATTAACCCACCATTGGTTGAATGGGTATTCTGGCAAGAGGATGTCCTTCGATAAGATAGCAGCTTTGAAAATAAAAATATAATGATTGTATCTTTTTGCTTACTAATTGGTCAGTCCTAATTACCAAGACAACATAAATGTATGCCAGGCAACAGAAAATGGGATTGCACACAAATAGAAATGTTTAATCTCCTCTGTAAAAGAAATTGGATTAAGCTCCCCTTCTGACCCAGTTGCTAAATGCATTGCCCCATTGCGTAACTGAGCCTTACCAGGGGGTCCCAGATGTTCTCCTTTGGTCTGTGCTGACTTAGCCTCAACTGGGATAGCATGTAGGGGTGCTACAATAGTGCCTCTTGGCTAGGGAGAGGAAGAAAAATTGTCCTGAATACTCCTGAATACTAGTTACCAGATAAATACATGTGTGCAGGTGTGTATCTGATACTCACACATGAAGAACGGACACTACGATGAGATACCGAAAGACCTCAGCGTGAATGAGGATCTTTAGAAGAAAAAGAGAAAACCAAAGAGGAAATAGTCCCAGCGGAGTGAAACTGAGCTAATCACTGGTAAACCTCATTCAGTTCACTTGAGGTTTTGCATTAGTGAGGTTTAGCTCACATCTTGTTGGCTAAATTCATCAAAGTGCTTTAATCCAAAAAGAAACACATTCAGTTCCAACTGATGCTAGTTCATTTTTTATAGGAAGCCTTTCCTTATGTATTTAGTATTCTGCCCCCAATTTATTTAAGTCGATGTGATGTGATAGGAGGGATAATGTCATTTGCAGCAAGAAATCCCAGTTAACAGGATTGAAACGTATTAATGAGTAGAGTTAATTCATATTTATATATTTATTTATCTTGGTGAATTTCTATGCTCGTTAAGATGACGAATGTCAGTGCTGGGGAATGGAATATTTTTCACTTCTGGTGTCAATAATAAGCACTCTCAGGTCAGGCATATTATGGGCTATATTCCGAATAAAGCGAGTCAGAAGGTTGTAGGTTCAAGGCCCACTCAGGAACTTGAGCACATAATCTAGGCTGGCACTTCAATGCAGTGGTAAGGGAGTGCTGCACCGTCAAGGGTTATGGGGTAAAAATTCGTCTGGGCCCGATTTCAGGCCCAGGCTCAGTGCTACGCAATCAACGCACGCCCTAAGCAAGAGGCCTGCGGATCAATAGAAATTGGCCTTCCGGCCTCATATGCATACTGTTGCCGGCCCATCGCCTGCCCCACTCATTGGGAACTCATTTCTCAGGGGACCCTTTAACAGACTTGAGCACATAATCCAGGCTGACACTCCAGTGCAGTACTGAGGGCACGTTGCACTTTCGGAAGTGCCGTCTTTCAGATGAGACATTAAACTGAGGTCTCGTCTGCCCTCTCAGATGGACATAAAAGGTACCTTGGCACTATTCGAAGAAGAGCAGGGGAGTTATCCCTGGTGTCCTGGCCAACATTTATCCCTCAACCAACATAACTAAAAACAGATTATCTGATCATTATCACATTGCTTTTGGTTGGATCTCACTGTACGTAAGTTTGTTGCCATATTTCCTACATTACAACAGGGACTACACTTCATTGGCTGTAAAATGCTTTGGGATGTCATGAGGTCGTGAAAGGTGCTTTATAAATGCAAGTCCTTACCTTTTCCGTTATATGCTTTGACACCCAGTCCCCTAAGTTGAATTTATGAACTATTAGCAGCAGTTATTTTTATGTAGAGTTGAGATTCTGTATTTAGTATACACAAATAAAGTTAATTATGCTAAATAACAAGTGTAATTTCAGTAAAAGATCAGCATAGGCCAATCTGTTTAAATTCACTGATGCACACAGTGGAAATTGCAATTTGGCTTTGCACTTCAGAGGTGTTGAAGTTTGAGTTTTTACAGTTCTGAATCGGAAGACATATCTGTAATTACATAGAATTACTTAGAATTTACAGCACAGAAACAGGCCATTTGGCCCAACAGGTCTATGCCAGTGTTTATGCTCACCGAGCCTCCTCCTGCCTTACTTCATCTCTCTCTATCAGCATATCCTTCTATTCCATTCTCCCTCATGTACCTGTCTAGCTTCCCCTTAAATGTAACAAAGCTGTTTGCCTCAACTATTCCATGTAGTAGCAAGTCCCACATTGTAACCACCCGTTGGGCAAAGAAGTTCCTCCTGAATTCTTTATTGGATTTATTAGTGACTATCATACTTATGACCCCTAGTTTTAGACTTCCCCACAAGTGGAAACATCTTCTCAACGTCTACCCTGTCGAACCCCTTCATAATTTGAAAGACCTCTATTAGGTCACCCCTCTGCCTTCTCTTTTGTAGCGCAAAGAGCCCCAGCCAGTTCAGCATTTCCTGATTGTTATAATCTCTCAGTTCTGGTATCATCTCACTGACTGCTTTGTACATTCTCCCAGGGATTGCCAGGGAAACAGTCGCCCACTTCTCCACCGAAAAACTATTACACTGGGGGGAATGTCCCCATATTACTTTCTTCGCCCTGCCATCTTCCCATCGCAGCATCCAGCTGATGCTTAAATGAGTCTGGTGCCCCACTCTTTTTGGGCAACCTGTTCCAGCCATTGATTATTCCATACTCCCCTATTAGAAAGGTGACAATGCTGATTGCGGCAATGATACTAGACTGACAAGTAGGTAACAAAACTAATTTTAAAGTTCATTTTGAAAGCTATTATCGGCCACTGATGGCAGCTGCTTGGTCAGTTGGCTATTCTTGACCTTGAGAAGTGACCAACCAAGATGATTATAAGGAAAGGTTAAGAAATGTTGCTTTTTCTACATGGTAATGAAGAGAGGTGCCAACATTGATCCAGATAAATTGTTAATTATTTTGAAGGCTTTAAGTACAAACGGATATCAGTTAAACATAGAAATTTTGTTGCCCCAAGGGTAATAGACTTGTAGAATAAGAAGACCATGAAAGTGGATACTGTAAATGCGCTCAAATAATAATTCTGCAGGGAAAGGGGATTGAGAGATATAGATGTGGTTGAGACCTATTAAATGGTTTGGACTTATTAGGACTAAAATTTTTTTCTGTTCCTAAAAAGTATTATGCCTTTATGTTTTATTAGTTTTTGAAAAGTTCCATGTAAAAGTAGTAAAGATTAATTTCTGTTGCAACTGAAGACCCAGTTTAAGCTTTATTCTCACTTGTACATTATTAACTACTGTCCTATAGTATCTCACCCTATTGATTCATTCCTATCTGAGCTGAAACAGTGAGTTCCAGCAAGCTAATTTTCCAAGTGGGGTTGGGGGGGGGGGGCCTTACAGTCAAGCCAGAATCCGTCCTTACCCAATCTCCACACAAATTCTCCTGCTCAATAGTGATCAGAAGTGGGAAGCTTGGTCAATTTTCCCTTCCCTAACGTAAGCCAATTGTAGCGTCCCTATAGCCACCTACAATTAGATCAGTTAACCTAGAACACAGCAGAAATTAAACCTGGGGCCTTCCAGGGTTGTATGCTCAGCTACTAACTGAACAAATTCATAGAGCATGGGATGAGTTATCTTAAAAGGCACTTGGGAGCAGGAGGACAGGGTTGACTTGTTCTAGCACCGTTACTATTGCTTGAGAGAGCTATCAGAGTGCATGTCACATGTTCAGATCAAGCTTCTTTAATAATGTGCTTGGCACGATCAGCAGCCCATTGGGTTTGAAGCATTTCATCTTGCCTGCAATTTAAATAAATGAACAGAAGCCACTTAGACCCTGAGCTATTATTTTCTGCCTTTGTACGTGGTATTTTACTGTACAATGTGGGGCTTCTGCAATACAGCAAAAAAAACAAAAATGACAGATCTGCTAAGTCTGATCAGGGCCTGTGTTGCAAATGGAAGAGGTTCCATCATGGCAAAGTGTTTCCTTTCAAACTACTGTTACCTATTTTAATACAAAATAGCCATAGACATAAAATAAATAGCCTATTATGCTGTTAGCACTTGCTTCTGCTTTCACTTTATCACTCATGAATAGTGAGTACCAGAAGCCATTAGGAAAGACTGAACACATAAATATCACACTGTGAACATCCAGTGTTCCTTTTTAAATGAAATATATAGTCACCCGAGATGATTCCTCGACTGAAGTAAAGATTGAAAGTGGCCAACATGGGGTCATTTTGGGCCGAGCTGCCAACCTCCATTTATTAGTGGCAGTAAGATATTTTGGAGCTCAGAGAGTGACAATGCTTATTGAGCTGTGTTGGTTTTCAGTACCAAAGGCACAAATAAATAATTTATTGATCAAATTTAGTTGTTTTAGTTGAGCTAAGCAAAGACTCAGCAATCATATAGATATCTAGATTGATATAGAGAGATAGCTGGATAGATATCTAGATAGTTAGAAATCTAGATAGATAGACCTAGATAGATATCTAGATACATAGTTAGATATCTAGATAGAGATAGATAGACTGATAGATAGATTGATAAATAGATAGATAGATATCTAGACCCAGATAAATATTTAGATAGAGATAGATATCTAGATAGATTACTCCAATATTTCATGTTTCTTTAAAGAGATATGAGCCATCTAGATAGTTAGATATCTAGATAGAGATAGATAGATAGATAGGTATCTAGATAGAAAGGTAGATAGATAGATAGCTAGGTATCTAGATAGATCGGTAGATAGATAGACAAACAGATAAACTAATGAAAAGGGGAAACTGATTACTTTGTGGAAAGGATTTAATAGTTAGGGAGAGTAAACACACCCTCTTAATATCAACAACGCAGAGCTGTCATATCATGGAAATGTTAGAAGTTACTTCTGATCAGCAAGAATGACACAGATTGCTAACATAGTTAAACATGTGCAGTTGTGTTTACTTTGTTTGAGTGGCATGCACAAAACTAGGTTATACCTTTAAACTAACAAGTGATTGTCACTCCTAATGAATAATACTTGCGGGTCTATTTTGAGTCTGTTCAAAAAGACAATCCAAGCACCCAGTCCCATTCCTCAGTACCACCCTGGTTCAAGCCCTACGATTGGTCGAGGAATTCAGAAGTAACCTTGAATTAGCATAGTGGAGGGGGTGTCTTCCACCCACACCATCCCCAATAAAGGATGTCCACGCCTCAGATCTGCATTCCAAGCATCTTTCTCCTCCATTCCCAATAATGAGTTGACTAATAACAACAACTTGCATTTATAGCACCTTTAACATAGAAAAACATCCCAAGATGCTTCACGGAGGCGGAATGAGACATAAAATGGATACTGAGACAAAGAAGGAGATATTAGGAGGGGTAAACAAAAGCTTAGCCAAAGGTGGGTTTTAAAGAGGGCCTTGAAGGAGGAGAGGGAGGTGGAGAGACATAGGTACATAGGAACAGGAGTAGGCCATTTAGCCACTCGAGCCTTTTCCGACATTCATTGAGATCATGGCTGATCTACGACCGAACTCCAAATGCCCACCTTGGCCCCATATCCCTTAATACCTTTGCTTAACAAAAATCTATCAATCTCAGATTTAAAATTAACAACTGAGCTAACATCAACTGCTGTTTGCGGAAGAGAGTTCCAAACTTCTACCGCCCTTTGCGTGTACAAGTGTTTCGCAACTTCACTCCTGAAAGTCTAATTTTTAGGCTATGTCCCCGAGTCCTAGACTCCCCAACCAGGGGAAGTAGTTTCTATCTACCCTATCAGTTCCCCTTAATATCTTGAAAACTTCGATCAAATCACCCCTTAATCTTTTGAATTCCAGGGAATACAATCTTAGTTTGTGTAATCTCCCCTCGTAATTTAACCCCTGGAGTCCAGGTATCATTCTAGTAAATCTATGCTGCGGTCCCTCCAAGGCTAATATATCCTTCCTAAGGTGCAGTGTCTAGAACTGAATGCACTACTCCAGGTGTTTTCTAACCAGGGCTTTGTGTAGCTGTAGCATAGATTTCACCTCCTTGTATTCTAGTGCTCTCAATATAAAGGCCAGCACTCCATTAGCCTTAATGATTATTTTCTGTACTTGTCCATGACATTTTAATGATCTATGTACATGGACCCCTAAGTCTCTTTGGGCCTCCACTGTTTCGAACCTTTCACCATTTAGAAAGTACTCTGATCTATCCTTTTTAGTTCCAAAGTGGATGACCTCACACTTGCCTACACTGAAATCCATTTGCCACAGTTTTGCCCATTCACTTTATCTATTAATATCTCTCTGTAATTTTATGCTTCCATCTGCACTGCTTACGATGCTGCCAACCTTGTATCATCGGCAAACTTGGATATGTGGCTCTCTATCCCGTCATCTAAGTTGTTAACAAATACAGTGGCAGACAGAGGGGTATAGGGAAGGAATTCCAGTGCATGAAGCCTAGAAGGTTGTAGGCACGTCCGCCAATGGTGAGGCATAGGAAGGGAGATGCACAAAAGGTCAGAGTCAGAGGAGTGGAGTGTTCGTTGGGGGTATGGTGAGGGATTAAAGGTAGGGTTGCGAACTCTGGTTGGAGGCATTCTTGGAGGTTTGATCACGTGACATTCTGGCCACATGACACTTGACCATGTGTTGCCCGATAACAAGACATCTTATGACGTGACATTTGATCACATGATCTCTACAAATGTTATTGCATTTGCCTTATAAAGGTTGGGTCCCTTGTAGTTGAGTATTTTTGTTCGCTGTTTTGTGCCAGCAGCTGTTGTGCGAGAAGTTCCAAGACCCAGGAGGACAGCTGTGAGCAGGTGACGAGGGGAAACCAAGAGTGGGGAAGAGGGGAAATCAAGGGCAGGGAAGAGGGGAAACAGGGGCTGGGGAAGACTGGAAACCGAGGGCAGGGAAGAGGGGTAACCGAGGGCGGGGAAGACAGGAAACCGAGGGGATGGAAGAGGGGTAACCGAGGGTGGGGAAGAGGGGTAACTGAGGGTGAGGAAGACTGGAAATCGGGGGCGGGGAAGACTGGAAATCGGGGGCGGGGAAGAGGGGAATCACCGAGGGCAAGGAAGAGGGTAAACCAAGGGCGGGGAAGAATGGAAACAGAGGGCGGGGGAAGAGGGGAAACAGATGACAGGGAAGAGGGGAAACAGAGGATGGGGAAGAGGGGAAACAGAGGACAGGGAAGAGGGGAAATCGAGGGCAGGGAAGAGGGGAAACCAAGGGCAGGGAAGGGGGGAAACCGAGGGTGGGGAAGAGAGGAAACCAAGGATGGGGAAGAGAGGAAATCAAAAGTGGGGAAGAGGGGAAACCGAGGGGGGGGGGGTAGAAAAGGAGAAATCAAGGAACCACATTTCAGAGACCCCCCATTTCAGAGACCCCCATTTCAGAGACCCCACACTTCAGAAACCTCCCCATCTAAGATTGCCGAGGCACCCCGATTGCTGAGACCCCCTCGAATGCCGACAATCCTGATTCCTGACTCATCAGCTTCCTTCTAACTGCAGTCCTTGGGGTCACAGCCCTCTGCGGATGACATCACCGAAGAATCACCTATAATAACAGGAAGAACAGTCATTACACTCTTAAAAAGTAATTAGCAGTGTGAAGGACTTTATGACATTTTGACAATGTGATGAATTGCTATATAAATGCTAGGTTTTTTTATATATATTTTTAATAACTCTACTGAAATTACAGAAGTAGCTTTATTACTTATTATAAGTAAAAATAAACTTTTAAAAAGTCCCTTCTCCCTGATCTCTCTTCTTTCTGCGCTCTCAATGTTAGCTTTTATTTTATTTTATTTATTACCTGTGATAGGTTTTTACATTATTTCTTATTCATTTTGTTTTTTCAAGTTATAAACTTACTTGTTTTTCTTGGCCACCAGTCTCCATTTTAGAGCTGGGAGTCACAACACGAAAAATCTGTCCCTGATTGGAATTGTATTTCAGCCAAACACAAGAAAGATTATTGAGGTATTACCTGGTTATGTCACTAGATTAACCTTCAGACATGCTTTCTTGGGTGCCTGATGTTGTGGACATCTCAAAATGAATTAACGTGCGTTAACTCTGATTCTCTCTCCACAGACGCTGCCTGACCTGCTGAATATTTCCAGCATTTCCTGTTTTTATTTAATATGCCATAAGTGTCAACCTTGGCTCAGCAGTCGCAGTCTTACCCCTGAGACAGAAGGTTGTGGGTTCAAGGCCTTCTTCAGAACTTATGCATGTAACGTAGGGTTGCACTTGGGAGTGTTGTGTTGTTGGTGGTGATGGCTTTTGGATGAAATGTCAAAACAAGACCCCGTCTGCTTGCTCGAGTGGACATGATAAATCCCACGGCACTACTTAAAGAAGAACAGCGGAGTTCCCCTGGTGTCCTGGTCAACAGTTATCCTTCAACTAACACCTCTGATGATCTGATTGCTCATCTCATTGCTGTTTGTTGGATCTTGCTGTGTTCAAATTGGTTGCCGTGTTGGTCTACGCATTGACAGTGGCCACATTTCAAAAGTAATTCATTGGGCTGGGACAACCTGAGGAGGTGTTAGGCACCAAGGCTAGGAATTTCCTCAGAGCAACTCCCCCTGTGTTGCAATAACTTCACCGGAAGTGCAACGTAAACCTTGTTTACTGGTGTAAACGGGGTTTCCGGCAGCTGTACGGGAGCAGCTCCGTGGAAATTCCTGGTCTACGGGCTCTACCTTTGGAGTAGCCTATTTCTCTGGCATCAATCCATGGTCTGTGCTGCGTTGCTTGATTTCAGCTTACAATTTGCCTCAGTGCCCTGTGTTTGGGAGGGGAAGAAGGAGAGAAAAAAAAAACTCAGCCCAGGTTTCCAATCCTGATTGGCACTTTGTGAGTCTTGCTGCAAAGTATGCACACGTGAGTGTTGAGGAGGGGTTGCCAACTGTCCAAGATTGTCCTGGAGTCTCCAGGAATTAAAAATTCATCTGCTGCGAACAAGCCAGGAGAAAAATCATAAGGGCATTACTATAAAATGGTAGTTTTTTTTTTCATTTTCTTTGAACACTTTTGTTTATTAGTTATAATCAGTTGACTGGGCGGGGCGGTTGGAGGTCGGAGGTCATGTGATGCAACCCTAGTGTTGAGTGGGGACACGTTTGGGCTCATTTGTGATGCCCCCCACGGAAAAATAGATTGCCTGGACTCACAGATGAAGAATGGCCACTCGAGTGAGGGATTGGAAGAATGTCGCTCGGCTACATTCAGGAAAAGAGCTAAGAAAAGCAGAGGAAGAAATAATTATAATGCAACCCAAGACTTGGAAAAACACAACAAAAAAGTGGTAAGATAGCATTACATAGAGTGCGAGTAAACGATTGAAATTTAACTACTTTTAAAATGGAATCAATGAAGTTCCCTTTCATAGAACTGACACGTTATGCAGATATGCTTTTGGATGCTTTCTTTGCAGACTGAAAGCTACCAAGTGGTATTAAGAATGCTAATTGCAGAGCCTGTTATATTTACTGAAGTGACAGATTTGCGACTGTAGTGGCTTTGAAAGCTGACAGAATCAGTATAATCAATTTTCACCCCAAATATCACGCTGGCAGGCATTGGAATTAGTGGTAAATGTCACTTTCTCACCAAGTGCATTGGATTCCAGTCTCCCTGGATTTTCTATACGATCTGTGACCTTTGCTGTTATGAAGTGGAACTTCACAGCCTTCATTCCCATCAGCGGTCGGCATAACCTCCAGCAAAATTGCTCTGTGCACGGACCCTCCTGTGAAAACAGGCAGAATAGAGCACGTTTGAAGATATATTTATGCTCTAAGATACAGTAAGCTCAGAGTGCAGCTGATCTTTGCAGAGACCACGTCAGGAAACAACAGTGCAGGAGTAGACATAACGGCTATCAGCCTGTCCTCCTCCAACTTGTGGACATAAAGGCCCCGATTTTAACTGCTCCCACTTGGCAGAAACTGGGCGGTTGGGGGTGCAGTTAAAATAATGCAAGTCATTTAACCCCTCTGACCCCGCCGCCTTCCCTCCGTTTCCTGATCATAACCTGCTCTTTTAGGCAGGCGAACAGGACACCTGCAGGGAGCCGGAAGAGGCCTAGAAGGTAAGTTTTATTTTAGGTTTCCCTGAGGGCCAGAAGGGGCTGGAGTACTCCTCCGGGCCTCACAATGAAGCCTTGGGCCTCCCTTGTGTTGGGCTACCCCCTTCCAGATCTTAGACAGATCCTTTCCCCTCCCCCCGAACCCTGCCGATAGCCTTCCACCCACTACCCCCCTCCCCATGATCCCTGCCCAGAGTCTTCCAGCAACCCCCCACCCCATCACTGACTGCCAGGGGCCGTTTACAAGAGTTCCCGGCTGCGGCCTCCTGCTGCCAGACGCAAGCACGCTCCCACCAGCCAGCCAGATGGTCAATCTGGTCAGTTGTCCGGCGGGACTCTGCATAGATTTATTTAATTGAGGCCTCACCGTTAAGATCGGCGGGACCTTCACATCCCCGGCCTTGCCGAGTTCGTCCCCCACTATCGAACTCCTCCCCCACCCTGTGAAAATCAAGGCCAAAGACATGCATATGTATAACATCTGTTTCACATCTTTCAGAAACCTCTCAAAATGCTTCAGATACAATTAATTGCCTTTGCTAGCAAGCCAGGAGAACTCTTTGTTCTTATTCAAATAATGGCATGCGATCAACCTGAACCACTGAAACAGGCTGGTGGGACCTTGGTTTAAAGTGCCATCTGCAAGATAGCACCTCCAGCAATGCAGTATTCACCTCAGAAGGCACCTTGGGGGTGGGGGTTAACTTCAGGGTTTAAAGCTCGAGTCACTTCAAAGGCTTGAGCTAGTTGACTTGGAAACACACCACTGCCTGATGGAAACATAAGACTGTACAGGATTGGAATAGTCTAGAAAACGTGAGTTCAAATCCCAGTATAGCAGTTTGAATTTAGTTTAAATAAATCTGGAAATAAAAAGCTGGTATCTGTAAAAGTGACCATGAAGCTGTCCAATTGTCGGTAACACGCAACTGGTTCACCAATGTCCTTTAGGGAAGGAAACCTGCTGTCCTAACCTGGTCTGGCCTTAATGTGACTCCAGTCCCACATCAACGATTGACTCTTAACTTCCCTTTGAAGTGGCCCAGCAAGCCCTTCAGTTGCATCAAACCACTAGAAGAAGGCCCAGCAGCACCTTTTCAGGCCGATTAGGGATGGGTAATAAATGCCGAACTTGCCAGCGACGCCCACATCCCGCTAATGAATATATTTTGAAAAAATTGTTCCAACTCGCAATCCCCAGAATTCACAAACAGAAATTGATATAAATTCAATGAAAACATAAACCATTCTATACACGAAAGATAGAAAATATAGGAGAATAGAAAAGTACAGAACTAATAAAGCCTGGTGTCCATCTGGCCAGTTGCAAGATTGACACCACTGAATCATCCACTCCATCAAATGTCTATTAAATTCACCCTTAATTTTTTTTATATTGTCTGCCACCTTAGGGACATTACGCATAATTGACTAGTCCATTTCACATACTCAGCACCCTCTCCAGAAAATCTAAACTTAAATCTAAACTTGCTATGCTCCATTTCCCTTCGAAGCTTGAGCCTACGCCCAGCGGTTCTACGGTTTGTGACAATCTCAAATATATTCAATTCAGCTGCCCCTTTAAAAATCCTGAATACTTGAATAATATCCCCCTGAGCCATCTCTTCATAGTATCATTGTAGGTACAACACAGGAGGTGGCCATTCGGCCCAGCGTGCCTGTGCCGGCTCTTTGAAAGAGTTATCCAATTAATCCCGTTCCCCTGCTCTTTCCTCATAGCCCTGTAAATTTTTTCCCTTCCAGTATTTATCCAATTCCCTTTTGAAAGTTACTATTGAATCTGCTTCCACTGCCCTTTCAGGCAGGGCATTCCAGATCATTACAACCTGCTGTGTAAAAAAATGTTTCCTCATGTCGCCTCTGTCTCTTTTGCCAATCATCTTAAATCTGTGTCCTCTGGTTACCGACCCTTCTGCCACTGGAAACAGTTTCTCCATATTTACTCTATCAAAACCGTTGATGATTTTGAACACCTCTATCAAATCACCTTCTCTGCTCAAAGGAGAACAACCCCAGCTTCTGCAGTCTATCCACATAACTGAAGTCCTTCATCCCTGGTACCATTCCAGTAAATCACTTTTGCACCCTCTCTAAGACCCGAGGAACCAATAAGGAAACAATACAGGGCTATTCAACTTTTCCTTATAATCAGATGCGTCAAGCTAGCTCTCAATTTGGTTGTCATCTTCTGCACTGTATCCAAAGTCTGGATACACTTGCTGCAGTACAGCGACCAGAATTGTACAAAAAAACTAAAGGTGTGGCCAGCCAGTGCAATATACAGACACATTACCACCCTTTGAGAGTTGTGCTCTATCTCTCTGGCTATACCTCCCAATATCCAGTTAGCATTCCACACTGCTGTTGCTCACTGTTCTGTTGGTTTCAGTGGGCTATCCACCAATACCCTGATCAATCTTCTGTGGAACATAGGAACATTGTAACAGGAGTAGGCCATTCAGCCCCTCGTGCCTGCTCCGCCATTTGATAAGATCATGGCTGATCTGTGATCTAGCTCCAGAAACCTGCCATTGGCCCAAATCCCGTAATACCTTTGGTTGCCAAAAAGCTATCTATCTCAGATTTAAATTTAGCAATTGAGCTGGTATCAATTGCCGTTTGTGGAAGAGAGTTCCAAACTTCTACCACCCTTTGTGTGTAGAAATGTTTTCTAATCTCGCTCCTGAAAGGTCTGGCTCTAATTTTTAGACTGTACCCCCTACTCCTAGAATCCCCAACCAGCGGAAATAGTTTCTCTCTATCCAACCTATCCGTTCCCCTTAATATCTCATAAACTTCGATCAGATCACCCCTTAACCTTCGAAACTCTAGAGAATACAACCCCAATTTGTGTAATCTCTCCTCGTAACTTAACCCTTGAAGTCCAGGTATAATTCTCGTAAACCTACTCTGCACTCCCTCCAAAGCCAATATGTCCTTCCGAAGGTGCGGTGCCTAGAACTGCTCACAGTACTCCAGGTGTGGTCTAACCAGGGTTTTGTATAGCTGCAGCATAACTTCTGCCCCCTTGTACTCCAGTCCTCTAGATATAAAGGCCAGCATTCCATTAGCCTTATTGATTATTTTCTGCACCTGTTCATGACACTTCAATAATCTATGTACTTGAACCCCTAAGTCCCTTTGGACGTCCACTGTTTTTAACTTTTTACCATTTAGAAAGTACCCTGTTCTTTCCTTTTTTGATCCAAAGTGGATGACCTCACATTTGTCTACACTGAATTCCATTTGCCACAGTTTTGCCCATTCACCTAATCTATCAATATCCCTTTGTAATTTTATGTTTTCATCTACACCGCTTACAATGCCACCAATCTTTGTGTCATCGGCAAACTTAGAGGCCCCAAGACAGATCCCTGCAGGACTCCACTAGTCACATCCTGCCAATGTGAGTACTTACCCATTATCCCTACTCTCTGTCGCCTTTTGCTCAGCCAATTTCGTAACCAAGTCCGTACTTTTCCCTCGATTCCATGGGCTTCTATCTTAGCTAACAGTCTCTTATGTGGGACCTTAACAAATGCCTTCTGGAAGTCCATATAAATAACATCCATTGACATTCCCCTGTCCACTACTTTAGTTATCTCTTCAAAAAATTCAATCAGATTTGTCAGGCACGACCTACCTTTCACAATTCCATGCTGACGCTCTCTGATTAACTGAAAATTCTCGAGGTGTTCAGTCACCCTATCCTTAATTATAGACTCCAGCATTTTTCCTACAACAGATGTTAGGCTAACTGGCCTGTAATTCCTCGGTTCCCCTCTCTCTCCTTTCTTAAAAAGCGGAATGGCATGTGCAATTTTCCAATCTAGAGGGACAGTTCCTGAATCTAGAGAACTTTGAAAGATTATAGTTAGGGCACCTGCAATGTGCTCACCTACTTCCTTTAAAACCCTGGGATGGAAACCATCTAGTCCTGGGGATTTGTCACTCTTTAGTGCTATTATTTTCTTCATTACTGTTGCTTTACTTATGTTAATTTTATCAAGTCCCTGTCCCCGATTCAATATTAGTTTTCTTGGGATTTCCGGCATGCTATCCTCTTTTTCTACTGTAAATACTGATGCAAAGTAATTGTTCAACATGTCCGCCATTTCCCCATTGTCAATGACAATATCCCCACTTTCAGTTTTTAAGGGGCCAACACTACTCCTGACCACCCTCTTTTTCCTAATATAACTATAAAAGTTCTTCGTATTGGTTTTGATATCCTTTGCAAGTTTCTTACTATCTGTTTTGTGACCCTTTGTTGATCTTTATCTCTTTCCCATTTGCCAGGATCTGTGCCATTTTTTGCCGTTATGTATGCCCTTTCCTTATGTCTTATACTGTCCCTTACCTCTTTTGTTGTCCATGGCTGTTTTTTTTGGCAACTAGAGTTCTTGACCCTCAGGGGTATAAACCGGTTCTGTATCTCGTTAAATGTTTCTTTAAACATTTCCCACTGATCATCAGTCATTTCACCCACTAACAGATTTGCCCAGTTTACTGTGGACAGTCTCTGTCTCATCCCATTGAAGTCGGCCTTGCCCAAGTCTGGAATCTTAGCAGCTGATTCACTTTTTTCCTTTCAAACACTACATTGAACTCGATCATGTTATGATCACTATTGGATAGATGTTCACGCACAGTTAAGCCGTTAACTAAATGTGGTTCATTACTCATTACTAAATCTAGTATGGCTAGCCCCCTTGTTGCCTCTATGACATACTGCTGTAGAAAACTATCCTTGACATACTCAAGAAATTCACTACCTTTCTGACAGTTGCTAGTCTGCTTTTCCCAATCTATGTGAAGGTTAAAGCCCCCCATTAAGACCACTATGCCTTTCTTACACGCTTGTCTAATCTCTGCATTTACACCATCTAGCACTTCAGAGCTGCTGCCAGGGGTCCTATACACAACTCCCACTATAGTCTTAGATCCTTTCCTATTTCTCAATTCAACCCATAAGGTCTCTGTTGGCTGCTTACCTCTCGTTATATCCTCCTTTATCATTGAAGTGATTTCATCTCCAATCACTAAGGCTACTCCTCCTCCTCTTCCATTTTCCCTATCTCTCCTGTAGACTTTATAACCCTGTATATTTAGTTCCCAATCCTGACCATCCTGCAGCCCTGTCTCAGTAATAGCTATCATGTTATACCCTCCAATTTGAATTTGAACCTTTAGTTCATTTAATTTATTCCTTATACTCTGTGTATTTGTGTATAGAACTCTTAGTTGGGCCATGCACCCTAGCCTGACCTTCAGCTTTGATGCTGGGTTAATCGCCTTACGCCTTCTAGTTTTCTGTGTTCCGTCCTGTAGCCTAGATCCAATTAATTTATACCACCACTGTTTGTTTCTTTTCTAAAACCAATTATTTTGCACCTTGTAACCAGTACACGGGTAGTAAGAGGAGGGGGGTGGGGGCGATCAGGGACCAAAAAGGAGATCCACTCATGGAGGCAGTGGACATGGCCGAGGTACTAAATGAGTACTTTGGATCTGTCTTTACCAAGGAAGAAGATGCTGTCAAAGTCTCCTTAAAAGAGGAGGTAGTTGAGATACTGGATGGGTTAATAATTGATAAAGAAGAGGTACTAGAAAGACTAGCTGTACTTAAAGTAGATAAGTCACCCGTTGCTGATAGGATGCATCCTAGGTTGCTGAGGGAAGTAAGGGTGGAAATTGCAGCATTACTGGCCATAATCTTCCAAACATATGGGGGTGGTACCAGAGGACTGGAGAATTGCAAATGTTACACTCTTGTTCAAAAAAGAGTGTAAGGATAAACACAGCAACTACAGGCCAGTCAGTTTAACCTCGGTGGTGGGGAAACTTTTAGAAACAATAATCCGGGACAGAATTACCAGTCACTTGGACAAGTGTGGATTGATTAAGGAAAGCCAGCATGGATTTGTTAAAGGCAAATTCTATTTAACTAACTTGATAGAGTTTTTTGATGAGGTAACAGAGAGGGTCAATGAGGGCACTGTAGTTGATGTGGTGTATATGGACTTTCAAAAGGCATTTGATAAAGTGCCGCATAATAGGTTTGTCATCAAGATTGAAGTCCATGGAATAAAGGGGGCAATAGTAGCATGGATACAAAATTGAATAAGTAACAGGAAGCAGAGAACAGTGGTGAACGGTTGTTTTTCGGACTGGAGGGAGGTATGCAGTGGTTTTCCCCAGGGGACGGTACTAGGACCACTGCTTTTCTTGATATATATTAATGACTTGGACTTGGGTGTACAAGACACAATTTCCTAATTTGCAGCTGACACAAAACTTGAAAGTGTAGTGAACAGTGCGGAGGACAGTGATAGACTTAAAGAGGATATAGACAGGCTGGTGGCATGGGCGGACACGTGGAGATGAAATTTAACGCAGAAAAATGTGAAGTGTTACATTTCGGTAGGAAGAACGAGGAGAAGCAATATAAACTAGAGGGCACAATTCTAAAAGGGGTACAGGAACAGAGCGATCTGGGGGTACATGTGCACTAATCGTTGAAAGTAGCAGGGCAGGTTGAGAAAGCAGTTAAAAAAGCATACGGGATCCTGTGCTTTATCAATAGAGGCATAAAGTACAAAAGCAAGTAAGGTATGATGAACCTTTATAAAACATTGGTTCGACCACAACTGGAGTATTGTGTCCAGTTCTGGGCACCGCACTTTAGGAAAGCTGTGAAGGCCTTAGAGAGGGTGCAGAAAAGATTTACTAGAATGATTCTAGGGATGAGGGACTTTAGTTATGTGGTTGTTCTGTTTGGAACAGAGAAGGTTGAGAGGAGATTTGATAGAGGTATTTAAAATCAGGTAGGGTCTAGACAGAGTGGATAGAGAGAAACTGTTCCCATTGGTCAAGGTCAAGAACCAGAGGACATAGATTTTAGGTGATTGGAAAAAAAACCATAGGTGACAGAAGGAAAAACTTTTTTACACAGCGAGTGGTTAGGATCTGGAATGCACTGCCGGGGCGGGGGGGTGGTGGGGGGGCAGATTCAATCATGGCTTTCAAAAGGGAACTGGATAAGTACTTGAAAGGAAAACATTTGAAAGGCTGCAGGGATAGGGTGGGAGAGTGAGACTAGCTGGATTGCTTTTGCATGGAGCCAGCACGGACTCGATGGGCCAAATGGCCTCCTTCCGTGCTGTAACCTTTCTATGGTTCTATGGTTCTGCAGTTAAAATCACATTAAATGCCATTGATGGTCATCAGCCCACCTTACCAACCTATCCACTTTGCATTAGGCTTACATCTGCCCTATTGTTTGAACCCTCCCCGTTTTGGTATTATCTTCAAACATGGACAGCTTGGGGGTGAAATTGGTCTTGGGTCAGTAGCGCAAAACTGGCGATAACGAATTGGCAGCCCGTTTTACTCCCTGCCAGATTTTCTTTTCCAATTTCTTTTGCATGCAGCAGCTCCCGCAAAGAGCAGTGAGATGAATGAACAGTTTACTTGTGTATTTTTTGATGTTGGTTGATGGGAGGAATGGGCCAGGCCTTTGGGAGAATTCCCTGTGCTTCAATCAATAGTGCCATCAAGTAAACATCATGTCCACCTGAAGAGACAGATTGCACCTCAGTTAAATCTCTCATCCAAGGAGAGGCATCTCTAACAATGCAGCTTTCCCTCAGTACTACACCAAAGTGTCAGTTTAGATTATGTGTTCAAGTTCCTAAGGTGGGCTTGAACTCACAATCATCATGTTATGGGAACAAAGGTGCTACCAACTCAATCAAACTGACACCATAATAACCAGTGCACTGCACACTAATTACTTATTATATTATATCTTACTCACCAACATAGATCAGCCCCAGTTCCCCTCCCACATAACATAGATCAGCCCCACCTACCCACCTACCCACCCAACATCGATCAATCCCCCAATAACTCCGATAAAAAAGCAAGAAAGTGAATTTGATGTGAACATGTTAAGAATTCATATATTATAATATTGTAATTTCCAGATTGTAAGTCACAAAGGTATTCGTTGCATTCTGTTTATTGCACTTTACTATTTTAGTGTGTTTTTTAATCTATTATTTAATTCTAAATTATAATATTTTATATTGACTACTGCAAGCACTTGTCCATGTAACAGGCTTTTTGCCTTAGATTCTAGCAAGAGATATATTAAAACGGTTCTAATCTTGAATTCTGGTACACGTAGCAAGGGTGTGTCTCTATATACAGAAAGCTTGAGAACAGTCAATATACGTCCAAAAGGCTTCTTTTTTCCAAGAGAGGTAATCATTAATTTTAAAAGTTTGTGACATGTTGGCATTCGCAGGTAAGGTGGGTCAGAATTATTGTGTTTGAGCCACAACTCTGTAAATACCACATTGATCTGCTACAGATGAACAGTGGTGTTATAAATTCTGCTTCAATATTTTAGATGTATTTACCATCAATGGGCATTAGGTGTTGCTCTAAATAAGCAAGTACTGACTTAATCTCGTCCAGTCCGAAAAATAACTATTGCTAAATTTATAGCTAATCTTTGTACTGCCAAGCATGGACAAATCCCCAATTCATGAAAGGAAATGCGTAATATATCTAATTCTGATAATAAAGTGAAACTTTGTTTTCTGACATTGCAGGATAGGTTCAGATTCATTAAAGGTACACCCAATATTTAGATTCAATAATACCTCCACCTCACCACCACCTCCCTCGACCCCTCCGCTCTCTCTGATTTGTCACACTGCTTGTCCGACATCCAGTACTGGATGAGCAAAAATTTCCTCCAACTAAATATGGGGAAGATTGAAGCCATTGTCTTTGGTCCCCACCACAAACTGTTTCCTAGCCACTGACTCTATCCCTCTCCCTGGGCACTGTCTGAGGGTGAAACAGACCGTTCACAACCTCGGGTGTCCCTGAGATAAGCTTCCATCACCAAGACCGCTTACTTCCACCTCTGTAACATTGCCCGTCTCTGCCCCTGCCTCAGCTTGATTTTTAAATTCCCACCCTTGCTTTCAAAACCCTCCATGGCCTCGCCCCTCACTATCTCTGTAACCTCCTGCAGCCCTACATTCCTCTGAGATCTCTGCGCTCCTCCAATTATTGCCTCTTGCGCATCCCCGATTTTAATTGCTCCACTTTTGCTGACCGTGCCTTCAGCTGCCTAGGCCCTAAGCTCTGGAATTCCCTCCCTAAACCTCTCCGCTTCTCAACCTCTCTCTCCTCCTTTAAGATGCTCCTTGAAACCTAACTCTTTGACTAAGCTTTTGGTCACATGTCATAATATCTCCTTATGTGGCTCGTGTCAAACTTTGTTTGATTATCGCTCCTGTGAAACGTCTTGGGACGTTTTACTATGTTAAAGGCGCTATACAAATGCAAGTTGTTGTTGCTGTTGTTGTTGTTAAAGATACAGCCACTGTTCCGATTAATTAAAGGTGCAGCCACTATTTAGATTCATTAAAGGTATAAGCACTGTTCAGATTCATTAATGGTACAGACACTGTTCAGATTTGTTAATGGGACAGGTACTGATATTCCACAAGGCTCAGTTGGAAATACAGTGGCCAGTATGGAACTGAGTCATAAACAGCTGCTTTTATACTTGGTGAGAAGGGAGGGATAGCATTGTCAATCCCTGGTGTGCAGGACTCACATAGCTGGCAGGAGCCCCAGTATTGACTAGTCACAGCCACTAAATCTGGCCAGTGGGAAGACTTGATTTCTTACTGTCTCTGCCCAGCAACCAGATTTAGCAAATTTGGCAAGTTTACATCTGGATTGCCGCTGGCTGCACGAGACCAGCACATCAGGAACAAACAGCGCTGACACCCCTCTGAGGCCTGTAAAATGAGCATTTGGAGAGACCAAGAAGGTCCTAAGTTCCATCCCCGGCCTGTGCTCAGTTAGCCGTTTTCAGCCAAGCAAGTAGCAGGGATGTTCCAAATTGCCTCGATGCCCTGGCACGGGAGAGAGAAGGACAAAAATAATCCATGGTTCCTGCTCCCCGTGGATATCCCTGCTGGAAGATGCATGTCAGATGAGGACAGGATCAGACAAGTACCCTGAGCTGAATATCCTGCCAAAAATCATTTCTTCTCCTTGTATCAACATTCAGATTTTGGGTTTCTATTGCCTTTTTTTCTTCCTCAACCATTTTCTTTTCCACTTTATCCTCCTCACATCCTCTCCTCACACTGTTGGTTATTTCTATTTTTCTCCCTACCCGCTGGTACCTTCTCCAAGTGGCCATTATTCACAAGTCAGCCTTGACGGTAAATGTCAGCAGGCTATTTGACTGCAGGAGACTTCCCAACCATTCCCAATTCAACTCTCACCTAATATTCA
The DNA here is from genome assembly GCF_035084215.1 of Heptranchias perlo. Lineage (NCBI taxonomy): Eukaryota > Metazoa > Chordata > Chondrichthyes > Hexanchiformes > Hexanchidae > Heptranchias > Heptranchias perlo. The sequence continues at coordinate 13,778,068 of NC_090338.1, read as the reverse complement.
TGCGTGTGCACTTTTGGCAAGGAATGGACATGGTTTCTCCAACAGGGATGTCCCCATTATCAAATTCAATATCGATGCTCACACTTGGAAAATGGTCTTTGGGTGATGCATCAGAGGGCTGCCACACTGCAGGAGGAGAGCGTCTCTTCAAGGAAGGAAGGTGAAATATGTCAAATGGGATGAAGTAAGAGCATAAACAAATAACATCATGTTTTGTGAGGAGCCAGCTGGTTCCGAGTGTAGGGAATTATATAAAAACTAAACGTAACAATCAGCTCACTTGATGAGAACTGCTCAGTTCAGGAGGACATAGATAGACTTGTGAAATGGGCAGATATATGGCAGATGAAATTTAACGCAGAGAGTGTAAAGTGATGCATTTTGACAGGACGAATGAGGAGAAGCAATATAATCTAAATGGTATAATTTTAAAGGGGGTGCAGGAACAGAGAGACCTACGGGTGTATGTACACAAGTCTTTGAAGGTGGCAGGACAAGTCAAGAAGGCTGTTAAAAAGGCATATGGGATCTATGGCTTTATAAACAGAGGAATAGAGTAGAAAAGCATGGAAGTTATGCTAAACCTTTATGAAAGACTGGTTAGGCCTCAGCTGGAGTATTGTGTTCATTTCTGGGCACCACACTTTAGGAAGGATGTCAAAGCCTTAGGGAGGGTGCAGAAGAGATTTACCAGAATGGTACCAGAGATGAAGGTGAAGGGGAGATTTGATGGAGGAGTTCAAATCATGACAGGTTTTGATAGAGTAAATAAGGAGAAACTGCTTCCAATGGCAGTAGGGTCGATGACCAGAGGACACAGATTTAAGGTAATTGACAAAAGAACCAGAGGCGACATGAGGAAAAAAATCTTTACTCAGCGAGTTGTTATGATCTGGAATGCACTGCCTGAAAGGACGGTGGAAGCAGATTCATTAGTAACTTTCAACAGGGAATTGGATAAATACTTGAAGGGGGAAAGTTTGCAGGTCTATGAGGAAAGAGCATGGAGTGGGACTAATTGGATAGCTCTTTCAAAGAGCTGACACAGGCACGATGGGTCGAGTGGCCTCCTTCTGTGTTGCATCATTCTATGATCTTATGATTCTATGATCATGATACTACATGTGCAACAGTGAAAACATGCTCAGCAATTTTATTTCTCATTCATAATTTTCTAACGACAGTGCCGGACACTTGCATACATATTTAAACATATGAATGGAGCTTTGGGTGAAATCAAATAAATCAACTCGCCAGGTACATCACCAACGTTAAGGAACAACACCAGTGTTAAGGGTTGTTAGGAAACCATGCTTCGTATCAAGTCGGGGCACCAAGTACATGACATTGATGTAGGATTTATATGTCTCACAAATTAAAGCCCTTTGACCAGCAAAAGCAGAGCACCAGCAGCTGCTGAGAAACCTCTATTCATATCGCCAGCTCTGCAGAGCTCTGAGGGACATGGGCGGTTGTAAAATCAATCTCGATTTATTTATTTTCTTTTGCAGATATCACCGCAGAATCATCTCAGGTGTTTTAACTGGATTCCTGTACTGAGGCTGACATGAGTAAGATCTGGTTGGTGAGATATACAGGGCGGAAATAGGATTAGATTTGGAGGGAGGCCCACTGCTCTGCTAATGAACAAAAGCCATTCATTTATACATGCTCGGTTGTTAGCAATGAACACCTGCACATTTGGATATATCTGTTGTAGCTTCTGCTTTATGTTGGTGTTGCAAATGGGAATAAATGTAATGTTAATTTGTCCTGACTTGCTCAACGTATTGAAAAAAACCTGCTTTTTAATCCGATTTAAACCTGCACATTAGGATGTCCCCAAGTTTTATCTCCAGTCGGTGCAAACATCCAAGTACAATTTCCGTGGGGGATGGGATCCCCGATCTCCCGACTCAACTTCCGGGGAAGATCGGCGGGAATCGCCTGGAGAAATGCCTTAGCGTACACTATGTTATAAGTCAGGAAATTATTAATGAAAACTAACATTTCGGGGTATGTTTGCACTGTTGCACTTGTAACTGCGGCGAGTTTAACGGACAATTAATGCGCAAATCCAGTAAGTTCTTCAAAATAACGGGAAGGCTAAGGGCGAAATGATATTTGTGCGAAGCAAATGGCGGAGTGGCGTAAATCGACCAGCAAGTTTTGAACATACGCAACTCACAGCGTATCTCTTAATCCCTTGAATTTGCTGGCTGATTTGCGCATTAATAATGGTGTGTGTCGTTAATATGCCGTTATTTTACCAGCAAGATCCGGCCCATTCTGTTATTGTTTGTTACTCACCCCTGTGAGTTAAGCTATCTCTTCTCCTCCTCTCCCAGTTTAACCCTTAGACTGACAAAGAGTCTAAGGACAATCTCCCTGTATCGACCAGCTTTGTATGTTTTTAGCTCATGCATGTTGACGCTGTTTATGAAAAGTAATAAAGGTACCCAGCATCAGACATTATTGTAATAAACTACTAAAATATTTTTTTTTTTTATTCGTTCACAGGATGTGGGCGTCGCTGGCGAGGCCGGCATTTATTGCCCATCCCTAATTGCCCTCGAGAAGGTGGTGGTGAGCCGCCTTCTTGAACCGCTGCAGTCCGTGCGGTGAAGGTTCTCCCACAGTGCTGTTAGGAAGGGAGTTCCAGGATTTTGACCCAGCGGCAATGCTCAGGTAAGGACTGACCAGTTCTCGGTAAGTGGGATGAACCTTGTGACTTTTTAAGTGCAATGTTGAAGTATAGCTGGTAAGATTAGATTAGATAGGTTTCACACAAAAGTGTTGCATTGTAATTTCCCTAATTTTAAGAGGTTTTTTCTTCCCCAATGTACAGTCAAGGGATCAATGCTCCCTCACTCCGTACCAGTTCACTTCTCTCCAATCTGTTTAAAGCCTCATTTTTTTTTATTATTCGTTCATGGGATGTGGGCGTCGCTGGCGAGGCCGGCATTTATTGCCCATCCCTAATTGCCCTTGAGAAGGTGGTGGTGAGCCGCCTTCTTGAACCGCTGCAGTCCGTGTGGTGAAGGTTCTCCCACTGTTCTGTTCGGAAGGGAATTCCAGGATTTTGACCCAGCGATGATGAAGGAACGGCGATATATTTCCAAGTCGGGATGGTGTGTGACTTGGAGGGGAACGTGCAGGTGGTGTTGTTCCCATGCACCTGCTGCTCTTGTTCTTCTAGGTGTTAGAGGTTGCGGGTTTGGGAGGTGCTGTCAAAAAAGCCTTGGCGAGTTGCTGCAGTGCATCCTGTGGATGGTACACACTGCAGCCACTGTGCGCCGGTGGTGAAGGGACTGAATGTTTAGGGTGGTGGACGGGGTGTCAATCAAGAGGGCTGCGTTGTTCTGGATGGTGTCGACCTTCTTGAGTGTTGTTGGAGCTGCACTCATCCAGGTAAGTGGAGAGTATTCCATCACACTCCTGACTTGTGCCTTATAGATGGTGGAAAGGCTTTGGGGAGTCAGGAGGTGAGTCACTGGCCGCAGAATACACAGCCTCTGACCTGCTCTTGTAGCCACAGTATTTATATGGATGGTCCAGTTAAGTTTCTGGTCAATGGTGACCCCCAGGATGTTGATGGTGGGGGATTCGGTGATGGAAATGCCGTTGAATGTCAAGGGGAGGTGGTTAGACTCTTTCTTGTTGGAGAATTGCTCGAGGGCAATTAGGGATGGGCAATAAATGCCGGCCTTGCCAGCGATGCCCACATCCCGTGAACGAATAAAAAAAAAAAAAATGTCATTGCCTGGCACTTGTCTGGCGCGAATGTTACTTGCCGCTTATCAGCCCAAGCCTGGATGTTGTCCAGGTCTTGCTGCATGCAGGCTCGAACTGCTTCATTATTTGAGGGATTGCGAATGGAACTGAACACTGTGCAATCATCAGCGAACATCCCCATTTCTGACCTTTTGGAGGGAAGGTCATTGATGAAGCAGCTGAAGATGGTTGGGCCTAGGACACTGCCCTGAGGAACTCCTGCAGCAATGTCCTGGGGCTGAGATGATTGGCCTCCAACAACCACTATCATCTTCCTTTGTGCTAGATATGGCTCCAGCCACTGGAGAGTTTTCCTCCTGATTCCCATTGCCTTCAATTTTACTGGGGCTCCTTGGTGCCACACTCGGTCAAATGCTGCCTTGATGTCAAGGGCAGTCACTCTCACCTCACCTCTGGAATTCAGCTCTTTTGTCCGAATGCTTTAAACAGATTAGAGAGGAGCAAACTGGGTGACATATTGACTGACACTTTGCCCAGATTTACAATCCTGATATAATCCTCGAATCATAGAATCTTACAGCACAGAAGGCGGCCATTCGTCCTAATCGTGCCTGTGCCAGCTTTTTGAAAGGGCGATCTGATTAGTCCCACTCCCTCACTCTTAAGTCCTCAAGACAAAACTGCCAATAATTCAGCACAAACTGGCAGTAAACTGGCAAACTCAGAAATTCAATTGGGCTAAATTGTGGACCAAATGGAAAAACAAATCCGACTGGTACAGAAAAAAAATACTATGGTTCGGATTGAGGTACAGTGCTGCGTCACATTGAGAGGTATTTTACATTGAATCTGGCTCATGCTGTGCCTGACTGATGATCCATTTCAAATCAATGATATATCACACCTTGGGGTAGATCTTGACTTTGTGCGATAGTATAAAACGGGTGATAACGAATCATGCTGCCTGTTTTACATCTCTCCTGATTTTCATTTCCATTGACTACAACAGGGAGAGATGTAAAACAGGCTGCCGGCTCCCTATCGCCTGTTTTGTACCATCGCACAAAGTCAAGATCTATCCACTCCGAGTACAATTTTTTTTTCTTCAGTGAGTGAAAACGCCAGGGAAACTTCTCCTGCTGGTGATATGCTCCCATTGGTACCTTTTGAACGGGCCACTTAAGCCATTTAGGTGCTAGCCGTGGTTCAGTGATAACACTCTCGCTCATCGAATCTGAATGTTGTGGGTTCAAGTCCCACTCTAGCTGAGGGAGTGCTGCACCGTCAGAGGTGTCAGATGTGACATTAAACCGAGGCCGCATCTGCCCTCTCAAGTGGACTTAAAAGATCCCATGCCGCTATTGTGAAGAAGAGCAGGGGAGTTCTCCACGATGTCTCAACCAACATCACTAAAACAAATGATCTGATCCATTATCACATTGCTGTTTGTGGGAGCTTGCTGTGCGTAAATTGGCTGCTCCGCTTCCCACATTACAACAGTGACTACACTTCAAAGGTACTCCTTTGGCTGAAAAACAATTTGGGACATCCAGAGGCAGTGAAAGGCTCTTTCCTTCCTTCTTTCTTCCGATTTCTCTGGTGGTATCACCAATATCCCACCAAAGTTACAGCAGGAGATCAGGAGAAACCTGATGAAGTTCAGGGCCATTATCTTTTGACAGAGATAAGCTGGACCAAGCTGGACCAAAGTGCTGATATGGAAGTTTCCTCTGACAGTTCTAAGGAGTTTAGGCGGTCTCAATCTAGTCCCCAGTAGGTAAAAGTGCACAGCGCAAAATCGCTTGTAATTTGGCAATAGTCGGCACATTGGGTGCATCTAGTTCTATGTTTTCCCACCAATTACTGTCTCTGAGAGTGAGAATTCCAATTAGTACTGAATTATTAGCTGTGGGAGGAGTTGTTCTTGTGAGATTGAGGTTAAGGTGTCTTGTTAGAGCAGCCTGGGGCTTAGGTGACCAACCTTTCAAAGCTCAAGAGCCAGAAAACGGCATTATATACTGACAAATAGCGACTAGTTTTAAATGCTAACTGAACATTTACTACGCAAGACATTTCAAAACCTAGCCCATCAGTGTGACTTTTGACATGCTTGGTTTCCAACTGCTTATTTGAAATCTGGATCATATTCTCTTATTATATCTCATTCTCTGACTGTCTCATTATTCCTTAATTTCTCTCTCGTTCTCCCCCCTTCCATATTCTCTCTCTTTTCATCACTTCTTCCCACACCCCTTCACTGCACCTCTCTGATGTTCTCTCTGAAGGGATTCGCAAAATTTCACATATTCCCCCCACCCCGAAGATTTATTGGAGTTATTAAAGAAACCCTGGTGTGACTGTTTTAAAAAATCCAAGGTCTCTCAAAATGGCTGCGGTCAGACACATGGCCGAGGACCGGCAGATTTGAAATTGCATTCTCAACAACTCGGCAGGCTTCGTGTTTCAGACAGCTTTCTTTAAACAATGCAGCTGCATTCTCGCCCTGAGGCAAGCTATCAACATGGCCGGCCAACACATCAAAATTCGAGCAGGAAGTGATCGCAGGACAAAAGGTGAACCATCAAGGTACATTTGGAACAATGGTAAAGCAGTTAGCGAACAGATCGATACAGGAACCGTCCATTATGTAAATGGGCCAGAAATTAGGTCCTTTGTCTTAAAGCAGTTATGGAACTCAGAAATACAGGAATTGGCCATTAATGTAAATGGGCCAGAGATGGGGTCCTTTGTCTTACGTTTCGTGCTTAAATCAAACAATGAAGCAAGCTGATGAGGTATGAAAAAAACCTGTTACCAAGAGGGTATAACTGGGCTGCCCAGTATCTCTCTCTCTCTTCTCTCTTCGCCTGGTGGCCGGGGTCCTGCTGCTCACTAGCTCAGACTTGAGAAGGAAGGCCATCCAGAAAAACCTCGCAAACGCAGCAGGAGGCCAGGCCTTTTCATCTGTTTTCACCGGTGAGCATTAATTTTCTGGCCGCCACAAGACAGCTTAGCATAGGTGTAATGTTGGGGGTTAAAGGGGATATTGCTAAACTTGTGATTTTAGAATTTTCCCTCGATGTGTCCGTTTCTTCCACCCCTGATAAGTTTAAGACTGTATTACATCCATAGCGATTTCTTTCTTTTTATCTTCTGTATTATACTGTTTACCTTGTAGTTTTAGTTTTCTTATTAATAAACATTGGTTTTCCTTGTACCAATCCACTTTCTGATTCCTCTTTCCTCCTTTCTGTCATCCTTTCCCTCCACAACTCAATCTCCTTTCTCCTCTCTCTCTTAAGAATGAATCACGTGCTGTGGGACTGGGAGCACATGTAGATCAGATTGGAAAGGGGTAGCAGGTTCTCTTTCACTGAAAGACATTATTGAACTGGTTGGGTTTTTATGACAAAACACCAGCTTTTGTGGTCATTTTTGTTCAGATAATAGTCCAACGACATAACCAATTCATTACTAGACTTGGGTTCAACTCCCAGGAGTCCAGTTTCCCTCCCTAAACCTCTCCACCTCTCTCTCCTCCCTTAAGACGTCCCTTTAAACATACGTCTTTTGTCCTAATATCTCCTTATGTGGCTTGGTGTCAAATTTAGTTTGATAACACTTCTGTGAAGCGCCATGGGAATTTTTACTATGTTGAAGATGCTATATAAATGCAAGTTGTTGTTGTAGTTATCATGATAGACTTGGAGAGTTGGGTCTATTTACTCTAGAAAAGACTAGACTTTGGGGAGATTTAATTGAAGTGTTTCAAATGATGAAGGGACTAGACTGTCCCTCTGTGGACAGACTATTTGAACAAGAAATGTTAAGGAAAACAATGAATCATGCGTATAAGCATCGGACTAGGTTAGATCTCAGGAGGCTTTTCTTTACACAGAGGGTTATCGACCCTTGGAATAAGTTTTTGGCACGAGTGGTGAGTGTGGATTCACCGCAACGGTTCAAAAAGGAGCTAGACGAGTTTCTTGATGTGGCTCATATCACTGTGTACAATATAAAAGTAGATGGGACGTTAGGTATGTTAATTACATTCATTTTGAATCTCCTGGAACTCATTTTGATCACCTTCAGGGGTCGGAGAGCAATTTCCCAGATTTTTTTCTCCCGCTGAATTGGCCGAGGATTTTTTTAATGATCTGTTTTGTTTGCCTATCCCAGGAGGTTACATGACTACAAGTGGGAAGGAATGCTGGGGGGTGCATGATACTTAGTTGTTTCATGACTGTTTGGGACAATCTCGATGGACAGTCACAGTGTTTTCCTGTCCGTCTTCTCGTATGTAATTATCAAGAATATTCAGAACTTCTTCCAACCATCGATCAATAAGATATATTCAACGAGCCATCCTACAATTTTCGGTTTTAATTAAATGAAGATGTTTGTAATGTGACAAGCCTAATTCCCAAAGCTCCCTCTCACTCATGACTGATCCTGCTATTTGTCATGAGAACTGACGTGGATTGATTGGAAAGTCTCATTTTCTCCAAGAATATCTCCAATTTCTCCCTCAAAAAACACTCAATATAGAGTTTATCGTTACCAAGGTCAGAACTTTGGCCTATTATAATTTCTCTTTTCCGCCCACCGAAAAATAGCATTTTCGATCAACAGTTATATAAAGACATCACAAAAGTTCTCATCCTGAGGATTCATTTGCAGTTTCTATTACAAGAACTGTGACAGATGGAGTTCAGAGTGGGAAAATGTGAGGTCATCCAGTTTGGACCTAAAAAAGATAGATCAGAGTATTTTCTAAAAGGTGAGGAGCTAGGAACTGTGGAGGCACCGAGAGATTTAAGGGTCCATGTACAGAAATCCCTAAAAACTAGTGGACAGGTATAAAAATAAACAAAAAGGCTAATGGAATATTAGCCTTTATCTCAAGGGGGCTGCAATACAAAAGGATAGAAGTCATGCTGCAGCCGAACAACAACAACAAAAACAAATCACATTTAATATCGCGCCTTTGATGTGGTAAAACATCACAAAGCGCTTCACAGGAGCGATTATCAAACAAAATTGGACACCAGTCCGCATAAGGAGATATTGGGAGTGGTGACCAAAACCTTGGGTGGGTTTTAACAAGCGTCTTAAAGGAGGAGAGAGGTAGAGAGGCAGAGAGGTTTAGGGGGGTAATTCCAGAGCTTGGGGCCTAGGCAGCTGAAGGTATGGCCACCAATGGTGGAGCGATTAAAATCGGGGATGCGTAAGAGGCAAGAATTGGAGGACCGCAGAGATCTCAGAGGTTTGTAGGGCTGGAGGAGATAGGGAGGGGAGGGGCCATGGAGAGACTTGAAAACAAGGGTGAGAATTTTGAAATTGAGGTGTTCCCGGACCGGGAGCCAATGTAGATCAGCGGGCACATGGGTGATGGGAGAACGGGACTTGGTGCAAGTTAGGGTATGGGCAGCAGAGTTTTGGATGAGCTCAAGTTTATAGAGGGTGGAAGATGGGACGCTGGCCAAGAGAGCATTGGAATAGTCAAGTCTAGAGGAAACAAAGACATGGATGAGGGTTTCAGCAGCAGATGAAATGAGGCAGGGACGGAGACAGGCGATGTTATGGAAGTGGAATTAGGCGGTCCTGGTGATGGAGCGGATATGTGGTCGGAAGCTCATCTCAGGGTCAAATAGGACGCCTCAGACAGTGGCCAGGGAGAGGGATGGAGTCAGTAGCTAGGGAATGGAGTTCGTGGCGGGGACTGAAGACAATGGCTTCGGTCTCCCCATTATTTATTTGGAGGAAATTTTTGCTTATCTAGTATTGGATGTCGGACAAACAGTGTGACAAATCAGAGTCAGTGGAGGTGTCGAGGGAGGTGATGGTGAGGTAGAGCTGGGTGTCGTCAGCATACATGTGGAACCTGATGTGTTTTCGGATGATGTCGCTGAGGGGCAGCATGTAGATGAGAAATAGGAGGGGGACAAGGATAGATCCTCGGAGAGAGTATGAGGGGAGATAAGAGAAAATCTATAGAAAGATGCGAATTCAGGGCTAGGGCAGGGGGGAACCATTGGTATAAAGCTCCACTTAGACCGTATCTGGAGTACTGCGTTCATTTCTGGGCACCGCACCGGAGGAAGGATATATTAGCCTTGGAGGAGGTGCAGTGCAGATTCACCAGAACGATACCAGGGCTAAAAGGGTTAAACCAGTTGCATAGGCTAGGCTTGTATTCCCTTGAGTGTAGAAGATTAAGAGGTGACCAAATTGAGATGTTTAAGACGATTAAAGGAATTGATAGGGTAGATAGAGATAACATATTTCCTCTGGTGGGGGTGTCCAGAACAAGGGGGCATAACCTTAAAATTAGAGCTAGGCCATTCAGGGGTGATGTCAGGAAGCACTTCTTCACACAAAGGATAATGGAAAACTGGAACTCTCTCTTCAAGCTGTTGAGGTTGGGGGTCAATTGAAAATTTCAAAACTGAGATTGATAGATTTTTGTTAGGCAAGGGTATTAAAGGACATAGAACCAAGGCAGGTAGTTGGAGTTAAGATACAGATCAGCCATGATCTAATTGAATGGTGGATCAGGCTTCAGTTGTTGAACAGCCTATTCCTGTTCTTATGTTCTTAAGAACTTCTCTGACCACATCGTTTCCCAGAGCTGGTCTCGTTACTGGTTTAGGGTTTCAGGTTGATATAAATTATGCTCTCATCTCATGTCACACAGAGAATTATATCTTCAGGGCATTTTTCGTGAGAAAGAGGGAAAGAGAGAAAAGGAGGCAGGAAATGCAGCAAAAAAAAACAACTGCTGATGTCCGTGTCAGCAGACTGGAGAACTTTGGATGCTTTAGATTAGAAACTTGAAGGAAGAACCTCAAGGCAAACTCATTGCTGGACATTAACGGTCAAAAAATGTACATTGCATCTCATTTTAAAAAGTCTTATTTACATAAGAACATAAGAAATAGGAGCAGGAGTAGGCCACATAGCCCCTCGAGCCTGCACCGCCATTCAATAAGATCATGGCTGATCTTTGACCTCAACTCCACTTTCTTGCCCTATTCCCATATCCTTTGATTTATTAATCCTCCTTCCCAAAGAATAGAGTGAACTTTAAACAAATCATTTTACAAAGAGTTGACCTTGCTAAAACCTATAAGCGGTTCATGTAATTTTGCTGAAATTAGGAACATGACCAGTTGTATATGTGATAAAAATATTACAATTAACATATTAAACTCTTCAGTTGTTGAAAAAATCTTACTTAATCCAAGATTAACATTCAAGTGGAGGTGCTTAAGAAATATGTGGGCAGAAACTGTGAAGCTCTGCTTCTCACACACTCCTCACTGGATATGAGCATGGATCGGAGATAAGGGCCCTTCCAACACGCACGGAATCTCAGCGCCACCACAAGCTGCCCTCGAGGCTGCGCCAGGGAGGAAACCGTCGTCCACCTCCTGATAGACCGTCCCTTCGCGCAAAGGGTGTGGAGAGAGATGCGTTGATATCTGTCCTGGTTCATCCCCAACAGTTCGTTAACACAGGACGTTGTGCTCTACGGGCTGTTTCCCGGGACGCACACTGAGACAGATATCATCTGCGGCTGGAAGACCATCAACTCGGTGAAGGAGGCCCTCTGTTCTGTCCAAAACCTACTTCCAGCCGAAGGAGCTGTCCGCGACCAAGTGTTGCCGACTGGCACACTCCAAGGTCGAGGAGTATGTGTTGTTGGACCCAGTGAAGCGAGGTGCGGCCTACGCAAAGGCTGTCGGGGGAAAGGCCGCTGTGCAAGGCCACCCCACCTTGTATTGCACAGCTTGTATTATAAGATATGTACTCTGTTTTTAAATTTTAATATTGGAATTGTATTTTGTACAATCCGTGTCGTATTGTTTTGAATTGTATCGCCTTGGAATTATGGCATCTTTAAATTTTATGAAATAAATTATATTTTGAAAAAAAAGAGATAGGGCTACAACAATTTAGCTCCAGTTCTTCTCCCCACACTTATCTCTAAGGACACTCTGGCCCCGATGTTTACGGGGAGGCGTGTTGGGGCCGGGTTTCAGATTTTTGAAATTTTAACCTACCCCCCTCCCCCCCCACCACTGTCCCATCCGTCAAGATGGGTTAATATTCTTCCCCCTGTATCGGGAGCACTCTAACTGCACTTCCATAAACAGCATATCCAGAAGCTTCAGAACCCCATTTATTGGGAAAGTGGGTGGTTGACTGAGTGCTATACCTGCCTCAGAAATCCCTGGGTAACAGAAGAGGGGACAAAAACCTTGTGATCTGGGCCTCCGGCCCTTATTTCTGACCTTTGAAGCTGAGGAAACTGGGCCTTCTGCGGGAGCAAACATCAGGAAAATCCACCCGAGTATTTTACAGCCGTATCATTGGCCATGCCCATTAAACCTCTTCACATCAGATAGTATTGCTGAAGATTCCCCTGGTGACTCAGCTGGTAAATGCACCACATGGTGTGGAAGTGAGTTAAACCTGTTCAACCCCTGATCTGTGCAATTAGAATCTGCGATTGACATCAATGTCCCACGCTCCTGATCGCCATTCACTTATTGGAAAAGCTTGAGTGTATGGGCTTCAGGAGAGTGCAGGATTATGCTTCACCCTGGTGGTCTTGATGGGCAGTGAGCCAGCTGACATTGACTGTCAGAGCCAAAGCCACTCTACCACATACAAGGCACAAATCAGGAGTGCGATGGAACACTCTCCACAGCTGCAACAACACTCAAGAAGCTCAACACCATCCAGGACAAAGCGGTCCACTTGATCAGCAGCCCATCCACCACGTTAAACATCCACTCCCTCCACCGCCGGCGCACCGTGGCTGCAGGTGTGTCCTATCTACAGGTTGCACTGCAGCAACTCCTAAACTGGCAACCTCCACTACCTAGAAGGACTAAGGCAGCAGGTGCATGGGAACACCATCACCTCCAAACTCTCCTCCAAGTCACACACCATCCCGACTTGGACGTATAGCGACCCATTCATTCATCGTCGCTGGATCAAAATCCTGGGAACGCTTTACCTAACAGCACTGTGGGAGAACCTTCACCACACGGACTGCAGCGGCTCAGGAAGGCGGCTCACCACCACCTTCTCAAGGGCAACTAGGTGATGGGCAATAAACGCTGGCCTTGTTAGCGACGCCCATATCCCAAGAATGAATATAGAAAAACTGTCTAGTTTCACATGAAGGACGGCCACCTCGACAAGTTTCTGATGGGCAGCTGGCACCTGTGGGTCCTCAGCCTGTCAGACAGCACCTTTCAGAGAGAATATTGGAGGGAGGGAAAAGTAGCATTTGCAGTGCAAGAAGAGTTTTATACGCAACATATATTTATCAAGACAGCAGTGTCACTCTTTGAGAGTGTTTCTTTGAGAGCCATATAAAACTAAGTGTTTTATATTTATGTATCACAGAAGGAGATGCAGTCAAATAAGAGATCACAGGATCTTTTCTCGTGAGCAAGAGACAAATATTCAGTGTTGGGTATAAAGGCAGCTCAGTCAATCTCTCCGAGTAACACAACACATTTACCAACAAGCTGTTAACACTGAATAATCTGATCCATTCCAACTTCGAGTTCCCCTGATGTTAAATTAATGAAATTTACTGAGCTAACAAGCAGAAATCGGTAGTTTGACCTTGTGAACGTTATTAATTACACGACTGCGATGAAAATGGTAAATGACCATAAACGCGAAGTTAAGAAGGTAGGAACAGGAGGAGGACATTCATCCCTTCGAGCCTGTTCCGCCATTCAATTATGGCTGATCCCCCATGGCATGATTGAAGTTGCACTGCAGACCAGATTCAAACAAAGCTGAATTATTTATATTACTAAAGAACGGAAGACGACAGCCTTGCATTTATTTGGTGCCTTATTGCATCTCTCATCAACTGTTGTTATGTAGGCAAACATAACTATTACAGCACATTAAATTCAAATGGTCTTCTTTGGCACCAAAACTGTTTTGTCCAGTTGATGATATTGATATAATTATATAATACATAGATCGATAGGTTCTGGAATCATTATGTACTGCCAACCTGCTAAAATAAGTCATAAGAAAGACTTGCATTTATATAGCACCTTTCATGACCTCAGGACATCCCAAAGCGCTTTACAGCCAATGAAGTACTTTTAAAGTGTAGTCTCTGTTGTAATGTAGGAAACATAGCAGCCAATTTGCGCACAGCAAGCTCCCACAAACAGCAATGCGATAAATGACCAGATAGTATTTCTTTTCTGGTGATGTTTGTTGAGGGATAAATATTGGCCAGGGCACTGAGGAGAACTCCCTGCTCTTCTTTGAAATAGTACTGTGGGATCTTTTACGTCCAACTGAGAGAGCAGACGGGGCCTTGGTTTAATGTCTCATCCGAAAGACGGCACCTCCGACAGTACAGCACTCCCTCAGCACTGCACTGAAGTGTCATCCTAAATTTTGTGCTCAAGTCTCTGGAGTTGAACTTAAACCCACAAACCTGCTGACTCAGAGGCGAGAGCACTACCGACTGAGCCATGGCTGACACTGTGCTTTGTTAAGCATGCTTTGTTAAGTATGAGCAGTTAGAACTAGTTCTGAGAGACCAAGGGACCAAAATACTGACGACCCCATTCTGCTGACAGAAATATAGTGGAGCGGAACTTGCGGCCATTTATTTCCAAGGGCACCACCCCAATCCTAAATTGCAGGGATGGGGTCATTGGCAAGGTCAAGATGGGTGCATTGTGCCTTCAAGGGCGCATCAGCCGCACTTAAGGTCTGGCTTGTCGGAAAGGCTCCATTGCCTCTCTGACACAGCAGGAAGAGGCCCAGGAAGGGCATCACATACATAGGGCAGCAGAAGTCTCGGCAGGCATGGGGTCTGTTGGGCCTATTAGGTGGCGTACTGGGCGGAATTTCCCGGGGGAGGGGGAATGGGCAGATCTTGCACCCAGTGGAATTTCCCAGCCTTCTCACCACGGGGCAGAATCAGGTTCAATTCCATTTTCTGAGCCACCCTCGGGCGGTTATGCTGGTGATGCGCCCAGACCCAGGGATTTCGGCCCTGCAAATATTTAATAGAAATTGTTAAAAGGATATCAGCTGTGCTGAAATTGGGAGCAGTGAAATAACTTAGTGAAATTGCTACGAATGGAAATATCATTACACCGACAACAGGTGACTTATTAAAAGCCCTGGGCCATCACTGTTCTAAACATTGAAGTCTCAAAAAGGCAAAGGACTGTATTTCAATGAGTTAGAAAATGTATCCGATGGGGATTCTAGGATAAGGGGGCACAGTCTAAAAATTAGAGCCAGACCTTTCAGGAGTGAGATTAGAAAACATTTCTACACACAAAGGGTGGTAGAAGTTTGGAACTCTCTTCCGCAAACGGCAATTGATACTAGCTCAATTGCTAAATTTAAATCTGAGATAGATAGCTTTTTGGCAACCAAAGGTATTAAGGGATATGGGCCAAAGGCAGGTATATGGAGTTAGATCACAGATCAGCCATGATCTTATCAAATGGCGGAGCAGGCACGAGGGGCTGAATGGCCTACTCCTGTTCCTATGATCCTCTGCAGCTCAGGTGGGCAAGCCATGTAGGCCCAAATAGACTCAAGTACCTGGAAAATTGGGAAGACGTACTTTATTTGCTTTAACATTTTGTTGTTGTGAGGTTGATTCAATTTTTTCACATCTCTGCGCTCCTCCAGTTCTGGCCTCTTGCGCATCCCCGATTTCCTTTCCTCCACAACTGACGGTCGTGCCTTCAGCTGCCTAGGCCCTAAGCTCTGGAATTCCCTCCCTAAACCTCTCCGCCTCTCTATCTCTCTCTTCTCCTTTAAATTGCTTCTTAAAACCTACCTCTTTTGGTCACCTGTCCTAATATCTCCTTATGCAGCTCGGTATCAAATTTAGCCTGTTAACGCTCCTGTGAAGAGCCTCGGGACATTTTATTACTTTAAAGGTGCTATATAAATGCAAGTTGTTGTTGTTGATAGCATTGATGGCTTCTTGATGAGTGGGCCTGTAGTGACAGGTTCTTCCCAATTGGACCCTACAAACCAATTCTATAATTGGTAGGCTAGCCAAATAAGCAGCAGGAATCTCACCAGTTTTACAGGTTTAAACTCCAGCAATACTCTCACATGCACTTAGACCTCCAAGACTCAGCCCTTACCAACCTGTGTTTAAGCTCTCTGAGCTAAGTGGACTTTCCTTATGGGGGAAAGGGTGTGCACTCTATATCAGGCAAGCTTATATGTATTTCTCAGCAGCCTGGTTTGGAGATGCTAAAACTTGGCGTGGGGGTCAAATCTCTAACTTCTTCCAGTTCTGATGAAAGGTCATCGACCTGAAACATTAACTCTGTTTCTCTCTCCACAGATGTTGCCCTGACCTGCTGAGCGTTTCCAGCATTTTCTGTTTTTGTTTCAGATTTCCAGCATCTGCGGTATTTTGCTTTTAAAATACGAGAGTAGGTTTTACCAATTTGCGCTCGCGGTACAGATATGAGAAAGTTAAGTGTGGAGTTCCCCTCACAGAAAGAAGATTTTCCATCCATCTGCGCCTGAAGTCCTGATATGTATTCCCAGCATGCAAAGCTCTGAGTGTTCATTTATAAAATCTATTCTGGTGTATCCAATAGCCTGTGTTTTGAGGATAACCAGGTTAACCAGGTTAGTGCTACACACTTGAATTGATTTGACGTTCCTTTAAAACAAGCTCCAAATCAGAAACAGCTGGTACCTAACCTGTACCAATGCCTACTGTAACATAATGTATGCAGAGTGCCAAGCAAGTGCGGGCTCAAGACCTTGAGATAGAATTCAAAATTAACAGATGGCGAGCTTCATGTAAGACTATTAACAAGATATCAATCAATGCTTGATTGCATTTAATATATCTTTAAAATCGTAATTGTATGTATTATAAACCCATGAATCTTTCCCAGATGGGATTTAATAGAACATGTTTTCAATGTGTAATTGTGTCCAGTTATCTTGATGTATCCATTTTGGAAGTGCTTGAAGGGAAGGTTATTTTGGTAAAAACGGTTTTAAATCACGCCAGTAAACAACTTGAGATTCACACAATAGCTTCCTTGATCCTGGCATTTCAAGTTGAGAAGGCTGTTGGTATCGTTGGCTTTATCAACAGAGGCATAGAGTACAAAAGCAAGGAAGTTATGCTAAACCTTTATAAAACACTGGTTCGGGCCCAACTGGAGTATTGTATCCAATTCTGGGCACCGCACTTTAGGAAGGATGCCATGGCCTTAGAGAGGGTGCAGAGGAGATTTACTAAAATTATACCAGGGATGAGGGGCTTCAGATACGTGGAGAGACTAGAGAAGCTAGGGTTGTTCTTCTTAGAGCAGAGAAGGTTAAGGGGTGATTTAATAGAGGTGTTCAAAATCATGAAGGGCTTTGATAGAGTAAATCAGGAGAAACTGTTGCCAGTGGCAGAAGGGTCCGTAACCAGAGGACACAGATTTAAGGTGATTGGCAAAAGAAACAGGTGACATGAGGAAACATTTTTTTACGCAGCAAGTTGTAATGATCTGGAATGCACTGCCTGAAAGGGTGGTGGAAGCAGATTCAATAATAACTTTCGAAAGGGAATTGGATAAATACTTGAAAGGGAAAAATGTTCAGGGCTTTGGGGAAAGAGCAGGGGAATGGGACTAATTGGATAGCTCTTTCAAAGAGCCGGAACAGGCATGATGGGCCGAATGGCCTCCTTCTGTGCTGTATCATTCTATGATTCTATGATTCAACACAAAGTTTGTAGATTGCCACTTGGCATTCATGTTTCTCTTTTGAAAGCCAAAAGAGGATTTGTAAAAAGCAATAGGAGAGATCTACAGACATGGAGGAACAACCTTTTGAGTGGTAATGTGAGAGAGGACTATTAAGATTTTTTCTATTTTTAAATTAAAATCCCACTTCTGTTGCATTTACAAACTCATTAAAGTAAAAACACTTTGGGGTAAAATTTGGTAAAGTTCCCAACGGAAAGGAAAATTGAGCGGGATGTGTAACGTGTGTTCAATCCTCTACTACTCGTTTTGTGATGTGGAGATGCCGGTGATGGACTGGGGTTGACAATTGTAAACAATTTTACAACACCAAGTTATAGTCCAACAATTTTATTTCAAATTCACAAGCTTTCGGAGGCTTCCTCCTTCCTCAGGTGAATGTTGTGGAAATGAAATCCTCGAATCCTTCGCATTTATAAATCACAGAACAATGCCTGGTGATTACAGACAGTCTTTCCAACTGCCCGTTGCCACGGCAATCACAGTGTGCAGACAGAGAGGTGTTACCTAAAAGGCCACCGAATATACAAACCACCAAACAAAAAACAGAGAGAGAGAGGCAGAAACAAACATAGAAAAGACAGCAAATGACCCGTGATATTAAAAACAGATAACATTTGTTCGCTGGTGGGGTAACGTGTAGCGTGACATGAACCCAAGATCCCGGTTGAGGCCGTCCTCATGGGTGCGGAACTTGGCTATCAATTTCTGCTCGACGATTTTGCGTTGTCGTGTGTCTCGAAGGCCGCCTTGGAGTATGCTTACCCGAAGGTCGGTGGCTGAATGTCCTTGACTGCTGAAGTGTTCCCCGACTGGGAGGGAACCCTCCTGTCTGGCGATTGTTGCGCGGTGTCCGTTCATCCGTTGTCGCAGCGTCGTTTTGTGCCCTAGCTGAAGGTGAATTTCACCCTCGTTTTTTGCATTCCAGAGCCCTGGGTGAAGGTGCAAGGCCAGAATATAGAATGTCACCAAAATTGCCGAAGAGTAGAGAGTTGGTGAGATAAATGAAGAGTTTATGAATTGGTGACACCAACCTTGGGTTTTCAAAATCTGGTATGGAAGGAAGGTTAGTTTGAGGGACATATTTTCCTCCAGTTCCTAATGAAAGCAAAACAAGGGTGCAAGTACAAAATGGTTTCACACCAACTTTTTTTTTCATTCACATTAGTGACTAAGGGAATTTACACCCAAGGAGTTCAATAGATTTCAGGTTGAGAAAAAGAATGAGTTTGAGTAGAAAACAGTTTGAGTTTCATTATTAACAGTGAGGAGCAGAGCATGTACGGTGCCATCTTTGAATTTATATAGCGCCTTTCACAACCTCAGGATGTCCCAAAGTGCTTTACAATCAATGAAGTAGTTTTGAAGTGTAATCACTGTTGTAATGTAGGAAACACGGCAGCCAATATGTGCACAGCAAGGTCCCACAAACAGCAATGAGATAATGACCAGATAATCAGTTTTAGCAATGTTTTATTGAGGGATGAATATTGGCCAGCACACTGGGGATAACTCCCCTGTTGTTCTTCAAAATAGTGCCATGGGATCTTTTATGCCCACCTGAGAGGTCAGACAGGGCTTCGGTTTAATGTCCCATCCAAAAGACAGCACCTTCAACATTACAGCACTCTCTCAGTACTGTACTGAAGCATCAGCCTAGATTTTGTGTTTAAGTCTCCGGACTGGGGCTCATGAAACTACAACCTTCTGACTCGAGAGGAGAGAGTGCTACCAACTGAGCCACAGCTAACAACGAACAAAAAGGCCTCATTTTATATAATTCTCCCCGCTCGGCAGGAACGGAGCAGGTGAGCAGTTGAAATGGAGCAGCTCAATTTTCTGTTCCGTTCTCGCTGATGTCTGAGTTTAACCCTGCTGGTTTTTAGGTGGTGGATGTGGCGTCTGCTGGACTCATGTATAAATGCTAATCGGAATCCTATGATGTCAATAGCACCCCCGACGACCTTTCAACTGGGGCGAGTGCGGGGAAGCCATCACGGCTTTCCCGCCAGGCTGAAGCAGGTCGGCAGCTGGTGGGAAGGACAAAGAGGACCTCCGGGTGAGTGAAGCAAATCTCCATTTGTGGGAAGCAGGAGAAGCAGGAGTACATCTCCTCCCCTCCCCTGGACTGCTGTCCTGTTTCCCTCCCCTGAGATCCGATCGAAAACCCCTCCCGGCCACTTAACTGGAAGCCAGCGGACAACCAAGGTCCACCTGATCTCCGCCTGCCGGCAGCTTCTCTGCAGCCTCATCCCACCCATTCCGGGGAGGAAGTGAAACAGAGGCATTTAAATGAGGCCTGGTTAAAAAGGCCTGAGTCCAAGCCCGCA
Organism: Heptranchias perlo; assembly: GCF_035084215.1. Classification (NCBI taxonomy): domain Eukaryota; kingdom Metazoa; phylum Chordata; class Chondrichthyes; order Hexanchiformes; family Hexanchidae; genus Heptranchias; species Heptranchias perlo. The sequence goes on along the minus strand of NC_090338.1, from coordinate 13,758,183 downwards.
AGTGTGTTTTGCCCTTGGCATGAGCCCCCGCCTGCCTGAAACCCAGTACATATAACAATGATTTGGATGAGGGAACCAAACGTAATATTTCCAAGCTTGCTGATGACACAAAACTAGGTGGGATTGTGAGTTGTGAGGAGGATGCAAAGAGGCTTCAAGGCGATTTAGACAAGTTGAGTGAGTGGGCAAATACATGGCAGATGCAGTATAATGTGGATAAATGTTAAGTTATCCACTTCGGAAGGAAAAACAGAAAGGCAGAGTATTACTTAAATGGTGATAGATTGGGAAATGTTGATGTACAAAGGGACCTGGGTGTCCTTGTACACCAGTCACTGAAAGCAAACATGCAGGTGCAGCAAGCAGTTAGGAAGGCAAATGGTATGTTGGCCTTCATTGCAAGAGGATTTGAGTACAGGAGCAAGGATGTCTTACTGCAGTTGAATGCACTGGATACAGCAAAGGCTATGGGCCCCAAAAACATCCCGGCTGTTGTGCTGAAGACTTGTGCTCCAGAACTAGCTGCACCCCTAGCCAAGCTGTTCCAGTACAGCTACAACACTGGCATCTACCCGACAATGTGGAAAATTGCCCAAGTATGTCCTGTCCACAAAAAGCAGGACAAATCCAATCTGGCCAATTACCGCCCCATCAGTCTACTCTCAATCATCAGCAAAGTGATGGAAGGTGTCGTCAACAGTGCTATCAAGCGGCACTTACTCACCAATAACCTGCTCACCGATGCTCTGTTTGGGTTCCGCCAGGACCACTCGGCTCCAGGCCTCATTACAGCCTTGGTCCAAACATGGACAAAACAGCTGAATTCCAGAGGTGAGGTGAGAGTGACTGCCCTTGACATCAAGGCAGTATTTGACCGAGTGTGGCACCAAGGAGCCCTAGTAAAATTGAAGTCAATAGGAATCAGGGGGAAAACTCTCCAGTGGCTGGAGTCATACCTAGCACAAAGGAAGATTGTAGTGGTTGTTGGAGGCCAATCATCTCAGCCCCAGGACATTTCTGCAGGAGTTCCTCAGGGCAGTGTCCTAGGCCGAACCATCTTCAGCTGCTTCATCAATGACCTTCCCTCCATCATAAGGTCAGAAATTGGGATGTTCGCTGATGATTGCACAGTGTTCAGTTCCATTCACAACCCCTCAGATAATGAAGCAGTCCGAGCCCGCATGCAGCAAGACCTGGACAACATCCAGGCTTGGGCTGATAAGTGGCAAGTAACATTCGTGCCAGACAAGTGCCAGACAATGACTATCTTTCAAGAGAACAGCGTCCACGACGCCACACAACCCTGCCACGGTAACCTCTGCAAGACATGCCAGATCATCGACACAGATACCACCATCACACGAGATGACACCACCCACCAGGTGCATGGTTCATACTCCTGTGACTCAGCCAACGTTGTCTACCTCATACGTTGCAGGAAAGGATGCCCCAGAGCATGGTACATTGGCGAGACCATGCAGACGCTGCGACAACGGATGAACGGACACCGCGCAACAATCGCCAAACAGGAGGGTTCCCTCCCAGTCGGGGAACACTTCAGCAGTCATGGACATTCATCCACCGACCTTCGGGTAAGCGTACTCCAAGGCGGCCTTCGAGACACACGACAACGCAAAATTGTCGAGCAGAAATTGATAGCCAAGTTCCGCACCCATGAGGACGGCCTCAACCGGGATCTTGGGTTCATGTCACGCTACACGTTACCCCACCAGCGAACAAATGTTATCTGTTTTTAATATAATGGGTCATTTGCTGGCTCTCTCTGCCTTCCGGATGTTTCTGCCTCTCTCTGTGTTTTTTTTTCTCTGTTTTTTTTCCCTGTTTGTTTTTTTGTTGAATGTGTATTCGGAGGTTCTGCAGGTAACACCTCTCTGTCTGAACACGGTGATTGCCTTGGCAACGGGCAGTTGCAGGGGCAGTCTGTAAACACCATGTTTTATTGTTCAATATGTATAAATGCGTAGGCTTCAAGGAGATCTTGAAACATTTGCCTGAGGAAGGAGAAAATCTCCGAAAGCTTGTGAATTTAAAATAAAATTGCTGGACTATAACTTGGTGTTGTAAAATTGTTTACAATTATCTCCAACAAGAGAGAGTCTAACTACCTCCCCTTGACATTCAACGTCATTGCCATCACTGAATCCCCCATTTCAACATCCTGGGGGTCATCATTGACCAGAAACTTAACTGGGCCAGCCATATAAATACTGTGGCTACAAGAGCAGGTCAGAGGCTGGGTATTCTGTGGCGAGTGACTCACCTCCTGACTCCCCAAAGCCTTTCCACCATTTACAAGGCACAAGTCAGGAATGTGATGGAATACTCTCCACTTGCTTGGATGAGTGCAGCTCCGACAACACTCAAGAAGCTCGACGCCATCCAGGACAAAGCAGCCCGCTTGATTGGCACCCCATCCACAACCCGAAACATTCACTCCCTTCACCACCGGCGCACAGTGTCTGCAGCGTGTACCATCCACAGGATGCACTGCAGCAACTCGCCAAGGCTTCTTCGACAGCACCTCCCAAACCTGCGACCTCTAGCACCTAGAATGTCAAGAGCAGAAGGCACATGGGAACACCACCACCTGCACGTTCCCCTCCAAGACACATACCATCCCGACTTGGAAATATATCGCCGTTCCTTCATCGTCGCTGGTCAAAATCCTGGAACTCCCTTCCTAACAGCACTGTGGGAGAACCTTCACCACACGGGTTCAAGAAGGCGGCTCACCACCACCTTCTCAAGGGCAATTAGGGATGGGGAATAAATGCCGGCCTCGCCAGCGACGCCCACATCCCGTGAACGAATAAAAAATAAAGTTATACAGGACCTTGGTGAGACTGCCACTTGGAGTATTGTGTGCAGTTTTGGTGTCCTTACCTAAGAAAGGATATACTTCTCATAGAGGGAGTGCAGCAAAGGTTCACCAGACTGATTCCTGGGATGGCAGGACTGTCAAATGAGGAGAGATTGGGTCGACTCGGCCTGTATTCACTCGAGTTTAGAAGAATGAGAGGGGGTCTCATTGAAACATATAAAATTCTGACAGGGCTAGACAGACTGGATGCAGGGAGGATGTTTCCCCTGGCTGGGGGGTCCAGAACTAGGGGTCACAGTCTCAGGATACTGGGTCGGACATTTTGGACTGAGATGAGGAGAAATTTCTTCACTCAGAGGCTGGTGAACCTGTGGAATTCTCTACCACAGAAGACTGTGGAGGCCAAGTCACTGAATATATTTAAGAATGAGCTCGATAGATTTCTAGATACAAAAGGCATCAAGGGGTATGGGGAGAGAGCGGGAATATGGTACTGAGATAAAGGATCAGCCATGATCATATTGAATGGCAGAGCAGGTTCGAAGGGCCGAATGGCCTACTCCTGCTCCTAGTTTCTATGCTTCTGTTTAAAACCGACCACTATATGTATAAAAATATATCTTCTTAAGAAATAATTGCTGTGTCTTGCAGAAGCAAGTAAACATTTGAAAATGCCCAGGTACCTATTTATTTGATTATCCTTTTCATTCCAGTCCTACAATTATTTAAACTATTATAGAACCTTGCATTTAGTCAGTATATTACTTCAGCCAATAAACATATTTTTATTAATTAACATATGCCTGGTGATTAAAATCATTTCTATCTGCTCAATATCTATTAGCTTTTTATCAACATGTACTATGATAGTTCATTTTTCTACAATAGTATTAAGTTTTATGGGATGAATTTGCACTTGTCAATATTAGCATAAATGGGTTAGCATATTCATTACAATACCAGCCAGAGATATTTCATACTACATGTCTATTTGTTAAAATCTTGTTCTTTATTAAATGGTAGGTGTCAATATAATTACTTATTTCAAACCAGTCAGCTATTAATTATTGAATTCCTGAAGTCAGATGATAGATTAAAGGACAATCAACATGAAGAAACTATGAACCTTAGGTATGGTGCATGACTGAGGAAATACATGATAGTGTGCTTGTTGTGGGAAAATCACCACTCGGAGTCAGACTTAAAGATTCAACATGCAGTTTATTGGACAAAGCTTTGGGAGAAGAGTTTGATACTCCGCAGTGTACGCAGTCGCCTTCTCAATTTTAAAATGGTCATTGAGCTTCTTTTATATGTTACAAGTACAGACATTCAGCAGCTATTGCATTATTAGCCTTGGTTAGTGACACATTCGCCAATTAGGCCCCGACAGCAACAATTAACCTCCAATCACATTAAAACAACTGTTATCAACTTAAGACAGTCTAGTCTTTGTCTGTCCTGTAACTGTTATCAGTTTGTTGTGTTAAGTCAGCATTTTTTAATGTCTTTTCACAGGGTCCATCTTGTTTAGCAGAGTCCATTTTGTTTAGCAGTACACTAATTTGTTAATTATCATATGTTATATTTAAGCTTTTAATTATGGTTAGTCTGGTCCGCGCGAGGTGCATTTCAGTGTGGTCTCGGGGCAGTGACCGCAGCCACGCACACAATAGTCGCCTAAGGTCATCCTTTACTTTAAACCAACAGCTCAGATTTTACTTTAACAGTGCTAAACTAAATTTGGCATTGTCATCCTAAAATATCAAAGGCAACTTATGGATGAGGAACCGTTTTCAGCCCATCTTAATTCATCCAGGTGTGATGAACTTCCTGTTATCAGTCCTAAAATTACATTTTACTAGTTTGAAACTGTGTACCCTTGTCCTACTCCCACAGTCTAATTTGACGTGGTATTCCACATTAATCTTTTCCAAGCCTTCTCATTATCTTACATAACTCTACAAGAAGATCACCTCTCAGCACATTCTTTCCAGGTAACATAGAAACATGGAATCATAAAAAATAGGAGCAGGAGTAGGCCATTCTGCCCTTTGAGCCTGCTCCGCCATTCAATATGATCATGGCTGATCCTTTATCTCAGTACAATATTCCCACTCTCTCCCCATACCCCTTGATGCCTTTTGTGTCGAGAAATCTATCTAGCTCCTTCTTAAATATATTCAGTGACCTAGCCTCCTCAGCCTTCTGTGGTAGAGAATTCCATAGGTTCACCACTCTCTGAGTGAAGAAATTTCTCCTCATCTGAGTCCAAAATGTCCTACCCCGTATCCTGAGACTGTGACCCCTCATTCTGGACCCCCCAGCCAGAGGAAACATCCTCCCTGCATCCAGTATGTCTAGTCCTGTCAGAATTTTATATGTTTCAATGAGATCCCCTCTCATTCTTCTAAACTCGAGTGAATACAGGCCGAGTCGACCCAATCTCTCCTCATACGACAGTCCTGCCATCCAAGGAATCAGTCTGGTGAACCTTCGCTGCACTCCCTCGATGGCAAGTCTTTCCTTTCTTAGGTAAGGTGACCAAAACTGCACACAATACTCCAGGTGCGGTCTCACCAAGGCCCTGTATAACTGCAGTAAGACATCCTTGCTCCTGTACTCAAATACTCTTGCAATGAAGGCCAACAAGCCATTTGCCTTCCTAACTGCTTGCTGCACCTGAATGTTTGTTTTCAGTGACTGGTGTACAAGGAAACCCAGGTCCCTTTGCACATCAATATTTCGCAATCTATCACCATTTAAATAATACTCTGCCTTTCTGTTTTTCCTTTCGAAGTGGATAACTTCACATTTATCCACATTACACTGCATCTGCCATGTATTTGCCCATTCACTCAACTTGTTTAAATCACTTGAAGCCTTTTTGCATCCTCCTCACATCTCACAATCTGACCTAGTTTTGTGTCGCCAGCAAACTTGGAAATATTACATTTGGTTCCCTCATCCAAATCATTGATATATATTGTGAATAGTTGGGGCCCAAGCACTGATCCCCGCGGTAACCCACTAGTCACCTCCTGTCACCCCGAAAAAGACCCATTTATTCCCACTCTCTGTTTCCTGTCTGTCAACCAATTTTCAATCCATGCTAGAATGTTACCCCCAATCCCATGTGCTTCAATTTTGCATACTAACCTTTTATGTGGGACTTTATCAAAGGCCTTCTGAAAATCCAAACATACCACATCCACTGGTTCTCCCTTATCTATTCTACCAGTTACATCCTCAAAAAACTCCAGTAGATTTGTCAAACATGATTTCCCTTTCATAAATCCATGTTGACTTTGTCTAATCCCGTTGATATTTTCTCAGTGTCCTGTTATCACATCCTTTATAATAAACTCCAGCTTTTTCCCTACTACTGAATTTAGGCTAACCAGTCTGTAGTTCCCTGTTTTCTCTCTCCCTCCTTTTTTAAATAGTGGGGTTACATTTGCCACTCTCCAATTTGCAGGAACTGTTCCATAATCTAGGTAGAAAAGTCTGAATCTGGGTCTTTTCTCAGAACTCATATTCCTGGCTCTTCCAGGAATGCACTGACTGAGGGGGTGGTGGAGGTAGATTCAATCCTGACTTTCAAAAGGGAATTGGATAAATACTTGAAGGGAAAAAAATTGCAGGGCTATGGGGAGAGGGCGGGGGAGTGTGACTAGCTGGATTGCTCTTGGAGAGAGCCGGCACGGACTCGATGGGCCAAATGGCCTCATTCTGTGCTGTAACCATTTTATGATTCTATGATTCTGTGCCTCTAATTCTTGCATGTCTCCCTTGTTTCTCAATGACCAGAACTGGGCACGGCACTCAAGGTACAGTACAGAACACTGCACAGTCTGATCACAACTTCCTTTGACTTGTACTCTACTGTTTCGCTATGTAGTTCAACATACTATTGGCTTTGTTGAACGCTGCCCTGCATTGGTTGGACATGCTGAGTATCGATTCTAGTAAGGCTCCTCGGTCTGTTTCAACTTCACCCTTTGCAATTTCAACACCATTCATGGAGTACATGTGTCACCATTTTGCCTTCCTATGTGCATTTGTCTGTATTAAATTTCATTTTCCAGTCTGATAACCAACAATTGACCACTACTCTCTGATTTCTGTCTCTGAGCCCATTTTATATCCACGCTGCCACTGCTCCTTTAATCTCATGGGCTTCAATTTTGCTAAGACTAATATGTCTGTCGTTTCCTGTGTCTGTTTTGTTACCCTTTCTGAATATGGGCAGTAAATTAACCCATTTCCAATCTACTCCCCATGGTCCCATCTACTCATTATCAATGCCAATATTTCCTTCCTAGACTCTCTCTCAGTACTCTGGCATAAAACGATCTAAGCCTGGGGTTTATTTATTTTGAACCTTTTCAGCTTATCTAGGACTTGCATCTCATTTATATTGAAGTCATGAACTCTGCCTTGGTTCTACTTTTTTTGAAGTGGGCATGTAGCTGATGTCTTCCCTTGTGAATACTGTGAGGAAGCAATCAGTTAGCATATTTACTATTTCATGCTCAGTTTCAAGCTCATTTGTATTTCACCTCTTCTCTGTCTGCCCTCTTGCTCTTGTAGCACTGAATATATATGGTATCAACCTTGATGGCACTAAGTAGGGAAATCCCAATGTGAAGTTTTGGAAACAAGGACAAATCTTAAGTAAGAATTGAGATCCTGAGACTTTCACTGAGTAGAAACTACAGCCTGATTTTAGACTTGATGTGGAGATGCCGGTGATGGGCTGGGGTGGACAAATGTAAGGAGTCGTACAACACCAGTCGTGAACCTGACGAAGGAGCAAAGCTCCGAAAGCTTGTGATTTCAAATAAAGCTGTTGGACTATAACCTGGTGTTGTACGATTGATTTTAGACTGCCTCGAGTGCCTGGGGTGGATTCAGGTCAGACACCCATTTTACCCACTACCCAATTATACTCTCCATTGACTTCAACGACTCAACAACAAATATCTGCTGGTCTAAAATTTGTGAATCATACAAGCTTCATGGAGCCGACTTGTCAAGAGTTCTTAAATACACGGTCCACATTTTGCTGTAGCAGGGCATCTAACGGCATGTGCCGTTAGTTAGACATGCCCTTGAATGTTTAGGTTTTTAACATTTTTTGCGTGGTAGGTTGCTGAAAGTGCGAGCTGATAACAGCACAGCGAGGGAAACAGGGCATCTGGGATCTAAGTGAACAGGGTAAGCAACTGGGTATCAGATTGAAGGATTGTGAAAATAACAGTGCAAGGACTGAGAAGGAAGTGTACATTAGAGTGAATGAATTCAATGTCAAATCAGGTACTGGATGAGAAATAAAGAGGAAAAGAAAGATTGGATTCAGAGAGAGGAAAAAAAAGAGATAGGAAGGAAAAGTTAAAAAAAAGACTGATTTCTGCGGTGAGTTTAGTTTGTATCCATCACGCAAATACAGCAACTTCACGCCATTCGATGTATTTCATCGAATGGCGAGATGCCGTTTTCGCGAAGCTAAAGGCCGAGCGGTGCATCTCGGACAGCAACTTTTGGATATCCGCATTTAGCCGCGCATCTGCCCCTCGCCTGATTAGTTTTGAATAAGCTAAGTACCCGAATGATGTGATTATGTTAATAATTGTAACTAAGGCTCAGGCAATATGGTGTCACTCAAAATATGTGTGGTATAATCGGGTAAAATTGTTTTCAAACTTGTATTTCTCACACAAAAAAAAAGCCCAGATACAGTCAACTTACCCTTTTGTCTAAGGATTTGTGGCCATGATATCACTTGGGGGGAATAGTTGATTTAATTATGGGGGTGGGTGGGAATGGGCTGACTGAATTATTCACTGATTCTAGCATTAATTTCAAATTGCTTTGCAAGGTAGAAATTAAGAAAAGAAAAACATTGGCACTAAATGTCTTCAAAAAAAAATAGAGCCATTGCTTTCTGTGCCATTTTAGACTATTTTGGTGAAATATGAAATAACATATAATCAAAGCAATTATAATGAAACAGACATACAAGATGGCATGCTGGGTGTCTGGGCCTACAATACAGTTTGCTATTAGAATTTAATCTGTTATCTACCTTCATCCAATTCAGTTCATTAGTTCTTTATGGACGATGGTGCAACAAATGAAAATGTTTGGTTTACTTAATTATTCTATTTCAAGGCCTCTTACTCGAGCCTTTAGTTGTTAGCAATGGTACTAATTTAAGATATTTTGTGTTTAATTCATTTTTTATGTATAGAGGGAAATGGATTAACATCCTGTAATTTCATGAAAACAGGCCCCACGCTGAAAATAATCTTTCACCCACACATCACAGTACGAATCAGCAAACAAGAATTTAACCTATCAGCAACTAAATATGACATTCAATCTCAACTATTTTGACCCAGATCTTTACCTGTTTATTTTACATTGGTTAATGCCTCCACGAAGCAAAGATTGCGAACAATTTCCAGGCTTATATTTGGTATGAGAAGGCTACATAAATGGGTGGCACTATTCCCAATCCCAATTCTTTCCTCGTGTGACTTCCACACACATGTGTTTCCCAGCATTGGTCGTTGGGTAGCAATCTGGATCGGGGGATTCTAACCTTGAAGCACTGGAGCAAATTACCCAAACAGAGGTCAGTCAACTGAGCACAGACCAAGGATTAAACCTCAACCTTCCTCATCTGCATGATGGGGTACCACACCAGGAGGTGCTGGTCTTCAGGAGTCTTCAGGAAAACCAACAATTTGTAAAGGTTAAGGCCTCAAAAACCCGATCGTGGGCCCAGGTGGAGAACAGATGAAGCACCTGAAGTGGGGGACAGAATTTGGAATGGAATTGGGTTTTGTTGGGGTTCCGTTTTGTGCAAGCTGCAGAGGAAATTTCCATTTGGGGCGGTGGAGCGGGTAATTGGCAACTCCTACGTCAGGGGTTGGCATACCTAGGGTGGGGGGGGGTGGTGGGTGGTTTCTTGGGCTTCTCGTCAGCTGAGAGCTGGAGTCAGGAGTGAGTACACTTGGGCTGTATGGAAAGGCCTTGTGGCAACCTTACCCTGACTAAGGTAATCGATCCCAGAGAGGATCGGTTACCTTAATAAAAAAATGAAGCATTTTTGCTCCCTTAGAAGCCAAAGAGTAAAAGGGATAATTGTTCTTCGGCCCCAGCATGAGCCCTTCAGTCCCCACTGCACTTGGCTGTCTTAGAAAAGCTTGTGGAGTTTGAGATCCACTGTCGTGCAGTGGAAAGCAGGTGTGTAACAGTTTGAGCTTAGCTGGTTGTTAAAACTCTCACTTCTGAAATAAAAGGATGTAAGTTTAAGCTGTGGCTAGAGACAATGAGGTCATGAATAGTACCCTGTTATAGTGTCAAGAAGCTTTGCACTATGAAGATTCTGTTCTTAAAACAAACTATTCAGTCAGAGTATTGACTATTCATCCACATTTGATAAAGATCCCACAACATTAATTGTAAAGAGCTCAACAAATACAATTGCCCTAAGATGTCCACCTTGGCTCAGTGGTAGCACTCTCACCTCTCAGTCAGATGTCATTTCTCTACATTACAGCAGTGACGACACTTCAAAAAGTACTTGATTGGCTGTAAAGCACTATGGGATGTCCTGAGGTCGTGAAAGGCGCCATATAAATGCAAGTTCTTTCTTTTTATATGAATCTAGACTGGCTCTCTGGGAACGCTGCATTGTAGGAGGTGCCGTATTTCAAATGAGAATTTAAACCAAGTTCTCTCAGGTGGTTGTAAAAGATTCCATGGTACTATTCAAAGAAGAACAGATGAGTTCTTCTGGTGTCATAGACAACAATTATCCCTTAACCAATATGGTTAATGGTAAATTTATCTCATTGCTGTTTGTGGGATCTGCTGTGTGTGAATTGTCTCTCGCATTTGTCTACAACAGTGACTACACTTCAAAAATGCTTCAAGAGCTGTGAAATGTTTGCCAAAATCCATTTTACTATCAAAAAAATGATATAATCACAATAGAAAGATTCCCATATTCTTTAGCTCTTATTTTCAAATACTTTTTTGAACTTTAGTTTTATTTCAAATAACTGACTTTTTTTTCTAGAAATCGTATTTTACAATCGCCTTTCGTAGAACCATAAATCAAAGAAGTTTACAGTGCAGGAGGCCATTTGGCCCATCATGTCCAAGACAGCTCTTTGCTAGAGCAATACAAAACTAATTACACTCCTCTGCTTTCTCCCCAAAGTCCTGTATCTCCCTCTGCTTCAAATATTAATCCCTAATTCCCTTAAAAGATGCAATGGTCTCTGCCTCAACCACTCGCTGTGACAAAGCATTCCTTGCTCCAACAACCCTCTGTCTAAATAATTTCTCCTAACCTCTCTCTTCATGCTCATAGTGACAATTTTAAATTGGTGACCCCTCATCACTGATTCCCCAACCAGAGGGAATAGAGTAAATAGGGAAACGCCATCAAAATCCTTCATAATTTTAAGAATCTCCATTAAATCTCCTCTTAGCCTTTTCTGTTCCAATCGATATAGTCCCAGTATTTCAAGTCTCTTCTCCTAACCACAGTCTCTCATCCCTGGCATCATCCTGGTGAATCTACAGTGTACGCTCCCTATAGCTTTCATGTCTTTTTTAATGGGGGTGCCCAAAGTTGGATGCAGAATTCTAACTGCAGTCTAACCGATGGTTTGTACAAATTTATCATTATTGTGATGTTAAATTGCTTTTATCCTTGATTCAATTATCAATAATGTATGTTTGGTGATTTCTGTCGGTCTTGTTTTTATTAATTTTACCTTTTTCTTAAATAAAAATTATTTTCCCTGCTCCGTGGGAATGTTCACTGACACTCCTCTCCCCTAAAGGATGAGTTGGGCAATCTATCCCAGGCCCTTTAGCATTGCCTACCTGAAGTCATTTGCAAGGAAAAGAAATTTAGGAGAGAACACTAGGGGAAGAGGTAGGAGGAAGCCGATCGACTTTTCCTTCTATATTTTCTCGTAACTTTATACTGACTATTTTCACACTTCCTTCCTTGTCTGTGAGGTTTTGGACATCAAAACTCATTATCAGCTTGTTAATTACTTTTCCATTAATTCCACGATATGAAGAAGCAATTTGACATCCTAAGCTTGTTCATTTTTCAATTGGTAAGCTAATCCCTTTCTCCTCCTACCTATCTGAGGATTTAAAAACTCATCCCACTCAGAGGATTGGGTGATATTGTCTGTTACAATGTTATCTCTTTTCCTCCTACAAACCCAGGGGATTTAAAAACTCATCCCACACACAGAAGTAGGCGCCATTGTACATTATATTAAACAGCAAGAACAACAATAATGGCAACAATAGCATCTGTAAAAAATGTACCAGGGAGTTTCACAAATAGATGAGCCAGAAAGGGGGAGGTTAGAAAGTGTGACTGAAAACTTGGTCAAAGAGATGAGTTTTGAGGTTTTAAAGGGTGAAAGGGACAAGGAGAGTGTAAGATTCTCAAAATTCACAGATCCTCCAAAAACTCAGAGAAAAACCCTAAAGAAATTCACCTTTACCCTGAGTATGGGAAAACTTTGGCCATTGACTATAATCCTAAAATGGAAGGTAGTTGAGAGGTCACCAGACGAAATCTACAACCCACACGTGGAAGGTGGGAGAATTACTGCTTCAGACATGTCTCTGTTTTAATGCAAAACGGACAGCAGGGGGTCGATAAGCACTCCCATTGAAAGAGATAACTGTTTCCAGACTGGTGGGGCCATGCTTTTGTTTTAATGCAAAACCTATCAACACCTAGGACGTTGGATACAAAAGGAAGCCTTATGTGACAAGCTCTAAATCAGAATTAAAAACAATGACACATTGGGAGAAGCAATTTGCAATATGATTGGAACCATCAAAAGGCCATCAAAGAACTTTGTAAGAACTGTTTAAACAGACCATTGTAAGAGAGACATCCACAAGGCGAAAGCTCTCTCTCTCGCTCTCTCTCTGGCTTGCTGGCTCTGGTGGGCTGCTTGTGTTGGTTCTGCCTGTGTCTGGAAAGAAGAGCAGTTTGCAGTTTCCAGCAAACAACAAGGCGAGGGGAAGGCAGTTTGACAAGGAAGATCAGCAGCTCTAGAAGCAGGCCGACACACAAGAAGAAACTGTCTTGGCTCTGCCTGTGTCTGGAAAGAAGAGCAGTTTCCAGCAGACAACAAGGAAAGCAGTTCGACAGGGAAGGTCAGCAGCTCTAGAAGCAGGCTGACACACAAGAAGAAACCAGAGCAACAGTCCCAGTGACCGTCAGACACCTCGCGGCAACAAGGGCCTTACGAAACAACCAACCGAATATTACCACCAACCAACCGGGTAATATTGAGCCACCGCGACCAAAGAGAACCAACTCGGGAGAAAACCGAAGATCCGCAAAGTTACTACTCTACAATCTATTTCTGACTTACCTCTGGGTGAATTACTGTCAAGGTTTCGTTTGGTGAGCATTATCCCTGGTCCTTTAGAGTCCAACCTAGCTAGTACAGTGGGATTTGGAGGGGTGAGGTATCCTTCTACTGTAATTTCCCTCGCGTGTACAGAAGTGTTCCCCATTTTATTAGAGTGTTAAGATTGTTGTGTTGTATTTCCTCTCTTGAATAAAGGTCAAAGTTTCTTACACCAAAACCAGTTGTCTGCTGCACTTTGTCACAACCCCCAAATAAGTCCATGGTCTAGAACCCAGGGAGTGGGAGCGATTCGGACCGCTCAGAAGTCAGAGGTGAAGCTGACACACACCACCACCCCCTACAGAGAGTCAGAGAATTTAGGGGGGGATTTCTGCAGGCGTCTGAAGGCTCTGTCACCAAAGGTGGGAGAAGGGAAGGTGGAATGCACAAAAGGATGGAATCAGTGGAGCAGAGAATTCATGGAAGTGTAGGGCTGAAGGAGATAGGATGGGCCAAGGCCATGAATGGATTTAAAGATGATAACAGGGTTGATAGCGTGACACTGGGACTTAGTGCTAGATAGGATATGGTGTAACAAATTATGGACAAGTTGAAGCTTATGGATGGTGGAGGATGGGAGGTCATCAAAGAGATAGTTGGTCGAGTCCAGTTTGAAGGTGACAAAGGTGTGGATTAGGGATTCAGCAATGAAGGGGGAAACATTGACCAAAGAGGGGGATGGAACCACAGGCAAGGAAGTGGTGTTTGTGACAGGGACCAAAAACAATGGCTTCGGTCTTCCATAAGAACATAAGAAATAACAGCAGGAGTAGTCCATATGGCCCCTCGAGCCTGCTCCGCCATTCAATCAAATCATGGCTGATCTTCAACCTCAACTCCACTGTAAAAATGCTGGAAATTATGAGTCACCCAGGACTGGATGTCAGATAAGATGTGTCTGAAAGCACAAAGGCAGGCAGGGGTTGAAAAAGATGGTCCAGAGACAGAATTAGGTGTCATTGGTGAGCAGGCAAAAGCTGATCCTATGTCCGTGGATTATGTTACCAAGGCGCAACGTGCAAATAAGGAAGAGGAGGGAGCCAGAAGTAGCGTCTTGGATGACTCCAGAGGTGATGATGCAAGGGAGGGAGGAGAAGCCATTGCTGGAGATGCACTGGCTATGTCCAGATGGGTAGGACTGGAACTATGTAAAAGCAGTGTCATGGAGCTGGGGGCCAACAAAAGGAATTGGGGGAGAACAGTATGGTCAACCATATGGGCTGCAGTGGAGAGATTGAGAAGGAAGATGAGCAGTAATGCACCATAGTCACTATCACAGAGGATGTCATTCACGACTTTCGTTGGGGCCTTTTCAGTGCCGTGAGAAGGGCAGAAGATGGATTATGAATATTGCCCGTTCATTGTCTATTGTCGTCGCAGGGGAAATTGACATAAGTCGATGCTCTGGCAAACAATCCATCCTTTACCTGCCTTATACATTTATGTGCAGATGACTGACACATTCTAGAGATATCACTGGTGGTGCATTAGACGGAGCCAGAGGCAAAGAAATTGAGGGCAGTGGTGACTTTTACTGCGACGGACAATGCGTGGTCACCAGATCCAGCAAGGAGCAGCTCTTCTCCAAGGAGGCTGCAGATGTCTGCGACCAACTGCTGGCTCAATCTGAGACTGTGCAAGCTCTGCTCTTCAGACAGGTCCAGGAAGTTCTGCCTTTGCTTGTAGACCTTTTCACGTGGGTAGTGCCTCCTGCAACCTCAGCTCCTCTGTTGCTCACCTCTCTGCTGTTCTCCTCTCTGCTGTTCTCCACTCTGCTGTTCTCTCTGCTGTTCTCCAGATCTGTGTCGGGCTCCTCTCTCTTGCGCACCTGCAGATCCCACCACAGCACGACATCGCTGTCGTAGATTGTCATTGTCCTCCTCCACTGATGTCCTCTCGAACACATCCATTGTGACTCCCATCCGGATCTTGTCAGTTTGAAAGGCTCTGAAGTTTTGAAAAAGCTATATCAAAACAAGAACTCTCTGCCAAACGTTTGTCAGAGGGAACCGAGACACCTGCTGTGATAACTGAGCTTTTATTCAGATGGGGCAATCACAACTTTAAATACCCCCATGAACTGCGGCTTAATCCCGCCTCCATTTCACCGGTGAGATTCATGAGCCCCGGGAAACCCGGGCTGGAGACATTGGGGGAAAATTGGATAGGGCCTGTTTTTGGGTGGGAGTAGCACGATTTGCTATTACCCCGCGCCCTGCGCAGGTAGGATGAGGTTTTTGTCAGGCCTGAGGACTTACCTGCAATCTGCGTTGGAAATCAGCGTTGAATGAGGATTCCATGCAATTCACACTTTCCACCAGCAGGGGGAGCTCCAATCTCTTAAAGGCAGGCTGTCTGTTAGAAATCTCTTAAAGGTAGCTGGTACCCGTTATTTGCTGAATATAACAGTCTGCTATCTGCACGGAGTCTGAACCGAGATCAGACATTGCACACATAAAGCGCACATGCAGGTCCCATCCCTGATGAGTTATGTTGAAACATCGAATAAAGGCTGCACGCCACTCAATCCCACATCCTCCAATCTGCATGCCAGACCTCACCCGTCTGCCGATCTGAGAGTCCGTGCACCAAGGTTCTCTGCTGATGCACCAGAGGCCTTGGTTCAAGAGGTGGACAGATGGAGGGACATCCTATATCCGCGGGGGGGGGGGGCGAGGGAACGGAGCAAGAGGCCCTCCAGATATACACCCAAAAGGCAGTGGGAGGCAGTAGCGGGTGAAGTCAATGCCAGGCGCACAGCATCATGAATATGGCTGCAGTACAGGAAGAAGTTCAATGCTTTGACATGAGCCGTCAAGGTGAGTGAGGTCAACTGTCAAGCGGCATCTCCTACCAACTGCACCACTAGCCGCATCCACTCCTCCACACACTAAACCCCCCAATACCCACCTACCAACAAACTCTTTCCATCAGGACTCAACTCTTCCACTCAGATGCTTCCTCTCGCCCTCACACATTACCACTGTTGCAAGCCGCCGAACCACAACTCACAGGCCACACACACTGGCAGCTATTCATACATGACAGGCACATTGCCCAGACACACGTCCCACTTTCCTGCAGGAGAAGGTAGCGCATATCAGTAGGCAGCAAATGGCAGTGGCATTCAGCCCCTCGAGCCTGTTCCGCCATTCAATGAGATCATGGTGGAGCTGTGACCTAATTCCATATTTCCGCCTTAGCCCTCTATCCCTTAATATCCTTGGTTCACAGAAATCTATCAGTCTCAGATTTAGAATTCACAATTGAGCTAGCATCAACTGCCATTTGCAGAAGAGCTTCCTAAACTTCTCCCAACCTTTTCATGTAGAAGCATTTCCTAACTTCACTCCTGCACGTCCTGGCTCTAAATATTAGGCTATGTCCCCGCGTCCTCGCATTCAAGTGTAGGAAACCTCCAAAAATAGTTGTAAATGTTTGGGCGGCCAGAAGAAATAATCCAGCCACTAAACTGTGAATGCTGCATGGTCCCTTTAAATAGCACTGTTGGGGCTCCACCAGGCACTCTAAGACACGTTCAGATGGTCGGGGTTAAGACTGTGCGTTGAGTTGAGCGTTAAATCCCAAAATGGTGTGTATCACTTTAAATCAGCATTGTACACTGATTGAAGCCATTTTCTCCCTACTTTACATGATTCCAGTGTTCGTTATCTGCACCTGTGCTGACTCCTATTCCAAGATAGCATCTGGCATATATCAGGCAGGAAACGTGCGTGCGCATCCAAGACGCCATCTTGGATGTCGGAGAGGCCGTGCAGAGCTGAAACAACGGGCGCTACAGGGCCCAATTTAACGCCCGGTAAATTTAAAGATAAGTAAAATTCAATTTAAAATGACCTAATTAAAGTCTCACAAGGATGTTAATTGATGCTATAACTACCCGCCCGCCTGAAGTAATTAGGGTCCTGAAGGGATTCGCAAAATTTCACATGTTCCCCCCACCCCGAAGATTTATTGGAGTTATTAAAGAAACCCTGGTGTGACTGTTTTAAAAAATCCAAGGTCTCTCAAAATGGCTGCGGTCAGACACATGGCCGAGGACCGGCAGATTTGAAATTGCATTCTCAACAACTCGGCAGGCTTCGTGTCTCAGACAGGTTTCTTTAAACAATGCAGCTGCATTCTAGCCCTGAGGCAAGCTATCAACATGGCCGGCCAACACATCAAAATTCGAGCAGGAAGTGATCGCAGGACAAAAGGTGAACCATCAAGGTACATTCGGAACAATGGTAAAGCAGTTAGCGAACAGATCGATACAGGAACCGGCCATTAATGTAAATGGGCCAGAAATTAGGTCCTTTGTCTTAAAACAGTTATGGAACTCAGAAATACAGGAATTGGCCATTAATGTAAATGGGCCAGAGATGGGGTCCTTTGTCTTACGTTTCGTGCTTAAATCAAACAATGAAGCAAGCTGATGAGGTATGAAAAAAAACCTGTTACCAAGAGGGTATAACTGGGCTGCCCAGTATCTCTCTCTCTCTTCTCTCTTCGCCTGGTGGCCGGGGTCCTGCTGCTCACTAGCTCAGACTTGAGAAGGAAGGCCATCCAGAAAAACCTCGCAAACGCAGCAGGAGGCCATGCCTTTTCATCTGTTTTCACCGGTGAGCATTAATTTTCTGGCTGCCACAAGACAGCTTAGCATAGGTGTAAGGTTGGGGGTTAAAGGGGATATTGCTAAACTTGTGATTTTAGAATTTTCCCTCGATGTGTCCGTTTCTTCCACCCCCGATAAGTGTAAGACTGTATTACATCCATAGCGATTTCTTTCTTTTTATCTTCTGTATTATACTGTTTACCTTGTAGTTTTAGTTTTCTTATTAATAAACATTGGTTTTCCTTGTACCAATCCACTGGTCTGTTCGTCTGTCTTTGTTACCACTCGATAAGTCCTCAGCTCAGAATCAGGAAGGGGTAAGCGATTCGCAACCGCACTGCGGGCAGGGCAGCTCAGGAAAACATAACTGGCTGACCTATTATAAGCCCGAGAAACAGTAAAAAAAGAAACCCCTTACAGTCCCTCGGTTAGGTAATTAGGTTACTCGCGCTGATCCAAACCGATCCCCGCTAAACCAGGAAGTTTGAAAGGGTTTGATAAGGTAGACAGAGAGAAGGTGTTTTCACTTGCAGGGGCCATAAATATAAAATAGTCACTAATAAATGCAATCGGGAATTCAGGAGAAACTTCTTTACCCAGAGAGTGGTTAGAATGTGGAACTCACTACCTCAAGGAGTAGTTGGGGCAACTAACATAGATGCATTTAAGGGGAAGCTCGATAAACACATGAGGGAGAAAGGAATAGAAAGATGAGTTGATGAGGTGAGATGAAGAAAGGTGTGGAGCATAAACACCGGCATGGACCTGTTGGGCCGAATGGCCCGTATATGTGCTGTACATTCTATGTAATTCCATGTAATGTAAGTGCATGTGTTGGAGCCGGGTTGCAGTGTTGCTCCAAATATCAATTATTTTAACTATCCATCTGCCTCAAACCCATCCAGGGGGGTTAAAATTCCCCTCTCTGGGTCAATTAGAATTTTAGAACTGTAACATGAAATGAAACAGAAAATGCTGCAAACGGACAACAAGTCAGTCAATATGTGAAAGAGAGAAACGTTTGAATGGAAACCCACAACCAAACGAAGGAAAGAGACAAATGAAAATCTTGACCAAGGAAAGGAATAAGCATTCGATGAATACCAACGAACAAAAAGAAGGAAAGGAGAAAAAGAGGCCACTCGGGCCTCACTCCATCCACTAAACATTGCAACTTTATGCATTGCTCCCCAACAATATCTTGTAACGATAACTCCTGGGGAATCAATGAAAGGTAGACATACTTGGAAGAGACTGACTGTGAATCAAATAGTAGAGATTAAAAGAAAACTTTTCTTTCTCAGAAATGCAACACGTTGGGTGGATATCGACATGGAATCTCCAAAGCACATATGCATTTCATAAATATTTTCATCAGGCCGTGCTTCGTTCCAGCCTTCGTTCTAAGGTCCCTATGTTTTGTCACCTTGATGTGGTGCAGAACGGATTTGGAGTGGTAACTGGTGATACCTCAATGGCAGTGGGCATTATGAACGGGATAACAAGCCACAAATTTTGCTTTGCTGATTGTTAGAAAATGAGTAATGGGCTCTCCTAGTTAAAGCAAACATTAAACAATTTCTGGCAAATTAATAGCTGAGTAAATTTCTATACGTACGGAAATGGGTTATTAAAATGTTGTTGTTCAGATGTCCCCTTAATATCTGACACCGATTCATTCCAATCAATAATGCGCTTAAGTAACATTTCCTTACCTTTCCATCAATCTGCCAATATTTCACGTTCACAGGATAAGAACATTAATCATCTGCCTGCGCTTTATTTATTATGTGAGGAGAGTAGGGATGTACTGAGGAAAGATAACCCTGACGTCCCCCCAAGAGACGAACTGGTAGAAACAAATGCGTGGTGTTCTCATTGAAACCCTTGTCATAGCTACCTCAAGGCACCTCGCTTTGAAGAGCTGGCTACATAGGGCTGTCCATCACTCTTTTGAAGTAATGTACAACTGGCATCTTTGTTTTATAATTTATTCATGTTTCGGGAGGATTCAATGTGTTGGAGCTAGATTGAAGACTGCCCTGCTTTCTTTCCGGAACGCTTTGAGATGACACTTAAGTCTTCTTACAAGTGTCAGATACGTGTGATGACTGAAAGTTTCCTCTTTTGCATCAGTTGTGCACAAATGCAGTGGATGTGATTTAAATTGTTACATTTTATATTTTTGTCCAACGTTAACATTGCCAGTTATTATCTTGCAATTCATATTTGTATTGGGAACACAAGTAGAAAGGGATAGAAATCAGGAGAAAAGATTCATATGGCAGGAAGACGATAGACCATGGCGTAGAACACTTTTTATATATGGGTTGACTGCTTTATGTGTATATGTGAAAAAAATATCAGCAACTCCACATAAATCGGTGATGATTTGAAATCTTTTACATGAATATTGTAAGATTGTTACCAGAGCCCAAGAAAGTCTCTAGGCTTAGAAGAGCCACAGTGTTTTAAGTTACGGGAGGTTTGATTCAAATTGAATGGTGCACTTTATGGGACAACCTCACCACAGCTTACATCAATATTTTAGCGACATCTGCTCAGGGTTGAATAGATTTAAGGACGCTCCCTGCTCCAAAATGTAAGGAGCAGTTTGTTACTCTTCAGTTCAATCACAGACACAACTGGCATGTCTAGTTTTCTTCTTCTTATGTCCATTTTATTTTTTTACCTTATTATAAACGTATAATCCCCATTATTTTGCCCTCTCTATTGCCTGGTCTGTCTGGGAAATACGACTGAGCAGTTAGATGGGAGACCTGCTTTCTGGTTTCCCCTGATGCTACTAGAGAGCCCCTGAGAGCTGACTATCCCACCATCTCTTACTACTTTCGGGCCATTTCAGCCATAAACTCACGTTCCACCACACATTGGTCCTCTGATATACTGTCAATCGCCCAGAATTAGAAGTCAAAATAACGGTGAGGCTAATGGCGCTCACTATTCTTTATGCGTAAATCGCACAGCAACTTCAAGCGAGGGGCAGATGCGCGGTTAAACGCGGATATCTAAAAGTTGCTGTCCAAGATGAGCCGCTCCGCCGTTAGCTTCATGAAAGCGGCATCTCGCTGTCCGCCTCACCGTTGAAATACATCGAACGGTGTGCTGTATTTGTGTGGTTGATATGAACTAAACTCGCCACAGAAAGTTAAGTCAAGTCATTTCAGTCTAAGTGCCCTTTTAACGATGTGATAAATGTTAATTACTGCCAATCACTCTCTCTGGCACTGAAAATTAACTATTACAAAAGAGGAGTCTCATTCCTTCAGGTTCTAATTGTTGCTGGAGTTTTTTTTTATGAATAAAATTTAATCCAATCTTTCTTTCCCATCTCTTAATCCAATCTTTCTTTCTCTTTCTGCACTTGGTTTGACATTGAATTCACTCAGTCTAACTTCCCCTTCCTTCTCAGTCCTTGTGCTGTTAATTTCACATTCCTTCAATCTGATTAGTTAAGGAGATACACAGTTGCTTGCCCTGCTCACTCAGATCCCACTTCCAGCAACTTATGGCGCGAAATATCAGGGAGATTAAACGAGCAAGGGCAACTCTAACGAGGTAGGCACTGTTCGTTGACCGGCCACAGCAAATTCTGGGCCATTATATGTTTTTTAGTTGAGACACAAAGGCAGATGATGTCGCCTCAATGTACTTCTTCAAAAAGGAGTTCAATTAATATTTCAAATGGAAAGGTATGGAGAGGTATAGGAACAGGTATAGACTGAGATGATTAAATATTGTGCAAGTTGCAGCAGTACCCGTACTAGTGAACTCGGAGCAGGGAGGAGAGCGTTCTCAGAAGAGGGAAGCAAAATAGGATTGTCTATTAGAGGGATGAATTTTCTGGAGCTTTTCTCCATTATTTTTGGGGATGATGGAAGTATTTCTGAAGAACTGTAACTCTGGAGATGAAATAAGGTGGATAGAGATTATGGTGTGGCGGATTTTTAAAAAAATACTCATTTTTGGGATATGGGAGTCGCTATCAAGGCCATCATTTATTGCCCATCCCGAGTTGCCCTTGAGAAGGTGGTGGTGAGCCTTCTTCTTGAACCGCTGCAGTCCGTGTGGTGAAGGTAATCCCACGGTGCTGTTACATAAGGAGTACCAGGATTTTGACCCAACGACGATGATGGAATGGCTATATATTTCCAAGTCAGGATGGTGTGCGATTTGGAGGGGAGCTTGGAGGTGGTGTTGTTCCCATGCACCTGCTGCCCTTGTCCTTCTAGGTGGTGGAGGTTGTGTGTTTGGGAGGTGAAAAAATGAGCAAACCAGATGCAAGTTCAAAACAGAAAAAAAAAGAATTTACAAAGTCAGAATCGGCCTAAACTGGGACCCCTTAGAATTGTCACTACAGGGAAAAACTGGAATCATCACCTCGATTGTCCAAAGTGTCATCTAATCTGTAATCAGGTCAATTGTTTCATGTCAATGCCATTTAACTTTTAGAATCAACATTAGTAGTTAAACATTTTGCTACTGTACTGTATCGACTACAAACCCGTGGAGTCTGTCGTTCCCCAGACTTACCAACTTTATTCTAAAAGTTGGGTTTTAATTGTTACATTGACATTGCCTGGTTTAGTCATATGTGATCTAAAAAGTAAAAAAAAAAGCTTTGTTTCATAGAAAGTACCACTGACAAAATAATTGTTCCCAGTGTCGTCCTGCTACCTACACTTTTGATAAGTTATCTTGTTGGCTGTTCAAGCCATTTCTCACACATTATTTTGACCTGATTTCTCCAATGATATCACGAGGTCAAAGTATCATTTCAGTCACCCGTTTAGCTAAAACCAGTTCCTAGAGAGAAACAGAACCTTTCTAAAGTCATCACTTCTGTGTAAAATAGTTAAATCTTAACCGTCCATTCACCTTCCCTCTTCTGAGCTTATGTTTGACATAACTCTTATGGAGTTTCGCTGAAATTACGGTGGCGGAGTGGGAGAAGCCCCAAGAAAATTTCAGACGATAGTCTCCTCAGACAGGTCAGGTGCCTGAACTAAGGTATCAATTTAATTGTTCTTTGCTGTGTCCTTTACGATGCTGCCACTGTGGTACAATGGCCAGTAGTGTACACAGTGCTCCAGGTGAGGCTGGACATGTTCAAACGGTGTTACTGTAGGATCTCGTTATCATTTTCTGTGCTCACTGTGAAAGATTGAATTTACTTTTTGCGGGGTAAGAATTAGGAACACTCGGAAGAAAAAAATAATATTTATACAATTTGTCATATTTCTCATATTTCTCACAAATGTCTCAAGCCACTTCATGTACACTGAATTATTTTGTAGTGACTGCTATTATGTAGGCAATAATGGCTGCTGTTTTTTTACACAGCAAGATCCCACAACAGCCAGTGAGATAAATGGATAATTCGTTCATTTTTGGTGTGTCAGTTCAAAGAATGGTAGAATCATAGAATGACACAGCACAGAAGGAAGCCATTTGGCCCATCCTGCCTGTGCCGACTCTTGGAAGGAGCTATACATTTAGTCCCACTCCCCTGCTCTTTCCCCATAGCCCTGCAAATCTTTCCCCTTCAAGTATTTATCCAATTCCCTTTTGAAAGTTATTATTGAACCTGCTTCCACGACCCTTTCAGGCAGTGCATTCTAGTTCATATCAACTCGCTGCATGGAAATGTTTTTCCTCATTACGCCTCTCGTTCTTTTGCCAATTATCTTAAATCTGTGTCCTCTGGTTACCGACCCTTCCGTCACTCGAAACAGTTTCTCATTATTTACTCGTTCAAAACCCTTCATGATTTTGAACATCTCTATTTTGAACACCTCTATCAAATCTCCCCTTAACCTTCTCTGCTCTAAGGAGAACAACACCAGTTTCTCTAGTTTCTCCACGTAACTGAAGTCTTTCATCCCTGGTACCATTCTAGTAAATCTCTTCTGCACCCTCTCTAAGGCCTTGAAAGCCTTCCTAAAGTGTGGTGCCCAGAATTGGCCACAATACTCCAGTTGAGGGAGGGATGTTGGCCAGGATACCAAAGGAACTTCCTACCTTCTTCAAATTGTCCATGAGATCTTTAACTTTCAAATGAAGCAGTGGAGCAGATATACAAGGCTTTGGATTAACATCTTGTCTGAAGGATGCCACCTCTAACAACGTGCTACTCCCTTTACTACATTGTTGGAGGTGTTGTCTTTTGGATGAAATGGATCAAGATTGGGAGTTTAACCTACAAGCCTCTGACTCCAAAGCAAGAGTACAACTGAGCCAAGCTGACCAACCAACAGGGTGAATTAGTCCAACAAGAGAAAGAGCTTGCATTTACATCGAACTTTGTCACATGTCCAGGACATCAAAAATTGCTTCACATTCAGTTAATTACTTTTTAACCTGTAGTCAAATTTGCAAACATTAAATGAGATGAATGACCAGTTAATCTAGTTCAGTGGTTTTGGTTGAGGGACGAATATTGGCCAGAATAACCCTGCTCTTCTTCGAATTGTGCTACAGAATCTTTTGTGTCCACCTAAACAAGCAGATAGGGCCGAGGTTTAACCTCTCGTCCAAAGAAGCTCTCCCGAAATTATGGCACTCCCTCAGTACTGCACTAGAGTATGCTGTCAGCCTTGGCTCAGTGGTAGCATTCTTGCCTCTTAGGCAGAAGGTCATGGTTTCAAGCCTCATTCTCAGAGACTTGAATCTAGGCTGACACTTCAGTGCAGTACTGAACTGTCAGAGGTGCCGTCTTTCAGATGAGATGTTAAACTGAGCGAGGCCTCATCTGCCCTCTCAGATGGAAGGAAGTGATCCCACGGCACTATTTGAAGAAGAACAGGGGAGTTTGCACGGTGTCCCGGGCAATATTTATCCCTCAACCACCTCCTAAAAACAGACGATCTACCTGATTTATCTCTTTCCTATTTGTGGGATCTTGCTGTGTGCAAATTGGCTGCTGAATTTCCTACATTACAACAGTGACTACACTTCAAAAGTACTTAATTGAGTGTAAAGTGCTTTGAGGTGTCCTGAGGTAGTGAAAGGCAATATGTAAATGCAAGCTCTCTCTTTCTCTACCTAAGACTATATGCTCAGGTTCAACAACTTTCTGACTCAGAGGCACAGGTGATACCTACTGAACCAAGCTAACACGATTTTTCTTGTTCTAACTATCACTTCGACATCTCTGTTTGAGACTGCCAAACTTGTGTGACAATTCCGAGGGCATTTTTATGCTGCAGATACATGTCTACGGGGAATTGGATTGAGACTGCACAAATTTCATTTTGTACCTTTAGCAGCCATCAGAGGGACAAGGCCTTCAGTCCCTTGTATTTGGGTTAAGTTTGATTTTCGGTTCCAGGAGCAATTTGTAGATTGCGTTAGGCATCATTTTTACCCACAAAAGATGAAGAGTTATAGCTGGCTAGTTGTCGCAGAAACAATTACAGAATCATTGAGAGAATGTTGCAGCCACTGACCGAAACAAATACTTTCTCTTCAATGATTTTTTTTTTTTAAATCCACTATTGTAGGAAAAGATAGTGGTCATGTCTATTAAAAATCATTGCACGATTTATTGACTCCAAAGTCTAATGATGCATTTCATGTACCAGCTATTGATTTTCATGGTTTCTGGTTTCCAGGATATATAAACACCTCAGTACAGATCAAAGGTTAATTTCAACCCCAAAGAACGGGTGGATTGGAGGCGGGTGAGAGGTTAAAATAACAGCATTTTGAAGCACGGCCGCAAACCGGCTCCAACACGCCCACTTCCGGGTTTAACGCGGGCGCGTTTGATGGCATGCACGCAGCCGAAACCCGGGAGTCGTGTCCCCAGTTAATGCCAGCGGGCGGATCGTTAAAGGGGCAACTTACCTAGTTGAAAGATTTGAGATAGGTAATTTTTTGTTGATTCTGAACCTGAAACGAATTTTACTTCACCTGCACGGGTTTCCCATGGCTTCTGAATCTCGCCATTGAAATGGAAACGAGATGCAGCCGGAGTTGATTTGGTCCTTTTAACCTGTGTTTGTCACATAGCAATTGGTATTGCAGGTTGGTATTGCAGCTGGTCTCTCAGTTCTCTTAGGTTGAGAGTTCTTTGTGTTGGGTCTCTATTCACTCTTCCAGTCATCACTCAATTAAATTAAATATTCAGAAATAATCAGTTATTAACATCCTGAACCAATCTTGAGTATGTACACAAGCTTATAGTTTTAAGAATGATGACAAAATCTGAAATATTGGGATATTCTGCAGTCAAGTTACTTGAAATAACCATAAAATTTTATAAGAACTTGGCTCTTTTGCTAATATAAATTATAGCACTCCAAATATGTTTCCAATTCTCATCCATTTTTTTTTATTCGTTCATGGGATGTGGGCGTCGCTGGCGAGGCCGGCATTTTTATTGCCCATCCCTAATTGCCCTTTACCTTTGTGTGGTCCATCTCTTCCCTTCTTTTTCTGGCTTTCTCTCTCTCCATCTTTGGCAACAGGCTTTCCATAGATATTTATTACAAGCTTGGACTCCCACAATTATTTGGATTGTGATTCTTTCCACCCCTCTTCCAGTCAATACTACATCCCTTTCTCTAATTTTCTCCTTCTTTGTCATATCTGCTCTAATATATTTACTTTCCAGGCCAAAGTTCCGAAAGGTCCTTCTTTTTCCTCAGCTGAGTCTTTCCTCGGCAATGGTTGACAGGCCCTTTGATTGAATCCTCCACATTTCCCATATGAAAATAACTGCCAGGGATATCTGTTATGCTTTTCATCTTTTAATGCTAATGCTAGTGTTGGTGCTCTCATTGGTATGTGTTCCTTATCCCCAGCCTGAATCTGGAACCAACTCTTCATGTCCTCCTCCCCATGCAGCCTCAATGCAGACCGGCAGTGGGTGCAAGATGCTGGAAGCTCTCGTTGACTCCCTGCTCAACTTCAGTACATTGGCTGTGGGTTTATCCTTGTTTAATACTGGTATATGTTGTCTACTGGCTTCCTCCCCACCAATATATGGTCAGTAATGAGAAACCTAAAGTTGTTTGGAAACATAAGGAAGTGTAGAGTAACTTAAAAATGCAGGAAGACGTGTAACCTGCAAAGAGTAAACGTCCGTGGAAATCTAGGATGGTGGAAACACACACAGAATCAACAGTAGAATCCTCAGAGCAATAGGCAACCACAAAGAATGAATTCCAAATAACATGAAACACAGAAGCCAACCAAAAAGTTTGTTAACAAATCTACTTGAATTACACTTGTGGCTGGCTGCGGGAATATATGTCCCTCAAATAGCTCGGCAAACTTCCAACCTGCAAAGGAAACTACTAATCGGACTTGTTGCTGAGTTCATGGGAAGCACCAAGACACCCTATCCAGAAATCTCAAGCTCCTGCCTCATTGCCCCTTCCCCCACTTGTCCCTCTTTCCCCCTCACCTGCTTCTCTCCTCCACCACAGCTTCTTCTCTCCCTTTTCCCTCCCCCTGCTCTCTCTCTATTCCTGCCCTCCTCTTTCATTTTCCCTCTGTCCTCTCCCTTACCATCCTCCTCTCCGCCCCATCTCTCCCTCACTCGACTCCTCCCCTGCCCTCACCCTCTAACCAGCCTCTCTCCCCTCCCCATTCTTCCCCCTCACTATCTCTCCCTTCCCTACCCTTCCTCTCCATCTGCCTTCACTGTTCCCATCCTCTCCCTCTCTCTCGCCCCTCCCCTCCCCTCCCTGTCTTGGTTCAATTATCTCCCTTGGTTGACCTGAAGTGTTTCATTACTTTTGACTCCCCATGTGCAATGCCAGGGGAAATCAACCAGCAAAAACTGCAATCAATTAAAATAAATCTCTCCCATGCAGCACCACCATTGCATTACTTTCTACATCCACTGGTAGAATAATAAACGTGGCCCCCACTCAACTAAGTAAAATTGGGAACCAAGCCAATGAGTACATATCCAAGAACAACACCCCAACAAATGATCACAAGGCCAAATGCATCCCCACAGCAGAGGATGACATACACACAGCAAAAGTTTCAGGATAAGACAACAAACCTTCTCCTCCCCACCGAGTAGAAATTCTGGCATTGGATCACAAACTCTCATTCAACCCCAACTGCCCCCATCTCAGAAATCGCTGGTTAAGATTTAAACCAACATTCAACCCGAGACCCCCCCGATAGCTGAGACCACATCTCCAATGGCCAAGACCCACACCCCCGATGGCCGAGACCCCCCCACAGTGGACAAGACCCAACCTGATGGCCGAGACCCTACCCAATGGCCGAGACCCCCTCACCGATGACCGAGACCCCCCATCCGACGGCCGAGACCCCCCCGCGATGGCCAAGAGCCCCCCACAATGGCTGAGAACCCCCTCCGATGATCGAGACCCCCCCCACCGGATGGCCAAACACCCCCACAACCGGTGGTCGGGGCCCACCCCCCCACCTGATGACCAATCACCCCCACCCGATGGTAGAGAGCCCCCTGCGATGTCTCCGACCCCCCCCCCCAAGTCAGACTCACCTGGCATCCGCTCCCAGCCGCTTTCCCTCCTGACAGGCAGCCAGCCTTTCAATCTGGCTGGCTGTCACGTAGAAAACCTGGAAGCAAAAAGAAATTGTCTTCATTTGAGTTACGATTGTAGATTGTGATGCACTCACTTCACTTCAGGGTTTCCCACGCGAAAATCTACCCACCCGCTGAGTTCCTGGCTCCAAGTAAAAATCATGCCCTAGATCTCTCCAATATTAAGTCAAAAAAAAGCTTTCAAAATGTTTAGAAACAAATTAGAACAATTATTCCTCACAATAATATAATTAAAAGCCCAGCGCAATTGGTTATCAATCAGTGAAAAATATGCTTCATCGGTAAATCTTCAAATAGAATACACTTTTAGAATCAGGGAACGATACAGCACAGAAGGAGGCCATTCTGCCCATTGTGCTTGTACCAGCTTTTTAAAAGAGATATCCAATCAGCCCCACTCCCCTGAGTATTTATGTCTAAAACACAACCCCACTTTTGGAAGTTAGTTTTGGGAAATAAGTGCATTCTTACTCAAAGATTTCTGCTACGATTATATTAAATTGCTGCTCTACAGAAATGCCATGTTCATTTGTAGAGATCAAAAAATATGAATGCTGGCAATCAGAAATAAACACTGATTGTGTTGGAAACACACACTGAGTTTGTGAAAATCAGAATCAGATAGACAGGGCAGTATTTTGGTGTGGCTCTTGATCAGAACTTTTTTTAAAATTCATTCACAGGATGTGGGCATCACTGACAAGGCCAGCATTTATTGCCCAGCTTGAGAAGGTGGCAGGGAGCCACCTTCTTGAACCACTGCAGTCCATGTGGTGACAACTGAGTGGCTTGCTAGGCCACTTCAGAAGGCAGTAAAATTAACCACATTGCTGTGGGTCTGGAGCAACATATAGGCCAGACTGGGTAAGGACAGCAGGTTTCCTTCCCTAAAGGACATTAGTGAATCAGATGGGTTTTTTATGACAATCCAGTCATTTCATGGCCACCATTACATTTTCATTCAATTAACTGAATTTAAATTCCCCAGCTACCATGAGCAAGGATTTGAACTCATATGCTCCCAGATTAATTAAGCAAGGCCACTAGATTACTAGTTCAGTAACATAACCACTACACTACCATACCCCTTAGGCAGGAAAAGAAGCCCTTTTGAAAGTCTGATTTTAAGAAAGGGGCGGGGCGGATCGAACAGGCCAATATATGATAACTGGGGCAGCTGATGGATATAATGGCTTCCAACTAAATAGGATATCAAAATCCAAGGGACAGGTATAGAAGGCTATTTACTACACAAAGGTGAGTTCAGTCGGATATGTGAAAAAGCATTAGAATGACAAAAGGAATTCCATAATGGTTCGAAAAGTATAATACTGCCGATGCTGGAAATCTGAAATAAAAACAGAAAATGCTGGAAACACTCAGCAAGTCAGGCAGCATATGTGGAGAGAGAAACAGAGTTAATCAGATTGATGACTTGTAGCATCGTGGCAAATTGAAGCAACTTTACCTCAAAATTAGAAAAGGCTTGGTGAAAAGTCAGCTTACATTTAACTGCTTTATGCTGAGTGGTTAACGTATGGAATGGACCGGCCAAGGAGGCAGTGAGGGCAGAATGTGTGAGCAAGTCCAAGAGAGAGTTGGATAAAAGAAAGAAAGACTTGCATTTATTTATATAGCGCCTTTCATGACCTCAGGACATCCCAAAGTGCTTCATAGCCAATGAAGTACTTTTGAAGTGTAGTCACTGTTGTAATAGAGTCATAGAGTCATAGAGTTATACAGCACGGATAGAGGCCCTTCGGCCCATCGTGTCCGCGCCGGCCATCAGCCCTGTCTACTCTAATCCCATATTCCAGCATTTGGTCCGTAGCCTTGTATGCTATGGCATTTCAAGTGCTCATCCAAATGCTTCTTGAATGTTGTGAGGGTTCCTGCCTCCACAACCCTTTCAGACAGTGAGTTCCAGACTCCAACCACCCTCTGGGTGAAAAAGTTCTTTCTCAAATCCCCTCTAAACCTCCCGCCTTTTACCTTGAATCTATGTCCCCTTGTTATAGAACCCTCAACGAAGGGAAAAAGTTCCTTAGCATCCATCCTATCTGTGCCCCTCATAATTTTGTACACCTCAATCATGTCCCCCCTCAGCCTCCTCTGCTCCAAGGAAAACAAACCCAATCTTCCCAGTCTCTCTTCATAGCTGAAGCGCTCCAGCCCTGGTAACATCCTGGTGAATCTCCTCTGCACCCTCTCCAAAGCGATCACATCCTTCCTGTAGTGTGGCGACCAGAACTGCACACAGTACTCCAGCTGTGGCCTAACCAGTGTTTTATACAGCTCCATCATAACCTCCTTGCTCTTATATTCTATGCCTCGGCTAATAAAGGCAAGTATCCCATATGCCTTCTTTACCACCTTATCTACCTGTTCCGCCGCCTTCAGGGATCTGTGAACTTGCACACCAAGATCCCTCTGACCCTCTGTCTTGCCTAGGGTCCTCCCATTCATTGTGTATTCCCTTGCCTTGTTAGTCCCTCCAAAGTGCATCACCTCGCACTTTTCCGGGTTAAATTCCATTTGCCACTGTTCCGCCCATCTGACCAACCCATCTATATCGTCCTGCAGACTGAGGCTATCCTCCTCGCTATTTACCACCCTACCAATTTTTGTATCATCAGCGAACTTACTGATCATACCTTTTACATTCATATCCAAGTCATTAATGTAGACCACAAACAGCAAGGGACCCAGCACCGATCCCTGTGGTACCCCACTGGCCACAGGCTTCCAGTCACAAAAACAACCTTCGACCATCACCCTCTGCCTTCTGCCACTAAGCCAGTTTTGTATCCAAAGTGCCAAGGCACCCTGGATTCCATGGGCTCCTACCTTCTTGACCAGTCTCCTGTGCGGGACTTTATCGAAGGCCTTACTGAAATCCATGTATACCACATCCACTGCGTTACCCTCATCCACACGCCTAGTCACCCCCTCAAAAAATTCAATCAAATTAGTCAGACATGATCTTCCCTTGACAAAGCCATGTTGACTATCCCTGATTAATCCTTGCTTCTCCAAGTGGAGACTAATTTTGTCCTTCAGAATTTTTTCCAATAATTTTCCTACCACTGATGTTAGGCTCACTGGCCTGTCGTTCCCCGGTTTTTCCCTACTCCCCTTCTTGAATAATGGTATTACATTAGCGGTTCTCCAGTCCTCTGGCACATCCCCTGTGGCCAGAGAGGTTCTGAATATATGTGTCAGAGCCCCCGCAATCTCCTCCTTTGCCTCACACAGTAGCCTGGGATACATTTCGTCCGGGCCTGGGGATTTATCCATTTTTAGGCCTGCTAAAACCGCCAATACCTCCTCCCGCTCGATGTTAATATGTTCGAGTATATCACAGTCCCCCTGCCGTATTTCTATGTCTACATCGTCCTTCTCCATCGTGAAAACAGATGCAAAAAATTCATTTAGAACCCCTCCTACATCTGCCGGCTCCACACACAGATTGCCATTTTTGTCCCTAATGGGCCCTATTTTTCCCTAGTCATCCTCTTACCCTTAATTTAGTGCCATTAGAAAAAATAATGGCACTAAAGACTGACAAATCCCCAGGACCTGATGGTTTCCACCCTTGGGTCTTAAAGGAAGTACGTGAGGAGATTGCAGATGCTTTAGCTATAATCTTCCAAAGCTCTTTCGATTCAGGAATTGTCCCTTTAGATTGGAGAATTGCAAATGTAACTCCATTATTTAAGAAAGGTGAGAGAGAGAAACCAGGAAATTAGTGGGGAAGTTATTGGAATCTATAATGACGGATAGTGTCACTGAGCACTTGGACAAATTTGAGCTGAATAGAGTGAGCCAACATGGATTTGTAAAGGTTAGGTCATGTCTAACGAACCTAATTGAATTTTTTGAGGAAGTAAGTTAAGTAGTAGACAGGGGGATGTCTATGGATGTAGTTTATATGGACTTCCAGAAGACATTCAATAAGGTTCCACATAAGAGCTAAAATTAAAGCTCATGGAATTGAAGGCAAATTATTGACCTGGTTAGGAGATTGGCTAGGTGGTAGAGGACAGATGGTAGGGATAATGGGTTTGTACTCGAATTGGAAGGAAGTAACTAGTGGTGTCCCACAAGGATCTGTGCTGGGGCCTCAACTATTCACTATATTTATTAATGACTTAGATAGCACAATAGAGAACCATATATCCAGGTTCGCCGATGACACAAAGATAGGTGGCATAATAAGTAGTGTAGACGGGAGCACAAAATTACAAAGAGACATTGATAGATTAAGTAAGTGGGCAAAATTGTAGCAGGTGGATTTCAATGCAGGTAAATGTGAGGTCATCCATTTTGGAAAAAAAAGGATAGATCCGAGTATTTTTTAAATGGTGAAAAATTAGGAACTGTGGAGGTCTAAAGAGATTTAGGGCTCCATGTACACAGATCACTAAAATGTAGCAGTCAGGTCCAAAAGATAATCAAAAAGGCTAATGGAATGTTACCCTTTATAACTTGAGGGCTAGAATATAAAGGGGAGGAAGTTATGCTACAGCTATACAAAGCCCGGGTTAGAACATATTTGGAATACTGTGTACAGTTCTGGGCACCACGCCTTAGAGAGGATATATTGGCCTTGGAAGGAGTGCAGAGCAGATTCACCAGAATGTTACCAGGACTCCAAGGGTTAGATTATGAGGAGAGATTACATAAAATAATCTTGTATTCCCTGGAATACAAAACGTTAAGGAGTGATTTGATTGAGGTTTTTAGGATTTTGAAAGGAATTATAGAGGGTAAATAGAGAGAAACTTTTTCTGCTGATGAGCGAGTCTGAGACAAGGGGACATAACCTTAAAATCAGAGAGAGGCCATTCAGGAGAGAAGTTAGGAAACACTTTTTCACACAAAGGGTGGTAGACGTGTGGAACTCTCTCCCGCAAAAAGCAGTAGATGCTAGCTCAATTAATAACTTTAAATCTGAGATCGATAGATTTTTACTAGCCAAGGGATATGGTGCCAAGGCGGTTGGATGGAGTTAGGATACAGATCAGATATGATCTCATTGAATGGCGGAACAGGCTCGAGGGGCTGAATGGTCTACTCCTGTTCCTATGTTCCTATGTCCCTACCTGTCTGAGATCAATGCAGACTGGGGGTCAAATCTGAGAACAGAAAACCTTTCTGTCTGTGGCAAGAAAGTGTATTCAAGAACATTCACAAAATACCCCTAGCAATAATATGCAGATTAGCGTTGATGCTAACACCAAGAGAAAAAGTGTCAGCAGCTCATTTAGGACCAATAAACACTGGCATTAGTCATTTGAAATGGCATACAAAATAACTAAATCCAGCTGCATTAGAATCAGGAACACTGCAGTGAAACTCGGTATCAAGGTTATTCATCAGGAATTGACAGGGATGCCGACGCATGGTGGGAGATTGTTAAAATAAATAACCAAAGCCAGCAGTGCGATTGAAACACAGCAAGAAGCTGGGAAATCAGTGACTCTAAACGTCTCCAAATAATTTCTGTGTAAAACTGCAAAGAGTAATCAAGTGAAACTATAAATTGGGGGTGATGACAATAATTCCTCACATCCTGGGACTATGTAGAGGATTCCCTACACAGATAGTGAAATGGAAGGAGGATTTCTCATAGTGCATTAAGCGAGTGGGTGGGAAAATGGTGCTCCTGGAATCCTACAATCATACAACACAGAAGGAGGCCATTCGGTCCATCGTGCCTGTGCCGGCTCTTTGAAAGAGCTATCCAATTAGTCCCACTTCCCCACTCTTTCCCCATAACCCTGTAAGATTTTCCCCTTCAAGTATTTATCCAATTCCCTTTTGAAAGTTGCGATTGAATCTGCTTCCACCACCCTTTCAGGCAGTGCATTCCAGAACATAACAACTCGCTGCGTGAAAAAAAATTCTTCTCGTCTCCCCCGGTTCATTTACCAATTACCTTCAATCTATTTACTACTTTTTCCCAACTTTTCCCCTCCTCTTCTGAAGGCTGTCTCACAACCTGCAACTCTTCATACCGCAACTGAGTGGCCACTCTTCATATGTGAGCCTTAACAATGAGTGCCAGCGCACATGGAGAGAGGTGGGACAGGGGAAGGGAATCCTGACCTCACCGAATGTCTACACATGCACATTTTCCAGCAGATGTCACTGGATAATTATCGGCATCAGGAACCATGGCTGAATTTGCCCTTCCTTAGCCCAGGAGGGCTCGGGCCAGTTGTAGCATTCCAACGCGATTTGACGATCAGCCATGATCATTTTGAATGGCGGAGCAGGCCCGGAGGGCCGAATGGCCTACCCTTGCTCCTATTTTCTATGTTTCTATGTTTAACACTCCCCCAGCTGAGGTAATCCAACTCAGAACTGTCTAGGAATTGAACCTGGGGTGTTTAAGATCTATCTGGTTCAGTACTACACCAGCTAATGACCTAGAAACTGGTCCGTACATTCGGGCGCTGCTCAGACAAATAAGGCCCCAATATGGTGGGCAGGAAGCACATGCACATTTCCGGATGGAAGTGCGCTGCCCTCCATTTTGGGTAACGCCAAAAAGTCTGCGTCCTTTTCCCATGTCTGCAACGTGTGTTAGGCCCTTTGCATATTCACACCACACCACAACCTTTCTAACAAGTAGAAAAATCGCAACTCACCAATAAGTGAGTTCAAACTCACTTGAAGCTTACATCATAGAAGGTGCTAAGCTATAATAGAAATTCCTCCATGCACCCATTTAAATGAATTGGTTAACATGAACAAAGGAAGTTCACGCAAATGCGCGAACCGATATGTTTAAAATAATGGACAGAGAAATAAAACCAGCTAACACCTGCCTAAAGACAACTCACAGAGGAATTTCACCCAGTTATGAAACTGTTTATTTTCTTAGTATTAAAAACAAGCAAAATACTGTAGAAGCTGCACATCTAAAACGAACACAGAAAACTCTGGAGACATTCAGTTCTGAGGAAGTGGTTATCTCGGAAACATGCCTGACTTGTGTTTTTTAGATAGAGACTGAGTGTTTCCAGCGTTTTCTGTATTTATCTGTATGCCAGTTTGATTCAAGTGGTAAGACTCTCACCTATGGGTCAGGAAGTTATAATTTCAAGACCTACACCAGCACTTGAGCACATGTTCTAGGCAGTACAGAGATGTTACACCATGGTCCCATTACACTGTTTCAGTGATTCAGGTAGGTGTTAAAGACCGTCTGGTAGCGTTTGAAGAAGAGCAAGGGAGTTCTCCCAGTACCCAGGGCAACATTCACCCCGCAACCAACACCATCAAAAGAACGGAGTGGTCATTCATTTCATGACTGTGGAAGGTTGCTGGTCCTTAAGGGACTGCTGCTCTCTCATTGTGTTGAATTTAAGACTCATCACACCATCTCATATTCCAACTACTTCCTTTCCAAGAATGTCAAATCTGCGGAACTCCTTATTTCCCTCAATCTTCACTTTATTACAGGTTTCTCAATTGGAAAAGAAACTAGGACATGTTCAACAACAACAACTTGCATTTATATAGCATGTTTAACGTAGTGTAACCTCCCAACGTGCTTCACAGGAGTGATTATCCAACAAAATTTGACAACGAGCCACATAAGGAGATATTAGGAGTGGTGACCAAAAGCGTGGTCAAAGAGGTAGGTTTTAAGGAGTGTCTTATAAGAGAGAGATGTAGAGAGGTGGAGAGGTTTAGGGAGGGAATTCCAGAGCTTGGGGCCTAGGCAGCTGAAGGCATGGCCTCCAATGGTAGAGCGAAGAAAATTGGGAAGGTACAAGAGTTTCAGCATGTATTGTGAAGTTCTAGTTCACTGATGTCATTGTGAAGATGTAGATGAATAATGGACAACACGCATATGTCCAGCCTTATACTCTTCATCCAAAGTGAAATCATAGATGGTTAAAGGTATTAAAAAGCCCTGTTGGTTCTTAGTCACACTAGATTGACTCAGGAGGTGAAGTAAACATTGTTTAGTTCATTGGATGAGAATGTCATCATTTACCACTTTTCATGTGTGTCCTGTTCTCTGTCAATTGGTTTTATTGCATCAAAATTGATTTTGTGTCCCATTTCTTTGGTGTGCACTGCTAGTTCAGAAATCCCCTCATCAGTCATCTTACTTTCAGCTAAATAACTCTGCTGAGCACTGCAGTCTTGAATTTGTATGTTTTAGGTTACAGCAATGCAGCATCTGAAGCTATAGGGATAGAAATTGGTATGCCTTGTGCCCGTTTTTCAGGTTTAAAACAGATGCAAAGCACACCAATTCAGCAGTTGGATTGCTTGTGCCCAATCTACGCAGATGTTAGTCCGACTGCTAAATCCATGTGGCCCGTATTTTAGGCGTCCCAGGCGTCGGGCCTGCTCTGCTCATGATTCTTCAGCCAACGAAAGTGAGTGATAAAATTTTTTCCAAAAATGACACTCCTCCTGTGGAGCCAGGAGAAAGCAGGAGTTCTCTTCCGACTCCACAAGAGTTGCAATCTGCCCCTCCCATAGTCTGCTTCAATCCCCCCCTTCCCTGGACTTGCCTGCGGGCCAGCTCCGGTAGCTCGTGCCGAGTATGTTGATGAGGTCTGAGGACCGATTTCTTTCGATCTTTGGGCTCGCACGGTCATGCAGCCCTGAGTCTGGGCCTGAAAAGGGCAGCAGCAGCAGGCACGTTAGCTAACCTACCCATTCTACCAATACAGCCTATATATTACCTTAATAAGTTCCCAATTAAAGTGCTGTGTACAGTATTAGATTCCAGACTGTAGGAAGGATATTGAGGCTTTAGCGAGGATACAATGCAGATTCACTAGGATTCTGCTTGGTACGAGGAAATACTAATACGATAAAAGACTTGACAAATTGGGTCTTTCGTCATTAAAACAATGCAGATTATGCGGCAATATGATAGAAGTGTTTAAAATCATGAAAGGATGGAATCGGGTAGATAGAAGCAGGCTGTTTCCAATGGTTGAAGGGTCAAGAATAAATGGCCATAGATACAAGACAAAATGTAAGAGATTTAGAACCGAAGGCAGGAGAACCTTTACACAGGGTGCTGTGAGGCTATGGAGGATTAGTGGTTGAGGTGGAATCTATGTCAACATTCAAGATTACGTTGGATGGGTGGGTGAAGAAATCAGGTTGACTGGATATGGGAACATGGTGGGCAAATGTGATTTGAACTATTGGCTTGCGTGGAGGGTAAATGCTAACACAGACTGGTTGGGCCGAATGGCCTGTTTCCGTGTTGTAACTTCTATGTATTTCTTTGTGTTATCTTCATGCTTCACCAATATGAAGCACAGTGTGGCCTTAACTCCAGGTGTGTATGTAAGGGTTCCACCTAACATAAGGGTCATTTCAATTATATCGTGCTCCCGGTGGGAAACCATACTTGAAAGGAGTCTGTATCGGACATAGGACTACAACACCATTGTGTTGATTCTCCAACCTGTGCTCCCTTTCCATGTGGCTCCACATTGGGAGCACAAGATTGCTGGATTTACCCTATAATGATTTAGCTTTATGGAAAAACCCCATTTGTATTAAGTATTTGCCTACCTATCTCAATCTGCCACTTAAGTCTTGAGCATACCGAAGGTGGGCAGCAGAGATGAGTGCCTGATATTCAATGAACTGCTTCAGAAAGTCTCCATTCAGTTTCAACCTACTTCACACTTCCTCAATGTGTCACTGGCTTTTGCAACAGGTAACGTTAGACTAGGAAGGATGAGGTGTCTCAAAACTGCTCTGCTCCTGGTAATGGTAGCTCATAATCTAGTTCGACAGCCTCACTAAGAGTAGGGCAGTTGGACCCATGTTGAAGAAAGAAAGTCAAAGTACGCTCCAGAAGGACCGATGGTACTCAGCATAGAAAGACTTTGGAACATTGTTATCTTTTATAAGCTTCAATGGCAAAACACAACTGAGAGAGGGATGCTCACCATTAAGGTGAGAAGCCACCAGTCAGGGACAGCACTTCAAGAATCTTAACTTCAAACAAAATGAGCTTGTAGTACAATTTGGAACTGGTTTATTTAGCACTAAATCTCATCCTTAAAAAAATAATTTACATTATATGAAAATAAGAAAGCATGGAGCATGAAAAATCCATTTTTCCATTTACTGCATCCTGTCCACTGATTCGGGTAGATTTCGACTTTGGTGTCAAAACTGGTGACGAGTTGGCAGCCGGTTTTATATCTCTCCAGATTGGCTTCAATTGAAATAAAAATCGGGGAGTGATGTAAAACAGGCTGCCGATTCGCTATTGCCTGTTTTACACTATCACACAAAGTCAAAGTCTACCCCATCATGTGCAATCTGTGCTATCGTGGACTCTTCTCAATCGATTCCGTCTCTTGAGGAAAGGTTTCTGCAAAGTGTCTCTCTGCCTCTGCAAGGATAAATCAAGTGACTTTGCAGATTATCTATCCAACCTTGCATCCTACATGATTGATCCTTTACTGGTAGCAATTCATCCTTGACTTCCAAACTCCCTTTGCAAAATGGAGCAGATTTTCATCTTGCTGCATAGGCGTTAAAACTGGCATTGGGGAATGGATCAACCGTTATACAAATGGCCTGACTTTAATTTCCATTGATTTCAATCCGCAGCACCAGTTTTATGCCACGGTGGCAAGTTATAAATCGACCCCTGATACTTCCAGTGTTGCTCCAGTTCAGTGACCATCGTGTCTCACACAGCATTCAGTCGCCTCTATCTGTACCTACCCTTGCAAACATCAAACCAGGTTTCTAACCAGGTATTCATCCAGCTCTTTTATTTTCAAAGGCGTTAACGCAGTATTCTGTAGTTTTTGCTGCCAATCCCCCCACCCCCTGCCCCGACACAGTGTTACATGGGAGTTGCTCTGATGAAACGCCAGAGGGCATTTAAATGGGCTAACCCTGCACTGGAGTGGATTGGCGGGCAGAACACATGTCCAGGGAACGCATCACTGGGATAAATGGCCCTGGCTTTTAGTCGTCAATATTGGGTACTTGAAACCAGCTGAGAAGTTTTCTTACATCATAGGATATAGAGGCACTGGAGAGAGTGCAAAAAAGATTTACAAGGATGATACCAGAAAGGAGAGGTTATAACTAGCAGGAAAGTCTGAACAGGCTGGGGCTCTTTTCTCTGGAAAAGAGAAGGCCGAGGGGTAACCTAACAAAAGATTTTTAAATTATGAAAGGGGTTCGATAGGGTAGGCGTAGTGAAGATGTTTCCACTTGAGGAGGAGACCAAAACTAGAATATAAGATAGACACTAAAAAATCCAGTAGGAAATTCAGGAGAAACTTCTTTACCCAAAGAGTGGTAAGAACATGGAACTCGCTACCACAAGGAGTAGTTGAGGCGAATAGCAGAGATGCATTTAAGGGGAAGCTCGATAAGCATATGAGGGAGAAAGGAATAGAAGGATATGCTGATAGGGTTAGATGAAGAGGGGTGGGAGGAGGCTCCTCTGGAGCATAAACACCAGCATGGACCAGTTAGACCGAATGACCTGTTTCTTTGCTGTAGGTTCCATGTAATTCTATGTTTTAAACTATCATTGGTTGTGCATCATGACTGCATAAATACTGCGAGCAAAATTACAATCACGGGAATTTCAAAACTTTGCTTTTCTGCAGTATTTTAAATATATATTCATTCTCGGGATGTGGGCGTCGCTAGCAAGGCCAGCATTTATTGCCCATCCCTAGTCGTCCTTGAGAAGGTGTTGGTGAGCAATTTTTTTTTGAGCAAGCAATAAATTACGATAAAAAAAAACTTTTCTTTCCTGAAAGAGAAGAAAAGATAACACATTGTATAACTCGAATCCTCACCAATCTTTGCTTTTCTTGTATCTTTTAAAATATTTCTGCTCACTGGAATGTAACAAATCCCATGTATGAATGACAATGCTACCTATTTTGGTGACATATATATAAATAAAAAAAATCCATTACAGTCAGCTTCTATTCTTCTGCTCAGCTGAATAATGCTGCTTACAGAAATTCAGGTATTATTCCCAGCTTACTTGTGCTTCGCGTTTCAAAAAAAATGTGTTCCCATTATTTTGAAGCTTTCATTTCTTTTGATGCCGCATTCCATTCATTCAGTGAGAGGGCAGTCTGGTGACCTGTTCCCAGACTGCGGTGTGTGTGCAACTGGGCTCTGAATCAACCTCAAGAGAAATCATTCACTTCGCAAGATTACCTCTATCTGTATTCCTTTGTTCTCAGCACCACGTAGCTTCCAGCCAGTAATCCTATTGCAGATCAAATTGTTTTGGTGCTGGGTAGCCAATTCCATGGAATTGTCAATTGTTTTAATAGATTTGTTTTTATGAATGAACAACTGAAGTTTAGGACCAAAGAGACAGGTGGAATATTTGCTTTATTACGGAGATTGGGAGGTGGGGGGACATGATTTCTTCCAGAAACTGTGGGGTAGAATTTCCAGAGTGTGTTGATTGGTGGGGGGATGGGGGGAAGTGGGGAGGGGGGTATTTCTTCCGAATTTCTGCCATGATATCGGTGGTAAATAGGTAGAAACCCCAGAGAAATGGCGGGAGCAGCCGTTTCTCCGGGGTGTCTATGAAAGTTGCAATGGGAGATTGGGGAAAGCCCTGCAGAACTTCTTCCCCCGATGTGTTCACACTGTAGCTTCAGTGCGGGGCGGTTTCACTTCGCAACACCACAATTTGCAGTGTAAATCAGGGCCGTACCCGACACAGGAGCGAAACGCTGAGGTTACTTCCTCCAAGCGAGTTGCCCAGGGATTCACTCCACTTCACTTCCGAGTCAGACACTGACTCCGGCGCGTTGCATCTGTGCTGCAGTTGTAACGTAAGTGCGGCCTCCTACTCTTGCAAACGTAATGCCGAGATTTCCCTATTTGTGGTGTAAAGCATTCCAAAAGAAATATCAATCAGAAAAAATCCTCCAGCT
Source organism: Heptranchias perlo (assembly GCF_035084215.1). Taxonomy (NCBI): domain Eukaryota; kingdom Metazoa; phylum Chordata; class Chondrichthyes; order Hexanchiformes; family Hexanchidae; genus Heptranchias; species Heptranchias perlo. The sequence continues at coordinate 13,716,716 of NC_090338.1, read as the reverse complement.
CAGGTATAGTGATAAGAGGAAACCGTCCCCTAAAACAGTGCTAAAAACAACTCTCCCTCTCACCTCATTATGTTTTCTGCTCTTTGTAAGAAGTACAGTGGCTTTGGACTTGGTTCAGCCCCAGTTGAATTGCAAGCAGTTTTCTGTATCGGTGACCTTGCTGATTAAATTGCCTGGAAATCTATATAAAAATGGTGACCTTTCAGCCCACAGTTCCATTTCTGGTACCAGTAGTTGTGAATCAACCTGGTGTAAAGAGCTTTATTTATACCCTGGCTCCTCTCCAGTGTTGACCCACATGCAGTGCTCAGGCAATCTGACGTTGAGCCAGCATGTATTTGATCTGTGTCTTCTACTTTCCCGACATATCCTCAGATTCTGCTATAATAGCAGGTGATTTTAAAACTGTGTAATGGTGTCATACTCTAACTCATTCTTTCCCATGACCTCAAGATCATGGAAATCTTTGTCTCCCTCAGTATTCTTACAACTTGAAGGCTTTCAAACTCACTATGACGTTTGACCCTTCACCTATATTTTTCAATCTGAAGTAAACAACAACAACTTGCATTTATATAATGCCTTTATCAACGCTAAACATCCCAACGCACTTTACGGAGGCATAATCAGAAAGAAAGAAAGAACTTGCATTTATATAGCGCCTTTCACGACCTCAGGACGTCCCAAAGTGCTTTACAGCCAATTAAGTACTTTTGAAGCATAGTCACTGTTGTAATGTAGGAAGGAGATATTAGGAGGGGTGACTGTGCACAAAATGGCTGCTGTGTTTCCTACATTACAACAGTGACTACACTTCAAAAGTGCTTCATTGGCTGTAAAAAAGCATTTTGGGATGTCCTGAGGTTGTGAAAGGCGCTATATAAATGCAAGCCTTTCTTTTCAAGTCTTTCTTTTCTTTTATAAGTTTGGTCAAAGAGTTAAAATATGAGTTAATGGAAGATGTTCGCTGCTAAATGTTCCTTTTTTCATTTATTTTTCTTCCTGAAACAAAAAAAAATAATATGAGGGATGAGTGTTTAGATCTGCTTTAGTGGTAGTGTGGGGAGAGGAGTGGAATTTGGTTTCAGTAGACAGGAACTTTAAGTATTCATGAAGCTAATCTGAAGCCAAAATCAAAAACTAGCACTTGTAACTGAAGCCAGTCTGCGAACTTACTTCACCAAACAGCGAACACAGGCAGTGTTCCAGCTAGCAGACTACAAAGGATTGGATAAATAGAATTCACAGAACCATTTGATGCCTTCCATGAGAATACCATTGATCAAGACGAAATCTGAGATCAAATCTCCCTTCACTACGCATTAATTGCAGTCAATGGGAATGACAAAATTGGTTCATTTTAAAAAAATGCTTCAACCCATTTGATCGTCCTTCCAGAATACCAACCTTATTCCCTTCCATTAATTTTTTTTTAAACGTCCACAGGAATAGGCAGATGTTGGTTTAATGTTTCACTCGAAAGGAAGTACTTCTGACAAAGCAGCACTCTCTCAATACAGTACTGATTAGCTGTCAGCCTAGATTATCCACTCAAATCCTGGTGTGGACTGCAAACCCACAATCTTCTGGCCCATAAGCAAGAGTACTACTGACTGAGCCAAACTGAGGCGAAGATGGGTCATTTCTAGGGTAAGCAGATACTCTAGGACCCGATTTAAACCTTGCCTGTTGGAGGAAATCAGGCCAGCTGGCAGATAAAATCACCCATGGGTTTCCAACTTTAATCTGCTGTTCTGAGCAGTTGACAGGGACACCCACCCAAAACAGCAAGGTGCTTCTTTAAATATGGAGTCCTTTAAATAAGCGGAGGTCTGCGCGGGGAAATCATTGTGACTTCCCCACCAGGCCAAACATGAGGGAAGAGCCAGAAGAGGCTCAATAAGAAAAGTGGATTTCCTTTTATTAAAACTTTTCTTGGGGGGTAATGAGGAGCAGGAGTGCTTCTCCAGGCCTCGCAAGGAAAGTTTAGACATCCCCTGCCCCAGGCTCCTCCTTCGCACCCCCCACCCCTCCCTCTGACCAGGAGGCTCTCTCAAATCCCCTGCCAACCACTTACCGGAGTGCCTGGGACCGTCCCTTCGGGTCTCCCAAAATTCCGCTCCTGCCCAAAGGCAAGCTACCGCCTCTCGCCGAGTTCGGGCAGGAGTTAAAATCTCCCGGGCCTCGCACTGCCAAGATCCGGATGGTTTGCCACTTTCCTTGGCCCCATCCGCATGACTCCCACCTTGAGATAAATAGCAGTATCATAGTATGGTACAGCACAGAGGAGGCTATTCGGCCCATCGTGCCTGTGCCTGCTCTTTGAAAGAGTGATCCAATTAGTCCCATTCCTCTGCTCTTACCACACAGCCTTGTAATTTTTTTCCCTTCATGTGTTTATCCAATTCCCTTTTGAAAGTTACTATTGAATCTGCTTCCACTACCATTTCAGGCAGTGCATTCCAGTTCATAACAACTCACTGCGTAAAAAAATGTTTCCTCATGTCGCCTCTGGTTCTTTTGCCGATCACCTTAAATCTGTGTCCTCTGGTTATCGACCCTACTGCCACTGGAAACAGTTTCTCCTTATATACTCTTTCAAAACATTTCATGATTTTGAACATCTCTATCAAATCTCCTCTCAACCTTCTCTGCTGTAAGGAGAACAACCCCAGCTTCTCCAGTCTCTCCACATAACTGAAGTCCCTCATCTCTGGTACCATTCTAGTAAACCTTCTCTAAGGCCATGACATCCTTCCTAAAGTGTGGTGCCCAGAATTGAATACAATACTCCAGCTGAGACCTAACCAGTTTTTTATAAAGGTTTAGCATAACTTCCTTGCTTTTGTAGTCTATGCCTCTATTTACAAAGCCAAGGATAGGGGCTTCTGTTTAATATGTATACACACACATATATACGCATCAATTTCAAACCCCATTAATGTGTTTGCATTCAATGTATTTTATGCAGGTTTGAATGCCTTTAATAAACTGTACATACAGCTGACGCAAAGTCATTCTGCCAAATTAACCCAAATGGAAACAAATTATTGCAACATCCTTAAAAGATGGAATCGCCTCTCTTACAAACATCTGAATTACGATTCCGCCCATTTTTATTATTTAAATATTTTCATTCTAGCTGCTTCATTTACGTTTTTTGGAGAGGGGGCGATGGCAAGGAAAACCTTCATCGAACCTCTCCTTGGGACATTAACTCCATGAAGCCACTAAGAAGTATATTATACGTGGTCAATGAAAGAACTGCCGTTGGTCGCAATGGTCTTTGCTCTGCTCTTTTATGGATGCTGATAACCACGGGAACAGCCTGGGAGAGGTTCTTGATTCTGAGAGTGTAAACGAGTGCTCTTATTTAATAAAACTTAGCTCTTTCTGCTGCTGAGCTTAGTAACTTTTTGCCAGCCAGTTGGCCTGACGAGGCCATCAGCACTCAATGCTCAAAAATAAAATTAACAAGTGATCACAAGAAGCGATGTTTCCGCGGGGCTTCCAGTGAAGTCACCAGCGACAGAAAGTCCGAGGAAAATCAGGGACATAAGGATGGGAGCTGCTCTGCAGATAATCATGAGGGGTTTTGATAGAGTACACAGGAAGAAATTGTTTCCAGAGGACACAGGTTTAAGGTAATTGTCAAAAAAACAGAGGAGAGATAAGAAGAATTTTTTCATGCAGTGAGTTGTTATGATCTGGAATACACTGCCTGATACAGAGGTGGAAGCAGATTCAATAGTAACTTTCAAAAGGGAATTGGATAAATACTTGAAAGGGAAAAATTTGCAGGGCTACGGGAAAAGAGCAGGGGAGTGGGACTAATTGGTTAGCTATTTCAAAGAGACAGTACAGGCACAGTGGGCTAAATCATAGAATCATAGAATGGTTACAGCAGTGAAGGAGGCCATTCGGCCCATTGAGTCCATGCCGGCTCTCTGCAAGAGCAATCCAGCTAGACCAACTTCCCTGCCCTGCAAATTTTTTCCCTTCAAGTGCTTATCCAATTCCCTTTTGAAAGCCACAATTGAACCTGCCTCCACCACACCCTCGGGCAGTGCATTCCAGATCCTAAGCACTCAGTGGGTAAAAAAGTTTTCCTCATGTCGCTTTTGGTTCTTTTGCCAGTCACCTTAAATCTATGCCCCCAGTTCCTTGACCCTTCCGCCAATGGGAACAATTTCTCTCTATCTACTCTGTCTAGACCCTTCACGATTTTAAATACCTCTCAACCTTCTCTGCTCTAAGGAGAACAACTCCAGCTTCTCCATTCTATCCACGTAACTAAAGCCCCTCATCCCTGGAATCATTCTAGTAAATCTCTTTTGCACCCTCCCTAAGGCCTTCACATCTTTCCTAAAGTGCCGTGCCCAGAACTGGACACAATACTCCAGTTGTGGCCAAACCAGTGTTTTATTAAGGTTCATCATAACCTCCTTACTTTTGTATTCTATGCCTCTATTTATAAAGCCCAGGATCCTGTATGCTTTCTTAACCGCTTTCTCAACCTGCACTGCCACCTTCAACAATTTGTGTACATATACCCCCAGATCTCTCTGTTCCTGCAACCCTTTTAGAATTGTACCCTTTAGTTTATATTGCCTCTCCTCATTCTTCCTACCAAAATGTACCACTTCATACTTTTCTGCATTAAATTTCATCTGTCATGTGTCCGCCCATTCCACCAGCCTGTCTATGTCCTCTTGAAGTCTATCACTATCCTCCTCACTGTTCACTACCCTTCCAAGTTTTGTTTCATCTGCAAATTTGGAAATTGTGCCCTGTACACCCAAGTCCAAGTCATTAATAAATATCAAGAAAAGCAATTGTCCTAGTACCGACCCTTGGGGAACACCAATGTACACCTCCCTCCAGTCAGAAAAACAACTGTTCACCTCCTTCTATGATGGCCTCCTTCTGTGCTGTATGATTCTATGGATCTATGATTCTATGAACTGTCCACTTTGGTACTAAGCCAAAGAGATCCCAGGCTTGATCCCTGGTCTGTGCTGAGCTGCCAGATCTCAGTCTGGGCAGCAGTGCCAACGCTAGATTTGGCCTTGGTGCCCCTGGACTAGAGAAGGAATAGAGAGATCAGGCAATATTGCTCGTCCTGACCACTATCCAGTAATCCCTCTTGGAAGGTAGAAGAGCCAATGTAGATGTCGGGTAAGGACATAGGTGGGCTTGATTGTGATGCTTACCTTGGTGGCCCCTTATTGGCGAGGGATGACCACTTGGGTGAGGGACTGGCAGGCTGTCAGAAATTAGAGAACTTTCAAAAGAGGAGGGAAGAGAAGGAACAAGATTGTTAAATGAAATGATAACACATGGTAGGCTGTAACTCTGTGATCAATTTTTAAAAGAATATAGTCAGGGCAAGAATCCTCCTTATGCTGCTATGTTTCTCTGGGTTTTCAAGGTGACCTCTTCATCCAGGTGTCATTGCATAACTGAAGTCGAAAGCAGTTTATTTATTGGCTTTGCTGCAGAAAAATGCTAGACCATCTCAAAATAGCTGAGAGCTAATTGGCTTAAGCCACGAGTGTAATATTTTGCAGAGGGACAGCTGAGAGGCTTTGCATATACACTTTAACAGAATGTCACATTGTATTTGATCAGACAAGGCACCTGGAGCTCCGGAACCAGCTCAGCATTTAGCAATCAAAAGAGGAAATACTGCAAAAAAAACAGCTAAGGTACATTAAAAATCAGAACAATGGAATCACAAGCTCATTAATGTATTTGACCTTCGCTGTCATATCATCATAAAATTGCTCCGTATTTTAAATGCAATAGGTAATAGGCAAGGTAGTAAATATCCATTAATAAAGCCCCTTTTCATCAAGAGCTATCGGGCCACATTGTCCTCTGCCAGAACCATCCACTACTACAGGATTATCTGAAGACAAAGACAACCCCCGGCTTCTTTTCTCAACTACCGCTGTTTTCTTAAATCCCACTCCCCTGTCCCCTTCAGCAGCAAGTGTGAGGATCTCATGAATTTCTTTGTCACCAAGATTGAGACGATTCATTCAGCTGTCTCTGCTGATTTTCCCCCTTCCCTTTGCCCACCAAACCAAACCTGCCCCCAGGCTCCCCTCTGCCCTGAACCCATGTCTCCTTTTAACTTCTCTCCCATCATCCGCCATGATCTCTGAGCTTCTCTTGTCCATGAGACAATCTCCTGCTCCCTTGACCCCATTTCCACAAAACTACTGACCAGTCTTTCCTGGCCTCTCATGCTAGCTGACATTGTAATTGGCTCCCTCTCCTCGGGTACTGTTTTATTACATTAAAGCGTTATATAAATGCAAGCTGTTTTGACAACAACTTGGCAAGTTGTTTGTCACTTCCAGACACAACAATTCAAATGCTCCCCTTTCCTCAACCCTCTGTAAACTTCAGCTCATCCAAAAGTCTGCTTCCCATATTTTATCTCGCACCAAATCCAACTCATCCATTACCCCTGTCCTCACTGATCTACAACAACAGCAACAACTTGCATTTATGTGGCACCTTTAACGTAGCAAAACATCTCAAGGTGCTTCACAGGAGCGTTATCAAACAAAGTTTGACATGTAGCCACATAAGGAGATATTAGGACAGGTGACCAAAAGCTTGGTCAAAGAGGTAGGTTTTAAGGAGCATCTTAAAGGAGGAGAGAGATAGAGAGGCAGAGAGATTTAGGGAGGGAATTCCAGAGTTTAGGGCCTAGGCAGATGAAGGCACGGCCACCAATGGTGGAGCGATTAAAATCGGGGATGCGCAAGAGGTCAGAATTGGAGGAGCACAGAGATCTTGGAGGGCTTTAGGGCTGGAGGAGGTTATGGAGATATGGAGGGGTGAGGCCATGGAGGGATTTGAAAACAAGGATGAGTATTTTAGAATCGAGGTGTTGCCGGACCTGGAACCAATGTAGGTCAGCGAGCACAGCGAGCATACCCTGTCCCTTGATGCCTCAAATTCAAAATTCTCATCATTGCATTTAAACCTCTTCATGGGCTTGCCTTCCTTATGTCTATAATCTCCCCTAGCCCTACAAACCCACCCCTGAATTCTCCATCTGAGTGTGGACCATTGTGCACCCTGTTCCCTTCACACCACCATTGGTAGCTGTGCTTTCAGGCACTTTGGCCACAGACTCTGGAATTCCCTTTCTAAACCCATATGCTTCCTCTGCTCCTTTAAGAGCTTCTTTAATGCTCACCTCTTTGACCAAGCTTCTGATCGCCCCTTGGAATATCTCCTTCTTTGGTCAGCATTCATTTTTTTGATTATGCCTCTGTGAAGCACTTCTTGGGACTTTTTCTCCATGAAAGGTGTTATATAAATGCAAGTTTGCTCGGTAGTAGCACTTTCACCTCTGTGCAAGAGAAGTCATGGGTTCAAGCCACATTTCAGAGACTTGAGCTCATTTCATTGGCAATACTGAAGGAGTGCTGTACTGCCAGATGAGGCATTAAACCGTCTGCTCTCTCAGATGGATGTAAAAGGCTCCATTTGAAGAAGAGCAGGGAATTTCTCCTCGTGTCCTACCCACATTTATCTCTCAACTAGCATCATTAAAAAAAACAAATTATTATTTATCTCATTGCTGTTTGTGGGATCTTGTTGTATGCAAATTTGCTTCCTCATTTCCCTATGTTACAACAGTGACTATACTTCTAAAGTGCTTTGGGACAGCTTGAGGATGTAAAAGGCACTATATAGATGAAAGTTGTTCTTTCAACTGAGAGGGTACAACTATTAGGAAAGTCTGAACAGGCTGGGGCTCTTTTCTTTAGAAAAGAGAAGACTGATAGGGGTTCCATAGGGTAGACGTAGAGACAATGTTTCCACTTTTGAGGGAGTACAAAACTAGGGGCCAAAAGTAAATATAGGATAGTCACTAATAAATTCATTAGGAATTCAGGAGAAACTTCTTTAATCGGAGAGTCTTGAGAATGCGGATCTCACTACCACATGGAATGGTTGAGGAGGATAGCATAGATGCCTTTAAGGGGAAGCTAGATAAACACATGAGGGAGAAAGAAATAGAAGGATATGATGATAGGGTTAGATGAAGTGAGGTGGGAGCAGGCTTGTGTGAAGCATGAGCACCGGCATAGACCTGTTGGGCCGAATGGCCTGTTTCTGTGCTGTAAAATTCGATGCAATTCTATGTTGTTGTTACGTAGAGGATGGCAGAGTTATCAGAAGTTTAAGAAGTCTGCCGTGTGTCTATTGGTAACTCATCAGCCTGATATTGGGAATCCTGGTTGCAGTTTAAAATTATTTAGCTGGAGTTAGCAGTTGGCAGCTGGCGTGCTATTCCATTTTCTATTCAATACTCCCACAGATGTTCATTTTTGAACTTAGATATACTACCAAGCAGGAGAAGCGCTATCAATGTAATGTTCTCCCAGTCATCAGGTGGGGTGTTACATGCTTTAGAAGTTATATCTGGAGGCTTTGTGTATAATTTATGTCAGGTTTCTCCTCCAAGTGCCCACTGCTAACACTGAAGCCTCTTTACCAATTCTTCAGCCTCTCCTGTTTCAGTTTATTTCTGTTTCACTGCAGTCTGCAGCATTCTCGCATTTAAGCTCATTTCCTGTCTTATATAATTTACTTTTCCTAAATGCATGTCAAATAAGTGAGTACTTTGGCCGAGTATTCAGGCTAGCAGTTATTGATGCTTTATCATTATTGTACACCAAATATATCCAGTAGATTATCAAAGCCCAATGCTTTCACACATCCCAGGGCAAATTCTACCTCTCCCAAGTGTGGGCACTGGAGCACATGGCTCAGAATGCCTTGGGGCATTATTTTAGTTAGGTGAGTGTTGTGGAATGATATATTAACCAAGTAATTTTGATGTTTTTTCCAGTGTACCTTCATATTGATGCACTGGCATTCTAGAGTGGCATTAGGGAGGGGGAAAATGGCCTTGCGTGGCACAGTGAAAATACTGCAACCAGCTATTCCCAAAGGATGCAATTTTAAAAAGTAGAATTTTGCCTACAAAATGTGATACAGAATCGGTTTATACCCCTGAGGGGCAAGAACTCTACTTGCCAAAAAAAACAGCCATGGACAACTAAAGAGGTGAGGGTCAGTATACGACATAAAGGAAAGGGCATACAAAAAGGCAAAAAATGGCACAGATCCTGGCGAATGGGAAAGATACAACGATCAACAAAGGGTCACAAAACAGATAGTAAGAGCTGCAAAAAGAGAGTATGAAAAGAAACTTGCAAGGGATATCAAAACCAATACGAAGAACTTTTATAGTTACATTAGGAAAAAGAGGGTGGTCAGGAGCAGTGTTGGCCCCTTAAAAACTGAAAGTGGGGATATTGTCATTGACAATGGGGAAATGGCGGACATGTTGAACGATTACTTTGCGTCAGTATTTACAGTAGAAAAAGAGGATAGCATGCCGGAAATCCCATGAAAACGAATATTGAATCGGGGACAAGGATTCGATAAAATTAACATAAGTAAAGCAACAGTAATGAAGAAAATAATAGCACTAAAGAGTGACAAATCCCCAGGACCAGATGGTTTCCATCCCAGGGTTTTAAAGGAAGTAGGTGAGCACATTGCAGATGCCCTAACTATAATCTTTCAAAGTTACTTATATTCAGGAACTGTCCCTCTAGATTGGAAAATTGCACATGTCACTCCACTTTTTAAGAAAGGAGAGAGAGGGAAACCAAGGAATTATAGACCAGTTAGCCTAACATCTGTTGTGGGGAAAATGCTGGAGTCTATAATTAAGGATAGGGTGACTGAACACCTCAAGAATTTTCAGTTAATCAGAGAGGGCCAGCATTGATTTGTGAAAGGTAGGTTGTGCCTGACACACCTGATTGAATTTTTTGAAGAGGTGACTAAAGTAATGGACAGGGGAATGACAATGGATGTTATTTATATGGACTTCCAGAAGGCATTGATAAGGTCCCATATAAGAGACTGTTAGCTAAGATAGAAGCTGATGGAATCGAAAAGTACGGACTTGGTTAGGAAGTTGGCTGAGCGAAAGGCGACAGAGAGTAGGGATAATGGGAAGGTACTCACATTGGCAGGATGTGACTAGTGGAGTCCCACAGGGATCTGTCTTGTGGCCTCAATTATTCACAATATTTATTAACGACTTAGATGAAGGCATAGAAAGTCTCATATCTAAGTTTGCCGATGACACAAAGATTGGTGGCATTGTAAGCAGTGTAGATGAAAACATAAAATTACAAAGGGATATTGATAGATTAGGTGAATGGGCAAAACTGTGGCAAATGGAATTCAATGTAGACAACTGTGAGGTCATCCACTTTGGATCAAAAAAGGATAGAACAGGGTACTTTCTAAATGTAAAAAGTTAAAAATAGTGGATGTCCAAAGGGACTTAGGGGTTCAGGTACATAGATCATTGAAGTGTCATGAACAGGTGCAGAAAATATTCAAGAAGGCTAATGGAATGCTGGCCTTTATATCTAGAGGACTAGAGTACAAAGCGGCCAGAGGTTATGCTGCAGCTATACAACACCCTGGTTAGACCGCACCTGGAGTACTGTGAGCAGTTCTGGGCACCGCACCTTTTGAAGGACATATTGGCCTTGGAGGGAGTGCAGCGTAGGTTTACTAGAATGATACCCGGACTTCAAGGGTTAAGTTACGAGGAAAGATTACACAAATTGGGGTTGTATTCTCTAGAGTTTAGAAGGTTAAGGGGTGATCTGATCGAAGTTTATAAGATATTAAGGGGAACAGATAGGGTGGATAGAGAGAAACTATTTCCGCTGGTTGGGGATTCTCGGAGTAGGGGGTACAGTCTCAAAATTAGAGCCAGACCTTTCAGGAGCGAGATTAGAAAACATTTCTACACACAAAGGGTGGTAGAAGTTGGAACTCTCTTCCGCAAATGGCAATTGATACTAGCTCAATTGCTAAATTTAAATGTGAGATAGTTAGCTTTTTGGGAACCAAAGGTATTAAGGGATATGGGCCAAAGGCAGGTATATGGAGTTAGATCACAGATCAGCCATGATCTTATCAAATGGCGGAGCAGGCACGAGGGGCTGAATGGCCTACTCCTGTTCCTATGTTCCTATGTTTCCGATATAAATGAAACCCACAGAGTAACAAAATGAGTCAAGGTGGCACGTCAAAGTATCCTGTAAAAATATGCACACAGTACAGAAAAAATGGAAAATAATTCATCCTTTAGAAAACTCTGAGAACCAATCGACCTTCCAAACACCAATATACGTATATCTTTGGCTGCTTATCAGCTTTAGTTTGCTCTTACTTTCCTTTTTTTCTTTATTTGGCACTTACCAAGTGCTGTGGAACTGAAAGAAAGAAAGAAATTGCATTTATATAGCATCTTTCACGACCTCACACATCCCAAAACACTTTACAGCCAATGAAGTACTTTCAAAGTATAGTCACTGTTGTAAAGTAGGAAACGCAGCAGCCAATTTGCACACAGCAAGGTCCCACAAACAACAATGAAATAAATTACCAGATGATTTGTTTTCGGTGTTGGTTGAGGGATAAATATTGGGCAGGACACCAGGGAGAATTCCCTTCCTTTTCTTCGAATAATGCCATGGGATCTTTTACATCCGGCTGAGAGGGCAGATTGGGCCTTGGCAACAGCACATCAGAAAATCGGAGCAGCGCCAAGAAAACTCAGTGGCGTAACATTAGCCAGCAGAGAGCTGCTGTGATAAAGCCATTCTGTTAGGCCTATGCAAAGATTCATTCAGAGGGTTGTGAATCTTTGGAATTCTCTACCCCAGAGGGCTGTGGATGCTCAGTCATTGAGAATGTTCAAGAAGGAGATAGATAGATTTTTGGACTCTAAGGAAATCAAGGGATATGGGGATCGGGTGGGAAAGTAGAGTTGAGGTCGAAGATCAGCCACGATCTTATTGAATGGCGAAGCAGGCTTGAGGGGCCGAATGGCCTACTCCTGCTCCTATTTCTTATGTTCTTACGTGTACTGAACAGAATTTCCCAGGGAATTTCCCCAGTCACACCCCCTAGACATGGCGGTTAGGATGGAAGAATTGCACATGGCCATCCCATGGGAAAATGGCCGGACCAAATACACACAGTTAATGTTAATCCTGGATCAACATGGCTCTAGCCTATTTCCTAGATCAAGGAATTCTCCTGGATTCCACCTTTACCCAGACCGCATTTTAGGGCCCATATATGCTTCTTTCAATTATGATGTGGAGATGCCAGTGATGGACTGGGGTGGACAAATGTAAGGAATCTTACAACACCAGGTTATAGTCCAACAGTTGGACTGTAACCTGGTGTTGTAAGATTCCTTACATCTTTCAATTATAGAAGTTCTTGAACTAAAACAACAAGCTCATACTTCCTTCAACTTAGCTTCCTCCTGAGTAGGATCTTCTGCTGCTGCTTGTGTGAAGATTTATTACCAAAGCTGTTGATTTGCTGGGAATCCAGTTAATTTGCAGGATTGCAGCTGACAACCCATTAGGTATCTTAACTTAGTGTTGGTGGTAGATCACTCCTTAGTATTTGAGTGGTAACTAGGAGTAGGGAGAGCAAGTTTATCACCCAAAGGATCTGAATGACAACACATAGGTTAATTGTGTCCTTTGTGTTTTTAATATCATTCATTTGAAGTTCATGAGGTGAATCAAATATTTTAAGAAAACTTAAAATTATTTTTGGTTCATTATGTCTAATTGTTCCCAGATCCAGATGGTGAGTTTATTAAGTTTGTTAATTCAAAGCAAAGCAAATAAAAACTTGTATAAAACTCTAGTGTCTCTCCAGTAGTTTTGCTCACAGTAAATCAGAGGAAACATGTAAAGCTGGATCATTGTAGCATCTAACGTTGGATCATTGTACCATCCAACAACCATCTATTATTCTGCTGCTCAGGGAAACTGTGTCGCTTTAAGGCTACAGTTACTAATTGCTCTAAGTAGGCACATCCTGAGATGAATTTGAGGGCTAAGTAGCTTCATGCTAAGGTCAGACAAAATCACCAGAGAATGGCTTGTTTTCCTTTAAAGAAAAAGCTTTGCTTTGTTTGACAGTATGGAAGTGTGAAATTTTGAACTGTGACCTCTGAAGTATGACAGACTCAAAACTTCTGGATACTTAGATAGACAAACAGATAGATAGATCAATAGATAGATAGATATTCAGACGGACAGTCAGGCAGAGACAGACGGAGAGATAGATAGACAGACAGATAGACAGACAGATAGACAGATAGAGAAATAGACAAATAAAAGTTAAAAGGAGAATATAGAAAGAAGAGTGAATAAGGAATAAAGAGTAAGGAATCTTACAACACCAGGTTATAGTCCAACAGTTTTATTTGAAAATCGCAAGCTTTCGGAGGCTTTCTCCTTCTCACCTGACGAAGGAGAAAGCCTCCAAAAGCTTGTGATTTTCAAATAAAACTGTTGGACTATAACCTGGTGTTGTAAGATTCCTTACATTTGTCCACCCCAGTCCATCACCGGCATCTCCACATCAGGAATAAAGAGAGAAGACAGTCAAAGTGATGTTTTATGCTCTAAACTGAATACTTTATTACTACAACACTATTACAGCAATAAAGCTCCTCCTGACATCTCCCTAGTATTATTGCTAAAATATGAGATGATTCTTTAACATCACCGACATGTGAATGAAATCTCTTTTTTTTAAAAAACGGATGGACCAGAGACCATAGGATTCTCCAGCGATGGCAGCACTGTAGGGGTTAATAGGCAGCAGGCTGTAGACATTTATCCATGCTGCCTGGGCTGGATTCAAAGGACAATGTTACAGCCACTGCACCAGTCACTGTCTGACTTGACCTTAACCTTGTTCGTAGTACTGCACTAAAATTTCATTCTGAACACAGATTAGATGTTAAAAACCATTTATATTCGAGCAGTCGTTAAGTGCTTTGTTGCAAAATATTATACATAATTTGCAAAGCTGTTTTCCACACACTCAAAGCATATTTAGAGTTTGCAATACGGATGTAATTTAGCGAGGATGCTGTCGTCCAAATTGAACTCCACATGACAGTTTAAAAACCTTTTCCACGTTAAATTACGCAATGTCTTTTACAACTAGTTGTCTGTTTGAATTGACCTAAACGAGGCAGAAATCGTTCTAAAATTCACCTTCCATTTGAAAGGTTTTCTGCACTGATTACAATCAGTGCAAAAGGTATAGAGGGCGCAGAATTCTTAAATTGCATTCAGGAGAACTTTTTTAGCCGGTATGTAGCAAGCCCAACAAGAGGGGGGCAGTTCTGGATTTAGTTTTAGGGAATGAAGCTGGGCAGGTGGAAGGAGTATCAGCGGGAGAGCATTTTTGTGGTAGTGATCATAATTCAGTTAGATTTAGCATAGTTATGGAAAAGGACAAAGATAGAACAGCAGTAAAAGTTCTAAATTGGGGAAAGGTCAATTTTACTAAGCTGAGAAGTGATTTAACAGAAGTGGACTGGAAATAGCTACTTGAAGGTAAACCATTGCCAGAGCAGTGGGAGGCATTCAAGGGGAAGATTCAAGGGGTTCAGAGTAAACATGTTCCCACAAAGAAAGAGGATGGTACTGCCAAATCTAGAGCCCCCTGGATGACAAGGGGCATACAGGGTAAGATAAGGCAAAAAAATGAAGCTTATGTCAGACACCAAGAGCTCAATACTGCAGAAAGCCAAGAGGAATATAGAAAGTGCAGGGGTGAAATTAAAAAGGAAATTAGGAAATCAAAGAGAGGGCATGAAAAAATACTGGCAAGTAAAATTAAGGAATACCCAAAAATATTTTATAAATACATAAAGAGCAAGAGGATAACTAAGGAAAAAGTAGGGCCTATTAGAGATCAAAAAGGTAACTATGTATGGAGGCAGAAGATGTGGGTATGGTTCTTAATGAATACTTTGTGTCTTTCTTCACAAAAGATGGGGACAACGCAGAGATTGTAGTTAAGGAGGAGGAGTGTGAAATATTGGATGGGAAAAACATAGTGAGAGAGGAAGTATTAAGGGGATTAGCATCTTTGAAAGTAGATAAATTGTCAGTCCCAGATGAAATGTATCCCAGGCTGTTAAGAGAAGCAAGGGAGGAAAAAGTGGAGGCTCTGACCATCATTTTCTAATCCTCCCTGGCTATAGGCGTGGTGCTGAAGGATTGGAGGACTGCTAAAATTGTACCATTATTTTAAAAGGGAGAAAGAGATAGACCGAGTAATTATAGGCCTGTCAGTCTAACCTCAAATGGTCAAATTATTGGAATCGATTCTGAGGGGCAGCATAAATCATCATTAAGAAAGGCACAGGTTAATCCAGGACAGTCAGCATGGATTTGTTAAGGGAAGGTCATGTCTGACTAACTTGATTGAATTTTTTGAGCAGGTAACAAGGAGGGTCAATGAGGGGAACACATTTGATGTAGTGTACATGAATTTTAGCAAGGCTTTTGACAAGGTCCCACATGGCAGACTGGTCAAAAAAGTAAAAGCCCATGGGTTCCAAGGAAAAGTGGCTAGTTGGATCCAAAATTGGCTCAGTGGCAGGAAGCAAAGGGTAACGGTTGATGGTGTTTTTGCGTCTAGAAGGCTGTTTCCAGTGGGGTCCCGCAAGGCTCGGTACTAGGTCCCTTGCTTTTTGTGGTATATATTAATGATTTGGACTTGAATGTGGGGGCTTGATCAAGAAGTTTGCAGATAATACAAAAATTGGCCGTGTGCTTGATTGTGAGGAGGAAATCTGTAGACTGCAGGAAGATATCAATGGACTGGTCAGGTGGGCAGAAAAGTGGTAAATGGAATTCAATCCAGAGAAGTGTGAGGTAATGCATTTGGGGAAGGCAAACAGGCCAAGGGAGTACACAATAAATGGGAGGATACTGAGACATGTAGAGGAACATAGGGACCTTGTAGTGCATGTTCACAGATTCTTGAAGATAGCAGGACAGGTAGATAAGGTAGTTAAAAAGGCATACGGGATACTTTCCTTTATTAGCCGAGACATAGAATATAAGGGCAGGGAAGTTATGCTTGAACTGTATGAAACATTGGTTAGGCCACAGCTTGAGTACTGTGTACAGTTCTGGTCACCACATTACAGGAAAGATGTGATTGCATTAGAGAGAGTACAGAGGAGATTTACGAGGATGTTGCCAGGGCTGGAGAATTTTAGCTATGAGAAAAGATTGGATAGGCTGGGGTTGTTTACTTTGGAACAGAGGAGGCTGAGGGAAGATTTAATTGAGGTACATAAAATTATGACGGGACTAGATAGATTGGAGAGGGAAGACCTATTTCGCTTAGCAAAGGGGTCAGTGACCAGGGGGCATAGATTTAAAGTAATTGGAAGAAGGATTAGAGGGGAGCTGAGGAGAAATTTTTTCACCCAGAGGGTGGTGAGGGTCTGGAACTCACTGCCAGAAAGGGTGGTAGAGACAAAAACCCTCAACTCATTTAAAAAGTACTTGGATGAGCACTTGAAGTGCTGTAACCTACAGGGCTACAGACCAAGTGTTGTAAACTGGGAATAAGCTGGATAGCTTTTTTTCAGCCGGCACAGAAACGATGGGCCGAATGGCCTCTTTCTGTGCCATAACTTTCTATGATTCTATGATTCTATGAAAGAAACCGATACATGTCTGCAACTCCTGGTTCTCGATAAACAAAAGATATACAGATTAATATTTAGAGACCTGAAAGTATCTATTTACTGGTTAGATAGAGAACTGTCTTCTGTAATTATCATCTAGCCCAGAGGTTTTCAAACTGGGCTCCTTGGATCTTGGAGGATCATGAGGTTGCTGTTCATCTGGGACCATGTGTCTTAAGCACTTGTGCTTTGAGATCTTTATGTTCTATATTTGTCCTGTATTTATTTAGCACCTTTAATGTAGCAAAATGTCCCAAGGCACTGCACAGGTAGGGATCAGACCCTGGCAGAAGTATGAGGGGGGGTTGGAGGAAGTAGCCTAAGGCACTGCCGCAGGGGAAGGTGTGACGAGTTTGAGTTCTGCCACAGTCCAAACCATATGGACTTCTTATATTTCTAATATGTACATATCTGAGATGTGGCTGGTCACCTTGAGTGTGTATTACTGTGGATTTAGTGGGAGTAAGCACCAGATGTCAAAAGAGGACCTCTTCTCCCTCCATAAAGGTCCAAAGCACTTACCTTTTTAAGGCCTGGGTTTCATCCGAGGTCTAAATAAAAATGTTGATTTTCCCTTCTCATGGCTGTTCTGCTCCTGTTATGCACGTGGCCACCTCATGTGCTGCAGCACCATCAAAATTGTCCTTTTCGGCAGTGAGGTTGAGCTCATTCTTGGTAGCCGATCCGGTCAGAAGCCCTCCTTGCCTATCAGATAACCCCTGACCCAGGGAAATGGGCTGGGATCACAATGGTAGGTAAAAGGCTTGTTCTTACCTCTTACCCCACCCAGACGAGGACAACCCAGGCCCTGCAGCCATAGGATGGCACTGTTTCTGAAGATGCCCTCAAGCAATCACATTTAATGCCGGTGGGCAGTTCCAAAATTTTATTCGGTCAATCTCTCCTATTAGCCAGAAGTTCTTGTTAAAAGGTAGGCTTTAAATTATAGCAGTGTTAGTAAAGGCAGCAGATCATTAGAACCTCACAATCACACGGTGTGATAATACCATATGGCCTATTCATTCGTCCACTCTGCGCCCATTTTTCGGGCACTGACTGGCCTATATATTGGGCAGGAAGCGTGTGCACATTTCCAGCGATATTGGGAAAGGAAAAAAAATTGCCGTGCAATGCCTACGCCTTTCCATGTGCAAATAAGGAGCCTAGCGCCTGTTTGAAGCCCCCACTGCGAGGTTGGCTTGCCCTCCCCACTGGCCTCTAATCCTCCCCTTCCACAACTTGTGCTTACCCCCTTCCGGCCTCTGAGCTCCCTCCCTGGCCCTCACTTACCTGAGCACCACTGCTAACGCTGCAGCGGCCCGAACTTTGTTTGCTCTTTGCCGGCTGGCTCTTCGCACCTCGCCGGCTTGATGTTAGCGAGGTCCGAGGCCCAATATTGGGGGGGCCTTGCACCTCACCATTGTACCTGCGACCGCACTGCCCCCCCCACCCCCACCTCCAAATTTCTACCCTTATGAATTTATAGCGGATTATATTATTTTAACGACTACATTTAAAATAAACAAGTTTATGCCTTTGTTAAAATAGTGGACAAATTAATTTTGTATGAGTTTACGCTTTGTGAGTTTGAATGATAATATTGCTCAGCATAACTTCCAGGCTTCTGTCAGATTTCAAACGACCCTTCAGCAGCTCAACCAAGACAAACAAGTCTGGGGGTAAGGTTGGCTTCCTAGGTTTTTGGGGGGGCAATTGATTGAACACTTCTGACAAAATAAGCTGTTTTGGTGAGTGAGGCTTTATTTTAGTAATTGAAAACCATTTATCTGATGAATACATTGATGATGTGTGATCCAGAAAGTCAGAAATCTAGATATGCTTGACTTTTATGATAGGCATGCAATAACTCTAACATTTTACTTAATTTAGGGTCGAGTAAACAAGTTTAAGATATATCAAACTGAAGAAATGTAGCTGTTAAGTAAAACTTACACTCATTCTTATACTTCTTTCAACTCTTTCCCCAAATGCACTTTCTGTGCTTGAGGGCAGCCAAAGTGATCCTATATCTTCTCTCCATCCTGTTCTGTCACATGAATAATACATCTTGTAATACTTGCATCTCTAAAGGGAAAAAAAAGACTCACATTTATCTAGAACTTTAACATGTCTCTCAGAAATATCCTGCAGCACTTGACAATAAATTACTTTGCAATGTAGTGATTGTTATGATGTAGACAAATGCAGTGGCCATTTTGCACAGAGCGAGATCTCACCATGAATGACTACTTAGTCCATTTTTGCGTGACGTTGGTTGAGGAAAGAAGGTTGGATAAGGTACCAGGAGAACTCCCTGCTCTTCAAATAATGCCGTAAGGGGAGAACGTCCCTGGAGGTTCTCCTGCTTGAATGTTGTAACGTCAGCGAAAGAGCCACAGAAACCCCAGAAAAATTATGTAAATGCCTTCGACGTCGTTTTTCCATGACTCCTTCACCAAAGTTACGGCGGATTACCATGAGAAGTTCCACTGAAATTCACCTCCATAAGAATATTTAATATCTACTTGAACAGGCAGACAGAGCTTTGGTTTAACATATCTTTCAAAGAACAGGACCTCTGATAACATAGCACGCATTCAGTCATTGCACTGGAGTGTAGGCCTGGATTATGTGCTCGAGTTCTGGAGCGGAGCTTAAATTTATTGGCTCATAGACAAGAGTGTGGCCAACTGAGCCAAGCTTACACTGAAACTAAACTCCTTGGGGTAGATTTTCGACTTGCCGCTCAGGCGTAGAACAGGCATCGTAGATCAGTCTCACTTTATAGAAACTGTCCGATTTTCATTTCCATTGAAATCACTAAAGATCTACCCTCTTCTATTCCCCTCATACTTCTTGGATCTAATAAACAGTGTTGTCTTCACACTTTGCAAGGTTATAAAAATTGATAAAAAGTGTTGATGATATTTTACTAGGTACTAAGAAGACAAAACAAGATTAAATCGTATTAACTTTATAGTTTATTTAGTTTTTTCAGAAAAAGGTTAAATGCCGTTAACCTCGAAATTTGGACATTCGGATTATTTTGGATTTTTTTTTATTCAATGGGATGTGGGCGTCGCTGGCAAGGCCAGAATTTACTGCCCATCCCTAATTGCCCATGAGAAAGTAGTGGTGAGACGCCTTCTTGAACCACTGCAGTCCGTGTGGTGAAGGTACTCCCACAGTGCTGTTAGGTAGAGAGTTCCAGGATTTTGACCCAGCGACGATGAAAGAATGGCGATATATTTGCTAGTTGGGATGATGTGTGACTTGGAGAGGAACGTGCAGGTGGTGTTCCCATGCGCCTGCTGCCCTGGTCCTTCCAGGTGGTAGAAGTCATGGTTTGGGAGGTGCTGTCGAAGAAATCTTGGCAACTTGCTGCAGTGCATCTCGTACATGGTACACACTGCAGCCACGGTGGTGGAGGGAGTGAATATTTAAGGTGGTGGATGAGATACCAATCAAGCGGGCTGCTTTGTCCTGGATGGTGTCGAGCTTCTTGATTATTGTTGGAGCTGCACTCATCCAGGCAAGTGGAGAGTATTCCATCACACTCCTGACTTATGCCTTGTAGATGGTGGAAAGGCTCTAGGGAGTGAGGAGGTGAGTCACTCCTCACAGAATACCCAGCCTCTGACTTGCTCTTGTAGCCACAGTAGTTATGTGGCTGCTCCAGTTAAGTTTCTGGTCAATGGTGACCCCCAAGATGTTGATGGTGGGGGATTCGGCGACGGTAATGCCGTTGAATGTCAAGGGGAGGTGGTTAGACCCTCTTTTATTGGAGATGGTCATTGCCTGGCACTTGTTTGGTGCAAATGTTACTTGTCAGTTATCAGACTAAGCCTGGATCTTGTCCAGGTCTTGCTGCATGTGGGCACAGACTGCTTCATTATTTGAGGGGTTGCGAATGGAACTGAAAACTGTACAATCATCAGAAAATATCCCCACTTCTGATCTTATGATGGAGGGAAGGTCATTGATGAAGCAGCTGAAAATAGTTGGGCCTAGGACAGTGCCCTGAGGAACTCCTGCAGAGATATCCTGGGCTGAGATGAATGGCCTCCAACAAACACTACCATCTTCTTTTGTGCTAGTATGACTCTAACCAATGGAGAGTTTTCCCTCTGACTCCCATTGACTTCAATTGTACTAGGGCTGCTTGATGCCACACTTAGTCAAATGCTGCCTTGATGTCAAGGGCAGTCACTCTCACCTCACCTCTGGAATTCAGCTCTTTTGTCCATGTTTGGACCAAGGCTGTAATGAGGTCTGGAGCCGAGTGGTCCAAATTGCATTTGGTCTCCTAAATTTTAGATGCCCTTAGCCCACAAATCCCTCTGGAAATCCAAACGCATCCCAAGGTCTACAGAGACTGGGAAAATCACTCTATATAGACAGGCCCTTGACTACCAAGAAAACAGACATCTTAAATGCAAAGTTCTCACTAGGCCATCATTGGAATGAGCCCTTAGGAGGCTACTGTAAAAACTGAATAAAAGAGGTGATCAGGAAAGCAGAAAAAGGACCATCTCTCTCATTTACTAACAATCCAAGTCCGCAAAATATCGGAAACTGCTCCATGATTACTAAGTGACATGCATAATGAGCTAAAATTTAACAAATTATCCCCCTGTGTAGATTCTTTAATGCAGAAGTGCATCTGAACAATCTTTATTGGGTCAAAATTCATGCTAAAAATATAAGAAAGCTTGAAACAAGAAAAGGCCATTCAGTCCATCACGGCTGATTCCCGCACAGTCCATGCGCGGCTACTTCCCACACCATACCTTTAATGCCCCCCCTTCTCACTAGGTATTGGTCTAGATCCTTATTAAAGGTATTAATTGATCCAGGATTAACTAATTTTCTTGACCGACTGTTCCTCATATCCAATATCCTGCAGGGAACAATCAGAGCACTTTTTGATTAAGTGCGATAGCATATTAATACTAAGCCCCAAAACTGTAACCCAAAAATTTAGCATACACAATGAATGTATTCTAGTGAAGCTGGACGCTTCAGACTCCTGACAAGCAGAACTTAGTCATCGTTGCACCAGTTTTCTGTCCAGAAAACAGGGCAAAATGGCCAATTTCAAACATCTGGGGCAGCCACTTGAAACAGGCGCTATGCTCCTTGCATATGCTTATGAGTGGCCTAACGCCTGTTTAAGGTCCACTCTGAGAAACTGTGTTGTCCCGAGCAGAGCAAGCCTTTGTTTTTCAGGTAGAGATGTAGTCTAGCAAGCAGCCGCCCACAAGAGGGCAGGTAAATTTCTGTTGTAAGTTGATGTGGATCCAGGAAGAGCAGGAGCTCCACAGCATTCCCGAGGGGCAATGCTGACCCACGATGGACGTTTCCCCCACCCGGCCACCTCCCCTCCCCCCCACCCCCCCGGGATTTACCTGAGGACCGCTGCCATTGAGGCAAGAGGCCCGAAATTCATCTGGTGAAATGGCGAGCTGCCCCAGCCCCAATAAAGCCAGAAGCACCAAAATAAATGTGATCTCATTACCCCGGCCAGTGTTTTCCCTTCACCAACTACCATTGTCCTCTTGGCCCACTAAAATGCTAATAAACATGAAGTACTTTTCAAGTGAAATATTCTGCACATATTGTGAGCCTGTACAGTAATGTTAACAGATCAGTATAAGAGATGACAGAGCCAGTAAAGGAGGTGACATGTGCTGTGCAGGAGGGAGAAGTGGTGATTGGAACATTGGAATCTCCAGGACTGGTAAAGGCCATTTTGTTCCATCTGTCCAACCCCAGAGTTCAAAACCAGAACATACAGTTTACCCCCCTTTATCCCACATATCTCGCATCAAATGCCTGTGGCAATGGAACAGAAGGAACAGAATTCTTTTAAAGTTTTTCATTCATAAATTTATGGTGAGATAATCCCTAGAAACGTCATTCAATCATTCTCACTTACTCATGTTTTTCCTGCCCTGTGGCAGAAGAGGCTGCTGTCAGATTCCTCCATCTAACTTGATCCCATGTAGATGAATGAGCCTCTGACCGGTTTCTCCAGCCCGGTCTGTTTTTAATTGATGCAACCATTCTTTTCCATGTTAGGCAAGATCTCCCCACTCTCCTTCCAACTATTGTTCTTCACACACACATATACATATACGCACACACACACAGACACACACACGTAAATACACAGACACACACAAGTACACACACAGACACACATATATACATACACACAGACACATATACGCACACGCACATACGCGCATACACATACACACATGCACACAACAGTAACAATTTGCATTTATATAGCACCTTTAACATAGTTAAACATCCCAAAGCATTTCACAGGAACGTTACCAAACAAAAATTGACACTTAGCCAACATTAGGACAAGTGACCAAACGTTTGGTCAGAGGTAGGTTTTAAGCAGCATCTTAAACCACATACATATACTTACATATACACACACATACATGTACACACATATACATACATATACACAAATAAACACACACATACAGACATACGTATACAAGTACACATAGGGCTCGATTTTCGCACCCATGATCGGGTGCATTTGTGGCGGGGGGGCTGCGAAAATCGGGGATTCCCGGGGCGGCTCCCACCCACCCCACTGATGCGCTGACATGCGCGCGCAGCCCCCGCATGTGGAACTCCCGCCGGCAATTAAAGCCAGCGGGGTGTCACTTAAAGTAATTGAACAGGTACTTCAGGTTGTTTACAGACCTGATTGGCCTGTTATTTTAGGAGGGGTGGGATTTTGCAACTGACTGGGAGTGTTTCCCGTACTGGGGGAAACACTCCAAGTTCAAATGGACATGTTGCAGCCACCAGCCTGTGGCAGCTGCAAAGGTCCATTTGACAGGTGGTAGTGGGGAGACCCTCACTCATTGCAGGAGGCCACTCTGTCACTTTGGACAAAGTTTGGCCTCCACCACCCTCCTCCTAACAATAAAATTCACCAACTTGCACACTTACCCCGGTGTCCAGATACATGTACCTACCTTGCGGACCCCCTCAGATGTACATCTTCCGGATGGGGGCCGCTGTAGCTACAGTCATGACCTCCTCGGAGGGCGAACAGCATCACCAGCCTTGCCGGCTACGCCGTCCACCTCTGACACATGGAGCTCCACAACACAGTGCTGTGACACATCTTCCTGCACAGCAGGAGGGAGGGCAACCGCAGAGAGAGATGCGTCGCAGGGGGCACTACTCTCGCCACAGGGTCCACAGACCAAGGCTCAGCTTCCTGGACCTCTCTGAGCAGCAGTGCACACGGAGGCTCAGAGTCACTCGACATGTAGTCGTGGACATCTGCAGCCTCCTTCATGCCGAGCTGCTCCCGGCTGGCCCGAGCACCATCTTCTTACCTGTCGCTGTCAAAGTCACCACTGCCCTCAACAACTTCTCCTCCGCATCCTTCCAGGGTGCCACCGGGGACATCGCCGACGTCTCTCAGTCGTCTGCACAAAAGAGCCCTGCAAATACACCTACACCCACTCTGCAGTGACACAATGGGTGGCATCAGTTGTGGATCTTCATTGTGATCCTCAGGAAAGGGCATTATTGCACAAACCAGACAAGATTCCCAAAGACGTGGCAGTAGCGGTGCCAATATAATATGTTATGTGAGTTGATCAGAAATTAAATATAAGTAAAAACCATGACAAACCCTCAAACACTGTTGTGCATCCCCGTCATGCTCACGACACATTTGTCTTACGCTTCCTACTGCACATATGTGATGCATGCCCTGTGGCTGCAGCACAGGTAGTGGCAGGTTGAGTGAGGCTGACTGTGAAAGAGATGCATGAGAGGGTGAGTATGAGATAGAGCCATGAGATTGTATGAGGATTGAGTTGAGTGGTAGTGGCGGGAATGAGTACTGGGGAGGTGTGTAAGTGCAGGTAAGATGAGGATGAGCTTTGAGTGGGTGTGAGGAGTGATGTGACAGAGTAGTGTTGGCAGTGCAGAAGGAGATGTGGGGTGGGGGCGGTGATGTGGCAGATGGTGTGTAGGGGAATGAGTAAGTGTACTCACTTTGGCTGACCTACTTAGGTCATTGCAGCGCCTCCTGCACTGTATGCAGATGGGCGATATGTTGGTGGTGCAGGTGACCTCCTCTGCCACCTCGAGCCTGGCCTTCTTGGTGGCAGAGGCAGGCCGCTTCCTCCCACCCGCCAGGGGGAAGATCTCTGTCCTCTCCCTCCTCCTCCTCACCCCATCCAATAATACCTGGAGTGAGGCATCATTAAACCTGGGAGCAGCCTTCCCCCTGGGCTGCTCCATGCTGTAATTTTTCTTATTTCTTGCAGCATCAGTCAGTGGAGGACTGCCCCTTTAAATAGAGCTCCTCCAGCTGACAGACCTTACTGCGGATGCGCAGTCCGCCCGAAGCGCAGCTGAGCAGCGGAGAACCCGGAAGAACAGGTACGTGGATCCAATCAGCCTGCGATTACGCGCGGAGCAGACTGATTTCACCGGGCGCGTTACCCACGCGCCCAATGGACCCACCCTCCGCGAACCTGCCGCCATGGTAATATCGGGCCCATAGACTTACAATAAATCCAATATATCAGGGGTAATTTTAACCTAACCCGTCTTGCAGGAAACTGAGGGGATCGAATCAGCTGCCTGTTTCACTCTCCGCTCCATTTTCCTTTCGATCAAAGTTAATGAATCCTGTCCGTTTCCTGCAGGGTGGGTTAGGCGAAAATGAACCCCTATCGTTACAGTTGTAGACTGGATGTTCTTTGGGAAAGTACTCCAAAATAGTTTAGGGAAAGTGGGGAGGCTCGGCTGAAAACTGGGACAACTCAGAAGAACCCACTTCCTTGAGCAAGAGGCTTTCTAGCAGGCTGTAAACAAGTGGATGTGATGCATCATGGAGTGAGCAGCCCGGCATGGAGATCCTTGCTAATGTTTTATGAGATTTGAAAGGGTGCTGAAGGCAAATCAAAGAAGGCCAGGAATAGACACTTCAAAACTAGGGTTTTTTGAGGCAATTATTGTCTTCAATCAGTGACAACACTCTAAGCTTTGACTCAGAAAGTCATGGGGTCAAACCTCACTCCGGAGACTTGAGCACTTTATTACGGTTATTGAGAGAGTGCTGCACAATCGGAGGTGCTGGGGTGGGGGGTTGGTGAATTTGCACGGAGGTTCTCCCACTTGTCCACCATAACTTCGGCGCAAGAGCCGCAGAAATCCTGGAAAAATGGAGTAAGCGGTGTTAATACCATTTTCTCCGGAGTTTTCCGGCAGCTTTTCCGCTGAAGCTATAGTGGAACCTCCGCAGAAATTCACAACCATTGTATTCTGGATGAGACATTAAATCAAGGCCCTGAATGCCTGTTCAGGTGGACGTAAGCGATCCATAGAACCATGGAACCATAGAAGAGATACAGCACAGAAGGGGGCCATTCGGCCCATCGTGTCCGTGCCGGCTCGAAGAACAACCAGGTGACCATTCTAATCCCACCTTCCAGCACCCGGTCCGTAGCCCTGCAGCTTACAGCACTTTAGGTGCAGGTCCAGGTACTTTTTAAAAGAGTTGAGGGTCCCAGCCTCTCCCACCAATTCGGGCAGCGAATTCCATACACCCACCACCCTCTGGGTAAAAAAAGTTTTTCCTCATGTCCCCTCTAATCCTTCCGCCAATCAGCTTAAATCTATGTCCTCTGGCTCTTGAACTCTCCGCTAGGGGAAACAGATACTTCCTGTCTACTCTATCTGGGCCCCTCATAATTTTGTACACCTCAATCAAGTCTCCCTTCAGCCTCCTCTGCTCCAAGGAAAACAACCCCAGCCTATCCAATCTCTCCTCGTAGCTGCAATTTTCAAACCCTGGCAACATTCTTGTAAATCTCCTCTTCACTCTCTCCAGAGCAATTACGTCCTTCCTGTAATGTGGTGACCAGAACTGTGCACAATACTCCAGCTGTGGCCTTAACAGCGTTTTATACAGTTCCATCATTACATCACTGCTTTTGTATTCTATACCTCGGCTAATAACGGAGAGCATTCCGTCTGCCTTCTTCACAACCTTATCTACCTGTACTGCCACCTTCAGGGACCTGTGCACATGCACTCCAAGGTCTCTCACTTCCCATGGCACTTTTTGAAGTAAAGCAGGGGAGTTCTCTCAGTGTCCTGGCCAACATTCATCCCTCAACCAACACCACTAAATAATAGATTATTTAATCATTCATCTCTTTGCAGCTTGTGGGATCTTGCTCTGTGCAAATTGAACTGCCGTGTCTCCCTCCATTGCAACAGTGACTACACGACAGAAGTACGCCATTGCCTGTGAAGCACTGAGTCATCCTGAGGAGGTGAAAGACATTGTTAAATGAAAGGTTTTTATTTCTTCTTTAATGATGTGTGGGATGAATTCAATCCCATTTCCCTAAAATCCATTTTCCTGTCTGATAGCTTTTTGCACCTCTCCTAATGCTGCACCACATTCTATTATTGTGCAATTTGTGTTTCACTTCCGTGCCACTGTAAGACTGAATAAAAATAGCATTCATACTAATGAGTTTGACTGGTGCTAATAGAACAACAGGTTATTCTATTGCTCAATTTGTAGTCTGGGTCTATGATGTAATGGAACTGTTTATCATGGCATTAATATATGGGAATACATTGAACCTACAAACACCACTCACACTAGAACTGGAAACATACATGCCAGCAAGACACGAAAGACAGGAAAGAAGAAAGTGGTGGAGGATGTACAAACAGAGAGCTGTCTCCATCGATCGGCCTAGCACCCGCTGTTATTGACAATGTGAATTTAATAAACAGATGGTGCTTCCGTTGCGAGGAGTTAATTATGAACGTGGAGCATTAATGCACCCACTCCTTGCCAATGCCAAGACAGAATGACAGCTGAACTCATTTTTTATGCCACTGGTATCTCTCAGATCTCAGTTGGTGGCCCCGTGGGCATTGGTTAGGCATCCATGCCAAGACGTATCTCTCAAGTCACCGCTGCCACTGCTCAAGGGAATCAACCACTACATCTGCTTCCTATTGACCCCACGGCAGCAGTTGACAACTAAACAGAGGTTGTTTGACATTGCAGGGTTCCCCAGCGCATTGGGTGCCACTGACTGTAATACCCCGTGTACTTCTACATGCACCTGCTCAGAATAGAGTTGCTTATTCAAGCAGGAAAGAATTTCTCTCAGTCGAACGTTCAGGTGAGGCAAGATATTGTCAGTGACATAAGGAGTCAAATTCCAAGGATCAAGTCACAGTTCACACATACTATTATCAGGATGGTTGATTGAAGCATGAAGCATTGTTGGGCCTCACATTCTGTTACGGTTTCTTTTTTTTTATTCACCATAAAGTTTGTCTTCATGCACAGCTGCAAAATATAGACTGATGCTGTGGCTTACGATACACTCCAGATAAGCTGGATTCTGACCCTAATTGGGAAATCCAGGTCAGCCTTGTAAGGTGGCACAACCCCGCACAGGGAGTTCCCACTTCCCACAAGGCCAGAGGGGGCAGGCACAGCCCCGCACAGGGAGTTCCCACTTCCCACAAGGCCAGAGGGGGCAGGCACAGCCCCGCACAGGGTGTTCCGACATCCCACAAGGCCAGAGGGAGCAGGCACGGCCCCTCACAGGGTGTTCCGACTTCCCCGGCCTATCGACAGCTGGAGGCTGTTATCGCCAGTCAGAAGACATGTACCGGCTTCCAGAAGGGTGGCAGTGGGCCTCACAAGGGATCCAGGCTGGAGAAGCAGCCTGGTGCACCCAACATGGAGAGATTTTGTTTTATTAATTGTTGGGATCGTCCCTATTACACACCCTATTCGGGTGGGGGGTTGGGGCGAGGGCTGCACGGGATCTCTTTGGAGCAGGAATCTGGGCACTCCATCCCCCACTAATTTGCAGCAGCCTCAGCTAGCCGATTTGACAACACAGAGGTGGCCGAGGATTTGTCAGTATAGGCGGGGAAACTGATCCCATGTCTTCAGATGATGTCTCCAAGTGAAAACATGTAAACAAAGAAAAGCAGAGAATTGAACCTTGGCATACTCCGTGGGAGTGGGAAGAGTAGCCATTGCTGCAGATATGCTGGCTAGCTTGGGATAGGTTGGAGTGGAACCAAGTGAAGTAGTTCCACAGAGGTGGACCACAGAGGAGAGGTGGTGGAGGGGGAAGGATAACGCTGCGTGCCATCTCACAGAGATGGTCATTGACCACTTTAATCAGGGTAGTCTCAACACTGTGGTAGGGGGTAAGTCAGACTGAAGTTGTTTGAACATGGAAATGTGGGAAAGGTGAGCATGGAGCTGAACGGTGATGATATGTTTAAGGACCTTAGAAAGGAAAGGGAGGCTAGGTACGGAGCAGTAGTTGGAGAGGACGTACTGCTATTTTGTCAGAGCTCGGGCATTAAACTGAGGTTATGTCTGCCTGAATATGACAAAGAAAACTGTGATGGAAAAACAACAGGGTTGGTGTTCTGGAAGGATGAGATTGAATGGATTGAAGGGCCTTCTTCATTTGAACCAATCTTGTGATTCCCATTGACTGCAGTTAATGGCCATTATGGTGTGGTGGGGTTAATTTGATCCCAGAAGGTGCAGTTGGGGGAACTCTTGGAAACTGGCATTCATCGTGTGGTCCAGTAATGATGATTTTACCAATCCCTTGTAGTCTAGCAGGTGGAATGAGCCTTGCTTATTTAGAGGTGCCATTTTTCAGAAGGGTATCAAATTGAAATCCAGTCTGCCTGTTCAGATAGATTTTTTAAAAAAAAGTTTTAATTAAGAAAAAAAATAACTTGCATTTATATAGCACCCTTCATGACCTCAGAATGTCCCAAAGTGCTTTACAGCCAATGAAGTACTTTTTGAAGTGCAGTCATTGTTGTAATGGTGGTCTTAAAGATGAGATCAAATGGGCCAAAGAAGTTTCTTCATCTGAATTTATCTTGAGTTCAGTCTTCTTGTGCTGCTTTTGGTATCAGATTAACATCATTCCATAAAAAGTCGTTTCAGCTAATCAACCATCAGAAACTTCAGCAAAAAGACTGTAGCAGGTCCCTGCTTTTGTTATCCAGGGAATTTCCTTTGAAGTGAAATTTCATACAGGGTGAATTCCCTTGGGCCTCCTCCTGATTAACTCGCCTTAACTTCCACCGGAACGGGAGTGGCTCCAAGGAGATTCCTCCCCCTACCCCCAAAGGAATGACGATACATGACAGCAGAAAATACTTCACACTTCTGTAGTTACAATCCAACAAAAAATGGGAATGATTCATTGCATTTCACCCTTTGTTTCCACACAGATCAGACAGCCATTTTTAGCAGGTAATAATCGGAAAACCGTATATCGTGTCGTGTCTGATGATAAAAAACTCTGTCATTCGTACGATGATTGTAGACAACTAAATTGATGAATTTTCCCAGGAGAAACCAATTATAACCTGCAGAACACAGGTGCCCCTTTGAAGCATGATTGATATGTTTGACTGGACGATGTGTGGTGATAGATCAAAGTGTCCTGGTTAGCCCTCTACTGCATGCTACGCCCTGTAAGAATATTTTATATCAAAAGATAAAGCACAAATTTCAAAATGTATGACAGGAATAATCAAGGGGGAAGCCAACTTTCTGCGCTGATTTCATCTTCATGATTTACTCTTATAATTTATGTAGCTCACTCCAGAAAACACAGGATAGTTTGTTCTAACAGGGACTTCATTCTAACTTGAATTTTCCCCTCATAAGGCACTCTTGCCAATCATGAGACTTGCTGAACCATCCTTGTACAGTGGATGGTTCCTCAGGATTGCCTCAGGTCTCTGTTCATATCTAAGTCACATAACCCATTTAGAGGACCAAGTAGTACCTAGCTCATACTCTACAAAAACCTTCATCGAGTTACATGGAGTCACATCGAAACTACAGCACAGAAACAGGCCATTCAGCCCAACTGGTCTATGCTGGTGTTTATGCTCCATACAAGCCTCCTCCCTCCCTAATTCATCTAACCCTATCAGCATATCCTTCCATTCCTTTCTCCCTCATGTGTTTATCTAACTTCCCCTTAAATGCATCTATGCTATTTACCTCAACTACTCCTTGTGGTAGCATGTTCCACATTCTTACCACTCTTTGGGTAAAGAAGTTTCTCCTGAATTCCCTATTGGATTTATTAGCGACTATTTTATATTTATGACCTTTAGTTTTGGACTCCCCCACAAGTGGAAACATTTTCTCTGCATCTACGCTATCATACCCTTTCATTATCTTAAAGGCCTCTATCAGGTCACCCCTCAGCCTTCTCCTTTCTAGAGTAAAGACCCCCAGCCTGTTCAGCCTTTCCTGATAAATATATTCTATCTTCCTTAAAGTTTATCTGTCAAAAGCTGTTAGTGAACTATTCTGCGATCTAGTCTTCGGGATTTTCCCCCTCTTTCTCAGCACCTGATTTCCATACTCTTACTGTAGCATTTTTTAGAATAATAGATAGATTTTCTACTTCCTCAGATGCAGTGAGGTACTGACACACCACAAGCATGAATTAAAAAATCACAACCAACAGCCCCACGATTTTCTGATGTGCGATTGCAGTGTGCCAGGTAACTTGCCATGTGTGAGGACAGAAAATCTACCCTCAATTCTAGTCTTCCGCAATTGTGATTTTTCGAGCAAGTCTGCTTGCTTTGTGGCAGCTTGGCTCTCACCTCTGAGTTAGAAGGTCATGGGTTCAAGCCCCATTCTTGGACTTGAACATATCATCCAGACTGATACTTCAGTTCAGTACTGAGGGAGTGCTGCATTATCAGAGGTGCCGTCTTCTGGATGAGAGGTGAAACGGAGGTCATGTATGCCTGTTCAGGTTAATGTAAGAGAGCCCATGGCATTATTCAATGTGGAGCAGGGGGAGTCCCCAGGGTCCTAACCAACATTTATCCCTCACACAACACCACCAAAAAAGATTAATTGGTTATTCATCTCATGTGCTATTTGTAGGACCGTGCAAAATCATTGCTACATTACCCTGTTTGATTACACCTCAACTTCATCCATTGGCTATGAAATGCTATGGGAATGTCCTGAGGATGTGAAAGGCATTATATCAATGCAAATTGATTCTTCTTTGTCCTATACCCTGATTCATTCATTCCAATTCTTTCCAGAGAAGTAATTGAATAATGTCAGAAATCTAGATATAAATAGAGACTGAGCTGAGGAAAGGCCACAATCTCTCTCAGATACTGATCAACCCATTGTACATTTCTGCCATTTTCTATATTTATATTATTATGAGTATAAAATTCAGTGTTCAATTTGCCAAATTTACTATTTCTTAGGAAGTTGCCAAGCTCCCAAGACTGCCGTATCCCAAACATCCTTATCTTTTGGAAGGTTATAGGTGTGAGTCCCACACCAGGACCCGAGGACATGATCTTGCCCGACATTTCTGAGGGAGTGCTGCTTTGTCAAAGGTGCCATTCATTGGCTGAGTCATTAAACCGAGATCCAGACTGCCTCTTTGGATGGATATTAACGATGCCTTAGCACGATTCAAAGAGCGTCCTGGCCAACATTTTCCCATCAACCAACACCATTGGAAAAGCAGATTAACTGGCCCCTCATTGTAGTTTGTTTGATGTTGCTGATTCACAATGGCTGCTGTATTTGCTTATATAACATCACTGCCCTCCAGAAAGTAACTCATCGCATGAAGCACTTTGGAATGATTCAGTAAAATGCAAAGTCAGTGCAATCTTTCTAAGGAAAGTGCAATGCACTAGAAATCCATTGGGGAAATGGAAATTTAAATGACAATAAATATGTGTTATGCACAGGGTAGCCCATAATGTTATGCAGGTTTGTTTTACATTTCTCTTTATCTATTTTGCTCATTAATATTCAATTCTCTTACTTCTTCTTCCAATGCGTTTTCTGTTCAGGTGTCATTCAACAGTTCTGCATGGAAACATAAGGAGAATTTTTTTTTCCCTCACCCCTGATAGATGGAAAATGTTAATTTTACATTCCATCTGATATGCCAGACTCTCCTACTGTTAAAACTGCAAGTTCCACTTTTTCTTTTAATAATCTGCTTGTCAGTCTTAGGTCAAGTTCATACATTTAAAATTAATGAATGGATGATTTATGTGAACATGGGCTGCATTAGAAATCAGACCATCAATAAATTGCTCCAGGCAAAAAGATTTTAAATAAACATTTGCAAAGGAGAATTGGCATGGGCAATTACCACAAGACAGTGCACTTTTATTATTATATACTTCGATATAGGTTTATGACAAAATAGGAACATTTCACACATGGTCCTGTCACCTATTCCTCGCTTTGTAAGAAGCCGATGAATAGTCTCTTTTTGACAGAAGGGATTAAAGGATGTATCTCCAAGTCTTAGTAAGACTGGGTGTGAAGAGCAAAATGTATTAACAACAACAACTTGCATTTATTTAGCGCCATTAATGTAGTAAAACATCCCAAGGTGCCTTACAGGAGAGATTATCAGAAAAAATTTTACACTGCGCCGCAGAAGGAAATATTATGACAGGTGGCCAAAAGCTTGGTCAAAGAGGTAGGTTTAAAGGGTCATCTTAAAAGAGGAGAGGTGGAGAGGTTTGGGAGGGAATTCCAGAGCTTAGGGCCTAGCAAACTGAAGGCACGGCCACCAATGGCGGGCGAAGGATGTCGGGGATGCGCAAGAGGTCAGAATTGGAGGAGCGCAAACTTCTCAGAGGGTTGTAGGGCTGGAAGAGGTTACAGAGATAGGGAGGGGTGAGGCCAGGGAAGGATTTGAACACAAGGATGAGAATAGATGAACAGCAGATACCACAAATTTTTAATTCATGGCGTTGCCGGACTGGAAGCCGATGTGGGCCAGTTGAGTACAGGGGTGATGGGTGAACGTTACTTGGTGTGAGTTAGGATACGGGCAGCACAGTTTTGGATTAAATGTATTTTTCCCCCTCCAGTCTCCTCTGGGGTACAATGTCACTGGTGCCAGCAGCCCTTTGGTACCTGATCTATTTTGTGTGTGTGTGTGTGTGTGTGTGTGAACTTTAATAGTGAACGTCAGCATTCTATTCGACTATGTGTGCCATCATAACTCAGCCCTGATCCTGTACTCAACCCAAATCTACATGCACGCACTTACTTTCCTGTACAGATCATCAGACAGGAGCAGGACCCTGGTAAATTTCTTATGCATTGTTATTTTGCTTGGGCAGAATGTAAAAGCAGTGATGGACATCCTGACCTCAGGCACATGACATACCGAGTCCCTATAAAATCTCTGCTGCATCTCTGTTTAGTTAAGCTCTCGCTTTTTGTCCATGTTAACATAGGAAAGAAATAACTTGCATTTATATGGCGCCTTTCACAACCTCAGGATGTCCCAAAGCGTTTCACAGCCAATTAAGTTCTTTTGAAGCGTTGTCACTGTTGTAATGTAGGAAACGCGGCAGCCAATTTGCACTCAGCAAGGTCCCACAAACAGCAATGTGATAATGATCAGATCATCTGTTTTAGTGATATTGGTTGAGGGATAAATATTGGCCAGAGCACCAGGGAGAACTCCCCTACTCTGCTTTGAAATAGTGCCATGAGATCTTTTATGTCCACCTGAGAGGGCAGATGGGGCCTCGGTTTAGCTTCTCACCCGAAGGACGGCACCTCCAACAGTGAAGCACTCCCTCAGTACTAGATTTTGTGCTCAAGTCTCCGGAGTTGGACTTGAACCCACAACCTTCTAACTCAGAGGCTGAAAGTATTACTACTGAGCCACATAGGAACAAAGGAACATGGGAACAGGAGTAGGCCAATCAGCCCCTCGAGCCTGTTCCGCCATTTGGTGATGGCCTATCAATTTCATATGTTCATATTAATCAGATCATGACTGATCTGCACCTTAACTCCGTTTACCCGCCTTTGATCCATATCCCTTGATACCCTTACCTAACAAAAATCTGTTGATCTCAGATTGACGTAGTAGGTGGAACATGGTGTCCTATACGCATTTTGACTGTGGCTCACCCAAGCACCATTTACGGTCCTTATTCAGAGGGGGAGAAATTGAACCCGATTGTGCCTGTTTTTGGGGTGTTAAATTACCATTGGGGGGACAAAGTTCAGATCGTAGATCCTGGAATTGCGTCGGCTGCTACATTGATAGCCAGCGACTTCTAGGTGCTCAGGGCATCCTCCTTCAAACGGGCTTTAGGCGCCACGCATTTGCAAGTCGGGGTCCTAACGGTGGTTGTAGAACCCCGATCGAAATTGGTCAACAAATGGGAGGGATTGCGCCACGTATGTTCCACCCAGTTCTTCTGGGTCTCCAGCGGACAAACTTCAATGGAAAAGTAAATCGGGTACGACGTAAAAGGAGCCGGAACTCGCTATGAGCCCATTTTGCATTACTGGCGAAGACCAATTTTACCCCCTTGCAGTACTCATGGAACTCAACTGAAACAGTTTCAATGTAATAAGATGTTATGTAAACAAAGACTAGTTATTTAGACAAATTGCCAATAAAATATTTGCATAAGCAGAATTCCATATGCGTGGAGCTCGGTCCTGCACCATTCCATAACATTTTACTCTATTATGTCCTGTTAAATGCAACTCCAGCCAATCTGTGATCTTAAAGTTTAACATTGTTAGATGCTTACGAAAGGAATTTTTCTCTTGTTGTCTCACGGACTCGTGTATAAACAGTACAAAATGCTGCCTTGAGTTGCGTATGAATTTCGAAGGAGAACGACTCATTTCTGTTCATATAATTGCCTGTAAGTAGGCCATTAATAGGTCAAGATTGTTTGGAAAGTACTTCAGTTAATGTAAGTTATATGTAAACTTGCACTTTAAGAGGAGACAGTCATTATCTGTCATTATCAGTAATCACTGACCCATCAAGGGATATCCTGAGAGGAAGGAAGTTATTACTTCAAGCTTAACACCAATGATATAAAAATGTGCTTTGATCTGAAGCATAGAGTGATATATTTGCAGCTGACTCTCCTTTATCTCCAGTACACTCAACGACAGCGACAGCAGTGACATCATGCGTCTATATAGCACTTTTAAGATAGAAACGTGTCCCAAGGCATTTCACAGAGATGTAAGGGAAAAATGGACATAGAATGAGAGAATGAGACATTAGGAATAGTGATGAAAAGCTTGGTCAAAAAGGGAAGTTTTAAGGAAGATCTTAAAGGATGATGGAGAAAGGGAGGGTTCCAAGCAGGAAATCCCAGGGCTTGAAGTCTGGTCGGCTGACAATGGCTAACCATGGTAGGGCTAAGGGAGGGTGATGCACAAGAGGCTGGCGTCAAAAGACTGGAGAGTTTGGTGGGGGTGGGAGGGTGTTGTAGCACTGGAGAAGGCGTCAGAGGTAGGGAGAGTTGAGGCTATGGAATTAAACACAAAATGAGAATTCTAAATTTGACCATTGGGGGATCAGGAGTATACGCAAGAGGTGATGGGTGAGCAGGACTTAGTGTGGGATGGATACTAGTAGTAGAGTTTTGGATGAGCTGATGTTTATGGAGGGTGGAGGGTGGAGGATGGGAGGCCGACCAAGCTAGCGTCGGAGTAATCAAATCTGGAGATGACATGGAAACGGAGGAGTGTTTCAGAAGCAGGCTGAGGTAAGGGTGGATGTGGACATTGTTATGGAGGTGGAAGAAGGCTGCATTTGTAATGGAGAGAATATGGGGTCAGAAGCACAACTCGTGATCCATCAGGACGCTGAGGTTGCGACCAGTTTGATTCAGCCTTAGACAGTGCTAGGGAGTGGGATGCAGTAAGTGGTAGTATTTAACCCTTTACCTTTATGGCACAATGTTGGCATTGTGGGCATATTGTGGGCATATGCTACGCAAGTTTCATTGAAAGAGTCAATTAAAGGACTCTGTAAAGGGTTCTCAGACTTTGTTATTTTAAGGATAAAATGGTGTGTTAGGCTGTTGTATTTTGCTCTGATGGATCCCTTTTGCTGCCTTGTGATTTTTTTTTTCTTGTGGTAAATCTAACTGGTAGGTTTTAGCTGAACTACCTGTTCTGGCATTGTGACGGTTTCCACTTATTGAAGGGATCTGGACTGTATGGTGAGCATCCTTATCGTGATGCAACTTATCTTGATAAGAGGGTAATTGCTAATCCCAGTGCTGCTCTCGTGCCTGGCACAGCTACGCTTTTGAGTTTAAAATCATAGGGGATATGATCTGCTTATGAAAACTGCAATTTGCTGTGAATATGAATAGTGAATATGAATTACAACACACATTATACCTTTCATTAGCATTCTTAGTGAATGACTGTGGATATTAACCTGGGAATTTGTTTTGTATATGTGAGGGGATGATCTATATTTTTTAAGCTGTAAATTCCTCTGAGGACAATTGCTTAAATTATATATATATATATATATATATTAAAAAAATGTGAACATTGATGACTATAATTTCACTAATATAAGCTCACTTTGTACACATGCATCTTACCTGCCTGTAACCTACACCAGATATAGGATGTCCATCTAGGCTGTCTCTCACTTTGTAAATAGGAACTTACTTGTAAGAACTCATGTACAAAGTCATTCTGCCAAATACAAATACAATACTAGACACTTTTACAAGGATATATAAAGGGGCAGAAAAATCACTCGGAGTTCACCCACAAAGCAATCAGAAGTTTTTTTTTTAATCTACTGCATGGATTATTTTCTTTAAAAAAAAATTGGATGGGAATTCACCTTTGATCTTGAAGACGAGGAGTTATTTGTTTTCTTTAAGGATCCACTCATGGCCATGTAGCGCAATTCATGAGGCACAGAGCATCCTGCAGCATGTGAATGTGGACAACCTTGGTTTCTGCTGCTGTTGTAGCCAGTATCAATTACTCCCAGGATAGATCAGCCTTGACTCAGAGGTAGCAATCTCACCTCTGAGTCAGAAAGTCATGGGTTCAAGTCCCACTCCAGAGACTTGAGCACAAAATCCAGGCTGACACTGCAGTGCTGTACTGGATGAGACATTGGGCGGAGGCTCCATCTTGGATCAACATCTCATCCAGCCAGGTGGACGTAAAAGATCCCATGGCACTATTTTGAAGAAGACCAGCGAAGTTATCTTGAGTGTCCTGGCCAATATTTATCCCTCAACCAACATCACTAAAAAAAAACAGATTATCTGGTCATTGCCACATTGCTGTTTTTGTGGTTTAGATGTATGCAAATTGATTGCTGCATTTCCTACATTACAATAGTGACTACACTTCAAATATATCTCATTGGCTATAAAGCATCTTGAGATGTTTTACTACGTTAAAGGCAGCAAATTGTTGTTGTAAAGCACTTTGGGACGTCCTGAGATCGTGAAAAGTGCTGCAAGTCTTTCTTTTTATAGATAGGACACAGCCAGTTGCTTCACTAGTGCAACTGTTTCCATTTTCCATTCATGCTATCTGTGTGAGATTTCAATTAGTGCGAGGTTCGTGTTGTGGGCTCACACCCCACAAGGACGCAGATTGAGACTGGCTCCATCACAATGGACCCATTACAGCCGGAAGAGAGAAGATTCTCATTCTATAAGTTTGGATTGGATTCAAATCTAAGTCTCACAGTCAAAAAAGGAACATAGGACGTAGGAACATTGGAACAGGAGTAGGCCACTTAGCCCCTTGAGCATGTTCCGCTATTCAATGAGATCGTGGTTGACCTGTGACCTAACTCCATATAACCGCCTTAGCCCCATATCCCTTAATACCTTTGGTTATCAAAAATCTATCAATCTCAGATTTAAAATTAACAATTGAGCTCGCATCATCTGCTGTTTGCGGAAGAGAGTTCCAAACTTCTACCACCCTTTACGTGTGGAAGTGTTTCCTAACTTCACTCCTGAAAGTCCTGGCTCTAATTTTTAGGCTATGTCCCCTAGTCCGAGACTCCCCAACCAGCGGAAATAGTTTTTCTCTATCTACCCTATCAGTTCCCCCGAATATCTTGAAAACTTTGATCAAACCTCCCCTTAATCTTCTAAATTCCAGGGAATACAACTCTAGTTTGTGTAATCTCTCTGCGTATATTAACCCTTGGAGTCCAGGTATCATTCTAGTAAATCTACGCTGCATTCCCTCCAAGGCCAACATAAGGTGTGGTGCCCAGAACTGAACACAGTACTCCAGGTGTGGTCTAGCCAGGGCTTTGTATAACTATAGCATAACTTCTATCCCTTTATTATCTAGTCCTCTAGATATAAAGCATTGTGCTAAATGAGTTACTCTCATTACCAGTTCTCATGTTGAAATTAGTGTTTTTTTTAGCATACTGGTGAACAATAAATCAGTTTGAGTAAGAAGTAATTCTGGTGTGTAGATTATCATTTACTGGAAGTTATGGAATAAAGTAGTGAAGTGTTTCTCATTCTGTTACAACTGTAATCAAGATGAATCAATTTTGGGGCTCGTTTCTCTGCAAAAGAGAAGTCCAAGAGCAAACCTGATAGAGGTCTTTAAAATTATGAACTGGTTCGATAGGGTAGATGAGGGACTTAAATGTGAGACCAGGTCAAGGAGGCATAAATATATGCGAGCCACTAACAGATCAAATAAAGAATTTGGGAGGAATTTATTTATGCAGGGAGTAGTGAGTATATGGAAAATGCTGCCACAAGGAGTGGCTGAAACAGATAGCTTGACACATAAAAGGGGAGACTTGATTCATATGTAAGTGAAAAGGGAATAGAGGGATGTGGGAGCCGGTTGGGAACAGGCAATTAGAGTGGGAGGAGGGAAATGAGGGAGTATAAAAACCAACATGGACCAGTTGGGCTGAATGGCCTGTTTCTGTGCTGTACATTCCATGCATGTAATTCTATGTATGTTATTCTTTTGACATCCTGATTTTATTTTCCCGTATAAACGTAAAACAATAACATTGCCCTGTGAAAGTGAAATGAAACAGAAGTGATAATTAAAGACCCAGTGGAGTGCAGTGACCTCAATATCAGGAGCCACAAAAAATAGCCTTGCAACAGGGAAGTATCTCCAGGACCTCATTAATACCGAAGCCAAAGCTGGTAAAGTATGCCTCCCTACAGCCCTGCACTGCATGGCCCCGTCAAATTTGAATGTCAGCATTAAAAACCACAGTCCACCGTCACAAACAAACTAGGTTTTTTTTCTCACATATAAGTGCATGGAGCTGGTAATTAAACCAAAACAGGAAAAACAAAACTCCATTCTGGTCTCCATATTACAAAAAGGATGTAGAGGCACTAGGAGAAAGCGCAAAAAAGATGCATAAGGCTAATACTGGGACTGAGAGGTTATACCTATCTGGAAAAACTGAACAGGCTGGGGCTCTTTTCTTTAGAAAGAATAAAAGCTGAGGGGCGACCTGATCGAGGCCTTTAAAATTGTGAAAGAATTTAATAGGGTAGATGTAGAGAAAATATTTCCACATGTGGGGGAGTCCAAAACTAGGGGCCATGTATAGTCATCAATAAATCCAATAAAGAATTAAGGACGGACTTCTTTACCCAGAGAGCGGTTTGAATGTGGAACTCACTACCACAAGGAATAGTTGAGGCGACTAGTATAGATGCATTTAAGGGGAAGCTAGATAAACACGTGCGAGAGAAAGTAAGAGAAGGTTATGCTGATAGGGTTAGATGAAGAGGGGTGGGAGGAAGCTCGTGTGGAGCATAAACACCTACATGGACCAGTTGGGCCTAATTATCTGTTTCTATGCTGTAAATTCTATGTAATTCCATGTAATTAACGAAAGTGTTGGATCATGTGGCAGAACATAGAGTGGGATTTGAGCAGAAAGCTCCAATGTGGATGGCCTCCTTACGGTGCTGAAGAATTCCATATTTAGGATGTTATTTGTTAAGCCTTTGCATTATTTTGAGCTTACAGAACACATGACTTGTATACTGGCGCTAACCTAAAACAAGGGCTGAAATATGCAATTCTGGCACAAACATGTTGCACCATTAATACATTTTCAAACACTTTGCATAGTTTTCCTTACAGTCATATCAGTGCAATGAAAGCACAATGATAATAAATTCTGTACAGACATACGATTCTGACAAATTATGAAAAATATGTAAATACCAATCTGCCAAAGAGGTGAGAGATGGTTTTAATAATCAAATGAATGCTATTTATCTATTTATATCAACTTAAAGGTATGGAGGAAGGTCATTGTTTTTTAAAAAAAAATTATACAGATGATAATGTTCAAATGGAAATACATGATATTAGATCCTCTTTTATGCAGTAAGTTCAGTGCCAAAATGCTTTGTTTACTCTCTAGAGCAAATGCATTATTATAATGCAAATGTAAAATCGTGGCTCATTGACCTGTTGGTAAATAGCACTAGTGAAACATTACTAAAAATGTTGCAGGTGGCACTGCATTAATATGGAGATGTGCTGCTCCACGGAGCTATTGACTGTGGGTTCAGTCTCCTGGTCTGCACGAAATGAGCTCCAATATCTTCTGAGGTTGGCTGAGAAGATAAGGAACAGAGATGGATGAGATTAACCCTTGAGGAAGTGATGGAAAGTCAGGATCGACCTTAAGGAGTTGTCAGCTATGGCTCAGTGGTAGCATTCTGACCTCTGAGTTAGGTAGGCATGTGTTCGAAGTCCCACTTCAAAGATCTGAGCACATAATCCAGACTGACATGTCAGCACACTGCTGAGGGAGTGCTGCACTGTCGGACGTGGAACCCTCTTTTGAATGAGACGATAAACCGAGGCCCCACCTACCCTCAGGTGGATGGAAAAGATCCCATGACTATTTAGAAGAAGAGCAGGAGAGTTCTCCCCTGTGTCCTGGCCAATATTTATCCCTCAACCAAAATCACTAAAACAGATGATCTGGTCCTACATTACAACAGTGACTACACTTCAGAAGTACTTCATTGGTTGTAAAGGGCTTTGGGATGTCCTGAGGTCCTGAAAGGCACTATGTAAATGCAAGTCTTTCCTTTTCACTTTCTTTTTTATATTTGTACATAATTACATGTAATTTTGGAAGATTGACATTAATGGACATTCTCTCACTTTGACCTCATTGTAGCCCCATTCTGCTGCTGTTCAGGGCACTCTGATCGATGTCATAAGAACATAAGAAATAGGAGCAGGATTAGGCCAATCGGCCCCTCGAGCCTGCTCAGCCATTCAATAAGATCATGGCTGATCTGATCCTAACCTCAAATCTAAATTCATGTCCAGTTTCCTGCCCGCTCCCCGTAACCCCTAATTCCCTTTACTTCTAGGAAACTGTCTATTTCTGTTTTAAATTTATTTAATGATGTAGCTTCCACAGCTTCCTGGGGCAGCAAATTCCACAGACCTACTACCCTCTGAGTGAAGAAGTTTCTCCTCATCTCAGTTTTGAAGGAGCAGCCCCTTATTCTAAGATTATGCCCCCTAGTTCTAGTTTCACCCATCCTTGGGAACATCCTTACTGCATCCACCCGATCAAGCCCCTTCACAATCTTATAAGTTTCAATAAGATCGCCTCTCATTCTTCTGAACTCCAATGAGTAGAGTCCCAATCTACTCAACCTCTCCTCATATGTCCACCCCCTCATCCCCGGGATTAACCGAGTGAACCTTCTTTGTATTGCCTCGAGAGCAAGTATGTCTTTTCTTAAGTATGGACACCAAAACTGTATGCAGCATTCCAGGTGCGGCCTCACCAATACCTTATATAACTGCAGCAATACCTCCCTCTTTTTATATTCTATCCCCCGAGCAATAAACGCCAACATTCCATTGGCCTTCTTGATCACCTGCTGCACCTGCATACTAACTTTTTGATTTTCTTGCACTAGGACCCCCAGATCCCTTTGTACTGCAGTACTTTCCAGTTTCTCGCCATTAAGATAATAACTTGCTCTCTGATTTTTCCTGCCAAAGTGCTTAACCTCACATTTTCCAATATTGTATTGCATCTGCCAAATCTCCGCCCACTCACCCAGCCTGTCTATATCCCCTTGTAGGTTTTTTATGTCCTCCTCACTCTCCACTTTCCCTCCCATCTTTGTATCATCTGCAAACTTTGATATGTTACACTCGGTCCCCTCCTCCAAATCGTTAATATAGATTGTAAAGAGTTGGGGACCCAGCACCGACCCCTGCGGAACACCACTGGCTACTGGTTGCCAGTCCGAAAATGAACCATTTATCCCAACTCTTTGCTTCCTGTTAGATAACCAATCCTCCACCCATGCCAG
Source organism: Heptranchias perlo (assembly GCF_035084215.1). Lineage (NCBI taxonomy): Eukaryota > Metazoa > Chordata > Chondrichthyes > Hexanchiformes > Hexanchidae > Heptranchias > Heptranchias perlo. The sequence goes on along the minus strand of NC_090338.1, from coordinate 13,673,758 downwards.
AATATTACCCCAATCCAGTGATTCTTTATCTTGAGCAATAATCTTTTATGTGGCACCTTGTCAAATGCCTTCTGAAAGTCTAAATACACTACGTCCACTGGTTCCCCTTTATCCACCCTGTACGTTATGTCCTCAAAGAACTCAAGCAAATTTGTCAGACATGACTTCCCCTTCATAAAGCCATGCTGACTTGGTCCTATTAAATTATGTTTATCCAAATGTTCCGCTACTGTCTCCTTAATAATAGACTCCAAAATTTTACCCACCACAGATGTTAGGCTAACTGGTCTATAATTTCCAGCCTTCTGCCTACTACCCTTTTTAAATAAGGGTGTTACATTAGCAGTTTTCCAATCTGCCGGGACCTTTTTGGAAAATTGTTACCAAAGCATCCACAATCCCTTCTGCCACTTCCCTCAAGACCCTAGGATGTAAGCCATCAGGTCCAGGGGATTTATCCGCCTTGAGTCCCATTAATTTACTGAGTACCAATTCCTTAGTGATTTTAATCGTATTTAGCTCCTCCCCCCCAGAGCCCCCTGTTTGTCCAGTGTTGGGATATTCTTAGTGTCCTCTACCGTAAAGGCTGAAACAAAATATTTGTTCAGCATTTTTGCCATCTCCATGTTTCCCACCATTAATTTCCCGGTCTCATCCTTTAAGGGACCTACGTTTGCCTTCGCCACCCTTTTTTTATATAACTAGCCCTGGGAACAAAATTGGGCTTTGTCATGCAGAAAATACAAACGTCACAATAATGCAGTCAAGATTATTTCTCTTGGACTTGAGGGTGGATTTCTTTTCTAAGGCTACCTGCTGGTTGCCTCACACACTCGAGGTGCGATGTGCCAATGAGGATGCAGCTGCCCGCAATTTTCCTGCACTGGACCATTTGCACAGCCTGGGAGCACTCAAGATGCAGGCCTTGTGCTTAAAACTGTGTAGGTAATTTGAGTGATGGCTGCAAACCTGAGCGGCCTACAAGTGTGCTCCTGGTCACTGACACCCTTTACGGAGGAACAGCCCAACGGCATCATAGCAAAGCAGCGGAGAGAACGGCCCATACAGTTTTATAGGGTTGCTGGCTTCTCCAAGGTTCAGGTTGCACTCAATGTCACCCATATTGCGTTAAGGGCACCCACAGAACACCCACTCAGTTAAAAGGAAAGGATTCCGCTCCCTCATTGTTCAGATACTGTGTGACAACAAGCAGAGGATACTCCATTTCAACTCCTGATCTGCAGGAAGTTGCCATGATGCCTTCATCGTTTATCATTCAGCCCTCCCTGATCGCCTCAGGTAAAAGAATCAAATCCACGGATGGGATGCACAAGGCCCCGCTAGGGAGCAGGCCTGAATCTTGAGTGCTCCCAGGCTGTGCAAATGGTCCAGTGCAGGAAAATTGCGGGCAGCTGCTTCCTCATTGGCACATCGCAACTCGAGTGTGTGAGGCAACCAGCAGGTAGCCTTAGAAAAGAAATCCACCCTCAAGTCCAAGAGAAATAATCTTGACTGCATTATTGTGACATTTGTATTTTCTGCAGCATGGCAAAACGTTCATCTGGAATAGGGGTGTCAGCTGTGGCTCAGTGGTAACGCTCTTACCTCTGAGTCAGAAGGTTGTGGGTTTGACTCCCACTCCAGGGACTTGAGCAGGTAATCTGGGCTGACACTCCAGTGTAATACTAAGGGAGTGCTGCACTGTCGGAGGTGCCGTCTTTCAGATGAGACTTTAAACCGAGGCCCCATCTGCCTTCTCAGTTAAACATAAAAGGATACCATGGCACCATTTGAAGAAGAGCTGGGGAATTCTCTCTGGTATCCTGGCCAGCATTTATCCCTCAACCACCATCTAAGAAACAGATGATCTGGTCATTTATCTCATTGTTGTTTGTGGGATCTTGCTATGCATGAATTGGCTGCTGCATTTCCGACATTATAACACTTCAAAAAGTGCTTCTTTGGTTGTAAAGCACTTTGGGACGTCATGAAAGGCACCATATGAATGCAAAGCTTTCTTTTACTATCATTACAACCAGTGCAATATGCACATTTCTGAACTCCTTATTTGTGCCTCTAAACAAGAGTGAACTGCTCCAGTGTAGACTGGTGTCACCCATTTATCTCTCAGGTGTAAGTCTTGGTTTACACCATACAGAATTGAATACTGGGATAGATTTTTCTCTTTTGGGCATGAATAATCACTTGGGTGGAGCGCACAAAGATTAGTTGAGTGAAGAGAAGCCCGTAATAGATTCTCATGATTGTCCATCCATTAATACCTCCATAGCATTGGATTTAACAATTGCAGTTACTCTAGTGCCAGTGATAACCCACTTAAACTGCTGGCGTTAAAATGTGCCAATTGGAAATTCAGGTTCATGAATTTCATTCCACTGGCAACTACCCTGAGTGGTAAGTACAGGGGAGCAATGGTGGGAGGCAGACTGTGTCCTCCTAAAACGACGTCCATTATTTTATATTGTCAACAAATATCCTGATACAACAGTGTATAGTAAGGCCTGAAAGGAAATTGCTGCTTAGATCAATACAACCTCAAAGGTCAAGACGGAATTGATAGGCTGCCTGAATTTTAACAATCACTACAGGCTTACAAAGATGAAACTCGCTTGGAAAAAACAGACTAAAGACAATGTATGGAACTCGGGATGGATTACCCCGTGCAATTGACTTCACCCTCACTAAAGAGATAACTGCAAGCCTGTTCCTTGACAAATTGGTCTCTGAGGTACCAGGCTGTTTATTAGATGGAGATCAGCTGTTAAGTAGGTGGACTTGGATTCACATGTCTCCGTATACTTAGTGCTGATTCCTCTTCAGGATCATGTATGTACCTTTACTATTTTACTACAACTCTCCAAGATCTCTGCACTCCTCCAATTCTGGGCTCTTGCGCAGCCCTGATTTTCAACGCTCCACCATTGTCAGCTGTGCCTTCAGCTGCCTAGGCGTTAAGCTCTAGAATTCTCTATCGAAACCTCTCTGCCTCTCACTCCTCCTTTGAGACATTGCTTAAAATCTACCTCTTTGCCCAAGCTTTTGGTCACCTGTCCAAATATTTCCTTATGTCACTAGGTGTCAAATTTTTGTTTGATAACATACGAACATATGAATTAAGAGCAGGAGTAGGCTATTCAGCCCCTCAAGCATGCTCTGCCATTTGATAAGATCATGGCTAATCTGATTGCGACCTCAACCCTACTTTCCCGTCTACCTACTATAACCTTTGACTCCCTTGTTAATCAGGAATCTATCTAACTCAGCCTTAAAAATATTCAATGACCCTGCCTCCACTGCTCTCTGGGGAAGGGAGTTCCACAGACTCATGACACTCTGAGAGAAAAAAAAATTCTCCTCATCTCTGCCTTGAATGGGAGACACCTTATTTTTAAACTGTGGCCCCTAGTTCTAGTCTCTCCCACAAGGGGAAACATCCTCTCAGCATCTTGCCCTTCTAGTCCCCTCAAGATCTTATATGTTTCAATAAGATCACCTCTCATTCTTCTAAACTCCAATGTATACAGGCCCAACTTGTCCAACCTTTCCTCATAAGATGACCCCCTCATCCCAGGAATCAGTCGAGTGAACCTTCTCTGAAAAGCAATGATGTCCTTTCTTAAATAAGGAGACCAGAACTGCACACAGTATTCTAGATGTGGTCTCACCAATGCCCTGTACAACTGTAGCAAAACATCTCTACTTTTATATTCCATTCCCCTTACAATAAATGACAACATTCCATTTGCCTTCCTAATCACTTGCTGTACCTGCATACTAACTTTTTGTGATTCATGTACTAGGACACCCAGATCCCTCTGAACCTCAGAGTTCTGCAATCTCTCTCCATTTAAATAATATTCTGCTTTTCTATTCCTCCTGCCAAAGTGGACAAGTTTACATTTTCCCACAATATATTCCTTTTGACCACTCACTTAACCTATCTATATCCCTTTGCAGACTCCTTGGGCTCGATATTAAGAGGGAGGCAGGTTGGCAGCGGGGGGGTCGACTGGGCGCGTGGGTAACGTGCCCAGTGAATCCGGGGTGTTCTGCATGCGATCGCAGCCTAATTGAAGGCATTTATCTTGGCTTCCGGGTTTCCCGTTCTAGACCTGCGCAGCGAGCGCACTGCGCACCCGCATCACAGACTGTCAGCAGGAGGAGCCCTATTTAAAGGGGCAGTCCTCCTTTTGCTCCTCCTGCAGTAAACAACCAATTTAGGAGCATGGAGCAGGCCAGAGGCAAGGCTGCTCCAAGGTTCTCTGACTCCTCACTCCAGGTGCTGCTTGATGGGGTGAGAAGGAGGAGGAATTTTTTTTTCCCATCGGATAGGAGGAAGTGTCCTCCCTCCACCACCAAGAAGGCCTGGCTGGAGGTGGCCGAGGAGGTCAGCAGCAGCGGCAATGTGTCCAGAACATGGGTGCAGTGAAGGAAGAGATTTAATGACCTAACCAGGTCAGCCAAAATGAGTATACTTACGCATTTTCCCATGCTCTGTCTTCCACATCACGTCCACCACCACACAACTCCTTCTGCACTGCCACCACAATGCTCTCGCATCATTCCTCACGTCCACTCAACCATCATCCTCACCTTGCCTGCACTTACTCACTGCCCCAGTTCCATTTGAACACTACCACGCAACCCAATCCTCATACAATCTCATGGCTATGTCTCACACGCACTCTCCCATGCATCTCCCTCATGCTCACCCCCACCCACACCAATGCATGCAGTGGATCACCATGCAACCATCACTCAATCACGCCTCTGTGTTTTTCCTTGATAGAAGAAGAGATGCAAGAACGCCCAGGAGAGGGCAAGGACCAGAGGGAGCCCACCACACCAGGTGGCATTAACAGATGCGGAGCAGCAGACACTCGAAATAAGCCGGACGCTGGAGTGCCTGTCCGTGGCAGATGCCGAGACTGGGATTGCACAAGTGGCTGGTGACAGAAATCTAACACTCAGCACTCATGATAGCAAATGATCTTAGCATCACTTAGCATCTGCAGCACCTCAACATCTGGCCACATGCTTAATATTGCTTTCTGTTCTCTTGCAGGGCCATCTGCGACCGCCGTGATTGTGGAGGGCGATTCCTCAGAGGACCTGCCGGCCTCTGAGGGTGCATCGTCACATCTGAGCCAGCCAGCCACCAGCACAGATACACACACCTCGGTGGGTCCCCGTCCTCACTTAGTTGGGCTTGCACATGGTGAGTCACCACGCACATGTGAGCACGAGCAGTCCCTGGTGGCAGGGGCAGCCGTGGAGAGTCCGCGTCGGTGGGGGCACTCTTCTCCAGGCTCTGCTCAGTTGGACCCAGATGCTGAACCTTGGGGCCCAGCCATGAAAAGGAGAGTCATCGAGGGCCAGCAGCACATTGCCGAGGTATTGGAACAGTTGCCACGCGCACTCTCCACAATCGTGCAGAGGATGGAGGAGTCCAACTCCTGCATGAGTGGAATACTGTCACAGGGATGTGAAGGCATCTCTGAGATAATGTCGCGGGTAGGTAGGAACATAGAACATAGGAACAGGAGTAGGACATTGAGCCCCTCATGCCTGCTCCGCCATTTGATAAGATCATGGCTGATCTGTGATCCAACTCCATATACCTGCCTTTGGCCCATATCCCTTAATACCTTTGGTTGCCAAAAAGCTATCTATCTCAGATTTAAATTTAGCAATTGAGCTAGTATCAATTGCCGTTTGCGGAAGAGAGTTCCAAACTTCTACCACCCTTTGTGTGTAGAAATGTTTTCTCATCTCTCTCCTGACAGGTCTGGCTCTAAAATCCCCAACCAGCGGAAATAGTTTCTCTCTATCCACCCTATCTGTTCCCCTTAATATCTTATAAACTTCGATCAGATCACCCCTTAACCTTAAAACTCGAGAGAATACAACCCCAATTTGTGTAATCTCTCCTCGTAACTTAATCCTTGAAGTCCGGGTATCATTCTAGTAAACCTATGCTGCACTCCCTCCAAGGCCAATATGTCCTCCGAAGGTGCAGTGCCCAGAACTGCTCACAGTACTCCAGGTGCGGTCTAACCAGGGTTTTGTATAGCTGCGGCATAACTTCTGCCCCCTTGTACTCTAGTCCTCTAGATATAAAGGCCAACATTCCATTTGCCGCCTTGATTATTTTCTGCACCTGCTCATGACACTTCAATGATCTATGTACCTGAACCCCTAAGTCCCTTTGGACATCCACTGTTTTTAACTTTTTACCATTTAGAAAGTACCCTGTTCTATCCTTTTTTGATCCAAAGTGGATGACCTCACATTTGTCTACATTGAATTCCATCTGCCACAGTTTTGCCCATTCACCAAATCTATCAATATCGCTTTGTAATTTTATGTTTTCATCTACACTGCTTACAATGCCACCAATCTTTGTGTCATCGGCAAACTTAGATATGAGACTTTCTATGCCTTCATCTAAGTCATTAATAAATATTGTGAATAATTGAGGCCCCAAGACAGATCCCTGCGGGACTCCACTAGTCACATCCTGCCAATGTGAGTACCTTCCCATTATCCCTACTCTCTGTCGCCTTTTGCTCAGCCAACTTCCTAACCAAGTCCGTACTTTTCCCTCGATTCCATGGGCTTCTATCTTAGCTAACAGTCTCTTATGTGGGACCTTATCAAATGCCTTCTGGAAGTCCATATAAATAACATCCATTGATATTCCCCTGTCCACTAGTTTAGTCACCTCTTCAAAAAATTCAATCAGGTTTGTCAGGCATGACCTCCCTTTCACAAATCCATGCTGGCTCTCTCTGATTAACTGAAAATTCTCGAGGTGTTCAGTCACCCTATCCTTAATTATAGACTCCAGCATTTTCCCCACAACAGATGTTGGGCTAACTGGTCTATAATTCCCCGGTTTCCCTCTCTCTCCTTTCTTAAAAAGCAGAGTGACATGTGCAATTTTCCAATCTAGAGGGACAGTTCCGGAATCTAGAGAACTTTGAAAGATTATTGTTAGGTCATCCGCAATGTGCTCACTTACTTCCTTTAAAACCCTGGGATGGAAACCATCTGGTCCTGGGGATTTGTCACTCTTTAGTGCTATTATTTTCTTCATTACTGTTGCTTTACTTATGTTAATTTTATCGAGTCCCTGTCCCCGATTCAATATAAGTTTTCTGGGGATTTCCTGCATGCTATCCTCTTTTTTCGGGAATGTCTGCTATGGAGGAAAGGCTAGCCTCCATCGAGCGTCAAGCACGGCTCAACAATGAGTCCATTCAGGCACTGACAACGACCGTTCGGATTCAGGGTGAGCAACATTCTGCCACCTTAAACAGGCTGACAGATACCTTGCAACTGGCCTTCCAAGGCTTCACACAAGTCCAGCAGGGTGGAAGGAGTGATGTGGGCCTGGTCCAGGAGAGGGATGATGGTGAAAGGGGACATGGAACTGGGGACGCCACTCAAAGCGCTCCCACGTCTCATCCGTTGCCCCCTCTCAACCAGTACCCGCAATGCTGCCCCCTCACCAGGTGGCTGAGTCGGCCTCTGCACAGCTGCGGTGGATCAATCTTTGGAGGGGCCCTCCTGGGCACCGAAACCCAGAGGGCGTCTGCGCAAAGCGTCTCATCGGTCAGGGCATGGACAAGAGCAACCTGCCACTACCTCTGCTGAAGCCAGAGGGGTAGCACCACGTAGGGGTTCCCGTAAATGTAAGACGAAGGATTTGTGAGCACAAAGGGTGTAAGATGAAATGTCATGTTTTTGATTTATTTTCCTTTGTTTTGCAAAAAATCATAAAAAATTGTTATCACCACTACTGCCACATCTTTGAAAATCTTGTCTGGTTTGCGCAATAATGCCCTTTCCTGAGGATCACCATGAAGACCCATAACTGATGCCACCCTTTGTGTCACTGCAGAGTGGGTGTAGGTGTATTTGCAGGGCTCTTTTGTGCAGACGACTGAGAGACGCCAGCCATATCCCCGGTGGCACACTGAAAGGATCCAGAGGAGAAGTTGTTGAGGGCAGTGGTGACTTTGACAGTGACAGGTAAGAAGATGGTGCTCGGTCCAGCCGGGAGCAGCTCGGCATGAAGGAGGCTGCAGATGTCTATGACTACATGTCGAGTGACTCTGAGTCTCCGTGTGCACTGCTGCTCAGAGAGGTCCAGGAAGCTGAGCCTCGATCTGTAGACCCTGTGGAGAGGGTAGTGCCTTCTGCGACGCGTCTCTCTCTGTGGTTGCCCTCCCTCCTGCTGTGCAGGTGGATGTGTCACAGCACTGTATTGTGGAGCTCCATGTGTCAGAGGTGGACGGGGAGGCTGGTGATGCTGTTCGTCCTCCGAGGAGGTCATGACTGCAGCTATGGCGGCCCCCATCCGTAAGACGTACGTTTGAGGGGGTCTGCAAGGTAGGTAAATGTGTCTGCACACCGGGGTTGAGGTTCCAATTTGGTGAATTTGGTTGTTAGGAGGAGGGTGGTGGAGGCCAAACTTTGTCCAAAGTGACAGAGTGGCCTCCTGCAATGAGTGAGGATCTCCCCGCCCTCCACCTGTCAAATGGACCTTTGCAGCTGCCACAGGCTGATGGCTGCAACATGTCCATTTCAACTGGGAGTGTTTCCCCCAGTACGGGAAACACTCCCAGTTTAATTGAAAATCGCACCCCTCCAAAAATATCCTACAAATCAGGTCTGCTAAGGACCTGAACTATCACATTAATTGCCTTTAGTGGGATCCCGCCAGCTTTAATTGCCAGCGGGAGTCCCGCATGCAGGGGCTGCGCACACATCTATGCGCGTCACTGGGGAACCCGGAAGTGGGCAGGTTGAAGCTGGGCTCTGGAGCCGCCTCGGGAATCTCCGATTTTCGAAGCCCCCGCCACAAACCCGCCGGCTCGGACGTCCAAATATCGAGCCCCTTATGTCCTCTTCACAACTTACTTTCCTACCTACCTTTGCGTCATCAGCAAATTTAGCAACCATACATTCGGTCCCTTCATCCAAGTCATTGATATGGATTGTAAATAGTTGAGGTCCCAGCACTGATCCCTGTGGCACTCCACTCATTACATCTTGCCAACCTAAAAATGACCCATTTATGCCTACTCTCTATTTCCTGTTAGCTAACCAATGTTTTATCCATGCTAATATGTTACCCCCTACACCATGGGCTCTTATTTTGTGTAGTAGCCTTTGATTTGGCACCTTGTCCAAAACCTTCTGGAAATCCAAGTACTTCACATCCACGGGATCCCCTTTATCCACGTTGCTTGTTACTTCCTCAAAGAACTCTAATAAATTAGTCAAACACGATTTCCCTTTCACAAAGCCATGTTGACTCTGCCTGATTGCATTGAGATTTTCTAAATGCCCTTCTACAGCCTCCTTAATAACAGATTCTAGCATTTTCCCTATGACAGATGTTAAGCTAACTGGCCTGTTGCTCCTACCTTCTGTCACCCACCTTTCTTGAATAGAGGGGTTACATTCACTATTTTCCAATCTGATGGGACCTTTCCAGAATCTAGGGAATTTTGGAAAATTAATACCAATGCATCTACTATCTCTTCAAAGCTCCTGTAAAGCACCTTGGGATGTTTTACCATGTTAAAGGCGCTATATAAATGCAAGTTGTGGTTGTGTGAGCTCTAAGATATGGCCAACTGGGCTTTTGCCTTGCATCTAACAGCCATGTCCACTGCTGTTGTGGCTGCCCGCCTCCTTACTGGCACATCTATCATCACTAGTGGGGGATTCTTATTGGGCCTGGTATGGCATCTTGCTGAGAGGCAGCTGCTTTATCCAGGACCACTGCTCTGCATCAATGCCTACTGGCAGAAAGCTACTGCAAGCTCTGAAGACAAGAATCACTACAAAGCCTTCAGCCACAATAACTCAGTTCATATTATTCAGTGGCCTACTGTTTTTACTGATGTTTGCTTTGAATTAAGACTAAGGTGCTATTGATGTATCAGATACTAACGAGATATGAGCCTCTCATTAAGGTGTTCAGAGAGGAAACCCACACAAACAAATGTGAAATGGAAAAACTCAACTTAGTGCCTATAACCTAATTGCTATATTCCAATTAACCAATGCAAATCCTGTTTGGTCTCTCCCAGTGAATGTGCTGAAATTCAGAACACTGAGCATTAAATTACAGGTGGCTTTATGTTGCAGTCATTTGTTTATTGTGTCCAGATCAATTCACTTATACAGAATTACATGGAGTCTACAGCATAGAAACAGACCATTTGGCCCAACTGGTCTATGCCAGCATTTATGCTTCACACGAACCTCCTCCCACCCCTCTTCATTTAACCCTATCAATGTATCTTTCTATCCCTTTCTCTCTCATGTGTTTATCTTGCTTCCCCTTAAATACAGTTCTATGCTGGTCACCTCAACTACTCCTTGTGGTAGTGTTAGCGTGAAATTGTGGTTTTAGGGTAAATACCACTGCCATGTACCCATTAGTCACTTCATCGTTGCCTTTAATTCAACAGTCCAAATTTCACGCTAACAGAAGCGAGTTCCAAATTTTTACCATTCTTTGGGTAAAGAAGTTTCTCCTGAATTCCCTATTGGATTTATTGGTGACCCTCGTTTTGGTCTCCCCCATAAGTGGAAACATCTTCTCTACTGCTACCTTATCAAACCCCTTCATAATTTTAAAGACCTCTATCAGGTCACCCCTCAACCTTCTCTTTTCTAAAGAAAAGAGCCTCAGCCCGGTCAGTCTTTCCTGATAAATATAACCTGTCAGTTCTGGTATCATCTTTGTGAATCTTTTTTCCACCTTTCCCAGTGCCTCAATATCCTTTTAATGATATGGAGACTGGAACTGTGCAGAACTTAGGACCCTGAATAACCAGAGAGAGGAGACTTTCCATCTGTCTGGATTAGATCTGAGCTAAGAAGCTAAGGGAGAATGTTTCAACTCACTGTACTACTCTCCATATTCAGAAAGTTTCATTTTAGATTTATAAGATCAACCCATAAAAAGAAAATCACTAAATGTAGGTAGAAGCCTACATATTAAACCAGTGTACAATCCAATACTGAGCACTATGAAAGTAGGAACGGAATAACACTCAGAACTAGTGCTTACTAAAACAGACTGGTCAAAATTGATTACTTTTCAAGCATATCAAGGTCAAAGGAATAGTGTCTACCCAGTCAAATATCCAAGATCAGGCCCGGAGGGTAATCAGAACCAATAAAAAAAGCAAGAATGTAAGGGCCAGCTGAGGCCTAGACCAAATATAGAAAAAAGAATTTATCTAACCTCTTATCATGTCCTCAAGATGTCCCAAAGCACTTCACAGCTAATGAATTACTTTTGAATTCCAGTCACTGTTGTCATGTAGTCAAACTCAGCAGCCAATTTGGGCACTGTGTGGACCCGGTCTCACAAACAGCACATGAGATGAACGACCAGTTAAGCTGTGTTTGGTACTGTCGGTTAAGCCAGGAATTTTGGCCAAGGCACTGGGAAAATTCCCTGCTAATTCAAATAGTGCCATAAGATCTTTCACAAGTGACCAAGCTGACACACAAGAATAGCTATCAATAAGATGAAGGATGGAGCTTCATGGTCTGGGAGTGCGTATTGGGAATTTTACTTCAGAAAAGAAAGACTTGAATTTTTATAAAGCGCCTTCTACAACCTCAGGACGTCCCAAAGCGCTTTACAGCCAATTAACTACTTTTGAAATGTAGTCACTGTTGTAATGTAGGAAACGCAGCAATCAATTTGAGTACAGCAAGGTCCAACAAATAGCAATGTGTTAATGACCAGATAATCTGTTTGTTAGTGATGTTGTTTGAGGGCTAAATAATGGCCAGGACACCGAGGAGAACTCCCCTGCTCTTCTTCGAAATAGGACCATGGGATCTTTTATGTCCACCTGAGAGGGCAGACGGGGTCTCTGTTTAAAATCTCATTCCAAAAGAAGGCACTTCCGACAGTGCTGCACTCCCTCAGTACTATACTGGAGTGTCAGCCTAGATTTTGTGGTCAAGTCTCTGGAGTGAGACACAAACCCACAACCTTCTGACACCGAAGTCCATGGGTTACTGCAGGATTTTCCTTCCATTCATTTTAAACAGGTGGAAAATCCTGTGTGGTCCATTGACCTGCTAGACTGAATTCCAGATATGCGCTCCCAGCTTTCGAAGCTCTGCGCAAGAATGACAATTTGTAAGGTCGATCCCTGTAAGTCCGAGAGTATTAAGACACAGATCTGATGTCAGCAGCGCAGAAAGTATGCTCTTTATAGCTGGAGGAAATTCCAAATGATTTATTGCAAAAGAAGAAAAAAAGTGAAGATGAAAGCTCGGATCATCCTTTTCTTCGTGTGATTTTGCCGAGATGTAGCCAGCATGACTAATTGAATTCGCCAAGGGTGCAAATGATTGTGTAAGATTCCCAGCGCTCGCATCTTGATTACACAGAAAGGATTACTATTTCCTCACTGTTTTAAGCAGATTTACAGGCCTGTAATTAAATTAAACATGCTTCAAACTTGAGGCTTTTAGTGCCTGTCGTTGTTTTGACACTATTTTAAACTCAGAAGTGCTTTCACTCTTTTGTTAAAGGGTTTTTGAGTCTAGAAATCACTGTAGGCCATTTTTAAGTGGACAGAGGCTTAATGCTTCTGTATGGCAGTCCCCTGTCCGTTACTTTAATATGGATGTTAAATCATCTGATAAAGCAGCAGGCAGAGACTGGCATATGAAGTCTTTATCGGCTAATATCACCAAGAGTAATTTCTAGACTCTATTGTCAACTGTGAAGTTGGCATGTTTGGTTCAGTCAAGCTACATGACATTCACGTCTATACACATTCTACATAATGGCCCCGATTTTAAGCCCCCCCACCCATCCTGGGGGAAAATGGGCGGGGTGGGGGGAGGGCAGTTAAAATAAGGAGAATGGCTTAACCCTTCTGATCCTGCTGCCTTCCCGATGGGTCCAAATATTAACCTGTTCTTTTGAGCAGGCTGGCAGGACACCCATCCCAAACTGGCAAGATCCTCTTTAAATATGCAGATGACCTCACCGTGACGAGGGGACCCATGGGCCAGAAGAGGGCCAGGCAGGTAAGTTGTGTCCTTGTGGGCCAGGAGGAGCGGGAGTGTTCCTCTGGGCCTCACTAGGATGCCTTTGGCCTTCCTTAGCCACTTAGTGAGCTCGCACGCACAGTACCTGTGGCCCGTTTAAAATGAGTCATAGTACAAAGATCAAATGGAACTCACAAATTTGCAAACATGCAGTAAACACAATATATAATATATGTTTTTTATAAACTTAGTGGGTGCCATGTATAAACAGGTCATGGCTTAGCAGATGACAGCAAGTCAACTGGTATGGGCAGGAGGGGAGGGGGGGCCAGGGTTTTGACATTGTAGCTAATTGACGTAGGCAGAAGAGAGTCAGTTTGGAGTTTATAGTGCTGCAATCTCAGAATACCTTGTTACTTCTTGGCCGTGCAAGTTAACCCCATGGGTACCAAAAAAATCTTTTAAAAATATTTTACACACCCCCACATTTGATTTACTTTCCGTCAATGGGAAGTAAAATTGGGCGGGGCATAAAACGGGCAGTCAAACCAATCCCATCAGTTTCCTACCAGGCGAGTATAGGTTAAAATTACCGCCATGAGCTTTCTCTCTATAATTTGAAAACTGGCTTCTCTGAGTATCGAAATATTGAAAATTGTCGAAATATGTGAGAAGTGTTAGCTTGGCTGAACTTGTAGCACTGCCTTTGGCTCAAAACTCCACACCCAGTTAATGGAAATAAAAATCGGGAGAGAATCAGCAAACTGGGCTGCTGCTTCACTATCACCTGTTTTACACTATCGCACAAAGTCAAAATCTACCCCCAAGATGGCGCCTACATAACTTAATGGATATTAAGGGGTGATCTAATTGAGGTGTTTAAGATGATGAAAGGATGTGATAGGGTAGATAGAGAGAACTTATTTCCTCTGGTGGGGGGTCTAGAACAAAGGCGCATAACCTTAAAATTAGAGCTAGGCCGTTCAGGGGAAGCACTTCTTCACACAAAGAGTAGTGGAAATCCACATCGCTCGTCACCAAAATGCTGCTGAGGCAGGGGGTCAATTGAAATTTTCAAAACTGAGATTGATTAGATTTTTGCTCGGCCAGGATATTAAAGGTTACGGAATCAAGATGGGTAGATGGAGTTAAGATACAGATCAGCCGTGATCTAATTGAATGGCGGAACTGGCTTGAGGGGCTGAATGTCCTACTCTTGTTCCTAAATAAAGCCCCTTGAGTTTCTGAGTGACATAGGGCGCTATGTAAATGCAAATCTGTTTATCTGAGAACCATAACATATTGGTGGAATCACCATTGGGGGGGTTAGATTTGATAACCCCCAAATCCGGGCGCAGGGGTCGCGATGCACGACTAACCTGCGCCCGGTGTTTTTGATGTAGGCAGCGCATGCGATTCGTGCTGCTGGCTCTTTACCATGATTTGTATGTGCAACCAGCGCTATGCGCGATATTGAGTGGCTGCACGCACCAACAGGAGGCCTGATATGGGGTGTGGCCAGCACTAGTTAAAGGCAGACTGCACCTCTTAAAGGGGAGAGGGTAGGTGCACAGTCAATGGCTGAACTGGCAAGAGAGCGTGTGCCAAGGCTCTCCGACAACACACTGGAGGTCTTAGTGGAGGGAGTGGACGAACGGAGAGCAATCCCGTACCCGCAGGGTGGCAGGAGACCCTCCAGACCCCAGCTACGGATGCAATGGGAGGAAGTGGCCCTGGAGGTGAATGGCAGGAGCATTGCACCACACACGTGGATACAGTACCGGAAGAAATTCAATGAATTGACACGAGTGGTCAAGGTAAGTGAATGCAGTGTCAAGTGGCACATCCTACTAACTGCATCACTGCTCCATGCACGTCATCCCTCGTCACCCACCCACCAACAAACGCTGCCCATCCGTACGCGACGCTGCACTTCGGATGCTGCATCTCACCCTCACATAGTACCACACTTACAATTCACAAACCCACTACTCACAGGTCACACACACTGGCAGCTATTCAACCACGATAGGCACATCACCCAAGCATCTTGCAGGACACTTACTGCACACTTCCTCTGTCTTGCTGGAGACGGTGGCGCATAACAACCGGCAGCTTGAAAGACCTGAGGGAGGACAGGCACGCCTACACGTCCTCACCCGTGGATGAGACCGTGCTGCAGATCATTAGCTGGGCCGTCGCTGCGGCCGTGGCGACTAGCGGCGCTGGAGGTCTTGACGACGAGGGTCTCTGCATACTTATTGCTCATTCTTGTTTCCCACATCTCCCTCATCCCACAATCTTTTTGGACTCACATACTGCAGATGGTGTCAGCACACACGTCTTACTTGCTCGTCTCCCCGCTCCATAAATCAACCCGTCTCCCTTTGTCATCGCAGGTACCCAAGAACTGGAGCCAGCACCATCCGAGGTGGAGGAGGAGGAAAACAGTGATAATGAAGTCACACCGTCACTTCATCTGACTCTCGCATCCACCAGCTCAGATACTGACACAGCGCGCCCTTTAGAGGCTAGGTTAGAGGCGGGATCTGTACGTGGTGAGACACCAGGCACAAGTGCGCAGGAGCCGGGGTGGAGGGAGTGGATACCACAGGTGTCAGCTCGGTGGAGGGCGAGCTCGCACAATGGTTCTGCTGCCGAGGCATCAGATTGAGGACTTTGAAGGGCCAAACTACAGAAGAAGGCTGATGGGCGTACACCACCAAATGTTTGGTGCACTGGAACCTTCCAGAAAGCCTGCGCACAATGGCAAGGGGCATGGAGGAGTCCGCCTCGAGCTTGGCACAGAGCTTTGCGCAAAGCTTGGAGCCCATCCTTTCCCACATGGAATGGGTGGTTACCTTGATCAGCACACCTGCGGAACCCACCATGATGCAGCGTCTGAAGACCAATGTCGCGGCTTCCATTGCAGCACAAACCAATGTCATTAAAGGTCTGCATGCTTCAGTTGAAGTTCAGACTGCTACTTTGGAAGGGTAGACCACTGCTATCGTGGTTCTGGACACTACTGTGGAACGGGGCTCCCAGGGTGTCAAAGCACTCCAGCAATCTGCTCTCCAGCTGATCACCAGGATTGCTGAGGCATTGCCCCGTGTGAGTGGCAGTGGCGCCATGGCAGTCAAACCTGCTGTCCTCTCTCCGGAGGACAGCATTCCTGCTCATACCCCTATCACTCTGCCAGTGTCCTTGCTGTTGCCTATCAGCCAACCAGGCCAGACTGCTGCAACCCAAGCCGAGATGGTGCCATCTGAAGCCGGGCCCTCCCGGCCCAGAGTTGCTCGAGATCGTCCTCCAAGGGCATCTTCACTCTCCTCAATTGAAGGTCAGCAGCCTTCCACCACCCATGCTCCAACCACTGGGGATGCACCTCGTAGGCGCACTAGGAAAGGCAAAGGCACACAAACAACAGGCGCTAAGGGAATGCACAAGGGTGAATAGTCTAATGTTGTATACTTGAGTTAATGTGTAACATTATAAATATGCATTTTAAGTCGCAGTTGGTGGTTGTTTTTATTTCTGCGATGAGCTGAGGCAGGAAGCAAAGTATAATCATACAGAGGGCGATTTGATGGTTATGTGGGAGAGGACGGGTGGGGAGTGTAGGACTGTCGGTGAATTGGGAGGTATCGTTGAGGTTACTGATATCGCTCATTCATAAAGTAAGCACGCAGAGGCAGACAGGGCCTGTGCACCTTGTTGCCTCCTTGCATCTTCCTCCTCTATCTCCTCCTTCTCCTTAGCTTCTTCCTCCTCTTCCTCCTCCTCCTCAGCCTCCTCCACCTCCTCCTCCTCCTCCTCCTCCTGAGCCTCTTCCTCCTCGTTCTCCTCTTCCTCTGCCTCTGGCTCAGGGTCTTGCCGGGTAGCTGGTGGCAAGGGCTGTCCTTTCATAATGGCGAGGTTGTGCAGCATGCAGCATACAACGATGAATCTTGGCACCCGCTCCGCTGAGTACTGCAGGGCTCCTCCAGAATGGTCCAGGCAGCAGAGGCGTTGCTTTAGGCTGCCTATGGTGTGCTCGGTTATGTTCCGTGTGGCTGCATTGCTCTCATTGCAGGCCTGCTCTGCACATGTGCCTGCGTTCTTGACCAGGGTTACGAGCCATCTCATGAGGGGATAGCCCTTGTCACCCAGTAGCCAGCCTTTGACTTGCCAAGCCAGATAAAAGATAGTTGGGATGTTGGACTGTCGCATAATGAAAGCATCATGACTGTTGCCAGGGTAGCGGGCATTGACCCACATGATGTGCTGCGTGTGGCCGCACACCAGCCGTAAATTGAGGGAGTGGAACCCCTTTCTGTTCATGAAGATGGCCGAGTTGAGATGGGGAGCATGCGTGGCAATATGCATGCAGTCAATGGCACCCTGCACAATGGGGAAGCCTGTAAGATGTGCTCACCCGTTCTGTTTCCCTCTGTCAAGAGGGAACATGATGAACCTGCTGTGCAGCTTGTACCGTGATCTACCTTATGCAGCAGTGCACTGCATACTGCGTGATGTTGCTCACATCACCAGCAGAGGCCTGAAAGGATCCAGAGCCATAAAAGTTCAGCGCCGCGGTTTTCTTGACAGCCGCAGGCAATGCTGTTCTTGACCTGCTCTGAGGCTGCAGTTGCGGCTGCAGCAGTTGACATATCTCCGCCACGACCTCTTACGTGAAGCGCCGCCATCGGATGCACTGATCTTCGCTCAGGTTGAGGTAAGAGAATTGTCCCCTGAAGGCCCTCAATAGATATGGCCTCCTGTTCAGTGCCCTGCGCCTCCTCCACCACCTCCCACTCCTCGCAGCTTGACCTGCTCTGCGTGGCCTCTCTGCATGCTCCCATGTGTTCGTTCAGCCCACTGGTGTAAATGACACCAACGGTAATGCTGGATCTGCAAAACCACTGTCTACATACTATGGCAACTCTTTCCAAGTATGGGAAGTTTCAACAAACACATACAATTGTACCAGCAGCCAGGAGCAATAATCCAGCAACTAACCTGCAACACCAGCATGATCCCTTTAAATAGTGCAGGTGGGGGGGTTCTCCAGGCTATTTAAGACATGTTCAGCTGTGCAAGGTTAAGACAATGCGTTAACTCTAGAGCTAATACATGCCAACGAGCGCTGACCCTCCGGGGGATGCGTGCATTTATCAGTGTGCCCAAATGATATCTATCCTTTAAATCAGCATTGCACGCTGATCTAACGCATATTCTCACTTTAAATGATGCCGGTGTTTGTTATCTGGGTTCGTTATTGCCTTTACGAAGATGGCGTCCAGCGTCGTTGTGCGCACGCATTCAGGACGCCATTTTGGGACCTTAGGAGGCAGCATAGCACTTGAAAAACGAGCGCTGCACGGCCCAAATTATAGCCCAAGACGTTCAGTCTTATTCCTTTGTTAAAATTTCTGAAACTGGACAATAGAGAACCCCTTTAATCAAAACAAAACATGCTTTAGTTCACTACAAAGTGACAAATCCAGTTTCTATAAGCCAAGTAATTTGTAGTACTTAGATTTTGTCTCCTGTTGGCACCCCTAGCATATTATATGACAGTTTGGCTGAGATGCTACTTCACTCATCTCTGGTGAAAACACAATTATTTTCTTGAGAAATGATTGGAAAAATCTGAAGCTAAATATGTTTTGAAGTGAAGTACAATTCTGCAATATCCAGAGCAACTAGAAATGGAAAAAAAAGAGCCTCAGTTCATCCCTATTTTTTTTATTTATCCAAAATAAGCAGTAATTTGGCTGTCTTGTTCTAAACTGCACTGAAAAAGTGTGAGGAAGAATGATCAAAACATTGTGTTAACCTCTTCTGCTCCCTCAGCTGGGAGCACCATGTACACAAAAGGTTCACCAATTCTTGCCTCTTGCCATCTCCGATTTTAATTGTTCCACCATTCAGCTGCCTAGGCCCTAAGCTCTGGAATTCCCTCCCTTAACCTCTCAGTCTCTCTCCTCCTTTAAGATGCTCCTTAAAACCCACTTCTTTGACCAAGCTCATGGACATCTGACCTAATATCTCCTTATGTGGCTCGGTGTCAAATTTTGCCTGATAATGCACTTTGAGACGTTTTACTACGATAAAGGTGCCTTATAAATTTAAATTGTTTTGGTTGCCAACCAGTCAGATCGTGGAGTCTGAGGAGTGTGTGGGGTCTTCCTGTTGCACAGGTAACATCTCTAGCCTGTGCCACATGTGAAGCCAAGCCTGGGGGAAGAGCATGAGGTCTGGCTATGGAGAGAAGTCAGGGAAGAAGCAGGCTGAGGGGATTGAGGGGTAGATCCAGGATGGAAGTGGCAGAGTAGTAAGGCGAAATAGATGAATCAGAGAGAAGAGGGGGATAGTCCAGGAGTGACCTTCAAGACGGCAGAAGTCAGTCAATATTCTAAGTGGAAATTTAACAGCACTGGGGTAGGTGGAATGCAGAATTATCATTGCAGCTTAAAACGATTTGATATTTTTCCGCGCATTTGATTTGTTGTTCTTTCTTATCTCGTTATCTTTTGTGGAAGAAGAAGCAAAGTCTATGTGACTGGTTGGTTTTCGGAAATTAGTACATTGGCTTTGCGAAACCGTACAGCCAATCAGAATGCAGAAAAGTGTCCTCAGCTGCAAGATCTCAAAGATATGAGAGTAGATACAAGAATTATCATTCCATTAGTTTTTTTGTCAACACTTCCTAGATTGTGAGTTTATTATTACTATTAGCGTCTATCTGATTATTGGATCATATGAACAGTAATAGGCCATTCAGCCCCTTGAGCCGTTTCCACCATTAATTAGATCATGGTTGACCTGTACCTCAATCCTATTTACCCACCTTTCATCCATATTCCTTGATACCCTTACCTAACAAAAATCTATCTATTTCAGTCTTGAAAATTTTAATTGATCCAGCATTGTGATCTGGAATACGCTGCCTGAAAGGGTGGTGGAAGCAGATTCAATCGTAGCTTTCAAAAAGAAATTGGATAAATACTTGAAGCGAAAAAACTTGCAGGGCTATAGGGAAAAAGTGGGGGAATGGGACTAGCTGGATTGCTTTTACAAAGAGCCGGCACAGGCTCGATGGGCCAAATAACCTCCTTCTGTGCTGTAACCATTCTATGATTCTATGATCCACAGCCTTTTGAGGAAGTGAGTGCTAGATTTACACTCCTGGAACGGCCTGATTTTAAGATTGTTTCCCCTTGTTCTGGAATCCCCCATCAAAGGAAATAGCTTCTCTGTGTCCACTGTATTGAATCCATTTATCATTTTAAACACCTTGATCAGATCACCCAACAACCTTCGAAACTCAAGGGAATACAGCCCAAGTTTATGCAACTTGTCCTCATAATTTAATTGATAGAGTGAATAGAACGCCTTCAATGCATCAGTGATAAAATCTTTTATGAGGTATCTGCTTTGGTCATTCATAGAAGGATTTCTCTGTCCTGTGGGACACTATTACAGATCAGCTTCTATCTTGAACAGCTGCCCTAAAGGTTTTATGCAGATCTACGGACCATGTCCTCATTACTAGAGGCACTTACGAACAGACCAAAACATCTGTCTGTGGAGACACAATAGAAAATAATAATATTAATAGCCCAAAAATCTTTTTCCAGACTTTCACTATCAACTATCACTATCAACACGACATGGAATGCAGTTAAAAGTATGGGAGTTTTTATGTCTAATCTATGAATATGATTCTGTGAGTCTTGCAGAAGAACGTCGAGTTATCATGTAGATGCATTAAATATGCTTTTTATCAGCAGTTTTCTTTTTCCATTTGGTTGGCCACAATTTCTATGACTATGATCAGAGGCCCTGCTGTGATTAATGGTTACCATGGAAACTGTGGTTCTCCAGTCTGAAAATGTGCTGATAACAGAAGTACTAAACATCACATGCAGGGTCATTAAGACTGTAATACAATACGCATCACGTAAATTCTGACACTGTTGCATGTGCCACATGGGAGCTGTACAGTATTTTCCCAAGAGGAAACAGTTTGATGCATTTCACCTTACATCGCTGCTCGCAGTGGCTCGGATGCTGAACAAAACAAATGCGGACTCCGCTCTTGTCAGCAAAGCCGGAGCTGCTCTCAAAGATTGACTCCTCTGCTGTAAGACTTCCTAGTTAACAATAGTCTGCTCGTACAAGTTAACCCGAGAAACGCTTTTAGTGATCTGTCAACTTGGCCAGTGAGTCCATAAGACCATAAGACCATAAGAGATAGGAGCAGGAGTAGGCCGTTCGGCCCCTCGAGCCTGCTCCGCCATTCAATGAGATCATGGCTGATCTGATTTTTACTTCAACTCCACTTTCCCGCCTTTTCCCCATATCCTTTGACTCCCTTGCTGATCAAAAATTTGTCTAACTCAGCCTTGAATGTATTCAATGACTCAGCCTCCACAGCTTTTTGGGGTAAAGAATTCCAAAGATTCACGTCCCTCTGGGAGAAGAAATTGCTCCTCATTTCTGTCTTAAATGGGCGACCCCTTATTCTGAGACTATGCCCCTTAGTTTTAGATTCCCCCATGAGGGGTAACAGCCTCTCAGCATCTACCCTATCGAGTCCCCTCAGAATCTTATAGTTTTCAATAAGATCTCCTCTCATTCTTCTAAACTCCAATGAGTATAGACCCAACCTGTTCAATCTTTCCTCATAAGACAACCCTTCCATAACTGGAATCAACCTAGTGAACCTTCTCTGAACTGCCTCCAATGCAAGTATGTCCTTCCTTAAATAAGGGCACCAGAACTGTACGCAGTACTCCAGGTGTGGTCTCACCAGCACCCTGTACAGTTGTAGCATGACTCTCCTGCTTTTATACTCCATCCCCTTGGAAGTAAAGGCCAATATTCCGTTTGCCTTCCGGATTACCTGCTGCACCTGTATGTTGACTTTTTGTGTTTCAGGGAGGAACGAGAGAAAAAGGACTAGGTAAACTAATGGGTCTAAAGACTGACAAGTCCCCTGGACCTGATGGCTTGCATCCGAGGGTCTTAAAGGAAGTGGCCACCCAGATCCCTCTGTACCGCAGCATTTTATAGAATTTCTCCATTCAAATAATATTTTGCTTTTTTATCTTTCCTCCCAAAGTGGATGACTTCACATTTTCCCACATTATATTCCATCTGCCAAATTTTTGCCCTTTCGCTTAACCTGTCAATATCCCTTTGCAGACACTTTGGGCTCGAATTTAGCAGGCCTGCGGGTTCCCAGCGGGTGGTCCTCCGGGAGCGTGGAAAACGCGGACGGCTAATTGCGTGCGTCCCCCACGCGATCGCGGGATAATTGAACAGATTAAGCCCTGCTTCCGGGTTCTCCGCTCCCCAGCTGCGTGCCGGCCGGCTGCGCATGCGCAGTACCGTCGACGCGATGTAGGAGTTCCACTTAAAGGGGCAGTCTCCCAAAGCCCCTCCTGCTGCAATCATTAGGCTGGTGATGATGGCTCAGCCAAGGGGAAAGTCTGCGCCCCGTTTTTCAGACCTTGCGCTGCAGCTGATGCTGGAGGGCGTGAGGAGGAGGAGGGAAACGCTCTTCCCGGCGGATGGTCGCAAGTTCCCTGCCGCCGCCACCAGGAAGGCATGGGCAGAGGTGGCGGCGGAGGTGAGCAGCAGGGCCAACACCCCAAGGACTTGGGAGCAGTGCCGCAAGCGCTTCAATGACCTGACTAGGTCTGGCAAGGTGAGTACACCAACGCACCCTCCCACAGCCCGTCCCCACAATCACGCCAAACAGATCACAACCCCTCCTGCAGAGCCACCACTGCGCTCCATCAGCAATCCTCACAGCCACTCATTCACCATCCTCGCCGTGCACGCAAGTACCCACCGTCCCTGACCCCACCCGAACACTACCACACACCCAATCCCGATGCAATGGGATGGGCACGTGGCACACGCATCCTCCCATCCATCTGCGCCACGCTCAACCCACCCACACCGATGCTCGATGCGTCTCACAATGCAATACGCACCCACTCACACATCTGTGTTTTGCCTTGACAGGAGAAGAGGAGCAAGAACAATCGTGAAAGGGCACGCACCGGAGGTGGGCCGCCGCAAGTGGTAGAGCTCACCGACGCAGAGGTGGAGGCGCTCGACCTCGCCCGCATGCGACATTGCCTGTCGGTGGCTGATGGCGAGTGTGTCGCTGCAGAAACGGCCGGTAAGGGAAAGCTGACACTCAACACCCATGATCGCGAGTGACCGTATCATCACCTGCCATCAGGCGCACCGTAAAGTTGGTCCACATGCCTCATAGTGCCCTCTGTTCTCTTGCAGGGCCATCTGCGAGTGAAGCAATCGAGGAGGGCGATTCCTCAGAGGACATGGCGGTCTCTGAGGGTGCATCGTCACATCAGAGCCAACCATCCACCAGCGCAGAGACACGCACCTCGGTGGGTCCCCCTCGCCAACTAGTTGGGGTAGCACTTGGTGAGTCACCGCGCACGAGTGAGCATGAGCAGACCCTGGTGGCAGGGGCAGCCGCGGAGGGTCCGCGTCGGAGGGAGCACTCATCTCCGGGCTCTGCTCAGCCAGACCCAGATGCTGAACCCAGGGGGCCACCAGTGAAAAGGAGAGTCGTTGAGGGGCACCAGCTAATTGCTGAGGTACTGGGAGAGGTGCCGCGCGCATTGTCCACAATAGCGCAGGCGATGGAGGAGTCCAACTCCTGCATGTGGGCATTGGTGGCGCAGGCACAGGAGGGTACCGGCGACACAGTGTCGTGGGTAGGTGCGGGACTGTCTGCGGTGGAGGACAGGCTGGCCTCCCTCGAGCGTCACGCACAGCTCCAGATCGAGTCCTTGCAGGCCCTGACAACGTCTGTACGGATTCAGGGTGAGCAACATTCCGCCGCCGTCAACAGGCTGACGGATACACTAGGGGTGGCCTTGCAAGGCCTCACACATACCATCCAAACTGCCGTCCAGCAGGGTGGAAGGGGTGATGTGGGCCGAGGCCATGAGAGGGATGATGGTGACCGGGGACATGGAAGCGGGCGCGCTTCTCAAGGCGCCCCCACGTCCCACCCGTTGCCCACCTCTCAACCAGTACCCGCAATGGTGCCTCCTCTCCAGGTGGCCGAGTCTGCCCCTGCCCCGGTGCAGGAGGAGCAGTCTGTGGAGGTGCCCTCACGGGCACCGAAACCCAGGGGCCGTCCGCCAAAAGCATCTACCCGGTCAAGGCGAGAACACGAGCAACCTGCCACTACCTCTGCTGGAGCCACAGGGGTAGCACCACGTAGGGGTACCCGCAAAAGAAATCCAAAGGCGTTATAAGCACAAAGGGAATACACCAGGGTGTCTATTAATTTGTACATTTTTTTTTATATCATGTCACATTGTACATATTAAATACACTATTCTCACCACTCCTGCCACCTCTCGTCCATTCTTCCGCGGCCTGTGCAATAGGTGCGTTCTGTGCAGGCCATCATGACGGCGAACACCTGCTGCCGCCCATTGGGCACACTGCTGTGGGTGCAGGAGCACTGGCAACAGTCTTCAGTGGAGGGGGCTGGTATGGCCGCTCGCATGTGCAGGAGAGGAGATGCGAACGCCTCGCACTGTCTGACTCTAGGAGAACCGTTGACGTATGAGTGCCTCCCTGGCCCGGCGACCATCCCGGTGAGTCGTGGTTCGGCGCATGGGTCGTCCACTATCCTCTGGCGCGTCCTCCTCCTCCGCCTCCTCCTCCTCCTCCTCCTCGCCCTCGCCATCCTCAATGTGGGTGGCGGGTATGGATGGGGCCTCCTCCAGCGGCACCCCTCTCTGTTGGGCCATGTTGTGCAGGGCACAGCAGACAACTATGATTCGTCCCACTCTGAATGGTGTGTATTGCAGCGCTCCCCCAGAACGATCAAGGCACCTGAAGCGCATCTTGAGCAGCCCTATGGTCTGCTCAATTGTCGACCTGGTAGCAGTGTGGCTGTCATTGTCCCGACGCTCCGGCTCGGTGATGGGGTTCCTCAGAGGCGTCATGAGCCACGTGTGTAGGGGATACCCCTTGTCGCCGTGGAGCCAGCCGTTGCCGGCGTTGGGTGCCTGCAGGATGGGCGGGACGGCGGACTCCCTGAGGACGAAGGCATCGTGGCAGCTGCCGGGGTATCTGGCGCACACGTGCAGGAATCTCTGGCGGTGGTCACAGATGAGCTGGGCGTTCATGGAGTGATACCCCTTCCTGTTGATGAACAGCCCTGGCTCATGCGGAGGTGCCCGTATTGCGATGTGGGTGCAGTCGATTACACCCTGTACCCGTGGGAAGCCAGCCATGGCATGGAATCCAACCGCCCTCTCCATCTGGCTGCGCTCGTCCATGGCGAAGTTGATGTAGTGCGAGGCCCTGCGGAACAACCCATCGGTGACCTGCCTTATGCACTTGTGTGCAGAGGACTGACAGACCCCGGTGATGTCCCCGGTGGCACCCTGGAAGGAACCGGATGCGAAGAAGTTGAGGGCAGTGGTGACTTTGACGGTGACAGGTAAGAAGATGCTGCTTGGTCCATCCGGGAGCAGCTCGTCGTTAAGGAGGCTGCAGATGTCGGCGACTACCTGGCGATTGACTCTGAGCCGACGTATGCACTGCTCCTCGGAGAGGTCCATGAAGCTGAGCCTCGCTCTGTACACCCTGTGCGGAGGGTAGTGCCTCCTGCGACGCATCTCTCTGTGCGGTTGCCCTCCCTCCTGCTGTGCAGGTGGGTGTGCCACAGCACCATGTTGGGGGGGCTCCACGTCCCCGAGGCGGACGGCGTGGACTGCGAGGCTGCTGGGGCTGGTCATCCTGTTCGTCCTCCGACGATGTCAACGCACCACCCATCTGGCAGGTGTTGGTCTGAGGGGTTGTGCAGGGTAGGTGGGTGGTTTCTCATTCTAGGGCTGCGGTTTCACGTCGGTCTGTACTCTGGCTTGGCGGCGGGTGGTGGAGGGCAGGGGTTGCCCTACGTGACGCGGTGGCCTCCTGCGTGGGTGAGGGCCCTCCCACCCGCTGTGGAGTGCACCTTGGCAGCTGCCACAGGCTGCTGGCTGGAACACGACCGGTTGAGGGAGGACTGTTTCCCCCAGTGTGTGAAACTCACTGCCTTGAACCTAAAATCCCACACTTCCTCTTTTGACAGCTGCTTCAGCTCATTAAATGACCTCAACAAGCAAGGTAAGTGCTCTCAAGTGGAACCCCGCTGGCTTTAATTGCCTGCGGGATTCCCACCAGCGGGGCTTGCGCGCGCAGCCCCGCACGTCAGCGCGGTACCCGGAAGTGGCCGGGATTTCGTCGCGATCCGGTCACGTGACCGGATATCGGGATTTTCGGGGCCCCCCCGGTGGAAACCCGCTGGAAACCCGACGCGAAAATCGAGCCCTTTGTGTCCTCATCGCAACTTGCTTTTCCACCTACCTTTGTATCATCAGCAAATTTGGCCACAAGACACTCTGGGCTCGAATTTAGCAGGCCTGCGGGTTCCCAGCGGGTGGTCCTCCGGGAGCGTCGAAAACGCGAACGGCGAAATTAGTGGGTTGCCCACGCGATCGTAGCAGGCAACCCACTAATAGGATCCAATTACCTGCTCCTCCGGGGTCCACGGCGCTGGCCTGCGCGTCGGTCGGGCTGCGCATGCGCAGTACGATCTGTCAGCTGGAGGCTCTCTATTTAAAGGGGCAGTCCTCCACTGACAGATGCTGCAACCAATGGGACAAATTGCAGCATGGAGCAGCCCAGGGGGAAGGCTGCTCCCAGTTTAATGATGCCTCACCCCAGCTATCATCAGATGGGGTGAGGAGGAGGGGGATGACACAGATCTTCCCCCCGGCCGGCGGGAGGAAGCGGCCTGCCTCTGCCACCAAGAAGGCCTGGCTCGAGGTGGCAGAGGGGGTCACCTGCGCCACCAACATATGGCCCACCTGCATACAGTGCAGGAGGCGCTGCAATGACCGCAGTAGGTCAGCCGCAGTGAGAACACGAAGTCTTTCCCCTACACTCCGTCTGCCACAACACTGCCCCCACCCCAAATCTCCTTCGGCACCGCCAACACTATTCTGTCACATCACCCTTCATGCCCACTCAAACCCCATCCTCATCTTACCTCCACCTACTCACCTCGCCAGTACTCGTCCTGCCACTAACACGCGACCCAATCCTCATACAATCTCATGGCTCCATCCCATACTCACCCTCTCGTGCATCTTCCTCACGGCCAGCCTCACTCAACCTGCCACCACCTGTGCTGCAGCCACAGGGCATGCATCACATATGTGCAGTAGGCAGGGTAAGGCAAGCGTCTCGTCAGCATGAAGGGGGTGCACAAGGGTGTCTGAGGGTTTGTCATGGGTGTTACCCATATTGAATTTCAGAGCCACAAACAGCACACATTATATTGACACCACCACTGCCATGTCTCCGCGAATCCTGTCCGTTGTGTCCAATAATGCCCGCTCCTGGGTATCACTATGAGGACCCACCACTGATGCCACCCATCGTGTTACTGCAGAGTAGGTGCAGGTGTATTTGCAGGGCTCATCCGCGCAGACGACTGAGAGACATCGGCGGTGTAGCCGGCTGCACCCTGGAAGGATGCGGAGGAGAAGGTGTGGAGGACAGTGGTGACTTTGCCAGCGACAGGTAAGCAGTTGGTGCTGGGGCCAGCCAGGAGCAGCTCGGCATGAAAGAGCCTGCAGATCTCCACGACTACATGTCGAGCGAATCTGCGCCTCCCTGTGCACTGCTGCTCGGAGAGGTCCGGGGAGCTGCGCCTCGGTCTGTGGACCCTGTGGCGAGGGTAGTGCCCTTTGCGACGCGTCTCTCTCTGCGGTAGCCCTCCCTCCTGCTGTGCAGGTGGGCGTGCAACAACACCGTGTTGGGGGGATCCACGTCTCTGCGGCGGACGGCTTGGACTGCGAGGCTGCTGGTGCTGGTCATGCTCTTCGTCCTCCGAGGGTGTCCACACACCACCCAACTGGCAGGTGTTGGTCTGAGGGGTTGTGCAGGGTAGGTGTGTGGGTCCTCGGACTGGGGCTGCGGTTTCGTGCCGGTCTGTCCTCTGGCTTGGCCGGGGGGTGGTGGGGGGCAGGGGTTGCCCCATGTGACGCGGTGGCCTCCTGCGTGGGTGAGGGCTCTCCCCCGTGGAGCGCACCTTGGCACCTGCCACAGGCTGCTGGCTGCAACACGCCTGGTTTGAAAGGTACTGTTTCCCCCAGTGTGTGAAACTGACTGCCTTGAACCTAAAATCCCACACTTCCTCTTTTGACAGCTGCTTCAGCTCATTAACTGACCACAACGAGCAAGTTAAGTGCTCTCAAGTGGAACCCCGCTGGCTTTAATTGCCTGCGGGATTCCCACCAGCGGGGCTTGCGCGCGCAGGCCCGCACGTCAGCGCGGTACCCGGAAGTGGCCGGGATTTCGTCCGAATCCGGTCATGTGATCGGAGATCGGGATTTTCGGGGCCGCCCCGCTGGAAACCCGCAGGTAACCCGACCCTAAAATCGAGCCCTCTGTTCCTTCATCCAAGTCATTGATGCATATTATAAATAGTTGAGGCCCCAGCACTGAGCCCTGCCGCACCCCACTAGTTACAGATTGCCATTTTGGAAATTACCCTTTTATCCCGACTCTTTGTTTTCTGTTGGTTAGCCAATCCTCTATCCATGCCAGTGTATTACCCCCAACACCATGAGCTCTTGTGCAGTACTCTTTTATGTGGCACCTTATCGAATGCCTTTTGGAAATCCAGATATACTGCATCCATTGGTTCCCCTTTATCCACTCTGCCCGTTACTTCCTCAAAGAACTCTAATAAATTAGTCAGATATGATTTCCCCTTCATAAAACCATGTTGACTCTCCTTGATTGTATTATGAGTCTCCAAATGTCCTGCTACTACTTACTTAATAATGGATTCTAGTATTTTCCCAATGACAAATGTTAGGCTAACTGGTCTATAGTTACCTGCTTTCTGTCTCACTCCCTTCTTGAATAGGGGTGTTACGTTTGCGGTTTTCCAATCCGCTGGGACCTTTCCAGAATCCAGTGAATTCTGGAAGACTACAACTAATGCATCCACTATCTCTGTAGCCACTTCCTTTAAGACCCTCGGATGCAAGCCATCAGGTCCAGGGGACTTGTCAGCCTTTAGACCCATTAGTTTACCTAGTCCTTTTTCTCTGGTGATAGTGAATGTTTTTAGTTCTTCCCTCCCCTTTGCCCCTTGATTTTCTACTATTATTGGTGTGTTATTAGTGTCTTCTACTGTGAAGATAGATACAAAATATCTGTTCAATTCCTCTGCCATTTCCTTGTTTTCCATTATTATTTCCCCAGTCTCATCCTCTAAGGGACCAATGTTTACTTTAGCTACCCTCTTCCTTTTTATATACTTGTAGAAGCTTTTACTGTCCTAAGTATGAAATGTAAAGGGTAACCAAGAGTGCATCTTTCAATAGTCTTGTATTAATCGCTTGAATGATCAAATTTACCATCAGATTTCCGATGGAGATTCATGGCCAAAAATGTATCCTTTCTTTTTTTCAGATAGCTGCTCTCCCTGTTTCTTGCACCCTAAAGCATCATACCACCCCCTATTGTAACAAGGGTTGGCAACCCTCCAGGATTGTCCTGGAGTCTCCAGGAATTAAAGATTAATCTCCAGGACACTGCTGGGAGCAACCCGGGAGAAAAATCATTGGGACATTAAAAAAATATAATTTTCTTTCAACATCTTTGCTTATTGGTTATAAAATTGTTGGAGGTGGAAAAGAAAAGGCTAATTGACTGGCAGTTAAAATCATCCAATCGGGTACTGAAGAGTCACCTTGCTTTCCAATTGGCCATGGAAAGGCGTTGCGCCAGGAGAATCTACATTTTGGGTGACCAATGGGGAGAGCTTGGGGGCGGGTCAGTTGGAGGGAGGCAGTCATGTGATGAAACCTTTAGGAACACATCGAGCCAGAGTTGACAACCCTAATTGTAACTAATCTTTCCCAGTATCGGAAAACTACACAGTTCCTTATACTCCCGTCCACCTTCCTTTCCACTTACAAACTTCGGGCATTTAAGAGTCAAGTTTGGTGTAACCTAATCATAATTCCAGATTTACCCCACCATCTGCTCTTTCCAACCTTACTGGTATAGTGTGCTCTAGGTCTAGTCCCCTTCACCGAGGATTTTTCAATTGAACAGTAGAGCCAGATAAACCTGCTATCTATTTCCAGTATTTTGTGATTTGGTTTCAAAGTTGTGCAAAACAATAGTGAGCCTCCCTAACAATTAAACCCCTAAAGGATTTGATAGAGTAGACAGAGAGAAACTATTTCCTCTGGCGGATGAGTCCAGAAACAGGGGGCATAATCTTAAAATTAGAACTCGGCCATTCAGGGGCGATGTCAGGAAACATTTCCTCACAAAAGGATAGTGGAAATCTGGCAACTCGCCAAGGCTTCTTCGACAGCACCTCCCAAACCTGCGGCCTCTACCACCTAGAAGGACAAGAGCAGCAGGCACGTGGGAACAACACCACCTGCACGTTCCCCTCCAAGTCACACACCATCCCGACTTGGAAATATATCACCGTTCCTTCATCGTCACTGGGTCAAAATCCTGGAACTCCCTTCCTAACAGCACTGTGGGAGAACCTTCACTGTAGCGGTTCAAGAAGGCGGCTCACCACCACCTTCTCAAGGGCAATTAAGGATGGGCAATAAATGTTGGCCTTGCCAGCGACGCCCACATCCCATGAACGAATAAAAAAAACTCTCTGCCCCAAAAAGCGGTTGAGGCTGGGGGTCAATTGAAAATTTAAAAACTGAGGTTGATAGACTTTTGTTAACCAAGAGTATTAAGGGTTACAGAACCAAGGCAGGTAGATGGAGTTAAGATACAAATCAGCCATGATCTAACTGAATGATGGTACAGGCTCGAGAAGCTGAATGGGCTGGCCCAGTCCCGATGTTCCTATTAGCCAAACAGAAATTTGAGTGTGCTGCTGGAATCTGAAAACCTGGACATTCATTCCACTTTCCGTGACTGGCTGATCCTTGCAACAGAAGGGGAAGTTGCTCAGTGCTTTGCTACGTGCAGAGTAGCAGGACTTGCAGTTTTACTGTATCGTGTTCTTCGTGCGTTGTTACGAAACGACATGCGCAGTTCCACCCTTTCAAAAGCTGATACAGGAGCTGAGCTTCAGATCCCACCTGGCTGCCTGCACTTTGCCTGGCTAAATCCACGAGGAAGCCCCATTGCAGAATTCATAACTTAGACCGCACATGAAACCCTATTCTACTGCAGATACAAAAAGGATGGCCATCATGCTGTTCGACAGCCAGTGTCACTCTCTGATATGTCGGAGCCCATACCTATCTTGCAGCAGCTATTTGTACGTGTCGTGAGGTCAATTTGGCACTGTGTTTGAGCCCTTTCTGACAGCATAACCCTGCGGCATTCTGCTGGAATCATGTCCGACACTGATTGCTTTGGATGTCAGCTCAAGTTCAATGCACCTTTCTGTTCCCTTCTTTCAGAAGATGCTATTACCGATGAAACAATTGCAAAGATGAGAGGGGGAGGAAAAGAAAGTAGAACCCAACTGAATCTGGCATGATACAGCTTTATGCAAATACATTTCTCTTTTGAAGCAGAACGTACGCAGAAAGGAAATCTGATTTATTTTTACATAGAATCACATCGAATTTACAGCAGAGAAACAGGCCATTCAGCCCAATTGGTCCGTGCTGGTGTTTATGCTCCACACGAGCCTCCTCCACCCCTCTTCATGTAACCCCAGCAGCATATCCTGCTAATCCTTTCTCCCTCGTGTATTTATCTAGCTTCCCCTTAAGTGCATCTATGCTATTCGCCTCAACTACTTACTGTGGTAACGAGTTCCACTTTCGAACCACGCTCTGGGTAAAGAAGTTTCTCCTCAATTCCCTATTGGATATATTAGTGACTATCTTGTATTTTTGGCCCTAGTTTTGGACTTTCTCACAAGTGAAAACACCTTCGCTGCGTCTACCCTATCGAACCTCGTGTGAAGCTCTGACATCCCTTGTTATGAGTTCAGCTTTGGGGTCGATTTTGAGTGCCCTCGTCCAGCGCTAACGGGGTGGTAACGGCCTCAAAATGGCGTCGGTTGCCTTATGGCCCCGATAACGCCTGCGATGCGACCGGTTCCATTTTGAAAGGGGTCTACCAATGGGCGTCCAAAGCGCCCTCCTGAATCAGGCGACTGGCCCCTTTTAATACAGAAATTGGGATCCTATGATAGAAATAGGACCCTGATTACCGTTTTAAGTAAAAACTGCGCAGCCGACCAGTTTCATGGCCGTTGGAAGCAGAGAGGCCCTCCAGAGGTAAGTCTTGAGTTAATTTTGTGGGCCCTAGAGGAGCAGGACTGCTCACAAAAAATAATCTGGCCCGCTGCCGCTCTGTGATCCCACCCTCTGTGATCGCGACCCTGCACCCTTCCCCCGCAACTTACTTTGCTGGCGGCAGCACCGGCCTGACTTTCAGACTTCAACCTGGCGAGCCTCTTTGGCGCCCTGCAGCTCACCTGCCGAATTTAATTGGGGCCAGAACCCAAAAATCACAGGAGCCTCTTCACTGATGGAATGAGCGGCAGATCAGCCCGTCCCACCAGTCAGCCCCCCTGTGTTGCTGCAGTAGAGTGGATCAGTAACGATTGGGGGGGGTTTCAATCCTTCACTCTAGTGCAGACCTGAGGGAGTGCTGCACTGTTGGAGATGCCGTCTTTCAGATGAGACATTACACCGAGGCTGGGGAGTTCTCCCCGGTATCCTGACCAATATTTATCCCTCAACCAACATCACTAAAACAGATTGTCTGGTCATTATCTAATTGCTGTTTGTGGGACCTTGCTGTGCGCAAATTGGCTACCACATATTCTGCATTACAACAGTGGCTACACTTTTTTTTTTAAAGTACTTAATTGGCAGTAAAGTGCTTTGGGATGTGCTGAGGTTGTGAAAGGCACTATATAAATGCAAGTTCTTTCTTTTATCTATTATTAT
Organism: Heptranchias perlo; assembly: GCF_035084215.1. Lineage (NCBI taxonomy): Eukaryota > Metazoa > Chordata > Chondrichthyes > Hexanchiformes > Hexanchidae > Heptranchias > Heptranchias perlo. Next base: position 13,640,657 of record NC_090338.1, on the reverse strand, counting down.
TAGTGCACTGTTTAATATGCTCGCATTCAATCCCTGTCTGCTCCATTTGAACGCAGCTGTTAACTCATTGATTCACAGGAATTACAGAAGGAGGCCATTCGGTCCATCACATCTGAGCGGGGGCTAGCTCTTCAGCAGGAGATTTTCATGCAATATTAACTGGGTTAATGACTGCATTATATAGTACGGAAAGGAATTTGACAGGAAGGTGTTAAGCACTGAACTAAAAATATCCTACTGAAGGGATTCGCAAAATTTCACATGTTCCCCCCACCCCGAAGATTTATTGGAGTTATTAAAGAAACCCTGGTGTGACTGTTTTAAAAAATCCAAGGTCTCTCAAAATGGCTGCAGTCAGACACATGGCCGAGGACCGGCAGATTTGAAATTGCATTCTCAACAACTCGGCAGGCTTCGTGTCTCAGACAGGTTTCTTTAAACAATGCAGCTGCATTCTAGCCCAGAGGCAAGCTATCAACATGGCCGGCCAACACATCAAAATTCGAGCAGGAAGTGATTGCAGGACAAAAGGTACATTCGGAACAATGGTAAAGCAGTTAGCGAACAGATCGATACAGGAACTGGCCATTAATGTAAATGGGCCAGAAATTAGGTCCTTTGTCTTAAAGCAGTTATGGAACTCAGAAATACAGGAATTGGCCATTAATGTAAATGGGCCAGAGATGGGGTCCTTTGTCTTACGTTTCGTGCTTAAATCAAACAATGAAGCAAGCTGATGAGGTATGAAAAAAACCTGTTACCAAGAGGGTATAACTGGGGCTGCCCAGTATCTCTCTCTCTCTTCTCTCTTCGCCTCTTGGCCCCATCCTGTCTGTCTGCTAGCAACTAAGAAGGAAGCCATCCAGTAAACCTCGCAACCACATGTCGACGGCAGCAGCAGGCACAGGGGCCAGGCCTTTTCATCTGTTTTCACCGGTGAGCATTAATTTTCTGGCTGCCACAAGACAGCTTAGCATAGGTGTAAGGTTGGGGGTTAAAGGGGATATTGCTAAACTTGTGATTTTAGAATTTTCCCTCGATGTGTCCGTTTCTTTCAACCCGATAAGTGTAAGACTGTATTACATCCATAGCGATTTCTTTATCTTCTGTATTATACTGTTTACCTTGTAGTTTTAGTTTTCTTATTAATAAACATTGGTTTTCTTTGTACCAATCCACTGGTCTGTTTGTCTGTCTTTGTTACCGCCCGATAAGTCCTCAGCTCAGAATCAGGAAGGGGTAAGCGATTCGCAACCGCACTGCGGGCAGGGCAGCTCAGGAAAACATAACTGGCTGACCTATTATAAGCCCGAGAAACAGTAAAAAAAGAAACCCCTTACACTACTGAGATGTTCAACATCCTTCTGATGGCATGGAGCCAGAAATACAGGAGGCCACTTTGAATAGGATCTTGTTAAAAAAAAACTTTGTGCTCCCCCACTCGGAATCGCATACATGATGAAAAAATAATCAGATGCTGTCAGAGATGGGAAATCCTTAGGGTTCAAATACTATTTGAGTGCAGTCCTTGTCACTCATCAAGGTGAGGAATGTTTGTGCTAGGGAACAGAGGACTGTTCCATCTTGGACACTTGCTGTCTGAATCCAACGTTCCCAGGTCAGGTACAACACAGTTAGATACTGAGTATAGTGTCCTCTTATTCTGCCACTAAGACGTGCATCAACCCCAACCTCGGAAGACCCTCCATCACCTTCACCCCCGCTACACCAGAGTGATTTTCCAAGCTCCCATACCAAACATTTTTCCATTTCCTTCCACAACCGGCTCATGGACTCTGAGCGAGATTGCCAATTCGAGTTGAATTACAAGCAGGTTTGATCTTTGGGCCCATGCCCTCAATAACTGAATTGAAATTCCCCAGTGCTCACTTAAGCTTTTTATCTCTCACTTGCTTTTTTAAGTAAGCTCCGTAAACTTGAGCTCATCCAAAACTTCACTGCCCGTATCCTAACTTGGCCAAGTCCTGTTCATTCGTCATTCCTGTGCTCGCGATCTACATTGGCTCCCGTTCCATTAACACTTCAAATTTAAAATGTTCATCTTTGTGTCCAAATCCCTCCATGGCCTCGCCCCTGTCTAACTCTGTAACCTCCTCCAGCTCTACAACCCTCCAGGATCTCTGTGTTCCTCCAATTCTGGCCTCCTGTGCATCCCTGATTTTCTTCAGTCCACTATTGGTGGCCATGCCTTAAGCCACCTAGGCCCTAAGCCCTGGAATTACCTCCCTAAACCTCTCCACCTCACTAACTCTCTCTCCTCCTTTAAGGCACTCCTTAAAACCTACCTCTTTGACCAAGCTGTCCTGTTATCTCCTTATGTGGTTCAGTGTCAAATTCTGTCTGACAATGTTCCTGTGAAGCGCCTTGGGACTTTTTATTATGTTAAAGGCGCTATATAAATGTGAGTTGTTGTTGTTGTTGTTGTTGTTGTTGTCATCGTCGTCGTCGTCTGACCCCATTGGTCCTACAAAATGGAGTGTACACATTTTTATCTTATTGATGTCTTACTTCCACCACATTGGTGAGTGACACCAAATAAAGTTATTATTTCTACGCGCTGATGCCAACTATTGCCAACTGCTCCAGAATCACCAAGCGCAAAGCAGCCAACTGTCTTCCAGACTCCTTACCAGCATCTGCTTGCTTCTTTCTGTCATGTTTAAGCACCTATGAAGACATGCATCGACTACAAAGTACATCTCTTTTCTTTCTCACTCATTAATTGTGCAAAGAAGCCTGCTTCAGGATAATATTGTCATATTATGAACTTTTTTCGTTGTTACTTCTTGATGTTTGGTGTGAGATTTTGCTTTCCATCCGACCCCTTCTCCTTTTTCTCTCATCCGTTCCTGAAAGCACTGAATCATGCTAGAGTCTGGCTGGAATACCTTTAATGTACACCTCAAGTGGACATTATTCTTGTGTGAGACTAGACAGTGAAGTCATGAGTCTCTTCACCCATGGTTAGCATTACAGCCAAGCCCTTAACTGATGTCCACAGATGAGTATTTTACAGTGCAGGTCACTGGGTGGTGATCAGCGACAGGAATCCTGAATGATTTTTACCTTCCCTAGCTTAGAAGTTACTGAAGTCAGTCCTTGGTGCAGTCCCTAGCCAAGATCAGCTAACTCAAGTCAGGCCTTGAGGAATCAAACTGGAGGCCTCTGTGGTCCATATGGCTAGTTCCAAACAAAGCAGTTACAAATTAAGCTCTTAGGAAGCTGTCACTTTTTAGATGAAGCCCTCTGCGTATTTGGTCAGACAATATATTGGCCTACATATTTGGCCACGCAATTCCTGTTTTGCAGGCGCTAACTGGCCTACTAAGCCACCAATATGGCGGGCAGGGAGCAGGCACACATTTCCGGCCTGAAGTATGCCGCCAGCCATATTGGGAAAGGAAATAAAATTGGAACAAGCTGCCAGAGGCAGTAGTAGAGGCGGGTACAATTTTGTCTTTTAAAAAGCATTTGGACAGTTACATGGGTAAGATGGGTATAGAGGAATATGGGCCAGGTGCAGGCTATTGGGACTAGCTTAGTGGTATAAACTGGGCGACATGGACATGTTGGGCCGAAGGGCCTGTTTCCATGTTGTAAACTTCTATGATTCTATGATTCTATGCCTGAAACAGGTGTTAGGCCCTTTGCATATGAGGTATCAGTAAAACCAAATCCTGGGACCATCTGCTACCAAAATTTTTTAAATTCGTTCACGGGATGTGGGCATCGCTGGCAAGGCCGGCATTTATTGCCCATCCCTGGCGAGATTTTTACAACTGAGTGGCTTGCTAGGCCATTTCAGAGGGCAATTAAGAATCAACCACATTGCTGTGGGTCTGGAGTCACATATAGGCCAGACTGGGTAAGGATGGCAGGTTTCCTTCCCTAAAGGACATTAGTGAACCAGATGGGTTTTTACGACAATCCGGTAGTTTCATGGCTATCATTACTGATACTAGTATTTTAATTCCAGATTTTTATTTAATTAATTGAATTTAAATTCGCCAGCCGCCGTGGCGGGATTTGAACTCGTGACTCTGGATTTTAGTCCAGGCCTCTGGATTACTAGCCCAGTAACATAACCACTACGCTACCGTACCCATCTAAAGGTAAGTGTTTGAAATTTACTTGCCTGAATGTGGAACCAGGAGGAGCACACTCTTCGCTCGATGTTCACTCTTCACTGGATGCTCACTGTTCAATTGATGTTCACTCTTCACTCGATGCACACTCTTCAATTGATGCTCACTCTTCACTGGATGCTCACACTTCACTCGATGCTCACTCTTTGCTGGATGCTCACACTTCACTCGATGCTCACTCTTCACTGGATGCTCACTCTTCACTCGATGCACACTCTTCAATTGATGCTGCTCTTCAATTGATTCTCACTCTTCACTCGATGTTTACTCTTCACTGGATGCTCACTCTTCACTGGATGTTCACTCTTCAATTGATGCTCACTCTTCACTGGATGCTCACTCTTCACTGGATGTTCCCTCTTCACTGGATGCTCATGCTTTACTCAATGCACACTCTTCACTCGATGCTCACCCTTCATTCGATGCACACTCTTCACTCGATGCTCACTCTTCACTCGATGCTCACTCTTCAATTGATGCTCACTCTTCAATTGATGTTTCTGGGACCTTACTGTGTACAAATTGGCTGCTGTGTTTCCTACAGTACAATATTGATTACACTTCAAAAGTACTTCATTGGTTGTAAAGCGCTTTGCGAAGTCCCGAATGCAAGTCTTTCTCTCTTTCTTTCTTCTTACTGGGGAGGAACATAGGTCCTTCTAGTCTAAACCATAAAGAGAGTGAGCCATCAGGAACGATTAGAGGAGTTTACCCATTATAGTCTAGAAAGAAAGCTGATATAATATAATGAATGGTATAGATAAGGTGAATCCAGATTAGCACTTCAAAGCAAGTCACAAAATTAGGACTGGAGGCCATGAATAGCAATTAGTAAAAAAATAAATTTAAAACAGACATCAGGAAGAGTGATAAATGCTTAGAATAATCTACTAAGCAGAGGAGTAAAAGCAAAAGCATTTGGATTGATAAAAATACATTTGGTTGCTCTGAGGGAAAGTCAGGATATTAGAGGAATGAGCTTCGATTGGCCAAAGAACCTTTTCTGGCCCATGTCTCCATGTTGTTTATTGTCCCATGCAGCGTATTTACCCACTACCCCATTAAGGGAGCTTGTTCAAGGTTTTGTGTTCGAATTTGAAGGATATAAGGGCAAATATAGCAAGACTGCGCTCCTGGAGTGGAGCCTTGCCACATGTCAGCATGGGTTGAAGCATAAATGCGAAGGATAATAGTCCTAACTCCAAGTCATGTCCCACCTAACAAGGCTGCTCTCCCAGAGCGCAGCTTTGCTGAATTTGCCCTATGAAGCTAGATTTTGATTTCTTAAATTCATCTTAAAATTTGCTTCCATTGAAGTATCAAGAATCCTCCTCCCCTCCCCCTTAACTCGGCAGTTCTCCAAGGTTCTGTCCTCTGTCCCACTCTGCTCCTCCTTCATATCTGCTGCTGTGATTCGTCATTTTTGACACTTTAAAATAGAATTTCCGCAATGCTTTGCTTTGTTTCAAAGAACTGCTTTCCAGCGACAAGCTTAGAGGATCAGCTTGATCTCAACCACCTCTTTTAAGCCTTATCTAATATTGAAGCTTTACTGTAAAAAAGTCCACATCATTCAGGGGAGGTTAGTTTGCTTGTTGCAGTTTCCCTTACACTATTTCTGATTGTACTGAAGCAATTCCTGCCTAAATGCCCCATCCCCAGCCAATGTTGCAGATGCAAGCAGAGGCTTTCTATTGACAACAGGATTCCAGTAATTTCTGCTGCCTCTCCCAACAGGAGACACAAAAGGTATTTTGTCAGCTTTGATCTTCTTGTCTAAAGTTTTCTCCTCACACAAGCATAATTAACCGTAGCCACGATAAGACTCTTCATGCACAGACATCAATACTTTGATGTAGTGTTTTTCAAACTAGACCATTGTCCCCATGAGATGGAAATAGTGGCCCTGAAAATCCATCAGGGTCCCATCACTCTCCCACCATAACTCCGGTGGCAAACTGGCAGAACCCACTGGAAAATAGGAGGGATCCAGTTTTTCTGGCCTGCCTTGCGAGGGGGAGGCATTGTAGTCCAACCCTGACAAGCCAAATGTTGTTAGGGGGCAGACCTAAGGATGGGGACTGCCTCGGCTGGGAGCTGCCATCTCCCCAGCTCATTCAGGTCCCAGTTTAGTTCTTGAGGCCGGTATGTCAGGTGAGATGAGGGGTAGGTGCCTCCAGATGGAGGTAAGTGAGGCCCACCGGCAGAGGGGGTCCAGGCCAGGCAAGTGGCCTGGCTCTGAACCCCCTCCCTCCCTGAAGAATGGAACCCTTTATTTATATATAAATTGAACTTAAGTGGCCACCTTACACAGGAATCCAAAGGGGAAATGGCTAGGGTCGGGGAGCAGGGAGGAGAAACCCCCACCACAATAGTGGGCAGACGCCGGATTTTCTGACTGCAGGAGCCAGGCGATGTGCCCACAGTGGCGAATGTGTCCTCCTGCCCCATGCAACTTTGGCGCCCTCCTGCTGACCATGCAAACTCCAGCCGGGGTTAGCCCCGATGGGCATTGCCAGGCATGATCTCAGCGTAACTGCTAGAATCGTGTCCCGTGACTTCAGCTCTCACCTCAGGTGTACCTTTGGTGGTGAGCTGGATAAGTATTTTTTTTTTCCCCTGGTTCGAACATTTTTCAAAATTGCAGATGAGGTGATTACACCCTCACCCTATTCTTAATCCCTTCACACGCTTATTAGAAAGGACCATCCACGCCAGTGGAACAATGCCCCTGCTGTGCTACCAATGTGGAAAATTGCCCAGGTATGCCCTGTCCACAAAAAGCAGGAAATATCCAATCCGGCCAATTACCGCCCCATCGGTCTGCTCTCAATCATCGTCGACAGTGCTATCAAGCGGCACTTACTCACCAATAACCTGCTCACCGATGCTCAGTTTGGGTTCCGCCAGGACCACTCGGCTCCAGACCTCATTACAGCCTTGGTCCAAACATGGACAAAAGAGCTGAATTCCAGAGGAGAGGTGAGAGTGGCTGTCCTTGACATCAAGGCAGCATTTGACCCGGTGTGGCACCAATGAGCCTAAGTAAAATTGAAGTCATTGGGAATCAGGGGGAAACTCTCCAGTGGCTGGAGTCATACCTAGCACAAAGGAAGATGGCAGTGGTTGTTGGAGGCCAATCATCTCAGCCCCAGGACATTGCTGCAGGAGTTCCTCAGGGCAGTGTCCTAGGCCCAACCATCTTCAGCTGCTTCATCAATGACCTTCCCTCCATCATAAGGTCAGAAATGGGGATGTTCGCTGATGATTGCACAGTGTTCAGTTCCATTCGAAAGCCCTCAAATAATGAAGCAGTCCGAACCCGCATGCAGAAAGACCTGGACAACATCCAGGCTTGGGCTTATAAGTGGCAAGTAACATTCGTGCCAGACAAGTGCCAGGCAATGACCATCTCCAACAAGAGAGAGTCTAACCACCTCCCCTTGACATTCAACGGCATTACCATCACCAAATCCCCCACCATCAACATCCTGGGGGTCACCATTGACCAGAAACTTAACTGGACCAGTCATATAAATACTGTGGCTACAAGAGCAGGTCAGAGGCTGTGTATTCTGTGGCGAGTGACTCACCTCCTGACTCCCCAAAGTCTTTCCACAAGGCCACAAGTCAGGAGTGTGATGGAATAATCTCCACTTGCCTGGATAAGTGCAGCTCCAACAACACTCAAGAAGCTCGACACCATCCAGGACAAAGCAGCCCGCTTGATTGGCACCCCATCCACCACCCTAAACATTCACTCCCTTCACCACCGGCGCACAGTAGCTGTAGTGTGTACCATCCACAGGATGCACTGCAGCAACTCGCCAAAGCTTCTTCGACAGCACCTCCCAAACCCGCGACCTCTACCACCTAGAAGGACAAGAGCAGCAGGTACATGGGAACAACACCACCTGCACGTTCCCCTCCAAGTCACACACCATGCCGACTTGGAAATATATCGCCGTTCCTTCATCGTTGCTGGGTCAAAATCCTGGAACTCCCTTCCTAACAGCACTGTGGGAGAACCTTCATCACACGCCTGCAGGTTCAAGAAGGGGGCTCACCACCACCTTCTCCAGGGCAATTAGGGATGGGCAATAAATGCCTGCCTCGCCAGCGATGCCCACATCCCAGGAACGAATAAAAAAAAACATTGACATTTAGTTAACTGTGGCTGATATCTCCACTACTCTTAATGGGTAAATCCACTATCTACAGTGTGATGATTAGCCATGCGGATCATGAAAACCCCTGGTGGGAACCCCGGCCTGTGCTGAGCGGGCTGGTTTCTGCCAAGGCACCAGTCGGGGCACTGCCAGTTGGGGCTGCCCATGAAAGAACAGGTTCCGTGCACTTGGGTTAGAGAGAGGGAGAGAGAAAACAATCAGCAAGTGTTCCCACTCCTGATCGCTATTCAGAGACTCCTCCTAGAAAATGTGTGAATGTCCAGGTGAAGACAGGACAGGGCTCAATCGTGATGGCCTCCCACCGTTAAGTAGCTTGCTGATGCTCATTGCTGAAGCCCAAGCATCAAGCAGTGCCTTTTAGAAGTCGAGAAAGAAATTGGAAAGAAGGAAACAAAATGGATGTTTGTAAAGGGAAGAGCGACAACAGTGATCAAGGTACATACGGGCTGAAATGCCGCAACTCTTACAGCAAACTCCTGCTGTAACTTCAGTGGGAGTATGCCGGAACAGCCGTGTACTAGGCTGGAGCACAGATACGCCCAGCCCACTCGAGGCCTTCGTTATATGGGAGGGGTGTGGGGCCAGGGTCGAGGGAATCCCTACATCAGATCACTCTCAAAGTGATCTGGTGTATCCTTGGTGGTGTCACAGACGGTGAAAGCAACAATACTAGCCAACGCCATGGGAGAAGTAAGGCCTACCTAGGGTCTATGTCAGGATCATCGCCAGAAAAAGAGGGCAGAATTCTTTTTTTTTAAATGTTGACGTGGCCAATACCCACTGAGCTGGTGCTTTTCGGCCAAACTCTCTAGATTCTTCGACAAGTGGACGCCCGAGATGCGCCCTTAGTGCCCACCACTGCCAGGCAGATTAAGGATCCTCTGCCTGACACCGGGACAGTCTGCCGGGGTCTAGGGCAGAGGTTCTTGGTTGGTGCATCACCAAGGTTACATTGAGATGCGCTAAATCATGGATTTTCAAGACCCAAGCTTATACCTTACATTTGCTCCCAAAAAACAACTCAGACACCTGTAAAGGGAAAGATGGAGAGAGTTCTGTTTGATATTCTGGGCAGAGAAGCAAACTTACAATGTTTCCCCTTGATTAAGATAATGTACCCACATCTGGCTAGCAGCCCAATCAAAAATTGTCAAAATATGCAGATTAAAAAAAAAGACCTTGCATTTATATAGCACCTTTCATGACCTCAGGATGTCCCAAAGTGCTTTACAGCCAATGAAGTACTTTTGAAATGTAGTCACTGTCGTAATGTAGGAAACCCGGCAGCCAATTTGCGCACAGCAAGGTCCCACAAACAGCAATGTGATAATGACCAGAAAATCTGTTTTTTAGTGACGTTGGTTAAGGGATAAATATTCGCCTGGACACCTGAGAGATCTCTCCTGCTTTTCTTCAAAATAGTGTCTTGGGATCTTTTATGTCCACCTGAGAGGGCAGACAGGGCCTTGGTTTAACATCTCATCCGAAACACGGCACCTTCAACAGTGCAGCACTCCCTCAGCACTGCACTGGAGTGTCAGCCTAGAATTTGTGCTCTGGTCTCTGGAGTAAGGCTTGACCTAAACTAATGTACTCGTTCCCAACAACAGAAGGTGTATTCAAGCCCATTTGTCCATCCAACACTTAACAGTTGAACCGAGGAAGCTCATTCCAACGGTAGCGGGTACATTTGAGCTGGGCCAGCCAAGCAGCAGATACATTCATGTAATTAAACCAACTCCCAGAAGTGACAGGTAGATTTGAGTGGAATACTCTGCAATCTAACGGATATACTGAGTTGATAGAACTTATTCCCAACAGTGGCGTGCACATTCAATAGTCAGGTATTATTGGCACTTACAGCCTTTGATTATCTGGTTGGGCTCCAAGATACTTCATGATCTGTGAGATTGATCATTTTTAATTAGAATTTGCCCCAAGCAAAAGATGATCTAAGATGTTTAAAGAGCCTTTGTTGTAGTAATTGTTTTGATGTCAATGATTTCCTAAGTGATGAGAATCACATTGTTTCTTTCCGTTATTTTTCAATCAGTGTTTCCTAGATACTCGCCTTTTTTCCTGAGTTACACATGCTAATGAACTTGCCATAAAATCTTGACATTTTCTGAAATTTTATGTTCTGGATATGGACGTTAAGGTTTCGCCAGGACACAGTAATAACAAATTTACCGCTCCTATCGAAAATAAGTAGGAATTGCATCCTATTTTCTGAGCGACGCGCAGACACCTAAGGCCCCCAAATGGCAGGCAGGAAGCGCATCGCCCACCATATCGGGTAAGGACAAACAAGAGACGTTCTTTACCCACGCCTGAAGCGGGTATTAGGCTCTTTGCACACGCAAGTATGAGGCTTAACGCCTGATTGAGGTCCCCTCTCCAAGATTGGTTTGCCTTGAAGCAGCATCACGGCCTGCGCTCAGGGAAACCAGGCCTAGGGATCGCCTGCAACAAAGAAAAATAAAACAGAGATCGATAGATTTTTGGACACCAAGGGATATGGGGATAGGGCAGGAAAGTGGAGTTGAGGTTGAAGATCAGCCATGATCTTATTGAATGGCGGAGCAGGCTCGAGGGGCCTTATGGCCTACTCCTCCTCCTATTTCTTATGTTCTTATAGACTTGATTTATATAGCGCTTTTCATGACCTCAGTCGCAAAGCGCTTTCCACCAATGAAGTACTTTTGAAATGTAGTCACTGTTGTAAAGTAGGAAACGCGGCAGCTGATTTGCGCACAGCAAGCTCCCACAAACAGTAATGTGATAATGGCCAGGTAATCTGTTTTAGTGATGTTGGCTGAGGGATAAATATTGGCCAGGACACCGGGGAGAACTCCCCTGCGCTTCTTCGAAGTAGTGCTATGGGATCATTTACATCCATCTGAGACAGGGCAGATGGGGCCTCGGCTTAACGTCTCATCCGAAAGATAGCACTCTCCGACAGTGCAGCACTCCCTCAGTACTGCACTAGAGTGTCAGCCGAGATTATGTGCTGAACTCTGGAGTGGGACTTGAACCCACAACCTTCTGACTCAGTGATGAGAGTGCTACTACCCACTGAGCCACAGTTAAGTAAATTGCAAAGCAGGAAGAGCAGAGTGTGAGAGGGGCACTGGGAAGGAGCACAGCTTTGAATTCGGTATTAATATTTCTCTTTGAGCACCCTGATGCCTCAGTTGGTAAACGTATCGCCCTGTGTGAAACCAAGCCTTATACATGACAAAAAGTGCCAGGTTCAATTCATGGTCAGCGTTTAATTAGCTGATCTCATGCAGGGTAGGAAGTGCATGTGTGAGGATGTTAGGTGAGAACATAATCAAGCTGGATTGTGATGCCGTACCTGGTTGAATAGCCTGCCAATGCTCACTGTCTACATTCACAAATGAAGAATGACTATTTGGATGGGGAAATCCCGTAAGATTAGTGCCTTTTCAGAAGAGGTGGCGGAGTGGGTTGAGGGGTGGTGGAGATGGCTTCTGAGAGAATTTTTGTTTAATAGACTGTTAATATTAATACAGCAACATTCACCACATTGAGGAAAGACAGAGTTGAAATAGTTAAGATGTAACCAACTGTAGTGTTAGTGACATTGCTCCGACTGTGACTTCCGCACACATGGGTATCAGTAGATGGATCACTTGGTGAAAGAGACTGATTCTCAGGAGAATACTCTTTCTTTAGTGTGAAGCCCGCAGTGAATGCAGCATCTAAAACAGAGATCTCTCCACTGGGGATCCCACTCCACAGTGACCTGAGCTCCGTTGCGCATGTAAATAAGCAGTATTTTCCCCACACCTCTGGAAATTGCTTTGGATGTTGTGAGAGGTTACACTTATCATGAAAGGCTGAACAGGCTGGGGCTCTTTTCTCTAGAAAAGAGAAGATTGAGGGATGATCTGACAGAGGTCTTTAAGATTACGAAAGGGTTTGATAGGGTAGACATAGAGAAGATGTTTCCACTTGTGGGGGACGACAAGAACTATGGGCCATGAATATAAAATAGTCACTAATAAATCCAAAAGGGAGTTTAGGAGAAACTTCTTTATCCAAAGGAACATAGGAACAGGAGTAGGCCATTCAGCCCCTCGTGCCTGCTCCGCCATTTGATAAGATCATAACTGATCTGTGATCTAACTCCATATACCCGCCTTTGGCCCATATCCCTTAATACCTTTGATTGCCAAAAAGCTATCTATCTCACATTTAAATTTAGCAATTGAGCTAGTATCAATTGACGTTTGCGGAAGAGAGTTCCAAACTTCTACCACCCTTTGTGTGTAGAAATGTTTTCTAATCTCGCTCCTGAAAGGTCTGGCTCTAATTTTTAGACTGTGCCCCCTACTCCTAGAATCCCCAACCAGCGGAAATAGTTTCTCTCTATCCACCCTATCCGTTCCCCTTAATATCTTATAAACTTCGATTAGATCACCCCTTAACCTTCGAAACTCCAGAGAATACAACCCCAATTTGTGTAATCTCTCCTCGTAACTTAACCCTTGAAGTCCGGGTATCATTCTAGTAAACCTACGCTGCACTCCCTCCAAAGCCAATATGTCCTTCCGTGAGGTAAGAAGGTGACACTCATTACAGAAGAGGTAGTTGAGGCGAATAGCATAGATGCATTTGAGGGGATAGAGGGAGAAAGGATTAGAAGGATATGCTGATAGGGTGAGGTGAAGAGGGGTGAGAGGAGGCTCGTGTGGAGCATAAACGCTGGCATAGACCAGTTGGGCCGAATGGCCTGTTTCTGTGCTGTAAATTCAATGTAATTCTATGATAGTCCATGGAACTTTGTTGGTTGGTGGGGGGCTAAAATATGATAGTTATTCAGGAAAGAACGTTTAAGAAGGAACAAGTAGCATAGGAGCCCATTGTATACAAAACCCATGCAAGACATGAGCGGGAAAATTCCTCGAGGGGTTCTCCCAATCATCCACTGTAAATTTGGTGGAAACATTTGTTACACTGCACAAAGAGGGTTTCTGCTGATATTTTACCGCAGCCAAAGTTACAGCAACAAATCAGGATATCCCTTCAGGAGATTAGTGTCGATGGTATAGGCAGTGGAGCTGCCTATTCGATGGTATAGGCAGTGGAGCTTGAAGCTCCTCAGGGGTTTTGATGGAGTAGATAAGAGCATAAAAACATAAAAAATAGGAGCAGGAGTAGACCATCCGGCCCCTCGAGCCTGCTCCGCCATTCAACAAGATCATGGCTGATCTTCTACCTCAACGCCATTTTCCTGCACCATCCCCATATCCCTTGATGCCTTTAATATCTAGAAATCTATCGATCTCTGCTTTGAGTGGGAGAAACTATTTCTGCTGGCAGGAGGGTCGGTGACCAGAGGACACAGATGTTAGGTAATTGGTAAAAGAACCAGAGGGGAGATGAGGAGAATTTTTTTTACGCGGTAAGTTATTATGATCTGGAATGCACTGCCTGAAAGGGTGGTGGGAGCAAATTCAATCGTAACTTTGAAAAGGGAATTGAATAAATACTCAAAGGGGAAAAAATATTTTTTGCAGGGCTACGGGGAAAGAGCAGGGGAATTGGACAGCCCTATCAAAGAGCCGGTACAGGCACAATGGGCTGAATGGCCTCCCTCTGTGCTGTAAGATTCTATGATTCCGTGAATCATCTATATCTACAACGGGCATAAAATGAATACTTGTCACCGGTAGCTGGTAGACATTTGGAGGGTCAATTTCTGCCGTTCAGTATTTAACATCGAAATCACAAAGACCTGCATAAAAAGATTTTGTTGCATAATGGCAAACCGTGGGAATCTTTCCACAGCGACCTGACATTTGTGTAAATCAGGGCAATTCAGCATCGCATCTCCTCAGATCTGTGGTCTGTTATTTCCAGCGAGAGGACTTGTTTTCCCAGAATAAATAAAGCATGCAGGTAAGTGATCAGATAATGTGAGTGTCTGGGCCTGGTCACATGGTGGTGGGGAGATGGGGGAATTAGTGGCAGGGTCACATGTATCATTATCAGTTGTTTCCAACAATGTAACATTCCACGTGACCAGGAACAAGCTGACATTTGGGTAGAAAACCTGGCTGTGAGTCAGGCATATGTGCAATGAGCTGCCAGCTGTCAACCGTGCAACATGCTTGACAGAGGAAGGAAATAATGAAAGAAACAGAAAATCTCTGTTGCAAGTAGTTTTGGAGGCAAAAAAAAAAGTGGATACTCAAAATTTTCATCTTTTATCTTTTCCTGGAGTTTGGTTAAGGATCTGAAGTGACCATCGGGCGATGGCCCGTTAGGTCACGGAGAAAGTTGCAGGTAATTTGGACGCTCGAAGACCGACATATTTCCGCGTGTTTCTTTAAAACGTTAATTTCTCAAATGTCCCTACTTTTCAGGTGAGTATCCGTGAGTTCTGGATCCCACGATCTGAAGCTTTGGCAGCTGCCTTCTCAGCCTCTGCTGGGAAGGTGGCACATTCTCACTCACTTCCCTATCCTCATTTCCACTGTCTAATTCCCTCTGGGTCAAAGTCTCTAAGCCGGTGCCTGGGAGAGAGGAAGCAAGTGCCGCTGGTGCAGAGTAGGTGGGGTTGGCGCAGCCGTACAGGGAAGGTCTCATACTCCTCTTCCTCATCGTCATATGCGACAAGGGTGAACTATCTCCTCAGCTCCTCCTCCTCCTCATCATCATCCTCCTCCTGTGCCCTCCCACACCCCTTATTTCTTTGATGGGTCTGAAAGGAAAGGAAAGAGAAGAATGAGTGAGCATTACTCAGAGACTGAGAAAGGAGTGGAAGGTTCTGTTAGTGTGGTGCTTTAGAGGGA
The DNA here is from genome assembly GCF_035084215.1 of Heptranchias perlo. Lineage (NCBI taxonomy): Eukaryota > Metazoa > Chordata > Chondrichthyes > Hexanchiformes > Hexanchidae > Heptranchias > Heptranchias perlo. The sequence continues at coordinate 13,625,477 of NC_090338.1, read as the reverse complement.
CGCCAGGGCAACAGTGTAGTGTACAGTGACTAACATGATGCTGACAATCTGGCCATCTCTTTATTCACTCTACCTTCTTGCAGGAAAAAGTAGCACACAATGCCCGCCAAAGGCATGCCACCATGTTGGGTATCTCCATCTTGAAACCCTTCCCAATCACCCCCTTCAAGGACAAGGCTATTCAGATCGTGGGCAAGAACTGAGTAAGTGCCAATGGTCTGCATGACCTTGTATTGAAAGGTGGGTGGGAAGGGTTTAAAGGTGGGAATGCCCAGTCTGATGGATTGCCTCCGCCTGGCATTGTGTGCCAAGAAGATAGAGTGAATAGGGGTAAGGCTAGCAGCCAAGAAGTTTATGCCAAGTGACAGTAAGAGATATAAAAGAGGCAAAGAGCCAGAATACGTAATTGCTGTGAGGTGAGCTGGTTGGGCATAGTGTAAGATGCTGAGTTAGAACGCTGCTTAATGAGGGTGCAGCGTGAAGGTTTGGTTATGGAAGTGTTTAATCAAAAGAATGAAACGTGTGTGATGGTGCCCAATGTGGGCAGCGTGGGCATTGTGCCCAATGTGTTGCCTTGTGAGCCCCAGTGAGGTCATTGAACTTTTTACGGCACTGTTCTGCAGTCCTGGGAGTGAAGGAATTGGCACTGAGTGCCTGTGCCACATCCCTCCAGGCGGCATGAGAAATAATTCTGGGTGGTATGGTGTCAGGAGACCGTCCCTCTTGCCTTCGATTTCTTTGAGGACAGCCTTGGGGTCTGAATGAGTGAAGTGCTGCGGTTTTCTTCTTGACTGGCTCAGTGCCATGGGTCCAGATGGTACTTGCTTGGTCATAACTCTATACAAGTATCATTAAAATATTGCTAAGACATGTGATGAAGTTATTAGTGAGTGAAGTTATTAGTGTGCTCGTTGACCTACATTGGCTCGAGGTCCAGGAATGCATCGATTCTAAAATTGTCATCCTTGTTTTCAAATCCCTCCATGGCCTCTCCCCTCCCTATCTCTGTAACCTCCTCCAGCCCTACAACATTCCAAAACCTCTGCACTCCTCCAATTCTTGCCTCATGCAGAGCCCCGATTTTAATCTCTTCACCATTCGCGGCCATGCCTTCAGCTTCTTAGGCCCTAAGCTCTGGAATTCCCTCCCTAAACCTCTCCGCCTCTCCACTTCTCTCTCCTACTATTAGACACTGCTTAAAACCTACCTCTTTGACTAAGCTTTTGGCCACCTGTCCTAATATCGCCTTATGTAACTCGGTGTCAAATTTTGTTTGATAATCGCTCCTGTGAAGCCATTGGGACGTTTTACTACGTTAAAGGCTCTATATAAATACAAGTTGTGGTTGAAGTGAAAGAGCCAAGCACTAATGCTCCCTTACCTGTTTCTCCCCCAGTCTGCTGTAGGGTTGCCAACTCTGGTTGGACGTATTCCTGGAGGTACCGTCACATGACCCTTCCAACTCCAACCTCCTCGCCCCTACGTGCTTGCTATTGTTCGCCTGACACAACCATCCTCATGGCCCTCTGCCTTCCCAAGTCAATTGGAAAGTGAACAGACTCTCATGCAATTCCCTCTGCAGGCCATCGCAGGGGTCAATATTTTTTAAAGGGGCGACAGAGGCATAACTAACCTTGAGGAAATTCCAGGCCTCGTCTTTGACCCATTTAACATGGGTTAACACTCTCCATTACAATAGCAGACAGAGAGAACTATTACGCAAAGTCATTGAGCATTCATCCGCTAACATTGCAAATAGATCTTTCCAGGCTAAAACATGAAATAAAAATTCCCTGCAAAGAATTGAAATAGTTTTTAAAAAGGAGCCTACATTGTGGCTTGGATGTGGTTCATGTGGTTTTTTTTTGAAGTAACGATTGAAGGGACAAGAAGAAATGAATAATCAGCATCTCACATGGGCCGTACTTCATGACCCACTCATTTGTCTTTATTAGAAAGTCAAACAGGAAACGCATTCTTTTTGAGGGTAGCGGTGGGGTGGGGGAGGCGTGGCGGCAGAGAAAATCACTACCCCCCACCCCCCCCAACGATCTGACTGCCCCATTTGTGTTGGAGATTTAATTAAACTATGCATTTATTACAATAAATTACTGTTGCACTCACACCGCACATACAGGCAATGGGCACAGCTAATCTGTGACTTCAGTCCGAGCGACTGAGAATTGCATCATTATTTACAAAGTGGAGTTCAGTGTACTGACTGCCTCCTTAAATAATTAAATGGCAATCATTTTTATTTTCCCCTGGGGTGTCTCACTAATGAAGCTACTTGGGTTACCGCTTTGTTGATGACTCTGTTCTACACTCATGCCCGGCTGATTGACTGATGTTTCGACACTGAGGGTTTAATTATTATGGTTGTACATTTATTGCAATCAATCATTCCATCGTCATGTCATGTACAAGAGAAGACAGAGTATCGATGTCATCATCGGTTTCTTGCAATCTGGAGCTTTTTCCCTAGCTTTAGCACAACGGGAGTGGACTGGGGTAGTTAAGTCGGTGTACAGAACATTGCATTAAACTGGAATTCTACAATTACTGCAACAACTTAGTGCCCTGGACTGCAAGCGAAAACATAATGACGAATGGTTTCCAAACAGCACTCAGTCTAGTAGACATTTTAATAATTGTAACAAAGATTAGCATGAAGCAGCAGCATTATAATCACCGCCGCAACATAAGGTAGAGCAGTGTTGGCCAATAAATTAGCCACGAGCTACACATGGCTAATTGGGAATCCAGATGTTGGTAATTTCATTTTTGATTAGTAAATAAATGATGAGTAAAAGATATTGTTGTTGGACATATGATCTCAATTCTTATATTTGCACGAAGTATGCATGTGTACTTTAACCTTTTTGTGCATTTGCTGGTAAAATTACAAGGAAAAAAAGCAGAGTGTGCATGTCTTTTTTGATCATTGAGTGGACTTTACTCCCTGCTTTTGGTTATCTGTTCAAACAATGTGTAACACAAGTGAAAATTCTGGACTTCCAACCATGGAAACACCAGCAACATTGTATGGAGAGAGGAGTTGCTGTTGTGGTTAGCTCGACCAATCAAAATAATTGTTCCGAGCCAGCATAAGAAAGCAAGCCCAACCAATAATGAGTAGCTCCAACAGGGCACATCATGGCAACGGGCAAGCAGCATCCCAACCGCGTTCTGGATGGAGAACAGGGGCTGATTCTAAATGGAGAGCCACGTAGGCTGCCGATTTCCATGCTGGTGCTCGGAAGGGACAGAGTGAATGACGGTGCATATTCTGGAGGGTTCTCCCCCTCAATTTCAGGGGACAAGCATTGGCATTTAGTGGCAAGGGAAAGCTGTAGAGTGGCAACGCAATTCACCACCCTGTTATCATGTGGAGTGTGTAAGCAAGAGATTTAAGTAGAAAGAGAAAAGGACGGGAAGATGGGTCAACACCCTGCTGTGCCTGGCCTCCAGCCCGGACATCTCCAATGCTGCGTGCCCTCTCTCTGCCGATAATGTCGATGGAGGCCTCTTCCATTAGAGCCAGTGTCTATAGAGTGGCAGGACCTCCTCCTGTTCTGGTACTCCCTCTCCTGCTGTGTGCCAGATTCTCCAGCAAGAAGAGAGGAAGTGGGTTAATATGTTTAAGCGTTTTCAACATGTATGAGGCAGCTTACCATAGCACACATGATGACAGGAAGAAGCAGCAAATGAGGCCTATAGGGGGAAGTAGTTGCCAGGGCAGTAGCAGGTTTTGAGGGTGTGAGTGCAAGCAGAGAGGAAGTCCAAGGAAGAATTCCCTGCTAACTTGAGGAGAGGCATGGGAAACAGTAAAAGGGAAGGATTGATAGCGCTGAAGCTAAAGTAGGGTCCTGCAGAACTGTGCAGGGAGTATGAAAGATGGGAAGGGGAGTCTTACCTTGGCAGTCCTGGTCAGCTCGTCAAATTTTTTTCTGCCAGATTCTGGGGATAGTGCTGCTAGCATCAATATTTTCTACCAGCTATCTCCACACCTGTTGATCGATTTATCCTGACAGCCGTCGCTCATCGGAGGGCAAAAGGACCTCCTTTTTGCTGCTCGCTTGTTCCATCAGCACCTCCGCCCCTGCTTCAGAGAATCTGGGGTCATTTTGCCTGCTGCTACACAATCGCGCTGGTCGTTGACCCCCCAGTATAAAAAAAACACCTCCCCTTTAAGGTGCGGGTGCAGACCTTTAAGTAGCAGCCACCCCCACCGGATTTCCCGGCCCCTCCACCGATCAGAAAGTTTCCTGTAGAGAGTGCGCTTCTGGCTGCCATCTCGGCGAATTCATGTGAATTAGGCCGGACCACGAAAATGGCACAGAGCGTATGCTGAATTCTTTGGGTGGGTGCAGTGAATGCCCCACCCACTGCCTGCCCGATAGGTGCTCCCCATGAATATCGCCCCGATAGAATTTACACAAGGAGGGAGGCCATTCATCCAACATATCTATGGCAGTGCTACTACACTGTAGCTATTACCCTGCACTGTATCTGTATCCTTTTATATTTTTCATTCCAAATATTGTCCATATCCTTGTTAAATGTTGTCTAAATCTTTGCCTTAATAACCATGTAATCAATATTCAATGTTCTAATGATCCTCTGTGTGAAAAAATGGCTTTTAATCCTTCTCCTTTGTCCTACTAGTGATTATCTTGAGTCTACGCCCCTTGTTATTGATTTGCCAACCAATGAAAACAATCTTTCATCATTTACCCTCTCAAAGCTTTTCATCATTCATAAAATCCCTAATGGATACTCCTTTTAACCTTGTCTATTCCGGTAAAATAAAAGCACCATTTTCCCTTCATAACTAAAACTTTGCATTCCTGATATCAAACTAGTGACTCTTCATTGTACCTTTTCCATGGCTCTAATATCCCACTTACAATGGGGTGAACAGAAATGCATGCGGTCCAGTCGCCTCCGCTTATAGCAGGTGCATTGGTGTTAGTGCGATTTGCCCGCTATAAGAAGTGGACGGAAAATCGTAAGAGAACGTATTACTGAAATTTAACGACTGAAAATTCCTTTTAATTAAAAATTATTCTTAGTTTTCTTTCCAAATAAAGGAGAACTTATTAGCCTTTCCTCGCTGTTTGAACCCAATTTTAATTGCATTTTTAAATAGCAATACAGTAGCAGTAAATGGCAGATATTTGTAACATTTTCCCGAGCTGCAAGAATTCCGACCCCATTAAACGTACAATGTTAAAAGAGAATGCGACAAAAGGCAGATTATTCATATTTCCTTCTCTTTCTTTCCAGCCTGTGCAGTGTATGGCAGGAATGTCCGAAATGTGCTGCAGGAGGACAAAATCTGAAAACAGATATCCAAAATAGCCAGCGCGCTTAAAGTGCTATAAACAACACCTTTGTAATTAACTTCAATGGCAAGGAGTTAGCGCCATTTGCCCGATATAGGCAGCTGCCCGTGTAAGTGGTTATTCTCTAATTGCCGCACAGCCAACATCTTGTACAAATTCAAATTCTTCAATTGGAGAAGAAGAAAATGGAGGGGGAGATTGAAAACAAAAACAGCAGTTGTGACACTAAGAATGAAAGGGAAAGTCCTTTTCCAACCTCTTATTTAAGAAGCAAAACCTAGAAACTTCTGTATTACACGATAAGCCTCCAAAGCAACAGAGAGCAGAGGAAGAACAGTACATTTTGGATATCAGGTTAAAGTGTGTGCCAGTGCATACGTGCCACATTTTGTGCAAAGCTATAAGTCTCCACATAATGGCTGTACTTCACAGCATTAATTATGCATCCTGTTTAGCTGGCTTGCTTAATTGCATTGTTAGATGCCATTTGTATGGAATTGAGGTTGCAATGTAGTCTAATGAATGCAATAAGAGGGCACAAGCCCTGGATCCCTGCAATATGAGGCAATGGCGAAACCTCTGACAGTAGCATCAGGCAGACTGAAAACATTCTGATGATTCTAGTTATGGCAGGCCCCGCCTCTCTGAGCTGGGAAACACAGGTCTTGTACCGAGTCAAAGAGCATTCTTTTAATCGTTAATTTTTTAATTGATTTTTATATTTCTCATCAGCCAAAAATGACAAAAGTTGCAAAACCAGCAACCTTGGCTGTCAAGTCCACTAATTTTAAAACCTGTTAGCAGCCGCCCTTTGAGGACTGATTGTGAACTACACATTTATTGTGGCTTAATTGTACTGTATACTTACAGAACCCTTGTGCCCGGTCTATGAATCTATCTACAGCAATGTCCTTAATAATGTGAGACAGTGATATCTGCATTAAATTGCAGCTAGGGCTATCAGATGGCCTTATGTCATTAATTTCCATGGTGCCAGAGTAATGGAGAAGAATAGAGAAGGGTCACAAGGGTCATAAGTTAAAAATGCAAATCACAGAACGCAGCAAATTTAAGCAGCACATCTCGAATGCATCTCTTGCTCTAATACATTGCGATGACGTCAAGAACTATATATATCATTTCTTTTTCACCTTCTCACGTCTCTCCTCAGCTTAAAAAGCCTTAAAGTCTACTTGTTCAACCATTCCTTTTGTCACCTCCATGAAACTTCCATTCAAACTCCTGCTCGGTGTCCAGCAGTCTCTTCATAAAGTACCTTGGGATCTTTGTAAGAGCAAGTTGTTACATGATAGATAGAAAATAAATGAGTATTTTAAAAGGTATCGGGAGTTTGTTTCGGAAATGTCAGCCCTACAGGAAAATAGAGAATTCTATAGTTAAAGACTTATGTTTCTTTAAACCCAGGTCCTATTCTTGGATGCACCTTGAGGCTTTAGCGGTCAAATATTATAAATAACTTTGGTTGTTGCAGGCATGGTGAATGTCAAAATGAATTGCTTTGAGTAAAGGGGGGGGAAAAAATAACCTGTTAAATATAGAACTGTAGTGGTAAGAAAAATAAATCAGTGCCACACACTACTCTCCTCCATTTTACTTTTAGCATTGGCTGTTGGTCTTAGTAGACCTACCTCCACTGTGTATACGGAGACCCCACCGTGTAAACACACAGGGCTGGCTTGCTGTGTTTAGTGAGACAGGTATCCTTGACCTAACAGCAGACTCACAGACCCATCCTTTCAGGAGTTTGTGATGCCAATGGTTCCCTGAATATTGGGCCATTTACTCTATGGACTGCAGTCGATGGAGGAGGAAGTGTGCATTTGCTGTCAGCAGCACTTATGTGGTGCAAAGCACTTCTGGTTAAGCAGTTCACAGTGGAAATCTGTTTTAAAGGTCATTAACAGACCATATGATCTTAACTGGATGAATTAAACCCTTCCAACACTTAGAGTACTGTGCACAATTCTGGTATCCATATTATAAAAAGAATATAGAGAATATATTCTGTAGTTTCTGTTCCCATTACCCCGCAGCACCACCCACCCCCACCCCCACCCCACTGGCACAGTGTCACGCGGGAGTTGCTCTGAAGAAACGGCAGAGGGTATTTAAATGGGCTGACCCTGCACTGGAGTGAATTGGCGGGCAGAGCACCTGTCCAGGGAACGCATCACTGGGGTAATGACCCTGGCTTTCAGTTGTTAATATTGGGTACTTGCAACCAACTGAGAAATGTTCTTATATTATAGGATGTAGAGGCACTGGAGAGGGAAAGAGAGGTATTGGGGAGAGTGTAAAAAAGATTTACAAGGATGATACCAGAACTGAGAGGTTCTAAAGACTGAACAGGCTGGGGCTTTTTTCCCTAGAAACGAGAAGGCTGAGGGGTGACCTGATGGAGGTCTTTAAGATTATGAAGGGGATCGATAGGGTAGACAGAGAGATGATGTTTCCACTTGTGGGGTAGACCAAAACCAGGGTCCATAAGTATAAGATAGTCACTAATAAATCCAATAGGGAATTCAAGTGAAACTTCTTTACCCAGAGACTGGTTAGAATGTGGAACTCGCTATCACAAGGAGTAGTTGAGGTGAAAAGGGTAGATGCATTTAAGGGAAGCTAGATAAACACATGATGGAGACAGAATGCAAGGGTATGCTGAAAGGGTTCGATGAAAAATGGTGGCAGGAGGCTTGTGTGGAGAATAAACACCAGCATGGACCATTTGGGCTAAATGGTCTGTTTCTGTGGTGTAAATTCTATGTAATGTCACCATGTCAAAAATGGTATTAGCATGATTCTGTTTTGGACAGACCATGGCGAAATTAGGCAGTGTAACTTGACCTCCTCCTTTCTCATACTGAATTCAGAATGGTACAAAATTTCATCCCACTGGTGATGGCCTGATGGTGCATTAATGGGTGGAACTATTATGTGGTTCAACATGGGTTCCTAATTGCAATTTCCCACATCATGTTTTGGATCTAAGTAAGACCTTCAGAAACATCTTGGTGTTTTGCTGAATTTGTTTTAGGGTTCATTATAACCTAACATTGAATGAAAAGGAACATTAAAGATTGAAACAACTTTAGCAGCATCATTCAGCATTGTTGACATACAAGCTCTAACTTGCAGATTAACTGACTCCAGTCTGGCTTTAGCAGGGAGCATAACTGCACCACTAATAGAGCAATTAATGGTGATAAGGTAAGATCGCAAAGTTCCCTTACACAAAATTGAAATATTATTATAAAATTCAGCCAATGCAGTCCAGAGGGACAGCCAAGGAATAAATCACTACAGCCTCTAAAAGATATGTTTCTGCATTGCCTGGTTTCAAGTGCAGAGCATTACTAACAATGCAGCAAGTTACCTTACAGCTAATGAGTGTTACATGGCACAAGGAGAACCCAATAAATGATTGGTCGAAAATGTAATCTTTGATATATTTTTCTTAATCTCTCCTCTCTGAATGTAAGTTTGACAATGGTGTGACGTTGGAACTCGGCGTCAGTGGACAGGCAGGTCTGAACACAATGTATGATTTTCTTGCGTCTTCAGGAAACAGAGGAAGTCCACGTCGTGTCTTGAAGTCATTGCACGTCAGCTCATGTTTCAACTCGGTCTAATTGGAATAAAAAGTCCAGCGTTAGCATAAGTGCTGCAGACTTTTGAATTAGTGCCAATCTACCATTATCACTTCAGGTACAGATGTAAATGCAGTATTAGGGCAAAACCTGTCTCAACTCTTAGATAATTCTCCACCAATGTGATACCGAAAGAGCGACATTTTGACATGTTACATTGATAGCAAAATCCAACCCATACTTTCAATTGCCATTTCTGAAAATTTTGAACTGTGTATTTGGTCAACATGTGTATTTTAAAATTATCTTAAATAGGCTTCATTTTGCAGAGATGTGCTAATGTGTATATGTCTGTTATGTATATAGTATGAACACTAAAAAGAAAATCTCTTTTTAACAGACATAATGATTGAGCAGTCACAATAACTGTGCACCCTGGGTGGGCAAAAGGCAACCTTTGACAGCTATTGTCTGCCTTGGTGACTTGCACCAAGTAATGTTTTCTAATTCCCAGTAAGCGCATGGCTGTTATGTTCTGTTATATGGCCTTAACCTCTCCGCCTCTCTACCTCTCTCTCCTCCTTTAAGACGGTCTTTAAAAGCTACCTCTTTGACCAAGCTTTTGGCCACCTGTCCTAATATCTCCTTATGTGGCTTGATGTTAAATTTTGTTTGATAACGCTCCTGTGAAGTGCCTTGGGACGTTTTACTACGGTAAAGGCACTATATAAATGTGAGGAGGAGTTGTTGTTGTTGTTGTTGTTGTTGTGAGTGATGATAGCAGGGACATAGGTGTCAGTTTTATTCCATCAACACTTATGGCAATAGAGGAGCACAGAACATAGTGGAGTAAATCACTGGAAAAGACTCTATGGACCATTTGGCCAGACGATAAAATGAATACCTCTCAATCGTCCACTTCCACAAACACCTGTCCAACTCTCCCTTAAATTTTTCCACACCATCTTTCTTCACTAACTCCAATATAATCTGACTTCACAATGGCTGATAGGTACTGGAGCACCAACCTGGTAGCTCATAGAAAGAAAAGCAATTCCTTAGAATTCACAGATGTCGTGTTTGTTTTATAGATCAATCTGGCACACTGTTTCTTGAAGATTTAGATTTAATGGGAAAATGCTGTATGGCCTGCAGAAAGAGATAACATAGAACTTGGAAAGCCAAGCTCTTACTAATTACATGTTACCGGTGCAGTAAAGGTGACAGCTGTGCTCACCTGCTCTGCTATCGGCAACTTTCAGACCCCAGCCAGAACAGTCATGGTTATCAGACAGTGAGCCACATCCAAAGTAATTTTTCAAGTCATTGCTGCTTTGCTAAGATAGACGCTATGCAACATCACTATTCCAAAGTGGCAGTAGCAAAAAAGGAACCAGGAAAATTCTATGCAACTGCTACACTTTCCGAGGTCTTTGATGCTGTTTAGTGTACCAACATCCCAACACCTGGTAAGAATGCACATCTGTTCCCAGGAATGTTATTAATGTACAGGTGGTGTATGATGCCTGAAATATTATTGCAGATGTGTTTGCTGATTACCCACAAGCTCACCTATTCTTCCTAGGATACCATACTTCCTCTCTCTCTATCTCTCTCAACACTTCCAAAACCCTCCTCAAAATTAATTTTTTCAACCCGTGCTTTTTGTTGTTTCCTCTAACTATTGCTCAGTATTTGTTTCTTCTCTGTAAAGTGCCTTGGGACTTATTTTTAATGTTAAAGGCACTGCATTTATCGCTATTTACTATTGAGCAGGTTTATGAATTGACTAGTAGGCAGCTACTAGACAAGGCAGCAGCATATACATGTCATATGGAAGCGCCTTGGGACGTTTTACTACGTTAAAGGCGCTATATGAATGCAAGTTGTTGTTGTCTGTTCTTCGATATATTTTTTCTTTTTCACAGGGGACAGCTGTGATGGACTAAAGCGGAGGCTCGTGACTGGTTATGCCATTGCATGGGTTTCTTTCTGTGCCTGTGGAGCCTGCAAGCAGTTATATTATAGAGAAGTTGGTGATTCTTTGGCTGAAGGCTAATTGATATTCAATGGGACTAATATGTCTGCTGAAATAGCAAAAAAAAAGCTACTGAACAAACAAAGAACAGAAAACACCAGAAATACAAAGCAGGATCAGCAGTATGTAAAAAGAGAAAAAAATATAAGTTTAGATTTAATGTAGGCCCTTTCATTAGAGAAAATGCTGAGTTGTGACAAGAGTTCTCCCTGAATTGTTAAACCCTCTTCTCTCTTCAGATGTTGATGTACTTGTCTGCAATTCCAGCGTTTTCTATTTTTATTTCAGAATTTATTTTAAACAAAATACAAATGTGCACACCTTTTTTTCAAATTGTTCAAATAACTAATAATAATTACAACATGAAAGCATGATTGTGAAGGTTTGGAGTATTCTTTACTGAATATGAAATTTTGAATATATATATGTGGATAGAGCACAGGGACAATTATATTGCCATTCATTAAATGTATAAGGTAAGTTTTGTCCATGATTTTCTGACACGTGCAATATCCCACCAACAGCATGGGGCCTCAGAAAACTTACCCTCGCAACCCAGATTATTTTGCCCTGTGAATCCCGCACCACCCAACATTTGGGGGAAAATTGGTGATATAGAATTGGCCGTTCAATTTACACCACCTGATTTTCCCTCCCGTTGATTTCAATGGAAAGGAAAATCAGGTGTGGTGTATAATCATAGAATCATAGAATGATACAGCACAGAAGGAGGCTCTTTGAAAGAGCTATCCTATTAGTCCCACTCCCCCTGCTCTTTCCCCATAGTCCTGCAAATTTTTCTCCTTCAAGTATTTATCCAATTCCCTTTTGAGAGTTACTATTGAATCTGCTTCCACCACCCTTTCAGGCAGTGCATTCCAGATCATAACAACTCGCTGCGTGAAAAAAAATTCCCATCTCGCCTCTGGTTCTTTTGCCAATTGCCTTAAATCTGTGTCTTCTGATTACTGACCCTCCTGCCACTGGAAACAGTTTCTCCTTATTTACTCTATCAAAACCCTTCATGATTTTGAACACCTCAATTAAATCTCCTCTTAACCTTCTCTGCTGTCAGGAGAATAATAATAACGAGCGGCCAATTCAATATCACCCATTTTATACCATCGACCAAAGTTACAATTAACCACCATGTGCCTTTTACTGGAAAGCAATTGAGTAATCTCCTTTATTTGTATTACTAAGAAGCTACATTTGTTTCTATTGCATTTGTGGTCTGAATGCAATCTGATTTTGGGAACAGGGGATTCAAGTAAACACAAAAGTAAAACATGTAATCGCACCTTACATTGGTTGGTAGTGAGATCTTGTTGCACGACTGTTATGCCTAGTCAAGGAACCCTTCATTTCTAGAATTTGGTTGGCACCAAAAATGGCAGCCCACCAGTTCCACACCTTCTCTGTTATCAATCATTCACCATGGCTTTCTTGAGTCTTTTTCGACTTTTCATTTTGCATGGCAAAGGGCAGTGGAAATCTGGAATTCTCACAAAAAGCTGTTGAGGCTAGGTCAATTAAAAATTTCAAAAGTACAATGATAGAATTTTGTTAGGCAAGGGAATTAAGGGTTATAGAACCTAACCACATAGATGGAGCTAAGATACAGATTAGCCATGATCTATTGAATGGTGGAACAGCCTTGAGGGGCTGAATGGCCAACTCCTGTTCCTATATTCCTAAGTTCCTTTCCGCCAATGGATCAGCACAGGGCCCAATAGTGCATTGAAACTGATTAATTTTCATATTTGCAACTATCATTTCCTTGGAGAGACTTCAGATCCTATTTCCATTGGAGGAGCGAATGAGGAGATGAGATTTAACAGAGCTTTTCTAGACTATGGAGAGTTTTGGTAGAGGGAATAGAAAAAGCCCATTTCCTCTGGTTGGGGAGTCAGTGATGAGGAGTCGCCAGTTTAAAAATTATCACTAAGAGAGTGCGATTAGGAGAAATGTCTTTATACAGAGGGTTATTGGATCATGAAGTGCTTTTCCACATGGAGTGTTGAGGCACAGACCATTGCATCTTTTAAGAGCTCCAGTTCTCCTCTATTTCTCCTCCAACAAGTGACTAGACAAGAATTCCACTTATCCCACACCTTTTTGCACTGCCCATGGAGAACATGACATCAAGTAAAAAAACTTTCATAAATAAAAGCTAAAGAAACCGAACACAAAATGTCACTATGTGCTGATGGCATCCCTACTTGATGTAATTAACCCTTCCACCTCACTCCCCAACATCTTTCGAAAGATTAACTCTCATGATACACCCTTAACTTCGCCAAACGGAAGGAATTTCCCTCATGCAGGGCATCCCCCAAAATATTCATGAGACTTACCTCTTTGCCCAGTCAGGATTGAGCTTCAAAAACTCAAGGTAACAATAATCCTTAAAATCACCAACCTGTACAAAAAATGCAGACCTAAACAGATGGAAAAAAGCAATTTGGATCACTCCCAGGAAGGGCAAGAGAAATAAAAATAAATTTTCTCCCTTGTCTCATCTCCCTGGTCCAGATGCTACTAATCAGGTACCATTGATACTCACATCTTTAGGCTTTTAAGGGGAAGCCAGATAAATTCATGTAGGAGAAAGGAATAGAGGGTTATGCTGATTGGGTTAGATGAAGAGGGGTGGGAGGATGCTCGTGTGGAGCATAAAAAACGGCTTAGACCAGTTTCAGTGGCCTGTTTCTATACAATTCTATGTAATCAAAAAGTTGTATTTTTTTTTAATTCACTCTCAGGATGCGGGTGTTTTTAGCAAGGCTAGTATTTATTATGTATTCCTAGTTGCCCTGAGATGGTGGTGGTGATGGGGATTTATCTTGAACTGTAGCAGTGTACTGGTTTGATACAACTGAGTGGCTTGATAGGTCATGTGAGAGGGCAGCTAAGAGTCAACCATGTTGATGTGGGACGGGAGTCAAGTATAGGCCAGGCCAGGGAAGGACGACTAATTTCTTTCCCCAGAACACTGAGTCGAACTGATGGCTTGGCTCAGTTGGTGGCACTCATGTCTCTGAGCCAGAAGATTGTGGGTTCTATTCCCATCACAGAATTGAGCAAACGGTATAAGCTGACACTATAGTGCAGTACAGATGAGTGCTGCAATGTCAGAGATATTGTCTTTCAGATGAAATGTTAAACCAATGTCCTGTCTGTCTGCTCAGGTGAATGTAAAAGATCACATGCCACTATTCAAAAAAGAGAAGGAAGTATTTTTCGTGTCCAGTGTAATATTCCTTTGGGATAAGGATCAATATAAATGTAAGAAAATGAAAAAAAGGACATTAAAAAATCCATTAATTGTCTTCTCCTCTTGTGATAAAAGTATAAAGATACCTTGAGGTGCAGTTTCACAGGCGCTGACTAGTAGCACCCCCAATCTCACACTAGAATACACTTCAACCTGCACTGACCAGTACCTCCCCAAATTCACAAAGGGTACATTTCTACCTGCACTGACCAGTATAACCCCCAATCTCACACTAGGGTACACTTCTACCTAAACTGACCATTACCTCTCCCAAATCCACACTAGAGTACACTTCTGCCTGCACTGACCAGTATGACCCCCAATCTCACACTAGAGTACACTTCTACCTGCACTGACGAGTACCTCCCACAAATTCACACTAGGGTATACTTCTGCCTGCAGAGACCAGTACCGCACCCAAACTCACACTAGGGTACACTTCTCCCTGCACTGACCAGTCCCACCCCTAAACTCACACTAGGGTACATAAGAACATAAGAAATAGGAACAGGAGAAGGCCATACAGCCCCTCGAGCCTGCTCCACCATTCGATCAGACCATGGCTGATCTTCAACCTCAACTCCACTTTTCTGCCCAATCGCCATATCTCTTGATTCCTCTAGAGTCCAAAAATCTATCCATCTCAGCCTTGAATATACTCAATGACTGAGTATTCACAGCCCTCTGGAGTAGAGAATTCCAAAGATTCACAACCCTCAGAGTGAAGAAATTCTTCCTTATCACAGTCTTAAACGGCTGACCCCTTATCCTGAGACTATGCCCTCTAGTTCTAGACTCTACAGCCAAGTGAAACAACCTCTCAGCATCTACCCTGTCAAGCCCCCTCAGAATCTTATAAGTTTTGATGAGATTACCTCTCATTCTTCTAAACTCCAGCGGGTATAGGCCCATTCTACTCAACGTCTCCTCATAGGACAACCCTCTCATCCCAGGAATTAATCTAGTGAACCTTCATTGCACTGCCTCTAAGGCAAGTATTTCCTTCCTTAAATAAGAAGACCAAAAGTGTACGCAGTACTCCAGATGAGGTCTCACCAAAGCCCTATACAACTACAGTAAGACTTCCTTGCTCTTGTAGTCCAACTCCCCTTGCAATAAAGGCCAACATGCCATTTGCTTTCTTAATTGCCTGCTGCACCTGCATGCTAACTTTTTGTGCTTCTTGTACCGGGACACTCAAGTTTCTCTGAACACCAACATTTAATAGTTTCTCACCATTTAAAAAATATTCTGTTTTTCTATTCTTCCTACCAAAGTGAATAACCTCACATTTCCCCATTATACTCCATCTGTAACCTTCTTGCCTACTCTATATCCCTTTGCAGACTCTTTGTGTCCTCCTCACTGCTTATTATCCCACTTAGCTTTGTATCGTCAATAATCTTGGACACATTACACTCGGTCCCTTTATCCAAGTCATTAATATTGTAAATAGCTGAGGCCCAAGCAACGATCCTTGCGGTACCCCACTAGTTACAGCCTGCCGACCTGAAAATGACCCATTTATCCCTACTCTCTGTTTTCTGTCCGTTAACCCATCCTCTATCCATGCTAATATGTTACCTTCAATCCCATGAGCCCTTCTCTTGTGTAACAACCTTTTATGTGGCACCATATTGAATGCCTTTTGAAAATCCTAATATACTACATCCACTGGTTCCCCTCTATCTACCCTGCTAGTTACATTCTCAAAAACTCTAATAAATTTGTCACACACGATTTCCCTTTCATAAAACCATGTTGACTCTGCCTAATCATATTATGATGTTCTAAGTGCCCTGTTACCACTTCCTTAATAATGGATTCCAGTATTTTCCTGATGACTGATGTCAGGCAAACTGGCCTGTAGTCCTTGTTTTCTCTCTCCCTCCTTTCTTGAATAGGGGGGTTATGTCTGCTACCTTCCAATCTGCTGGATCTGTTCCAGAATCTAGGGAATTTTGGAAGATCATTACCAACGTAACCACTATCTCTGCAGCCACCTCTTTTAGAACCCTCGGATGTAAGCCATCAGTTTCAGGGGATTTATCAGCTTTTAGTCCCATTAGTTTCTCAAGTACTTTTTCTCTTACACTTCTACCTGCACTAACGAATACCTCCCTCAAACTCACACTAGGGTACAATTCTACCTGCACTGACGAATACCTCCCTCAAACTCACACTAGGGTACAATTCTACCTGCACTGACGAATACCTCCCTCAAACTCACACTAGGGTACAATTCTACCTGCACTGACGAGTACCTCCCCCAAACTCACACTATTGTACACTTCTACCTGCACCAACCAGGTACAGATAGGACAAATTCAGACCAAGGAACGGGAAGTAGAAAAGCAGTTAGTGACGTAGTTAGCGTCTCAGAAAGGCAAAAGAAGCAAAGGTTAAATAGTGTTCAGCACAGGAATTTGACGGGGTTAAAGGGTATATACTTCAATGCAAGGAGTATTACAAACAAAGCAGATGAGCTAAGGGCACAGATAGACACATGGCAGCATGATATCATTGTTATAACGGAAACCTGGCTTAAAGAGGGGGATAATTGTCAGCTCAATATTCCTGGATATAGAGTTTTCAGGCAGGATAGAGTGGGTGATAAAAAAGGTGGAAGGGTAGCATTATTGGTTAAAGAATCAATTACAGTTGTGAGAAGGGATGATATGCTAAATGGATCATCAATCGAGGCCATATGGTTTGAGCTAAGAAATAAAAAAGGGGCAGTCACACAACTAGGAGTGTACTATAGACCCTCGAATAGCGAAATGGAGATAGAAGAACAAATATATAGGCAAATTTCTGAGTGCAAAAATAAGGGGGCAATAATAGTAGGGGACTTCAACTACCCTAACATCAACTGGGATTCAAACAGTGTGAGGGGCACAGAGGACGCAAAATTCTTGATCGGTGTTCAGGAGAACTTTTTTAGCCAGTACGTGACAATCCCAACAAGAGGGGATGCAATTCTAGATTTAGTCCTGGGAAATGAAGATGGGCAAGTGGGTGAAGTGACAGTGGGTGACCATATTGGGGATAGTGACCACAAATTCAGTTAGTTTTAGCATTATTATGGAAAAGGACAGCGTTAAATCAGGAGTAAACATTTTAAATTGGGGGAAGGCAAATTTTACAGAACTAAGAGGTGATTTGGCAGAAGTGGACTGGACACAACTACTTGAGGAGAAATGGCAAGCCAGTGGGAGGCACTAAAAAGTGAAATTCTGCAGGTATAATGCAGACACATCTCCTCAAAGAAAGAGGGTGGCACTGCCAAATTTAGAGCCCCCTGGTTGTCTAGAAGTATACGGGGCAAGATAAAACGGAAAAAGAAAGCTTATGAATGTCACATAAAACTAAATACTGCAGAAAGATTAGAGAAGTATAGAAAGTACAGGGATGATGTAAAAAAGGAACAAAGGAAAGCAAAGACAGGGCATAAAAAAATATTAGCTAGTAAGATTAAAGAAAACCCAAAGATATTTTATCAGTACATTAAGAACAAGAGGATAGCGAAGGAAAAGGTGGGACCTATCAGGGATGATAAGGGTAACTTGTGTGTAGAAACAGAGGATGTGGGTAGGGTTTCAAATGAATATTTTGTCTCCGTATTCACAAAGGAAAGGGATGATCTGGACGTAGTAGTTAAAGAGGAGAGGTGTGAAATATTGGATAAGGAAAACATAACGAGAGAGGAAGTACTAGAGGGACTGGAATCCTTGAAAGTTGATAAGTCACCAGGGCAAGATGGATTGTTTCCTAAGCTATTGAAGGAAGCCAGAGAGGAAATAACGGATCATTTTCCAATCCTCACTAGATACAGGGGAAGTACCGGAGGACTGGAAGACTGCAAACATAGTACCATTGTTTAAAAGGGGTACGAGGGAAAGACCGAACAATTATAGGCTGGTCAGCCTTACCTCGGTGGTGGGCAAACTATTAGAATCAATACTGGGAGATAGGATAAACTGTCACTTGGAAAGGCAAGGTTTAATCAAGGATAGTCAGCAGGGATTTGTTCAGGGAAGGTCATGCCTTACAAATCTGATTAAATTCTTTAAGGAACTGACAAGGAGGATTGATGAGGGTAGTGCAGTGGATGTTGTCTACATGGATTTTAGTAACGCATTTGACAAGGTCCCACATGGCAGACTGGTCAGAAAGGTAAAAACTCATGGGATACGGGAAAATGTGGTGAATTGGATCCAAAATTGGCTCAGTAACAGGAAACAAAGGGTAAAAGTCGATGGATGTCTTTGCGAATGGAAATCCGTTTCCAGTGGTGTGCCACAGGGCTCAGTGTTGGTCCCTTGCTGTTTGTGATATATATTAATGATTTGGACTTGAATGTAGAGGGCACGATTGGCAAATTTGCAGATGACACAAAAATTGGCCGTGTAGTTGATAGTGAAGAGGATAGCTGTAGACTCCAAGAAGATATCAATGGGTTGGTGGAGTGGGCAGAAAAGTGACAAATGGAGTTCAACCTGGAGAAGTGTGAGGTAATGCACTTAGGGAGGGCAAACAGGAAAAGGGAATACACAGTAAATGGGAATATATTAAGAGGGGTAGAGGAAGTGAGAGACCTTGGAGTGCATGTGCACAGATCCCTGAAGGTGGCAGTACAGGTAGATTAGGTTGAGAAGAAGGCATACGGAATGTTCTCCGTTATTAGACGAGGTATTGAATAAAAAAGCAGGGATGTAATGATGGAACTGTATAAAACACTGATAAGGCCACAGCTGGAGTATTGTGCGCAGTTCTGGTCACCACATCACAGGAAGGATGCAATTGCTCTGGAGAGAATGCAGAGAAGATTTACAAGAATGTTGCCAGGGCTTAAAAATTGCAGCTACGAAGAGATTTTGGATAGGCTGGGGTTGTTTTCCTTGGAGCAGAGGAGGCTGAAGGGAGACTTGATTGGGGTGTACAAAATTATGAGGGGCCCAGATAGAGTGGACAGGAAGTATCTGTTTCCCCTAACGGAGAGTTCAAGAACTAAAGGATATACATTTAAGCTGATTGGCGGAAGGATTACAGGGGACATGAGGAAAAACTTTTTTACCCAGAGGGTGGTGGGTGTATGGAATTCACTGCCCGAATTGATGGTAGAGGCAGGGACCCTCAACTCTTTTAAAAAGTACCTGGACCTGCTCCTAAAGTGCTTTAAGCTGCAGGGCTACGGACCGGGTGCTGGAAGGTGGGATTAGAATGGGCACCTGGTTGTTCTTCGAGCCGGCACGGACACGATGGGCCGAATGGCCCCCTTCTGTGCTGTATCTTTCCTATGGCTCTATGGTTCTTCTATGGTATCTCCCACAAACTCACACTCGGGTACAATTCCAGGGGCACCTCCTGCATTTTTATGCTGTGTTGCTCTTCCATGGGCACTGGATGGAATGTTGCCCAAATGGCCTTTTTTGATGTGTGAACCTAGACAATGAACGTCAGCAGCACACTCAAACCTTGGTGGGGTTTTCGGCTGGGCGGGGGCTTCACATTCCAGCCAGATCCCGTCCTCACCTGTTGTCCATGTATATACACATTCCAGCAGGAGTCATTCGATATAATGGATGATTCTTTACCCCTCCATGGCCTAGGGCCATGAGTCCAATTATAATAGTTCAACTGCTGCCCCGTCTGACATCAGTTAACTCAGCACACATTAGGAATCAATCATCGGACCTTCTATACCGAATAACATTTTTTTCTAACTGTTTTTTACAATTTTTATTGTATCTAAATAGATGGCTTCGTAGAATCAATTTGGAATCTTTTTGAGATAAAAACGTTACGTGCTCCATTTATCGCCATCTTATCTAATGGCTCGTGTGGAGCATAAACTCCGGCACAAGGCAGTTGGGCCGAATGGCCTGTTCCTTTGCTGTAAATTCTATGTAATTCTATCTTATGGTTCTTTTTACTTTACTTACCAGTTCTGTTTTGCAGACCCCCCACCCCCGACCCCACTCCATTCATATTTTATCCGTTGCCAATTCACGGCCCTTGCCGCAAAGTGCTCACCCACACATAGATGCTATTATCATTTTCTTGTCACTTCAGTCAGACCCAAGAACTCACAGCTCCCTCTGAACGAGGGGAATGTAATCAAGATATTTGGAAAATTGCAGCAGTAGATGTCACTGGGAGAGCAAAAAGCATCTTACATTTTTTGTGCGGCTTCATTGCAGAGTTGAAAGTTCCCTTGATGAAAACTCCATTACGGAGGAGCAAAACCCTGTTGTTGTCTTTTCACATTTACCGTCATTCTTTCCGCTGGCAAATTGGAAGTGACAATAGCAGGAATCCACTCCAGCTGATACATTCTGATTGTACCAGCTGGTAGTTTTGCTGGAGATAGCAATCATGATAAAATATATTTAGGTTTTTTAACTAACAGTGGTAAAATTCCTGTAAAGGGGGCCAAATTAAATCTCCTGATTCATTCTGGGTTTGAGATCTCTTGTTGCTAAGAAGGATATAGGAATTGGTAAACTGTTACTTCCTTTTATTTTCTACCTCACGGATATTCAATTTTTTCTCGACAAGATCATCAATATAGATTGAGAACGGGCACTGAGGGTTGTTGAGATATTAATAGCACTGCTTGATTTTCATTTCAGTGGAGCTAGGAGAAGAAATTCAGCCCTATTTAAAGTAGGACATCGACTAGTTATTGGGATAAGGAGTGTGGGAAGTTTGCGATGGCGTAATCATACATGAGCCTTGAAAATCTAGCTAAATCAACAATTATGCCTTTTTGGGGCCAAACTTTTTTGATGGAGCCTCTGTATGCTGGGGTTCCACTGGAAAAGGGCCCTGGCATAAGTTCCATACAGTTTCAGGGCATGCTGAAGAAGCACTCGCACTTTCCATTGGCAGATACGTGCAAGTGATAGAGTTAGGATGGGAGGACGTCACCCGCCCTAGATTCCATGATTTTTGCCTTCCCACTCAACCTTGAGAATGTTTAAAGGCAGTTTTCCAGGAGGCGTTCACCATCAACAACAGCAATAACAACTTCCATTTATATAGCGCCTTTAACAGAGTAAAATGTCCCAAGGCGCTTCACTGGAGTTTTATCAAACAAAATTAGACTCCGAGCCACATAATAGGACATGAGGTAGGTTTTAATGAGCGTCTTAAAGGAGGAGAGAGAAGTGGAGAGTTGGAGAGGTTTAGGGGGGGAATTCGAGAGCTTAGGACCTAGGCAGCTGAAGGCACGGCCGCCAATGGTGGAGTGATGAAAATCAGGGCTGCGCAAGAGGCCAGAACTGGAGGAATGCAGTGATCTCGGAGGGCAGAAGATGTTTCAGAGATCAAGCAGAAGTACATGGTTAAATGGACATCGCTCAATTGAGACTGCTTGCAGAGACTGTTGGCCATACCTTGGGACTCTGTGCAGGTATTGGAAAATTATTTTTCACTTTTGTATTGAGGAAGACTTCCCTTAAATTCTACATTACCTTTGGAAAGCATTCCATTTCAAGACAATTTCTGAGCTAGGTTCTGAAGGTTGCACAATGGACTTCCTAATAGGAATCCTATTCTACAAGATCTATATGCCGAGGAAGATGAGCAGCAAGAGGTCGCAAGGACAGCAAGATTAATCAGGCAGCACCAGAGAGAGCCAGCTCATCCTAACACTATTCATCCAGCAGGATGTACAGATCCAGATGTGTTTTCAGAGCTCTGGCTCAGGAGATGGTGCTTCAGTCATGAGGTATTTAAGGACCTCTATTGGTTGCTACAGCCAGATCTGCAAGTAAAGTCCACACCATGCACAGCTCTCACGGTTGCAAAGAAAGTGACTAAGCTGTCAACATTTATGCCACAGGCTCATTCCAGGGAGCCACAGGTGACTTTTACCATCTCAGCCAATTTGCTGTGCACTCCTCTAGAAGGCAAGTCACTAATAAATGCTCCCTTTGATAGGGTAACTCAATTTATATAATTTGACAGTGCTACCACACAGATGCCTGAGGGGACCATCTAATTTTTCAGAATTGCTGGATTCCCCAGGAGTGTGGGGGCTACTGATTGTAACCATGTGGCATTGTGTGCCCCAAATTCACCAGAGTGATACCCGGCCTAAAAGGGTTAAATTATGAGGACAGGTTGCATGGACTAGGCTTGCATTCCCTCACGTATAGAAGATAATAATTGAGAGGTTTGAGATGAATGAAGGAGTTAATAGGGTAGATAGGGAGAAACTATTTTCTCTGGTAAGGGAGTCCAGATCAAGGACGCATAACCGTAAACTTCGAGCAAGGCCATTCAGGCATGATGTCAGGAAACAATTCTTCACACAAAGGGCAGTAGAAATCTGGAATTGTGTCCCCAGAAAAGCAGTTGAGGCCGGGGGTCAACTAAAAATGTCAAAACTGAGATTGATAGATTTTTGTTAGGCAAGGGTATTAAGGGTTATGGAACCAAGACGGGTAGATGGAGTTAAGATACAGATCATCCATAATCCAATTGAATGGTGGAACAGGCTCAAGGGGCTGGATGGTCTCATTCTGTTCCTATGTTCCTAAATGTAAACCCCCATATTGATCTGAGCTTTAAAGGCTTCTAGTCCCTAAATATACAGCTCATGACGTGCCGAGAGTTGACATGATGCTCTCATATGTCATCAGTCCAGTTTGTGGGCTCCCTTACAACAGCACGGGCATGGGCCGGAATGGCTGCAGATTGATAAGGGATACCTCCAACTTCCATAGCTCATCCTGCCTCTTCGGTGCTGCAGGTGAAGCATACATGAGGACAAGAATAAGAACTGAGCAAGCTATTGGGATGCTCAAAGTTAGGTCCTGATGTCTGGAAAGGTTCCAGGGGTGCCTTAGCAGTATATGGCCAGCACCGTCCTTTCCAATTGCGATAACATGTTGTGCGCTTCACAACTTTGCAGTAAGGAAAGGATTGGCAGTAGATCCTTGTCACCGAGAATGCCAGAGAGCCTGATGATGACACTGCTGATGCTGAAGATCTGGCCTATGAACATAGGAACATAGGAACTTAGGAACAGGAGTAGGCCATTCAACCCCTCGAGCCTGTTCTGCCATTCATTGAGATCATGGTTGATCTGTATCCCAACTCCATTTACCTGCCTCGGCTCCAAATACCCTTAATATCCTTGGCTAGCAAAAATCTATCGATCTCAGATTTAAAATGATTCATTGAGCTAGCATCTATTGCTTTTGATGGGAGAGAGTTTCACACTTTGTGTGTCCTGTCCTGTCCTGAAGAAGAGGAAGCAGGTGCCATGGCTGGTCCCACTAGATTGCTGAGACAGGCTCATTTGGCACATCTTCACAGGGAAATATAGAGTACTTCTATTTGGAAGTCTCAGTCCATCAGAGATCTGTCTCCTGTCACCAACCTCTTTCTAGTCTAAGTAAAATCCTTGCTCCTCACTTCTAGCCATCACATCCTAATTCTGAGCCTTAACGTCAGCACATTACCTGATCCCCATTGTCACACAAGAGAACCAACCACCAAACCAACCTCATATCAAGTATTCCAGTGATTTATTACAACTATTTACAAAAACATTATTTAGTTCTGTCACCATGTACAACCCTTGTGCCACAAAAGATTTTCTCTGCCCTATTCTAATTCTTCTCCGACATGCCAGCTGAGGGCCTCAGATCAAGGCTGCAGATGACTGCTGCAAAATATTATAAGCCTCTTTGGAGGGAGATGGCCCTTCTCTCAAGGTCCCCAAGTCCACAGGATAGACTGACTCTTTGTAATAAGCTCTGTGGCAGTCTGGTCCCGCAAAAATGAAGTCTTCTGCGAGGAGCTGATGGAGTGCTTCTCTATACTTCAACAATACTTTGTTGGCTGTAAGGCATTTTGGCACGTCCTGGGGTCAGGAAAGAGGCTATAGAAGTGCAAGCTCTTTCTACAATCAGACTGCTATGCTAACTTCCAACACCCAAAATCACTTCAACTCAAAAGAGGTAGCGCAACTGGCCTATTAGTCCTGCGATGAAAGACCAAGTGAGTTTAAATGTCAGTTCTCTCCCCCTTCAGTCCAGAATAAAATGCTTTGCTGTTGCATTCCATCTTTCAGACTCAGCCAAGAGCTAAAGACAGTCACTCAACTACACAAGTGAGTTAAAGTGATGGGTAGCTCTGGGACCTGAAATCATGACCTGCTGGCTATGAGTCACGCATTTAACTGCTGCAGCGACTGACCCAACTCCGTACAGTCAAGTTATAACAGATTGATTTGAGGCATGTATCACAGAATGCTGCTGCATTTGGCCTGTCACAGGCTAAAACTAATGGTGATAACCCGAAGAAGAATGATTTTGGATGGAAGGGTTTCTATCATTGCAAGTGCTTCACAGTTGTAACTACCCAGCGTTAGATACAATTAAATTCTAATGGGCACAACACAGTTCAGCTGGAAACTGCATCATATTTGTAATTTGAAAATAAAATTTATTATCTAGTGCATAATGCTGTAATAATAATGCATTAATTCAGAAAAAATCGTTTTTGCTTTGTGGTCAAATGCGTCCCTTCGTGTGGCACCGAGTCCTGCAGACCAGGAAAGACTCAGGTTGGATTCCTGATTTGCACTGAAGTTGTCGGTCTGAAAGAAGCTGACAATGGAAGAACTCTAGTTGGCCTCAGTATCCTCAGGATCAGGAGGAAAAAAAGAATAGGATTGCCATTCTGAAATATTATCCAGTAAATGCCGTGAAAGGCAGTCCGATTGTCATAAAAAAAACTGGTTCATTAATGTGAACAATGGGTGTAGAAAGCACACACACACACACACACATGAGCAATAAATGAAGAGAGCACAAACACGTATGGTAGCGTAATGATTATGTCACTGGATTGTTATCCAGAGGCCTGGATTAATCAATTCAGAGAACATGAGTTCAAATCCCACCATAGCAGTTTGAGAATTTGAGATCAGTCTAAAAAAATCTGGAAATAAAAAGCTGGTATCAGTAAAAGTGTCTATGAAGCTGTCAATTGTCATACAAACCCAACTAGTTCACTAATGTCCTTTAGGAAAGGAAACCTGCTGTCTGACCTGTATGTAACCCATACCAATGTGGTTGACTCTTAACTGCCCTCTGATGTGGTCCAGCAAGACAACTAGGGATAGGAAATAAATGGTCTGGTCAGCGATGCTTATATCCCAAGAATTAATAAAAAAACATATGTGCAATGGGTGAGGAAAGCACACATATGTGAGCGTTCAATGTGGAAAGCATATA
This sequence comes from Heptranchias perlo, assembly GCF_035084215.1. Taxonomy (NCBI): domain Eukaryota; kingdom Metazoa; phylum Chordata; class Chondrichthyes; order Hexanchiformes; family Hexanchidae; genus Heptranchias; species Heptranchias perlo. The sequence continues at coordinate 13,599,948 of NC_090338.1, read as the reverse complement.
TGTTTAGATCATAAGGAGATATTATTGTTACACCCCTGGGTTATGCTATTGTATAATTTGATATTGGGCTGTATGGCCCCACCCCTAAATGTAAGATGCTCAGACCAACGACAGATGTGACTGACACTGCTTATGAGAATATCTAAAACTAAATCCTAAACTTGTAAAAGTCGCTAAACACTCCCATAATCGGACCTCATGTCCCTTACAAACTGGAGTATTTTTTTTTATTCGTTCATGGGATGTGGGCGTCGCTGGCGAGGCCAGCATTTATTGCCCATCCCTAATTGCCCTTGAGAAGGTGGTGGTGAGCCGCCATCTTGAACCGCTGCAGTCCGTGTGGTGACAGTTCTCCCACAGTGCTGTTAGGAAGGGAGTTCCAGGATTTTGACACAGCGACAATGAAGGAACGGCGATATATTTCCAAGTCGGGATGGTGTGTGACTTGGAGGGGAACGTGCAGGTGGTGTTGTTCCCATGTGCCTGCTGCTTTTGTCCTTCTAGGTGGTAGAGGTCGTGGGTTTGGGAGGTGCTGTCGAGGAAGCCTTGGCGAGTTGCTGCAGTGCATCCTGTGGATGGTACACACTGCAGCCACAATGCGCCGGTGGTGAAGGGAGTGAATGTTTAGTGTGGTGGATGGGGTGTCAATCAAGCGGGCTGCTTTATCTTGGATGGTGTCGAGCTTCTTGAGTGTTGTTGGAGCTGCACTCATCCAAGCAAGTGGAGAGTATTCCATCACACTCCTGACTTGTGCCTTGTAGTTGGTGGAAAGGCTTTGGGGAGTCAGGAGGTGAGTCACTCGCCGCAGAATACCCAGCCTCTGACCTGCTCTCGTAGCAACAGTATTTATATGGCTGGTCCAGTTAAGTTTCTGGTCAATGGTGACCCCCAGAATGTTGATGGTGGGGGATTCAGTGATGGTAATGCTGTTGAATGTCAGGGGGAGGTGGTTAGACTCTCTCTTGTTGGAGATGGTCATTGCCTGGCACTTATCTGGCGCGAATGTTACTTGCCACTTATGAGCCCAAGCCTGGATGTTGTCCAGGTCTTGCTGCATGCGGGCTCGGACTGCTTCATTATTTGAGGGGTTGCGAATGGAACTGAACACTGTGCAGACTTCAGCGAACATCCCCATTTCTGACCTTATGATGGAGGGAAGGTCATTGATGAAGCAGCTGAGCCTAGGACACTGCCCTGAGGAACTCCTGCAGCAATGTCCTGGGGCTGAGATGCTTGGCCTCCAACAACCACTACCATCTTCCTTTGTGCTAGGTATGACTCCAGCCACTGGAGAGTTTTCCCCCTGATTCCCATTGACTTCAATTTTACTAGGGCTCCTTGGTGCCACACTCGGTCAAATGCTGCCTTGATGTCAAGGGCAGTCACTCTCACCTCACCTCTGGAATTCAGCTCTTTTGTCCATGTTTGGACCAACGCTGTAATGAGGCCTGGAGCCGAGTGGTCCTGGCGGAACCCAAACTGAGCATCGGTGAGCAGATTATTGGTGAGTAAGTGCCTCTTGATAGCACTGTCGATGACACCTTCCATCACTTTGCTGATGATTGAGAGTAGACTGATGGGGCGGTAATTGGCCGGATTGGATTTGTCCTGCTTTTTGTGGACAGGACATACCTGGGCAATTTTCCACATTGTCGGGTAGATGCCAGTGTTGTAGCTGTACTGGAACAGCTTGGCTTGAGGCGCAGCTAGTTCTGGAGCACAAGTCTTCAGCACTACAGCTGGGATGTTGTCGGGGCCCATAGCCTTTGCTGTATCCAGTGCACTCAGCCGTTTCTTGATATCACGTGGAGTGAATCGAATTGGCTGAAGACTGGCTTCTGTGATGGTGGGGATATCGGGAGGAGGCCGAGATGGATTATCCACTCGGCACTTCTGGCTGAAGATGGTTGCAAACGCTTCAGCCTTGTCTTTTGCACTCACGTGCTGGACTCCGCCATCATTGAGGATGGGGATGTTTGCAGAGCCTCCTCCTCCCGTTAGTTGTTTAATTGTCCACCACCATTCACGACTGGATGTGACAGGACTGTAGAGCTTTGATCTGATCCGTTGGTTGTGGAATCGCTTAGCTCTGTCTATAGCATGTTGCTTCCGCTGTTTAGCATGCACGTAGTCCTGAGTTGTAGCTTCACCAGGTTGGCACCTCATTTTTAGGTACGCCTGGTGCTGCTCCTGGCATGCTCTTCTGCACTCCTCATTGAACCAGGGTTGATCCCCTGGCTTGTTGGTAATGGTAGAGTGAGGAATATGCCGGGCCATGAGGTTACAGATTGTGGTGGAATACACTTCTGCTGCTGCTGATGGCCCACAGCGCCTCATGGATGCCCAGTTTTGAGCTGCTAAATCTGATCTGAATCTATCCCATTTAGCACGGTGGTAGTGCCACACAACACGTTGGATGGTGTCCTCAGTGCGAAGACGGGACTTCATCTCCACGAGGACTGTGCGGTGGTCACTCCTACCAATACTATCATGGACAGATGCATTTGCGACAGGTAGATTGGTGACGACGAGGTCAAGTAAGTTTTTCCCTCGTGTTGGTTCGCTCACCACCTGCCGCAGGCCCAGTCTAGCAGCTATGTCCTTCAGGACTCGGCCAGCTCGGTCAGTAGTGGTGCTACCGAGCCACTCTTGGTGATGGACATTGAAGTCCCCCACCCAGAGTACATTTTGTGCCCTTGCTACCCTAAGTGCTTCCTCCAAGTGGTGCTCAACATGGAGGATGACTGATTCATCAGCTGAGGGAGGACGGTAGGTGGTAATCAGCAGGAGGTTTCCTTGCCCATGTTTGACCTGATGCCATGAGATTTCATGGGGTCCGGAGTCAATGTTGAGGACTCCCAGGGCTACTCCCTCCTGACTGTATATCACTGTCCCGCCACCTCTGGTGGGTCTGTCCTGCCGGTGGGACAGGACATACCCAGGGATGGTGATGGAAGAGTCCGGGACGTTGGCTGAAAGGTATGATTCTGTAAGTATGGCTATGTCAGGCTGTTGCTTGTCTCGTCTGTGGGACAGCTCTCCCAATTTTGGCACAAGTCCCCAGATGTTAGTGAGGAGGACCTTGCAGGGTCGACTGGGCTTGGTGTTTTGCCGTTGTCGTGTCCGGTGCCTAGTGGTCCGTCCGGTTTTATTCTTATTATGACTTTTCGTAGCGAGATTTTACAACTGAGTGGCTTGCTAGGCCATTTCAGAGGGCAATTAAGAATCAACCACATTGCTGTGGGTCTGGAGTCACATCTAGGCCAGACCGGGTAAGGACAGCAGGATTCCTTCCCTAAAGGGCATTAGTGAACCAGATGGGTTTTTATGACAATCTGGTAGTTTCATGGCCATCATTACTGATACTGGTATTTTAATTCCAGATTTTTTATTTAATTAATTGAATTTAAATTCGCCAGCTGCCATGGTGGGATTTGAACTCATGATTCTGGATTTTAGTCCAGTAATATAACCACTATGCTACCGTACCCGTATATTGGGCAAGTATGCCATTACTTGCCCAATATCTAGGTAAGCAAAACCAAAATCCAGCAATCAAATAAATAACCCTTGCCACTGTACTCTAGCTTACTGGAATGTATCAACTGCTGCCTTGTGTTTCTCCTCAACTTTAGTAGCAGACTGAATATACACCCCATCAGGCTGAGACTCAGGCTATAAACCAACAGACCATTTATTTAACATAGATTACGTAAATGAACAGTACTCAGTACAAAACAGTATATATACAATAGTTTACCAACTTTCTTATTCTCCTCAATATACAAAAACAACAAAGATGCTTCTCCTGAGCTATCTGCCAACATTGAATCTTGAAACAAGATCATTCATTCTGTATGTGAAATAATACCATGAAACCAAACTAGTTACTCTCTCGACTGGCTGTAGACTGACTATCTGGGGCCAGGAATTTCTACAGATGGAAGCTCTGGCCACAGAATCATCAACACTCCCAAACTCTTGCAGGCTGAGCCCGCGTTTTCACCCCAGATACAGCCGTCATTCAAAACCATTACTTCAGGGTGTCAATCATCTGGGATGTTTAGGATTGAACAGATTGATTAGCTTCAATAATCTGAGCTAAGCACTTTGAATTATCTGTGATGGCTGGTAATGTCCAGCCAGCTATCAAAGACCCAATTCAACAGAACACCACCAATGAGTCTGCATTCAGTCAAGATTAGCATCATAAATTTATTTTTGTTTGACAGAAACCAAAACTCAGATTGCTTATTGATTGTCTTCAGCCTGCCTTGATATTTATCTCTGTAAGTTGCAGAAACAGTCGTGAATAAACTCTGTGTGCACTTTAGCTATCAATACACAATCCTAAATGATTGTCCAGCCCAGAGAAAAATTCCATTTTTGTCACTGTCATTAAAAATTTGAAATCTTTGAAAGAGAAAAACACAATGGAGCAGAAATTGCTCCTGAAAGAACAGAGGAGCTCAACAGCGGTCTCCGTTTTTAATGGCGAATCCAAGGAGCAAGTTCCCACATTTGCACATGTGCACTATAATGCGGAAATCGTGAACTTGCTCTTATTGGTTCGCCCGGTGATTTGACAGCTGCGAATTAAAGGGCCATCGCACGCTACAATCATAGAAATCACTGAAATATCACAAACTTGCTCATCCGCCTAGCTGGAAAGTAACTAAATACTTCGCCAAAAAGTACACTTAAAAATATCAGGTCTAAGCTAAGTTTTAAAAGCATGATAACTCTTTATGACTGCCAAACAACTAAAAATTAATTTTTTTAAATGTGGAACCTCATATTACTCCTTATTTTAATAGTTCTTGGTCATTTTTAATTTTTAATTTTTTTTTACTTTTCCCTTCTGCCTCAATTCAATTATTTATTTGGCTTTTAATTCAAAAAAATAAAATTTTTGTTTAAAATGACTACCAGAGTACTAACTTTAAATGAATGAAGTCTGTTTGCCTGCTTGTGGGCGTGAATTCTCTTCCTGACAGATTTTGTGAGCGTGTCTTCTCGTCTCACAAACATTTCCATGTGAATCACCCAACCCTGTCCAGAGGCTGAATAGATTGCACGCAATTCTTTAAAAGTTCAAAATCACGCAAGTCGACGCCACAGAGCCTGCAGTAAGTACATTCGTAAATTTATTTCGCAGGAGCTGCAACGAACGTTGCTACGCCACTATGCGCAAAGTCTGGCTCAGTAACTCTAAGATCCAAAAAAAGGGTAATCTTAACAAACAAACAAGTCTCACTCAAGCAATCAAGAATCATAGAAACATAAAAAATAGGAGCAAGAGTAGGCCATTTGGCCCTTCGGGCCTGCTCCGCCATTCAAAATGATCATCTAACTCAGTACCCTGTTCCCGCTTTTTCCCCATATCCCTTGATTCCTTTAGCATTAAGAAATATATCTATCTTCTTCTTGAATACATCTAATGACTTGGCCTCCACAGCCTTCTGTGGTCGAGAATTCCACAGGTTCACCACCCTCTGATTGAAGAAATTTCTCCTCATCTCAGTCCTAAATGTTCTACCCCGTATTCTGTGGCTGTGACTCCTCGTTCTGGAACCCCAGCCAGGGGAAACATCCTCCCTGCATCCAGTCTGTCCAGCCCTATCAGAATTTTATATGTTTCGATGCGATCACCTCTCATTCATCTAAAATTTAGTGAATGTAGGCCTAGTCGACCCAATCTCTCCTCATACGTCAGTCCTGCCAATCCAGGAATCAGTCTGGTAAACCTTCGTTGCACTCCCTCCATGGCAAGGACATCCTTCCTCAGATAAGGAGACCAAAACTGCACACAATACTCCAGATGTGGTCTCACCAAGGCCCTGTACAACTGCAGTAAGACATCCCTGCTCCTGTACTCAAATCCTCTTGCAATGAAGGCCAACATACCATTCGCCTTCCTAACTGCTTGCTGCACCTGAATGCTCGCTTTCAGTGACTGGTGTACAAGGACACCCAGGTCTCGTTGCACCTCCCCTTTTCCCAATCTATCACCATTCAGGTAATAATCTGTCTTTCTGTTTTTACAACCAAAGTGGATAACCTTACATTTGGCCACATTATACTGTATCTGCCATGTTCTTGCCCACTCACCCAACTTGTCTAAATCACATTGGAGCCTCTTTGCATCCTGTCACACCTCACATTCCACCCCAGCTTTGTATCATCTGCAAACTTGGAAATGTTACATTTAGTTCCCTCATCCAAATCATTGATATATATTGTGAATAGCTAGGGCCCAAGCACTGATCCCTGTGGTACCCCACTAGTCACTGCCTGCCACCCGGAAAAAGACCCGTTTATTCCAACTCTCTATTTCCTGTCTGTCAACCAATTCTCAATCCATGCCAGTACATTCCCCCAATCCCATGTGCTTTAATTTTGCACACTAACCTCTTGTGTGGGACCTTATCAAAAGCCTTCTGAAAATCCAAATACACCACATCCACTGGTTGTCCCCTATCTAGTCTACTAGTTACATCCTCAAAAAACTCCAGTAGATTTGTTAAGCATGATTTCCCTTTCATAAACCCATGCTGACTTTGTCCAATCCCGTTAATGACTTCCAAGTGCTCTGTTATCACATCTTTTACAATAGACTCTAGCATTTTCCCCACTACTGAAGTTAGGCTAACTGGTCTGTAATTCCCTGTTTTTTCTCTCCCTCCTTTTTTAAATAGTGGGGTTATATTTGCCACCCTCCAATCTGTAGGAACTGTTCCAGAGTCTATAGAATTTTGGAAGACGATCACCAATGCATCCACTATTTCCAGGGCCACTTCCAATAGCAAGCCCAATGCTACTATGCAAAACAAAATGGCCACTGACCGATGATTCTTTAAACTCTTTCATTTTTATTTCAAAACCAGAGAGGGAAAAATTATTATCATATTGCCAGTTTAATTTAGGAAGGCATTGAAGGAATAATCGAAGAAACAGGTATTTAAGTACAAAGAATTATACGTGCATTGGCTGCCGAATTTCCTAAATTATCACGGTGACTACACTTCAAAGTACTTCATTGGCTATAAAGTGCTTTGGGAAGTCTTGGAGTTATGTAAGCTGTTATATAAATGCCTCCCTCCCTTCCTTCAGTTTGACACTGGCCTTTAATCTCTGAGATTTTGGTTCAAACCTAACTCAGACTGATGGGATGAAAGTCTTCTCTGTCTGCTCACTGTAAGGGGTCCTAAATGAAATTACTTTGGACAGTCCCAATCCACTTCCCAGTGGGCATGGGCCTACAGCAAAAAACTGCCGCTAATTAACAATCTTACTCAGAGAGGCTGCAGGATTGCTAGTGTGAGAAGTGAGAAAATGCCACTCCAGTGCAGTAGGGAATGCTCTTCGGAGCTTTACTCTGCATCTGGTTCTGCTGTGCTATATCTGACCCCAGGAATGATGAATGCTGTCATTGGGTAACTGAAATGGAAAGTGCACCCTCTCCCAGCAATAACACCCCTCACTTTAATGAGCACAAAAAACAATTCAGTGTCACATTAACAGAACTCAAAAATCTATAATAAAAAAAATCTTAACTTCTCCAAACCCTTTTAAAATCTTCTGAAGTAAAACACTAAACGGTTTTAAGCGAAACATTTCTTATTATTTGCACAATTACATTAAACAACACACCTCCCCTAGTTCTGATGAAAGGTCAACGACCTGAAACGTTAACTCTGTTTCTCTCTCCTCAGATGCTGCCTGACCTGCTTAGTAGCTCCAGCATTTTCTGTTTTAATACATCCTCTAGTCTTCCCTTACTCCTATAATTTGGAGGATATTAAAACTCAAGTTCGGTGAAATCAACACTTTGGCCTAAATTTTAACCCGGAGCCTGGAAGAGGGCCGGCCGGGGGGGTTGGGGGAATTCCTGATGGGAAACCCGGAAGTAGGGGTTTCCTGGACATCCTTACGATTTTGTCGTAAGGGCGTCTTTTATTTTTTTTTTGTCGGTTTCCTACCCACTAGGCCGGCCTGATTGACGGGTTGGCTGTCAGTCGGACGGGAGAAGAGAAAGGAAGTGGATGCGAGAAGATACGGCTGTGATGGGGGGGGGTGGGGGTGGGCAGTCGTGGCGAGGGGTCAGGGGTCACGGGCAGGTCAGTCATGGGGGGGGATGTCGGAGTCGGGAATCATCGCGGGTGTTCGGTCATCGGGGGGGGGGGGTTCGGTCATGGGGGGGTCATCGGGGGTCGGTCATTGGGAGGTCTGGAGTCATCGGGGTCGGGGGTCATCGGGGTCGGGGGTCATCTGGGGGTCAGTCATATGGGGGGCTTTGGTCACCGGGGGAGTCGGCCATTGGTTGGGGGGTCCTCTCCAAACCCTTTTAAAATCTTCTGAAGTAAAACACTAAACAGTTTTTAGCGAAACATTTCTTGTTATTTGCACAATTACATTAAACAACACACCTCCCCTAGTTCTGATGAAAGGTCAACGACCTGAAACGTTAACTCTGTTTCTCTCTCCTCAGATGCTGCCTGACCTGCTTAGTAGCTCCAGCATTTTCTGTTTTAATACATCCTCTAGTCTTCCCTGACTCCTATAATTTGGAGGATATTAAAACTCAAGTTCGGTGAAATCAACGTTTTGGCCTAAATTTTAACCCTGAGCCGGTGGTGGGGGGGGGGTGGTGGGTCGCTGCAGGTGAGCTTGTTGGGCCTGGGGTAAGCACTCCTGCTCCTCTGGGTCCACAAGTAATGCGATAAAGGTGCTTACCTGCTTTTTCGGGCCTTCTTGCCTCCTCTCACATGGCGTGAAGTAGAAAGCCCAGAAATCCAGCCCTTCGGGAGTCAAAAATAAAAAAAGCTGTAAAAATGGAGGCCCGCAGCCTCCTTGAAAGCTTTCAATGACCGACCAGCCTCCTCAGAGCAGGTTGGTCACCCTCGCCCCCCCCCACCCCACCCCTCGTCCCACCTCCGTTAAAACCAGAAGTTGGAGGCGAGTTGGGGGTCGGGTTTTAGTTTTTTTACAATTTTTACCTTCCCATCTGTTCCCAGCCCACCTGTTCGTGCGGTTAAAATTCAGGCCTTTGTTATTTGTCCAGTCTTCTTTGCAATCTTAGTCATGTTCTGCACCATCGGCCTTAGACCTTCATTATGGAACTTAGAAAGGAACATAGGAACAGGAGTCGGCCATTCAGCCCCTCGAGCCTGTTCTGCTATTCAATGAGATCATGGCTGATCTGTATCCTAACTCAATTTACCCGCCTTTGTTCCATATCCCTTAATGCCCTTACCTAACAAAAATCCATCAATCTCAGTTTGGAGATTTTCAATTGACCTAGCCTCAACAGCTTTTTGTTGGAGAGCGTTCCAGATTTCCCATACCCTGTGTTTGAAGAAGTGCTTCCTGACATCACCCTTGAACAGCCTAGCTCTAATTTTAAGGTTACATCGAGTTACATCGAGTCTACAGCACAAAAACAGGCCATTCGGCCGAACTGGTCTATGCCGGTGTTTATGCTCCACATGAGCCTCCTCCCACCCTACTTCATCTAACCCTATCAGCATATCCTTCTATTCCTTTCTCCCACGTGTGCTTATCTAGTTTCCCCTTAAATGCATCTATTCTAATCACCTCAATTACTCCTTGTGGCAGCGCATTCCACATTCTAACCACTCTTTAGATAAAGAAGTTTCTCCTGAATTCCCTATGGGATTTATTAGTGACTATTTTATATTTATGACCTCCAGTTTTAGCCTCCCCCACAAGTGGAAACATTTTCTCTACGTTTACTCTATCAAAACCTTTCATAATCTTAAAAACCTCTATCAGGTCACCCCTCAGCCTTCTCTTTTCTAGACAAAAGATCCCCAGCCTGTTCAGCCTTTCCTGATAAATATATACTCTCAGTTCTGGTATCATGCTTGTGAATCTTTTTTGCACCTTTTCCAATACCCCTATATCCTTTTTATAATATATAGACCAGAACTGTGCACAGTACTCCAAGTGTGGTCTAACCAAGGGAGTTATGTCTCGTTGTTCTGGACTCCCCCACCAGAGGAAACGGTTTCTGTCTAACTACCCCATCAAATCCTTTAATCATCTTAAACACTTCAATTAGATCACCCCTTAATCTTCTACACTCAAGGGAATACCAGCCTAGTCTATGCAACCTGTCCCCATAAATTAACACTTCTGGCCCTCGTATCATCTGGTTAAGGTTGCTCAACATAAAACCTTCAGGGGCTGACAAGCACATCTGCCCTAAATCAAAACCTGCAATAAGATTTTGATTCTACATCTTGTTCAAATTCTGGTCGATCCAAATTGAAGGGTGCCAAATAATCACCATGAAATAATTAACATCAAGTTAAATTGGTATGTTAATTTTCTCTTTGAAACAGACAGTAGCAGTATGGAACTGTGATGTGCATACATCTGAACATCACTGATCCTCTGTTCTACAGTACACTGGGCTAACAACGCAAACACTGAATGTATTTTTGGTACTATAATTAGTTCATTATCTGGGCAATTATCATCAGTATTGACAAAAGATAAAATCGGATTGAGTTGAGATTAATTTAGCATGACATTAATAGATTGCTTTGAAGATAGAGAGGGCAGATCACCCAGGAAGTGGTACCAATTTATTGATGTTTAATCAGGAATTCAAGTATCATTTTGCTAGTAAATTAGTATGATTTTACTGCTGATCTAGATTGGCATCCCATTGCAAAAAAATCTGTATAAAAATCCTTAGCAACACTGCCCAGTGAAAATCTGAAGTACGAACTCTAATTGGTGCTAAGTTATCTTATCTCAGCTGATCAAAGGTAGCAAGACAACAATTGGCTTCTGTTCACCTGTACTAAGGAAGGGGAAAATTGGTCAGGATTTCTGCTCTTGGTGGTCGATCAGAGAATACTGTGGAAAAATGGATACCAGTCGATGACAGGACCTGGTTTGGTTGTGATGCGTTCCATGATGAAATGGGCCACCGATTGCTCAGCATACAAACTCACACATAGAGTGCGCATGGAGCTGTAACCCATGAGGAGCTGGGTAAATGTAGAAGGGGGTAATAGTCCCAGCACAAAGCAGGAGGCTAATCAGCTGCATCAACTTCCTGGCTTCTCAATCAATTTGTAGATGCCCATTAACTCGTACAAAAGGAGAAATTTGTAGGTCCATGGGGGAAAGAGCAAGGGAGTGGGACTAATTGGATCGTTCGTTCAATGAACCGGCACAGACACGGTGGGCCGAATGGCCTCCTTCTGTGCTGTATGATTCTGCTGAATTCGCAAAGTTGAGTTGAGTTTACAGTGGCAGTTCTGTATTTGGGGAAGTTACTGTACCAAGACCAAAGTTAATAACTGAAAGAGTAAAATAGTACTTCTGTTTTTTTTTCTTTGTTGAGTGATTGATTGGGAAGTGGGTATTTGACAGATTATTGTGTGGAGAGACCAGAGCGCAACACAGAAATAATTTAGTATCGCTGCAACAAAAAATACATCTGGACAACTAGAGGGACATTGAAAATGAAAAGTTGAAAAGACAGATCACCACCCATTCGCACCCCCAATTCCCGTCCCGTGTTAAAATCAGGCCTATACAGTGCAAATGCACTGTAAATCAGCTGCACTTAATAAAATGCGTTTTGCATGTAGAAAATAACATTTTTTATTGTGTTGGTTGCCAAAATATGTAATATAAATAAAACCCATTTCCTGGTTTGATGAATCAGAATTTTAGATTAATAAAATAATTTGCTTCCTTAACCCTAAAGATCAGAACGCCTGGCTGTTACTCCCTCATTGCCTTCATGGTAATATTAGAGCAGTGATTGATTTAATGGTTTTCTATGCAATTGTCACTGATGAAACATATCAGAGTTCAAAATCCAGTCATTCCCAGTTATCAAATCACCTATAATGACAGGATAAAAGGTACCAACAGAAAGCGAAAGAAAAATTTTCAGTCAAAGCAAATGTTTGGATAGAAATCATGCTATTCAATATTAGTGACAAATACTTTATAACAGGTTTAAATGAAATTCGTCTGTCTGCTTTTTTAACAGACATTTAAAATAAATGGATTATTGTTAAGCTAACAGGCAAAGGGATTTCATTACTAATATTTGACAGAAAGATTTCAACTCTGTTATTGTTTGTTACTCACCCCTGTGAGTTAAGCTATCTCTTCTCCTCCTCTCCCAGTTTAACCCTTAGACTGACAAGAGTCTAAGGACAATCTCCCTGTATCGACCAGCTTTGTATGTTTTTAGCTCATGCATGTTGACGCTGTTTATGAAAAGTAATAAAGGTACCCAGCATCAGAAATTATTGTAATAAACTACTAAAATAATTTTTTTTATTATTCGTTCATGGGATGTGGGTGTCGCTGGCGAGGCCGGCATTTATTGCCCATCATTAATTGCCCTTGAGAAGGTGGTGGTGAGCCGCCTTCTTGAACCGCTGCAGTCCGTGTGGTGATGGTTCTCCCACTGTGCTGTTAGGAAGGGAGTTCCAGGATTTTGACCCAGCGACGATGAAGGAACGGCGATATATTTCCAAGTCGGGATGGTGTGTGACTTGGAGGGAAACGTGCAGGTGGTGGTGTTCCCATGTGCCTACTGCTCTTGTCCTTCTAGGTGGTAGAGGTCGCGGGTTTGGGAGGTGCTGTCGAAGAAGCCTTGGCGAGTTGCTGCAGTGCATCCTGTGGATGGTACACACTGCAGCCACAGTGCACCGGTGGTGAAGGGAGTGAATGTTTAGTGTGGTGGATGGGGTGCCAATAAAGCGGGCTGCTTTATCTTGGATGGTGTCGAGCTTCTTGAGTGTTGTTGGAGCTGCACTCATCCAAGCAAGTGGAGAGTATTCCATCACACTCCTGACTTGTGCCTTGTAGATGGTGGAAAGGCTTTGGGGAGTCAGGAGGTGAGTCACTCGCCGCAGAATACCCAGCCTCTGACCTGCTCTCGTAGCCACAATATTTATATGGCTGGTCCAGTTAAGTTTCTGGTTAATGGTGACCCCCAGGATGTTGATGGTGGGGGATTCGGCGATGGTAATGCCATTCAATGTCAAGGGGAGGTGGTTAGACTCTCTCTTGTTGGAGATGATCATTGCCTGCACTTATCTGGCGCAAATGTTACTTGCCACTTATGAGCCCAAGCCTGGATGTTGTCCAGGTCTTGCTGCATGCGGACTCGGACTGCTTCATTATTTGAGGGGTTGCGAATGGAACTGAACACTGTGCAATCATCAGCGAACATCCCCATTTCTGACCTTATGATGGAGGGAAGGTCAGCATCAGAAATTATTGTAATAAACTACTAAAATAAATACTAAAAATATAACAAAATACTTCAATTCTGTTTTTCATTTTTATTCCCATCTTACTCCATTCTCCCTATCCCGTTTTTAGTTTTACTTCCTTTCATCTATTTTAAACTATCCCATCTTGCCTAAACTTTTATGTCCTAAATATTAAATTTAAATGTTTTTTCTTAACCATTTTATTTTGGGTTCTACCCGTCCTCTTTGGAGGTGGTGACAAACATCAAAACATTCTTTTCATTGGCTGACAATAGGCTTTAAAGGTGAATTGTAGTCAATGAAAAGCGCTTTTCAACCAACACGACCAAAAAAAGCAGATTAGTTGGCTATTGATTTCATTGTTGTTGTGCGTTCGTGCTGCGCACAAATTTGCTGCCACGTTTGCCTACATAATAATTGTCACTACAATTCAAAAGGCAATTCAGGTAAAGGACTTTCCAATGTTTCTGAAAGATGTGATAAGGGACTGTAATAGGGTTGCTACCTCTGGGTGGATCTCATCCCCAACAGTATATTTTTTGAAAAAAAAAAGTCAGCCACCTCCTTCTGGAATGTGCCTTTGCAAAGAAGGTCTGGAGAGAGATGCAGTGGTATCTGTCCAGGTTCATCCCGAGCAGTTCCGTAACACAGGATTCTGTGCTCGACGGGCTGTTCCCGGGGACGCACACCGAGACGGACACCAACTGCTGCTGGAAGACCATCAACTCGGTGAAAGACGCCCTTTAGTCTGCCCGAAACTTGCTGGTCTTCCAGTGCAAGGAGCTGTCCTCGACCGAGTGTTGCAGACTGGCAAATTCCAAGGTCCAGGACTACGTGCTGAGGGACGCACTGAGGATGGGTGCGGCCGCCGCAAAGGCTCTGTGGGGAAAGGCAACCGTTTAGAGCCTTCCCGCCATTGTAAACCGAGGGGCTGCAATCAGGGAAAAACCCCCTCGGGCAGAATGTAAAATTCTAATTGATGTCATGTAACTGTAATGAATCTGTAATGAACCTGGAAAGAATCTGTAACGTACCTGTTATCAATAATCTGTGTTGAGTGTAATGCAATGAGGCACCCTAGAGTGTCATGAACTGTAATTATGTCCAATGTGTTCATTGAACTGCACTTGATGTAACCTGAAAATTGCATAATCTGTATTGTGTGCGTTTGGAATGTGATATGACAACTGTATTGTATGTATTGCTGCAAATTTTATGAATAAAGTATATTTTTGGAAAAAAAAAATCTCATCCCCAACAGTTCGGTAACACAGGACGCTGTGCTCTACGGGCTGTTCCCCAGGACGCACACCGAGACAGATATCACCTGCGGCTGGAAGACCATCAACTCGATGAAGGAGGCCCTTTGGTCCGCCCGAAACCTGCTGGTCTTCCAACTGAAAGAGCTGTCTGTGACCGAGTGTTGCCGACTGGCACACTCCAAGGTCAAGGAGTATGTGCTGCGGGACGCACTGAAGTGAGGTACGGCCTACGCAAAGTCTCTATGGGGAAAGGCCATTGTGTAAGGCCACCCCACCTTGAATTGTACAGAATGTATTAAAACTATGTATGGTGTTTTAAAATTTGTAATAATGAGATTAAAGTGTATATGATCTGCATTGTATTGCTTTGAACTGCCTTGTTGCATTTTGTGTCCTTTATTAGAACTGTATGTAAACTGTGTGTATATTTAAATTTAATGGAATAAAGTATATTTTGAAAAAAAAATCATCATGGAGGTTTGTTTACATGACATTCAGTCACATGGCATTTATTGCAGTCTGCAAACGTGTGTCAGCATTAACATATTTCCCAGTAAATGCTCTGGAGTTTTGTTGGATTAACTTATGGCCGATGGAATTAGTAATAGAACTGTGTTGCTATTTGATTACAAAGTCCAGAGCACTTATTTCTTTCAGCAAATTCACTCACAAATATTTCGATCCACAGGTTTTCAAATCACTCAAGCTTGGCACAGTGGCCATGGTCAGATCATCGCCAAGAGATTTTTCGGAGAAATAAAACTGGCAAAACAGATAGTAAATCCTCTTGAGATTAGCTAATTTTTTTACAATGAGAAAATGTGAGTCAGCAGATCTCAGCAAATCTTGGAGCATAGTTTTTAAAAAAAAGTTTGAATAAACCTCATGCGTGATTGATGGTTTCGTGAGACTTCACAGGTGCAAATACCTTTCCCATTTATCTTTCTGAGGGTTTTCTAGGCATTGAAACTGATGCAACACTAACAGGAAACTCTGGAAGGGTCCGCACACCTGAACCATCGACTGTTGATCTTTCCAGGCGGGAACTGGAACACGGAAGTACTTTTCTCCCGGGTCGCCATCACAGATCGAACGTCCATTCCAGGAGACTCCCAGGCAATCCAGGCATTATATGAAAGCCAAGTCTTTCTTTCTTCTTTCTTTCAGACCTGGTAAAATCATGTGGCTCAGGTTAATTTTTGATGCCTTATTGAGGTGTCAAAATAAGCAAGAGGGCAGGTGAGCCATTATTCTCATCCACTCTCCCCATAGGCTGACTAAAGAGTGACAAATCCCCAGGACCAGATGGTTTCCATCCCAGGGTTTTAAAGGAAGTAGGTGAGCACATTGCAGATGCCCTATCTATAATCTTTCAAAGTTCTCTAGATTCAGGAACTGTCCCTCTAGATTGGAAAATTGCACATGTCACTCCGCTTTTTAAGAAAGGAGAGAGAGGGAAACCAGGGAATTATAGACCAGTTAGCCTAACATCTGTTGTGGGGAAAATGCTGGAGTCTATAATTAAAGATAGGGCGACTGAACACCTTGAGAATTTTCAGTTAATCAGAGAGAGCCAGCATGGATTTGTGAAAGGTAGGTACTGCCTGACAAACCTGATTGAATTTTTTGAAGAGGTGACTAAAGTAGTGGACAGGGGAATGTCAACGGATGTTATTTATATGGACTTCCAGAAGGCATTTGATAAGGTCCCACATAAGAGACTGTTAGCTAAGATAGAAGCCCAAGGAATGGAGGGAAAAGTACGAATTTGGTTAGGAAGTTGGCTGAGCGAAAGGCGACAGAGAGTAGGGATAATGGGTAGATACTCACGTTGGCAGGATGTGACTACTGGAGTCTGGCAGGGATCTGTCTTGGGGCCTCAATTATTCACAATATTTATTAACGACTTAGATGAAGGCATAGAAAGTCTCATATCTAAGTTTGCCGATGACACAAAGATTGGTGGCATTGTAAGCAGTGTAGATGAAAACATAAAATTACAAAGTGATATTGATAGATTCGGTGAATGGGCAAAACTGTGGCAAATGGAATTCAATGTAAACAAATGTGAGGTCATCCACTTTAGATCAAAAAAGGATTGAACAGGGTACTTTCTAAATGGTAAAACATTAAAAACAATGGATGCCCAAAGGGACCTAGGGGTTCAGGTACATAGATCATTGAAGTGTCATGAACCGGTGCAGAAAATAATCAAGAAGGCTAATGGAATGCTGGCCTTTATATCTAGAGGACTAGAGTACAAGGGGGCAGAAGTTATGCTGCAGCTATACAAAACCCTGGTTAGACCGCACTTGGAGTACTGTGAGCAGTTCTGAGCACCGCACCTTCGGAAGGACATATTGGCCTTGGAGGGAGTGCAGCATAGGTTTACTAGAATGATACCCGGACTTCAAGGGTTAATTTACGAGGAGAGATGACACAAATTGGGGTTGTATTCTCGAGAGTTTAGAAGGTTAATGGTTGATCTGATCGAAGTTTATAAGATATTAAGGGGAACAGATAGGGTGGATAGAGAGAAACTATTTCCACTGGTTGGGGATTCTAAGAGTAGGGGGCACAGCCTAAAAATTAGAGTTAGACCTTTCAGGAGCGAGATTAGAAAACATTTCTACACACAAAGGGTGGTGGAAGTTTGGAACTCTCTTCCGCAAATGGCAATTGATACTAGCTCAATTGCTAAATTTAAATCTGAGATAGATAGCTTTTTGGCAACCAAAGATATTAAGGGATATGGGCCAAAGGCAGGTATATGGAGTTAGATCACAGATCAGCCAGATCAACCATGATCTTATCAAATGGCGGAGCAGGCACGAGGGGCTGAATGGCCTACTCCTGTTCCTATGTTCCTATGTTCCTAACTCTAGCAAATGTAAACCCATCGGCAACAGTCATAACAGATAAGCTGTTTAGGGATAACTTGTAGTTGCATTTCTACATCAATTTTTAAAATATATATGCATCATAAATGCACATCCTGGGAGATTATCAGCCATAGATCATTTGGATTCATCACACCACACAGACTGCATGTATCCCTTACTGCAACTTGACCACCGACTGTTTTAATTGGCCAATTATTTGGGACAAGTGCCAAACTGAAATCCGAACCCAAATAAGCCCATTTCAGCTCTATTCAAAAAGAAGTAAAGTCTAATTCAGACCATTTCAGATTTAGATCAACTTCAAGTTTTGTGTTTCAAAGGCAATATGGGAGCAGCCATCCCTGTTTTTGCATGTCTAAAATTATGAAAGCTTGGTAGATGGCAGCAGACTGCTTCCAGTAGTTGAGGGGTTCAAGAATGAGAGGCCAACAAATAAAAGATTAACCGTAAAGAGTTTAGAACAGGGGGCAGGAGAAACTTCTTTACACGGAAAGTTGTCAGGCTGTGGAATTCACTTCCAGGGTCATAGGGCTGAGACAGAAACTATGTCAGCATTCAAGATTAGATTGGATAGGTGGATGAAGGGATAAACGTGATTTGGAGTGTTTGCTCTTATGGAGGGCAAATGCCAACAGGGAATAGTTGGACATGATGGCCTGTTTCTGTGTTGTAACTTCTAGCATCCCCTTATTACATGCGCAGCAAACACGTGACCTGCCACCGTGTGCTAGGACAGGAAATAGGTCATTCTGCAGGTCATTCTGACATCATAAATGCAATGAAATTGATTCATTTGAATCTCTGCACTTCCTTCAGGCATAGCACAGCAGAGGCCTTCTTAGATGAGGACAAGAAGTCTATGGGTGGTCCAGTGAGGGTGGAGATCTGGCATTACAGGACCCTGCCTATATTTCTGGTTGGCTGCGTCTCCCATTCAGATACTACTGGGAGGCTATTCCTGGGAAAGATGTCCCTGATAAGCTTAGACAATGATCAATTTGTTTGGTTGTTTTATGACACTAGTTCTGAGGTTTTTCCTTTCTGTTAACTTTGAAGAGGCTAAATATTGGAATTATTTTTTGGAATATACTTGGAATTATACCCTCCAAGATCTCTGCCTTCCTCCAATTCTGGCCTCTTGTGCATCCCCGATTTCGTCCGCCCCTCCAATGGCAGCCGTGCCTTCAGCTGTCTAGGCACTAAGCACCAGATATCCCTGCCTAAACCCCTCCGCCTCTCTACCCCTCTCTCCACCTCTGAGGCACTCGTTAAAACCTACCTCTTTGATCAAGCTTTTAGTCACCTGTCCTAATATTTTCTTACGCGTCTCGGTGTCAAATATTGTTTGATAAGACTCCTTGGGACGTTTTGCTACTTTAAAGGTGCCATATAAATGTAAATTGTTGTTGTAACATGTGATTAAAGCCCCTGTATTGTTATCAACATTAACTTTTTTTGTTGCAATGGTTGCAGTTTGTTGATGGAAAGGTGATTTTTCCTAAAAAAAATAGCAAGTACGATCCCGGAGTGTACGATTCATACGGCTTCCGCCATCTCCCCCACCCTGACGCAGGACATCCACGGACTAGCAAGTCATATTTACATCTCACTTCCTTGCTGATTTTGCACCACAGTCACAACATTAGACAACAAGATCAATTTTGCGCTTGGATGCTGTCCAGCTGTTGCCCCGAAAGATGGGAATTAAAAATTCTAATTTTGGATTTGTATATCCTGATCCCTGTTTCCCCAAAGTTATTCCTTTTTTCTACATTTTTATGTATTGTAGTGTGAATCACCTACTGTTGTGTAACTCACATACCCTATAACCAACATTGCGTTACATCGTAGAATATAGCTCACAGGCCCTATAATCAACACTGCATCACCTAGTTTTACATTGCTCACATGCCCTATAACCAGTGCTGCATCACCTAGTGTCATATAGCTAACAGAAGGATAGAAATAGAATCCATATCAATTGAAATAAAAAATAAGAAGGAATCGAACATGCTAATAGGGGTATACTACAGACCACATACCAGTGGAAAGGAGGTGGAGGAAGAAATATTTAAGCAAAAATGTGAAATAAGTAAAGGACATAGAATAATAATCATGGGAGATTTTAACTATCCACAAATAAACTGGGAAGAGGTAGGTAAAGGGGTACAGGGAATGGAGTTTTTATAATGTGTGCAGGAATCCTTTCTTACACAAGTATGTGAAAAGCCCAAGAGAGGAAGCTCTGTTGGATCTAGTAATGGGAAATGAACCAGAATGAATAAGAGAAGTAAGTGTAGGGGAACATTTAGGCAATAGCAATCACAACATGATAAGTTTTAAGATAAAGATTGAGAAGGACGTAAGTAAGACAAAGACCAAAGTAATAAATTGGAAAAAGGCTGATTTTCAGGGGATGAGAATGGAACTAGGGAAAATAAACTGGAAAAATTTACTGACAAACATAGAAAAAGAACAGCAGTGGGAAGCACTTAGAATGGTGATCAATAGAGTCCAGGAGAAATATATCCCACCAAAAAGCAAGGACAAACTAGCCAGTAATGATACACCATGGTTGAATAAATAAATAAGGGCAACATTGAAATTAAAGAAAAAGGCATACACTAATTACATAGACAACAAAGGAGAGGATTACAAAAGGGAATACAAAAAGGTTAGGAAAGAAGTTAAAAAAAAATTGGTCAGAACATTGAATACAGGAGTTGGGATGTCTTGTTGAAGTTGTACAAGACATTAGTAAGGCCACACTTGGAATACTGTGTACAGTTCTGGTCACCCTATCATAGAAAGGATATTATTAAACTAGAAAGAGTGCAGAAAAGATTTACTAGGATGCTACCGGGACTTGATGGTTTGACTTATAGGGAGAGGTTGGATAGACTGAGACTTTTTTCCCTGGAGAGTAGGAGGTTTAGGGGTGATCTTATAGAAGTCTATAAAATAATGAGGGGCATCGATAAGGTAGATAGTCAAAATCTTTTCCCAAAGGTAGGGGAGTCTATAACGAGGGGGCATAGATTTAAGGTGAGGGGGGAGAGATACAAAAGGGTCCAGAGGGGCAATTTTTTTCACTCAAAGGGTGGTGAGTGTCTGGAATGAGCTGCCAGAGGCAGTAATAGAGGCAGGTACAATTTTGTCTTTTAAAAAGCATTTGGACAGTTACATGGGTAAGATGGGTATAGAGGGATATGGGCCAAGTGCAGGCAATTGGGACTAGCTTAGTGGTATAAACTGGGCGACATGGACATGTTGGACCGAAGGGCCTGTTTCCATGTTGTAAACTTCTATGATTCTATGATTCTATTCTATAAGATGTAATAGAAAAACATCTAGAAACCAAAAATATAATAAAGAATAGTCAGCACAGATTTCAAAAGCAAAGGTCATGTTGACCAACCTTATTGAACTTTTTGAAGGAGTAACAGAAAGGATAGACAAGGGTTATGTAGTGGATGTAATATATTTGGATTTTCAAAAGGCGTGCGCTATGGTATGGCATTGTAGACTCATGACTAAGGTCAGAGCATGTGGAGTCAGTGGACCAAGTAGCAGAATGGATAGCAAGCTGGCTACAAAACAGAAAACAGAGAGTAGGGGTTAAATAAAAACAGAAAATGTTGGAAATACTCAGCAAGTCAGGCAGCATCTGTGGAGAAAGAAACAAAGTTAATGTTTCAGGTCTATGACCGTTCATCAGGACTGGAAAAACTTGAAGATTAAACAGTCTTTAAGCAAGTACAGAGCCAGGGGAAAGTGGATGGGGAGGAGAAAGGGGAGGATAGAACAAAAGGGAAGGTCTATGATGGGGTGGAGGGCAGGAGCGATTAAATGACAAAAGGGATAATGGTGCAAGGCAAGGAGGGTGGTAATGGGACAAGTAAAGAAACAAAAGGTGGGTCTTGAGGAGCTGTAAATGGCAACATCAGAACCATTACCAGCAAACCCTATTGAATTCTTTGAAGAAGTAACAGAAAAAGGTGGACAAGGGTGATGGATCAGATGTAAAAGGTATGATCAGTACGTTCGCTGATGATACAAAAATTGGTAGGGTGGTAAATAGCGAGGAGGATAGCCTCAGTCTGCAGGACGATATAGATGGGTTGGTCAGATGGGCGGAACAGTGGCAAATGGAATTTAACCCGGAAAAGTGCGAGGTGATGCACTTTGGAGGGACTAACAAGGCAAGGGAATACACAATGAATGGGAAGACCCTAGGCAAGACAGAGGGTCAGAGGGATCTTGGTGTGCAAGTTCACAGATCCCTGAAGGTGGCGGAACAGGTAGATAAGGTGGTAAAGAAGGCATATGGGATACTTGCCTTTATTAGCCGAGGCATAGAATATAAGAGCAAGGAGGTTATGATGGAGCTGTATAAAACACTGGTTAGGCCACAGCTGGAGTACTGTGTGCAGTTCTGGTCGCCACACTACAGGAAGGATGTGATCGCTTTGGAGAGGGTGCAGAGGAGATTCACCAGGATGTTACCAGGGCTGGAGCGCTTCAGCTATGAGGAGAGACTGGGAAGATTGGGTTTGTTTTCCTTGGAGCAGAGGAGGCTGAGGGGGGACATGATTGAGGTGTACAAAATTATGAGGGGCACAGATAGGATGGATACTAAGGAGCTTTTTCCCTTCGTTGAGGGTTCTATAACAAGGGGGCATAGATTCAAGGTAAAAGGCGGGAGGTTTAGAGGGGATTTGAGAAAGAACTTTTTCACCCAGAGGGTGGTTGGAGTCTGGAACTCACTGCCTGAAAGGGTTGTGGAGGCAGGAACCCTCACAACATTCAAGAAGCATTTGGATGAGCACTTGAAATGCCATAGCATACAAGGCTACGGACCAAATGCTGGAATATGGGATTAGATTAGACAGGGCTTGATGTCCGGCGCGGACACGATGGGCCGAAGGGCCTCTATCCGTGCTGTATAACTCTATGACTCTATGACTCTATAATATATTTGGATTTTCAAAAGGCCTTTTACCAGTAAGCGTTAAAGGTAGTTTCTCAGACTGGCAAAAGGTGGGAAGTGGTGTTCCACAAGGATCGGTGCTGGGACTGTTGTTCATCTTTTACAGAAACGATTTGGACTTGGGAATCGGAAGTACAATTTCAAAATTTGCGGACGACACCAAAATGGGGGGTAGTGTTAATACTGAGGAGAACTGCGAAAAAATACAGGGAGACATTAATAAACTTGCAGACTGGGCATGTAATTGGCAAATGAATTTCAATATAAATAAGAATGAGGAATTACATTTTTGTAGGAAGAATAAGGAGGCCACATGCTGTCTGGATAATAAGAGTCTAAACGGGGTAGAGGAGCAGAGGGATCTGGAGGTACAGATACACAAATCACTAAAAGTAGCGACGCAGATTAACAAGGCCATAAAAATAGCAAACCAAGCACTGGGGTTCATTTCTAGAGGGATAGAATTGAAAAGCAGAGAAGTTATGTTAAACTTATATAGAACCTTGGTTAGACCACACTTGGACTGTGGTGAACAGTTCTGGTCTCCATATTATAAAAAGGATATAGAAGTACTGGAGAAGGTGCAAAAAAGATGTATTAGGATGATATCTGAACTGGGAGGTTATACCTATCAGGAAAGATTGAGCAGGCTGGGGCTCCTTTCTTTTGAAAAGAGAAGATAGAAGGGTGACCTGATGCAGGTCTTTAAGATTATGAAAGGGTTTGATAAGATTGACGTAGAGAAGATGCTTCCACTTGCGAGGGAGACCAGAACTAGGGCCATAAATATAAGATAGTCACTAATAAATCCAATCGGGAATTCAGGAGAAACCTCTTTACCCAGTGAGTGGTTAGAATGTGGAACTCACTACAAGAAGGAATAGTTCAGGTGACTAGCATAGATGCATTTAAGGGGAAGCTAGATAAACACATAGGGTGAGGTGAAGTGGGAGGGAGGAGGCTCGTGCGGAGCATAAACACCTGCATGGACCTGTTGGGCCAAATGGCCTGTTTCTGTGCTGTACTTTCTAAGTAGTTCCATGTAATTCTGTGTAGCTCACATACCCTATAATCAGCAATGCGACCCTAGTGTTATATAGCTCAAAAAGGCTATAGTCAGCACTGTGTCCACGAGTGTGATATAGCTCACACACCCTATAACCAGCACTGTGTCACCTCGTGTGATATAGCTCACATACCCTATAACCAGCACTGCATCACCTTGTGTTATATAGCTCACACACCCTATAACCAGCACTGTGTCACCTCGTGTGATATAGCTCACATACCCTATAACCAGCACTGCATCACCTTGTGTTATATAGCTCACACACCCTATAACCAGCACTACATCACCTTGTGTTATATAGCTCACACACCCTATAACCAGCACTGTGTCACCTTGTGTTATATAGCTCACACACCCTATAACCAGCACTGCATCACCTTGTGTTATATAGCTCACACACCCTATAACCAGCACTGTGTCACCTTGTGTTATATAGCTCACACACCCTATAACCAGCACTGTGTCACCTTGTGTTATATAGCTCACACACCCTATAACCAGCACTGTGTCACCTTGTGTTATATAGCTCACACACCCTATAACCAGCACTGCATCACCTTGTGTTATATAGCTCACACACCCTATAACCAGCACTGCATCACCTTGTGTTATATAGCTCACACACCCTATAACCAGCACTGTGTCACCTTGTGTTGTATAGCTCACACACCCTATAACCAGCACTGTGTCACCTTGTGTTGTATAGCTCACACACCCTATAACCAGCACTGCGTCACCTCGTGTTATATAGCTCACACACCCTATAACCAGCACTGTGTCACCTTGTGTTATATAGCTCACACACCCTATAACTAGCACTGCGTCACCTCGTGTTATATGGCACACAGAACCTATAACCAGCATTGTGTTACCTATTGTGATTTAGCTGACACACCCTATAACCAGCACTGCATTACCTAGTGTGATATAGCTCAAATACCCTATAACCAATACGACATTACCTAATGTTTTATGGCACACAGAACCTATAACCAGCATTGCATTACTTACTGTTATCTAAGTTACAGACCCTATAACCAGCACTGCATTACCTGGTGTTATATCGCTCACATACCCTATCACCAGCGCTGCATTACCCAGTGTGATATAGCTTACATACATTATAACCAGCGCTGCATTATCTTGTGTTATATGGCACACAGAACCTATGACCAACGCTGCGTTACCTACTGTCATTCAGCTTACAGACCCTATAACCAGCGCTGCGTCAGCTAGTGTGATATGGCTCACGGACCATATAACCAGCACTGCGTCACCTAATGTTATATAAGCTTACAGACCTTATAGCCAGCACTGAGTTACCTACAGTTATATAGCTCACACACCCTATAACCAGCGCTGAGTTACCTAGTGTTAAATAGCTCACAGACCCTATAACCAGTGATGCATCAATTAGTGTTGTATAGCTCACAGACCCAATAATCAGCACTGTGTCACCTAGTGTTATATAGCTCACACGCCCTGTAATCAGCACTGCCTCACCTGGTGTTAACTAGCTCAACATGCTCTCTATAATACTACTATTAAAGAAAGAAAAACTTGCATTCATATAGCGCCTTTCACGACCTCAGGACATCCCAATGCACTTTACAGTCAATGAATTACTTTTGAAATGTAGTCACTGTTGTAATGTAGGAAACGCGGCAACCAATTTGCGCACAGCAAGATCCCACAAACAGCAGTGTGATATTGACCTGATCATCTGTTTTTTTAAGTCTTGATTGAGGGTTATATAATGGCCAAGACTCCGGGGAGAACTCCCCTGCTTTTCTTCAAATAGTGCCATGGATATCTTTTACATCCACCTGAGAGGATAGACGGGGCCTCGGTTTAACTTCTCATCCGAAAGGCATTGAATGTTTTATGCAGTGCGAGTGCATATGGCACTTCTTTTTTGCTTTAGTTGAAATCCTC
Source organism: Heptranchias perlo (assembly GCF_035084215.1). Taxonomy (NCBI): domain Eukaryota; kingdom Metazoa; phylum Chordata; class Chondrichthyes; order Hexanchiformes; family Hexanchidae; genus Heptranchias; species Heptranchias perlo. The sequence goes on along the minus strand of NC_090338.1, from coordinate 13,574,506 downwards.
GTCACAACACTGATTATTGTTTACTCTCCTTTCTTTTCCACTGACCCGGTGGGGTGAACCTCTTCAGGCTTTCGCTTCCGATGGGAAGTGTTCAAGTGGGACCTCCATGGAAGGACTCGTTAAAATGGCCTCCCTCATCTGGACCATGTGACTGCGACACTGGCCCCAAATTAGTCTATTTTTTCGGTTTATTCGTGTGAAGTTTTTTTTTTTATTCGTTCATGGGATGTGGGCGTCGCTGGCGAGGCCGGCATTTATTGCCCATTCCTAATTGCCCTTGAGAAGGTGGTGGTGAGCCGCCTTCTTCAACTGCTGCAGTCCTTGTGGTGACGGTTCTCCCACAGTGCTGTTGGGAAGGGAGTTCCAGGATTTTGACCCAGCGACGATGAAGGAACGGCGATATATTTCCAAGTCGGGATGGTGTGTGACTTGGAGGGGAATGTGCAGGTGGTGGTGTTCCCATGTGCCTGCTGCTTTTGTCCTTCTAGGTTGTAGAGGTCGTGGGTTTGGGAGGTGCTGTCGAAGAAGCCTTGGGGAGTTGCTGCAGTGCATCCTGTGGATGGTGCACACTGCAGCCACTGTGCGCCGGTGGTGAAGGGAGTGAATGTTTAGGGTGGTGGATGGGGTGCCAATCAAGTGGGCTGCTTTGTCCTGGATGGTGTCGAGCTTCTTAAGTGTTGTTGGAGCTGCACTCATCCAAGCAAGCGGAGAGTATTCCATCACATTCCTGACTTGTGCCTTGTAGATGGTGGAAAGGCTTTGGGGAGTCAGGAGGTGAGTCACTCACCGCAAAATACCCAGCCTCTGACCTGCTCTTGTAGCCATGGTATTTATATGGCTGGTCCAATTAAGTTTCTGGTCAATGGTGCCCCCCAGGATGTTGATGGTGGGGGATTCGGGGTTGGTAATGCCACTGAATGTCAAGGAGAGGTGGTTAGACTTTATGTGAAGTAACCAAATAAATCTTACTACACTGTCGTACACTGCTTGCATTTCAACTCTCAAATCTTTCCCTCCTTCCACTATAGTATGTAATTAAACATTGAAACAATGAGATGGTGGAGAGTTCCTCTTTTTGAGAGCAAAAACGAGTACAAATGAGTGTAGTAACCATTTGTTTGAAAAATCCATTCATCTAATTTTTTTATTATGTACTCACAGTTATTATTTATTACGGTGTCACGGGTTATTTATTACCTCTACGTTGGTAATGGGATGTCTTTTCTTTGTAATAACAGGACCCATTACACATTCATGAAAAACATCCCAAGCAACGGGGCCTCAAAACTGAAAAAGAAATGGAAATAATTAATAACATTATTTAAAAAGCATAAAGTCATCAACATTACCTAACATCAAAAATCATTGAAACAAATTTTCACCATTTAGTTTAATACATCTTTAATGTACCCAGTGCAGTGTGTGCATGCAGATATACAAGTGTAATTTATCACAGTATCACTCTTCAAAGTCTCTGATGCCAACTTGGATGCAAAGCCCTGATGCTTCTGGCAATGCTTTGTATGTGAGACCTGGCTTCAGTCTCTTGTGTGTTCACGTGCGGACTCACTGCTGCAGTAACTGTGTTCGTTTGGCAGTGTCAGATGAAAGGAAAAGAAGTCAACACATTTTATGCGGTGGTTTCTCCCTGTCTGTAGCAGATGATTGAGCAGGTTATACGTTGCAATAAGAGACAAAGACATCATCGAGGGTGGACTAGTTTGAAGTATTGTTTACCCGTATTTTAGATTTTCTACTTTGCCTTCCGGAGGTGCTGACCCCTATAGGGTTACAGAACCCTGGGTGCCAGATGCTCTCTGGTACCTCTACCAAGTAGGCAGTCTTCAGGTATGAGCCTAGACAGTGAGCACAGTTGGCTGTGAGATTGTGGAGGGCATCACATAAACAAAGTGATACTGTCCTCCTCGGGTGCCCACATAAGCACTTTCCAACAGGAGTTGCTGGATAGTGATCATAGAATCATAGAATGGTTACAGCACGGAAGGAGGCCATTCGGCCAATCGAGTCCATGCTGGCTCTCTGCAAGAGCAATCCAGCTAGTCCCACTCCCCCGCCCTTTCCCCGTAGCCCTGCAAATTTTTTCCCTTCAAGTACTTATCCAATTCCCTTTCGAAAACGACGGTTAAACCTGCCTCCAGCACCCCCTTAGTCAGTGCATTCCAGATCACAACCACTCGCTGTGTAAAAAGGTTTTTTTTCATGTCACCTTTGGTTCCATCAGGGATGGAAACTGTGGCTGTTTTTTCCCCTATAACTGGAAAAAACACCATTACACCAGTTCAGTAGGTTATACGCTTTTGAAGCTGGGATTTAAGACATAATAGTGTAGCAAAGTGGAGCTGGGTTTACTCTGCACCTAACCATGCTGGAACTGACCTGGCAATGTTTGATGCTGACACTCAGAGGGACAGATTTCTGGGCCTGTTTCAGACTCGACGCTGCAGAGACAGCGTGCGCCCAAAGACAGAGGTCCGAGGACCGCTACAAAATGGTCCTCAGGCCTCATCTATACAATTAGGGCGAGCTGCCAGTGCCTCTCGTGCCTCCACATGCAGCTCGCCTGAAGGAAGACTTTAATTTCAGGTCACCTTCCTCGCTGGCAGCGGACGGGGGTGGGGTGGGGAAAGGAGGACAGTACGAGGGGGTGTTAATCGCGGTCATCAGGCGTATTGTGGAGCTGGGAGGAGCTCTCCTGAGCAGACACCTGCTCCACTCAGGGCAGTCCGATTTGGCTCAGGGACCCTTCAACAGGCACTAGGCCTCCACCTGACACATGCAAGAGGCCTAATGCCTGTTTTAGGCAGCCGCCTGGAACACCGACGAAATGGGCCCGTAGAATTCAGTAGTGGGCCGAACGCTTGCGCAGATCGTGTGCAGGCCGTCCCACCGCTAAATTGGTCAGTGCTGCACCTATTTCACAACCGAAAAAACGGGAGCAATGCACACCAATATCTCCCACAGAATCTGAAATGGTGAAATGTTTGATTTCCCAGCACTAACGTCCCTCATCTTGAGAAGCTGAAAATTCCATATTTTTTTGAAAAAAAACATAGAATTAGAGAACGGTTGTATTCCATCAAACATTACGCCCACTTTCTCTGTAAAATGTCTTGATTTCCCTGAATCAGAATCATAAAATCAAAGAATCATAGAAAATATATGGCGCAGAAGGGAGGCCATTTGGCCTATCGTGTCCGCGCCGGCCAAAAATGAGCCACCCAACCTAATCTCACTTTCCAGCACTTGGTCCGTGTGGTGAAGGTACTCCCACAGTGCTGTTAGGTCGGAGTTCCTAGATTTTGATCCAGCGATGATGAAGGAACAGCAATATATGTCCAATTCGGGATGGTGTGAGATTTGGAGGGGAACCATAGAATCATAGAAAATTTACGGCACACAAGGAGGACGTTTGGGCCATTGTGTCCGCGTCGGCCGAAAATGAGCCACCCAGCCTAATCCCACTTGCCAGCACTTGGTCCGTAGCATTGTAGGTCACGGCACTTCAGGTGCACTTTTAAATGAGGGTTTCTGCCTCTACCACCCTTTCAGGCAGTGAGTTCCAGACCCCCACCACCCTCTGGGTGAAAAGAAATTTCCTCAGCTCCCCTCTAATCCTTCTACCAATTACTTTAAATCTATGCCCCCAGGTTATTGTCCTCTCTGCTAAGGGAAATAGGTCCTTCCTATCCACTCTATGTAGGCCCTTCATAATTTTGTACACCTCAATTAAATCATCCCTCAGCCTCCTCTGTTCCAAAGAGAATAACCCCAGCCTATTCAATCTTTCCTCATAGCTAACATTTTCCAGTCCTGGCAACATCCTCATAAATCTCCTTTGTACCCTCTCTAGTGCAATTGCATCCTCCCTGTAATGTGGTGACCAGAACTGTACACAATACTCAAGCTGTGGCCTAACCAGTGTTTTATACAGTTCCAGCATAACCTCCCTGCTCTTATATTCTATACCTCGGCTAATAAAGGAAAGTATTCCATATGCCTTCTTAACCACCTTATCTAACTGCCCTGCTATCTTCAGGGATCTGTGGACATGCACTCCAAGGTCCCTCACTTCCTCTACACCTTTCAGAATCCTTCTATTCATTGTGTATTCCCTTGCCTTGTTTGCCTTCCCCAAATGCATCACCTCACACTTCTCCAGATTGAATTCCATTTGCCACTTTTCTGCCCATCTGACCATTCCATTGATATCTTCCTGCAGTCTACAGCTTTCCTCCTCACTATCAACCACACGGCCAATTTGTGTATCATCTGCAAACTTCTTTATCATGCCCCCTACATTTAAATCCAAATCATTGATATATATCACAAAAAGCAAGGGACCTAGTACTGAGCCCTGCGGAACCCCACTGGAAACAGCCTTCCAGTCACAAAAACACCTGCCGACCATTACCCTTCGCTTCCTGCCACTAAGCCAATTTTGGACCCAACTTGCTACTCTCCCTTGGATCCCATGAGCTTGTACTTTTTTGACCAGTCTGCCATGTGGGATCTTATCAAAAGCCTTGCTAAAATCCATGTAGACTACATCAAATGCACTACCCTCATCAACCCTTCTTGTTACCTCCTCAAAAAATTCTATCAAGTTAGTCAGACACGACCTTCTCTTAACAAATCCATGCTGACTGTCCTTGATTACTCTATGCCTTTCTAAGTGACGGTTTATCCTGTCACTCAGAATTGATTCCAATAATTTGCCCACCACCGAGGTAAGACTGACTGGTCTATAAATACTCAATCTATCCCTCACTCCCTTTTTAAACAATAGTACAACATTAGCAGTCCTCCAATCCTCCGGCACCATGCCTGTATCCAGTGAGGATTGGAAATTGATGGTCAGAACCTTCACTAATTCTTCCCTTGCTTCTTTTAACAGCTTGGGATACGTTTCTTCCGGCCCTGGTGATTTATCTACTTTCAAAGATTCTAATCCCCTTAATACTTCCTCTCTCACTATGTTTATCCCATCCAATATTTCACACTCCTCCTTAACTACAATCCCTGCATCGTACCTCTCTTTTGTGAAGACAGACGCAAAAAGTATTCATTAAGAACCATACCAACATCTTCCGCCTCCACACATAGTTTACCTTTTTGGTCTCTAATAGGCCCCACTCTTCCTTAGTTATCCTCTTGCTCTTAATGTATTTATAAAACATCTTTGGGTTTTCCTTAATTTTACTTGCCAATATTTTTTCGTGCTATCTCTTTGCTTTCCTAATTTCCTTTTTAATTTCACCCCTGCACTTTTTATACTCCTCTAGGCTTTCTGTAGTATTGAGTTCTCGGTCTCTGACATAAGCTTTCCTTTCCTGCCTTACCTTACCCTGTATGCTCCTTGACATCCAGGGGGCTCTAGATTTGACAATCCCACCCTTTCTCTTTGTGGGAACATGTTTACTCTGCACCCCTTGATTCTCCCCCTTGAATGCCTCCCACTGCTCTGACATTGAATTAACTGTTTCCAATGTAACTGTTTCCAGTCCACTTTTGCTAAATCACTTCTTAGCTTAGTAAAATTGGCCTTTCCACAATTGAGAACTTTAACTCCTGTTCTATCTTTGTCCTTTTCCATAACTATGCTAAAACTAACTGAATTATGATCACTACCACAAAATGCTCTCCCACTGATACTCCTTCCACCTGCCCAGACTCATTTCCTATAACTAAATCCAGAACTGCCCCCTCTCTTGTTGGGCTTGCTACATTCTGGCTAAAAAAGTTCTCCTGAATGCAATTTAAGAATTTTGTGCCCTCTATACCATTCATGCTGTTTGTGTCCCAGTTAATATTAGGGTAGTTAAAATCGCCTAATATGACTGCCCTACTGTTTTTGCACTTCTCAGAAATTTGCCTACATATTTGCTCTTCTAAACCCTCTGACTGTTTGGGTGTCTACAGTACAGTCCCAGTAGTGTGACTGCCCCTTTTTTGTTCCTTAGCTCAACCCATATGGCCATATTTGATGATCCTTCTAACATATCATCCCTCCTCACAGCTGTAATTGTTTCTTTAACCAAAATTGCCACCCCCCCTCCTTTTATTACCCCTTCTCTATCTCGTCTGAAAACCCTGTAACCAGGAACTTTTGAGTTGCCATTCCTGCCCCTCTTTAAGCCATGTTTCTGTAATAGCTAAGGTATCGTACTTCCATGTGTCCATCTGTGCCCTGAGCTCATCTCCCTTTTCACTATACTCCTTGCATTGAGGTATATGCCATTAAGCACTGCCAAACTCCCTTGCTGTTTATTTTCTAACCTTTGTTTCCTCTGCCTTCCAAACTCACTTACTCATTTTCTGCCTTCTATCTCCAGTTCTGATTCTGTCCCATCTGAATCTACACTCAGGTTCCCATCCCCCGGCCAAGCGAGTTTATACCCTCCCAACAGCACTAGCAAACCTCCCAGCAAGGATATTGGTCCCGGCCCTGTTGAGGTGCAACCCGTCCGGCTTGTACAGGTCTAATCTCCCCCAGAACCAATCCCAATACCCCAGGACTCTAAAGCCCTCCCTCCTGCACCATCTCTCCAGCCACGCATTCATCTGCTCAATCCTCCTATTTCTATATTCACTAGCATATGGCACCAGGAGTAATCCGGAGATTACTACCTTTGAGGTCCTGCTTCTTACTGTCTTTCCTAACTCCTTAAAATCTTCCTGTAGGACCTCATCCCTCTTCCTACCTATGTCCGATATGGACCATGACGTCTGGCTGTTCACCCTCTCCCCCACAGAGTGTTCTACAGCCGCTCAGTGACATCCTTGACCCTGGCACGTATCACCCTGGAATCACGTCTGTGGCCACAGAAACGCCTGTCTGCTCCCCTAACTATTGAATCCCTTATCACTATTGCTCTGATGACCTTTCTCCTCCCTCCTTGTACAGCTGAGCCACCCGTGGTGCTATGGTCTTGGCTCTGGCTGCACTCTGCAGAGGAACCCTCTCCCTCGCCAGTATTCAGAACTGAATAGAGAGTGAGATGCCCTCAGGGGACTCCCGCACTATCTGCCTGTTCCTCCTTGTCTGTCTGGCGTTCACCCAGTCCCTCTCCGCCTGCACTCTCTTAAGCTACAGGGTGACCACCTCCCGAAACATGCTATCCATGTAGCTCCCAGCCTCGCGGATACACAGCAGTGACGCCAGCTGCTGCTCAAGCTCTGAAATCCGTAGCTCGAGCTCCTCCAGCTGACGACACTTCCTGCACCTGTGGTTGTCCAAGACACGGGAAGCGTCCTGGAGTTCCCACATGGCACATGATGCACATTCGACGGGTGTGAGCTGCCCTGCCATATCTCGATTTATTAGATTGTTTGCTAAAATTAACAAAAATAAACTTAAAGACTTAAAAAAAACTCTCCAGAAAAAGAAACACTCAGCAATCAGCTACTCGCCAATTAGCTCCTTCCTTAGCGTTGACGTCACTTTGGGTTTTTTTCTCTCCCTGACGCTCAGGCTCGGCTGCTCCTCTGCTCCGCCTCCTCAGCTGACCCAGCGTTCCTGACTCCCGCCTTTTTACGGGCCGTTCCTCTGCTTCGCTGCCTCAGCAACATGTAAAGTCCTCCACGCTAGCCCATTCCCTCAATGGGGATTTCCCCCCTCTCCTCTCTGATCCCTGAATATACTCAAAACAAGTCAAAGGTGCTTTTCCAAACATTTGCATTTCTTCCATTCTCTTTGATTTTGGCTGAGCAGATCCTATTGTTATGGTAGCAGTTTAGGCTCCTGTACTCTTAATACTTTAATGACACTTTCTCTTCCCTTTACAGAGTTTTTGTATATTCCAGGTCCTTCCCACTCCTGACAGAATTACGAGACATCATTTGAGCAATAGGGTGTAGTAGCAACACCAAATTATAAATCCAGTGACCAGGTGTCAACCAGTTTCGGGAAATTCAAGGCCCAACTGAACACCTTAGCGTGAATTGTTACTCCTTTGAAGGAAAAGTAATTAAAACTTGCTGGAGACATTAGAGATTAGGCAACAAAGAGTGAAAAGTCTGCAAGCTTTGCTTCAGATCCATCCATTAATATATTCTCTAACTCAATAGGGCCGATTTTAACCCTCTCCCCCGCCCGGCAGGAACGATGAAGGTAAGATGGTGGGGGAGGGGTTTCATGCAATGTTCCTGATGCATTACTGCCTCCATCATTTTTACTTGCCTGAATTCAGGCATGGGAAGGCCAGCTGGCCCTGGTGGAGCGGGGGCCTAATTTAAAGGGCAGTGTTACGACCAGATGACGCCATTAGGATGCGCACACCATTTTAACTGTGGGCCCGACTAAGGCTCACTCACAATCTCCAACCCACCAGTGAAAGAAGGTGGCAGTAGGCATCCACGTCACAAGTAGTCAAGATAGGTGGTGTTTTTAAAAACCCTTTTAAAGGTTCCTTGTGGGCCAGAAAGAGCAGGTGTGTTTGACCCTCCCCTGCCCTGGGCTTCTCTTGGCAGGTTTTGGTCTTGAGAGATTGTACGTACTGGGCTATTTTACAAGATCACAAAATCCCATCCTTAGCTCTATAAAGAAAAAGGAAGGAAAGACTTGCATTTATATAGGGTCTTTCATGACCTCAGGACATTCCAAAGCACTTTGCAGCCAATCAAGCACTTTTGAAGTACTTTTGAGCAGGCAGACGGATCCTCGGTTAACATCTCATCTGAAAGACCGCACCCCCGACAGTGCAGCACTCCCTCAGTATTGCACGATATCACCCTGTGAAAGCACGAGTGGCTATCATTAGGCAGGCAGGAAGTAAAGATAAAGAGACAGCAAGAAAACATAGGAATTCTTGACTGAGGGTGGGTAATGGAAAGGTATATTCAGGGATCAGAGAGGAGAGGGGGATTTCCCTATTGAGGGAATGGGCAAACGTGGAGGACTTTACATGTTGCGTTCAGTTCTCTTGTATTTGCAAATAATATGAATCAAGTTGAAATGAATGCTCAGTCTTTTCTTGGCCTCTTACAGTGTCCGGGGTTGCCATGTGGGCAGGGCTACGACAGCAATCTCCGCGCCAGCCGTTTGCACCGAAAATGCTGGGATTGACCTTGGGAGGGTTCCAGGTATCAGGAATTTAAATAATGAGGAAATATTAAGGAATTTGGGATTGCTTTCTGATCATGGACCAATGGTAGCCGCAACATGATAAAGAAGTTTTCTCTGTCCCTGAAAACCAAACCCAGTTCTTACCTACACAAACTATGTTAACTATTAAATGTTGATGTTCAGAGAGACTTGGGTGTCCTCATACAAGAAACACAATAAGTTAGTATGCAGGTACAGCAAGCAATTAGGAAGGCAAGGGGGTTGGAGTGCAAGAGTAAGGAAGTCTTACTACAGTTGTGCAGGGCATTGATGAGACCTCACCTGAAGTACTGCATACAGTTTTGGTCTCCTTATCTAAGGAAGGATATACTTGCCTTAGAGGCGGTGGAACGAAGGGTCACTAGATTAATTCCTGGGATGCGAGGGTTGTCCAATGAGGAGAGGTTGAGTAGAATGGGTCTATACCCTCTGGAGTTTAGAAGAATAAAAGGTGATCTCATTGAAAAATATAAGGTTATGAGGCACTTGACAGGGTAGATGCTGAGAGATTGTTTCCCCTGGCTAGAGAGTCTAGAACTAGAGGGCATAATCGCAGGATACGGGGTCGGCCATTCAAGACTGAGATGAGGAGGAATTTCTTCACTCAGAAGGTTGTGAATCTTTAGAATTCTTTACCCCAGAGGGCTGTGGATGCTGAGTCATTGAATATATTCAAGGCTGGGATGGATAGATTTTTGGACTCTAAGGGAATCAAAGGATATGGGGATCGGGCGGGTAAGTAGAGTTGAGGTCGAAGATCAGCCATGATCTGATTGAATGGTGGAGCAGGCTCGAGGGTCCGTGTGGCCCACTGCTGCTCCTATTTCTTATGTTCTTATGCTTGGTTGTGTGTTTTGGGAAAAGATTTACTCTGTTCGCAGTGTGTAATGAAATCTTTTATGAAAGAAAATATTTATTATTTTGCTACACATAGCATACAACAAAAATCTATGCCCATTATTAGTTTTACAAAGTCAACAATGACTTGCATTTACTTAACACCTTTAACATAAGAAACTGTCCAAGGTGCTTCACAGAGTAGAAATGGACATCAAACTGTAATAGAAAGATTGTGAGAGAGGGCCAAAAGCATGGTCAAAAGACTGACTTGGAAGAAACTTTTAAAGGTGGGGTGAGAAGTAACTAGGGAGAAGGGTTTAGGGAGGGAGTTCCAGATAATGATGCTAACTTGGTTTAAAGGCTCATCCTTGAGTAGTAAGGCAGTTGGAGGAGTGAATGTGCAGTTAGCTAAGATCGCAGGGCTGAAGGGCATGGACTGGTACATAGGGGTAGAGGAGGTTGCAGAGGTAGTGTGAGGCAAGGATTTGTAAATAAGGATTTCAGTTAGGTGGGGGACAGGGTACCAGTGGAGGTCTGCAAGAAGAAGGGCATTTGTGAGTATGACTTTGTGTGGGGCAGGATGTGGGTGGTAGAATTTTTTGGTCAGGTTAGAAGATGGAGCTTAGGGGGTCGGCTATATAAACTGTACAACTCCTTTTAATTTGTGCAGCATGCCAAAATGGAACAAATAATCGTGATGGTGTTTCCTACATTACAACAATGACTACACTTCAATAAGTACATCATTGGCTGTAAAGTGCTTTGGGACGTCCTGAGGTCACAAAAGGTGCAATATAAATGCAAGTCTTTCTTTCTATCTTTTAATGGTATCCAATATTTATATCTAAAAAAATTCCACGGTCATTAAAATTTAAGAAAAAGTGTACAGAAAAATATTATTAATAAATTAATAAAATGTTATCGCAACTGGGGGATTTGCTTAAAAGAAATTGGCAGTACTGTATATAAAAGAGAGAGAAAGATGAATCAATAGATGGATGTCATTCTGTCACACTGTAATGTATGATTACATCAAGTGCATATCAGAGTTCCTAGTAAAATGATTTCTGCCAGCGCTGAATGTGTGCACAATATTTATTACACCATAATTATTACCTCCATTGAAACATATTTCACTATAAACATGCAGAATAAAGCAATAGAATAAACATATTCTTTATTGAGGTGCTTCCACACTGCCTGTAACTCACCCTTAGGTTAATGTCAGCAAACTCTGCCTTGAGTATCTTTCATGGATATAAAATGTGAATTATATATATATATATACACAGAAATGTTTCTGAAGCTTTGAAATACAATTCAAGAACAAGAATTATTGCTAATGGAAGACCTGCTTCGAAGGTATAATTTAGCTTTGATGGCTTTGTTACTGAAACTCAGGGCAATATCAAGTTTTCTCTTCCAGCCCTACAACCCTCCGAGATCTCTGCGCTCATTCAATTCTGGCCTCTTGCGCATCCCCACTTTCTATTGCTCCACCATTGGCGACCTTAGCTTTCAGCTACCTAGACCCTAAGCTCTGGAATTCCCTCCCTAAACCTCTCCGCTTCTCTACTTCTCTCTCCTTAAAACCTACCTCTTTGAACAAGCCTTGGGATGTTTTACTATGTTAAAGGCGCTATATAAATGCAAGTTGTTGTTTTAGATCAGCCGGTGTAGCTCAGACTGCGGATACAACCAGAGACTTTGCTGGCCCTACAAAGCTCAATTCCACAGCAAGCAGTACATTTACCCACTAATCCATCGGGAGAGCGTTTAATAATACATTTGAAAGCGCTTGCCTTTTGCAGTTTTCCCTAAATGAGAATAAACTCATTTTTTTTCTAGTTCCCATTTCTATTTAATATAATTCAACTTAAACTCTCTTCGTGCCAGTGCTGAGCTGCATTTTGCAATGAAGTGTCATCGACCCTAAGTAAGGTTACCGCATTTCTTCAAAACTAATAAATAAATTGACGCAAAGATTAGACAGCAATAAAAACTGTGACAACATTTCAAATAGATGAGGAAAAAAATCTACATATTGTGCAGTGCCTTTTTATGTACAATAAAAAATGTTACATTTACCAGCTCCCATACTCCTACCCTTTACCGTTCGCCCCAGAAAAAAAAAAAAATTCTGTCTGTTGAATATTGTACTGAACTCAAACAGTAAGCTTGCACCTTGGGCATCCCCAATCCACTTTAGTGTAATCAGAAATTGTTCAGTTGTCTGGTCTGCTCACCATAATGTGATCGCAGTCATCCTCTGGGAAACAAGGGGTATTAAATTTTCACATGCAATGATGCAAATTCAGTGCAAATCGTACTACGTTTGCATTTTACAGATAAAGGATAATTTCCTCTCTTGGGGTGACACGAATTGCTCCACAGCAGGAGTGCTTTGTCCAATCAGCATCATGGAAATTTTGAAGTGTATAAAGTAATTGCATGTAAATGATGCCCCTGCTTGCTTTTAATACATGCTGTGCATTTAGTTCTAAGAAAAAGAAGTCAGAAAGGAACACCGAGAAAGATAAGGCATTCTTCAGCTTTGCAGGTCTGAGAAAGAATGGCCTAACGTAAGAGTCCAATCAATGGGTTTTCATTTCAAAGCAGAGGGGATTAAATTGAAGGTGAAGTGAGCCAGGGAGCTGGAGAATTGGGGGAATAAAAGGGGACAGTTCAGACACAATAACCATAGTGATAATGACATTTTTGATCAGTAAGGGAGTCAAAGGATATGGGAAAAGGGCGGGAAAGTGGAGTTGAGGCAAAAATCAGATCAGCCATGATCGCATTAAGTGGCGGAGCGGGCTCGAGGGGCCGAATGGCTGGATGTCCTACTCCTGCTCCTATCTCTTACAGTCTTATGGTCTTATGACAAAACAGAGAGACAAGATTGCGGCAGAGAGAGAGAGGTTGAGAGAAGGATCACCTATTAGACAATACGTTTTTTCGTGTACTTATCTAGGAGTGGGGGAGAGATGTTGGAAGTGCCTGCCCAGGCATGTAAGCAGTATTCAAGACTTGGATGGATTTAGATTTAATGAGAGTTAAGAGTTGCTGAGGGGAAAAGCTGAGCAGAGTACTATAGCACACGTTATCACTGAGGGTGATAAGGAGTAGAAGGTGTGGATGCTGATATGATCAGATCTGGTAAGCAGCAATAGATGGGTGAATGATGCACAAAGATATCTTATATGAGTAAAGTAATAGACATCACATCAACAACCATGCCATTAATGACCAGGAAGCATCACAAATGGGTGTTAGAGATGATTATATAACAGAGTCACTATAGGCTAGCAAATGTGCACATATTGTAGCTAGAAAACATTATCTTAGCTTTCATTATTGACAATCCTCTTAAGCTATCTTGTCTTCAGTGATGGAAGAAAATCATCTTGGTCCAAAGACTATGTACCTTTTAACTCTGGGCTCTGTGATATGATCTATCCGACTTGGCCCTCTAAAATGGGTTCCATTAACCTGGGACACAGAATGAGTATCCTTGTGCTCCACATAAAGAGGATGGAGGTGACTTAATCTGATGTCTGAAACATGCCTCGCCATTTGTCTTAAAGCTGGTGTTTCCTACATTAGAACACTTCAAAAGTACACTTCATTGGTTGTAAAGTGCTTTGGGATGTCCTGAGGTCTTAAAAGGTGCTATAGAAATGCAAGTCTTAAGTCTTTTTTTTGATTTGTCACAAGAATGGTACCCAAATGTAGGTATCAAAGGATGAACCACATTATAGCAGCTAACCATGCCCCACGCTGCTACACATAAGGAACCAAAGAGACACAGGACATTACAAAAGAAGTTAGTAAGCAAACGGAAGTGACACCACTAGATTTTTCAGTATTTTCTCAGAGTTCACATGAGGTAGTAGGTAATAGAGTTAACATTTCAGGTCAAAGACCTCTCGTTAGAACTGGAAGATGTTAAAAGAGTTAAAGTTTTTGAGCAAGTACAGAGCCAGGGAAAGGAGGGGAGGGAGGGGATGGGAGGAAAGAACAAAAGGGAAGGTCTGTGATAGGGTAGAGGACAGGATTGATTAAATGACAAAAGGGATGATGGTGCAAGGCAAGGAGGGTGGGAATGGGACAGGTTAAGATACAAAAGATTGATCAGGAGTGGCTGTAAATGACAGCATCAGAACCATTACCGAAAAAATGGGAGCAGTGATTATGATCTGAAGTTATTGAAATCAATGTTGAGTCTGGAAGGCTGTAAAGTGCCTAAACGAAAGATGAGGTGCTGTTCCTTGAGCTTACGTCAAGCTTCATTGGAACAGTGTAAGAGGCCGAGGACAGGGAGGTCAGAGTAGGAGTGGGAAGGGGAATTAAAATGGCAAGCGACCGGCAGGTCACGGTCGCGCTTGTGGACAAAGCGGAGGTGTTCAGCAAAGCGATCACCCAGTCTGAGTTCGGTCTCCCCAATGTAAAGGAAACCGCATTGTGTGCAGCGGATACAGAATATTAAATTGAAAGAAGTACAAGTAAACTGCTATTTCACCTGCCCTCTACCCTATCACCTTTTGTTCTTTCCTCCCCTCCCCTCCCTTCCTCCCCTTTCCCTGGCTCTGCACTTGCTTAAAAACTTTAACTCTTTTAACAACTTCCAGTTCTGACGAAAGGTCTTCAACCTGAAACGTTAACTCTGTTTCTTTCTCCACAGATGCTGCCTGACTTGCTGAGCTTCTCCAGCATTTTCTGTTTTTATTTCAAATTCCCAGCATCCGTAGTATTTTGCTTTTGATTTAGTAGGTAATAGTAATTGCTGCAGACAAGCAACCCAACTGAAAAGGGGAAAAATAATATTTGAAAAACACTTTGGCACTGAAATGACCTTCAGAGAGAGAAAAAAAATTGCTGTCAAAGCCAAGCTCTTAGCTTCAGGGCAGAGTCAGGAATGTGGAAATTTAGGTCAATGGAAAGTCCAGGACAAATGCAATTTGTGCCAATTTCAGGATAGAAAAACTGTATTTCACTCAAGAAAACAATTAACCCAAGTTAAGTTTTTTTAAAAGAACAAAAATTGCCGTATGCAAAATGACGAATAATTGGAATGGGTTTATAAGTTCTATGTAATCCTGTATTGATTAATGTTTAGGTCAGTTTGGATACCCCACAGCTGGATAAAGGCGCAAAGGTGGAGACTACTCAAATTGATAAATAAATGCAAGGGTAATCACTTTAAAAGCTGATCAAGTACATGAGAGGAATGCACACAGATCCCATTGTTGTTTGCTCAAGTTCCAACATCTATTGAATGCATTTTAGTATCTGATCACCAAACATCGTGTGCTTTTGGTGCTATTCTACAGAATCCCATTAGAACACGTGGTAATGATCTTAAGTGAATCACACTTGTGTCTGGTTCTGAATGAGAAAGTCATGTGATAATTTGGGGAAAGGTTACAGTGGGATTAATCTGAAGCCCCAATCCAAACAAGTCAGAATTGAGTTAGCTAGCATTTACTCAAAATAAACCCTAATTTATTCGAACTCAGGCCAGTACAAATTCAAGTCAAAGAAGAATAAAATAAATAGATTCATATTGAATCGCTCTCAAAGTGCTTCACACGCATCTGGATTTTTAGGTAACATTCCAGAAGTGGGGATGGAAAATGAGGTAGCAGTCCGTTATTCCAGATCCCCACCCATTTTTCGTTCCCACTCCAATTTCCGGCTGATACCGTAAATCCTCATTCTGAAATGGGTGGGCGGACTTAAATGAGGCAGTAATGATGTGATGCCTCAGCCAATTCGATTCACTCTGCCTGACATCAAGTCACAACTGAGTGCACTGGACAAACCAAAGGCTACAGGTCCTGACAACATCCTGGCTGCAGTGCTGAAGACTTGTGATCCAGAACTAGCCGCGTCCTCTAGCCAAGCTGTTCCAGTAAAGTTACAACACTGGCATCTACCCGACATTGTGGAAAATTGCCCGGGTGCATTCTGTCCACAAAATTCAGAACAAATCCAACACAGCCAATTACTGCCCGATCAGCCTACTCCCAATTATCAGTAAAGGGATGAACAGTGTTATCAAAGGCACTTACTCACTAATAACCTGCTCACCGATGCTCAGTTTGGGTTCTGCCAGGACCACTCGGCCCCAGATCTCATTACAGCCTTGGTCCAAACATGGACATAAGAGATAAATTCCTGAGGAAAGAAAATTGCAGTTGTGCGGCCACAACATTTTTTTGCTGGAAGTGCCCCTTTTACACTGCTCTGCAGGAATTCTAAGTCAGCAGGCAATTTCCTGCCCACTAAATGGCAAGTCCTGAATTTAGTACCTAGAATAATAAAATGGTTATAGTGCAGAAGGAGGCCATTCAGCCCATCGAGCCCATGCCGGTTCTTTGTAAGAGCAATCCAGTTAGTCCCATACCCCGATCTTTTCCCATAGCCCTGCAAATTTTTTTCCTTCAAGTATTTATCCAGTTCCTTTTTGAAAGCCACGATTGAATCTGATTCCACCACCCGTTCGGGCAGTGCATTCCAGATCATAACTATTCAACAGGTGCATATGATGAAGTACTGACAGGGCACAAAGCAGAGAGGCCTAACGCATCTTCCTCCACTACTTCTCATTGGCTTCGCTCACCTTGAACAAGACAAGAATTATAGAAGTTATAATGGATTGCTAGGAAGCAAAGTTCACATGTGATTTCAGTACATTAAGGATTCATGCTACATTGTGCAGACAGATTATGTGTGGCAAAGTAACAGGAGAAGGAAGAGATGCAGAATGCCATGAGGAACCTGCAGCAGGCCTTTCAGCATGCCTGTCTCCAACAATGTCTACTCTCCAACTCCCTGGGAGCTCCAATGCTGATATTCTCATGTAGGCTGACAGGCTAACTTGGGGTGGGGGGAAAAAGTTTTTCCTCATGTTGCCTTTGATTCTTTTGCCTTAAATCTGTGTCCTCTGGTTCTCGACCCTTCTGCCAATGGGAACAGTTCCTCTTTATTTACTTTATCTAAACGCTTCATGATTTTGAACACTTCTATCAAATCAAACACTTCTCTCAACCTTCTCATCTCTAAGGAGAACAACCCCAGCTTCTCCAATCTATCCACATAACTGAAGTCCCTCATCCCTGGAACCATTCGAATGAAATGTTTTCTGCACCCTCTCTAAGGCCTTCACATCCTTCCTAAATTGTGGTGCCCAGAATTGGACACAATATGACCTCATCAGGGCAGTCAAGATCATTGGAAGCAGTCAAAGAATATAGCATCATTAGCATGTTTGTCACTTACCTTGCCCTTAATGTGCATCAATGGCTTACCCTCAATGTTCAGGAGGTACCAAGGGATCCTTCACATCCCCAGCCTTCCACCTTTGTTCCTTCATTCACAGCTTTACATAGATGGACCCCCCACTGAAAGCTTCACATTGTATGTACCTGCATCTTTCATTCACATGTTAACACCCCCATTATGGTCCACCTTCTGACGCCTGAGTTGGACTGTGTCTCCTGGCAACCCAGAGGGCACGCACACTTTTTATGTTCTTCTTAAAGGAGAAGACAGACCATAACCATCGAGAGGGATTGATCACAGGCAGTGCTCCCCCCACCCCAAGTTAGCCTGTCAGCCTACATGAGGATATCAGCATTGGAGCTCCCAGGGAGTTGGAGAGTAGACATTGTTGGAGACAGGCATGCTGAAAGGCCTGCTGCAGGTTCCTCATGACATTCTGCATCTCTTCCTTCTCATGTTACTTTGCCACACATAATCTGTCTGCACAATGTAGCATGAATCCTTAATGTACTGAAATCGCATGTGAACTTTGCTTCCTAGCAATCCATTATAACTTCTATAATTCTTGTCTTGTTCCAGGTGAGCGAAGCCAATGAGAAGTAGTGGAGGAAGATGCGTTAGGCCTCTCTGCTTCGTGCCCTGTCAGTACTTCATCACATGCACCTGTTGACCACTCTCTCCTTCCAAAACACCAGCCTAGAGACATCCACCCTGCCGGCATTTAATGGTGAACCACAAGGAAACACACATACTCACATGAGCTGGACAGGAGCAGCCAGGGATGAATCACCTGGAGGATCAAGAAGCAGGTACCTTCAGCTGAAGGGGTACGGGAGTCTTACTTTTAAAAGAAGAGTATCAAGCAGATGTGCAAGCATTGGGGATGGTCTCCAAGAACGTGCAGCGGATGACAACTCAGTTGGAAGAGTCTGTAGAAAGCATCTTTTTGATGGGAAGGGAGGAGATGGAGATGGACCTGTTCATGCAGTTTGGAGTCATGAGAAGGTTTCCTGCATTAGATTGGCATGAATGTTTCTCATAATCAGCATCTTCTGCTACTTCCTCTTCATGGTGCGGCTGTTTATCTTCCTGATCCTCCACTGTCCTTGGAAGGTCTTCATTTTCCTCCACCATGAGAAGACTTTTTTGTGAGGCAAAGCACACAGCACATCACCACAAAACTTCAGACATTAGCTCGACTGTATTCCAGAGCAACCTCACAGTGATCCATTCATGTAACGCACACATTCAGAATTCCAATGGTGTGCGCCTTGATGGCTTTAATGGGTGCACGAACCTCCTTATAACAGTTATGTCCCAGGTAAGCAAAATAAATGGGCAGGCATCATGGCAGCCGACAGATAACGGCCATTTTCTTGCATGATGTGCGGCTTATTGTCAGAAACCAAATGGACATTGAGTCAATTATAACCTTTCCTGTTGTAGAAGCGAATGGGATTTAAGAAAGTAGCACGTGAAAGAAAGAAGAAGAAAGAAAAACTTGGATTTATGTAGCGCCTTTCTCAACCTCAGGATGTCCCAAAGCACTTTACAGTCAACGAAGTATTTTTGAAGTGTAGTCACTGTTGTAATGTAGGGAAACACGGCAGCCAATTTGCGCACAGCAATGGGCCCACAAACCACAATCTGATAATGACCAGATAATGTTTTTAGGTGTTGGTTGAGGGATAAATATTGGCCAGAAGACCGGGGAGAACTTTCCTACTCTTCTTCGAAATAGTGCCATGGGATCTTTTACGTCCACCTGAGAGGGCAAACAGGGCCTTGGTTTAATATCTCATCCGAAAGACGAATGGCCACATGGATATAATCTATGGCTCCTTGTACGTTGGGGAATTCTACCACTTTGTAAAATTGCAGTGCCCTGTCATGCTGGGCGTCCATAGGGAAGCTGATGAACTGTCTAGGTAAAGCAAACAGTGCGTTTGTGATTTTCTTGCTGCGTGTGTGCACAGTGGATTGAGTAATGATGCTGATTTCCCCCAAACGCAGCCTGAAATTACTCTATAGCATTAAAAAAAACATGTTTAAAAAAAGATATTCATCTCTTTGGGTGCCCTGGTCACTTGCCTGGCCTGGATGCCATCGGTCGGGCCCACATGTGCCATTACAGAGACTGGTGTATCTCAACTCACTTGGCTTACCGCTCCCTCCTCTGATATGTCAGTGGGCCTAAGGAGTGGGAACCATCATTAGGTTTTTGGGTACTGGGTTGTTCCATCAGGTACCCATAGACTCCATTTCCTGCCTTTACACTTGTTCTGCCATTTCCTGTTTATTGCAGGCTACTTGCTTTCCTCCCATATAGACTTTGGAAAGATTACCCACAACTTTTGTCCCGACACGTGGCTACTTACCTTTAAGTAGCCACATCCCATTAAGTCCCGGCTGCGGCCCCTAAGGGTTGCTGACATACTGCATATTTCTCTACCCTCCCCCGCTCCCCCCCTACCCCCATACCTTGGCAAGCTCCATAAATGAGGCTCAATCCATGCCAGGAGCTCGGCTTGAATTTTAAATGAAGGCCGACTCTGAACGATCCTACAAGTTGATCATTTTCAACTTGTGCAAGTGCAAAGCTTTCCCTATAGCCTTAGCAACAGAACTGTAAAATGTACTAGTTGATGGGACCCCCTAGTGTTTCCTGGTCAGTTTGTGAGTGAGGTCTAACTGAGAGGATTGACTCCATGTTGTAATAAAGGGGAAGGTATGCATCCAATTCCTAGTAATGCTCTGGCTTTGTTGGTAGCACTCTTGCTGCTAAGTTAGAAGGTCGTAGGTTCAAGACCCATGCCAAAGACTTCAGCACATAGTTCAGATTGATGCTTCAATGCAGTACTAAGGAGTGCTGCACTGTCGGAGGTGCAGTCTGTTAGATGAGATGTTAAACCGAGGCCCCGTCTTTCCTTTCAGATGGATGTAAAAGATCCCATGGGACCATTTCGAAGAAGAGCAGGAGAGTTATCCTGAGCATCCTGGTCAATGTTTATCCCTCAACCAACATCACTAAAACAGGTTATCCTGGACTTTATCTTATTGCTGTTCGTGGGAGCTTGCTGTGCACAAATTGGCTGCTGTGTTTCTTGCATTACAACAGTAACTATGCTTTAAAAGTATTTCATTGGTTGTAAAGCGCTTTGGGTCCTGAGGTCATAAAAGGCGCTATATAAATGCAAGTCTTTCATTCTTTCTTTCTAATTCCTGTTAGGTTGGTTTAATGACAATATACTTAAGACGTTCCCTGTATCTCTGGCAGAGTCATAAGATCACAAGATACATATGGAGATATGAATAAAAAAGATCACTTGATCCATTGTCAGAATGAATCAACTTTTCCCACATCACAGCATCTAATCATTTACTCTTCTTGCCTGCCTTTTTATTGGGCCCTTTGATTGCAAATCTCAGTTCGGAATTTATCTGAATGCTCATTCTTAAGGCTTATCTATTAAATAGCCTTCTTCCAGACTGGCCTCAGTACAACATTGTATGATTTTGAATGGCAAGTACTACAGACTTCTTTAAAGGCTGGCTTCTATGCCATGACTAGACAGTGCTCCCCTCACACAAAACACCCTTCATACTTTTAGTCTTAATGTTTCATGAGTCACACCACTGCTCTTCAAATGCTTGATAAATTATCTTCCGCCTTACGATATGTTGAAGTAAATTGCTTCAGTGAGTGAGTAATGCGAAGGACTGTTTTTAGTAGGAAAGGATTTGTAAGCTGACAATGCTCCATTTTCACATTGACAATTTCACCACTGTCATATAAAATGAACTCGAGGAGCTCCATTAATATAGTTATCTGCAGGATCTGGGCTTCTCCAGAGGAGTTAATACCATGCTTCAGTCCATTAGCTAGAAACCTGAGTGAAAATGTGATACATTGAGATGAAATGGGCCAGAAAAATCTGCTCTCCGTTGACATTAAGGTCCTCATAATGGAAATCTAATAATGTGTGAAGTGAAATACTTTCTATGCAGAGAAGTGAAAGAATGAGAGGCAGTTCAGCCTACTTGAGACTTAATGGAACATTAGATAAAGCTGTTTTATTCTTTAAGGAAAAAATGAGGCTTCAATTAGATCAGTATTTATATCTGTCCCAAGAGATTGTTCTCTTTCTCTTTCTCTTTGTTTCACCCAGGAAATGAAGCAAAATCTATTTGAAACACAGTTTTACAAAGCTGCAAAGGTCAATAATTGTAGGGCCACAAGATTTTATATATATAAGAATATACTTTTTACATATATATATATATAAATATTATGTACACACACTGGTTCAGAGCCAGTAAAAATGAACCATGGGCTCATAGCTACAATAGTAATTTTTAACTGATCACAGCCTGGAATTCAGCCAAATAAATTAAGCAGTATCTGTTAACGTAATTCACTTAATGTCTGTGTTCAGTCACCTGTTGTTACACACAGGTTTCTCCCCTCCTCTCCTGAATGCAGAAACTTCATGCTGTGGTTTGCGTCCTCTGCTAGAATACAAATGGAGGCAAAGGCAGGAAAGCAATGGAATAGAATGCAGAAGGAATGAATAATACTTAAAAAAAAACGGACCTACATAAACGCCATTCACTGTCCCTCTCAATAGTTCAGTTGGAATATGCACAGCATGTAGTCTTGAGCAGAGTCAGAAGATGCAGTCCCTGGGCTCTGGTCAGTTAAAAGATAGCTTCTCCTGTCAGTATCCAATGAATTCTGCTAGAAAGTACATGTGTGGATGTAGAGTGAGAACAAGGTCAGGCTTAACCGTGATGCCCCTCCCACAGTTGTACAGCCCGCCAACATTCCATTCCAGCGGCAATGCTGCCAGATGTTTGGGCAGGTTCTGCTCAACCAACTCCCTTGGCATTGACTCCAGTGAAGTTTGTGGGAAGGGGGTGAGTGGGGGCCAGTCCTATTTAAATTTCTTAGGTGGTGTTCCCACCTGCACATGGGGATTCGCCATCGGGCTGGCGAAGGGGATGCAAGAGATGGTCGCTGCTGCGTGGCACAGATGGAAAGCTGCAAACGGTCTTGACGGCTAAAAAAAAAGAACTTCCTGGCCCCGATGACAGTGGCAAAATCGACCGACATGGAACTGCCAATCCATTGTGCCTGAATCGATTTCCGATTTCTGCCTTGAGCCTTTGAATTCTTTGACGAACTTCTTCTAGAACTGCTGGGTGCCTGTGGAATGCTGGCGTTCCGAGCAGTCAGCGCTGTTCGGATGATAATGACGAGAAATGCAGGGGGGTAATAATGTGTCTTGGGTGATCTCGCAAAAAACGGACGGTACTGCATCTGCCGCCCGTTCTACGCCCCACCCAATACTTAATGAATATCAAGCGGGGCGTATAACAGGCGGCCCAATCGAAATCATCCCTTTTGCACTATCGGCCTGATATTTCTACCCCCTGATATATGGCGTCGCCCTGCCATTATCATCTCATTTGAACATGCCTGGCCATATTTGGATGGGCACTCAGAGGGGGTCATTTTAAGTTAATCTGCCTGGTGGGAAACCGATGGGATGGGATCGGACCCCCGTTGCAAGTGTAATGTATCCAAGTTTACTGACGATACAAAGCTAGGTGGGAAAGTAAGCTGTGAGGAGGATGCAAAGCGTCTGCAAAGGGATATAGACAGTGGGCAAGAAGGTGGCAGATGGAGTATTATGTGCGGAAATGTAAGGTAGGAAGAATAAAAAAACAGAATATTTTTTAAATGGCGAGAAACTGTTAAATATTGGTGTTCAGAGAAACTTTGGTGGCCTCGTACAAGAAAGACAGAAAGTTAGAATGCAGCTACAGCAGGCAATTAGGAAGGCAAATGGCATGTTGGCCTTCATTGCAAGACGGTTGGAGTACAAGAGTAAGGAAGTCTTACTACAGTTGTACAGGGCTTTGGTGAGACCTCACCTGGAGTATTGGTACAGTTTTGGTCTCCTTATCTAAGGAAGGATAAACTTGCCTTGGAGGCGGTGCAACGAAGGTTCACTAGATTAATTCCTGGGATGAGAGGGTTGTCCTATGAGGCGAGGTTGAGTAGAATGGGCCTATACTCTCTGGAGTTTAGAAGAATGAGAGGTGATCTCATTGAAACATATAAGATTATGAGGTGGCTTGACAGGGTGGTTGCTGAGAGATTGTTTCCCCTGGCTAGAGAGTCTAGAACTAGGGGGCATAGTCACAGGATAAGGGGTCGGCCATTCAAGACTGAGATGAGGAGCAATTTCTTCATGCAGTGGGTTGTGAATCTTTGGAATTCTCTACCTCAGAGGGCTGTGGATGCCATGTCATTTAATATATTCAAAGCTGAAATGGATAGATCTTTGGACTCTAGGGGAATCAAGGGATATGGGAATCAGGCAGGAAAGTGGAGTTGAGGTCGAAGATCAGCCATGATCTGATTGAATGGCGGAGCAGGCTCGAGGGGCAGAATGGCCTACTCCTGCTCCTATTTCTTATGTTCTTATGTTCTTATTGCACACCCCACCCTATTTTCCCTTTCATGAAGTCAATGGCAAGTGAAATGGGGAGGGGTATAAATACGGTCGGCTGATCCGATTCCATTAGTTTCCCGTCAGCCGGTTCAATTAAAATTACCCCCTCTTGCCTGGTGAAACTAGCTCCAGAAAACTGCACCATTGCAATTTTGTCAATGCTTTACTTTGTTCTCTCAAAGCGAATTGCAACTGCCTGCTGTGAGATAATGAATAAGCACTTACTTTAACTTGTTCTTTCCTAGTCCTCACCTCGCTCAGTAACAACTACCATTTGCTTAACAACCTTAACGGGAAGAAATTTCCCAAGGTGCTTCACAGCTGGACGTGTGTAATAGAATTGTGTGCCGAGAAGAGAGTGATGCGGAGAGGTGACTGAAAGCTTGATTGAACAGATGGATTTTGAGAAGGCTTTTCAAGGTGGACAGAGAGAGTTGGAGAGGTGAAGAGATCTAGGGTGGGAGTTTTGAAGAATCAAGCTGAGGCATCTGAAAACTCTGGGGCAGAAAATATATGGCCCCTCTGGTGCACTTTGACCATAAGGTTGGGACCCAGATTTGATAGGTACTCCAGAATGGCCTGTTGGGAGCGGTACCCCCAATTAGCCCAAATAAGGCTATCATTGTAAGGAGAGGGGCAGGGGCGTACCTACCTGCCAATCAACAGAAGGAAGGTTCACCTGGGTGCGCTAGGTCCTTCTTTGTCCTCCAGGTGGACTCCTGTCTAAGACATCCCTTGTGGTTCTACCTGACGACATGACCGAACAATAAACTGTCCCTGTCTGATTATCGCTCCCATAGTCAGCTGACCTGTGCGGCGCAACACTTCCTCATTGGTTACACGTTGTCTCCAATGAGCTCCCAAGATTCAAGCTGGTGGACTGCATTCAGCTTCCTGTTGTGCACTTCCACCCATTTGCCGCATTCCTGAGCCATGCGGTCATGTTGGGTCAATTACGTACAATCTCATTTGAGAGCGTAGGTAATTGGCTGTGGGAGGTATGTTGGCCAGCATGTTAGGCAGCAGGTGCAACAAGATCCATGTTACAACCAGATTATCAAAGCTAGCACTGGAACTCTGAAGCCGCATCGCGTGGCTGTTTCCTCTCCATTTGAGCCTGGGCAATGTTTAGTGCCCAAACGGCCTTCTCACACATTTTCATGCTCAGTTCTTCAAATGCCACGTATTGCCATTTGATGCTGAGCTCCTGCTATATTTTAATTCTTACTCTTCCAGGTGTTTTGACGAATGAGAAAGTGATCCACTGGATTTGCTGATTCTTGCTTTCATTTCTCTAGTGTGCTGGCCATTAGCCAAGGTAGGTAAAGTTATTGGGGTCCATTTTGAGTGGCCCCTCGCCTGGTGTTAAATGGCCGGTAATGGCCTCAAAATGGAGTCAGTGGCCTTACTGCCCCATTAACACCGGCGTTGGTGCTGGCTCCATTTAAAAAGCACCCTCCTGTTTCACATGATAGGTCCCTTTTAATGTGGAAATTGGGGTCCTACGAGGTAAATAGGACCCCCATTGCCATTTTAGGCAGGAACTGGTCGAAGCGTGCACAGTTCCCTGGGCGACGGAAGAGAAAAGGCCCACATAAGGTAAAGTCTTGAAGTATTTTTATGGCCCGGAAGAGCAGGAGTGCCTCCCCCTGCCCCCACTCCGCAACCTACCTTGCTGGTGGCAGCTACAACCCGGTTTCCACTGTTCAATATGGCGAGCTGCGTTGAGGTGCCTGTTTGGTGCCCGCAGCTTGCCCGGCCAAATTTAAATAAGGCCAGAGCCTCAAAATCGCAACGAGCTCTTCACCGCTGGAATGGGCGGCCAACCAGCGCGCTCCACCAGTCAATCACCCAAAAGTCAAAATCTACCCCATTGACTCTTTTGTACACTTCTCCATCGATCGCACATGCGCCAGCGTTGGCAGTATTCTCTCCTATCCCCACCACCTTGGTCTTCCGCGTACTGATACGAAGTCCCTCTTTGGCGGCTTCTCCTTTTATGCTCGCAAAGGAACCTTTCATCCTGTTCAAGTTGGCATCCAGGACGGTTATGTCATCTGCAAAATCCAGGTTACCTGTTACCCAAACAATACCAGTCTCCTTGGCAACAGCCGTCACTCTCCTCGTCACAAAGTCTGTGACAATGCAGAAGAGGAGTGAGGATAGTACGCAACCTTGCCTTTATACGGTGGCAAACTTAAATCATTCCACGTCTCCACTGTCTGTCCGGACGCAAGAATCTGCACCCTCGCCACAACCCCCCCCCACCCCCTTCAGTGCCCATTCCGCTGTATGATTTTTTTCTTTAGTCTTTTTAGGGTCAGACACGGAGGGACTATCAGTCATAGATACAAGCCAATTCTCTTGGTAGATTTAGCAATGTTTTTATTAACGTGTGATTTTGGTCAAAAACAGTTAATCATAATACAACCTTCGTATGGAGAGTTTCAGCCCTCAAGACGGAGGGTTATCGGACCCGTGGTCTTTGAATTGTTTGTTTCTTGACGTCTTCTGTCTTCATAGTCTTTAGTTTGTCACCGCGACTGCAGCCCCAAGGAAGGCTAAACAACCACTTTATATTCCCCATTACTATATGCTCAGGGCATGAACACTGGCATGGTCTCCTTTAGCTCCAATCCTAAATCCTTGTTCACATGCACAGTTTTTGGTGAGTCGCTAAGCTTGTTTGGGGTCGTAAACCATGAAGTGTCTTAGTCACAGTCCAAACTGTTAGTGTGGTACGGAGCCATCTGTTTTCCACGTTCTGTTTCTCCTTTGTTTCAGCCATTCCTAGGTTCCACCATCTCCTTATCTGATGGTGACCTCACAAAGCTGCTAACTTCTTACTGATAAACCAGTTCAGAGTGCAAACGTCCTCACCGTCAGTGACTTTATGTGTTAAGGTTCTTTCTTTTTATGTCAAGCAAACTTTTTGTAATAATCCTTCACAACCCAGGCTGGAGTGGCAGCTTCATTCACATTAAAGTTGAGGGCCTAATAAGCCTAGCGCATAGCTTGTCCGCAGGCTCTCAGCCCCATTTTCCTCATGGCTCCCTTTTTTAGACTCTTCACGCTTATTGTTGGCCTCAGGCCCTCACACCTGGGGTGTGGGTGCTTGATGCACCTCAGCCTCTCAGAGGCCAGAGGAAATTTTCCTCACACATTGCTCCTCACAAGGAGTTTGCTGAAATTTTTGTACAGTTTGTGAAGGAATACTGGGTTAATCAAATGCAAATGGGAGCTCCTGCATTAATTTAAA
The DNA here is from genome assembly GCF_035084215.1 of Heptranchias perlo. NCBI lineage: Eukaryota > Metazoa > Chordata > Chondrichthyes > Hexanchiformes > Hexanchidae > Heptranchias > Heptranchias perlo. The sequence goes on along the minus strand of NC_090338.1, from coordinate 13,547,475 downwards.
CCTTGTGCAAAATTCAACAAAATTACATCTGCGGAGCCTGAGGGAAGAGAGCTTTGCATAAAGCCTCAGAATAGCTAGGTGTCCTCATTATTGACAACACCAGGCTTAGCCATCGGCACTTTGGGCATTGCCAGGTATAATTATCCCGTTGAAACAGCAATAGGCTCTGGTAAGATATAACCACCAACGGTAACACAGTCTCTTGGTTTAAGAGATCAGTCAAGGCTGTTGTGATGACCTTATCACATCAATGACTTTAATTACATAGGCAAATGCGACAGCCATTCTGGGCCAGCAACGTCTTATGAACTGCGATGAGATGAGTGATCAGTTAATCTATGGTTTGGTGGTAATTGGCTGTGGGAGGTATGTTGGCCAGCATGTTAGGCAGCAGGTGCAACAAGATCCATGTTACAACCAGATTATCAAAGCTAGCACTGGAACTCTGAAGCCGCACCGCGTGGCTGTTTCCTCTCCATTTGAGCCTGGGCAATGTTTAGTGCCCAAACGACCTTCTCACACATTTTCATGCTCAGTTCTTCAAATGCCACGTATTGCCATTTGATGCTGAGCTCCTGCTATATTTTAACTCATGACAAATACATAGCGCAATGTTCAAAACAAGTGCAGGACATTCATTTCCTCTATTATATACTTGAGAATGCTATGGCTTGTGTTGTCAAAGGGCTGCCTGCCTTCCTTGGGGCTTGTGCTTTGTTTCAGATGTGCGACACCTAACCTACCACTCCTTCTAAGGAATTCCTTGTAGAAGGAGTAAGTGTGTTGGTTGGCTGCGGGGTTTGACTGACAGCCTGCTGGGACACTCATGCCGTGACTTTCAAAGCCCTTGCTATGTCCAGCTGTAGTGGCTGACTGGTTCTTATTGCGTTCTCCTTCCATGGGTGGTGTCTCCTTCCATGGGTGGTGCGCCAAGTGTTTCGGGGAGGGGCTGGAGGGGGGTTAACCGTCAGGCCTATATAATGCGTGCTTCCTCTCCCTATCTTCTTGCAATAGATTATGAAGAACAGCCACCCACTTGGGCCAAATTACTGAAGCGCGGCTGGCGTATTTAGAATGGTAAACCATCCCGGGTTAGTTCCTTTAGGAGAGCAGGGGAGAAAGTTGGGAAAGAGATATCCAAAGGCCTGGACTAATAATCCAGAGTACGTGAGTTCAAATCCCACCATGGCAGTTTGAGAATTTGAATTCAGTTTGAAAAAAAATCTATAAATAAAAAGTGGCATCAGTAAAAGTGACCATGAAGCTGTCGGATGGTCAGATCAAAACCTCAACTGGTTCTCTAACTTCCTTTAGCGATGGAGACTTGCCGTCCTTACCCGGTCTGGCCTATATGTGAATCCAGTCCCACACCAGCGTGGCTGACTCTTAGCTGCCCTCTGAAGTGGCCTAGCAAGCCATTCAGTTGTATCAAACCGTTACAATGCAGATATTCAAGTAGGCGGCCCACCACCACCTTCTAAGGGCAACTAAGGATGAACAATAAATTCTGGCCTTACCAGCGATGTCCACATCCCAAGAATGAATAAAAAATGTTTTTGCAAAATAATAGGAAGGACCGACTGTAATAAGAAGTCAATCTAATCAGAAGTAATCTTCAAAGTCTCCATTGTACTGTTTAAATGGAATAAAGTTGATACGGAGAATCATAAATGTTTCTGCCCCAAAGCTCAAAAGCTATTTTTGCTTGATTAACACTCCTACTGGCTCACAGTTGTTTGATGTCGATCACCGATTTTTCTGGATTATGATAACAACTTTCTGGCCAATAGTTTAAATTGCACAGTGTGGCAGTGGTTCAAATTTACAAACTACATTGTAGCGTAACTATCTTGTGATTTTACTCCTGCTATTTTCAGTTAGCCACATTTTGCGTGCACCTTCCGTGATGTCCATGAATTAAGACGTCAAATATGATTTTAAAATATTTAACAGAATGCTAAAACTAACCTATTTGTCCTCTACTATGGAATGAGCCCTTGGCTTCATGTTAGCGTCCCACCTCTGAGTCAGGGTTCAAACCCCGCTCCAGACAGTCTCAGCGAGTGGAGACTGAAGCCCCGGGTCTGAATTCTGGCTTGATATCCAGTGGGATACTCGTGCCCAGTGGGAGTGGGTTACACTCCCTCCCATCGTATGTGTTGCGGGAGCCCATAACACCCTCCCACTGTGTAGGACTAACCATCCTGTTGGTTGGTACAAAGGAGCTGGTGGCCATGGAAAGAGCATTCACATCACAGCCTGTCAGACTGTTAATCAGCCTACGAATCCTTTCGCTACTTCACATTATTCTCCAAGGGAAGAGTGTGAAGAAACGAAAGTGACAACATCCTCTGTCATTTGTATTTTGCTCTCTTTGGGCAATGAATTTCCGACTGGCAGGAATATTCCAGATGGGTGTGTGGGGAAAGGGAAACCTTATGTTCCACCGTCTCGCCCATTCCCTGCTTGAGACCACCTGCACCATGCGGACCTCTGGCCTACCTTTGCGCTGGCTGAACTACTGCTGAGAATTTGATGTTGTCAGAAGCACAGATAGAGATACCAACATCTAGAGGTCCATCCTATCAAGTAGGAACTGTGTGACCAGTACTTCAAATTTAAAGCAGTTTAAATAATAAAGTACTTTGAAAATCGTTATTCCATAAACAAAATTCTGAAGGGGAGTTCATTTCTATTGAATATTAGTGACATTCTTGTTGCGCCTTTGTTGGGAACGATTCAACCCATCCCATTCCCCATCCGTGCTCCAGATGGCTGCTCCTGCCGCAGGTTCAACTTTGGCCCAATTTGCTCGTGGTCTCGATTCTCAATCTCCTACCGCTGGAGGCTTGCGAAGTGGGAGTAGTGGGATATCTGATACCCTACTTAAAGAGCCACAAAGGCCATTTAAAGAGAAATGTGTAAGTATCATTCGCATTGATTCTGAATGTGTGGATTTGCCCATATTGTTTGGTTTGGAGACTCTTAAGCATGGGTCAGACGACCAGATCGCCAAAAGAAAAGGGAATGCACATTGCTTGCATAATACTGTAAATAATATTAACAAAATTAAGCCACTTGCCCATATCTGAATGAAAAGGTCAGCAGAATCTAACAAATGATAAAAAAATACATTATAAGTCACACATTTGTGCATATCTGTACATCAATTGCTATGCCAATGGGTCAGTCATGCTTGGCACTGCACTAACAGCTACTCTGCCGGCCACATATGAATCAAAAGAGTAATTAACATGTTAGTCAGCAATGTATCTTCTTCACTGAACATTATGATGTACATACTCAATGTTGCCACATTGATGCATTTCTCAGAGTGCAGGGGATCACTGATTGCTGCCATGTGCCCTACTTGAAGTCCTTTGATGATATGAATATGGCAAGGCTTTTATTGCACAATGTATCTTGATTGTATGTCCTGCTGAGGTATGGGCGTGAAAGAAGTGTAGGGTTGTATGGGTGAGCAGTAAATGTGGAGCAGTTTAACAGACCACAATTTGCGGCATGTGCCACCTATCTGGTACAGGGTGCCACTGGCTAGTCTTAACTGACCAGATCCTCTGAAGTGTGTTGACTCCTCTGTATCTGTTTCCAGGTGTTGCGGGCACTGTAAATGGAGTTCAGTCTGGGGGTTGACACCTCCTGTTAGGCGTGGTCAACTGTTGTCCATTGTGGAGGATGCCCTGGGGTCCGAATCGGGCAAACCCCCCTGCTCCCACCTTATGCAGCAGAATGCCCACTTTGCCATTCTGTAAAAAAGGAGTTGGGGGCAGCACCACTCTACTACTTCCTCTTGTTTTGTGCCTTCATATCGTGTTGTCTCTCCTTCCGACCTCGCCAGCCTGTTATTTTCCCCCTGCTTACAGCTTCCGCAGGCTCCACTTTGGAGCCTTGAACAAGGCTCCAATAGTTTCCCTGCTATATGTGGCTACTTACCTTTAAGAAGCTGCACACCATTAATATTGAGTGACAGCTCTTTATGGGTCCATGCCCCTGATTCAGCAGTCTACCCTTTCCAAAACACCTGGCGCAAGGTTTAAAATATGCAGGGAGTAAATGGAAAATGCTTAAATAACCCGATCCTGATCAATCCAATGGGGCTGGTCTATCACTCCTACAGCATGTGTGTGTCCCAGGCAGCAGAGAGCAAAGACTGTCTTTCCTCCCAATCAGCCCTAGCACATTTTCCCTCAGTTGATGGGGTTAGATTAGGAAGTGTGCGAGGAGGCTCGTGTGGAGCATAATAACTGGCATGGACCTGTTGGGCCAAATGGCCTGTTTCTGTGCTATTCATTCTCTGTAATTCTATGTAATAGGGAAATGCACCATCAATTCCAAAGGGAAAATCATTCCTAAGCACTAGATGTTCCCTCGTGTCTCCTCTTTTATTGCTGGGATCATTATCAATACAGTTTTCAAGTCCTCACCCCATTCAAGGCATAATTGTAGACCAAGTTATTGTATTCCACCACTGCAACCTTGTCAATGCTTTACTTTGTTCTCTCAAAGAGAATTGCAACTGCCTGCTGTGAGATAATGAATAAGCACTTACCTCAACTTGCTCTTTCCTTGTCCTTAGCTCGCTCAGCAACAACTACCATTTGATGAACATCCTTAACGTGAAGAAATTTCCCAAGGTGCTTCACAGCTGGATGTGTGTAATGGAATTGTGTGCCGAGAAGAGAGTGATGAGGAGGGGTGGCAGAAAGCTTGATTGAACAGATGGATTTTGAGAAGGCTGTTCAAGGTGGATAGAAAGAGTTGGAGAGGTGGAGTGGTCGAGGGTGGGAATTTTGAAGAATCAAACTGAGGCATCTGGGGCTGAAAATATGTGGCCCTTCCGGTGCACTCTGACCATAACTTAGATTGGGACCCGGATATCATAGGTACACCAGAATGCCCTCTTGGTAGCAGAACCCCCACTTAGCCCAAATGAGGCTATCAGTGTAAGGGGGAGAGGCAGTGTCAGGGTCATACCTACCTGCCAAGCAGCAGAAGCAAGGTTCACCCGGCTGCTTATGGCGTGGATATCTGAAGAAAAAGGATTTTTTTATACACAAAGGGGATAATTGGTGGGAGGGTCACATGGGCATCTTTCTGAGTTGGCCGGGGGGGAGGTGGATGCTGCTGATATCTCCCCAAGAACTGACAACCTCTGCCACAATTTGTGGTCTGTGGCACAAGACAGGAAAGTTAAATGCATCCTTAATGGCACAAATGGTGAAGAGTAAAGCCAAGTGGTGGGACTCAAGCAAGAGGGAAAGAGTTACCACCAATGAGCCATGTTTTCAATCAGTGCAAGGATGTCAATGGAATCATCCACAATGAGACTAGGAATGAGAAGAGTCTCATTCTCAAGGGAGTGAATATTCTGGAGGTGACTCGCTAATAGGACCAGTATGGCCAGCAGTGGAGGAGGTGACTGGGACAAGGAAGAGGGTAGAATAATTAACCCCCAGGAACGCATCGGGTGAGATGGGCATCGACAATGGAGGATGAGTTGCCGGTCTGGGAAATCTAGTGACGCATGCAGTGGGCCCAGCAAAGAATTCCAAGGGAGGCACAGAGAGAAACCATGGTTTCTTTGAGCAAACATTCACGCCTGGTACCATCGCGTGAGGGAAGGTAACCTGAGTAGTGATTAGCAAGGGGAGGGATCGAAGAAAGCATGGTATTGGGAAAGGGGGAGGCTGAAGGCTGGTACGGCCAGGTGGCAGAAAAAGGAAGACAGAGGAACACTGAAGGCAAACAGGAGTAACGGTCTCAGTTCCAGAGCAGTAGCCAAGGCTCACGCTAAGGGAATATTGGTTATGCAGATATGACAGAGAAATAGGCAGGGCAGGGAACAGAATTAGGTAGAGAATGCAGAAGGGAATCCAAAGCAGAAAAACTGAGGGCTAGGAGGCAGCGCTGTAAAGAAGACCAGTTGAAGACAAGTAGAGTGGTGGCCAGGAGCAACTCCCAGGCAGTTGTAAGAAGGGGTCCATTTACAAACCAGGAGAGGAGATGAGGCCTTCCATTCCTCCTATAGGCTTCAAAAACCCAAGCTCAGTGTCACAGTTTCCAAACTTGCTTTGTTTTCTCTCCAGCTGAGATAGGTTTTCTCTCCATGTGGGTTTCAGACCACCGTCCGATAGTGTGAACGAGATGCCCGGTCCATTGAATAGGGCCGGTGGGTGATAAACGAGCACCCGGGGGAGCCTACTGGCTGCCATGGCTTCTCTCTGTGCCTCCCTCGGCGTTGACGTGACAGAACCCCGACTTAAATACCAAAATTAGCTTAGCTTACGGCGTGGCCTATTCCGAGGACCCTGGTAAAACGGGGACGGCCACAACGAAGGGTGAGAAAGGGGCGGTAAGATCATCCCTGCGATTTTCGGGGTGCTACCTCCCCGTTTCTGTCCGGAGAGAGGCCATCAAAATCTCCCCCCCCCCCCCCCCCGTAGTTTTGAACCTTTTCTGTGCCGTGGGCCTTGTCCCCTCACCTCAGTTACTCCAGAATAAAAAATCCAATGACTACAGGATCCTTTGCTTTATAAATAGAGACTCAAGGCAGGATTTTAACTGCCAGGTCCAGGTGGGTTTGGGGTGGCAGGGAGCAAACAAAATCGCATTCTTATAGAGCAGGAGGGAATCCCGGGTCCAACCCGCCGAAAAGCATCTGGGAGCGACGTGGATCAGGAAGCCAGAAGTCTCGACGGATTGCTGATAATTAAAGGGGCAAATGTACCTCGTTGAGGTACTTAAAGTAGTTCATTACTTGTATATTGGACACTTAAAAAAAGATTTTAACCATATCTTGGCGGCTTTCCCACGGCTTCCGATTCACACCTGGTGAAACCGGGCGGGAAGGGCCAGATCAATGAAAAATAGAAATATGGGATTGTAAAAAATAAATAAACATACCTTAAAACCGATGTCACCTGTATCCTCCCCACCCCTCCCCGATGTTCAATGTCTCTCTGATATCCGATGTCCCCCTCCCCCGATGTCCGATGTCTCTCCCCCCCCACCCCGATCTTTGTCCACCCCCCCCCCCCCCACCCCATGTCTCTCCCATCGACCGACGAGGTCTCTCTCTCCCTCTTTCTCCCCTCCCCCTCCCACCGCCGCCGGATGTGTTGCTCCTCTCTGCTGGGCGCGAAACCCGGAAGAGGCGTTGATTGGCCTCATTAAGATCGCGATCACTTCCCTTCCGGGTTTTCCTCCCCCCCCACTCTCCTCCCGCTGGCACGGTAAAATCATGCCCATAGAGTAAAAAAGCAAGGAAGTTATGCTAAACCATCAAAAATCACTGTTAGTTTCAGCTGGAGTAGTGTGTCCAGTTCTGGGCACCACATATTAGGAAGGATGTCAAGGCCTTGGCGAGGGTGCAGAGGAGATTTACTAGAATGGCATCAGGGATATAGGACTTCAGTTGTGTGGAGAGACTGGAGAATCTGGGATTATTCTCCTTAGAGCAGAGAAGGTTAAGAGGAGATTTGATAGAGGTGTTCAAAATTATGTAGAGTTTTGATAGAGTAAATAAGGAGAAACTGTTTCCAGTTTCGGTAACCAGAGGACACAGATTGAAGGTAATTGGCAAAAGAGCCAAAGGCGACTTGAGGGAAATTTTTTTTTTACACAGTAAGTTGTTACAATCTGGAACGCACTGCCTGAAAGGGCGGTGGAAGCAGATTCAATAATAACTTTCAAAAGGGAATTGGATAAATAATTGAGGGGAAAAATGTTCAGGGCTATGGGGAAAAAGCAGGGGAATGGGATTAATTGGATAGCTTTTTCAAAGAGTCGGCACAGGCCCGATGGGCTGAATGACCTCCTTCTGTGTTGTATCATTCTATGATTCTGTGATTCTATGAAATGTGTGTGCTTGATCTTCATTTTCTAACCGATAAACAATTTATTTCCTCAAAAAACTGGGCACAAATATGTCAAATGTTGCACAATTTTGTTTTCAAATTGAAGAGGTACTTTCTAATGAATAAACTGGGAAATTACTAATGATGCCTTCTTACATTCTGAATACTTTAGGCTGCATGAAAGCAGTGTGTGAGAAAGTGCCCAGCTAATGGGTTTCAGGAGAGAAAGTGAGAGAAGGAACAGGTGCTCCAATGGAACGGCTCTGCAATGTGCTTCCTGAATCAGAGACAGGCTGGATAATTGCTGAAACAAGCCTCTGTCATCATTATTTCAGCATAAATCTTCCAGCTCGTGAGAAAGAAGCTACAGGTGCAATAATTTAATCCTCACAAGCACTGAACGGCACCTGCGTAGACCCTGAGCATATGAACCCTGCAGTCTGGCAACCAGTGAGAAATCTCTGCTCCAGCAGTTTCCATAATGGGTCAGGATAAAACGATTAAAAATATACTTCACTGGGCAAAGGTTGCGGTTTCTGTAGGAAAACTGCAGCTGGGATTTTCTGCTTCTGCCCCCCTGATATCGCAATTTTTTTTTGCATCCGTTCCTTTTAACAGGTGGAAATCCGTGGCTTGGAGCCTGTGTGCCTCTCAAGTGACATTGAGGGGTGTAGGAGTGTAAAGTTTCTCTCTCTGCTTCAACCCAACTAACATCTCCAGAGGAACTTTAGGCAAACATGTTAAGAGTTAATACATCAATATATCTCGACCAGATTATCGGTATGTTCGCTGATATATCACAATGTGATTTCAGGGCCTGGGTTGATTTTTTATTTTTTTATTTAATTATTTAACGGTAATGGAGTGACTCACTCAGTCTCTCTCTATATTTTTCTCGATTTCCCTAGTCGTGTCAGCCATGGCTCAGTGGTAGCTTTCTCGCCTCTGAGAAGGTTGTGGGTTGAAGTCGCAGTCCAGAAACATTGAGCACAAAATCCAGGCTGATATCCCAGTGCTGTGCTGCGGGAGTGTTGCATTGTCAGAGGTGCAACCTTTGAGATGAGGCGTTAAACTGAGGCCTCGTCTGCTCTCTAAGGTGGACGTGAAAGATCCCTTGGCACTACTTGAAGAAAAGGAGGGGAGTTCTTCCCAGTGTCCCGACCAATATTTAATCCCTCAACCAACATCACTAAAACAGATTGTCTGGTCATTATCACTTTGTGCAAATTGGCTGCCATATTTCCTACATTACAACAATGACTGCACTTCAAAAGTACTTCATTGGATGTAATGTGCTTTGGGATGTCCTGAGGTCTGAGGCTTTTGAAGCACATTTAATGCGTGGGTGAAGGAGAGTTTCTGGAGGATGTAAAGACAACATGCAAGCCTTCCATTCAGTCATTTAATGGGTGAAGAAAACACATATAGCTGGCACAGTATTCACAGCAGGAGATCCAGATGAACAATGGGCTGACAGCGCTTTTAAGAATACGTGTTCTATTCCCCTACCCCCAACATTCGCTATTACCTGATCTGGTTGGTGTCTATTCCAATATATACATATATATATATATCTGTTTCTCAGATGACCTGGACAACTTGTGGCTGATCAGTATGATTCTGGTTTGCATCTTTTTGCTTCGAAATTATTTATATTTTAGGGCAACTCAAACTTAGAAAAAATTCAGTAGATGTCTATATTCTCACTGCTAGTTTATCTTTTTGGAATTAAACATTTTTTTTTGCTGGCCCCAGGAGCTAGCCTTGCTAGCAGTTGAGGAGGGCTGAGCAAAAGACCAGCTACTGATTGGTCTGATGGGCTTTCTTTACCTTTCTTTTCACATGTTTATATGCAGGAGTAGGACCAAGGCCCGTAGTGCAGGACAGCACCAAGGCTGAAAAAATAGGAGAGAAAATAGGATAAATAAATGGATGGCTAGGGGTTGTAAAGCCTGAGTTTTAAAATCTAGTAAATTGTAAGAGGAGGGGAAAACTTTGCCAGGTAATTTCTACACACGTTTAATGTAAAATGCCAGAATTTCAAGGGAAAGAAAGGTTATATCTGCCCCAAAGATAAAAGCCAATTATTCACAAGCTCCTATGTTCTCAAGAATTCAACTTGTAACAGTCTCATTTTAACACAAAGGTGGCACCCTTTCCTTCCTTTTGCATTGTGTGTATGAAGAGCTGTATAATCACAACTTAATTAACATCAGTCAACATGGATTCAGATGGGAAATGTCCTGCCTGACCAACTACCTTGACTTTTTTGAGGAAGTGACATTCCAAGTGGACTGTCGAAAGTTTTACAATGCGTTGTATCTGGACATCCAGAAGGCATTTGACAAAGGCCTAGGTGACTGGCCATTAGTTAAGCTCAAAGCTGTGGGGATTGACAGTGAATCTTAGGTACGGATAAGAAATTGGCTGAAGGGTAGAAAAGAACAGGAACTTGTTAGAACATACAAACATACGGCAATGACAGACAGGAAAAGACCCACTGGTCCATCCAGCCTATCCCACACAACTGCAATGCCTAGTGCACCACAATATATACACTCCCCACCACCCCCTCCCCCCCCCTCACTCCACCCGAAAGCCATGTGATCTCCTGGGAGTGGTGAAAAACCAGATAAAAGCTGGGGAGAAAAAATCTGGAAAATTCCTCTCCGACCCCCCTTGGCCGATCAAAGCTAGTCCAGCAGACCACTCTGGCTCTGATTAATGCTGTACATTACCTACCTTTTGTACGAGGTGATCTCCGTTCCAGCCAGAAACAGGTCCAGCTCTCGCTTGAAGGAATTCAGCAAATCAGCTTCCACCACACGAGCTGGGAGCCTTTTCCATCGGTCCACTATTCTCTGGGAAAAGAACCACCTCCTAATATCTAATCTAGTTATGACCTTACACATCTTGTGATTGCGACCCCTGGTCCTTCCTAACCTATTTAGTTGTTATATCGTAGTGGCAGAAGTACTGAGTGGGGTGCCTTGGGGCTCGATGCTGGGACCACTGCAGTTTCTGATTTACATCAATATCTTGGATTCAGAACCAATGCAAACTGGTTCAATTTGCAGAAGGTATCAAACTATGAAGGGCAGTGAAATCGGAGGAGGCATTCAGCAATTACAGATTGAGCTGGACAAAGTATATAAGTAGGCGGGAGAATGGCAATTGTAATTTAACACAAAAAATATAAAGTACTGCACACAGGAAGAAAAAGTGGGCAGCATATGTTGTTGAAATAGCAAAGGGTGATGTTGGTGGGCTCGAAACTTCATATGTCCAACCAATGCAAAGCAGCAAGCAACAAACCCAATAGAATGTTGAACAACAACAGTTTGCATTTATATAGCGCCTTAATGTAGTAAAATGTCCCAAAAACCCAAAACTCAAAAAGAAGTCATGATCAAACATGTGCTGGCCAAACCGCACCTTAAGTTCTGCGTCCAGTTCTGGTCACCAAGGCATAAGGAAAACATTCAAGCCCTGGAGGTAGTGCAAAGAAGAGCCACAACAATAATCCCCAGTCTAAGGAAAACTTGGACACCTATGTCTTGAAAGGAATTATGTGTAAGGTGATCTTATAGCCCAACACAAGGTTGGTTATGATACTGGACTAACTACCCAGAGGTTGAGAGTTCAAAATCCCAATATGGCAAGTTGGGATAGAACTGTATTTGTGGACTAGTGCTGGAACAAATTGACCATGAAAGCTCTCAGATTATCATAAAAATCCAACTGATTCACTAGTGTCCTTTAGAGATATTGGCCTGGCCTACACATGACTCCGTTACCACACTATATGGTTGACTCTTAATCCCCTCTAAAGTGGCCTAGCAAGCAACTCAGTTATAAACAAGGGGTGTTCAATAGATGCCACTTTGTCAGCAGAGTCCACATCCCAAGAATAAAAAAAGATTGTAAATGGTATGGAAAAGGTATATTTGAAAAATTACTTTGAATTAAATTGTGAGAGTAAGACAAGGGGTCACAGATTTAAACTAGTAAAAAACAACTTTTCTTCAGAGTGATCAACATATGGAATAAACTCTTGTAAAGAGTGATGGAGGCGAAAATGCTGGAGTCATTCAAGAATCAATTGGATGGATGAGCTTTAAATGGTCTTCCTTATCTGTGATCTTGTGAACTAAAACTTCAAAATTGACTGGGAAAAGAAATGTTAGTAAAAGAAATCTAAGGCAGATTTTAACCTGGCCAAACCAAGCGTGCACATGACCTTGCTCTGCTTCGAGGCTCAGAACTCTTATGATTGGCACAATTATTCAGCATGTGTGGCACTCACAAGACCCATTGCTCCATGTGTCTCTGGGCTGGGCTTTAATTCACATCCTGCCAGCTCTGTGATGATGGTGGGACCAGGATTCAAGGACAGCAAGGAGAAGGCATGTGAGAATGTGTGACATTTCAAAAAGGGGAAATAAATGCATCAAGCATTTCAAAATATATAGTGACCTGGTTTTGATTGATGATAGGTCTGTGAGAGTCGGACTTGAGAAAATCAGTGCTCAGGATTAAGGATCCTCCAGAGTCAGTAACTACCCCTTTCTACACAAAAGGCAAAATCCGAACAAAGCAAAACAAAAATGCTGAGGCTGGTTTTCGGTTTGGGGTTTGAAGGATTTTGGACCTGGCTTTATTTGATGAGTTGAACAGCTTGGCTCAATCAGAGCTGAATATCTGGATCCACCCCCAAATCTCTACCCTTTCCCTCATCCATAAAGGTTCAACTCAAGAGTGGGATTGCCACCAGTCTTTGTACCAGCACGTTTGGAAGGAAAAATAATACAGTGACGCCTCATTTAACCAAAAGGTCCGAGGACAATGAAATAAAAAAGTCAGTAAAACAGGAGTTCAGGTGAACGAATTTCATTGCAGTTGTGTCAAACTCCGATGGGCATTTGGATTTTGTAGGTGAGTGAGTGAGCCAGAGGTCAGTAATGGGTTGACTGTTCCAGCGTGAGAGGATTTTTTTAGCAGAAGAATGTTAGGGGGGTACTTTTAGTTTGGTGGCTGCTAAAACTGGATAGCCACGTGGTGAAGGAAAGAATACCAGAGCCTGATATTTAGCTGCTTCCAAACCTTTACGTATAAAGTTGCCTCTTGCACACCCCACATCCTCGCTAAGCTCTCCAATAAAAAGGATCCAAGAGAGCCCCCAATCGATACCCACCACCTGAATATAATTAACCTCAATTGATACAAACCATACAACTAACAATGGCTGGGATATTTCTAGAAAGGGTTGGGGATACGTTTCCCATTTGGTCACTAGAGAGTTTAATTTGTGTGGGGTTGGGTTGAACTTTACTGTACTGACACTACACCAGTCAAAAAGTGAATCGATTGATTATCCAAATAATCGAAGAATGTGATCTTAGGACTTCCTGATGTTGCTGTTATTCTGCACGATTGTTTGGAGGTTATTTCTTGACTGTTTCGTGTAAATCTTTTATAGCTCGAATGTCAATTTGCTGTTCCCTCTGGCTCAGTGCACTTAGTAAACAAGCAAAGATTCCTGTGTGCCACGGCTGTTCAACATGGTCTAATTCACCAAGTAATTAATCCCCGTTGAATAAAATAAATGAGCTGATTGCTGAACAAAGAAGGAACATTGTCTTCTAATTACTTTAAGAAATCATATTGTACACACAACGTGTAAACAATGGCAGAATGAAAATCAGATGATTTGGTTGCACCAGCGATTATTGTTGGGCTAATGAACGGTTATTATCTGAGGAGAGAAGTGGTGCAGTCATATTGGGCCATAATCTTCATCTTAGACAAAAAGTGGGTATGAAGTGGTGGAGTGGAGGGTGAAACAGCCAATGGACTTTTTGTCTGTGTTTAACAATCAAGTCAAGCATCCCAAACTTCCAAATATGGAGTAAAGAACATGACATGAAAGATTAACAAAAAGTCTGTGTTTTACTTGTTAAGAGCTTGTCACGGTCATTAATGATGAACGCGGACCCCTTCTGTTGAAAAGTGTCAGATCTGGACTTAGTAAAGTGAAGTAGAAGGGAAGATTTCAAAGTATTGTCACAGATTCAGCTTTGTCGAGAGCTTAGTCCCCAATAGGTTCCAGTATCAGATTTCCTTTCAACTAGATAAGAACTTCATCCATCCATTGTTAAATTGGATCCATGTAAGTGCCTTATGAAACCTGTGCTTTGGGGCAGTTACACATACGTGTCCTGGCCAATATTTATCCCTCAACCAACATCACTTGAAAACAAATTATCTGGTCATTATCACACTGCTGTTTTTGGGACCTTGCTGTGCACAAATTGGCTGCCGCGTTTCCAACATTACAACAGTGACTACACTTCAAAAATACTTAATTGGCTGTAAAGCACTTTGGGACATCCTGAGGTTGTGAAAAGTGCTGTATAAATGCAAGTACGGTAACATAGTGGTTATGTTACTGGACTAGTAATCCAGAGGCCTGGACTAATAATCCAGAATTCATGTGTTCAAATCCCATCACGGCAGCTGGGGAATTTATAAATCAATTAATTAAATAAAATCTGGAATTAAAAAAAAAACTAGTATCAGTAACGGTGGCCATGAAACTACTGGATTTGTCATAAAAACTCATCTGGTTCACTAATGTCCTTTAGGGAAGGAAACCTACTGTCCTTACCCAGTCTGGCCTATATGTGACTCCAGACCCACAGCAATGTGGTTGATTTTTAATTGCCCTCTGAAATAGCCACTCAGTTGTAAAATCTCGCTAAAAAAAGTCATAATAAGAATAAAATCGGACGGACCACTAGGCACCGGACACAACAAAGGCAAACCAAGCCCAGTCGACCCTGCAAAGTCCTCCTCACGAACATCTGGGGACTTGTGCCAAAATTGGGAGAGCTGTCCTACAGACTGGTCATAACCATACTGACAAAATCTTCCCTTTCAGCCAACGTCCCAGACTCTTCCATCACCATCCCTGGGGATGTCCTGTCCCACCGGCAGGACAGACCAACCAGAGGTGGTGGTACAGTGATAAACAGTCAGGAGGGAGTGGCCCTGGGAGTCCTCAACATTGACTCCGGACCCCATGAAATTTCATGACATTAGGTCAAATATGGGCAAGGAAACCTCCTGCTGATTACCACCTACCATTCTCCCTCAGCTGATGAATCAGTCCTCCTCCATGTTGAGCACCACTTGAAGGAAGCACTGAGGGTAGCAAGGGCACAGAATGTACTCTGGGTGGGGGACTTCAATGTCCAAAACCAAGAGTGGCTCGGTAGCAACATTACTGACCGAGCTGGCCGAGTCCTGTGGGACATAGCTGCCAGACTGGGCCTGCGGCAGGTGGTGAGCGAACCAACACGACGGAAAAATCTACTTGAACTTGTTCTCACCAATCTACATGTTGCAGATGCATCTGTCCATGACAGTATTGGTAGGAGTGACCACAGCACAGTCCTCATGGTGATGAAGTCCCGTCTTAGCACTGAGGACACCATCCAACGTGTTGTGTGGCACTACCACCGTGCTAAATGGGACAGATTCAGAACAAATCTAGCAGCTCAAAACTGGGCATCAATGAGGTGCAGTGGGCCATCAGCAGCAGCAGAATTGTATTCCAGCACAATCTGTAAGCTCATGGCGTGGCATATTCCTCACTCTACCATTACCAACAAGCCAGGGGATCAACCCTGGTTCAATGAGGAGTGTAGAAGAGCATGCAAGGAGCAGAACCAGGCGTACCTAAAAATGAGGTGCCAATCTGGTGAAGCTACATCTCAGGACGACATGCATGCTAAACAGCGGAAGCAACATGCTATAGACAGAGCTAAGCGATTCCACAACCAACGGATCAGATCAAAGCTCTGCAGTCCTGCCACATCCAGTCGTGAATGGTGGTGGACAATTAAACAACTAACAGGAGGAGGAGGCTCTGTAAACATCCCCATCCTCAATGATGGCGGAGTCCAGCACGTGAGTGCAAAAGACAAGGCTGAAGCGTTTGCAACCATCTTCAGCCAGAAGTGCCGAGTGGATGATCCATCTCGGCCTCCTCCTGATATCCCCACCATCACAGAAGCCAGTCTTCAGCTAATTCGATTCACTCCACATGATATCAAGAAACGGCTGAGTGCACTGGATACAGCAAAGGCTATGGGCCCCGACAACATCCCGGCTGCAGCGCTGAAGACTTGTGCTCCAGAACTAGCTGCGCCTCTAGCTAAACTGTTCCGGTACAGCTACAACACTGGCATCTACCCGACAATGTGGAAAATTGCCCAGGTATGTCCTGTCCACAAAAAGCAGGACAAATCCAATCCGGCCAATTACTGCCCCATCAGCCTACTCTCAACCATCAGCAAAGTGATGGAAGGCGTCGTCGACAGTGCTATCAAGCGACACTTACTCACCAATAACCTGCTCACTGATGCTCAGTTTGGATTCCGCCAGGAGCACTCGGCTCCAGACCTCATTACAGCCCTGGTCCAAACATGGACAAAAGAGCTGAATTCCAGAGATGAGGTGAGAGTGACTGCCCTTGTCATCAAGGCAGCATTTGACCGAGCGTGGCACCAAGGAGCCATGGTAAAATTGAAGTCAATGGGAATCAGGGGGAAAACTCTCCAGTGGCTGGAGTCATACCTAGCACAAAGGAAGATGGCAGTGGTTGTTGGAGGCCAATCATCTCAGCCCCAGGACATTGCTGCAGGAGTTCCTCAGGGCAGTGTCCTAGGCCCAACCATCTTCAGCCGCTTCATCAATGAGCTTCCCTCCATCAAAAGGTCAGAAATGGGGATTTTCACTGATGATTGCACAGTGTTCAGTTCCATTCGCAACCCCTCAGATAATGAAGCAGTCCATACCTGCATTCAGCAAGATCTGGACAACATCCAGGCTTGGGCTGATAAGTGGCAAGTAACATTCGCACCAGACAAGTGCCAGGCAATGACCATCTCCAACAAGGGAGATTCTAACCATCTCCCCTTGACATTCAACAGCATTACCATCGCCAAATCCCCCATCATCAACATCCTGGGGGTCACCATTGACCAGAAACTTAACAGGACCAGCTACATAAATACTGTGGCTACAAGAGCAGGTCAGAGGTTGGGTATTCTGCGGTGAGTGACCCACCTCCTGACTCCCCAAAGTCTTTCCATCAACTACAAGGCACAAGTCAGGTGTGTGATGGAATATTCTCCACTTGCCTGGATGAGTGCAGCTCCAACAACACTCAAGAAGCTCGACACCATCCAGGACAAAGCAGCCCGCTTGATTGGCACCCCATCCAACACCCTAAACATTCACTCCCTTCACCACCGGCGCACCGTGGCTGCAGTGTGTACCATCCACAGGACGCACTGCAGCAACTCGCCAAGGCTTCTTCGACAGCACCTCCCAAACCCCCAACCTCTACCACCTGGAAGGACAAGGGCAGCAGGCACATGGGAACAACACCACCTGCACGTTTCCCTCCAAGTCACACACCATCCCGACGTGGAAATATATCGTCGTTCCTTCATCGTCGCTGGGTCAAAATTCTGGATGTCCCTACGTAACAGCACTGTGGGAGAACCTTCACCACATGGACTGCAGCAGTTCAAGAAGGTGGCTCACCACCACCTTCTCAAGGGCAATTAGGGATGGGCAATAAATGCTGGCCTCACTAGCGACGCCCACATCCTGTGAACGAATAAAAAAAAGTCTTTCTTTGTTTCCTAACATAAGCAAATCACCTTTCAGACATGTCTCATTAAAATTTAAACGAGAACAAAATATTTGAATTTAACATGTTTCTTCTTAGGTAACATTAATCATGTCAAACTTCTTATAAAACGTCTAACTGGTATCTCCTCCAATGTCCAGTTGTAAATGTCTAATGTGGAATTGAGACATCACGTCTGTGCCAAGTTGGCTGACCTGATCTGATCTGATCTAACCAGGGTTGTAGCTTGGAATCAGTATCAAGTGACTTCTGCTGGAAAATCCGCACGTGCAAAAGTCAAGTGAGGACAGAATCGAACTCAGCCGTGATGCCCCCACAGTCAAGAGGCTCCCCCCAGTACCCAATGTCCGGGGACACATGAAGATTGGTTGCTTCGGAGAGGTAGCTCAAGGCAACCAGCGAATGTGGAGTTATCCGAAGAAGAGTCAACATCCGAAGGAAAGGAGGAGAACACTGGAGGGAATGTTTCTTTGATGTTAATCTATCAGACATCTTTTTAGAATGCATCACCAGATTTTTTGCGACCTTATGTGTCTCACAGTCATGGCCATAAGCTTGTGGTTTTTACAGAACAATGGACAGAATTTAAAAATGCCTTAACACCAATAAAAATCCCACAGGCCCATTTTATAAAAAAATGGAATTTGACTTATTCAACCACCAAAAATCAGTGACCCTGATCATATTGTTAGATTTCTACCTCCCAAATGACCCATTGGTTTTGTGCAATAGCACATCTGTTAGAACTTCATAACTAGTAGGACTAGCCTTAAAACACTACCTCAGGGGCAGACAGCTGCAGGTGAAAAAAGCAATTATATATATATATAGGCAGATAGATAGATAGATGATTGATAGATAGATAGAAAGGTAGATACACACACATATATATTATTCCTTTCAGATAGGGAGAAATTGTTTCCACTGGCAGAAGAATCGGTAACCAAAGGATACAGAATTAAATTAATTGGTAAAAAACCCAGGGGGGATTTCTGTCAATGGTAGACCACTTAATGTTTAACCACTCGACAAAAATAATTACCACACCGGTCATCCAGCTAGCTAAAGATGATTTTTCATCTCCCAAATCATGGTTGTCAGCTTCTTATGAAGTGTCAACGATAAAGGAAAAGTTTAATAACAAAAGTGAATGATAGAGCGTTGAAAACCGACTGCACAGGTAATTGAAAAACAACAGCTTTCAGCAAATCAGCATGCTAACACCATAGTTGAATGCAGTCCTGCAGTAGTCTGGCACAGCCTATCTGTCAGGTGAAAAGAATATCTGTTTTCCACACTGTTGTTTTTTGCTATAATGAGATCTTGATAGCACATTCTACTCCAGTGAAAGATACTTCTGTTCAGTTGATACCTTGTTTAATATTTTGATAAGAGGAACCATTTTGTGAGGCCAATTCCCAGCTGTGGAGATGGGAACATGGTATTGTAGCCCCAATTTTTCAGCTGCATCAGGAAAGGAGGCTTGAAATGTTACCTCAAACGTTCCAGGTTTGACTCCAGCCTGTAAGCTAATGTCAGCCAGGTATTAAGTGGCAGCACTAATCTGCCTCAGCATCCCAGTGTTAGGAAGGGGGAAAATCAGGCAGGGCTCCCGCTCCTGATTGATTTTTAATGACCTTCCGCCCTCACTCCTCCTGCACTCTCCCACTTAAACGTGCCTATGCATGGATGATGGAATTGGATCCACTGCTGTCACACTAAAGATCATTTTAATTAACCCGCCGGGCAGAAGACGGATAGGTTCATGTCAGGTGCCCGTCCGTTGACTTCAATGGTGAGTAAAATCGGGCAGGGTGCAAAAACGGGCAACTGACCCGAACCCCCCCTGTTTGGATCAGGTTAAAATGACCCCCACCATGTCTAGCCTTGTTTGTGAACAATGTTCACTTGGACCAACCTCAGCATTTGGTCAGTGCCCATGGCCATATAGTCCAGTATGGGCCAACATTTTCAGGAAAGGGAGGGGCAAAAACCGGGGGAGGTTTAAATTTTAAGTTATTTGTCTTATGGAACCAATTAAGCATAAGAACATAAGAACATAAGAAATAGGAGCAGGAGTAGGCCATATGGCCCCTCGAGCCTGCTTCGCATTTAATAAGATCGTGACTGATCTTCGACCTTAACTCCACTTTCCTGCCCAACCCCCATATCCTTTGATTCCCTTAGAGTCCAAAAATCTATCGATCTCAGTCTTGAATATATTCAACGACTGAGCATCCACAGCCCTCTGGGGTAGAGAATTACAATTATTCACTACCCTTTGAGTGAAGAAATTCCTCATCATCTCAGTCCTAAATGTCCGACACCTTATCCTGAGACTGGTTCTAGACTCTCCATCCAGGGGAAACATCCACTCAGCATCTACCCTATCATGCCCTCTCAGAATCTTATATGTTTCAATGGGATCACCTCTCATTCTTCTAACCTCCAGAGAGTATAGACCCATTCTGCTCTATGTTTCCTCATAGAACAACCCTCTCATCCCAGGAATCAACCTAGTGAACCTTTGTTGCACCAATTCTAAGGCAAGTATATCCTTCCTTAGGTAAGGAGACTAAAACTGTATACAGTACTCCAGGTATGGTCTCACCAAAGCCCTGCAAAATTGCAGCAAGACTTCCTTAGTCTTGTACTCCAATCCCCAAGCATATAGAACTGAATCATACCATACAGTTGTAAAGGCTGTTTTGGCCATAACTATGCATAAACTGTGCATAGTTATCACTAACCACCTAGAACATTAATGTCTGCATTCCTGTCATGATTTATCACCAGTGGTAACTCAAGCTGTACAATGGCCTCCTGCATATCAACCAGCTTACAAGTGGATATGTGGGGCCTGTCCCTGATCACATGACCCAGAAGTAGAGCAGCATGACAAGTTCTGGTGGCAAGTACACGAAAGGCAGAATTACTACCATGGCAACTGTATCACTATAAACAATAATAATTCAATATGACTCCAGACAGTTATAATCAGTACTACTATTGTTTAAATTTATAATTTTGTTCAAACACGTAATAGACGTTTAAACAGATCCCACTCTCATCTTTGCAAATACTGATCTGTGTTTTATTTTTATTTTTTATGAGGACAAGATAATTCAAGGCCTCATTATTCATTAACTACTACTTTCCAGACAGCGCTAATATCAGTTGTGGTTACTTAGGCTGTTCTGAACTGTCATATTACTGCAATACAAACAAAACATTTCTCAATTACTGTAATTAATATTTGTACTGTATCACTGAACATCTTTGCAAAAAAAAAATGATATTTGGAATGATGTGCCAGAGAGTCTCGGTACTCTTGAGATATGAGGGGTACAAAATGGATTAACAGAACTGTCGAACTCTTATCTTATCCTTATATAAGGAAGGATATACTTGCCTTAGAGGCAGTGCAGCGAAGGTTCACTAGATTAATTCCTGGGATGAGAGGGTTGTCCTATGAGGCGAAGTTGAGCAGAATGGGCTTATACTCTCTGGAATTTAGAAGAATGAGAGGTGATCTTGTTGAAACATATAAGATTATGAGGGGGCCTGACAGGATAGATGCTGAGAGGTCGCTTCCCTTGGCTGGAGAGTCTAGAACTAGGGGCATAGTCGCAGGATAAGGGGTCGGCCATTTAAGATTGAGATGAGGAGGAATTTCTTCACTCAGAGGGTTGCGAATCTTTGGAACTCTCTACCCCAGAGGGCTGCAGATGCTGAGACGTTGAATATATTCAAGGCTGAGATAAACAGATTTCTGGACTCTAGGGGAATCAAGGGATATGGGGATCGGGCATGAATGTGGAGTTGAGGTCGAAGATCAGCCATGATCTGATTGAATGGTGGTGCAGGCTCGAGGGGCTATGTGGCCTGCTCCTGCTCCTATTTCTTATGTTCTTATGTCCTCTTCAGGGAAGTGTCAAATACATATCCACGTGCAGAATCATTTGATGTACCTATGAGCTATGCTTCATGTGGCTGTCATGTGCATTGCTAAAAAGGATGAGCAGAAAGATTGAAATATTAATTTCTCTTTAAATTAAGCAGTGAGTCTTTTATTTTTAGCCTAATTTTGAGATTCTGGAATTTTCACACAATCAGGTGCAACACACGAATTAAAGTAGAACAATTTCTAAGTCAACTAAACTTGTTAAATTTTGCAGATGCAGCAGATCCTGAGGATCTGCCAGATGTCAACTTTTGCTTGGACCCAGTCGTTTGAGACCACGCTGAGAAGAGATGAAGGGTGCTTTGGTCTTCCTTATCTTTCTCCAATGACAGCAAAGTCCCAATGCGTGTTGTTTGTTTATGCATAGGGCATGTGTCCAAACAGTTCTCCTTCCTTGTTCAGAATTCCTAAGCATGTCCCGGAAGGGGTTTCTTCATGCCACGTGCAAAATCCAGGGCCGAGTTTACGAGGTTGACCTTTGGCAAAAAGGAGAGGTGGCTGCTGAGAAGGAAACAGGGAGGGCACTGAATTGACACTGAAGATCCTGCAGGGGGCGTCAGCTTGATGGTGGGTACACCATTTTGTCAAAACTCCTCAAAAATGAGGAACTGAATTAAATAGTTGGTGATGAGCAAGCCTGGGATGTAGCACTCAAATTGGATGTCTGGAACATCAAGGTGACTGGCATGATGCAAGCTGCCCTCTGTAGGTCTTTACACCTACTTTTTTTTTATTCGTTCATGGGATGTGGGCGTCGCTGGCGAGGCCGGCATTTATTGCCTATCCCTAATTGCCCTTGAGAAGGTGGTGGTGAGCCGCCTTCTTGAACCGCTGCAGTCCGTCTGGTGAAGGTTCTCCCACTGTGCTGTTAGGAAGGGAGTTCCAGGATTTTGACCCAGCGACGATGAAGGAACGGCGATATATTCCCAAGTCAGGATGGTGTGTGACTTAGAGGGTAACGTGCAGGTGGTGTTATTCCCATGTGCCTGCTGCCCTAGTCCTTCTAGGTGGTAGAGGTTGGGGGTTTGGGAGGTGCTGTCGAAGAAGCCTTGGCGAGTTGCTACAATGCATCCTGTTGATGGTACACACTGCAGCCACTGTGCGCCGGTGGTGAAGGGAGTAAATATTTAGGGTGTTGGATGGGGTGCCAATCAAGCGGGCTGCTTTGTCCTGGATGGTGTCGAGCTTCTTGAGTGGTGTTGGAGTTGCACTCATGCAGGCAAGTGGAGAATATTCCGTCACACTCCTGACTTGTGCCTTGTATATGGTGGAAATGCTTTGGGGAGTCAGGAGGTGAGTCACTCGTCGCAGAATACCCAGCCTCTGACCTGCTCTTTTAGCCACAGTATTTATGTGGCTGGTCCAGTTAAATTTCTGGTCAATGGTGACCTCCAGGATGTTGATTGTGGGGGATTCGGCAATGGTAATGCCGTTGAATGTCAAGGGGAGGTGGTTAAACTCTCTTGTTGGAGATGGTCATTGCCTAGCACTTGTCTGGCATGAATGTTACTTGCCACTTATCAGCCCAAGCCTGGATGTTGTCCAGGTCTTGCTGCATGCGGGCACGGACTGCTTCATTATCTGAGGGGTTGCGAATGGAACTGGAACCTCAAGGCAGATGTTGAATAGCTGATGAGGACTTGGGATGTCAACTGCTGGAAGGTGTGAAAATACATCTTACTTATCCAATGCTTGATGCTTACCTTTGTTTAATTGTAGAAACCCCATAACTCCAACTAAAGGAATCACTATTCAACAGGGTATGGTGTGTGCCCCTGATATGGTCAGGAAGATGTTGGTAATGCATACATAGATTTTACAGTGAATTGTGCCGCTCCCCATTCTATATAAGGTAGGGTCCCATGGGCAGCGGTGGGACGGATGACCAGATAGTCTGTTTCAGTGAAATTGGATGAGGGATGGGTACTGGCATGGATACTGGAGGAGCTCCCCTGTGCTTCTTTGGGTAGTGGCCTGGGATCTTTTGCGCCCACATGGGACGGCAGCTGGGACCTTGGTTTAATATCGCAATGGAGGGACAGCACCTTCGGCGGTGCACTGCTCCCCCAGCGACCAACGTTGTATGCTCGGGTCGCTGGAGTGGGGCTTGTACCCATGACCTTCTGACTAGGAGGCAGGAGTGCTGACACTGAGCCAAGACTGACACCTAATGATGAGTAATTTTTCAAATGTTATTTTCTTTACAAGTCAGAAATGTAAGTGGGATCTGGATTGTCATTCGCAGCTGGAACTTTATTCTGTGCTTCAAAATTTGCAGATGACACAAAACTTGGAAATGTAGCAAACAGTGGGGAGGATAGTGATAGACTTCAAGAGGACAGACAGGCTGGTGGAATGGGCGGACACGTGGTAGATGAAATTTAACGCAGAGAAGCGTGATATGATACATTTTGGCAGGAAGAATGAGGAGAGGCAATATAAACTAAATGGTACAATTCTAAAGGAGGTGCAGGAACAGAGAGACCTAGGGGTTTTTGTGCACAAATCTTTGGAAGATGGCAGGACAGGTTGAGAAAGCGGTTAAAAAAGCATACGGGATCCTGGGCTTTATACATAGAGGCATAGAGTACAAAAGTAAGGAAGTTATGTAGAACCTTTATAAAACACTGGTTCAGCCACAACTGGAATATTGTGTCCAATTCTGGGCACCGCACTTTAGGAAGGATGTGAAGGCTTTAGGGAGGGTGCAGAAAAGATTTACTAGAATGCTTCCAGGGATGAGGGACTTCAGTTCCATGGATAGACTGGAGAAGCTGGGGTTGTTCTCCTTAGAGCATAGAAGGTTAAGAGGAGATTTAAGAAGTGTTCAAAATCATGAAGGGTTTAGATAATGTAAATAAAGAGAAACTGTTCTCATGCACACTTGGGGGTTCCCTCTGTCATCCTGAGCCCAAGCTAGCTGGAGTTAGGTAAATTAGGTAAGTAAAGAGTACACACACTATATGGGGAAAACAGAAAATCTAAAGGGGTGGATTTTCCAGTACCTTGGTGTGATGATTCTTAAACATGCCAGACACCCGGCTGTCCAAAGATAGACCACAAAGCTGATTCTCTTGGCCTCCCTGTGCCCGGTGCTGGACAGGAGCGGTACACCTGAAGTGTGCTTTCTTGTCCAGACCCAGGAATGTTACTATTTCCTGTCGTGGGCTGGCAGAAGGGGACAGAAAATTTGAATGCTTTTACGGTCTCTAAGGTCCTCAGCTCCAAGATCAGGGATTCCTGGGGCCTAATAGTAATCAGCAACCAGAAGCCTGCTGTTGTCTCTAACCATCTGGGTGGAGGGAGGGGGGGGGGAGAGAAAATTAAAATTTGAACCTACCTCCTTGTCTTTGGCCTCCCCTTAGGACCCCAGCTAACTGGAAGGGAGGGAGAATGGGAACTCTCTCTCCCCCCTTATTTGCATTGATACATTGTGCATGCACCTGCTCAGGCACAAGCATAGCTCCCCCACCCCTCCCCAGGGTAACATAAAAGAAGAAAAGACCTGACCGAACTCATCTCCGTCCATTTTTCCTGACCTTTGTACCTGGGGAAGTCGGACTTCCCTAAGGGCAAAAGTCATGAAATTGGTCCTCCAGATGTAGCAGTTGATTAAGTAGGAAATTTTTATTTCAGGATGCGGGTGGAAAAAAGCATATTACATTCAAACTAATAAACACAATTAAAAGTTGCGTTAACAATAATTAGAGTTAACTTTGCTAGCAGCACTGTTTTGAAGTTGTTTACTCTGTTTCTCATGGGATTCCATGGATCTTCTCCCGAAGTTACAGTGGACAATCGGGAGAACCCGTGTAGAAATTCCGCCCCCAGCTCTTTCACTTTCTGTTTTTTGCGGACTTACTTGTTTAACTTGTTCTCTTTGGCTGCGTCGATAAGTAAAGCACATAGATTACTCATCTAAAAGCTCGACAGGTTGTAACAATCCCACATCTGAAATCAACATTAATAATACATTGGACTTTATCAGAGGGAAAAGCAAAAAAAAAGCACAAGGAACCAAATGAAATCTTATTATACTAAACTCTTTTATATGAAGGAGCGTTTTCTGGGTGGCAGTGGTTCTTATATGGTGAACCTTGCTTACATTATTTGTATTATCAGAACTTCCATTAAATATTTTCCATATCTCATATATAGCTGAGAAAAACTAACATAATAAAAAACAAAGTCCATCAGAGTCATTCAGCAATGTAGCTCATGATTAATAGGAATATTTACATTTCATTTTAATTCTTTGTCACAGGTGAGTTATTAGATTATCTTACTCATAGGATATGATTCCCATCCAAATAGCACTTCATCATGTAGTCTCAATTTGTAATTTAATTTGGATACAGCCAATGACAATTCATTATCAATGGTTTCCACAGTAATAAACAATCAGAATAGGACTATATATTCATAATCAAAATAAATAGAAAACAAACGTGGGAAGTTTTCCCTGAAGCTGTCCTAACGTCAAAAGTCATGAATGAATCTAATTAAAATAAAATAACAATTGTTGTTCAGTGAATATGGGCTGATTTACTTAAAACAAATGCAATATGTAACTGTCTATAACGATTTGAAAAATCATGCCATTTTTTATTTAATGCCGAGAAAGAGAGAGAAAAAAAGAAAGACTTCATAGTATCATAGTAGATACAGCACAGGAGGAGGCCATTCGGCCCATTGTGCCTATGCTGGCTCTTTGAAAGAGCTATCCATTTAGTCCCATTCTCCTACTCTTTCCCCATAGCCCTGTAATTTTTTCCTTTCAAGTATTTATCCAATTCCCTTTTGAAAATTACTATTGAATCTGCTTCCACCACCCTTTCAGGCAGTGCATTCCAGATCATTACAATTTGCTGCATAAAAAAATCTTTCCTCGTGTCGCCTCTCAGTCTTTTGCTATCACCTTAAATCTCTGTCCTCCGGTTACCAACCCTTCTGCTACTGGAAAGTTTCTGCTTATTTACTCTATCAAAAGCGTTCATGATTTTGAACACCTCTGTCAAATCTCCTCTTGACCTTCCCTGTTCTAAGGAGAACAACCCCAGCTTCTCCAATCTCTCCATATAACTGAAGTCCCTCATCCTGGCATCATTCTAGTAAATCTCTTCTGCACCCTCTCTAAGGCCTTGACATCCTTCCTAAAGTGTGGTGCCCTTATGAATTTATATAATGCTTTTTATGGCCTCATGATGTCCCAAAGCACTTTACAGCCAATTAATTGCTTTTCAAACGTAGTCACTGTTGTAAGGTAGGAAATGCGGCAGCCTATTTGCACACAGCAAGGTCCCACAAATAGCAATTAAATAAATGACAAGATCATCTGTTTTTTTAGATGTTAATTGAAAAATAAAAGTTAGCCAGGACACTGTGGAAAACTCTCCTGCTCTTCTTCGAAATAATGC
Source organism: Heptranchias perlo (assembly GCF_035084215.1). Lineage (NCBI taxonomy): Eukaryota > Metazoa > Chordata > Chondrichthyes > Hexanchiformes > Hexanchidae > Heptranchias > Heptranchias perlo. The sequence continues at coordinate 13,520,493 of NC_090338.1, read as the reverse complement.
CATGGGATCTTTTACATCCACCTGAGAGGGCAGACGGGGCCTCGGTTTAACTAAAAGAAAGCACCTCTGACAGTATAGTATACCTTCAGTATTGCACTGGGTGTGTCAGCCTAGGTTTTGTTCTTAAGTCTGTGGAGTGGGACTTGAACCCACAACCTTCTGACTCAGAGGCAAGAGTACTACCCACCGAGCCACGGCTGACCAAGAAAATGAGTCATGAGATAAACTATTTTCTAATGACTGCTTAAGAATTGAGCAAAAAATTGATCAGAGGATTGTGCTATTTCGACATTATAGCTTGATTTTGTTCACCATCTTTATATGTCAAATGTGTTGTTTCTTTGATGTTAGGAATGGGAGCTGTTTGTATGATCATGAGTTTTCTCTTCATTTTGGACCAGGAATTAGAATTAAAAAATGCAGCAGGTTTGTCATTAGAAGTGTCTCATCCATAGGCAAGAGGTTATTTTCTTTTAGGTTCTGTGGGATAGATTTTCAACTTCACCACTTGGCAGTAATCTGGCGGAGCATTATATTGATTCTTTTTCCGGTACATTGATGACTGTGTGGGGGCCGCTTCCTGCTCTCACCCCAGCCTGGAAAATGTCATCATCTTTACTTCCAATTTCTACCCTTCTCTCGCCTTCACATGGTCCATTTCCAATTCTTCCCTTCCCTTCCTTGACGTCTCTATCTCCATTTCTGTGGAAAGGTTGTCCACGAATATCCACTATAAGCCCACTGACTCCCACAGCTACCTTGGATACACTTCCTCTCATCCTGCTTCCTGTAAGGACTCTATTCCATTCTCCCAGTTTCTCCGTCTCTGTCTCATCTGTTCTGTCACATTCCACACCAGTGCTTCCGATATGTCTTCCTTTTTCCTCAACCGAGGATTTCCCTCCATTGTAGTTGACAGGGCCAGTGACCGTGTCCATCCCATTTCCCACACTTCCGCCCTCACCCCTTCCCCTCCCTCCCAGAACCACGATAGGGTTCACCTTGTCCTCATCTTCCAACCCACCAGCCTCCGCTTTCAATGGATCATCCTCCGCTATTTCCTCCACACCAACGCGATGTCACCACCAAACATATCTTCACCTCCCCTCCCCTTTCAGCATTCGGAAGGGACCATTCCTTCTGTGACATCCTGGTCCACTCTTCCATCACCCCCAACACCTGCTCCCTTTCCCACGGCACCACGGCGAGCGCAGGAGATGCAACACCTGCCCTTTCACCTCTTCCCTTCCCATCGTCCAGGGCCCCAAACACTCCTTCCAGGTGAAATAGCGATTTACTTGTATATCTTTCAACTTAGTATACCGTGTTCACTGCTAATGAAGCGGTCTCCTCTACATTGGGGAGACCAAACGCAGATTGGGTGATCGCTTTGCTGAACATCTCCATTCAATCAGCAAAGGTGATCCTGAGCTTCTGCTCACTTACCATTTTAATCCTCCATCCCATATCCTAGGCTGAGGAAAAAGAGGTGGGGAGAGTTCAGGTAAGGGTAAATTTATAAGTCTAAAGAGAAATGTCAAGGCGAAAGAGCAGAGTAGCGATTTTGGTGAAAACAAGTAGAGTGTCAGGAAGGGGCAAAGAGTTTAACAAAGGTGATAGGGCATTAATGACTAAGGTCACATCAGGGGAAAATAGTAACACATTAAAATTAAAGGCATTATATCTGAACGCACAAAGCATTCGTAACAAAATAGATGAATTAATGGCACAAATAGAGATAAATAGGTTTGATCTTAAAGTCATTACTGAAATGTAATTGCAAGGTGACCAAGGTTAGGAACTAAATATTCCAGGGTACTTGACTTTTAGAAAAGATAGGCAAAATAGTAAAGTAGGGGAGGTATCCCTGATAATAAAGGATAACATAAAGGCAGTAATGAGAATGGATCTTAGCTCAGAAAATCAGGATGTCGAATCAGTATGGGTGGAGCTAAGAAATAGCAAGGGGCAAAAAACACTGGTGAGAGTAGGTTATAGACCCCCTAACAGTAGTTATAGTGTTGGACAGAGTATAATTCAGGAAATTAGAGGAGCATATAACAGGGGTAATGCAATAATCATGGGGGACTTTAATCTTTATACAGACTAGGCAAACCAAATTGGCAAAAGTAGTTTGGAGGACGAGTTCATGGAATGCATCCATGATAGTTTTCTCGAACAGTATGTCGAGGAACCAACTAGGGAAAAGGCTATTTTAGATCTAGTATTGTGTAATGAGACAGGGTTAATTAGTTATCTTATAGTTAAGGATCCTCTGGGGCAGAATGATCATAATATGATAGAAATTAATATTGAGTTTGAGAGTGATGTAGTTAAGACCAAAACTAGGGTCTTAAATTTAAACAAAGCCAATTACGTAGATATGAGGGGGCAAATTGGGTATGGTGGATTGGGAAATTAGATTAAAAGATATGACAGTAGATAAGCAATGGTGAACATTTAAAAAAATAATTCATAATTTTCAATGAATATACATTCCCTTGAGGAATAAAAACTCCATGGGAGAAATGATTCAACCGTGGCTAATTAGAGAAGTTAAGGATAGTATTAAATTAAAAGAAGAGGCTTGCAATGTTGCCAAAAAGAGTAGTAAGCCTGAGGATTGGGAGTGAATTAGAAATCAGCAAAGGATGATCAAGAAATTGATGAAGAGGAAGAAAATTAAATATGACAGTAAATTAGCAAGAAATAGTAAAACAGATTGTAAAAGCTTCTACAAGTATGTAAAAAGGAAGAGATTAGCAAAAGTAAACATGGGTTCCTTAGAGGCAGAGACAGGAGAAATTATAATGGGGAATAAGCAAATAGCAGAGATGTTAAACAAATATTTTGTATGTGTCTTCACAAAAGAAGATGCAAAAAACATACCGGTAATAGTGGAGAACCAAGGGTCTAATGAGAAACTTAAAGTAATTAAGATTAATAAAGAAAAAGTACTGGAGAAATTAATTGGACTAAAAGCCGACAAATCATCTGAACCTGATGGCCTACATTATAGGGTTTAAAAGAAGTGGCTGCAGAGATAGTGGATGCATTGGTTTTGATCTTCCAGAATTCTCCAGATTCTAGAATGGTCCCCATGGATTGGAAATTTGCAAATGTAACCCCGCTATCCAAGTACGGAGGGAGAGAGAAAACAGGGAACTATAGGCCAGTTAGCCTGACATCGGTAGTAGGTAAAATGCTAGAATCTATTATTAAGGACGTAGTAACAGGGCATTTAGAAAATCATAATGGGCCGGAAATTGCTCACATCCTTGTGGCAATGTTCGCAGCAGCTCCTGCGAATAAAAGGTGCAAATTTACTGACTGCGGATCCGTGGCAAAGACTTGTGTGATTTTGAAGCTTTGCAAAAAATTGCAACATCAGCCCAACCTCTGAACAAAGTGGGCTGATTCACATGGGAAATGCAGGAAAAGGGAAAAAGGAGGGAGACAGAAAGCAGGAAACTACAGGCCAGTTCGCTTAACACCTGTCATAGGGAAAATGCTCTAATCTATTATTAAGGAGGGGCACTTAGAAAATCTCAATGCAATCAGGCTTTGTGAAAGGGAAATTGTGTTTGACTAATTTATTAGAGTTCTTTGAGGAAGTAACAAGCAACGTGGATAAAGGGGATCCTGTGGGTGTGATGTACTTGGATTTCCAGAAGGCTTTTGACAAGGTGTCACATCAAAGGCTACTACACAAAATAAGAGCTCATGGTGTAGGGGGTAACGTACTAGCAAGGATAAAGGAGTGGTTAGCTAACAGGAAACAGAGAGTAGGCATAAATGGGTCATTTTCAGGTTGGCAAGATGTAACGAGTGGAGTGCCACAGGGATCAGTGCTGGGGCCTCAACTATTCACAATCTGTATCAATGACTTGGATAAAGGGACCGAATGTATGGTTGCTAAATTTGCTGATGACACAAAGGTAGGTAGGAAAGTAAGTTGTGAAGAGGACATAAGGAGTCTGCAAAGGGATATAGATAGGTTAAGTGGGTGGGCAAAAATTTGGCAGATGGAGTATAATGTGGGAAAATGTGAACTTGTCCACTTTGGGAGGAGGAATAGAAAAGCAGTATATTATTTAAATGGAGAGAGATTGCAGAACTCTGAGGTACAGAGGCATCTGGGTGTCCTAGTGCATGAATCATAAAAAATTAGTATGCAGGTACAGCAAGTGATTAGGAAGGCAAATGAAATGTTGTCATTTATTGCAAGGGGAATGGAATATAAAAGTAGAGATGTTTTGCTACAGTTGTACAGGGCATTGGTGAGACCACATCTAGAATACTGTGTGCAGTTTTGGTCTCCTTATTTAAGCTAGGACATAATTGCTTTGGAAGCGAAGGTTCACTCGACTGATTCCTGGGATGAGGGGGTTATCTTATGAGGAAAGGTTGGACAAGTTGGGCCTGTATACACTGGAGTTTAGAAGAATGAGAGGTGATCTTATTGAAACATGTAAGAACCTGAGGGGACTAGAAGGGGTAGATGCTGTGAGGATGTTTCCCCTTGTGAGACAGATTAAAACTAGGGGCCACAGTTTAAAAATAAGGGGTGTCCCATTTAAGACGGAAATTAGGAGAATTTTTTTCTCTCAGAGGGTCATGGGTCTGTGGAACTCCCTTCCCCGGAGAGCGGTGGAGGCAGGGTCATTGTATATTTTTAAGGCTGAGCCCTGGTTAACAAGGGAGTCAAAGGTTATAGTAGGTAGACGGGAAAGTAGGGTTGAGGTCACAATCAGATCAGCCATGATCTTATCAAATGGCCGAGCAAGCTCGAGGGGCTGAATGGCCTACTCCTGCTCTTAATTCGTATGTTCGTATGTTTGTGAGCATGGAGGACATGCCCACAAGCCGGCAAATAGAAATCATACTTTTAAAGCTCTGTACGTTAGTGTAAGTAAAATTTAACATATCTTCTTATAAAAATCTAACCAAATGATTTAATTTAAAGAAACAGACAGAAGTTAAAAGTAAAAAAAAATTCTTTCAATTTTTAATTTTTAAAAAAAAAATTTAATGATCAAAAAAATATTAAAATAAGAATAATGTGACATTCAGCATTTTTCAAATTTAATTTTTATTCTTTTCGCATTCATTAGGAGTAATCGCGCTGTTAAAAAGTAGTGCAGAGCTGGTATTTTTCAGCGTACCTTTTGGTGATGGAAGTATTTTCGTTGCAGCTGGACAGATGGGCAAGTTTACGATTTTTGGATGATTTCAATGATTGTAGCGCACCATGCCCTGTTAATTCACAGCTGTCAAACCACCGGCAAAACAATGGGAGCAAGTTCACGATTTCCAGGTTTTAGTGCACGTGTGTGCATTTGTGAGCTTGCTTCTTGGATTCGTCGGTGGAGAGAGAGGATGCCATTCTGGAACGGCGTCCAGAGGTGAGTGATTTCTGGCCCAATATGATTAGGCAGAGTCAACATGGTTTCATGAACGGGAAATCGTGTTTTACAAATCTATTAGAGTGTTTTGAGGGTGTAACAAGCTGGGTAGATAAAGGGGAACCAGTGGATGTAGTATATTTGGATTTTCAAAAGGCATTCGATAAGGTGTCACACAAGAGGTTGTCACACAAGATTAAGGCTCATGGGATTGGGGATAATATATTAGCATGGATTGAGGATTGGTTAACGAATAGAAAGCAGAGTAGGAATAAATGGGTCATTTTCAGGTTGGCAGGTTGTAACTAGTGGGGTGCCGTAAGGATCAGTGCTTGGACCTCAACTGTTTACAATCTATATCAGTTAAATAGGTGAGGGGACCAAGTGTAATGTATCCAAGTTTGCTGACGATACAAAGTTAGGTGGGAAAGTTGTGAGGAAGACGCAAAGAGTCTGCAAAGGGACATAGACAGGTTAAGCGATTGGGTGAGAAGGTGGCAGATGGAGCATAATGTGGGGAAATGTGAAATTATCCACTTTGGTAGGAAGAATAGAAAAGCAGAATATTTTTTAAAAGGTGAGAGACTAAGAAAAGTTGGTAGTCAGAAGGATTTGGGTGTCCTTGTACATGAATCACAGAAAGTTTACATGCAAGTACAGCAAGCAATTAGGAAGGCAAATAGCCTTTATTGCAAGGGGGTTGGAGTGTGGTAAGGAGGTCTTTTTGCAATTATACAGGGCTCTGGTGAGACCACGTCTAGAGTACTGTGTACAGTTTTGGTCTCCTTACCTAAACCAGGATATACTTGCCTTCGAGGGGGTGCAACGAAGGTTCATTAAATTGATTCCTTGGATGAGAGGGTTGACCTATGAGGAGAGATTGAGTAGAATGGACCTATATTCTCTGCAATTTAGAAGAATGACAGGTGATCTCATTGAAACGTATAAAATTCTTAGAGGGCTGGACAGGGTAGATGCTGAGAGGCTGTTTTCCCTGGCTGGAGAGTCTAGAACTAGAGGTTCTATTCTCAAGATAAGGGGCAGGTCAATCAGGATCGAGATTAGGAAAAATTTCTTCACTCAGAGGGTTGTGAATCTTTAGAATTCTCTACCCCAGAGGGCTGAGGATGCTCAGTCATTGAGTATATTCAAGATTGAGATCGATTAATATTTGGACACTAAGGGAGTCAAGGGATATGGGGATAGGTTGGAAAAGTGGAGTTGAGGTAAAAGATCAGCCATAGCTTAATTAAATGGTGGACCAGGGGCTGTATGGCCTACTCATGCTCCTATTTCTTATGTTCTTTTGCTCTCATGTCCCACTCTCACTCTGACCTCTCTGTCCTCGGCATCCTACACTGTTCCAATGAAGCTCAACGGAAGCTTGAGGAACAGCACCTCATCTTTTGATTAGGCACTTTACAACCTTCCAAACTCAACATTGAGTTGAGCAACTTCAGATCATAATCACCTCTCCCATTTTTTCGGACAGCAGGTGTTGGTAATGGTTCTGCTGTTGCCATTTACAGCTCCTTTGGTCCCATCTTTTGTTTCTTTACTTGTCACCTCACCACCCCCCTTGCCTTGCACCATCATCCCTTTTATTATTTAATCACTCCTGCCCTCCACCCTATTACAGACCTTCCCTTTTGTTCTTTCCTCCTCCCCCCCCCCCCCCACCAGCCCCTTTCCCTCACTCTGTACTTACTTATAAACTGTTAAACCTCTAACTTCTTCCAGTTCTGATGGAAGGTCATCGACCTGAAACATTAACTCTGTTTTTCTCTCCACAGATGCTGCCTGACCTGCTGATTGTTTCCAGCATTTTCTGTTTTTATTTTATATTATTTTGGTTCTATTGATTTCAATGGAATGAATCTCAGGCAGGTTCTATAATGGGCGGATGATGTACTCCATCCGTTTACCACTCATGGAGCGGAGATGAAAACTACCCTGTGTCTCCTCAGCTTCACGGTGTTCAAATTAATGTTTTCTTTTTGTTGAGAAAACTAGGTGAAGGTCAAAGACCCGTGATGCAGGTCATCAGCAAGATTGAGTAGGAGTGGATATGGGATAAACCCAAACTTGGGTTTTGTAAGACTGTAGATTATAAAGTGGAGCAGATGGCTGAGGGATGTAAGAATTTCGACAATTTAGTGATCCTGAGAAAGAATAAGTTGAAGTGAATGTGATGTATGTCTCAAGGCACTTTCCAGAAAGGAAATGGACCGCAAGCATTGCAGGAATTATGGCAGGTGACCACAGGCATGGTCAAAAGGATAGATTTTGAGGAGGCTTTTGAAAGTGGAGGGAGAAGTAGCAAGGTAGATGGGTTTAGAAAGAGACCTCCAGAGAGTAGGGCTGTTAGTGGCTCTGCCACTGCTGTCAAACAAATGGGGAGTGTACAGGAGATCCAGAGGTCAAGGACGCAGGCTAGGACGTGGGGCTGGAGAGATTGCAGGGTAAGCATGGGATGGGGGTATGGTGAGATGTGGAAACCGGAATGATGGCTTTGAATTCAATACATTCAGGGTTAAAGAGCCAGTGGAGATCAATGAGTACAGGTGTAATCGGCAAATGGGCCTTAGTATAGGAGAGGATGCGGGTGGTGGATGAGTTGGGATTTATTAGGTTGGAGATAGTAAGGTGGGCAAGGAGGCAATTGGAGAACTTGAGTCTGGAGATAATGAGGTGTGTGTAAGGGTTTCAGTGGCACTGCATGTGAGGTATGGGTGGAGATTGGCGATGTTATGGAGGTGGTAGTAAGCAGTTTTGGTAATGAATAGGACATGGGGCTTGTAGCTCAGCTCAGGTTTAAATAGGGCAGTGAGGTTGCATACTATCACATTTAATCTAAGCAAGCAGCCAGATAGGGAGATGGCTTTTGACAAAGGTACTGAGATTTTGGCAATAGCCAAACAGGAAGGCTTCAGTCTTGCCAATGCTAAGTTGAGGAAAGTTCTGATTCTTCCACGATTTGATATTGGTCAAGCAATTTGACAGCATGGTGGTGGTTGTATAGTCAAGGGTGGTGGCAGAGAGATAGAGCTGAATGTCTTCAATATATATACGGAGGCTTACTCCATGCTTATGTACAAAGCTACTGGGGGATGAGAAGGAATAGGATGGGCTAAGAATGGAACTTTGGGCTACTCCTGAGGTGACCATGCAAGGGTAGGAGTAAATTTCATTGCAGGAAATGTGCTGGTACGTTGGCATGAATTGAAATTGAACCAGGTGATGCCGCAGAGGAAAGGCGATGAAGGAGGGTGAAATGGTTGACTGTGTTGAACACAGCAAAGAGGCCAAGGAGGATAAGGTGGGACGATGTGCCATGGTCGCAGTCACAAATGATGCTATTAGTGACTTTGAGTGGGGGGGGGGAGGGGGGAAGGGGGAGGGGCGGGTTGCCAAAGTAATTTGCATCCACTTTGTCAGATGGAAACTAAACCAAAGAGATTTGAACAGTGAATGATGGGACAGGTGAACACAGAGCTGGTTAGCACAATGTGTTCAAGGACCTTACAGAGGCAAGGGAAGTTAGAGATGGGGCAGTAGATGAGAATCATGACAAGGTTTGGGGCAGACTTCTTGAAAAGGAGTGTGATGATAACAGTTTCAAAAGGGAGGAGAATAGTACAGAGGGAACTGTTAGTAATATCAGTGAGCATTTAGCTAAAGTATAGAATCTGTCTGACTAGGCGTCGGGTTGATGTAAGGAGTTTGGAGGAGGAGAAGAAAGAGGTTGAAGCAGATGAAGAAATCCATGGATACCTCACAGCTGGCATTAGAAGTGAGAATGGAAGAGGTGAGGGAATGAGGTTGGAGGAGTCAATTGGACATTGAGAAGAGGTGTCCAGGATTGCCGTTACCCTCTGGGATAAATTGGAGCATTTAACCAACAGAGAGGGAGTTGCCATATTCCTTGAGGAGGTCCAGTCAGATCTAACAGACCAGCAATATTAATATAACAGTGAAGACAAGAAAGTTGTGATGTGGAGGGAGGGATATAAGATGTGAGTAAATAGGAATGACATGCAGTCCTGGAAATCCAATACACAACCTGTAGGGTTAGGAACAAATGCTCCTATCACTTGAGTTAACATACATCTTAAGAAATATCACTAAGTTAATTATTTCAAAACTTTTGGGTTAATTCTGTGATCCTGGGAAGGGAAGTCATGCTCTAAGGGAGTTAGGGATACAACACAATAGCCCAATTCTCCAATCTTCGCAGTTTGAATGTAGCTCACTACGAGGAGTAGGAAATTGGGAAAATCGCCCTTTCACTTCAGGAGATCACCCAGAGATTAACCTCGGGATCCCAGTCCTGACACACATTCTCTGTCTGGATATTCCTTCAAGAAAAAAAAATATGCTGATATTAATTAGATTTGTCCGGGAGAGGGAGGGAAATTTTGATCAAGCACATTGTCTGTCACGTCAACCAAGGTGGAATGTTCCACTTTCCTGAACAGTGATCATTTTCTGGATCCAGGAATCTAATGGGAATTGTAAAGGAAAGAGAAAGAGAAATTATTGAAAAAGATACTTATTTTTATCCTCATATTTTTTTTAAAATTCTGCTTCCTGCTGTTGGCATTGTGGCTTCAATTTATGTCATTCCATGACTTACCAGAAGAGAACTGGTTACAAGAGGTGAGTGCTGGAAGATTTCAAGGTTTTTTTTGTGTATATATTGCCCTTTATGATGTGTTTTGTACAACACTCCACTGACCAGGCTAACTAAGGATGAAAGAAAAAACTGAAGCCAATGGAGATAAGTGAATTTGAGTGGCAGGTGACAGTGGAATTCAAATTCATGATATTCTGCTTGGGCGGAAAATTCTACACTCTCTGCACCACCAAGTTTCCAATTATGCCAGCAAATTTTATGAAATTTAATTTACCATTCTTGCAACAGTATTATCACTCCCATTCCCCAGGGAAGTTCGAAAAGTAAAAGCTTTGGAACTACTTACTTCCTCTTTTGCTGCATGTTCTTTCATTATAAATACACAGAAGAATAATTGCTTTATTCTCCTTATGTTGGTGACATGGGCAGAATACAGGATTAAAATTAACACCTTTGGTAACTCGTTTATGTTTATTATAAAGTTTTTCTTTTTTCCCTAGTTTCTCCCTCCACCCACTTAATCATTCATAATGGTACTTCTTGGGAAATGGCGGTTTTAAACTGCAATCTTTATATTTTTAAATTATTTTGACATGGGAATGGCTCATAAAGGAATCCACAACCATTTTTTTGTTTTTCCAATGTTCTTCTGCTTTATCCTGAAGGAGCTCCCTATGGCACCGTTCTACATGCTCTGGAGGCCGTCCTCCTATCTGGCCCGAGTGACCATTCTTCCTTTGTTCAATTAAGAAGCTAAATTCAAAAGATGAAACTATTGTACTTCGAGCAATAATCCTGATTTTTAAGAGAGTAAGTAGTGAAAGATTCTTTCCAATCATTAACCCTTTCAGAATGTTGAAAGACCCCATTAAAACCTTTTCTGTTTCAGAAAAAAGCCATATTTTCAGAACCTTTCTTGCTAACTATAACCTCTCTACATTAATGTCTACATTAATGACTTGGATATGAATGTAAAAGGTATGATCAGTAAGTTCGCTGATGATACAAAAATTGGTAGGGTGGTAAATAGCGAGGAGGATAGCCTCAGTCTGCAGGACGATATAGATGGGTTGGTCAGATGGGCGGAACAGTGGCAAATGGAATTTAACCCGGAAAAGTGCGAGGTGATGCACTTTGGAGGGACTAACAAGGCAAGGGAATACACAATGAATGGGAGGACCCTAGGCAAGACAGAGGGTCAGAAGGATCTTGGTGTGTAAGTTCACAGATCCCTGAAGGCGGCGGAACAGGTAGATAAGGTGGTAAAGAAGGCATATGGGATACTTGCCTTTATTAGCCGAGGCATAGAATATAAGGGCAAGGAGGTTATGATGGAGCTGTATAAAACACTGGTTAGGCCACAGCTGGAGTACTGTGTGCAGTTCTGGTCGCCACACTACAAGAAGGATGTGATCGTTTTGGAGAGGGTGCAGAGGAGATTCACCAGGATGTTACCAGGGCTGGAGCGCTTCAGCTATGAAGAGAGACTGGGAAGATTGGGTTTGTTTTCCTTGGAGCAGAGGAGGCTGAGGGGGGACATGATTGAGGTGTACAAAATTATGAGGGGCACAGATAGGATAGATACTAAGGAGCTTTTTCCCTTAGTTGAGGGTTCTTTAACAAGGGGACATAGATTCAAGGTAAAAGGCGGGAGGTTTAGAGGGGATTTGAGAAAGAATTTTTTCACCCAGAGGGTGGTTGGAGTCTGGAACTCACTGCCTGAAAGGGTTGTGGAGGCAGGAACCCTCACAACATTCAAGAAGCATTTGGATGAGCACTTGAAATGCCATAGCATACAAGGCTACGGACCAAATGCTGGAATATGGGATTAGATTAGACAGGGCTTGATGGCCGGCGCGGACACGATGGGCCGAAGGGCCTCTATCCGTGCTGTATAACTCTATGAACCTATGACTCTATGACTCATTCCTGGCACCATTCTACTAAATCTTAGCTGTACCCTTTCCATGGTTCTAATATTCTTCCCATAAAGGGGTGCCCAGAACTGCATGCGACACCCTATCTTTGGCCGAACCAATTCAACATCATAATCCTTGCTTTTATACATGAAGATGACTGCAGGATAAATATCAGATGACTGAAGTTATGCTGCTGCTCTGTATTACATTAGACTGGCATCCCATTTGTTTATATTAAACTTGTGCATTGTGTTGATATATTTATAATTGTATTAGGTATATTAGCTGCTGTGTATTGCACATGCAATTTAGCAATTGATACTAGCTCAATTGCTAAATTTAAATGTGAGATAGATAGCTTTTTGGCAACCAAAGGTATTAAGGGATATGGGCCAAAGGCAGGTATATGGAGCTAGAAATCAGATCAGCCATGATCTTATCAAATGGCGGAGCAGGCACGAGGGGCTGAATGGCCTACTCCTGTTCCTATGTTCCTATGCACATTTCCCACCTCTGACTAAACACATTGAGACTGAAGTCAATGGAAATAAAAATCGGGAGAGGTGTAAAACGGGCTGCCGACTCGCTATCGCCCGTTTTACATTAATGCACAAAGTCAAAATTACACCCATTGTGACAATGGACCATGTGGTTGGGTCAAAGTGATGAGTAATGCAGATTACTTTACAACCTCATTCCCTGCCTTTTCTCTCTGGTGTATCAATGCATTCTGCAAGCTTTGAGGTAAACTCCAATTCACGTGTGAATGCCTTACATGCTATCCCCCAGCTGTTGTCAGAATGTACAGCGCTGATTACATGGTGAGTGATGGTAGGTGTCCACAAACCGGTGCTGACAACAACACAAACCAGTTATTATTGATTGGATGCTGCAGGCTTGAGGAGTTCAGAGCTTTTTCTTGGTTTTAATTGAGAATAGCAATGTAGCAGGTCTACTCAAAAAACTCTCCAGTCATCTTCAAATATGAGTAGAGTGGCTTAGGATTTTCAACCTAAAATTAACCAGTTCCTTATCACAGTTCTTTGAATTATCTGCTAAAAAAAATAAAGCATCCAGAACATTTCTGGGAGCTTTTCATCTGATATGGGTTTTTAACATGAGAACGAGGCCTAGAGATGTAAATTTTGAGAAACAGGGAAGCACAACAGCTAAAATAAGGCAAATAAGCAGATAGGAACCATAGGAACAGGAGTAGGCCTTTCAGCCCCTCGAGCCTGTTCTGCCATTCAATTAGATCATGGCTAACCTGTATCTTAACTCCATCTACCTGCCATGGTTCCATATCCCTGAATACCCTTGCCTAACAAAAAATCTATCAATCTCAGTTTTGACATTTTCAATTGACCCCCGGCCTCAACAGCTTTTCGAGGGAGAGAGTTCCAGTTTTCCATTACCCTTTGTGCGAAGAAGTGCTTTCTGACTTCACCCCTGAATGGCCTCGTTCTAATATTAAGCTTAAGCTCCCTATACAAACTGTAGGCTTTGATGGTCCTATTTACAAATGTGTTTGCAAGACAAAATCATTGTGGGGGAAATACAGGATTGTTACGGAGAAATCAGGTAGTAACTGTACTCTGTGTAATGCTCTCCTGCTTCGCACTTCAGTTATTTTTATATTCTGATCTTTAAAAAAGAAATTACCTGAGTGAATTGAGTTTTGGCAGGCTTAACCAAGTTCTAAATGGGCATGGGTTCGTATCCCAAACTGCCCACAATTTGATGTTAAGGGCATCCTCCCTCACAGAGGATTCAGGGCAGCTGAGTTGGAAACGTAAAGATGTAATAGTGATACAGTGGAGAGTAGACTAACCTGTGATCTTCTGAAATAAAAAACAGTCATCTTCTTGAGGTTGTAGATGAAACGCATATGTTGAGACAGAATATAGAGAGCTTTACCCAGCATCTAACCCCATTGTGCTTGACCTGGGACTGGGTAACGAAAATGGAAAATGTTCCATTCCCCAACAATTACATCCCTCACCTTGATGGACACAAAATAACAGTGATTAAAAAAAAAATCTTGCTTATTCCACTGAAAGATGTTTCAACGTCACACATCTAAGTGCAAGAGTTGATGCCAAGCAGCCACCTTTGACACCAAAGTAAAGTGGTTTCTCAAAGTACAGAAGGTCTCCATTGAATTCAGGTGACAAATAATCTGATCTTATATTCCACAACCCAACTTCAATACAATCCTTAGAGGTTGGCCTTCCCTGTGTATTGCTTAGTGCTTGGTGTAGGTTTAATGGGTGCAAAGTTCATTTATATTTTCGAAACGTATCCGCGTGCCTTGAAATGTTTAATATACTTTCCTGGTTTCCCACAGGGTTTCTAGTAAGCTCAAATTGTAATTGTTCTGATGAAGGATTGTTTCCTGTTACACCACAAATACCGGTCTCAAACCCCTATTGGTATAATGTATTAGCAGCCAGCAGACACAAGTTATACTGTTGGCTATGCATCACTGTTGCCTCACGGAGCTCAGAAACAAATCAGCATATATGTTGGAAGCACACACAGAGCTGCATTAACTGGCCAGCAGTTACTTTGTAATGTTGCGGAAGAATGGGCAGCAGCAGCTTTTTCCTCACAACATTAAAACTCAAAAGTCAATTGATGAGGTCCAATTTTCAATCTCAGGGGCCTTCCAATGAATGCCAGAGAACTGCAATGAAACAGAGGTGCACCGCTCCTGTGAACTGCTCAGTTCAGTCCGCTCAGTTTTCCTGGCCTGGGCCATTTGCATGACCTCAGTTCTCTTCGAGTGCAGGCCCAATGTCCTGTCAAGGCCATGACTGGGATCCAGGGGGGCGGGGGTGGCGGTGGGGTGGGATGGAAAAAGGAATATAGCTGTAGGGCTGAGGCCTTCAGCTGGGCTCCTTGCTGCTGACGTCGGGACCTAATGGCCGCAGCCCAGAGGCCTAAGGATTGTGCTGGGAGGAAAAGCATTAACGTACTTGCTGCCTCCTTTGATCATTGGGGTGTTCCTGGGCCGCCCGCAGACCCTCTGCTTTTCAGAAGGTCTTAGCGCAAGCCCCACCACCAGCTTTTTTGGGGGCATCTGTCCACTTGGACTCCTCATGGACACATTGAGAGGGAAGTGAGGCTGGAGGGCTAGGAATGTGGAATAGAATGGGCCTATACTCTCCAGAGTTTAGAAGAATGACAGGTGATCTCATTGAAACATATAAGATTCTGAGGGGGCTTGACAGGGTAGATGCTGAGAAGTTGTTTCCCTTGGCCGGAGAGTCTAGAACTCGAGGACATAGTCGCAGGATAAGGGGTCGGCCATTTAAGACTGAGATGAGGACGAATTTCTTCACTCAGAGGGCTGTGAATCTTTAGAATTCTCTACCCCAGAGGGCTTTGGATGCTGAGTCATTGAGTACATTTAAGGCTGAGATGGATAAATTTTTGGACTCTAGGGGAATCAAGGGATATGGGGATCAGGCAGGAAGATGGAGTTGAGGTTGAAGATCAGCTGTGATCTGATTGAATGGCGGATCAGGCTCGAGGGGCTCTATGGCCTACTCCTGCTCCTATTCCTTATGTTCTTATGGAACGTCCCCCCTCTCCAACTTCATTAACATCCTAATGCTGGGCCTATATATACAGGACAGTGCAGCGGATTTAGAGATGATGTAATTGGGCCTTTGCCACCATTTTCTGCTTGCCCCGCCTGATTGCTCCCCATTTACAACAAAGAGAAAGGTCTATCCTCCAAAGTTTCAGAGAAGCCCACTTTTAAAATGTACAGTAGTGTGGTAACACTCTCGCCTCTTTGTCGGACAGTTATACCTTTGAATTCCGCAGCCGGATTTGAATGTGAAAACTAGATAGGCACTCCCAGTGCAGTAGTGAGGGAGTGTTATATTGTTGGAGGTTCCATCTATGGGATGGGACATTAAATCGATTATTAAAACTGACATTATAGGTCCCAGGGAGATCTCCTGATGGCCTACATTCCACCAAAAAAAGTATCTCATTGCAGTTTGTAGGACTTTACTGATACAGATTGGCTACCATCTTGGCCTTTATAACAGTCACTGCAACAAAAAAGTAATTCATTGTGGGAAGTACATTGAAACATTTTAACAGAATGACAATGCAAATATTTTTTACTTATCAAAGCTAGTCTCACTCATATAGCACCTTTCACAATCTCAGGATGTCCTAAAGTGCTTCATAGCCAACAAAATACTTTTGACGTGTAGTCACTGTTATAATGTAAGGAAACGCGGCAACCTATTTGTACACAGGAAGGTCCCACGGTAATGAGATAAATGACCAGAGGGATAAATATTGGCCAGGTCACCGAGGAGAACTCCCCTGCTCTTCTTTGAATAAAGCCACGGGATCTTTTACTTCCACCTGAGGCAGGGCAGACGGTTCAGCATCTCACCTCCGACAGTGCGACACCCACCCCGGTACTGCATTGAAGTGTCAGCCAAGGTTACGGGGGGTGAAATTCATCTTCAGTGGGGGTGAAAAATGGGTGATAGTGGATCAGCCGGCCGTTATACACCTCGTGACTTCCATTAAAATCAATGGGAAGGAAAAGCAGGCGGAGTTTATAACAGGCGGCTGATCCATTCCCGCCACTTTGCAGCTACGCCAAAGTTGAATTTCACTCCCTATATCCTCAAGTTAGGTACTTCGGAGTCAGGTCCCCAGTTACACGGCCACTTCTGCCTTCATGTGCCACCAAGGCTGCTTCACAGAACTGTAACATAACGGGTTGAACACTTGACAACATTGTTGAAATTTTTAGGGGGAGACTTTCCAAAATTGCAGGGAAACAGTTTACCCCAAAGGCTGAGAATAGTAGACGACTAGGTCTTGCCTTGAAAAATATTGCGTGGAACAAAGAACTTCACCACCAAGACTAAAAGCTTGTCTTTGCGAATGATATGGAATCACGTGCCATCTTCAGTACAGTGAGCAAGCAAATCTAATGAGTCAACATCATGAAAGCTATTGAGAGCTTTAATTTGGTAATGGTGGAGATGTGAAAGAATTACTGATTGAAATCGCACGGTGAAATATTAATGTATATATTGATGTGTTTGCATGAAAGCCCTCGGTCTGGTGTTTTAAGAAAGCATTAATGCTTTTAAGATAAGATAGATCTTGTATTTATGGAGCACCTTATCTCGTCCGATGGACATGCCAAAGTGCTTCACAACCAATTATTTATATTTTGAAGTGCAGTCACTTATTGATGTAGCAAATACCACTGCCAATTTGCACTCAGCAAGGTGCCATAAACAGGAATAAAGAGGAATGACCAATTAATCTGTTTTTTATTGCGCTGGTTGAGGAAGGATTGTTGGCCAGAACACTGGCTCTTCTTTGAATTGTACCACGAGATCTTAAATGCCCATCTCAACACAGGCGAGAGCGGAGCATATTGCAGGTGGGGTTGCTGCTCATAAGGAGGCAGCAGCGGGTGCCTCAGTGGGCCCTTCGGAGACTGCAGAGAGAGGCACAGAGGGCAGCCGTGGGCTTATCTAATGGGGATTGAAGCCTGAGATGGTGGCGGAACAATAGGAACACAGAGGAATAGTGAAAGATTAGGGTAGGGTTTGGGGGGACAAAGTACCCGAGAGGGAAGAAGTGAATGGTGGCACGACTCGGTGACAGGAAGGGGGAAGTCAGGAGAGAAGGGCCAAGAGCAGGAAGAAAAAGGAGATAGATTCAATGGGTTCTGGTCCGGATGTGATTGGTCACAGAGGGAATTCACATTACATAGGCATGGCAAAGATTAGAATAGCTATGCCCTGGTTGTAAACAGAGCATAGGGAGGAGACGATACGAGTCCACGTTCGGAGATAGTTGTGAAGGTTTAGTGAGCCCAGGAACTGTTTGAGGGGCAGAATGTCAGTGAGCAGATTGCTTTAAAATGTCCCGTGGAAAATGGAGAGCGGAGGTGAGGTCGAGAGTTGACCCTGAGGCAGTATAGGTTGATCCAGGGATCCAGTGGAGGTGAGTAGTGGCCTCGTTGATTAATTGTGCAGACAGGCAAAAACATTATACCAGCCAACATTCCTCCATCAACCAACCTCGCCACAAATGGATGAATTGTTTATTCATCTCATTGCTATTCGGAATATCTTGCTCTACACAAAATGGCTGCTGCTATTGCCTACATAATAACAGCCATTGCACTTCAAAGTAATTCACTAAACGTCAAGAACTTTTCTGAGATAAGTGAAAGCATTATATAAGTGCAAATCTGTCTTTCGTTAGCATAATGAGAATACAGGGAATGGCAATAGCATGCAGGAGGAGCCAAAAAAAAGTATGCCGCTCATTTAATATGAGAGTAAACCTGATCGATTTACTGGCTCTTTTGTGAAGTCAAATCCCTTTTGTGAATACACCCTGGTCGTGAAGTGGAAGGATCTTAACGTACCACATGCAATTATCACTGTCACAGAGCTCATTAGGGTTAAGCAAGAATCAATGTGAAGCAAACAATTCAGGATGCCAAATGTTGTTATTTTCCCAAACCACGGAAAACTGCATACACATGCTGTTCAAGCTTACTTTCTTCTTCCTTTTAACAGGCTCACTTACTGCCTTGCACTATTCCCTTGCTCTGAAATATGATCACCTGTATCAAATTAAGCCAGTGAGCTTCACTCCAGTCAAGGGATCAGCTGAAACCTGCAGCAAGCACCTAATTAACAACTCACGCTGGAGTCCCCCACTCCTCCAATTAGTGGCTTTAATTTATCCACATGGCGAATCAATCTTATGGTTAAACAACCAAACCAAATCCCCTTGAAATGTTTCTTTCCCTCCCCACAACGATCCACCACCTGTGCCACTTAACACTTGTCATTGCACCTGACCGCGCCTGATTTGAGTGTGCTTGATACTGTCATTTATTGTAGAATCATAAAGTACGGAAGGAGGCCATTCGGCCCATAGTGCCTGTGTCAGCTCTTTGTAAGAGCTATCCAATTAGTACCACTCCCCCTGCTCTTTTCCCATAAGCCCTGCAATTTTCACCGCTTCGAGTATTTATCCAATTCCTTTTTGAAAGTTATTATTGTATCTGCTTCCACCACCCTTTTCAGGCAGTGATTTCCAGATCATAACAACTCGCTGCATAAAAAAAAATGGTCCTCATCTCCCCTCTGGTTCTTTTGCCAATTACCTTAAATCTTTGTCCTCTGGTTACTTAATTTTCTGCCACTGGAAGCAGTTTCTCCATATTTACTCTGTCAAAACCGTATGGAGTCAGTTTAAAATTCTCATCCTAGTTTCCAAATCCCTCCGTGGCCTCGCCCCTCCCTACCCCTGTATCCTCCTCCAGCCCTACAACTCTCCGAGATCTCTGCGCTTTTCCAATTCTGGCCTCCAAGTTTTCTGACGATACAAAGCTAGGTGGGTAACGAAGCTGTGAGGAGGATGCAAAGAGGCTGCGAAGGGATATAGACAGGTTAAGTGAGTGGGTGAGAAGGTGACAGATGGAGTATAATGTGGGGAAATGTGAAATTATCCACTTTGGTAGGAAGAATAGGAAAGCAGAATATTTTTTAAAAGGTGAGAGACTAAGAAATGTTGGTAGTCAGAGGGATTTGGGTGTCCTTGTACATGAATCACAGAAAGTTAACATGCAGGTACAGCAAGCAATTAGGAAGGCAAATGGTATGTTAGCCTTCATTGCAAGGGGGTTGGAGTAAAGAGTAATGATGTCTTGCTGCAATTGTACAGAGCTCTGGTGAGACCACACCTGGAGTACTGTGTACAGTTTTGGTCTCCTTACTGAAGGAAGGACATACTTACCTTAGAGGGGTTCAACGAAGGTTCACTAAATTAATTCCTGGGATGTGAGGGTTGTCCTATGATGAGAGATTGAGTAAAATAGGCTTACAGGTTTAGAAGAATGACAGGTGATCTCATTGAAATGTGTAAAATTCTTAGGGGGCTTGACAGGGTCGATGCTGAGAGGCTGTTTCCCCTGGCTGGAGAGTCTAGAACTAGGGCTCATAGTTTCAAGATAAGTGGTCGGCCATTTAGGACCGAGATGAGGAAACATTTCTTCACTCAGGAGGCTGTGAATCTGTGGAATTCTCTACCCCAGAGGGCTGCGGCTGCTCAGTCGTTGAGTATATTCAAGATCGAGACTGATAGATTTTTGGACACTAAGGGAATCAAGGAACATGGGGATAGGGTAGAAAATGGAATTGAGGTAGAAGATCAGCCATGATCTTATTAAATGGCGAAGCAGGCTTGAGGGGCCGTATGGCTACTCCTGCTCCTATTTCTTATGTTCTTATGTTCTCTTGCGCATCTCTGATTTTAATCGCTCCACCATTGGCAGCCGTGCTTTCAGCTGCTAAGCCTTAAGTTCTGGAATTCCCTCTCTAAACCTCTTCGCCTCTCCACCTCTATCTCCTCCTTTAAGATTCTTCTTAAAACCTACTTCTTTGACCAAACTTTTGTTTACACGTCCTAATATCTCCTTATGTGGCTCGGTGTCAAATTTAGTTTTGCACCTTGTGAAGCGCCTTGGGACGTTTTACTACGTTAAAGGCGCTATATAAATGCAAGTTGTTGTGGTTGTTGTTGAGTATAAAGTGAAATATGTTCCTATCTTCAGCACTTCTATCCCTCTCTTTGATCCACATATTTTTTTTATTAAAAACCCTTTAATGTAAATAAAATGTTTAAGACTTCCTGGATTGTCACCAGTTACTTTTTTTCCTTATGCTGCAGAAACGGATATTCTTGTTTGTCTGATATATTCCTTGTTTGATCTATACAAGTGTTAGCCATGTCTTATTGATTATCCTTGCAGAAGCTAGTACAGGTGCGAACACACAGAATGCATGTCTTCACCAAGGTTGAAAAGAGTAGGAGAAAAGACAAAGTGAAATTCAGAAGTAGGGATTAAGGTGATGCCAAGTTGGAGTTTCAAAAGCTGATAGGTGTCGATTTTGGATTTGTTACTATGCTTATATTTCATGCAGCATTCTCCTACTTTTTTTTAAAAAGGGACATAGGGATGACCAAGGGAAAAATTGGCCAGTGAGTCTAACAACTGTTGTGGGTAAAGTATTGGAAGTCACCTGCAAGATGGAAGAATGTAACAACTGAACAGGTAAGTGGGGTTGGCATGGGCATGTGGGACGGAGGTCTTGCTTAATAAATTTTCTGGAGTTCTTAGAAGAAATAATAGACTTTGTTGGCAATGGAAATTCTGCAGATGAGATATATTTAAATACCAGCAAGGTTTATGATACCGTGCCGCATAAGCAATTAGTGCACAGGGCAAGAAGGCATGGAAGAGGAGGCAAGCTTTTGAGATGGATTAAAAATTGGTTGAATGTGAGAGAGCAAAGGGTGGATGTGAATGGAGCTGCATCAACATGGTGAGGGATCACTAGTGGGTGCCATACAAATGAATGCTGGGGCCATCAGTTCATAGAATTGATTTAGAACTGTCTGAGTTTGCAGATATCACCATATTGGGCATTTAAAATGATAGGAAAGAGGAAAGCCAAATACTAAGGGATCCGGACTGGGAAGGGAGCTGTTGAGTGACAAATTGCATTCAATGCGGACAGATGCAAGGCAATGAAACTAGGCAAGGGAAATAAAGAGTGGGAATAGAAACTTAAATGAATCTAAGCTTCAGGGCACAACACACTGGTATTGGTGGATAGCTCATTGAAAGAAAGACTTGCATTTATATAGCACCTTTCACGACCACAGGACGCCCCAAAATGCTTTACAGCCAATGAAGTACTTTTTTGAAGTGTAGTCACTGTTGTAATATAAGATACGCAACAACCAATTAGCACATAGCATGGTGCCATAAAACAGCAATGTGATAATGACTAGATAATCTATTTTTAGGTGTTGGTTGAGGGATAAATATTGGCCAGGACATTGGGGAGAAATCCCCATCTCTTCTTCTAAATGGTGTCATGGGATCTTTTACATCCACCTGATAGGGCAGACGGAGACTTGGTTTAACACCTCATCTGAAAGACGGCACCTCCGACAGTGCAGCACCGCCTTAGTATTGCACTGGTGTGTCAGCCTAGATATTATGCTCAAGTCCCCGGTGTGAGACTTGAAGCCACAACTTTCTGTGAAGGTTGTTAGTGCTACCACTGAGCGAAGGCTGGTACCATGAAACCCACAGAGCAGTGTGCAACAGCAGCAAGAAAAGCTAATTAGATCTTGGGATGTACAGTCAGAGGCAGAGAGCACAAATCTCAGGAGATGATAATGAATCTGCACAAAGTACTGGCACAGCCGCGCCTGGAGTACTGTGTGCAATTATAGTTGCTGTCCAACCAAACTAACACATAACTTAGAGAGTCGAAGATAATAGAAACAATTAAACAGCTTGGAACTTTGAACTCAGAAGGGCAAGAAAGTTCAGGGGTGATTTTATGCAAGTGTTCAGGATTTTTAACCAAAGAGATAAATTGAACCCCAGTATGCCGTAAAATCTAGAACGAGGGGCCATAGCTTCAAGCTTAGAAGAGAGGAAACGCACAGATAATTTATATTTAACCACTTTATGCAGAGGGTGGTTAATGTACTGCCCAGGGAGGCAGATGTGGTAACATCTAATTGGGCAGTTAAATAGATACTTGAGAGAGTGAGTGATTGAGAGGAGTTAGTTTTAGTGATCAATCTTTTGGACTGCAGAGTTTTATCCAGTCTTGTACTTTCCTATGTTCTCCCCCAGTGGCAGCTGATCTCAGCCAGGGTACCAGTGGGGCGCTTTAGTTAACCCCAGTACTCCTGGACTGGGGAGAGAAATTCAGTTCGGGGGGTTCCTGCTCCAGATTGCTATCCAGTGAATCCTGACATTCAAATCAAAAGCAAAATACTGCAGATGCTGGGAATCTGACATAAATACAGAAAATGCTGGAAATACTCAGCAAGTCAGGCAACATCTGTGGAGAAAGAAAAAGAGTCAACGTTTCAGGTCGATGGCCTTTCGTCAGAACTGGAAGAAGTTGAAGATTGAACAGTTTTTAAGCAGGTACAGAGCCAAGGAAAAGTGGGGGGCAGTGGAGGAAGAGGCGGGGAGGAAAGAACAAAAGGGAAGGTCTGTGATAGGGTGGAGGGCAGGATTGATTAAATGACAAAAGGATGATGGTGCAAGGCAAGGAGGGTGGTAATGGGACAAGTAAAGAAACAAAAGATGGGTCCAGAGGAGCTGTAAATGGCAACATGAGAACCATTACCATGTCCGAAAAAATGGGAGCAATGGTTATGATCTGAAGTTATTGAAATCAATTTTGAGTCCGGAAGGTTGTAAAGTGCCTAATCGAAAGATGAGGTGCTGTTCCTCAAGCTTCCATTGAGCTTCATTGGAACAGTGTAAGAGACCTGACATTCAATAATTAGGCTCACGTATGTGCAAATGGCCCTGGGCGGAGTCTTCGTTTGTCCTTTAATGTCAAAGAAGATAGCCAGAATATCATCTCATTTTTTACAGTGAGTTCTTCAGTGACTGATGAGACCGAATTTTGCTCGGAATAAGCGTCCACAGATTGATTAATGGATCCTCAATACACCAGGTAGGGAATCTTGATTCTTCAAGTGAGACTTCCTCAGTTGACATTTACATTCAGCATCAGCAATACGACGAACGTCATAGTAGGAGGTGCCTTCATAGATGGTTTCTCATCATGCTTTTTTATCTTGAGTAAGTTGTTCCCAATTATGGACGTCTATTTTGCACTGTTTCAGAATTGCTTTTAAGCAGTCTTTCTATATCTCTTTTGCTATCCACCGTCAGATTGCTTCCCAGTTGTCAACGTGCCATGAAAGATTTTCTTCGGGATTTGTTCATCAGACATTCGCACCACATGACCTGACCGTCGTAGCCGTGCCTTCATGAGCAGAGAATCTATGCTTGGTACGCCAGCTTTTTTAAGAACTTCAGTGTCAGGGATCTTGTCTTGCCATCATTTTTCATTAGGCATCTCAGGTGGCCTAGGTGAATGTGATTCAGTTTCTTAATGTGGCGTGAATATGTTATCCAAGTTTCACAGGCATAAAGCAGGGTGGTCAGAACACCAGCCCTGTGTACTCTGAGCTTGTTCTGCAGGGCGATGCCTCTGTTGTCCCAGAGGCGCTCACGGTACGGAGTTTGCCAAGAGCTAAGCTGGCTTTGACGATTTTGCAGGATGCTTCTCTATCGGTATGGGCTTCTCTAGACAGGGTGCTACCCAGGTCAGTGAATCTGTCCACAGGCTGAAGCGTGTGATCACCGATATTGATGAGAGGTGAAGTGTAATCCTTGCCTGGGGCTGGTTGGAAGAGTACCACCTTCTATTTAAGGCTGATAATCATGTCAAATCACAGGCAAGCTGTTGCAAAGTGGTTCATGATTGTTTACATATCATCCAGGGCTACATGGGCAAAGTTATCGGCAGCCTATTAGTATTTAAGGAACTATACCCTGTCAGGAGACTACACTTTCGTGAGAAGAAAGGAGAATTTGAAATAAAAAGTATTTATGGGTGATGGAATGGTACGATGGGTCAACGTATTGTCCTTTCATCCCAGAGACCTACGTTTAAATCCAGAGCAGATTGAAGGGAAGAAAGTCCCTTCTCTGTCTACTGGCTGTAAAGTTCCCAAGTGAAATGAGATTTGGACGCAATCCAATTTCTAGTAGGTTCAATGGGAAACCAAAAACAAAACTGCTGCTACTTTTTGGGACAAAGTTGGCAACCTTATTCAGAAAGCCCACAAGGGTGGCTTGTGCGAGAATTGGGATATGTCCTACCAGTTGACACGGGAGGGGCATTCTGATGTGGGAGTGGTAACTAAAGCGCATTGATGTAGCTGATTAGAGGAATCTTTACATGTAACTGTGATATAGTTCATCTTGGAGAGTGGAGAGAGTTAATGGTTCATGCTAACATTGGACGCACAAAATGGAAAAATGTTTCATTTCCCAGCATTGACAAGACATACCAAGCCTTGAAAGAGATAAAAATTATTGTAACCCACTGACATTTTCCTGATAAGATTCGTTAGATGTGCTCAAACATATTTCAATATTTTCCAAACTAGACGAATGAATATGCATTATCCTATAAATAGAGAACTGAGTACCCCCTCCCCACCTCAACTCAATTATAGTAATAGTGGTCATTAGTGTAATTACCCACATGATGAATACATTAACTTTGACCTTTCAAACCTCTTAAAGCTGCAGTGCCACATCCTGCAATTAATTTCCCAGACACACGTAGGAGATGAAGCTGTTTACCAGGTACGTCTCTGTGGTTATTTGTGGTTTATTTTTTGGACTGTTACTACACTTTGGGTTTTGGTGTGATACTCCATTCAAAAAAAAATTGAAACTGGCTGTATAACACTTATGCGATAAAGTTGTGAGTGTGTTATCTTCAATTGGGTCTGAAAGCACTTTCATACTTATGGTTCAAGGAGATAGTGATTTACATGTGAGGCTGTCTGCTGTTTATACCATCACCTTGCTCTAGTGATGGGGCTCGCCCCTCCAAGATTGGAATTGGTCTTGGAAATTCGCATCAAGCTAATGGTTCAATAAATCGCAATGGGTGGGCCAGGAGATTTTACGCTGAGCTGCTAATCCCTTTATAAAACAATCAAGGCAGCTGTCTAGGTCTAACAGTAGTTGTCGATTGTTGCAGTAACAGGTGCGTCATTGAGGGATGTGTCGAGGTCCTTTGTCAAAGTTCAGAAGTAAACTATCGAGGTGCTCATTGTTGGACGAGCTCATACCGCAGTAATTGTTCAACTGTTGCTCCTGCAACTGTTAACTGTTGAAGCCGCTACGATAACATTATATGATTTTTCGCTGATAAGGTGTGATCCAAGTCACGAGAAGGCCCTGTTTGGCCACTCACCCATCATAGCATTAATGATGGATGGTTGGTTGGACCACTCAAGAACCGTGTGAACCTGTGTGAATCCAGATGCATTTACGAGCTCTTTTGTTTTGAGAACCAGGTTGTTTTTGAGCATCCAAGATGTCCTGAGAACAAACCTTCTCGAAGCTTCTCTACGGCTGTCGTCTTAGCAGTTGTTTGTCCTTTGCATTAATTGTGAGAACCGAAGACCGGTTCAAACTCTCTCAAAGCTTCTTGAAGCTTGTGGAAGGTGACAAAAGCTTTTGTCTTTCATGATTATCAGTTGTTATTGAAAACCGCAGCTTGTTGACGTTTCTGTACTTTGCTGCTTTTGCAGTTTTAAACTGATGCCCAAATGTCCAGTTTAAACTGACTGTACTTTGCTGTCTTTGTAGTTTTGAATTTATACTGTCCAACTGTCCAAAGATAATGTCAAGGGGCGAGTTAACCCTTGCTTTCACATGTACTGTCCAAGTGAATGTCCAAATTCTTAAAGGGTCTAGTTAACCCCTTACTTTGAATCGTCCAGTAGTTCTTCAGTTCAAAAGAGTAAAATGGGTTCTGAATCTCTTCCTCACGCTTCCCATCAGCATTCAATGGAAATTAAAATCCAGCGGTTTCTACAACAACTGGCTACAAAACTCCCGGGCGACAAGTTCAAAATCTACCCCATTGACCTCATCATTTACATGTTTAGATACTTTTTATTTTTCTAAATTTTTTTTTTATTCGTTCACGGGATGTGGGCGTCGCTGGCAAGGCCGGCATTTATTGGCCATCCCTAATTGCCCTTGAGAAGGTGGTGGTGAGCCGCCTTCTTGAACCGCTGCAGTCCGTGTGGTGACGGTTCTCCCACAGTGCTGTTAGGAAGGGAGTTCCAGGATTTTGACCCAGCGACAATGAAGGAACGGCGATATATTTCCAAGTCGGGATGGGGAGGGGAATGTGCAGGTGGTGGTGTTCCCATGCGCCTGCTGCCCTTGTCCTTCTAGGTGGTAGAGGTCGCGGGTTTGGGAGGTGCTGTCGAAGAAGCCTTGGCGAGTTGCTGCAGTGCATCCTGTGGATGGTGCACACTGCAGCCACAGTGCGCCGGTGGTGAAGGGAGTGAATGTTTAAGTGGTGGATGGGGTGCCAATCAAGCGGGCTGCTTTATCTTGGATGGTGTCGAGCTTCTTGAGTGTTGTTGGAGCTGCACTCATCCAGGCAAGTGGAGAGTATTCCATCACACTCCTGACTTGTGCCTTGTAGATGGTGGAAAGGCTTTGGGGAGTCAGGAGGTGAGTTACTCGCCGCAGAATACCCAGCCTCTGACCTGCTCTCGTAGCCACAGTATTTATATGGCTGGTCCAGTTAAGTTTCTGGTCAATGGTGACCCCCAGGAAGTTGATGATGGGGGATTCGGCGATGGTAATGCCGTTGAATGTCAAGGGGAGGTGGTTAGACTCTCTCTTGTTGTAGATGGTCATTGCCTGGCACTTATCTGGCGCGAATGTTACTTGCCACTTATCAGCCCAAGCCTGGATGTTGTCCAGGTCTTGCTGCATGCGGGCTCGGACTGCTTCATTATCTGAGGGGTTGCGAATGGAACTGATCGCTGTGCAGTCATCAGCGAACATCCCCATTTCTGACCTTATGATGGAGGGAAGGTCATTGATGAAGCAGCTGAAGATGGTTGGGCCTAGGACACTGCCCTGAGGAACTCCTGCAGCAATGCCCTGGGGCTGAGATGCTTGGCCTCCAACAACCACTACCATCTTCCTTTGTGCTAGGTATGACTCCAGCCACTGGAGAGTTTTCCCCCTGATTCCCATTGATTTCAATTTTACTAGGGCTCCTTGGTGCCACACTCGGTCAAATGCTGCCTTGATGTCAAGGGCAGTCACTCTCACCTCACCTCTGGAATTCAGCTCTTTTGTCCATGTTTGGACCAAGGCTGTAATGAGGTCTGGAGCCGAGTGGTCCTGGCGGAACCCAAACTGAGCATCGGTGAGCAGGTTATTGGTGAGTAAGTGCCGCTTGATAGCACTGTCGACGACACCTTCCATCACTTTGCTGATGATTGAGAGTAGACTGATGGGGTGGTAATTGGCCGGATTGGATTTGTCCTGCTTTCAGTGGACAGGACATACCTGGGCAATTTTCCACATTGTCGGGTGGATGCCAGTGTTGTAGCTGTGCTGGAACAGCTTGGCTAGAGGCGCAGCTAGTTCTGGAGCACAAGTCTTCAGCACTACAGCTGGGATGTTGTCGGGGCCCATAGCCTTTGCTGTATCCAGTGCACTCAGCCGTTTCTTGATATCACGTGGAGTGAATCGAATTGGCCGAAGACTGGCTTCCGTGATGGTGGGGATATCGGGAGGAGGCTGAGATGGATCATCCACTCGGCACTTCTGGCTGAAGATGGTTGCAAACGCTTCAGCCTTGTCTTTTGCACTCACGTGCTGGACTCCGCCATCATTGAGAATGGGGATGTTTGCAGAGCCTCCTCCTCCCGTTAGTTGTTTAATTGTCCACCACCATTCACGACTGGATGTGGCAGGACTGCAGAGCTTTGATCTGATCCGTTGGTTGTGGAATCGCTTAGCTCTGTCTATAGCATGTTGCTTCCGCTGTTTAGCATGCATGTAGTCCTGAGTTGTAGCTTCACCAGGTTGGCACCTCATTTTTAGGTACGCCTGGTGCTGCTCCTGGCATGCTCTTCTACACTCCTCATTGAACCAGGGTTGATCCCCTGGCTTGTTGGTAATGGTAGAGTGAGGAATATGCCAGGCCATGAGGTTACAGATTGTGCTGGAATACAATTCTGCTGCTGCTGATGGCCCACAGCGCCTCATGGATGCCCAGTTTTGAGCTGCTAGATCTGTTCTGAATCTATCCCATTTAGCACGGTGATAGTGCCACACAACACGTTGGATGGTGTCCTCAGTGCGAAGACTGGATTTCATCTCCATGAGGACTGTGCGGTGGTCACTCCTACCAATACTGTCATGGACAGATGCATTTGCGACAGGTAGATTGGTGAGGACGAGGTCAAGTAAGTTTTTCCCTCGTGTTGGTTCGCTCACCACCTGCCGCAGGCCCAGTCTAGCAGCTATATCCTTCAGGACTCGGCCAGCTCGGTCAGTAGTGGTGCTACCGAGCCACTCTTGGTGATGGACATTGAAGTCCCCCACCCAGAGTACATTTTGTGCCCTTGCTACCCTCAGTGCTTCCTCCAAGTGGTGTTCAACATGGTGGAGGACTGATTCATCAGCTGAGGGAGGACGGTAGGTGGTAATCAGCAGGAGGTTTCCTTGCCCATGTTTGACCTGATGCCATGAGATTTCATGGGGTCCAGAGTCAATGTTGAGGACTCCCAGGGCCACTCCCTCCTGACTGTATATCACTGTACCGCCACCTCTGGTTGGTCTGTCCTGCCGGTGGGACAGGACATACCCAGGGATGGTGATGGAAGAATCTGGGACGTTGGCTGAAAGATATGATTCTGTGAGTATGGCTATGTCAGGCTGTTGCTTGACTCGTCTGTGGGACAGCTCTCCCAATTTTTGCACAAGTCCCCAGATGTTCGTAAGGAGGACCTTGCAGGGTCGACTGGGCTTGGTGTTTTGCCGTTGTCGTGTCCGGTGCCTCGTGGTCCGATGCCGGGTTGATTCTTATTATGACTTTTCATAGCGAGATTTTACAACTGAGTGGCTTGCTAGGCCATTTCAGAGGGCAATTAAGAATCAACCACATTGCTGTGGGTCTGGAGTCACATATAGGCCAGACCGGGTAAGGGCGGCAGGCTTCCTTCCCTAAAGGACATTAGTGAACCAGATGGGTTTTTACGACAATCCGGTAGTTTCATGGCCATCATTACTGATGATAGTATTTTAATTCCAGATTTTTATTTAATTAATTGAATTTAATTAATTAATTGAATTTAAATTCGCCAGCTGCCGTGGCGGGATTTGAACTCATGACTCTGGATTTTAGTCCGGGCCTCTGGATTACTAGCCCAGTAACATAACCACTATGCTACCGTACCCGTTTATAACCACTAACATACCATAACATTTTTACACCGACTTTTCTTGTTGGGAAATGTCAAGACAACTAATGTTTCGACTCTTCTTTTGCATATTTGGGGGCCACTGCCAAAAATCTGCTCGTGTTTTTTCACAGCAAAGGTTGGCATCATGTTCAGGGCATGGTCAGTAAATCTGCTTTTTCAAATTTGGTGCTCGGTCAATTTCCTGAAAAACTAAGCGTTCGGTATTTGCATTAAAAAACATTCCAACATTTATACCAGTTAAGTGAATCTTTGGCTGTTTGAGGAATGTGAAGGATCATCAATTCCTTCGCTGTTAATGAAATTGCATTTTCGCAAACCACTTGTTTCAAAACCTGGATGAGGGTTTCAGCAGCAGATAAGCTGAGGCAGGGGCGATGTTACGTAGGTGGAAGTAGGCGGTCTTAGCGATGCAGAGGATTATGGGGTCGGAAGCTCAGCTCAGGGTCAAATGGGAAGCAGAGGTTGCGAACAGTCTGGTTCAGCCTGAGACAATGGCCGGGGAAGGGGATGGAATCGGTGGCGAGGAAAACTAATCAGCAAAACAGCCAGTTCTCCTGTTTTTCATTTGAAAATGAACATTTTGCCTAATTAACCGGGTTGTATGAGAGATTCTTTGAAAAGATTCTGATCGAAAAATATTTATTTAAAATTATAACTCCACATTTAGGTCATGTGGGTTTAAAGCCTGATCACAGTGCAGAACATGTTTCCACTTGTGGGGGAGTCCAAAACTAGGGGCCATAAACATAAGATATCCACTAATAAATCCAATAAGGAATTCAGGAGAAACTTCTTTACTCAGAGAATTTCTAACACATGGGGGATAATTTTAACCCCCAAGAACGGGTGGGTTGGGGCAGGTGGGCAGTAAAGATAGTTGATTTTTGGAGCAGGACTGCATCCTGGCTCTAATGAGCCCACTTCCGGGTTTAACCCAGGCGCCTTTGGATGCGCGCAACAGAAACCCAGAAGTCCTGACTCCACTTAAAGCCGGCCGGCCAATACTTAAAGGGGCAATGTACCTCATTGCGATAGTTGAGGCACTTAATTTTTTGTGTATTAGAAATGTCAAACAAATTTAACCTTATCTGTTGGGGTTTCCCATCGCTCATCTGGTGAAAACAGATGGGAAGGGACGGATCTGTGAGGTGAGTGCCTTTATTGCACTGCTTGTGGGCCAAGAGGAGCAGTAGTGCTTCATCCAAGCCCAACAAACTCACCTGGCCGACAGAAATCCGCGAACGGCCGACCCCCCGCGATGGTGGACCTCCAGATCTTCTCTAAGACTCACCCAATGTCGTCCATGTCTCCCCACAGCAGCCCCCCCCCCCCGATTTCTTCCATGACCCACGATCTCTCTCTCCCTCCTGCCCCCCTTTCCGATTCGAGGCTGCTTTCCCTCCCTTCAAGCAGTCAGCCTGTCAACCTGGCCGCCTGGTGTGTGGGAAACCCGGAAACACAATCACTTACCTTCAGTTGAGTTGTGATCGCAGATTATGATGCGTACATTTGGCTTCCGCGTTCCCCACGCGAATATCTAAGGAAGCGCTGGGTTCCTGGCTCCGAGCTAAAATAAGGCTCCTGGAGTGGCTGATACGAATAGGATAAATGCATTTAAGGGGAAGCTGGATAAGTACATGAGGGAGAAAGGAATAGAAGGATAGGCTGATGGGGTTAGATGAAGTAAGGTGGGAAGTGGCTCTTGTGCAGCATAAACACCAGCATAGACCTGTTGGGTCCAATGGCCTGATTCTGTGCTGTTAAATTCTATGTATTAAATAACTAATATGTTGCACCGTAGAGTGTTAGGACAATAGCTCATACAAGACCTCAGGCTCAGGCAGTCAGTTTCCAGTTTTGAACAAGTTATCAGGAAAAATTTAAGAAGAGGAAAAGGCACCCCAATGAAGGTGAGGAACCATTTCACAGGGATGAGAGGAAAATTAGTTTGTCCAAAGTGAAACAGAAATTTTCACACTGATAAGTCCACAGCTGGACACAATTATTGAAGTCAAGTGGCAGCTGATTGCTTGACGAAGGTTTTGGAAGCCTAACCATCTATGCCATCAAGGCTATTGGCATTTTCCAAGTTCACAATATGGAAGGGAATATTTGAACTTCGAGTGGCTAATTTTGCATGACTGATTGGTTTGCCATACTTCAATGGGACTTCCGGTAAATGAAGTATTTCAGGTGATTTTTCACGAAGTATGGTTCAACAACTTTACTTTCTCCGTATTGGTTTGGTGTGCAACTCCATCCTGCTTAACAGTAGTTTAAGCAGGGTCCTGACTGCCCCGGAAATAGATACGTTGTTTGCCCCCAGTCCTTGGAGCCTGCTTCAGAATCATATAATTAGATACTGATCCTGGGCTTGTATCTCTAGCCAGCTGATGATAGAACCTTTTCAAATTGGGATTTGAAATGAGATAGCCTTCTCTGATTTTTTTTTTTTGGCTGATCTTCCTCTACTGAACAGTTCCCATTTCTTGGCTTTAGTCGCACCACATCTTTTATAAAATGAAGGCTATAAGCTGATGCCAACGTTTAGCTGCTTAAATGGGGTCTGAGGCTCTGCAACACTAAATATGATCTGCCTGGTTTAAACCTAGATGAAGGCTGGATCTTATAACTTGTCAGTGGGATACCAATCTGAGGTAAATACTTCTTGCTTGAAACCATTCCATTTGGCCCAGCTGTTAACAGATAAACCCTGCTCTTGGGATTCATTTCAAGATAGCAATGAAAGACTGTTTAGATTCAGACCGAGTGATTCTCAGATGAGCCCAACTGGTTCTTTCTTGACTGCTTTCAGCTAATCAAGGGAGTCACTCAGATCCAAATCAAAGTCGGCATTACCTCTAATTGAAGAGTGATGCGACCGGGCAATATCATTGGCAACTGTAACACAACACAGCACCAACATGATGGTCAAAAAGCAACAATTAAAGAATTCTGAAGTAAGTGCTCAATTCTGTGATATGCTACTGATCTGGCCAGTTGTTAAATTTACCACATTAATGTCAAACTAAATAAATAGTTTTGGAAAAGAGATGTTGCACCAATAATTGAAGTACAAATGTAGCAGTATTATACTGAGATCTTCATGGCTCTGCAAGAGATACAGGCAGCTGATTACTCAACAGGCAGGTAGTTAATTAAGGGGTCCAGTTTTAATATTACATCCAGCAGCTGTCCACCAATTCCTACTGTTGCAATGTTTGTGTGATTTTCTTTTAAAGCATTACATTATAAAGAATTCAGGAGAAACCTCTTTACCCAAAGAGTGGTGAGAATGTGGAACTCGCTACCACAACGAGTTATTGAGATGAATAGCATAGATGCCTTTCAGACATGAGGGAGAAAGGAATAGAAGCAAATGCAGATAGGATTAGATCAAGTAGGGTGAGAGGATGCTCTTGTGGAGCATAAATACCGGCATGGACTAGTTGGGCAGAATGGCCTGTTTCTGTGCTGTAAATTCTATGCAATTTATTTCTAGATTTTTTTTCTATTCTTAATAGTTAAAAGCTTATAATAACCTCATTACATTTCCAAACTGTAGATTAGGCATTTTAAAAGTTGGATTTTTTTTTAATGTTTGATCTTTGACAGGATTCAGAGCATTTTTCTCCCAGATAGTCATATGAGGGTGAATTCACTACACAGCAGGGAGCCATGCTCGCAGCAAACGAGGCTCAGAAAATCAGCATTACATGTAGTAGCGCTATCTCCAACTCACACTCCCTTTGAACGCAACATGCCGTTCGAAGCAAACACCTTTCGTCATGATGCTCCAGGCATCATGAGTGTGGGGCAGGTTTGATGGTCCAGCTGGTCTTTTCCTGCCTGTCATTTTCATATGTCCGTGTGCAGCTGATAAATTTACCCTATGAACTGTAAGAGCAACAAGGAAATAAAATAGACAGAGTGCATTACAATGATTATCATGTAAGTCAATGGAGGGCCCTGCAATCATAATAAAGAAAGTCCCATCTTTTCTTAAAAATTTATCTTTGTACGGATCTTATTACTTAATGAATCCAAACTCAAAGCATGTCCCAGTATTGGCATGACTACTATGGGCAAGCATTGGTCTCTCAACTGGGAGAACACCAATATCAAATTCGAAGCTTGATTGATGTTTATATTTGGGTACTCAGAGGTAAGCTTATCATTCTCGGTCAAGACATTTGGCAGGAAGAGAAAGAGCTTAGATTCTGCTCAAGGACACCTCCTTTTGGGTTGGCCAGTTATATTTGATAACATTGTGGAAATCAGAAGGTAGATACAGATGGGGAAAGCCATTCAGCCCAACCTACCTCATTCATACGGAAAGAACATATCGTCCAATAATAGCATTCAACCGTTCCTTAATTTTGTGGGTTTGCTTACTTACTTTGAAGTCTGCCATATATTGATCACTACTTGTGTGAAAAAGTTCCTGATATGAATCCTAAGTTTGACCTATTGCTAGAATAAGAATGGGTGGGAAAGAAAAAGGTGAAAAAATAACAAATAAATTCTTTGAGAGTAAATACCCTCTAAGGTGCTACTAAAGTCCACTTGCTAGACGAATGCCTAAGAGACAGCCCTGAGGTTCTGAAATGTATCAGTAATCCATTTTCTGTTTGTAATTCATCATTCTGGTTGTTAAGGGGACAATGTCATCATGATAAAGTGACTTTCAAATCATTTCATGAAGTTTATAAAGAGGATCAGCAATGTGATTACATCATTGGATGATTGATTGCATCTGAAGTTAAAATTTATTATTTTCATCCTAGATTTAATAAAGATCTGAAACAAATCCCTCATTGTAAACCTACCCTTCATGGCTAACATGATGACCTGACAACTGAATTTTTTGAAACAAACTGTTTGTTCCATAACCTCAGACCATTGAAAACTTAACCTTTACTGTGCTGCAGATGAGTTTGCTTGTCTGGGCATAATTGTGGTTTTTGGGGCCTACTGATAAGTTTGCTTACCTACCAATTGTCTTCTTTTGTTTTGACACATGTTTATGCATCTGACATTGACCTGGTCATGTCCATAACGTGCCTATGGCAATCTTCAGCCAATCAACAGCTCAAAGATTGAAGATCTTAGAGCCAGTTTTCAGACGGTGAAAGCCCAGATTTTTGCTTTTTGGAGGCTGCTCTTACCTTCAAAATGATAGAAGCCAAAAGGAAGAGGAAACGAGAGGGAGGGGAAGAATGCGTTCTCTGGTCGCCATGTGAGTGACATCATCAATACAGTGGGAACATTTCTTATGTTTTTTTATTTTTAGCCATGTCGCACAAGCATTCTAAAAGAATGGTTCTGAGATTTCCCCAAAAATAGCAAGCTAAGGGGAACTCTTTGAATTTTATATTTATGAATTCACATGCGCTTTGGAAGCAATTTTCTAGATTAAGAAAGAACTTGCATTGATGGAATACCATTTGCATCCTTAGGATGTCCCAAAGTGCTTCACAATCAATGAATTACTTCTGAAGCATGGTCACTATTGGGTTGTAGGGAAATGAGGCAGCCAATATGTACATAGCAAGATCCCACAAGCAGCAATAAGGTAAAAGACCAGTTAACCTGTTTTTGGTGGCATTGGCTGAGGGATAAATGTTGGCCAGCATCGTGGGAGATCTGCCTATCTGCTTATTCAAAACTAGCTGACAGCACAGTGAGCTAGCTGACTGTCAGCAATTTTCTGTCTTCGGCTCATTTGAGTAAGTATTCATGGCTGCCTGTGTACTTTTAGCCTTGAACATGGAGTTAACTTAATGAAAGATGCACAAAGCCTGGCCAACAGGTCTAATTTAAAAGATTGTGTGAATTAGAGGTAAGGGGTGTCTGAAAAAATGGGACAGCAGGTGTTGGTAATGGTTCTGCTGTTGCCATTTACAGCTCCTCTAGACCCATCTTTTGTTCCTTTACTTGTCCCATTAGCACCTCCTTTGCCTTGCACCATCATCCCCTTTGTCATTTAATCACTCCTGCCTTCCACTCTATCACAGACCTTCACTTTTGTTCTTTCCTTCCCTCCCCTTTTTCCCCCATCCACTGCCTTTCCCTGACTCCATACTTGTTTAAAAACTGTTAAATCTTTACTTCTTCCAGTTCAGACGAAAGGTCATCAACCTGAAATGTTGACCCTGTTTCTCTCTCCGCAGATGTTGCCTGACTTGCTGAATGTTTCCAGCATTTGCTGTTTTTATTTCAGTTTTCCAGCATCCGCAGTGTTTTGCTTTTTATATAAATGCAAGCTTTTTCTTTCTTTAATGGGACTTGGGTATAGGGAGCTCAATCACTAAAGCAATGAAAAATAAATAAATCACATTGGATTTTACAATTAGAGGCATAGAGAACAAGATAAAAAAGTAATATTAAATTAGTAAAAAGCATTGGCTGGATCACAGTTTGAGCACTGTGTGTAGTTTTGGGTGTGCCATTATGGAAAGGACATTAAAGCCATTAAAGCATAAATTTACTGGAATTATGCCAGGGATGGGAAAATATTATTAAGTGGAAAGACGTGACAGATTGAAGCAGAGAAGATTAAGAGGAGATTTAATTGAGATTTTTTAAATTATGAAGAGTTCAAGGAGGAAAATACTATTTCATTTGGTTCGAGATTCAGTGATGCGGGAGAGAGGTTATCATTTTAAAATTGTCACCAAGAGAATGAGAAAAGAGGTTTAGGAGAAATGTCTTTACGCAGAGTGCCATTGGAGCAGGAAATGCTTTACCAAAGGGAATAGCCAAGGCCAAAACCATTGCACCTTTTAAGGAAAAATTGGATAGATGTTTGAAGCAAAGTAAGGTACGGGGATATGGGAAGAGGATTGCGACAGAGAGATTGGTATTGAATTGCTCTGGCAAAGAGCTGGCACAGACATGATGGGCCAAATGGCCTCATGTAAAATTCTATGGATCTGTATTTCTATAGAGAATAGGGGAAAAGGGAAGACAGGGCAAAAAGAAAAACATGCATTTAAATAGTTCTTACTGTGTCTCAGAAACATTTCAAAGCACTTCGTACAAATTATTTCTGAAGTGCAATCATTGCTGTTGTGCAGTCAAAATGCAGCAGCTAATTTGCACGCAATAAAATCCCATGAAAGCAATTAGATGAATGACAAAGGAACATAGAAAATAGGAGCAGAAGTAGATCGTTCGGCACTTCGAGCCTGCTCCGCCATTCAATATGATCATGGCTGATCCTCTATCTCAATACTATATTCCCGCTCTCTCCCCATACCCCTTGATGCCTTTTGTGTCTAGAAATCTATCTATCTCCTTCTTAAATATATTCAGTGACTTGGCCTCCACAGCCTTCTGCGACAGAGAATTCCACAGGTTCACCAGCCTCTGAGTGAAGAAATTTCTCCTCATCTCAGTCCTACCCCATATCCTGAGACTGTGACCCCTCGTTCTGGACCCCCCAGCCAGGGGAAACATCCTCCCTGCATCCAGTCTGTCTAGCCCTGTCAGAATTTTATATGTTTCAAAGAGATCCCCTCTCATTCTTCTAAACTCGAGTGAATACAGGCCGAGTCGACCCAATCTCTTCTCATAT
Source organism: Heptranchias perlo (assembly GCF_035084215.1). NCBI lineage: Eukaryota > Metazoa > Chordata > Chondrichthyes > Hexanchiformes > Hexanchidae > Heptranchias > Heptranchias perlo. The sequence goes on along the minus strand of NC_090338.1, from coordinate 13,482,987 downwards.
GACAGTCCTGCCATCCCAGGAATCAGTCTGGTAAACCTTCGCTGCACTCCCTCTATGGCAAGTATATCCTTTCTTAGGTAAGGTGACCAAAACTAAACACAATACTCCAGGTGTGGTCTCACCAAGGCCCTATATAACTGCAGTAAGACATCCTTGCTCCTGTACTCAAATCCTCCGACAATGAAGGCCAACATACCATTTGCCTTCCTAACTGCTTGCTGCACCTGCATGTTTACTTTCAATGATTGGTGTACAAGGACACCCAGGTCCCTTTGTACATCAACATTCCCCAGTCTATCACCATTTAAATAATACTCTGCCTTTCTGTTTTTCCTTCCGAAGTGAATAACTTCACATTTATCCACAATATACTGCCATGTATTTGCCCATTCACTCAACTTGTCTAAATCGCCTTGAAGCCTCTTTCCATCCTTCTCACAACTCACAATCCCACCTAGTTTTGTGTCATCAGCAAACTTGGAAATATTACATTTGGTTCCCTCATCCAAATCAATGATATATATTGTGAATAGCTGGGGCCCAAGCACTGATCCCTGCAGTACCACACTAATCACTGCCTGCCACCCCATAAAAAGACCTATTTATTCCTACTCTCTGTTTCCTGTCTGTTAACCAATTTTCCATCCATGCCAATATATTACCACCAATCCCATGTGCTTTAATTTTGCGCACTAACCTCTTATGTGGGATTTTATCAAAGGCCTTCTGAAAATCCAAATAAACCACATCCACTGGTTCTCCCTTATCAATTCTACCAGTTACATCTTCAAAAAACTCCAGTAGGTTTGTCATAAATCCATGTTGACTTTGTCTATTCCCGTTGATATTTTCTAAGTGTCCTGTTATCACATCCTTTATAATAGATTCTAGCATTTTCCCTACTACTGTTGTTAGACTAACTGGTTTGTAGTTGCCTGTTTTCTCTCTCCCTCCTTTTTTTAAATAGTGGGGTTACATTTGCCACCCTCTAATCTGCAGGAACTGTTCCATAATCTATAGAATTTTGGAAGATGACAACTAATGCATCCATTATTTCCATGGCTACCTCTTTTAGTACTCTGGGATGCAGATTATCAGGCCCTGGGGATTTATCGGCTTTCAGTCCCATTAATTTCTCCAGCACTATTTTTTTACTAATACTAATTTCCTTTAATTCTTCCTTCTCACTAGTCCCTTGGGTCCCTAGCGTTTCTGGGAAGTTATTTGTGTCCTCTTCTATGAAGACAGAACCAAAGTATTTGTTTAATTGCTCTGCCATTTCCCTGTTCCCCATTATAAATTCTCCATTTCTGACTGTAAGAGACCTACATTTGTCTTCACTAATCTTTTTCTTTGTACATACTTGTAGAAGCTATTACAATCCACTTTTATGTTCCTTTCAAGTTTACTCTCATACTCTATTTTTCCCCTCTTAATCAATCTCTTGGTCCTTTTTTTGCTGAATTCTAAACTGCTCCCAATCCTCAGGCTTGTTACTTTTTCTGGCAACTTTATAGGACTCCTCTTTGGATCTATTACTATCCTTAATTTCTTTTGTTAGCCATGGTTGGGCCGCTTTTCCTTTTGTGTTTTTGCGCCAGAAAGGAATGTATAATTGTTGCAATTCATGCATTCGTTCCTTAAATGTTAGCCATTGCCTATCCATCGTCATGCCTTTTAATGAAGCTTCCCAATCTATCATAGCCAACTCACTCCTCATACCTTCGTAGTTTCCTTTGTTTAGATTTAGGACCCTAGTTTCGGATTGGACTACTTCACTTTCCATCTTAGTGAAGAATTCTATCATGTTAAGGTCACTCTTCCCTAAAGGACCCCGCACAACAAGATTATTAATTAACCCCTTCTCATTGCACAATACCCAATCTAGGATAGCCTATTCCCTGGTTGGCTCCTCAATGTACTGGTCTAAAAAAAAATCTCATATACACTCCAGGAATTCATCCTCCACAGTATTATTGATAATTTGGTTTGGCCAGTCTATATGTAGATTAAAGTCACTCATGATTACTGTAGAACCTTTGTTATATGCATCTCTAATTTCCTGTTTGATGCCATCCCCTACATTACTGTTTGGGGTCTATAGACAACTCCCACCAATGTTTTCTGCCCCTTGGTGCTTCTTAACTCCACCCAGACTGATTCTACATCTTGATTTTTCTGAGCCAATATCCTTTCTCACTATTGCTCTGATTTCATCCTTTACTAACAACACCACCCCACCTCCTTTTCCTTTTTGCCTGACCAATGAATCTGGATTTGGTGATGTTGGTTGAAGGAGGAATGTTAGCCAGGACACTGGGAGAACTCCCTGTTCCTCTTTAAGTAGTGTCACGGGATCTTTCACACACCCCTGAACAAGCAGATGATATTTTGGTTCAACGCCTCATCTAAAGGATGGCCAGTTAAATTATCGGAGACTCCGCTCACGGGATGGAGTCGTATTTCACAGGAGCATGGATCAGAGAATCGGGTGCAGAGCTGAGCAGCCTGATTGATGGCACCTCCAGTTTCCCGGGTCCAGAAAATTTGAGAGCTCCATAAATGTGGACCTCTGATCTCTGTGCCCGATTTTGCAATTTGTGCTTCCATCGATCAAAATTCTCATATTATCAGCTGAAACCATGACTGGGGCTTGACCTAACACCTTCTGGCTCATAAGCAAGAGTGCTACTAAGCTGTGGCTGAAAGCCATTCAGATTTTTTTAAATTAAAATTGAATTTTAAGTCTTTATTTCATTTGTAGGAAGTGACTATTGCAGTAATAGAACTACTTCTGTGATTTCAGTAGCTTTACTACTTTGCTGTTATTGTTTGTCTCTGTGCCACAGAGAATATGTTGGGAATTTACAAAACCAATTGGCCCAGGGAGACTGTAATTTTCCTGGGCATGCTAGAAATACAGTGGTTAAAGTTGAAATGACTTGAGTGAGGCTTTTAATGATGGTCATTTGCGCAGAAGTACTACCAAAATGTATAGCATGACAACAGTTCAACAAACTCACAAAATATTTTTTTGTCATTCATCCTCGGGATATGGGCATCGCTGGCAAGGCTGGCATTTATTGCCCATCCCTAGTTGCCCTTGAGAAGATGGTGGTGAGCCTTCTTCTTGAACCACTGCAGACCCGTGCGGTGAAGGTACTCCCACAATGCTTTTAGATAGGAGTTCCTAGATTTTGACGCAGCGATGATGAAGGAACGGCGATATATGTCCAAGTCAGGATGGTGTGTGAATTGCAGGGGAATCATAGAATCATAGAATCATAGAAAATTTAAGGCACAGAATGAGGCCATTCAGGCCATCTTGTCTGTGCCGGCCAAAAATGAGCCACCCAGCCTAATCCCACTTTCCAGCGCTTGGTCCATAGCCTTGTAGGTCACGGCACCCTTGGTTCACATCCAGATACTTTTTAAATGAGTTGAGGGTTTCTGCCTCCACTATCCTATCAGGCAGTGAGTTCCAGACCCCCACCACCCTCTGGGTGAAAAAAAAAATCCTCAGCTCCCCTCTAATCCTTCTACCAATCACTTTAAATCTATGCCCCCTGGAGGTGATTGTGTTCCCATGCACCTGCTGCCCTTTCCATTCCAGGTGGTAGAGGTCACAGGTTTGGGAAGTGCTGCAGAAGTATTTAAGAATAGGTTGAGAGGAGATTTGATAGAGGTGCTCAAAAACATGAGATATCTAGACAGAGTACAGAGAGAGAAGCTGTTCCCACTGCCAGAAAGGTCGAGAACCAAAGGACACAGATTCAAGGTAATTGGCAAAAGAACCAAAGGCAACATGAGGAAAAACTTTTTTATGCAGCGAGTGGTTATGATCTGGAATTCACTGTGAAATCAATCGTGGCTTTCAAAAGGGAATAGGATAAATACTTGAAGGAAAAAATTGCAGGGCTACGGGGAAAGGCGGGGCAGAGAGCCGGCATGGGCTTGACGGGCCGAATGGCCTCCTTCTGTTTTGTAACCATTTTATGATTCTATGTCTGTAAGACATTTGTCTGCAAGACAATATGATTAAGCAGAGTCAACATGGTTTTATGAAAGAGAAATCGTGTTTGACAAATTTATTAGCGTTTTTTGAGGATGTAACTAGTAGCGTAGATAAGGGGGAACCAATGGATGTAGAAAATTTGGATTTTCAAAAGGCATTCAATAAGGTGCCTCATGAAAGGTTGTTACTCAAGATAAGGGCTCGTGGGGTTGGGGATAATATATTAGCATGGATAGAGGGTTGGTTAACGGACAGAAAACAGAGAGTAGGGATACACGGATTATTTTCAGGTTGGCAGTCTACAACTAGTGGGGTGCCACAAGGATCCGTGCTTGGTCCTCAGCTATTTACAATCTATATTAATGAGTTAGATGAAGGGACCGAGTGTAATGTATCCAAGTTTGCTGACGATATAAAGCTAGGTAGGAAAGTAAACTGTGAGGAGGACACAAGGGCCCCGATATTGCCATGGCGGCGGGTTCGTGGAGGGGGGTCGATTGGGCGCGTGGGTAACGCGCCCGGTGAAATCAGTCTGCTCCGCGCGCAATCGCAGGCTGATTGGATCCACTTACCTCTTGTTCCGGGTTCCCCGCTGCTGAGCTGCGCGGCGGGCGGACTGCGCTTGCGCAGTAAGGTCTGTCAGCTGGAGGAGCTCTATTTAAAGGGGCAGTTCTCCACTGACTGATGCTGCAAGAAATAGGAAAAATTACAGCATGGAGCAGACCAGGGGGAAGGCTGCTCCCAGGTTTAATGATGCCTCACTCCAGGTATCATTGGATGGGGGGAGGAGGAGGGGGAGGACAGAGATCTTCCCCCCGGCGGGCGGGAGGAAGCGGCCTGCCTCTGCCACCAGGAAGGCCTGGCTCGAGGTGGCAGAGGAGGTCACCTGCACCACCAACATATCGCCCACCTGCATACAGTGCAGGAGGCGCTCCAATGACCTAAGTAGGTCAGCCAAAGTGAGTACACTTACTCATTCCCCTACACTCCGTCTGCCATATCACCGCCCCCACCCCACATCTCCTTCTGCACTGCCAACACTACTCTGTCACACCACCCCTCACACCCACTCAAACCTCATCCTCATCTTACCTGCACTTACTCACCTCGCCAGTACTCATCCCACCACTACCACTCAACCCAATCCTCATACAATCTCATGGATCTGTCTCATACTCACCCTCTCATGCATCTCTTTCACGGTCAGCCTCACTCAACCTGCCACTACCTGTGCTGCAGCCACAAGGCATGAATCACATATGTGCAGTCGGAAGCGTAAGGCAAATGTGTTGTGAGCATGAAGGGGATGCACAAGGGTGTTTGAGGGTTTGTCATGGTTTTTACTTCTATTTAATTTCTGATCAACTCACATTACATATTATTTTGGCACCACTACTGCCACGTCTTTGCGAATCTTGTCTGGTTTGTGCAATAATGCCCTTTCCTGAGGATCACAATGAAGACCCACAACTGATGCCACCCATTGTGTCACTGCAGAGTGGGTGTAGGTGTATTTACAGGGCTCTTTTGTGCAGATGACTGAGAGACGTCGGCGATGTCCCCGGTGGCACCCTGGAAGGATGCGGAGGAGAAGTTGTTGAGGGCAGTGGTGACTTTGACAGCGACAGGTAAGAAGATGGTGCTCGGGCCAGCCGGGAGCAGCTTGGCATGAAGGAGGCTGCAAATGTCCACGACTACATGTCGAGTGACTCTGAGCCTCCGTGTGCACTGCTGTTCAGAGAGGTCCAGGAAGCTGAGCCTCGGTCTGTGGACCCTGTGGCGAGGGTAGTGCCCTCTGCGACGCATCTCTCTCTGCGGTAGCCCTCCCTCCTGCTGTGCAGGTGGATGTGTCACAGCACTGTGTTGTGGAGCTCCACGTGTCAGAGGTAGACGGCGAGGCTGGTGATGCTGTTCGCCCTCCGAGGATGTCATGACTGCAGCTACGGCGGCCCCCATCCGGAAGATGTACATCTGAGGGGGTCCGCAAGGTAGATAAATGTGTCTGGACACCGGGGTAAGTGTGCAAGTTGGTGACTTTGACTGTCAGGAGGAGGGTGGCAGAGGCCAAACTTTGTCCCAAGTGACAGAGTGGCCTCCTGCAATGAGTGAGGGTCTCCCCGCCCCGACCTGTCAAATGGACCTTTGCAGCTGCCACAAGCTGATGGCTGCAACACGTCCATTTGAACTGGGAGTGATTCCCCCAGTACGGGAAACAGTCCCAGTCAGTTGCAAAATCCCATCCCTGCTAAAATAACAGGTCAATCAGGTCTGTAAACAACCTGAAGTACCTGTTCAATTACTTTAAGTGGCACCCCGCTGGCTTTAATTGCCGGTAGGAGTCCCACATGCAGGGGCTGCACGCGCATGTCAGCGCTTCAGTGGGGAACCCGGAAATGGGGCGGGTTGGAGCCGGGCTCCCGACCCGCCCCGGGAATCCCCAATTTTCTCAGCCCCCCCCCCCCCGCCAGGAACACACCTGATTGCGGGTGCGAAAATTGAGCAAAAAGAGTCTGCAAAGGGATATAGACAGGTTAAGTGAGTGGGCAAGAAGGTGGCAGATAGAGTATAATGTGGGGAGATGTGAAGTTATTCACTTTGATAGGAAGAATAGAAAAACAGAATATTTTTTAAATGGTGAGCAACTATTAAATATTGGTGTTCAGAGAGATTTGGGTGTCCTCGTACAAGAAACACAAAGGGCTCGAATTTAGCAGGCCTGCGGGTTCCCAGCGGGTGGTCCTCCGGGAGCGTCGAAAACGCGAACGGCGAAATTAGTGGGTTGCCCACGCGATCGTAGCAGGCAACCCACTAATAGGATCCAATTACCTGCTCCTCCGGGGTCCACGGCGCTGGCCTGCGCGTCGGTCGGGCTGCGCATGCGCAGTACGATCTGTCAGCTGAAGGCTCTCTAGTTAAAGGGGCAGTCCTCCACTGACAGATGCTGCAACCAATAGAACAAATTGCAGCATGGAGCAGCCCAGGGGGAAGGCTGCTCCCAGTTTAATGATGCCTCACCCCAGCTATCATCAGATGGGGTGAGGAGGAGGGGGAGGACACAGATCTTCCACCCGGCGGGCGGGAGGAAGTGGCCTGCCTCTGCCACCAAGAAGGCCTGGCTCGAGGTGGCAGAGGGGGTCACCTGCGCCACCAACATATGGCCCACCTGCATACAGTGCAGGAGGCGCTGCAATGACCGCAGTAGGTCCGCCACAGTGAGAACACAAAGTCTTTCCCCTACACTCCGTCTGCCACAACACTGCCCCCACCCCAAATCTCCTTCGGCACCGCCAACACTATTCTGTCACATCACCCTTCATGCCCACTCACACCCCATCCTCATCTTACCTCCACCTACTCACCTCGCCAGTACTCATCCTGCCACTAACACGCGACCCAACCCTCATACAATCTCATGGCTCCATCCCATACTCACCCTCTCGTGCATCTCCCTCACGGCCAGCCTCACTCAACCTGCCACCACCTGTGCTGCAGCCACAGGGCATGCATCACATATGTGCAGTAGGCAGGGTAAGGCAAATGTCTCGTCAGCATGAAGGGGGTGCACAAGGGTGTCTGAGGGTTTGTCATGGGTGTTACCCATATTGAATTTCAGAGCAACAAACAGCACACATTATATTGACACCACCACTGCCATGTCTCCGCGAATCCTGTCCGTTGCGTCCAATAATGCCCGCTCCTGGGTATCACTATGAGGACCCACCACTGATGCCACCCATCGTGTTACTGCAGAGTAGGTGCAGGTGTATTTGCAGGGCTCGTCCGCGCAGACGACTGAGAGACATCGGCGGTGTAGCCGGCTGCACCCTGGAAGGATGCGGATGAGAAGGTGTGGAGGGCAGTGGTGACTTTGGCAGCGACAGGTAAGCAGTTGGTGCTGGGGCCAGCCAGGAGCAGCTCGGCATGAAAGAGGCTGCAGATCTCCACGACTACATGTCGAGCGAATCTGCGCCTCCCTGTGCACTGCTGCTCGGAGAGGTCCGGGGAGCTGCGCCTCGGTCTGTGGACCCTGTGGCGAGGGTAGTGCCCTCTGCGACGTGTCTCTCTCTGCGGTAGCCCTCCCTCCTGCTGTGCAGGTGGGCGTGCAACAACACCGTGTTGGGGGGATCCACGTCTCTGCGGCGGACGGCGTGGACTGCGAGGCTGCTGGTGCTGGTCATGCTCTTCGTCCTCCGAGGGTGTCCACACACCACCCAACTGGCAGGTGTTGGTCTGAGGGGTTGTGCAGGGTAGGTGTGTGGGTCCTCGGACTGGGGCTGCGGTTTCGTGTCGGTCTGTCCTCTGGCTTGGCGGGGGGTGGTGGGGGGCAGGGGTTGCCCTATGTGACGCGGTGGCCTCCTGCGTGGGTGAGGGCTCTCCCCCGTGGAGCGCACCTTGGCACCTGCCACAGGCTGCTGGCTGCAACACGCCTGATTTGAAAGGTACTGTTTCCCCCAGTGTGGGAAACTGACTGCCTTGAACCTAAAATCCCACACTTCCTCTTTTGACAGCTGCTTCAGCTCATTAACTGACCACAACGAGCAAGGTAAGTACTCTCAAGTGGAACCCCGCTGGCTTTAATTGCCTGCGGGATTCCCACCAGCGGGGCTTGCGCGCGCAGCCCCGCACGTCAGCGCGGTACCCGGAAGTGGCCGGGATTTCGTCGCGATCCGGTCACGTGACCGGAGATCGGGATTTTCGGGGCCACCCCGCTGGGAACCCGCCGGAAACCCGACCCTAAAATCGAGCCCAAAAAGTTAGCATGCAGGTACATCAAGAAATTAGGAAGGCAAATGGCATGTTGGCCTTTACTTCAAGGGCATTGGAGTATAAGAGTAAGGAAGTCTTGTTACAATTGTACAGGGCTTTGGTGAGACCACATCTGACGTACTGTGTACAGTATTGTTCTCCTTATCTAAAGAAGGATACGTTTGCCATAGAGGCGGTGCAAGAAAGGTTCACTCAATTGATTTCTGGGATGAGAAGGTTAGAATCATAGAAACATAAAAAGTTATGGCACAGAAGGAGGCCATTCAGCACATCATGTCCGTGCCGACCTAAAAAGACCTACCCAGCTAATCCCACTTTCCAGCACTTGGTCCGTAGCCATGTAGGTTACGGCACTTCATGTGCTTATCCAAGTACTTTTTAAATGAGTTGAGGGTTTCTGCCTCTACCACCCTTTCAGGCAGTGAGTTCCAGACCCCCACCACCCTCTGGGTGAAAAAATTTCGCCTCAGCTCCCCTCTAATCCTTCTACCAATTACTTGAAATCTATGCCCCCGGTCACTGACCCCTCTGCTAAGGGAAACAGGTCCTCCCTATTCACTCTATCTCGTCCCATCATAATTTTATATACCTCAATTAAATCTTCCCTCAGCCCCCTTTGTTCCGAAGAAAACAACCCCAGCCTATCCAATCTTTCCTCATAGCTAAGATTCCCCAGCCCTGGCAACATCCTCATCAATCTCCTCTGTACCCTCTCTAAAGCAATCACACCTTTCCTGCAATGTGGTGACCAGAACTGTACGCAGTACCTTATTAAATGGTGGAGCAGGCTCGAGGGGCCGTCTGGCCTACTCCTGCTCCTATTTCTTACGGTCTGATGTTCTGAGAGCTCCCTGGATGTGTTTAGATGTTCCTTTTACTGATTTTGCAGCACATGACCATTGGTGCTTTTACTTTTTTTAAGAAATGTTGACTCTTGTCTTTAAAATAACAATGCATATGAAAAAGGATTGTCCTTGTGGTCCTTAGGAATATAAATTAAAAAGAAGTGTAACTATGTGGCGACATGCAATCTGCAAGGGTCATGTCACTAAGTGGCAGTGTGTAAAATGTAAGCTCATCTGATTGTGTGATAGTATGCAAATTGGAAGGTTCCAGTCCTTTGTGATAGTACTCAAATTGTAAGGTTACATCGCTAAGTGGGAATATGCAAATCATAATATGCACTTATGTACTAATGTGCAATCTGTAAGGTCACACAATTATGTGACAATATGCAAAATGAAGAGCATTAAGGTCTATGAAAAGTAACAACTGTAAATGTTTTTATCAATAAATAGTTAAATGGGTGGCGTGGCTAAGCAGCACATTGGATTTTTGCCCTGTTCTGCCATGGAATAGGGGAATGCATGTTTATGTCCTTAATTCCCAACAGAAATCAACTATATCACCCTGGGTAATGCTAAGTAAACCCCAATTATGAAAAGGTTTGACAGGGTAGACGTAGAGAAGGTGTTTCCACTTATGGGGGGAGACCAAAACCAGGGGCTCGATTTTAGGGTCGGGTTACCTGCGGGTTTCCAGCGGGGGGGCCCCGAAAATCCCGATCTCCGATCACGTGACCGGATTCGGACGAAATCCCGGCCACTTCCGGGTACCGCGCTGACGTGCGGGGCTGCGCGCGCAAGCCCCGCTGGTGGGAATCCCGCAGGCAAGTAAAGCCAGCGGGGTTCCACTTGAGAGCACTTAACTTGCTCGTTGTGGTCAGTTAATGAGCTGAAGCAGCTGTCAAAAGAGGAAGTGTGGGATTTTACGTTCAAAGCAGTCAGTTTCCCACACTGGGGGAAACAGGACCCTTCAAACCAGGCGTGTTGCAGCCAGCAGCCTGTGGCAGGTGCCAAGGTGCGCTCCACGGGGGAGCGCCCTCACCCACGCAGGAGGCCACCGCGTCACATAGGGCAACCCCTGCCCCCCACCACCCTCCGGCCAAGCCAGAGGACAGACCGACACGAAACCGCAGCCCCAGTCCGAGGACCCACACACCTACCCTGCACAACCCCTCAGACCAACACCTGCCAGTTGGGTGGTGTGTGGACACCCTCGGAGGACGAAGAGCATGACCACCACCAGCAGCCTCGCAGTCCACGCCGTCCGCCGCAGAGACGTGGATCCCCCCAACACGGTGTGGTTGCACGCCCACCTGCACAGCAGGAGGGAGGGCTACCGCAGAGAGAGACGCGTCGCAGAGGGCACTACCCTCACCACAGGGTCCACAGACCGAGGCGCAGCTCCCCGGACCTCTCCAAGCAGCAGTGCACAGGGAGGCGCAGATTTGCTCGACATGTAGTCGTGGAGATCTGCAGCCTCTTTCATGCCGAGCTGCTCCTGGCTGGCCCCAGCACCAACTGCTTACCTGTCGCTGGCAAAGTCACCACTGTCCTCCACACCTTCTCCTCCGCATCCTTCCAGGGTGCAGCCGGCAACACCGCCGATGTCTCTCAGTCGTCTGCGCGGACGAGCCCTGCAAATACACCTGCACCTACTCTGCAGTAACACGATGGGTGGCATCAGTGGTGGGTCCTCATAGTGATACCCAGGAGCGGGCATTATTGGACACAATGGACAGGATTCGCGGAGACATGGCAGTGGTGGTGTCAATATAATGTGTGCTGTTTGTGGCTCTGAAATTCAATATGGGTAACACCCATGACAAACCCTCAGACACCCTTGTGCACCCCCTTCATGCTGACGAGACGTTTGCCTTACCCTGCCTACTGCACAGATGTGATGCATGCCCTGTGGCTGCAGCACAGGTGGTGGCAGGTTGAGTGAGGCTGGCCGTGAGGGAGATGCACGAAAGGGTGAGTATGGGATGGAGCCATGAGATTGTATGAGGATTGGGTCGCGTGTTAGTGGCAGGATGAGTACTGGCGAGGTGAGTAGGTGGAGGTAAGATGAGGATGGGGTGTGAGTGGGCATGAAGGGTGATGTGACAGAATAGTGTTGGCGGTGCCGAAGGAGATTTGGGGTGGGGGCAGTGTTGTGGCAGACGGAGTGTAGGGGAAAGACTTCGTGTTCTCACTGTGGCTGACCTACTGCGGTCATTGCAGCGCCTCCTGCACTGTATGCAGGTGGGCGATATGTTGGTGGCGCAGGTGACCCCCTCTGCCACCTCGAGCCAGGCCTTCTTGGTGGCAGAGGCAGGCCGCTTCCTTCCGCCCGCCGGGGGGAAGATCTGTGTCCTCCCCCTCCTCCTCACCCCATCTGATGATACCTGGGGTGAGGCATCATTAAACTGGGAGCAGCCTTCCCCCTGGGCTGCTCCATGCTGCAATTTGTCCCATTGGTTGCAGCATCTGTCAGTGGAGGACTGCCCCTTTAACTAGAGAGCCTCCAGCTGACAGATCGTACTGCGCATGCGCAGCCCGCCCGACGCGCAGGCCAGCGCCGTGGACCCCGGAGGAGCAGGTAATTGGATCCTATTAGTGGGTTGCCTGCTACGATCGCGTGGGCAACCCACTAATTTCGCCGTTCGCGTTTTCGACGCTCCCGCAGGACCACCCGCTGGGAACCCGCAGGCCTGCTAAATTCGAGCCCCAGGTGTCATAAATATAAGATAGTCACTAATAAATCCAAGAGTGAATTCAGGAGAAACTTCTTTACCCAGAGAGTGGTGAGAATGTGGAACTCGCTACCACAAGGAGTAGCTGAGGCAAATAGCATAGATGCATTTAAGCGGAAGCTGGATAAACACATGAGGGAGAAAGGAATAGAAGGGTATGCTGTTAGGGTTAGATGAAGAGGAGTGGAAGGAGTCTCTTGTGGAGCATAAACAATGGCATAGGCTATTTGGCCTGTTTCTGTGCTGTACATTCTATGCAATTATGTTTCCACATAGGGAGGCAAGCAGATTGCCAGTTAGTCAAGCTACTTTAGAGCCGTTCTTGATATCAGGTAGCACCATCATATTGCTGGAGGACTGGAAGTTGGTCCCCATTCGATTTAGTGAGCTGAGGAAGGCAGATATTGTGAAAATAGATCAAGGAGGATAAAGGGAGTACAATAATAAAAGTATACAAACCAAAATGTAATATATACTCACTTAAAGTCATAGTCTAGAGCTTCATCTTCAGCATCCAAATGTAAGAGCTTCGCCCAATGGAAGCATCTGTTGGAAATTCAGACCTGAGCTGCCCACAGTTTTCTGTCCATCAGTCTCAGTGTTCCTGCTTTGCCATTGAGACACACAAACCAGGATGCTAAAAGGTTTGATCCCTCATCAGTATTGAGTGAGCTGATCTCAATCAAAGCAGAGGTAGGGGCACCGCAATTATCTTTAGTGTTCTTTGTAAGAACTTAAAAACATAAGAAATAGGAGCAAGAGTAGGCCATCCGGCCCCTCGAGCCTGCTCTGCCATTCAACAAGATCATGGCTGATCTTCTACCTCAATGCCATTTTCCTGCACCATCCCCATATCCCTTGATGTCTTTAATAAATAGAAATCTATTGATCTCTGTTTTGAATGTACTCAATGACTGAGTCTCTGGGATAGAGAATTCCAAAGATTCACCACCCTCTGAGTGAAGAAATTTCTCCTCATCTCAGTCCTAAATGGCCTACCCCTTATTCTGAGACTGTGACCCCTGGTTCTAGACTCCCCAGCCAGGGGAAACATCCTCCCTGCATCTACCCTGTCGAGCCCTGTAGGAATTTTGTATGTTTCAATAAGATCACCTCTCATTCTTCTAAACTCTAGAGAATACAGGCCTAGTCTACTCAATCTCTCCTCATACGACAATCCCGCCATCCCAGGAATCAGTCTGGTGAACCTTCGTTGCACTCCCTCTATGGCAAGTGTATCCTTTTTTAGGTAAGGAGACCAAAATTGTACACAGTTCTCCCGGTGTGGTCTCACCAAGGCCCTATATAATTGCAGCAAGGCATCTTTACTCCTGTACTCAAATCTTCTTGTAATAAAGGCCAACATTCCATTTGCCTTCCTAATTGCTGCTGCATCTGCATGTTAGCTTTCAGTGACTCATGTACAAGGACACCCAGGTCCCTTTGAACATCAACATTTCTCAATCTCTCACCATTTAAATAATACTCTGCATTTCTGTTTTTCCTACCAAAGTGGATAATTTCACATTTTTCCACAGTATATTCCATCTGCCATGTTCTTGCCCACTCACTTAGCCTGTCTATATCCCCTTGAAGCCTCTTTGCATCCTCCTCACAACTCACATTCCCACCTGGTTATGTGTCATCAGCAAACTTGGAAATATTACATTTGGTCCCCTCATCCAAATCATTGATATAGATTGTGAATAGCTGGGGCCCAAGCATCGATCCCTGCGGTACCCCACTAGTCACATTCTGCCAACCTTTGTAGGAGAAGAGAAAAAGAAATCAGCCCGGGTTCCTGCTCCTGATTACTATCCAGTGACTCTTGATGAAAAGCACATGTGTGGCCATTAATAACAAGAACTTGCATTTATATAGCGCCTTTAACATAGTAAAACATCCCAAGGCGCTTCACAAGAGCAATTATCAAACAAAATTTGACACTGAGCCATCTAAGGAGATATCTAAGGTGACCAAAAGCTTGGTCAAAGAGATAGGTTTTAAGGGTGTCTTTAAGGAATGGAGAGAGGTAGAAAGGCGGAGAGGTTTCGGGAGGGAATTCCAAAGCTTATGGCCTCGGCAGCAGAAGGCATGGGCGCCAATGGGGAGTGAAGGAAATCGAGGATGCGCAAGAGGACAGAATTGGAGGAGCGCAGAGATCTCGGAGGGTTGTAGGGCTGGAGGAGGTTACAGAGATAGGGAAGGGCAAGGCCATGGAGGGATTTGAAAACAAGGTTGAGAATTTTAAAATCGAGGAGTTGCCAGACAGTGAGCCAATGTAGGTCAGCGAGCACGTGGGCTGGTGGGTGAACGGGAGTTGGTGCGAGTTAGGATACGGGCAGCAGAGTTACGGGCAACATAAAAAATAGAATAGCAAAAAGGCGTTATGCATGTTTTCATGTAAAAAAATGTTTAAAAAGCAAATCTATTCTCTCTTACTAATACTACAAAAACACATGAGCGTACAGACAAGTACCTGACAATTTTATTAATGGGCCAGCGCTGTGGGAGACTTGGAAAATAATAAACATTTCTTTCTTATACATGTAGAAAAAAGTAATCTCCCTCATTTAGGAAGAACAGGATCACATCTGTGACTTGAAAGTCGTTACAGTGAAGCAATTATCAATCATTTTTTCAAGTAGCTAAAAGGACACCTTCACTGACATGCTAAGAATTCCAGGCACATATTATTCACGCAGCCATCAAAGGCAATTAGAAATAAACTACAGAAAAGGCAGGAAGTACACAGCTTCTGAAAAGAAAATAGACAGGTCATTGTCTCGGGTGTAGAGCTTCCATCAGACTTGTATTTCCAGAATTTTCTATTCTTAATTAAGGTGCCAGCGGAGGCTCGGTGAATGCATTCTTGCCTCTGACTCAGGAGGTTGTGGGTTCAAACACCAGTCCAGGCAGATGGTCCAGACTGAGGTCCCAGTATAGGACTGTTGGAGGTGCCATCTTTGAGATGAGATGTTAAACCAAAGCCAATATCTGCTCTCTCAGATGGATGAATAGTGCATGGGAAATGTCCTGGTCAATATTGATCCCACAACCAATATCATAAAACAGATTATCTGGTCATTTATCTCATTGCTGTTTGTGGGACCTTGCTGTGGGCAAATAGCCAGCTGTGTTTCCCCACATTACAACAGTGACTACACTACAAAAGTACTTCATTGACTGTGAAGTGCTTTGGGTCATCCTGAGGACATGAAAAGTGCTATATAAATGCAAGTTCTTTGTTTCTATTTTACATTTCCCACACTGGGAAATTCTTTCTTTCTCACAAGGTAATTAGAAAATTTTGTGATAAAATGTACATCAAAGTCTTGAGGTAGATCTTGACTTTGAGCGATAGTGTAAAACGGGTAACAGTGAGTCTTCTGCCTATTTTACATCTCTCTTGATTATTATAGGTGGCAAGGTTATAATAGCTGTACATGCAGGGCAGCGAAGCTTCTGCGCCTCATAGAATCATACAGCACAGAAGGAGGCCATTCAGCCCATCTTGCCTGTGCCAGCTCTTTGAAAGAGCCATCCAAATTGTTCCGCATACCTGCTCTTTCCCCATATTCTTTTATGTTTTTTTTTATTTGTTCATGGGATGTGGGCGTCCCTGGCGAGGCCAGCATTTATTGCCCATCCCTAATTGCCCTTGAGAGGGCCTTCGCTTAATATCTCATCCGAAACATTTATTTCTTATGTTCTTAAGACGGCAGTGCAGCACTCCCTTAATACTGCACTGAAGTGTCAGCCTAGATTATGTACTCAAGTCTCTGGAGTGAACTCCCAACCTTGTGACTCAGAGGCCATAGTTCTACCCACTGAACCAAGGCTGTGAATGTTTATGCTGTGAACCTGTGACCAATAGGTCCTGACAGCCCAAATTCGCTCTGTGTAGGATCCTAACAGCATTTCACATCCTCAGGAGTGGATATTAGATATCCGTCCATGGAGGTCAGTGTGGCCTGCGTGATTTTACGCCCACTAATTTTAATGGATGTAAATCCCTGCAGACCTTCATTTAGAAATGCCCAAGCTCTGCACCAGGAGTCCAGATTTGTCTAATCTATCCTTACGTGTCAACCGTAACTCAGTGGGTGGCACTATCGTCTCTGAGTCTGAAGGTTGTGCGTTCAAGTCCCACTCCAGAGACTTGAGAATAAAATCTAGGCTGATAATCCAGTGCAGAACTGAGGGAGTGCTGCACTGTCAGAGGTACCGTCTCTCAGATGAGACATTAAACCGAGGCCCCGTCTGCCATCTCAGGTGGGGACTAAAGATCCCATGGCACTATTTCGATGGAGAGCAGGGGACTTCTCCCCAGTCTCCTGGCCAACATTTATCCCTCAACCAACATCAATAAAACCGATTATGTGGTCATTATCACATTGCTGTTTGTGGGACCTTGCTGTGAGCAAAATGGCTGTCGTGTTTCCTACATTACAACACGTGAAAACTACTTCATTGGTCGTGAAGTGCTTTGGGGCATCCTGAGGTTGTGAAAGACGCTATATAAATGCAAGTCTTTCTTTTCTTTTATGTGACCTGTAATGCAATGACGATGAGTACAAGCTCAATTTTTAAAAAAATAAATGAACAAGACGATTTTGCTAACATGAAGCCAGTAACAGAATAGTACTCAGGGCAAAGACAGTGCAGGAGATTTTGAGGCCTTCCACTCAGCAGAAACAAGATGGTAGCGCCCTGAAAATTTTGGGGCATATCTCGCCACTAATCTTTCTCCACCCTGGTCCAGCATCATTGTTGTGCCTCCTCTGACACCTCAGCTAAGATCATCTAACTGGGCACAGACTATGGTAAACCTTTATAAAACACTGGTTAGGCCTCAGCTGGAGTATTGTGTTCAATTCTGGGCACCACACTTTAGGAAGGACGTCAAGGCCTTAGAAAGGGTGCAGAAGAGATTTACTAGAATGGTGCCAGGGATGAGGGACTTCAGCTATGTGGAGAGACTGGAGAAGCTGGAATTCTCCTTAGAGCAGAGAAGGTTGAGAGGAGATTTGATAGAGGTGTTCAAATTCATGAGTGGTTTTGATAGAATAAATAAGGAGAAACTGTTTCCCGTGGCAGAACGATTGGTAACCAGATGATTAAGGTGATCGGCAAAAGAGCCAGAAGCGACATGAGGAAACATTTTTTTTACGCAGCGAGTTGTAATGATCTGGAATGCACTGCCTGAAGGGTGGTGGAAGCAGATTCAATAGTAACTTTCAAAAGGGAATTGGATAAATACTTGAAGGGAAAAAAATTATAGGGCCGTGGGGGAAAGAGCAGTGTAGTGGAACAATTTGGATAGCTCTTCCAAAGAGCCGGCACAGGCACGATGGGCTGAATAGCCTCCTCCTACTCTGTATCTACTATGATACTATGATATCATGTTTCTATGGATTGAATTTGGGTCACCCACTACCAAATGAGTCATCCGGGGAAGCTGGCAATCTCTTCGACATATTAGCAACACAAAGTATTATGAGCCATAAATATTTAACCATTCCAACAGCTAATTTGTAAAGGCCACTAGTTGTTCTTGTGGGCACCCAATATTGTTTCTGTCATCGAGTAATTCTGGTGAAGCTCATAAAATGGACTAGGCTACCTGAAACAATAAATTATAAAATTTTAATGTAATAAAGGTCAGAAAGAATAATTACATAAATGCACCAACATTGCAATATTTTCTCATTCTTTAAAAAAATACATCCACGGGGAAATGTGCTTAGCAACCTGCTTTTGCTTCCACCACCACCAGCGCCCTTCCCCCTCACCCGCCCAACCCCCGGCTATTTCTCTACACTCCACTCCTCTCCTGAAGGCATTGACTCTCAGTGAAGAATGGCTCTCTGGTGAGGGCATCGACTTTGACCCAGGGGCCATTCTTCACGTGAGGGCCTAGACAGTGAGGCCTACAAATCGGTTTGCGCCGGCGCGAACTGGGCATAGGGAACGATCCCTACACCGGAACGGGTAGGCCCAAGGCCCATCCGATATTGGGCCTCGGGCCTGATTTGCGTGAGGCTGGCAAGCTGTGGACATCTGCTGGGCCTCCCCAGGCAGCTCGCTGGCAAAGTGGACTGCAGTTTCGGCACAGACAGACCTGAACCAAACCGAGAGATCGCACAATTTGATTTGATACAAGGAGCAATAGCTTTCCAGAGGAAAGGCAAGGCCAGGGATATTTTCCATAGGATTAAATTTTATGTTTTCTTTAATATAAGTGAAAAATTAATGGCAGACAGGAACAAATATTTTTCCTGATATTTGTTTTTATTTTACCTTTTTATTTTACCATTTTCTACATTACAATAGTGACTAATCATCAAAAGTATATAATTGGCTGTAAAGAAAGAAAGAACTTGCCTTTATGTAGTGCCTTTCACGACCTTCGGACGTCCCATCCGCTTTACGGTCAATGAAGTACTTTTGAAGTCCGGTCACTGTTGTAATGTAGGAAACGTGGCAGCCAATTTGCTCACAGCAAGATCCCACAAACAGCAATGTGATAATGGCCAGATAATCTGTTTGTGATGTTGGTTGAGGGATAAACATTGTCCAGAACACCCCTGCTCTTCTTCAAAATCGTGCCGTGGGACATATACGCCCACCTGAGAGAGCAGAGGGGGTTTCATTTTAACATCTGATCCGAAAGATGGCTTTGGGACGCCCTGAGGTTGTGAAAGGTGCTATATAAATGCAAGTCTTTCTTTTCTTTTTACTTTTTAAATCAAATTGATGTTGGGTGATGTACTGCCCGATATTAGAAGCACTTCCGGTCAACATGCGGATGATGCCAATCGTAGGTTTGCAAAGTCTACAAATTGTACAACGCTCTCGGAAAGAAAGAGCTAGATAAGGAGATAGTGAATTAAACAGTGTTCAAAGTGGAATCAATAAAATAGAGGCAAGAAAGCCACAAAAAATTACAAAGAATTACTAAGAATGTACAGCACAGAAACAGGCCATTCGGCCCGACAGGTCCATGCCGGTGGTTATGCTCCACGTGAACCTTCTCCCTCCCTTCTTCATCCAACCCTATCAACATATCCTTCAATTCCCCTCTCTCTCATGTGTTTATCTAGCTTTCCCTTAAATGGATCTATGCTAGTCACCTCAACTACTCCTTGTGGTAGCGAGTTCCGCATTCTTACCACTCTCTGGGTGAAGAGGTTTCTCCTGAATTCCCTATTGGAATTATTAGTGACTTTCTTATATTTATGGCCCCTAGTTCTGGTTTCGCCCACAAGTGGAAACATCTTCTCTACATCTACCATATTAAACCCCTTCATAATCTTAAAGACCTCTATCAGGTCACCCCTCAGCCTTCTCTTTTCTAGGGAAAAGAGCCCCAACTTGTTCAATCTTTCCTGATAGGTATAACTTTGCCCCAAAGTCTCCAAATTAAAATGAATCAATTTCACGACAGAGAAAAGAATCACTCTTTTATTTCTAGGCAGTTAATTTTGGTCCTGTCTGTTCGCCTTTTTCTGCCAGAGTTACAAGAAGCAGATTTTGTTGCCTCAGGGTGCAGTACTCCTTAGGTGACTGGTAGAATGCTGGGTTTCACTTAGTGAGAGCCAAGTCAATCCTTTGGAGAGCGTTGGCTGCCAGTCTCCCTCAGAGTCACAAGCATGCCTCAATAAATTCAGCTCCAACTTAATTTCTGAATATTAACTTGACTCAGTTTGTAGCACTCACAGCTCTAAGCTTGAAGATTGTAGGTTAAGCCCCACTCTGCAACTTGAGTGTATAATATAGGAACATAGGAACAGGATTAGGCCATTTAGCCCCTCGAGCCTGTTCCGCCATTCAATGAGCTCATGGCTGATCTGTGACCTAACTCCATATACCCGCTTAGTCCCATATCCCTTAATATCTTTGGTTAACAAAAATCTATCATCAACTGCCGTTTGCTGAAGAGAATTCCAAACTTCTACCACCCTTTGCGTGTAGAAGTGTTTCCTAACTTCACTCCTGAAAGTCCTGGCTCTAACTTTTAGGTTATGTCCCCTGGTCCTAGACTCCCCAACCAGGGGAAAGAGTTTATCTCGGTCTACCCTATCAGTTCCCCTTAATACCTTGAAAACTTAGATCAAATCACCCCTTAATCTTCTAAATTCCAAGGAATACAACCGTGGTTTGTGTAATCTCTCCTCGTAATTTAACCCTTGGAGTCCTGGTATTGTCCAAGTAAATCTTCGCTGCACTCCCTCCAGGACCAATATATCTGTCCTAAGGTGTGGTGCCAAGAACTGAACACAGTACTCCAGGTGTGGTCTAACCAGGGCTTTGTATAGCTGTAGCATAACTTCTACCCCCTTGTATTCTAGTCCTCTAGGTATAAAGGCCAGCATTCCATTAGCCTTATTGATTATTTTCTGTACCTAAACATGACATTTTAATGATCTATGTACATGGACCCCTAAGTCTCTTTGGACCTCCATTGTTTCGAACTTTTCACCATTTAGAAAATACTCTGATCTATCCTTTTTAGGTCCAAAGTGGATGACCTCATACATGCCTACATTAAAATCCATTTGCCACAATTTTGCCCATTCACTTAATCTATTAATATCTCTCTGTAATTTTATGCTTCCATCTACACTGCTTACAATGCTGCCATCTTTGTGTATTTGGCAAACTTGGATATGTGGCTCTGTAACTCATGTAACGGAATATCTTTTAGATTAGGATTTTTTAAATGTATTAGAAGTTTAGTTTAAGTTATTGCATTTATTCAGTCATCTATCCAGCATTTAGTGTTTTTCTAACAGAAACTCAGTATTTTTCCACAAATAGCAGACGGAGCGGCCCCATTCCACACAGAGTGTAGAAGGCATCCCATATCTTCTACAATATGCTAATATTGGAGATTGGCCAGAATAACGGAGGGACAGAAACTGGTGGATAGACGATCCTCAAGATCATATTTAACCATCCGGGATGAATTTAAGACATCTCGGGGGTGATTTTAAACCCCAACAATGGGTGGGTTGGGGGCGGGTGGGAATTGAAAATGGTTTTCTTTTGGGTCGCAACCGCAAAATTTTCAGACTTTGCATTCCCAGTGGGAAGCCTGCACTTTTCCGCACCGACGTTAAACCCGGAAATAAAGCCGGGTTGGGGGTAACGACCCAAAAAAAACAACTGTTTTCAACTCCCACCCGCCCCCCCAACCCACCCATTCTTGGAGTTTAAAATCACCCCCCTCATGTTCCTTTGAAATGCCTGACCGGGAACATCAGGTTAAATTGATTAGTAGTTAGGCAAACAGGATGGCCAGTATCTGTTGAAGGGAGATGAAATAAGGGGGGTGCTAACCTATAACAGTTTTGATTGCTTAGGAGTCAGGTTTCTAAAAGGGGTTGTATATGAACCCAGGACAATCCAACACCAAGTTGTAGAGAAGAGTGAGTGGAGAAAGAAGACAGCGCAGCGAGAAGGAAGCAGACAGGATTCAAGGCAGTGACAAAATGACGACCTCTACCCATAGGACAACAGGGTAATATAATTCCTTGTTCTTTGATAATTACTACTTAAATACTTGCATGGATTAATCTTTGCTTTTATTCAAATAAAAGATCATCACTATAATCAATTGGTGTCAGGTCAAAATAGACTCACACCCGTCATCTAAGTCATTAATAAATAGAGTGAATAGTTGAGGCCCCAACACAGATCCCTGTGGGACACCACTAGCTACATCCTGACAATTTGAGTACCTGCTCATTATCCCTACACTCTGTCTCCTGCCGCTCAGCCAATTTCCTAACCAGATCAATATTTTGCCCTCAATTCTATGAGCTTCAACTTTAGCTTACAGTCCCTTATGAGGGACTTTATCGAATGCCTTCTAGAAGTCCATATAAACAACATCCATAGACATTCCCCTGTCCACTACTTTAGTCACCTCATCAAAAAATTGAATCAGGTTCATCAAGCATGACCTACCCTTTGCAAATCCATGTTGGCTCTCTCTGATCAGCTGAAAATGTTCAAGGTGCTCAGTCACTCTATCCTTAATTATAGACTCAAGTAATTTCACAACAACAGATGTTAGGCTAACTGATCTATAATTCCCTGGTTTCTCTCATTCACCTTTCTAAATCTAAACTCAACTGACCTAGAATCATAGAATCATACAGCACAGAAGGGGGCCATTCAGCCCATCGTGCTTGTGCCGGCTCTATGAAAGAGCTATCCAATTAGTCCCACTCTCCTGCTCTTTCTCCATAGCCCTGCATTTTTTTTTTCCTTTTCAAGTATTTATCCAATTCCTTTTTGAGAGTTCTATTGAATCTGCTTCCACTGCCCTTTCAGGCAGTGCATTCCAGATCATAACAACTCGCTGCATGAAAACATTCCGATTCTTAATAAGCGTGCACTTCCAGTCCGCTTGGAAGCTTCGGAGGTCGTTCAGCGCCCGGGAAACTGATGCTGCGAGGCCGAATTTCTAGGCCAGAGTGTTCTGCTTTAAATAACTCAGTGCGAGAAAAAAAAACCCAAATATATAAAAAAATCAATTGAAGTTGATGGATTGCTTTAAGGCAATTTGAACCTCTAGGTTACAACGGCAGAAGATTCAAAGTGGACCGGTACCCTCAGTGTCTATTTTGCTGTCAGAGATAATACTCCAGAATGCTCTAGTGCTGCGAAGCATCCCCATGGCTATTCCATAATCCTACACTAATGATAGTTTTACTTTGTAACCTGTGGGGGATTACCTAATAACACATCTTACATGCATGCCTACTTGCGACAAAAATCATCTTAATGCCCGTAAACATTGAACAATATACTAAAATTATACCAGCGGCAATGAAAATTATGTATCCATATTCTATCACAGCTCCTTCCAATTTCCTTTGAACTGTAAGGCCTAACTTATTTATAGATGACCGTGCTTCCTAATATGAAGCTTCAGCTATCCAAATATTTACTTGAATAATAGCGTAGCTAGTCTAACACTTTGCTTGTGCTCTCATATCCAGAGGCATTAATGCATTCTAAAAGCAATAGTACTGCGCTGACTGGTTGAGTGTGCAGAGAATGTGAATGATCCCATTAAATACACCTTATGCACATTGATTGGTTTAATGAAATATATTTGCAAACATTTTCATTTAATTCTGTGCATGCCTTAACTAAATTCTAACTTGCAGTAAAACGTGACAGAAATTCTTGGGATAAAGAGAAATGAAAAGCCCACTGTGAATGCTGGAAATCTGATTTGAAAACAGTAATGCTAGAAGGTACGACTGTGGGGAAAGCAAGGTGGCCTGCCAGCAAATGAAAAGACAGAGGGACAATTCTCACAATAGACAGTGGGGTAGAATTTCTGCATCGGGGATCTTCCGATCTCTCAGTATAACTACAGTGGAAACCTCGGAGAGAGCCCTGTTTCTGTCAGTTTTCTGCCGTTCCTCCACTGAAGTTACTGCAGGAAATCGGGATGACCCCTCCCCCCCCACCCTCAGGGAAAGTCTACCCCAGTAGGTTTTCCAATCAGTTATAACTGCTTAATGGGCATAAATCGGGCAGCACCGATCGAGAAATGGGCAGAGATTTTGCCTCTGAGTCAGAAGGTTGTACGTTCAAGTAATACTTCAGGGACTTGATCATATAATCCAGGCTGACGCTTCAGTGCAGCACTGAGGAAGAGCTGCACTGTCTGAGGTGCCATCTTTCGATAAGACATTAAACCATCAGCCTCCCCAATGGATGAATGAGGGTAGTGTGGTTGATGTTGTGTATATGGACTTTCAAAGGGTATTTGATAAAGTATCACATAATAGACTTGTTAGCAAAATTAAAGCCCATGGGATTAAAGGGACAGTGGCAGTGTGGATACAAAATTGGCTAGGGGACAAAAAGCAGAGAGTAGTGGCGAACGGTTGTTATTCAGACTGGAGGGAAGTATACAGTGGTGTTCACCGTGGGTCAGTATTAGAACCACTGCTCTTTTTGATATGTATTAATGACCTGGACTTGGGTCTAGAGGGTATAATTTCAAAGTTTTCAGATGACATGAAACTCGGAAATGTGGTAAACAATGTGGAAGATAGTAACAGATTTCAGGAGGACATAGACAGACTGGTGAAATGGGCAGTCACACGGCAGATGAAATTTAATGCAGAGTAGTGTGAAGTGATGCATTGTGATAGGAAGAATGAGGAGAGGCAATATAAACTAAATGGTACAATTTTAAAGGGGGTGCAGGAATAGAGAGACCTGGGGGTGTACGCATACAAATCTTTGAAGGTGGCAGGGCAAGTTGAGAAGGCTGTTAAAAAAGCATATGGGATCTTGGGCTTTATTAATAGAGGCATAGAGTACAAAAGCAAGGAAGATATGCTAAACCTTTATAAAACATTGGCTTGACCTCAGCTGGAGAATTGTGTTCAATTCTTTGCACCACGCTTTAGGAAGGATGTCAATTCCTTAGAGAGGGTGCAGAAGAGATTTACTGGATTGGTACCAGGGATGAGGGACTTCAGTTATGTGGAGAGACTGGAAAAGCTGGGATTGTTCTCCTTAGAACAGAGAAGTTTAAGAGGTGATTTGATAGAGGTGTTCAAAATCATGAAGGGTTCAACAGAGTAAATAAGGAGAAATTGTTTCCAGTGGCAGAAGGATCTGTAACCGGAGGACACAGATTTAAGGTGATCGGCAAATGAGCTATGGGCGACACGAGGAAACATTTTTTACACAGCGAGTTGTAATGATCTGGAATGCACTGCCTGAAAGGGTGGTGGAAGCAGATTTAATAGTAACTTTCAAAAGGGCATTGGATAAATACATGAAGCGAAAAAATTTACAGGGCTACGAGGAAAGAGCAGGGCAGTAGAACTAACTGGGATAGTTCTTTCAAAGAGCCGGCACAGGCACGATGGGCCGAATGCCCTCCTCCTGTGCTGTACCTACTGTGATACCATTACGCTATGATACTATGAAAGAACAAATGAACGAAAGAGAGAAAGAAGAAAGAAAGAACTTTCATTTATATAGCATCTTTCAAGACCTCAGGACGTCCCAAACGCTTTGTAGCCAATGTAGGAAATTGGTGGTAGCCAATTTGTGCACAGCAAGGTCCACAAACAGCAATGAGATAATGACCAGATAATCTGTTTTAGAGATCTTCCATCATACTTTCCAGCGACATAGTTGGATAAGTCAACAAACATTTCCTTTCCCCACATGACCACTCTAACCAAATTTTTACCTCAGCCCTTTACCATCAGCTTATAATGAACGGGAAAAAAAAAATCCACTTCAGATCTTTAGATTTGGGTACATTTTCGTTGTGCGTTCTTAAAAAAGAACAGACACATGTCAACCTGCTGACATCAATTAAAGATTCCTGAAAGCTGCAGGAAGTATCTCCTAAGGAAAAAACACAGATTCAGAATCTTTCTTGCACGCACTGTCAAAACATGTTATTCTGACAGAAGACATCTACTTTTTGCCACTGTTATTTTTTTTTATTTATGACTATTGCTGTGACTTAATTTGTTTTGCATCACTCTATAGCAGCAAACTGGATGGAGAGCTTCACTGCTTTATTTAAATGTCACAGGAAGTATTTTATAATCAAATAGTCCCAGAAACAATAGCACATCATAGGAGGGTGCACTTAGTGAACTGGACCTCCCACTTAGCGGATGAGAATATGTTTTCTGCCTGTCATTACAATAGGAAATTCAGCTCGCACCCAATTATTTAATTTTCCCCTTCTGATAATATCCATCAAATGTGTCTTAGTGGCAGCCATTATTTTGTTATTGACAACTGCCGGAACAAACTGGACAGAAAATCCACAGCAGCTTTGGGTTTTGGGTCCTTTTCTTTCTACCTTTACTTCTATGTTTTTTCACGTGAACTCTGTGCTTGTCAAGGTTAGGGAGACCAATGCTGGAGAATAGAAAACTCTCCCAATTTGGGCAGTCAGTGTCAACATCAGGCACTCTCTGTCCTGGTGTGCGCTGGTTAGTTGCAGTGTAAAGCTGTCCCAACAATGTGCCTCAGCTCCAACCTCAGAAGATCATCTTCTCACGCACCAGTGCGATTAATAATCCGTTTCCCATACTAGCCTTCCTGAGTAAGGTTGCCAATTTAGTACCAATCAGTACCGGGTGCGGTAATGTAGTGGTTATGTTGCTGGACTAGAAATCCAGAGGCCTACACTAATAATCCAGAGAATGTGAGTACAAATCCCACCAGTTTGACAATTTAAATTCAGTTTTTAAAAAATGAATCTGGAAATAAAAAGCTAGTATCAGTAAAAATGACCTTGATGTTGTCAGAACCCAGGGAAGGAAACCTGCCATCCTTATCTAGTCTGGCCTATACGTGACTCCAGTCCCACACCATTGTGTCTGACTCTTGAATGCCCTCTGAAGTGGCCTAGCAAACCACTCAGTTGTATTGCAACGGTTCAAGAAGAAGGCCCACCATCACCTTTTAAGGGTAATAAAAGCCAGCCTTGTCAGCGATGCCCATATCCTGAGAATGAATTAAAAAAAAGAAT
Organism: Heptranchias perlo; assembly: GCF_035084215.1. NCBI lineage: Eukaryota > Metazoa > Chordata > Chondrichthyes > Hexanchiformes > Hexanchidae > Heptranchias > Heptranchias perlo. Next base: position 13,456,074 of record NC_090338.1, on the reverse strand, counting down.
TGCGAGCAGTTTTGTCCTGCAGGTTCATGCCCTCTATGAGCTGAGTTCAAACTGTCCACAGGACCCTAACAACTAAGAGACAGAAGAGATTTTCATCCCATCAGCCTGAACTGGCTATCAGTCTGAGATACCCAGCTAATATTACCGCAGGGAGTAGTTGAGGCGACTAGCGTAGATGAATTTAAGGGGAAGCTAGATAAACACAAGGGGGGTGATTTTAAACCTCAAAAACGGCTGGGTTGAGGGCAGGTGGGAGTTGAAAATAGTTGGTTTTTTGGGTCGCAACCGCAAAATTTTTGGATTCGGCATTCCTAATGGGAAGCCTGTATTTCCCGCGCCGACGTTAAATCCGGAAATAAAGCCGGGTTACGGTCGCGACCCTAAAAACAACTATTTTCAACTCCCACCCACCCCCAACCCACCCGTTCTTGGTGTTTAAAATCACCCGTCAGGGAGAAAGAAATAGAAGGTTAAGTTGATAGGGTTAGATGAAGAAGGGTGGGAGGTGGTTCATGTGGAGCGTAAACACCGGCATAGACCAGTCGGGCCGAATGGCTTGTTTCTGCGCTGTACATTCTATGTAATTCCACGTAAAATGAAGTTTAAAGAATCCCTAAATGAGACTTTTGTTTTTAAACTGAGCATCTCATTGAGCTACAGTTATACTGTGTTGGGTGCAAAACTTAACTGGTTAAAAATACCCCGGAGGTGACCCTGCATTTCGTGTTTAAATGCACTTCAGGTGACTTTTCATCCCAGTCTCACTCCACAGCTAACACCACTGCAAATTCAAAACCACTTCACGTTGCCACGAACTGCATGGTATAATGGCTCTAAATTCATTGGATAATCTAAATAAACCAATCAGAATTTTTTTTTTGAAACTCAGTCTTAGATTAATTATAGGAGGGACTATTGCTTATCTGCCAATGTCCATTATCTGCCGGCGTTCCTCCTTCATTTTGGCCGGTAATTAAGGTTCGGTTTAGGGGATTCACGATCATTTGATTTCACCACTGCAACTAGTTGCAAAGTTACAAAACTGCTGGCAGCAACTTTGCATTGGGGTTACCTGGGCAACAATAAAATCCAGTCCATATGTCATTACCACAACAGCAACAATATACATTTATATCGCACTGCTCGCATGAAAGAACATCTCAGAGCGTTTGATGAGAGGGAAAGGTGATCACCAAGCAGAAGTGTTGGATTTTGGGGAGGGGACGACGACGAGATAAACCAAGGTATCAGCAGCCACCTATAGTGGATGGGTTGAATTTACTTTAAAAACACTGTATCTTTGATGCGCCTCAGAAAATGCTTACGTGGCCCATTTTAAGCCGTTATAAGATGAACTGACTGGGTCTGACCACAAAAGTGAGGGATATCAGTGGTGTGGACATAAGTATTTCTATAGTTAAACATAGGAACATAGGAACAGGAGTAGGCCATTCAGCCCCTCGGACCTGCTCTGCCGTTCAATTAGATCTTGGCTGATCTGTACCTCATCTCCATTTACCCGTCTGTGCTCCATATCTCTTCTTAGCCTTACCTAACAAAAATGTATTGATCTCAGTCTTGAAAGCTCCAATTGACCCCCAGCATCCACAGCCTTTTGGGAGATAGTTCCAAATTTCTACTACTCTTTGTGTGAGAAAGCATTTCCTGATTTCGCTCCTGAATGACCTAGCTCTAATTTTAAGGTCATGTCCTCTTGTTCTTGATTCCCCCACCAGAGGAAATAGTTTCTCCATGTCTACCCTATCGAATACTTCTAACATTTTAAATACCTCGACCATATCACCCCTCAATCTCCTATACTGAAGGGAGTACAAGCCAAGTTTATACAACTTGTCCTCATAATATAAACCTCGAAGCCCCGGTATCAAACCTAACATCAAGCGTTCTCATGTCAAGTATGAAAACCCAGAGTTTCTGCACAGCTACCTGACATTATACCTCAACACAGACATCACAAAGTCATTTTTTTTACCACACCGTTGTGATATTGATTTGCTTCCAAATCCTTCTGAGTTCTCTGAATAAGATTGCTAAGCCTTTTCCAATTAGTGCAAAATTTGAAGTGCTTATGTATTATTGGCTGATACAGCAAGCTGGATCGAAACCGCCCAAGCTCATTTCATTGAGAGGCTTTAAGAGCCATCAAGGACAGCAGACCATAGTTACAATAAACTAGTCTCCGCTTAAAAGGAAACCTGTTGCAAACGTACAATCGCAAAAAGAAATGAGTGCAGCATAGGAGTAGCTGTGGTTCAATTGGTAGCCTGCATTGCCTCTGAGTTAGAAGGTTGTGGGTTCAAGTCCTACGCCAGAGATTTGACCATGTAATTTAGGCTGACACTCCAGTGCAGTACTGAAGGAGTGCTGCACTGTCAGAGGTGCCATCTTTCTGTTCTCGCAGCTTGCCAGTGATTGCTAATGAAGCTGGCAGACCAATTGGGGGTGGTCATTAAGCACCTGCATCGCATGGCTGAGATTCAGCACAAAGCAGATATGAGAGCTTGGATCCTTTGTTCTGTATGGGTCAATCCCTCACTCCCAATAGGCCACTCCTAAGTGTGTGTAACTGTGAGGAATGCATTGCTGAAATCACCACCACTAATGTTGTTTTTCCTCCAGATACAAAGGCAAGAGAATACATTTTTCAGACAACATAAGTAATTTTCTTTCCAATAAAAGTTCATTATTTTTTATGATAGTTGATAAGTTTCCATACCCTTTCACATTCTCATCCGCAGATGCCAACTTGCAGCACTCTGACAGCCAGGAGCCGTCTCAGATCCCAAAGAGCCAGGGGAGACAAATTGATCCCTCACTGTCTCATCAAAGAGATGACAGCCCTCAGACGACCCTGATCCTCAGATGATGATCCTAACTCCTCTCCCATCTGCATTTCAGCTCGGCCCCAACAAATCTAGTTGTGTGAATGCCTTTGAGAGAAAAACCTGGGCCAGCAGCAAAAGGAAACACCTGGCCTGATATGGCTGCATCAGATGTTCATTTGGGAAAGCCATTAGGGAGGCAACATTAATGAGAAAAGAAAGGCAGAAAGGTTCTAGCCACTTAAGGGATAGAGAAAATCTGTGGAGAGTATTTTCAGTTCAAAGCACTCTGGCCAGCTCTTCCCTCAGTAGGCATAAAAGATTATCTTGTTCTAAATATCCTAGCCTGTTGTATCCTTGTGGAGGCCAATATTTCATGCCTTTGCTTCCCTCCAGAGAAGTTCACATAGCGGTAACATAAGTTATGGGTCAGACCATTGATGTCCAGAGCATTAGCTGTACTTAGCTGGTAGAAGGCCTTCCAAGGAGGAGGCAAAGGCAGGGGGGGGAATATCTAAAGTGCCGAATCCCATTACAATCAACAGAGCAGAGCAAGGGAAGGACAAACCTTTTTTTCATTTATTGAGAAGCCAAGGCTGAAGGTTCAAGGCCTATAGTCCACGAAACCACCAGGTTGAAAAGAATAAAAAAGAAGGCAAAATAAATTAGGAATCATTGGGTGGAAGAAGGCACATGTACAGTACATTATCACCTCCATAGGATGTTCCAAAGCACTTCACAGCCAATGAATTACTTTTGAAGTGTGGTCACTGTTGTTCTTTAGGCAAACACGGCAGAAAATTTGCATATAGTAAGGTCCTACAACCAGCAAATGAATAATTAGATAAAATGTGTGTGGCTGAGGGAAAAATGTCAACAAGGACGTTCCCCTACTCTTCTTCAAATGGTGACGTAGAATCTTTAACATTCACCTGGGCAGGCAGACAGGCTTTAGTTTTGCATCTCAACCAAAAGATAGCGGCCTAGAAATGCATTCGAGGGGAATGATCCCTGCACTGGAACGGCTAGGCCCAAAGCCCACCCGATATTGGGCCTCGGCCCTGATTAACTTCACACCGGCGAGCTGCACGCACTTGCTGGGCGACCTCAGGCAGCTTTCCGGCAAAGACCTCTGGAATTAAGATAGGTCTTAAAGGGGGGGGGGGGGGGGGGTAGCAATCAGGAGGGAATGGGCCGACTGGGAAGGAGAGGGTGAACGGAGAGATGGTTCACCAGCCCTCCGCGGGCGGGGGTCGTGAACTAAGAGAGGGTAAATCAAGCGGCCGAGATGGGGATCGATCCAGTTGGGGGTTGATCAGGTGACCAGGAGACGGGTGGATCAGAAAAATCATGATTGGGATAGAGGGATGGGGGACCATCGGGAAATAGGGATGGGGGACGATGGGGGGGGGGGTGGGGGTGCGAATGGGTGCCAGCAGCAGCCAGGAGGTGTACTCCAGCAACTCCTGGCTCCACATTCAGGTAATTATTTTTAACAAACTTACTTTTTTGGCAGTCCCTTTAGGATCCAGTGGTTAGGCCACATGTTGACCACATTTACTTGAACAAATCGGCCTGGCGGCGGCTGAATTCAGAACAGACCAATTTTGCAAAAGGGGGCCTCAATAAGGTGTAAGGCCCTTTTTTTGTGTGTTTTTAAAATTTGTTCATGGGATGTGGGCGTCGCTGGCAAGGCCAGCATTTATTGCCCATTTCGAATTGCCCTTGAGAAGGTGGTGGTGAGCCGCCTTCTTGAACCGCTGCAGTCCGTGTGGTGAAGGTTCTCCCACAGTGCTGTTGGGTACGGAGTTCCAGGATTTTGACCCAGCGACGATGAAGGAACAGCGATATATTTCCAAGTTGGGATGGTGTGTGACTTGGAGGGGAACGTGCAGGTGGCTTCCATCGTGCCTGCTGCCCTTGTCCTTCTAGGTGGTAGAGGTCGCGGGTTTGGGAGATGCTGTGGAATAAGCCTTGGCGAGTTGCTGGAGTGCATCCTGTAGATGGTACACACTGCAGCCACTGTGTGCCGGTGTTGAAGGGAGTGAATGTTTAGGGTGGTGGATGGGGTGCCAATCAAGCAGCCTGCTTTGTCCTGGATGGTGTTGTGCTTCTTGAGTGGTGTTGGAGCTGCACTTATCCAGGCAAGTGGAAAGTATTCCATCACACTCCTGACTTGTGCCTTGTAGATGGTGGAAAGGCTTTGGGGAGTCAGGAGATGAGTCACTCACCGCAGAATACCCAGCCTCTGACCTGCTCTTGCAGCCACAGTATTTATGTAGCTGGTCCAGTTAAGTTTCTGTTCAATGGTGACCCCCAGGATGTTGATGGTGGGGGATTCGGAGATGGTAATGCCGTTGAATGTCAAGGAGATGTGGTTAGACTCTCTCTTGTTGGAGGTGGTCCTTGTCTGGTGCGAATGTTACTTGCCACTTAGCCCAAGCCTGGATGTTGTCCAGGTCTTGCCGCATACAGGCACGGACTGATCAATTATCTGGGGGTTGCGAATAGAACTGAACACTTTGCAATCTTCAGCGAACATCCCCATTTCTGACCTTATGATGGAGGGAAGGTCTTTGATGAAGCAGCTGAAGATGGTTGGGCCTAGGACACTGCCCTGAGGAACTCCTGCAGCAATGTCCTGGGGCTGAGATGATTGGCCTCTAACAACCACTGCCATCTTCCTTTGTGCTATGTATGCAAAGTACTTAACATCCTTCAAGCCTACTTTTTTTGCCTATACGAACATAGCAGGTAGCGCACCTCCAGATCGTAATGAGCATTCACTCCCTGCCCGCCATATTGGAAGTTTAGGCACTCATTTAGCGCCCAAAAAATGGGTGTGGCGCATTGACTTTCTAGACCAGCATCTCCAACAAAGCTGTACTTTCTCAGTACTGCCGGGATTATGTGTTCAAGTGGCATAATGGCACCTTAATCCTGAGCTTTTGACTTCAAGACAAGAGTGCTAGAAACTGAAACAAGCTGGCAGTTAGTGGGGTATATTTTCAACTTACCACTCAATCATAAAACTGGCGATGCAGATCAGCAGAAATGTCCAATCTTCATTTCCATTGATTTCCTTGGAAATTAATATCTGTCAATTTCTATAATGGGCATTCGATCCGCAACCCCAGTTTCACACCCAGACCATAAGTTGAAAATCTATTTCCTAGTACCCAGATTTCACTATATCTCATCTCTTTTCGGAAAGCAGATAAAATGAGCCATACCAGAAAGGTTTTGCAACAGGCTAAACTATTAAACAAGTTTATTTATGAAGAGCAATATTTACAGAAGCCATCAGCCCACAGGGGAGCAGTATCATAGAATCTTACAGCAACAGAAGGAGGCCATTCAGCCCATCATGCCTGTGCTGGGTCATTGAAAGAGCTATCCAATTAGTCGAGCTCTTTCTCCAGAGCCCTGCTGCTTAAATAGTATAGGCCAGATACTGAACAGCTCAAGACAGAATTATAAATTTGAAAATAGTTCACAAGTGGTTAAGCAGATGAACCAGTTGAATTCTTACAGAACTTGGGATGAAATATTACTTCTCGGAAAGAAAGTAAGCTATGTCGTTCCTCAGCAGAAACAGTATAGTTTGTACGAATTATGTAAGCGTAAGGTTATGGAATTTTATTCATCCCATGCGTCATGGGAAGACAAGCGGATCTGACTTATAGTTAGTAAAACTTATGCCCAGAATTCTACGTTGATCTGAAAACAATTTCCTTTTAGGTATTTCTCAGCAGCCTGTCCTGATGAGACAACAGCACAAATTCACTATTTGCAAAATAATCCAAAAAAATCTTACAACCTGTAGATACAAACACAAGATTTTCATTTTGTCATCACAAAGGAGAATGGTACAGTAAGCAAAAGACTGAAAAGAGGTGACTGAAGACATGTTGGATAGATAAGCTGTTTGGGTGGGGTAGATAGAGAGGCGACAAGACAAGGCTCAGCCAGTGATGGTGGAGTAGAGTTTACATAGGAGGCCAGTGTCACTACATCAGATGGCACATTTCAGGACATAGTGGCTAGACCAGGCTGCAGAGGGCAAGACTTTGGTGAAAATTGTAAACAAGGAAAAAGTCTTGGATAACTTGGAAATGTAGTAAACAGTGAGGAGGATAGTAGCACACTTCAGGAGGACATAGGCAGACTGGTGAAATGATGGCAAGAAACATGGCAGATGAAATTTAATGCAGAGAAGCGTGAAGTTACGCATTTTAGATGGAAGAAAGAGGAGAGGCAATATAACAGAATCATAGAATCATAGAAGTTACAACATGGAAACAGGTCCTTCGGCCCAACATGTCCATGTCGCCCAGTTTATACCACTAATCTAGTCCCAATTGCCTGCACTTGGCCCATATCCCTCTATACCCATCTTACCCATGTAACTGTCCAAATGCTTTTTAAAAGACAAAATTGTACCCGCCTCTACTACTGCCTCTGGCAGCTCGTTCCAGACACTCACCACCCTTTGAGTGAAAAAATTGCCCCTCTGGACCCTTTTGTATCTCTCCCCTCTCACCTTAAATCTATGCCCCCTCGTTATAGACTCCCCTACCTTTGGGAAAAGATTTTGACTATCTACCTTATCTATGCCCCTCATTATTTTATAGACTTCTATAAGATCACCCCTAAACCTCCTACTCTCCAGGGAAAAAAGTCTCAGTCTATCCAACCTCTCCCTATAAGTCAAACCATCAAGTCCCGGTAGCATCCCAGTAAATCTTTTCTGCACTCTTTCTAGTTTAATAATATCCTTTCTATAATAGGGTGACCAGAACTGTACACAGTATTCCAAGTGTGGCCTTACTAATGTCTTGTACAACTTCAATAAGACATCCCAACTCCTGTATTCAATGTTCTGACCAATGAAACCAAACATGCTGAATGCCTTCTTCACCACCCTACCCCACCTGTGACTCCACTTTCAAGGAGCTATGAACCTGTACTCCTAGATCTCTTTGTTCTATAACTCTCCCCAACGCCCTACCATTAACGGAGTAGGTCCTGGCCCGATTCGATCTACCAAAATGCATCACCTCACATTTATCTAAATTAAACTCCATCTGCCATTCATCGGCCCACTGGCCCAATTTATCAAGATCCTGTTGCAATCCTAGATAACCTTCTTCACTGTCCACAATGCCACCAATCTTGGTGTCATCTGCAAACTTACTAACCATGCCTCCTAAATTCTCATCCAAATCATTAATATAAATAACAAATAACAGCGGACCCAGCACCGATCCCTGAGGCACACCGCTGGTCACAGGCCTCCAGTTTGAAAAACAACCCTCTACAACCACCCTCTGTCTTCTGTCGTCAATCCAATTTTGTATCCAATTGGCTACCTCACCTTGGTATCATTTTAAAGGGAGTGCAGGAACAGAGAGACCTGGGTGTGCACATACACAAATCTTTGAAGATGGCAGGATAAGTTGATAAGGCTGTTTTAAAAAAAAGCATACATGATCCTTGGCTTTATAAATATCGGCATAGAGCTCAATTTTCAAACCCATTAGTATGGGTTTCCCGGACGTCCTTACGATTTTGATGTAAGGAGGTCTTATTTTTTTTTGTTGGTTTTCCGTCCAACTGACCGGCTGATTGACAGGCTGGTCTCAGTCGGACAGGGGACCAGCCAGGGAGAGGACGTCTGCAGGTAAGTCTGCAGGTAACTCTTTGTTTGCATGGATGGGGTGGGGGGGGCGGCATGGGCAGGCACGGGAGCATGGGTGGGCAAGGGGAACGGATGGGCACAGGGGTCTTGAGTCATGGGGGATGGGATCGGGGGGTCAGTCATAGGGGGTGACGGGATCGGGGGTCATTGCGGGGGTCCGCAATCGTTCAGGGTCGGGGTCGGGATCGGAGGGGGAGGATCAGGGTCGGGGTCGGTGGTCCGCGATTGGGGGCGTTTGCGATCAGTGGAGGGTTGGTGCAGGTAAGCTTGATGGGCCTGGGAGAAGCACTCCTGTTCCTCCGGGCCCACAAGCCGTGCCTTTCTAGGCACCTACCTGCAGTCTCCGGCCTTCTCGCCTCCTTTCACGATGCGTAATACAGAAGGCCCAGGAAGCTCGGCCCTCCGGGTTTGAAATGGGGAATTAGTTAATAATGGAGGTCTGAAGCCTCCTTGAAAGGTTTTAAGGCTGACCTGCCTCATGGGTGCGGGTTGGCCGCCCGCCCCTCGTTCCGCCCCCGTGAACACCGGAAATGGGTGGGTTTGAGGCGGGTTGGGGCGGTTCTGAAATGGTGGCAATTTTCAATGCCCCCAACCCACAATTTTTTACTTTTAAAGTTGAGCCCTTAGAATACAAAAGTAAGGCAGTTGTGCTAAGCCATTATAAATCCCTGGTTAGTCCTCAGTTAATCCAATTTTGGGCACCACACTTCAGGAAGGATGTCAAGGCCTTGGAGAGGGCCCAGGGGAGATTTACTGCAATGATACCAGGCATGAGGGACTTCAGTTATGTTGGAGAGACTGGAGAAGCTGGGATTGTTCTCCTCAGAGCAGAGAAAGTTAAGGGGAGATATAATAGAAGTGTTCAAAATTTTGAAGGGTTTTGATAGAGTAGATAGGCGAAACATTTTCCACTAAAAGGAGGGTCAGTAACCAAAGGATTACAGGTTTAAAATAATTGGCAAAAGAACCAGAGGGGAGATGAGGGGAATTTTTTTTTACGAAGCAAGTTATTATGATCTGGAACGCACTGCCTGAAAGGCTGGTGGGAGCAGATGCAATGGTAACTTTCAAAAGAGAATTGAATATATACTTGAAAAGGATTTGCAGGGCTATGGGGAAAGAGCAGGGGCGGGGGACTAATTGGACAGCTCTTTCAAAGAGCTGGTACAGGCACGATGGGCCAAATGTCCTCCTTCTGTGCTGTATGATTCTATGATTGTAGGTCAAGGTGCAGAGTGAGGCTTAACATCACATCTTCGAGCTTAAAGCTGTGAGTGCTATGAACTGAGTCAAGTTAATACACAGAAATGAAGTAGTTAGAGCTGAATTTATAGAGGCATGCTTGCGACTCTGAGGGAAACTGGCAGCCAACACTCTCCATGGGATTGACTTGGCTCTTTCTATGTCAAACCCAGCATTCTACCAGTCACCTAAGGAGTACTGCACCCTGAGGCAGCAAAATCTGCTTCTTGTAACTCTGGCAGAAAAAGACAAACAGACAGGACCAAAATTAACTGCCTAGAAATGAAAGAGTTTTTATTTTAATGTGTACTTGCCTCGTGTTGTTATTTTTCATGACAGGTTGCCTGCAGTCTCCCAATATTTCTGTGGATTTTAAACAATACGTTTGTCGTGTAGAATGAAAGAAGACAGAAAAAATTGTGCTGTTGATTGCACAATAAAGCCTGTGGATGAATACTTAGCACATTGATATGGCATTCCTACACCCATTATCTTAACGTAGGCATCGACCCATTTAAGATGAACTGATCAATGCCTGCGTTAAATGGTGGACAAGAGAATGTCCTAAGAATGTGCTATGTGTTCAACCACTGCTTTTAGCAACAGCCTTCGATTTAATTTTTGTTCGAGGCTTAGATTTAATTTTTGTTTTGACGCTTAGATTTAATTTTTGTTTGAGGAAGAGTAAGATTACAGATGCTAAAATAGTGGACAAAGGAACATCTTGGACATTAGTCCAAGATCACCGATTGTCATTTCGAGGGCCAAATGCCCAATCCTTAACGAGTGCAAACTTTCCTGTCTCCTTTGTTCACACAATATACTCTGAAATCTTATTACCATCCATAAAAACATGAGGGGCCACAAACCAACCAATACTGAATAAAGTAACATAGCAGAAATCATTTTTTTTAAATCCAGCATTTCTAAGGAATTACTTCAAGGCCTGAATATTCATCCTTTTCTCCTGCGCATGAACTGTGATCCCTTAACTCCTGATAAAGTGTGAATCATAATGTAATGATATTTTATGGCACCCAAGGATTTTACTACAATTTATATATAATAGTTCAACAAAAGCAAAATACTGTGGATGCTGGAAATCTGAAATAAAAACAGAAAATGTTGGAAAAACTCAGCAGGTCAGGCAGCATCTGTGGAGAAAGAAACAGAGTTAACGGGGGTGATTTTAAACCCCAAGAACGGGTGGGTTAGGGGCGGGTGGGAGTTGAAAATAATTGTTTTTTGGGTCGCGACCGCAACCCGGCTTCATTTCTGGGTTTAACGTCAGTGCGGAAAAGTACAGGCTTCCCACTGGCAATGCGAAGTCCGAAAATTTTGCTGTTGTGACCCAAAAAAACCAACTATTTTCAACTCCCACCCGCCCACAACCCACCCATTGTTGGGGTTTAAAATCACCCCCCACGTTTCAGGTCGATGACCTTTCATCGGAACGGGAAGAAGTTAGAGATTTAACTGTTTTTAAGTAAGTGCAGAACCAGGGAAAAGGGGCTGGGAGGAAAGAATAAAGTAATAGTTCAATCGACTAACCCAACAAAGGATTTCAGTTGAACCTGTCGCAAGTGGGGTATAGTGTTCCATGAGGTCATGTCTTTGCCCACAAGCTCCGAAGGGAAGCTATCAATAACCCTTTTAAAAATCAAACACTTCATAACAATTACAATTAATATTTTTTTATTTCTGCTTTAACAATCAGCGCTGATGGCACCATTAGGGGGAACCAGCTGGAAGATGTTATTGAGCTTGACAGAGTGATGGAGCAATATTTAAATACCTAGCTGAAACAACAAGATTGCCAGGGAGTAACTATTGTGTTTTGTGGTGTTAAATCAACTCTGTTACATTACCCTTGGACAATAAACACAATCAAAGAAATTGCAGGCTAAACTATGAAAATTCAGCCTGTATAGGACTTTAATAATTTGCAATGGAGCCCATGAGCAGACGTTCTGACTGCCCCCACCCCCCATTCCCCCCGCCATGTCATAGTGGTGTGTTGGGAGGAGTTTATAGGCTTTCTAGGAAAGTTCCTTCCATTGAAAGGCCTCAGCCAGTTGATGCCTGGTGTGAGTCTCTTTGAGGCCTTTTGAATGCTCCAAACCTTTTCTTAGAAGAAGGTAATGAATCCCTCCAGGGTCAGTTACCTTCTCAAGTTGGAGTTGCTCCAGTGGGAGCTGATGACTTCAGACCACCTTAGAAGTGCAGATCAACTTGGGTAGAGGTGGTTATTGCTGACACTCTTGCTATACAAATAACCCTGCTTCCAGGATTTGGGAAGGGTAAGCAAGAGTCATAGGAACATAGGAACATAGAAACAGGAGTAGGCCGTTCAGCCCCTTGTACCTACTCCGCCATTTGATAAGATCATGGCTGATCTGTGATCTAACTCCATATACCTGCCTTTGGCCCATATCCCTTAATACCTTTGGTTGCCTAAAAGCTATCTATCTCAGATTTAAATTTAGCAATTGAGCTAGTATCAATTGCCGTTTGCGGAAGAGAGTTCCAAACATCTACCACCCTTTGTGTGTAGAAATGTTTTCTAATCTCGCTCCTGAAAGGTCTGGCTCTAATTTTTAGACTGTGCCCCCTACTCCTAAAATCCCCAACCAACGGAAATAGTTTCTCTCTATCCACCCTATCCGTTTCCTTTTATATCTTATAAACTTCGATCAGATCACCCCTTAATCTTCGAAACTCTCGAGAATACAACCCCAATTTGTGTAATCTCTCCTCGTAACTTAATCCTTGAAGTCCGGGTATCATTCTAGTAAACCTACGCTGCATTCCCTCCAAGGCCAATATGTCCTTCCGAAGGTGCGGTGCCCAGAACTGCTCACAGTACTCCAGGTGCGGTCTAACCAGGGTTTTGTATAGCTGCAGCATAACTTCTGCCCCCTTGTACTCTAGTCCTCTAGATATAAAGGCCAGCATTCCATTAGCCTTATTGATTATTTTCTGCACCTGTTCATGACACTTCAATGATCTATGTCCCGTTCCACTCTGTGGTGGATCGTCACCCCAGGACTTTCCAGGCCTCTATCTCTCCAGCATACTATCTGGGATGAGACTTAAAAATTTTAAAACACGGTAAAGGGACCTCACTAGCCATAATGAGAAAGAAATGTTGTTTGCATCACCAACAAATGTGCATTAAAGGGATAGGCACCTCCGAATTCAACGTGATGGCTATTCCAAATGAAAACAATGTGGCCCACTGTAGAACAGTGTGATGTGATGCTAGTAGAGATGAAGGAACAGCTGCCACCAAAGCTACAGTAAAAATATATCGATAAAATAAAAAAAGTCAAGTCAAAGTAATAAAGGAAGTCCTCTTTGGCTTCAGTTGGGAGCACCAAAGAATGAGAAGGTAGTTGGCTCAAGCTCTGCTCCAGAATGTAAGGTCGACACTCCAGTGCTGAGGGGGTATTCCATTGAGGGAGGCATCGCCTTTTCGATGAGATGCTAAACTGAGGGGCCTTTTTGCCTGTTCAGGTGAACGTCGAAGATCTCACCAAATTGCCCCAAAAAAGCAAAAAGAAAACATTCTCAACTCACCATGAGATGCGGTCATGCATTTTTCAAGGAGGAAAACAACACAAGCGATATTTGCATGGACAATCAAGAGGATGAATTACAGAAGTGTATGCAGGTCCCTCATTCGGGCTTTAAACATAGATTCATAGAATCACAGAATCATACAGCACAAAAGGAGGCCACTCATGCCCATCTTGTCTCTGCCGGCTCTTTGAAAGAGCTATCTAATTAGTCCAACACCTCTGCTCTTTGCCCATAGACCTGCAAATTTCTCTTTTTCAAGTATATATCTAATTCCCTTTTGAAAGTCACTAATGAATCTGCTTCCATCATCCTTTCAGGCAGTGCATTCCGAATCATAACAACTCGCTGCGTAAAAAAATGTCTCCTCATTTCCCCTCGGGATTTTTTGCAAATTACCTTAAATCTGTGTCCTCTGGTTACCGGCATTCCTTTTAGTGGAAACAATTTCTCTCTATCTACTCAATCAAAATCACTCATAATTTGAACACCTCTATCAAACCTTACCTTAACCTTCTCTGCTCTAAGGAAAACAAACCCAGCTTCTCTAGTCTCTCCACAGAACTGAAGTCCCTCAACCCATGTACCATTCTGGTAAATCCCCTCTGCATGTGCATGAATACTGACCAAAACCAACTCAGGACTGAATACGCATGAACCCCCCATGGCTGCAGTTCATGCGTTACTATCCATTATTGTATGAATAATAGGCAGGACAAGAGCAACAGGCTCATGAGAACACCACCACCAGCACGTTCCCTCCAAGTCACACACCATCCCGACTTGGAAATATATAACTGTTCCTTCATCGTCGCTGGGTCAAAATCCTGGAACTCCCTACCTAACAGCACTGTGAGAGAACCTTCACCACACGGACTGCAGCGGTTCAAGAAGGCGGCTCACCACCACCTTCTCAAGGGCAGTTAGGGATGTGCAATAAATGCTGACCTTGCCAGCGATGCCCACATCCCATGAATGAATGAATGAATAAATAAATAAATAAATTGGAAGCTAGCAAGCAAGGACGAAAGAGATCTTTTTCCCAAAGAACTTAATTTGTTATTTCTTTCTGTTCCAAGGTGAGATGATGTCACCATTGAATCCCTCGGTATGTGTCCCCTGAGCTGTCACAGCTGTTAGAAAACCAAATTATGTCTCATTGCAGCTTCCTAACTGAGTCAGCGATGCTGCTCCAAGCATGCACGGAAATAATTGTTGCATTCCTGCTCTGTAGTGTGTGTGTGTGTGTGTGTGGGGGTGGGCGGGGCGGGGGTGCAGGAGGCTATAAGAAGAAGCTACTACTTTGAGAGGAGGCCCATCTACATTAAATCAAAGAAGCACTAATTGCTGCTTCCTCCTGACATTGGGATCCCATAAGTCACACCTGTCAGGCAGAATTGGAAAGCAATGCAGAGTGAGCTCGGCAACTGGAGTCACAGCTCTATGGAGGGCTGGCCTGAGGCCATGAGAATGACAGGGGTAAGCTATGAGTTGCGTTTGGGCAAGGGCTTGTGAATATTATTTGTTGAAATTTACTACAGTGTAGTAATCTATTAGCCTAATAAGGTCCTTAAATGTACTTGAGGAACAGCACATTGTCAAAGGTGGCTTTTTCCATCAGATAAAATGAGCTGCAAATTCAGTATTTCCCCATTCAATCCCTACGGTGTGAAGATTAAAAATATGATTACATCTTTGAGTTCAATGAAGAGGCACATTTATCTGTACAGTTAATGTCAGAATGACTCACAGTTCTTTTTACATTTCACAGATTCCTAAAAAGAGAATGAATGTGTCGAATACAGTTCGATATTGGCTGAGATTTGTCTTTAAAAAAAAAGCAACAAGGTTTAACATGACTTTTTTTGGCAAATACAATTATTACGGGTGATTGCTTTTTGACAGCTTTAAAAAAATATTCGCCAATAGGAGTTGATTGGTTCACATAATCATACATTGCTATGAAAAATGGCTGCACAAATTCTTTCTGATGTTCAGTTATTACCTGATGTATTCGCTACTTTGGAGCTTAACAGCCAGAGTTAATGGTGCAGTGATTGTGGTTTACTGCATAGATTACCTTGACTCTATTTATTTGTTAAGTGTTATTTTTTTTGATTAGTCATCTGTTTGTTTCCAGATTGCTTTACATTTCTTTCTTGGCAAAGGTTGCCAATTTGTTCTTGGGTTCAAATGGCTGGTGCGGGTGGAAATATTTCATTATTACAAAATATCTCCTCTAGACAGAAGTTACAATGAAAGCATTCAAATTACATCAAAAACTGAAAGTCCAGGATTCAATGTTACAGCAAACTAACAAAGAGTAAAAGAGGAGGGGACAAAATAATAACTAACTGATAACAAACTGGAGCTTTAGCAACAAAGTTCAAAAGTTTGATTATAAGGGATGAGATGGGGGAGGGATGTTAATGATGGACGAGTTTGGCAATCTCACCTGGATGCCGGAACATTCCTGTAGGATTTTGCGCTGTCCATCAATGGTGATAATGATCCAAGAAGCTCTATAATTTATTTGGTGGTAGACAATGAGGGTGAAATTCCTTGCGATCTTTGGCAGTAAATTCATAGTTACACCATTATAGCTCTGAAATGATCGAAGAAATTTGCATTTCAACACAATACTCCGTCTTCCTGTTCCCGTTATGTCCCCCAAGGATCTATCCATGGACCCCCTCCTATTTCTCATCTACAGGTTACCCCTTGATGACATCAGCGTAAAACACGTCAGGTTTCACATATACCCTAGTGACACTCAACCCCACCTCACCACCACCTCTATTGGCCCCTCCGCTGCCTGTGATTTGTCACACTGCTGGTCCAAACATCCAGTATTGGATGAGCAGAAATTTCCTCCAATTGTATATTGCAAAGACCAAAGCCATTGTCTTCGGTCCCTGCCACAAACTCCGTTCCCTAGTCACCAATTCCATCCCTCTCCCTGGCCATTGTCTGAGGCAGAACCCAGACAGTTTGGAACCACGGCGTCCTATTTGACCCTGTGCTAAGCTTACGACCCCATATCCTCTCCATCGCTAAGACCGCCTACTTCCACCTCCATAACATCACCCATCTCCGCCCCTGCCTCAGCCCATCGACTGCTGAAACCCTCATCCATGCCTTTGTTAGCTCCAGACTGGACTATTCCACTGCTCTCCTGGCTGGCCTTCCACCTTCCACCCTCCATATACATCAGCTCATCCAAAACTCTGCTGCCCAGATCCCGGCTCACACCCAGGCCTTCAATTCTGGCCTCTTGCGCATCCTTTATTTTCATTGCTCCACCATTGGCTGCCATGCTTTAGCTGTCTAGGCCTTGAGCTCTGAAATTCCCTCCCTAAATCTCTCCGTCTCTCCGCCTTTCTCTCCTTCTTTAAGACAATCCTTAAAACCTACCTCTTCGACCGAGCTTTTGGACACCTGTCGTAATGTCTCTTTATGTGGCGCAGTGTCAAATTTTTTGCTTGATATTGCGCCTGTGTAGCACCTTCGGGTGTTTTACTACATTAAATGCACTACGTGAATGCAAGTTGTTGTTGTTATTGTTCTGCACCATTGTCGCAAATTTCCTGCAGAATCCACCATTCCGAGTCCAATGGTGCCTATTTTCAATCACCTGGTCTTCAGGAATGCTCCTCCCAATCCCACATTAAAAGAATATGGGCCGCTCCCCCCATCCCACCCCCCAACCCCCTCACGCGGCTATTGATCTCCCCAGCCCGAGGCCCGATATTTCCCCTCTGCCCATCTTGACCTCTCTCCCGGCTAATGATCACTCACCCCCCTGGCCACTGATTGCCCATCGCTTGCCCCCCACCTCGAACCCCCCCACCACCACCCCCCACCGGCCTGAGGCCTGAGGCCTGATTGGCCACGCTTCCTCAATTACCTGAGGACTGCTATGACACCAGCTGCAGCCTGATCTTCATTGATGATTCGCCATCAGCCCTGCGCGGCTCCATTGAAATGAGGCCCAAGGCCCAATATCAGGGCCGCCTCAGGCCTCACCGTTCAGACGCAGGGCTTGAACCAAAAATGGGCACGCTTGCTTTTCTATTTCAGTACCTTGCCAAAAGTGAAGCTCACATTTTAAAAGCTATTCTGATTTAAAATTTACTTGATTCCAAATTCTAGGAGTTCCCGTAAGTTTGGTGAAAAGAAATGTCACTAAAAATAAATCACGTGCTTATATCGACTTTGACCTTCACGCTGCCCTTTGGAGAGTTTGGGTAATTCTTTGACTCATCATGCAAGCTTCTCTTGAGCTCTCATGCTGCCAGAATTCCATTCATACCAATCAGCGTGAACCTGTGACCAGGGCCAGGCCCATTAATTTGGCCATCGGTGTGCTGACAACTACTGAGCCGAGTGACTTGGAGCTGAGCTTGATATTAGATTGTCATATGTTAGGAAAATCTGTCTGGGAGATTGCCACACTGGACTGGACTTGGCATCTGAAACAAGGTCTTGGTGCTGGAGCACATTGGCAGTGTTCTTGTGCGAAACTGGCAGAGGATTGAACGGGCAACATCGTGTGAAATGAACCGAGTGCAAAGTGTGGGTCAAGGCATGTCAGAAAGACAGACTTTCAAGAAATGCCTTCAAATTACTACAAGAAATAAGATTTAAAGGTTTAGGCCTTCAAGTTATGCCTTGGGATATTGGCGGGTGAATGCTTAACCCATTCGTCTGAAATTCCTGCCGTAACCCTAACCCATTTATTTGAAATGGATTAATGCCTTCGCTTAAACAGAAGTGAGAGGAATTTCAGGTGATCTGATTAAGTGTTTGTACATTACTGTCCCATAGCATCATTTTAACATTTTAGGGAGTGTTGTCGTTGGTAGCCCATAACCGTGGATGCCCATAAAGTTGAACACTGATATCGACAACCTAGACTGGTACAAAACCTCTCCTAAATCATCAGAGAAGAGGAAGGTGCTTCACCCCCTCATGGGATTATTGGGAGACTTGAATTTGTATAATTCCTACACTTCTTGGAATTATATACATGACAATACTGCTTGCGATTGATGCATAACCCAAATTACACTAATGGGGACCTTGAAAACCTCTCCTCCCCACAGATGCACACACACAATTGTGAACAAATATTTATAATCTATGTACTAAGCCACTCAGGTTTGGAAGATCCAGGGTTCCTCCTAGGTCAATGCTTCACTGATCTCAACTGGGGTGGCTGTACGCAGTGGTCCAATTGCTGGTGGCATCCCTGAGCTAGGGGAAGAGTAATCTAGCTTCCAGCTCTTGATCACTAACCAGTGACTAGTGCAAGGAGCTGGTTGCATTTATTGCAAAAGTGTTGGAGTATAAGAGTTAGGAGGTCTTGCTGCAATTATATAGGGCACTGGTGAGACCACACCTGGAGTACTGTGTACAGTTTTTGTATCCTTACGAAAGGAAGAATATACTTGCCTTAGAGGGGGCGCAATGAAGGTTCACTGGATTGATTCCTGGGAGGAGAGAGTTGTCCTATGAGGGGACATTGAGTACAATGGGCCTATATTCTCTGGAGCTTAGAAGAATGAGAGGTGATCTCATTGAAATGTATAAAATTCTTAGAGGGCTTGATAGAGTAAACGCTGAGAGGCTGTTTCCCCTGGCTGGAGAGTCTAGAACTAGGAGTCATAGTCTCAAGATTAAGGGGTCGGCCATTTAGGTCTGAGATGAGGAAAAATTTCTTCGCTTAGAGAGTTGTGAATCTTTGGAATTCTCTACCCCAGAGGGCTGTGGGTGCTCAGTCATTGAATATATTCAAGGCTAAGATCGATGGATATTTGGACACTAAGGGAATTAAGGGATATGGGGATCAAATGGGAAAGTGGAGTTGAGATAGAAGATCAGCCATAATCTTATGGAATGGCGGAGCAGGCTCAAGGGGCCATATGTATTCTTATGTATGTGAATTTCAGGTGAGGAAATGGTCAGGCTTGGGGGTGATACCCCCATAATCAAATTACCTTGTGATAATCGCTATCCAGGTTCACAGATGAAGAATGATCACTTGGGGTGAGGTAGTAGAATTCTATCAACACCTAGGAAGCCATGTTAATCAGTGCCCTTGTGAGAGGCGGGTAGAAATGGGGAGAAAATTGAAGGAGGGGGTTTCTGTGTTTTGGGAGTGATTCCAACCAATGGTCTCCCCACATCAGACTTTCATTGATCACAAAGAGCGGTGGGAAGATGCACAAGTTGTCTCATCACTTGATATTCCTCCATCCTTATTGTGAGTTGCCTTACTTCCGCTCTTTCTCACCCCTAGGTTGTCCATCTTAAATCAGGAACTAACTGTGGATGGAGGTTGGGGGTAGAATTATAGGGTTAAGAACATAAGAAATTGGAGCAGGAGTAGGCCATATGGCCCCTCCAGCCTGGTCCACCATTCAATAAGATCATGGCTGATCTTCTACCTCAACTCCACTTTCCCGCCCTGTCCCAATATCCCTTGATTCCCTTAGTGTCCAAATATCCATCGATCTCAATCTTGAATATACTCAACGACTGAACATCCACTGCCCTCTGGGATAGAGATTCCAAAGACTCACAACCCTCTGAGTGAAGAAATTGTTCCTCATCTCGGTCCTAAATGGCGGAACCCTTATTTTGAGACTATGACCTCTAGTTCTAGATTCTCCAGCCAGGGGAATCAGCCTCTCAGCATCTAATCTGTCAAACCCTCTAAGAATTTTGTACGTTATGGATTCGAACTTATGTCTGCCAGGCAGTCGTGCAGAATATTAGCGGAGCAGCACGTAACACCAGCATGAATAATTTTCACCCACCTGCTTTAGCTCTGTGAATCTAGAACAGGTATCAGCCACCTGTCACCATTGTGGAAAATATACGAGGAGACAAGAAAATAATTTCCCACATACAGAGAGTTTAACTCGATAGCGGAAGATGCAAGACGGGGTCACTCATACACAAGGTCTTTATTTTTTACAGTGTCAAGTTGCACCACAAGCAAAATGGTCCAAATTTGGGCATTTGAAAATAATTTGCTACTTCAGATTCACTTATGATTAAAAATGAGCACATCAGAAAATTTCATTGACGTTTTGTTTTCCTAGATTGTTCAGATTTATTTTAACAAATTGCTAGTGATTTTTTTTTTTTAACCAGCCGCTCCAAGTGTTTAATGCAGTCAAATTGACACATTTGCAAAACCTATGTGAATATGTTTCTACCAGTTCCAATTTATCACTGCCCTTTTTCAATATCTCTATAACTTCAACAAAAAAATTAGCCGATTTGTTGCACATAGTGTGTAACTAACAGGGCTGAAATTCTTGACCAAATCCACGAAAGATTTTAGTGATTGTTATATTCCAACCATTTTATTTAGCCCAGTGATATACATAACATGGCCCATGGGCTTCTGACCATTTCTTTGCGAGACTATTTGACATATTGGATATATAGATGATAGTGAGTGCCTCTTGTCGAAAACTTAAACTTAATATTACCTATTATATACAATGCATTAACTCCCAAACACTTAATTCAGACAAGCAAGAATTTATGAAGAAACTTGTACAAGTGGAAGAGCACCCCAAACAATGGTTGAGGCTACGTCTTCGCTGAGTTCAAGAAACAGCTCACGTTTATACAGTTCATTAACAACGCCCACCTGTCATAGAATATGAGCGTACACATACATTCTTTATTGGTTCAGGTAGTTAGTCAATCAAAATAGGGAACCCACCCTCTGGTTCCCATGACCGTCTCGTGATGTTGGACACGGGCCTGGGAAAGTGCTTTTCCCTAAGAAACTGTCTTTATTATCAGTAAGTCTGTACCCAGTCTCAAGGCTATATGGTCATTCATTTCTGTTAGTCAGACAGTTA
This sequence comes from Heptranchias perlo, assembly GCF_035084215.1. Lineage (NCBI taxonomy): Eukaryota > Metazoa > Chordata > Chondrichthyes > Hexanchiformes > Hexanchidae > Heptranchias > Heptranchias perlo. The sequence continues at coordinate 13,434,823 of NC_090338.1, read as the reverse complement.
TCAGCATGAGAGAGCTTGAAGTAATTATACAATTGTGCTTCTGTGTGTCTTTCGTGAGAAACTAAAATGTGAGCTTTAAATTGAATTAGCTGGTCAGTTAATATGGTCAAATATCCATCATGCATTTCTACATTCGTGGGTTAGGTGTATTAGAAAGAGTTAATATGGTCAGGTATCTCTTTATGCATTTCCACACTCTAAGTTAATTATAAAACTGTAGCTGATCGCACCAAACTGCAATAGTGAAGCTTGGATGGTTTGAGAACATAATCCAAATCCGAAATGTGACACAGTGTTTTAAGTTAATTTGGAGGCCTCTGCCATCAAGTAAAATATACATGAGTTAGTGGATTTTCTTTCTAAATTACTGCTGTGCCATGCTTCACCTTGTTTGATCGGGAAGATGAAAGATTTGGTCAGTAATGTGGGACATAGAATATTATTGATCATACAGTATAGGATCTTAAGGTTCATCGAATTCTAGAAGCAATGACCTGGAGGTTTATTGAATCACACGGCAGTGCCTTTTTATTACCTGGCTGTTTTATCACTCACTGATGAACTAAATGTTGGGGGTGGATTTCCGTGGAGTTTCTCCCGCTCCTGCACCGTAACTTCAGCCGAAGTTATGGCCAACGAACAAGAGGACTCCAGATTAGCATAAACTTGGCTTGCATTCCCTTGAATTTAGAAGATTGAGGTGATCTGATCGAGGTGTTTAAAATGTTAAAAGTATTCGACAGGGTAGATACAGAGAAACTATTTCCTCCAGTGGGGCAATCAATAACAAGGGGCATAATCTGATAATTAGAACCAGGCCATTGAAGAGAGAAATCAAGGAGCATTTTTTCAAACAAAGAGTAGCAGAAATCTGGAATTCTCTCCCCCAAAAGGCTAGGGATGCTGGTGGACAATTGAAGCGTTCAAGACTGAGATCGATAGATTTTGTTTTGGTTAGGTAAGGATGTCAAAGGATGTTGTGCAAAGGCGGCAAAATGGAGTTGAGGTGCAGATCAGTCATGATCTAATTGAATGGGGGAGCAGGCCCGAGGTGCTGAATGGCCTACTTCTGTTCCTAATGTTACTATGTACTCTGTTAGAAACATAGAAAATAGGACCAGGAGTAGGCCATTTGGCCCTTCGAGCCTGCTCCGCCATTCAGTGTGATCATGGCTGATCCTCTATCTCAATACCATATTCCCACTCTCTCTCTGATGCCTTTAAATAGGATATTCACCCCCCGAATACTCTGAGAAACCAGCATGAAGGCCAAGGCTTATAGTGTCAGACACCACCAAGATTGAACAGAGCAAAAGAGAAGATGAGATAGAGCGGGAAGCAGTGATTAGACAACATCAAGCTTGGGTTTAAAAACAAAACCTGAAGATTGCAAGAGAAGGGGAAGATTCATAAAGTTAAGGAGTTTCAGTGTAAAAGTACTAGGAAGTGATAAAGTCGGCTTCTATGCGATGAGATTCATCTTACTTTCATTTTTGTTTAATCTTAAATCTCTTCTTGCTACCTGTGGCAGGTATCAGAGTGTATATGGGCTTCCTATCAGGCAAGTCAGTGGATGGGGGTGGATGTGACATCAGCCAGGAAAGCCAATTCTTTAACATTTGTTTCTGTCAAACCAGGTGTTAAACTGTCTCTTCAATCCTACGGAGACAGCCATTGTAACGAAATGTGGTAACCTTAATAAGGAATTCCTTACATTCAAAAACCATGTGGATCTGACTGTCTGAATCAGAATGGTTGCCTGAATGTCTTACTGTGGATACGTCTGTGGCAAATTTCCCATCATTTCAAAGTTAGAAAAGGACAGACAGTTAGTTTATACTTATACTACCTCCGCCTCAGCTCATCTGCTACTGAAACCCTCATCCACGCCTTTGATACCTCTCAACTCGGCTATTCAAATGCTCTCCTGGCCATCCTCCCACCTTCCACCCTCTGCAAACTTGAGCTCATCTGCTGCCCGTATCCTAACTCACACTAAATCCCGTTCACCGATCACCCCTGTGCTCACTGACCTACATTGGCTCCCGGTCCAGCAACGCCTCGATTTTAAAATTCTCATCCTTATTTTCAAATCCTTTCATGGCCTCGCCCCTCCCTATCTCTCTAACCTCCTCCAGTCCTACAACCCTCCGGGGTCTCTGCGCTCCTCCAATTCTGGCCTCTTGCAAATCCCCGATTTTAATCGCTCCAGCATTGGTGGTCGTGCCTTCAGGGAATTCCCTCCCTATATCTCTCCACCTCTCTACCTCTCTCTCCTCCTTTAAGACGCTCCTTAAAACCTATCTCTTTGACCAAGCTGTTGGTCACCTGTCCTAATATCTCCTTATGTAGTTCAGTGTCAAATTTTGTTGGGTAACACTCCTGTGAAACACCTTGAGATGCTTCACTATGTTAAAGGTGCTATATAAATGCAAGTTGTTGTTGTTGCTTACAGTATACAAAATAAAACTTAATGGCTCCAGTGCTGCCTTTAGGATCGCTGGTTTGGCTGACAGGCATCTGAGAATACTAACCTTAGCACGCATGGCGCATGGTGCAAGCAGTCACAAACCATTTTTACAAAGGCGGCCTCATACAGACGTTCACAGTATCACGGTATGGTACTGCACAGAAGGAGGCCATTCGGCCAATCGTGCCTGTGTCGGCTCTTTGAAAGAGCTACCTCAATTAGTCCCACTCCCCTGCTCTTTCCCCATAGGCCTGTAATCTTTTTTTCCTTTAAGTATTTATCCAATTCCCTTTTGAAAGTTATTATTGAATCTGCTTCCACCGCCCTTTCAGGCAGTGCATTCCGGATCATAACAACTCTTTATGTAAAAGAATGTTTCTTCATGTCGCCTCTGGTTCTTTTGCCAATCCACTTAAACATGTATTCTCTGGTTGCCGACCCTTCTGCCACTGGAAACAGTTTCTCCTTATCAACTCTATCAAAACCGTTGATGATTTTGAACCCCTCTATCAAATCTCCTCTAAACCTTCTCTGTTCTAAGGAGAACAACCTCAACTTCTCTAGCCTCTCCACATAACTGAAGTCCCTCATCCCTGGTACCATTCTAGCAAATCTTTTCTGCACCCTCTCTCAAGCCTTGACATCCTTCCTAAAGTGTGGTGCCCAGAATTGAACACAATTCTCCAGCTGAGGCCTAACCGGTGTTTTATAAACTGGTGTTAAGTCCCATATTTGCAAATGCGAAAGGCCCAATGCCTGTTTCAGGCACACGCCCAGGACGCCTATGCAGGAGACTTTTACCAATATCGTGGCTGGCGCACTTCCAGCGCGGAATGAACACACACTCACCATCTGCTTATCGGCTCCGTAGGTACCCATTTTATGCCTGTAAAACAAGCGTGGTCCAATCCAATTTCTAAGCCAGTGTCAACATTTAATAATAGGTTAGATAGATGGTTGGAGCAAAGGAGAACAAAGAGATATACACGCTGAGTGGGTATTTGGGATTAAGATTCCTGCTCATGTGGAGGATAAGCACCAATATGGACTAATCTGTCTCTTGGACATCCTGGTTCTCTCTGTGTAGGTAAAATAAATTTTCTTCTGACTTCCCTTTTGACTCTTCATTCATTGATTTTTAACACTGATCCACTTGTATAAGAATCTTTAAACAAAGTGTAATATTTACCTGGATCAGATGTGTTCTTTCCCTTCACAATCTTGACAGGTTCCATTAGGTCACATCAAGTCTCTTGCTCAGAGAAAACAAAATATATTTGCTTAAGTTTTCCTCATGATTTAAATTCTTGACATCCAGAATTATCTCTGTTGGTCACCTCTGTACCCTCTCAAATGCGAAAATATGCTTCTTAGGATTATCCTTTTTGCTCACCTGTCACAATTATGATTTTATCGTTATCGGGAAAAAGAAAAAAATGGTAAACAGGTGCAATTATTGCAGTGTTTGCAAACAGTAGCATGTATTGGGCCTTAATTTTCAGTGTCGGGGCATCTAATGACGTCTGCCGTTGGTTAGACTTTCCCTTGCCCATTTAGGTTTTTAATTTTTTGGGTGCTAAGTTGCTGAAGGTGCGAGCTGATAACGTCACAGCGAGGGAAACCGGGCATCTGGGACCTGAGTGAACAGGGCAAGCAACTGGGTATCTCCTCAATCAATCAGATTGAAGGATTGTGAAGGAAGTGTAAATTAGTGCACGAACTGAGAAGGAAGTATGAATCAGAGTGGGTGAATTCAATGTCAAATCAGGTAGAGAAAGAGAAATAAAGAGAGGGAAAGAAAGATTGGATTAAGAGAGAGAGAAAAAAGAGACAGAAAGGAAAAGTAAATAAAAACGTAAAAATTTTAAATCTGACATTTTTAAAATTTCCAACAACAACTGGGTGCTAAATTGGGTCGTGCAGTGCCCGTTGTTTCGGCGCTACGCGGCCTCCCGAACATCCAAGATGGCGTCTTGGCAGCGCACACACGTTTCCAGCATGACGTGCGGCGGATGCCATCTTGGTATAGGAGTTAGTGCATGTGCAAATAATGAACGCTGGCTACATGAAGAAAATGGATACAATCAGTGTGCAACGCTGATTTAAAGAAGACACCATTTTGGCACTCAATGCTCAACTCAACGCACAGTCTTAACCACCACCATCTGAGCATGCAGGACCATGCAGGATTTTCAGGTTAGTTGCTGGATTATTGCTTCTGACTGCTCCGTGCATTTGTAACTGTTTTTGGAGGTCTCCTAGACTTGAATACTAGGACGAGGGGACATAGCCTAACATTTAGAGCCAGGACGTACAGGAGTGAAGTTAGGAAACGCTGCTACTTGCAAAGGGTGGTAGAAGTTTGGAACGCTCTTTTGCAAATGGCAGTTGATGCTAACTCAATTGTGAATTCTAAATCTGAGATTGATAGATTTCTGTGAACCAAGGGTATGAAGGGAGAAGGGGCTAAGGCGGGTTTATGGAGTTAGGTTACAGGTCCGCCATGATCTCACCGAATGGCGGAACAGACTCGAGGGGCTAAATGCCACTGCCACTTGCTGCGTCCTGATATGCGCCACCTTCTTCTGCAAGAAAGTCAGACGTGTGTCTCGGTGATGTGCCTGTCATGGTTGAATAGCTGCCAATGTTTGTGGCCTATGAGTTGTGGGTGGGCGGCTTGCAACAGTGATAATGTGTGAGGGTGAGAGAATTGGCAGAGTTGAGAACTGATGGAAAGAGTTTGTTGGTACGTGGGTGATTGGGGGTGTAGTGTGTGGAGCAGTGGATGCGACTAGTGGTGCAGTTGGTAGGAGATGCCACTTGACAGTTGACCTCACTCACCTTGACCACTCATGTCAAAGCACTGAACTTCTTCCTGCACTGTATCCATGTTCATGATGCTGTGCACCTGGCATTGACTTTGTCCGCCGTTGCCTCCCGCTGCCTTTTGGGCATATGTCTAGAGGGCCTCTTGCTCTCACTTCCCCCCCCCCCCCCCCCACCCCGTAGATATAGGATGTCCCCCTTTTTGTCCACCTCTTGCTCCAAGGCCTTTAGTGCATCATCAGAGAATCTTGGTGCACATACTCTCGCAGGCCTGGTACCAACTCAGATCGGCAGATTGGAGGATGTGGGATTTAGTAGTGCGCAACCTTTATTCAATGTTTTAACATAACTCATCAGTGTGTAAACATAGGAACGGGAGCTGCATCTGTGTGCGATGTCTGATCTCTGTTCAGACTCCGTGCAGACAGCGGACTGTTATTTTTAGCAAATAACAGGTACTGGCTACCTTTAAGAGATTTGAAGAGCCATCCTCCCTTTAAGAGATTGGGGATTCCCCCTGCTGGTGGAAAGTGCAAATTTCATTGAATCAACATGCAAGGCCTGGATTTCAATGCAGATTGATGGAGTGTATTCAGGCCAGACAAAGTTCTCGTCCTGCCTGCGCAGGGGCCATTGGGCGTGGGTAAATTGCGGATCACGCCACCTACGCCCAATAATAGGCCCTATCGAATTTTCCCCCCTTAAAACCTGAAGGAATGAGACTCCACACTTGTAATAGTTAATTTTCAGAGAGGTTGACTGGCAGTAATTAACACTTATCACGTCGTTAAAAGGGTACTTAGACTTAAAAAGACTGGAATTAACTTTCTGTGGCGAGTTTAGTTCATGTCCATCAGGAAAACAAAGCAGCTTCAAGCCATTCAAGTATTTCAGCGGTGAGGCGGACAGCGAGATGCCGTCTTCGCGAAGCTAACGGCGGAGCGGCTCATCTTGAACAGCAACTTGTGGATATCCGCGTTTAGCCGTGCATCTGCCCCTCGCCTGAAGTTGCTGTACTACTTGCACATAATGAGCACCACTAGCCTCACCATTAGCTTGACAGAAAATTCTGGCCCATTAGCTCAATAACATATTATCCTCTCACAGACAACATTAGAGGTTGGATGATATTTTGTACAACCCTTGAAGTATGTGTGCAGTTCTGTGTGAGGCAAATTTAATTGGAATTGGGAAAATGTGGGTTAGTCTGGGATCCCCTCTTGAAAGGTTACTAGTCACAGGCACTAACAGCAACACCATCCGTGAGCTAGACAGGATTCCTTGCTTCCCCTGACCTCACTGAGCCTCAGGACCAAAATAACAACAATTTGAAACATAGGATCATAGGAACATTAGGAACAGGAGGAGGCCATTCAGCCCTTTGAGCCTGTTCCGCCATTCAATTAGATCATGGCTGATCTGCACCTCAATTCCATTTACTCGCCTTTGCTCCATATCCCTTAATATCCTTACCTAATAAAAATCTATCTATTTCAATCTTGCAAGCTCCAATTATCCCAGTATCCACAGCCATTTTAGATGAGAGAGTCCCAGATTTCTACTACCCTTTGTGTGAAAAAATGTTTCCTGATTTCATTTCTGAATGGCCTAGCACTAATTATAAGATTAAGATTAGGTTTGAATTTATACAACACCTTTAATCAAAAAAAAACATCACAAGGCGTTTTACAGAGGCTGGGGGATATTCAAATACCAAACCAAAGAAAGAGACATTAGGAGGGGTGACCAAAAGCTGCGTCAAAGAGGTGAGTTTTATTGAGGATCTTAAAGGGAAGGAGGGAGTTGGAGAGGAGAAAGGGTTTAGGGAAGGATGCCAGAGGCAAACCAATTGTTTTAACCCTTGCTTCCACATACAGAAATTATCACATATTCAATGTACTCACCCTTAAGTGTCTGTGTATCCCGTTCAACCATCACTCCTGTGCTCACTGACCTACATTGTCTCCCAGTCCGGCAATACTGCGATTTTAAAATTCTTATCCTTGTTTTCAAATCCCTCTATAGCCTCACCCCTCCCTATCTTTACAACCTCTTCCAGCCCTACAAGTCTCCGAGATCTCTGCGCTCTTCCAAATCTGGTCTCTTGCGCATCCCCAATTTTCATCGCTCCACCATTGGCGGCCATGCCTTCAGCTCCTAGGGCCTAAGCTCTGGAATTCTCTCCGTAAACCTCTCCGCCTCTCTACCTCTCATTCCTCTTTTAAGACGCTCCTTAAAACCTACCTCTTTGACCAAGCTTTTGGCCACCTGTCCTAATATCGCTGTATAGGGATCGGTGTCAAATTTTTGTTTGATAACGCTCCTGTGAAGCATCTTGGGTCGTTTTACTACTTTAAAGGCACACTCTAAATGCAAGTTGTTGTTGACATAAAAGTTTAAAAAAACCTTAAAAGTTCCTAAGTAATTTAAAATAGAAGTTGGAAATGTATCCTGACATTCATTACATTCTTGCATTGCGACTGCAAGACCTTTGAAAGCAGTATTGACAGACTGACTGCAAGTAACATAACCTCAGACAAGAGCAACATTAACAATAGGTTCTATGACGCCAGTTACATAATCATTTAAAAAGGGGAATGTGAAAGACAAAAGAAAGAAAAACAAAAAGTGCGAAGGATAAAAAGTAAAATTGATATTTCACAGTTCTTGCCAGTGGTACCTTCAGATATTTAAAAAGATTCTGAGCTAAACTGGTATCTAGCAGAAAATACAAGGCTGTTGAAACAGCAACAGGTGTTATGAATTATAAGATAACGATAGCTCTTAAGCCATTGAAAAGAAAATGAAAGAACTTGCATTTATTTGCCTTTCACGACCTCAGGACATCCCAAAGCACTTTACGGCCAATGAAGTACTGTAGTATGAAGTGTTGTAATGTAGGAAAAGCAGCAGCCAATTTGTGTACAGCAAGGTCCCACAAACAGCAATGTGATAATTACCAAATAATCAGTTCTTTTGGTGGTGTCGAAGGATAAATATTGGCCAGGACACCGGGGAGAACTCTTCTTCGATAGAGTGCCATGGGATCTTTTAGGTCCACCTGAGAAGGCAGACGGGGTCTCGGTTTAATGTCTCATCAGAAAGACGGTACCACCGACAGTACAGCGCTCTCTCAGTAACTGCACTGGCAGTGTCAGCCGAGATTTTGTGCTCAAGTCTCTGGCATGGGACCTGAGCCCACAACCTTCTGACACAGAGGCAAGGGCATTCTAACATTGCCTAAGTAATTTTAATTATAGTCAGTCAGATATCAATAATGATAAGTCCAACTTTAGATTTCGAAAGGAAGTTGTCTCCTAGGCAACAATCCCACTGAGCTAGCTTTAAGAAATGGCATCATTCAGGACCAACTGTGCAGCAGAATCTTCATAGGAGTGGATTCCAATAGACCTCCAACATAAGCATTCTTTCTCATATCAAAGGAGAAAATATGTGAAGTTACAAACAAAATCAAGAAGGTTGCGAAATGTTGAACTTTAAAAAATACACTTTGAAAGCAATTTTACACGAACATTTTAAGGTTTACATCCGAAGAATCAGCTTGAACTCTTGCAGTCTCCAAGGTTAAATTGCATGTTTGGAAATATAAGTTTTTTTCTATTCAAGAGCAATCATTCAGCATTATCAGCTCTTCTGCAAACCGTGGTAGATTTTGGCTATCAGATACTTCTTTTCTTTGCAACCCACACATTATAAATCTTGCTGTATCTGCAAAGCCTTGCCACTATTTGTCACGTAATTTCAGAAGCTAAAGCCCACTGCCTGAGTGATTGTGGTCCAGGTTATTTACTGATTCTGTCAGCAATTTTTTTCTTTCATTCTCTCCTTTTTCTCCTGAACAAAATAAACACTCCACGCACGGAGTATCTTTTTCCTTTCTGCTCCTAAAAACTTTCGTCTCTTTCTGCAAGCCAGTTTTCACCTCAGCAGCGTTGCCTGAGCAGTAACCCACGCAGGTGCTAATTATTCCAGCAAGAGGACGCTGCCATATTAGATATCTGGAAATAAATGACTATTAATTTGGAGTCAGTTCAGAGGAAACAGCTGGTGAGTCAGACTCTTATGAAATGAATCAACGCTATGAATTTTTTTTTTCAACATTGCATTGAAACACTTTCTTCCTTCGGTAAATCTGGCAGCATATTGAACTTTGCAAGAGTGAAACAGATGTATGCAATTCAGTAATTACTGAAATTAAAAGAAAGCCCGCGGATGATATGGCACGATGTGTTACAATGCTTCACTTTTACCTCTGGGAGCCGGGTATGAGTTGAGCCCAACGAGAGAGGAGATAAGCAGAGGTTCTACTGCAGGTTTGAGGACACAAACCATCCTGTGGAAGAACATAGGAGCATTAGGATCAGGTGTCGGCCATGCAGCCCCTCGGGCCTGCTCTGCCATCCAATTGGATCATGTCTGAGCTGTACCTCAACTCCAATTACCCGCCTTTGCTCCATAACCCTTGATTCCCTTAGCTAACAAAAAAAAAATCTATCTATCTTAGTCTTGAAAGCTCCAATTGTCCCAGCATCCACAGACTTTTGGTGCAGAGTTCCATATTTCTACTACCCTTTGTGTAAAAAAGTGATTTCGCTTCTGAATGGCCTAGTTCTAATTTTAAGATTATGTCCTCTTGTTCTTAATTCCCCCTGCCAACGCAAATAGTTTCTCTGTATCTACCCTATCAAACCCTTTCAACACTTTAATCTCCTCGATTAGATGATTCCTCAATCTTCTATACTCAAAGGAATACAAGCCAAGTTTCTGCAATCTCGGGAAGAGGTTATAAGGAGGATACAACCAAAATTATGCTTTGGCCTGAACCATGAGATGACACCAGTTAAATGATACAGGGGAATAGATCCTCAGTGCAAAAACATATTTCTGATTTCACTACAAATTAGAAACCAGTGGGTCTCTCCACCAATGGTGTGCTGAATTATTTTCAGCTCAACTCAACAGATACTGAATGTGAGGTTAATATTGCTAACACAAACAAAATATTTGTTGGTAATTTCTGGGTTTTTTTGTTTGGTGAAATGTTGTGCTCATCAAAGTGAAGGATGGAGGTGCTGAGAGAATAGAATATTTCACAGGCAATAAATTCGGCCACGTAGCACCCATTTTTTAGGTGCTACACGGCCTCCCTAGGTCCCAAAATGGCTTCCAGAATGTGTGCGAATGACGTGCGCCGGACGCCATCTTGGTAAAGGTGTTTGCACACGTGCAATTAACAAACGGCGGTACCATGTAAAGTAAGGAGACTATGCGTTAGATCAGCGTGCAACGCTGATTTAAAGGGATAGATACCATTTTGGCACTCAACGCTCTAGCCAACGCACTGCCTTAACCACAAAGAGCTGAACATGTCGTAGATGGCCTGGAGGGTCCCCCCACTAGTGCTATTTAAAGGGACCATGCAGGATTTACAGGTTAGTTGTTGGATTATTGCTTCTGGCTGCTGATGTATTTGTAACTGTTTTTGGAGGTCTCCTATATTTGAATACTAGGACTAGGGGACATAGCCTAATATTTAGAGCCAGGACTTGCAGGAGTGAAGTTAGGAAACCTTCTACACACAAAGGGTGGTAGAAGTTTGGAACACTCTTCTGCAAACAGCAGTTGATGCTAGCTCAATTGTGAATTTTAAATCTGAGATTGATAGATTTTTGTTAACCAAAGGTATTACGGGACATGGGGCTATGGTGGGTATATGGAGTTAGGTCACAGATCAACCATGATCTCACTGAATGGCAGAACAAGCTCGAGGGGTTAAATGCCACTGCCACTTGCTGCCTCCTGTTATGCAGCATCTTCTCCTGTAAGAAAGTGGGATGGACGTATGTTGGTGAGTGTCCTGCAAGATGTTTGGGTGATGTACCTGTCATGGTCTGTGTGTGTGACCTGTGAGTTGTGGGTGTGTGGCTTGCAACAGTGGTAATGTATGAGGGTGAGAGGAAGCGTATGATTGAAAGAGTTGAGTACTGATTGAAAGAGTTTATTGGTAGGTGGGTAATGTGGGGGTGTAGTGCGTGGAGCAGTGGATACAGATAGTGGTGCAGTTGGTAGGAGATACCACTTGACAGTTGACCTCACTCACCTTGACCACTCGTGTCAATGCATTGAACTATGTCCTGCACTACATCCATGTTTCTGGTGCTATGAGCTCGGCATTGACTTCGTCCCCTACTGTCTTTTGAGCATATTTCTGGAGGGCCTCTTGCCCCCTCCCCCTGCGGCTATAGGATGCCCCTCCTTCTGTCCACCTCTTGCTCCAAGGCCTCTAGTGCATCAGCAGAGAACCTTGGTGCATGCTCTCGCAAACTCAGATCGGCAGATTGGTGAGGTCTGGCATGCAGATTGGAGGATGTGAGATTTAGTAGTGCGCAACCTTTATTCAATGTTTTAACATAACTCAACAGTTTGTAAACCTAGGGACGGGACCTGCATCTGTATTTCACTTGTGCGATGTCTGATCTCCGTTCAGATTCCGTATGGACTTGTAGCTTATTTTTTTGCAAATAAGAGGTGTAGGCTACCTTTAAGAGGTGCAAGCCACTCACGCTGGTGAGAAGTCACTGAACAACGCAGCTAAGCCTGGCTACTCACTCTGGAATCAGGTAAACGACCAGGCAGCATGAATCTCACGTGCTGCCTGCATCGGGACGACTGGGTTAATCGCGCACTGTGACCCCCCACGCCTGGATTCGGGGGGTTATTGAATTTAACCCTCTACCTCTCTCTCCTTTAAGAATCTGCTTAAAACCTATCTCTTTGACCAAGCATTTGGACACTTATGTGGCTTGGGTGTCCATTTTTGTCTGATTACGCTCCTGTGATGCGCTTTGGGACGTTTCACTATGTTAATTGCGCTGTATCATTGCAAGTTGTTGTCATTGTTCTACTTTGACACTTTTAGCATGTAAAATCAGCACTAAACATTGCCATGTCATGTCCATTTTAGCCTTAAGCTCCCTCTGCTGTGCACCAACAACATGCCTGGACCCCAACCTTAAACTGGTGCATCAAGGAGGGGCTCTGCTATGCCCTCCAGGCGTCCTGTGGCCTGTTGCAGGAAGAAATTGCCAATTTAAGGGTAAATGTAAAGATTTCGTTGCTGGGCACAGAGTTTTCATGACGGGAGCACATGTTGGTAATTGGTACTGTGGAGATTCTTGACCTTCATTAAAAAGCTTGTAGCTCGTCTGTCAGGTGTGCTGACCTCTGCCCTCCGGTCGAGGAAGGCTCTGTGCCGGAGCAGTAAATTGCAAGATTGATCCCTTAGTGACTGCCTATGGCTGATTTCATTTAGTGCCCTTAAAGCCACCAGTGAAAAACGATTTTCTTCTCGACCATCGAGCTGGGTAGTGCTAATCATTCCGGGCCATTTAAATGCAGGGAGAATGCTACCAATGGTAGAGGTGCACTTGTAAAATGCTGCCGATCGCAATTTAACTTGGTGCTGAAGGGTCTATCAGTGTTGAGTACGCTGAGGTTGATGGAACAATTGGAGATGCAAGCAGTTTCTTGCTGGTTGGTGAGCCAGACGTTGTAGGGGCATCTATGAAGAAATCAGTGACATTAGGAGGATATTGTTCCAGCTTCACTATCCCTGCTTCCTCACAGATAAACACCATTGTACATTTATCAATAAATAGTCTTTTGACTTTTCTTATGATGAAGGATGTTAGTGCTGGTTAATAGAACACTTTCCATTCCAAGTACTATGATCAATATCAAGTACTCCCAGGTCAGTTAAAGCATGAAAACTCTGTGCCCAGCAACAAAATCTTTACATTTACCCTTAAATTGGCATTTTTTTCTTTAATTCCTTCTCGGGACATGGGTGTCGCTAGCAAGGCCGGCATTTATTATCCACCCCTAGCTGTCCTCGAGAAGGTGATGGTGAGCTGCCTTCTTGAACCGCTGCAATGTGTGCGCTGAAGTACTCCCACAGTTAACCCAACGACGATGAAGGAATGACAATATATGTCCAAATCCGGAAGGCGTGTGATTTGGAGGGGTGTTGCAGTGTAAAGCTCCCTCCTTGTTGCTCCAGCAATGCACCTCAGTGTTTGCACCAGTGTGACATTTTTCCCATTTATTTTTGGCATTTCACAGGGAGATTCGAATTTAGTGCCAATCAATGCCAGGTTTGTACTTGTGTGTGTTCATATCCACTAGGAGCCTGATTCAGATAGCTCAAAAATATTTCACTTAGGGCCTGTATAGTTGATTGAGAATTTCATGCGTTCAATCTGGGCTGGAAACAAACCCAGATTTCCGAGGTGAAAGACCAGTGTTTAACTATTTTGTTTCCCACTTCCTGGCCCAGGTGTATTATTGGGGCCTTGACAAAAGGACAAACTCAGCAGGGGTCCAACCTAGGACCATCTGGTCTGTATGGCTCAGTACCACACTGGGTGAAGTCCTTATGCATCAATCTACCAGAGGAGCTTTGAGTAACACTTTGGAATGAATGACACAGAATACATAACTCTACACCTTACAATTATTACAACTACAACTTAAATTTATATAGCACCTTTAACATAGTGAAACATCTCAAGGCGCTTCACAGAAGCGTTATCAAACAAAATCTGACACCGAGCCACATAAGGAGATACTAGGACAGGTGACCAAAAGCTTGGTCAAAGAGATAGGTTTTAAGGAGCGTCTTAAAGGAGGAGAGCAAGGTAGAAAGGCGGAAAAGTTCAGGGAGGGAATTCCTGAGCTGAAGGCACGGCCGCCAATGGTGGAGTGATGAAAACCAGGGATGCGCAAGAGGCCAGAATTGGAGGAGCGCTGAGATCTCGGAGACTTGTAGTTCTAGAGGAGAACTCTTTCTTTCTTCAGAATCCCCAAAGAGTACTACTGTGCTATTTGAAGCTCAAGAGAAGCCAAATAGTTCATAATTATACTGCAATATATTACTTCCTCTGGTCTCTGGATCTTTCAGTATAACCCCTTTTTCTCTCCTGTGACTGTAATTTTATATATTTTGTATGATATGATTTTTCATCTGCCACTATTAGTTATGGGGAAAAACACAGCATAAGGAAAAGAAAAGATTTTGCAGTTTAATATCTAAAGAAAACTTTCAACTGCAATCTTGGACAATGTATCAGTTAATATAAAGCCTCATGTTATGATGCACATCTTCTGAATGGAAATTTACAGTCCAACCTCATAATTTTCAATGTTCTCCACAACCCAGATATGCTTTGTGTGCGGTAATGGTGCCACAGAAACCTTTGAGACAGTTATTATCTGGGAGTTACTATGGTTACAGCTGGCATTCAGTGGTGCTCCTAGGGAAGTGGTTCCGGTTGGCTTGTTATCCCACTTATGTGGAATTCATTGCATTAGATAATGGCCATTTATCATGTTGTATTAATGGCCTCATATGCTGTATAATTATGTTTTTTCCATCAAAAAAGAATGCTATATGAAAAGAATCACAGAAAAAATTGCTTTAATTCTTTCTATCAATAAATACTCACTTGTCTTGCAACTGCTTGGGAACGAATATTCCTTTTGTGCAAAGTTGAAGAACAATTCTTTCATTAAATCTATTTATAATGACAATTTATAGGGGTCTTGTTCTTTAGTTTTAAACATAACCATTGCTGTCCTGTCTTCCGACCCTGAGGTATTTGTTTTGTAAGAATTTAAGTTGAGCACGCCCTCAAACAATATATTTCGAAAACTCGCTGGCTTCATTTTTGAATTCTGAAGTAATTCGATGTAAGACTCTGGGCCTGAGATGAATGGCAGTCAATTACCTCTAACCATGAATTACAATACTCAATGGCTTCAGGGGGACCATAATGCTGAGCAGTACATTGCTGCAGCCCTATTCTCACAGACCTATCATGAAACAACTCTGTGCTTATTTTAATTATATTTTTGTGCTTTGTTTTAGACACGCTGGCCAGTTTCCGTTGAATTCCCTTTTTACATTTCTGGGTCTTTCCTGCCCTTCCAAGGAAGTGATGTTAAACCTTTGTAAATCACTGATTGGGCCTCCGCTGGAGTATTGTGTGCAATTCTGGACACCACACTTTGGGAAAGATATCAAGGCCTGGGAGACGGTGTAGAGGAGATTTAGTAGAATGATATCAAGGATGAGAGACTTCAGCTATGTGGAGAGACTAGAGAAGAACATAATAAATAGGAGCAGAAGTAGGCCAGACGGCCCCTCAAGCCTGCTCCACCATTCAGTAAGATCATGGGTGCTCTTATATATCAACACAACATTCCCACCCTATCCCTATATCCTCGATTCCTCTAGTTTCCAAAAAAACATCGATCTCAGTTTTGAATATATTCAACGAATGAGCATACACAAACCTCTGGGGTAGAGAATTCCAAAGATTCACAACCCTCTGAGTGAAGAAATTTTTCCTCATCTCACTCCTAAATGGCTGACCCCTTATTTTGAGACTATGATCCCTAGTTCTAGACTCACCAGCCAGGGGAAACAGCCTCTCAGCATCTACCTTGTCAAGCTCTCTAAGAATTTTATATGTTCAATGAGATCACCACTCATTCTTCTAAACGCCAGAGAATATGGGCCCATTCTACTCAACATCTCCTCATAGGACAACCCTCTCATCCCAGGAATCAATCTAGTGAACCTTTGTTGCACCCCCTCTAAGGTAAATATATCAGCATTTGACCGAGTGTGGCAACAAGGAGCCTTAGTAAAATTGAAGTCAATGGGAATCAGAGGGAAAACTCTCCAGTGGCTGGAGTCATACCTAGCACAAAGGAAGATGGCAGTGGTTGTTGAAGGCCAATGATCTCAGCCCCAGGGCATTGCTGCAGGAGTTCCTCAAGGCAGTATCCTAGGCCCAACCATCTTCATCTGCTTCATCAATGACCTTTCCTCTATCATAAGGTCAGAAATGGGGATGTTTGCTGATGATTGCACAGTGTTCAGTTCCATTTGCAACCCCTCAAATAATGAAGCAGTCCGAGCCCACATGCAGCAAGACCTGGACAACGTCCAGGCTTGGGCTCATAAGTGGCAAGTAACATTCGCGCCAAACAAGTGCCAGGCAATGACTATCTCCAACAAGAGAGAGTCTAACCACCTCCCCTTGACATTCAACGGCATTACCATTGCCGAATCCCCCACCATCAACATTCACTCCCTTCACCACTGGTGCACAGTGGCTGCAGTGTGTACCATCCACAGGATGCACTGCAGCAACTCACCAAGACTTCTTCGACAGCACCTCCCAAACACGTGACCTCTACCACCTAGAAGGACAAGAGCAGCAGGCACATGTGAACACCACCACCTGCACGTTCCCCTCCAAGTCACACACCATCCCGACTTGGAAATATATCGCAGTTCCTTCATCGTCGCTGGGTCAAAATCCTGGAACTCCCTTCCTAACAGCACTGTGGGAGAACCGTCACCACACGGACTGCAGCGGTTCAAGAAGGCGACTCATCACCACCTTCTCAAGGGCAATTAGGGATGGGCAATAAATGCCGGCCCCGCCAGCGACGCCCACATCCCATGAACGAATTTTTAAAAAAGATAAGGAGACCAAAACTGTACACAGTACTCCAGGTGTGGTCTCACCAGAGCGCTGTTTATTTGCAGCAAGATTTCCTTACTCTTATATTCCTACTCTCTTGCAATAAAGGCTAACATACCATTTTTCTTCCTAATTGCTTGCCGTACCTGCATGTTAACTTTCTGTGATTCGTGTACAAAGACACCCAAATCCCTCTGACTACTAACATTTCTTAGTCTTTCATCTTTTAAAAAATATTCTGCTTTTCTATTCTTCCTACCAAAGTTGACAATTTCACATTTCCCCACATTATACTCCATCTGCCATCTTCTCGCCCACTCACTTAACCTGTCCATATCCCTTTGCAGCCTCTTTGCGTCCTCCTCGCAGCTTTGTTACCCACCTAGCTTTGTATCATCTGCAAACGTGGATACATTACACTCGGTCCCCTCATCTAAGTCATTGACATATATTGTAAACAGCTGAGGCCCAAGCACTGATCCTTGTGGCACCCCACTAGTTACAACCTGCTAACCCTAAAATGACCTGTTTGCTCCTACTCTCTGTTTTCTGTCTGTAAACCAATCCTCTATCCATGCTAATTTTTACCCCCAATCTCATGAGCCCTAATCTTGTGATTATTCTCCTTAGAGCAGAGAAGGTTAAAGGGAGATTTTATAGAGGTGTTCAAAATTATGAGGGGTTTTGATAGAGTAAATAAGAAGAAACTGTTTCCACTGGCAACCGAAGTACATAAATTTAAGATAATTGGCCAAAGGACATGAGAGGGAATTAGGAGAATTTTTTTTACGCAATGAGTTATTATGATCTGGAATGCACTGTCTGAAAGGGTGGTGGAAATAGATTCAATAGTACCTTTTAAAAGAGAATTGGATATATACATGAAAAGGAAAAACTTGCAAGGTTATGGGGAATGAACGGGGGAGTGGGACTAATTGGATAGGTCTTTCAAAGAGCCAACACAGGCACGATGGGCCGAATTCTAACAGGACTAGATGCAGGGAGGATGTTCCCGATGGCTGGGGAGTCTAGAACCAGGGGTCACAGTCTCAGGATACGGGGTATGCCATTTAGAACCGAGATGAGGAGAAATTTCTTCACTCAGAGGGTGGTGAACCTGTGGAATTCTCTACCACAGAAGGAAATGGAGGCCAATTCATTCGATGTATTCAAGAAGGAGATAGATATATTTCTTAATGCTAAAAGGATCAAGGGATACGGGGAAAAACCGGGAACAGGGTACTGAGTTAGACGATCAGCCATGATCATTTTGAATGGTGGAGCAGGCCCGAAGGGCTGAATGGCCTACTCTTGCTCCTATTTTCTATGTTTCTATGTTTCTATGAATGGCCTCCTTCTGTGCTGTTTGATTCTATGATTCTATGATTGAGATGCGCAAGTGATTTAACACCAGGTCAAGTAAAGTTGGCAAGGGATACGTGAGATGGGTGATCTTTTCAGCACCAAAGGATGAGTTATTGAGCCAATCCAGGCTGCCTGAGTGTTGACTATTGAGCATATTAGTGCTGGCTCAATAATGCAAAGGGCATGGGCATTTGTTAGGAAGAATCATGGTAATGGTTTATAATGAACCTTGTGAATTGTTTTGTCTTCTAGTAGAGAACTTCAATCACATCAAAAATGCAACAGTTCACTGCACAGTAGCTGATTCTGGTTGAGTTGCTGGTAAGTGCATGGAAGGTTTTGGTGGTATAGAAATTCAGCGGAGCGTCGACTGACACCACTGTGCCAGCCAATGAATTGGAGGCAGGGCAGGACGTTAGGCAGGACTCACAGCAAACAGTCTACTGTACAGCAAACAAAGTCTATTTACTCAGCAGAGTCTGCTTAAACAGCGCACTACTGCAAACAGTCTACAGAGTCTATTTAAAAAAAGAGTCTCTACGAAACAAAGCAAAGAGAACGCATGACTGAAATTGCAGCAACTTCTTCCGATAAAAGCGGGCTGATTTCTCCAGCAACATGCAGTGAATAGAGGATAGTTACATACAAATTATGTGCATAAAATCAATCCCAGTCACTTACAGCAGTGCGGTCTCCAGGCGTGATTGATGGAGGAATTACTCAATCATCTCCATTCTGGCTGGGAATAGTGGTGTCACTGTATGTAGTCCAAATTCAGTGCAGTGATTATTTTGAGTTCCACTGACAGTTCAGTGTTTTTGTTGACCTCCTCTGCAGATCTTCCTGTACCAGCTTGCACAGCTCAACAACAACAACAACAACAACAACAACATGCATTTATATGACGCCTTCAACATAACAAAATGTCACAAGGTGCTCCACAGGGGCGATTATCAAACAAAATTTTCACAACAAGCCACATAAGGAGATATTAGGACAGGTGGCCAACAGCTTGGTCAAAGAGGAGGTTTTAAAGAGCGACTTAAAGGAGGAGAGAGAGGTAGAGAGGCGGAGAGATTTAGGGAGGGAATTCCAGAGCTTAGGGCCTAGGCAGCTGAAGGCACGGCCGCCAATGGTGGAGTGATTAAGATCAAGGATGCGCAAGAGGCAAGGATTGGAGGAGCGCAGAGATCTCAGAGGGTTTTTGGGCGGGATGACATTGCAGAGATAGGGAGGGGCAAGGACATGGAGGGATTTGAAAACGAAGATGAGAATTTTAAATTTGAGGCGTTGCCAGACTGGAAGCCAATGTAGGTCAGTGAGCACTGGGGTAATCGGTGAACGGGACCCAGTTCAAGTTAGGATACCGGTAGCAGAGATTTGGGTGAGCTCAAATTTATGGAGGGTGGAAGATGGAAGTCCAGCCATGAGAGCATTGGAATAGTCAAGTCTAGAGGTAACAAAGGCATGGTTGAGGATTTCAGCAGCAGATGAGCTGCAGCAGGGGTGGAGACGGGTGATGTTACGGAGGTGGAAGTAGGCAGTCTTGGTGTTGGAGCAGATATGTGGTCGGAAGCTCATCTAAGGGACAAATAGGACGCCAAGTTTGTGAACAGTCTGGTTCAGCCTGAGACAGTGGTAAGGGAGAGGGATGGAGTTGGTGGCTAGGGAATGGAGTTTGTGGCGGGGACTGAAGACAACGGCTTTGGTCTTCCCAATATTTAATTGGAGGAAATTTTTGCTCATCTAGTACTGGATGTCGGACAAGCAGTGTGACAAATCAGAGACAGTGGAGGTGTTGAGGGAGGTGGTAGTGAGGTAGAGCTGGGTGTCGTCAGCATACGTGTGGAACCTGACGTTGTGTTTTTCGATGATGTCGCCAAGGAGCAGAATGTAGATGAGAAGTAGGACGGGGCCAAGGATAGATCCTTGGGATACTCCAGATGAAATGGTGCAGGAGCAGGAAAAGAAGCCATTGCAGGTGATTCTCTGGCTACGACTGGATAGATAAAAGTGGAACCAGACGAGGGTACTCCCACCCAGCTGGATGATGGAGGAGAGAGGTTGGAGGAGGATGGTGTGGTCAACTGTGTCAAAGGTCAAGAAGGATGAGGAGGGATAGTTTACCACTGTCGCAGTCACACAGGATGTAATTTGTGACTTTGATAAGAGCTGTTTCAGTACTGTGGCAGGGGTGGAAACCTGATTGGATGGATTCAAACCTGGAGTTGCGGGAAAGATGGGCAAGGATTTGGGAGGTGACAACACGTTCAAAGGGAGAGGAAAGGGAGGTTGGAGATGGGCCGATAGTTTGCAAGGACAGAGGGGTCAAGGGTGAGCTTTTTGAGGAGGTGGGTGTTGACTGCGGATTTGAAGGGGAGGGGGACAGTACCTGAGGAGAGGGAGCTGTTAACAATGGGGGCCAGGAAGAGAAGTTGGGTAGTCCGCAGTTTGGTGGGAATAACATCAAGGGAGCAGGAGGTGGGCCTCGTGGTCAAGATGAGCTCAAAGAGGGCATGAGGGGAGATAGGAGAGAAACTAGAGAAAGATGAACTTCAGGGCTAGGGCTGGGGGAACCTTAAGGGAAGTTTGGCTTGATGGGCTAGGGGAAGGGAGGGAAGTGGCAGAGGTTGCTGAATGAATGGTCTCAATCTCAGTGACAAAGAAGTCCATGAGCTCCTCGCACTTGTTGTTGGAAGTGAGGGTGGAGGGGGCAGGGGAGAGGGGTCAAAGAAGACAGTATGTAGTGGAGCAGAGAAACCGAGAGTTATCGTTGCATTCCAGGATGATCCTGGAATAGTGGGCAGTTTTGGCAGAGGAGAGCAGGATCCGATAGTGCTTGATGTGGTCCATCACGATCTGGCGATGAATGGCTAAACCAGTTGTCCTCCGTAGATGTTCAAGTCTGCATCCATCAGACTCAAGGGAACGGAGATGAAGGCCGTATCAGGGGAATGACTAGAGTAAGAGAGTGTAATGGTTTTAACAGGGACAATGGCATCAAAGGTAGAGGTGAGGGTGTGATTGAACAGATCGGTAACTGCAGAAATATAGTGGTGAATGGAGGACCAAAGGCTAGACAGTTGGGAATTTGAAAGTGCCGTTGTAAGTGATTTGGGGAAGATTGTCTTCCGGGGTGAACACAGGGGGAAGTGGGGTTGGGAGGGGGAAGGGGAATGTGGGTGGAGAGGGATACAAGAAAGTGATCAGAGATGGCCTTATCCGCGATTGACACGATGGGGGTAGAGAGACCACGTGAGAGGTCAAGTTTAAGGGGGTGGCCATGAATATGGATAGTGGAGTTTATATGGAGGGAGAGATTAAGGGAGGATAGGAAGGCAGTGAACTCAGAGGAGAGAGAGCGAGCATGATGAGTTGAGATGGAGGTTGAAATCGCAGAGGATGAGAAGTCACTCATGACAGCTACTTTGGTCAGCCTAAACCTTGACAGACACTTTTCCAGGTAGTTGTGTCTTCTGGGAAACCAGCTCAGCCCAGTAGATACAGTGCTAAGCCTGATTATTTTTGACAATGCAGACCATAATTGACAGTGGGGCCCACGTGTGAGTGACAGGAGGCGGTCGGAGATAACAGTGAGTCGCTTCTCTCTGAGAGAAAGCGCTCTACTTTAGACAGTGTGTCCCATTGAGGCAGCTTTCCACCTGGGAGTAAATTAACAACAGGCCTCAACATTCGAGAATATCACCACCTCAATTGTTTCTAAGTTCAGAAAAATACCAATGGTTTCTACACAAAAAGGTTCAATAAAATGATTCCAGATGTTAATAAGCAGTTAATAAGCCCTTAACAATGTATTTTTTTTCTCTTCACTCTCCTTATTTAACAAACCAGTCTACACACTTTTTCATAAAGGTTTACACCATGAGGAATATATATGCCCATATCCCTCAATCCTTCCTGGCTCCAGAAATACATGCAGTTGTCTCTGGGAATCATTTATACGCTATTTCACCTTTAACTCTGTTAAATAGTCTTCTAGATATTAATGGCATTAAATAGATTTCTATATATTAAAGGCATCAAGGGCTATGGGGATAGTGCAGTTGATGTAGAAGATCAGCCATGATCTTATTGAATGGCGGAGCAGGCTCAAGGGGCCGAATGGCCTATTCCTGCTCCATTTCTTATGTTCTTATGTTCTTATGATATCCCAATAGTTGTATCCTCTACTTTGAAGAAAGAAAGGGGAGTTCTCCCTGGTGTACTGGCCAATATTTATCTCTCAACAAACATCACTAAAACAAATTATCTGGCCACTATCACTTTGCTGTTTGGGGGACCTTGCTGTGTGCAATTGGCTGCCGTGTTTCCTACATTACATCAGTGACTACACTGCAAGAGTACTTCATTGGCTGTAAAGCACTTTGGGGTGTCCTGGGGTCAAGAAAGGTGAAATATAAATGCAAGTCTTTCTTTCTCTAGTTTTCTTTCCAAGTTTTCTTGAAGAGACCTGTCCTGTTTACGAGCTCCATGCATGTCAACATATGTGCCCTGTTCGGTTAAATACCATCAGGCTTTGAATCAAACTACTCTTTACTTTTGGAGATACATTACTTCCATTGTCAGCAGAAATAATGAATATATCGTGAATGTATAGTTGCAATAAATGGCACATGACTGGGAATAAGTGACTTTGTGCAATATATTGTGCAAGAAAACGATGATGATTAATATTGCTGACAAGATGATTTAGATGATCTACACAGACAATTACCACACGTGTAAGTCTTGTTAGTCATCAAAGTCGCTAGATTGGCCTTACTTTTAACTGTCAGCTGTTACATGTTCCGTTAGTTGTACTGCAATCCTGCAGTCCTGGGGAAACGAATTTCTTGTGGTACTTCACTGGTTGACAACAGCGCATTTCATCTGCTCAGAATGCCCAAAAGTGCTTCACAGCCAATGAATTACATCTTGATGTCTAGTCATTGTTGTTTCTCGACAGATGTGGCAGCCAATTTGCACACAGCAAGATCCCACAGACAGCTTTTAGAAAAAGGACGAAGACAGACTGCTCATCCCATCGAAGCTCATCCTCGACTAACCTGATTCTCTCAACATCCATGCATTTGTTACCTCTGGATTCAACTATTCCAATTCTCCCCTGGTTGGCCTCCCACCTTGCACCTTCTGAGAACTTCAGCTCATCCAAAACTCTGCTGTCCGTATCCTAATTTGCACCAAATCCCGTTCATCCATCATCCCTGTGTTCGTTGACCTACATTGGCTCTCCGTACGGCAATGCCTCAATTTTAAAATTCTCATCCATGTTTTCAAATCTCTCCATGGTCTCATCCCTCCCGATCTCTGTGACCTCCTCCTGCCCTACAACCCTCTGAGATCTCTGTGCTCCTCCAATTCTTACCTCTTGCGCATCCCCGATTTCCTCCGCTCCACCATAGGCGGCCGTGTCTATTTTACACCCAGCCGATTTTCTTTTGGAAAATTCCAAAATTTCCAATGGAACCATCTGCTAGTCTGATTGTACTCCTTATACGTTTGAACTTGGAAGATTACATTGATTTTTTGATAGTTTCATAGAACGTGTTGTAGATTTTTGACCATGGTCTAGAGGCTAAGGGATGGTTCAAATTTCCAAATAACTTTCCTGCTGGGAAAGACTTCATAATTTCAGAAAAAAGGTTCTTTCAAATTGGTTTTGCAATGCGTGGTGTGTGGCTGTTGGAGATCCTGCCATTTTGAAATCTATCTGGCATTAAAGCACATTACAAGTCATGGTATCATAGCAGGTACAACACAGTAGGAGGCCATTCGGCCCATCATGCCTGTGCCAGCTTTTTGAAACAACTGTCCAGTTAGTCCCATAACCCTGCTCTTTCCCCATAGATCTGTAATTTTTTTCCCTTCAAGTATTTATCCAATTCCCTTTTGAAAGTCACCATTGAATCTGCTTCCACCGCCCTTTCAGGCAGTGCATTCATAACAACTGTCTGTGTAAAAAATGTTCCATCATGTCGCCGCTGGCTCTATGCCGATCACCTTCAATCTGTGTCCCCTCGTTAACGATCCTTCTGCTACTGGAAACAGCTTCTCCTTGTTACTCTGTCAAAAACGTTCATGATTTTGAACATCTCTATCAAATCTCCCCTTAGCCATCTCTGTTCTAAGGAGAACAACCCCAGCTTCTCCAGTCTCTCCAAATAATTGAAGTCCCTCATCCCTGGCACCATTCTAGTAAATCACTTCTGCACCTGCTCAGAATTGAACACAATACTCCAGCTACGGCCTAACCAGTGATTTATAAAGGTTTAGCATCACTTTCTTGCTTTTGCACTCCAAGCCTCTATTAAAAAATCCCAGGATTCCATATGCTTTTTTAAAAGTCTCCTCAACTTGTCCTGCCACCTTCAAAGGTTTGTGTACATGCACCCTCAGGTCTCCCTGTTCCTGCATTCCATTTAAAATTGTATCATTTACTTTATATTGCCTCTCCTCATTTTTCCTACCAAAATATATCAATTCACACTTCTCTGCGTTAAATTTCATCTACCATATATCTGCCCATTTCACCAGTCTGTCTATGTCCTGCTGAAGTCTGTTACTATCTTTCACATTGTTTACTACATTTCCGAGTTTCGTGTCATCTGCAAACTTTGAAATTATACCCTCTGGACCCAAGTCCAGGTCATTAATATATGTCAAAAAGAGCAGTGGTCCCAATACTGACCCCTGGGGAACACTACTCTATACTTCCCTCCAGTCTGCACCACAAACGTTCATCACTACTCTCTACTTTCTGTCACTTAGCCAAATATATCTCCACACTGTCACTGTCCCTTTAATTCCATTAGTCATTTAAGTCGTGTTCACAGGTTTTCATCTGAAGTGTGTTGTTTAGTTCATGCAAAAAATTATCTGCGGAATTGAGTACTTGAAATCGTAGTTAATTTTGTGTCAACGGATAGATTTTAAAAGGAATTGTATCAGCACCTGTTAAGGAATGGGATTGAGTGTATAGGAATATTATTAGATCTGTTTGATCCACATAGGGGTTAAGAGAATATAAAGGCCTTGAAGTGGGGGGGAGTCCATGGTTGAGGTGGTCATGCATGAACTGTGGAAGGAACAGACTTGAGGGGCCCA
Source organism: Heptranchias perlo (assembly GCF_035084215.1). NCBI lineage: Eukaryota > Metazoa > Chordata > Chondrichthyes > Hexanchiformes > Hexanchidae > Heptranchias > Heptranchias perlo. The sequence goes on along the minus strand of NC_090338.1, from coordinate 13,409,461 downwards.
ATGGCCTTTTCTCATTCCAAACATTTTTTTTAATATAGTGAATTGTAAGAGAATATTCTGACATGATGACATGGCAGTAATTCCATTAGATTTTCACTATGAGTAAAAATGAAAACGATACAAATGTTATGCACAGGTAAAATCCTGGATACTAATAGTTGTGACCATTGCCTTTGCATTAGTCAATCTTATCTTGTGTTTCTTGCATGCTACTCAGGTCTTGCATCAAACGCTGTAGCCAGCTGGGTGTTTTATTTTCCCCATAGTGACCCATATCCAAAGAGGAACAAGCACCAGCAGCCAATAAATGGTTGGCATGGACATCAAATCAGGACATCCTGGGTTTAGGCTGGCTAGGTAAGTTTGGCCCAGACACAAAGCCCACAGATGGTTTATCAGTAAGATTAGCATGCCATCTGCCCACTTGGGCTGGTGGCTCAGGAAATATACTGGTTAGATATCTATGATTCAGCTTATCATTATTTACCGGTTGATTGGTATGGCACTAAACACACTTTAGATGAATTGAGGGTATTGTGCTTTTTTTTTAACTAGAAAAAGGAGCACCATAGGCTGCATATAAAGGGCAGAAGCCAACAAATAAAATAGCTTACCTCTTTGTCAACTTATATGTATATTTAGTGTAATTTTGGGGGAGAGAGACACTTGAGAGATAATTATACATCGCTGAAAAAAACTATTGACTTCTTAAGAATAACAAAGAACCATGGAAATCTAAGTATAGGTTTATACCATCTCTGAGGTATTCTATCTACAGCTGCATATAGGTTCACGATTGCAAGAGGGTTTGTCTTTGTGGTTACAGAAGAAATTTATGGGTAAGCACAGCTAGAATCTATTATTAAGGACATGGTAACAGGGCACTTAGAAAATCAAAATACAATTCGGCAGAGTCAACATGGTTTTATGAAAGGGAAATCATGTTTGATAAATCTATTAAGAGTTTTTTGAAGGTGTAACTAGCAGGGTGGATAAGGGGGAACCAGTGGATGTAGTATATTTGGATTTTCAAATGTCATTCGATAAGGTGCCACACAAGAAGTTGTTGCACAAGATTAGGGCTCATGGGATTGGGGGCAATATATTAGCGTGGATTGAGGATTGGTTAACGGACAGAAAACAGAGAGTAGGAATAAATGGGTGATTTTCGGATTGGCAGGATGTAGCTAGTGGGGTGCCGCAAGGATCAGTGCTTGGGCCTCAGCTGTTGACAATCTATATCAATGACTTAGATGAGGGGAGCGAGTGTAATGTATCCAAGTTTGCTGACGATACAAAGCTAGGTGGGAAAATAAACTGTGAGGAGGATGCAAAGATGCTTCAAAGGGATATAGACAGGTTAAGTGAGTGGGCGAGAAGATGGCAGATGGTGTATAATGTGGGGAAATGTGAAATTATCCACTTTGGTAGGAAGAATAGGAAAGCAGAATATCTTTTAAAAGGTGAGAGACTAAGAAATGTTGGTAGTCAGAGGGATTTGGGTATCCATGTACATTAATCACAGAAAGTTAACATCCAGGTACAGCAAGCAATTAGAAAGGCAAATGGTATGTTAGCCTTCATTGCAAGGGGGTTCGAATATAAGAATAAGGAGGTCTTGCTGCAATTGTACAGGGCTCTGGTGAGATCACCCCTGCAGTACAGTGTACAATTTTGGTCTCCTTATCTAGGGAAGGATATACTTGCCTTAGAGGGGGTGCAGCAAAGGTTCACTAGATTGATTCCTGGGATGAGAGGGTTGTCCTATGAGGAGAGATTGAGTAGAATGGGCTTACATTCTCTGGAGTTTAGAAGAATGAGAGGTGATCTCATTGAAACGTATAAAATTCTTAGGGGGCTTGACAGGATAGATGCTGAGAGGCTGTTTTCCCTGGCTGGAGAGTCTAGAACTCGGGGGCGTTGCCTCTGGATAAAGGGTCAACCATTTAGGACTGAGATGAGGAAATATTTCTTCACTCAGAGGGTTGTGAATCTTTGGAATTCTCTATCCCAGAGGCCAGTGGATGCTCAGTCGTTGAGTATATTCAATACTGAGATCGATGGATATTTGGACACTAAGGGAATCAAGGGATATGGGAATAGGTTAGGAAAGTGGAGTTGAGGGCGAAGATCAGCCATGATCTTATTGAATGGCAGAGCAGGCTCAAGGGGGCGTATGGTCTAACCCTGTTTCTGTTACTTATGTTCTTAGCTGGCTCTCAAGTAGTAAAGAAATCAGAAATTTAGTCCGTGCAGTATTTTCCTAATCGGAACTAAGCAGCAGGGAGTCGACATTCACGCACAAACTCTTGTCTTAGATACTTTAAGGTATCAGCCAACTTAGATTACTTCTCATACAGAGTGCATTGACAATCATCCAATCATCCTCTACTGACACCCCACTGGAACATAAGATTGAAGTTATAGGGGTCGAATTTCTGCAGCTATTCTCCCAAATATCTGTATACCTTCGCCAGAAGATTCATGGAAACCCCAGAGAAATGGCGTAAATGTTGTTTCTCCTGGGTTTCCTTGGATCTTCCACGGAAATTACAGTGGACGATTGGGAGAACCCACATCCCGCTCCCCACCCCCGCAGAATATTATTGACGATAGTTCCTTTATAGTACTAGGAAGAGCTACTGTGTTACGAGATTGTTTTTCTCCCAGTTGCTTTTGGTGGCAGCTTTGCTCAGTTGATGGCACTCTTGCCTCTGAGTGAGAAGATTGTATATTCAAGCCCCACCTCAGAACTTGACCACATAATCTAGACTGGCACATTAGCATTAGTGCTGCAGGCGTGCTTGGAGGTACTGCTTTTTAGATGAGATGTTCAACCAACTGTGTCGTTGTTAGGAAGATAGGAACATAGGAACAGCAATAGGCCATTCATCTCCTCGGGACTGTTCCACCATTCAGTTAGATCAAGTGAGATCTGTACCTCAACTCCATTCACCCGCCTTAGCTTCAGATCCCTTGGTACCCTTACCTACAAAATCTATTGATCTCCGTCTTGAAAAATCTGATTGTCCCAGTATCCACACCCTTTTGTGGGAGAGAATTCCAGGTTGCTACTATCCTTTGGGTGAAAAAATGCTTCCTCCTGACTGGCTGAGCTCTAATTTTAAGATTATATCCCATCGTTCTTGATTCATCAACTGAGGAGACAGTTTCTCTGTATCTACCCCAATAAATAGAATTACATAGAATATACAGTACAGAAACAGGCCATTTGGCTCAACAGGTCCATGCCATTGTTTATGCTCCACATGAGCTGCCTCCCTCTCTATTTCATCTAACCCCATCAGTATATCCTTCTATTCCTTTCTCCCTCATGTGTTTATCTAGCTTTCCCTTAAATGCATCTATGCCAGTCTCCTCATCTATTCCTTGTGGTAGTGACTGCCACATTCTAACCAGCTCTGGGTAAAGATATTTCTCCTGAATTCCCTATTGGATTTACAAGGACTTTTTTTTATTCGTTCATGGGATGTGGGTGTCGCTGGCAAGGCCAGCATTTATTGCCCATCCCTAATTGCCCTTGAGAAGGTGGTGGTGAGCCGCCTTCTTGAGACGCTGCAGTCCGCGTGGTGAAGGTTCTCCCACAGTGCTGTTAGGAAGGGAGTTCCAGGATTTTGACCCAGCGACGATGAAGGAACTGCAATATATTTCCAAGTCGGGATGGTGTGTGACTTGAAGGGGAACGTGCAGGTGGTGTTGTTCCCATGTGCCTGCTGCTCTTGTCCTTCTAGGTGGTAGAGGTCGTGGGTTTGGGAGGTGATGTCGATGAAGCCTTGGCGAGTTGCTGCAGTGCATCCTGTGAATGGTACACACTACAGCCACAGTATGCTGGTGGTGAAGGGAGTGAATGTTTAGGGTGGTGGATGGGGTGCCTATCAAGCAGGCTGCTTTGTCCTGGATGGTGTCGAGCTTCTTGAGTGTTGTTGGAGCTGCACTCATCCAGGCAAGTGGAGAGTATTCTGTCACACTCGTGACTTGTGCCTTGTAGATGGTGGAAAGGCTTTGGGGAGTCAGGAGGTGAGTCACTCGCCGCAGAATACCCAGCCTCTGACCTGCTCTTGTAGCCACAGTATTTATATGGCCGGTCCAGTTAAGTTACTGGTCAATGGTAACCTCCAGGATGTTGATGATGGGGGATTCGGCGATGATAATGCCATTGAATGTCAAGGGGAGGTGGTTAGACTCTCTCTTGTTGGAGTTGGTCATTGCCTGGCACTAGTCTGGTGCGAATGTTACTTGCCACTTATCAGCCCAAGCCTGGATGTTGTCCAGGTCTTGTTGCATGCGGGCACGGACTGCTTCATTATCTGAGGGGTTGCAAATGGAACTGAACAATATTAGGACTATCTTATATCAGTGCAAACATCTTCTTTATGTCTACCCTATCAAACATTTTCATATTTCCATCAGGTCACCCCTCAGTCTTCTCTTTTATAGAGAAAAGAGGCTCAGCCTGCTCAATCTTTTTTGATGGGTATAATCTCTCATCATCCTAGTAAAGCTTTTTTACACCTCCACCAGTGCCTCTATATCCTTTCTATTATATGGAGACCAGAACTGTTCACAGTACTCCAAGTGTGGTCTAACCAAGGTTCTATGCAAGTTTAACATAACTGCTCTGCTTTTCAATTCTATCCTTCTAGAAATGAACCCCAGTACTTGGTTTGCTTTTTTTATGGCCTCACTAACCTGCATCACTACTTTTAGTGATTTGTGTACCTGTACCCTCAGACCCCTCTGCTCCTCTACTCCATTTAGACTCTTATTATCCAAGCAGTATGTGGCCCCCTTATTCTTCCTACCAAAATGTAATACCTCACACTTACATAGAATTACATAGAATGAACAGCACAGAAACAGGCCATTCGGCCCAACAGGTCCATGCTGGTGTTTATGTTCCACCTCCTCCTCCCTCCCTACTTCATCTAACCCTATCTCACTTATCTATATTGAAATTCATTTGCCAATTACACGCCCATTCTGCAAGTTTATTAATGTCATCCTGTATTTTGTCACAGTCCTCCTTGGTATTAACTATATCCCCTAATCTGATGTTGTCCGCAAATTTTGAAATTGTACTTCTGATTCCCGAGTCCAAATTCTTTATGTAAATGGTGAACAACGGTGGCCCCAGCCCCGATCCCCGTGGAACACCACTTTCCACCTTTTGCCGGTTTGAGTAACTACCCTAGCTTTCCCTTAAATGCATCTATGCCAGTCTCCTCATCTATTCCTTGTGGTAGTGACTGCCACATTCTAACCAGCTCTGGGTAAAGATATTTCTCCTGAATTCCCTATTGGATTTAGAAGGACTTTTTTTTATTCGTTCATGGGATGTGGGCGTCGCTGGCAAGGCCAGCATTTATTGCCCATCCTTTATTGCCCTTGAGAAGGTGGTGGTGAGCCGCCTTCTTGAACCGCTGCAGTCCGCGTGGTGAAGGTTCTCCCACAGTGCTGTTAGGAAGGGAGTTCCAGGATTTTGACCCAGCGACGATGAAGGAACTGCAATTTCTTCATTCTTCTCCAAATCTTCTTCAGGCCATTGTTGGATATTGATGATTATTACTCCAAATGTAGCTCTTTCACATCTTCATTAAAAATTGAATCAGAATGCTAAAGTTTCTTTCTAGTTCATCCAAATGATTTCTTTAATTACATTAAACCGAAATAATGATTGTTCGAGAGCAGGAATACCAAGCTCTTTGTATTTGTGGCCAATTATGGCATGCCACAGAGGCTTATCTGCCGCGTATAAATTTTAAAAACAATGTTGTCACTAACATCCATATTTTCTCAAATTGCCACTACTAAGAGACCTTGTTTCGATTTAAGGTTTATCCACTAGAGGCAACGGTACTAAGGGCCCTTTCCAAATCTCTAGGCCTGAGAAATTTAAACTGGACATAATTAGCAAATAAGAAATAATCAGAGTGTATTGCCTGAGCTTCATGGGCTGGACTGCCAGGATTCGGGGGTTGGATTTGACCCATGGGCTATAGTTTGAGCCAAAGTTTTCTAACTCACCAAGAACATGAGCTGGGATAGCCTGCCAACTTGTAAATCCACATCTACTTCAGTTCATTCATCAAAGGTATGGGCATTCTATTTGCAGTTCGTCTGTTTAATTTATTAGTTCCTTCAGAGAGTGAATTCCAAATGCAGATAAATATCATTCTTTCCACTTTCTATCCATCATGCTGACTTGGGATCCTGTTATCTAATAACACAATGGTAGCAACTTTATGAATTACCTAAGTAAATGTTTCTTCTCAATGAATCATTCAATACACTGGCTAGTTTCATTACATGATTCTCCATTCTGTTACTGATTAGAATTCTTGTTTGATGCCATCTTTCCATCCACTTAGGCCCTTGGAAAATAACAGCCAGGAATTTCCTGGATCGGTGTAAAATGAACAATACGGCAAAATTTATGCCGGTTTCTACGCCGAACTTGCCAGCCAAAATTTCATGCAAATCTGATTAACATATGCTGGAACTTGCAGAATGGGCATGTAAATGGCAAATGAATTTCAATATAGAGAAGTGTGAGGTGGTACATTTTGACGGAAGGAATAAGGAGGCCACCTACTCCTTGTAAAAACCAACATAAACAATTGGAAATCAGCAAAAACAATCGGGGAAAGCGCAGAACTTGCACCATATTTCTTCTTTAAGTCCCCTTGTATCAATGAAAATTAAAGTTTGAAGGCATCAAACCATCATTTATGCACATCAGGCACAGCATGTTCAAGAAATTGCAATCGTGGGAGCTTTTCAATTTTTAATGTAACACTACTTTTTAATGTTTCTACTTTCTGACGCCATAAAAAACATTCAAAGGTAAAGTAAATACAGTGCAGGTCTCAGCAAGAAAAAATAAAAACAAATGCCAAAAAAAATCACTGTTAACCTCCATAAATAGTCATGATGTGGAGATGCCGGTGATGGACTGGGATTGACAAATGTAAACAATCTTACAACACCAAGTTATAGTCCAACAATTTTATTGTTGGACTATATCTTGGTGTTGTAAGATTGTTTACATCCATAAATAGTGACGTTGGTCCCGACTGCGCCTAAATCTTTTGGCTTAAGTCTAGGGCAGCAGAAAAGTAGCGCAAAGGCAGGAAATTTGTGCGAGATGCTATATTGCATGGGCAATGTTAATGAGCGGAAGATGGTTTCAGTGGAGGTTTCACGGAATTGGCACAAACAATCGAGGAAACTCGGGCGAAGGGTAAAAACCAGCAGAAGTCGTTTACGCCCAAATTTCCTTGATCTTTTGCGCTGCAAATCGGTATAACGCTGCACTCAGGCCGTTGTTTTGGCACAAGCTTCCAGGAAATTCCGGGCCATAATATTGAGCATTTGAATTGCTAAATAGGTGCACAATGGAAGCTTTTGATGCTTATGATGATCCTAATTATTGTCTTGTTGCCTGTCCTCAAAACACCCATTTTGTCTGTCAAGCCCAATTGTTAATTTAGGGGAAGCATGTGAAATAACGTCGGATTTTAGGCTGAAAGAACATAATGCAGCATCCATTTTTGATACACTTTCCTGTAATGCAATAAGTATTGCAATTTAGCATAGACTTTCTTCATTTAAACAGTGTGAATATTTCTGGACAGCCCATATAAGCTTCTTATATAAAGTCGAGTCACTGCTGTATGTGACTAGTGTTGTTTGACCAGATGTGTTACATCACCATGTGCATCATGACCTCTTGATTCTGGACAAATCTCATGGACATTTAAATCAGTGGGCATCTAGACTGACCCCCAGATAACTTCTAAAAATGTGTTAACTGGCTAACGGCAGTGTGCAAGACTCCAAGTAACTGTTAAGCAAGAAAAAAAAATGGTCGAAACAAAGTCAGTTGCCATTCTCTCCAACACTTTAATTTTATGACCTAAACTTATGCTTCTGTCACCCTCCACTACCCACCTGTGAAAACGGTAAATAGTCAATTGAAAAGAGGAAAGAAAGGAAGGAAGGGGGTGAGGGAGGGAGGGAGGGAGGGAGGAAGAGAGCAAGGGAGGGAAGAAGGGAGAAAGAAATGGAGAAAGAGGAAAAGAATGAATTAATTAATTTATATGGTGGCTTATCTTGGCATCAACACACCTCAAAGTGGTTCACATACTAATTTACATTTTGGAGTGTAGGCGTGATGGGCCGAATATCCATTTTGCAATTTATTTATGTGTGAATCAAAATGTTCTTGAACTGTACACCTTTCTGGCTCTGGTCCATGCTGCTGAGTCAGAATTCTTCAGGTACATCTGGTCAAACTCCTCTTGAGATTATTGGAACCTTTACTGTAAACAAGTGCCGTTTAATGCAAGTCTAACGCATCTTCAAGCATCTGCCATAGCACCTGCAGAGGCTCTTTGCCAGAAGATATCTCTGGCAGGGAACAGTCTAGTGATTTAGGATCCACAGTAAAGGCCCAAAAGAATTCAGAAGACTGCAAAAAAAATCCCCGCTTACAACATGTAAACATGTACAATTTTGATGAAGGAATTTAAAGCCTTTTTAACACGCAGTGTTTTTAATAAAGTATATGTGAATCATAGAATCATACAGCACAGATGGAGGCCATTCGGCCCATCGTGCCTGTGCCGGCTCTTTGAAAGAGCTATCCAATTAATCAGGCACCCCCCGCCCCGCTCTTTCCCCATAGCCCTGCAGTTTTTTTCCCTAAAAGTATTTATTCAACTCTCTTTTAAATATGCTATAATATATATGCCCAGTCCGTCCTGGATAGTGATCAGCTATAAAAATAAGTATTCAAGATCTAAAACAACAATGGGAAAACCAAACATCTCCAAATATGAAGAGACAAATGCTTGAAATCTTCAAAAATGCCAGCAATTGCTGAAAATACACAACGGGTCGGTCAGCATCTGATAAAAGGTGGTAGGTTCACAGATGCTGTGTAAAATGTTGGTACATCACGTTGCCTCCTACAGCCGTGGCTCTCTTATGAGATTCTGCAAACACTGTAGCCATGACGACACTTTATGGGAACCTCTCCTCCGCAATCCTGTCCAAAGTTGGGCGGGATTGCAGCGGGAATGTTGGAAAATTTGGGCGGTGAGGCCGACTGCAGCCTCCCTGCCCCACCAGGGATTTCTCTCTCCCTGCCCTTCCCTACCCACTGCATTCCTCTCCTTTCCACCCCAGTATCCAGAAGGAGCCCAACGGTATGAGCAAGGAATTTCCAGCAGTAAAGTGTTAGGACTGCTGAAGCCTTCATCGGGAGCCTTCTGTCCTGATCTTCGGGCCTCTGCTGCCCCTTTAAGGTTAGTTCGCTGCCTCTTCTGTTGCTGCAGCGGCGACCCCGATGCAACAGAGCTGAAGTTTCCTTGGTTGCACTGGTGGGCTCCTTCTCGATAGCGGGAATCCCACCGGAAGTTGCCGTGCATATGGAATGACCACTGACCCAAGCATGGAGGGGGTGGGCAGAAGTCCTGGCCCACTCACCGTTGTACTGGCCGGAATAGGAGAATCGCCCCATTGTCTGAGTCTTCCGTGGGAGTGAAATTGGTCAACTCCAGATGCCCATTGACTTCAATAAAAAGGAATACGAAAACGAATCGGAGCTGCCGATTCATAATCAGCCCCTTTTGCATTACTGACGTTGGCCAATTTTACCCCTCCCCCACATACATTTCCAGTCAATCAAACCTGGAGCCTGGCAAAAGCCTGAATCAGTTTTATCTTCTGAGTAAAAGAAAACTAATGCAGGAAGCAGCTTTTTTGTAACAAATGATTATCAGTAACTGGTTTAACATGCCTGCGCATGACATTCTATCTGGCACCAAATAATTGCCAACTCAGGGCTCAAAAGCATCAGTAACATTGGGGGAAAGAGCAGGGGAGTGAGACTAATTGGGCAGCTCTTTCAAAGGGTGGCACAGGCACGATGGGCTGAATGGCCTCTTTCTGTGCTGTAACATACTTCTATTATAACATACTTTGATACTATGAAGTTGAGGGGAATTATCAATTTCACTGCTATGGGCAAGGATTGATTGTGATTCTAAATTTGTGACTCATTTCTTTTGAATGAAATGCTCTGCAAGTCAGGTTGTGTTGTATTTATTATAACTAGTACTTGTTATAATTCTGGAAAACTTTATCCTGATCTAGTGTTTTTATAAAAAAAAGAATTGCTTATGTCTCCCTGTGTACTTGTGCACAGACTCATTCCATTATATGGTTAATAAGAATGTGTTGTACTGTAAATGTGGGCAGTGGTATTCTCATGTGCTACACAGTCTGAGGTTTTTTTTTATAAACAATTCTCAAGTGTTTTTTGGAAGGATTCAACATGACTACCACAGTATGGTGGAGAAAATCACCTCATACAAGTGCGTAACAAAACAGCATAAGCTAGAGGCGATCTATTCCAATTGATACCTTAAGAACCTTCCTGCATCCATTTAAAAATGGATCAAACACCCACCAGCTCAACAAACTGATCAAGACCTTCGATCCAGACCTTCAAAGCATCCTACGTGCTCTCATCCCACGTACTCCCCGCGTGGGAGACTTCTACTGCCTCCCAAAGATACACAAAGCCAACACACCTGGACGTCCTATCGTATCAGGCAACGGAACCCTGTGTGAGAACCTCTCTGGATACGTCGAGGGCATCCTGAAACCCATTGTACAGGGAACCCCCAGCTTCTGTCGCGACACTACAGACTTCCTACAAAAACTCAGCACCCACGAACCAGTTGAACCAGGAACACTTCTCACCATGATGGACGTCTCGGCACTCTACACCAGTATCCCCCACGATGACGGCATCGCTGCAACAGCATCAGTACTCAACACCAACAACAGCCAATCGCCAGACGCCATCCTACAACTCATCCGCTTCATCCTGGATCACAATGTCTTCACCTTCGACAACCAGTTCTTTACCCAAACACACGGAACAGCCATGGGGACCAAATTCGCACCCCAATATGCCAACATTTTCATGCACAAGTTCGAGCAGGACTTCTTCACTGCACAGGACCTCCAACCAACGCTACACACCAGATACATCGATGACATTTTCTTCCTATGGACCCATGGCAAAGAATCACTGAAGAGACTACACGATAACATCAACAAGTTCCATCCCACCATCAAGCTCACCATGGACTACTCCTCAGAATTGGTTTCTTTCTTGGACACACGAATCTCCATCAAAGACGGGCACCTCAGCACCTCACTCTACCGCAAGCCCACGGACAACCTCACGATGCTCCACTTTTCCAGCTCCCACCCTAACCACGTCAAAGAGGCCATCCCCTATGGATAGGCCCTGCGAATACACAGGATCTGCTCAGACGAGGAGGAACGCGATGGACACCTACAGACCCTGAAAGATGCCCTCGTAAGAACGGGATATGACGCTCGACTCGTCGATCGACAGTTCCGACGGGCCACAGCGAGAAATCGCATAGACCTCCTCAGAAGACTAACACGGGACGCAACCAACAGAGTACCCTTCGTCGTCCAGTACTTCCCCGGAGAGGAGAAAATACGCCATGTTCTCCGCAGCCTTCAACGTGTCATCGATGACGACGAACACCTCGCTAAGGCCATCCCCACACCTCCACTACTCGCCTTCAAACAGCCACCCAACCTCAAAAAGACCATCGTTCGCAGCAAATTACCCAGCTTTCAGGAGAACAGCATCCATGACACCACACAACCCTGCCACGGCAACCTCTGCAAGACATGCCAGATCATCGACACAGATACCACCATCACACGAGAGGACACCACCCACCAGGTACATGGTTCATATTCCTGTGACTCGGCCAACGTTGTCTACCTCATACGTTGCAGGAAAGGATGCCCCGGAGCATGGTACATTGGCGAGACCATGCAGACACTGCGACAACGGATGAACGGACACCGCGCAACAATCGCCAGACAGGAGGGTTCCCTCCCAGTCGGGGAACACTTCAGCAGTCAAGGACATTCAGCCACCGATCTTCGGGTAAGCGTTCTCCAAGGCGGCCTTCGAGACGCACGACAACGCAAAATCGTCGAGCAGAAATTGATAGCCAAGTTCCGCACCCATGAGGACGGCCTCAACCGGGATCTTGGGTTCATGTCACACTACACGTAACCCCACCAGCGAAAAAAAGTTATCTGTTTTTAATACAACGGGTCATTCTCTGTCTTTCTCTTCCTTTCGGATGTTTCTCTCTCTCTCTGTCTTTTGTTCTGGCCGTTTGTATATTCAGTAGTCATGTAGGTAACATCTCTCTGTCTGAACACTTTGATTGCCTTGACAACGGGCATTTGGAAAGATTATCTGTCATCATCAGGTATTGTTCTCTGACTATAAATGCGGTAACCTTCCATGGAATCCCACACTCACCTGACGAAGGAGAAAGCCTCCAAAAGCTTGTGATTTTCAAATAAAACAGTTGGACTATAACCTGGTGTTGTAAGATTCCTTACATTTGTCAACCCCAGTCCATCACCGGCATCTCCACATCTTAAAAATTGATGATTATTCACTGCTTATATTTTGAAAAATTTTATCCCCTGATCTCAGGTGTACCATTTGGACAGTGTCCACTAGTTTCAGGTGTACCATTTGAACAGCGCCCACTTGTTTCAGGTGTACCATTTGGAAAGTTTCCACAAGTTTCAGGTATACCATTTGGACAGTGTCCATTTGTTTCAGATGTACCATTTGGACAGTGTCCATTTGTTTCAGGTGTACCATTTGGACAGTGTCCATTAGTTTCAGGTGTACCATTTGGACAGTGTCCATTTGTTTCAGGTGTACCATTTGGACAGTGTCCATTTGTTTCAGGTGTACCATTTGGACGGTGTCCACTAGTTTCGAGATGTACCATTTGGTCAGTGTCCACTAGTTTCAGGCTGTATCATTTGGACAGTGTCCACCTGTATCAGGTGTCCCATTTATACAATGTCCACTTGTTTAAAGATGTACCATTTATAGCGCCCGTTTTGTAGGCATTACGCGGACACCTAAGTCCCGAAAATGTCATCCGAGATGTGTGCGCACACTTCCGACTTCAAGTGCGCAGGACGCTATCTTGGTAAAGCGGATTGCACGTGCGCACCTGATGACCGCCGGCAGCATGTAAAGTTGGGAGATGATGACATGACTCAGTGTGCAACACTGATTTGAAGCAGCCGGTGACATTTTGGAACTCCACACTCCAGCCAACGCCCTGTCTTAACCTTGCACAGCTGAACAGCTAAAGAGCATGAAGGACACCCACCAGCTCTATTTAAATGGATCATGAAGTACTTACAGGTTAGGTACTGGATTATTTGTTTTGGCTGTTGGTGCAATTGTATGTGTTTTTGAATGTTTTTGGCGAAAGTTGCAGTGTTCTATGGAGAGTATTCTGGCTGGTCTTGCCGTACTTTTAGTGGCATTTAAAATAGTGTGCTGAGAAAAGTTGCTTTCAGAGATGGGTGACCTGCCAGGGCTTCCTCTGGGAATTGAACATGACTGGGAGAATGAAGAGAGGCCACACAGAGCAGGACAAGCTGCTAGAAGAGGGAGGAGGAGGAGGAGGAGGAGGAGCAGGGCACTCAGCAAGGGGCCATATCCAACGAGGGCCTTCAGGGACCAATTCTCTCACCTCAACTTCAATGACGACCAGTGCGTCAGACGTCTGTGATTCACTGAAGAGGTCGTGACTGAAATTTGTCAACTGCTGCAGCCACAACTGCAGCCTCAGAGCAGGGCAAGGACAGCATTGCCTGTGATTGTCAAAGTAACCGTGGCACTTAATTTATACGGCTCTGGCTCCTTTCAGGCTGCTGCTGGCGATATAAGCAACATCTCGCAGTTTGCAGTGTACTGATATATAAGGGAGGTCACTGAGGCTCTGTACACATTCAGAAACAGATTCATCTCATTCCCTCTTGACAGAGACACGCAGGAGGAGTGAGCACGAGGGTTTGCTCGCATTGCAGGCACCCCCATGGTGCAGGGTGCCATTGACTGCATGCATATTGCTCCACATCTGAACTCGGCCATATTCATGAACAGAAAGGGATTCCACTCCCTCAATGTGCAGCTGGTGTGCGACCACATACAGCACATCATGCGGGTCAATGCCCGCTACACTGGCAGCAGTCATGATTCCTTCATCTTCGGCAGTCCTCTGTGTCAACTATATTTCAACCAGCACGGCAAGTCAAAGGCTGGTTACTGGGCGACAAGGGTAATCTCCTCGTGAAATGGCTCATGACTCCAGTCAGGAACGCACGCACACGTGCACAACAGGCACGAGAGCCATGCTGCCACATGGAACATCACAGAGCACACCGTAGACGTCCTCAAGCAACGCTTCCGCTACCTGGACCGCTCTGGAGAAGCCCTGCAGTATTCAGCGGAATGGGTATCAAAATTTGTCATTGCATGCTGCATGCTGCACAACCTCGCCCTTATGAGGGAACAGCCCTTGCACCACCTATCAGGCGAGAACCTGAGCAAGAGGAAGAGGCAGAAGAAGAGGAGGAAGAGGCAGAGGAGGAGGAGGAGGTGAAAGAGATGGAGGAGGAAGTGGAGGAAGAGGAGGAGGAAGTGCAGCAGGAAATGGAGGAAGAGGCAGGGAGGCTACAAGGTAGACAGGCCCTGTCTGCCAGGGCACTGCGTGATCAGATTATTAATGAACGATACCAGTAACCTCAACGACACCTCCCCATTCACCAACAGTCCCACAATCCTTACTTTTCCTCTCTCCATGACCATCAAATCGTCCTCCTTATGATTACACATTGCTTCCTCCCTCAGCTCATCGCAGAAATGAAAACCACCACAAATACAAATTCAAAACCACATTTATAGATTTACACTTGAAATGATTCAAACAAATTGTTACTATTCATCCTTGTGCATTTCCTTAATGCCTGTCACTCGTGTGCCTTTACCTTTCCTAGTGCTCCTACGAGGTGCATCCCCAATGGCTGGAACATGGGTGGTGGAAGGCTGCTGACCTTCAATTGAGGAGCGTGCAGATGGCCGTGGAGAACGACCTCGAGCAGCTCTGGGCTGAGAGGGCCTGACTTCAGACTGCACTATCTGGGTCTGGGCTGCAGCAGTCTGGCCTGGCTGGCTGACAGGCAACAGCAAGGGCACTGGCGGAGTGGCAGGGGTGGGAGCAGGAATGCTGTCATCCTGAGAGAGGAGAGCAAGTTTGTCTTCCATGGAGCCACTGCCACTCTCCCGGGGCGGCGCCTTAGCAATCCTGGTGATCTGTTGGAGAACAGATTGCTGGACTGCTGTGATGCCCTGGAAGCCCCGTTCCACAATGGTCACCAGAGCCACGATAGCAGCAATCTGAACTTCCAAGGCAGCAGTCAGACCTTGGATGGCAGATGTTTGTGCTGCAATGGAAGCTGTGACATCGGTCATCATACACTGTATCATGGTGGTTCCACAGGTTTGCTGTGGAGGTGACAACCGTTCCATATTGGAAAGGATGGGCTCCAAGTTCTGCGCAAAGCCCTGTGCCAAGTTGGAGCTGAACTCCTCCATGCCCCTTGACATTGAGCGCAGGTTTACTGGCAGGCTTCCCAGTGCAGCATCAGCCTTCTTCTGTAGCCTGGCCCATCAAAGTCATCATCTGACTATTCTGCAGCAGAATTTGTGTGCGACCTCACCGTCGGCAAGCTGGCACCTGTGGTATCCGTTCCCCCCACTCTGGCTCCCGCGCACTTGTGCCCGGTGTCCCACCTTGTGCAGATCCCTCCTCTATCCTACCCTCTAAAGTACGTGTAGTGTCAATCTCTGAGCTGGTGGCTGCGAGTGAAAGATCGAGTGATGGTGTGTCTTCATCATCACTGTCTTCTCCCTCTGCCTCCTCTGACTGTGCAGGTTCCAGTTCTTGGGTATCTGAAATGACAAAGGGACACGGGTTGAGTTGTGGTGAGGGGAGAGGAGAAAGTAAGATGTGCGTGCTCACACCATCTGCAGCACGTGAGTCTGACAAGATTGTTGGATGAGGGAGAAGTGGGAAGCGAGAAGGCGGATTCGGTCCGCAGAGACCCTCATCATCGATACCTCCAGCGGCCACGGCCTCAGCGATGGTCCTTCCCATGTTGGCCAACACTGTCTCCTCCATGGGAGTTAGGATACATAGGCGCACCTGTCCTCCTTCATTGCTGCCTCCTGTTATGCACCACCTTCTTCTGCAAGAAAGAGGGAAGTGCATCAGTGAGTGTCCTACAAGACGTTTGGGTGATGTGGCTGACATGGGTGAATAGCTGCCAGTGTGTGTTACCTTTGAGCTGTGGGTGTGCAATGGTAATGAGCGTGGTTGAGATGAAGCATCTGATTTGAAGGGCTGAGTACTGATTGAAAGTGTTTGTTGGTAGGTGGGTGATGGGGGGGTGTAGTGCATTGAGCAGTGGATGAGGCTAATGGTGCAGTTGGTAGGAGATGCCACTTGAAAGTTGAACTCACTCACCTTGACTACTCGTGTCAAATCATTGAACTTCAATCTGCACTGCATCCATGTTCTTGGCGCTATGCTCCTGGCATTGCCCTTGTCCGCTACTTCCTCCCACTGCCTCTTGAGAATATGTCTGGAGGACCTCTGGAAAAAGGCCAGAGGAGAACAACCAGAATGAGTCCAAGGCTTAGGGCTCATAGCTATCAGGATAGGTTCAAGATATTAGGGCTTTTTTCACTGGCGAAGAATAGACTTTGAGTTGATATGATTGAACCTGTCTGGGTGGATAGGCTATTTGAGCGAGATAGAAATGGGAGAACTAGGGTGGGCATCAGTATAAAATATAAAAATGTAGAGTTAGGTTAAATGCCAGGAAATATTTATTTTAACAGAGAGTTATCAACCTCTGGTGTTGATTGAATAAGCTTGATGGATAAGTTGGGCTTTTACTTTTGTGCTTTTTTGTATATTCTTAGGGATAGCCTAAGAGATCACCTGCAAGGACAGGGTCTGATTAGAGAGAGCTAGCATGGGTTCAGAAGCGGCAAGTTGTGTCTGATCAATTTAGTGGATTTCTTTGAAGACATTACAGATCTAGTAGATAAGGATAAGGCAATGGATATCCATTGACATTGTCCCATATAACAACTAATTCACATGGTGTATGCCCATGGGGCAGATTCAAATCCCAAATGACTCATTAATATCCTTTAGAGAAAGAAAGCTGCCACCCCTAACTGGTCTGGCCTAGATATGACTCCAGTCCCATACTACACAATTGACTCTTAATGTCCATTGAATTGGCCTAACAAGCCATTCAGCTATAAAAACACTTAGTCTCTCACCTCCAAAGCAGCTAGGGATGGACAACAAATGCAGCCTTGGCAGCATCATCATCCATAGACCAAGAACAAATTAACTTTTAGTGACTGACTAATTTGAATTAGGTTTTCTCTTTGGTTCAGGTGACTCTTGCCTGCAGCTTACTGAGCTAGTTCTCATAAAATTTGCCAGGAAGTGCCTAGACTTACTGGCAGTGGTGCAGCTTATTGGCTCAAGTTTCAAAGTACAATCTGAACACATCCAAATGTCATTAATGCAGTTGGGAGCCAATAAGCTGTTTTTCAATCTGCCTTAAAATAAACCCAGAATTCTGGGAACAGTTCCTTAAGTAGGATAATAAGAAAATTTGATTAAGAGCAACTAGTTTTATTGCAGACAGCAACATGCACACCAGAAAGGATATCCATCAGCCTTGTAACTCGCAGTCTCAGAATCCAGCATGTAATTAAATTGACTGAATCAGATGTCCTTACTTAAGTGTAATTAAAGGTAGTCTTCTATGCTGCAATTACATTACAGGAAATAATTTTAAACCATTTGAAGTGGCCGTGTAATTGTAAACCAAAGACTTTAGCATATGATAGACTTCTGAAAGTGTTTCTGTCAGAGGCAGTTTTGTCTGTATGAAGAGTCAATGGAGGGGATACCTTTAGTCATAACATTATAGAAAGTTTATTGAGGTGATGATGTTAAATGGAAGATAATTTTAAAAAGTTTTAAGAGGCCTCTGTTGAAGGGTCAGTTGGTAAGTGTCGCATCCAGTATGTAAAGCTCCACTGCCTAGGAAGGTTCTGGATTGTATTCATACAGTGTATCTGATTTCAACTAGGGTAATGATAGGGGTTCAGGAAGGCAAAAAAAATCAGCTAGTGGTCCCAGTCCTGATCACTACCAGTGTACTCTGCTAACTATATGGGGATGTCAGCTGAATACGGGGCTGTGATGCCTGCCCCTCCACACAGTCAAAAAGTCAAAAACTCACCATCTGGCCTCCTCGAATTCTGTCTCCTTGCACATCCGCAATCTTCATCGCTCCACCATTGGCGGCCGTGCCTTCAGCTGCGTAGGCCCTAAGCTCTGGAATTCCCTCCCTAAACTTCTCCGCCTCTCTACTTCTCTCTCTCCTCCTTTAAGATGCTCCTTAAATCCTACCTCTTTGACCAAGCTTTTCGTCATCTGTCCTAATATCTCCTTGTGTGGCTCAGTGTCAAATTTTGTTTGATAACGGTCCTGTGAAGCCCCTTGGGATGTTTTACTCCATTAAAGGTGCTATATAAATGCACAATGTTGTTGTTATATAAACTTTAGTTCTGATATTTTCCAGGTGTAAAAATGTAAATTTCAGTTGGTGTTACAATGGATGCCTGGAAATAACATGAATGTTGGAGCATGGCCACATAAACTGCAATTCATTTTTGCCTGTTATTTTAGTGGAGGCATGAACCTATTTAAAGGCTAACATTTCTGTTAAAAGGAATGTACTGGCTTTGAAATTATACTGCTCAACTATAAGAGCTGAACACTTAATGCATTCATATAGCAATATTCGTTCAGTAAGTCAAAATTCTAATGATAATTACTTATGCTTGTAAGATTGAAAATCAGTTTGAAACTCCAGTGCTACTGCTGTTCAGGTCAAAGGCTGTGCTGACACTTTTCTAATCTAGTTTCTGTGCCATATGCAAAAAAGGTTTGTCATTTGCATGAACCGCTCAGAGAATTAAAACAGTGACCATTAGTGAGTATGTGCAGTAATTAGTACATAAATTAGATTAAAGTAATATACTTGAACAATAAGCCTGAAAAAAAAATCTGCTTCTAATCCCTCTTAATTATTGATGACAAAATGGTTGGCTCAAGGGTTTTCCTTTATTGCATACTTGCTGAGAGTAACCAAGATAGGTTGTCAAGTGAAACACACCAGGAATATTGGTCCAACTGTGTAACAGCACTGAGAATAAATTACAAATTTTAATTTTATGGACACATGTGCCCTCAAACAGCTTTCCCTCTGCCCAGTCTGTCAACCCTTTGCATTCCTTATCTACTTGTGCTAGATCATTTTTTAGTTAACTAAAAAAATGCTTTCCAAGTTTGTGTGATCTATGGTTCATAGTTTACAAGATATCTATAGTTGACAGACCCCATCATTTATAAAGCATATTTAGATTTTGCCTGCTCTTTGTGGTTTGGAAAAACAGTCGTTCAAGGATATGTTGGTATATATGACTTCAGTGGCGTGAATCTGAAATTGTTATATTAGTGAACAATGGATGTTGCATTGATTATGTGGAAAGGCACTGCTCTGCATTATCAAGGAATTTAATGTTCCAAAGCTCTCCTGGCCAGCCTCCCACCTTGTACCCCTATAGTTTATCCAAATACTTTGCTGCCCGTGCCCTAACTCGCATCAAATTCCTTTCATCCATCACCCCTGCATTTGCTAACCTACATTGGCTCCCAGTCCAGCAACGACACGATTTTAAAATTCTCATTCTTGTTTTCAAATCCCTCCATGGTCTCACCCCTCCCTATCTCTGTAACCTTCTCCAGCCCTACAACCCTCCGAGATCTCTGCACTCCTCCAAATCTGGCCCCTTGCACATTCCTGATTTTCATCGTTCCACCATTGGCGGCCATGCCTTCAGCTGCCTAGGCCTTAAGCTCTGGAATTACCTCTCTAAACCTCTCTGCCTAGTTACCTCTCTCTCCGCCTTTAAGACGCTCCTTAAAACCTACCTCTTTGATCAAGCTTTTAGTCACCTATCCTAATACCTCCTTATGTGGCTCGGTGTCAAATTTTGTTTGATAACGCTCCTATGAAGCACCTTGGGATGTTTTACTATATTAAAGGTGCTATATAAATGTAAGTTGTTTTTAATGTAACTATGAAAATTTCCCCTGTTCTGTAAATCATAAATACTAGCTAAAAGAATGTTGGAACTCAGCGAGCAGAGAAATGTTTACACACTCAAGTTAAATATCTTAGAAAAGTTGTAAGTTGTGCACTGATCATACCTCTGCTGTTAATTATTAATGATGTGGAGATGCCGGTGATGGACTGGGGTGGACAAATGTAAGGAATCTTACAACACCAGGTTATAGTCCAACAGTTTTATTTGAAAATCACAAGCTTTCGGAGCTTACCTCCTTCGTCAGGTGAGTGAGGGGTTAATTATTAAATGTTATCTGTCCTCTTGCTTGGATTTGTACTTTATTTAGTAACATTGGATGATTCATTGTAATTTGTAATTGTTACTGTGTTTTTATTATGTAAAAACAAATTTGGAAGGTCCATTTATTAAGCTATTGGGAATAAAGTATTGATGTTGTATGCTAATTATATACAAGTTACAAATGTGAATTTATTTAATTACACAATAATACGCGGTGTCAACCTTTGGTCAGTGGAAGCACTCTCGTCTCTGAGTCAGAAGATCATGGGTTTAAGCCCCACTCCGGGTCTTGAGCCCATACTCTAAGCTGACACTTTCGTGCAGTACTGAGGGAGTCATAACATTTTTCAAATGAGACGTTAAACCGAGGCCCCTTCTGTCCTCTCAGGCGGACGTAAAATATCCCACGACACTATTCGAAGAAGAGCAGAGGAGTTCTCTCTGGTGCCCTGGCCAACATTTATCCCTCGACTAACATCACTAAAACAGATTAGCTGGTCATTATCTCATTACTGCTTGTGGGACCTTGCTGTGTGCAAATTGGCTGCTGCGTTTCCTACATTACAACAGTGACTGCACTTCAAAAAGTACTTCATTGGCTGTGAAACACTTTGGGACGTCCTGAGGTCATGAAAGGTGCAATATAAATGCAAGTTCTTTCTTTACTTTCCCCTTTAGCTCACACCCCATAAATGCCATCTTTGGAAATCTTGGAAGGTATAATCATTCTATTTAAAGAGAAACCTGATTAATGACGTGTGTTAATTAAGCCCAATTAAAATAATCGTATTAGGTTAATTACTGAATAGACTTTCTCTGTCAAAAATTAAGTTTCTGTTTTCTGATGCTTGGAAGATAACATTGATAATTGTGTTAATTTGATTTCACTTACACACATATGTAGCTGACTAGACAATAGACATGGTAATAATTTGTTTTAGGTGCTGGTTGAGAGATAAATTTTAGCCAAGACAGCGGGAGAATTCCCTGCTCTTATTTGCAAAATGCCATCTTGTACTTGAGAGGGCAGACATGGCCTTGGTTTAACATTTCATTAGAAGTACAGCACTCCCTCAGTATAGCACTGAAGTGTCAGTCTAGATAGTCTACTTAGGTCTCTGCAGTGGGACTTGTAAAATATGATTTGGGATTTTGTCAACCCATGGTGTGGTCTCACAAACTAACACTACCCAAAATTGGTACTAAATTGGAAGTCTCACACAAGGAGGCCACACGATAGGCTGGAGTGGAACATTTTAAGGTTTTAAGGAGTGTCTTAAAGGGGGGAGAGGGAGGGAGAGAGGTGGAGAGGTTTTGGGAGGGAATTCTAGAACTTACACTTTGTTACACAAAAGAACAAGAGGAATTCTTCCTCTCTCCCCCCCATTCATTATTTTTGAGTAACTGAGAACATCTATTTTCTTATTAATCTAATTTTCATACAAAATTAAGTTTCAATGAACATAATTTATGGAGCCTAATACCATATCAAACATACTCACCAAGATTAATAAAGCTAACATTTATAAACGTTGAGGGAACTGGTTTACAATAAGAATAATTGATCTATATTTTATATCTACTAGCATAATGAGTGTACTCTTCCAACTTTTAAAATATGGAAATGACAATTTTTTGGGCCAAGAGTATTAATGGGAATGTCAAATATTTAATCTGCCCCTTACTGCACCATAGGTGTCAGCCTTGGCTCAGTTGTAACAATCTTACCTTTGAGTCAGAAGGTTGTGGGTTCAGGGCACACTCCAGCGACTTGAGCACATAATCTAGGCTGTTACTTAGTGAAGTACTGTTGGAGGTGCTGTCCTTTTGGTTGAGATGTTACACTGAGTTCCTGTCTGCTCTCCTAGGTAGATGAAAAAGATTGCATGCCACTATTTGAAAACGAGCAGTGGAGTTCTCCTGGTGCCCTAGCCAACAGATATCCCTCAACCAAAATAAATTATCTGACCATTTACCTTGTTGATGTTTGTGGGACCTTGCTGCGTGAAGATTGGCTGCTGTGTCTGCCTACATTACAACAGTGACTACATTTCAAAAGTACTTTGTTGGCTGTGCTGTGCTTTTGGATGTTCTGTGGTGCTATATCAATGTATGTCTTGCTTAATTTCCCTGGTTTTTATTTCAGTGTTTTGCACTAGTAATGCCAATTCCATATGTTTAGACTACAGCATTTTATTTATTGAAAGCACTGCCATGTTTAATTCATGTTTGCTGCCATGTAAATAATTTTAATGGAAACAAAATGCTATCAAAGTTACACTTTTATAAAGTATTTGCTTGGTAGGGCTGGTTGATTGTTTTGAAAATCTAGATGAAGGGACTAAGAATAATGGTGCACAAAAGCACTCAGCTTGAAAAGAGTAGTGGAGAAGACAAAATAATTCAGGAAATGGTGGTTAGGTGACACCAAGCTTGGGTTTTAAAAGTCTGTAGATTTTAGGAAGAAAGGAAGACCATGGGTGGTAAGGAAGAACGAATTTGCATTTATATAGGACATGTTCACATTTTAGGGACATCGCAAAGGACTTCACAATCAATTAATTACTTTTGAAATACAGTCAAATACTGAGGCCATTTTGGCACAGCAAGGTCCCACAAACAGCAAATTGGATGAATGACCAGTTAATCAATTTAAGGTGATGTCGGTTGAGGGAGGAATGTTGTCCAGGACACCAGAAGAACTTTGAATCGTGCCATGGGAGGCTTTTTTTTGTCCAACTAAATGGGTGGACAGGGCCTCAGATCAACATCTCATCCAAAAGACAGCACCTTCAACAATCTTTGCTGCACTGAAGCTCAAGTCCATAGTGGGGCCGGAACCCACAACTTTCTCACTCAGAAGCAAGAGAACCAACTGAGCCACGCTGACAATTGTCCCACAGCTATGAGTGCCTGGGAAAGAAAAAGTGAGACTAGGAGATAATGCAATCAATCTTGATTTCAACACAGTGAGGAGGCAGGAAGGATGGAGAGAATGTAAGATGGAATATTTGGAACTTAGAAGGAACAAGAAAGAATGTTGTGTCTCTGAACAATTGCTTTAGAAATAATTATCATGTCCTTCCCCCAACAAAAATGTTTCCAGCACTTTGTGCAATTATGTATACAGCATGCCTCTTTTCTGTAATATCATAAACTGATGAATCAATGACAATATAGCATCGCCTGCAACATTTTAGCATGTATTTCAGCAGGGAAGAATGAGAGGAGATTTGATAGAGGTATTTAAAATCATGAAAGGTCTAGACAGATAGAGAGAAACTGCTCCCATTGGCAGTAGGGTCAAGAACCAGAGGACAAAGATTTAAAGTGATTGGCAAAAGAACCAAAGGTGACATGAGGAAAAAGCTTTTTACGCAGCGAGTGGTTATGATCTGAAATGCACTGCCAGGGTGGGTGGTGGAGGCAGATTCATTGTTGCTTTCAAAAGGGAACTGGATAAGTATTCGAAAGGAAAAATTTGCAGGGCTTCGGGGATAGGGCAGGGGAGTGGGACTCGCTGGATTGCTCTTGCATAGAGCCGGCATGGACTCGATAAGTCGACTGGACTCCTTCCACGCTGAAACCTTTCTATGATTCTATGATTCTAATTCAACATTACTCTGACATTAAGGGTTAGAATTAACCGCTTTATACAAATCTGCCTAGTTATCCTTTGTATAATGTAAAGTTGAGCCTGAACTAAATTGAGGTGTGTTGAATTTTGGATTCCTTTGTTGAATACGCACATTTACCTTGATTTATGTCTTTTTGGGGAGGTGGTGTCTGTGTTATTCTGTCCCATTTAAAGTAGTAATAATAAGAAACAAAATGTCACTTTGCACATGTTCGCTGTGACCTTTCTTGTTCTGCTGTAAACGTCTGACCTCCTTGTGGGGTGAAAGCTGCTGTCTGGAGCTGAAACCATGACAGATGAAAGTATCCAGTATTAAACATCCATTTCCTTAGTTATCTAGTGGGGAGAATTGTATCACCGGTAATATTATTAACTTGCTTAATCTTCTGTCCTACTCTTTTCAGCATTGAAGGTTTCTCGCCTTGGCTATTAACTAGAATCATTGAAACATAGAATCATACAGAAGGAGACCATTCGGCCCCTCATGCCTGTGCTGGCTCTTTCAAAGAGCTATCCAATTAGTCCCACTCCTCTGCTCTTTCCCCCAGCCCTTCAAATTTCTCCTTTTCAAGTGCATATCCAATTGCCTTTTGCAAGTTACTATTGAATCTGCTTCCATCACTTTTTCAGGTAGTACATTCCAGACCGTAACAACTCGCTGCACAAAATAAATTCTACTCATGTCGCCTTAGATTTTTTGCCAATTATCTTAAATCTTAAAACTTAAATGTTAAATCTCAATTTTAAAAATAAATATTGGCCAAGTGTGTATCCACTGTTCCTGTCGCTATTGGCTGGTTCGTAGGGTCAGCGGTGTGGTCTCCATCTGGAGAACAAATTATGCATCTGATGTTCACGGCAGCATCATGTTGGAGATTATAGAGGTAAAACATCTGTGGTCAAGGTCACTGGAGATTCATTGAGCTCATTTTTATGGGGAAATTGTGGGTGCAATGGTGATGGGGGTCTCCAAAAATCACGGAAATCCCGCTCAGGTTCAGAAGCCGGTTCCAACCCGCCGACTTCCGAGTTTCCCAGGGACCCACCTATGTGCGCACGGGCAACCCGAAACCGGAAGTCCCGTCAGCAATTAAAGACGGCAGGGTGACAGTTAAATAGCCAAATGTACCTCATTGAGGTACTTAAGGCACTTTACTTATGACAGATTAAGCGATTGCAACGATTTTCAACTTACCTGGGCGGCTTGCCCACCGCTTCTGATTCACGCCAAAAGGCCGGATCAGGGAAAAAGAAACAAAATAAAGTACATCAAAAACCATAGAAGGAAGTTAAAAAACAAAATCGACCTACCTTTCCACCCTGCTCCGATGTCCGATGGCTCAGGGGGAGTGAAGAGGGGAAGATCGGGGGGACATTGGTGGGGGGTGGGGGGGTGAAGAGGGGGAGATCGGAGAGGGAGACATCGGATATCGGAACAGGGTGGAAAGGTAGGTTGATTTTGTGTTTTAACTTCGTGCAATGGTTTTTTATTTTATTTATTTTTGCCTGATCCGGCCCTTCACGTCTGGTTTCACCACACATGCATCAGAAGTGCTGGGCATGCCACCCAGGTAAGTTAAAATCGTTCCAACTACCTAATATGTCAGTGCCCCAAGTACCTCAATGAGGTACATTTGGCTCTTTAACTATCATCCCGCCGACTTTAATTGCCGGAGGGACTTCTGGATTCTGGGCACCCGCCGCACTCAAGTGCGTCCGTGGGGAACTCGGAAGTCGGCAGGTTAACCCGAACGGGATTTCCCCGATTTTCGGAGCACCCCGCCCCCAATGCACCCACAATTTCCCGGGAAAAACGAGCCCAAGATTTCCAGCATTTGCAAGTTTTTTTTCTCTTATCATTCGATCACAGGTTTACTAATGCAGCGCTAATCAAAGGAGACCAATGTGGCTTTAATCTCAAAAGTGATAACAATGACCATAATCTTGAGAAACTGGTCCCTGAAATTTTCAACAGCTTGGGTGAAGTCCCAGAAAAGAACATCGTACTCCAGCTTTGACCCTCATATTAATTTGATCAAATGCTTTTGGTGGCAGTTTCCATACCAAACTTTGTTTTTGTTTTAACCTAGAAAAAAATTCTTTGCCTCTTCCTATTTGCCAATGGCAATATCTTTTCTTTTGATCAAACGTTTTTAGCATGGTAATGCAAGTGTCTGCATTTGGTTTGTTGAAATATGAATGGCAATTTCATTAATCATTCTGATACACATCGTAGTACAAAGGACGCATCGTTTGTTATAAGGTTCAATGAGTGAGCCTGATCTTTAATTATCCTACAAAATTTCTCTTCTCATTCATCATATTGCCACAATACAGTCACAGAAATTGCCTCCCACATGCTGTCTATATTAAATAAATGGTACACTGATTTAAAGGCTAATTGTTCAGAAGAAACTGTCTCCCTTTCCCTTCTCTTATTCAGCACCAAAGGCACATATCAATCTAAATCACAATACTTTTGTTCAGTGGGCCTGCTGCTTGAGCTATGAAAGGGTCCCATCATAAAACGTTAACCAGCCTTTTTCTCTTTTCACTTGCTGCCTGACCTGCTGTGTATTCCAGCATTTTCTGTTACAGTTTCTAGCATTTATGGATTTCATTTTATCTCTATTGTGCAGAGTACTTTATATAGGTATTTAGTCTATAGGTATATAGCATAGTAAAATTATCACATTCATACCAGTTGCCTTTGGGTGCTTTAAGATGTCCCTGCAGTACCCAGAAGGAAAGCTTAAATGTGATTAATAACCTACTTTTATCAATAGATGAGAAAATGTCATTTTTAAGCTTTCCTTTAAGAGGGATGATGAGCTCCTGATATGACATATGGGATAACTGCTTTATTAAGATGTACTTTTCTACAATATGCCAGCAGTAATAGGTTTCCCTACCTAATAGCGCTGTGGGAGAACCTTCACCACACGGACTGCAGCGGTTCAAGAAGGCGGCTCACCACCACCTTCTCGAGGGCAATTAGGGATGGGCAATAAATGCCGGCCTCGCCAGCGACGCCCACATCCCATGAACAAATTTTAAAAAAAATTAGGGATGGGCAATAAATGCTGGCCTTGCCCACGTCACATGAATGAATAAAAAAAAAGTAAAGGTGATCCTCCTCTCACTGATGGTTTATAACCACTCAATAGCAATACGTAATTCTCTACATTATTCCTCCATCACGAGAGATGCTACTTTTCTCAAACTAACGAGTCTTTTCTGGCTTATTGGCATGGCTTGCTTTGTATCTCCAGTAGTTCTAGCAACCCTTTTTGTGGGACCTGTAAAATTTGCAATTCCTTTTGTGAGCTGTTGTCGGTAACAAGCTTGATTTGCACAGATAGCCTCCTTGTCATTTGCTTTTTTAACATTTAATTGTAAATCTGATATTAATCCTGTTACATTTTGCATACTCCTACATCAGAATACCTCAATCAGTAAATAGAATTGCCTCCTTGGAGCAGAAAATGCTTTAACCACATTTGTAGCCTGTCAGTCATTCTACTCTCGCCTCTGAGTCAGAAGGTTGTAGGTTCAAGCCCCACTCCAAAGACTTGAGCACAAAATCCTGCTGACATTCCAGTGCAGTACTGAGGGAGTGCTGCAGTGTCAGAGGTGCCGTCTTTCGGATGAGACGTTAAAATATCTGCCCTCTCAGATTGGCATAAAAGATCCGATTATACTGTTCAAAGAAGAGCAGGGGGGTTCTCCCCAGTGTCCTGGCTGACATTTATCCTTCAATCTACATCACTAAAACAGATCATCTGGTCATTATCTCACTGCTCTTTGTGGGACCTTGTTGTGCACAAATTGGCTGCTGTGTTTCCTACATTACAACAGTGACTACACTTCAAAATGCACTTCATTGGCTGTAAAGTGCTTTGAGACATCCTGAGGTTACGAGGAGCACTATATAAATGCAAGTTCTCTCTTATTAGTTTGTTTGTATAGGTAAATGAGCAACTTAGTGTGCTGTCACTGATGCACACTAGGCTTAAGTGACTTACGCCATTAGTCGAGGGGCTGAATGGCCTACTTCCATTCCAAATGTTCCCACGCTCCTAACGGCGTGCCAGAATTTCCTGGGACTTCTGTGCCGGTTCACTGAAACAGTGAGAAGTTAAATTTTAGAGATCCACCCCACCATTAAAATCAATAGCGATCACAAATTTCCCTTTTGTTACCTCTACCACTTAGACTGTAAAATAATGGAGCTGGTGGGTCCTTGGGGACCTAGCTGCGGTCTGATTTATGGATATAGAGGATCCATCAGCAGTTCAATTTATTACTTTTGAATTAAAACTGCAGGAAATTACTTGGGCTGCCTGCTGGGAGATTTATAGGGATTTCATTACCTTGGTAAATTAGTCACCATTTTATTATCATGTTATGATTTAATAAATGCATTTAAAATGCAGCTTGTAGCCCTTCTAATCATGTAAAAAGTTAGCCAGGTTTGTTTGTGGAACTAAAGGGACGGTCAGTTGATTGCGACCAAGTAGGTAATTTTTTTAACTGATAGTTCCATTCATATTTTCTCCTTTTCCCCGTTGAACCAGATAGAGGGATTTTACTCACCCAGTCTATTGTTAGATCTGAATTGTAGCCCTAAACAGACAAACAAAACATTCTGAATAACAATGCTGCACATTGTTAAACAGCCAGTGACCACTTTAGAAAGAAAGAAAGACTTTTTGCATTTATATAGCGCCTTTCACAACCTCAGGATGTCCCAAAGTATTTTACAGACAAATAAGTAATTTCAAATTGTAGTCACTGTTGTAATGTAGGAAACGTGGCAGCCAATTTGCCCACAGCAAGGTCCCACAAACAGCAATGAGATAATGACCAGATAACCTGTTTTTAGTGACGTTGGTTGAGGGATAAGTATTGGACAGGACACCGGGGAGAACACCCCAGCCCTTCTTCGAAATATTGCGGTGGGATCTATAACGTCCACCTGAAAGAACAGATGGGGCCTGGGTTTAATGTTTCAACTAAAAGACGGCACCTCCGACAGTGCAGCATTCCCTCAGTACTGTGCTGGAGTATCAGCCTGGATTTTGTGCTCAGGTCTCTGGATCCATAACCTTCTGACTCAGGTGCGAGTACGACCAATTGAGCCACAGCTGACACTTTACATAAAAGGTTCACTTTGATTTGCAATATTTCTTTGGAAACATACTGCCACGAGTTAGAATGCTGAGTGAAAGCATCAAAGCCTTTCTACACTTGTAGCTCTCCTGTGCCTCCAATTCTTGCATGTCTCTCCTGTTTCTCAATGACCAGTACTGGACACAGTACTCAAGGCATGGTTTGACCAGAGCACTGCACAGTTTGATCATAACTTTCTTTGACTATTATTTAGCTATGTAGTTCAACAACACACTATTGGCTTTGTTGATCGCTGCTTTGCATTGGTTGAACATGTTGAGTGTTGATTCTAGTAAGACTCCTCGGTCTCTTTCAACTTCACCTTTGCAATTTCAACACCATTCCTGGAGTACATGTGTCACCCATTTTGTCTTGCTATGTGCATTTGTCTGCATTAAATTTCATCTTCCAGTCTGATAAATAACCGTTCATCACTACTCTATGCTTTCTGTCTCTTAGCCAATTTCATATCCACACAACTTGCATTTATATAGCGCCTTTACCATAGTAAAATGTCCCAAGGCACTTCACAGGAGCATTATAAGACAAAATTTGACACCGAGCCACATAAGGAGATAAGACAGGTGACCAAAAGCTTGGTCAAAGAGGTAGGTTTTAAGGAGCGACCTAAAGGAAGAGAGAGAGGTAGAGAGGCAGAGAGGTTTAGGGAGGCAATCCCAGAGCTTAGGGCCTAGGCAGCTGAAGGCAGGGCCACCAATGGTGGAGCAATGGTAGTCAGAGGAGTGCAAGAGGCCAGAATTAGAGGAGCGCAGAGATCTCGGAGGGTTGTAGGGCTGGAGGAGGTCACAGGGATAGGGAGCGATGAGGACATAGAGGGATTTTAAAACAAGGATGAGAAACTTTAACTCGAGGATTTGCCGGAACGGGAACCCTTGTAGGTCAGTGAGCACAAGAGTGGTGGGTGAGCGGGAGGGTGTGAGTTAGGATACGGGCAGCAGAGTTTTGGATGAGCAGTAAATAAAGTTAAGCAGTAAATAAATCACTGGTGAAAAATTGACCTTGACATTGTATAAAACCAATTTCTTTTTATTTTGACAAAAATTGTTTGGACTTATTTATATTGTTCTATCTAGTTGCATTGTGTGAAAATAGAGCATATAGCAAACAAGGCAACTATATTTTTCAGGAGTGGGAGGAGTATTGGACACTGGGATTCATTTCTACACGAGATGATTACCAGAATTTAAATTGATTGTATATGGCTTGTCAAATGGTATGAGACTCATTGAAATATGCTCCAAATAATCTAAGCTCCTTGGAAGTCATTTTCAGAAAACACCTGGGCTTAGAAATTAGGTTGTATAGCACCCAATTTTCAGGCGCAACGCGGCCTCCTAAGAGCCCAAAATGGCGGGCAGGAACGTGCGCACACAATTCCAACTGTAAGTGCGCCACCCACCATATGGGGTAAGGACAAACAAGAGGTGTCCTTTACCCACACCTGAGGCAGGCTATAGACCCTTTGCATATGTAAACAGGCCTAATGCCTGTTTCAGGTCCCCGCTGAAACTTTGGTTTGCCCCAAATATGGGTGTTCCCGAATTTCTAGGCCCTGAATTCTTCGGTAAGGTGTAATATGAAGGAAAGAAAGAAAGACTTGCATTTATATAGCGCCTCTGACGACCTCAGGGCGTCCCAAAGCGGTTTGTTATTTAACATTTTAGCTATTCAATGGTTTCAGATCAAAGATAAAAGGAATCATTTACAGTAAGATGTAAGGCAGGATGTGTCTTTTAAAAGCAGTCGCCAGTTTTAGCAGTTCAGTCATCAGATCAGGTTTAAATCCGTGGCTGACAATGAATATTGAAGTGAATCTTGCAGCTGCCTTTAATTAATTCGGACATTAGCTGTGTTGCTTCTGATTCGCATCTTTGCTCATTAAGTCTATTCAAATTACAAGTCCAGGAGAATTCGGAGTAAGTTTGCAACGGCGAGATGGGCGCGCAAAATGGTGAAATTTATGGCGTACGTCACCAGTCTCGCCGTTGTGGGAAATTCTGGCCCTACATATCAGGAAGTGTCAGCCCCTTCCAGAAAGAAGAGGAGAAATGGGGAGAGGAAAATAGAGATGGAGAATTGAAGTGACCAAACTGACCAGGGCTAATAAACGTGACTATTGGGCCTCGTTAAACTATTACGGAATCTGAATATCATCAAACTCACAGATTCGTTCTTTTTTTTTAACTTTTGGTGGCATTTTCTCCATCAAGGAGGTGTACAGCTCATTAAGGCTCTTACATTTAAGGTCAATGGATATCTGGGGGAGCTATAGACACTGTGAGGATGCACTGCGTTAGTATACTGCTTCTTGGTACCCAGTGTGTACCAGAGTCAGTTGGTCAGTTACTGGCTACAGTCATTATCTCAACTGATATAAACGAAATGGTACAACAGTGAGGAGGATAGTAATAGATTTCAAGAGGACACAGACAGGATGGTGGAATGGGCAAACACGTGGCAGATGAAATTTAACGCAGAGAAGTGTGGAATTGATACATTTTGGCAGGAAGAATGAGGAGAGGCAACATAAACTAAATAGTACAATTCTTAAGGTGGTGCAGGAACAGAGAGACCGTTGGCGGAAGGGTCGAGAACCAGAGGACACAGATTTAAGGTGATTGGCAAAAGAACCAAAGGTGAAATGAGGAAAACCTTTTTCATGCAGCGAGTGGTTATGATCTGGAATGCGCTGCCTGAAAGGGTGGTGGAGGCAGATTCAATTGTGGCTTTTAAAAGGGAATTGGATAAGTACTTGAAGGGAAAAAAATCTGCAGGGCTACGGGGAAAGGGCGGGGGAGTGGGACTAACTGGTTTGCTCTT
Source organism: Heptranchias perlo (assembly GCF_035084215.1). Taxonomy (NCBI): domain Eukaryota; kingdom Metazoa; phylum Chordata; class Chondrichthyes; order Hexanchiformes; family Hexanchidae; genus Heptranchias; species Heptranchias perlo. The sequence goes on along the minus strand of NC_090338.1, from coordinate 13,377,305 downwards.
CCAGAGAGCCAGCACAGGCTCGACGGGTGGAATGGCCTCCTTCTGTGCTGTAACCATTCTATAATTCTATGATTCTATGAAGCATCTGGCAACAGCCACTAGTGAGAAACAATAGGTATTTCAGTGCCATGGCATTGAAATGCCGCTTTTCAAAGCCACAAGTGACATCCTATGTGACAGTGACTGCGGTAAACTAGCCCTCCTCATCCTTCTCGACCTGTTTGCAGCCTTTGACATGGTTGACCACACTATCCTCCTCCAACAACTCTCCTCCATCGATCAGTTGGACTGCCCTTGCCTGGTTCTATTCCTACCTATCCAGTCGTAGCTAGAGAATCACCTGCAGTGGCTTCTCTCCCTGCTCCCGTACTGCTACCTCTGGAGTTCCCCAAGGATCAATCCCTGGCCCCCTCCTATTACTCATCTACACATTGCCACTAGGCATATGCGAATCATCCGAAAACACGACATCATGTTCCAGATATACGCTGATAAGACCCAGCTCTACCCCACCACCACCTCTCTCGACCCCTCCACTGCCTCTGATTTGTCATGCTGCTTATCCAACATCCAGTATTGGATGAGCAGAAATTTCCTTCAATTAAATATTGGGAAGACCGAAGCCACTGTCTTCAGTCCTTGACTCCTTTCTCTAGCCACTGACTCCGTCTCTCTCCCTGGCCACTGTCTGAGGCTGAACCACACTATTCGCAAGCTTGATATCCTATTTGAGCCTGAGCCTGAGCCTGAGCCTAGGCCCTAAGCTCTTGAATTCCTTCTCTAAACCTCTCCACCTCTCTCTCCTCCTTTAAGATGCTCCTTAAAATCTACCCCTTTGACCAAGCTTTTGATCACCTGTCTTAATATCTCCTAATGCGGCTCAATGTCAAATTTTGTTTGATTACGGGCCTGTGAAGAGACTTGGAACATTTAACTATGTTAAAGGCGCTCTATAAATGCAAGTAGTTGTTGTTATATTCAGAAAAATTTGCATTTCATAATTGCACCATCCCCATTCACCAACCAAAAATTAGGGAATCCAAATTCAAAACCTTTAATAAGACTGTCTAGTTTTCGGAGAACATTGCTAGACTACAGGGAACACACTAAACTACCAGAGAACTTGAATGAAAGCTGGTGATGGATTGTCAAGGACTTCTGATGTATTAGTCCACCAGGGAGCTCGGTTGAATAATGGACAGTTCAATTAAGCCAGCACTGGAGCACCAGAGAATAGAAACGTGCAAAAAAGGGCAAATTTTTTCAAGAATCACTCACTGGTCAGTCACCTCTCTCCAAGCAGTGACACCAGTGCATGAAACGGGGAGACAGGAAGTTTTGACGATTCTGGAATTAATGTCACACATATACAGGAAGGGCACAAATGGTAAAATTGTTCTTCTGTATGAGAGAGACACCATTTGAAGGAAAAAACGATTCAAATTAAAATGGTTCGATTCAGGTGAAAATTACAAATTCACCCCTAATAGGTAGTGTAAACCAAGTCACTTCTTATTTTTATTCGTTCATGGGATGTGGGCGTCACTGGCGAGGCCAGCACTTATTGCCCATCCCTAATTGCCCTTGAGAAGGTGGTGGTGAGCCACCTTCTTGAACCGCTGCAGTCCATGTGGTGAAGGTTCTCCCACAGTGCTGTTAGGAAGGGAGTTCCAGGATTTTGACCCAGCGACGATGAAGGAACGGTGATATATTTCCAAGTCGGGATGGTGTGTGACTTGGAGGGGAACGTGCAGGTGCTGTTGTTCCCATGTGCCTGCTGCTCTTGTCCTTCTAGGTGGTAGAGATCGCGTGTTTGGGAGGTGCTGTCAAAGAAGCCTTGGCGAGTTGCTGCAGTGCATCTTATGGATGGTACACACTGCAGCCACTGTGCATCGGTGGTGAAGGGAGTGAATGTTTAGGATGGTGGATGTGGTGCCAATCAAGCAGGCTGCTTTATTTTGGATGGTGTCGAGCTTCTTGAGTGTTGTTGGAGCTGCACTCATCCAAGCAGTATTTCTGAGAGGGAGGACGAGGTGCTTTACAAGTCGTTTGTTCTTTTAAGGCCCGTTTGTCCGACAAACATTGCATCAATGCAAAGTGGTCTGGCTTCACATCTTCACTAATGTTGTGGTGTAATTTCACGGTCACGACCTGCCCTATCTCCAGAGCAAAGTAGAGACTCCATTACTTGCGCTAAGGTAAGCCTTTAAGCCAATTCTTCACTTAAATATTCATCCCTGAACCAACATCACTAAAAAACAGATTATCTGTTCCAAACTTCTACCATCCGGTGTAGATGGAACTATAAAATTACAGAGAGATATTAATAGATTAAGTGAATGGGCAAAACTGTGGCAAATAGATTTCAATGTAGGCACATGTGAGGTCACCCACTTTGGACCTAAAAAGGATAGATCAGAGTACTTTCTAAATGGTGCAAAGCTCAAAACATTGAAGGACCAAAGAGACTTAGGCATCCATCATTAAGATGTCATGGACAGGTACAGAAAATAATCAAAAAGGCTAATGGAATGCTGGCCTTTATATCTAGAGGACTAGAGTACATAAGAACATAAGAACATAAGAAATTGGAGCAGGAGTAGGCCAATCGCCCCCTCGAGCCTGCTCCGCCATTCAATAAGATCATGGCTGATCTGATCCCAACCACAAATCTAAAGAACACAAGAAGTCGGAGCAGGACCCGGCCACATAGCCCCTGGGCCCTCTCCGCCACCCACAGGGCATTGACCGATCCGAACTCAGCTTCATGTCCAATTTCCTGCCCGCTCCCCATAACCCCTAATTCCCTTTACTTCTAGGAAACTGTCTATTTCTGTTTTAAATTTATCTAATGATGTAGCTTCCACAGCTTCCTGGGGCAGCAAATTCCACAGACCTACCACCCTCTGAGTGAAGAAGTTTCTCCTCATCTCAGTTTTGAAAGAGCAGCCCCTTATTCTAAGATTATGCCCCCTAGTTCTAGTTTCACCCATCTTTGGGAACATCCTTACTGCATCCACCCGATCAAGACCCTTCACAATCTTATATGTTTCAATAAGATCGCCTCTCATTCTTCTGAACTCCAATGAGTAGAGTCCCAATCTACTCAACCTCTCCTCATATGTCCGCCCCCTCATCCCCGGGATTAACCGAGTGAACCTTCTTTGTACTGCCTCGAGAGCAAGTATGTCTTTTCTTAAGTATGGAGACCAAAACTGTATGCAGTATTCCAGGTGCGGTCTCACCAATACCTTATATAACTGCAGCAATACCTCCTTGTTTTTATATTCTATCCCCCTAGCAATAAAAGCCAACATTCCGTTGGCTTTCTTGATCACCTGCTGCACCTGCATACCAACTTTTTGATTTTCTTGCACTAGGACCCCCAGATCCCTTTGTACTGCAGTACTTTCCAGTCTCTCGCCATTAAGAAAATAACTTGCTCTCTGATTTTTCCTGCCAAAGTGCATAACCTCACATTTTCCAATATTATATTGCATCTGCCAAATCTCCGCCCACTCACCCAGCCTGTCTATATCCCCTTGCAGGTTTTTTATGTCCTCCTCACTCTCTACTTTCCCTCCCATCTTTGTATCATCTGCAAATTTTGATATGTTGCACTCGGTCCCCTCCTCCAAATCGTTAATATAGATTGTAAAGAGTTGGGGACCCAGCACCGACCCCTGTGGAACACCACTGGTTACTGGTTGCCAGTCCGAAAATGAACCATTTATCCCAACTCTCTGCTTCCTGTTCGATAACCAATCCTCCACCCATGCCAGAATATTACCCCCAATCCCGTGATTTTTTATCTTAAGTAATAATCTTTTATGTGGCACCTTGTCGAATGCCTTCTGGAAGTCTAAATACACTACGTCCACTGGTTCCCCTTTATCCACCCTATACGTTATATCCTCGAAGAACTCAAGCAAATTTGTCAGACATGACTTCCCCTTCATAAAGCCATGCTGACTTTGTCCTATTAAATTATGCTTATCTAAATGTTCCGTTACTGTCTCCTTAATAATAGACTCCAAAATTTTACCCACCACAGATGTTAAGCTAACTGGCCTATAATTTCCAGCCTTCTGGGTAGAAGTTATGCTGCAGCTATACAAAGCCCCGGTTAGACCACACCTGGCGTACTGTGTTCAGTTCTGGGCACCATACCCTAGGAAGGATATATTGGCCTCGGATGGAGTGCAGTGTAGATTTACTAGAATGATACTTGGACTCCAAGGGTTAATTTACGAGGAGAGATACACATACTAGGGTTGTATTCCCTGGACTTTAGAAGATTAAGAGGTGCTTTGATCAAAGTTTTCAAGTTATTAAGGGGAACTGATAGGGTAGATCGAGAGAAACTATTTCCGCTGGTTGGGGAGTCTAGGACTAGGGGACATAGCCTAAAAATTAGAGCCAGGACTTTCAGGAGTGAAGTTAGGAAACACTTCTACACGCAAAGGATGGTAGAAGTTTGGAACTCTCTTTCGCAAACAGCAGATGATTTTAGCTCAATTGTTAATTTTAAATCTTAGATTGATAGATTTTTGTTAACTAAAGATATTAAGGGATATGGGACTAAAGCAGGAATATGGAGTTAGGTCACAGATCAGCCATGATCTCACTGAATGGCGGAACAGGCTCGAGGGGCTGAACGGCCTACTCCTGTTCCTATCTTCCAATGTGACACTAAATTCACGAAAGCATCTTTTTGTAATATGCACAGCACAAAGGCACTTTATAATTAAGGTTTAATTTGATTAGATTAGTATGCTTGTATTTAGTCTTCATAATAGGCTGCAATATGTGAAGACTCGAAGAGGTGGACAGAAGATGAGATAAGTACAGTTTCTCAACCCTTGTTTACCCTTGTGTTACCTGTTGCTACTGTCGTTGTCATATAGTAGAAATTAAATTATAGGTTATTCAATAATGATGCTAATGTTTTGCCACTGTGCAACCAAAGATTAATATCCAACATGCAACTGTGAGAAATAAACACTGTTGGGTAAAATATTTTACTCTTTTTAACAAAGCTGCTCCCTTATCTCCATCTTTCAGTTTGTAATAGTTTCATGTAACTTAAGTAAAGAATTATCTTAACAGCTTATTGTACTATAGGTAGTTAAGACTATATTGTTGCATCATTTTGGGCAGCTCTCCAACACAGTTAAAATTAATCAATGGAAGGTAGCTATGCAGTGGCTGCTGTTTGTGCGATACCACAGTGGGGGTGGTAACCTATATATTTGCTGAGTTCACAGTGGGACAGTAATTCATAACAGGAAAAACAGAGATGGACCAAAATATCTGAAAGTAGATTTTAGAGCTAATTTTCTGCTCCTGGTTCAGGGTGGTGGAGAATGAGAGTAAAATTCAGCCTCCTCACTGCTTAACCCGCATTTCCCACCTCCTACTGAGGCAACCACTAGTCACTCTTTCCTTGCCCACCGCATGCAAATGGGGGGGCGGGGTGATCCCCAGCCCGCTGCCCTCCTATTCACCTCAGTTACCGCCGCTCCCGGGGTCACCTGCTGGAAGGTGGCGGTAGGCCCAGTGTAGCAGCGGGAAGGTCGTCAAAGTCCTCTGAGGGAGGGAGAGGGCCTTGTAGTGGCCTTCTCTCCCCTCCATTTTGCCCCCAGCACTGACCTGCTGAAGGCCTTGGTCTTGGCCAAAGCTCTTCGGTGGGACAGTTCTCACAATCTTCAGGGCTCTTCTCTCCTCTTTAATGCCGCTCCTGCCTCTTGTGATGCTGCAGCCGCCGTCCCACTTCAGCAATGCCTGAGTCTCCCTTGACGCAACTGGCGGGGTCCGTCTTGGTGATGGGAATCCCACCGGGAGTCCGCTGCAGAATGGCTTCCGACCACGGGAGATGGGTCGTAGTCGGGGTTCGGGCAGAAGAACTCCATCCCTTAAAGGGATACCCAGCCCACTCGTGAAGCGTGTTTATTTGGGGCAAGAGAAGGATCTGGTTCAGCCGTGATGCCTGGCCCAGTGGAATAGCCCGCCACACCCACTGTCTAGGCTGACACACGACGCATACCCATTTGGGGCAAAGAGAAGATCCTGTAACGTCTCTCATGGTTGAATAGCCTGCCAACACTTACTGTCTGGGCTCACCCGTGAAGTATGGCTATTTGGACAAGGGCTGCTGGCGCCTGGGACACAAGGCCCAAAAGAAGCCGTCTGGAAAGGTGGAGAGGGAATTGGCAAAGTGGAGTTGTGATCTACTAGATGTCACCTTAAAATTCCAGGCAGTACGTGGTGACATTCCAGGGATGGATTCCCTTGTTTACGCCGGTTTTCCTGGGTGTCTGCAGCTCTTCAGCTGATGTTATGATGGGCGAGTAGGAAAACCGTCCGAAGGGGATTCACCTCCTTTACTTTTGGTTTCTAAGAGTATCGCTCATTTTAAAATCAGCGCCAAAGTTACTTTTCACCCTAGTTTCACAAAGCCTCCTCAACAACAACAACAACTTGCATTTATATCACATCTTTAACGTAATAAAAGCGTCCCAAGGTGCTCCACAGAAGCGTTATCAAACAAAATTTGACACCGAGCCACGGAACGATTTATTAGGACAAGCGATCAAAACCTTGGTCAACGAGGTAGGATTTGAGGAGCGTTTCGAAGGAGCCCTTGTTTTCAAATCCCTCTATGGCCTCGCCCCTCCTATCTCTGTATCCTCCTCCAGCCCTACAACCCTCCGAGGTCTCTGCGTTCCTCCATTTTTGGTGTCTTGCGCAACCCCAATTTTCCTCACTCCATCATTGGCGGCCATGCCTTCACCGGCCAGGCCCTAAGCTCTGGAATCCCCTCTCCGCCTCTCTTTCTCTCTCTCCTCCATTCAGACGCTTCTTAAAACCTACCTATTTGACCAAGCTTTTGGTCTCCTGTCCTAAAAGTTCCTTATGTGGCTCGGTGTCAAATTTTGTTCCATGACGTTTCTGCAAAGTGTCTTGAGACATGATACTATGTTAAAGGCGCTATATAAATGCAAATTGTGACTGTTGTTGTTGAGAGAGAGGTGGAGAGGAGGAGAGATTTAGGAGCGAATACCAGAGCTTAGGGCCCAGGCGGATGAAGGCACGGCCGCCAATGGTGGAGCGAAGGAAGTCGGGGATGTGCAAGAGGCCAGAATTGGAGGAACATAAATTCTGAAAATCCTCAAAACCAATCTCCTCAACCCCGTCTTCAGTCACCTCCCCAGCTCTCCTCCAGCTGCTGTACCAGCATCCATTTTTACCTCAGCGAAATGCCTTGGTCTGTTTTTGCTCTGCTAAAGACATTTTATGAATGCAAGCTGTTGCTGCTGTTGATCTGAATGAGACCATTTTACATCTATAACAGATGCCAGAAATCTGTCCCATTTAGAGCATTTAATTTGACTTGACCTGACGCCTTAAGATTTGATGGTACTTTTTACATGCAAACAAAGGCAAGCCCCTGTGCTAAATATGCCGCCATTTTGCAAACCTGCCACGATTACCAAGAATCATGGCAGGTGGCAGCTAGGCATCTGGTTGCTGTCATCTCGAGCAAGTTCTGCAGTATAAATGTCCCATGAAATGTCCCAATTCAATCGTGAAATGCACTGCGTGTCGAGGATCTTCCCAACAGATCTTAACCCTGTGTTAAATCACTGCTGCGTTTAATGCCAAACTCATTAATAAGGTGTCCCTCACAAGGGTTGGAGCTCCCTGCCCATCTGTGCCAGTACTTAACCCCCATCCATCCATTTAGTCCATTCACGCGGTCCCTAGCCAACACCTGTTAATTCTTTGAGTCCTGAATGTCCTTCGATATCTTCACATACTTTCAACTTTGAAAGAGTTTCGACAGTTGTTGGCCTTAAAACCTACTTTTTCTGTCTCTCCAAGGAGATTAAATGGCGGTGGAGAGAGGACCAGCTGGTCTTTTTCCCTGTCGTTTTCTCGTATGTTTGTAAGAAACTACATTGTGAGATGGTAGCACACAAAGGCTTAACGTCTTCAGAGGTTCAATCCCGCAGTGTTACTTTCAAAACACAGTGTTCTGTGTTTTAATGCTGAATGTCACAGAGGGGAATCAGAGCACCAGACTGAATCACAGCACATTCCTAATCTCGTTGCAGAGGCATTCCTGCAGGCCCGAGCAAGGAGAAATAGAGGCCCCTTCTGCACATAATTACGGAAAGCCTTCAGAAAGCACAAGGGTTCTGAATTGCATTTTTGCATCTCAGCATCATTAGAAGGCAATGATCACAACGACAGTGCTGTGACACCATGCACATCGACACTGCAATGTGAAACCACCGCACAGACAGAATGGGATCGCACAGTCGACTGATGTCATCCTGTTCAAGATGGTAATAGCAGAGCTGTTTCAACCCACGGGTGAGAGAGAGAGAACAAAAAATCATTAAGGCAATGACTAAGAGCCTGACAAACTCAAAATAGTAATAAGGCCATATTTTGAGTCTCTGTTATCACTTTCTCTGTCAGAAATAGTCCATCTTTGTGGGGATGCTTTGGATTACAGGTTAAGTTTCTTAATGTGGTATTCATTTTATTACTGTCAAAGAACATTTTTCATTCCTGAAACTGCTATAAATGCACTGCTTAAAGAATGAAATCACATCTTTTTGTCTATGATAGCTCTCGCAAGAGGGAAAATATGTAGGGGGTTATATTGGGTAACCCCTGAAAACGGGCGCTGGGATCGCAGTGTGCTATTAACCTGCGCCCGTCGGTTGTGATGCAGACAGCACGTAACATTCGTGCTGCCTGATGATTTGAATGATTGCTGCGTGCAGTCAGCCCTACCTGCGCTGTTGATTGACTGCACGCATCAGCAGGGGGCCCCGATATCAGGAGTGGCTAGCGCTACTTAAAGACAACCTGCAACTCTTAAAGGGGAGGTAGACTGTGGTTGCAGGGAATCCTTTGGGAAGTGCTGGAAGATATTGAAGAATGGCTGCGCCTGGGAGAGACCGTGCACCAAGGTTCTTGGACATTGCACTAGAGGCCTTGGTGGAAGAGGTGGACAGAAGGAGGGGCATCCTCTATCTAAAGGGGGGCAGGAGACCCTCCAGACGTATGCTGAAGAGGCAGTGGGAGGCTCGCAACACGCACATGGAGGCAGTGCAGGAAGAAGTTCAATGATTTGACATGAATGATCAAGGTAAGTGAGTTCAACTGTCATGTGGCCTATCCTATCAACTGTACCACCAGCCACATCCACTGCTCCATGCACTACACCCCCCGTCACCCAACTACCAACAAACTCTTTCAATCAGTATGCAGCCCTGCGAATCAGATGCTGCGTCTCACCCTCATACATTACCACTCTTTCAAGCCTCACATCCACAACTCACAGGTCACACACACTGGCAGCTATTCAACCATGACAGCCAATTCATCCAAACATCTTGCAGGACAGTCACTGACACATTTCCCTTCTTTCTTGCAGGAGAAGATGGCGTACAACACCAGGCAGCAGGAAAGAACAGGACGAGGACAGGCACGCCAACACCTCCTCATCCCCATGGAGGAGACAGTGCTGTCCATCATTGGATAGACCATCGCTGAGGCCATGCTGGTGGCCTGAAGGTATCCATGATGGGGGTGTCTGCATAACTAATCCTCCTTTTCGCTTCCCAAGTCTCCCTCAGCCCACAATCTTTTCAGACTCACGTGCTGCAGATGGTGTCAGCACACATGTCTTACCTTCCCCTCTTCCTTCACCACAACTCAAACCATGTCCCTTTGTCATTTCAGACACCCAAGAACTGGAACCGGCCCAGCCAGAGGAGGCAGAGGAAGATGACAGTAATGATGCAGACACACCATCACTCGATCTTACACTCACAGCCACCAGCTCAGATACTGACACAGCGTGTACTTTAATCAATCATAGAATCATAGAATCATAGAATGGATACAGCACAGAAGGAAGCCTTTCGGCCCGTTGAGTCCGTGCCAGCTCTCTGCAAGAGCAATCCAGTTAGTCCCACTCCCCCACCCTTTCCCCGTAGCCCTGCAAATTTTTTCCCTTCAAGTACTTATCCAATTCCCTTTTGAAAGCCACGATTGAACCTGCCTCCACCACCCTTTCAGATAGTGTAGTCCAGATCAAAACCACTCGCTCATGTCATCTTTGGTTCTTTTGCCAATCACTTTAAATCTGTGTCCTCTGGTTCTTGACCCTTCCACCAATGGGAACAGTTTCTGTCTGTCTACTCTGTCTAGACCCCCTCATGATTTTGAACACCTCTATCAAATCTCCTCTCAGCCTTCTCTGCTTTAAGGAGAACAACCCCAGCTTCTCCAGTCTATCCACGTAACTAAAGTCCCTCATTCCTGGAACCATTCTAGTAAATCTTTACTCCACCCTCTCTAAGGCCGTCACATGCTTCCTAAAGTGTGGTGCCCAGAATTGGACACAATACTCCAGCTGTGGCCAAACCAGTGTTTTATGAAGGTTCATCATAACATCCTTGCTTTTGTACTCTATGCCTCTCTTTCTAAAGCCCAGCATCCTGTATGCTTTTTTAACCTCTTTCTCAACCTGCCCTGCCAGCTTCAATGACCTGTGCACATATACCCCCAGATCTCTTTGTTCCTGCACCCCCTTTAGAATTGTATCCTTTAGTTTATATTGCCTCTCCTTGTTCTCTCTACCAAAATATATCACTTCCCACTTTTCTGCGTTAAATTTCATCTGCCATGTGTCCACCCATTCTACCAGCCTTTCTATATCCTCTTGAAGTCTATCACTACCCTCCTCACTGTTCACTACCCTTCCAAGTTTTGTGTCATCTGCAAATTTTGAAATTGTGCCCTGTACATCCAAGTCCAAATCATTAAAATATATCAAGAAAAGTAGTGGTCTTAGTACTGATCCCTGGGGAACACCACTGTACACCTCCCAACAGCCTGACAAACAACCGTTCACCACTACTCTCTGTTTCCTGTCCCTTAGCCAATTTCGTATTCATGCTGCCACTGCCCCTTTTATTCCATGGGCTTCAAATTTGCTGACAAGCTTATTATGTGGCAATTTATCAAATGCCTTTTGGAATTCCATTTACACCACATCAACTGGATTGCCCTCATCAACCCTCTCTGTTACCTCATCAAAAAACTCAATCAAGTTAGTTGAACACGATTTGCCTTAAACAAATCCGTGCTGGCTTTCCTCAGTTAATCCACACTTGTCCAAGTGACTGTTAATTTTGTCCCGGATTTTTGTTTCTAACTGCTTCCCCACCACCGAGGTTAAACTGACTGACCTGTGGTTGTTGGGTTTATCCTTACACCCTTTTTTGAACAAGGGTGTAATATTTGCAATTCTCCAGTCCTCTGGCACCACCCCCCGTATCTAAGGATGTTTGGAAGATTATGGTCAGTATCTCTGCAATTTCTAGTCCCTCCTCTTAATCAATTTTTAGCCCATCCAGTATCTCAACTACCTCCTCTTTTGCTGTGACTTTGGCAACATCTTCTTCCCTGATAAAGACAGATGCAAAGTACTCATTAAATACCTCAGCCATGCCCTCTGTCTCCATGCGTAGGTCTTCTTTTTGGTCCCCAACCGGCTCCACCCCTTTCGAGGCTAGAATAGAGGAGGGATCGGCACATAGTGAGGCACCGGGCACAAGTGCACAGGAGCCAGGGCGGGAGGATCGGAAACCGCAGGTGCCAGCTTGCTGGAGGGCAAGGTCGCACACCAGGTCTGCTGCAGAGGAGTCAGATGATGAGTCAGAAGAAGGCTGATTTGACGTACACAACCAAATGCTTGATGCACTGGAAAGCCTGCCAGAAAGCATGCGCACAACGATAAGGGGCATGGAGGAGTCAACCTCGAACTTGGCACAGGGCTTTGAGCAGAGCTCGGAGCCCATCCTTTCCCACATGGAACAGGTGGTCACCTCCATCAGTACACCTGTGGAATTGACCATGATGCAGCGTCTGATGACCAATGTCACACCTTCCATTGCAGCACAAACAACTACCATCCAAGGTCTGACTGTTGCATTTGGAGCTCAGATTGCTGCTATCATGGCTCTGGGTTCCACTGTGGAACAGGGCTTCCAGGGCGTCACAGCAATCTAGAAATCTGTTCTCCAGCAGTTCACCAGGATTGCTGAAGTGCCGCTCCGGGAGAGTGGCAGTGGCGCCGCAGAAGACAAACTTGCTGTCTTCTCTCAGGATGAGAGCATTCCTGCTCCCATCCCTGTCACTCCGCCAGTGCTCTTGCTGTTGCCTGTCAGCCAGCCAGGCCAGACTGCTGCAGCCCAGGCCATGATGGTGCCTTCTGAAGCTGGACTCTCCTGGCCCAGAGCTGCTTGAGGTCATCCTCCAAGGCCATCTGCACACTCCTCAATTGAAGTTCAGCAGCCTTCCACCACCCATGCTCCAACCACTGGGGATGCACCTCGTAGGAACACTAGGATAGGTAAACGAAAGACAGGCACTAAGGGAATGCACGAGGGTGAATAGTATCAGTTTGTTTGAATGATTTCCTGTGTAAATCTATAAATGTGGTTATGAATTTGTATTTGGTGTTGGTTTTTTTTTCTGAGATGGACTGAGTGGGGAAGCAATTTGTAATCGTAAGGAAGACGATTTGATGGTCATGTGGGAGAGGAAAGGTAAGGAGTGTGGGACTGTTGGTGATGTTGAGGTTACTGGTATCGCTCATTAATAATCTGATCAGGCAGAGCCCTGGCAGACAGGGACTGTCTACCTTGTTGCCTCCCTGCCTCTTCCTCAACTTCCTCCTCCCTCTTCTGGCAGCTTGTCCTGCTCTCCGTGGCCTCTCTGCATGCTCCCAGTCATGTTCAAATCCCAGAGAAATACCTAACAGCACGATATTTTAAATGCCACTAACAATACTGCAAGACCAGCCAGACTACTCTCTATAGAATATTGCAACTTTTGCCAAGTATAGGAAACTTCCACAAACACGTACAATTGTACCAGTAGCCAGAATAACTAATCCAGCAACTAACCTGTAACTCCTGCATGATCCCTTTAATAATGCTGGTGGGGAGTCCTTCAGGCCGTTTAAGTCCTGTTCAGATGTGCGAGGTTAAGACAGTGCGTTGGCTGGAGCGTTGAGTTCCAAAATGCCGCTGGCTGCTTCAAATCAGCATTGCATACTGATTTTATGTCATAATCTCCCTACTCTACATGCCACCAGTGGTCATTAGGCACAAACCCCTTTACCAAGATGGCGTCCTGCGCACTTCACGCTGGAAGTATGCGCGTGCATCTCGGACACCATTTTCGGGGCTTCAGAGACTGCGTAGCGCCTATAAAACAGGCGCTACACGGCCCAATTTCGCCCCCACTGTGCCAAACCCGCTGTGCCTTTCAAACTAATTAGTTTGCCAACTGCAACAATTGACCGTAGCAGTCTTCTGTAGCCTAAGCAAAATATGGTGGGCTATAGTTCTCTCCCTTCACTAATGTTGGCACCAAAACATCGGGAAACCTGCTGCTCACTCAGGCTGATTTATTCTAACAATAAGTGGAGGAATTTTCTCTTTATTAAATGTTGCACTAAAATAGAAGAATGTTAATTCAGTGCAATGTGTTGAAAAGATAATTTTACTAGTGTATCTTGCATTCAGAATTTAGGAATCATAAATGATAAGAATTTTGCAGGAACAGGAAAAGCCCATTTTGTTCAACAAGCCCTTTTTCTTTTCTGAACCCCACCTACCCATTCACCCCCCAAAACAGTTTGAATAGTTATTCATGTTATTGTTGTTGGAGGAATCTCAATGAGTACGTTGAGCACTCCAAGGTAATTCATTATTAATAAAGCACATGAGATTGACATTGTGAGAGACAATATAAAGGCAAGATCTTTCTTTTTACCATATCCCTCAATCCATTCTCTTTCCAGAAATACATTTATACTGTCAGCTTCCACAGTCTTCCTTGGTAATTTTTTATTTATTCCACAACTCCACTACCCTTTGGGTTCTACTTGCCTTCTTACTCTTGAACTTCTAATTTATTAACTCGAGTCCCCTCTGAGCAAGGATTGCTGTGATCACTATGTGTAGTGACATTGGAAAGACTTTTCTTTTTGAATGCATTTACATCATGTCTACACCGAGAGACCAAAGCAATCCTCGCCCTAAGGGGACAAAAGTAAATAAATTAGCAATCTTGATGTTCTGAACTTTTCAGTGGTAAGATGCATGCCTTGTTTTGAATGCAATACATCTGGAATGACAGAGATTGTCCTGTTTTGAATAAAGTGGGTTAGGGTTAGGGTTAGGGTTTGGGTTAGCTTTCATGATCTGGGAGAAGAGCTGTTATCAATTCAGAACCTGATGTGACGCGAATCAGGCAAATTTAAGTTAATATGAACATTTCTAGATAATACCTGATTCAGATTATTTTGGTTTTGGTCACTATGGGGTATATTTTCAACTTGCCACCTAGGCATAAACCTGGTGATGGGAATTGACTGCTTGCTATTGAAACTACTCACTTTATTTCCTTCTCTTTCATGACTAAATGGTATAATGCATCATTAGAATACAGTTATCATATGTGTCAGCATGGCCCAGTGGTAGCACCCCTCCATTTGAGATAGGCGGTGGTTGATTCAAGCCCCATTCCAGGGACTTTAGTATATAATCTAGGCTGACACTTCTGTGTAGAATTGAGGGAGTGCTGCATTGTCAGAAGTGTTGTGCCCTGGATGAGATATTAATTTGAGGCCCATCTGCCCTCTCAGGTAGATGTAAAAGATCCCATTCGAAGAAGAGCAGGGGTGTTTTCTCCAAAAACATACTAGCTATTCATACTAGCTAATCAATCTCATCGGTGTTTGAGGGACTTGGCTGTATGCAAATTGGCTGGTTCATTTGTCTAGGGGGAATGGGGGAATGTAAAACTAGGGGGCATAGTCTCAGAATAAGGGGTCGCCCGTTTAAGACGGAAATGAGGAGGAATATCTTCTCCCAGAGGGTCGTAAATCTTTGGAATTCTTTACCCCAAAAAGCTGTGGAGGCTGAGTCATTGAATACATTCAAGGCTGAGTTAGACAAATTTTTGATCAGCAAGGGAGTCAAAGGATATGGGGAAAGGGCGGGAAAGTGGAGTTGAGGTAAAAATGAGATCAGCCATGAACTCATTAAATGGCGGAGCAGGCTCGAGGGGCCGAATGGCCTACTCCTGCTCTATCTCTTATGGTCTTATGGTCTACAAAAACAGCAGTGGCTGTGGAATGCTTTGGGACATCCTGACACTGTGAAAGGTGCTGCATCAATCAATCCTTCCTCCCTTCTTTCCTTCACTGATTCACTCCTTCCCTCACTCTGTTCCTCCCTTCCCTTCCTTTCCCCTTCCTTTCCTTCTTTCTCATCCCTTATGTTAAAGTCTGTGGTGAACAGCTGAAGAGATTTACTTTTCTCCTAAGTGGGCCCTCATTAGCAGCATGAGGCAAGGAAGGTCTTTGCAGATCTGTTCCTGCTCGCCAGCATTAATCACTATACTGGTAGTCTATTTTCAGTCAGATCAGGAGCAGTTCTGATCCTTTTATATATAATTTGCAAGAGTTTTGATCAGTGTACTATGGAAGCTGTGTTAAAGGACTGGTCTGAAAGAGAGAGCTTCACATTGCAGTTAATGATCTGTGTCAGTTATACTATGTGTCAGAACCACCTTGCTGCAATTGATTGGAATGTTACAAAGCATCCCTCCAACTAATGGTCATTATTTGATGGTGCAAGTTTTTTAAAAGTTAAACACATTCCTGTGAAAGTGCTACATAATGCAGGAATGTTTCCTGATGTTAAACAAAACCCATAATAAAACAAGTTTCAAACAAACTTTTGCTTCAGTTGGCAAATATAACGAGGAAAAAAATAAAACATTTTTCATTCTTTTTGGCCAATGGGCTAAATTCTATTCCCATATTAATTTATCTTGTACTCTTTACCATCATAACCTTTGGTCTTTACCTACATTTCTCAATAAAAAATTGTCAGCACCAAGTGGGTTCCTGTATAGTATGAGTCAGATGAAGATGAGACTGGTTTCTACTCTGCACCAACAATGACCCTTAACCCCGACCTCAGGGGAGCACCACCCTCACACCACTGTACCAATGTAGCATTTTGTTATTTCCATTCCAGCCATATTTATGATCTCACTGATTGAGATTGACAATTGAATGCCAATTTGTGGACAGTTTGTGCTGTGAATCTGTGCCCACCAGGGTCTACGTTGAGACTAGCCAAACTCATTTCACACAGATCCCCCACTGCCATTAGTGAGACTAGATTTTCATCCCTTCGATTTGAATTGAATCCACACTAGGTGTCAGCTGTGACTCAGTTGGCACCACTCTCGCCTCTGAGTCAGAAGGTCTTAGGTTCAAGAATTGGGTGCAAAATCTAGGCTGATACTCCAGTACAGTACTGAGGGAGTGCTGCAGCATCAGAGGTGCTGTCTTTCGGATGAGGCGTTAAACCAGGTGGATGTAAAAAATCCCTCTCAGGTGGATGTAAAAAATCCCACTGCACTATTTGAAGATGAGCAGTTGAGTTCTCCCCCGGTGTCCTGACCAATATTGATCCTTCAACCGACATCACTAAAAACAGATTATCTAGCTAGATATTGGGTCTTGGGGCCTCATGATAATGGAGCTGGCATGCTGGCAAAGAGCAGTAAAAATCAGGCTGGTGTGATACAAGCAGTGGCCCTCAGGTAAGTGAGTCCAGGGGCCAAGTTGGATCCGGGGTGGGGGGGGGGGGGAGGGCAAGGCAATGTGGGTGGGGCCAGTTGGCTTGGAAATCAGGCAGATGAAGAGAGGAGTTCTCCTGGTGTTCCTGCAAATATTTATCTCTCAACCAACACCACCAAAACAAGTTAACTGGTCACTTCTCTCATTGCTGGTTCTTCTTTTCCCAGAGAGGAGTGAGCCTCTGGAATACATTGCTGGCTGGTGTGTTGGATGCTGACTCTCTGTTTGCCTTCAAGAGGGAGCTGGACCGGTTCTTGACAGGGGTAGAGATCGCATCATATAAAAGGTCTTTATAGGTAGCACTTGGTCCATGTGATCTCCTGAACTGGTTTCGGTGGCCTGAGGGGGTGGAAAGGAATTTTCAAGAGCATTTTTCCCAATATCGGCCCCGGGTTTTTTCTCTCTTTTTTTGCCTCCCCAGGAGATTACATGTCTGCGGGGAGGGGGGGTTGGGGTTTGGAAATGTCCAGTCATGATGCTCCAACCATCATGGTGCGTAGGGCAGGCTTGATGGACCAACTGGTCTTTTGTTGCCCATCAGTTTCATATGTTCGTATGATCTTACATTCACACCAGCAGCCTGTCTATTGACTTCAAAGGCATAAGAACATAAGAAATAGGAGCAGGAGTAGGCCAATCGGCCCCTCGAGCCTGCTCCGCCATTCAATAAGATCATGGCTGATCTGATCCTAACCTCAAATCTAAATTCATGTCCAATTTCCTGCCCGCTCCCCGTAACCCCTAATTCCCTTTACTTCTAGGAAACTGTCTATTTCTGTTTTAAATTTATTTAATGATGTAGCTTCCACAGCTTCCTGGGGCAGCAAATTCCACAGACCTACTACCCTCTGAGTGAAGAAGTTTCTCCTCATCTCAGTTTTGAAAGAGCAGCCCCTTATTCTAAGATTATGCCCCCTGGTTCTAGTTTCACCCATCCTTGGGAACATCCTTACCGCATCCACCCGATCAAGCCCCTTCACAATCTTATATGTTTCAATAAGATCGCCTCTCATTCTTCTGCACTCCAATGAGTAGAGTTACAATCTACTCAACCTCTCCTCATATGTCCGCCCCCTCATCCCCGGGATTAACTGAGTGAACCTCCTAGAAGCCCCATTGGGGTCAGTGGTTCCGAGACTACCGGTGTGATCGCTGGAGATGAGCTCATGCCGCCTTTGTTGCTCACCTCTTCAGCTGAAGAGCGTTGGAGAGGTATCATTGGCTGGGTCTGGGAGCTGGAGTCCCAGTCGGCAAAGCCAGAGCACTGAGGTGCAGAAGGGAAAAATAAATGGCAGCAGCCCAGATTCCCATCGGCCTTCAATTCTCCAGGAAATTCAAGAACATGGATAACACAAGCTCAGATCATTGAGGCTGCACTGTATATTACAAAAAATCTAACTTACCTCTATGTAGCAGAGTTGTTTGTCTGTTGTAGTGACCTTTCTTCCTTGCAGAGTGGGAGATGGCGAAGTAAGTACACCGTTACCATGGTGACAGGATGCTCTGATACCCTGAAAATCAACATGACAATGTTTGACTGGTGCACGGCTTCAATTGTGCAGAATCAGCATGATTTATTTGTGGAACTGACACCATGCAAAAGCCATATTAGTTACTGGGCACAAGTTGTCATGGCGACAGCTGGCATGACTTCTCATTTTCTTTGATAAACCTAGGTTGAAGGTTCAAGGCCCATAGTGCAGGACACCACCAAGTTTGACAAGGGTAGAAAAGTAGACACGATAACACAAAGCAATAGTTAGATGACACCAAGTTCGGGTTTTAGAAACCCCAAGGTTATAAGAGAAAGAAAAGATTGAGGGAGATGAGGAGTTTAGCGGTTGTGAGGGCCACTGAAATAGGAAGTATTGCGACGAGCCTTGATATTAACGTAGTGAAGATGTGGGAGGAGGAAAAGTGAACAGGCTGAGCTTAGGACTAGGAAAGGAAAGTTTAGTGGAGCAGTGACCATAATAGTATTGGTAGAATAGAGGGGGACAAGCTAGGTTGTTACTCAGAGGCAGAATGCAGTTGGTTGCATTTTTTTGTTCCAACTGACGGTAACTTGCAAGAAAGTGGTTATATCCAGGTTGTTGTTCCACATAGATTTGGTAACTATTCATCGTGGCATATTTGGTTCTTGCAACTGCATTCAGTTCCATTGAAGTCGATGGATATAAATATTGCGTGGGACGTGTGACAGCCGGCTCATGTGATACCATCCGCTTTGCGCTGCCACACATGAGCAATTTCTACCCTTATATTGAGTGATAGACACTGGATCATCCGTGTCAACACAGCTAGTTTTCCATTTAAGAGGATCATGTTCTGTCGCACTGCTTCAGACAAACACCTGGTAGCCCCTTGGATTGAGTTGTGCAGTGCGATAAGAATGAACTGAATTTAGAGATGATTTATAATTAGGATAAGTGATTTGTCATAGCAAGCAATTTGTTTTCACTTAGATTCCTCCCCTCCCCCAACTGAAACTAATATTTTCACTGTCTACAGGACATTTTAATGCAAAATCCAGGTACCTGGGCAGCAAAATCCTGCTCCACATGGTAATCGTAGGAATTTGTGGAATTTGTCATGGGATATCAGGCTCTGTCACATCATCCGACCTATTTCTAACGTACCAGCTCTGTTTATAACAGTAGGGTACATATGGTGGCTTAACTAAGCAATTGCTGTTTTTAATCAGCAAACCACTTCTCAGGACAGCTAGAGATGAAGTAGAAAGAAGATGGAGACTTGCATTTATAAATCACCTTTCACGACCTCAAGATTTCCCAAAGCACTTTTTAGAGCCAATGAAGTACTTTATGAAGCGTAGTCACTGTTGTATTGTAAGAAACACGGCAGCCAATTTGTGAACAGCAAGGTTCTACAAACAACAATGTGATAATGACCAGATCATCTAGTTTTACCTGTTGGTTGAGAGATAAATGTTGGCCAGGATACCAGTCTGCTAGCTGGAGGAGTCTTATGTGAAATGCATTTGGTCACACTCCAGTTCTAATAGGCATGGGCCTGCAACATAAAATTGTTGCTAATTTAGCACTAATTGTCCATCTTCGAGAGGCCATAGGATAGCTGGTGTGGGAATGGATAAAATGTCACATTGGTAAATTGGGACATGTTCTTCAGAGGTAGGGTTTGGATCCGGGGAAGAGTTGAAGGAGCTTTAGTCTTGACCTGACTGTGTTACACCTGACATAAGTGTGCTTGATGCTGATACTGGGTACCTGAAATGGGAAGACTTTCATTTGCCAACACTAGAAGAGCTGAATTCCAGAGGTGAGGTGAGAGTGACTGCCCATGACATCAGGGCAGCATTTGACCGAGTGTGGAACCAAGGAGCCCTAGTAAAATTGAAGTCAACGGGAATCAGGGGGAAATCTCTCCAGTGGCTGGAGTCATACCTAGCACAAAGGAAGATGGTAGTGGTTGTTGGAGGCCAATCATCTCAGCCCCAGGACATTGCTGCAGGAATTCCTCAGGGCAGTGTCCTAGGCCCAACCATCTTCAGCTGCTTCATTAATGACCTTCCCTCCATCATAAGATCAGAAATGGGGATGTTCGCTGATGATTGCACAGCATTCAGTTCCATTCGCAACCCCTCAGATAATGAAGCAGTCGATGCCCGCATGCAGCAACACCTGGACAACATCCAGGCTTGGGCTCATAAGTGGCAAGTAACATTCGCGCCAGACAAGTACCAGGCAATGACCATCTCCAACAAGAGAGCGTCTAACCACCTCCCCTTGACATTCAATGGCATTACCTTCGCTGAATCCCCCACTATCAACATCCTGAGGGTCAGCATTGACCAGAAACTTAACTGGACCAGCCATATGAATACTGTGGCTACAAGAGCAGGTCAGAGGCTGGATATTCTGCGGTGAATGACTCACCACTTGTCTCCCCAAGGCTGGGTCAAAATCCTGGAACTCCCTTCCTAACAGCACTGTGGGAGAACCTTCATCAAACGGATTGCAGCGGTTCAGGAAGGCAGCTCACCACCACCTTCTCAAGGGCAATTAGGGATGGGCAATAAATGCTGGCCTTGCTAGTGATGCCCACATCCCATAAATGAATTTTAAAAAAGGAGCATAACAATAACTGAATAAAAATTCCCTCAGCTAAAAGCAGAAATAATAAAGAGTAATCAGCACGGATTTCAAAAGGGAAGGTAATGTTTAACCAACGTTACTGAATTCTTATAAGAAGTAATAGAAAGAGTAGATAAGGGTAATGTAGTAGATGTAATATATTTGAATGTTCAAAAAGCTTTCGATAAGGTGCCGCATCGTAGATGCATGACTAAGGTCAGAATGTGTGGAGTCAGGGGACAGGTAGCAGAATGGATAGCAAGCTGGCTACAAAACAGAAAACAGAGAGTAGGAGTTAAGGGTAACTGCTCAGATTGGCAAAAAGTGGGAAGTGGTGTTCCACAGGGATCGGTGCTGGGACCACTGTTGTTCACAATTTACATTAACGATTTGAATTCAGGAATCAGAAGTACAATTTCAAAATTTGCAGATGACACCAAATTGGAGGTACAGTTAATACAACGGAAGAATGTGACAAAATGCAAAAAGACATTAATAAACATTAATAAACTTGCACTTGCGTATAATTGGCAAATGAATTTCAATATAGATAAATGTGAGGTAGTGCATTTTGGTAGGAAGAATAAGGAGGCCACATACTGCTTGGATAATAAGAGTCTAAATGGGATGGAGGAGCAAAGGGATCTAGGGGTACAGATACACAAATCACTAGAAGTAGCAGGTTAATAAGGACATTAAAAAGCAAACCATGCACTGGGGTTCACTTCTAGAGGGATAGAATTGAAAAGCAGGGAAGTTATGTTCAACTTGCTTAGACTACACTTAGAGTAGTGTGCACAGTTCTGGTCTCCATATTATAAAAAGGATATAGAGGCATTGGAGAAGGTTCAAAAAAGCTTCACAAGGGTGATACCAGAACTGAGAGGATATATTTATCAGGTATCGCTGAACATGCTGGGGCTCCTTTCTCTAGTCAAGAGAAGATTGAGGGGTGACCTGATGGAGGTCTTTATGATAATGATAGGGTTTGATAGGGTAGACATAAGAAAATGTTTCCACTTATGGGGAGTCCAAAACTAGAGGTCATGAATATAAGATAGTCACTAATAAATCCAATAGAGAATTCAGGAGGAACTTCTCTACCTAATGAGTGGTAAGAATGTGGAACACGCTACCACAAAGATTAGTTGAGACAAACAGCATAGGTGCATTTAAGGGGAATCTAGATAAGCACACGAGGGAGAAAGGAATCGAAGGGTATGCTGATAGGCTTAGATGAAGAGGGATGGTAGAAGGCTCGTGTGGAGCATAAATGTCGGCGTAGACCAGTTGAGCCGATGGCCTGTTTCTGTGCTGTAGACTCGATGTAACTCGATGTAATATTCCCTGCGTAGTGGCTCTCGAAATCTATACAGCATTCAGTACCGAAACACTGCAATGCATCACTTTTTGAAGGTTTGATATTCTTGGATTTTGGAGAAAATGAAAGAAGCCACGGTCGTGTTTGAAGTAATCTTGTCACAAAATGCCTTGAAAAGAGTTAATGCTTCATAAGGTGACTGAGCTCAACATGACTTCACTGCTAGTTTTTTTTTGGTGTTGCTTAGCATCCTATTTTTTTTTTTACTTATTACAGCTCGGCCTCTGTCTTGCTACCATATAGATGCCTTGAGCACATCAGAGCCTTGTAAGTAAAAAGAGATAGAAGCTCTTTCATTGCACTTGAAGGCTGTGTGTAATTTGTTCAATTTATCATCTTCCGACACAAATTGAAGTGCCATCTGGCACATGCGCAAGTTGAAAAAATACCTTTCCTTCAGTAAATTCACTCTTAAAACATTGTTTGCCTGAGATGATTTGTCCAAAAATCTGACAGAGGGCAGGATAGGGGAGGCTGGGAGGTGATGTTTGTGTTTCTCCTGAAAATTGATTGAAAACCTTATTAACTAATGTTTCCTCACCATAACAGCAACTTGCAATTACATAAGGGGTCTAAATTTAACATCCCTGCACCCATTTTATGCACCAAAATGGATGAAACGATAACCAATATAGGAGAGGCCCGTGCCCAATCTGCCTGGGAGTTCAGGCCATGGATAAATTGGTCGAGGCCCTTTCTTAAGGCAGCCCTGGCAACTGCTTGAAATGAGCACAGGCCTCACTTCAATATTGAAACGAGGGTCCTGCCCTCGCTTCCGATCCGGACTCCTAAATTTGTGATACGCAAGCTCCGACTGGCATTTCCAGGTCTTGAGCAGCCTAAACAGTAGTCCTTGACGGGACTGTTGGAGGACGCTGATAAAAAGGCAATAAAGCTTCCAAGATGTTCTATTTCGTGGAGTCAAAAGAAGCTGGAGCGCTCCTTCTGGCTCTGCAAAGCAACTGTGGGTGGCTACCGGCCTGCCCTCAACCCCCCACCTCATCATGATCACCTCACCCCTAGCTCCTCGGACATACCTCGGTGCCTCAGCACGGGCCGAAATTCTTAAGGCCCTGACAGACGAGCTGCATCAGGATGCCCGATTGGCGCCCACAGCTCGCCTGCTTTATTCTGATGAGGCCCGAGGACTAATTTACTTCGGTCCTCGGGCCTGTCCGTTCAGCCCCGCTGCACCACCACTGGAATCGGGCCTGGGTTGGGCCGCTATGGAATTAGGCCCCACGGCGTTTTAACATACAGAAATGCCTCAAGATGCTTCACAAGCGGAATCTCAGACACCGAGCACAAGGTGGGGACAATGGAGATGATATGGCATACATATCAAAGCTCTACTTGACATATGACCTGGAAGCTATGTGTGGCCCACCTATACCTTCAATGTGATTTCAGCTGTCCTTTGCAACTCTCAGCCTCCATTCACAGCCCACTTGTGTGGTACGTTGCCAAAACTGTAATTCATCACTATTCCCTCTCTCTTTCTCTTGCTGTCCAATTAGAGAAAGCAAAGGGAATACTGATCAGAAGTGAGCTTACACCAGCATCAGTAAAGGAAGTCAAAAGCCCTTTAGTTCAATTAATGTTGGTAAGATTTATTTTTCTATTCCTGTGGAGTAGTGGCTGGCCCACCTGGCTGCCTTCCCTTCCAGAGAAGTTTGAGGTATTTCATTTGGGGAGGGCGAACAAGGCAAGGGAGTACACAATAAATGGGAGGATACTGAAAGGTGTAGAGGAACAAAGGGACCTTGGAGTGCATGTCCACAGATCACTGAAAGTAGCAGGACAGGTAGATAAGGTGATTGAAAAGGCATACGGGATACTTTCCTTTATTAGCCGAGGCATTGAATATAAGAGCAGGGAGGTTATGCTAGAAACGTATAAAACATTGGTTAAGCCACAGCTTGAGTACGGCATACAGTTCTGGTCATCGCATTACAGGAAAGGTGTGATTGCACTAGAGAGGATACAAAGGAGAATTACAAGGATGTTGCCAGAACTGGAGAATTTTAGCTTTGAGCAAAGATTGTATAGGCTGGGGTTGTTTTTTTTTGGAACAAAGGAGGCTGAGGGGAGATTAATTGAGGTATATAAAATTATGGTGGGATTAGATAGAGTGGATAGGGAGGACCTATTTCCCTTAGCAGAGGGGTCAGTGATCAGGGACATAGATTTAAAGTAATTGGTAGAAGGATTAGAGGGAGCTGCAGATAATTTTTTCACCCAGAGGGTGGTGGGGGTCTGGAACTCACTGCCTGAAACGGTGATAGAGGCAGAAACCCTCAACTCATTTAAAAAGTACTTGGATGAGCACTTGAAGTGCCGTAACCTACAGGGCTATGGACCAAGTGCTGGAAAGTGGGATTAAGCTGGATAGCTCTTTCTCGGCCAGCACGGACATGATGGGCCAAATGGCCTCCTTTTGTGCTGTAACTTTCTATACAATTGACAACTGCCCAGGGTGACACGATTGAAATCAGGAGCTCAACTAGTGGGGAATTGCAAGTATCATCCATCACTCCATGGTGCGTGTGTAGGAGCATTCTTGAGCATGTCCTTTGAGCAAGACACGGCTTGGGATTGTCGCCCTTAACAAAGAGTTAGTGATAGAGAATTGGTAAAATTCCTCTTTCAATGAAAAATGGAAAATCACCTGTTGAGCTCCATGATTAATGACTCTGTAATGAAATCCTGGGGACTTGTAGCTTTGAGACATCTTGAAGGGACGGGGGTTGAATTTTCTTGGGGCTCCTCCCACTCCACCGCCGTAACTTTGTCAGAGGTTCAGCGGAAAACGCAAAGTTACAGCAGCAGAACTGGAGAAAATTCATTCCCAAGATTTCTAAGGATACGATTCCCACGTTCCGGTGTCAGTCATGGCTCAGTTGGTAGCACAATTGCTATTGAGTCAGAAGGTTCTTGGTTCAGAGTCCCACTCCAGAAACATGAGCACAAAATCTAGGCTGACACTCCAATGCACTACTGGGGCAGAGCTGCCCTGTCGGAGGTGATGTATTTTGGACGAGATGCTAAACTGTGGTACTCTCAGGTGGACACAAAAGGTCCCATGGTACTACATTGAAGAAGAGCAGGAGAGTTCTCCCCTGTGTCCTAGCTAATATTTATCCCTCAAACAACAACATTAAAAAACAGATTATCTGGTCATTGCTGTTTGTGGGGACCTTGCTGTGCGCAATTTGGCTGCGTTTCCTACATTACAAGAGTGACTACACTTCAAAAGTAATTAATTGGCTGTAAATTACTTCGGGACATCCTGAGGTCATGAAAGACACTATATAAATACAAGTTATTTTTTATTCTTCATTAAAGGAGTTATATCTGTGCGAATAATCTGACATTGTTGA
The DNA here is from genome assembly GCF_035084215.1 of Heptranchias perlo. Classification (NCBI taxonomy): domain Eukaryota; kingdom Metazoa; phylum Chordata; class Chondrichthyes; order Hexanchiformes; family Hexanchidae; genus Heptranchias; species Heptranchias perlo. The sequence continues at coordinate 13,351,670 of NC_090338.1, read as the reverse complement.
TAGTTTTGGTATGTCTAAACTACCAGAATATCCTGCCTTGCAAACTCTGCTAAAAGCCTGCTGCGCTTGCTGTGTTTTTTTCTTAATTGCAACAGATGCTAAATCAGTTAACATTTCTTTTCTTCATTTTGAAAATGAGTCAGGGCAGATGTGATTGGCAACATAATGTCGCTGCATCTCTTATCATGTCATTAATTGTGCTTGAGCTCTCAAACGTGGTAAGATGCTTTGCAGTGAAAAAATATAGTCAAGTGGGGAAATAGATCGGAGTTAGCGCTGACAACCTTATGCAAATTAATATTTTGTACATTGTTCCGCTTCAAGTTAAACTGTTTTGGAGTAAAAATACCAAGAAAACTGGAAATTGAAAAAAAAATTGTTAAACATTTTAGTGATAAGGTCCCTTTAAATGTCCACAAAACCCTCATTTTTCAAAAGACAACCAGATGCCTCAAACACCAGTAAGTAGTGATTCCCATGGAAAAGAATCCATAAGCTTATTAGAGTTTGCAAGACAAATTTTTGAATATAGCACAGCATTTGGCCAATTTAGATGAACCAGTTGATCCCTAATTGTATCTCTTTGCTTCAGTCATCGTCCCCTTTCTTGCCTCCCACTCTCTAATTTTTTTTATTCGTTCATGGGATGTGGGCGTCACTGGCGAGGCCAGCATTTATTGCCCATCCCTAATTGCCCTTGAGAAGGTGGTGGTGAGCCTCCTTCTTGAACCACTGCAGTCCATGTGCTGAAGGTTCTCCCACAGTGCTGTTAGGAAGGGAGTTCCAGGATTTTGACCCAGCAACGACGAAGGAACGGCGATATATTTCCAAGTTGGGATGGTGTGTGACTTGGAGGGGAACGTGCAGGTGGTGTTGTTCCCATGTACCTGCTGCTCTTGTCGTTCTAGGTGGTAGAGGTCGCGGGTTTGGGAGGTGCTGTTGAAGAAGCCTTGGCGAGTTGCTGCAGTGCATCCTGTGGATGGTACACACTGCAGCCACTGTGCGCCAGTGGTGAAGGGAGTGAATGTTTAGAGTGGTGGATGGGATGCCAATCAATTGGGCTGCTTTGTCCTGGATGGTGTCGAGCTTCTTGAGTGTTGTTGGAGCTGCACTCATCCAGGCAAGTGGAGAGTATTCCATCACACTCCTGACTTGTGCCTTGTAGATGGTGGAAAGGCTTTGGGGAGTCAGGAGGTGAGTCACTCGCCACAGAATACCCAGCCTCTGACCTGCTCTTGTAGCCACAGTATTTATATGACTGGTCCAGTTAAGTTTCTGGTCAATGGTGACCCCCAGGATGTTGATGGTGGGGGATTCGGCGATGGTAATGCTGTTGAATGTCAAGGGGAGGTGGTTAGACTCTCTCTTGTTGGAGATGGTCATTGCCTGGCACTAGTCTGGTGCGAATGTTACTTGCCACTTATCAGCCCAAGCCTGGATGTTGTCCAGGTCTTGCTGCATGCGGGCTCGGACTGCTTCATTGTCTGAGGGGTTGCGAATGGAACTGAACACTGTGCAATCATCAGCGAACATCCCCATATCTGACCTTATGATGGAGGGAAAGTCATTAATGAAGCAGCTGAAGATGGTTGGGCCTAGGACACTGCCTTGAGGAACTCCTGCAGCAATGTCCTGGGGCTGAGATGATTGGCCTCCAACAACCACTAGCATCTTCCTTTGTGCTAGGTATGACTCCAGCCACTGGAGAGTTTTCCCCCTGATTCCCATTGATTTCAGTTTTACTAGGGCTCCTTGTTGCCACACTCAGTCAAATGCTGCCTTGATATCAAGGGCAGTCACTCTCACCTCATCTAATTCTCACCTCTCTAATTCTTTATTATTGTTAATTCTTGGGTCCAGTGGTTCAGGTGGACATCAAAGATCCTTTGACATTAATTAATGAACTCATCCTGGTGTGCCGGCTGATATTCCTCTCTCGAGCTCCACTGCCAAAAACAGACGAAATAGATAATACTTCACGTTGCAGATTATTAGATCTCCTTGTGCACAAAATGGCTGTCACGTTTGCTGACATGACAGCGATTTCACTTCATTGCTTGAGAAACTGAAGGCCCACTTTTAACTTGTGCGAGAATCGTGCGGGCGGGGGCCAATGCGGAGGGGATAAGTCCCAGCGGCCATTTTAACCCCGCCCGCCCGGTCCGGTTTCCACTGGGTGGGCAGGGTTAAAATCAGTCCTTCAAAGTGCAGTGAGTCCGTTTTATCATTCCAAGGTGGTGGGTTAATTTTATTTTAATTGAGAAACTTCAGTGAAGAGCCAAGACCCATATTGTAGGACACCAATAAGATTGAAAAGGTTTCGAAGAGAAGGTGAAGGACATCAAAAAGTGGTGGCTGAGTGATGCCAAGCCGTAGATTTGAAAAGACTGTTTAATAGACAGAGAGCAGGAATGTAAGTCTATCTAATAAACAGTCTTTTCAACAGCACTAGACTGAGGAGTTCAAAAAGTGTGATCTGCCACTGCCCGTTTGTTGCAGTCAAGGTTTCTGTTCGTTGTTAATAGAAATTCTGTTGAAAGTACACTTTTGAAAACAGGCCTTGAAATTACACTGTGAGAATATTGGTGAACTCTTAACGTATTTGTATGAAATGACACTCTGCATCAACTCACCCAAAAATCAGCTGCCTGTATCCTAGTCTATATCAAATACTGCTCACCATCACCCCTGTCCTTGCTGATTTACAATGGCTCCTAGTCCCCCAGCACATCAAATTTAAAATTCTGATCCTCATGTTTAAGTCTCTTCATGGCCTTGCCCCTCCGTATCTTTGCGATCTCCTCCTACAACCTTCTGCTCCAAACTCTCCATTTCTCTGACTCTGGCCTCTTGTGCATCTCCCCTCCCCCCTCTCCCCACCATTGTGCTTTCAGCGGACAAGGCCCATGCTCTAGAATTCCTTCGCTAATTCCCTCCACTTCGCCACCTCCCTCTCCTCCTTCAAGACCCTCCTTAAAATCCACCTCTTTGACCAAGCTCATGGTCGAATCTCCCCATATCCTCTCCTTTGGCCTGGCGACTGCCTTTTGATTATGCCTCTGTGAAGTGCTTTGGGGCATTTTCCTATGTTAAAGGCGTTTTGTAGATGCAAGTTAAATGAAAGTAAATGAGTTAATGCCTCCGTTAAAATGGTGGCCAGAAGGAATTTAATATGAATGTGTTAAATTGTTAAATGTTGGTGCACTATCTTACAGTGTGACTTCAAGGCTAATGTTATTAGTGTGGGGGAGGGGTGAGGATGTGTATAAGGCAATGTGCTTAGAATTCATCTCAGTTTATTAAAATAGATCTGGCTGGTTCCTTATTTAGCAAATAGCTGTTTTGTGTACATGAAACCCATGTTTCCTACTGACTTTATGTCAAAACATGCTGTTATTGTTCTGCTAAGTGATGACAGTTTCCCCAAGAAGAAAAAATAAATTGGGCATCCAACTTCTGTTTAGTGACACCATAATCCCCAAACACATGCCCTTTTCTGACTTCCATTACACCTTCACAATGGGGATCTAAGCGCACTGTCAGTAAAGAAATCTTTGCAAAAAGGAGGCCCGCAGAGAGCAGAACACAGACAACGGGACATTGTCTAAATAAAGCAACAGTCAGTCTGACGGAATAGACTTCACTTCCTTTCACAGGTTTTTTTATTTAAATATATTAAGCGAGGATGTTCACAGTTTTCCAAATGTGCATCCATGTGAACCTGACAATCAGCGATGGGAAGCAGCAACTGCTAGTGGCTGGCAGGAGAACCTAAGGGACTTACAATTTAAATGTGTCTTTAGAATAAGATTAAACATCCTTAAATTTGGAACAGTCCACAAGTGAAGCCCATGTTGGTGTTAACGTAGTGATAAGCAATGCAGACACGAACAGGCATTTGAAAGTACTCAAGTTTATAATCGGTTCTGTTCTATTCTCGATGCCAGCTTGGCAGCATTCGCACCTCTCCTTTCGAAGGTTTTGGGTTTAGCCACCCCCCCATCCCCCCAAGTCCATGACTTAAGGATATGAGGGCTGATTTCAGGAATTGCCATTGCCGGCGGTGAGTCTACCTTGCCGCTTGGCAATATCATGTCGGAGCATTGCCAACAAAGGATATAGAGGCACTGGAGAAGGTGCAAAAAAAGATTTACAAGGGTGATACCAGAACTGAGGGTTTATAGCTATCATGGAAAAACTGAACAGGCTGGGGCTTTTTTCTCTAGAAAAAAGAAGGCTGAGGGGTGACTCGATAGAGGTCTTTATAATTGTGAAGGGATTCGATAGGGTGCTGAACATCAGTTGCCACGTTTGCCCACATAATAGAGAGATTTTCCACTTTGGTCCTCCAAAATCACGGACTGTGGTATACAATTTCTCAACTGCACTCCCGGCAGTACCGCAATGTCCCCTTACATTTCATTAAGTCATTTTAGGAACGTAGGAATTGCTAAACCAATATAGACCACGGTCCATCTAATTCGCCTTCTACCGCCCTGGTGGTCTCATGATTCAATCCTAATGGAGTCATTGACTAATCATAGCAATCAATCTCCATCAATTAGTCTACAACAGACCCAGACATGACACGAGGAAAATCCCAGTGGTGGAAAGCTTGGGAACCATAGATCCAAAGTCACCTGTTCCTCTGAACCATGCTACACTTACTCATATACTGTATCCCGAAATGTTATTTTCTGAAGGAAATCTATCTGATTTGCATTTGAATGCATCAATACTAACTGATTCCACAATCTCCCTAGAGAGTCTGCTCCATAGATTTACCACTCGCTCGCTGAAATAATGTTTAAGCAGATTCACTTTGAATTTACCCCCCGCCTCCCTTCAAGCTGTTCTGTTTCTCTCTGGCACCACTGCATTTAAGTTTTGTTCTTGTTCTTAATAGAACATTTCCTGTATCACACTGCCTTACCATTCAAATAACCAATTCTATCTGACCTATCTCGTTGTTGCGACATGTGTCTTTCGTGTTTCCCTTCTGGTTTTAAGTACACCTGATGATTCACCAGTCTCGTTGATAATACCTCTACAAACTAATGGGTTCCCTTTTCTGCTCCACTCTTTAATGATAGAGGTCCTGAAATTCATCCTTGTTTTCATTGTTTCTGGGGCTTAAAATCAGGGCAACTCAACATGGTAGGCCCCAAAATTTATCACCATGTTCAACATTTTTGGGACCTAAAATTGAGGCAACTCAACGTAATGACCTAGAAATTGGAGCAGAATCCAATTCCCGTTGGTTTTTTTGCCCCAAGGTCAATGCACCAGTGACATTGGTGCGCTGAATTTCTGAAAGTTATGCTTGCAATTCACCAGAGTAACTTAGAATGAGTTGTTAGAGGTGTACCAGTTGCCAAGATCAGCTGCGAATGGTGGAAATTAAAAGCTTTTGAGCCTGTAAGAGTGTTGACATTTTTTATCCAAGGATTGCTGGGAGCTGGGAAAGAGTTCTTGGAGTGTGTCCTTCTAATTTTTGCAAGGACAGCACTTGTCATGCCTTTGACTGCTGGTGGCAGTCACCACTCCTCCAGGTAATGAAGCAGCTGGCGTCACACCCTCACTGACACTATCTAACTCACCCCCGGTTGACAAAATCTGAGTTCCTGCATGGGGAGCAACAAAGCAAGTGAAGCAGGGGGTGAGGTTAAGGGGATCATGGAAGAAGTGTGTGATAATCGTCACTGCTCCCCGGCTCAGGCCTTCAATTAAAATTGGAGATCGTGTCCTGATGATGTCATTGGACCTGATCTGCATATTTAAAGTTGGACCCCGCCTCCTTCCTGCAGGGACTTATGGGCAGCCTCATCTTCATCATTCTTCTTCTCATCATCGTCATAATCAACAAGCAAGAAATATCTCTTCTGCTCCTCTTCATCCTCAATATCATCTTCCTCCTCCTCCTCCTCTGCCTCCAGTTCTGCGTTGGTTCTGTGGGAAAGGAGGGTAAAGGGTTGGAATGGGCATTACTTCCTCTAGATTGGGCAGACAGAGATGGGTGTGGATGCTGTCTACCATGGTGATTGTCCAGGTCCGCTGCTAGTAACCTGTAGCCCGCACTCTCCCATCGATCTTGCCATCTCCCACAACTAGAGCAGGGTGCCTCTCAGCAGCTTTATGGCCTCCTCCTCATAGGGGGTGAACTCCTTTAGGAGGATGGACCTTCTACTTATCTCCCACGTGGCATCAGATGGCTGAAGTTACAGATTTAGTCACCATTGTTAAATGGAGGGAGATTTTAAGGTTCTGCATGCAAGTAATTGCAATTAGGGGAGATGGCAGCAACTATCACAAGATCCAGAGTCCGTGCCCTCCTTAACCAGAGTGCATTGTGTAGGGTTGGATACCAGGCTATTAATGTTAGATAATGAACCGTACAGGGTGCCCAATGAAGGAAAATGGTAGCAGTTGATGTGTTACCCCCCATATGCACCCAGCAATCTGGCTTTCCTTGGCTGCAAATCATCTGGAAGGGCTCGCAGGTTCCTCTGGGAAGTTTTCAGTCCTTCTTCTCCAGCACTTTGTGATGTCCTGCTTTGGGTGCCTCTACCAGACCCTTCACTTCCAGGCATACTGTAAAACTGGCACAAAATTACCCATGAGCTCTCCATGACCGTGAATTCAGCCTGGCAAATAGTTTACCACTTACCTGATGCTCACCGGGCTGCTGAAATCTTCAATTATTGGAGGCTTGTTAGAAACTGCACTGTTAATTTCCCAGGCTCCCCAGTGCACTCCCATTTTACACTGGATCTGTGCAAATGAACCACCAAAGAACAGGAACTGAATTGATCCGGTAAATTACAGCAGGGTCAGTGCCGGTGCAAGTTTCAGCAAAGGGGCACAGCTGCCGCATGACTGGTCTTGTGGGTTTTCGGGCCGGAATTTTCTCTTCTTTCAATGTGTGTCTGTCACACAGTAACAAAGACTACTCCACATCAATAATTCACACAGCACTCCTCCGAAACTCCTAACATACTGTCCTGCACACTGTTCCTCCTTGCCGCATTCCCACTATGTTGAAAGCAGGACTCAGTTGCACTTTATCTTACTCTAACTCAATCTCTCCTAGTATCTCAAACCGTCAAACTTCATACCTCCTTCAGCCTTCCTCCTTTAGTCTTTAACGCTCTAACTTGTTGTCATCTAATCGCTATTTCTTGATTTATCTTGTCTCCTCTCCTATTCCTTTCAACCTTGGTGGTGTACTACACAATGGGCCTTGGATCTTTACCTGAGCTTTTCAAAAAATAAATCAATGAATTAAATAAGTCAGATGTGCTTCAGGCTTTCAGTTATTCAAGTACTGAGTGTCCTTTGCAACACTGAAAATATGTTTGTTTTCTTTCAGCCACACAATCCCTTTGAAAATAATTTTTCACTGTTGGGTGTTAAAAGTGCACTAATGGCACCTCTGAATATTTTTTAAATAACTGTAAAAATCGGCACCTAGAAATCAAATTACAATGTTTAGCTGGCACAGGAACGATGAGCCGAATGGGATCCTTTTGTGCAGTAACATTCCATGATTATCATATGGATGCTAAACGTGTTCGTACGACGTTACAGTATGCGCTATTCAGTTATCTCGGTTATGATGAAAGATTTGTAATACTAGGATTGTATTCATTTGAGGAGAGACGGTTAAGGGGGAAATCTTATAGAAATAATCAAATTATGAAAAGGTGTGAAAGGGTAGGAACAGAGGAACACTCCTCGAGCCTGCTCCACCATTCATATAAATCATGGCTGGTCTGTACCTCAACTGCATTTACCTGCCTTAGCTTCATATCCCTTGATAACCTTTACCTAACAAAAATCTATCGATTGCAGTCTCGAAAGCTCCAATTGTCCCCTAGCATCCATAGCCTTTTGGGAGAGAGAATTGCAGATTTCTATTACCCTTTGTGTGAAAAAGTGCTTCCTGATTTCCATCCTAAATGACCTAGCTCCAATTTTAAGATTATGTTTCCTCATTCTTGATTTCCCCCACCAGAGGAAATATTTTCTTTAACATTGTTCTCTAACGCTCTAACAATAAACATTATGAGAATATTCCCACTGGTCGGTGAACCGGTAACAGGGGGCCAGAGACTCGGCAGCAGCACTAGAAACATAAAGGGAGAGGTTAGGAGAGTTGTTTTTTCACCCAAAGGGTTATTGGAATAAGCAATGTATTACCACTGGTGGCTATTGAAGTCAAATCAATCACAATACTTAAGAGGGAATTAGATAAACACTTAAGGGGAGGATATTAAAGAGTACAGGAAAAGAGCAGGAAAATGGGATTAGAATGGATAGCTGTAACAGACAAGTGAGTTCAATGGCCCCCATCTGTGCTGATTTATTTTATTTGGGTTAATACCTGTGTTCAAATAGTGCACCAACTAATTGCATATAAATTGCATCTAAGTGTTTGTACAGTAATATCAAACAGTATGAAGAGGGAATTGGATATATACTTGAAGAGGAAAATATGCAGGGCTATGGGGAAAGGGCAGGGGAATGAGACTATTTGGATAGCTCTTTCAAAGACCCTGCACAGGCACGATGGGCCGAATGGCCTCCTTCTGCGTTACAGGATTCTATGATTCTGGTATAATCTTTGGGCTATTCTACTTTCTTAAATTAAAAATTACTTCTTCAGTACTCAGTTTTAATCCAATAAACTGAAGTTACCCCATAGACCCGAGCAGATCCAATCTGCAGACTATATTAATCTTCACTAATTAATTTGTTTGGGAATGAAAACATGCAGCATAGTTGACCTTCTCTTTTGTCTCTTGCTTAAACCTTCCACTCAGCACAAAGCTGAGTATAATCCTTTCTCCCTCTCATAATCCTGATTAGATTTCCGTGATTCCGAGCTGAATTCCCTTGTTTACCCTCTGTTTATCCGTGTCACACAATTTGTTCTCTTGCCTTTGCTCCTTTCCTCTCCATTTTGCTTCCATCATTATCTGACCCCATTTAATTTTTTAAAGCACTACGCTGCTTGGATATCAGGACTTAATTATCTGCAAATTGATCTTTTAAGCATTATGTACAAAGGTGTGCAAAGCTTGATTTAACTCTGCTTACTCTCAGAAGTTAAGAGGAAAACAGATAATGCTGCTAAGACAACGCAGATCTGTAGTATCTGGAAAAAAAAGTTAGGTTAGCATTTTGCATATACAGAGGAACAGGGGTAGGCCATTCAGCCCCTTGAACCTGTTCCGCCATTCAATGAGATCATATTTGATCTGTATCCTAACTCCATCTACCCGCCCTGGCTTCTTATCCCTTAATACCCTTGATTAGCAAAAATCTATTAATCTCAGATTTAAAATGATTAATTGAGCCAGCATCTTTTTGTGGGAGAGAATTCCACACTTTTACCACCCTTTGCGTGAAGCAGTGTTTCCTAACTTCTCTCCTGAAAGCCTTGGCTCTGATTTTAAGGAAATGTCCCCTTGTCCTAGACTCCCCTGCCAATGGAAAAAGTTTCTCTCTATCTACTTTATCAACCCTTCATCAGAATGAGTCCTGACATTGAGTCTCTATGTAAAATGTTACTCTATCGTTGCACTCTCTAAACATTTTTTTCTGTATTTCTTGCTCGTAAGTTACGAGGAGAGATTACACAAATTGGGGTTGTATTCTCTAGAGTTTAGAAGGTTAAGGGGTGATCTGATCGAAGTTTATAAGATATTAAGGGGAACAGATAGGGGTGGCTAGAGAGAAACTATTTCCACTGGTTGGGGATTCTAGGAGTAGTGGGCAAAGTCTAAAAATTAGAGCCAGACCTTTCAGGAGTGAGATTAGAAAACATTTCTACACACAAAGGGTGGTAGAAGTTTGGAACTCTCTTCCGCAAACGGCAATTGATGCTAGCTCAATTTATAAATTTAAATCTGAGATGGATAGCTTTGTGGCAACCTAAGGTATTAAGGGATATGGGCCAAAGGCGGGTATATGGAGTTAGATCACAGATCAGCCATGATCTTATCAAATGGCGGAGCAGGCACGAGGGGCTGAATGGCCTACTCCTGTTCCTATGTTCCTATTTCAGATATCCGGCATTTGTTTCTCTTTCCTTTTATATCTGTTTTCAGAAGCGCGCGTATGTGTTTGTGTGTGTGTGTGTGTGTGTAGACCTTTCCATTCATTCTGCGTCTTTATAAATTCAGTTGCCTTCTGGGACTTGTGCCTACCATAAGACGGAAACATCACAGAGCAGTTTTGATCAATCCCAGTCATTAATCCGTGGAAAAAAAAATGCTGCTCATTCTAGGCCTTGAGCTCCCTGACCTGCCTTCTGTCAGGGAGTCTCCGCTACACATTGTGCAAAAGTTTAATGCCAATCATGTTGAGACTTGACCTTTGAAAAATAAATGAAGCCAAGCAAATAAAAAAAGAGGGAATATTTCCTGTAATTAGCTCGGCTGCTAGTGATAGAACCTTTGGCACACTGACAAGCGAGTTCAGAAGGAGAAAAAAATATATATATTTTATGGACGTGTAGCCAAATTTTACTTTGAATTAATGATAACGGTTTTAGAAGGTTTAACGCTTTATAGATTACTGATTAGGCCCCAGCTGAAGTAATGTGTCCAATTCTGGGAGCCACACTTTAGGAAGGTTGGCGATGCCTTAGAGAGGGTGCAGAGGAGATTTACAAGAATGGTAATAGGGATGAGAGACTTCAATTTATGTAGAGAGACTAGAGAAGCTGGGGTTGTTCTCCTTAGAGCAGAGAAGGTTAAGGTGAGATTTAATTGAGGTGTTCAAAATCATGAAGGGTTTTGATAGAGTAAATAAGGAAAAAATTCCAGTGGCAGAAGGGTCAGTAAGTAGAGGACACAGATTTAAGGTAATTGGCAAAAGAACCAGAGGGGAGATGAGAATTTTTTTTTTACGCAGTGAGTTGTTATGATCTGGAATGCACTCCCTGGAAGGGTGTTGGAAGCAAATTCAATAATACCTTTCAAAAAGGGATTTGGATAAATACTTGAAGGCAAAAAATTTGCAGGGCTATTGGGAAAGGGCAGAGGAATGGGACTAATTGGAAAGCTCTTTCAAAGTGCCTGCACAGGCACGATGGGCCAGGTGGCCTCCTTCTGTGCTTTACCTTTCTTTGATTCTATGATTCTGAAATACTTGAAGGTTGAAATGATGGTCTGTAATAATAGCATTTATATAAAATTCCTATTTAGGATTAGTGAGCAAAGGAATTTCACATAACATTTTAACATTTCAACACTAATAATTCACAGTGCAATTAATTCATGCCTCGTTTTACCAAAACTGCCATATAACTAATCATATTTCTACATGATTGAATTTGATCTATACCGATGGATAATAAATCTGAAAAGAAAAACTTGCATTTCTAAAGCACCTTTCACAACCTTAGGATGTCCCAAAGTGCTTTACAGCCAATTAAGCATTTTTGAAGTGTAGTCACTGTTCTAATATAGGAAACACGGCAGCCAATTTGCACACAAACAAGTTCTCACAAACAGCAATAAGACAATGACCAGATAATCTATTTTAGTGATGTTGGTTGAAGGTTAAATATTGGCTAGGTCACTGAGGAGAACTCCTCTGCTCCTTTTCGAAATAGGGGCCTTCATCCACCTAAAAGGGCCTCAATTTAACTTCTCATCCAAAAGATGGCACCTCCAGAAGTGCAGCACTCCCTCAGTACTGCACCGAAATGTCAGCCTAGGTTTTTTGTGCTCAAGTCTCTGGAGAGGGGCTTAAACCCACAATTTTCTGACTCAGAGACAAGAGTGCTACCAACTGAGCCACAGCTGACACAACCAGATGGTATTACATCTCATCTAGAAGATGCGTATATGTGGTAAAGAAAAATTGATGGGATATAAAATTGTTCTGATTTGTGACGACTCTTCAGCTGGATCAGGTAGATGTTGAAGGTGCCATGCCATTATTCAAAGAAGAGTAGTGAATTCACCCAGTGTCCTGGCCAAAGTTCCTGCCTTAATTGACACCACCAAAAAAACAGATTAATGGGCCATTTGTCTCATTGTTGTTTGTAGGATCTTGCTGTGACCGACATGACTATGGCAATGTAACAGTTACAACACTTCAAAGTAATTGAATGCATGTGAAATGCATAGAGATGTTTGTGAGAAGTTTGATAAGGCAATATATTAATACAAGTCTTTCTGTTAAAATCTGATATGCCAATATAGTACAAATTTTATTGGGGATAGAGTACATATAAAACGAGATTGTATTATTGCTAAAGAAGGAATTGGTCACACTTCATCTGGAGTATTGAATATAGTTTTAATCAAGGGAATGCATTGAGTGGGCACAGCAGAAGAGAGCAATGAAGATAATTCTGGGTCTCAGGAAGTTAAGTCTTGAGAAAAGGTTAAGGAAATTGGGCTCCTGTTCTTCAAACGGAGGAGAAACTGAAATGATCCAATTGAGATTTTCAAGATTATGTCCAGGAAAGTTCTCACTGTGGTGAAAGGTTCAAACATCAGGGACACAAGTTACATATTAGGACGTTAGGTGGAAGAACAAAAGTTATTTAGGAACTTTTATCCAAAGGGTAATAAACTTGTGGAATAAGGTTCCAGAGAAGCCATTGAAGAGGACAATATTATTGGTTTTTAGAGGCAATTAGATACATTGTTCTGAGGGATATAGTGAAAAGGTAGGTAGGTCGTACTGATTTGTAAAAACATTGGCCTTGTTTGGCCTAACAGGTTTTTCCTTCTTAAACATCCTAATGTTCTTACTATTTGACCACCAAAGAAAGCAGCACTTGTATTTGTATCAATGACAGATTATCAGATAAATAGGATCAAGTCCATTATTTCATAAATACGAGAGCATATATTCAACAGATGTGTACAATTTACTCCATTAATAAGTAAAAACTCATAACCCACTTTGGCTTTCTCACAAGAATGTGTCTCTGTTGGTCCATTTGTTTCTCATTATAAATTTCACTGCCTTTCAGGAGCTGTTCTCAGATAGAGTGCTAAACTACAATGGCCATTCATAGTCTTGCACATAGTGCTTGAATCTACAGCACCTGCTGATATCCTTGTGCGGCATCAGTTTGATTTGTTTCACAGAGCTGACCTTCTATCCTCAGGTGATATTTTTAGCACTGTATAACACTAACTCTGTGGACAAGACTTTAATAAACTAACCTATTTAAGAGACTTCATCTAGAACCAGATTGACAAAGGGTCTGTACCTGAAATGTTAACCTACCTTTTCTCTTTACGGATGCTGACATCACATGTGTATCTCCTGCATTTTCTGTTTTATTTCATATTTATGTTAGAAATTCTTTTTAATCTTTTCTCCCTTTTCATTTTCACAGCATAATTTATACCTCATTGGCATTTTTAAAATTTGTTCTTGGGATGTTGGCAACACTGGGAAGGCAATATTTATTGCCCGTTTCTAGTTACATTCAGTGCATTAGGAGACAACCACATAAATGTGGGACTGGCTATTTGTACCCCAGGCGGAGTAAGGGTGGCAGGTCCCCATTCACTGAAGAACATTGAAGAAAGAGCTAGCATTTATATAGCACCTTTCATGACCTCAGGACATCCCAAAGTGCTTTACAACCAGTGAAATATTATTGAAGTGTAGTCACTGTTGTAATGTGGGAAATGCAGCAGCCAATTTGAACACAGCAAGGTCCCACAAAAACAGGAATGAGATTAATTAGCGGATCATCAGTTTTTAGTGATGTCGGTTGAGAGATAAATATTGTCCAGGACACCAGGGAGAACTCCCCTGCTCTTCTTCAAATAGCACCAGGAGGTCTTTTGCATCCACCTAAAGACGGCTTCAGTACTGCACTGGAATGTCAGCCTAGATTTAGTGCTTAAGTCTTTGGAATGGGATTGGAACCCATGACCTTCTGACTCAAAGGAAAGGCTGACACCTTGTGTGAAGTTAGTCACATTAGTGAACCAATTGGTATTTACAACGATCCGGCACCTTTTCATAGTCAGCGTCCGGTGCTACTCCACAAACTATCAGATTTATTGAATTCAATTTTCCGATTTGCCATGGTGGAATTTGAACTCACAACCTCTGAGTTGGTAATGCAGTGCGGTTAACATGAGGCTATTGTACCCACTTTATGTGTTTAAAAATAGTTACTTTTTTACATTGTGCATGTTCCCACATTTTACAGTGAATGTGGCAATTTACGTCAAACATCTACCTACAATAAAATTAATTGTGTCTGTAATCTCATGTTCCAACTTTCTGATTGGTCACTGTAAGCTCATATCCAGCTTTGTGAATGTATTCTTTTAAACAGTAGAAATAGTGAACTAATTATATACTAGGAAAAAAAATCAATTCCTCTTTCTAATTTGATACTATTTCTACTGTGAAAAACAACACCAGATAGTAAGCAAAAAATAATCATCTCCCTTTCAGTCGCCATTACAGTTCAATCTTCACAGCCAAACAAATGGAAAAACAAAGCAGTCAGCCCTAATTTACTTCAATTCTCGTCTTGCCACCTTTTTCCTTTGCACCTATCGACCATATTGCCATCAGCAATGTCTCACCCATAGCCTGCTATTCAATCACCAACCCTTTACCGCTCAGTCAGTGCTCAGTCTCCCCTCCCAAAGTACCTCAGCCCCATCTTGCCACTTGCTCGCCATCCTGCCTCAGACCCAACTTCCTCACTGCTCACTCCTGGGCCTCTACTCTTCAGCCTGTAAATAGATTTGCCTGTTTCCAGTCTGTCACAATCTGCTACTGTATATTAACTCCCACAAATCTTCTATCTCATTACTCTAACTTTCCTGTGATATATTCCATCTGTCCCGAGGACTTATGGAGTTTTAGACCCTTCAGCCTAACTAGAGCTCCATGCTTCACTAAAACCAAAGCCCCAGCGTACACAATATGTGGTTGATTTTGGGTGGCATATTCAAATCATAGAAACTCCAGGACGGAAGGAGGTTGTTTGACCTATCGTGCATGGCTGTAGCTCCACAATGGAGCTATCTAGTCTAATCCCATATCATGACTCACTCTCCAATATTTTTCTTCCTCAAGATTTTACCTTGTCCATTTACTTGTACTTTCTGCTTGCTATCCTTTGCAGCCAACCTCCTTTAGTACTCGAGAGCACAGACAAATGGGCATAATGATGTATCGACTTTAAGTATGGTTAACCCTTTTAATGTTTATGTTTATTAGTGGATCTCTTGTGTCAATCAAGATATTCGTTACTGATTTAATCAGATTCTTCAGGGAGATTACCGAATGGATAGACAAAGGGAAAATGGTGGTATTGCTCATCGGAAATCAGAGGATAAACTGATTTATAAGGCCAGAAACATTACAGCTTCTAACCTACAATGCATTATTCTCCATCCATTTTACCTTTGGACTTTAATCTTTGCAGCAGGTGGCATTTTATCAAACGCTCTTTGAGAGTTCAAATATACGATATCCCTAAACTATAGAGGTGGTGATTTCCTCAATTTGATTAAATGAAACAAGCATGACCTGCCCTTTATCAATCTATGACAATCCCTGATTAATACATACCTTCCTAAATTTTCACTAATGTTAGCCCTTATAGTGGTCTCAAGCAGTTTCCCTACAACTGACACTAATTAACTCATTGTTTTTCTGTATCTTGAACAGGAGTGCAAATTCACCACCATTGCTGTTTCAACACAACAACTTGCATTTATATAGCACTTTTAAACACAGTAAAAATATCTCAAGGCGCTTCGCTGGAGAGTTATCAGACAAATGTTTGAAAAATTTTGGTTAGTGCCATTGTTTTTCATTATTAACCTCCTTTAGTACTCCAGAGCACAGACAAATGGGCATAATGATGTGTCGACTTTAAGTACGGTTAACCCTTTTAATGTTTATGTTTATTAGTGGATCTCTTGTGTCAATCAAGATATTCGTTACTGTTTTAATCAAATTCTTCAAGGATATTACTGAATGAATAGACAAAGGGAAAATGATGGTATTGCTCATCGGAAATCAGAGGATAAACTGATTTATAAGGCCAGAAACATTACAGCTTCTAACCTAAAATGCATTATTCTGCTGCTAAATTGGAACAGCCTGTCCCTTTAAGGCTTGTCCCTTTAAGGCTACAAAAATCTAATTGCTGTAAATACACACATACTGAAATCAACCGCTGTTGAAATTTGTCTCTAAGTTGGCAGCTGCATCTTAATCACTGACTCCTCCCCTTGTTCTAGAGGGCTTATTATTAAGGGTGTGCCTGTGTGTGTATCTCATAAATGTGTAATGAATTATTCTTTTGTGGTCAGAACTATTATCTGACCTCCTGAAATCACTACCTCAAGCTATCAGCTGATTAAACTCTGCATGCTAGGCAAAGAATCTCTTAGACCTTATCGAATCTATTCTTCCCTCATTATTCTGCTCTTAATCTTGCTTTTGTTGCTGCTTTTCCTTCCTGTATCACACTGCTCTCAACCTTCAATGCTCTCGCAGCATTGTGTTTCTCTATCATCTATTGTCCCTGTTTGATAACAGCATTATTAGACTCTCCCTATTGCTGCCTTTACAATGGCTTTCATCTGATTCTGCTGCATACACCTATGTCTCTCTGTACCACTCCTTATCAACCGTCATATAATCTCTTTCCCTGCATCTGGTCTTCTTCCTAGACCTGCAAAATCAGTCCTTCAAGCCATCTGATTCTACTGTCAACAGACAATAAATGTCCAATCTTAAAACATTGGCCTCAATTTTAACTCGGGACAGGATTGGTGTATATGATGGGGGGAGCGAGTGACAAGCTCGCATGCTGAGGCCTGGTGAGATTTTAACTCCTGGGTCTCGTTTCCATATTAAGGTTTATATTCCCGCCCGGGACCCAGTCATGAATCACTGCCTGGCCTGAAGGACAAGAGCGGGAATTCGGGCAGCAGGAGGCCTCCATCGGGGACGAACCCCGGCAGTCAGGTAAGTCCCAGGAAGGGGAATCACAATCAGCGGAGGCAGGAGGGAAGCCCGTGGCTATGGAAGGCCCCAAGACTTCCTTGTGGAGCCCGGCTGAATGTTTTTCTGACTTTTATGATGTTTTTCTGCATCTATCAGAAAATCCAAGAACTGGGAATGCTCAGGGAGGGTTGAACAAAGTTATTTTTCTCCAATCCGGAATTGTTCCATCCCATAATTCCAAGCGTTGTTTTGCATGTTATTTTCTCCCTTTCTAATTCCCACCCATATATCTTCCCAGAATGAGACAATGGGCTTGGGGCCTACCCCCAGGTCTTTGCTAATAATGCTCTACTTTATGATTACCAGGAGGTGACTGGTTATCTGTAGTATATCCTTCCTCGCAGCCTTGTCTCAGCTCTCTAGCTGTCTAACTCCCCATTCGGGTAAGAATTCATTTGGTTGCTATGCATGGCCATATTGTGAATATTGTGAATACGTTTACAATTTTGGCTAGAAATGGTGAAGAGTGGAATTTTACGTGTAGGGACTACGAGAAATCGTACCCCTATTTGTGGGACCCGTGGGGGTAAAACTGTTGTATTACTTTGTGGTGCAGCTTCATATGAATCCCAATCCACTTTACCACTGTACCATTGTAGCACAAATTGCAATGTTCCAGAATTGCCCTGCGGGTGAACACTCAGCAATTTGCAGAATAATTGCATTTTGCAAATGGTCGTTCGGAAATCCAAACCTTTCATGGCCCGCTCTCTTTACCCTCCTTCATTTGCCTACCAATAGATTAATTTTGCAGTCACCTTATTAAGATTGATCAGTTGTCAATATTTGTAATAAAATGGAAAATTTATTATCCCTGCAGACCAGTCATCTCTTCATAAATAATGCCCCACATTTGACAATTGTCCAAAATAGTCATTAGGTAATCCAGACATATTGTACATATAACAAATTAACTGGAGACTCTTGAAATCTAATCTGAGTCTCCTGATCAAAGGATAAGAGATAGATTTAATAAACACTCAAGAGGAACAGCCACTACTGGAGACTCTGAAAGAATTGGATATTAAAGGAACTTACAAGAGCTTAGTTCATAAGGATAGCTACATAACCCTAAAGAGATATATTTGCAATCACTGTGCTTCACAGTCACTCTCTTATTCTTATATATAAAGCTATAAATTACTAGCTTCACAAAATAAGGCTCAGATCTCATCAGGCACTCATAGCCCCACTCCTGATATAGCTGCAAGAAACAAGAGTTTATCAAAAGACAACTACAATGTTCTGTTCATTGAAATAAAAACAGAAAATAGTGGAAATGCTCTGCAGGAAGATTAGTGCTCAAAGAGAGAGAGATCGATTGACATTACAGTGTGACCCCTTCGGCTGCTCTGATGAAGGATTTCGCCTGAAACAATAACTTATCTTTTTCTTTCGGATGCTGACCGACTGGCTGTGCCTTTCCACCATTTCGCTGTTTTTATTTCAGATCTCATTATGTTGTTATGATCTGGAAAGAGTGGTGGAAGCCGATTCAATAGTAGCTTTCAAAAAGGGGATTGGACATATACGTGAAAAGAAAACATTTGCAGGGCTTTGGGCAAAGAGCAGGGGAGTGGGACTAATTGGATGGCTCTTTCAAAGAGCTGGCACAGGCACGATGGGCCGAGTGGCCTCCTCCTGTGCTGTGTGGTTCTGTGACTTCCAGCGTTCGTAGATTTCCGTTTCATTGAAGATGATCATCGTGCACTTCATTTATGTTCCATATAATTGTACTACTACTTTGTCAGCCAAGAAATGTTTCACTCTGGGGGTAACTTTCAACATCACGGATTGGGTGGGAACTGACGAGTGGATCCCCTGCCTGTTATAGAATCCGCCCAATCACCATTGCTATTGAAATCAATGGAAATGAAAAGAAAATGCATTGTACATCGGACAGGCAATCCGCTCGACGGGCATCAAACTCGCCTGGGGCGGTCGCGCAAAACGGACGATGGCGCATCGGCAGCCGGTTTTACACCCCGCCCGGATTTCTTTTCCATTGGCCGAGGTTTCAGGCTGGCGCGGATCGGCACGTGGAGCGTTCGCTCCGCCGACTTTGCGGCCATTTTGGGTTCCAGTCCACTTTCTCCCTCGCCGTGCTTGGGGTTTAAAGGATCAGCTGGGCACAACAGGTGGAGGAAAAATGGGCGAGAGGCATTGCAAACACAGGACGGAGGCAGCCTGATTTTCCAGCCGCTCATTTAAATAGCCTCAAAATCAGGTGGGCTCCGTTGCGCGCATAAGGTCCTAATTTTCCTTAATATGCTGTGCCCGAGGCGTCCTTTACACCCTAGCACAACGAGAGGAAAATTGGCTGTCCAATGCGCTCGGTAGTGATCGTACCGCAATAGAGTCTCAACATAATCATTCTCCTCTCACAGGCTCGAATAAGATTAAAGTGCTGGGTCTAAGACAGACACTAGCACTAACCCGGTGTGCTGATTCATATTCCCGCTTTCATGAGAATTTGCTTCGGTTAATTATTAATTGCGGTTGCCTAGCCGATCTCCAACATAATCTATTTGTGTTCTTATCTGCTGTATATTAGTACATTAAATTGGTTTATTGGTTAACAATAAAAGAGAAATTAGAAAGAGAAGAACCAGCCATCCAGAATGTCGGAGGAATATAGGTCTCTCTATCATTTATTCCCAGAGCAAAAGCATTCTAAATTGCTCCAGATCCAAGCAACAGGAACTCTAATTGATGCACAATTTAAACACATGGCTTTTTCTCAAGAGGTTAATGGATACATTTGTCCAAAAACCAGTGTGAGTGTCTTGTAATTGAACTTTGTAAATTTAGATTTGATCACAGAAGATGTGAAGGGAGAAAAAGTTATTTTATAAAAACAATATTGTTTGTCATAATAAAAAAAAGTCATAATTTCACTGGGAAATGTTAAAGGTTTTGAACATTAGAGTTTATGCACAAAATCAATAACAGTAGCGGGCTTGATTTCTCTTCAACAGGAAATTTCCTATTATTCAGTTTGTTCTTTGCAAATGAATGTCTTCAGAATCAATCCTTGCTGGCCCTTAATGTCTTCAAAATTGATATTTATTAGCTCTGTAATGTTTATACCCAAATCTCTTCTCCCATTCCCAGCTTCCTTGAGATTATAGATAGACGTGTTTAAAACCTGTCCATCACACGTTGCTGAAGAGTCTTTGACCTATTCAGTGCTATATAAAAAAAACTAAGGCTCCCATACCAATAAGAAAGAACTTGCATTTATATAGCATGACCTCAGGACATCCCAAAATGCTTCACAGCCAATGAAGTACTTTTGAAGTGCAGTCACTGTTGTAACGTAGGGAATCGCAGCAGCCAATTTGCACACAGCAAGCCCTCAGTGCTGCACTGGTGTGTTAGCCTAGATTGTGTGCTCAAGCCTCTGGAGTGGGATTTACACAATAGGGCTCCATCCTTAGTGGCAAATGGTCTGCACAAAATGAATCTGTATCATGCAGACTAGGAAATTCTCAGCTGAGAGGGAGGGCCTGTGCCGAGTTAGCAGATATCAGCCGAAGCACCAACAGCAGTGCTATAATTGGCTTCAAGGCTGTGGGGAGGAGGCCAAAAACAATGTCAGCTAGTGTTCACGTTCTTGATAACTACCGAGTGACGAAGAAACAATTGGATGCTACAATCTTTCAGGATGGGCCAACTTAGATGGGTCGAATGACCTTCCTTATCCGTAATTATCTTGTGATCTTGTGACCACTCCTGGAAATTATGGGTGATTGGACGTCAGATGAGAACTGAATGGAGCCAGTCTCAGATGCCCCCATCGTTAAATAGTTTGCTGATGCTCACTTAGCCCTGGGCTCACACATAAATTCATGTCAACAACCTTTGCTCTTGCTTTGCAACACTTCATAGCGGGTCACCTTCTCCCTTGCCATTTGTGTCAGGTTATCAAGATGCTTCCTCTCACATCTTGCATATTTCTCTCCGGGAATTAAATTCCTCCCCAGCTGTGAAGTATTTCGGGACATCCTCAGGATGTGAAAGGAACTGAGGTAAATTTTCATCTTGCTTCCCGGGTGTAAAACCGGCAGTGCAGATCAGCCGCCTATTACAGAAACCGCCCGATTTTCATAGAGTCATAGAGTCATAGAGTTATACAGCACGGATAGAGGCCCTTCGGCCCATCGTGTCCGCGCCGGCCATCAAGCCCTGTCTAATCTAATCCCATATTCCAGCATTTGGTCCGTAGCCTTGTATGCTATGGCATTTCAAGTGCTCATCCAAATGCTTCTTGAATGTTGTGAGGGTTCCTGCCTCCACAACCCTTTCAGGCAGTGAGTTCCAGACTCCAACCACCCTCTGGGTGAAAAAGTTCTTTCTCAAATCCCCTCTAAACCTCCCGCCTTTTACCTTGAATCTATGCCCCCTTGTTATAGAACCCTCAACGAAGGGAAAAAGCTCCTTAGTATCCATCCTATCTGTGCCCCTCATAATTTTGTACACCTCAATCATGTCCCCCCTCAGCCTCCTCTGCTCCAAGGAAAACAAACCCAATCTTCCCAGTCTCTCCTCATAGCTGAAGCGCTCCAGCCCTGGTAACATCCTGGTGAATCTCCTCTGCACCCTCTCCAAAGCGATCACATCCTTCCTGTAGTGTGGCGACCAGAACTGCACACAGTACTCCAGCTGTGGCCTAACCAGTGTTTTATACAGCTCCATCATAACCTCCTTGCTCTTATATTCTATGCCTCGGCTAATAAAGGCAAGTATCCCATATGCCTTCTTTACCACCTTATCTACCTGTTCCGCCGCCTTCAGGGATCTGTGAACTTGCACACCAAGATCCCTCTGACCCTCTGTCTTGCCTAGGGTCCTCCCATTCATTGTATATTTCCCTTGCCTTGTTAGTCCCTCCAAAGTGCATCACCTCGCACTTTTCCGGGTTAAATTCCATTTGCCACTGTTCCGCCCATCTGACCAACCCATCTATATCGTCCTGCAGACTGAGGCTATCCTCCTCGCTATTTCATCGGAAGTTGCCCAGTTCATTTTGGTTCATCCAATTAGCATTTTATAAGCTTTTCCATTGACCTCGGCGTATCTCATCTCCTTGTCCTTGGCTTCCACTTAATTTCTGTCTTCTTTCTCTATTTCTCCTTAGATGATTCTCACTTTATTTTTATTGAGAAGTCTAGATGAAGAGCCTAGGGTCCTTTTGCAGGACACCATCAAGGCTGAGAAAAGAAGGAGTGAAGATGAGGTAAATCAAGATGTCCTGGCTAGGCAATGCTAAGCTTGGGTTTTAAAGATGGTGGCAGGAAGGAACGACTCAGCGCCTCAGATTTGAGGCCCTGACTAAAAGCAGCTAGAGTAGAAGATGGTGCGAAGAGCTTTGATGTCAACGCAGTAAAGATGCAGGGAGTAGGAAGTGCAACAGGGTGGCATATTTGGATAAAATTCTTCTGTAGCAGTCAAAGCATCCCATCAGCTTTGGAGGATTAAGGGGCAAAATTCAGCTTGCTGGGAAATATATATTGCAGTTTCATATGGGGGAGGGGGGAATAGAAAATTTCTATCTCACATCCAGAGAACAATTTTACACATCTGTAGGATCAACATCTTTGTAAGACAGACTAAAAAGATGACAAAAAGCAGGATATAAAAAAAGACAAAGCCTCACTTCAGGTGTTCAGGTCATTTTCCTTGAAGAAACGTTCGGGAAACCACGAGCAATAAAATAAAAAAGTGATTTTCTTTAATGACTGCCAATGCAGTTTAGTAATGATTTTGGTAGATGGCTCTAGCTCGAGGTCCTATCAATATTTGTAATTGATTGTCGAACCTGTAGATAAATTGAACACCAAGACATTTTTCAGAGTACATCACCTTTGGGCAAATCAGACATTACTTGCCGACCATGGCAAATTCCCAGCAGCTTAGTTCCTGTATTGCTTCAGTAATTAAACACACCAAGTAGCGTGGTACTAAGCCGTGCAGCCCAGGAAGGTTCCATATGTGACCTGTGATCATTCTTGAGCTAGTCAATCACAGCCATGGCTTCAGCAGTGGTGTACGGCAATTGTCTTCAGTGTCCATGAGCTAAAGAGGGGAAAATAAAACATCCCTAATCACTAGCCCATGATCTCCGCTGGAAAATTTATGGGAGGGAAATAGGTCTTTGGCAGTAGGGCGAAACTGGCACTAGTGAATCGGTTCTCCGATTTCCATCCTGCCCCATTTTTTTTTCAATTGAATTCAATGGAAAAGAAAAATCAGGGTGGGGTGTAAAACCGGCTGCCGATTCACTATCAGCCATATAAATACTGTGGCTACAAGAGCAGGTCAGAGGCTGGGTATTCTGCGGCGAGTGACTCACCTCCTGACTCCCCAAAGCCTTTCCACCATCTACAAGGCACAAGTCAGGAGTGTGATTGAATACTCTCCACTTGCCTGGATGAGTGCAGCTCCAACAACACTCAAGAAGCTTGACACCATCCAGGACAAAGCAGCCCGCTTGATTGGCACCCCATCCACCACCCTAAACATTCACTCCCTTCACCACCGGCGCACAGTGGCTGTAGTGTGTACCATCCACAGGATGCACTGCAGCAACTTGCCAAGGCTTCTTCGACAGCACCTCCCAAACCCGTGACCTCTACCACCTAGAAGGACAAGAGCAGCAGGCACATGGGAATAACACCACCTGCACGTTCCCCTCCAAGTCACACGCCATCCTGACTTGGAAATATATCGCCGTTCCTTCATCGTCGCTGGGTCAAAATCCTGGAACTCCCTTCCTAACGGCACTGTGGGAGAACCTTCACCACACGGACTGCAGCGGTTCAAGAAGGCGGCTCACCACCACCTTCTCAAGGGCAATTAGGGATGGGCAATAAATGCCAGCCTCGCCAGCGATGCCCACATCCCATGAATGAATTTTTAAAAATGCGCTACTACCGAAGGCCAATTTCACCTCCGATGCATCTGCATTTCAGGTAATGCCAAGATTCGGCCCAATTTTGATATTCATTATGGAGGAATAATCAACCAACACGCATTGGGGTCAACGTTCGCTTCTATCTGCCTGGCATTCTCGGAATGGTAACAGCCTCATAATGGGACAAGTAGCCTTACCGCCCCATTAACGAAGAAGCCGGCGGCATTTTGAAAGGGGCCTACTGCTGGATGCTGGCCTCAAGCCTCTTTTGACATGCAAAATGGTGTCCTAGGACAGGACTGACATTTTAGGTCAGATCTGGTCGAAGCCAGCGCCAGGCATATTCCAACCAGTTCCACGGGCAATGGAACCGAAGAAGCCCAGCCATGGTAAATTTGGAATTATTTTTGCAGGGAGGCCAGAGGAGCAGGAGTGCCACTTTAGGCCCCAAAAAATAATCTGGGTCACTACCGCCCTGGCACCCTTGCATTTTCATTGCCTCTGAAACTGTTGATGAAAAATTGCAGTACTCAGAGAAGAGTAAAGATTTGTGGGATTTGTTGCAGGATTTTGTGGCATTGAAAACCACTTGCTATAATTATAATTCACGGTAAAAACCTTGTAAGAACATACAACGTAACGCAGAATTAAATCGCTCACTGGAAGGTTTCGAGAGCCTTAAGATTACTTTGTAACTTGTGAATTGAGCAGTAATTTAACTTGTTGAATCTCCAGTATACCACCATCTCAATTATTCATTATTCTCCGTACAATATCTGCAAGAAGGAGAATGTGCGAACGTTACACACTGTCAGAGCTTTTAAATCCTTTCACTTCGAGCTCCAGCTTACTGATGTTCATTCGTACCATATTGTTTCTTTGCGAGACCTGAATATTTTAAATCAATCAATTACAGGTGAAAATCTCAAAATAAGAACCAGAAATATAATACTCGCATTCAGGCGTGTTCTATTGTCACTTTGATGTACAGTTAGCCTGAAGGGACAATAAAATGAACATTTGTGTTGAGGGAAAATGCAGCAATAGGAACTGACAATAAAAGGCAAAATTACCAAATATTAAAAAAAGAAATTGAAAAAAGGGAAATGGAAAGAAGTACTTTGAGTTCAGGCAAAAATAGGCAGTGTAATAAGGTTTTTGCACTGTGTAGTTTGCAGTGTAATAGAAACCATTTTACTAGAGCTTAGGAATGAGAGAGTTGTAAAGGGTAATTTTTAATATCCATCTATTTATCCATAATATTAAAATAGTACCTCCATGCACACTTCCTGTCATATGAGCATCACACTTTCGCAAAGTCTAACTATGTGAAATTTCCCATATCTAATCTATTTTTGGAGTGAGTTGGGTAATATACAAATGTATTGCAGCTGATAGTCTTATGTGGTAAGTAATTAATTATAATCTTGTTATACGCAACATTTCTTAGAAAGGAGAAGTTGAACCAATCAAATCACTCAGACACCCCAAAAACATTAAACCATGAAATGTGAGATTTTTATCAGAAGTAAATTTTCAGAAGTCAAAAATGTTATGACTAACAGAAAGCACGCCTTCAGAGAGGACCTGCTGTTTGTTATCTCCCCCGCCCCCCCCAAAGTGATGCAAAAATTGCTTGCACATTATATTTTTGGGCTAGAAAGTGTTTTTTGTATGTATCAGAAAATGGAATTAGTGTAAAGCGTGAAATTTTGGTGAGATAATTTTTTAAAACAATGTATATGCTAGGTTTATTTTATTAAATGTGTTTATTAACCCCAATCAACATCACCAAAACAAATTATCTGGTCATTACCACGTTGTTGTTTGTGGGACCTTGCTGTGTGCAAATTGGCTGCCGTGTTTCCTGCCTTACAACAGTGACTACACTTCAAAAGTACTTCCTGGCTGTGAAGTGCTTTGGGATATCCTGAGGTGGTGAAAGGCCCTCTCTAAATGTAAGTTCTTTCTTATCTTTCTTTGATTAAGGCATCCATGTGATTATTTACCGTTCCAGAGACGAAATAGCAGAGTCAGAGAGAGCGAGAGAGATATAGGCAGAAACATAGTAAGTGGAATCACTATATTTGCCCCCAGACAGCAGGAATCATCCATTGAGCCAAACCCAACACCTCACCCTCCCAACTAATTCCCACCAATGCAGCATCCACCAAAAATTCCTAAATCTCAGGGCGTTCTCCCCACTGTCGCAAAACCCAAGAAACCTTGCTCACACTACCAAGCCCCGATTAAGTGCTAAACTATACTAAGCCACCTACTCAGTGCTAAAAAAAAACAACGGCTCCCATACCAACAGCAATACTACCAACCCCAGGAAACCCTGCAAGTGTTCGCAAATTCAGAAGACCCCCCACCCCTGGTGTCAGCTTGCCACGATTTGTTAGCACTCTGAGTTCGAAGGTTGTGCGTTCATGCCTTATAAGTTTGAGGACACGATCTATGCTGATACTCCGGTGCAGAACTGAAGGAATGCTGCATTGTTGGAAGTGCCATCTTTTTGATGAAACATTAAAAGGCCATGTCTGCTGATCAGGTGGACATAAAAAGATCCCATGACACTATTTGCAGAAGAGTAGGGAATTCTCCTGATGTGCAGTCCAAACATTCCATCCTCAACCAACACCACCAAAAATAAATTATCTGCTTATTCATTCATTGTATATAGAACCTTGCTGTCCGCAAATTGGGCATTACCTTTAGATGCAACCTCCTTCAGCCCTACAACCCTCCGAGATCTCTGCGCTCCTCCAATTCTGGCCTCTTGCATCCTTGATTTTCACCACTCCACAATTGGTGGCCGTGCCTAGGCACTAAGCACTGGAATTCCCTCCCTAAACCTCTCCGCCTCTCCACCTCTCTCTCTCCTCCTTTAAGACTCTCCTTAAAACGTACCTCCTTCACCTGTCCTAATATCTCCTTATGTGGCTCGATGTCAAATTTTGTTTGATAATGCTCCTGCGAAGCACCTTTAGACATTTTACTATGTTAAAGGCGCTATATAAATGCAATTTGTTGTGAACACAACAGCTGAGTGACACCATTAGTGACTACAAAGGAGAGCACAATGTAACCATGGTGAGCTCTTGTTTTGAAGTCATTATTGCGGAGCAGGCTCGAGGGGCCGATTGGCCTACTCCTGCTCCTATTTCTTATGTTCTTATGTTCTAGGGATAGTCACTCAAAGTCTCTAAATGATGTTTTGTAAGTAGGTGAAAACAGATTGATCAAGAGATCAGGGTTGGAAAACTGTTGGCAAAAGAACCTCTGCAACTCGGCCCTCTAGTTCAGGTCAAGTTAGTTCAGTTCTACTTTCCGGTTGAGAGGGTTTGGAAGAAAATGTCTTCCCAAGAAGCACTGTTGAAAGACATCCTACCATTTTGTTTTATATTAAATTCAATAAAAGATCTTTAAAAGTCTTACAGCGAGAAGTGAAAACAAGTGTCGCCCAATTCCCTGGTTAGGCCTCAGCTGGAGTATTATTGTGTCCAATTCTGGGCGCCAGACGTTAGGAAGGATGTCAAGGCCTTGGGGAGGGTGCAAAGGAAATTGACTAGAATGGGATCAGGGATGATGGACTTCAGTTACATGGAGAGACTGGAGAAGCTGGGATTGTTCTCCCTAGATCAGAGAAAGTTAAAAAGAAATTCAATAGAGATGTTCAAAATCATGAAGGGTTTTTAATGGAGTAAATAAGGAGAAACTGTTTCCAGTGGCAGGAGGGTCGGTAAACAGAGGACACAGATTTAAGGTAATTGGCAAAAGAGTCGGAGGTGAGATGAGGAAAATATTTTTTACGCAGCGAGTTGTTATGATTTGGAATGCGCTGCTTGAAACAGATTCAATAGTAACTTTAAAAAGGGAATTAGATAAACACTTGAAGGGGAAAAATTTACAGGGCTATGGGGAATGAACAGGAGTGTGAGAATAACTGGATACCTCTTTCATAGAGCCAGCAAAGGCATGATGGGCTGAATGGCCTTCTTCTGTGCTGTAAAATTGTATGGGGGCAATATTAACCCCCCGCCCCCCATGGTGGACGGATGAGAGTCAGGGGTTGGGGGAGGATTTAAATCGGTAAATATGTGAAACCCAAACCCAACCTGCAGCGAACTGGTCTACTTCCGGTTTTACCGCGGCGGGTTTGGGGGCATTCGAGTAACCCACTCTGGAGAGGCGGGTCTGTGATTGTAATATTTAAATGAGGCTCCATTCTGGAGATTTTGGCAGCCATTTGAAATTAATGGGTGCAGGCCGGGTTTCCCAGGGCTCGAGAAACCCGGCAACTAAAGGGAGGTGAGAATTGCCAGATCCAGCAGGTAAATGCTTTTCCAGCACTGCTTGTGGGCCAGGAGGAACCGGAGTGCTTCCCCCTAACGCCCACCCCCCCCCCAAGCAACTCTTCTAGCGTGAACTGCCGACCCCGCCTGCGATCTGCATCCCACCGCAATCTCCCTCCCCCCCCCCACGGCGATCTGCCGACCCCCTGGGGTTTTTCCGGCCCCCCCCCCCCACAACAATCTGCCGACCCCGCCGCGACCTGCCGACCCCACCGCGGCCTTCCGAACCCCCCCACCCCCGTCCTCCACATCCCACCATGCCTCTATCTTTTCCGATTGCCGGGGATCGTCCCCAGTGCTCCCCAGCTGCGGCCTTCTACCGCAGGCTTTCCCACCCCGCAGCCGGCCAGCCTCTCAATCTGGGCGGGAAACAGAGTAAAAAAATATTAATGAGGTCCTGCCGAAATTAAAGGCAGGACCTCTGCCTTCCCTGCATTTCCAAGTTTCTCGCCCACTAACACGTGATCCCGCTCCCTCCCTGCACCAGCTCC
This sequence comes from Heptranchias perlo, assembly GCF_035084215.1. Lineage (NCBI taxonomy): Eukaryota > Metazoa > Chordata > Chondrichthyes > Hexanchiformes > Hexanchidae > Heptranchias > Heptranchias perlo. Next base: position 13,322,871 of record NC_090338.1, on the reverse strand, counting down.
CCCCCCCCCGCCCCCGTAAATATCGGGGCCTTTGATTCTATGATATCCTTTACCTAAGAATTTTAAGCGACTTATTTAATTTTTCAGGAATCCCTAACTTTTTCAAATGATCCAGATATTGATGCTTAACTTTCGAAAAGGAAGGTGCAGTCTGAAGTGTGCTGCATTACTGTGCCTTCAGCCCTGAAATGTTTCTATCTTGCTAGCTGGTGCATTGCTGTCTACAACTTACTCAGAATATAAACCTGAAATAAAATTTAGAAGTATGAATACTGAATTCTGGCTTTAACACCAGGTAAGATGATCTGAAGGGGAAAACAAGTATCAGAACTGCAGTAACTGGTGTTATAGTTCAAGTTTTCTCCCAGCACGTTTTTGTCCAAAGTGAATACACAATTTCCACAAGCAGACTCCTGTGATCCACACACCCCACGCCCCTATACATGCTGTGTCAAAGCAAGCGTGCTCAGGATTAACAATTACCCGTTTCTTGTGATACTAGCTACTGGAGATCACATGTACATCCATCACATTCTCCTTACTCTTATCAAAAAGCAGGAAAGACCAAAGCCCCCATCCCAAAGAGCATAGGCTAAAACTAATAGTGAGATTTACTTACAAGTAGAATAATATACGGAAGCGATAAGACACATCGGGGGGAAAAATTCGATATGGGCTGTCTTCGGGCGGGGGTAGCTGATGCGCTAGTACCCCGCGCCCAATGGCCCCTACGCAGGCAGCATGTGAACTTCGTGCTGCCTGCTCTTACCATGATATCTCCGTGCAGCCTCTCAGCAGCGCGGGTAGTGCTGGCTGCACGGAGAATGAGGAAGTTGGAAATGGGGCGTGCACAGCGCACGTCATCAGTAGCCTGCACCTCTTAAAGGTGCAGGTGTACATTTCAAATTGTCAAGTACACAGCTTACTCGGAGAAGGGATACATGGCCATGAGGATAGCAGGACCGGCACGAGAGAAGGCTCCATGCTTCTCTGATGATGCACTGGAGGCCCTGGTGGAAGGGGTGGACGAAAGGAGGGCCAACATGTACCTGCAGGATGGCAGGAGACTCTCCAGGCTGCAGCTCCGCAGGTATTGACAGACTGTGGTGCAGGAATTCAATGCCAGGAGCATTGCACCACGCACTTGGGTGCAGTGCAGAAAGAAGTTCAATGATTTGACACAAGTGGTCAAAGTGAGTTAATGCAAGTGTCACATCCTACCAACTGCACCACTGCTCCATGCATCACACTCCCTGTCACCCACCCACCAACAAACACTGCCCATCCACACGTAATGCTGCACTCGGCTTGCTGCATCTCACCCGCACATAGTACCACACGTGCAGGCCACACAACCACCACTCACAGGTCACACAAACTGGTAGATATTCAACCATAAAAGGCACATCACCCACACACCTTGCAGGATACTCACTGACACACTGTCCTCTGTCTTGCAGGAGAAGGTGGCGCATAACAGCTAGCAGCAGGAGCAACCTGAGGATGGACGGGCACGCTTACATGTCTTTAACCTCCTAGAGGAGATAGTGCTTCGAATCATTGGGCGGGCCATCGCTGCAGCCGTCATAACATGCTGCGGTGGAGATCCCGATGAAGGGGGGGTCTCTGCATATCTAATGCTCCTTCTCCTTTTCCACATCTCCCTCCTCCCATAATCTTTTCTGACTCATGTGCTGCAGATGCCGTCACACTCACGTCTTACTTGCTCCTCTCCCCACTCCACAACTCAACCTGTTTCCCTTTGTCATTGCAGATACCCAAGAACACGTGGCGGCACCCGAGGAGGAGGAGGAGGAGGAGGACACTGAAGTCACACCGTCACTCGATCTGACACTTGCTTCCACCAGCTCAGAGACTGACACTGCGCGTCCTGTAGAGGCCGGGTTAGAGGAGGGAGCTGCACGAGATGAGACACCGAACACAAGTGCGCAGGAGCCGGGGCGGAGGGAACGGATACCACAGGTGCCAGCTCACCAGGGGGGGCGAGGTCACTCACTGGTTCTGCTGCAGAGGAGTCAGATGAGGACTTCGATGGGCCAGGCTACTGAAGACGGCTGATGGGCGTACACCACCAAATGCTTGGGGCACTGGAAAGCCCACCAGAAAGCCTGCACACAATGAGAAGGGGCATGGAGGAGTCCAGCTCCAACTTGGCACAGGGCTTTGTGCAGAGCTTGGAGCCCATCCTTTCCAACATGGAACGGGTGGTCACCTCCATCAGCACACCTGTGGAACCCACCATGATGCAGCTTCTGATGACTGATGTCACAGCATCCATTGCAGCACAAACATCTGCCATCCAAGGTCTGACTGCAGCATTTGCAGCTCAGACTGCTGCCTTGGAAGCTCAGACGGCTGCTATCATGGCTCTGGGGACCACTGTGGAACGGGGCTTCCAGGGCATCACAGCACTCCAGCAATCCGTTCTCCAGCTGATCACCAGGATTGCTGAGGCGCAGCCCCGGGAGAGTGGCAGTGGCACCATTGCAGTCGGACCTGCTATCGTCTCTCAGCCGTCCTGCTCCCACCCCTGCCACTCTGCCAGTGCCCCTGTTGTTGTCTATCGGCCAGCCAGGCCAGACTGCTGCAGTCCATGCTGAGATGGTGCAGTCTGAAGCCGGGCCCTCCCAGCCCAGAGCTGCTCGAGGTCGTCCTCCAAGGCCATCTGCACGCTCCTCCATTGAAGGGCAGCAGCCTCCAACCACCCATGCTCCAGCCACTGGGGAACCACCTCGTAGGAGCACTCGGATAGGTAAAGGCACACGAAAGAAAGGCACTAAGGGAATGCACAAGGGTGAATTGTTCTGTTATGTTTCATAATTTCATTTATTGATTGGTAAATGAGACTTCGATTTTGCAATTGGTGGTGGTTTTTATTTATGCAATGAGCTGAGAGGGAAAGCAATGTGTAATCAGATGGAGAGCAATTTGATTGTCTTGTGGGAGTGGAAAGGTGGGGTGTATAGGACTATTGGTGAGTTGGGGGATGTAATTCACATTATTGATAGCGGGCACGGATCAGGCAAACACACCGAGCCCTTGCAGAGAAGGCATGTGGTTCCTGTTGCACCCTTGCGTCTTCCTCCACTTCTTCTTCCGGCGCCACCCCCTCCCCTTCCTCAGCCTCTTCCTCCTCAGCCTCCTCCTCCTCCACCTCTGGCTCAGGGTCTTCTCCAATCATTGGTGGCAAAGGCTGGTCTCTCATGATGGCGAGGTTGTGCAGCATGCAGCAGACCACCACGAATCTGCCCACCCGCTCAGGGGAGTACAGCAGGGCTCCTCCAGACCAGTCCAGGCAGCGGAAGCGTTGTTAGAGGAGGCCTATGGTGTGCTCCATGATATTGCGTGTGGCAGCTTGGCTTTCATTATAGGCCTGCTGTACGTGGGTCACGAGCCACTTGTTGCTGAATAGCCAGCCTTTGACTTGCCGAGGCGGGTGAGAAAGAGCTGGCACTTTGGATGCCGCATGAAGGCGTCGTGACTGCTCCCAGGGTAGCGGGCATCGACCTCCGTGATTTGATGCATGTGGTCGCACACCAGCTGCACGTTGAGGGAGTGGAAGCCCTTTCGGTGTACGAAGATGGCTGAGTTGATATGTGGGGCACGAGGGCAATATGCGTACAGTCAGTGTCACCCTGCACCACGGGGAAGCCAGCAATGCGACCGAAGCCCCGTGCTCACTCGTTCTGCTTGTCTCTGTGGAGAGGGAAAGTGATGAACCTGTTCCTCATCTGGTACAGTGCATCTGTGACCTCCCTTATGCAGCAGTGCACTGCATACTGTGAGATGTTGCAGGAACCCTCACAACATTCAAGAAGCATTTGGATGAGCACTTGAAATGCCATGGCATACAAGGCTACGGACCAAATGCTGGAATATGGGATTAGATTAGACAGGGCTTGATGGCCGGCGCGGACACGATGGGCCGAAGGGCCTCTATCTGTGCTGTATAACTCTATGACTCTATGTCGCCAGCAGAGGCCTGAAATGCTCCTGAGCCGTAGGAATTCAGCGCCACGGTGACCTTCCCAGCCACAGGCAATGCTGTCCTCGCCCTGCTCTGAGGCTGCAGTTGTGGCCGCACCAATTGACAGATGTCGGCCACGGCTTCCTTGGTGAACCTCAGGCGCCGGATGCAATCCTCCTCGGTCATGGTCCCTTTAAATAGCGCTGGTTGGGGGGGGGGGGGGTCCTTCAGGCACTGAAAGACACGTTCAGATGGTCGGGGTTAAGACTGCGCATTGAGTTGAGCGTTAAGGTCCAAAATGGTATTTATCACTTTAAATCACTTTGATTGCATGCATTTCTCCCTACTTTACATGCTTCCAGCTGTCGGTATTTGTGCATGCGCTAACTCCTATACCAAAATGGCGTCTGGCGCACATCATGCTGGAAACGTGCGTGCGCATCCAAGACGCCATCTTGGATGTCAGAGAGGCCGTGTAGCGCCGAAACAACGGGCGCTACACGGCCCAATTTAGCCCCCAGCGAGTTATTGAATGTACAATATTTTTTTTTAAATAGAATAAATCCACAAGGGGTTTGAGTACACTTTTCAGAATGTATTTCTCACATCATTCAATGATTAACAGGAACTTCTGGATGAAACAATCTTTCACAGACTTTCATGATGTAAGGTGGTAGGGTGGATGATATAAAATTCCAATCAGATCTCCAGACCAAAGGCTGAATAATCAGAGCTGTATTGTTATGACTTGGGAAACCTTTCAAGTTTCAGCTAAGTCTTTGAAGTCCTGAGAACACAACAGAACTCAAATCTTGTGAGGAATGGAGTTGCAGTCCAGATATTACTGACATCCTGCACACGTTTTGTTTTAGTTGATCAGGTATCAAAGTGATTGAAATCCCAATCTGTTAACTCACATATGTTTACATTTCAAAACACCTAGGCCTAGCCATCAAGCAACTTCTGACTTAATTAATTGATGAACTGACACAGACAAAGAGAACCCAAGCAAGATAGTTAACTCCCACAGTCTGACTTAGTTGCCCATTATGTGCATTGGTTATCCTCATCACAGAAACAATGCATTTCACCCGGACGTACCGCTGGCTGCAGCCAATTTGGAATTCATATTTACCCAGCCTGCCTAAAGGCATATAAATGTATGAGGGTAGGCATTTTTTGCATGGATGCTGCACACTTTGCTTGGAGATGACTTTGTGTGATTTCTCGAGAGCAGCTCATTGGTATAACCCCTGTGTGCTTCCTACAAGATTGCTTCAGATACAAGGAGCTTACTCATTAGTGATGGCTGGAGATGCAACAAATGTACAGCTCTTAAAGGACTGATGCTTGCCCTTAAAGGTTAGAGTCATTGAAATACAAAGTTTGGAAATGAAGGGTGAAGGACAGAGGAACATAACGAGCAAAGGAGAGTTGCCCTCTTTGGGGTTCAGGGACACCACTTTATTGAAGACTGTGGGGGTGAAATTGATCGTGGGCACCAGGCACTTAGGAACAGGAGTAGTCCATTCAGCCCCTCAAGCCTGTTCCAGCATTCAATTAGATCATGGCTGATTTGTATCTTAACTCCATCTACCTGCCTTGGTTCCATATCCCTTAATACCCTTGCCTAATAAAAATCTATCAATCTTAGCTTTGAAATTTTCAATTGACCCCCAGCCTCATCAGCTTTTTGGGGGGAGAGTTCCAGATTTCCACTACCCTTTGTTTGAAGAAGTGCTTCCTGACATCACCCCTGAATGGTCTAGCTCTAATTTTAAGGTTATGCTCCCTTGTTTTGGACTCCCCCAACAGAGGAAATAGTTTCTCTCTATCTACTCGATGAACTCCTTCAATCATCTTAAACACCTCAATTATATCACCCCTGAATCTTCTACACTCAAGGAAATACAAGCCTAGTCTATGCAACCTACCCTCATAATTCAATCCTTTTAGCCCAGGTATTCTGGTGAATCTGTGCTGCATCTCCACCAACGCCAATATATCCTTCCTAAGGTGCAGTGCCCAGAACTGAATGTAGTACTCTAGATGGGGTGTAACCAGTGCTTTATATAACTGTAACATAACTTCTAATTCTATGTATTCCAGCCCCCTCGTGTTGTGAGATTTTATATGGATGTGATTTGAATAAATTAGCATAATTTATCACATGGAATCTCTGAATGGATATTTTTTTTTAAAAAATCGTTCACGGGATGTGGGCGTCGCTGGCAAGGCCGGCATTTATTGCCCATCCCTAATTGCCCTCGAGAAGGTGGTGGTGAGCCGCCTTCTTGAACCGCTGCAGTCCGTGTGGTGACGGTTCTCCCACAGTGCTGTTAGGAAGGGAGTTCCAGGATTTTGACCCAGCGACAATGAAGGAACGGCGATATATTTCCAAGTCGGGATGGTGTGTGACTTGGAGGGGAACGTGCAGGTGGTGTTGTTCCCATGTGCCTGCTGCCCTTGTCCTTCTAGGTGGTAGAGGTCGCGGGTTTGGGAGGTGCTGTCGAAGAAGCCTTGGCGAGTTGCTGCAGTGCATCCTGTGGATGGTGCACACTGCAGCCACAGTGCGCCGGTGGTGAAGGGAGTGAATGTTTAGGGTGGTGGATGGGGTGCCAATCAAGCGGGCTGCTTTATCTTGGATGGTGTCGAGCTTTTTGAGTGTTGTTGGAGCTGCACTCATCCAGGCAAGTGGAGAGTATTCCATCACACTCCTGACTTGTGCCTTGTAGATGGTGGAAAGGCTTTGGGGAGTCAGGAGGTGAGTCACTCGCCGCAGAATACCCAGCCTCTGACCTGCTCTCGTAGCCACAGTATTTATATGGCTGGTCCAGTTAAGTTTCTGGTCAATGGTGACCCCCAGGATGTTGATGGTGGGGGATTCGGCGATGGTAATGCCGTTGAATGTCAAGGGGAGGTGGTTAGACTCTCTCTTGTTGGAGATGGTCATTGCCTGGCACTTATCTGGCGCGAATGTTACTTGCCACTTATCAGCCCAAGCCTGGATGTTGTCCAGGTCTTGCTGCATGCAGGCTCGGACTGCTTCATTATCTGAGGGGTTGCGAATGGAACTGAACACTGTGCAGTCATCAGCGAACATCCCCATTTCTGACCTTTTGATGGAGGGAAGGTCATTGATGAAGCAGCTGAAGATGGTTGGGCCTAGGACACTGCCCTGAGGAACTCCTGCAGCAATGCCCTGGGGCTGAGATGATTGGCCTCCAACAACCACTACCATCTTCCTTTATGCTAGGTATGACTCCAGCCACTGGAGAGTTTTCCCCCTGATTCCCATTGACTTCAATTTTACTAGGGCTCCTTGGTGCCACACTCGGTCAAATGCTGCCTTGATGTCAAGGGCAGTCACTCTCACCTCACCTCTGGAATTCAGCTCTTTTGTCCATGTTTGGACCAAGGCTGTAATGAGGTCTGGAGCCGAGTGGTCCTGGCGGAACCCAAACTGAGCATCGGTGAGCAGGTTATTGGTGAGTAAGTGCCGCTTGATAGCACTGTCGACGACACCTTCCATCACTTTGCTGATGATTGAGAGTAGACTGATGGGGCGGTAATTGGCCGGATTGGATTTGTCCTGCTTTTTGTGGACAGGACATACCTGGGCAATTTTCCACATTGTCGGGTGGATGCCAGTGTTGTAGCTGTACTGGAACAGCTTGGCTTGAGGCGCAGCTAGTTCTGGAGCACAAGTCTTCAGCACTACAGCTGGGATGTTGTCGGGGCCCATAGCCTTTGCTGTATCCAGTGCACTCAGCCGTTTCTTGATATCACGTGGAGTGAATCGAATTGGCCGAAGACTGGCTTCCGTGATGGTGGGGATATCGGGAGGAGGCTGAGATGGATTATCCACTCGGCACTTCTGGCCGAATTGGCAGCTTGTTTAGACCCCACCAGGTTTACTTTTCCACTGACTTCACTATGGTCACGTCTAATGTCCAAAATGCCTGAGTTGAGGTGGCTGAATAAATGAGTGCAAATTCCTACATTCTTGGCCATGCAACAAAGGAGAACAAAGTTCTCAGGCCTCAGGAAGATTGAAAAGGTAGCACTGCCCAGAATGTGCCAATCAAAATATCCAGGATATGCCAGCAGGTTGCATGCCACAATGACCTGGCGCATCTTCACTGAGGCAACAAAGCACTCAAGCAAACTTTCAATTTTGTCCATAACTCCACTTCTTTGTCAATGATAAGAACATAAGAACATAAGAAATAGGAGCAGGAGTAGGCCAATCGGCCCCTCGAGCCTGCTCCGCCATTCAATAAGATCATGGCTGATCTGATCCTAACCTCAAATCTAAATTCATGTCCAATTTCCTGCCCGCTCCCCGTAACCCCTAATTCCCTTTACTTCTAGGAAACTGTCTATTTCTGTTTTAAATGATTGCAGTCTCCTCCCTGGCCATCCATTTCCCTTTCTATTTTGATGTATTGAATGCATTCAAGGCAGAGTTAGACAAATTTTTGATCAGCAAGAGAGTCAAAGGATATGGGGAAAGGGCGGGAAAGTGGAGTTGAGGTAAAAATCAGATCAGCCATGATCTCATTGAATGGCGGTGCAGGCTCGAGGGGCCGAATGGCCTACTCCTGCTCCCATCTCTTATGGTCTTATGTGCAAAAAAACTAAATAGATTGCTTTTGTGGATCGTTGTGTTAATAACTGGAGAAAGGTTTATTACTGATTTCTATCAGTCTTATGCAACAGTTTCTCAAATTTACATTTTTGTTAAACTTTATCAAGAGAGAAATATAACCCTTCAAAGGGAAGGACTGAAAATAAAATAAAAGCTTTAAGGGTCTGAGTTTGAACAGTCTGAACATATTCACAACACAAATCCACTCTTAACTTGCCACTAAATGGCACTAAACTGGCAGGTCATAGAGGCCATGAGGATAACTGGAAATTCGGTATTGCTTTGAGGTTGGGTGCGAAGCACATTGATAGGATGGAACTGTGAGAGATCTACTCTACATCGGACTGTGTTTCGCCTGGGAGTGCCTGATGCTAGCACTGGGTATCTGAAACTTGACTGTGCTGCATTGCCCAGCACTGCCCTTACCCCAAGGAGCGTGACATTTAAAAGAAAACTGGTAGTGAAAAATCATATCAGTTCCCCACTTATCAATTGCCAAACAATAACTTTTTTTAATTCATTCTTGGGCATGCGGGCATCGCTGGCAAGGCCAGCATTTATTGCCCATCCTTAGTTGTCCTTGAGAAGGTGGTGGTGGGCCTTCTTTTTGAACCACCGTGCGGTGAAGGTGCTCCCACAATGATGGGGGTTCCAGGATTTTGACCCAACGACAATGAAGGAACGGCGATATATGTCCAAGTCAGGATGGAGTGTGACTTGGAGGGGAACTCAGAGGTGACGATGGACCCACAGAAAGAAGAAAAATTCTGGCAACAGAAACTTCCGTAAAGATAACCCGAAAAGCTTCTATTTATTCACCACAGGAATGTATTTCCACTTTCACTCTTTGCTATATCTTTAATCTGCTTTCTTTTAAGAAATGAAATGTCATTTCTTAAAAGAAAGCAGATTAAAGATATGGGTCTAAAGGAGTTAAAACAGGCTGCGACAGCGACCTGAAACTGACAAAAAGTGAGGTGAATATATGCAGTTGGTAGCTGTTCTTACAAGTTGATACTGGTGTCATGTATAAGTCATGCTCAGTGAAGTGTGTATGATTACAAAAAAGGCAACCAGTATTTTCAATTTGCGTGGACAGAAACATGAACTGAAAGGGAATAATGCTCAGAAAGATCCATCTTCAAATGAATTCAGTCGAAGATGTGATAATCTGTGCTGCTATAGGAAACCTTAATTTCTAAATATGTTTTCCTTCTAGATCCACTCAAAGAACAAATAGGAGGTAAAGGTTTCTTTGCTATTTTGACCATTACAACTCAGTCCGTGTAAATACACTGGACCAGAATTTGTTGCCAAAATAATGGCAAGGCTAATGGCTCTCACCGTTATTTATGGGTAAATGGTACAGCAATTTCAGGCAAGGAGCAATTTGGCTAAATGTGAATATTCAAAAGTTGCTGCCTGAGTTGCGCCGCTCTGCCGTTAGTGTCACGTAAACAGCATCTCGCCCATATCCTCCATGTTTTTTTTTAGGAACTTGCTGTATTTGCCCATTAATTGCCCATTAAACTTGCCACAGAAAGTTAAGTCTTGTCGCTACATGCGTAAGTATACTGATAAGTGCTAATGACTACCAATCAACCTCTTTGGCTCTGAGAATTAACTATTACAAGTGTGGAGTCTCATCCCTTCAGGTTTTGAAATTTTCGGGGAGATTTAAAAAATGTCAAGTTTTAAATTTAATTTTTTTTTCTTACTTTTCCTTTCTGTCTCTTTTTTCTCTCTTTTAATGCAATCTTTCTTTCCCTCTCTTTCTGTACCTAACTTGACATTGAATTCACCCCCTTTAATTCACCCTCTTTCTCAGTCCTACCCATGTTTAGTTCCTAATCTTTAAATCTCATTGGTTAAGGAGATACCCTGTTGGTTGTCCTGTTCACTCAGGTCCCAGACGCCCTGTTTCCCTCGTTGCGCCATTATGAGTTCGCGCTTTCAGCAAATTAGTGGGCCAAAATATTCTGAGGTGCAGGGGTAAGTCTAACTAACGGCAGATGCCATTAAATGCTCCGCTCCAGCAAATTCTGGCCTATTGTATTAAAAAGATAATATTTGTTTAGCAAAGTGTAGCTTTAAATGTCCAATAACAGGACAATTTGGCAAAGCATAAACACTTTTGGGTCCACATAGAATGGGCTCATGCTCACAGAGGGGTGGTGAGAGGGCAATTTTACACTTAACTACTTTATCCGATTTTGCTGAATACATGGAACAGATGTTGTGGGGAGACAGTGCAGGCAGATGGCAAATTCAAAAGAAAGATAGAAAGAAAGAAGAAAGAACTTGCATTTATATAGTGCCTTTCGTGACCTCAGGACATCCCAAAGTGCTTTACAGCCAATGAAGTAGTTTTGAAGAGTAGTCAATGTTGTAATGTCAGAAACGCAGCATACAATTTGCACAAACAGCAATGTGATTATAGCCAGATAATCTGTTTTAGTGATGTTGGTTGAGGGATAAATATTGGCCAGGACACTAGGAAGAACTCTCCTGCTCTTCTTTGAAATAGTGCCATGGGATAATTTATGGGACTTTCCATGGGTCCACCTGAGAGGGCAGACAAGGCCTCGATTTAGCATCTCATCCAAAAGACGGCACCTCCAATAGTGCAGCACTACTTCAGTACTGTACTGAAATGTCAGCCAAGATCTTGTGCTTAAGTCTCTGGAATTTGAACCCACAACCTTCTGACTCAGAAGGTGAGAGTACCATCCACTGAGCCATGGAGGACACCCTAGATGAATATTGGACAGGGAAGTTATTGAGGAGTTTCAGGGTCCGACAGATTGCAATGGCTTCTTTCACTCTTATGTTCCTATGTGCAGATACCACGACATTTTGTTTTTTTTTAAATTATATTGACTTTAAACCAATACCTTTAATTACTTTCTGAAGGAAATCTTAGATGTTCAAAAATTTATATTAAAAAATTCAGCAAATGTGAAACCATAGTTTTTTTGTTCATTGTTAACTATCAATAGTTATGTAACATTCAAATCAAGTAATCAGAGAACAAAAATGCATCTCCTTGAGCAAATCAATCTAAGGGCTGAATGGCCTCCTTCTGTGCTGTATGATTCTATGATATAATTCTTTGATATAAGATTCCTTGTGATAAATTATGCTCATTTATCCAAATCACCTCCACTTACATTCTCACAACACAAAAGCACCACTAACAATCCTGTCTCCAGTGTTCTAACAACAGACTAATACATTTTAACTGCCTCTAAATACTTTAGCATTGCAAAGCAGTATTCTTAAACTACACATCAGCAACAATTACAATTTAGTTGGGAACTCTGAATATTTAGCATCAAACAACTCCCACAGCAATAAATATCCAAACCTACAGTGTGTCCCTGTCACAATGTGAAGACAATATCATTGTGTCAATCTCGGAGACATTTTAGCACAGAAGGAGACCACTTGGCTTGGTATCTGTACTTCTACCACCTCCAATCAGGGCTACGTATTATAATCCCACTTCCCACCTCTTTCTCCATTTCCTTCCATGACACTACTTCAAGTCAGCCCCAGTGTTCTTCAGCTTGTCAGTAAATCCATTGTTTAGTTACATTACATGATGCGGCTGGGACAGAGGCAGGGGCACTTGCATTGGTCTGAGCATCCTCTTGGTTGCTATCCGGTGATCTCTGCGATGGATGTTGGGATCAGCCACTTCAAAGCTAACAGAGGAAGAAAAGCATTGTTGCAGAAAAGTCAACCACGACAATGAACACATGATAGATGTGGCCCTCAATCAGTGTTTAACATTGGTCTCTGCAATCGGTCTCTGGGCTTTCCCCCTATGCTGATGTTTTACTGACATTTTTGTTTTGTAGTGACTGTGTTGTTATTACAACGGGTGATAGCTGAAGATTGGAATGTGTAACTGTTGGAACAGACGTAATGTAGAACTATAGAATATATGCTTATGATGCCTTTTTGCCTGTAATACTGTGGAGTGCATACTTCAGTGAATGTGTTTCAGTGGGCCTTGCTCTACAGTGTGCAGGATGCAGCCCTTTTGTCATATGTCCTCTTATTACTTTCTTTCAATTAACTCCTTTGCCTGGGCTTTATGCGTCCCCATCGGCAGGCTATTCAATTGATCTGACGTGGGTGGAAGCAGAAAACAAGTGGACTCTGTCCAAATCACCCCACTGCTCTCCGTAGGCTACCTATACCATGTCATCCGTGGCTTAGAGGGTAGCACTCTCACCTCAGAGTCAGAAAGTTGTGGGTTCAAATCCCACTCCAGACACTTGAGCCCATAATCCAAACTGCTACTTCAGTGTAGTACTGAGGAAGTGCTGCTATGTTGAAGGTCATGATGTGGAGATGCCGGTGATGGACTGGGGTTGACAATTGTAAACAATTTTACAACACCAAGTTATAGTCCAGCAATTTTATTTTAAATTCACAAGCTTTCGGAGATTTTCTCCTTCCTCAGGCAAATGTTTCAAGAGCTCCTTGAAGCCTACGCATTTATACATATAGAACAATACATGGTGTTTACAGACTGCCCCTGCAACTGCCCGTTGCCAAGGCAATCACCGTGTTCAGACAGAGAGGTGTCACCTGCAGAACCCCCGAATACACATTCAACAAAAAAACAAACAGGGAAAAGAAAAAAAACAGAGAAAAAAAAAACACAGAGAGAGGCAGAAACATCCGGAAGGCAGAGAGAGCCAGCAAATGACCCATTATATTAAAAACAGATAACATTTGTTCGCTGGTGGGGTAACGTGTGGCGTGACATGAACCCAAGATCCCGGTTGAGGCCGTCCTCATGGGTGCGGAACTTGGCTATCAATTTCTGCTCGACGATTTTGCGTTGTCGTGTGTCTCGAAGGCCGCCTTGGAGTACGCTTACCCGAAGGTCGGTGGATGAATGTCCATGACTGCTGAAGTGTTCCCCGACTGGGAGGGAACCCTCCTGTTTGGCGATTGTTGCGCGGTGTCCGTTCATCCGTTGTCGCAGCGTCTGCATGGTCTCGCCAATGTACCATGCTCTGGGGCATCCTTTCCTGCAACGTATGAGGTAGACAACGTTGGCCGAGTCACAGGAGTATGAACCATGCACCTGGTGGGTGGTGTCCTCTCGTGTGATGGTGGTATCTGTGTCGATGATCTGGCATGTCTTGCAGAGGTTACCGTGGCAGGGTTGTGTGGCGTCGTGGACGCTGTTCTCTTGAAAGAAATGTTGAAGGTGCCATCTCTCAGATGAGATGTTAAATCAAGGCCCCATCTGCCCTCACAAGTGGACGTAAAAGGTGCCATGGCACTACTTCAAAGCAGAGAATTTCTCCCCAGTGTCCTCACCAATATTTATCCCTCAACCAACACCTAACTCAGATGTGGTCATTGTCACATTGCTGTTTGTGGGAGCTTATCGTGCGCAAATTGGCTGCCACATTTCCTACATTATAATAGTGACTACACTTCAAAAGCATACTTCATTGGCAGTAAAGCACTTTGGGACTTGCTAACAGTGGAAGTTGCACCCATATGTGCACAGGCACGGGCTAACAAAGTACAAACGAAGGAAACATGGCATTTTCCGTGCTTGCCGCCATTTGTATTGTGAGAACACTGGACGCAGGAGCCATCTGCTGGGCTCCCATGTTGAAGTGTTCAGAAATTGGTAGAAGGGGGCACCAGAGCTGACCCAGAAACGGGAACTCTGCAAGGGTTCCCAGGGCACGGCCTTGCACGGGCCTCATCAGATAAGAGGGAGATTCTCCAAATTACTGGCAGGCAGCATGCTGGCTGCATCTTTCTGTCACAGTAGCAGGCCCCAAGTTACTCTCTGTACTTAATTTAAAAGCACTAGAATATTTCAGAAGAAAATGCTGTGAAATAGTAATGAAGTGCTACACAATTGCTTTAACATTTATAGGGGCCTAGTAGAGTTTAATGAAATTATTCTGTTATTTCATGCAATGTGCTATAACCCGTAAATTTTTCAGTTTATTTGGTACTCGGTTATTTTTTTAAAAGTTTCTGCCCAATCCCTTCTGTCACTGCTAAAAGAAAGATTGGCTTTCCACCCACATAATGGACTATTTCTCAGATCCATTAGAAATATTGTCACACCTGGTTGGGGGGAGGAGGGGTGGAAATCACGTAATCTGTGTCTATTTGTTCAACTTAATAGTGCTTGTGCACAGTAGCGCTTATGTCATAGAGGTCACGGGGTCAAACATCATTTGAAACTTGCCTTTCTCTATTCTTGCAAACACCAGCAGTAATGTTATATTGCACACAGGTCGACACAGCAGCTGATTTAACAGGATAGGTACACAAAAACTGCCAGACGTGTTCATTTTATCAACAAATTGTGCTTGAAATGAACTTTGACAGACTCTCCCATGGGCTCAGTGGGTAAATTATATAGAACGTAGAGCACTGAATCACCTGGGCAAGGTCACTAAATCACCTGGACAGGTTTACTAAATCACATGGGCAAGGTCACTAAATCACCTGGGCAATATGAATTGAGACAAAGGATAAGAAGGAATCGATCACATTAATAGGTATATTCTACAGACCACCTGATAGTGGAAGGGAAGTGGAGGGTGAAATACGTAGACAAATCTATGAAATGAGTAAAAAACATCAAATAATAACCATAGGAGATTTCAGCTATTCCCAAATAAACTGGCAAGAAGAGGTAGGGAAAGGAGAAAAGGGATTGAAGTTTTTACAGTGCATTTAGGACTCCTTTCTTATCCAGTATGTGAGAAGCCCAACAAGAGAGGAATCACTGCTGGATCCAGTAATGGGAAATGAAACAGAGCAGATAAGAGAAGTAAGCATGGGGGAACATCTAGTCAATAGTGATCATAACATAATAAGGTTTAAAATAATGCTTGCGAAAGTGAGACAAAGACCAAAGTAATAGTTTAAGAAAAAGCTAACTTTGAGGAGATGAGAATTGAACT
The DNA here is from genome assembly GCF_035084215.1 of Heptranchias perlo. Taxonomy (NCBI): domain Eukaryota; kingdom Metazoa; phylum Chordata; class Chondrichthyes; order Hexanchiformes; family Hexanchidae; genus Heptranchias; species Heptranchias perlo. The sequence continues at coordinate 13,307,264 of NC_090338.1, read as the reverse complement.
AGAGCAGGTAAACTCGGGGAAAAAAAATTGACAGACAAAGAAATGGAACAGCAGTGGGTAATATTTAAAATGATGATCAATAGAGTTCAGGAGAAGTATATTCCTCTAAAAAACAAGAACAAACTAGTCAATAATAAAACATCATGGATCAATAAAGAGACAAGGGTAAAATTGAAACTAAAGAATAAGGCGTAATCTGAGTACATAGACAATAAAGAAAAGGATGACAATAGGGAATATGAACAGGTTAGGAAAGACATTAAAAAACAATTAGGAAAGCAAAGTGGAACAATGAGATTAAATTATCAAGGAATATAAAAAGAAAAAGTAAAGTATTTTGCAGGCACATAAATAACAAAAGAAAAAGCAGAATAGGGATAGGGCCACTAAGGGATACACATGATAAACTCACAGGTAATGACAGCGAAATGGCAGAAATATTGAACAGTTACTTTGCTGCAGTATTTACCAGGGAGATTAACAAGGTGGGCAGGACTTTAGAAGAAGAGATCGAAAAAGATATTAAAACATTTAAGATAGAAAGGGAGGGGGTAGATAATTGAAAAACTAATCAAACTTAGAGAGGATAAGACCACTGGTCCAGATGTATTGCATCCACGCATATTAAAAGAAGTTAGGAAGGAGATAGCAGAGGCACTATTACATATATATAAATGTTCACTAGAAAAGGGAATAGTGCCAGAGGACTGACGGACTGCTAATGTGATTCCTATATTTAAAAGGGGAGATAGAACAAATATAGGGAACTATAGACCAGTTAGCTTTATGTCAATGGCAGGAAAGATGTTGGAATCTTAATTCAAAGATGGAATAGAAAGACATCTAGAAAACAAAAATATAATAAAAATAGTCAGCACAGATTTCAGAAGGGAAAGTCATACTTGACCAAATTTATTAAACTCTTTGAAGAAGTAATAGAAAGAGTAGACATTGGGTAATGTAGTAGATGTAATATATTTGGATTTTCAAAAAGCCTTCGTAGATTCATGACAAAGGTCAGAGCATGTTGAGTCAGGGGACAGGTAGCAGAATGGATAATAACAAACTGGCTTCAAAATAGAAAACAGACTAGGAGTTAAGGGTAGCTAATCAGACTGGCAAAAGGTGGGAAGTGATTTTTCCACAGGGATCGTTGCTGGGACCACTGTTGTTCACAATTTACAATTACAATTTGGATTCGGGAATTGGAAGTACAATTTCAAAATTTATGGAATATGCCAAATTGGGGCATATAGTTAATACAAAGGAAGTATACATCAAAATACAAAAGGATATTAATAACCTTGCAGAATGGGTGGGTAATTGGAAAATGAATTTCAACATAAATAAGTGTGAGGTGGTGCATTTTGGTAGGCAGACTAAGGAGGCCACATACTGCTTGGATAATAAGAGTCTAAATGGAATAGAGGAGCAAAGGGACCTAGGGGCTCAGATACACAAATCACTAAAAGTAGTGACGCAGGTTAATAAGACCATAAAAAAGGCAAATCAAGCACTAGGGTTCATTTCCAGAGGGATAGAATTGTAAAGCAAGAAGTTATGTTAAACTTGTATAGAACCTTGGTTAAACCACACTGTTGTGCAAAGTTCTGGTCTCCATATTATAGAAAGGATATAGAGGCATTGGAGAGGGAGCAATAAAGATTCACAAGGATCATACCAGAACTGAAAAGGTATACTTATCAGGAAAGGTTGAACAGGCTGGGACTCTTTTCTCTAGAAAAGAAAAGGCTGAGAGGTGACCTGATAGACGTATTTAAAATGTTTCCACTTGTGGGGGAGTCAAAAACTAGAGGTCATAAATATAAAATAGTTGCTTAGAAATCCTATAGGGAATTCAGGAGAAACTTCTTAAACCCAAAGAGTGGTAATAATGTGGAACGCACTAGCACAAGGAGTAGTTGAGTCGAATAGCATAGATGCATTTAAGGGGAAGCTAGATAAGCACTTGAGGGAGAAAGGAATAGAAGGGTATCCAGATAGGGTTAGATAAAGAAAGAAGGGAGGAGGCTCATGCTGAGCATAAATGCTGGCACAGACCAGTTGGGCAGAGTGGCCTGGTTATGTGCTGTGGTTTTGATGTAAATCACCTGGGCAAGGTCACAAATTCACATGGACAGGATCACTAAATCACCTGGACAGGGTCCCTAAATGACCTGGACAAGGTCCCAAAATCACCTGGAGAGGGTCATTAAATCACCTGCCCAGGGTCATTAAATCACCTGCCCAGGGTCACTAAATCACTTGGACAGGGACACTAAATCACCTGGATAGGGTCATTAAACACTTGGACAGGGTCATTAAATCACCTGGACAGGGTCATTAAATCACTGGACAGGGTCATTAAATCACCTGCCCAGCATCATTAAATCACCTGGACAGGATCATTAAATCAACTGGACAAGGTCACTAAATCAACTGGACAGGGTCACGAAATCACCTGGACAGGGTCATTAAATCCCTTCGACAGGGTCATTAAATCACTTGGACAGGGTCATTAAATCACCAGGACAGGGTCATTAAATCACTGGACAGGGTCATTAAATCACCTGCCCAGCATCATTAAATCACCTGGACAGGATCATTAAATCAACTGGACAAGGTCACTAAATCAACTGGACAGGGTCACGAAATCACCTGGACAGGGTCATTAAATCCCTTCGACAGGGTCATTAAATCACTTGGACAGGGTCAGAAAATCACCTGGACAGGGTCATTAAATCACTTGGACAGTGTCACTAAATCACCTGGACAGGGTCATTAAATCCCTTCGCCAGGGTCATTAAATCACTTGGACAGGGTCATTAAATCACCAGGACAGGGTCATTAAATCACTGGACAGGGTCATTAAATCACCTGCCCAGTGTCATTAAATCACCTGGACAGGGTCATTAAATCACCTGGACAGGGTCATTAAATCACCTGGACAGAGTCATTAAATCAATTGGACAGGGTCATTAAATCACCTGGACAGGGTCATTAAATCAACTGGACAGGGTCATTAAATCACCTGGACAGGGTCATTAAAACAACTGGACAGGGTCATTAAATCACCTGGACAGGGTAAATAAATCACCTGAACCGTGTCACTAAATCACCTGGACAGGGTCACTAATTCACCAGGACAGGGCCATTAAATCAACTGGACAGGGTCATTAAATCACCTGGACAGGGTCTTTAAATCCCTTCGACAGGGTCATTAAATCACTTGGACAGGGTCAGAAAATCACCTGGACAGGGTCATAAATCACCGAGATAGGGTCACTAAATCACCTGCCCAGGGTCATTAAATCACCTGCCCAGGGACAATAAATCAACTGGACAGGGTCATTAAATCACCTGCCCAGGGTCACTAAATGACCTGGATAGGGTCATTAAATCACCTAGATAGGTTCACTAAATCACCTGCCCAGGGTCATTAAATCACCTGCCCAGGGTCACTAAATCACCTGAACCGTGTCACTAAATCACCTGGACAGGGTCATTAAATCACCTGGACAGGGTCACTAATTCACCAGGACAGGGTCATTAAATCAACTGGACAGGGTCATTAAATCACCTGGACAGGGTCATTAAATCACCTGGACAGGGCCATTAAATCAACTGGACAGGGTCATTAAATCACCTGGACAGGGCCATTAAATCACCTGCCCAGGGTCACTAAATGACCTGGACAGGGTCATTAAATCACCTGGACAGGGTCATTAAATCACCTGGACAGGGTCACTAAATGACCTGGACAGGGTCATAAAATGACCTGCCCAGGGACATGAAATCACCTGGACAGGGTCCCTAAATCACCTGGACAAGGTCTCAAAATCACCTGGACAGGGTCATTTAATCACCTGGACAGGGTCATTAAATCACCTGCCCAGGGTCATTAAATCACCTGCCCAGGGTCATTAAATCACCTGCCCAGGGTCACTAAATCACTTGGATAGGGACACTAAATCACCTGGATAGGGTCATTAAACACTTGGACAGGGTCATTAAATCACCTGGACAGGGTCATTAAATCACTGGACAGGGTCATTAAATCAACTGAACAGGGTCACTAAATCAACTGGACAAGGTCTCAAAATCACCTGGACAGGGTCATTTAATCACCTGGACAGGGTCATTTAATCAACTGGACAGGGTCACTAAATCAACTGGACAAGGTCTCAAAATCACCTGGACATGGTAATTTAATCACCTGGACAGGGTCATTTAATCACCTGCCCAGAGTCATTAAATCACCTGCCCAGGGTCACTAAATCACTTGGACAGGGACACTAAATCACCTGGATAGGGTCATTAAACACTTGGACAGGGTCATTAAATCACCAGGACAGGGTCATTAAATCACTGGACAGGGTCATTAAATCACCTGCCCAGCATCATTAAATCACCTGGACAGGATCATTAAATCAACTGGACAGGGTCACTAAATCAACTGGACAGGGTCATTAAATCACATGGACAGGGTCACTAAATCACCTGGACAGGGTCATTAAACCCCTTCGACAGGGTCATTAAATCACTTGGACAGAGTCAGAAAATCACCTGGACAGGGTCATTAAATCACTTGGACAGTGTCACTAAATCACCTGGACAGGGTCATTAAATCCCTTCGCCAGGGTCATTAAATCACTTGGACAGGGTCATTAAATCACCTGGACAGGTTCACTAAATCACGTGGACAGGGTCATTAAATCACCTGCCCAGGGACACTAAATCAACTGGACAGGGTCACTAAATGACCTGGACAGGGTCACTAAATCACCTGGACAGGGTCATTAAATCACCTGGACAGGGTCACTAAATCACCTGGACAGGGTCACTAAATCACCTGCCCAGAGTCATTAAATCACAGGACAGGGTCATTAAATCACCTGCCCAGGGTCATTAAATCAATCGACAGGGTCATTAAATCACCTGGACAGGGTCATTAAATCACTGGACAGGGTCATTAAATCACCCGGACAGGGTCATTAAATCACCTGGACAGGGTCATTAAATCATCTGCCCAGCGTCATTAAATCACCTGCCCAGGGTCACTACATCACCTGAACCATCTCACTAAATCACCTGGACAGAGTCACTAAATCAACTGCCCTGGGTTATTAAATCACTTGGACAGGGTCACTAAATCGCCTGGACAGGATCACTAAATCGCCTGGACAGGGTCACTAAATCGCCTGGACAGGATCACTAAATCACCTGCCCAGGGTCACTAAATCAACTGGACAGGATCATTAAATCACCTGGACAGGGTCATTAAATCACCTGGACAGGGCCATTAAATCAAGTGGACAGGGTCATTAAATTACCTGGACAGGGTCACTAATTCACCAGGACAGGGTCATTAAATCAACTGGACAGGGTCATTAAATCACCTGGACAGGGTCATTAAATCACCTGGACAGGGCCATTAAATCACCTGCCCAGGGTCACTAAATGACCTGGACAGGGTCATTAAATCACCTGGACAGGGTCATTAAATCACCTGGACAGGGTCATTAAATGACCTGGACAGGGTCACTAAATGACCTGGACAGGGTCATTAAATGACCTGCCCAGGGACATTAAATCACCTGGACAGGTCCCTAAATCACCTGCCCAGGGTCATTAAATCAACTGCCCAGGGTCATTAAATCACCTGCCCAGGGTCATTAAATCACCTGGACAGGGTCACTAAATGACCTGGACAGGGTCATTAAATCACCTGCCCAGGGACATTAAATCACCTGGACAGGGTCCCTAAATCACCTGGACAAGGTCTCAAAATCACTTGGACAGGGTCATTTAATCACCTGGACAAGGTAATTAAATCACCTGCCCAGGGTCATTAAATCACCTGCCCAGGGTCACTAAATCACTTGGACAGGGACACTAAATCACCTGGATAGGGTCATTAAACACTTGGACAGGGTCATTAAATCACCAGGACAGGGTCATTAAATCACTGGACAGGGTCATTAAATCACCTGCCCAGCATCATTAAATCACCTGGACAGGGTCATTAAATCAACTGGACAGGGTCACGAAATCAACTGGACAGGGTCCCGAAATCACCTGGACAAGGTCTCAAAATCACCTGCCCAGAGTCATTAAATCACCTGCCCAGGGTCATTAAATCACCTGCCCAGGGTCACTAAATCACTTGGACAGGGACACTAAATCACCTGGATAGGGTCATTAAACACATGGACAGGGTCATTAAATCACCAGGACAGGGTCATTAAATCACTGGACAGGGTCATTAAATCACCTGCCCAGCATCATTAAATCACCTGGACAGGATCATTAAATCAACTGGACAGGGTCACTAAATCAACTGGACAGGGTCACTAAATCACCTGGACAGGGTCACTAAATCACCTGGACAGGGTCATTAAATCCCTTCGACAGGGTCATTAAATCACTTGGACAGGGTCAGAAAATCACCTGGACAGGGTCATTCAATCACTTGGACAGTGTCACTAAATCACCTGGACAGGGTCATTAAATCCCTTCGCCAAGGTCATTAAATCACTTGGACAGGGTCATTAAATCACTTGGACAGGTTCACTAAATCACGTGGACAGGGTCATTAAATCACCTGCCGAGGGACACTAAATCAACTGGACAGGGTCACTAAATGACGTGGACAGGGTCACTAAATCACCTGGACAGGGTCATTAAATCACCTGGACAGGGTCACTAAATCACCTGGACAGGGTCATTAAATCACTGGACAGGGTCATTAAATCACCTGCCCAGAGTCATTAAATCACGGGACAGGGTCAATAAATCTCATGCCCAGGGTCATAAATCACCTGCCCAGGGTCATTAAATCACTCGACAGGGTCATTAAATCATCTGGACAGGGTCATTAAATCACCCGGACAGGGTCATTAAATCACCTGGACAGGGTCATTAAATCATCTGCCCAGCGTCATTAAATCACCTGCTCAGGGTCACTACATCACCTGAACCATCTCACTAAATCACATGGACAGGGTCACTAAATCACCTGGACAGAGTCACTAAATCAACTGCCCTGGGTTATTAAATCACTTGGACAGGGTCACTAAATCACCTGCCCAGGGTCACTAAATCACCTGGACAGAGTCACTAAATCACCTGCCCTGGGTCATTAAATCACTTGGACACGGTCACTAAATCGCCTGGACAGGGTCACTAAATCAACTGGACAGGATCACTAAATCACCTGGACAGGGTCACTAAATCACCTGCCCTGGGTCATTAAATCACTTGGACAGGGTCACTAAATCACCTGCCCAGGGTCACTAAATCAACTGGACAGGATCATTAAATCACCTGGACAGGGTCACTACATCACCTGCCCAGGGTCACTAAATCACCTGGACATGGTCATTAAATCACCTGGACGGGGTCAATAAATCACCTGCCCAGGGTCAATAAATCACCTGCCCAGGGTCATTAAATCACCTGCCCAGGGTCATTAAATCAACTGCCCAGGGACATTAAATCAACTGGACAGGGTCACTAAATGACCTGGACAGGGTCATTAAATCACCTGCCCAGGGTCAATAAATCACCTGCCCAGGGTCATTAAATCACCTGCCCAGGGTCATTAAATCAACTGCCCAGGGACATTAAATCAACTGGACAGGGTCACTAAATCACCTGGACAGGGTCATTAAATCCCTTCGACAGGGTCATTAAATCACTTGGACAGGGTCAGAAAATCACCTGGACAGGGTCATTAAATCACTTGGACAGTGTCACTAAATCACCTGGACAGGGTCATTAAATCCCTTCGCCAGGGTCATTAAATCACTTGGACAGGGTCATTAAATCACTTGGACAGGTTCACTAAATCACGTGGACAGGGTCATTAAATCACCTGCCGAGGGACACTAAATCAACTGGACAGGGTCACTAAATGACCTGGACAGGGTCACTAAATCACCTGGACAGGGTCATTAAATCACCTGGACAGGGTCACTAAATCACCTGGACAGGGTCATTAAATCACTGGACAGGGTCATTAAATCACCTGCCCAGAGTCATTAAATCACGGGACAGGGTCAATAAATCTCATGCCCAGGGTCATAAATCACCTGCCCAGGGTCATTAAATCACTCGACAGGGTCATTAAATCATCTGGACAGGGTCATTAAATCACCCGGACAGGGTCATTAAATCACCTGGACAGGGTCATTAAATCATCTGCCCAGCGTCATTAAATCACCTGCTCAGGGTCACTACATCACCTGAACCATCTCACTAAATCACATGGACAGGGTCGCTAAATCACCTGGACAGAGTCACTAAATCAACTGCCCTGGGTTATTAAATCACTTGGACAGGGTCACTAAATCACCTGCCCAGGGTCACTAAATCACCTGGACAGAGTCACTAAATCACCTGCCTTGGGTCATTAAATCACTTGGACACGGTCACTAAATCGCCTGGACAGGGTCACTAAATCAACTGGACAGGATCACTAAATCACCTGGACAGGGTCACTAAATCACCTGCCCTGGGTCATTAAATCACTTGGACAGGGTCACTAAATCACCTGCCCAGGGTCACTAAATCAACTGGACAGGATCATTAAATCACCTGGACAGGGTCACTACATCACCTGCCCAGGGTCACTAAATCACCTGGACATGGTCATTAAATCACCTGGACGGGGTCAATAAATCACCTGCCCAGGGTCAATAAATCACCTGCCCAGGGTCATTAAATCACCTGCCCAGGGTCATTAAATCAACTGCCCAGGGACATTAAATCAACTGGACAGGGTCACTAAATGACCTGGACAGGGTCATTAAATCTCCTGCCCAGGGTCAATAAATCACCTGCCCAGGGTCATTAAATCACCTGCCCAGGGTCATTAAATCAACTGCCCAGGGACATTAAATCAACTGGACAGGGTCACTAAATGACCTGGACAGGGTCATTAAATCAGCTGCCCAGATTCATTAAATCACCTGGACAGAGTCATTAAATCACTGGACAGGGTCATTAAATCAGCTGCCCAGAGTCATTAAGTCACCTGGACAGAGTCAATAAATCACGGGACAGGGTCATTAAATCACCTGCCCAGGGTCAATAAATCACTCGACAGGGTCATTAAATCACCTGGACAGGGTCATTAAATCACTGGACAGGGTCATTAAATCACCTGCCCAGGGTCATTAAATCACCTGGACAGGGTGACTAAATGACCTGGACAGGGTCATTAAATCACCTGCCCAGGGTCATTAAATCACCTGGACAGGTTCACTAAATGACCTGGACAGGGTCATTAAATCACCAGCCCAGGGTCATTACATCACCTGGACAGGTCACTAAATCACCTGGACAGGATCATTAAATCACCAGGACAGGGTCATTAAATCACGTGGACAGGTCACTAAATCACCTGGACAGGGTCATTTAATTACCTGCCCCGAGTCATTAAATCACCTGGACAGGGCCATTAAATCACCTGCCAAGAGTCATTAAATCACCTGGACAGAGTCATTAAATCACGGGACAGGGTCAATAAATCTCCTGCCCAGGGTCATTAAATCACCTGCCCAGGGTCATTAAATCACCTGGACAGGGTGACTAAATGACCTGGACAGGGTCATTAAATCACCTGCCCAGGGTCATTAAATCACCTGGACAGAGTCATTAAATCACTGGACAGCCTCATTAAATCACCAGCCCAGGGTCATTACATCACCTGGACAGGTCACTAAATCACCTGGACAGGATCATTAAATCACCAGGACAGGGTCATTAAATCACGTGGACAGGTCACTAAATCACCTGGACAGGGTCATTTAATTACCTGCCCCGAGTCATTAAATCACCTGGACAGGGCCATTAAATCACCTGCCAAGAGTCATTAAATCACCTGGACAGAGTCATTAAATCACGGGACAGGGTCAATAAATCTCCTGTGCAGGGTCATTAAATCACCTGCCCAGGGTCATTAAATCACTCGACAAGGTCATTAAATCACCTGGACAGGGTCATTAAATCACTGGACAGGGTCATTAAATCACCCGGAAAGGGTCATTAAATCAGCTGGACAGGGTCATTAAATCATCTGCCCAGTGTCATTAAATCCCCACCTGAACCATCTCACTAAATCACCTGGACAGAGTCACTAAATCAACTGCCCTGGGTCATTAAATCACTTGGACAGGGTCACTAAATCACGTGCCCAGGGTCACTAAATCACCTGGACAGAGTCACTAAATCACCTGCCCTGGGTCATTAAATCACTTGGACAGGGTCACAAAATCACCTGGACAGGGTCACTAAATCAACTGGACAGGATCACTAAATCACCTGGACAGGGTCACTAAATCACCTGCCCTGGGTCATTAAATCAATTGGACAGGGTCACTAAAACACCTGCCCAGGGTCACGAAATCAACTGGACAGGATCATTAAATCACCTGGACAGGGTCACTACATCACCTGCCCAGGGTCACTAAATCACATGGACAGGGTCATTAACTCACCTGGACGGGGTCATTAAATCACCTGCCCAGTGTCACTAAATCACCTGCCCAGGGTCACTAAATCACCTGCCAAGGGTCATGAAATCACCTGCCCAGGGTCATTAAATCACCTGCCCAGGGACATTAAATCACCTGGAAAGGGACAATAAATGACCTGGACAGGGTCATTAAATCACCTGCCCAGGGTCATTAAATCACCTGGACAGGGTCACTAAATGACCTGGACAGGGTCATTAAATCAGCTGCCCAGAGTCATTAAATCACCTGGACAGTGTCATTAAATCACTGGACAGGGTAATTAAATCAGCTGGACAGGTTGACTAAATGACCTGGACAGGGTCACTAAATCACCTGGACAGGTCACTAAATCACCTGGACAGGGTCATTTAATCACCTGCCCCGAGACATTAAAACACCTGGACAGGGTCATTAAATCACCTGCCAAGAGTCATTAAATCACCTGGACATGGTCACTAAATCACCTGCCCAGGGTGACTAAATCAACTGGACAGGATCATTAAATCACCTGGACAGGGTCACTACATCACCTGCCCAGGGTCACTAAATCACATGGACAGGGTCATTAAATCACCTGGACGGGGTCATAAAATCACCTGCCCAGGGTCACTAAATCACCTGCCCAGGGTCACTAAATCACCTGCCCAGGGTCATTAAATCACCTGCCCAGGGTCACTAAATCACCTGCCCAGGGTCATTAAATCACCTGCCCAGGGTCATTAAATCACCTGCCCAGGGACATTAAATCACCTGGACAGGGTCACTAAATGACCTGGACAGGGCCATTAAATCACCTGCCCAGGGTCATTAAATCACCTGGACAGGGTCACTAAAACACCTGGACAGGGTCATTAAATCACCTGCCAAGTTTCATTAAATCACCTGGACAGAGTCATTAAATCACTGGACTGGGTCATTAAATCACCTGCCCAGAGTCCTTAAATCACGGGACAGGTTCAATAAATCTCCTGCCCAGGGTCATTAAATCACCTGCCCAGGGTCATTAAATCATCTGCCCAGGGTCATTAAATCACCTGGACAGGTTCATTAAGTCATTGGACAGGGTCATTAAATCACCCGGACAGGGTCATTAAATCACCTGCCCAGGGTCACTACATCAACTGAACCATCTCACTAAATCACCTGGATAGGGTCACTAAATCACCTGGACACGATCATTAAATCACCTGGACAGGGTCATTAAATCACGTGGACAGAGTCACTAAATCACCTGCCCTGGGTCATTAAATCACTTGGACAGGGTCACTAAATCAACTGGACAGGATCATTAAATCAACTGGACAGGGTCATTAAATCACACGCAGAGGGTCATTAAATCACCTGGACAGGGTCACTAAATCACCTGCCCTGGGTCATTAAATCACTTCGACAGGGTCACTAAATCACCTGCCCAGGGTGACGAAATCAACTGGACAGGATCATTAAATCACCTGGACAGGGTCACTACATCACCTGCCCAGGGTCACTAAATCACCTGGACAGGGTCATTAAATCAACTGGACGGGGTCATTAAATCAGCTGCCCAGGGTCATTAAATCACCTGCCCAGGGTCACTAAATCACCTGCCCAGGGTCATTAAATCACCTGCCCAGGGTCATTAAATCACCTGCCCAGGGTCATTAAATCACCTGGACAGGGTCACTAAATGACCTGGACAGGGTCATTAAATCACCTGAACAGGGTCATTAAATCAAATGCCCAGGGTCACTAAATCACCTGGACAGGGTCATTAAATCACCTGGACGGGGTCAATAAATCACCTGACCAGGGTCAATAAATCACCTGCACAGGGTCATTAAATCACCTGCCCAGGGTCATTAAATCACCTGGCCAGGGTCATTAAATCACCTGGACAGAGTCACTAAATCACCTGGACAGGGTCACTAAAACACCTGGACAGGGTCATTAAATCACCTGCCAAGAGTCATTAAATCACCTGGACAGAGTCATTAAATCACTGGACAGGGTCATTAAATCACCTGCCCAGAGTCATTAAATCACGGGACAGGGTCAATAAATCAGCTGCCCAGGGTCATTAAATCACCTGCCCAGGGTCATTAAATCACCTGCCCAGGGTCACTAAATCACCTGCCCAGGGTCATTAAATCACCTGCCCAGGGTCATTAAATCACCTGCCCAGGGTCATTAAATCACCTGGACAGGGTCACTAAATGACCTGGACAGGGTCATTAAATCACCTGCCCAGGGTCATTAAATCACCTGGCCAGGGTCATTAAATCACCTGGACAGGGTCACTAAAACACCTGGACAGGGTCAGTAAATCACCTGCCAAGAGTCATTAAATCACCTGGACAGAGTCATTAAATCACTGGACAGGGTCATTAAATCACCTGCCCAGAGTCATTAAATCACGGGACAGGGTCAATAAATCTCCTGCCCAGGGTCATTAAATCACCTGCCCAGGGTCATTAAATCACCTGCCCAGGGACATTAAATCACCTGGACAGGGTCACTAAATGAACTGGACAGGGTCATTAAATCACCTGCCCAGGGTCATTAAATCACCTAAACCACCTCACTAAATTACCTGGACAGAGTCACTAAATCACCTGCCCAGGGTCATTAAATCACTTGGACTGGTTCACTAAATCACGTGCCCAGGGTCACTAAATCAACTGGACAGGATCATTAAATCACCTGAACAGGGTCATTAAATCACCTGGACAGGGTCACTACATCACCTGCCCTGGGTCACTAAATCACCTGGACAGGGTCATTAAATCACCTGGACGGGGTCATTAAATCACCTGCCCAGGTCTTTAAATCAAATGGACAGGGTCACTAAATCACCTGGACAGGGTCATTAAATCACCTGGACGGGGTCATTAAATCACCTGCCCAGGGTCATTAAATCACCTGCCCAGGGTCACTAAATCACCTGCCCAGGGTCACTAAATCACCTGCCCAGGGTCATTAAATCACCTGCCCAGGGTCATTAAATCACCTGCCCAGGGTCATTAAATCACTTGGACTGGTTCACTAAATCACGTGCCCAGGGTCACTGAATCACCTGCCCAGGGTCATTAAATCACATGACCAGGGTCATTAAATCACCTGCCCAGGGACATTAAATCACCTGGACAGGGTCACTAAATGACCTGGACAGGGTCATTAAATCAGCTGCCCAGAGTCATTAAATCACCTGGACAGAGTCATTAAATCACTGGACAGGGTCATTAAATCACCTGCCCAGAGTCATTAAATCACTGGACAGGGTCGTTAAATCACCGGACAGTGTCATTAAATCACCTGCCCAGGGTCACTACATCACCTGAATCATCTCACTAAATCACCTGGACTGGTTCACTACATCACCTGAACAACCTCACTAAATCACCTGGACAGGGTCACTAAATCACCTGGACAGAGTCACTAAATCACCTGCCCAGGGTCATTAAATCACTTGGACAGGGTCACTAAATCACCTGCCCAGGGTCACTAAATCAACTGGATAGGATCATTAAATCACCTGGACAAGGTCATTAAATCACATGGACAGGGTCACTAAATCACCTGCACAGGGTCATTGAATCACCTGGACAGGGTCATTAAATCACCTGGACAGAGTCACTAAATCCCCTGCCCAGGGTCATTAAATCACTTGGACAGGGTCACTAAATCACCTGCCCAGGGTCACTAAATCAACTGGACAGGATCATTAAATCACCTGGACAGGGTCATTAAATCACCTGGACAGCGTCTCTAAATCACCTGCCCAGGGTCACTAAATCACCTGGACAGGGTCATTAAATCACCTGGACAGGGTCATTAAATTACATGCCCAGGCTCATTAAATCACCTGGAATGTGTCAATAAATGACCTGGACAGGTTCACTAAATCACCTGCCCAGGATCATTAAATCACCTGGACAGGATCATTAAATCACATGGACAGGGTCACTACATCACCTGCCCAGGGTCATTAAATCACCTGCCCAGGGTCATTAAATCACCTGCCCAGGGTCATTAAATCACCTGGACACGGTCACTAAATGACCTGGACAGGGTCTTTAAATCACCTGCCCAGGGTCATTAAATCACCTGGCCAGGGACATTAAATCACCTGGACAGAGTCGCTAAATCACCTGGACAGGGTCACTAAAACACCTGGACAGCGACATTAAATCACCTGCCAAGAGTCATTAAATCACCTGGACAGGTCACTAAATCACCTGGACAGGGTCATTAAATCACCTGCCCCGAGACATTAAAACACCTGGACAGGGTCATTAAATCACCTGCCAAGAGTCATTAAATCACCTGGACAGAGTCATTAAACCACTGGACAAGGTCATTAAATCACATGGACAATGTCATTAAATCACGGGACACGGTCAATAAATCTCCTGCCCAGGATCATTAAATCACCTGGACAGGGTCATTAAATCACCTGGACAGAGTCACTAAATCACCTGCCCTGGGTCATTAAATCACTTGGACAGGGTCACTAAATCAACTGGACAGGGTCACGAAATCACCTGGACAGGGTCACTAAATCACCTGCCCTGGGTCATTAAATCACTTGGACAGGGTCACTAAATAACCTGCCCAGGGTGACTAAATTAACTGGACAGGATCATTAAATCACCTGGACAGGGTCACTGCATCACCTGCCCAGGGTCACTAAATCACCTGGACAGGGTCATTAAATCACCTGGACGGGGTCATTAAATCACCTGCCCAGGGTCACTAAATCAACTGCCCAGGGACATTAAATCACCTGCCCAGGGTCACTAAATCACCTGCCCAGGGTCATTAAATCACCTGCCCAGGGTCACTAAATCACCTGCCCAGGGTCATTAAATCACCTGCCCAGGGTCATTAAATCACCTGCCCAGGGACATTAAATCACCTGGACAGGGTCACTAAATGACCTGGACAGGGCCATTAAATCACCTGCCCAGGGTCATTAAATCACCTGGACAGGGTCACTAAAACACCTGGACAGTATCATTAAATCACCTGCCAAGTGTCATTAAATCACCTGGACAGAGTCATTAAATCACGGGACAGGGTCAATAAATCTCCTGCCCAGGATCATTAAATCACCTGGACAGGGTCATTAAATCACCTGCCAAGTGTCATTAAATCACCTGCCCAGAGTCATTAAATCACGGGACAGAGTCAATAAATCTCCTGCCCAGGGTCATTAAATCACCTGCCCAGGGTCATTAAATCACCTGTCCAGGGTCATTAAATCACCTGGACAGGTTCATTAAATCACTGGACAGGGTCAATAAATCACCCGGACATTGTCATTAAATCACAAGCACAGGGTCATTAAATCACCTGAAACATCTCACTAAATCACCTGGACAGGGTCACTAAATCAACTGGACAGGATCATTAAATCACCTGGACAGGGTCATTAAATCACGTGGACAGAGTTACTAAATCACCTGCCCTGGGTCATTAAATCACTTGGACAGGGTCACTAAATCAACTGGACAGGATCATTAAATCACCTGAACAGGGTCCTCAAATCACCTGCCCAGGGTCACTAAATCACCTGGACAGGGTCACTAAATCACCTGCCCTGGGTCATTAAATCACTTCGACAGGGTCACAAAATCACCTGCCCAGGGTGACTAAATCAACTGGACAGGATCATTAAATCACCTGGACAGGGTCACTACATCACCTGCCCAGGGTCACTAAATCACCTGGACAGGGTCATTAAATCAACTGGATGGGGTCATTAAATCAGCTGCCCAGGGTCATTAAATCACCTGCCCAGGGTCACTAAATCACCTGCCCAGGGTCATTAAATCACATGCCCAGGGTCATTAAATCACCTGCCCAGGGTCATTAAATCACCTGGACAGGGTCACTAAATCACCTGGACAGAGTCACTAAATCATCTGCCCTGGGTCATTAAATCACTTGGACAGGGTCACTAAATCAACTGGAAAGGATCATTAAATCACCTGAACAGGGTCTTTAAATCACCTGCCCAGGGTCACGAAATCACCTGGACAGGGTCACGAAATCACCGGCCCTGGGTCATTAAATCACTTGGACAGGGTCACTAAATCACCTGCACAGGGTGACTAACTCAACTGGACAGGATAATTAAATCACCTGGACAGGGTCACTACATCACCTGCCCTGGGTCACTAAATCACCTGGACAGGGTCATTAAATCACCTGGACGGGGTCATTAAATCACCTGCCCAGGGTCATTAAATCACCTGCCCAGGGTCACTAAATCACCTGCCCAGGGTCATTAAATCACCTGCCCATGGTCATTAAATCACCTCACCAGGGTCATTAAATCACCTGCCCAGGGTCATTAAATCACCTGCCCAGGGTCATTAAATCACCTGGACAGGGTCACTAAATGACCTGGACAGGGTCATTAAATCACCTGCCCAGGGTCATTAAATCACCTGGCCAGGGTCATTAAATCACCTGGCCAGGGTCATTAAATCACCTGGACAGAGTCACTAAATCACCTGTACAGGGTCACTAAAACACCTGGACAGGGTCATTAAATCACCTGCCAAGAGTCATTAAATCACCTGGACAGAGTCATTAAATCACTGGACAGGGTCATTAAATCACCTGCCCAGAGTCATTAAATCACGGGACAGGGTCAATAAATCTCCTGCCCAGGGTCATTAAATCACCTGCCCAGGGTCATTAAATCACCTGCCCAGGGTCACAACATCACCTGGACCATCTCACTAAATCACCTGGACAGGAACATTAAATCAGCTGGACAGGGTCATTAAATCACCTGGACAGAGTCACTAAATCATCTGCCCTGGGTCATTAAATCACTTGGACAGGGTCACTAAATCAACTGGAAAGGATCATTAAATCACCTGAACAGGGTCTTTAAATCACCTGCCCAGGGTCACTAAATCACCTGGACAGGGTCACGAAATCACCTGCCCTGGGTCATTAAATCACTTGGACAGGGTCACTAAATCACCTGCACAGGGTGACTAAATCAAGTGGACAGGATCATTAAATCACCTGGACAGGGTCACTACATCACCTGCCCTGGGTCACTAAATCACCTGGACAGGGTCATTAAATCACCTGGACGGGGTCATTAAATCATCTGCCCAGGGTCACTAAATCACCTGCCCAGGGTCATTAAATCACCTGCCCAGGGTCATTAAATCACCTGCCCAGGGTCATTAAATCACCTGGACAGGGTCACTAAATGACCTGGACAGGGTCATTAAATCACCTGCCCAGGGTCATTAAATCACCTGGCCAGCGTCATTAAATCACCTGGCCAGGGTCATTAAATCACCTGGACAGAGTCACTAAATCACCTGGACAGGGTCACTAAAACACCTGGACAGGGTCATTAAATCACCTGCCAAGAGTCATTAAATCACCTGGACAGAGTCATTAAATCACTGGACAGGGTCATTAAATCACCTGCCCAGAGTCAATAAATCACTGGACAGGGTCAATAAATCTCCTGCCCAAGGTCATTAAATCACCTGGACAGAGTCACTAAATCACCTGCCCTGGGTCATTAAATCACTTGGACAGGGTCACAAAATCAACTGGACAGGGTCATTAAATCACCTGGACAGGGTCACTAAATGAACTGGGCAGGTTCAATAAATCACCTGCCCAGGGTCATTAAATCACCTGCCCAGGTTCATTAAATCACCTGCCCAGGGACATTAAATCACCTGGACAGGGTCACTAAATGAACTGGACAGGGTCATTAAATCACCTGCCCAGGTTCATTAAATCACCTAAACCACCTCACTAAATTACCTGGACAGAGTCACTAAATCACCTGCCCAGGGTCATTAAATCACTTGGACAGGGTCACTAAATCACGTGCCCAGGGTCACTAAATCAACTGGACAGGATCATTAAATCACCTGAACAATGTCTTTTAATCACTGGACAGGGTCACTACATCACCTGCCCAGGGTCATTAAATCACCTGGACAGGGTCATTAAATCACCTGGACGGGGTCATTAAATCACCTGCCCAGGGTCATTAAATCACCTGGACAGGGTCACTAAATGAACTGGACAGGGTCACTGAATCACCTGCCCAGGGTCATTAAATCACATGACCAGGGTCATTGAATCACCTGCCCAGGGACATTAAATCACCTGGACAGGGTCACTAAATGACCTGGACAGGGTCATTAAATCAGCTGCCCAGAGTCATTAAATCACCTGGCCAGAGTCATTAAATCACTGGACAGGGTCATTAAATCACCTGCCCAGAGTCATTAATTCACGGGACAGGGTCAATAAATCTCCTGCCCAGGTTCATTAAATCACCTGCCCAGGGTAATTAAATCACCTGCCCAGGGTCATTAAATAACGGGACAGGGGCATTAAATCTCCTGCCCAGGGTCATAAAGTCACTCGGCAGGGTCATTAAATCAGCTGGACAGGGTCATTAAATCACTGGACAGGGTATTTAAATCACCCGGACAGTGTCATTAAATCACCTGCCCAGGGTCACTACATCACCTGAACCATCTCACTAAATCACCTGGACAGGTTCACTACATCACCTGAACCACCTCACTAAATCACCTGGACAGGGTCACTAAATCACCTGGACTGAGTCACTAAATCACCTGCCCAGGGTCATTAAATCACTTGGACAGGGTCACTAAATCACCTGCCCAGGGTCACTAAATCAACTGGACAGGATCATTAAATCACCTGGACAAGGTCATTAAATCACCTGGACAGGGTCAATAAATCACCTGCCCAGGGTCACTAAATCACCTGCCCAGGGTCATTAAATCACCTGGACAGGGTCACTAAATCAGCTGGACAGAGTCACTAAATCACCTGCCCAGGGTCATTAAATCACTTGGACAGGGTCACTAAATCAGCTGCCCAGGGTCACTAAATCAACTGGACAGAGTCATTAAATCACCTGGACAGGGTCATTAAATCTCCTGGACAGCGTCTCTAAATCACCTGCCCAGTGTCACTAAATCACCTGGACAGGGTCATTAAATCACCTGGACAGAGTCACTAAATCACCTGGACAGGGTCACTAAATGACCTGGACAGGGTCATTAAATCAGCTGCCCAGAGTCATTAAATCACCTGAACCACCTCACTAAATCACCTGGACAGAGTCACTAAATCACCTGCCCAGGGTCATTAAATCACTTGGACTGGGTCACTAAATCACGTGCCCAGGGTCACTAAATCAATTGGACAGGATCATTAAATCACCTGAACAGGGTCATTAAATCACCTGGACAGGGTCACTACATCACCTGCCCAGGGTCACTAAATCACCTGGACAGGGTCATTAAATCACCTGGACGGGGTCATTAAATCACCTGCCCAGGGTCATTAAATCACCTGGACAGGGTCACGAAATGAACTGGACAGGGTCACTGAATCACCTGCCCAGGGTCACTAAATCACCTGTCCAGGGTCATTAAATTACCTGGACAGGGTCACTAAATGACCTGGACAGGGTCATTAAATCAGCTGCCCAGAGTCATTAAATCACCTGGACAGAGTCATTAAATCACTGGACAGGGTCATTAAATCACCTGCCCAGAGTCATTAAATCACGGGACAGGGTCAATAAATCTCATGCCCAGGTTCATTAAATCACCTGCCCAGGGTCATTAAATCACCTGCCCAGGGTCATTAAATCACTGGACAGGGTCATTAAATCACCTGGACAGGGTCACTAAATGACCTGGACAGGGTCAATAAATCACCTGCCCAGAGTCATTAAATCACGGGACAGGGTCATTAAATCTCCTGCCCAGGGTCATAAAATCACTCGGCAGGGTCATTAAATCAGCTGGACAGGGTCATTAAATCACTGGACAGGGTCGTTAAATCACCCGGACAGTGTCATTAAATCACCTGCCCAGGGTCACTACATCACCTGAACCATCTCACGAAATCACATGGACAGTTTCACTACATCACCTGAACCACCTCACTAAATCACCTGGACAGAGTCACTAAATCACCTGCCCAGGGTCATTAAATCACTTGGACAGGGTCACTAAATCACCTGCCCAGGGTCACTAAATCACCTGTCCAGGGTCATTAAATCACCTGGACAGGGTCACTAAATGACCTGGACAGGGTCAGTAAATCACCTGGACAGAGTCACGAAATCACCTGCCCAGGGTCATTAAATCACTTGGACAGGGTCACTAAATCACCTGCCCAGGGTCACTAAATCAACTGGACAGGATCATTAAATCACCTGGACAGGGTCATTAAATCACCTGGACAGGGTCACTAAATCACCTGGAAAGGGTCATTAAATGACCTGGACAGGGTCATTAAATTACATGCCCAGGGTCATTAAATCACCTGGAATGTGTCAATAAATGACCTGGAGAGGGTCACTAAATCACCTGCCCAGGGTCATTAAATCACCTGGACATGGTCATTAAATAACCTGGACAGGGTCACTAAATCACCTGCCCAGGGTCAATAAATCACCTGGACAGGGTCATTAAATCACCTGGACAGGGTCATTAAATCACCTGCCCAGGGTCATTAAATCACCTGGACAGGGTCACTAAATGACCTGGACAGGGTCATTAAATCACCTGCCCAGGGTCATTAAATCACCTGGACAGGGTCACCAAATGACCTGGACAGGGTCATTAAAACACCTGCCCAGAGTCATTAAATCACCTGGACAGAGTCATTAATTCACTGGGCAGGGTCATTAAATCACCTGCCCAGAGTCATTAAATCACGGGACAGGGTCATTAAATCTCCTGCCCAGGGTCATTAAATCACCTGCCCAGGGACATGAAATCACTCGAAAGGGTCATTAAATCACTTGGACCGGGTCATTAAATCACCTGGACAGGGTCATTAAATCACCTGGACAGGGTCATTAAATCACCTGGACAGGTCACTAAATCACCTAGACAGGGTCATTTAATCACCTGCCCCGAATCATTAAATCACCTGGACAGGGTCACTAAAACACTGGACAGGGTCATTAAATCACCTGGACAGGGTCATTAAATCACCTGGACAGAGTCACTAAATCACCTGCCCTGGGTCATTAAATTTCTTGGACAGGGTCACTAAATCAACTGGACAGGATCATTAAATCACCTGAACAGGGTCATTAAATCACCTGCCCAGGGTAACTAAATCACCTGGACATGGTCACTAAATCACCTGCCCTGGGTCATTAAATCACTTGGACATGGTCACTAAATCACCTGCCCAGAGTGACTAATTCAACTGGACAGGATCATTAAATCACCTGGATGGGGTCATTAAATCACCTGCCCAGGGTCATTAAATCACCTGCCCAGGGTCACTAAATCACCTGGACAGGGTCATTAAATCACAAGCCAAGAGTCATTAAATCACCTGGACAGAGTCATTAAATCACTGGACAGGGTCATTAAATCACCTGCCCAGAGTCATTAAATCACGGGACAGGGTCAATAAATCTCCTGCCCAGGGTAATTAAATCACCTGCCCAGGGTCATTAAATAACCTGGACAGATTCATTAAATCACTGAACAGGGTCATTAAATCACACGGACAGGGTCATTAAATCACCTGGACAGGGTCATTAAATCACCTGCCCAGGGTCACAAAATCACCTGCCCAGGGTCATTAAATCACCTGCCCAGGGTCATTAAATCACCTGCCCAGGGACATAAAATCACCTGGACAGTGTCATTAATTCACTGGACAGGTTCATTAAATCACCTGCCCAGAGTCATTAAATCACGGGACAGGGTCATTAAATCTCCCGGACAGGGTCATTAAATCACCTGGACAGGGTCATTAAATCACCTGCCCAGGGTCACTAAATCAACTGCCCAGGGTCATTAAATCACCTGCCCAGGGACATTAAATCACCTGGACAGTGTCACTAAATGACCTGGACAGGGTCATTAAATCACCTGCCCAGGGTCATTAAATCAGCTGGACAGGGTCACTAAAACACCTGGACAGGGTCATTAAATCACATGCCAAGAGTCATTAAATCACCTGGACAGAGTCATTAAATCACTGGACAGCCTCATTAAATCACGTGCCCAGAGTCATTAAATCACGGGACAGGTTCAATAAATCTCCTGCCCAGGGTCATTAAATCACCTGCCCAGGGTCACTACATCACCTGAACCATCTCACTAAATCACCTGGACAGGTTCACTACATCACCTGAACCACCTCACTAAATCACCTGGACAGGGTCACTAAATCACCTGGACAGAGTCACTAAATCACCTGCCCAGGGTCATTAAATCACTTGGACAGGGTCACTAAATCACCTGCCCAGGGTCACTAAATCACCTGCCCAGGGTCATTAAATCACCTGGACAGGGTCACTAAATCACCTGCACAGGGTCATTAAATCACCTGGACAGGGTCATTAAATCACCTGGACAGAGTCACTAAATCACCTGCCCAGGGTCATTAAATCACTTGGACAGGGTCACGAAATCACCTGCCCAGGGTCACTAAATCAACTGGACAGGATCATTAAATCACCTGAACAGGGTCATTAAATCACCTGGACAGGGTCTCTAAATCACCTGCCCAGTGTCACTAAATCACCTGGACAGGGTCATTAAATCACCTGGACAGGGTCATTAAATTACATGCGCAGGGTCATTAAATCTCCGGGAATGTGTCAATAAATGACCTGGACAGGGTCACTAAATGACCTGCCCATGGTCATTAAATCACCTGGGCAGGGTCATTAAATCACCTGGACAGGGTCACTAAATCACCTGCCATGGGTCACTAAATCACCTGGACAGGGTCATTAAATCACCTGGACAGGGTCATTAAATCACCTGCCCAGGGTCATTAATTCACTGGACAGGGTCATGAAATCACCTGCCCAGAGTCATTCAATCACGGGACAGGGTCATTAAATCTCCTGCCCAGGGTCATTAAATCACCTGCCCAGGGACATGAAATCACTCGAAAGGGTCATTAAATCACCTGGACAGGGTCATTAAATCACTGGACAGGGTCATTAAATCACCCGGACAGGGTCAGTAAATAACCCGGACAGGTCACTAAATCACCTGGACAGGGTCATTTAATCACCTGCCCCGAGTCATTAAATCACCTGGACAGGGTCACTTAAACACTGGACAGGGTCATTAAATCACCTGGACAGGGTCATTAAATCACCTGGACAGAGTCACTAAATCACCTGCCCAGGGTCATTAAATCACTTGGACAGGGTCACGAAATCACCTGCCCAGGGTCACTAAATCAACTGGACAGGATCATTAAATCACCTGAACAGGGTCATTAAATCACCTGGACAGGGTCTCTAAATCACCTGCCCAGTGTCACTAAATCACCTGGACAGGGTCATTAAATCACCTGGACAGGGTCATTAAATTACATGCGCAGGGTCATTAAATCTCCGGGAATGTGTCAATAAATGACCTGGACAGGGTCACTAAATGACCTGCCCATGGTCATTAAATCACCTGGGCAGGGTCATTAAATCACCTGGACAGGGTCACTAAATCACCTGCCATGGGTCACTAAATCACCTGGACAGGGTCATTAAATCACCTGGACAGGGTCATTAAATCACCTGCCCAGGGTCATTAATTCACTGGACAGGGTCATGAAATCACCTGCCCAGAGTCATTCAATCACGGGACAGGGTCATTAAATCTCCTGCCCAGGGTCATTAAATCACCTGCCCAGGGACATGAAATCACTCGAAAGGGTCATTAAATCACCTGGACAGGGTCATTAAATCACTGGACAGGGTCATTAAATCACCCGGACAGGGTCAGTAAATAACCCGGACAGGTCACTAAATCACCTGGACAGGGTCATTTAATCACCTGCCCCGAGTCATTAAATCACCTGGACAGGGTCACTTAAACACTGGACAGGGTCATTAAATCACCTGGACAGGGTCATTAAATCACCTGGACAGAGTCACTAAATCACCTGCCCTGGGTCATTAAATTACTTGGACAGGGTCACTAAATCAACTGGACAGGATCATTAAATCACCTGAACAGGGTCATTAAATCACCTGCCCAGGGTCACTAAATCACCTGGACATGGTCACTAAATCACGTGCCCTGGGTCATTAAATCACTTGGACAGGGTCACTAAATCACCTGTCCAGGGTGACTAAATCAACTGGACAGGATCATTAAATCACCTGGACAGGGTCACTACATCACCTGCCCAGGGTCACTAAATCACCGGCCCAGGGTCATTAATCACCTGCCCAGGGACATTAAATCACCTGGACAGTGTCACTAAATGACCTGGACTGGGTCATTAAATCACCTGCCCAGGGTCATTAAATCACCTGGACAGGGTCACTAAAACACCTGGACAGGGTCATTAAATCACATGCCAAGAGTCATTAAATCACCTGGACAGAGTCATTAAATCACTGGACAGGGTCATTAAATCACCTGCCCAGAGTCATTAAATCACGGGACAGGGTCAATAAATCTCCTGCCCAGGGTCATTAAATCACCTGCCCAGGGTAATTAAATCACCTGCCCAGCGTCATTAAATCACCTGGACAGGTTCATTAAATCACTGGACAGGGTCATTAAATCACCCGGACAGGGTCATTAAATCACCTGCCCAGGGTCACTAAATCTCCTGCCCAGGGTCATTAAATCACCTGCCCAGGGTCATTAAATCACCTGGACAGTGTCACAAAATGACCTGGACAGGGTCATTAAATCACCTGCCCAGGGTCATTAAATCAGCTGGACAGGGTCACTAAAACACCTGGACAGGGTCATTAAATCACATGCCAAGAGTCATTAAATCACCTGGACAGAGTCATTAAATCACTGGACAGCCTCATTAAATCACCTGCCCAGAGTCATTAAATCACGGGACAGGGTCAATAAATCTCCTGCCCAGGGTCATTAAATCACCTGCCCAGGGTCATTAAATCACTTGCCCAGGGTCATTAAATCACCTGGACAGGGTCACTAAAACACCTGGACAGGTTCATTAAATCACATGCCAAGAGTCATTAAATCACCTGGAAAGAGTCATTAAATCACTGGACAGGGTCATTAAATCACCTGCGCAGAGTCATCAAATCACGGGACAGGGTCACTAAATCACCTGGACAGGATCATTAAATCACCTGGACAGAGTCACTAAATCACCTTCCCAGGGTCATTAAATCACTTGAACAGGATCATTAAATCACCTGCCCAGGGTGACTAAATCAACTGGACAGGATCATTAAATCACCTGGACAGAGTCACTAAATCACCTGCCCAGGGTCATTAAATCACCTGGACAGGTTCATTAAATCACTGGACAGGGTCATTAAATCACCCGGCCAGGGTCATTAAATCACCTGGACAGGGTCATTAAATCACCTGCCCAGGGTCATTAAATCACCTGCCCAGGGTCACTACATCACCTGAACCATCTCACAAAATCACCTGGACAGGGTCACTAAATCACCTGGACAGGATCATTAAATCACCTGGACAGAGTCACTAAATCACCTGCCCAGGGTCATTAAATCACTTGGACAGGATCATTAAATCACCTGCCCAGGGTCACTAAATCAACTGGACAGGATCACTAAATCACCTGCACAGGATCATTAAATCACCTGGACGGGGTCATTAAATCACCTGCCCAGGGTCATTAAATCACCAGGACGGGTCACTAAATGAACTGGACAGGGTCACTAAATCACCTGCCCAGGGTCATTAAATCACCTACCCAGGGTCATTAAATCACCTGCCCATGGACATTAAATCACCTGGACAGGGTCACTAAATGACCTGGACAGGGTCATTACATCACCTGCCCAGGGTCATTAAATCACCTGGACAGGGATACTAAATGACCTGGACAGGGTCATTAAATCAGCTGCCCAGAGACATTAAATCAACTGGACAGAGACATTAAATCAGTGGACAGGGTCATTAAATCACCTGCCCAGAGTGATTAAATAACGGGACAGGGTCATTAAATCTCCTGCCCAGGGTCATTAAATCACTCGACAGGGTCATTAAATCACCTGGACAGGTTCATTAAATCACTGGACAGGGTCGTTAAATCACCCGGACAGGTTCAATAAATCACCTGCCCAGGGTCACTACATCACCTGAACCATCTCACTAAATCACCTGGACAGGTTCACTACATCACCTGAACCACCTCACTAAATCACCTGGACAGGGTCACTAAATCACCTGGACAGAGTCACTAAATCACCTGCCCATGTTCATTAAATCACTTGGACAGGGTCACTAAATCACCTGCCCAGGGTCACTAAATCACCTGGACAGGGTCACGAAATGACCTGGACAGGGTCACTAAATCACCTGCCCAGGGTCATTAAATCACCTGGACAGGGTCACTAAATGACCTGGACAGGGTCACTAAATCACCTGCACAGGGTCATTAAATCACCTGCCCAGGGTAACTAAATCACCTGCCCAGGGTCACTAAATCACCTGCCCAGGGTCATTAAATCACCTGGACAGGGTCACTAAATGACCTGGACAGGGTCACTAAATCACCTGCACAGGGTCATTAAATCACCTGGACAGGGTCATTAAATCACCTGGACAGAGTCACTAAATCACCTGCCCAGGGTCATTAAATCACTTGGACAGGGTCACTAAATCACCTGCCCAGAGTCACTAAATCAACTGGACAGGATCATTAAATCACTGGACAGGGTCATTAAATCACCTGGACAGGGTCACTAAATCACCTGCCCAGGGTCACTAAATCACCTGGACAGGGTCATTCAATCACCTGGACAGGGTCATTAAATCACCTGCCCAGGGTCATTAAATCACCTGGACAGGGTCATTAAATCAACTGGACAGGGTCACTAAATCACCTGCCCAGGGTCACTAAATCACCTGGACAGGGTCATTAAATCACCTGGACAGGGTCACTAAATGATCTGGACAGGGTCATTAAATCACCTGCCCAGAGTCATTCAATCACGGGACAGGGTCATTAAATCTCCTGCCCAGGGTAATTAAATCACCTGCCCAGGGTCATTAAATCACTCGACAGTGTCATTAAATCACCTGGACAGGGTCATTAAATCACTGGACAGGGTCATTAAATCACCCGGACAGGGTCATTAAATCACCCGGACAGGGTCACTAAATCACCTGGACAGGGTCATTAAATCACCTGGACAGGGTCATTAAATCACCCGGACAGGGTCATTAAATCACCCGGACAGGGTCACTAAATCACCTGGACAGGGTCATTAAATCACCTGGACAGGGTCATTTAATCACCTGCCCCGAGTCATTAAATCACCTGGACAGGGTCACTAAAACACTGGACAGGGTCATTAAATCACCTGCCCAGAGTCACTAAATCACCTGGACAGGGTCATTAAATCACCTGGACAGGGTCATTAAATCACCTGCCCAGGGTCATTAAATCACCTGCCCAGGGACATTAAATCACCTGGACAGGGTCACTAAATGACCTGGACAGGGTCATTAAATCACCTGCCCATGGTCATTAAATCACCTGGACAGGGTCACCAAATGACCTGGACAGGGTCATTAAAACACCTGCCCAGAGTCATTAAATCACCTGGACAGAGTCATTAATTCAATGGACAGGGTCATTAAATCTCCTGCCCAGGGTCATTAAATCACCTGCCCAGGGTCATTAAATCACTCGACAGGGTCATTAAATTACCTGGACAGGGTCATTAAATCACTGGACAGGGTCATTAAATCACCCGGACAGGGTCATTAAATCACTTGGACAGGGTCACTAAATCACCTGCCCAGGGTCACGAAATCACCTGGACCGGGTCATTCAATCACCTGGACAGGGTCATTAAATTACATGCCCGGGGTCATTAAATCATCTGGAATGGGTCAATAAATGACCTGGACAGGGTCATTAAATCACCTGGCAAGCGTCATTAAATCACCTGGACAGGGTCATTAAATCACCTGGACAGGGTCACTAAATCACCTGCCCAGGGTCACTAAATCACCTGGACAGGGTCATTAAATCACCTGGACAGGGTCATTAAATTACCTGCCCAGGGTCATTAAATCACCTGCCCAGGGACATTAAATCACCTGGACAGGGTCACTAAATGACCTGGACAGGGTCATTAAATCACCTGCCCAGAGTTATTAAATCACCTGGACAGAGTCATTAATTCACTGGACAGGGTCATTAAATCACCTGCCCAGAGTCATTAAATCACGGGACAGGGTCATTAAATCTCCTGCCCAGGGTCATTAAATCACCTGCCCAGGGTCATTAAATCACTCGACAGGGTCATTAAATCACCTGGACAGGGTCATTAAATCACTGGACAGGGTCATTAAATCACTGGACAGGGTCATCAAATCACCTGGACAGGGTCATTAAATCACCTGGACAGGGTCATTAAATCACCTGGACAGGGTCATTTAATCACCTGCCCCGAGTCATTAAATCAGCTGGACAGGGTCACTAAAACACTGGACAGGGTCAATAAATCACCTGCCCAGAGTCATTAAATCACGGGACAGGGTCAATAAATCTCCAGCCCAGGGTCATTAAATCACCTGCCCATGGTCATTAAATCACCCGGACAGGGTCATTAAATCACCCGGACAGGGTCAATAAATCACCTGGACAGGGTCATTCAATCACCTGCCCAGGTTCATTAAATCACCTGGACAGGGTCATTAAATGACCTGCCCAGGGTTACTAAATCACCTGCCCAGGGTCATTAAATCACCTGGACATGGTCATTAAATCACCTGGACAGAGTCACTAAATCACCTGCCCAGGGTCATTATATAACTTGGACAGTGTCACTAAATCACCTGCCCATGGTCACTAAATCAACTAGACAGGATCATTAAATCACCTGGACAGGATCATTAAATCACCTGGACAGGGTCACAAAATCACCTGCCCAGGGTCACTAAATCACCTGGACAGGGTCATTCAATCACCTGGACAGTGTCATTAAATTACATGCCCAGGGTCATTAAATCACCTGGAATGGGTCAATTAATGACCTGGACAGGGTCATTAAATCACCTTCCCAGGGTCATTAAATCACCTGGACAGGGTCATTAAATCACCTGGACAGGGTCACTAAATCACCTGCCCAGTGTCACTAAATCACCTGGACAGGGTCAATAAATCACATGGACAGGGTCATTAAATCACTTGGACAGGGTCAATAAATCACCTGCCCTGGGTCATTAAATCACTTGGACAGGGTCACTAAATCAACTGGACAGGGTCACTAAATCACCTGCCCTGGGTCATTAAATCACTTGGACAGGGTCACTAAATCACCTGCCCAGGGTCATTAAATCACTTGGACAGGGTCAATAAATCACATGGACAGGGTCATTAAATCACTTGGACAGGGTCAATAAATCACCTGCCCTGTGTCATTAAATCACTTGGACAGGGTCACTAAATCAACTGGACAGGGTCACTAAATCACCTGCCCTGGGTCATTAAATCACTTGGACAGGGTCACTAAATCACCTGCCCAGGGTCATTAAATCACTTGGACAGGGTCAATAAATCACATGGACAGGGTCATTAAATCACTTGGACAGGGTCAATAAATCACCTGCCCTGGGTCATTAAATCACTTGGACACGGTCACTAAATCAACTGGACAGGGTCACTAAATCACCTGCCCTGGGTCATTAAATCACTTGGACAGGGTCACTAAATCACCTGCCCAGGGTGACTAAATCAACTGGACACGATCATTAAATCACCTGGACAGGGTCACTACATCACCTGCCCCGGGTCACTAAATCACCTGGACAGGGTCATTAAATCACCTGGACAGGGTCACAAAATGATCTGGACAGGGTCATTAA
Source organism: Heptranchias perlo (assembly GCF_035084215.1). Lineage (NCBI taxonomy): Eukaryota > Metazoa > Chordata > Chondrichthyes > Hexanchiformes > Hexanchidae > Heptranchias > Heptranchias perlo. The sequence continues at coordinate 13,276,879 of NC_090338.1, read as the reverse complement.
ATCACCTGGACAGGGTCATTAAATCACCTGCCCAGGGTCATTAAATCACCTGGACATGGTCACTAAATCACCTGGTCAGGGTCATTAAATCACCTGGACAGGGTCATTAAATCACCTGAACCGTGTCACTAAATCACCTTGACAGGGTCATTAAATCACCTGCCCAAGGTCACTAAATCACCTGGACAGGGTCACTAAATGACCTGGACAGGGTCATTAAATCACCTGCCCTGGGTCATCAAATCACCTGGACAGGGTCACTAAATCACCTGGGCAGTGTCATTAAATCACCTGAACCGTGTCACTAAATCACCTGGACAGGGTCATTTAATCACCTGCCCCGAGTCATTAAATCACCTGGCCAGGGTCACTAAAACACTGGACAGGGTCATTAAATCACCTGCCCAGAGACATTAAATCACGGGACAGGGTCAATAAATCTCCTGCCCAGGGTCATTAAATCACCTGCCCAGGGTCATTAAATCACCTGGACAGGGTCACTAAAACACTGGACAGGGTCATTAAATCACCTGCCCAGAGACATTAAATCACGGGACAGGGTCAATAAATCTCCTGCCCAGGGTCATTAAATCACCTGCCCTGGGTCATTAAATCACCCGGACAGGGTCATTAAATCACCCGGACAGGGTCATTAAATCACCTGCCCAGGGTCATTAAATCACCTGCCCAGGGTCACTACATCACCTGAACCATCTCACTAAATCACCTGGACAGGGTCACTAAATCACCTGGACTGGATCATTGAATCACCTGGACAGGGTGATTAAATCACCTGGACAGGGTCACTAAATCACCTGCCCTGGGTCATTAAATCACTTGGACAGGGTCACTAAATCTCCTTCCCAGGGTCACTAAATCAACTGGACAGGATCATTAAATCACCTGGACAGGGTCACTACATCACCTGCCCAGGGTCACTAAATCACCTGGACAGGGTCATTAAATCACCTGGACAGGGTCACTAAATGATCTGGACAGGGTCATTAATTCACCTGGACAGGGTCATTAAATCACCTGGACAGGTTCACTAAATGACCTGGACAGGGTCATTAAATCACCTGCCCAGGGTCATTAAATCACCTGGACAGGGTCACTAAATCACCTGGTCAGGGTCATTAAATCACCTGGACAGGTTCACTAAATGACCTGGACAGGGTCATTAAATCACCTGCCCAGGGTCATTAAATCACCTGGACAGGGTCACTAAATCACCTGGTCAGGGTCATTAAATCACCTGGACAGGGTCACTAAATCACCTGGTCAGGGTCATTAAATCACCTGGACAGGGTCACTAAATCACCTGGTCAGGGTCATTAAATCACCTGAACCGTGTTACTAAATCACCTGGACAGGGTCATTAAATCACCTGCCCAAGGTCACTAAATCACCTGGACAGGGTCACTAAATGACCTGGACAGGGTCATTAAATCACCTGCCCAGGGTCATCAAATCACCTGGACAGGGTCACTAAATCACCTGGGCAGGGTCATTAAATCACCTGAACCGTGTCACTAAATCACCTGGACAGGGTCACTAAATCACCTGGACAGATCACTAAATCACCTGGACAGGGTCATTAAATCACCTGCCCAGAGTCATTAAATCACTGGACTGGATCATTAAATCACCTGCCCAGGGTCATTAAATCACCTGGACAGGGTCATTAATTCACCTGGACAGGGTCATTAAATCACCTGCCCAGATTCATTAAATCACCTGGACAGAGTCATTAAATCACTGGACAGGGTCATTAAATCACCTGGACAGGGTCATTTAATCACCTGGACAGGGTCATTAAATCACCTGCCCAGGGTCATTAAATCACTGGACAAGGTCATTAAATCACCTGGACAGAGTCATTAAATCACTGGACAGGGTCATTAAATCACCTCGAAAGGGTCATTAAATCACCTGGACAGGGTCATTAATCACCTGCCCAGGGTCACTAAGTCACCTCAGCATGATCACCAAATCATCGGAGCACAGCAAATATCAGCGAATCAGGCAGGTTGGTGCTTATTCCTGTGAAGGAACCCGCCATTTAAATGAGTGGAGGAGAATTGGGAAGTTCCCATTAATTTTCCGAAATTCACCCTGCCCAGGTGTTCCAGTGCATCTGGGCGCAGACCCAGAGAAGCCTCCCCTTTAAAGTGCAATAAGAATGCTCGCATTCCGCTATCAAATAGTGTTTGTGATACTGTGACGTTCGTCAAATTGTGTCCTGACAGGGTCACGGTTTTTAATTAAAAATAATGTCACAGTAAAATTACAACCTAAGCCAGAGTGAAACCCCCCATGCTCATGTCATTTTCAAAGCTGTACGATACACACAATGGATCAAAGAAGAGGTTAATGCATACAATGTTCAATCCAACAACTTCCACTGAAGTTTAAATTATGGATCACCATTACGCTCGCATTTCGTTCTTAAACTAAATTTTGTTGCGTTGTTGTAGTCTCTTCTTTGTTTTGCCAGTTTTCCACCCTTTCCTTCTGCCAAAAGCACTGATTCAACCCGATGGATGCTTCAATGGCCCTTTGGTACAATGTCAATTGATCATGTCATGCGAAAAAAGAAAGGCTTGCATTTCCACAGTGCCTATCATGACCTCAGGACGTCCCAAAGCTCTTTACAGCCAATTGAGTACTTTTGAAATGTAGAGACTGTTGTAATGTAGGGAAACGCAGCAACCAATTTGCACAGCAAGCTCCCATAAACAGCAATGTGATAACAACCAGATAATCTGGTTTTTAGTGACGTTGGTTGAGGGATAAATATTGGCCAGGACACCAAGGAGAACTCCCCTGCGCTTTTTTTGAAATAGTGCATTGAGATCTTTTACATCCACCTGAGAGGGCTGATGGGGCAACAGCTTAACATCCCATCTGAAAGACGGCACCTCAGACAATACAGCACTCCCTCAATATGGCACTGGAGTGCTAGACGAGATTTTATACTCAAGTCTCTGGAGTGGGGCTTGAACCCACAACTTTCTGACTCAGAGGCAAGAGTGCTACCCACTGAACAACGGCTGACACCATGAACCTAAAGAGTGAGCATCAGCCCACTTTTTAAAAAATTCGTTCATGGGATGTGGTCGTCGCTGGCAAGACCAGTATTTATTGCCCATCCCGAATTGCCCTTGAGAAGGTGGTGGTGAGCCGCCTTCTTGAACCGCTGCAGTCCGTGTGGTGAAGGTTCTCCCACAGTGCTGTTAGGAAGGGAGTTCCAGGATTTTGACCCAGCAACGATGAAGGAACGGCGATATATTTCCAAGTCGGGATGGTGTGTGACTTGGAGGGGAACGTGCAGGTGGTGTTGTTCCCATGTGCCTGCTGCTCTTGTCCTTCTAGGTGGTAGAGGTTTGGGAGGTGCTGTCGAAGAAGCCTTGGCAAGTTGCTGCAGTGCATCCTGTGGATGGTACACACTGCAGCCATAGTGCACCGGGTGTGAAGGGAGTGAATGTTTAGGGTGGTGGATGGGGTGCCAATCACGCGGGCTGCTTTGTCCTGGATGGTGTCGAGCTTCTTGAGTGTTGTTGGAGCTGCACTCATCCAGGCAATTGGAGAGTATTCCATCACACTCCTGACTTGTGCCTTGTAAATGGTGGAAAGTCTTTGGGGAGTCAGGAGGTGAGCACATACCTAGCCTCTGACCTACCCTTGTAGCTACAGTATTTATATTTCTGGTCCAGTTAAGTTTCTGGTCAGTGGTGACCCCCAGGATGTTGATGGTGGGGGAATCGGCGATGGTAATGCCGTTGACTGTCAAGGGGAGGTGGTTAGACTCTCTCTTGTTGGAGATGGTCATTGCCTGGCACTTGTCTGGCACGAATGTTACTTGCCACTTATCAGCCCAAGCCTGGATGTTGTCCAGGTCTTGCTGCATGCAGGCTCGGACTGCTTCATTATCTGAGGGGTTGCGAATGGAACTTAACACTGTGCAATCATCAGCGAACATCCCCATTTCTGACCTTATGATGGAGGGAAGGTCATTGATGAAGCAGCTGAAGATGGTTGGTCCTAGGACACTGCCCTGAGGACCTCCTGCAGCAATGTCCTGGGGCTGAGATGATTGGCTTCCAACAACCACTACCATCTTCCTTTGTGCTAGGTTTGGTTTTCATGCATTAATTTTCCCACCATAACATCTAATTGTGTTTTTAAAACTCTTGCATCTGTTAACTTGTTTGATAGATGAATCAAAACATTGGTCATTCTTTAAGCAAGGAGATTTTTCTTAATATCTTTTCTAAATTTACTTTTCACTCATTTCTAACTCTGAACTCCAGTCCTACTTCTCTGGCCTACTTCAAAGCAGCAATCTGAGTTTGCCATTTCTATATCATTTAATATTTCATATATGTCAATGAGGTTCCCCTTTAACCATCGTAGAGCTTAAGCTTCTGTAATCTTCCCTTATAGCTCATCCTCTTTACAATTGGGATCAGTCTTTTTGCTCTTTGTTATACCCTTTCTCATGCAAATCTGATGAAACAAGCAAATTGGCTGGGGATTCACAGGCTGCTTTAGATCCGCTGAAGCTTTGGGGTCTAGGTGACCTCAGATGTGATCCGAGGCATAGCTGAGACTCAGATTTATCCTTCAACTTTGCAATCAGACTTTGTGCATGCAGCCTCCACTCTTGAAGCCAGCCTTGCCAGCCAGCCAGCCAGCCCAAATGTGTCTCACTCTCTGCAACTTTCTTCATGTGCTGACTGGCAAATCCGAGGCAAGGAATACATCATGGAGATCAGGCACTTTCACCGTAGGGAGCGGAGCAGAGGTTGGTAGGACGAGCCACTGCGGATTGCTCGCGTGCGATTCTAGCAGCAGGCTCAAATGGATCATTTATAAAGGTTTGGAGATGGATCACCTGCCTGTCCAATGAGCCACGGAACAATCCATAGAAAGTAGGGAAACAAAAAACAATTAAGAAAGAAATTTTTTTAAAAATCTGAGAAAACTTCTAACAAAGTTTTGTGCACTCTTAAAAAAAAAACTGCAGTTGCTTTCTGGTGTTAATATATTATCGCATATTGGGGGTAATTTTAACTTTGGGCTATGGTATAAAGTGGGCGATATCGAATTAGCTGGCCATTAAATGACACCCCCCCCCCCCGCCCCTGATTTTCTCTTCCGTTGTTTTCAATGTAAAGGAAAATCAAGCGTGGTGTACATCATCGCCCAAAGTTAAAATGACCCCAATTATATCGTAGCATTCAGAGTATACAATGTACAAGAAGCAGTGTAGGTAGATTTGAAAATTTGAAAATCCACCCACTGTCTTCCAGATGGGTGAGATGTAGACCTCCTCCATGAGGTCTATGTTATGGATGGGTTTATTTTTAATTCATTTTCAGGATATGGACGTCATTGGATTTATTGCGCATTTCTAGTTATCCTTGAGAAGGTGCTGATGAACCTTATTCTTGAAACGCTGCAGGCCATGTGGTAAAGGTCATAGAGTCATAGAGTTATACAGTACGGATAGAGGCCCTTCGGCCCATCGTGTCCGCGCCGGTGTTCCAACAGTGCTGTTAGGTAGGGGGTTCCAGGATTTTGACCCAGCAACGATGAAGTTACGCCAATATATGTTCAAGTCGGGATGGTGGTAGGCCTTCTTCTTGAACCGCTGGTAGTGGTTTTGATACAACTGTGTGGCTCACTTGGCCATTTCAGAGGGCAGTTAAGAGTCAACCTCATTGGTGTGGGACTGGAGTCACATATAGGCCAGACCGGGTAAGTACAGCAGGTTTCCAGTTGGATTTTTATGACAATCCGACAGCTTCATGGTCACTTTGACTGATACCAGATTTTTAAAAAATTATTTCCAGTTTATTTTTAAACTGAATTCAAAGTCTCAAAGTGTCGCAGTGGGATTAGAATTCACATTCTCTAGATTATTAGTCCAGACCTCTGGTTTACTAATCCGGCAGCATAGCCATTACACTACCATACCCTACATCACCCACCCTAAGTGGCTACCTTAAAGACAAGGAAAAGTGGAAAATATAACGTCTTTCAGAGCCAAGCAAAAATTGCTTTGCATTAGAAATAGAGAGTAAAAGAATACTGTAATAAGATTGGTACCCATCAAATTATACCCCAGCGTGAGTCAGAGCCGTAAGACAGGATTGAAGAAAACTGGAGGAAAAAAATGAAATATGTTTTCAATAGCAATGACTTGCCAGTCGCACTCATCACCTACAAATGAAGGCAAATTAAGACAAAATCTATTGATATGGATACCAAGGTGGATGTTGCACTTAATTAATCTTTTGATTTAGCCAAAATGTCCCAGTCATGTATGTGTGAAATTACATCCAGCACGCCGATGAGCACAAATCATCCTTGCCCTGATAGTGATAGGTATTCAGAGAACAATCCTATTACTTTAACTGCAGTTTCACATTTGCTTACAACTAATCCTGCATTTGTTTCTTTGATTCAAATACAGATGATTGACTACATTAATTTATTTTCTTCACCGAGGTTTTAAGTTCTTTAATTAATTTCACATTTAATTTGATTAATGCAGTCTGTTGGCTAAGCCTAGAACACAGATCAGCAAGAGGTTTTTTTTCTAGCGATTTGTACCACAAAATATTTGATTAGAAAGTACGAAAATAACTACTTCTGGAGATAATAGATCAGTAACATGATTTTCTTAATTAACTGGCGTAAAATTGCCAGGGCTTAAATGTCAGTCTTAAAGCTGCACTTCTGGACAGTGGCAGGAATTATGACTATTGCGATTCTATTGCTAAGACACCAAATATAAAGGTTATGTTTCTCCTTTAAATAAAGGTCACTTAATAGAGGTGTTCAAAATTCTGAAGGGTTTTGATAGAATAGATGGGGAGAAACTGTTTCCATTGGCAGGAGGGTCGATAACCAAAGGACACAGATTTAAGACAATAGGCGAAAGAACCAGTGGGGGAGATGAGGAGAATTTTTTTTTTACACAGCGAGTTGTAATGATCTGGAATGCACTACCTGAAAGAATGGTGGAAGCAGATTCAATAGCAACTTTCAAAAAGGGAATTGGATAGATATTTGAAAAGGAAAAATTTGCAGGGTTATAGGGAAAGGGCAGGGGCGTAGGACTAATTGGATAGCTCTTTCAAAGAGCCGGCACAGCCACGATGGGCCGAATGGCTTCCATCAGTGCTATGAGATTCTATAATTCTATTTCTATTCCTGTTTGTCTATACTTTTATTGAGAAACCTAGGTGAAATTTAAAACAGAGAAGTTTTGATAGGAAGAATGAGGAGAGGCAATGTAAACTAAAATGGTACAATTTTAAATGGAGGGCAGGAACAGAGAGACCTGGGGGTTTACATACACAAATATATGAAGGTGGCTGGACAAGTTGAGAAGGCTGTTAAAAAAGCGTACGGGATCCTGGGCTTTATTCATGGAGGCTTAGAGTACAAAAGCAAGGAAGTTATGTTAAACCTTTATAAAACAATGGTTAGGCCTCAGATGGAGTACTGTGTTCAATTCTGGGCACCAGAGTTTAGGAAGAATGTCAAGGCCTTAGAGAGGATGCAGTAGAGATTTACTAGAATGGTGCCAGGGATGTGGGTCATCAGTTATGTGGAGAGACTGGAGAACTTGAGGTTATTCTCCTTAGAACAGAGAAGGATTTGATAGAGGTGTTCAAAATCATGAATGGATTTGACAGAGTAAATAAGGCGAAACTGTTTCCAGTGGCAGAAGGGTTGCTAACCAGAGGACACAGGTTTAAGGTGATCGGCAAAAGAACCAGAGGCGAAATGAGGAAACATTTCTTTAAGCAGGGAATTGTAATGATCTGGAGTGCACTGTCTGAAAGGGTGGTGGAAGCAGATTCAATAGTAACTTTCAAAAGGGAATTGGATGAATACTTGAAGGGAATAAATTTACAGAGCTATGGGAAAGAGCAGGGGAATGGGACTAATTGGATAGCTCTTTCAAAGATCCAGCACAGGCACGATGGGTTGAATGGCCTCTCCTCCTGTGCTGTACCACACTATGATGATTTGAGGGGCCAAGGCCCCTTGTTCAGAACTCCGGCAAGGCTGAAAGGGTAGAAGAGAAGAGAAGATACATCAAGAAGTAACGATAAGGCTATGCTAAGCTTGGGCTTTGAAAGCTTGCGGATTGTCGGAGGCAAGGACATCTAAGGGAAGAAAGAAGTTCTGTAGCTTTGAGATCCTGTGCAATAGTTAAGAGTTAGAGACAGCACAATTGCTCTCGATTTCAACACAGTGAGGATAAAGGGAGGAGGAAGAAAGTGTTAGATGACACATTTGCACTTCAGGAAGGACAAGAGAGGAATGTTCAGATGAGCATCCTGACATTAATAAAGGAGAGACACAAGCAAGGTTGCAGTGGAAAAATAATTGAAGCTGGAGGCAAAAGAAGGATCATCTATCAAATGTCGGCATACCCTATCCAGGAGAGTAACATTCAATTGTTCAATTGCCAGATATATTTGGGCACTTGGTAGAGAGTTTAGAATTGTTGATATAATCACATTCTTGAAAATCTCATGCGGCTCAAAGGTTGTCTACTTATATTGCCAATGTCCACCCAAACAGTTGTCACTGTTGAGCTAAGAGGAACTAGTAAAGGATCCAAAAGAGAGAAAGGTGAGTAGTGTTTAGTGAAATTAAAACTGGTAATACAAATAACAATCAATTGCCAGTCAGATCAGTCAGAAACGCCTTGGGATGTTAACAGCACTATATAAATGCAATTTGTTGTTGTTTCATTTGCACAAGTAAAGGCGATTTGGTCGGTCAAGCTTATTCCTTCTGCACCTAGTGCACAATCCACTCTTGATCAGAGAGTATACTGAATTTCTTTTAGCTGAAGAAAGGTTTCGGAAGTGTCCTGCTGCTTGGTCCCTCCTCTCTTCCTTCCCAAATATAAATTAAAAAAACCTTGACTATCTATTAACCTCACCTCCTGATGTATAGATACCGTAACACATTATTAATCGTTAGCTAGTTGTACGATATTTTTGTAGTCCAAGGAGCTCAGGAGCCTTTGTGTGGCTGTGCTTTCCAAAACTGAAGATTAAAAACCCTAGAGATAAAACAGCATTTTAAAAATGCTGGATATCTGCAGTACCAACAGGAAATGCTGGAAATATACAGCAGATACACTAACAAAGGAAAATAGACAAGGCAAGTTACTATTTTGGGTGGAGAACCAATTCTAACAAATGTTCTCCCCCAAACATTAATCAATCTTTGAGATCCAATTCTGAAAAAGCATCTTCCTCAAACATTAATCTATCTTTGAGATCCCAACCTAATAAATGTTCTCATCCAAACATTAACCTATCTTTGAGATCTAATTCTGACAAAGCGTCTTCGTTCAAACACTAATCACCCTTTGAGATCCAATTCTAACAATGGTTCTCCATCCAAGCAACAAGCTATCTTTCCTCTTTTTAGGTGCTGATTGTCTAACTGTGTATTTGTAGCATTTTCTGTTTCATGTAACCAGGGATCCTAATTGTTTTTGTCCCTGGCTTCATAAAAGCAGTATCTTGTCCCCATGTAGTTCTTTTGAATCCAATCACCTAACTGCGGTTAAAGGATGTTGAAATCAGTTTAAATCCAGGTTGCAAACATTTGACAATTGCAAATATGCCAGATTCCATACTACAATTTACTAATAAAATGTCCTGGAAATTCTATCACCAATGCACTTATGATATTTTTAGATCTGTATGGTAATTACATGCTTATCAATTCTGAGCAAGAAAAATCTGAGCACCAGAGCAGACATCGGGAAAGACAAGAATTATTATACCCTGTCAGTGAATGTTAAAGAAAAATTTACAAACAGGTCTCTCCCAACAAGTTTGCACACTATTCTGAAATAATTAAGAGCACTAGATAATTAATTGTGGTCTAATCGTAACATAGGAACATAGGAATTGCTAGATGAGAGAAAAGGTCCATCTAGTTCGCCATCTATCATCCCGGTAGTTGCATGATACAATGATAATGGAGATGTTGACTAATCATAGCAATCAATCTCTATCAATTAATATACAACAGATCCAGACTGGAGGTGAGGAAAATCCCAGTGGTGGACAGCTTTGAGAACCATGAGATCCAAAGTCACCTTCTTCCTCCCAAGCATGTCAAGATATGTCTCAAATTATTCATATACTGTATCCCGAAAAGCTATTTTCTGAAAGAAATCTATCTAATCTGCATTCAAATGAATCAATACTGCTTCCACCATCTCCCTAGAGAGTCTGCTCCATAGAATGACCACTTGCTCACTGAAATTTATCCTCTTTCAATCTATGTCCTCTGGTTCTACTGTTCTGGACAAGGATGAAACAGCTTGTCCTGGTTTACATTATGTAGTCCCTTTAGAATCAAAAAAAACCCAGCAATCATATCACCTCTCAACCTTCTCTTATCCAGTGAGAACATGCTCAATTTACATAAATGCTCCTCATAATCCAAACCCTCCATCCCCTCAGTCATTCTGGTTACCTGGATTTTCATAGTAGTTGTCAGAATTGATGAGACAGCCCCTTGTACAGTTGATGTTGTCATTTTTTTTAAAAAATTGCTAGTCATGCAGCAAACCTGCCAAGGATTTATGCAAACTATTTTGTCTCGGATTAGGAGAAATCATTTTGGTGGTTAATAATCTACAGAGTGGCAACAGATCGTCAAGAGGGTGCTCAACGACAATTTAAATTAAAGCCTACTTTTTAAAACTTTTTTTCATTGGCTAAAGTCATGAGAAATATTGTAAGGAAAGGAAAAGACTGTTTAAGTCCAACAAGCCTGTCTCTCTTTAATAGATCAACCCCACCAACCCACCTTCTCACCATATCCCTCAATTCTTTCTCTCCAGAAATGCATCCAATTGTCTTTTACGATTGCTCCTACTAACTTACCTGCCTTTTGATGATGAGAAGCAACATTACTCACATGAACCTTTACATTGTCTGGGTTGCTTGTTATGTATTAATGATGCCTTCCCTCTGTCAGGGTGGAGAGGGAAGCACTCATGCTTAATGCCACTCTATTGACCCACAGTTTGTTCGTCAAGTCTATTATCCTTTGGGTGGAAAAAATTCTGACTGACTTCCCTACTTACTTATAACTTTTAACGTATACCTGCTGTTGTTTTACTCCTTCACCATAGTGAGGATGTTACCAGGGCTGGAGCGCTTCAGCTATGAAGAGAGACTGGGAAGATTGGGTTTGTTTTCCTTGGAGCAGAGGAGGCTGAGGGGGGACATGATTGAGGTGTACAAAATTATGAGGGGCACAGATAGGATGGATACTAAGGAGCTTTTTCCCTTCGTTGAGGGTACTATAACAAGGGGACATAGATTCAAGGTAAAAGGCGGGAGGTTTAGAGGGGATTTGAGAAAGAACTTTTTCACCCAGAGGGTGGTTGGAGTCTGGAACTCACTGCCTGAAAGGGTTGTGGAGGCAGGAACCCTCACAACATTCAAGAAGCATTTGGATGAGCACTTGAAATGCCATAGCATACAAGGCTACGGACCAAATGCTGGAATATGGGATTAGAGTAGACAGGGCTGATGGCCGGCGCGGACACGATGGGCCGAAGGGCCTCTATCCGTGCTGTATAACTCTATGACTCTATGACTCTATGACTCTATGAACAATTTCTCTTTCTGCATTTAGACATTTCCATATATAGTCTTGAACACTAAACCATAATAATTTTATTTAATTTGGTGGTTGCCAGCTGCTCAATTATAACTAAAATAGTACGACATAATTTCTTTATAGCACGACTTCATTTATTTTTTAAACTAAGTTTTTAAGAATATGCTTACTATTGAACAAAGTCAGCATTCTTTCCTTGAAATCTTGTACAATTTGCGCAATTACAGAAACATGCAACAAAAGGTCTCGTATTGCTTTATTCACTGTTTATTTTGCAGAACAATATAAGTTCATAAATGGATCAGTTGCACTCTGTGATTGTGCAGCAAAGTTAAATGGGTGCAGTACAGAAAGTGTTAGGATCAAATATCGTGTCCAATCACGTTTCTTACTGCTGAACACACTGATGTCGCTCGTTCTACACTGCTCTATAATATAAACATAACTAACTAATAGGTTTCTCAATCATGCTTGAAACGGACATTCACAACATTTTCGAATTTCTAATATTTAAAAAAGAATGGACTTATCCAAATGTTAAGCAGCAAAGATAAAAGAAAGAAAGGACTTGCATTTATATAGCATCTTTCACGACCTCGGGATGTCACAAAGTGCTTTACAGCCAATGAAGTTCTTTAGAAATGTAGTCACTGTTATAATGTAGGATTTGTGATAGCCAATTTGCGCACAGCAAGGCCCCACAAGCAGCAATTCGATAATGACCAGGTCATTTGTTTTTTAATGATGTTGGTTGAGAGATAAATGGTGGCTGGGGAGGACTCCCCTGTTCTACTTCAAAATAGTGCCATTGGATCTGTTACGTGCACTTGAGAGCAGAAGTGGCCTCAGTTTAACATCTCATCCGAAAGACGGGACATCCGACAGTGCAGACCTCACTCAGTACTGCACTGGAGTGTCAGCCGAGATTTTGTGCTCGTCTCTGGAGTGTGGTTCGAACTCACGACCTTCTGACCCAAAAGTGAGAATGCTACCAACTAAGCTAAGGTTGACACCTAATGAAGGCAATAAGGTCTTCCTTAGATCTCCTTCACCACCAGAAGTTTTGGAAAAGGCCTTCTTCAGTAGCGGATTGGAAAAGCCTCTGCTGTTTTTTATTTTCATTCATGGGATGTGGGCATTGCTGGCGAGGCCAGCATTTATTGCCCATCCCTAATTGCCCTTGAGAAGGTGTTGGTAAGCCGCCTTCTTGAACCACTGCTGTCCGTGTAGTGATGGTCCTCCCACAGTGCTGTTAAGTAGGGAGTTCCAGGATTTTGACCCAGTGACGATGAAGGCACAATGATATATTTCCAAGCCAGGATGGTGTGTGACTTGGAGCGGAACGTGCAGGTGGTGTTGTTCCCATGCGCCTGCTGCCCTTGTCCTTCTAGGTGGTAGAGGTCACGTGTTTGAGAGGTGCTGTCGAAGGAGCCTTGGCGAGTTGCTGCAGTGCATCCTGTGGATGGTACACACTGCAGCCACGGTGAGCTGGTGTGAAGGGAGTGAATGTTTTAGGTGGTGGATGGGGTGCCAATCAAGTGGGCTGCTTTGTCCTAGATGGTGTTGAGCTTCTTGAGTGTTGTTGGAGCTGCACTCATCCAGGCAAGTGGAGAGTATTCCATCACACTCCTGACTAGTGCTTTGTAGATGGTGGAAAGGCTTTGGGAAGTCAGGAGGTGAGTCACTCGCCATAGAATACCCAGCCTCTGACCTGCTCTTGTAGCCACAGTATTTATGTGGCTGATGCAGTTAAGTTTCTGGTTAATGGTGACCCCCAGGATGATTTGGTGATGGTAACGCCATTGAATGTCAAGGGGAGGTGGTTAGACTCTCTCTTGTTGGAGATGGTCATTGCCTGGCATTTTTCTGGAGCGAATGTTACTTGCCACTTATCAGCCCAAGCCTGGATGTTGTCCAGGTCTTGCTGCATGCGGGCACGGACTGCTTCATTATCTGAGGGGTTGCGAATGGAACTGGATACTGTGCAATCATCAGTGAACATCCCCACTTCTGACATTTAAACTGCATTCTGACCTAACGGGCTTCAATTATAGCGGATTAAGGGAAATGATGGCTCAGGGCTTGGAGCAGCAGGAGAGGTGGCTGGATGGAGCGAGGAGAGGCAGCAGGAGGAAGCGCCAAATGGTGGGCACAATTTTTACAGACCTGAGATCATTGCCAAAGCGCCACCTGCTTGGAGACAGTGCTGGGAGGACTCACTGGTAGATAAGTGTAATGAATAAGTAAGTTTAAATATGACGAAAATAATGTGATGGAAAGAAAGAAAAAAGAAAGACTTGCATTTATATAGCACCTTTCACAACCTCAGGACCTCCCAAAGCACTTTACAGCCTAAGAGGTAGTTTTGAAGTGTAGTCACTGTTGTAATGTAGGAAACACGGCAGCCAATTTGTGCACAGCAAGGTCCCACAAACAGCAATGGGATAATGACCAGATAACTTTATTTTAGTGATTTTGGTTGAGGGATAACTATTGGACATGATACCGGGGAGAACTCCCCTGCTCTTCTTCGAATAGTGTCATGGGATCGCTTAGGTCCACCTGAGAGAGCAGACGGTGCCTCGGTTTAACGTCTCATCCGAAAGAGGGAAAAGTTTTCGATGAAATGACTGTGAAATGTGTAGGAAGCGCAATCTATACTCAAGACCGTTAGCATCTTTATAGACAGAAATCTGGATAGATTCTGCACTGCTGATACAGTTACATTTGACAGAGGCACCATGATGTTTAAGCAGTGTTGGGAAGACAGCACATAGTACAGAACAATAACAAACAATATACAGGTTATTGCTTGTAAACAACTTTTTAAAAAAAGCAATAAATCAATACACTGGAACACTATTCACTGTCTAGACTCAAATCAAATATAGCGGTTGTGGTACTATAGGGAGATTAGTTATGTTTAAAATACTCCCTTAATCTCTCTCTGAAAAGTATATAAGAATAAATATATCTATTGCCTTTGTTAAAGTAATAGCAATTTGGTTCTTCATTGAGACCTGCCAGTTGTGGAAAAGAACGGCCTGTATTGTTGCCTCCATTCATTTCAATGGGACAAGAACAACAAAAATAACAACAACTTGCATTTATATAGCACCTTTAACTTAGTAAAACATTCCAAGGTGCTTCTCGGGAGCATCAACAAACAAAATTTGACACCGAGACACATAAGGAGATATTAGGACAGGTGCCCAAAAGCTTGGTCAAAGATATAGGTTTTAAGGAGCGTCTTTAAGGAAGAGAGAGAGGTGGAGAGGATTAGGGAGGGAATTCCAGAGCTTAGAGCCCAGGCAACTGAAGGAACACTAATGGGGGAGCGATTAAAATTGGGGATGCACCAAGATCTCAGAGGGTTGTACGACTGGAGAAGGTTACAGTGATAGGGAGGGACGAGATCACAGAGGGATTTTAATACAAAGATGAGAATTTTAAAAACGAATCTTTGCCGCACCGGGAGGTAATGTAGGTCAGCGAGCAACGGGGTGATGGGCTAACGGGACTGATGTAAATTAGGATACGAGCAGCAGAGTTTTGGATGAGCTCAAGTTTAGGGAGAAAAATTCAGAATGGCTTGATCTGGAGCGGCACGACCCAGCCAATTTTTTTTTAACAAAAATAACTGAAATATAAGTGAAGCTTTGAGGTCGTTGGAGTGCTGAAACAAACTGGGAAGTAAATTGTACTCCCACTTTTGCAAAAATATTGAGTGCATTGTCAAATTATGTCGAATAAACCTTTGTTTACTCTATCGTCAAACTCAGCTCTTCTTTGAAGTAAAAGTAAAAAACACAGTCAACATCTGAAGAAGAAAGATTAAGATTGTTTGCTGTCCTGAAGAAGGGACTGATGTAGAAATCTTTCACATTCTGGTGCGTATTTTCAACATTTTCTGTTTTTTGTGCCTGTTCACGTTCTTTCTTTTGTCTCAGTAAACCGTCACCATTTTTCTGGCCCATCTTACATTGGATGAGATAGTTCACAAGATCACAATATCGATCCGGCTGAGGAAGACGTTTAAATCCACTCGAGCTATACATCGAGGAAATAAACTACAGTCCCTGCCCCCCATCACAGCATCCATCTGATTGTTAAACGATTCCAGGATTTTTGCCACCTCTACCATAAACAGCAGCCCAATCCACACGCTAGATTATCAACTTGGCACCTGGCCGTAAAGCTGGCACTCTGGATTGGGAAGCCCATTATAGAAACTGGCCGATTTTCATCTTCATTGAAATCAATGAAAATCGGGCACTTTCTGTAACGGGCAGCCAAACCACCAGGGCGGCAAGTTCAAAATCTACCCCACCCCCTTTTTGTCGCTCTTTGTGTGAAGAAGTCCTTCCTGACATCAATCCTGAAATTTCCCTTTTGCCAGTTTAGAATTAGCCTCCTGTCTCGGTTTGACTTGACGCAGTCTTCTGGATTTACATGTTCTTTGCTGTTTGCTATCATATATACATTTTTCTGATCTTTGCCTCCTTTCAAGGCTAAATAAGACAAGTTCCCCTGTCTTTCCTCATAACTTAGTCTTTTGATGTTCGGGAGAAGTCTCCTGGCTCCTCTTTTTACTGACACCAGTAGGCCTTGGAGATCTCACTAGCATTGTGATGAACAGAACAGACACTGTATCTACAGTGTGATCTAAACAGAGCAATATACAGTTAGAGCATAACTTCGTCTAATTTACAGATATATGGTTCAGCATTCTACTTGCCTATTGGCATCTCGGCCCAGATGTTTTTCTGATCGATGTTATTTTAATGCTAGCAAGTTCCCACCATTATTCAGGAGAAACTTCTTTGCCCAGAGAGTGCTCAGAATGTTAAACTCCCTGCCCCAAGGAGTAATTGAGGAGAAATAGCACAGAAGCATTTAAGGGGAAGCTGGATAAACACATGAAGGAGAAAGGAATAGAAGGTTATGCTGATAGTGTGAGATGAAGAGGGGTGGGAGGAGGCTCGTGTGGAGCATGAACATGGTCTGGCACAGACCAATTGGGCCAAAAGGCCTGTTTCTGTGCTGTGCATTTTATGTAATATTAACATGACTCCAATCGGAAAATCAAAGCTGTTGATTTATTCAAGAAATCTAAAGAAATATACAATTTCATCATATCGTGACTAGATACTGTTGCAGTGTCGAAATTTTATGAAAATCTAGCTGCAACGAGTGAGGTTCATTTAAGCTTAAGGATAATTAAATCTAAATTATATTGGTGGCATAGCCCAAAGGCTAGCATATGTGTTCAGCTGAGCACTGTCGCTGGTTCTGAAACTGTGTGAAGCCCATCTGGCTTTTAGTGAGCTATATGCCTGTCATTCTTCAGGGAACTGACTCCACTGCTGCTCGAGGGTGAATAAAAGACCCCAGGAAATCCTTCAAAACATGACAAGTTTTTCACCTCTTAGGTCATTACTAAGATGTAGCTAACAACTGGCTTGTTTAAAATAAATGCTCTAAACCGAAATCCTTTCTAGACAAAACAGATGACAGAATGTAAAAAAAAAGGGGGAAAAAAATGAATGACAGTCCTGTAAATAGTCTGTCAACAATTTGTATCTTGTCTTCTTTTTTGGGAGATGAAGATTCACCAGTAATAGTGGACAGCAAGTTCCAATTGTCTACGCGTTGTTTTTATTAATATAGAGAAACCTGGGTGAAGGGTCAAGACTCAAATTGCAAAACCCACCAAGGTTTCTCTGACTATATATGCTGGAACTTTTATGGAATCCCACACTCACCTGACGAAGGAGGAAGCCTCCGAAAGCTTGTGATTTTAAATAAAGCTGTTGGACTATAACCTGGTGTTGTAAGACTCCTTACATTTGTCGACCCCAGTCCATCACCGGCATCTCCATATCAAGGTTAAAAGGAGTGAAGAAAAGCTAAATCAAGAAGTATTGGTGGTATGATACCAAGTTTGGGATTTAAACGCCTGCAGATCGTAGAAGGAAGGGAAGGCTAAGGAATGTAAAGACAGCCAAAGCTTAGAGGTGATTGGAAAGAATATGCTAGATTAGAAGATGTGCAATGAGTCTTAATTTCAACATGGTACCAAGGCTGGGAGGAAGAAGAGCATGTAGGATGGTACGTTGGAGCTTAAGAGAGAGGCAAGTTCAGTGAAGCAATGAATCATAGCATCATACAAAGCTACGGCACAGAAGGAGGTCATTCGGCCCATCATGTCAGAGCCGGCCGAAAAAGAGCAATCCAGTTTAATCACACTTTCCAGCACTTGGTCTGTAGCCTTGTAGGTTACAGCACTTCAAGTGAACATCTAAGTACTTTCTAAATGAGTTGAGGGTTTCTGCCTCTACCACCCTTCCAGACCCCCACCACCCTCTGGGTGAAAAAAATTCTTCTCAGCTCCCCTCTAATCCTTCTGCCAATTAATGTAATTATATGTCCCCTGGTTATTGACCTCTCTCCTAAGGGAAATAGATCCTTCCTGTCTGCTCTATCTAGGCCCCTCATAATTTTATACACCTCAATTAAATCTCCCCTCAACCTCCTTTGTTCCAAAGAAAACAACCCCAGCCTATCCAAACATTCTCCATAGCTAAAATTCTCCAGTCCTGGCAACATTCTTGTAAATCTCCTCTGTACCCTCTCTAGTGCAATCATATCCTTCCTGTAATGTGGTGACCAGAACAGTACGCAGTACGCAAGCTGTAACCTAACTAGTGTTTTATACAGTTCTAGCATAACGTCCCTGCTCTTATATTCTATGCCTCAGCTAATAAAGGAAATTATCCCATATGCCTTCTTAACTACCTTATCTACCTGTCTTGCTATCTTCAGGGATCTGTGGACATGCAATCCAAGGTCCCTCTGTTCCTCCACACCTTTCAGTAGCCTCCCATTTATTGTGTATTCCCTTGCCTTGTTTGCCCTCCCCAAATTCATTACCTCGCACTTCTCCAGATTGAGTTCCATTTGTCACTTTTCTGCCCACCTGACCGGTCCATTGATATCCTCCAGCAGCCTACAGCTCCCTTCCTCACCATTAACCACACGGCCAATTTTTTTACCATCTGCAAACTTCTTAATCATGTCCCCTACATTTAAGTCTAAATCATTAATATATACCACAAAAAGCAAGGGACCTAGTACTGAGCCCTGCGGAACCCCACAGGAAACAGCCTTCCAATCACAAAAACACCTATCGACCATCACCCTTTGCTTCCTGCCACTGAGTCAATTTTGGATCCAACTTGCCACTCTCCCTTGGATCCCACGGGCTTTTACTTTATTGACCAGTCTGCCATGTGGGACCTTGTCAAAAGCATTGCTAAAATCCATGTAGACTATATCAAACGCATTACCCTCATCGACCCTCCTTGTTACCTCCTCAAAAAATTCAATCAAGTTAGTCAGTTAGCAAATCCATGCTGACTGTCCTTGATTAATCTGTGCCTTTCTACATGACGATTAATTCTGTCCCTCAGAATTGTTTACAATAATTTGCCCACCACTGAGGTTAGGGGACTGGCCAGTAATTACTTGGTCTATCCCTTTCTCCCTTTTTAAACAATGGTACAACTCCAATCCTCCAGCACCATGTCTGTAGTCAGGGAGGTTGGAAAATAATAGTCAGAGTCTCCATTATTTCCTCCCTTTGCCTTTTCCTCCCATGTATGCTCCTTAACAGCCTGCAATATATTTCATCTGGGCCTGGCGATTTATCTAAGATGCTAAACCCCTTAATACTTCCTCTCTCTCTATGTTTATCCCATCCAATATTTCACACTCCTCCTCCTTAACTACATTGTCTGCATCGTCCCTCTCTTTTGTGAAGACAGATGCAAAGTATTCATTAAGAACCATACCCACATCTTCCACCTCCACACATGAGTTTCCTTTTTGGTCTCTAATAGACCCTACTCTTTCCTTAGTTATCATCTAGTTCTTTATGTATTTATAAAACATCTTTGGGTTTTCCTTGATTTTACTTGCCAGTATATTTTTATGTCCTCTCTTTGCTTTCCTAATTTCCTTTTTAATTTCACCCCTGCACTTTTCATACTCCTCTAGGCTTTCTGCAGTGTTGAGCTCTCGGTGTCTGACATAAGCTTCCCTTATTTGCCTTCTTACCCTGTATGCCCCTTGACATCCAGGGGGATGGACTCTTTCCACCTACCCAGCTTCATTCCCTAAAACTAAATCCAGGATGAGAGAAATCGGTCAAAAAAGCATATGGGATCCTGGCCTTTATAAATAGAGGCATAGGATACCAAAGCAAGGAAGGTATGTTGAACCTTTATAAAACACTGGTTCGGCCACAACTGGAGCATTGTGTTTAATTCTGGACACCGCACTTTAGGAAGGATGTGAAGGCCTTAGAAAGGGTGCAGAAAAGATTTACTAGAATTGTTCCAGGGATAAGGGACTTCAGTTACATGGATGGATTGGAGAAGCTAGGGTTGTTCTCCTTAGAGTAGAGAAAGTTAAGAGGAGATTGGATAGAATTGTTCAAAATCATGAAGGGTTTAGAGAAATTAAATAAAGGGAAACTCTTCCTATTGGCGGAAGGGTCGAGAACGAGAGGACACAGATTTAAGGTGATTGGCAAAAGAACCAAAGGCGACATGAGGAAAAACTTTTTTATGCAGCGAGTAGTTATGATCTGGAATGTGCTGCCTGAAAGGGTGGTGGAAGCAGAATCAATTGTGGCTTTCAAAAGGGAATTGAATGAATACTTGAAGGGAAAAAAAATTGCAGGGCTATGGGGAAAGAGCGGGGGAATGGGACTAATTGGATTGCTCTTACGAACAGCCAGCATGGGCTCAATGGGCCGAATGGCCTTCTTCTGTGCTTATCCATTCTATGATTCTATGATCTGATAGCCACCTCTGCTATCTCTTTGGTTTTATGTATAACACATACTGAACTGACACTGTATCCAGCAACTCACCGTAAACAATGCAGAAGCCATGGCAGATCTACTAGTATATTACTTTCAGAATTTTACAGTAGATTTACACATGTTCGTGCAAACATTAATCCAATGTCATAGCTGTATCTGATGGTACAATAGTGTTAAATGGGGGTGGGGGGGTGGAAATAGCAGCCCCCTTCTTGTCTAGGTTGTTATTGGGTTGGTTACTAATCCCATGGTCTCTAGAGGATCAGCCTCTGGGTCAGAAGGTTGTGGGATCAAGCCCACTCCAGAGACTTGAGCAGAAAATCCTGGCTGACACTTCAGTGCAGTACAGAGGGTGTGCTGCACTGTTGGAGGTGCAGGTGTCTTTTGAATGAGACATTAAACTGCGGCCCCATCTACCCTCTCAGATGGACGTAGAAGATCCCATTACACTATTTAGAAGAAGAGCAGGGGTGTTCTCCCCGGTGTTCTGGCCAGTATTTATCCCTCAACCAGCATCACTAACCTTGGTCATTATCACACTGCTGCTTGTGAGACCTTGCTGTTTTTCCTGCATTACAACAGTGACTACACTTCAAAAATATTTAATTTTTTTTGTATTCGTTCATGGGATGTGGGCGTCACTGGCAAGGCCGGCATTTATTGCCCATCCCTAATTGCCCTCGAGAAGGTGGTGGTGAGCCGACTTCTTGAACCGCTGCAGTCCGTGTGGTGAAGGTTCTCCCACAGTGCTGTTAGGAAGGGAGTTCCAGGATTTTGACCCAGTGACGATGAAGGAACGGCGATATATTTCCAAGTCAGGATGGTGTGTGAATTGGAGGGGAACGTGCAGGTGGTGTTGTTCCCATGTGCCTGCTGCTCTTGTCCTTCTAGGTGGTAGAGGTCGTGGGTTTGGGAGGTGCTGTCGAAGAAGCCTTAGCGAGTTGCTGCGGTGCATCCTGCAGATGGTACACACTGCAGCCACTGTGCGCCGATGGTGAAGGGAGTGAATGCTTAGGGTGGTGGATGGAGTGCCAATCAAGTGGGCTGCTTTATCCTGGATGGTGTCGAGCTTCTTGAGTGTTGTTAGAGCTGCACTCATCCAGGCAAGTGGAGAGTATTCCATCACACTCCTGACTTGTGCCTTGTTGTATGGTGGAAAGGCTTTGGGGAGTCAGGAGGTGAGTCACTTGCCGCAGAATACCCAGCCTCTGACCTGCTCTTGTTGCCACAGTATTTATGTGGCTGGTCCAGTTAAGTTTCTGGTCAATGGTGACCCCCAGGATGTTGATGGTGGGGAGATTCGGCGATGGTAATGCCGTTGAATGTCAAGTGGAGGTGGTTACATCCTCTCTTGTTGGAGATGTTCATTGCTTGGCACTTGTCTGGCGCGAATGTTACTTGCCACTTATCAGCCCAAGCCTGGATGTTGTCCAGGTCTTGCTGCATGCGGGCTCGGACTGCTTCATTATCTGAGGGGTTGCGAATGGAACTGAACACTGTGCAATCATCAGCGAACATCCCCATTTCTGACCTTACGATGGAGGAAAGGTCATTGATGAAGCAGCTGAAGATGGTTGGGCCTAGGACACTGCCCTGAGGAACTCCTGCAGCAATGCCCTGGGGCTGAGATGATTGGCCTCCAACAACCACTACCATCTTCCTTTGTGCTACCTATGACTCCAGCCACTGGAGAGTTTTCCCCTGATTCCCATTGACTTCAATTTTACTAGGGCTCCTTGGTGCCACACTCGGTCAAATGCTGCCTTGATGTCAAGGGCAGTCACTCTTACCTCTCTTCTGGAATTCAGCTCTTTTGTCCATGTTTGAACCAAGGCTGTAATGATGTCTGGAGCCGAGTGGTCCTGGCGGAACCCAAACTGAGCATTGGTGAGCAGGTTATTGGTAAGTGCCGCTTGTTAGCACTATTGGTTGTATAGCACTTTGGGACATCCTGAGGTCAGATACAAATGCAAGTTCTTTCTTTTTTCTGGAGCCCCATTCCACTGAGCACCAATATATAAACAAAGCATCTACGTCAGTCAGAGTGAGTCACATTTGGACTCAGCCTAAAGTTGGATAACTACCAAGGGAGTTCCTTCCTGGAAGTGTATGCAAGCTTCCTGTTAGCAGTACCACAGCACTTCCACAAAAATCAAGGGACGGGTTGATACAAAATGGAAGTGGGAGTACATCACCACCACCACCCATTCCAGGTAGCCACATTTTATACACAATATTTTTTACTTTGATCACTTGGATGTTTCCAGTGGATTTGGTCCCAGACAGTTAACATGCAGGTACAGCAAGCAATTAGGAAGGCAAATGGTATGTTGGTTTTATGGCAAGGGGGTTGGAGTGCAAGAGTAAGGAAGTCTCGCTACAATTGTACAGGGCTTTAGTGAGACCTCACCTGGAGCACTGTGTACAGTTGTGGTCTTCTTACCTAAGGAAGGATATACTTGCCTTAGAGGTGATAGAAACGAAGGTTCACTCGATTGATTCCTGGGATGAGAGGGTTGTCCTGTAAGGAGAGCTTGAGAAGAATGGGCCTATCTTCTCTGGTGATCTCATTGAAACATATAAAATTCTTAGAGAGCTTGACAGGGTAGATGCAGAGAGGCTGCTTCCCCTGGCTGGAGAGTCTAGAACTAGGGGACATAGTCTCAGGATAAGGGATGGGTGATTTAGGACTGAGATGAGGAGGAATTTCTTCACTCAGAGGGTTGTGAATCTTCGGAATTCTCTACCCCAAAGGGCGGTGGATGCTCAGTCGTTGAGTATATTCAAGACTGAGATTGATAGATTTTTGGACTCTAGGGGAATCAAGGGATATGGGGATTGGGTGGGAAAGTGGATTTGAGGTCTAAGAACAGCCATGATCTTATTAAATGGTGCAGCAGGCTCGAGCGGCTGTATGGCCTACTCCTGCTTCTATTTCTTACGTTCTTATGGTCGGTGCCAGCCATGGCCCAGTGGAAGCATTCTTGTTTATGATTCAGAAGGTTGTTGGTTCAAGCCCCACTTCAGAGACTTGAGCATATGCTCGCACTTTAATGCAGTACCGAGGGAGTGCTGCACTGTCGGAGTGCCAACCTTTGGATGAGACATTAAACAGAGACATCTGCCATCTCAGGTGGACATAAAAGATCCCATGGCACTATTTGAAGAAGTGGAGAGGAGTTCTTCCCAGTGTCCTGGCCAATATTTATCCCTCAATCAAAATCACTAAAACAGATTATCTGGTCATTTATCTCATTGCTGTTTGTGGGACCTTACTGTGTGCAAATTGGCTGCTACGTTTCCTATATTACAACAGTGACTGCACTTCAAAAGTGCTTCATTGGCTGTAAATCATTTTGGGATGTCCTGAGGCCATGAAAGGCATTATATCTTTCTTTCTTTCTTCCTGGGTATCTGATATGTCCGGATGCCCATCACCAAGCTTAAGAGTCTCAAGAAGAAACTAATGAGAAGCAATTACATAAAGTCCTGGTTTGCCTGCTATGAAGTGGATGCTCCATCTATAAGGACCCGACCTTAGCTAACCCAGAGGATTTAATATCAGGTCGGCAAGAGCCTAGGTTTTGGAACCCCCAAAGTGGTCGTGCTGGAGTTTAACCAGGAAACAAAAAGCAAACTTGCCAGCAGAGGGCAGTAATAAGCTTCCAGCAATTTGTTCAGTTAGCACAATCATACCTATTATGACATTGGTTTCAGGGTTATCTGGAGCTGTGTGGAGGAATTCTTGATCCCAATTAAGGACCTACCTGTCCAGGTCCCATCAAGAAACCAGACTGGTTGGTTAATCATCAGCAGCACCCTGGAGAACAGTAGATCTGCCTGGCTCGGTCTCAACTTACCAAACCTGTCAGAGGAATGATTCAGTTCCAATCTCCCATCATTGAGCATGAATGGAGTGAATCTGACCCCAAAGTGACCCTACTTATCTCATCTTCCAATGACAAAAGTCACCAACACACAACATACATAGTTGTCCATGCTAGTTTGGTATACACTTCTATGATCAAATGAAGGCTTCTGTATCAGTCTATACAACAACAACAACTTGCACCTTTAACATAGTAAAATGTCCCAAGATGTTTCACAAGAGCGATTATCAAACAAAATTTGATATTGAGCCACATAAGGCGATATTAGGCTTGGTGACCAAAAGTTTGGTCAAAGAGGTATATTTTAAGGAGTGTCTTAAAGGAGGAGAGAGAGGTAGAGTGGCAGAGAGATTTATGGAGGGAATTCAAGAACTTAGGGTCTAGGCAGCTGAAGGCACGGCCACCATTAGTGGAGTGTCGAAAATCTGGGGTGCGCAAGGACGGCAGAGTTTTTGAAAGGTCGTATGGCTGGAGGAGGTTACAGAGATAGGGAGGGGTGAAGCCATGGAGGGATTTGAAAACAAGGGTGAGAATTTTAAAAGTGAGGCGTTGCCAGACCGGGAACCATTGTAGGTCAGCGAGCACAGGGTTGATGGGTGAACGGGACTTGGTGGAACACAATATCTTACCAAACAAGTCACAAGCATGAAGGGGGACAATTTCCTTGCCAATGCTAACAGAAAACATGGTAAAGACAGGGCACAAACTTACACATATCTTAGTGAGATACTCCTGCTTTTAATACTTTCTTATTTACTTTTTGCTTTGCCACACTGGTCATAATTTGCAATGAAGTGTTACTTTCAGACAGCCCCATGTCATTCGTTTGCATCAGAGGTGAGCATTTGTGAATCAGAGAAAATAAAAATAATAAAAGGGAAGGAAATAAAACAGGAAAAGGAAAAGCACAAAGATATTTTTAGCTGTAAACTAATCGCTGTTATGCGCATAATTACAGGGGCAAAGCTGCTTAACGTGAGAAGAAAATCTGAATTAAATGAGCAACCAGCAGCAGAAAGCGTGATACTGCAGAGAAATTGAAAACAAAGGCTACATTTTCTACCAGGGTCTCAGTCTCGGGCCCGTTTTTTTTTTTCTGGCGGCTCCCCACTCGAGCTCCCCGTGCTTCTTTCCGTCAAACCGCCTTCAAATTAAATTCTACTTTCATCCAAACAAAATTTCTTCCTTCAGAGTAATGCCTGCCTAAAACTAGAGCACAGAGGAATATAGCATGAGTACGCCAAGTCTTTGTGTCTGAATTTTGCCGATTGGTAGATATTGTCCTTGTGTTCTTGCAGTTACACGGTGGGGAGCCAGCAGGTGAATGTTTAACTTGATTGACTAACATTCCTCTCCCTGCCGTTCTTGAGGCGGCTGTAACCCATTTAAAATCAGCATCAAAATTGCATCGAAATAATGCACAAAGGAATTTTACAGGCACGTCAACCAGTGGGATAACAAAAGAAGTGAACTCTCCATGGTGCTGAAATTATGATGGCCGCTCACTTAATATCATCAACTCATGGCTTAATTTGAGGGCTGATGGAGATTTCACTTCCTCTACTGCTGCGCTGGTTAACATATTCCTTAAAACTCCTTTGTGCATTATTTTGAGGCAGCCATTAGCCGTTTTTTTTAAAAGGGCTAACTGTATTCAAACAGCACGCAAAGCAATTTTACATGAACGCATTGACAAATGCAGTACCAGAGGAAATTAAAACCGTTTGTTAGGTCCTTAAGTCAGCTTTGTTTGATCACGGGAGGGAAGGGTGTGAAGGGGAGATTTTCACGATTCATGATTCACAATTTGCTGCAAAGTTGTGAAGCCACTCTTCATTTGCACAATTTCACTTCAGTAAACAGCAGAAAGTTCCCTCGCTGCTGATCCCAGTAGGAAGCAGCAGAAGTTGTTAAAATATCTGTGACAATAACATGGATCTAAAAGATAATTTCAGGCTGAAATTGTCCCGCCCCCAACTGGATTATTGAACTTGTGCTGCAATCTCTCCAGATAGGCTTCGGAATGTTCGTTTCTAAAAAGCCATTAGTTAAATGACTTGAAAATGTAAGAGTTAAATGAGCCAATGTTAAAATCTGGCATATTTTGATGGGTTTTCTGGTATATTTTGAACGCTTCTGGGAGTTGAAATGTATTCTGATACTCCAGAATGATAGCCCTGTAATTTGCTGTATAATGAAAGGACTAATACATATCCCAAATCACAGTTATTCACACATTGCAAGTCCGTACCTCAGTTGAGAAGTACACAGGCAATCCAACGCAGGCATAGCTCAAGTGAATCATGAACATGACCTTTTTTTATTCATTCTCGAAATTATGGGCGTCGCTGGCAAGGCTGGCATTTATTGCCCTGAAAAAGGCGATGGGAGGGCTTTTTCTTGAACTGTGTCCAAGTGCTGAAGGTTCTCCCACAGTGCTGTTAGGTAGGGAGTTCCAGGATTTTGATCCAGCAACGATGAAGGAACGGCGATATATGTCCAAGTCAGGATGGTGTATGACTTGGAGAGGAACTTGGAGGTGGTGTTGTTCCCATGCGCCTGCTGCCCTTGTCTTTCTAGGTGGTAGAGATCACGGGTTTGGGAGGTGCTGCCGAAGAAGCCTTGGTAAGTTGCTGCAGTGCATCCTGTAGATAGATGCCCCCACCCCTTGCCCCCCCCCCCCACCAGCCTGTAACTCTTTCCAATGCAAGTGTTGAATCTGTATCATGGGGGCATAGGCTCAGAATTAGCATTAGAAGAATAAATTGGGGAGTTAATTATTTTCACATATGAGTTATTGGATAATTTTTTGATTAGTTCTAAGGATGTGGGCAACATTGGCAAGACAGTATTTTTTGCCCTAGTTGCCCTGAAATCCTTGAGCGTCAACCATGTAAGTGTGGGATTGGAGTCACATGTAGGCTGGACCAGATAAGGGTTGCAGCTTCCCTTACCTGAAGGTCTTTAGTGAACCAGTTGGAATTTTACAAAAATCCACCAGCTTTCATGGTCTTTTTATCTGGTCCCAGCCTACAAATGACCAGATTTATTGAATTCAATTTCACAATTTGCCATGGTGGGTTTTAGAAATACACAAGCTGTGGGTTACTAGTCTAGTATCATAACCACTAAGACGACCATGCCCTCGACATGGAAGTGGCTATTGGGGCAGGGATTATAACATCATTTGAAAGGAAATTGGATAAGTACTTGAAAAGGAAGATTATAAAAAGATCTGTGCAATGGGTAGAGAAATAAGATTAGAGTAGGGAGCTCCAGTTGGGCAGCACAAGCACGAGGGCCTTCTTCAGTACAAGTTCTATGGTTCTGTGCTCTTCAAAAGGCTGCATTGTTTTTATACTCCTTCGTGGTCAATGTTTTGCAAAGTTTGTCTCTGGTGTGGTCCACTCCATTGCCTACCACGATAATGTTTGATTGATGGTTTCTGTGCTGAATGACAGGATTAGAGCACAAGCACAATGGGCCGAATGACCTACTTGTGTCCTGTGTGATTCTATGATAGAGGACTCCAATGGATATGACCAAACATGCACATCTGGTTATATAGCACAAATAGCCAATAATCCAGGAACCTATATGCAGGTATGACACTGGTAAATAACACAGTTACTATATAATACAGCAGGATATTTTAGATGAACATTATACCATATAAAAAAATAATTTGTGACAGCTGTCCTTTGCTAATTGTCAGATTACAAATTAATTCTGGAGAAACTACTGAGTCTAAAGATACTGTTCTGCTGTCACTTTTGATGGCAAGTGTTTTTGTGTCCTTATCAACACGAAAAGTAGCAATATTATTCAGGTGAGTTATTTTGCATGAGACCCCGCCAAGAAACCCTGTCATGTCAGTTCAAGTTTGCATCGACTACACCATTTAACTCCAGCCTGGTGCAAAGCTGCAATTTAAAATTGCCCAGGAGCTCTTTCGGTCTCCCAGGGATGTCTAAAACTTTGTATGGAATGTTCTTAATGAAGTGGCTTTTAAACTTATATGTTTATCAACCTCAGTCTTGGAAGTCTCAATTGACCCAGAATCCACAGCCTTCTGGGGCACAGAATTCCAGATTTCCACCACCCTTTGTGTGACGTGCTTCCTGATTCCACTCCTAAAGGGCCTAGCTCTAACTTTATGCCCCCTTGTTCTGGATTCCCCCACCGGAGGAAATAGTTTCTCTTTATCTACCCTATTGAATTGTTTTATAATTTTTAAACGTCTCAATTAATTCACCCCTCAATCTTCTATACTCAAGGGAATACAAATTAAATTTATGCAACCTGTTTTATTTAATCCCCAGTATCATTCTAGTGAACTCCCCTCCAAGGCCAAAATATCCTTCCTGAGATGTGGTGCACAGAACTAAATGCTTTACTCCAAATGGGGTCTGACCAATCCTCTATACGAAGCATAACTTCCTCCACTTCGTATTCCAGCCTCTTTGAGATAAAGGCTTACATTCCATTAGCCTTTTTGATTGCTTTTTGTACCTGTCCACTAGGTTTTAGTGATTTATGTACACGAACACACAAATCTCTTTGTTCCTCCACAGTTCCTACTTTTTCACCATTTAGAAAGTATAATTGAGAATATTTAACTTTCTTAGATACAATGTGGATGATCTCACACTTCACCACATTAATCCACTCGCTTAATCTGTCCATGTCCCATTGCAAGTCCCTGCTCCCATCTGCACTACTCACTGTCCCTCCCAGTATAGTGTCAACTGCAAATTTGGATATATAACTCTCTATTCCTTTACCCAAGTCATTGATAAATACGGTGAAAAGCTGAGGCCACAGTACAGATCCTTGGAGAACACTATTTGTCACATCTGGCCAGAGTACATACCATTTATCCCTACTCTCTATCTCCTACCTCCCGACCAATTTCCAACCCATGACGTGAGGTTGCATCCAATTCCGTGCACTCGCATTTTTGCTCATAATCTTTTGTGTGGAAACTTATCAAATACCTTCTGGAAATCCATATACATAACACCCCCTTATCCACTTTGTTAGTGACCTCCTCAAAAAATTCAACTAGTTTAGTCAGACATGACTTACCCTTTACAAATCCATGCTGACACTCTCTGATCAGCTCAAATTTGTCCCAAGTGCTCAGTCACTCTGTCCCCAATCACAGATTCTAGTAACTTCCCCACAACTGACGTCAGACTGACAGCGTCAGTTAGACAAGAAATAAACAGTAGCAAAACGACAAAAAAGAGCAACAGAAATAATATGTTAGTAAGGTCAAGAAGAAAAATTCAGAAATCTGACATCCTACGACCTTGGGAATGATTTGGATACTCGCAGGGACCAGGGACTCCAGCTCGATTTACTGTTACCAGAAGGCAGATCGCCTGCTGCACTCTTCGAACACTAGAAATTAGCAACAGAAAGAGCACTAATCTGCACATGTATTGAAGCGTGCACGCATGCACAAATCTCTGTCGTCCCTGTATGTCAGTGCCAGTCAGGCTCAGGTACAGTGCGGGCATCGCAGCCAGTTGATACTGGTTTCAGACCAGGTGGCTGCAGCATAATTGTAGCCTAATATAGTGTCTGCCCGTTACTCTATTTCATGTGTGCATGAAGCAATCATTGATTACCTCTGAAATTGTTGGTACTTTCACCTTTCCCTTTCATTTTGCTCCTTGCCTACCCACTTTGCTTCTGTGATGCTGAAAAATAACCATGATTGCTGCATTATGATTGACTACTGCCTCTTTTACTCAGCAAAGGCGCTCTCTATGAGCTTGTTCAACTTGAGCTGATGGTTGCCAATTATTAGTTTTGTTGTCCTAATCATTACTAATTTCTACCCACATTATCTCTGCTGTCTCTTCTGCTGTAATGTCCTCCCTTTCAACAGCTACTATATCATTCTTTGCCAATCCTCTGTCAAGCACAATAGATCTATCTCTGAAAATCCATGTACAACCTTTTGGCTCTTACCTCATGTCTATCTTCCCACATATTTTAATTATGCCATTAGATGTTTCCATTTATGGGGAAAGTCCAAAATTGGAGGTCATAAATATAAAATAATCGCTAATAAATCCAACAGGGATTTCAGGATAAACTTCTTCACCCAGAGAGTGGTAAGAATGTGGTACACGCTACTACATGGAGCAATTGAAGGAAATAGCTGCTTTTAAGTGGAAGCTAGATAAGCATATGAGGGGGGAAAAGAATAGAAGGGTATCCTGATAGGGTTAGATGAAGTAGGGAGGGAAGAGGCTCGTGTGGAGCATAAACACCGGCACAGACCAGTTGGACCAAATGGCCTGTTTCTGTGCTGCAGTTTCGATGTAACTCGATGTAACTAATATTTTCATGACCTAATAAAACCTGTGTCTTTGTTTGCCGGAAGTGTATGCTAGTAAAGAAAATAACCTGCATTAATATAATGCCTCTCTCTCACATCTCTCTGAAACTTCCCAATGCACTTCACATACAATGAGTTATTTTGAAGTGCAGTTACTGTTGATGCATGGGTAGCGATGGCAGCCATTTTGTGCAAAGTAAGGTCCCACAAACAGCAAGGTGATAAATAACCAGTTAATCTCTTTTGATTGTGTTGGTTGAGGGCTGAATGTTGGCCAGGACTCCGGGAGATCTCCCTGCTCTTCTTCAAATAGTGCCTTGGGATCTTTAATGCCCATGCAAACCACCAGAAGAGGCAGATGGGGTCTGTTCTGGCAGTTCAAATGGATATTAAAGATGTCTTAACTTCTCATCTGAAGCACAGATGTTAATGTGTTAGACTAACATGTATAAGCAGTGCATTATTAATAATTACATTGTTGCAGAACTGATAGACAACCCAATCATATTTACACCAGCAGGAAGCATCTTTTAAGCCATTGTAGGAAGAAAGAGCTTGCATTGATATAGCACCTTTCAGGTCCTCAGGACATCACAAAGTGCTTTGCATATTTTGAAGTGTAGTCACTTGCAGCAGCCAAATTGCAGGTGGCAAGGTCCCACAAAGAGAAATGAGATAAACGAGGTTAATCTGCTTTGGTGGAGTTGGTTCAGGAATAAATGCTGGTCAGGACACCAGGGAGAATTCCCCTGCTCTTTCTCATATAATGCCATGGGACCTTTTACATCCATCTGGACACACAGACAAGGCCTCGGTTTAACATCTCGTTCAAACAACAGCACCTCCGACAATGTAACACTCCCTCAGTACCCCATTGAAATGTCACACGAGGTTATGTACTCAAGTCCTGGAATGGGGCTTGAATCTACAACCTTCTGACTCATGAGAGATGTTATAGAGATGTTATTTACGCGCACTGGGAACTCATGACTAATTTTTAATAAAAGCATTTAAATGTTTTATTATTTCCCAGTCAATCATGCATGGTATTGCAGGAAGTAGTGGTCTTCAGGTGAAGCAGCCTAGAGGACAGGGGATAATTGAACTGCGGTGCGCAGATGTAATTTTTGTCTTCATTTTAATATTTATAGAATCATAGAATGATTATAGCACAGAATGAGGCCATTCAGCCCATCGAGCCCATGCCATCTCTTTGTAAGAGCAATCCAGTTAGTCCCATTCTCCTGCTTTCTCCCTGTAGCCCTGCAAATTTTTTCACTTCAAGTATTTATCCAATTCCTTTTTGAAAGCCACGTACTTTACATTCATATTATAATTTATGATCAAATAGCACAATGTACAGCAGTTTGGGAAGCAGAGAGATAGAATTGGTTGGACAATTGGAGTTTCTCTGCGGTACGGGCTGAGGAGCCAAGAGGCACTAGAGCACCACTACTGGCGGGAGGCTGTAATTGCAAATTTGTTTTGGCAGTTCCCATTATGTTGGTAGATATAAAGGGGTCGATGTTAACCCCACTCGCCCGGCGGAAACCGGGCGGGTGGGCAGTTAGAAATGACCGGTTCAGATCGCAACCATTTCAGACCATTTGCGATGTTAACCTGCGGGGTTTTAGCAAATGGAAGACTCATAAATTTATGCAAATCGGGTCCTAACACATTAAGAGGGCCCTGATGTAATTGTAACCGGCGCCCGAGTGGGGAAGCTGCTGTGGCTTTCCACTTAGTCAGAAGCAGGTCTACATCTGGCCAGAAATGCAGAAGAGGCCCTTCGTTGAATCAAAAACGTTCCTTTGTGGGGCCAGTAAAGAGCAGGAGTTCTCCTCCGGGCCCCACAAGGAAAGTCGAAGCCTATGGGGAAAGACTGGGGAGTGGAACTGATTGGGTAGCCCTTTCAAAGAGCTGGTTCAGGCACGATGGGCCGAATGACCTCCTTCTGTGCTGGAAGATTCTATGATTCCATGATTTTGTTTCAAAAAAAATATTTTAATGAGATATGGGAGATGGGATGCGCTGTGAGTGCGAAGCAAAAATCAATGAAACTTCCTAAGCCCACAATGACAGCCTTGTGTTGCTGTTTTGGCACCGAACATCTCATCAAAGAACTGACACTGATAGCGCAATATGAAGACAGCGTTAAGCTACTACATGTATCTGCATACTGCAAAGGTAAATAAGTGAGAAAAGAAATACAGGCAAGTCAGAATAATCCTGTCATCAAGTCACCAGGTCTCGTTGGTAAAAGAAAAGTTATCCATAAAATGAAATAAAATTTCCCCCGAGACCTCAATGAATTAATGTATGACCCCCTCTAATCCCCTGTTGTATTGGGTCATATACACCTAGAAAGTCCCAGGATAGACCCTGTCTAGGCTAGATGTTAGCCAGGGAAGTGTTATGCGTATGTTGCAATTAGCGTCAGAATCCCCGGAGAGGGATCAGCTTTCCCGATCACTATGTAGAGACTCTTGCTATGTAGTGTCCATGTGTGTTTGACTGGATTGGGTTTGGCTGTGGTGCTCCTGCAGTTGGAAATCCTCCCAACGTAAAGAATCACTACATGGACATGCACCCCATCACGAGTCAGCGCCTTCGGTAGAGGAAGGGAGAAAATTGAGGCAAAGAAAGAAAAGGAGAAAGGATATGGTCGTCAATGGTTATTATTTGGAATTACTGGACTCATGGTTGATGAATCAAAGTGCTCATTTGGTCCTCAAATGGTTAAATGGAGCATGTGACACAGCGTCACGAGTTTGGTAGGGCTATAGTTAGATGGGATATTCCTACAAGTCAAAAAGCATTGGTTCCACCAGTTCCTAACTAATGTGAGCTTTGTGAGACTCAGATTCAAAATCCTTTATATAAGTCAAACTTCCAGGGGGCTTTGTGGTGTAGTATGATAGAACAGTACCTTTTCACAGCTATGACTCAAGTTCCAGTCATTCTCAGATAGGGGAGATCAAAGTATTCTGTATAATGCCTGATTAAGGCTTTAAGTGACATTCATTTTGGTAGTTGCATTCTAGTGGATACAGGCCACAGCATTACACTGCCCTCGCATTTGATACTAATTAAATATAAATCACATTATAAAGCAATGTTAGAAAGCATTAATTTGCTTATATATGTGGAAAAAATACATAGCTTTCAATTATTTCCACTTTTCTACGCACCATTTCACTTAAATCATAAAACTGCACTCACCAGTAATTCAACATACGGTATTGAAATGTTTTAGGTCAGATGTCAGTCCTGGTAAGTGTAACGCGACAGAACTGCAACAGAATTGACGTTGAATATAATGGAGATCAATAAAACACGATTTTGGGGAGATATCTGATAGATGTGGCTCGTTCAGACAAGAAGGGAGATAGCCATCAGCCATTAGAAGAGAATTGGATCAGAGTGACTGGAAAAAATCAGTTCTGATTGGCTGAACACTGTGTCTTCAAACATGATTCCTGGCAACCAGTGACAGCCTTTATACTTGTCAGTAGAATCAGACCCAATTGAGTGTATCCTCATGAGATACTCTAGCATGCGATGAGATATTAACCCATCAGTCCTATCAGTGTCCCATCTGTGGTGACATAGTGGCCTTGCCTAATTAAAAATTTATATAGCGCCATTCACAACCTCAGGACATCCTAAAGCGCCTTACAGCCAATGAAGTACTTTTTGAAGTGTAATCACTGTTGCAATGTAGGAAATGCGGCAGCCAATTTGCACACAGCAAGGTCCCACAAACAGCAATGTGATAATGACCAGATAATCTGTTTTTTAGTAATGTTGATTGAGGGATAAATATTGGCCAGGACATCGGGGAGAACTCCACAGCTCTTGTTCGGAATAGTGCGTGAGATCTTTTACGTCCACCTGAGAGGCCAGACAGGGCCTTGGTTTAACGTCACTTCAGAGAGACGGCACCTGTGACAGTGCAGCACTCCCTCAGTACCTTGCACCATCATTTAATGGGTCCTGCCCTCCATCCTGTCACATATCTGCCCTTTTGTTCTTTCCTCCCCCCCAACTCCCTTTTTCGCCTTGGCTCTGCACTTGCTTATAAACTGCTAAATCTCTAACCTCTTCCAGTTCTGATGAAAGGTCAATGACCTGAAATGTTAACTCTGTTTCTCTCTCCACAGATGCTGCCCGACAGTGCTGAGTGTTTCCAGCATTTTCTATTTTTATTACAGTGTTCGAGCATGGCTTCCCTGAAGACAACATGGCTTCATGGAATTAACCCTGATTTTTGGGGCGTGGAGTTTTCATCAAAATTGGAAAATGGAAGATAAGACCCAATGTAGGATGGA
This sequence comes from Heptranchias perlo, assembly GCF_035084215.1. Lineage (NCBI taxonomy): Eukaryota > Metazoa > Chordata > Chondrichthyes > Hexanchiformes > Hexanchidae > Heptranchias > Heptranchias perlo. The sequence continues at coordinate 13,241,719 of NC_090338.1, read as the reverse complement.
ACAAAACAAAAGGAAGGAAGGGAGGTAAGGGAGATTAAAAATTAAGAGTCTGTTATGCAAACTATTATCACAAAGAGGTAGCGAGTGGGTTAAGTAGTCTGCAAGCCATTTTTTTTCTTTTTATCTCATGATCCGTGTGCTCGTTAAACAAAGTGAAATATCTCCCATTCTTCCAAAATGCACTCAGAGTGAGCGTTACTCAGTGTGACTCTAAGATACTTCGTATACGACCTCAAAATAATTCAGCGACCACTTTGAAAGCATGAATCCCATGTTTAAAAGGGACCGTGATCTTTAAACATTCTGCTCAGGAAAGAGGAAAATAAATAAAATATTTTACTTGCAGTCCATATTTATTCGAAGCTTCATGTAGGCCTGTTTTCCCAGTGAATTCCTTCTCTCTTCCAGAGGTGAAGAGACAGAAAATATACATTTACACTTCAAAAAAAAAATCAATATTCATCTTAGGTTGGACCTTCAATCGATATAGCCATTTTCTTTTTGATGGAATACTATAGTTGTGGAGGATGTTCAAAAACCAAGGTGCTAAAGTACTTATTTAATTGCATCAGCTTGAACCTAAACTATGAAAGTCCTCACATCATCCTTCAATGATGCTGGTTACATTAAAAAAAAAATCACAATACATCTGAGGTCTGTAAATATGATTGCGTTGGTGAAAATATCAACTTTAAGTCTTGAACGTGAAGAAATCTCGTAAGAACACAAGGTTGCATTTAGAGTCATTAGCACACACTTTCCCTGCACCTTCCATGAGCTTGATACACAGGGATAGAGTTTCCGCTTTGGGTGCAATCATTGAAAATTACTTTAAAAAACTACATCGAGCCATATCATAGTTTAATTGGTCTACACCAGTCAGTTTCTTAGTAAATTAAATATTTTTTGATATGAAAAATCCTTTAAAACGTGCCAACTGGTGCCCGTGCGCCTAAGGAAATGAGCACAATTTGAAGAGCCTTCCCGAAACAGCGCATTTGGCGGAATCTCGCAATTTCGACCTGAGGGCGTGGCCAATTTTGTGGGCGGAGCCTGATTAGGGCGACTTGAATCTTAAACCAGCAGAAAAGATTGCGGGAAAACACGAGCGCAAGTGGTTTTGGGCGCAGCTTACCTACGTTTAAAATTCCCGTGATCTTTTGCGCCGCTTCAGCCGATTATGTCCAGGTTGCTCTGGAATCCGGGCGCAAAACTAACGGAAACAAGTGGAGACTTCCCCCCCTCCCCCCCAGTGTTTTCCAATTCAGAAATTAAAATGCACACTTATGAATTATATGTGGGCAATGGATGGGAATAGCACAAGAATCTAGGCAACACACATTTGATCCAAATGAGTTCATGGCTTACGAATCCTGTTGAACATACAATTGTTCGTTCAGAATTTTTTTTTTGATGAATGTTGTACTCTCTAAAGTTAGGGAAGTTTGCGGATGAGAAACAGAAGATTTTTCCCACTTCAGACACCCAATGTCAAGCACTCTCAAGTTGGTATAGCACATTAAGGAACTGAAAAAGCTCTATCTATTCTGCTCCAAAAGTATGCCAACACAGACACAATGGGCTGAATGGCCTCCTTCTCTGCTGTAAGATTCTATGATTCTATTCAATAATGTGCTTCAGTCCCAACATTAGAATAGCCCTTCTATTGCATCAGGTAGATATGTTTCCATTTTCCACATCAGGTGTCCTCTGAGTGATTTAACTTTGGGCTGCTGGCCGACACCCACTGGGAACTGTCAAAAAATCATTTCATGTAGACTTGTACAACCAACAGAGAGACAAAATATTCATCTTTGCAGTTTAGGGTGGACTATGAACCAGGTCCCAGATTTGAAAGGAGAGTATCTAATCACAGATCCCTAACTTCAATAATGGGATCAATCATTAGCAACAATGTTGAGGACTACTTATTTAAAAATAACCCAGTAAGTGGTAGCTGATAGAGTTTCACAAGGAGCAGATCCTTTCTGACCAGCATCTTTGACATTTTTGAGGACGTGATATCCCAGGTGGACATTGGAAACCTCAACAGTATAGCTTTCCAGATAGCATTTGATAAAGTTCCACATGTGGGACAATCTTCAAGTAATGCGCACCCTGGGTAAAATTTGGAGGAAGATAAGAAATTGGATGAAACTGAGCAAGCAACATGTACTAGTTGGGGGGGAAGAGGTTGATGTTGGGCTGGACTGATGGTTATTGAGTGGAGTCACCACTCCGTTAACCCTGCATTGTATAACATTGAAATCATTCAGGCAACTTTTACATCTGTGTCAAAATTGATATGCATTTTAATGTGCACCCAAACACAATCACACTTAGAGTACTGGTCTCCATGTTATAAAAAGGATATAGAGGCACTGGATGTTATAAGCTGGATAGCTCGGTGGTGCATATTGAATATTAGAGCCTGATCTTCAGTTGCTTCCAAACCTTTATTCACAGAGCTCCGCATAACACACACCACACCCTAAATAAGCTCTCTTATATATGGATACAAGAGAGCCCCAATTGATACGAACTACCTGAATACAATTAACACTAATTGATATAAATCATATGGATACAATTAACATTGGAGATTTACAAGGATGATACCAGAACTGAGAGGTTATATCTGTCAGGAAAGATTGAACAGGCTGGGGCTCTTTTCTCTAGAAAAGAGAAAGCTGACGGGTGACCTGATAGAGATCTTTAAGTTTATGAAAGGCTTTGATAGGGTAGACTTTGAGAAGATAATTCCACTTGTGGGGGAGACCAAAACTACAGGCCATAAATATAAGATAGTCACTAATAAATCCAAAGGGAATTCAGGATAAACTTCTTTATCCAGAGAGTGGTTAGAATGTGGAACTCGCTATCACAAGAAGTAGTTGAGGCTAATGGCATAGATGCATTTAAGGGGAAGCTAGATAAAGACATGAGGGAGAAAGGAATAGAAGGTTATGTTGGTAGGGTTACATGATGAGGGGAGAGAGGAGACTCGTGTGGAGCATAAACATCAGCATAGACCTGTTGGGCCGAATGGCCTGTTTCTATGCTCTGTGTATTCTATGTAATTGTGTTCAAATCATTAGTCACCCAAGAGTCAACCCATTGTGCCATTTGTAAAAGAATGTTTACTCACCCTGCTACTTCTACAAGATGCTACCCCAGTGACTACAGCAGAGCTGGTGGTAGAATGTTGTGACCCTTAAGATGCTCATGGCCGGTGATGTCCGGGAGCTCAAGCCTGTAAGGGCACAGGTACAGACTATAACTCCTCCGGGTGCATTGGGGGCATCTTCTTCAATATGTCACCTTGTGATCTTTTACTTTACATCTGCCTGAGGAGGCAAATAAGGCCTTTATTTTTACACCCTCACTGCTGTACTAGCCCAAATTATGTTTTATAAGTTCTTGGAGTGGGGCTTGAACCTACAACTCTCTCACTCAGAGGCAAGAATGCTGCCAATTGAGCCACATAGCTAAGAAAAACACTCTGGGTAATTTCTCCTCCAAAGGGTTAATGTTCGCAGTTGCTGGTTTGGTTCAAACTGTGAACATTCTGCACACAGCAGCCTGGAATTCCATCGGGGAAGGTGCATATTTGTAGAAATTACCGTAATTAATGTAAGGTGGACGTAAAAGATCCTACGGCACTATTCATAGAAGAGCTGAGGAGTTCTCCCCAGTGTCCTGGCCAATATTTATCCCTCAACCAACAGCACTAAAACAGATTATCTGGTCATTATCTCATTGCTGGTTGTGGGACCTTGCTGAGCGCAAATTGGCTGTCATATTTTCCTACATTACAAAGTGACTACACTTCAAAAAGTACTTCATTGGCTGTAAAGCGCTTTGGGACATCCTGAGGTAACCGGAAAGGTGCTATATAAATGCTAGTTCTTTTCATAACAGCCTCGGCATCCTATTTGACCCTGAGATGATCTTCTATAATCACTCCATCACCAAGTCTGCCTACTTCCACCTCCATAACATCGCCCGTCTCCGCCCCTGCCTCAGCTCATTTGCCGCTGAAACCCTCATCCATGCCTTTGCTTTCTCTAGACTTCACTATTCCAATGCTCGCCTGTCCAACCTCCCATCTTCTACCCTCCATAAACTTGAGCTCATCAAAAACTCTGCTGTCCGTATCCTAACTCGCGCCAAGTCCCATTCACCCATCCCCCCTGTGCTCACTGACCTACATTGGCTCGCGGTCTGGCAATGCCTCAATTTTAAAATTCTCATCCTTGTTTTCTCTCCATGGCCTTGCCCCTCCCTATCTCTGTAACCTCCTCCAGCCCTAACCCTCCGAGATCTCTAAGTTCCTACAATTCTTGCCTCTTGGACATCCCTGATTTTAATCGCTCCACCATTGGCGGCCATGCCTTCATCTGCCTAGGCCCTAATCTCTGGAATTCCCTCCCTAAACCTCTCTTGCTCTCTACCTCTCTCTCCTCCTTTAAGGCGCTCCTTAAAACCTACTTCTTTGAAACAAACTTTTGGTCACTTGTCCTAATATCTCCTTATGTGGCTTGGTGTCAAATTTTGTTTGATAACACTCCTATGAAGCGCCTCGGGATGTTTCACTATGTTAAAGGTGCTATATAAATGTAAGTTGTTGTTGTTAACTGCTGAAGCACGAAACTATAAATTCCTCCAAGAATTTATTCCCTTTAAGTATATTGTAACTAAAGGCTAGCAGTTAATTGTGCTTCAAACAGCCTTGCACAAACGTGCATGGTAAAACACCTCAGGAATATTTCGTAATGGGGTTGGTGTGATAGATTCAGGAGCTGCCAATTAAAGTGGACAGTTGACACATATTTTGACCACAATTGATAAATAAAGCAAACTTCGGACAGACAGGATATAGATCTGTATAAAATAGGATGCGTAAGTAAACAATCAATAATCTCATGCTCCTCAAAGTGAAGGGTATTAGCACTAGACAATGGGCACAGAATCAAATGTAGCCTGGTGAGACGCAGAGTAAAGCTTTTGTACTCTGCTCCAGTCTCAGAAGAGGAATTTACTGCTCCAATGTGACATTTTTTTTTCTATTTCCAACACCAGGCATCCTATCGACTCTCTTGAAAACCCTCCATACATTATATCCCAGTTACGTACCCTCTATGACTTTACCTGTGCGATAAGTCGCGTACGTGGAGGGGCCTCTGGCCACGAGTGAGGTTGCCAATTAAGAATTAGAGGAAGTTTTGTGCTGTGGACCCATTCCCGCTTCACAGCTACATTGAGAGTGCCCAAACACATTTCACATTGGATTCTTACAGTCATCGGACAGCAGATGGACGAGACTTCCATCCCATCAGCCTGTGCAGGATTTGAACCCTTTGTCTGGTCCATTCCAGCATGTAAAATCTTATATTCCAGTCATAATATTCACAAGTGCACAATGTTTATATTTATATTCCTCGTACACACCAAAATCACAATGGCATTACTCCAACTGCTAAGTAATATTTTTATTAACTTTTCTGTAAAACTGACAAGCGTATTCATATATTTTGATTAAATTAAATTAGCACAGATCTGTTCAGTTACCTTGAAGACTTTGTTTCCCTATGAATATATTTTCTTTGATAAAATATTCCCCTCCACCAATTTCCTTCCTTCATTCCCTGAGATACTGATTTCTGGTGGGAGTCACTTCCACTAGTGCTGATCAGGCTCCTTTACCTCACTCAAATGGTCATTCTTCATGTGTGAACCAAGTCAACGAGTGTCAAGTGGCTATTCATCTGAGGGATTACACCTACCCTCAGTCATTAACTAAACACACAAACCTTTTAACACAGATAACTAGATAGTGATCATGAATAGAAACCTTCTTGTCTCATCTTATTCCTTACCCTAGTCAAAGAGCCCTGAGCCCAATTATGGAGTTCCTACAGCAACCTCAGCTAACTCATGTAAGGAATCTTACAACACCAGGTTATAGTCCAACAATTTTATTTTAAAAATAAGCTAACTCAGACCTGAATAGTGATCAACTTCAGGCCTTTCTGGCCTGTGTGGTTTAGTAACACACTGACTGATGAACAGTATTAGTATCGAGCCTGTGAGCAAGTTAAGTGACAACAGGTGATATCAGCAGACAAGCACTTAACTTGTTCATATAACATTCCCACGCTGCTTTAACGCAGACATCAGTCCATTTATTTTAACAAACACAAGAATGGCACACCAATGGGTTGTCCACCAACCATTATTTCTAGACTTAGAAACTTTACAACAACAGAATTCAGCATCGCAAGAGTTAAAAAGAGACTTGGTGCGGGGGCCTCTGAGCATTAGATCATTGTTCCTTCGCCTCTAGGAATAGGGTTAAAATCCAATCAAAACAAACGGAATAAAGTCTTCCTCTAATGATTGAAAGTTGTTAACGGCTGAATTAAATAGGTTTGGACAGTCCTCGTCCAGTTCGATGCGCACAACTGCCCACAATTCGCCAATAATTGGACTACCTCACCACAAGACGACCAGTACAGGATGGAAATGTTACATGCGCGATGGGTGATGTTACTGTATGGCTGGAGCTGACATTGAACCAATCTGCATCTGATCACCTGACCTTAATACCATCCCTGATACTAAGTGTTAAAAAAAATATTTAATTTGCTCGCACTGTCATCTTGTTGAGCAGACTATCACAGTCAAAGATAATAAAAGTTTTTTTTTGTGAAGAATAATGGAATGCAGAAAATTGCTTGAAATAAAAATGAAGCTTATCAGCTCAAACACAATCTATTTTAGCAACTATCCAATGGTCAGACTAAGTTCAATTTGCCGCATAATCCTACACATGCTATTAAAATATAGTCACTTTACAAAAAGGCCTCATTTAATGAGATTTTACAAGGACCCTCAATCACCTGCTTCTTCTGTACGAACGACAGCTATGAGAAGAAAGTCTGCATTTATACACTAACTAGTCCCCTCAAATGATAATGCTAGCTTTTGAATCATTTTGATTAACGTGACTGCACATGATATCCAGCCCTGTTGCCGGCATATAGAAAGGTGTTTAGTTAAAATCGAAAAGCTACTTTCACTCTCGAGATTGACAGTGGGACTTGCTGTAAATTTGAGCTCAGAACGACATATTGTATCCCTGTTATATTGCTTTTGTAATCTATGGTTTTGTGCAGAGCAGAAATAGTATTAGATTATCGGATTTTTGATGCGTTGAAAAGAATGTGGGTAAAAAATATTTTAACCTTTTCACTTATTTAAATATGTGCCAAGTTTGCTTCAGGTGATACTACTCTTGTTGTTAGGCTGGAAAGAAGGTTCGAGGCCCAGATCAGTGCATTAAAGAGGAGCTGCTGCATTGTCTGAAAGAAGAGATTTTAAGGTCAGTTCCTGTCTGCCTGTTTCGATAGATTTTAATGATCCTATAGAGAGGAGCAGGGATTTATATCATCCTGAGCAACATTTCTCTTTCAACCAACTCCACTCACAACAGGATGATCAGTCATCCATCTCATTGCTGTTTGTGGGATCTTGCTGTGTACAAAATGGCCGTCACGTTTGCCCACATACGCTTCAAAAGTAAATCACTGTACTTGAAGAGTTTTGAAATGTTTCTGACTGATATGAAAAGGCATCCTATAAATCCAAGTCCTTTAATTTGGCTGGGTTAAGATTGCCTCTGCAGTAAGATCACCTCCAAGACACACACCATCCCGACTTGGACATATATCGCTGTTCCTTCTTCGTTGCTGGGTCAAAATCCTGGAACTCCATACCTAACAGCACTGTGGGAGCATTAACTCCACAAGGACTACAGCAGTTCAAGAAAAAGGCACACCACCCACCTTCTCAAAGGAATCTAAGGATGGGCAATAAATGACGGCCTTGCCATCGATGCCCACATCTGAAGAATGAATTAAAAGAAAGATCGTAAATGCACTCTTTATAAACACATTGATGATCTCTCTCAGTGGTGCTTCTAACACGGCCTGGGGTCGGTTGAGACCCACCCCTCTTTCACTTGTGGCCTTTGCCTGAGCTACAGCCCACATGTCTCTGAGCCTTCACTTTCCGCCCATCTTGTGGTAGAGTTATCGCAGCATCCAGTATTCATGCCAACCTACAAACTCGGAAAGGCTGACAAATAGTTTCAAGAGAAATAACCTACAACTGAAAAGCAGCCCTGAAATAAAAGCCCATGACCAAGGCCACTGCTTTTCAAGGCAACTGAATAAGCTAAAATTCCTTTTCATTCTTTTGGATTTCAGGATGTTTATGAGTGTTGTGGGTTCACATTCTGCAAATCAGTTTGTTTTTCTGTGAAATGTTACTTTTTATTTACCTCATACATAGAATTACATAGGATATACAGCACAGAAACAGGTCATTTGGACCAACAGGTCTATGCCAGTGTTTATGCTCCACTCACGTCTTCTCCCACCCTTCTCCATCGAACCCCATCAGCAAAACCCTCTATTCCTTTCTCCCTCGAGTTTATCTAGCTTTGCCTTAAATGCATCTATGCTATTCGCTATCAACTACTCCATGTGGCAGCGCATTCCACTCTCTGGTTAAAGAAGTTTCTCACTATCCCCATCATTAGTCAGTATCAGCTCAATCCCTTCCACATGGGTTTGAATGGAAAGCGACTGAAAGCTTTGGCCAGGCAGGAACAATAAGAGATGCTCACAGGTCGGGCTGTTGTTGCGAACGAACTGTTCATTCTTTTATTGCGGACAGAAAGCCCCCTGCACCTGCACGTACAACCCGGGGCTGGGGAAAAGCTGCTGTCTGCGTGAAAAGTGGGCAGTTGGGTGGTTACGTTTACGTACCTAAAGCAAAAAGCTAATGAGGATGAATGGGAATCTGAAAAGTAAAACAGGAACTGCTGGGAAACATTCAGCAGACCAACGCAGCGTCCGTGGAGAGAGAGAAGAGAAACAGAGTTAACGTTTCAGGTCGATGGCCTTTCATCAGACATCGGCCCGAAACGTTGGCCCCGATATTAACGAGGGAGGGTGGGCGGGGAAAACCTGGCAGGGCCGGGGACGTGGAGGCCCTGCCGATTTTAATGGCAGGGCCTCATTTAAATAACTCTTCACTGACTCCCGCCCGACAGCCGGCCAGATTGATTGCCTGGCCAACGGGCGGGAGTAGGAATTTAATGGCAGGAGGCCGTAGTCGGGGACTCGTGGGGATGATGTCATCGGGCCGCGACTTCTAAATGTTAACTGAGCCTTTGGGGACTGCCGTTTGCGGGAGCCTCGTTAATGGCCTGATTTAGAATCATAGAAGAATCATAGAAGTTACAACATGGAAACAGGCCCTTCGGCCCAACATGTCCATGTCGCCCAGTTTATACCACTAAGCTAGTCCCAATTGCCTGCAATAGAATCATAGAATTTGGGGGCAGTAAAAATGTAAAACGGGAAGTCTGCAGGTTGGAGCCAGGAAGCAGAATTTTTTTATTTTAACCCCTCCCCATGATTCATTCCCGCCGAGTTGGGGGGGGTGGGGGGGTGGGGGTGGGGGAGGGAGAGGGGTTTTAAAATCAGGGCCCGTTAACTCTCTCTCTCTCTCCACAGAAGCTGCCTGAGCTGCTGAGTGTTTGCAGCATTTTCTATGTTTATATACCTGTCCAGCTTAACAACCTCCCTTCCTTTAACCCCTCCTCCTACACCAGTCAGCGCAATTGTGCAATCACCAATTAAGACCAGCATCCGCCTATTTAGGAACCGCTGTAGAATTGTTAACTTTCAACAGCTAGAAAATGTAAGATTTAAGCAACTCCCTTAAACCCACCACTGAACTTCTTCAAGGACCGAAACTCAGTTTCTGTCTCAGCTTCCCTCCTTTACCGAGTCTCTCAAGCTTGGCTTTCCTTTGTTTCTACTGTTAAATATCTTATATACTTCTAGAACTCCCACCTTAACCACCTTCTTTCTGGACTGTAAACTTTCTGTACCGCTTTACTCAGGCTCTTTCTATTACTCAGTCGACTTTTTATCATGCGGTCCCACCCTGGCAGTTTGTTTTTAATGAAAGACAAGCTCCTCCCAGTTGCAATGCTGGTACAAAAGCCAGGCTGGTGACTTGTTTGCTTCATGTACCATTGTCCAACACAGATGGTAATAAAAATGATAGTTTTGCTGACACCTTGTGAAAGTTACAGCGTGACATAGGCCGGCGTTCGTCCATTAGAAATTGTTGACCAGTCACTTTTTAGCCACGTGCACTCATTTTAATGGAAAACACCATAAATACACTCACACAATGCAGGGACATGTACTTCACATCTGTACATTGACTTAAAAACATTTGCCACCATTCAGTAACCACGGAGGTTAAGCACACACAATGCAATTAGCCACATCTGTCTTCTCAATTAGCCACATGTGGCTAGTTCCTGATGCATTACACCACTGACACAGAAAGGCATACAGGTGAAAATTACATAGAATTACATGGAATGTACAGCACAGAAACAGGTCATTTGGCCCAACTGGTCTTTGCCGGTGTTTATGCTCCACACGAACCTTCTCTCACACCCTCTTCATCTGACCCTGTCAACATATCCTTCTATTCTTTTCTCCCTCATGTGTTTATCCAGCTTCCCCTTAAATGCACATATGTTATTCTCCTCAATTACTCCTTGTGCAATTCCACATTCTAATCACTCTCTGGGTAAAGATGTTTCTCCTGAATTCCCTATTGGATTTATTTGTGACTATTGTGAGATAATTGTGTGAGCTCCTTGCACATTTGCTATTTCATGGAAGGAATAGTTCAGCTCTCAGCTTAGTTCCAAATATGTGCATTAGGAATGTCACCAGTTTGATTTCATGTTAACAACATCAGGCCTTGTATTGCAGTATTGCAGTGGTTCATGAAGTAGGGATTTAAGCTTAGTCTGGCATTGAACAGAAACCATACATCCTTGTAATTTAGTGTCAGGCTTTGCGATGTGCACAGTGTCCTTCCCAAACTGTGCTTGCTTCAGATAAGTACCAACCTACTGCCGGCACTTGTTCACACCATTGGCAATGACTTGGGCAATCAGCTGTCTTGACGGCCTGTGAGCAAACAAGGGATGGAAAAGCACTATGTGAGGAAATATGGACTTAGACCCAAGGCCCAACATTCTGTGGTGAACATGTTGGAGCATTCCTGAGAATGCACCTCCAGCAACACTGTGGTTCTCAACAAAGTTAGATAAATAATATATTGTTTAATTTTAATTGAATGGCATTATGAATCAATAGCATGTAAAATCAATGTATGTAATCAATGCTTATCAAAATTAGTTATTAGATGAACATACTGATACTAATGATTAGTTTTAAAGATATGCAAATATAAAGTACTTATGTCAATGGAAATGATTGCAGAAATAAACTGGATTCTTTTATCTCTATCACGTTAAGTCCTTACTGTGGATTGGCTGACCTGAAGAGAATTATTCTGTGGAACTGTTCAAACAAAAGAGAAGAAAAAGCCTTTGAACCGTAAGCAAAGCAGTGCAGAGCATTTAGATTATTTATGGAGAGCATTAGAACAAAAGCTGGGGGTTTAAGATATTTTAGCTCATTTTCCCCAGTGGCACAGTAGGTAAATACAACGCCCAGTGTGATATGAACCTTTGGCTCACTGGTAACATTCTCAATCCTGATTCAGAACGTTGTGGGTTTAAGTCCCATTGCAGAGACAACTTAGGCTTGCACTTCAGTGCAGCACTGAGGGGGTGGTGCACTGTCAGAGGTGCCGTCTTTCAGATGAGACGTTGAACCAAGACCCTGTCTGCACTCTCAGGTGGATATAAAAGATCCCATGGCACTGTTTCAAAGTAAGAGCAGGGGAGTTCTCCCCGTGTCATGGCCAATATTTATCCTTCAACCAACATCACTAAAAAAAAATTATCTAGTCATTTATCTCATTGCTGTTTGTGGGACCTTGCTGTGTGTAAATTGGCTGCTACATTACAATAGTGACTACACTTCAAAAAGCACTTCATTGGCTGTAAATATTTTGGAGCATCCTGAGGTTATGAAAGGTGCTACATAAATGAAAATTCTTTTTCTCTTGCTTTCTTTCTGACCCATCAAGGCTAGAAAGATCCCAGATTCAATCCTTGGCCTGCGTTGAACTAGCTGATCTCAGACATCAGCATTAGGATTGGCCTGGGTGTGTCCCTGGGCTAAGAAGAGGGCAACTCAGCCAGGGGTCCTACTTCTGATTGCAATCCAGCAACGCCTGCTGGAAAATACACCTATGGAAAGGATTGGGCTGGAATTCAATGATTTTGTTGATTAAATAGCCGAGCAACACTCACTGTCAGGGTGAACATATGAAGAATCTCTACTTAGATGTGCTGCAAAATCCCATTGAACATTACCTAAGCAAGAGATAGGGCTCAAGAACCTTACCCAAATGGCCATTCTTCAAGAAAGGATGGAGATAGCAAACCTTTTTTCAGCCACGAATGCTTTCCTGATCTTAACCTTCAACTTTGATTCCCTCCTCCTCGCCAGCTATGAGCTCATCTGGACACCATTCCAATCCTATGCCAACTATCAGAGCTTTGAAAATATGTTTTATTGTGCCATTTTAATATTTTGACATTGAAATCCCAGCCTTGTGATAGCCCTATCCCTGGGTATAGTGCTCGAACAGCAGTCTGTTGGCAGTAATTCTAAAGCTGTAGAAATAAATAGATCTTTCTTTCAGACTCCATCACTGTCCCTTGAAAGTTTAATGACTTTCTGAAGCATTTCCAGTTTACATCAGACCCCATGGTGTAATATGCAAAACACCAAAGTAAATGTCAAAAATGATTTTATAGCACTAAACTATTGAGAGCTTTTCAGTAAATGCAACATGCCAGTGTGAGGTCAGGTAATAAAAGATCTGTATATTTTTCACCGTTCCAAATGATTTAACCCTTAGCCTGAATTTGTCCTTGACTTTTGTTATTTTATATCCTGCTTCATCTACTCTTACATCAGGGCAGTTTACTATTTACACCTTTGCGTTGTACCAGGGCATCTGTTAATTGGGCTCAAGCCTCAAGTCCCCGTAAGGAGTTGACGTGACAACAGACGCATTCACCATGGTAACATCACCCAGCGTGCTATGCGTCAGGACTTGACTGCATGCGAGATATCTTTCAATCTGCCACAACTAGGCCACAAAGCTTCGCATTTTGATTTGGAACAATTATAAATTCAGAAGACGGTCGGGGTTGCAGTTATGCCGCCACTTCTGCGTTGCTTCAAAGCGATTTGCGCCTCACCATGCTGCAAAAAGTGATGATATAGCTCTGGATTCAGGTGCCAATCTGATTCGGCAACACAGTGAAGTGAGGCTACCCTCAGGGAGGCTGTCTTCCACAGCTTAGGTTTGAAACCGCGAGGAATATAACTCTAGCGGGCTGACGAAGCTACTTTTTTTTTTGAAAAAGTGCTCCAGCGGGTCTTTTGGACCTGCTGGGCACTTTAATTTGTTTTGAGAGTGTGATGGTGCCATCTGCGCTTTTCAATGCATTTAAAATTCAGCAGCTGAGAGCCAGAAATGTGTACGTACGCATACCTGCACACTCACAGAGCTCTCTTGTGGTCTTGAGAGTCCATCTTGGAGCCAGGCTTGTATAAACAAGGTGCAGCCAGACTGCAATGGACAGTGCACCTACTGGGCTCAAACCAATACCTTCAGTATAAACACCACCTCAAATTTGCAGCAGCCATCAGAACTTTATAATGGTGAAAGTGCTGCCTGGCATTAGGGACCAAATTATACTGATATCCTTTTTCATAATTAAAAGGAATTTTAAAAAAATCAATCATCACCATTGGTTGCATTGTACTTTTTCACGGACCTGCAGTTCCAAACGACGGTGATTATAATTCCCCTTCCATTGGACAAATTGTGGCCTTCTTTGTCACACAAATAAATATCTTCAGCTTATCCCCTATTAACCCTCGTCAGCAACCTGGGGCTGGGGGGGAGGGGGTCATGGGTGAAGGGAAGGGTTCCATTAAGTCTGATGATGCGTGTGTCATCAGAACAATGCCAGATAATAATTGGAGCATAAAGAGAGCTTATTTTATCCCCCGGGGTCCTCGCAGTTATTAGAAAAGCCTTTCGGGAAGCTGTCACATTCCTAGCCATCAGCCACAATAGATGGCGGTACGTTTTCTGATTCTTGTGAAGAATGAAAAACTCCGCCCCCCCTCCCCCTACGCTGACCTTCTGGTTTCAGTAAAGTTTAATCTATATGGCCTTTCTCAGTGTCTCATGGGAACATGCTTTAATAAATCTAATTGGATATAATTAGACGGGTCAGAAATATCCTCTCTGGGAGCAGGTTATGCTTCAATAAACTTTACCCTTCATTACACTTTAATCCATTCATCTGTAATTTTTGCAGTTTCTTTTTTTGTGCACTTATTTTTCTTCCGTAATATTCTCGAGAAAAAAGTAAACAAGGTGATTTTCAGGTTTTATGGAGGTGAACTAATTATGTTGTCAAAGTAGCAGAATTTTAAGCGAGCCTACTTCCTCCTTATATTTGCAAAAATCTATAACGACATCCTATAGTTAAACAGTGAGATGACTTATGTTAAAAATTCCTCTCTTGTTTTTAACTGTCTTCCCCTTTTTTCTAGATCTTTCCACATCATTCACCAATAAGGTAGACATTCTGCAAGATGTTTAATACCTAGAGATAAAATACAAGTGCTAAAGGCTACCTCAACTATTGGTTCTCTCAGAATGAGGACATACTCACCCCATCTACCCAGCATCTTCCTCGATGACCTGGCAGAACAAAAGAACATTACGAACGAGAAGAGGCCATTCAGCCCCTTGAGCCCATTAAATTCAATCCAATCAAGGTTGATCTGTACTTCAACTCCATTTACCTGCCTTTGCTCGACATCCCTCATCTCCCTCCTGGATCTTTTGCCAATTATCTTAAACCTGTGACCTCTAGTGACTGACCCCCTCCTGCCAGTGGAAATAGTTTCTCCATATCCGCTCCATCAAAACCCCTTAAAACATGATTAAACTGGGAGCTTTAAAGGTGCACAACTGGAATACATTCCTGCAATCAAATGGCAGCTAATTAGGCCAGCGCTGAAGATGATGGCAGACCAGTGAAATTTGCCAAGCGTTTTTTTTTAAGATAACTGGGGGAGATTTTCCACTTGGGCGCCAAATGGGCAACGATATCGGTGGTGTACCTGATGCGACGCCCGCCCGATGCGGCAGACGTGAGGCCCAAATGGTTTTCGGGTGCCCGGCCTCGTTAACATTTTTCCCAGCGAGCTGTGCGTGCCAAGCCGGCGCTCTGCTGAAACGCGACGATTTCCTGATGCGAAAAAAAAATCAGCTTGCTGTTTGTAAGCAGCCGGGCAGCACGTGTGAGGCCTGATGGGCGATTGGGAGAGTGGATGGTGGGGTTGGTGGAGGGGGGCGAGAGCGGGCTGGGACCGGATTTGTGTGTGGTCTGAAGGAGCAATCCTGCTCCACCAGGCTGCAAAAATAAGCTTTAAAAGATACAAAACAACTTACCTTTTTTGGAACATAGGAACAGGAGGAGGCCATTCAACCCCTCGAGCTTTCAATTAGATCGTGGCTGATTTGTACCTTACCCCACCTAATCGCCTTGGTTCTGTGACATATAATTTTTTAAAAATTCGTTCATGGGAGGTGGGCGTCGCTGGCGAGGCCGGCATTTATTGCCCATGAGAAGGTGGTGGTGAGCCGCCTTCTTGAACCGCTGCAGTCCGTGTGGTGAAAGTTCTCCCACAGTGCTGTTAGGAAGGGAGTTCCAGGATTTTGACTCAGCGACGATGAAGGAACGGCGATATATTTCCAAGTCGGGATGGTGTGTGACTTGGAGGGGAACGTGCAGGTGGTGTTGTTCCCATGTGCCTGCTGCCCTTGTCCTTCTACCTGGTAGAGGTCGCGGGTTTGGGAGGTGCTGTCGAAGAAGCCTTGGCGAGTTGCTGTAGTGCATCCTGTGGATGGTACACACTGCAGCCACTGTGCGCACCGCGGTGGTGAAGGGAGTGAATGTTTAGGGTGATGGATGGGGTGCCAATCAAGCGGGCTGCTTTGTCCTGGATGGTGTCGAGCTTCTTGAGTGTTGTTGGAGCTGCACTCATCCAGGCAAGTGGAGAGTATTCCATCACACTCCTGACTTGTGCCTTGTAGATGGTGGAAAGGCTTTGGGGAGTCAGGAGGTGAGTCACTTGCTGCAGAATACACAGCCTCTGACCTGCTCTTGTTGCCACAGTATTTATATGGCTGGACCAGTTAAGGTTCTGGTCTATCAATCTCAGTGGCCTCCAGCCTTTAAGGGCCGCTGGTTAGGCCTCTCAACGTCTGGAGAAAATCGGACTGTCATGCTCCATGCATGCTTCAGCTATTTCTCCAGATGTTTTGCAATCAGACTCCCACGACAGGCATAGGATCTCGATTTGCATATTTAAACAGCCTCCTGCCTGTTTTGGGTGAGTGTACAGGGAGCCCATTTAAAGGCCTACCTGAAAATTGATTCACGAGGGCAAATCGGTGCAGAACGACCCCACCAGATTTTCCTCTGCCAGTCGCCCATTCCACGGGCGAGAAACAGGTGGCCAAGAGTTAAAAATTCCCTCAAATTACTTTCAAGGCATTTTTAAGAGTACAATGATATTTGGAAAGCAATGCAACTCTCCATTATCATTGCATATCGACTGAATTTCTCGAAATTTAGAACCATAGAAGGTCACAGCACAGAAGGAGGCCATTCAGCCCATCAGTGAATGGGCTGTTTGTAATCCAAAACCAATCCACTGCCCTAATCTACCTCCATAGTATCTTCTGTTTCTTCACCGTCTTTTGGTTCACTCTGCCCCTGAGTTGTGAGCTGCCACCAAAATACAGGCGGAACAAGTTCAAGGGGCTGAATGGCCTACTCCTGTTCCTATGTTCCTATGACAGATGCAACTATGAGGTCACAACAAAGGCTGTTAGCATTACTACTTTGCATGCATCTTTAATCTTGGACTTAACTACTTCAGCAATAACTTGTGACTTCCAAAATCAATACCAGAATTTAGATAATGATTTACCAGCACTCAGGTAAGTTCTCAAGCCAATTCCTTACTTAACGCCCAGGTTATTTAAAACAATCAGTAATATACAGACAAAGCTGCTCAGTAATATGGCTTCACGTAAAACAGACCAAAATACAATGCATCACTTCCATCTGCAATGCATGAAGTTCATTAAAGATTGTGTTATAGAATGCGCTTTTATTGAAACATTAACCTGTCTTTTCTCTTCCTACTGCTGATCGATCTGCTGATTGTTTCCGGCATTTTCTGTTTTTATTTCAGACTTCCAGTATTTGTAGTTTTCTCCTTACGTTAGCTATCTTTATGTGCTCTACATGTGAGAATTTAGTGTCAAATTGTACTGAATTATTGACAGTTTTATGCAGTGTGCCAATTCCCATCAGGAACCAGTGAGTTGAAATCATTCAGCCATATTAGGAACGAACCCATGAATGTGTTTGAGTAGAATTCCTTTACTCAGTGTTCGAAGAAGGACATTAACCTATTTATTTTACAAGAGCAACAACTTGGATTTATACAGCGCCTTTAACGTAGTAAAATGTCTCAAGGCACTTCACAGGAGCGTAATCAGACAAAAATTGACACCGAACCAAAGGAGATATTAGGACAGGTGACCAAACATTTGGTCAAAGAGGTAGGGTTTAAGCAGCGTCTTAAAAGAAGGAGAGCGAGGTAGAGAGGCGGAGAAGTTTGGGGAGAAAATTCTGGAGCTTAGGACCTAGACGGCTGAAGGGATGGATGCCAATGGTGGGGCGAAGGAAGTGAAGGAAATGGGAATATGTTTGCTGAATCAAAGTGGCCTACTCTACAGTGGAGCACGGTGCCTATGGAGGATCTATACCATCCAATTTTCATGAGTTGCGAAATTTATACAAAGTGGCCTCTACATTTCCTGTATAGATATTCACTGACTCAATTCAATTCCTAATGGTTTTGCATAACTTGTCAGTGAAGTGTTCAAGTCAATCCCATTAAAAAGGATATAGAGGCACTGGAGAAGGTGCAAAAATATTTACAATGTTGATACCAGAACTGAGAGGTATTAATTATCAGGAAAGACTGAATGGGCTGGGGCTCTTTTCTTTGGAAAAGAGAAGGCTGAGGGGTGACCTGATAGAGGTCCAAAAGATTATGAAAGGATTTTTGATAGGGTAGACATAGAGAAGATGTTTCCACTTGTGGGGAGACCAAAACTGGAGGCCACAAATATAAAACAGTCACTATTAAATCCAATAGGGAATTCAGAAGAAACGTCTTTACCCAGAGAGTGATGAGAATGTGGAACTTAATTCCATATGGAGTACTTGAGGCGCATAAAATAGATGGATTTAAGGGGAAGCTAGATAAACACATGAGGGAGAAAGGAATAGAAGGATATGTTGATAGGGTTAGATGAAGTAGGGTAGGAGGGGGCTCGGGTGGAGCATAAACACCGGTGTGGTGTTGGGCCGAATGGCCTGTTTCTGTGCTGGAAATTCTACGTAATGCTATGTAATTTGTACCAAAAGTTATCTAAAAAGTCACTTTGCCATTACACAGGGTAGACTTTCCTACTGACTGCAAATGAAATATAACCTGAATTTCCACCTGCCCAGTGTCTCTGCCCCAGAGCCTGGCCAATGTTCTGAAGTCAGGATCATTGAAGTATTTTAGGTAGGCTTCTGGCAAAGGGTTATTAGAATATGGAATGAATTACCACAAGTGGCTATTAAAACTAAATCAATGTCAACACTTATAAAACAATTGAGGAAGGAAACATTAAAGGGCACAGGGAAAGAGCAGGCAGGAGGAATGAAAGTAGATAAGCTCTGGGGTGGGCACGCAAACATGGTAGGCCATTTGGTCTCGTGCGCTGGAATTTCTACGATTCTATCAATTGCAGTGTTCTATACTCCTGGGAACTTTGCGAAATTGCCAAAGGATTTACAGATAACAGAGTTTCATAACCTGATAGGGTATTCATCGTTATTGTCGATTTAGACTCAACAAGCAGCAGCCAAATGGTCTGTCAGAGTGAAAAGAGAGCTTGAAGTTTCATGTCCCCTTGTGACTGATTTGCCAATGTCAAAAAGGTGACCTGCTATTCCACCGGATCATTTGTTAGACCTTGGCACAGTTCTTATAGATTACTGACGTCGGTGGGTATTTCTCAAGTCATGGTTCCACTGATCAGGAGTTCCAATTCCATCATGATAACTGAAAAGAAAGCAAACTTTTTTTTTGACATTGCAGCATTTGCCAAAACCAGGAACATTGTTGAATATTTCTACGTCCCTTTTTGAGTACCTACCTTCAATGAAACCATTTGAAAGTAAAAAAAAGTGATTTAGTCAGTTAATTTTCAGTTGCTTTTAAATGTCCCCAGGTCCTACCATGACTCTTTCAAACACTGTCAAGTCTCCCTTGACAGATTGTTTGAAAACAAGAGTTTTATTTGGTGGCTTGCTAAATGTTATCCAAAGTGTTTCTATATTTTTTTAATGTTTTATCTATGTTTCTATTTACTCCTTACAGTTATGGCTTTGCTTTATACAAACACCAGGTAACAGGAGTTACCTTCTGAAGTCCTCGCCCTTCACTCATGTGAAGTTCCTCTTTGAACTTCCTTTTCTTGTTTCTCTAGAGCTCCAAATATGCCTTCTTGTATGTTCTTCCTCATCCCTGACAAGAAGATAGAAAGGTTTGCATTTATATAGTGCCTTTCACAACCTCAGGACATCCCAAAGCAGTTTATAGCCTATGAAGCACTTTTGAAGTTTAGTCACTGTTGTAGGAAACGCAGCAGCCAATTTGTGCACAGCAAGGTCCCATAAATAACAATGAAATGAATGACCAGATAACCTGTTTAGGTGTTGGTTGAGGGATAAGTGTGGGCCAGGACGCATGGATAGAATATCCCTGCTCTTCTTCAAATAGTGTCATGTGATCTTTTACATCCACCTACGAGGGCAGTTGGGGCCTAGGTTTAATACCTCATCTGAAAGACAGCACCTCCGACAGTGCAGCACTCCCTCAGTACTACACTGAAATGTCAGACTAGATTTTGTGTTTAAGTCTCTGGAGTGGGACTTGAACCCACAACCTTCTGACTCAGAAATAAGACTGCTACCACTGAGCCACGGCTAACCTCATCCCTGCAATCTCATCGTGTTGAAATCAAAACTCTTTACACTGTGCCCAATTTAAACTCATTTTTCTATCAATATTAATACTTTCAGATAGAATCATAGAAGTTACAACATGGAAACAGGCCCTTCGGCCCAACATGTCCATGTCGCCCAGTTTATACCACTAAGCAAGTCCCAATTGCCTGCACTTGGCCCATATCCCTCTATACCCATCTTACCCATGTAACTGTCCAAATGCTTTTTAAAAGACAAAATTGTACCCGCCTCTACTACTGCCTCTGGCAGCTCGTTCCAGACACTCACCACCCTTTGAGTGAAAAAATTGCCCCTCTGGACCCTTTTGTATCTCTCCCCTCTCACCTATGCCCCCTCGTTATAGACTCCCCTACCTTGTCAGAAATGTGAATTATACTATGGAGTTAAATCAGTGCGACTCATTTGTATCTGTTGAAAAGTTTATTTCACTTCAGAATATGAAATCAGAATTATTTGGAATTTGAATTGGGTTTTTTGTTGGTATTGAACTAACCGGACCCAAGATTGGTTTGGATGATAAGGGCCCTTTCACCCATTTGAATTTGTCCTTCCAGATTATCAATATCATCATCTACCCATTACAGCAATTAAAGGTTTCCTACCCTCTACTACCATTCCCAATAGCCCACTCTAATTAATGTGTACCCTTCTTCCAAGCCCACAGGCCAAATGAAGTAGCTTGTTTTCACCAAACATTGCCCATGTTCTCAGCCGTGAAGATGAGTGAGCTGACTTTCCTCCGCCTAATGCCCTGTGAGCATCTCGTTTTGGCTATTAGGCCGAGGAAATTGGAGTGGACACCTGAAACACTGGGTCTCTTACGCTTTTGAGCTCGAAATGTATTTCCAGAGGCATCCCCTAGTGTGCGTGCTAATGATATGCATGAGTGATGTCAAACTGCCTTCCACATCGTTCTCCAGGCTTCCACCATACAAGAAAAGGATTGCCCGGAGAAAGTGAATGAGGAGGAGGAGGGGATTCAAATTCGCCCCAACATATCCTAGAGTTATTATTCCTAATGACAGATACAATAAAAAAAGACTTGCATTTATATGGCACCTTTAACGACCTCAGGATGTTCCAAAGTGCTTATAGCCAATGAAGTACTGTTGAAGTGAAGTCCCTGTTGTAATGTAGAATGACACAAACAGATATTTGTGAGTCTCATTTCTCTTTTGTATCTGTGAGCCTCATTGGAAGAAAAGAATTCTGTTGTGTTTTAAATGCCAAAATACTTGAAATATGTTCAAGGTGGTAACCAAATGTACTTGAGTGAATGTATTAGTTACAGAATCTTGGACCATTAGATGTTTGGTATTATTTAACAGAAATCAATAAAATTGAAAGGCTTTTTTCAATTGACTGTCTAACAACTGATAACACACACGATCAGGTCCAATGGGCAGAAAGTGTCAGCTAATTTCATGCCGAAACATAATTTCAATGAGTTACTAAGGCAACCAGATACACGTCTCTGATTGTTTAGCACCAATGGTCACTCATGAAAAAGAAAGAAAGACTTGCATTTATATAGTGCCTTTCATGATCTCAGGGCATCCCAAATCGCTTTACAGCCAATGAAGTACTTTTTAAAGTGTCGTCACTGTTGCAATGTGGGAAACGCAGCAGCCAAATTGCGCACAGCAAGGTCCCACAAACAGCAATGTGATAATGACCAGATAATCTGTTTTAGTGATGTTGGTTGAGGGATAATTATTGGCCAGGACACCGGAGCAAACTCCCCTGCTCTTCTTCAAAATAGTGCCATGGGATCTTTTATGTCCACCTGAGAAGGCAGACGGGGCCTCAGTTTAACGTTTCATCCAAACTGCAATGAAGTGTCAGTCCAGATTTAGTGCTCAAGTGGGACTTGAGCCCAGAACCTTCTAACTCAGAGGCAAGAGTGCTACCTACTGAATCACAGCTGACACCTAAACAGTTTGCACTCATCTGCTTCTCTGATATGAAACCTAGACCAAGGCTGCAAAGGTTCAGTGCTACACTCTGCCTCCAAACTCGCTTAGACTTCCATGAATGCTCCTCAGACAATGGGGATGATTTCAGGAGGCAATGGCGGGTGCGTTGGGGGTGGGTGGGTCTCCGAAAATCGCAGAAATCCCGTTCGGGTTCGGAAGCCGGCTCCAACCCGCTGACTTCCGAGTTTCCCAGGGACCCATCTGTGTGCGCGCAGGCGACCCGGAAACGGAAGACAGTTAAAGAGTCAAATATACCTCATTAACGTACTTAGGGCACTTTACCTGTGACAGATGAAGGGATTAGAAAGATTTTTTAAAAACTTACCTGGGCGGCTTGCCCACCCCTTCTGATTCACGCTGGTGAAACCAGGTGTGAAGGGCCGGATCAGGGAAAAATAAACTAAATAAATTAAATAAAAAACCACGGAAGGAAGTGAAAACACTAAATGAACCTACCTTTGAAACCTGCTCTGATGTCCAATGTCTCCCGCTCCGATGTCCCCATCTTCACCCCCCCGATCTTCCCCTCTCCCCCCCCACCCCGATCTTCCCCTCTCGCCCCCACCACCGATCTTCCCCTCTCCACCACCCCCCCCCCCCCCACCCTTGGTCTTCTAGTCCAGCGCTGGATGATGTCTCGCTCTCTCTCTTTCTCGCCCCCTCCCCCCACATTGCAGCTCCTGGCGGCAGTCAGCCTATCAATCAGGCGGGCACGAAACCTGGAGAGGACGTTTATCATCATCAATCAACATGCGATCGCATCAGAAACGGTAAGTTTGGTTCATGTGGGTTTGCCAAGCACACCTTCACCCCCCTGCTGCCAATCCACCACCATGGTAAAATTGACCCCAATGTATCGTCCTGCCACCACGAAAATGGACAGGAGTATGTGACTTGGCAATTTTCTGTAGCAAGAGCGAGCCAGCAATTAGCAAAAGTCGTTTTGCATGCTTGAAAGCACCTTTCACAGGGGGAAATATTGTAAAATCCCAAGTCCATGTTATTTGACTTCAGAAATATATATATATACTTTGAGTTCTAATTAGTCATGATTCATGAAATGTAGTCATCTCCACATGGAGATAGTAGTTAAGTGTCTTTTAAAACGCAAGCTTTGAACCATCTAATCATTACTTATTAATCAACTTCACCTTCCCTTGTCTCAAAATTAGAATCATAGAAAGGTTACAGCACAGAAGGAGGCTATTCGGCCCATCGAGTCCATGCCGGCTCTGTGCAAGAGCAATCCAGCTAGTCCCACTCTTCTCCCGCCCTATCCCCGTAGCCCTGAATTTTTTTCCTTTCAAGCACTTATCCAATTCCCTTTTGAAAGCCATGATTGAATCTGCCTCCATCACCCTCTCTGCATTCCAGATCCTAACCACTCGCTGTGTAAAAATTGTTGCTGCCCAGCACTATCGACCTTCACCTTGGTTTCTCACGGGAATGAAATACTTCTTCAATAACACAGAATGACCTTTCTCGGGTATGTCAGATTTTGTTGATTTTTATTTGTTTGGCAAAATACCGATGTGATAAATTGAGTCTGAGGTCATGGAGAATGTTGCTCAACCAAAAAGGTTTATGAACACAATAAACCGCTGAATGGTAAAATGTAGTTAAATGCTCATAATTATCCATAAGATGAATTCCAATCATTGATCTTCCATCATGGAAGAAATACCAAACAAAACACAGGCCCTTCCCCAGAGAGAAGGAGAAAAACCTACTCTAATGCTCCTCTTAAAGGCTACCGTGCCTCCTGTCTCAAAGTTGCACAGGACAATTGAGATTCAAAGGAAAATAATATTACAAAAATGTAAAATGTAATTAATTAGAAAGAATTTTCATTTAAATAACAGCAAATTGCATTTATATAGCGCCCCTAACGTAAAAAAAAATCCAAAAGCACTTCACAGAGGTGTAATCAAAAAAAATGGATGTAGCGCCAAAGGAGGTGACCAAAAGTTTCATCAAAATATTTTAAGGAGAATCTTAAACTAGGAGATACTAGGAGGTTGCGAGGCAGAGGCATTTAGAGAGGGGATTCCAAAAGTGTGAGACCTCAGCAGCTAAATGCATGGACACCAATGGTGGGATGAAGAGATGGGGTGTGGTTGAACAAGAGGCCAGAGGTAGAGGAAACAGAGAGTTCGAGAGGCTATAGGCTGGAGGAAGTTACAGAGATGGGGGGAGCGAAGCTCCTTTGATAGAGGCTGAAATGGAAAAAGATTTGGAAGTGATCACTGATCATACCCTGATACCATCTGATCAATAAGGTATATCAAGAACTGGGATGCAGTTATACTGGAGCAAGTTATACTGGCATTATACAAATCAATGGTGAGGCAAGTTCACCAGTCTCAGGCCTCAAATTAGAATTCCAATTCCCCAACAGGATGATGGACATGTGGAATGGATTCCCAGGGAAGGTAGTTGATTTTTCAGCATTTTCCACTGCATTCCTACCCGATTTGGAATGGGATAGCAGAGGAAAATTCGGGCCAATGTTCCTTATAGCATGGGATCAACTGGTGATTGTGGTTTTGGGGCGGGGAAAGAAAACCCATGATAGAATAAACACATGCACTCTTGGTGGAGCGGGCATGATAGGCTGAATGGCCTTTTCTTGCACTAGATTTCCTTATGTTCTTATGTGAAATAGGAAACATTCTTTTTAACCCTCTCTTCTAAGCTCACTCCTGGAACAATTTATCATATTCCATTTTCTCCTACACATTGTATTATAATATTTTTTTATGGTAAGAAAATCATATTTCTATCCCTCCCCATCTCTGTAAACTCCTCCAACTCTACAACCCTCCGAGAACTCTGCGTTCCTCCAATTCTGGCCTCTTGTACATCCCCAATTTCCTTCGCCCCACCATTGGTAGGTGGGCCTTCAGCTGTCTAGGTCTTAAGCTCTGGATTTCCCTGCCCAAACATGTCCACCTCTCTCTCCTCCTTTAAGGCACTCCTTAAAACCTACCTCTTTGACCAAGCGTTTGGTCACATGTCATAATGACTCCTTCTTTGGCTCGGTGTTAGTTTTTTTGTCTGATTACACTCCTGTGAAGCACCTTGGGACGTTTCACCACGTTAAAGGTGCTATATACATGCAAGCTGTTGTAAATGTTGTGATGATGGAATCACAATAGCCAAGTTACATCTTGCAACAGTTTCCCCCAAATTTTTCAGTCTAATTAAAATTCCTTTAATTTAGCAAAGTGTTATATATAGAATACTTCACCCTGAACACTGGAACATGATAAATAGACGCAATTAGGAGATAGGCCAAAACTAACTCGCAATTTAGTCACCAGTGATTAGGATGATGAACTAGTTGCAACAAGTGATCTGTTATCACGTATGCTCAAGAACTGTTATCTTCATTGCCTCTGGGACTTCTTCTGCATAATTGTGGCACTTGTGCAGCAAATCACAGTACGCGCAGCAAGGGTAATTTTGACATTGGGCGAGAGTGTAAAACGGGCGATATCGATTCAGCCGCCCGTTCTACATCTCCAATTTTCACGTCCATTGACTTCAATAAAAATTAAAATCATGAGAGACGTATAACAGGCGGCTAATTTGATATCGCCCATTTTGCACTGTCGCCTAAAGCCCCAGTAAGTGTGGAAATTTGCGGGATCTGTTGTGAGATGCCATGTCATGCCAAATCACACACCCTGCTCAAGGGTTTTTTTGTTGTTTAGGACCAGAAGTAGGCCATTCAGCTCCTCCAGCCTGTTCCATCATTCAGTTAGCTCATGGCAGATCTGTATCTTAACTCCATTTACCTGCCTTGGCTCCGTAACCCTTAATACCCTTCGGAAGGACATAATGGCCTTGGAGGGAGTGCAGCGTAGGTTTACTAGAATGATACCCAGACTTCAAGGGTTAAGTTACGAGGAGAGATTACACAAATTGGGGTTGTATTCTCTGGAGTTTCGCAGGTTAAGGGGTGATCTGATCGAAGTTTATAAGATATTAAGGGGAACGGATAGGGTGGATAGAGAGAAACTATTTCCGCTAGTTGGGGATTCTAGGAGTAGGGGGCACAGTCTAAAAATTAGAACCAGACCTTTCAGGAGCGAGATTAGAAAACATTTCTACACACAAAGGGTGGTAGAAGTTTGGAATTCTCTTCCATAAACGGCAATTGATACTAGCTCAATTGCTAAATTTAAATCTGAGATAGATAGCTTTTTGGCAACCAAAGGTATTAAGGGATATGAGCCAAAGGCAGGTATATGGAGTTAGATCACAGTTCAGCCATAATCTTATCAAATGGCTGAGCAGGCACGAGGGGCTGAATGGCCTACTCCTGTTCCTATGTTCCTACTCTTGCCTAACAAAAATCTATCAATCTCAGTTTTGAAATTTCCAATTGACCCCCAGCCTCAACAGCTTTTTATGGGGGAGAGAGTTCCAGATTTCCACTACCCTTTGTGTGAACAAGTGCTTCCTGATATCACCCCTTAACAGCCTAGCTGTGATTTTAAGGTTATGCCCCCTTGTTCTGGACCCTCCAAGCAGAGGAAATAGGATAGATAGAAAGAAACTATCATATCCTTTAATCACCTTATGAGTATGGTTATGCTGCTTGGCTCACTTGGAGAGATATTATCATAACGCATTGTGGAGCACAACTTACTTTTTATATAATATTTTTAACACATTGGCCGAGGATTTTCCTCGGGGCCTTTTTCACACTCCTCCGCTGTGACTTTGGCAGGGACCCCAGTTACGCGAGTAAGCACGGTTTCTGCCAAAGCTACGGAGGCAGAGCGGGAAAGGCTGCCAGAAAATTCCATACAATTATGTTTCATTTTAGTATCTTAGAATCGCAGCACGGAATGAGGCCATTCGGCCCTTAGTGCCTGTTCCTGCGCTTTGAAAGAGCTAACCAATTAGTCTCACTCCCCCGCTCTTTCCCCATAGCCCTACAAATTTCTCCTTTTCAAGTATTTATCCAATTCCCTTTTGAAAGATACCATTAAATCTGCTTCCAGCACCCTTTCAGGCAGTGCATTCTAGATCATAACAACTCGCTGCGTAAAATAAATTCTCCTCCTTGGGTTTTTTGTCAATTATCTTAAATCTATGGTTATTGACTCTCCTACCAGTAGAAACAGTTTCTACTCTTATCAAAATTCCTCAAAATTTTGAATACCTCTATTAAATCCCCCTTTAACCTTCTCTGCTCTGACGAGAACAAGCTCAGCTTCTCCAGTTTCTCCA
Source organism: Heptranchias perlo (assembly GCF_035084215.1). Taxonomy (NCBI): domain Eukaryota; kingdom Metazoa; phylum Chordata; class Chondrichthyes; order Hexanchiformes; family Hexanchidae; genus Heptranchias; species Heptranchias perlo. The sequence goes on along the minus strand of NC_090338.1, from coordinate 13,214,212 downwards.
CAAAACTGAAGTCCCTCATCCCTGGTACCATTCTGGTAAATCTCCTCTGCACCCTCTCCAAGGCCTTGACACCCTTCCTAAAGTGTGATGCCCAGGATTGGACACCATACTCTCGCTGAGGCCTAACCAATGATTTATAAAGGCTTGTCATTACATCCTTGCTTTTGTGCTCTATGCCTCTATTTCTAAAGCCATGGATCCCGTGTGCTTTTCTAACAGCCTTATCAACTTGTCCTGGCACCTTGTGTCCTACTACTGCTCTAAGAAAAAATGAATGCTATTCATAAGCAAGATATTATGTGAATTAAAAAATGCAGCCCTCAATTTATTTAACTACAATTAATTGGTTAAATGATTTTCAGTAAAAGCCATGAAATGAATGGAAGAACACAAGCCACTGTTCGTTTCAGATCACCTGCTGCTGACATTTTCAAAGCTTCAAGCTAAAAGCATTCTGCCAAATGAGTCTTAATACACAAGCAGCAACTTCTGTCTCACTATATCCTTACCAGTGTCTACGGGGTATTCGATAATTAGATTACAGGTCAATTCCCTTCTCCTCTTCCTCCCTCTCCCCATATAACCATGCAGACCAGTATTTTAAATAATCCTGCTTATGGAAGAAAGAACACAATGACAGGCAGCTCTTAATCTTGGCAGATTTTATTTTACCATAATCTAATTAAATTTGTTTGCATTCAGAATGACAGATGTTCTGCTCTTGTCATGCTTGATTATTCCTAGCCCTGTGTTGATGCAACATATATGAAGAGAACATGTTAGAGCTATGTATTAAGCCATTAAAATATAATAGGAACCAGATGAATCATCTTTTTTCATAACTACAATATTTAGGTTTTAAAAATAATGCAGTGTACACAAGCATAGATATTAGTTAGTGATAGTAGAGGAATAATCCTTAATGCATTTATATGACATTCCATTGTCCACTGTTTTAACACAGATATTAATCTATTTATTTTAAGTGCAAAGGAATTTCATACGTGTTAAGCATTTGCTCATATCCCCAAATACGGGGCATGATTTTAGCATGGCGGATCTCAGCGGGGGGGGGGGGGGGGGTCAATTTCACGTGGGAAACCCGGAAAAAATGTTCCTATCTTTTTGAACTCGATCGCGGCTTAATTGACGGCCCATAATGTGGCTTCCAGGTTTGGCATCCCCAAGCTGCACAGCAGGCACACTGCACACCCGCATGACGTGCTGGGAGATGGATAATTTAACAGGCCATTGCAAGCATGGCTTTTGAGGGTGTAAAACGGAATTTAAAAGGGATGGAGCAGCACCGAACCAAGCCGGCACCCCGGTTCAGTGAGTCCTCACTTTGAGTTGCTACCGGCCGGGTTGAGGAGGAGGAGGAGGGACATGCTGTACCCGAGGGATAGGAGGAAGCGCCCTGCCTCTGCCACCAAGAAGGCCTGGCTCGAGGTGGCAGAGGAAGTGACCAGCGGCAGCAACATCTCCCGGATTTGGGTGCAGTGCAAGAAGCACTTCAATGGCCTAACCAGGTCAGGAGAAGTGACTACACTTACTGATTCACCTACATCCTGTGGTGCACATCACCACCACCCACCCCCTCCTCACACTCCGCCCTGCGAGGCCCACTCCACCACATCACTCCTCACACCCATTTAAGGCTCATTGTCAACTCACCTTCACTTTCTGTGCACTTCCTCACCTCCCCATTTGTGAACCCACCACTCCCACTCACCCCAATCCTGATGCAATGTAATGAATCAGTCTGATACTCACCCTCTGATGCATCTCTTTCATTGTCAGCCTCACACAAAGCAATTCATCCATCGGGTGACACTGTCACCCTCACTCACTCACACGTCTGTACTTTCTCCCCTTGTAGGAGAAAAGGGTGCAAAATGCAAGAGAGAGGAGTCGGACTGGAGGGTGGGGCACCACAAATAGTGGCCCTCACAGAGGCGGAGCAGGCGGCCTTAGGAATCAGCCAAACAGTGGAGTGCCTGGCCATTGGGGATGCCGAGACTGGCATCCCGCAAATGTCTGGTGACAGAACTTTAACGTCCCTCACACACAACCTGAATTGATGTTATCAATAATTGGCCTCTGTTGCACACCTCAGCATGCTCATCGCAACATCACTTCTGTGATGATTCTTAATATGTTCTCTTCCAGGGCCTTCAAGAAGCGAAAACTTGGATGAAGAAGATTCCTCGGAGGAGCTCCCAGCCTCTGAGGGTGCATCGTCACATCATTGCGAGCCTTCCACCAGCGCAGATACTCACACCTCGGTGGGTCCTAACAGAGAGTTAGTTGGATTGTCATCTGATGAGACACCACACACAAGTGAGCACGAGCAGACACTGGTGGCAGGGACAGCTGTGGAGAGTCCGCGTCGATGGGCACATTCCTCTCCAAGCTCTGCTCAGCTGAGCACAGATGCTGAACCCTGGGGGCCATTGTTGAAAGGGTGAACGATAGAGGTACAAACGCACCTTTGCGACGTACTGGAAGACATGCCATGCACAGTCTCCACATTAGCACAGAGGATGGAGAAGTCCACCTCCAGTATTAATAGACTGATGGCGGAGGTCGGTGTGGGAGCGTCTGCAATGGTGGCCTCCATGGCGCTTCATTCACGGTTCACAAATGAGTCCATTCAGGCCCTGGCAACGGCTTGCGGTCTCAGGGTGAACAACATTCTGCCACCTCAAACAGGCTGACAGATACATTAGAAGTGGCCTTACAAGGCATCATACATGTCCTCCAAGCTGTTGTCCGTGTTGGGAGTGATGTGGCCCTTGCCCAGGAGAGGGATGATGGCGAAAGGGGATACGGAGGTAGGGACTCCACTCAAAGTGCTCCCACTTCTCACCCATTGGCCACCCCCACCCTCAACCGGTACCCGCAATGCTGCCTCCTCTTCAGGTGGCCGAATCTGCCCCTGCACAGGTGCAGGTGGAGCAGTCTTTGGTAAGGCCCACAAGGGCTCCAAAACCCAGAGGGCATAGGCCAAAAGCATCTAAGCAGTCCTGCCATGGACATGAGCAACTGCCACTACCTCTGCTGAAGCCACAGGGGATGCATCACGTAGAAGTGGTAGGAAAAGGTAGTCTAAGGTTTTGTAATCACAAAGGGTATACACACAAGGGTGTCTAACAGAATGTCATGTTTTTCATATTTGTTTTTTATTAAATGCACATTAAAAGTTATAATTATCACCACTGCCACGTCTTGTCCATTCTTGAGTCCCTTTTGTGAAAGTGGTTTTTCGTGTGCTTCACCATGAACAGTGAGCCTTGATGCCACCCGTTGGACAAGTTTACAATGGGTGTACGTGCGATTGTAGGAATGTTTTGTGCAAGAAGGGTTTGGTGTTGGTGGTAGTGGTCCTTCTAGGTGGTCTGAATACTTGACTCTCTTCACTTTGCAGATCTCCTTTTGAGAATCTACCAAATATGAGTGACTCCCTGGCATCACGAGCAGCCATGTGCGCCGCTGTTCTGCCGATGGGTTGCCCATTGTCCTCCTTCTCCTGCCCCTTCTCCTCAATGTTGATGGCAGATGAGGATGCTTCCTGAGCACATGGGACCTCAGCAACCGGTGACCCTCTCTGTTGAGCGATGTTGTGCAGGAGCAACATCGCTCCTGCACAATAATTATTATTCTACACACTCTCGCCAGTGCGTATCGAAGGGCTCCCCCAGATCGATCCAGGCACCTAAAGCACATCTTGAGCAGATCTATGGCTTATTTAATGACAGTCATATCACGACCAAGTCTGTCATTGTACCGCTGCTGTGCCTCGCTGGTGGGATTTCTCAGAGGTATCATGAGCCATGTCTGTAGGGTTCATCTCTTGTCTCCAAGAAGCCAGTCCTTAAGTCTGGAAGAGGGCCGGGATGTTGGATTCGTGCAGAATGAAGGAATCATGGCAGCTGCCAGGGAATTTGGCACACACCTGCAGAAACCTCCTCCGGTAGTCGCAAACCAGCTGCGCATTGATGGAGTGATATCCCTTTTGGTCGATGTACAGTCCTGGCTCATGTGCAGGTCTTTGGATTGCTACGTATATGCAATCAATTGTACCCTGTACCTATGGGAAGTTAGCTAGAGAGTGGAAAGCCACTACCCTCTCAGTCTGGCTGATGTCGTCGATGGGGAAGTTGACATAGTCGGATGCCCTGGCAAACAAGCCATTTGTGACCTGTCGTATACACTTATGTGCAGACGACTGAGAGATCCTGGCGATGTCACCGGTGGCGCCCTGGAGAGATCTGGAGGCGAAGAGGCGAAGAAACTGAGGGCAGTGGTGACTGGTAACTGTGACGGGCAATGCATTGCCATGACGCCCAGCCAGGAGCAGCTCTGCATGAAGGAACGTGCAGATTTCTGGCGACTCAGAGGTCCAGGAAGCTCAGTCCTTGCCTGTATATCCTCTCACATGGGTAGTGCCTCCTGCGACCTCGGCCCCTCCGTTGTTCCCCCCTCTGCTCTTCTGCAGGTCCTTGTGGTGCAGCTCTGTCGTGTGGAGCTGCAGCTCCCAGAACTGCACGCCGTGCCTGCTGCAGATGGTGATGTGCCTCCTCCTCAGATGTACTGTAGAATAAATCCATTACGCCCCCCATCATCCTGATGGTGTCAGTTTGAGGGGGCCCAAAATGTAGGTAAATATGTGTGAATGCAAGAATTCTGAATGTGAACAAATAAATCTCAGTCTAAATACAAAGAACTCCCAGCCAAAGGTTTGCCTGAGAGAACTGATTGCCCTGCTGCAAAAACTCACCTTTTCTTCACATGTGTCAATAACTGCTTTAAAGGTCCAAATGGCTGGTGGCTGCATCTCACCTCTGTTTCCATGGTGTCTTTCAAAAGCCATGGGAGACACAGTGAGGCATGGTTAAAATTGTTTCCCTGACTCAATACACTAAAAAAAAATGTATTCATTCATGGGATGTGGGCATCGCTGGCAAGGCCAGCATTTATCACCCAGTCCTAATTGCCCTTGAGAAGGTGGTAGTGAGCCACCTTCTTGAACCGCTGCAGTCCGTGTGGTGACGGTTCTCCCACAGTGCTGTTAGGAAGGGAGTTCCAGGATTTTGACCCAGTGATGATGAAGGAACGGCGATATATTTCCAAATCAGGATGGCATGTGACTTGGAGGGAAATGTACAGGTGGTGGTGTTCTCATGTGCCTGCTGCCCTTGTCCTTCTAGGTGGTAGAGGTCGCAGGTTTGGGAGATGCTGTCGAAGAGGCCTTGGCGAGTTGCTGCAGTGCATCTTGTAGATGTTAGTCACTATAGCCATGGTGCACCGGTAATGGTGGAATGAATGTTTCAGGTGGTGGATGGGGAGCCAATCAAGTGGGCTGCTTTGTCCTGGATGGTGTTGAGCTTCTTGAGTGTTGTTGGAGCTGCACTCATCCAGGCAAGTGGAGAGTATTCCATCACACTCCTGACTTGTGCCTTGTAGATGGTGGAAAGGCTTTGGGGAGTCAGGAGGTGAGTCACTCGCCATAGAATACCCAGCCTCTGACCTGCTCTTGTAGCCACAGTATTTATGTGGCTGGTCCAGTTAAGTTTCTGGTCAATGGTGACCCCCAGGATGTTGATGATGGGGGATTCGGCAATGGTAATGCTGTTGAATGTCAACAGGAGGTGGTTAGACTCTCTCTTGTTGGAGATGGTCATTGCCTAGCACATGTCTGGCATGAATGTTACTTGTCACTTATCAGCCCAAACCTGGATGTTGTCCAGGTCTTGCTGCATGCAGGCACGGACTGCTTCATTATATGAGGGGTTGCGAATGGAACTGAACACAGTGCAAGCATCAGCAAACTGACCTTGTGATGGAGGGAAGGTCATTGATGAAGCAGCTGAAGATGGTTGGGCCTAGGACACTGCCCTGAGGAACACCTGCAGCAATGTCCTGGGGCTGAGATGATTGGCCTCCAACAACCACTACCATCTTCCTTTGTGCTAGGTATGACTCCAGCCACGGGAGAGTTTTTCCCCTGACTCCCATTGACTTCAATTTTACAGGGGCTCCTTAGTGCCACACTGGGTCAAATGCTACCTTGATGTCAAGGGCAGTCACTCTCACCTCACCTCTAGAATTCAACTCTTTTGTCCATGTTTGGACAAATGTAAGGAGTCTTACAACACCAGATTATAGTCCAACAGCTTTATTTGGAATCACAAGCTTTCGGAGCTTTCCTCCTTCGTCAGGTGAGTGTAGGATTCCGTAAAGGCACAGCATATATAGTCAGAGAACAATGCCTGGTGATTACAGATAATCTTTCCAACTGCCCGTTATCACACCTCGGCATAGAGATAATCAAAGCAATCAAAGTAATGGATGGTGTTCAGACAGAGAAACATTACATCCCAGACTACTGAATACACAAGCGGTCATAACACAAAGACAGACAGAGAGAGAAACACCTTTCGGGTGTTTTTTTTCTCTCTCTCTCTCTCTGTCTTTGTGTTATGACCACTTGTGTATTCAGTAGTCTGGGATGTAATGTTTCTCTGTCTGAACACCATCCATTCCTTTGATTGCTTTGATTATATCTATGCCGAGGTGTGATAACGGGCAGTTGGAAAGATTATCTGTAATCATCAGGCATTGTTCTCTGACTATATATGCTGTGCCTTTACGGAATCCTACACTCACCTGACGAAGGAGGAAAGCTCCGAAAGCTTGTGATTCCAAATAAAGCTGTTGGACTATAACCTGGTGTTGTAAGACTCCTTACATTTGTCCACCCCAGTCCATCACCGGCATCTCCACATCATGTCCATGTTTGGAGCAAGGCTGTAATGAGGTCTGGAGCTGATTGGTCCTGGTCCAATTAATCACCTTAACAAGTTTAAGTCTCTTAATTGTCACTTTAAACATCAGCCCACCGGCTGATGCTCGCTGTTTAATGGAGGAGAGTGAGGAGGTGGGCGGGTGTTACTGACTGAAGCTCGCTGTTTAATGGAGGAGAGTGAGGAGGTGGGCGGGTATTACTGACTGAAGCTCGCTGTTTAATGGTGGAGAGTATTAAACGTCAAATGCAAAAGTCAGCGACTTGGAACCAGGATTAGATCCTGCTCCTGAAATCATCTGTTTTCACTGCCCCCCCACCCCCAACCCACCCGAACTTGGGGGCTAAGATCATGCCCGTGATTTCCAAGCTTTAGTAAATATTTTAAATTGAGGAATTCTTGTTTAGAGGAAAAAAATTGTTAAAATATTCCTTCTAAACAGATCGCACAATAGAATGAATGCACATTAATAAATTCAAATAGGTCAAAAACTATACTACTGCAAACAGTTTTGGATGCACATCAGGATATATGTGGTGGTGTAACTCTGGTAAGCCCCATAACTCTGACTGCAATTAACCAAGTGGCATGAAATACAAAGGGGTGGAAGTCATGCTGCAGTTCTATGAAGCTCTGATTAGAACTCATTTAGAGTACTGCGTTCAGTTCTGGGCATTGCACCTCAGGAAGGATATATTGGCCTTGGAGGGGATGCAGTGCAGATTCACCAGAACGATACCGGGACTAAAAGGGTTAAATTATGGGGACAGGTTGCATAGACTAGGCTTGTATTCCCTTGAGTATAGAAGATTAGGGGTTCACCCCCCCCTTCTTATAAAAGGGGGGCCTAATCTGGTGAAAAAAAAAGAAATAAAAGAAAAAAAACGATTAGGGGTGATCTAATTGAGGTGGTTAAGATGATTAAAGGATTTGATAGGGTAGACAGAGAGAAACTATTTCCTCTGTTGGGGGAGTCCAAAACAAAGAGGCATAAATTCAGAGCTAGGGCATTCAGGGGTGATGTCAGGAAGGACTTCTTCACACAAAGTGTAGTGGAAATCTGGAACTTTCTTCCCCAAAAAGCTGTTGAGGCTGGGGGTCAATTGAAAATTTCAAAACTGAGATTGATAGATTTTTGTTAGGCCAGGGATAATAAGGGCTATGGAAAGGTTAGATAGGTGGTTGAAGGAAAGGGCAACAAAGGGATATGGCAACTGAGCAGGCACATGGGATTAAGGCTGCTCATGTGGAGGATAAATACCAACATGAACTGGTTAGGTCAGCCTGTTTTAGTGTTATAATTTCCATGAAATTCTACATAACTGGTAAGCTTCCCACTGCCTGTCCTGTTTCCTAGGACAATAGCTTGCAGGGTGACCTGAAGTTGAGTGGAAAGAATCCCAGTCCCCAGAGGCAGGTCTACTCTTCCAGGTTCCACTAGTAAACGAGACTAGCTAGTCCATCATCAACAGTGGCCAGCAGTACTATGAACTTATCTAGTTCAGGTATCAGATTACCAAATCTGCCACAGACAGTTTACTTAGTTTTAAAATTCCATCAAAAGCTGTGTCATTTTAGAGCCACTTCACTCTCAAACAAACCCCATTTACCTTCACCTCTCCTCCCCAAGCAGGACAGATACTGGCCTGAAACCAGTGCCCTGTGGTAGAACTGGCCTCTAACACACAGAAAAGAAGTTGGGACCATCACTGGGCTAAAATGCATTAGGACGGATGAACAGTCAAAGTGAGTACTGGCCTTACCTCCAGCATTGCTTCCGTTCATGGTTTCATTGACAATTAGTTGATTTTTGCACTATTCTTTTAATGTGGTGATTCAGTGGGATAGATTCCGCTTCTCAATAAATCGTTCATGAAACTGCAAGTGTCGGCAAATGTCACGTATCCGTTCCTTTATCCCTTGAGACCTTTATTGACTGTTTTGCCTGTTAAACAAAGTTATGAACAAGATAAACTAGCCAACATCTTCTCCCATTCTTTTATTAATGTGGCATCAACCTAGTTGTTAATGCCATTTCCTTGATGCTTTCTATTCATTCGTCTTTACCCTGGCTTTGTAGAGCAGCTTTTGATCTATTAATGCAACTTCTTACCCTGCATATACTGCAGTCTAGACAGTAACAGAAGAATGTCATACATTCTGCCCCTGTGGATATACAATCTAATCCAATTTCTTTAGTTACCAGTTTCCCCATTACCTTATATTTAACTATTGGACCCTTGTATTGAAATGCAATTTATTTTTCAATCTAACTTTACTGTTGAATTGTTATCGGCTCTGTGATATGAGAAGCATGCTTGTTTTTTTTTTAATCCTTTTTTTTCCGCTTGAAGCAAACCAAGCAGTAACTATTCGCCTTTAAATGTATTTACTACTGCAAGCTTGTTCCCAAAGGCTTGAAAGTGTTATCTCCTTTGTTAAGATACAGTCCAAGGCATCATACACTGCCAAAAAAAAAAATTCTGACTGGGCAGCCTCCCCCACCAGAAGCGTGTTATTTTTTTTTTACCTTCCTCCTCAGTTGCACTTACGGCAGGGTATCGTGCCAGGCCTATTGCGTGATGTGCAGCTCTTCTGCGTTGTTTTAAATTGAACTGGGCAGCCGTTTTGTAGCTCAGGCAGTGTGGCGTTTGACTCCCAACTGTGAAAGCTGCGAGCTGGATTCATAACGGCTACCTGTCATTAAAATGTATCAGCTTCAGTTGCCTGCATCTTGTCACTTCTCAGCTTGATGGTTAGCATGAGCTCCGTATGGGGGCAAACCATTCCATCCTGGAGAGGAAGAAGAATTGACCTTTTCTAGCATGTGTTGCATGTCCTGCTGGTAGCTTATGAAATATCACTGACAGCAGCTTTAAAGAAGTCCTGACGCTGAGCATATTGTGCCTGATTGGATGGAAGAGGGCAAGATGGGAAGAAAGTCAGCTAAGGTGACGGGGAATAGAGAGAGGGAAAAAATAACTATACAAACAATAGATTGGATTAAATAGAAAGGAAGACTTGCATTTATATAGTGCTTTTCACTACCTCACGACCTTCCAAAGCTCCTTACAGCCAATGAAGTACTTTTTTGAAGTGTAGTCACTGTTGTAATGTAGGAAACACACCAGCCATTCTGCTCACATCAAAATCCCACAAACAGCACTGAGATAATGACCAGATAACCAACACTAAAAACAGGTTGAGGGATAAATATTGGCCAGGTCAGCAAGGAGAACTCCCTGCTCTTTCTTGAATAGTGTTATGGGATCTTTTACATCCACCTATGAGGGCAAATGGGGCCTCAGTTTAACATCTCTTCCAAAAGACAGCACCTCTAGCAAGGCAGCACTCCCTCAGTATTATACTGGAGTGTCAGCCGATATTTTGTGCATAAGTGCCTGGAGAGGAACTTGAACTGATATCCTTTTAATTCAGTTGCAAGAGTGTTATCCACTGAGCCATGGCTGACAATAGTTTGTTCAATGGAAATCCAAGCTAAAGTCTGTGAATCACATGCGGTTCCCCTGGAGCCCGAACAATACAGGCAACAAAGCCCAGCCAATTCAGTCTTATTTGCACTTAATTCTTATTCACTGATTTGTCCTGTTTGAATTTGTTGGACCTGGAACAGAAATGACTGTTCTCAGTGACATTACCTCATTGTCAGATAAATCCTAAACCAAAATACCTGTTTTTACAGGCAACTTGAGATATATGCAAACTCATGATTGATTTAAAGTTTATAGAGATAACTTTAGCCCTGCTCATCCAGCAGAAGTCAATTGAGCAGGCAGTTAAACTCATCCACTAAAATCCCCCACTGATAAGTTCCATAGACCAGCCTTATATTCCCTTGATTAAGGGGTGATCTAATTCAGGTGTTTAAGATGATTTAAAAGAGTAGATAGAGAGAAACTACTTCCTCCGATGGAGTTCAGAACAAGGGGGCATAACCTTAAAATCAGAGCTAGGCCATCAGGGGTGATGTCAGGAAACTCGTCTTCACACAAAGGGTAGTGGAACTCCTTCTTCCCCCAAAAAAGCCCCCCCACCAAAAAAAGCTTTTGAGACTGGAGGTCAATTGAAAAATTCATAACTGAGATTGATAGATTTTTGTTAGGCAAGGGAGTTAAGGATTACAGAATCAAGGCGGGTAGATGGTGTTAAGATAGAGATCAGCTATGATTTAATTAAATGGTGGTACAGGCTCGAGGGGCTGAATGGCCCACTTCTGTTCCTATAATCCCGATGCTGCTACAATTTTAACTGTCTCTTCTGAAATGAGTGTGATTTGATAATGACTCAGACTATGCACTTTGCAGAACAATTAATACGTTGTCAAATATAAATTAAAAAATGCAAGCTAATGTTTAATCATCTGTAAATTGCTACTGATCCATCGTAAATACTTTTATTTTAAATATGTAATGTGTACATGTGGCCAAAAACTGGCGGGGTCCTTATTTAAATATGCATATTGGGCTTCAATGATGTCGTTGGGACTGCTATTTTAAACCAGAGGCCTGAGCAGAGAAGCCATTGTGGCTTTCCCGGCAGGCCAAGATAGCAGGAAAAGGACTCTGGGCTGGAAGAGGCCCAAAAAGGTAGATCATTTGACTTTTTCTTTGGAATTCCCTTGTAGGACCGGGAGGTGCAGGAGCACTCCTCCAAGCACCATCAAGAAAGTTTATGTCTCCTTTGCCCTGGACTTCCCCGCCTTGATCGCGAGTTCCCTCGATAGACCCCTCCCCACCACTTACCCGAGTGCCAGACGAGTGGCCCCCAAAGTGATTATATGGCTCACAAAGACACACTAGGCTTAGTGGGTGAAGGCCAACTGATACAATTCGAAGCCATGCAGACTAAAAGGACCCAGTCTGTCCAGATTCAATTGATCTCACCTGCGCCTGTGGTTGGGGTATGGACAATTGATTTCAGCAACCTGGAGTAGTGAGGGGGTAACAAAACCAACCACAGCTCCTGCTTCTGACTTTTATCTGTTGATCCCTGCTAGTAAAGAGTATGGGCCTGATATTAGGAGGGTGGCAGGTTCGCAGTGGGGGGGTCGACGCGCCCGGTGAATTCGGGGTGCTCCGCACGCAATTGCAGGCTAATTGAAGCCACTTACCTTTGCTTCCGGGTTTCGCGCTGGAAAGCTGCGCAGCTGGCGGAAAATAGGAAAAATTACAGCACGGAGCAGCCCAGGGGGAAAGCTGCTCCCAGGTTTAATGATGCCTCACTCCAGGTCCTATTGGATGGGGTGAGGAGGAGGGGGAGGACAGAGATATTCTCCCCGGCGGGCGGGAGGAAGCGGCCTGCCTCTGCCACCAAGAAGGCCTGGCTCGAGGTTGGCAGAGGAGGTCACCTGCACCACCAACATATCGCCCACTTGCATACAGTGCAGGAGGCGCTTCAATGACCTAAGTAGGTCAGCCGAAGTGAGTACACTTACTCATTCCTCTACATTCCATCTGCCACATCATCGCCCCCACCCCACATTTCCTTCTGCACTGCCAACACTACTCTATCACATCACTCCTCACACCCACTCAAAGCTCATCCTCATCTTACCTACACTTACTCACCTCGTCAGTACTCATCCCGCCACTACCACTCAACCCAATCCACAAACCATCTCATGGCTCTATCTCATACTCACCATCTCATGCATCTCTTTCACGGTCAGCCTCACTCAACCTGCCACTACCTGTACTGCAGCCACAGGGCATGCATCACATATGTGCAGTAGGAAGTGTAAGGCAAACGTGTCATGAGCATGAAGGGGATGCACAAGGGTGTTTGAGGATTATATTGGCACCACTACTGCCACATCTTTGCGAATCTTGTCTGGTTTGTGCAATAATGCTCTTTCCTGAGGATCACAATGAAGACCCACAACTGATGACACCCATTGTGTCACTGCACAGTGGGTGTAGGTGTATTTGCAGGGCTCTTTTGTGCAGACGACTGAGAGACGTCGGCGATGTCCCCGGTGGCACCCTGGAAGGATGTGGAGGAGAGGTTGTTGAGGGCAGTGGTGACTTTGATGGCGACAGTAAGAAGATGGTGCTCAGGCTAGCCGGGAGCAGCTTGGCATGAAGGAGGCTGCAGATGTCCACGACTACATGTCGAGTGACTCTGAGCCTCCGTGTGCACTGCTGCTCAGAGAGGTCCAGGAAGCTGAGCCTCGGTCTGTGGACCCTGTGGCGAGGGTAGTGCCGTCTGCGAGGCCTCTCTCTCTGCGGTTGCCCTCCCTCCTGCTGTGCAGGTGGATGCGTCACAGCACTGTGTTGTGGAGCTCCACGTGTCAGGTGGACCACGTGGCCGGTGAGGCTGGTGATGCTGTTCGCCCTCCGAGGAGGTCATGACTGCAGCTACGGCGGCCCCCATCCGGAAGCTGTACATTTGAGGGGGTCCGCAAGGTAGGTACATGTGTCTGGACCCCGGGGTAAGTGTGCAAGTTGGTGAATTTGATTGTCAGGAGGAGGGCGGTGGAGGCCAAACCTTGTCCCAAGTGACAGAGTGGCCTCCTGCAATGAGTGAGGGTCTCCCCCCCCCCCCCACCTGTCAAATGGACCTTTGCAGCTGCCACAGGCTGATGGCTGCAACATGTCCATTTCAACTGGGAGTTTTTCCCCCAGTAGGGGAAACAGTCTCAGTTGACTTGAAAATCCCACCCATCCTAAAATATCAGGTTTGTAAACGACCTGAAGCACCTAGTTAATTACTTTAAGTGACATCCCGCCCGCTTTAATTGCCGGCGGGAGTCCCACATGCGGGGGCTGCGCGCGCATGTCAGCGCGTCACTGGGGAACCCGGAAGTGGGCGAGTTGGAGCCGGACTCCAGACCCGCCCCGGGAATCCCCAATTTTCGGAGCCCCCCTCGCCACGAACGCACCGCTTGGGAGTGCGAAAATCGAGCCCTATATGTGTGAACGTTGTTCTCAGCCGTGATGATCTCCACGCTCTAGCAGTCAGACTACACTCGTTGCCTAGGCTCACACATGAAGAATAGAGTGTGGTACCAGGGGCTTGCTGGCATCTATGGAACTGAATCCCAATTGGAGTCAGCACTTCAGGAGAGGTAGGAAGAAAATTTGAGGCAAAAAGTTTGAATAAATTGCTGGACAGCATTAGATTTGTTTTCAGAAGCATAAATGACTGATGACCAGTTGGGTGAGATACTGTTTTGGAAATCTGGGCATGTGCTGTGCATGAGCTTTGAACCATTGTTCTGTTAACCCATACCAGTAATAACCTAAATATAAGCATTAAAGTCACATGGGCTTCCAATGATGAGGAGAGTGGTGCATGCCTATGGGAAAATGCCCCAGCTAAAGTCTGATCTTCAAAATTATGAAGGGTTTTAATAGAATGAATAAGGAAGCTTTTTCCAATGGCGGATGGATCGGTAACCAGAGGACACAGATTTAAGATAATTGGTAAAAGAACCAGAGGGGAAGATGGGGAGAATTTTCAGAATGATCTGGAATGCACTGCCTGAAAGGGTGGTGGAAGCAGATTCAATCATAAATTTCAAATGGGAATTGGATGTATACCTGAAAAGGAAAAATTTGTAGGGCTGTGAGGAAAGAGCAGGGGAGTGGGACTAATTGGAAAGCTCTTTCAAAGAGCTGGCACTGGCAGGATGGGCTGAATGGCCTCCTTCTGTGCTGTATCATTCTATAAGAACCAATGATCCATTGTAATCTTTGTGTATCACTCTCCTCACCATTGGTAGCCCATGTGACTTTAATGCTTATATTTAGGTTATTACTGGCATGGGTTAACAGAACAATGGCTCAAAGATCATGCACAGCATATGCCCAAATTTCCGATGTGGTCTGGGGTCCCTGCCGATAGTGAAGACTCATAAAATGTCCCCTTAAAATTCTGTCTAGAGTTCCAAATTAGTATTGGAGTGAATAGAAAGATAGAAAATTTACTGCACAGAAGGAGGCCACTTGGCCCGTTGTATCCATGCTGGTCGAAGTAGAGCTATCCAGCCTAATCCCACTTTCCAGCATTTGGTCCATAGCCTTGTAGGTTACGGCACTTCATGTGCATATCCAAGTACTTTTTAAATGAGTTGAGGGTTTCTGCCTCTACCATCCTTTCAGGCAGTGTGTTCCAGTCCTCCACCACCCTCTGGGTGAAAAAAAATGTCCTCAGCTCCCCTCTAATCCTTCTACCAATTACTTTAAATCTATGCTCCCTGGTTATTGACCTCTCTGCTAAGGGAAATAGGTCCTACCTGTCCACTCCATCTAGGCCCCTCATAATTTTATACACCTCAATTAAATCACCCCTCAGCCTCCTCTATTCCAAAGAAAACAATCCCAGCTTATCCAATCTTTCCTCATAGCTAAAATTCTCCAGTCCTGACAACATCCTCGTAAATCTCCTCTGCACCTTGTCTAGTGCAATCACATCGTTCCTGTAATGTGGTGACCAGAACTGTATGCAGTACTCAACCTGTGGCCTAACTAGTGTTTTATACAGTTCTAGTATAACTTCCATGCTCCCTGCTCCCCACTCTGTCCATCTGCACTTCTCAGTATCCTCCCATTTATTGTGCCTTGTTTGATCTCCCCAAATGTATTACCTCACACTTCTCCAGATTGAATTCCATTTGCCACTTTTCTGCCCACCTAACCAGTCCTTTGATATCTTCCTGCAGTCTACAGCTTTCCTCCTCACTATCAACCACACGACCAATTTTTGTATTATCTGCGAACTTCTTAATCATGCCCCCTACATTTAAGTCTAAATCATTGATATATACCACAAAAAGCAAGGGACCTCATACTGAGCCCTGCGGAACCCCACTGGAAACAGTCTTCCAGTCACAAAAACCCTCGTCGACCATTACCCTTTGCTTCCTGCCACTGAATCAATTTTGGATCCAACTTGCCACTTTCCCTTGGATCCCATGGGCTTTTACTTTTTTGACCAGTTTGCCATGTGGGACCTTGTCAAAAGCCTTGCTAAAATCCATGTAGACTATGTCAAATGCACTACCCTCATCAACCCTCCTTGTTACCTCCTCAAAAAATTCAATCAAATTATTCAGACACGACCTTCCCTTAACAAATCCATGCTGACTGTCCTTGATTAATCCGTGCCTTTCTAAATGACGGTTTATACTATCCCTCAGAATTGATTCCAATAATTTGCCCACCACTGAGGTTAGACTGACTGGCCTGTAATTACTAGGTCTATCCTTATCTCCCTTTTTAAATAATGGTACAACATTAGCAGTCTTCCAATCCTCTGGCACCATGTCTGACTCTAGTATTGAACCAACTAGCAGTAAATTTGGTACAACAGTCCTCACCAAATTGCATTTTCCCACATTAAGCATTCGTTTACTAATCTTCACACAGCGTAACATTACGGCCTGGATTTACACATCAAGAGGAAATGCATCTGGGTGAGTACTGCTTTAACAGTTTCAACTAACCAATTGGTTCAATACCAGATTCACTCTAATACTTATTTAAAGCTGTAAATGGAGTTTTAACAAGTTAGAAGTCATTTCTTCTTCCAATTACTAGACCTGAAAGGATTAAATGAGCTTGTTCTGTCTCCTCAGTGTCAGTCTCTTCCTATTTGGGTGTTGTAAGGTGGGATTAAAGTGTTGTGTTTTCTCAAATTGAATGGCTATTTAACAAAACTGCAGACTGGAAAGGACAAGTCCTCTAACATTCTTTTAGAAAAAGTACCCATTCAAGGTCAAGAGTGTTGCCCCACTGATACAGTTTTTGAAAAATCCAATTACTATAATTTTTGAGGCAGTTTTGCAATTGCGTTCAATAAAGTTACTTTTGGAGTATGACATTAATTTATTTGGAGTATGATATTAATTTAATTACATTTCATTTACCTCCTAATGAGATTGAAAGATGGAATCATCCCTCCAAACCCCTTTAAATTTGGCTCAGATCTACTTGAGAACTAATTTCTGACTGTGGAGTGATTGTAATGTCTAAATATGTCAGCCAGGATACTTTCCATGGAGAAAGAAATTGGGTTGAAGAATTTTAATATAACTGCGACCTGCTGATAGGAACGATATTTGACCTGGACCAATTAATTTTCTATCCAAATACTTGACCTTACATCAAACATAGAAGGTACCTCATTAAGGGATTATGCAAAATCAGTGGGATGTTCTACCTATGTAGATGCACATTATTTTTTTGACACAATAACTGTTTCCCAAGGATGAACCCCAATTGTTTAATCTTTATTCATTATTATGCTGATCATGTCCTGAACAAAAGCGACGCTGTATGTAAAGTCGCCAGGTGGACAGGAGAAATACATGGCACTCGTCCATATATATATATATATATATACTAATTTTACCAGGTTCTCCTCTGTGTGCAGAATCTCACTAGACAAGATTGAGGGTCAAAGAGTTGGTCCGAGAGCATTATAGACCTGTCTCCGACCTGCACTTCCATATAGCGAGTCTCCCTGCTGGGACCAGCATCATGCAAAATTACTTTAACCTCTTTAGGAAACATTTGACATAGAATCACATAGACTGTACAGTACAGAAACAGGCCATTCGGCCCAACTGGTCAATGCCGGTGGTTATGCTCCAAACCAACCTCTTCCCACCCTATTTTATTCTAACCCTAGCGGCATAACCTTCTATTTCTTTCTCGCTCATGTACTTATCTAGCTTCCCCTAAAATGGAGCTATGCTATTCACCTCAACTACTCCATTTGATAGGCAATAAATGACAGCTCACTTTCAAGATGTCTTGTACAAAATGGCACATCTGACAAAGCGGTAACAACATTGTGACTTAAGAAAATAATAATCTCTGCATGGTAGAAATGTTATTTCTAAGACAATCTATGAATACACTTTTTGCCTAACTGTTAATCATGTGATTTTGCTCATTTTGACTCCTGAGGCTTGGTTTACTATTTGAGTAATTAAACCTGTCAAATCTCAAATACTTTCAATGTGGATCAAAACTTTTTCTTTATTTTATTCTTTTTTTAAAGGGGAAGGGCTAAGGCCCATAGTATAAAATTCCATGAAGGATGCAAAAAGGAGAAGGCAAGAGAAATCAAGAAGTAATGGTTATGTGCACCAAGCTTGGGTATTAAAAGCCTGTAGATTGTAAGAGGAAAGTAAGGCTGAAGGACGTAAGCGAGGTTCACAGTTGTACACTCCTGGGAAAGGAGGAGCTTGCAACACAGTGAAGGAGCAGGAACGAGATGCTGGGTAGTGCTTAGGAGGAACAAGAGCAGAAAGCTTTGAGGAGCAATGACCACGGTACTAATGACAAGAAAAACACAAAAGGTTGCAATGAAGAGAGAGAGAGAAGTTGAAGGCTAGAAGCGAGAAAAGGCTTTCCTCTCAGAGGATAAGCTTTTTATTCAACTCTGTCCACGAGACATGATCAAAAAGGCTCCCCAAATATATTGTCGCTTCTTTGTGTGTCTCAAGCAAAGAACAAAGAAAAACATCTCAATTCCTTTTTGTTTCAATATCTATATCAGTATGTTTCTTAAAAAAAAACCTTCATTGTTGTCAATAGTCTGAACTTGGCAACTCTGAGAACTTGTTCTTGTAATTCATAGGATCACACGACAGGTTCGGTGAAGAAATCTTTTCGAACCAACTGATCCAGAATACCAGCTCTAGCCATCTTTCTATTACAGTAAAACAATGGGGGTAAAAGTGAACTTTAGTCGCAAAACGGGTGGTAGCCGATGAGCCGCACATTATACACACCGACTTTAACGATGAGCCGCACATTATACACACCGACTTTAACGATGAGCCGCACATTATACACACCGACTTTAACGATGAGCCGCACATTATACACACCGACTTTAACGATGAGCCGCACATTATACACACCGACTTTAACGGAAAAGAAAATCCGGCGAGGTGTATAATAGGCAACCGATCCGTTACCGCCCATTTTGCACCCCTATCAAAGTTAAATTTTATCTCCATTGTTTCTTACGTGATTTCAGTGCCCTTCACAACCCTGAATCCGTGCCCTTTTGTCTAATGCCCTGGCGCGTCTGAAAGTTCTGTTTTGTGTTTATTTTCTCTATTCTCTTAAGCGTCTTATATAAGGTCTCTTCTGAGATATCTCTTTTCGAGACTGAAGAGCCCTTGCTTATAAACCCATTCCTCATAGCTCTTCCCTCTGAAATCACGGATCAGTCTCATTGCTCTCCTCTGCACTACCTTTAGGGACAGAACTGTACACAGCAATCCCGGTGAGGATTTATCAGCGCTCTGTACATCTTTCGCAAGACCTCTGGGATTCTGAACTCAACTGAGTTGGTAATGTAACTCAGCATCCAATTTCCTTTGCTTATTGCAGTCTCACGGTGTTTAAATATAGTGAGAGACGAGTTGACAAACACCCTTCTGTCTGTTTCAGCTTCCCCTTGGCAAGTTTTATTCCATCCGTGGAGTAAATGTTCCCTCCCCTACATAATGGCCTCCATTTTAGCACCCGCTATTGGGTGCGTTCCTGGCGGTGGGGGGGGGGAGGGAAGAGTCCGAATACCGGGGAATCCCGGAGCGGGTCGGGAGCCCGGCTCCAACCCGCCCACTTCCGGGTTCCCCGCAGACGCGCCGATGTGCGCGCGCAGCCCACGCATGTGGGACTCCCGCAGGCAATTAATGCCAGCGGGGTGCCACTTGAGAGTATTTACTGAGGTATTTCAGGTCATTAACAGACCTGATTAAGGGAATATGTGAGGAGGGGTGCGATTTTGGAAACAAGTTGGACTGTTTCCCATACTGGGGGAAACACTCCAAGTTGAAATGGACGTGTTGCAGCTATCAGCCTGTGGCAGCTACAAAGGTCTATTTGACAGGTGGGTGGGGGAGACCCTCACTCATTGCAGGAGGCCACTCTGTCACTTGGGACAAAGTTTGGCCTCCACCACCCTCCTCCTGACAATCAAATTCACCAACTTGCACACTTACTCCAGGGTCCAGAGACAAGTACCTACCTTGCAGACCCCCTCAGATGTACATCTTCTGGATGGGGGCCGCCGTAGCTGCAGCCATGACCTTCTCGGAGGGCGAACAGCATCACCAGCCTCGCCAGCCAAGCCGTCCACCTCTGCCACGTGGAGCTCCACAACACAGTGCTGTGACACATCCACCTGCACAGCAGGAGGGAGGGCAACCGCAGAGAGAGATGCATCGCAGGGGGCACTACCCTCGCCACAGGGTCCACAGACTGAGGCTCAGCTTCCTGGACCTCTATGAGCAGCAGTGCACACGGAGGCTCAGAGTCACTCGACATGTAGTCGTGGACATCTGTAGCCTCCTTCATGCCGAGCTGCTCCCGGTTGGCCCGAGCACCATCTTCTTACCTGTCGCTGTCAAAGTCACCACTGCCCTCAACAACCTCTCCTCCGCATCCTTCCAGGGTGCTACCGGGGACATCGCCGACGTCTCTCTGTCGTCTGCACAAAAGAGCCCTGCAAATACACCTACACCCACTGTGCAGTGACACAATGGGTGGCATCAGGAAAGGGCATTATTGCACAAACCAGACAAGATTCGCAAAGACGTGGCAGTAGTGGTGCCAATATAATATGTTATGTGAGTTGGTCAGAAATTAAATATAGTTAAAAACCATGACAAACCCTCAAACACCCTTCTGCATCCCCTTCATGCTCACGACACGTTTGCCTTACGCTTCCTACTGCACATATGTGATGCATGCCCTGTGGCTGCAGCACAGGTAGTGACAGGTTGAGTGAGGCTGACCGTGAAAGAGATGCATCAGAGGGTGAGTATGAGATGGAGCTATGAGATTTTATGAGGATTGGGTTGAGTGGTAGTGGCGGGATGAGTACTGGCGAGGTGAGTAAGTGCAGGTAAGGTGAGAATGAGGTTTGAGTGAGTGTGAAGGGTGATGTGACAGAGTAGTGTTGGCAGTGCAGAAGGAGATGTGGGGTGGGGCAGTGATGTGGCAGACGGAGTGTAGGGGAATGAGTAAGTGTACTCACTTTGGCTGACCTACTGAGGTCATTGCAGCGCCTCCTGCACTGTATGCAGGTGGGCGGTATGTTGGTGGCGCAGGTGACTCCTCTGCCACCTCGAGCCACTCCTTCCTGGCGGTAGAGGCAGGCTGCTTCCTCCTGCCCGCCGGGGGGAAGATCTCTGTCCTCCCCCTCCTCCTCACCCCATCCAATGATACCTGGAGTGAGGCATCATTAAACCTGGGAGCAGCCTTCCCCCTGGGCTGCTCCATGCTGTAATTTTTCCTATTTGTTGCAGCATCTGTCAGTGGAGGACTGCCCCTTTAAATAGAGCTCCTCCAGCTGACAGACCTTACGCAGTCCGCCCGCTGCGCAGATCAGCAGTGGGGAACCCGGAACAACAGGTAAGTGGATCCAATTAGGCTGCGATCGCGCGCGGGGCAGACTGATTTCACCGGGCGCGAATAGCCCCCCCACCCACCGCAAACCCGCAGGCCTCGTAACATCGAG
The DNA here is from genome assembly GCF_035084215.1 of Heptranchias perlo. NCBI lineage: Eukaryota > Metazoa > Chordata > Chondrichthyes > Hexanchiformes > Hexanchidae > Heptranchias > Heptranchias perlo. The sequence goes on along the minus strand of NC_090338.1, from coordinate 13,192,898 downwards.
CCCAATAACTTCCGATGTGTAGCACCTTGTATTTGCCCATATCAACTTAACTTTCTCTTATTAATCCAGGTTTGACTGTCATAATCCGTTGGCTGAGTCTAGCAGTCCTCCATGGCTTGGCAGCATCTGCGATTTTAACTATTTTGTATTAAGATTCTGATTCAAAGTTCAACAACAAGTTGCATTTATATAGCACCTTTAACATGGAAAAATGACCCGAAGCACTTCACAGCAGCATAATCAAATTTCAGGTTTTTACAATGCAGACTTTTTCTCCTAATTGATCTCATTCAATTTGATCATTTTTGCCTGAAATGGGTAGACACATGGCAGATGAAATTTAATGCAGAGAAGTGTGAAGTGATACATTTTTGTAGGAGGAATGAGGAGAGGCAATATCGACTGAATGGTATGATTTTAAAGGGTGTACTGAGAGATCTGGGGGTGTATGTCTACAAATCTTTGAAGGTGGCAGGACAAGTTGAGAAGGCTGTTAATAAAGCCCAGGATCCCATATGCTTTTTTAATAGAGGCATAGAGTACAAATGCAAGGAAGTTATGCTAAACCTTTATAAAACGCTGGATGGGCTTCAGCTGGAGTATTGTGTTCAATTCTGAGCACCTCACTTTAGGAAGGATGTCAAGGCATTGGAGAGAGTGCAGAAGGGATTTACTAGAATGGTACCAGGGATGAGGGACTTCAGTTGCACGGACAGACTGGAGAAGCTGGGGTTGTTCTCCGTGGAGCAGAGAAGGTTTAGAGGAGCTTTGATAAATGTGTTCAAAATCATGAACAGTTTTGATAGATTAAATAAGGAGAAACTGTTTCCTGTGTCAGAAGGGCACAGATTTAAAGTGAATGGCAAAAGAACCAGAGGCGACATGATGAAACATTTTTTTAAGCAGTTGTTATGACCTGGAATGCACTGCCTGAAAGGGTGGTGGAAGCAGATGCAATAGTAACTCTCAAAAAGGAATTGGATAAAAACTTGAAGGGAAAATGGGCTATGGAGAAAGAGACGGGGAGTGGGATTAACTGGATAGCTGTTTCAAAGAGCCGACACAAGCAGGATGGGCCAAATGGCCGCCTCCTGTGCTGTATCATACTGGACAAATTTGGGCTCTTTAGCCTTAAAAGGAAATGAGTAAGAGGGGTCCACATAGAGGTAACTAAGATATAGAGATGGTCAATCTAGAATATAAGTTCAATTATTACTCTAGGACAGGGCATCGAACTAGATGGTAGAACTTTTCTCACCAAGTTCCTCTTCATAAAAAAAGTGATCAACACTTGGAATTTTTTGATGGGGATACAGGCAAAAAGCTTTGAATCATTTAACAAGTGGATGCTATGATGGGGAAACTTAGGTTCTTTTCGGATGGATGAGCTAGGATAGGCTGGATGATCTTCCTTATCCAAACCCATCTTGTGATCTTGTAACCTCAAGAGAAATGAAAATATAAATGCTGAACTGATGATTTTTTTTTTAGTCCAACCATATTAGCTTGAATGATGACAAGATCTATCAACACTTATACATATTTTTGCTGCTAATTCATTTTGCACTCTGCAGCTGTTGCAAATTAAAATTCACTATGTTAATCATGTGAACTTGTTTACTCTGCTGTTCCTGCTCAGTATAAATGCCCACCTCTTGTTGCCAGGTTGAAAACAGCTGTGGCACTGAATTATTCCAATAAGAGGCATGTAAATGGATTAACTTCAATCCCCAATATTTCCCTGCCCCCTCTGTACACTGCAGCTCGCAATCACACGTATCCGCTTTAGAAAAGATGCCAAGAGAGATCAGATTTATTCAAATCAACAGATTCTAAATTTCTCTCCTGTGGAACCAGATTAAAAGAGAAAAAAAAAGAATGGTGGCAATAGAAGCACGAGGGTGAAATTCCTCTTGGCCATCATTTTAGCCGAAAAGTCAGCTTAAGTAGAAATGGAAAATCCCAATTTGTATTGGGATGTGACTGCCTCATTACAATTATCAGCAGAAGGTATTTAACCCTCAAAACTTAACAGTAGTCTGCTAGGCACTACTTTTAAGCAATGGGCTAATCATGTTATATATTTTTTTTAAATTCATTCCTGGGATATGGGCGTCGCGAGCAAGGCCAGCATTTATTGCCCATCCCTAGTTGCCCTTGAGAAGGTGGTGGTGAGCCGCCTTCTTGAACTGCTGCTGTCCATTTGGTGCAGGTTTATCCCACAGTGCTGTTAGGTAGGGAGTTCCAGGATTTTGATCCAGCGACGATGAAGGAATGGCAATGTACGACCACACCAAGATGATGTGTGACTTGGAGGGGAATTTGGAGGTGATGGTGCTCCCGTGTGCCTGCTGCCCTTGTCCTTCTAGGTTGTCTCTGAGAGGTCCGAGATCACTACACTCCTCCAATTGTGGCCCCTTGCTCATCCTTGATTTCCTTCGCTCCACCATTGGCGGCCATGCCTTCAACTACCTAGGCCCTAAGCTCTTTAATTCCCTCCCTAAGCCTCTCCGCCTCGCTACCTCTTTCTTCTCTCCTTTCAGTCACTTAAAACCTACCTCATCAAACAAGCTTTTGCTCACCTGTCCTAATATCTCCTTATGTGACTCTGTGCCAAATTTTGTCTAATAACTCTTCTGTGAAGTGCCTTGGGATGTTTTTACTACCTTGAAGGCGCTATATAAATGCAAGTTGTTGATTTACTATTCATGTAGTTTCTTTAGTGTTTCTATGACCAACTCACATGTCAGGATGAGCATTTTAATTTCTTTCTTCCTTTTTCTATTTGGGCAATGGCATTATTCCCTTGGTATGAAAGTCTGAGGTATCCCAGCAGCGCTGCAATCTCTTTTGCCATGTTGGGTTTTTAAATAGACAAACAAAAACAGTTCACATGTTTACCCAGTTGACGTTAATCATGCTGATTATACAATTGATGATCCCTTACTATCAAAGAAAAAAAACCCAAAGAATGCAATTTATCTTTTGCCAGCCGTGTTAGCCCATGATTTGTCACTGGGACAATTAAAGGTCCTGCTGTGCTATCATTATAGTTGGTGGATGCAGATAACATCACAAATGTTTACCTGGCATGGTGAGACAAGTGACACTTGCTTTTGGAGCCAGCCTCTTGTAAGCTGCTTCCATTAGTAATAAAAGTACCTCAAAACCTCTTCCTATCATTATTTATTTAATTATTTATTGTTACCACTTTATGAAAGGTGAGCCAATGCTTTAGTATTAAGTACTAGTTGACCTCCTGAGCATTGCACATGTGACATCAAGAACACATGTAGCCTACAAGGGATGTGGGGTCAGAGGGCGATTGATAATTGAAACAAGGCTCATAGACTTAACGTAGTCCCCATTTTTAAAGTCACATATTTATACCCTTATTTTTATATAATACTTTTATATTATTATTTATACTTAAATAGTAAAGCCTATGGGAATGGGGGAACCAAAGTGAAAGAAAGACTTGCATTTATATAGAGTGTTTCAGGACGTCCCAAAGCACTTTACCGCCGATGAAGTAATTTTGAAGTATAGTCACTGTTGTAATGTAAGAGAGGCGGCAGCCAATTTGCACATAGCAAGGTCCCACAAACAGCAATGTGATAATGACCAGGTCATTTGTTTTTTGATGATGTTGGTTGATGGATAAACATTGGCCAGGACAGCGGGAAGAATTCCCCTGCTCTTCTCGAAAATAGCTAGTTGGAGCATATGAGTTTCTCTGCAGGAGAGGCTGAAGCCTTGGCAGACACAAAACTGGTGCTTTGGCACCACCACTGACAGAACTGGCACGATGAGGAGACATTTTTTTTTAATGCAGCACGTTGTTATGATCTGGAATGCACTGCCTGAATGGGTGTTGGAAGCAGATTCAATAGTAGCTTTCAAAAGGGAATTGGATGAATATTTGAAGAGGAAAAATTTGCAGGGCTATGGAGAAAGGACAGGGGAGTGGGACTAATTGGCTAGCTCCTTGAAAGAGCCGACACGGGCACGATGGGCCGAATAGCCTCCTTCTGTGCTGTATCATTCTACGATTCTATATACCGTAGCAATTTTCTATTAAAAATGTGGGTACAGGAGCTTATAATGGTAAACAGTTAGACAGGGAGATACTCGGATGGAAGATTTTAAATATTTTATATAGATTGCTCGATATAGCGGGATGACTTTGATATGGGATGCAGTTTTCCAACAGGTTGCCTGCATTTTTGTGTCTTTTCCTTATTCAGCTTTTTTTTCCGAAGGTGATGCTAAAATGGAGGCTGTTTTTGTGCTGGAGAGCCACAGCCATTAACAACCGGGTTGAGACTTCTCAGATTGAACCCTCACGGCCAGGACGGTGAGAGTTAGCCTTTCATCCCATCAGCCCCAGCTGGATTTGAAGCCGGGTCCCAGGGATAAAACGACATTGGGGTTTTATAAAAAGCTGGAAATACTTGGATTTAAATCGCGCCTTTCACAACCTCAGGATGTCCCACAGTGCTTTACAGCCAATGAAGTACTTTTGAAGTGTAGTGACTGTTGTAATGGAGGAAACACAGCTGCCAATCTACGCACAGCAAGCTCCCACAAACAGCAATGAGATAAATGACCAGATCATCTGTTTTAGGTGTTGGTTGAGGGATAAATATTAACCAGGGACACCCCTGCTCTACTTGAAGTACTGCCGTGTAATCTTTTACTAATCAGCACTCCCTCAGCGCTGCACTGGGAGCGTCAGCCTGGCTCATGTGCTCAAGTCTCTGCAGTGGGAATTGAACTCACAATCTTCTGACTCAGAGGCGAGAGTGCTACCAATTGGGTATCACCTTTAGCTCAATCATATTATACCAGTAATCCAGCACTCCCAGTGGGAAGGAGTGCTCACAGTAAACGTGTCTCACAAAATTCCAGGTGCACAGCCCATGATTTTCCATTCATAATTTTAATGGGTAGCCTGAGATCCACATACTGGGAGCAGAATTACCTAACTTATCCTGACACACTGGCCGACCTAATCCCTTCTATTTTACTGGTAGAATGGGATTTAGTGCATTAAATCATATTAGGTTCTGATCTATTAAAATACTTTCATATTTAAAAAAGAATTTCAGCAAACTGCAGTGAAAATTCAGCATCTCTTATTTCTCTTGTCCATTTTCAGCAACAAGGCTGACAGTGATTGTCAGTTGGTAACTAAGATCTGAGTCAATCCTAACTTTAGCTTTGAACGAGCTGTCTCCTGACACTTCTGTTCTTTTCCTGACTACCAAGAGTTTATGGGAGAATGTTTTAAAACGTATAAGTTTGCTCTTTCACGTCATGTTCCATTTGCTTCAGGAAAATCATCAAGGTCCCGATCACAAAAGAGCATAAAAAGCTATTTTACAAAAAAAAAGATGATGCAATCCCCCCCAGCACTTAAAGGGCCCACGTTTAAATTGTCCGCGCGCCGGCTATTTCGGACAGGAACGGTTGCTCAGTGAATAGTTTGCACCTCGTTAAGGTGCAATTACCGATTATACTCAATCATCTGTAAGTTGCATTGGCTAATACTGAGGATGTTTGAAGAAATTGTGAACGCAGTTATTGATGAAAGCGTGAACAGAGGAAGCTTTCAAACCTCAGTTAGATTATTTTGATTAGTTGCTAATAGAGGATTTCACAGGCTAAAGGAAGAAAGAAGGAAGGAATAACTTTTATTTCCTTTTATGATAAAGATAAAAGAAAGACTTGCATTTATACTACGCCTTTCACAACCTCAGGATGTTCCAAAGCGCTTTATAGCCGTTGAAGTACTTTTGAAATGTAGTTACTGTAGTAATGTAGGAAATGCGTCAGCCAATTTGTGCACGGCAAGCTCCCGCAAACAGTTATATGATAAATGACCAGCTAATCCGTTTTAGTGATGTTGGTTGAGGGATAAATATTGGCCAGGACACCAGACAGAACTACCCTGCTCTTTTTTTGTCCACTTGAGAGGGCAGGCGGGGCTTTGGTTTAACGTCTCATCCGAAAGACGGCACCTCCGACATTGCAGCACTCCCTCAGTACTACACTGTGCTCAAGTCTCTGGAGTGGGACTTCTGTCTCAGAGGCGAGAGTGCTATCCGCTGAGCCATGGCTCAAAAGGTAAAGCTGAACCAAGAGATGTACTTTGCAGGGTGAACTCAGTGAAGCGTTTGCCAATGCAGCCCAAGTGAAATGGAGCATTGGAACAGAAAAATGGCCGATCCTTTAGTGGAGCAGTAGAGGTCCTGCTGCTCGAGGTGCTTGGAATTACAGGGCACCTTGCTCAGAGGAGACCAGGGTATAATGCCTGGGAGATAGTATCCGTAACGCAGTCTCCAGTATCTGCAGATCTTGGATGAGGAAGAAGGTGCCAGACTTGAAGAGGACTGCAAGGGTAAGATGACTCAAAAGTGCACTCTAACAAATAGCTGGGCCATATATTATTCCCTTCCTCTTACAACCTGCAAGCTTCTAATGCCCAAGCTGTGCATTGCTCCCTTGATCTCTCTTATCTTCTCCTGTACTCTTTTCAACCTTGAATGTCTCCTGCACTATAGGCCTTCATGAATGTTGTCCAAATAAATGACCACATTAGGTTCAGTAATAAGAACCTGAAGTTTCACTTAACGGTGACAAAAATATATCAGATCAAACAAGCCTGGGTCAGTGCTAATCTTTCCCTAATTAGTCAGTCTAAGAGGAGTCTGCAAAGGTTCACAAGAAAAAAAATTCATCGATTTGACATAATAACAATGATGACTTAAATAGCTTTCTAGATCTGTAAATGGCTTTTAGTTGTAATCAATTTTATTTGCTGCTTTTATTTCATTTTAGGTCTACACATCCATGTGTTCAATCTTGTGTCCTTGATCAATAGTCCATTATTGGTATATACAGGAAACAAACACTTTTGGCTTTTAATCACAACTGTAACCATGAGACAAATGGAAAATAAACAGTAATAAATGTATTAAACTTGTAAGCATTGATAATTTCACTGAACCATGAAAAGAGATTTCAAGTAAATGTAGTCACTATTGTAATCATAGTATCATGGTTGGAATAGCACAGGGTGGAGCCATTCGGCCCATCATGCCCGTGCCGGCTCTTTGAAAGAGCTATCCAATTAGTCCCACTCCGCTGCTCTTCCCCGATAGCCCTGTAATTTTTTTCCCTTCAAGTATTTATCCAATTCCCTTTTAGAAGTTACCATTGAATCTGCTTCCACCACCCTTTCAGGCAGTGCATTACAGATTATTACAATTTGCTGTGTAAAAAAAAAATGTTTCCTCATGTTGCCTCTGGCTCTTTTGCCGATCACCTTAAATCTGTGTCCTCTGGTTACCGACCCTTCTGTCACTAGAAACAGTTTCTCCTTATTTACTCTGTCAAAATTGTTCATGATTTTGAACACCTCTATCAAATCTCCCTTTAACCTTCTCTGCTCGAAGGAGAACAACCCCAGCTTCTCCAGTCTCTCCACATAACTGAAGTCCCTCATTCCTGGTACCATTCTCGTAAATCTCTTCTGCACCCTCTCTAAGGCTTTGACATCCTTCCTTATGTGTGGTGCCCAGAATTGAACACAATACTCTAGCTGATGCCTAACCAGTGTTTTATAAAGGTTTAACATAACTTCCTTGCTCTAAGCCTCTATTAATAAAGCCTCTATTAATAAAGGATCCCATATGCTTTTTTACAGCCTTCTCAACTTGACACTTTCAAAGATTTGTGTGCATACACCCCCAGGTCTCTCTCTTCCTGCACTCCCTTTAAAATTGTACCATTTAGTTTATATTGCCTCTCCTCATTCTTTCTACCAAAATTATCACTGCATTAAATTTCATCTGCCATGTATCTGCCCATTTCACCAGTCTGTCTATGTCCTCCTGAAGTCTGTTACTATCTTCCACATTGTTTACTACATTTACGAGTTTCATGTCATCTGCAAACTTTAAAATTATACCCTCTACCTAAGTCATTAATATATATCGAAAACACCACTAATGTAGGAGATGTGCCAGCCAATTTGCACACAGCAAGGTCCCACAAACAGCAATGTGATAAATGACCAGATAATCTGTTTTAGTGATGTTGGTTGAGAGATAAATATTGGTCAGTACACCGGGGAGAACTCCTCTCCACTTCTGCCAATAGTGCTGTGTGAACTTTTACAACTACCTGAGCAGGCAGACGGGGATCTCAGCTTAATGTCTCATCCGAAGGATAGCACCTCTAAGAGTGCAGCACTCATTCTGTACTGCGCTGAATGTGTCAGCTTAGATGTTGTGCTTAAGTCTCTGGAATGGGACTTGAACCTACGACCTTCGAACTCAGAAGCAAGAGTGCTACGAACTGAACCATGACTGACACCTGCAATGGCAAGAACAAAAGATCTGTAGTATCAGGTATACCCTATACAGTATGTTCCAATTAAAACAGCCTTTGTCGTCACATCAATGTGAACAGTACGGAGCTACTGGAGAGTGGGGTAGCCATATTGAATTTTGGCAGGCAGTGAGAGGCCACCTCCTGGTCACAGTCTCACAATTCTTTGACTTTCTACACACAAAGGGTGGTAGAAGTTTGGAACTCTCTTCCGCAAACGGCAATTGATACTAGCTCAATTGCTAAATTTAAATGTGAGATGGATAGCTTTTTGAAAACCAAAGGTATTAAGGGATATGGGCCAAAGGCAGGTATATGGAGCTAGATCACAGATCAGCCATGATCTTATCAAATGGCGGAGCAGGCACGAGGGGCTGAATGGCCTACTCCTGTTCCTATGTTCCTATGACTTCACAGTAATGCAATCTATAAAGCATGCTTTAAAAAGTTCCCAGAAAATAGTTTCAACTGCCTCAGAACTTAAAATTTTTAAAACTTAATTTTTTTTTTGTCAGCAATTAGCACTAAAGTTAACTGGTATTTGGACACCAGCACTCACGTGTGTAAACATGCATGTGCAGTGCTCTACTTTATCTGGCCAGAGTACAGTGCGGGTCCAACAGTATAACTCAGGTCTGCTGGCCCCATTGCACACAGTAGCATAACCAATCATAATAAAGCATAATTAACATACTTGTGAAAGAAAGAAAGGAAAAACATGCCGCATGTCCCAAAATGCCTCACACTCTGTAAATTACTTAGCAGTGGAGTGTTGCATAGGCAAGAGTGGCAGCCATTTTGCACATAGCATGATCCCACAAACAACAATAAGCTAAATAATCAGTTAAGCGGCTTTAGTTAATGTTGGTTGAGGGCAGAATATTGGCCAGGAAAGTAGGAGAACTTCTAGTTTATCTCCAAGTAGTGAGAGGGCATTGCTACCAACCACGTGAACCCCAAGAACAGAGAGACTCAGATTTAATATCTCATCTGAAGGGCAACAACTCCGCCAAGGCAGCAATTTCTCAGTAGTACAGTGAAATGCCAGTTTAGATGATGTGCTCAAACTCCTGAAGTGGGGCTTGAATCCACAAACTTCTGACAATCCAGGGATTTGCCTCTGGCAGAATATCAACAATTTCAGTGAAAACGTATTGGATAAAGAAGGTACAAACACATGGAGAAAATAAATCAGTAGTACGAGGTACATTTACTAACAATGATTTATATCAGCATTTTTCACAATGAAAGCCTAGAATGTAAGAACATCATTGATCATTTTCATTATCTACATAGATTTAATAAGTAATAAGTTCCTTTATCTTATGGCTTCAATTTTGTTAAGGAAAATAATAGCAAAAAAAGTTTGCTACAAAAGGTTTGGATGATATTCTTGCTGTCTAGCTTGCTCTATTATTCCTTGTACTGACTAGTCTCAGAGAAAAGTGTGATCCCTTTGATCTTGTTCTATGTACTGGCAGTCTGCCAAGGCTGAAAGACTTTTCCATTTTCCTTATGAATCTGATTGCACAAATTTATTAAAGGTTATTTGTGATGTCAAATACAATAGATGCTAAATAGCGCAGTCCAAATAACCAAGGAAAAGTGATGAATAAGGAGGGAGAAATAATTGTTACATAATTTTAAATGTAGGCTTTCATTTCGAACAGATCTTGTTATTTATAGGACATATGATACTTTTGTGATGATGTTGAGCAAAATGCTGGGGTCTGCAAACACTATTTTTACCGTGTTATGTTACATAACATTACATTATGTTACATTGCGTTACATTATTTTACTTTATGTTATGTTATGTTACGTTTCTAGGATCAGAAAAGGCCATCAGACCTACATGGATTTACCCCATTTTTTTTGACAGCTGTATCCCAAAGTACCACCTTCTAGAAGAGGCAACAAACAATACAGAGCCTTGCAGCCATTTCAGAAGTCCTCTAATGAGTATTTCTCTCCAACCCTTGATAGGCGATCAGGTAATCCCCAGGAGACCCTAGATCCATGCGTTATTATCTGCCAAGGCCCACTCCGGCCTGCTGCCAGCCCGTTTGAGGCCCCCTCCAGGATTGACCCCAATTTCCCGCCCTCCCACAATCGGCTGTAACGAGGGAACCCGTTTGGTTCGGGCCTCAAGCCAGCACCAACAGGAAGAAGTTAAATTTCTCAGCATATATCTCTCCAGCAAATGTGAACAGTCAGCAGGAAAAAAAATGGCAGACATAACGGGGTAGATTTTCAACTTGCCGCTCAAGCGTAAAACTGCCATAACGTATCGGCCGCCCGTTATAGAAACCGGCTGATTTTCATTTCCATTGATGTCGTACCCTCTCTGTTACCGGTGATTGAGGGGTCTAGAATGAGGGGGCATAGATATAAGATTAAATGATAAGTGTGACAAAGAAATTTGCTTACTGTGAATAAATCAGCCATGATCTTGTTGAATGGCGGAACAGGCTCGAGGGGCTGGATGGCCTACTCCTGCTCCTATTTCTTGTGTTCTTATGACACTTCAGTGTGACATAGGAAGTGTGACTGGGGTTGGTATTAGGACCACTGCTCTTTTTGATAATAACATAAGAACATAAGAAATAGGAGCAGGATGATCTTCTACCTCAATGCCATTTTCCTGCACTATCCCCATATCCCTTGATGGCTTTAATATCTAGAAATCTATTGATCTCTGTTTTGAATGTACTCAATGACTGAGCCTCCGCAGCCCTCTGTGGTAGAGAATTCCAAAGATTCACCACCCTCTGAGTGAAGAAATTTCACCTCATCTCAGTCCTAAATGGCCCTTCCCCTTATTCTGAGACTGTGACCCCTGGTTCTAGACTCCCCAGCCAGGGGAAACATCCTCCCTGCATCTACCCTGTCGAGCCCTGTAAGAATTTTGTATGTTTCAATGAGATCACCTCTCATTCTTCTAAACTTTAGAGATTACAGGCCTAGTCTACTCAATCTCTCCTCATATGACAATCCCGACATTCCAGGAATCAGTCTGGTGAACTTTCGTTGCACTCCCACTTTGGCAAGTATATTCTTTCTTGGGTAACGAGACCAAAATTGTACACAATACTCCAGGTGTGGTCTCACCAAGGCCCTATATAATTGCAGTAAGACATCTTTACTCCTGTACTCAAATCCTCTTGTAATAAATGCCAACATTTGACTTTCTAATTGCTTGCTGCACCTGCATGTTAGCTTTCAGTGACTCATGTACAAGGACACCCAGGTCCCTTTGAACATCAACATCAACATTTCCCAATCTCTCACCATTTTAATAAATACTCTACATTTCTGTTCTTCCTATCAAAGGGGATACTTTCACATTTTTCCACATTATATTCCATCTGCCATGTTCTTGCCCACTCACTTAGCCTGTCTATACCCCCTTGAAGCCTCTTTGCATCCTCCTCACAACTCACATTCCCACCTAGTTTTGTGTCATCAGCAAACTTGGAAATATTATATTTGGTCCCCTCATCCAAATCATTGATATATATTGTGAATAGCTGGGGCCCAAGCACTGATCCCTGCGGTACCCCACTAGTCACAGTCTGCCAACCTGAAAAAGACCCATTTATTCCTACTCTCTGTTTTTTGTCTGTTACCCAATTCTCAATCCATGCCAGTATATTACCCCCAATTCCATGTGCTCTCACTTTGTTCACCAATCTCCTGTGTGGGACCTTATTGAAAGCATTCTGAAAATCCAAATACACCACACCTACTGGTCCTCCCGTATCTATTCTACTAGTTACATTCGCAAAGAACTCCAGTAGGTTTGTCAAACATGATTTCCCTTTCATAAATCCATGTTGACTCTGCCAAATCCTATTATTATTTTCTAAGTGCCCTGTTATCACATCCTTTATAATAGATATATATTAATGACCTGGATTTGGGTATACAGGGCATAATTTCAAAGTTTGCAGATGACACAAAACTTGGAAATGTAGTAAACAATGAGGAGGTAACAGACTTCAGGAGGACATAGACAGACTGGTGAAATGGGCAGACACATGGAAGATGAAATTTAATGCAGAGGACTATGAAGTGATTAATTTGGTAGGAAGAATGAGGAGAGGCAATATAAACTAAATGGTTCAATTTTAAAGGAGGTACAGGAACAGTGAAGCCTGGGGTGTATGTACACAAATCTTTGAGGTGGCAGGACAAGTTGACAAGGTGGTTAAAAAGACATACGGGATTCTTGGCTTTATAAACAGGCATAGAGTATAAAAGCAAGGAAGTTATGCTAATCCTTTATAAATCACTGGTTAGGCCCCAGCTGGAGTATTGTGTCCAATTCTGGGCACTACATTTTAGGAAGGATGTCAAGGCCTAAGAGAGGGTGCAGAGGTGAATGGTACCAGGGATGCAGGACTTCAGTTATGTTGGCAGACTAGAGAAACTAGGATTGTTCTCCTTAGAGCAGAGAAGGTTAAAAATCATGAAGGGTTTTGATAGAGTAAACAAGGAGAAACTGTTTCCAGTGGCAGAAGGGTCAGTAACCAGAGGACACAGATTTAAGGTAATTAGTAAAAGAACCAGAGGGGAGATGAGGAAACATTTTTTCATGTCCCTAGTTGTTATGATTTGGAATGCACTGCCTGAAAGGGTGGTGGAAGCAGATTCAATAATAACTTTCAAAAGGGAATTGAATAAATACTTGCTGGTGAAAAATTTGCAGGGTGATGGAGAGAGGGTAGGAGAGTGGGACTAATTTTTTAAAATTCATTCATGGGATGTGGGCATCGCTGGCGAGGCCGGCATTTATTGCCCATCCATAATTGCCCTTGAGGAGGTGGTGGTGAGCTGCCTTCTTGAACCGCTGCAGTTCGTTGGTGAAGGTTCTCCCACAGTGCTCTTAGGAAGGGAGTTCCAGGATTTTGAACCAGCGACGATGAAGGAACGGCGATATATTTCCAAGTCGGGATGGTGTGTGACTTGGAGGGGAACGTGCAGGTGGTGTTGTTCCCATGTGCCTGCTGCTCTTGTCCTTCTAGGTGGTAGAGGTCGCAGGTTTGGGAGATGCTGTCGAAGAAGCCTTGGCGAGTTGCTTCAGTTCATCCTGTGGATGGTAAACACTGCAGCCACTGTGCGCCGGTGGTGAAGGGAGTGAATGTTTAGGGTGGTGGATGGGGTACCAATCAAGCGGGCTGCTTTGTCCTGGGTGGTGTCTAGCTTCTTGAGTGTAGTTGGAGCTGCACTCATCCAGGCAAGTGGAGAGTATTCCATCACACTCCTGACTTGTGCCTTGTAGATGGTGGAAAGGCTTTGGGGAATCAGGAGGTGAGTCACTCGCCACAGAATACCCAGCCTCTGACCTGCTCTTGTAGCCACAGTATTTATATGGCTGGTCCAGTTAAGTTTCTGGTCAATGGTGACCCCCAGGATGTTGATGGTGGGGGATTCGGCGATGGTAATGCCACTGAATGTCAAGGGGAGGTGGTTAGACTCTCTCTTGTTGGAGATGGTCATTGCCTGGCACTTGTCTGGCATGAATGTTACTTGCCACTTATGAGCCCAAGCCTGGATGTTGTCCAGGTCTTGCTGCACGCGGCTCAGACTGCTTCATTATTTGAGGGGTTGCTAATGGAACTGAACACTGTGCAATCATCAGCGAACATCCCCATTTCTGACCTTATGATGGAGGGAAGGTCATTGATGAATCAGCTGAAATTGGTTGGGCCTAGGTCACTGCCTTGAGGAACTCCTGCAGCATTGTCCTGGGGCTGAGATGATTGGCCACCAACAACCACTAACATCTTCCTTTGTGCTAGGTATGACTCCGGCCACTGGAGAGTTTTCCCCCTGATTCCCATTAACTTCAATTTTACTAGGGCTCCTTGGTGCTTCACTCGGTCAAATGCTGCCTTGATGTCAAGGGCAGTTACTCTCACCTCACCTCTGGAATTCAGCTCTTTTGTCCATGTTTGGACCAAGGCTGTAATGAGGTCTGGAGCCAAGTGGTCCTGGCGGAACCCAAACTGAGCATCGGTGAGGAAGTTACTGGTGAGTAAGTGCCGCTTGATAGCACTGTCGACGACACCTTCCATCACTTTGCTGATGATTGAGAGTAGACTGATGAGGCGGTAATTGGCCGGATTGGATTTGTCCTGCTTTTTGTGGACAGGACATACCTGGGCAATTTTCCACATTGTCAGGTAGATGCCAGTGTTGTAGCTGTACTGGAACAGCTTGGCTAGAGGCGCAGCTAGTTCTGGAGCACAAGTCTTCAGCACTACAGCCGGGATGTTGTCGGGGCCCATAGCCTTTGCTGTATCCAGTGCACTCAGCCGTTGGATAGCTATTTCAAAAATCCGTCTCAGGCACGATGGGCAAAATGATCTCCTATGCTGTATCATTCTATGATTCTATGATTTGAAGTGTGACAGACAATAGTGCATACTGGATGTACCGTTTTTAGAAGATACATACAAACATGGATCGATATAAAGGATGTCAGTGTTGGAGATGAAACGCTAATTTACTTTTTGGCGACAGTTTAGTTATATGATCAGCACAAAGCAGAGTTGTTCTCTCTGTCCTCTGCTCCCAAAACATAGTTTAACTCCCAACTCAGAAGCACATTGTTACTGCGCCATTGTAAATTTTACAGTTTCCCACATCAACCAGCCAGTTGGCATATTTGAGCCAGATTCCCAATTTAGTACAAGTTAGCGCAAAGTCTTTGGGAATTTCGTGCTGAGGACTTGTGCCCACTTGGGAACATAGTTCGACACTGCCCAGAATGGTTGCACATAGGGACCTGTGTGGAAAATGCCAGAAAAAGGAATCTGAGATTCCATTAAGCGAAATGCTTCAGATGTTGGAAATTTAAAATAAAAGCAGATAATGATGGAAACACTGTATTAGTCTGGGCTAAAATTCAGGCCCCAAAGATGAAAGGACAGTCTACTAAGCCACTGCATCACACAGTCCTTTCATCCTTTGCAGCTTCAGAACTGAAATATTCTTTACTATATAATACTTCCAAAAAAAAATCAATGACATATTTGCTGTATGAGTCTAATGATGAATAGTTTGAATGGGAACAAGCTTCAGGATTTCAGCTTTCACTTTCGGTTCAGTTTGCACAGTTCAATATCTGATTTTTTGACGATCTGAGATTCTATCTTTGAAAGGACGATAAAACAAAGAAAGTTTGTATCTTGGATTAGAATTCGGCTCTGGATCATTCAACTGGCATCCAAAGGTAAATGTAGATTATGAACACTATTCTGGTTGTTATCTGTAGTTATAAATATGAATCAAAATCCTGGAACTCCCTTCCTAACAGCACTGTGGGAGAACCGTCACCACACGGACTGCAACGGTTCAAGAAGGCGGCTCACCACCACCTTCTCAAGGGCAATTAGGGATGGGCAATAAATGCTGGCCTCGCCAGCGATGCCCACATCCCGTGAACGAATAAAAAAAAAATACAGATTCTTAAAGGGCAATGGAAATGTGGGGAATGCTTCCTGTGTAAAACATTCCTATAGTGTGACAAAAAGTAGCATTTTTAATTCTGTCACAGCACATAAGGGGTTAAAAACCAGCTTCTCTCACAGAAAAGCATGCCCTATCTTATTTTGATACATTAGGTGCAACAATTAGTTGCTTTGTTTGAGCCAAGAGTCCAAAAGATTGTCCAAGCCATTCAATTCAAATACAAACATCTTATGAGACTGATTTGAATATATGCTTGACTGTTCTACTCAAAAAAAAAATGTCAGACTGTCATATTTTTTGGAACACATTTCTCATCCTGCTTAATTCAAGTCTATGGCAATTTTAACCTAACCCACCCGTCGGGAAACCAATGGAGAGTAACGTTGGGCAGGGTGTAAATCCGGTGTTCCACTTGATACCATCAGTTTCCCGCCTGGTGAGTTAGGTTAAAATTAAGCCCATAGAGTCTCTCAGAAACCTTTGGAGAGAGATAAGCCAAAGAGCTTCCATGGAAAGTAAGACAAAAAGATGAACTGCCATATAAGCGTATTGGGGATAATTTTAACCCCCAGGAACGGGTGGGTTGGCGGCAGGTCGGAGTTGAAAACAGTTGTTTTTTGAGTTGTAACTGCAAAATTTTCAGACTTTGCATTCCCAGTGGGAAGCCTGTACTTTTACGCGCCCGAGTTAAACCCAGAAGTGAAGCCGGGTTGCGGCTGTGACCCAATAAACAACTATTTTCAACATCCACCCACCCCCAACCCACCCGTTTTTGGGGGTTAAAATCACCCCCATTATGTACATTATAGTTTATCACAATAGTCACAACTATTTGTTATTTTCTACTTCTGGAAATAGTTACACTTAAAACTACAGCATGATGTTCACGTATTCTTTTACTGTTCAATTGAGTTTGTCAGTTAAAGCCTGAGTCGCAGTCTAGTGAGGTGTTTATTTTGGCATCTTCCAAAGTCAAGGAAAATAATGTGAGATCACAACATAAAGTCAGCAAACCAAAATGAAGTGGAGATGCTTCTCTGTTTAATCTCCGGGCACTCTACAAATTACCTGGATATCTGGGCAAGTGAAAGGACTCTATGGGGAGGAAGAGCTCACTAACAGGGATGTTCTGAATCACTCTACCCCAAAAACCTAGAGTTAAATAAGAATACAAAACACCCCCAAAACATAGCAGTCCATGTGAATAATATAAGCCTAGAAATTATGATCTTCGTGTACAAATGCTTAATGTTTAGATGACGTTACTTTGTCTGCTCATTTAACTCGCATCTTAATTTGCTTCTGAAATTGTAATTTCTATCATTACAAGACTAATCATTAAAGAACAAACTATTTTCTAGAGCCTCTCTATTAAAGGGCAGAGGCCTCTTGCACCCTAAAGTGGCTCCATTCATTTGACAGCAGCCATGAATTCAGACCAGTTTGGGAGGTGATGTGGAGTTGCCACAATCTAAAGAGCATACCTCCAGCAAAGTATGGAACAGTGTACTGCAATCCCAGTAAAGATCCGACAGCACACTGCAACATGCTTTGCCTCTCAAAACAACAACAACTTGCATTTATATAGCGCCTTTAACGTAGTAAAAAGTAGTCCCAAGGCGCTTCACAGGAGCGTAATCAGACAAAATTTGACACCGAGCCACACAAAGAGATATTAGGACAGGCAACCAAAAGCTTGGTCAAAGAAATAGGATTTAAAGGAGGAGAGAGAGGTAGAAAAAAGACAGAGAGGTTTAGGGAAGAAATTCCAGAGTTTAAGGCCTGGTCAGCTGAACTCATGGCCACCAATGATGGAGCGAAGAAAATCGGGGATGCGCAAGAGGCCAGAATTGGAGGAGCACAGAGTTCTTGGAGAGTTGTGGGGCCAGAGGAGGTCACAGAGATGGGGAGGAGTGAGGCCATGGAGGGATTTGAACACAAGGATTAAAATTTTAAAATCAAAGCATTGTCAGACCAAAGTTACAAGGTTAGCAAAGTTTATGGTTTGGCATTTAGCCCAAACTTTGCCAAGTTTTGAATAAAAGTAATTTGATAATGGCTGAGGAACTGGTTCTAATTTTTAATAAAGTCACTATAACAAATAAATTGCAATAAACAAAGCAACAGGTTTCTGAAAGAATTAAAGCAATGTTAACCCCTTTGGATTCATCAGTTACCCTGTGCTGCTGCATTTAACAGGTATATTCAGTTGTTTCTTGCTACACCAACAAAGGCTTTGTGATTTAATTGCTTCTCATAATAACCCAATGCTCAAGTCTTGTTTGCAATCATTCAAAAAAATGGATAATCTCAAAAAACATGGACATGTTTTAGGAAACCACTTTAACTCATTAAACAGGGGAGATAAGCTGCCAGGCAGTAATGGCTGCCTAACGGCATGTGGATAATCTCCATCTGGTTTTCAAGTGCAATTGGGCCTTATTTCTGACGATAGGTGATTCATGGTAGAGGTTTAGCAGTGAAGTAAAGCAGCAGCAATTAAGCTCATTATTAGGAGGGGGAATGCAATTAACAGCAGATTACTCGCTCCCGCTGGTGTCTTGTCAGTGATTTCAGACAAGGTAATGGTCTCCATGATGAGTGGACTGCAGTTGAAAGATGATGACACCTTTTGGAGAGAAGGAATAAGCAATGTACAGGTTATTAGCAAAGTGCACACAAGCTGCAGAACGGGAGATAGACAACTGCAGACTTCATTTTGGAAAATAGGAAAAATGCAACTATATTGCAAGAAAGAACTTTCTGCATATATGTCAGAGGCTTTATTTGCCGTTACTGTCATGCTTCTTAACTTATGATTGACGTATGTCAGTTTGCCTCTAGCATGTCGGTCAGAAGATTGTAGGTCCAGGAATTGAGTGCATAATCTAGGCTGACACTCCAGTGCAATACTGAGGGAATGCTGCAGAATGAAAGTGTTGTACTTGAAATGAGCTGTTGAACTGAGGTGCTGCCTGCCAGTTCAGGTGGATGTCAAAGATCTGAATTGAAGAAGACCAGGGAGTTGGATACATATTTGGAAAGAAAAAGTTTGCAGGGCTATGGGGAAAGAGCAGGGAAGTGGGACTAATTGGATAGCTCATTCAAAGAGCTGGCACAGGCACGCTGGGACGAATAGCCTCCTTCTGTGCTGTGATTCTCCTGGTGTCTTGACCTACATTCCTCCCCTCAACCAGTACCACCAAAAAAAAGACAGATTAACTGACCGTTCATCTCGTTGCTATTTGTGGGATCATGCTTATGCACAGTAGCTGCAACATAACAACGGTTCGCCTATGATGGGCGTTCTCAGTTGGTCTTGTAAGAGGCACAGCCCCAGCCCACCTCTTACAAGGTTAGTGATCCAAAGAGATCAGTGCTAGGGAGGGGGTGGTGAGAGCTCCCCATGCTGAATGATCCTACTTCCTGGCCTTGGTGGAACTGGGATATGTTTGGAAGCTGTTACACCCAGTGAGTGGGGTGGGGTCCAGGCGAAGGAAGCAGCTTGGACCCCCAAATATGAAGATAATGGGGGTGAAATTGGACATGGGCAGAGAAGCAAAACGGGTGCAATCGCACTTGCTGCCCATTATACCACAGGCCTGATATTCAATTTGATTGAAGTCAGTGGAAGTGAATATCAGACTGGACGTATAACATGCGATCAATGCGATATGGCCTGTTTTGCTTCCTCCCTACCATGTCCAATTTCACCCAAAATGTCTGTGTGTGTGTGTGGGCTTCTGAGCAACTCCCAAGATGGCATCCAGTTACCGGAGTATCTGGCAGAGTTGGGAGGGCAGACGTCTGAGAGATGCCCATCCTGGCAGGGGTAGCTGCCAACCCCACACAAAGGACGTGCCCTCCCGTTGTCCCCACATAGCTGGCGGACTCCGGCAGGCATGGCCCTAGCGGAACTGTTGGGATCGCAGCCCAATAATTCTCGCCCCGTTGATTGGTCGTTGATTGCGTGGATTGGCTGCTGATCTCGCCTACAAAACCATGGTAACCGCACTTCACAAGTAATCCATTGGCTGTGAAGCTGAGGGTGCGATCAGATGTTATGAAGATGGGAGGTCTTTCTTTTATTAACGACTTAGAATGTACAGCATAGAATCAGGCCATTCAATATCACCCACAGTTCTGATATCATCCTTGTAAATCTCTTTTGCACCTTCTCCAGTGCCTCTATATTCTTTTTATAATACGGACCCCAGAACTGTGCACAGTACTGTATGTGTGGTCTAACCAAGGTTCGATACAAGTTTAATATAAGCTTCTCAGCTTTTCAACTAAATTGGAAAACATCAACCCATTCACGACTGACATTTATTGTTGTTATCCAAGTTTTGTTACCTCAATGTGTTTCCAAGAGCTGACTCAGTTCTCTGCCTGGTATCTTAGCGGCAGAAACTAAACAAGGTTTGGCGTTTACCAGCCAAACTATTGGCAAATGTTGGAGAAATCTGCATTCTCTTGGTGTTCCTGCATGCACTAGAGACCCCTGTCCCAATTTTAGGGACCTATGTTTACACATCAGAAAATGAATCAGTGACCTCTCCTCACTAGCCTGTCTCAGGTGGAAAAGTTGATATTGTAACTGTACAAGCCATTGTGTCTGCGATAAAAGAGGCAGCTGGTAGAGATGAATACTCCATTGCTGGATTAATTTCATTCCAACCTGCCCTTTTTTTATAGCACAGTGTAGAGCCCAGTTTTAAAAATAAGGCATGTACATTGGTTGAAAGTAATCTTCCGACAAAATCAATCCATGACCAACACTGCGACTGATTGATTGGAGTGTTGTCATTTTTCAGTCTATTGTGAAGATTCAGGGTTCATAAGAAATTTCTTTGTCCGCCATTTCAACATAGACGGTAACCCATTTATTTTAATATTGTGCAGCGAATTGGGAAACCCGTAGGGTGGAAGGCTTGTGGTGTTACATAATGCTGCTGATAAGAACATACAAAAATGATGGGCAGGGAAAGGCCATCTGGTCCATCAAGCCTGCCCCACACTCATGATGGAAGGTGCATTATGACTTAGAAACTTCCTACCTGCACACTCCCCCTCTCACCGCAGCCATGTAATCGCCTGAGAGAGGCAAAAATACAGAGAAAACCCCAAGGGCAATAAGGGAAAATATAATCGGGAA
This sequence comes from Heptranchias perlo, assembly GCF_035084215.1. Taxonomy (NCBI): domain Eukaryota; kingdom Metazoa; phylum Chordata; class Chondrichthyes; order Hexanchiformes; family Hexanchidae; genus Heptranchias; species Heptranchias perlo. Next base: position 13,171,864 of record NC_090338.1, on the reverse strand, counting down.
AATTCCTCTACGACTCCCTCGGGAAATTGTAACCAGTCAAGGAGATCACATGGACCAAGTGTTATCTGTAAAACCTCTTAACCAACACGATCGTATGATGCCCCAGTCAGGAACCGGTCCAACTCCAGGCAAACAGTGAGTCAGCACACAACACAGCAGTCGGCAATGTATTCCAGAGGCTTACTACTCTCCAGGAAAAGAAAAAGCATCTAACGTCCAGTCTATTCCGATTCTAGGTAGTTCAAGCGCATATCTCCTGATCATCCCCAATCTGTCAAACTGGAATAAACTATCAAAAGGAACTATCATTACTTTATAAACCTCTATCAGGTCGGCTCTAAGTCTAAGCTGCTCTAAATCATTGAATCGTAGAAAGGTTAAAGCACGGAAGGAGGCCATTTAGCCCATCGAGTCCGCGCCGGCTCTATGCAAGAGCAATCCAGCTAGTCCCACTCCCCCATTCTATCTCTGAAAATGTTTTCCTTTCAAGTACTTTTTCAGTTCCCTTTTGAAGGCCATGATTGAATCTGCCTCCACCACTCCCCTCGGACAGTGCATTCCAGATCCTAAACACTGGCTGTGTAAAAAAAGTTTTTCCTCATGTCATCTTTGGTTCTTTTGCCAATGACCTTAAGTCTATGCCCTTTGTTTCTTGACCCTTCTGCCAATGGGAACAGTTTCTCTCTATCTACTCTGTCTAGACCCTTCATGATTTTGAATACCTCTATCAAATCTCCTCGCAACCTTCACCATTCCAAGGAGAGCAACCCCAGCTTCTCCGGTCTATCCACATAACTAAAGGCCCTCATCCCTGGAATCATTCTAGTAAATCTCTTCTGCACCCTCTCTCAGGCCATCACATCTTTCCTAAAGTGCAGTGCCCCAGAACTGGACACAATACTCCACTGGTCGAACCAGTATTTTATAAAGGTTCGTCATGACTTCCTTACTTTTATAGTACATGCCTCTATTTATAAAGCCCACGATCCTGTATGCTTTTTTAACTGCTTTCTCAACCTGCCCTGCCACCTTCAACGATTTGTGTATATACACCCCCAGATCTCTCTGTTCCTTTACCCCTTTTAGAATTGTGCCTCTCCTCATTCTTCCTACTGAAATGAATCACCTCGCATTTTTCTGCGTTAAATTTCATCTGCCACATGACGGCCTATGCCACCAGCCTCTTTATATCCTCTTGAAGTCTATCACTATCCTCCTCACTGTTCACTACCCTTCCAAGTTTTATATCATCTGCAAATTTGGAAATTGTGCCCTGTCCGAGTCATTAATATATATCAAGAAAAGTAGTGGTCCCAGTACTGACCCCTGGGGAACACCTCTGTACACCTCCCTCCAGTCCAAAAAACAACCATTCACCACTACTCTCTGTTTCCTGTCACTTAGTCAATTCTGTATCCATGTGGCTACTGCCCCCTTTATTCCATGGGCCGCAATCTTGATGACACGCCTACCATGTGGCACTTTATCAAACGCCTTTAAAATTAAAGTAAATAGGCCCAGCTCCTTAAGCCTATAGTCCAAGCACTTTGAAGCTGCTGATGCAAATTGCAATTATTTGGCCTCTGTCCACTTCAAATACTGCACGGAGCTTCAGTAAGTAAAGCCTGACTGAATGTATTCCCAAGATTATAATTCGTGGAAATGTTTATATGGGTAAAAGCAATGAGTGTGACTTTGACGCTGGCACAAGTTCTTAGCCAATGAATTGATGCACATAAGAGAGGAGCTGGACAACATGAGGGACCTTCGTTTTTCTTCCTAATTTTTACTCCTGTTGGTGCTGACTGAGGCTGTGCAGCAGGCACCATCCACCCTCTGGTGCCTCGACATTTTTCATTTGTGAGTCCAAACAATGGTGTGTGAGCAGGCTGTTTGGCCACTGAAGTCATCACAGCTCAGCCTGATCTTGTCTTCAGTCAGCTGTGACACTCTTACCTCTGAGTCAGAAGGTTGTGGGTTCAAATCCTACTCCAGAAACATAGGGCTCAATTTTAACTGTGAAAAATGGGTGGGGGGGAGGGCATTTAAAATTGCCACCATTTCAGACCTGCATCCAACCCGCCCATTTCTGGTTTTCACCGGGGCGGAAAGATGGACGGGCAACCAACCCGCTCCCAGGAGGTGGGTCGGGCCTTAAAACCTTTCAAGGAGGTTTCGGGCCTCCATTTCTCTGGACTTCCCAATTTCAACCTCGGGGGGGCCGGGATTCCCGGGCCTTCTGTTTTATCCCTTGTGAAAGGAGGCGAGAAGGCCCAAGACTATCAGGTAAGTGCCTAGAAAGGCACAGCTTGTGGGCCTGGAGGAGCAGGAGCGCTTCCCCAGGACCAACAAACCTATCTGCACCGACCCCCCCAACGATTGTGGACACCCGATCCCCGTTCGCAGATCCCCGACCCTGATCCTCCCCCTCAATGATCGTGGACCCCCGCGATGACCCCCGACCCCGACACCCCCCCATGACTGACCCCCGATCCCTCCCCCCCGTAACTCATGCCCACCCATGCCAACTTATGACTGCCCATGCCCCCCGTTCGCACCCATACCCCACCCGCCATCCATTTACTTGCAGACTTACCTGAACACGTCTTCTCTCTGGCTGGTCTCCAGTCCGACTGAGACCAACCTATCAATCAGGCCGGTCAGTCAGATGGGAAACCTACAAAAAAAAATGCCCTTACTTCAAAATCATAAGGACGTCCGGGAAACCCGTACTAATGGGTATACTTCCCGGCTCGGTTTTAAAATCGAGTCCATAATTACCAAATCTAGACCGACACTGCTATGTAGTACTGAGGGAGTGCTGCACTGTTGGACGTGCCGTCTTTCGGATGAACAGTTAAACAGGGACCCCATCTGTCCTACTCAGGTGGATGTAAAAGATCCCATGGCACTATTCACTGAAGAGTCCTGATGTCCTGGCCAATGTTTATCCATCAACCAACATCACAAAAAAACAGATTACCTGGTCATTATCTCACTGCTGTTTGTGGGACCTTGCTGTGTGCAAATTGGCTGCTGCATTTCCTACATTACATCAGTGGCTTTATTTCAAAGGTACTTCATTGATTGTAAAATGCTTTGGGACATCCTGAGGTTGTAAAAGGCACGATATAAATGCAAGTTCTTTCTTTTAACACACATTTTCCAACAGTGATGTTTGGATATTGTTCAGAAGTGAAACCCATGACTAATTTCCCCCTCACTAGCTCTGGAGCACTGAGACCAAATTTGTCACTCCAACAGAGATCAGCTAACCCAGCACAGACTGGGGATCAAATCTGGAATTTTCCTGATCTGCAGTACTGAGTCACAGGGCAGCACACTTACCAACTGAGGAATCAACAGATGGAACCATTTTATATCAGACTCAGTGAAATACTTCAATAGAGAAAATGGCTCAGTGAGTTTATTCAGTGAATAGTTGAATTGCTACAGAACAGAAAGGTTCCAAGTTCACACTTGGTTAAGTACAGTAGGATTTAAATGAGGACAGGGTGCCCCTATTGAGGCTGGTCAGGCCCAGTTTAGGACAGTCAGAGTTAATTGAGGACAGTCAGATCTGAATGAAGATCAAGATCCAACTGAGGGCAGTCCAACCCAACTGAATACTGTCACACTCAATTGAGGGCAGTCACACCCGATTGATAATACCCTCAGAACTCTTCAAGACTTTAAGCTACCTCAGCGATTAGCAGCAATGAAGTGGTCTCATTTTTTTTTTGATTCAGCTGAGTTACAATTCTTTCGGAGGCGGAGATCACAGGAAACAGACTGTACGTTTACAGCCAGTGGACATTTGAAAGAGGGGAGTTAAAGTTTTAAACTGATATTATTAAATAAAAGTTCTAGTTACAGGTTAACTTCCCACTCTCCTGCTGCAGAGCCGCAGTGCTCCATACTTATAATGAGAACTTTTATTCGACAATTCCTTCTGCTCAGCATAAAATGTAACACTGTCTCTTTTTCAAAAGTGGCTGAAGATAGCAGTAAAAATGAACTTTTAATGCATTGCGCTGGGGAATTGAGAATATAGATAGTTTGACCATAGGCCAAAATCATCATCACTCGAGTTCTTGGCAGAGTACGTGGATGTGTACTGTGCTACTTAAATCCCAGTCATTTTAAATACTGAATGTTTGGCTAAAAAATCTCTGCAAAAAAAAAAGCATTTAGTCCGTGTGACTGAACATGCGTGTTGTCAGGATGTGGAGCACAGCCCATCCAGCTGTGAGGAAATAAGTAGTTTTAGGAATATATGTAATTTGTGCTAACAAAATGAAGCAGAAAATATGCATGAATTATTTTACAGCCATAAAAGCACAGAGCACTCAGCAAAATGACTCCCAATAAAATAGTTTTACAAAAAAGGTCCACAGTATTTTATCCATCTAACCAGTGAGAGATGATAGATAGGAGGATTTGATTTTTTTTCCCCGGTGTTAGCACCTTTCAACATACGGTACAACAGGTTTCAGATGAGGTAAGGAGTTTTCTCTGCACAGTAGCCCTCATAATGCGGTATGTTACTGGAGTAGTACTTCAGAGGCCTGGACTAATAATCCAGAGAACGTGAGTTCAAATCCCACCATGGGAATTTGAATTTGGTTTTTAAAAATCTGGGAATAAAAAGCTGGTATCAGTAAAAAGTGATCAGGGAGCTGTCGGATTGTCATTAAAAACCCAACTAGTTCACTGATGTCCTTTAGGGAAGAAAACCAGCCGTCCTTACCTGGTCTGGTCTATATGTGACTCAAGTCAACACCAATGTGGTTGACTCTTAACTGCCCTCAGTTGTGTCAAACCGCTTCCAGTGGTTCAAGAAGAAGGCTCACCACCACCTTCTCAAGGGCAACTAGAAATAGGCAATAATTGCCCACATCCCGAGAATGAATATTTTTTTTTAAAATGTGGCCTGCGGCCACTTGTGGCTCACCTCTACTTCATGTTTGACCCTCAATAAATATCGTGGGCCAAAAGTCCATGGCCCTTTTGATGCAGTCCAGCTGGAGTGTGGCAAAAGAGTCAAGAATTAGGCCAGGATCCTGTTTCTGTCGGCCCTAGTTTGGGCCGATGGACCAAGTTATGCAGGTTTCTGGAAGGCCCCCCGGGCACCCAGCTGAGGGAGTACCCTTGTGTGGCCTCTCCCAGCAGGTGGGAGCCCAAAATCGACCTCTAGAGATGAACGCACTAGCCATTGAGATGGAAATTGAGCATCGTCCTTCTGATCCCAGAAAGTGCACCAGGTTCAGTAATAGAAGCTCCCAGCGAGCACAGCAGGATGTCATTCCCGCAGATTTTATGGGCTCATACCTGTGACTTTCGGCGTTGTTACTGTTGTTTAGATAGATAGATAGACAGACAGGCAGACCTATAGATAGATAGATAGATATGGATAAACAGAGAGAGACAGAAAGACTGGGATTGTGGCCCTCAACAAAAGGTTTGTGGGTAACCCTGCCTACACTGTCCAACTCTATTAATTAACCGTTAGAAGTTTTCAGCGCCTTATCTGAAAACATGTTTGCTAATATTCTATTCACTCTGGTTTCGCTGTAAGTGCATGTAAACCTATTCCTTTGTGTTGATCATGGACTATTGATCCTTTTAGTCCTCGAGGTAAGATCGTTAAGACATGGATAAAACCTAATGTAAAAAGTTTGGCTCAGGAGCAAATAACTTAGAAATCCTAGTTGCAGCAAGAAACCTTTATTTTTTCGCTTTTCTTAAATATTCTTATTGGAACTTTACCCTTTCTTTCGAGTAACATTTTTGATGGAATATTTTTAGCTCACCTTTATGCTCACAGCAATCGCTACTTTGATTACATAGCATGCACAGCACAGAAACAGGCCATTCGGCCCAACAGGTCCATGCCGGTGTCTATGCTCCACACGAGCCTCCTCCCTCCCTACTTCATCCAACCCTATCAGCATATCCTTCTATTCCTTTCTCCCTCATGTGTTTATCAGTTTCCCCTTAAATACGTCTATGCTATTCGTCTCAACTACAGCGAGTTCCACATTCTAACCGCTCTCTGGCTAAAGATATAAATCTATATTTGCACTCAGTTGCGAGAATTCCCGAGCCCCTTCCTAATATTCTTTTATCTCCAAATTCACAAATGGTGATGTCTCCGAATGCTGACACATTGCCTGTTTGCATTCAAATAGATTTATCAGAGAAAAAAGAAACAAAAAAAAGCACAGTTGAGTGTTCTCTTGAAATAGGTATAAGTTTATGCCTTTGACAGATTTCAGCAAAATAATAGATCGGCAGCAGAGAAATTTACCTCTCATCATCTCAAGCTGTTGGTTCCAAAGATGACCTTGTACAAAAAGTGACCTTGCAGTAACCCCAGAGAACCACCGTGTTATTATTACGGCCAAGTAGGCTCTAAGGACCAAAGTATGACAAAAACGAAACATTTCTATCTAAGATTTAGTATGGTTTCAGCTTCTTTAGTTCTATCAGTGTCCAAAAAGGGGTTAGCTCACTTCACTTACAGATATCGGGCGCAGAATTGGCCCGTGTAGCGCCCGTTGGTTTGGCGCTACACGGCCTCTCTGACATCCAAGATGGCATCTTGGATGGGGACGCAAGTTTCCAGCATGACATGCACCGGACGCCGTCTTGGTATAGGAGTTGGAGAAGGCGCAGATAACGAACGCTGGAATCATGTAAAGTAGGGAGAAAATGGCTTCAATCAGTGTGCGACGCTGATTTAAAGTGATAGACGCCATTTTGGGACTTAACGCTCAACTCAACGCAGTCTTAACCCCGACAATCTGAACATGTCTTAGAGTGCCTGGAGAACCCCCCATCAGCGCAGGATTTACAGGTTAGCGGCTGGATTATTGGTTCTGGCTGCCGAGATATTTGCAACTGTTTTTGGAGGTCTCCTAGACTTGAATACTAGGACGCGGGGACATAGCCTAACATTTAGAGCCGGGACGTGCAGGAGTGAAATTAGGAAATGCTTCTACACGCAAAGAGTGGAAGATATTTGGAACGCTCTTCTGCAGATGGTAGTTGATGCTAGCTCACTTGTGAATGTTAAATCTGAGATTGATAGATTTCTGTGAACCAAGGATATTAAGGGATATGGGGCTAAGGTGGGTATAAGGAGTTAGGTCACAGGTCCACCATGATCTCATTGAATGGTGGAACAGGCTCGAGGGGCTAAATGTCACTGCCACTTGCTGCTTCCTGATATGCACCACCTTCTATAAGAAAGCGGGACGTGTACCTGGGTGATGTGCCTGTCATGGTTGAATAGCTGCCAGTGTGTGTGGCCTGTGAGTCGTGGGTGGGCGGCTTGCAACAGTGGTAATGTGTGAGGGTGAGAGGAAGCATCTGATTGGAAGAGTTGAGTGCTGATGGAAAGGGTGAGTTTGTTGGTATATGGGTGATGGGTGGTGTAGTGCATGGAGCAGTGGATGCGGCTAGTGGTGCAGTTGGTAGGAGACGCCACTTGACAGTTGACTTCACTCACCTTGACCACTCATGTCAAATCATTGAACTTCTTCCTGCGCTGCATCCATGTTCATGATGCTTTGCGCCTGACATTAACTTTGTCCCCCGCTGCCTCCCACTGCCTTTTGGATATATATCTGGAAGCCCTCTTGTACCCAGCTTTGCTGATATAGGATGTCCCTCCTTCTGTCTACCTCTTGCACCAAGGCCTCTAGTGCATCAGCAGAGAATCTTGGTGCACGGACTCGCGCCTGGTACCAACTCAGATCGGCAGATTGGTGAGGTCTGGCATACAGATTGGAGGATGTGGGATTTAGTAGTGCGCAACCTTTATTCAATGTTTTACCATAACTCATCAGTGTGTAAACATAGGGATGGGACCTGCATCTGTGTTTTACGTGTGCGATGTCTGATCTCCGTTCAGAATCCGTGCAGACAGTAGACTGTTATTTTCAGCAAATAACAAGTACCAGCTACCTTTAAGAGATTTCGAAGGGACATCCTCCCTTTAAGAGATTGAGCTCCCCTTGTGGTGGAAAGTGTGAATTGCATTGATTCCACGAGCAAAGCCCGGAATGGAACGCATGATTGCAGGTGAGTCCTCGGGCCGGCCGATACTTGTTTGCTGCCTGCGCAGAGGTCATTGGGCGCGGGGTAATAGCACATCACGCTGCCTATGCCCAAAAACGGCCCTTATCCAATCTTTCCCCCATCGTGTCCCAGCTTAACCTAATATAATTGTTTCAGATTTTAGTTGGTTTGTCTGTGCTCAGGAGGGGACAGGCCATTCGATTCAAATACAAACACCCCGTGAGAGTTATCCAGTTATGTATTTGATTGGCAGTATTTTTGAATTTATCATGCAGTTATTTAAATTGGCTTGGTTCCCATTAATTTTTTGAAGGTATTTATCAACCTGTCTTGTTCAAATCTGAAAGTCTATTTGAAATCTTCAAAGACAGATAGTCAGGCCAGATTGCTTGTATAGACAGTGAGAAAGTGAAAGGAACCCCAATGTAAAAATATTTCTTATGACATAGTTTAGTGCAGCAGGGGCAAGAACACTACTACTGAGCCAAGATGCGACCAACACTGTAGGTTGACACTCCCATTCAGTCTGAGGGAATGTCACATTGAACCAGTTTAACATGCATACGAGCAAGATCTCTCTTCAAAACCTTATCTTTCAAAATGGGATATTCAACGGACATCCTGTTTCTGTATTTGGAAGGATGAGGTCAAATGAGTTAACCTATCTTCTGAAAGAATAATTAACAAAGCTAATATCATTTCCCTTCTTTTTGTTTCTTGCCTTTTCTTTACATTTTAAACAAAACACAAAAAAACGCTGGAAGCAGACAGCAGATCAATCTCGTTCCACATTGTGCTGACTGACCTACTGTGTGGTTTCGACTTTTTTCTGTTTTTTTGTTTTGGATTTCCAGCATTTGCAGTATTTTGTTTTTTGTCTTTTATGTTTGAAGTTTAGTTTAGATATCGTGGTGATGATAGTTGGTGACAGAAGCCACAACTTGTTTTATCATTTTTATACCCCTAAACACCCTTGAACTGATTTGCTGCAGTTTGTAGAGAGTTGTCTCCTGACTGTAACACTTACAAAGTGAAACCAGAAAATTGGTTTCCATAACACATCTAGGCATCTGGTGCACAACTAACATTTGAGGTCAGGCATTGTGCTCCAAGCACAAGGTCTCTGATAGCTTTTTGTTAAAATGCAGTATTAGTTGTCATTGACTTGTCTGCTTGAAGATAGTCCAGAGATGTCCAGTCGGATGAAGACAGCGCCCATTGTTATTTTTCACTTGCTTCACTTCAGCTCCCATATCTCTCCGGCAGCAGACAGCAATTACAGCGATGGAGATTGCTGTCGCAGTTCGGAAGGTCTTCATACTGCTGAGGCAAATGTCAGTAAAGGAGAACAAAATGGAAAGGAATAATAAAAGAAACAAAGCAGAAAAAAAAGAAGGCACGGAAACCTTGATGCAAACGTGGAGTTGTGGGACTTGGTTTTTTTTGTGCCTCTGTTCTCAGTTGTGTATCCCTGGGGAGTTGTTAAATTGAGGCCAGGCATTTCAAGCTGCATTTATAGATCCACAGTTAAGAGATGCTGGTCCAGAACATTCAGAGAATACTAGAAAACCCCATTTGCCTCTTTATGAAATAATGCTCAATTGCCATGCCATTCTGCGGTACATATATTCCAAAATGTGTGCTGGCATTACCGTATTACTCCCATTAGTACCTCATCCACGTCAGCAGGCTATTTGAGTGGGTTGGGGGGAAGCCTCAGCCGTGCCCAATTCTACCCTCACCTGATGTCGACATTTCCAGCAGGGGTCGCTGTATAACAATCGGGAGCGGGAACCGTGGCTGATTTTTACCCCTCTAATCCAGGGACACTGACTGGGGCCAACTATAGCTCTCCAACTGGTGCCGTGCCTGAGACCAAATAACTCAGTGCAGATCAGCAATCAAAACTGGGAGCTGTATGGTGCAGATAATCAGTGGGTATGCTATATGTCTTGCATATGTCTATGATGACATTGGCGTCGCGACATAATTTTTGCGTTGGTGCAATAAGGTTTAGACGTGAATTGGCACCAAGCAGGTATCAAATCAACGTCATCACACTCACAATTCCCGACTGGTATTAAATGTTCATTTTCTGCTATCTATAAGGTAATCATAATTCATATTTAGTGAATGACAGATATCATTTCTGACATTTCATTAGTCTTTGTTTACCTTCCAAGACTGCTGCAGTTTGAAAGGACCAGTGTGCATTCTTAACAGCTGTTGAAATGTCATTTTTCTTATCTGCAGTGAAAGTTGGCATATGGGAACAGTTTAGATCCTTAACACACGCAATAAGAACAGCACAAAATTTGCTGGCGTACGCGATTCCCCAAGGTTACAGCAAAAGAAGCCAGCTTCTTCACGTCCCTTGTGTTAAAAAAGAATGTATAGTCGAGGATGCCATTTTACGCATCTATCTCATCCTTCCATAGGAACCCGATAGCATCTAACTGCCTCTTGAATGACTCCAGAGATGTCCTCTCCACTTCCCTACCTAGAAGATCAATCCAGGTGTTGATCACCCTTTGCATGACTGTGTTACCTGACATTGATCTGAACCTACCTATTACACAGGAACAGCAGTAGGCCATTTAGCCCCTCCAGCCTGCTCCGCCATTCAATTAGATCATGGCTGATCTGTACTTCAAATTCATTTACTCGCCTTAGCTCCATATCCTTTGATACTGTTACCCAACAAGAATCTATCGATCTCAGACTTAAAAGCTCCAATTCTCCCAGCATCCTCAGCCTTTTGGGGGAGACAACTCCAGATATCATTACAATTTTAGACCCAAGTATTCTCCTGCAGTCATGGTTTAGTTTCAGACAACATCCCAGCTGTAGTCTGTAGTGTTCCACAACTAGCAGCGGCTCTAGCCAAGCTGTTCCAGTACAGCGACAACACTGGCATCTACCTGACAATGTGAAAAATTGTCCAGGTATGTTCCGTCCACAAAAAGCAGGACAAATCCAATCCGGCCAATGACCGCCTCATTAGTCTACTCATAATCATCAGCAAAGTGATGGAAGGTGTCGTCAGCAGTGCTATCAAGCGGCACTTACTCACCAATAACCTGCTCACCGACGCTCAGTTTGGGTTCCGCCAGGACCACTCGGCTCCAGACCTCATTACAGCCTTGGTCCAAACATGGACAAAAGGGCTGAATTCCAGAGGTGAGTTGAGAGTGACTGCCCTTGACATCAAGGCAGTATTTGACCGAGTGTGGCATCAAGGAGCCCTAGTAAAATTGAAGTTAATGGGAAATCAGGAGAAAACTCTCCAATGGCTGGAGTCATACCTAGCACAAAGGAAGATGGTAGTGGTTGTTGGAGGCCAATTATCTCAGTCCCAGGACATTGCTGCTGGAGTTCCTCAGGGCAGTGTCCTAGGCCCAACCATCTTCAGCTGCTTCATCAATGACCTTCCCTCCATCATAAGGTCAGAAATGGGGATGTTCGCTGATGATTGCACAGTGTTCAGTTCCATTCGCAACCCCTCAGATAATGAAGCAGTCCGTGCCCATGCAGCAAGAGCTGGACAGCGTCCAGGCTTGGACTGATAAGTGGCAAGTAACATTCGCGCTAGACAAGTGCCAGGCAATGACCATCTCCAACAAGAGAGAGTCTAACCACCTCTCCTTGACATTCAACAGCATTACCATCGCCGAATCCCCCACCATCAACATCCTGGGAGTCACCATTGACCAGAAACTTAACTGGACCAGCCACATAAATACTGTGGCTAAAACAGCAGGTCAGAGGCTGAGTATTCTGCGGTGAGTGACTCACCTCCTGATTCCCCAAAGATTTTCCACCATCTAAAAGGCACAAGTCAGGAATGTGATGGAATACTCTCCACTTGCCTGGATGAATGCAGCTCCAACAACACTCAAGAAGCTCAACACCATCCAGGACAAAGCAGCCCGCTTGATTGGCATCCCATCCACCACCCTAAACATTCACTCCCTTCACCACCGGCGCACAGTGGCTGCAGTGTGTACCATCCACAGGATGCACTGCAGCAACTCGCCAAGGCTTCTTCGACAGCACCTCCCAAACCCGCAACCTCTACCACCTAGAAGGGCAAGAGCAGCAGGCACGTGAGAACAACTCCATCTGCACGTTCCCCTCCAAGTCACATACCATCCCGACTTGGAAATATACCGCCGTTCCTTCATCGTCGCTGAGTCAAAATCCTGGAACTCCCTTCCTAACAGCACTGTGGGAGAACCTTCACCACATGGACTGCAGTGGTTCAAGAAGGCGGCTCACCACCACCTTCTCAAGGGCAATTAGGGATGGGCAATAAATGCTGGCCTTGCCAGCGACGCCCACATCCCATGAATGAATAATAAAAAAAAAAATTCCTCTGGACTAGCCTTTTCTATTCCACTTTGTATCTTCTATCCTATCAAGTTGTCTCTCATTTACCTCCTTTCAAAGAAAATTTGCATTTATATAGCACCTTTCATGACCTCAGGATTTGCCAAATTGCTTTAAAGCCAATGAGGTACTTTAGAAGTGTAGTCACTGTTGCAATGTAGGAAACACCGCAGCCAATTTACACACATTAAGATCCCACAAACAGCAATGTGATAATGATGAGTTCATTTGTTTTTAGTGATGTAGGTTGAATGATAAATGTTGGCCAGGACACCGGGGAGAACTCCCCTGCTCTTCTTCAAAATAGTTTCAAAGGATCTTTTACATCCACCTGAGAAGGTAGACAGGGCCTCAATTTAACCTCTCATCGGAGAGACCCCATCTCCAACAGTGCAGCACTCCCTCGGTCCTGGCAAAGGGAGTGATTTTTGTGCTCAATTCTCTGGAGTGTGACTTGAACCCATTACCCTCGGACTCAAGAAGCGGGAGTACTACCACGGCTGACACAAGGCTGAAGTTTCTGAATTTTTCAATCCTTTCCTCATCATTCAGTCGTCTTGCGCTGCTAAGTCCAACTGTAATCAGGAATCTTGGTCTGCTAGCTTCAGGATTAAAATGATTTGGGATGCTTAAAATGTCCTTCGGACCCCTTGACTAGTCCAGTGGTATTCTACAATGCGTGGTGCTCAGAATTTGTACCATGGAATAAATTTTACCGCTTTAACCGCCCCTTTAAGACGATTTTGGCAGTCTAAAATCGACCTCCTTCTCTTTGTGGTATTGCATTGATATTTTCATTCTTTGAAAGATCATGCTTGTGCCTGCATTCACCTGCTGAAAATCAAGAAATACGTTTGAATACACAATAGGATCCCGTCTGTGGCCGGCTAAGGGTTAATCTACTTTTTACAACAACAACAAAAAAAATCAGTGCCTACCGTGGATGCAGCAACTCGTGTCAAAATGAGGGAAATTTGAGATTGAACAGTATTGTACTTATCCGTCCTTAAGCAAACATACCAGTTGTTTCCTGTAATTACCTTCTCCCTTGGCTCCCTTAAGACCTCTCTCTATCCGTCAGTCAAGAAGGACCCTCTCCAAGATATGATCAGGTAAAAGACACGATGATCAATCAATAAAGAGTCTGGACAAAGAAATGAGAATCTAAGTGCTCTGGTTGAACACAGACACTTACCCTTATATATTTCCTTTTCAGATATAATGCAGGTTTTAGAGAGTGGATAATATAGGTGCTGCATTGTCTATTTTCTCCTTGAAGGAACAGGAAGGTGGTGTAGCAGCTTTACTACTCCTCATAGTTGGCAGATTGAAACTGAGATGAAGAATTAATTTCCATCAACGTCCCCGGGACTGGGGTTGACAAGATACATCCACTGAACTGACAGATCTGTGAGCATTAATCTAGGTTAGACTGGCGAGCAGAGCTGGAGCATTGTAACTCAAGTCCCTCTACATTACTGTTCAAATTTTCCAAAGCTTGACTGGACCCGACCCTGCAGGTGTTCTATACCAGAATGGATTATTGCTCAATCTAGTGCAGACAGTGCTGTCCAAGCATTCCTTCTCAGATGGCATTGTGCCCAAAGAAATAGGGACAGGGCTGTCTGTGGGCTCAGGTCTGGTCTGGAGGGCATACTACAGTACCAGGACTGACCGGTGACTAGGGTCACCAACCCCCCAGGATTGTCCTGGAGTTTCCAGGAATTGAAGATTTATCTCCAGGACACTTCTGCAAGCAACCCAGGTGAAAAATCATCGGGGCATTAAACAAAACTGTTTTTTTTTCATTTTCTTTGAACATTTTCATTTATTAATTGTAAAAATATCGGAAATGGGGATAAAGGCTGTTTGACTATTATCATAGTATCATTGTATAGTATAGCACCGAAAGAGGCCATTTGGCCCATCGTGCCTCTGCCGGCTCTTTGAAAGAGCTATCCAATTAGTCCCATTCCTCTGCTCTTTCCCCATAGCCCTGTAAATTTTTTGCCTTCAAATATTTATCCAATTCCCTTTTGAAAGTTACCAATGAATCTGCTACCACCACCCTTTCAGGTAGTATATTCCAGATCATAACAACTCGCTGCGTAAAAAATTGTTTCCTCATGTCACCTCCGGTTCTTTTGCCAATCACCTTAAATCTGTGTCCTCTGGTTACCGACCCTTCTGCCACTGGAAACAGTTTCTCCTTATTCACTCTATCAAAACCATTCATGATTTTGAACACCTCTATCAAATCTCCCCTTAACCTTTTCTGCTCCAAGGAGAACAGTCAATTGACTAACAGTCAATTGGTTAACAGTCAATATTAATCCAATTGGGTAACAAAGAGCCTGTTTGCTTAACAATTGGCCATGGGAAGGCAGCACACCTGGAGGATGGACCAATCACAGGAGTGTGGGATGAAACAGTTCAAGGCAGGAGGACATGTGATGAAACCTCCAGGAATACACCCAACCAGAGTTGGGACCTAAGTAGTGTCCTTTCCCAATTGGATTGCTAAATCTATTAAATCAATATGAATTACAACATAGGCATGATTTCTATCACTGCATTGTTCCAACACACTAGTCAACTTATTTCTTCTCATTCTTCAGATAATGCATCAGTAGCGCTTATTAATATAATATTCACTTGTGTAGCGTTTAAAATTCTTAGTTTATTAATGAAATGTTACCACCTGACCAATTGTTTTTTTTTGCTGGGTCAGGTGATAACCAAATAACTAGAGTTGTTACTAATAGTACTGTTTATAACGATGAATGGTGACATTGTGTAGTCCAGGAGACGCAAGAGATATTTTGGATGAGAGGGCAAGAACGCTACGGTACAAGAAAACTTACCTATATTTAAATCACTATTGCCTTGCCCAGAATCCTAGACCCAACCATCTTCAGCTGCTTCATCAATGGCCTTCGCTCCATCATAAGGTCAGAAGCAGGGATGCTCGCTGATGATTGCACAGTGTTCAGTTCCATTCACAACTCCTCAGATAATGAAGCAGTCCGTGCCTGCATGCAGCAAGTCTTGGACAACATCCAGGCTTGGGCTGCTAAGTGGCAAGTAACATTTGTGCCAGACAAGTGCCAGGCAATGACCATCTCCAACAAGAGAGAGTCTAGCCACCTCCCATTGACATTCAATGGCATTACCATCGCCGAATCACCCATAATCAACATTCTGCGGGTCACCATTGACCAGAAACTTAATTGGACCAGCCACATAAATACTGTGGCTACAAGAACGGATCAGAGGCTTGGTATTCTGCAGCGAGTGACTCACCTCCAGACTCCCCAAAGCCTTTCCACCATCTACAAGGCACAAGTCAGAAGTGTGATGGAATACTCTCCACTTGCCTGGATGAGTGCAGCTCCAACAACACTCAAGAAGCTCAACACCATCCAGCACAAAGCAGCCCGCTTGATTGGCACCCCATCCACCATCTTAAACATTCACTCCCTCCACCGCCGGTGCACCGTGACTGCAGTGTGTACCATCCACAGGATGCACTGCAGCAATTCGCCTCTGCTTCTTCGACAGCACCTCCCAAACCCGTGACCTCTACCACCTAGAAGGACAAAGGCATCAGACGCATGGGAACAACACCACCTGCACGTTCCCCTCGAAGTTACACACCACACTGACTTGGAAATATATCGCCGTTCATCGTCGCTGGGTTAAAATCCTGGAACTCCCTTCCTAACAGCACTGTGGGAGAACCTTCACCACACGGACTGCAGCGGTTCAAGAAGGCGGCTCACCACCACCTTCTCAAGGGCAATTAGGGATGGGCAATAAATGCTGGCCTTGCCAGCGATGCCCTCATCCCATGAATGAATGAAAAAAATAATCATTATGAACTTTATTGAACATTTTTTACCATCAAAGCACTTACCACGGCTGTGACAACCACTCATGAAGCATACGCCTTGTGAGATGGTGGTCTTATCCTTGAAGGACAATTGTCCAGACTCTTGTAAGGTTTCATTGGGAACTCTACACCACATAACTCTGCTCCTCTGGAGAGAGATTTTGACAAGATGGCCTCAATTTTTTAACTGGGTTTTCCTGATCTTACTTTCACTCTCCACCAGGAACTGGTCAAGACCCCAGCTCTGTTTCCTGGGTCAGGGGTCATTATGTTTTCATGGTTGGGTCAGGGGTCATTATGTTTTCATGGCCGGACCAGCAAGTGGGAGCCCGCTAGTGACCGTCAGTTTTGCAACCCAAAAGAAAATTTTAAGGGGCTACAGAAGGCTGGACAATGACATCCAATGAAGGCCTTAGCTGAGACCAGGGCTTTCAGCAGGCAAGTGATCTGGATGCATTGGAGGAACAACAGTCCTCTCCTAGGCCCTCTCAACATTAGGGGCCATTTCTCCTGCTACCCTGGACCTACTACCATAGTTCACCTGACGCTTTCATGAAGCAGTAGGAGCAGGGGCGTATAGGAGGGTGAAAGGATCATGATCCCAGGCCCCTGTCAGCATTTGCATGTGACAGGCTGACAAGGAATGGCCAGCAGTGGTCCTGGCAAGGGTAGGAGGAGGCAAATTTAGGTTGGTCCGATGAGGATGCGGTAGGCCTTTGCCCAATTTGGCCCCATTTTCTGTCACAATCCCATCCGATTTCAGGCAGGGATAGTGGACGAAAATCAACCCCCCATGTTCTGTTAACTCTGCTTGAAGCCACCTTGATAAGCTTGGAATGTTTCTTTTTCCAGTAGGTTGTCACGTAGGAGAGGGTGGTCTTAAATCATTAAAAATTCCACTTTCTGATTATGCCAATTACTGTTGTATCCAAATCACTATTAGTCCAACAAAAAGCATTCAAGGAATCCCACCTGCAAGCAGAATCATAAACTACAGGAACGAAACAAGCATTTTCGCCAGTTGAGATAGTGTTACACCGTATGCCTTTCTAGGTCATTTGTTTTCAGAATAATTTTCCATTCTCCATCCACAAAATCTTTTTTTTTTGGTACTGTTAGCTTGGCTCTTGCCTCTGGGTCAAACGATTATGGGTTCAAGACCCATGCAAGAACTTGAGTACGTAAGCCAAGCTGACATCTCAGTGCACTACCGAGGGAATGCGGCACTGTTAAGAGGTTTTGTTATTTTGATGAGATGTTAAACCAAGTTCCCCACCATCTTATTCTGGCAGTTCAGGTAGATGCTAAAGATCCCATGCACTATTTGAAGAAGAGCAGGGAGTCGTTCTGATGTCCTGGCCAACATTCCTCCATCAATCAACAGCAACATTAGCAGATAACTTGCTCATTCATTTCATTGCTGGAATTTGTGGAATTTGCTGTGTGCAAAATGTTGCATTTCCCTGCATTACAACGGTCGCTGCACATTAAAGTATCTCATTATATGAATTATGCAAATTCATTGTATAAATTATTTTGAGCCATTTACAAAAGCTAAGACACTAAATAAATGCATTTTTTAATTGTACCTTGAGGATGTATATATTTATTTGCTCTGAAATCTAATTCAGTGCAGTACTGAGGGAACGCTGTATGAAAGGTGGCAGATAATTGCTTTCTTTTTTATTTCTTTATTTATTTTTTTCATTAAGTACTGTAATTTATCAGATTTGCATTTGGTCACAAATTGTTTATTTTCCATTCAGCAAAGTTCAGAACATAAAAAATAGGAGCAGGTGTAGGCCACATGGCCCCTCGAGCCTGCTCCGCCATTCAATCAGGTCATGGCTGATCTTCGACCTCAACTCCACTTTCCTGCCCGATCCCCATAGCCCTTGATTCCCCTAGAGTACATAAATCTGTCTATCTCGGCCTTGAATATATTCAACAGCTCAGCATCCACAGCCCTCTGGGGTAGTGAATTCCAAAGATTCACAACCCTCTGAGTGAAGAAATTCCTCCTCCTCTCAGTCTTGAATGGCCGACCCCTTATCCTGCGACTATGCCCCCTAGTTCTAGACTCTCCAGCCATGGGAAACAACCGCTCAGAGTCTACCCTGTCAAGCCCCCTCAGAATCTTATATGTTTTAATGAGATCACCTCTCATTCTTCTAAACTCAAGAGAGTATAGGCCCATTCTACTCAACCTCACCTCATAGCACAACCCTCTCAACCCAGGAATTAATCTAGTGAACCTTCACTGCACCACCCCTAAGGCAAGTATATCCTTCCTTAGATAAGGAGACCTAAACTGTACACAGTACTCCAGGTGAGGTCTCACCAAAGCCCTGTACAATTGTAGTCAGACTTCCTTACTTTTGTACTCCAACCCCCTTGCAATAAAGACCAACATTCCATTTGCATTCCTAATTGCTTGCTGTAACTGCAAGCTAACTTTTTGTGTTTCTTGTACAAGGACACCCAAGTCTCTCTGAACGCCAACATTTAATTGTTTCTCACCATTTAAAAAATATTCTGTTTTTCTATTCTTCCTGCCAAAGTGAATAATCTCACATTTCCCTACATTATACTCCATCTGCCACTTTCTTGCCCATTCACTTAACCTGTCTATATCCCTTTGCAGACTCTTTGTGTCCTCCTCACAGCTTACTTTCCCACCCAGTTTTGTAGGATACATTACTTGGATATATCACTCGGCCCCTTCATCTAAATCATTAATGTAGATTGTAAATAGCTGAGGCCCAAGCACCAATCCTTGTGGCACCCCACTAGTTACAGCCTGCCAGCCTGAAAATGACCTGTTTATCCCTACTGTCTGTTTTCTGTTTGTTAAACCATCCTCTATCCATGCTGATAAGCTATCCCCAACCCCATGACCCTTTATCTTGTGTAACAACCTTTTATGTGGCACCTTATCGAATGCCTTTTGAAAATCCAAATATACAACATCCACTGGTTCCCCTTTATCTACCCTGCCAGTTACATCCTCAAATAGCTCTAATAGGTTTGTCAAACACGATTTCCCTTTCATAAAACCACGTTGACTCTGCCTAATCATATTATGATTTTCTAAGTGTCCTGTTACCACTTCCTTAATAATGGATTCCAGGATTTTCCCTATGACTGATGTCAGGCTAACTGGCCAATAGTTCCCTGTTTTCTCTCTCTCTCTCTCCTTTCTTGAACAGCGGGGTAACAATTTGCTACCTTCCAATCCATGGGGATCATTCTAGGATCTAAGGAATTTTGGAAGATCATAACCAATGCATCCACCATCTCTGCAGCCACCTCTTTTAGAACCCTCGGATGTAGGCCATCAGGCCCAGGGGATTTATCAGCTTTTAGTCCCATTAGTTTCTCAAGTACTTTTACTCTACTGATATTAATTACTTTAAGTTCCTCACTCTCATTAGACTCTTGGTTCCCCATTATTTCTGGTATGTTATTTGTGTCTTCTACTGTGAATAAAGATACAAAGATCTGCCATTTCCTGATTCCCCATTATAATTTCTCCTGTCTCACCCTCTAAGGGACCAATGTTTACTTTTGCTATTCTCTTCCTTTTTACATACTTGTAGAAGCTCTTACAATCCATTTTTACATTTCTTGCTAGTTTACTTTCATATTCCATTTTCTCTCAACAACTTTTTGGTGGTTCTTTGCTGGTTTCTAAAACTCTCAATCCTCAGGCTTACTACTCTTCTTGGCAACATTATAGGCCTCTTCTTTTAATCTAAAACTTTCCTTAACTTCTTTAGACAGCCATGAGTGGATCACTTTTCCCGTGGTGTTTTAATTTCTCAATGGAATGTATAATGGAATCAGGTTTGATTAGATTCATATCACAATCCTATATGTGCTATTTTAATGCAGGTAATAATCCGTCATTTTATACAGGATGACACCTGCCTAAATATAATCACACAGAGCAGTATGATTATGTTAAGCTTTTGTACCTGAACTTCACTGATCGGAAAATATACTCCTAATCTCTTATACTTACAGCATGGTTTATAATAAGGCTATCTTTGGAACAATCTAAATTTAGAGACTTTCAGAATGAGTCAAACATGACTCTGGGAACATCAAACTTTCCTGCATGCTTAAAATATTCTGCATTAAATATAAATCAAATGTACTTCTTAAATAAATGTTATTTACTTTATTATTAAAACCCAAAATACCCAATAGGGAATTGTTGGATTTCAAAAGAAAAATATGTTGATCTCACTCTTTGGTAACGTAACAATAGAGTACAGCTGGAGGCAAATGTAACCAGAATAGATGGCTCACAAAGATGACCCAGGTGGTTACTAGGAGAACAGAAAAATTTAGACAAATTGTACTAGGGAATCAACACGCATATCAAAGATTTTCTATAGCTTAATGCATGCTTCACCAATCTTGGTTAAATAAACAATGGTTAACTCTATGGAGCCCAGAAGCAACATATGGGATTTTGCTGCATTATGCCAAATAGATCTACCATATTCATCACTGTCTCTTACCCTAGGACTGATGCTTCCCTCACAGCTTCCCTTGCTACACAAGAGCAAGCAGCCAAGGACTGTGGACCCAGCCATGCATTTCCTGCCACATCGACCGGTTTGAGCTGCGAGCAGTTTGGCGTGCTTTACTGTTCTTCAAAGAGCCGGTTTGCAACAAAAAGAGAGTCTGGACAGTGAGTACTAGAGGGAAAAACTCACTTCCACCTTATTTTCCTTAATGCCAGTGAGATTTGGTACCAATGTTGTCAGAACCTCGCAGATCTCTCCGTTCAATGTCTTGCCAGAGTGCAGAATATCACAGCAGATGTGTTCAACAGGGACAAATTCCAACTTTATGATTCTCCATTGTGAGCTGACTCAGGTCATTTTTGACAAATAGGGTTATCCAGAAATAGATCTTCATGGCAATCACCCAGAACAACCAGCTGCTGAAATTCTGTTGCCGGTCAAAACAACCAGGCCTTAGTCCCCAGCAGAATGCTGATCTCCTGAAATAGGAAGTTTCTTTATACATTCCCTTCATTTTTTTTTGCCAGAATTAATCAAAAGATATAAGCAGAGGACATGGCAGCTATTTTAGTAACTCATTACTGATCAAGGAAACTGTGAGACTTTTAGATCTTCTGGGTGTAAGCAATGATGAATCCTTTTAAATCCCAGACAAATGAGATCTGTTGATACAAATGGAGTAATAGAACATAAGCATCTTGGTCAGTCTCTACCTTGAAAGCCTGCATTGTCAAAGAGAAGTTTCTCTATTAGTGCTGAGAGTGCAACTAAACCATTTCATCTAGGACATCCAACTTAGCTCACTCGAGGCCATGTCGCAACCTGCATGTCTTACCAACCACCTTTGTCAAGAAATTCAGTAGGTGCACACTTTATGACATCAAGAGCATTGAAGGGAGAATGGAAGGCTAAGAAGATGTCTCTCAAAACCATCTATAACACAGCTGTAAGACAAGCCAGGTGTCACAGTGCTCAGCATTTAGGCCTACAGAGCTCCATCACCAGTTTCGGGAGCCACTTTGGTATAATCCTATTTGTATATGGAGACTGATTGATTGAATGAATGAGATCATGTAATGTTGGTTTTTTGTCCTTCTCATTTCCTAATTGTTTTAATGTCAATATGCACAGTTTATCCTCTCAATTCACTTTTTGATCTTATGCTACTTCATGCTGTTCAGTTATCTATGTTATCCTCTTACATTGTTTCCAATGATGTCTCTTTGCTGTTTCTAGCCAAATAATTAAAATATGTGTTTAAACACAAGGTTTAAATCCACAGGCATGGAGGAACATCACCTTACCAAAAATATCATTCAATGGCTCAAGTTTTTATTTAAAGAACCTTTCGAATGCTGACTTACCCGCGGGATCAGCGATTAAAGGAGAGGGAGAAGAGAGAGAGCGGAGTGTGGATTCAGCGATAAAAGGAGAGAGCGAGAGTGGAGTGCAGGATCAGTGATAAAAGGAGAGAGGGAGAGTGGAGTGCGGGATGAGTGATAAAAGGAGGAGAGAGAGAGTGGAGTGCAGGATCAGCGATAAAAGGAGAGAGGGAGAGTGGAGTGCGGGATCAACGATAAAAGGAGGAGAGAGAGTGGAGTGCAGGATCAGCGATAAAAGGAGGAGAGAGGGAGAGTGGAGTGCAGGATCAGGAATAAAAGGAGAGAGCGAGAGTGGAGTGCGGGATCAGCGATAAAAGGAGGAGAGAGAGAGAGTGGAGTGTGGGATCAGCGATAAAAGGAGGAGAGAGAGAGTGGAGTGTGGGATCAGCGATAAATGGAGAGAGGGAGAGTGGAGTGCGGGATCAGCGATAAAAGGAGGAGAGAGAGAGAGTGGAGTGTGGGATCAGTGATAAAAGGAGGAGAGAGAGAGAGTGGAGTGCGGGATCAGTGATAAAAGGAGGAGAGAGAGAGAGTGGAGTGCGGGATCAGCGATAAAAGGAGGAGAGAGAGAGAGTGGAGTGTGGGATCAGTGATAAAAGGAGGAGAGAGAGAGAGTGGAGTGCGGGATCAGTGATAAAAGGAGGAGAGAGAGAGAGTGGAGTGCGGGATCAGCGATAAAAGGAGGAGAGAGGGAGAGTGGAGTGCGGGATCAGCGATAAAAGGAGGAGAGAGAGAGAGTGGAGTGCGGGATCAGCGATAAAAGGAGGAGAGAGAGAGAGTGGAGTGTGGGATCAGCGATAAAAGGAGGAGAGAGAGAGTGGAGTGTGGGATCAGCGATAAATGGAGAGAGGGAGAGTGGAGTGCGGGATCAGCGATAAAAGGAGGAGAGAGAGAGAGTGGAGTGTGGGATCAGTGATAAAAGGAGGAGAGAGAGAGAGTGGAGTGCGGGATCAGTGATAAAAGGAGGAGAGAGAGAGAGTGGAGTGCGGGATCAGCGATAAAAGGAGGAGAGAGAGAGAGTGGAGTGTGGGATCAGTGATAAAAGGAGGAGAGAGAGAGTGGAGTGTGGGATCAGCGATAAAAGGAGGAGAGAGAGAGTGGAGTGCAGGATCAGTGATAAAAGGAGAGAGGGAGAGTGGAGTGTGGGATCAGCGATAAAAAGAGAGAGAGAGAGTGGAGTGCGGGATCAGTGATAAAAGGAGAGAGGGAGAGTGGAGTGTGGGATCAGGAATAAAAGGAGGAGAGAGGGAGAGTGGAGTGTGGGATCAGGAATAAAAGGAGAGAGGGAGAGTGGAGTGCGGGATCAGCGATAAAAAGAGAGAGGGAGAGTGGAGTGTGGGATCAGCGATAAAAGGAGGAGAGAGAGAGTGGAGTGTGGGATCAGGAATAAAAGGAGAGAGGGAGAGTGGAGTGCGGGATCAGCGATAAAAAGAGAGAGGGAGAGTGGAGTGTGGGATCAGCGATAAAAGGAGGAGAGAGGGAGAGTGGAGTGTGGGATCAGGAATAAAAGGAGAGAGGGAGAGTGGAGTGCGGGATCAGCGATAAAAAGAGAGAGGGAGAGTGGAGTGTGGGATCAGCGATAAAAGGAGGAGAGAGAGAGTGGAGTGTGGGATCAGGAATAAAAGGAGAGAGGGAGAGTGGAGTGCGGGATCAGCGATAAAAAGAGAGAGGGAGAGTGGAGTGTGGGATCAGCGATAAAAGGAGGAGAGAGGGAGAGTGGAGTGTGGGATCAGGAATAAAAGGAGAGAGGGAGAGTGGAGTGCGGGATCAGGAATAAAAGGAGAGAGGGAGAGTGGAGTGCGGGATCAGCGATAAAAGGAGGAGAGAGGGAGAGTGGAGTGCGGGATCAGTGATAAATGGAGAGAGGGAGAGTGGAGTGCGGGATCAGCGATAAAAGGAGGAGAGAGGGAGAGTGGAGTGCGGGATCAGCGATAAAAGGAGGAGAGAGAGAGTGGAGTGCGGGATCAGCGATAAAAGGAGAGAGAGAGAGTGGAGTGCGGGATCAGTGATAAATGGAGAGAGGGAGAGTGGAGTGCGGGATCAGTGATAAAAGGAGAGAGAGAGAGTGGAGTGTGGGATCAGCGATAAAAGGAGGAGAGAGAGAGAGTGGAGTGTGGGATCAGCGATAAAAGGAGGAGAGAGGGAGAGTGGAGTGCGGGATCAGTGATAAAAGGAGAGAGAGAGAGTGGAGTGTGGGATCAGCGATAAAAGGAGGAGAGAGAGAGAGTGGAGTGCGGGATCAGCGATAAAAGGAGGAGAGAGGGAGAGTGGAGTGCGGGATCAGTGATAAAAGGAGGAGAGAGAGAGAGTGGAGTGCGGGATCAGCGATAAAAGGAGGAGAGAGGGAGAGTGGAGTGCGGGATCAGTGATAAAAGGAGGAGAGAGGGAGAGTGGAGTGCGGGATCAGCGATAAAAGGAGGAGAGAGAGAGAGTGGAGTGCGGGATCAGTGATAAATGGAGAGAGGGAGAGTGGAGTGCGGGATCAGCGATAAAAGGAGGAGAGAGGGAGAGTGGAGTGCGGGATCAGCGATAAAAGGAGAGAGGGAGAGTGGAGTGCGGGATCAATGATAAAAGGAGGAGAGAGAGAGAGTGGAGTGCGGGATCAGTGATAAAAGGAGAGAGAGAGAGTGGAGTGCGGGATCAGGAATAAAAGGAGCAGGGAGGGAGAGTGGAGTGCGGGATCAGCGATAAAAGGAGGAGAGAGAGAGTGGAGTGCGGGATCAGCGATAAAAGGAGGAGAGAGGGAGAGTGGAGTGCGGGATCAGTGATAAAAGGAGGAGAGAGGGAGAGTGGAGTGCGGGATCAGCGATAAAAGGAGGAGAGAGGGAGAGTGGAGTGCGGGATCAGTGATAAATGGAGAGAGGGAGAGTGCAGTGCGGGATCAGCGATAAAAGGAGGAGAGAGGGAGAGTGGAGTGCGGGATCAGCGATAAAAGGAGGAGAGAGGGAGAGTGGAGTGCGGGATCAGTGATAAAAGGAGAGAGGGAGAGTGGAGTGCAGGATCAGGAATAAAAGGAGGAGAGAGGGAGAGTGGAGTGCGGGATCAGGAATAAAAGGAGGAGAGAGGGAGAGTGGAGTGCGGGATCAGGAATAAAAGGAGGAGAGAGGGAGAGTGGAGTGCGGGATCAGCGATAAATGGAGAGAGGGAGAGTGGAGTGCAGGATCAGTGATAAAAGGAGGAGAGAGGGAGAGTGGAGTGCGGGATCAGGAATAAAAGGAGCAGAGAGAGAGTGGAGTGCGGGATCAGCAATAAAAGGAGGAGAGAGGGAGAGTGGAGTGCGGGATCAGCCATAAATGGAGAGAGAGAGAGTGGAGTGCAGGATCAGTGATAAAAGGAGGAGAGAGAGAGTGGAGTGCGGGATCAGGAATAAAAGGAGAGAGGGAGAGTGGAGTGTGGGATCAGGAATAAAAGGAGAGAGGGAGAGTGGAGTGTGGGATCAGGAATAAAAGGAGGAGAGAGAGGAGAGTGGAGTGTGGGATCAGGAATAAAAGGAGAGAGAGAGTGGAGTGCGGGATCAGCGATAAATGGAGAGAGGGAGAGTGGAGTGTGGGATCAGGAATAAAAGGAGGAGAGAGAGAGAGTGGAGTGCGGGATCAGCGATAAATGGAGAGAGGGAGAGTGGAGTGTGGGATCAGGAATAAAAGGAGGAGAGAGAGAGTGGAGTGCGGGATCAGGAATAAAAGGAGAGAGAGAGAGTAGAGTGTGGGATCAGCGATAAAAGGAGGAGAGAGAGAGTGGAGTGCGGGATCAGGAATAAAAGGAGAGAGGGAGAGTGGAGTGTGGGATCAGGAATAAAAGGAGGGGAGAGAGAGTGGAGTGCGGGATCAGGAATAAAAGGAGAGAGAGAGAGTAGAGTGTGGGATCAGCGATAAAAGGAGGAGAGAGAGAGTGGAGTGCGGGATCAGGAATAAAAGGAGAGAGGGAGAGTGGAGTGTGGGATCAGGAATAAAAGGAGGAGAGAGAGAGAGTGGAGTGCGGGATCAGGAATAAAAGGAGAGAGAGAGAGTGGAGTGTGGGATCAGCGATAAAAGGAGGAGAGAGAGAGAGTGGAGTGCGGGATCAGCGATAAAAGGAGGAGAGAGCCAGTGGAGTGTGGGATCAGCGATAAACGGAGGAGAGAGCCAGTGGAGTGTGGGATCAGCGATAAACGGAGGAGAGAGAGAGGTGAGAACGCGGGCAGGGAGAGAGGTGAAAAAACACCTAAAGTCACATCAGCGCAAGGGAAGGAGCTGATTGGTGAGTAGCTGGTGAGTGTTTTTTTTTAAATCTTCAAATTTATTTTTGTTAAGTTTAGTTAATAATATAATAAATCGAGGCATAGCAGGTCAGCTCAGACCCGTCGACTGCACTGCCTGTGCCATGTGGGAACTCCAGGATGCTTCCCATGTCCGGGACAACCACCGGTGCAGTAAGTGTCAGCTGGAGGAGCTCGAGCTCCGGATTTCGGAACTTGAACAACAGTTGGCGTCACTGCAGCGCACCCGCGAGGCTGAGAGTTTCGTGGATAGCATGTTTCAGGAGGTCATCACCCCACAGCTTAAGAGAGTGCAGGCAGAGAGGGACTGGGTGACCGCCCGACAGACATGGAAGACCAGGCAGGTAGTGCAGGAGTCCCCTGGGGGCATCTCGCTCTCTAACTAGTATTCAGTTCTAAATACTGATGGGGAAGAGGATTCCTCTGAGGAGTGCAGCCAGAGCCAAGTTGACAGTACCATGGGTCACTCAGCTGTACGAGGGTGGGGGGAGGAGAAAGGTCAAGAGAGCAATAGTGGTAGGGGATTCCATAGTTAGGGGAACAGAAAGGTGTTTCTGCTGCTGCAGACTAGATTCCAGGATGGTATGTTGCCTCCCTGGTGCCGAGGTCAAGGATGTTACCGAGCGGCTGCAGAACATTCTGGGGGAGGGTGGGGGAGGGTGAACAGCCAGAGGTTGTGGTCTATTGCAGTACCAATGACATAGGTAGAAAGAGGGATGAGGTCCTGCAGGTAGATTTTAAGGAGTTAGGAAAGAAATTAATAAGCAAGACCTCAAAGGTAGTAATCTCTGGATTACTCCCGGTGACACGCGCTAGTGAGTACAGAAATAGGAGGATAGAGAAGATGAATGCGTGGCTGGAGAGATGGTGCAGGTGGGAGGGCTTTAGATTCCTGGGGCATTGGGACCAGTTCTGGGGGAGATGGGACCCGTACAAGCCGGATTGGTTGGTGTTAGTGATCATAATTCAGTTAGATTTAGCATAGTTATGGAAAAGGACAGAGGTAGAACAGGAGGAAAAGTTCTAAACTGGGGAAAGGCCAATTTCACTAAGCTGAGAAGTGATTTAGCAAATGTGGACTGGAAATAGCTACTTGAAGGTCAATCAGTGTCAGAGCAGTGGGAGGCATTCAAGGGGAAGATTCAAGGGGTTCAGAGTAAACATGTTCCCACAAAGAAAAAGGGTGGGACTGTCAAATCTAGAGCCCCCTGGATGACAAGGGGCATACAGGTAGGATAAGGCAAAAAAGGGAAGCTTATGTCAGACACCAAGAACTCAATACTGCGGAAAGCCTAGAGGAATATAGAAAGTGCAGGGGTGAAATTAAAAAGGAAATTAGGAAAGCAAAGAGAGGGCATGAAAAAATACTGGCAAGTAAAATTAAGGAAAACCCAAAAATGTTTTATAAATACATAAAGAGCAAGAGGATAACTAAGGAAAGAGTAGGGCCTACTAGAAACCAAAAAGGTAACCTATGTGTGGAGGCGGAAGATGTGGGTATGGTTCTCAATGAATACTTTGCGTTTATCTTCACAAAAGTGGGGGATAATGCAGAGATTGTAGTTAAGGAGGAGGAGTGTGAAATATTGGATGGGATAAACATAGTGAGAGAGGAAGTATTAAGGGGTTTAGCATCTTTGAAAGTAGATAAATCGTCAGGCCCGGAGGCTCTGACCATCATTTTCCAATCCTGCCTGGCTATAGGTGTGGTGCCGGAGGATTGGAGGACTGCTAACGTTGTACCATTATTTAAAAAGGGAGAAAGAGATAGACTGAGTAATTACAGGCCAGTCAGTCTAACCTCGGTGGTGGGCAAATTATTGGAATTGATTCTGAGGGACAGCATAAATCGTCATATAGAAAGGCACGGGTTAATCAAGGACAGTCAGCATGGATTTGTTAAGGGATGGTCGTGTCTAACTAGATTGAATTTTTTGAGCAGGTAACAAGGAGGGTCAATGAGGGTAGTGCATTTGATGTAGTCTACATGGATTTTAGCAAGGCTTTTGACAAGGTCCCACATGGCAGACTGGTCAAAAAAGTAAAAGCACATGGGATCCAAGGAAAAGTGGCAAGTTGGATCCAAAATTGGCTCAGTGGCAGGAAGCAAAGGGTAAGGGTAATGGTTGATGTGTGTTTTTGCGACTGGAAGGCTGTTTCCAGTGGGGTCCCGCAAGGCTCAATACTAGGCCCCTTGCTTTTTGTGGTATATATTAATGATTTGCACTTGAATGTAGGGGCTTGATCAAGAAGTTTGCAGATGATACAAAAATTGGCCGTGTGGTTGATAGTGAGGAGGAAAGCTGTAGACTGCAGGAAGATATCAATGGACTGGTCAGGTGGGCAGAAAAGTGGCAAATGGAATTCAATTTACAGAAGTGTGAGGTAATGCATTTGATGTGGAGATGCCGGTGATGGACTGGGGTTGACAATTGTAAACAATTTTACAACACCAAGTTATAGTCCAACAAATTTATTTTAAATTCCACAAGCTTTCGGAGGCTTCCTCCTTCCTCAGGTGAACGGTGTGGAAATGAAATTTTCGAATCCTTCGCATTTGAAAATCACAGAACAATGCCTGGTGATTACTGCCCGTTGCCAAGGCAATCACAGTGAGCAGATAGAAAGGTGTCACCTAAAAGGCCACCGAATATACAAACCCCCCCCAAAAAAAAGAGAGAGAGAGAGAAGGAAGACAGTCAATGACCCGTTATATTAAAAACAGATAACATTTGTTCGCTGGTGGGGTTATGTGTAGCGTGACCTGAACCCAAGATCCCGGTTGAGGCCGTCCTCATGGGTGCGGAACTTGGCTATCAATTTCTGCTCAACGATTTTGCGTTGTCGTGTGTCTCGAAGGCCGCCTTGGAGTATGCTTACCCAAAGGTCGGTGGCTGAATGTCCATGACTGCTGAAGTGTTCCCCGACTGGGAGAGAACCCTCCTGTTTGGCGATTGTTGCGCTTCATCCTGGATCACAATGTCTTCACCTTCAATAACCAGTTCTTTACCCAAACACACGGAACAGCCATGGGGACCAAATTCGCACCCCAATACGCCAACATTTTCATGCACAAGTTCGAGCAGGACTTCTTCACTGCACAGGACCTCCAACCAACTCTATACACCAGATACATCGACGACATTTTCTTTCTATGGACCCACGGTGAGGAATCACTAAAGAGACTACACGATAACATCAACAAGTTCCATCCCACCATCAAGCTCACCATGGACTACTCCTCAGAATCAGTTTCTTTCTTGGACACACGAATCTCCATCAAAGACGGGCACCTCAGCACCTCACTCTACCGCAAGCCCACGGACAACCTCACGATGCTCCACTTTTCCAGCT
Organism: Heptranchias perlo; assembly: GCF_035084215.1. Taxonomy (NCBI): domain Eukaryota; kingdom Metazoa; phylum Chordata; class Chondrichthyes; order Hexanchiformes; family Hexanchidae; genus Heptranchias; species Heptranchias perlo. The sequence goes on along the minus strand of NC_090338.1, from coordinate 13,141,969 downwards.
CCCACCCTAACCACGTCAAAGAGGCCATCCCCTATGGACAGGCCCTGCGAATACACAGGGTCTGCTCAGACGAGGAGGAACGCGATGGACACCTACAGACGCTGAAAGACGCCCTAGTAAAAACGAGATATGATGCTCGACTCATCGATCAACAGTTCCGACGGGCCACAGCGAAAAATCGCATAGACCTCCTCAGGAGACTAACACGGGACGCAACCAACAGAGTACCCTTCGTCGTCCAGTACTTCCCCGGAGCGGAGAAACTATGCCATGTTCTCCGCAGCCTTCAACATGTCATCAATGATGACGAACACCTCGCTATGGCCATCCCCACACCTCCACTACTCGCCTTTAAACAGCCACCCAACCTCAAACAAACCATAGTTCGCAGCAAATTACCCAGCTTTCAGGAGAACAGCGTCCACGACACCACACAACCCTGCCACGGTAACCTCTGCAAGACATGCCAGATCATCGACACAGATACCACCATCACACGAGAGGACACCACCCACCAGGTACATGGTTCATACTCCTGTGACTCGGCCAACGTTGTCTACCTCATACGTTGCAGGAAAGGATGCCCCAGAGCATGGTACATTGGCGAGACCATGCAGACGCTGCGACAACGGATGAACGGACACCGCGCAACAATCGCCAAACAGGAGGGTTCTCTCCCTGTCGGGGAACACTTCAGCAGTCATGGACATTCAGCCACCGACCTTCCGGTAAGCATACTCCAAGGCGGCCTTCGAGACACACGACAACGCAAAATCGTCGAGCAGAAATTGATAGCCAAGTTCCGCACCCATGAGGACGGCCACAACCAGGATCTTGGGTTCATGTCACACTACACGTAACCCCACCAGCGAACAAATGTTATCTGTTTTTAATATAACGGGTCATTGACTGTCTTCCTTCTCTCTCTCTCTCTTTTTTTTGGGGGGGGTTTGTATATTCGGTGGCCTTTTAGGTGACACCTCTCTGTCTGCTCACTGTGATTGCCTTGGCAACGGGCAGTAATCACCAGGCATTGTTCTGTGATTTTCAAATGCGAAGGATTCGAAAATTTCATTTCCACACCGTTCACCTGAGGAAGGAGGAAGCCTCCGAAAGCTTGTGGAATTTAAAATAAATTTGTTGGACTATAACTTGGTGTTGTAAAATTGTTTACAGTAATGCATTTGGGAAGGGCAAACAAGGCAATGGAGTACACAATAAATGGGAGGATACTAAGAGGTGTGGATAAACAAAGGGACCTTGGAGTATATGTCCACAGATCCATGAAGGTAGCAGGACAGGTAGATAAGGTGGTTAAAAGGGCATACGGGATACTTTCCTTTATTAGCCGAGGCATAGAATATAAGAACAGGGAGGTTATGCTAGAACTGAATAAAACATTGGTTAGGCCACAGCTTGAGTACTGTGTACAGTTCTGGTCACCACATTACAGGAAAGATGTTATTGCACTAGAGAGGGTACAGAGGAGATTTACGAGGATGTTACCAGGGCTGGAGAATTTTAGCTATGAGAAAAGATTGGATAGGCTGGGGTTGTTTTCTTTGGAACAAAGGAGGCTAAGGGGAGATTTAATTGAGGTATATAAAATTACGATGGGACTAGTTAGAGTGGATAGGAAGGACCTATTTCCCTTAGCAGAGGGGTCAGTGACCAGGGGGCATAGATTTAAAGTAATTGGTAGAAGGATTAGAGGGGAGCTGAGGAGAAATTTTTTCACCCAGAGGGTGGTGGGGGTCTGGAACTCACTGCCTAAAAGGGTGGTAGAGGCAGAAACCCTCAACTCATTTAAAAAGAACTTGGATGTGCACTTGAAGTGCCGTAACCTACAGGGCTACATACCAAGTGCTGGAAAGTGGGATTAAGCTGGATTGCTCTTTTTCGGCCGGCACAGACACAATGGCCCGAATGGCCTCTTTCTGTGCCATAACTTTCAATGATTCTATGATTCTATGATTTGTATGTGGTGATTGAACTCAAATCCAATTATGAGAAGACCATGCATATGATAAGAAATGTCGTGTTTGTTCCCTAAGAATGCAATCCCATTATATTAAGTTAAATGGCTGAGCTACCCTGTGAAGTCACACACCAAAGTCTTTATTCAAAGAGCCGTGTTCTTGGGGGTCACTTAAGGGATCTGGTGGCCATTTGTGCAATGACCCAAGCACTGTCTGAATAAACATCTAAAATAACTGTGAGACAATTCATTTGAAATTTGAATTGATTCATTTCAGTTTTTGAGCTTATTCAAGTTGCCATAAATTGGTTCTGCTCACACATCCAAGAAACCAGCTTATGTGGAATTGAACTATGAAACCATAAAGCAAGTACAGCGGGCATCGAACCTTCCCTCTTAATAGCGGGAGAAATTGCTCTTCCACTCCTGTCAGACAAAGAAATCACTTTTGAAAATTATCTTGCTGTCCAGATAATTTTAACACAATAGTGTTCTTAAACGTTCTTAAATGGCATCGATAATTTAACTTGTATGGAGTTATATTGGATAACCCCCTGAAAACAGGCGCTGGGATCGTGGGGCGCAATTAACCAGCACCCCTTGGCTGTGATGCAGGCAGCATTTAACATTCGTGCTGCCTGATGATTCCAATGATTGCTGCGTGCAGCCAGCTCAACCTGTTGTTGATTGGCTGCACCCAAAAGCAGGGGGCCCTGATATTGGGAGTGGCTAGCGCCACTTAAAGGCAGCTTACATCTCTTAAAGGGGACATGCACTGTGGCTGCAGGAAGTGGTGGGAATCGTGTGAGAAGTGATTCCTGGGCTGTGATACTTGGAAGAATGGCTGTGCCTGTGAGAGAGCGTACACCAAGGTTCTCTGATGATGCATTAGAGGCCTTGGTACAAGAGGTGGAGAGAAGGAGGGGCATCCTGTATAAGCAGGGGACAAGAGGCCCTCCAGACATATGCTCAAGAATCACTGTGAGGAAGTAACGGATGAGGTCAAAGCCAGGAGCATAGCACCAAGAACATGGATGCAATGCAAGAAGAAGTTCAATGATTTGACAAGAGTGGTCAAGGTAAGTGAATTCAGCTGTCAAGTGACATCTCCTTCCAACTGCACCACTTGCCTCAGCCACTGCCCAATGCACTACACCCCCCCATCACCCACCTACCAACAATAAATTTCAATCATTACTCAACCCTTCAAATCATATTCTTTCTCTCATACATTATTACTGTTGTAACGTTAGCTGCACACCCACAACTCACAGGTCTCACACACACTGGCAGCTATTCAACCATGTCAGCCATATCACGCAAACGTCTTGCAGGACACTCACTGACACACTTCCGTCTTTCTTGCAGGAGAAGGTGGCGCATAACATGAGGCAGCAAGAAAGAACTGTAGGAGACAAGTGCGCCTACATGCCCTAACTCCCATGGAGGAGACAATGCTGTCCATCATAGGAAGGGCCATCGCTGAAGCCCTTGTCCACTGGTGGTGCTGGAGGGATCGATGATGAGGGTCTCTGCATACCTAATTCTCCTTCTCGCTTCCCACTTATACCTTGTCCCACAATCTTTTCTGACTCACGTGCTGCAGATAGTGTAAGCACACATGTCTTACTTTCTCCTCTCCCCTCAACGCAACTCAACCTGTGTCCTTTTGTCATTTCAGATACCCAAGAACTGGAACCTGCCCAGTCAGAGGAGGCAGAGGAAGAAGACGGTGATGACGAAGACACATCATCACTCGATCTTACACTCGCAGCCACCAGCTCAGAGACTAACACTTCGCGTAGTTTAGAGGGTAGGATAGAGGAGAGATCTGCACCAGGTGAGACAGTCAGGAGTCGGGGCGGGGGGATAGAATACCGCAGGTTCCAGCTTGCCGGAGGGCAAGGATGCTCACTAGTTCTGCTGCAGAGGAGTCAGATGATGTCTTCGATGGGCCAGGTGACAGATGAATGCTGATGGGAGTACACAACCAAATGTTTGGTGCACTGGAAAGCCTGCCAGAAAGCCTGCGCACAATGTCAAGGAGCATGGAGGAGTCCAGCTCCAACTTGGCACAGGGTTCTCGCAGAGCTTGGAGCCCATCCTGTCCCACATGGAATGGGTGGTCATCTCCATCAGCACACCTGTAGAACTCATCATGATGCAGCGTCTGATGACCGATGTCACAGCTTCCATTGCAGCACAAACATCTGCCATCCAACATCTGACTGCTGCATTTGGAGCTCAGGCTGCTGCTATCATCACTCTGGGTTCCACTGTGGAAAGGGGCTTCCAGGGCATCACAGCAGTCCAGCAATCTGTTCTCCAGCAGATCACCAGGATCGCTGAGGCGCCGCCCCGGGAGAGTGGCAGTGGCGCTGTGGAAGACGAACCTGCTGTCCTCTCTCAGGATGACAGCATTCCTGCTCTCATCCCGGTCACTCCATCAGTGCCCTTGCTGTTGCCTGTCAGCCGAGGCCATCTGTGCACTCCTCAATTGAAGGTCAGCAGCCTTCCACCGCCCATGCTCCAGCCACTGGGGATGCGCCTCGTAGAAGCACTGGGAAAGGTAAAGGCACACGAGCGACAGGCACTAATGGAATGCACAAGGATGAATAGTCTCATTTTGTTGGCATAATTTCAGATGTTAATTTATGAATGTGGATTTGAATTTGCATTTGGTGGTGGTTTTTATTTCTGCGATGAGCCGAGGGAAGAAGCAATGTGTAATCATAAGGAGGACGATTTGATGGTCATGTGAGAGAGGAAAGGTAAGGAGTGTGGGACTGTTGGTGAATGGGGAGGTGCAGTTGAGGTTACTGGTATCGCTCATTAATAATCTGATCACGCAGAGTGCTGGCAGACAGGGCCTGTTGACCTTGTAGCCTCCCTGCCTCTTCCTCCACTTCATCCTCCTCCTTCTCCACTTCCTCCTCCGCCTCTTGCTCAGGTTCTCGCCTCATAGGCGGTGACAAGGGCTGTTCCCTCATAACGGCCAGGTTGTGCAGCATGCAGCATACAACGGCAAATCTTGATACTCGCTCAGCTGAGTACTGCAGGGCTCCTCCAGAGTGGTCCAGGCAGCGGAAGCGTTGCTTGAGGATGTCTATGGTGTGCTTTATGATGTTCCATGTGCCAGTATGGCTCTCATGTAGGCCTGCTGTGCATGTGTGCATGCATTCCTGACCGGAGTCATGAGCCATTTCATGAGGGGATAACCCTTGTCACCCAATAGCTAGCCTTTGACTTGCCGTGCTGGCTGAAATATAGGTGGAACAGAGGACTGCCGCAGGATGAAGGAATTGTGACTGCTGCCAGAATAGCGGGCATTGACCTGCATGATGTGCTGCGTGTGGTCGCACACCAGCTGCACATTGAGGGAGTGGAATCTCTTTCTGTTCATCAATATGGCTGAGTTGAGATGTGGAGCACGCATGGCAACATCCGTGCAGTCAATGGCGCCCCGCACCATGGGGAAGCCTGCAATGTGAGCAAACCCTTATGCTTGCTCCTGCTGCTTGTCTCTGGCAAGTGGGAATGAGATGAATCTGCTTCTGAATGCATGCAGAGCCTCATACATCAGTGCTCTGCAAACTGCGAGATGTTGCTTATTTCTCCAGGAGCAGCCTGAAAGGAGCCAGAGCTGTAAAAATTAAGCGCCACGGTTACCTTGACAGCCACAGGCAATGCTGTCCTTGCCCTGCGCTGAGGTTGCAGTTGTGGCTGCAGCAGTTGACAAATTTCAGTCACGAACTCTTTAGTGAATTGCAGCCGGCGGATGCACTGGTCGTCGTTGAAGTTGAGGTAAGAGAATTGGTCCCTGATGGCCCTCGGTGGATATGGCCTCCTGCTAAGTGCCCTGCCCCTCCTCTTCCTTCTCCTCCTCCCTCTTCAAGATGCTTGTCCTGCTCTGCGTGGCCTCTCTTCACTCTCCCAGTCATGTTCAACTCCCAGAGGCAGCCCTAGCGGGCCACCTGTGCCTGGAAGCAACATTTTCAGCACAATATTTTAAATGCCACTAAAAGTACTGCAAGCCCAGCCAGACCACTCTCTGTGGAATATTGCAACTTTCGCCAAGTATAGGAAACTTCAATAAACATGTACAATTGCACCAGCAGCCAGAATAAATAATCTAGCAACTAACCTGTAAGTACTTCATGATCCCTTTAAATGGCGCTGGTTGGGTTGGGGGGGGGGGTCCTTCGGGCCATTTAAGTCCTGTTCAGCTGTGCGAGGTTAAGACAGTGTGTTGGCTGGAGCACGGAGTTCCAAAATGTCGCCGGCTACTTCAAATCAACGTTGCACACTGATTCAAGTCAAAAACTCCCTTGCACACGTGCTGCCGGCGGCCGTTAGGTGCGCGTGCAGACACCTTTACCAAGATGGCGTCCCGCGCATTTCAGGGCGGAAGTGTGCGCGCATCTCAGACGCAATTTTCGGGGCTTAGGTGTCCTCGTAGTGCCAACAAAACGGGCGCTACATGGCCCAATTTCGCACCGGTGGTATCTTAAAGCCAATGGTCTGAAGTTGCATTTTTGTGTTACTTGTTGCAAATGTTATTTCAAATTTGGCTGAGAGTCTGAGTTTTCACTTTTGTCCAGTATTTACAAATTATGTTAATATTGGATCTGTAGTGTTCAATATTCTTAATCACAGAGTCAGGAGCTTGGTGTCACAGAATGGATCTCAGTGGTAATTTATAAGTGCAGTAGTCTATTGTTTATTCAATAAGTCAATGGGAATCAGGGGGAAAACTCTCCAGTGGCTGGCGTCATACCTAGCACAACGGAAGATGATAGTGGTTGTTGGAGGCCAATCATCTCAGCCCCAGTACATTACTGCAGGAGTTCCTCAAGGCAGTGACCTAGGCCCAACCATCTTCAGCCGCTTCATCAATGACCTTCCCTCCATCATAAGGTCAGAAATGAGGATGTTCGCTGATGATTGCACAGTGTTCAGTTCCATTCGCAACCCCTCAAATAATGAAGCAGTCCAAGCTCACATGCAGCAAGACCTGGACAACGTCCAGGCTTGGGCTCACAAGTGGCAAGTAACATTTGCGCCAGACAAGTGCCAGGCAATGACCATCTCCAAAAAGAGAGAGTCTAACCACCTCCCCTTGACATTCAACGGCATTACCATCGCCGAATCTCCCATCATCAACATCCTGGGGGTCACCATTGACCAGAAACTTAACTGGACCAGCCATATAAATACTGTGGCTACAAGAGCAGGTCAGAGGCTGGGTATTCTGCGGCGAGTGACTCACCTCCTGACTCCCCAAAGCTTTTCCACCATCTACAAGGCACAAGTCAGGAGTGTGATGGAATACTCTCCACTTGCCTAGATGAGTGCAGCTCCAACAACACTCAAGAAGCTAGACACCATCCAGGACAAAGCAGCCCGCTTGATTAGCACCCCATCCACCTCCCTAAACATTCACTCCCTTCACCACCAGCGCACAGTGGCTGCAGTGTGTACCATCCACAGGATGCCCTGCAGTAACTCGCCAAGGCTTCTTCGGCAGCACCTCCCAAACCCACGACCTCTACCACCTAGAAGGACAAGAGCAGCAAGTACATGGGTACAACACCACCTGCACGTTCCCCTCCAAGTCACACAACATCCTGAATTGGAAATATATCGCCGTTCCTTCATCGTCGCTGCGTCAAAATACTGGAACTCCCTTCCTAACAGCACTGTGGGAGAACCTTCACCACGCGGACTGCAGCGGTTCAAGAAGGCGGCTCACCACCACCTTCTCAAGGGCAATTAGGGATGGGCAATAAATGCCGGCCTTGCCAGCGACGCCCACACCCCATGAACGAATAATAAAAAGAAATAATTCGTAACTTTCATCCATTTCTATTCATGACTATTATCTGTCAATATAACTAACTGGTACACCTAGGTGTCCACCTGCTGATTCGGGCTTCATATATTTATATTAAAATTTCCTTGAAGATATTGACCAATCACCATCATTTACATTCTTCTCAAGCAGTTAATAAGCCACTTAATCAGCAGTAACTTTCAAACAGTCCATAAATACGTGTTGTGCAGTGAGAAAATCTCACATTCATTGCCGTTTGAAATATTCATCGCCATTCCTTCATTGTCATTGGGTCAAAATGCTGGAACTCCCCATCTAATAACAATCTTTGAATTTTTTTCTTACCTTTCCCTTCTGTCTCTTTTTTCTCTCTTTTAATCCAATCTTTCTTTCCCTCACTTTATTTCTCTTTCTGTACCTGATTTGACTCTAATTCACCCTCCTTCTCAGTCGTACCTCTGTCTCTTTCTCAATCCTTATATCTCATTGTTTAAGGAGATGCACTATTTGTCCCAACGTTCCCTGAGGTCCCAGACGCCCTGTTATCAGTTCGCACTTCCAGCAAGTTACGGCGCAAAAAGATTTTGAGCTGAAGGGTGCAGAAAACGTCTAACGAACGGGGCACACCACCAAAATTTCCCGCTCCAGCAAGATCTGGCCCATTAAGATTTAGCTTTCCAAGTTTCCTTTTGGTTCTGTTGAAGTCGGACTTTATGTTTCAGTTCTTTTATTAGTTGTACCTCCTTAAAACAAAGCGACATGTACAGATTTTTTTCTCTGTTGATGACACTGGAGCAACCAGTGAGATGACAGGTGTCATCTTTATGGATCAATTTTAAGAAGGCAGCGGTTCAGGGAGCAGCCTCACCACCACCTTCTCAGGGTAACTGGATGGGCAATAAACACAGCTTTGCCAGTATCACCCACATCCCTAGATCAAGTTACAAACAAAAATGCTTTGGTAGCCCAGAGGCGCCAGGTCCGCTGGGGGAGAGGTGTCCAACTAACTTTCTCCCTTAGTTGCTGTACACTTGCAACACTTTCTGATCTTATTGCAGACGTCCAGTCACTGGGTTGACATCCTGGAACTCCCCATCTAACAACATTGTGGGTGGGAGCACCTTCACCAAACGGACTGCAACGGTTCAAATCCACCACCACCTTCTCAGGGCAACTAGGGATGGGCAATAGATAACAGTCTTGCCGGCGACGCTCACATCCTGAGAATTAATTTTTAAACAAACGTGTAAATCGAAATTTCCTAATTCTCACCAGCTTTGTAGATTGGCCTGCAGGACAATCAAGGTGGCCTGTTTGTGACTGTGGGAGAAGCCCACTAATCTAATATGGATCCAACTGCCTGGGTGTGGATTACTGAGTAATGCAATACTGACTCAGAAACACAAACGGCATGAAAAGATGTAGTGGTTTCAAAATTAGAGGATAGCCATAAAGGTAATGCCGCCTTTCCCATGCACTGCCTTCATATTGAAACTGTCAGCCATGACACAGTTGGTTCCACTCTCGCCTCTGAGTCAGCAGTTCAGCAGTTCAAGCCCCACTCAGAAACTTGAGCACATAATCCAGGATGACAATCCAGTACAATACTGAGGCAGTGCTGCACCTTCGGAGGTGCCGTCTTTCAGATGAGACGTTAAGCCGAGGCCCCGTCTGCCCCCTCAGATGGTCATCAAAGGTCCAATGGCACTATTTCGAAGAAATTTACCTCTCAACCAACATCACTAAAACAGATTCATTGGTCATTATTTCATTGCTGTTTGTGGGACCTTGCTGCATTTCCTACATTACAACAGTCACTACACTTCAAAAGTACTTCATTGGCTGTACATACGCTTTGGGACATCATGAATAGCGCTATACAAATGCAAGGCTTTCTTATTTTTTTTAGTCTGTTAGCTAATACTGTTGAGGATGTTGTCAGAAGCCCTGTATTGACGCAGATGTAATAGCATAAGGATGCCACAATGAGTAGTTTTTGTGAAAAGATATCTCAGAACATTTGAGCGTGTCATGAGAATATAGGAAAGCTAATGCAGCGTTGCACGAGTCTTGATGAATGGATTCTGCCAATAATGTCAATTCGTGTCACTTTTGCAGAATAAAGGTGGCGTACAACAGTAGGTTCTGACGCGGTACTGCTTTAGGCAGAAAGACGGTGAAGTTTCTGGCACCCTTATGCTGGCAGACATTTACATAGAGACAGCAGAAGGCACTCCTGTTGAGGAGGTGGGAGAGAGACATGCACCAGTGGGTATGTTCCAAATTCATGCCTCCTCCTGATTTGCAACTAACATGAATGGCTCACACGGAGAACATTAGTTTCACACTTCATTACTCTCAAAGGCAATGGTGAATCGACAGAGCGTACGAATACCAATGTACTCACAAATGTACCTTCTGCTCTCTTTACAGATCACAACGCAGATATCGACTGGGTGCAGGTGGAGCCAAAGCAGCACAGTACAGCAGAATACCCAGCGTCACCACTTGCACCAAACAGCCCCAGTCCAAGTGGTAAAACCATAGGATTTACATCCTTGTTTTCAAATCCCTCCATGGCCTCGCCCCTCCCTATCTCTGCACTCCTACAATTCTGGCCTCTTATGAACATCCCCGATTTTCACCACTCCACCATTGGCGGCCGCGCCTTCAGCTGCCGGGGCCCTAATCTCGGGAATTCCCCCCCTAAACCTCTCCGCATCTCCATCTCTCTCTCCTCCTTTAAGACGCTCCTTAAAACCTACCTCTTTGACCAAGCTATTGGTCACCTGTTCTAATATCTCCTTATGTGGCTCGGTGTAAAATTTTGTTTGATAACGCTCCTGTGAAGTACCTTGGGACGTTTTACTACGTTAAAGGCGCTATATAAATGCAAGTTGTTGTTGTTATACGCTGCTACTGGTGAGGGACCAGCACCGCTTATGGCTGTAGTGACCACTGCAGCTTAGGGATGTGATACTGGAACATATAATTTTGGAAGGAAAAAGAAACAAACAAAAACTGAAGAATGTGCCTTGCAATGTTGGCATATTTACATTTTTAACTGGGCATTGATCTCAGGCACAGATGAACATTTAAATAAGTTTAATTACTATAAAAGCGATTAATGCTACTGGACCAGCAACCCTGAAGCAAGTTATAAAATTGAATTCAATAAATCTGAAAGTTTTAAAGTGACCATGAATGTTAACATTAAAAACCCAGGTGGTTCATTAATGTCCTTCAAGGAAGGGGAATCCTATCATCTCTACCTGGTCTGGCCTACTCATAACTCCTGTCTCACACTACGTGCTTGACTCTTCATGCCCTCTGAAGTGGCCCAGCAAGCCATTCAGTCAAAGGCACATGCAGTGTCCACCGGTTACACTTGAGGCCTTCCGAGACACGGGATAGAGTGTCTGATAGACACAGCCGATAACATTGGGCCGGACTGTGCGGGGAAAATAACCCAGCTTGTTAATGACACACGCCGTTATTAATGTGAAAATCGGCCAGCAAGCTTAGGGATTAAAAGCTATGCTGTGACTTGCGAATCTCCAAAAATTGATGGTAGATTTACGCCGTTACCCCATTTGCTCCACAGAAATGGCATCTCACCCTTAGCCTCCCCGTTATTGTTAAGAACTTGCTGGATTTGCACATTAATTGCCCATTAAACTCACCACAGAAAGTTAAGTCTGGTAATTAACAGCGGAAGTACCTTCTTAATGTCGTGATAATTGTTAATAACTGCCAATCAACCTCTCTGACCCAGAAAGGGAATAATTTAAACTGTGGTGTCTCATTGCTTCAGGTGCTATAATGTTCTTATAGAGATTTTAAAAATCTCTTTTTTCTCTCCTTTAATCCAATCTTTCTTTCCCTCTCTTTATTTCTCTTCCTGTACCTGATTTGACTCTAATTCATCCTCCTTCTCAGTCGCACCTCTGTTTCCTTCTCAATCTTTAAATCTCATTAAAGGAATCTTACAACACCAGGTTATAGTCCAACAGTTTTATTTGAAAATCACAAGCTTTCGGAGGCTTTCTCCTTCGTCAGGTGAGTGTGGGATTCCATGGAAGGTACCGCACATATAGTCAGAGAACAATATAAAAACTGTTGGACTATAACCTGGTGTTGTAAGATTCCTTACAATTGTCCACCCCAGTCCATCACTGGCATCTCCACATCGCATTGAAATCTCATTGGTAAAGGAGAGGCACTGTTGGTCCCACCGATCTCTGAGGCCCCAGATGCCCCAGCCCCAGATGCACTTCCAGCAAGTTATGACGCCAAAAAAATCTTGAGCTGAAGGTTGCAGAAAAAAGTCTAACTAACAGGACGCGCCACAAAAACTCCCCACTCCAGCACGATCTGGTCCATTATGATTTAGTTTTACAAGTTTCCTTTTGGTTTTGTTGGAGTTGAACAATGGGCCGGAATTTGCTCCGACTGGCATGGCAAGACTCTCTGCACATCCTGCGGATAAAAAGTGTGAAGATGCTTTCTGCGTGGCCCACGGCGTCCACTTGCTCCATTTTGAATTTGTCTGGTGTGCTTCAAGATCAGCTCAGGCCCTCGTGCGCATGCATAGACTGTGAGAATGGCAGCACCGCCCACAAGTAGTCAAGTAAACCTCGTTCATTTTAAGTGGCATTCCTTATGTTAGCCTAAATAAAAATTTAATTTACCTTATTATAAAAGGGCAAGGAAATGATTTATAATGCACTCAAATATACAGAATTTAAAAGTTTAAAAAAAAATTTAATAATTTTTTTAATGATCAAGAAATATTAAAATAAGAATAATTTGACATTCCACGTTTTGAAAATTTAATGCTTTGTTGTTTTGCAGTCACCGCGCTTTTAAAAAGTAGTGCAGGGTTGGCATTTTCCAGCGTACCTTCTCGTGGTGTAAGTATCTTCATTCCAGCTGGGCGGATGGGTAGGTTTACGGATGTTTGCCGATTGTATTGATTGTAGAGTAGGTGGCCCTTTAATTTGTAACTGTCAAAACGGCGTTGAACCAATCGGAGCGAGATCGCGATTTCCGGGTTTTACCGCGCGTTCGTGAACTTACTCTGAAGGATCCGTCGGCGGTCGGAAAGGACGCCATTACGGAGCGGCGTCCCAGTTAAGTAATTTCTGGGACTTTATGTTTCAATTCCTTTATTAGTTGTGCATCCTTAAAACAAAGCGACATGTGCAGATTTTTTTCTCTGTTGATGACACTGGAGCAACCCGGTGTCATCTTTATGGATCAATTTTAAGAAGGCAGCGGTTCAGGGAGCAGCCTCACCACCACCTTCTCAGGGTAACTGTGAGTGGCCAATAAACACAGCTTTGCCATCATCGCCCACATCCCTCGTACAAGTTTACAAAAAAATTACTTTGTTAGCCCAGAGACACCAATTCCGCTGGGGAGGTGGGGGTTCAACTATCTTGCTCCCTTAGATGCTGTACACTTGCAACACTTTCTGTTTTTATTGCAGACGTCCAGTATTTGTGTTTTCTTTTGATGCTAAAATCGAACTGAATTGGTTAAACTTCTCACGCCTCAGCACAGCAGCTGCACTGTGAAGTGTGTAAAGAATATTATTGGACAGCTTCTCTGCTTGTCAGTCGTTTGGCTGCGTTTATTACATCAGCGGCCGGTTAATGAAGCTGTTACCAAACCATTGCTGTTGAACAATATTGTCACGTGATTAACCAAAGGATATAATCAGGAAGCTTTCCACGATCATTTAGTAAGGAAGTTCGCATGGAAAATTTTCAATCTTCTGGAAGAATTTTTATGATAGGATTTAGAAAACAGGAGATGGGTGATCATTTTAATTGGAGAAGCCTAGTTGAAGGGCCAAGTTCTGTAATGCAGAACACCATTGAGGTTGAAAGGAAAAGGAGAGAGGATTTTTGCAAGAAAAAAAAATAAAATCGACAAAAAAACTCAGGTATATTTTGGCCTAGAAATTGGGGGAGCACCCCCGAGCAGGGTACATACCCTGCGTCCCAACAGAACAGACCATTCCATCTTATTTGCCCTTACCCAATATGGCGGGTGGCGCACTTTCGGTCGGTCATGTGCGTGAGCTTCCTGCCCGCCAATTTGGGGAACTAGGACGCCACGTAGCGCCTGAAAAACGGGAGCTACGTGGCCCATTTTCAAGTCCTTTATGCCTTATTATCTTTAAAGATTTCAAGGGACTCCACAAAATTAATTACTTCTGAAGTGCAGTGATTGTTATGGAGGCAACCATGACGACAGCCATTTCTTGCCAGTGACATCCATCAAGCAACAAGATAAATGTCGAGTTCATCTGGTTTTCTGGTGGTGTTGGTTGAGGGAAGAATGTTGTCCATGATAACTCCCTGGTCCTATTCAAGTAACATCATGGGATCTTTCTCATCGATCTGAAACGAGCAGGGTTTAACATCCCATCCAAAGGACAGCACTACCAACAAAGCAGCCCTCTCTCAGTACTGTTCTTGAGCATCAAAGCCTGGTACAGGTCTCGAAAATATAACTTTCTGACCTAGAGATGAGAATACTATGAACTGGCTCCAATTTGTTCATACTAACTGGTATTCCTTGTGGTGCCCCTACTTAAAATAAATATCAATTCCCCATTCTTCATTTTAATTTCTAATTAAACAAATATTTAACTAAATAAAATTCTGACCCAGAATGAAGGAATCTGAAGGAAGGCTGTCCCTGCTATTGTGGAACTGCAAAAGGTTCCAAATAATGGGTTCCCTGTCCCAGTATGGCTAGTGCCAGCTAGAGGGCAAAGTGAACATAAGGAACATACATTGGCAAATGGCTCTTTGACTCATCATCAGTCCTGTTTCTTCTACAGACCCTGTACAATCCACTGTATTATAGGCTTTACCACATCCTTTTGGTTACCTGAAAGAACGTTCTGCATAAGTACTCTCTCATCCCCATAGGTAATTGGGCAAAATGGCAGAATATTTATCCAACCGCATGCCCAGTCTCCCTACCTCAGATCCAACAGTACAGGAACCATGTGCCTCATTCTGTATTTGATGATCTCAGTCCAGTCATTTCTCATCCCACTTGAGGTTTATTATTAAAAGCGATGTCCTTGTGTTCTGTGATCAAAATCTAAGACAAATATTCTTTGCATTGACATAATCTATGAATCTCCTGCCCTCTGAGCCTTCTTTTCCTAGTGAAGTGTACCACTTGAGATTTCCCTTCTTAGTATGGGAGCCCATACCTAGATGCTTCCGTTCTTTTTTTTGCAGAGCTGCAGTTACGTTTCACGGGGCAATGAGAAGACAATGTTGCCACCATCTTAATTCTGGTAACAAATAGCTGGTAGTTTGGAAGTTCCTCTCAACAGATGCTAGTAATGGGGACATCCAAAATTTGCATCAGCGTTTGCCTGATACTTCGGTACTCTGTGTAATCTAACTGAAGTCAGCTTGGCATATGTGTTGTATGAGTTAGCCAAATAAGAACCATCTAAATGTTGTACTTTTGAAGCCTAATATCCCCCTTTTTCCTTAAGTGGGATGTTTTGTACATATGAGACGTCATTGCTTTTCTACAGCTGCTCCACTGACTTTGCCTTGGGTTGGTTTGGGTTAAATCTTTCCATTTGGAAAAATTTCATGTCTCTGAGGGGAACTGTGCGGATATAACTTCACTAATTGTCGACTGACGGCCACTTTCAAAGGCAAAGTCGCCAACCCTCCAGAATTGTCCTGGAGTCTCCAGAGATTAAACTTTGATCTCGTGGACACTGCTGCACGCAACCGGGGAGAAAAATGATAGGGTCATTAAAAAATTAGTGTGTTTCTTTCACTTTCTTTAAACACATTCGTTTATTAGTTATAACAATATGGGAGATGGAGAATAAAGGATGTCTGATTGGACGACTCTTGCGTGTCAATCAGGTACTAAAGTGTCTGTTGGCTTCCCAATTGGTTGTGCTCCGCGAGGATGGACGTGTCAGCTGACCAATGGCGGGAGTGTTGTGTGGTGGAGGGTCATGTGACGAAACCTCCAGGAATATGTCCAACCAAAGTTGGCAATACGACCAGTGAATGAAGTGACTGCGGGCATTTGTTCTTCCTCATCCCTGATCAGTGGCAGCATTAGTTCACTTACCATTGGTGCCATGAAGGGCAGGCCTATGCTTGTGTGCACGACTGTGGTTGGTTGCCAGGCAGGTCTTTTTTACTGCAGTGCTGTAAATCGTGACGTGTGTGTGTGTGTGTGTGTGAAAACAAAAACTCTTTCTGGGGCCAGACAGGAAAAAGGAGCATTTACTTACCTGACAGGGTTTTGAAAATTAATTTTATCGGATATTAGTCTTTGCTGCTGCTATTCTTTTATAGCAGGTGGGTCAGGGAACCCTAATCTGATGCTGGAGGGAAGCCAATGACTTGCGAGACGGCTCTCCAGCTTTTGAATGAGTGGCGCAGCTGGTGACAAGTTACCTGTATTAAAAGACCAATTACCAGCTCCAACTCCTCAATGATCCTTGGGTACAAAAACAGTCAAGTACATTGCTGTTTTATGACCGTGATATTTCAAGAGCTGCTCCGCTGACTTCTTAAGTCGTAAAACTTGATCAGCATCAAAAAAAAAAGAATTGATTTTGTTTTTACAAGATAGTTAATCACAGGCATGTTCCACTGCATTTTATGCAGTAAATGTTATGCTACCAGGTAGTGGAGCAGGAGAACAATGCTGCTTTAAGGGCCATCTCCTTGCGTAAATGAAAATTTTTAATTAGCAACCTTAATTGAGGTCTGGCTGTTGTATGGGGCTGCCGAATATTTGGATTAATTTTTTTTTGTTGAAATTTTTCATCTGGCGCAAAAGGCCGTATCAAATCCTGTCACGGAGGAGAAGGAAATTGATCTAGGGGAAGAGGCCCAATTTCACATGTCGCTTCAAAACCGCCACTTGTAATCATGTTGGTTCCAAGCGGTGACAAGAGCCAGTGCGTCTTCAGAACCTACTGCTGAGGTCGGAGCTGTTGGCCGTCCTTTGGATGGCAGGCTTTGATGTATAGCTGCGTGATACTGCGGATGGACCACTCAGACCCTGATTCTGAGATGAATCTGAACAGTTTATTTACTTTGTCAGCTTGTTTCTCAGGAACAGTCAGTCATTTTGAGTATTCTGGTTAATTCTAGTCGCCGTTCCATAGGAAGTATATATAAACCTTGAAGAGGGTATAAAAGAGCTACAAGACTGAATTTAAGTGTAAACAGGATGAGCTATGGGGAAAGATTAATGGAAAATTCAAGCACGATAGTCTAGAAAGAAGATTAACAGAGCAGCTCATTGAGCAATATAAAATATTAAATGGGAATAGCTGACCTCTATTGGCATTTTCTCTAGTCTATCTCTTCCTATAACTCTGTTGATCTCTGCCTGTCTCCCACTTTCTGATTCTTTCTGTCACCCTCTCTCTTTTTCTCTTCCATTCCATTTATTTTCCCTTCTTTCTCCCTCTTTGTGCCTTGAACACTTTCTCCTCTCATCTGCGTATGTTTCCCTGATGAGATGGTTGGCTTCTGCTAACCACGGAACACCATGGACCAATCATAGAATTACATACACTTAACAGCACAGAAACAGGCCATTCGGCCCAACTGGTCCAGGCCATTGCTTCTCCTCTGCATGAGCCTTGTCCCACTCTACTTCATGCAATCCTATCAGCATATCCTTCTATTCCTTTCTCCCTCATGTGCTTATCTAGCTTCCCCGTAAATGCATCTATGCTAGTCGCCTCAGCTACTCCATGTGAGAGTAAGTTCCACATCCTAGCCACTCTCTGGGTAAAGAAGTTCCTCATAGAATCATAGAATTATAGAATTGTTACAGCACAGAAGGAGGCCATTCAGCCCAGGGAGCCCCTGCCAGCTCTTTGTAAGGGCAAACTAGTTAGTCCCATTCCCCCGTTCTCTCCCTGTAGCCCTACAAATTTTTTCCCTTCAAGTATTTATCCAATTCCGTTTTGAAAGCCATCATTTCAGGCAGAGCATTCCGTATTATAACTACTCGTTGCATAAAAAAGTTTTTCCTCATGACGCCTTTGATTCTATTACCAATCACCTTAAATCTTTGTCCTCTGGTTCTCAACCCTTCTGCCAATGGGAACAGATTCTCTTTATTTACTTTATCTAAATCCTTCATGGTTTTGAACATTTCTATCAAATCTCCTCTTAATCTTCGCTGCTCTAAGGAGAACAACCCCAGCTTCTCCAGTCTATCCACGAGCCTGAAGTCCCTCATCCCTGGAACCATTCTAGTAAATCTTTTCTGTACCCTCTCTAAGGTCTTCATATCCTTCCTAAAGTGCGGTGCCCAGAATTGGACACAACACTCCAGTTGTGGCCGAACCAATGTTTTATAAAACTTATAAAGATGGAGTATAATGTGAGGAAATGTGAGGTTATTCACTTTGGTAGAAAGAATAGAAAAACAGAATATTTTTTAAATGGTGAGAAACTATTAAATATCAGAGGCTTGGGTGTCCTGATACAAGAAACACAAAAGTTAGTATGCAGATGCAGCAGGCAATTAGGAAAGAAAATGGCATGTTGGCCTTTATTGCAAGGGTGTTGGAGTACAAGAGTAAGGAAGTCTTATTACAATTGTTCAGGGCTTTGGTGAGACCTCACCTGGAGTACTGTGTATAGTTTAGGTCTCCTTATCTAAGGAAGGATATACATGCCTTAAAGGCGGTGCAATGAAGGTCCACTAGATTAATTCCTGGGATGAGAGGGTTGTCCTATGAGGAGAGGTTGAGTAGAATGGGCCTATACTCTCTGGAGTTTAGAAGAATGAGAGTTGATCTAATTGAAATATATAAGATTCTGAGGGGGCTTGACAGGGTAGATGCTGAGAGGTTGTTTCCCTTGGCTGGAGAGTCTAGAACGAGGGGTCATAGTGGCAGGATAAGGGGTCGGCCATTTAAGACTGAGATGAGGAGGAATTTCTTTACTCAGAGGATTGTGAATCTTTGGAATTCTCTACCCGAGAGGGCTGTGGATGCTAATTCATTGAATATATTCACGGATGAGATAGTTAGATTTTTGGATTCTAGGTGAATCGAGGGACATGGGGATCGGTCTGCAAAATGGAGTTGAGGTTGAAGTTCAGCCATGATCTGATTCAATGGCAGAGCAGGCTCGAGGGATCATATGACCTACTCCTGCTCCTATTTCTTATGTTCTTACCTTATGTTCTTATGTTCAACATAACTTCCTTGCTTTTGTACTCTATGTCTTTATTGATAAAGGCGAGAAACCCAGTACGATTTTTTAACCACTTTCTTAACCAGTCCTGCCACCTTCAAAGATTTGTGCACATGTACCCCAGGTCTCTCTGTTCTTGCACCCCCTTTAGAATTGTACTATTTAGTTTATATTGCCTCTCCTCATTCTTCCTACTAAAATGTATCACTTTGCACTTCTCTGCGTTAAATTTCTTCTTCCATGTGTCCACCCATTCAACCAGCACGTCTATGTCCTCTTGAGGTCTATTACTATCCTCCTCACTGTTTACAATACTTCCACGTTTTGTGTCATCTGCAAGTTTGGAAATTGTGCCCTGTTCACCCAAGTCCAAGTCATTAATATATATCAAAAAAAGCAGTGGTCCTAGTACCAACCACTACTCTCTGTTTCCTGTCACTTAGCCAATTTTGCCTCCATGCTGCCACTGCACCTTTTATTCTATGGGCTTCAATTTTGCTGACAAGCTTATAATGTGGCACTTTATCAAACGTCTTTTGAAAGTACATATAACATCATCCGCTTTGCCCTCATCAACCCTCTCTGTTACCTCATCAAAAAACTCAAACAAGTTTCTCCCGAATTCCTTATTGGATTTATTAGTGACTATCTTATATTTCTGACCCCTAGTTTTGGACTCCCTGACAAGTACAAACATCTTCTCTATGCCTATCCTATCAAATCCCTTCATAATTTTAAAGCCCTCGATCAGGTCACCCCCTCAGCCTTCTCTTTTCTAGAGAAAAGAGCCCCAGCCTGTTCAGTCTTTTCTGATAATTATAATCGGCAATGATGGAGGCTCACTGTAATCCTAGATTCAATATTGCATTCATATAATATTACAGACATACAGATACAGTGAAGGAAGATCTCCTCTGTGACTTGTGTGTCACAAAATCATAAATCCGTTCTTTATAAATGGGTTTACAGTTTTATTTTACATAGGCACAGTTGAAGTTCTCTGAAATATTTTTTAATAATGTACGGATAGGTAGATAAAGATAAACCTGGAATAGTATTTCAAATTAAGTCAGAAAAGTAGGACCAGAGTGAATAAACTTTAATTAGTTGAAAAATATATTTAATGCAGATATTAGGGAGAAGTTTCTTACTCAGTGTTAAATGCTTGGCTGAGGTGGTTAGTAAAGCTATTCAGATTTGGGAAATTCAAAATGCAGCTATAAGAACATAGGAACAGGAGTAGGCCATTCAGCCCCTCAAGCGTGTTCCGCCATTCAATTAGATCATGGATGATCTGCATCTTAACTCCATCTCCCCACCTTGGTTCTATAACCCTTAATACCCTTGACTAATAAAAAACTATCGATCTCAGTTTTAACCCCAGCCTCAACAGCTTTTTGGGGGAGACAGTTCCAGATTTGCACTATCCTTTGTGTGAAGCTGGATCCTATTTAGGAAAGTTAGGTACTAGAGCAGGGATGGCAGCTTGTATGTTGCAAGTATCTTCAGAAGAATACTGAGGGAGTGCTGCACTGACAGAGATGCCATCTTTCAGATCAGACCTCAAACCAAGGCCCTCTCTGGTGGACGTAACAGTTCCTACGGCACTATTTGTGCCTGAAGTGCAGCTCTTTAGTGGCTTCATTTAGCATCTGTCCATTCGCTCAATTCCAAAATGAGAGATGCAGAAGAATATAAAGGCATGATTTAACCACAAGAAAATAGACCGCTACTGATCTGGCTAACTGATATCTTTTGAATTACTCTCAATGTAAAGTAATTCACTCTAGCCTGTTTGTGACATCATATCAACAGCATCACTATCGTTCAGTCTCCCACATTAACATCCTGGAGGTCTACATTGACCAGTAATGTTACTGGACCAGCCATATCAACAGCCAGAAGCTAAATACTGCGCGACAAATGGGTCAACTTCTGACCCCTTCAAAGCTTCCCCACCATCTACAGTGCTCAAGTCAGGAATGTGGTGGCATATTCACCACTTGCCTGCATGGGAGCAGCTGCAACAGCACTCAAGAAGCTGGACACGATTCAGGACAAAAGCAATCATTTGATTAGCGGTCCTGCCACTGAATTCAATATCCACCCCTCTATGCCGTCAGTCCACTGTGCCTGCGGTAAGTACGATCTACAGGATGCACCGAAGCACATGCCAGCCCGTGCCCTCCATCACCAAGAAGGATAAGAGCAGCAAAATCGCAGGAACAACGTCACCTCGAAGCTTCCCTCCCAAGTCACACACCATCCTGACTTGCAGTTCAAGGAGAAGGCCTTCCAGTGTAACTAAGAATGGACAATTAACGCAGTCTAGCCAGCAGCTCCAGCTGATTACAAAATAAAAAGAAAATGACCTCTTGGTGCTCCATTATACAGCAGTACTTCTTGTCTGCTTTCAACATGCTGGTGAATCGTAACAGAAGGCTTCAACGGTCTCTTTCCTGCTCAGAGATCTGCTCCGACACAGATCAGTGGGTGACGCTGAGAGGCGTA
Organism: Heptranchias perlo; assembly: GCF_035084215.1. Taxonomy (NCBI): domain Eukaryota; kingdom Metazoa; phylum Chordata; class Chondrichthyes; order Hexanchiformes; family Hexanchidae; genus Heptranchias; species Heptranchias perlo. The sequence goes on along the minus strand of NC_090338.1, from coordinate 13,120,404 downwards.
CCAAGCTGCCATAGGGGGATGTCAAGCAGGAGGCTGCTGCACTGTCATCAGGGCAAACAATTTCATCGCTTGCCCCATGGACAAGCTGCAGCAGAATGACGGAGCACTGCACTATTTTCTTTGCTTCACGGGATTACGCAAAGTCCAGGGTGCCATTGATGGAATCCATGTAGATCTACCAGCTCCTGCACATGATTCTATCACCTTTATGAAATGCTTGTCATCTGTGACCATCAGTTGTGGGATCATGCAAATGAGTTCCCGCTGAATGTCACAATGCCTTCATTTAAAGGTAGCCCACGGTGCCAAGATTATTTGACGAAAAAAAAGTGCAAGATTTGCTCCTAAAAAAAAACCTTGGAAATCCTAGTGAGCCCAGGCTCGTGACGCCTCTGAGAAAGAGACAGTGGTGGCTTAATGTTGCCAAGTACTACCCTCCTCTGAGTCACCATCACTGTTCACCTCATACTTGTCCAATGCCGTTTATGCCGTTTTGTTCTGAGGTTGCCGCGGCTCTTACGCTGAAGTTAAGATGGATGAGTGGGAGAACGCCCACAGAAATTTACCCCCAAAGCATCTATTGAGCAGTTCCTTTAACTCAGGGGTTCCCTACAACTATCGATCCTGTACCCCTCTTCTGCCCTTTGCAGATGGTCATCCATTTTTCTCTTTCTGCACTATCCCTGTGTCCTGAACAACTTAGGGCGACGACATTCTGGAGAGTATGATCTAGGGACCCTCATCCTCTCTGTTGCTGCAGACTTTGACCAATTGTTCCTCAAGCAGAGATTCTCTGCATCAGACATTCAGTTATTCCCACATTCTGTAAGTGCACTGCCCTGAATACGCCAAGGATCTACACATCACACTCCGCACACATCTGCACTCCTATCCATCTGTATCTAACTGTCTAATTTAAAAATGTAAATAGCATGAGTCTGAACTCGCAATGGCACCAACCTCTTGTAAGAATCAAACTCTGCTTCCTCACTTCACCTGAATATTAGTTATAGAGAAAGAAATACACTTGTTGAACTGCACCGAGGGCTGAACACGCAACGAGGCTAAACTCCACACGTTTCTGGCCTTTCTCACTCCACTGGCCCCTCGCTGCTCTAAACGGTTAATTCATTTAAAGTGTTGGCCAATTTGTATTTGCTCAGGCCGTTCTTTTTCCTCTGTTAATAGAGATACCTTTTTTTTACAAAAAATGTTTTATATATTTGTGCTCCTTCAAAAAGCAGCATTCAAAGACCGACAGATGAAAGCAGAAAAATAAAACAGTTGGAAAACAACCTTTGGGTCCTGGTTGTAAAGTGAAAGGATGAATTTCCCTTTTGCGTTCAATACCTTTGAAGGTTTTTTGCTTCTGAAGGTGGTATTTTGGGGCTGGCTTTTAAAAATGTATCAACAGACTGGGCAGAGAATTAATTGTCAGCCATGATTATGTCTGACAAAATCTCCTTTAACTATAAAATTAAAAGTTCAAGGCCTGTTGCGGTGATATCAATCCTGGCACCGCTGTGGAAGGCAAGAGGCTAAACTCGCACCACAATTGCAAAAATTAGGACATAGATTTAAGGCGATTGGCAAAAGAACCAAAGGTGACATGAGGAACAACTTTTTTACACAACGAGTGGTTATGATCTGGAATGCACTGCCCGGGGTTGGTGGAGGCTGATTCAATCATGGCCTTCAAAAGGGAACTGGATAGATACTTGAAAGGAAAAAATTTGCAGGGCTACGGGGATAAGAACATAAGAAAGAACATAAGAAATAGGAGCAGGAGTAGGCCAATCGGCCCCTCGAGCCTGCTCCGCCATTCAATAAGATCATGGCTGATCTGATCCGAACCTCAAATCTAAATTCATGTCCAATTTCCTGCCCGCTCCCCGTAACCCCTAATTCCCTTTACTTCTAGGAAACTGTCGATTTCTGTTTTAAATTTATTTAATGATGTAGCTTCCACAGCTTCATGGGGCAGCAAATTCCACAGACCTACTACCCTCTGAGTGAAGAAGTTTCTGCTCATCTCAGTTTTGAAAGAGCAGCCCCTTATTCTAAGATTATGCCTCCTAGTTCTAGTTTCACCCATCCTTGGGAACATCCTTACCGCATCCACCCGATCAAGCCCCTTCACAATCTTATATGTTTCAATAAGATCGCCTCTCATTCTTCTGAACTCCAATGAGTAGAGTCCCAATCTACTCAACCTCTCCTCATATGTCCACCCCCTCATCCCCGGGATTAACCGAGTGAACCTTCTTTGTACTGCCTCGAGAGCAAGTATGTCTTTTAGGGCGGGGGAGCGGGACTAGCTGGATTGCTCTTGCACAGAGCCGGCACGGACTCGATGGGTCAAATGGCCTCCGTCCGTGCTGTAACCTTCCTATGATTCTATGTGCCCAGAGGTCAGTGGCTGAGTATCTGGCATCAGCAGCTTTTAAAAGGCTGTTGGCCATCTTTAAAACAGTCCTGCTGCAGGTTTCAGGAAAGATGGCTGGGAGTGGAGTCAGATCATTTAGTGAGATTATCTCATCGACCCTGTTGCAGGATGTCCCACAGTGAAGAACGACTCCAGTTACAGGGCCTCCTTGCAATAAAGGGTAGCACCACAGCAGTGAGATCAAAGTCGACAGAACGCATCAATGCCATTTCACCTGTGGCCCAAACGGAAGAACATAAGAACATATGAAATAGGAGCAGGAGTGGGCCACACGGCCCCATGAGCCTGCTCCGCCATTCAATCAGATCATGCCTGACCTTCAACCTCAACTCTGCTTTCCCGCTCTATCCCCAAACCCCTTGATTCCCTCAGTGTCCAATATATTCAAGACTCAGAATCCACAGCCCTCTGGGTAGAGAGTTCCAAAGATTTACAACCCTCTGAGTAAACAGTACTCCAGGTATCACCGCAGCCCTACATAATTGCAGCAAGGCCTCCTTATTCTTATACTCCAACCCCCTTGCAATAAAGGCTAACATGCCATTTGCTTTCCTAATTGCTTGCTGGGCCTGCATGTTAGCTTTCTGTGATTCATGTACAAGGGCATCCAAATCCCTCTGAATACTAACATTTCTTAGTCTCTCACCTTTTAAATAATATTCTGCTTTTCTATTCTTCCTAGCAAAGTTGATAATTTCACACTTCCCCACATTATACTCCAACTGCCACCTTCTTGCCCAATTATTTAACCTGTCTATATCCCTTTGCAGCCTCTTTGCGTCCTCCTCACAGCTTAGTTTCCCACCTAGCTTTGTATCATCAGCAAACTTGGATACATCACACTCAGTCCCCTCATCTAAGTCATTGATATATATGGTAAACAGCTGAGGCCCAACCACTGATCCTTCTGGCACCTCACTAGTTACATCCTGCCAAACCGAAAATCACCCATTTATTCCTACTCTCTGTTTTCTGTCCGTTAACCAATCCTCAATCTACGCTAATATATTGTCCCCAGTCCCAGGAGCCCTAATCTTCTGTAACAACCTCTTGTGTGGCATCTTATCGAATGCCTTTTGAAAGTCCAAATATACTACATCCACTGGTTCCACCTTATCCACCCTGCTAATTACACCCTCGAGAAACTCTAATTGATTTGTTAAACACGATTTCCCTTTCATAAAAACTGCTTAACCATATTATGATTTTCTAAGTGCCCTGTTACCATGTCCTTAATAATAGATTCTAGCTGTGCTTACCCATAAAGCTCTTCTGTAACCATAGAGACAAACCCCTCTTGCCACCATGAACCTATATGCAGCTGTAGATAGAATATCTCAGAGATGGTTCTTTGTTATTCTTAAGAAGTCAGTAGTTTTTTTCAGCGATGTATAATTATCTCTCAAGTGTCTCTCTCCCTCAGGCTAACTGGCCTATAGTTCCCTCTTTTCTCTTTCCCTCTTTTCTTGAATAGTTTGAATGCCTTTGCTACCTTCCAATCCACAGGGACCGTTCTAGAATCGAGGGAATTCTGGAAGATCAAAACCAATGCATCCACTATCTCTGCAGCCACCTCTTTAAAAATCCTAGGATATAGGCCATCAGGTCCAGGGGATTTGTTGGCTTTTAGACCTATTAATTTCTCCAGTACTTTTTCTTTACTAATCTTAATTGCTTTAAATTCCTCACTCTTATTAGACCCTTGGTTCTCTACTATTTCTGATATTTTTTTTTTGTATCTTCCACTGTGAAGACAGGTACAAAATATTTGTTTAACATCTCTGCCATTTCCTTATTCCCCATAACAATTTCTCCTGTCTCAGCTTCTAAGGGACCCACGATTAATTTTGCTAATCTCTTCCTTGTTACATACTTGTAGAAGCTCTTACAATCTGTTTTTATATTTCTTGCTAGTTTACTCTCAGGTTCAATTTTCTCCCTCATTATCAATTTCTTTATCGTCCTTTGCTGATTTCTAAAACCTTCCCAATCCTCAGGCTTACGACTCTTTTTGACAACATTGTAAGCCTCTTCTTTTAATCTAATGCTATCCTTAACTTCTCTAGTTAGCTATGGTTGGATCACTTTTCTTGTGGAGTTTTTATTCCTTAAGGGAATGTATATTCATTGAGAATTATGAATTATTTATTTAAATGCTCGCCATTGCTAATCTACCATCATATCTTTTAATCTAATTCCCAATCAACCATAGCAAACTCGCCCCCTCATAACTACGTAATCGGCTTTGTTTAAATTTAAGACCCTAGTTTCGGGCTTAAATACATCACTCTCAAACACAAAGAGCAGGAAAACATTTTCTGGTCTGCGCAAGGTTACCAAATTAAGTGTGCAAACATTTGAGGGGCGATTTTAACCCTACCTGCCCAACGGAAACCAGGCAGTTGGACAATCAAAATCACCTAGGTTACTTACACACCGGCAAGCTGTCAGGATCCCACCGTTCGGGATTTTAACCTGCTCTACTGAGCCAGAGGCAAGGGAACCTATCCAAAGCCGACAGGGTTCTTCTTAACAAATGCATGGCGGGTCCCAATGATGTCATTGATCTCCGACTGCAATTTTAACTTAGGCCTGAGTGGGGAAGCTGCTGCGGCTTTTCCGCCAGGTGAAGATAGCAGGAAGAGTATCTGGTACCAGAAGAGGCCCAAACAGGTTTTTTACCCAATTTTCATCGCTCCACCATTGGCGGCCGTGCCTTTAGCTGCCGAGGCCCTAAGCTCTGAAATTCCCTCTTTAAACCTCTCCACCTCTTTTCTTCCCTCTCCTCTTTTAAGAAGCTGCTTAAAACGTTCCTCCATCTGTCTTAATATTTCCTTATGCGGCTCAGTGCCAATTTCTTTTGATAACGCTCCTGTGAAGCTCCTTGGGATGTTTTACTATGTTAAAGGTGCTATATAAATGCAAGTTGTAGTTCTTGTTGCCATTGTGGGGCCGGAAGGAGCAAGAGTGCTCTTATGGGATTGAATTGAATCTATACTAGAATTCTTCCAGAGTTTCCTATATCCATTTTTATTTTGGGAGCGTGGGGGAGGGTGAGGAATAGTGAATTTTTGTGGTCATGATATTTAAAAGGGCTCAAGAATAAAACATTTTCCAGTTGTTTTGCACCAGCAGCGAGCCCTCCAATTTAAAATATAGTACAAGATAGTATGCAAATACAGTACACAATAAAGCCCCTTCTACACTGACCTGACAATTTAATTTAACCTCAACTTAAGAAGAATACATCCTTTTGGGCACTCTGAAACCAATTGGTAGTTGCCATGCACTTACAGCATAAGACTATTGTTTAGCACTCATTTGCAGTATCATAGAATCATAGAATCATAGAAAGATATAGCACGAAAGGAGGCCATTCGTCCCATCGTGCCTGAAAAATTCAATTAGACATGACCTACCCTTTAAAATCCATCTGCCACAGTTTTGCCCACACACTTAATCAATCAATGTCTCTTTGTAATTTGATGCTCCCGTCTACACTACTTACTATGCCATGTATACAGATCACTGAAATGTGGTGGTCAGGTACAAAAAATCTTCAAAAAGGCTAATGGAATGTTAGCCTTTTTATCTAGAGGGCTAGAATATAAAGGGGAGGAAGTTTTGTTGCAGCTATACAAAGCGCTGGTTAGACCACATCTGGAGTACTGTGTATAGTTCTGGGCACCGCACTTTAGAAAGGACAAATTGGCCTTGGAAGAAGTGCAGTTTAGATTCACCAGAATGTTACCAGGGCTCCAGGGTTAAATTATGAGGCGAGATTACATAAATTAGGCTTGTAGTCCCTGGAATAAAGGAGGTTAAGGGGTGATTTGATTGAGGTTTTTAGGATTTTGAAAGGAATTGCTAGAGTAGATAGAGAGGAACTTCATCCACTGGTGGGGGAGTCTAGGATAAGGGAACCTTAAAATCAAAACCAGGTCATTCAGGAGAGGAGTTAACAAACATTTCTTCACACAAAGGATGGTAGTAGTTTGGAGCTCCCTCCCACAAAAAGCAGTAGATGCTAGCTCAATTAATAATTTTAAAACTGAGATCGATAGATTTTTGCTAGTCAAGGGTATTAAAGGATCCGCAGCCAAGACGGGTAAATGGAGTTAGGGTGCATATTAGCCATGATCTCACTGAATGGCGATAGAGGCTCAAGGGGTTGATTGGCCTATTCCTGTTCCTATGTTCCTAGGTTCCTCTGCCGGCTCTTTGAAAGAGCTATCCAATTAGTCTCACTCCCCTGCAAATTTTTCCCCTTCGAGTATTTAATTGATAATCTTACTCAGCGATGTGTGGGAAATAGAAATTGCCACACTGAGGTGGTAGGTGATGCTCAGTGGAGGTTGGGACTGAGGTGGTAGGTGATGCTCAGTGGAGGTTGGGACTGAGGTGGTAGGTGATGCTCAGCAGAGGTTGGGACTGAGGTGGTAGGTGATGCTCAGCAGAGGTTGGGACTGAGGTGGTAGGTGATGCTCAGCAGAGGTTGGGACTGAGGTGGTAGGTGATGCTCAGCGGAGGTTGGGACTGAGGTGGTAGGTGATGCTCAGCGGAGGTTGGGACTGAGGTGGTAGGTGATGCTCAGCAGAGGTTGGGACTGAGGTGGTAGGTGATGCTCAGTGGAGGTTGGGACTGAGGTGGTAGGTGATGCTCAGCAGAGGTTGGAACTGAGGTGGTAGGTGATGCTCAGCGGAGGTTGGGACTGAGGTGGTAGGTGATGCTCAGCAGAGGTTGGGACTGAGGTGGTAGGTGATGCTCAGCGGAGGTTGGGACTGAGGTGGTAGGTGATGCTCAGCAGAGGTTGGGACTGAGGTGGTAGGTGATGCTCAGCGGAGGTTGGGACTGAGGTGGTAGGTGATGCTCAGCAGAGGTTGGGACTGAGGTGCATTTTTAAGGCAGAATAGAAGGCGCCTTATTCTGCATCAAACCCTATTACATGTTCTCTGGGAGTTTTTGATACTGACAGTGGAATGCCTGAGATGAAAATTGTTTGTTTGTGAAGGTATCAGCTGTGGCTCAGAGGTAGTACTCTCACCCCAGAAAGCAGAGTGTGTTGGTTCAAGTCCCACTCCACAGTCCAGTGACTTGAGTATATAATCTAGGCTGACACTCCAGTGCAGTACTGAAGGAGTGCTGCATTGTTGGAGGTGTTGTTTTTCGGATGAAACATTAAGCCTACACTACAAATAGTACTTTATTGGAGGTTGTGAAAGATGTTATATAAGTGAAAGTCTTTCTTTTCTTTTGGATTTCCCAACGCTAATGGACCACACTTTAAGCATAATATTAACATAAGATAAAGCTCTTAAAAGTACGCAGCACTCTGTAAATGTATTTCTGCTTCCACAGCTTCCCACATCCTTATGTTCCCCCTCAGTGAGCTTGACAACGTTAGACAAATTATGTTCAGTTTTCTGCCGTGCTCCTGCTTCCACAAGAAGCCGGTTTGAACCTGTCCAAACTGATTTCACTTGGGACTGTTAAAGCTGGCACACAGAGGAGCCTTTAATCCCATCATTCTACGTTGGAAACAAACCCAGTGAAAGGACAGTGTGCTAATGGTTGTGCTACCCAATTTGCATAATAATGTGCATTTAAAAACTATTACCAGTTTGCTTTTGATAATTGTTTTTCTGGTAATTTTCATGTTTATCAATGAGGTTCTATTTTAAACAATTGGGAACAAAGAAAAATAAAAGGAAGACTTGCATTTATACAGTGCCTGTTACGACCTCAGGACGTCCTAAAGCATTTTACAGCCAATGAAGTACTTTTGTTTTTGAAGTGTAGTCACTGTTGTAATGTAGGAAACACAGCAGCCAATTTGCGCACAGCAAGGTCCCACAAATACCAATGAGATAATGATTGGATAATCTGTTTTTAGTGATGTTGGTTGAGGGATATATATTGGCCAGGACACCAGGAAGAACTCTCCATCTCTTTTGCAAAATAGTGGCCGTGGGATCTTTTATGTCCACCTGACAGGGCAGACGGGGCCTCGGTTTAACGTCTCATCCAAAAGACGGCAGCTCTGACAGTGCAGCACGCCCTCAGTACTGTGCTGGATTCCTCTACAGTATTGAATTTTGTCATCACTGCTTACCTAGTTTACTAAATAGGGCCACCCTAGACCCTTTGGCAGGGTCTGTGGCCATTCTCACAAACTCCCACCAAAGTTACGGTGGGAGCCCGCTGGGGTGGTCACTGATTTTTGGGACCTCTGCCATTTCAACAAAGACATTGGCCCATTTAAAACAGACAGGTAAATGCACCTGTTGAAATAGTGGAAAGAAGAATTTCGCACAAACTCATTACTAATGTCGCACTGTCCCATTACAACCTGGTGTTGTGAGACTACCTCCAGCTTTGGGTGCACTGCTCAGTAGGTAACACAATCGCCTCTGACTCAGAAGGTTGTGAGTTCAAGTCTCACTCCAGAGAGTTGAGTACAAGATCTAGGCTGACACCTCCAGTGCAGTACTAAGGGAGCACTTCACTGTCGGAGGTTCCATCTTTCAGATCAGACATTAAACCAAGATGCTTGCCCTGATAGGTGGACATAAAAGGTCCCATGTCACTATTTGAAGAAGAGCGGGGGAGTCCTGCTTGGTGTCTTGGCCAATATTTATCCCTCAACTAAAAAAGATCAGATATATGTGATCATTATCACATTGCTGTTTGTGGGACCTTGCTGAGCACAAATTGGCTGCTCCGTTTCCTACATTATAACAGTGACTACACTTGAAAAGTACTTAATTGGCTGTAAAACATTTTGGGACATCCTGAGGTCATGAAAGGTGCAATGTATATGCAAGTCTTTATTTTTCCTTTTCCAGCATTGCACTGACTGTATCATAACCGAATGTAGTGCAAAGCAAACTTTGAAAAGGAAGCTCAGGTATTTCAGCTAATATTAATCTTTCAATATTAGTAAAGAGAACCTGACTCTTCACTAACATTAAAATTGAATAGATGAATGATGTTCTGCACATGTGCACTCTCTTCTCCATGGTCAGAGAGCCATGCAGAGTTGGTAGTATAGCTCAGATCTACTGACCTCTCCCCCATCATGTGACTCTAGCAGATACCAGAGGCCCATGAAACAATTCTCCAGTAAGAATCAATGCCTTCAGGACGGGAGGTAAAACAATTGGCGAACGTAAAAATAATAAATGTATCTTTATTGCAGTGATCGATAAACGGGCATTTTATCAAACATTGCCCCATTTATTTTTCACCCATATGCTGCACTGTACAGTAGAAAAGGTATATCTAATATAATATGCTGGAAGCATGCCAGCTCGTTCAATCAGACTTTAGCTTTGAGAATGAACAAGTGCAGGTGACACAGCACAAAACAAAACAGTGGCACAGAAGACAACATACTTTGACAGAGGTTTGAGGGGGTGGCTGTCCTGACATCCCATGTTTTCGACACAAAGCATACATTTTAAAATATGTCACTTTTAACCTGTTTAGTCAACCTGATGTTAGTAGCAAGCATGAGTTGTCTCTGTCTACATTTTGATAGCTAACCATGTGAATAACCCCATTAGTCCAATATTTTGAACAACTCTGGTGAAGTCATTCCCACTCAGCAGAGTGGAATTGATATCAAACATTAGTGAATCTCCCGTGGCATTGCTCGTGGTTAGTGTGAAGATCTGCTGTTTGCACAAACATTTTTTTTTTGCAGCACAGAGCAGAGGCAGGAATGGGATCTAAGAGGTTTGGAGCAGGCCGGCAATTTTTAACACCTATGAAGCCAGGAAGTCGGGAATTTGGACGACTTGACTGGTTTGCCTCCTCCTCTCTACGAAATTTGCAAAGGACAGAATTACAATGAGTACCTTCGAACCCCAATGAATAAAATTTCATATCAGTTTATCAGATGGAATAAATGTGCTTACAAACGAACATATGAACAATGACAGACAGGAGAAAACTCTTTGGTCCATCCAGCCTGTGCCATTCAATTATGATACCTTGTGCATCACAATCTATACACTCTCCAACCCATACGAAATCATGTGATCTCCTGGGAGAGGCGAAAAAACAGATAAAAACCCAGGCCAATTTGGGGGGAAAAAATCTGGGAAATTCCTCTCCAAACCCTCCCACCAAGGCGATCGAAACTGGTCCAGGAATTTCTATATATCTGGTATGTGTGATGCAGAAACTTACATGAATTACAGTGTAATGCTAAACATGGATATGCCTGTATTTAAGCCATTTTTATAATGCTATTATTAAACCATTTAAAAAATACTAGATTTTATATATATATATACACACATGCACTTTCATAAATTTAATAAGATAATTTATGATACAAGACTGCCAATGTTCCATATCCCACAAAATGTAAATAATGTCAGTATATATCCTGCAATCTTTTCCCCCTTAAATGCAGTTCTTTTCACAATAAAAGGAAGAATCCACTCTTTGACTGATGTATCAATTGTTGTGATTATCCTGACTTATGTTGAGTGAAATTAACAAAAGCCGTGAAGGACAAACTCACAATTAACAGAATTGCTATAATTATATTGCTGCCTTTGAAAGAATCATTTCACAGAGTTTTAAAAAGAATGTGGTTCTGAATTTTTTTTTTAAAGTCTCAAGGACCAAGGTCTCCAATATTGGTTCTGAATTTCTCAAAAATTTCCAATAAAATTTAAATGTAATCCCATAATAACTTTTTAATAGGCCACATAGTTGAAAAAACATCAATGAAAAATATCATATTAAATTAACTTTTATTCTGATTTTTAGGTTAACATTGTTGGATTTTTGTTTTAACTCTCTCTTTACTCTTTAGGCAAATCAGAGGTAAAATCAATTAAGACTTTAAACTTTTCTAACAATTGGTTTTATTAACATTTAAATGCAACAAGTTTTACAGTTAGAGATTTGTACAACCTAAACTGGAAGGACAACGCAAAACGCAGAATGGCCAATTCTTCTGCTTTGGGAGACCGAGAGATTAATTCTCCATCGACATCCTGCGTGGTGATCTTGTGGACTGTCTCTGGTCAGTCTTGTGGACTGTTTCCTCTCCCACTTTAGAATGGCTGCTCTTATACCATTCTTGCTGACAAAAACAAGCTTTCCAGTAACTTTCCATTCCCTCTGTCCCATAGTTACACAGACTGAAAATACCAAACAGCACCTGCTGTTTATGACGGTTTCCCACAGTCTTTCAAGGCCTCCTTATCTGTAGCCTTCCAGACAGTCTGCATGACACTTTTCGAATTTGGTCAACCTTCCCAGCACGCCTTCTTGAACGGTCAGCTTAACTGTGCTTTTAACCAAACTCAGCTCCTTTCGCAGGTAATTAATCCAGGCTTCTAGTCAATCCTTTAGTTTCCTTAAAACAGGTATTGAAAAATTCAAAAATCCTTCAACCCTTGAAAAAAGGTGCATTCCAAAAATACTATTTAACCTAATACAGCCCAGAAAAGTCAGTAACAGCTTGATCCACATCTGGTCTGATGCACATAGCTACTTTCTCATTTGATGCAGGCAATAGTTCACCTTCTCTCGGTCAAGTTTCTTACATTACCACGGTGACTACACTTCAAAAGTACTTCATTGTCTGTAAAGCACGTTGGGACGTCCTGAGGTTGTGAAAGGCTCTGTATAAATGTTAAGTTCTTTCTTTTTATTACAGCATTTCTTGCTGATCTTAAGGTGCATGTAGTTTGACAGCAGTTACTGTCTGTTTCATACTTCACTTTACCCCGATTTCTGTGTTATGCTAATAGGTACGCAGAAAGCCGTGTAAAGCCCCTTCTTTGTTGTAGGTTCTCAGCACGAAGTACAGATTCGGTTTATTACAACTATTGTTTGGGAAGCAATTCCCATTGTCAGACAACCTTGGGTAACAGTAGGAGGTTGTCAAACCTTAACTTTAAATAGCTGCCAAATGTGTTCTACAGTATCTCAGTGCTGTGTAAAGACAAACAAAACACTACCAATGCAAGGAAAAATTCTCAACAAACTATGCCTCTTTGGACAGTACAAACCCCATTGACTGAAATAAAATAAATCCATTTTGAGCATGAAATTGCTTCGTATATAATCAGCAGTTAAGATGTACTGAAATTTCTTTATATTATTTAAGGTCTGCCATATGGCAGGCACTTGCTGTACACATTAACCTTGTGTCACACTTTTCTAATGAAAAACCCATATATCACCATGTCACACTGAGAAACCCCTATGTAAACATTTATATTGGGAAAACTCATTCCAACATTTCATAATTGCACATTATTGATAAACCAATTGCATCACTCAAAATGGTTTTTGAAAACAAAAGTGTTGACTTTTTTTTGCTCAGTAACTGAAATTTCTTCTGTCCAGAATAAAGCTTTAAACAATTTTTTTAAATCAAAAAATTAAGATTTCACAACAAGGTGATCAAATTTACCTGCTGAATTGTATTTTGTGCATTTTGATGCCTTCCTTAAAGTTTTTAGTCCAAAGCCTCAGGTTGACTCAAAAATCTGGGCTTGACTAGATATTTTTTCTTTTGAACATATGGACTGAGCTTCCAACCACATCTGAGCATTTGGAGTATATGCAGTTCCCAAAATTTCTCAAGACGCAATCTGAGTATTCTGACCAGGTTCAATTAGCATAATTACCCAGCATGCAATATGTGCATTCCCAGCAATACCAGAACCCAGGACCATACCCAATGCTTCCAGGTCTAAAGACTATCCTCCTCAAATCTTCTAGATCCTAGACTCATCTCTCAGCGATCCCAGCTCCCAAAACCTGTTCCATAATTCCCAGAACCAACTCTGCAGTGTTCCTGGAACCTCCCTTTCCAGTTCCTCTAAACCTTAGGATCTCCTTCACGGACTGCTAGACCCTGAGACCCCATCCCAGTACTGCCAGACTCTAGGGTCCCTTCCCACTGCTCCCAGACCACAGGGTTACCTCCAGTGATGATTAAGTTAGTATTCTTCATACTACTACCTGGCATAACATCCCTGTTCTCATAAAACCTCTGACTTACCATAAGCAACACCGCAGGAGATCTACTGGTACTATAATAAAATAATAATTAGATTTATGTACCACTGCGTCTCATTGAAAAGTCTCAAAGTGTTTGACACACAATGAATAACTTTAATTGTGCATTAATTGTCATTGTATAGGCAAACGCAGCAGCAATTGTACACAAGTAGCATCCCACCAATGGGCAATGTGATGAACGGCCAACTCATCTGTTTTTGGTGGTGCTGGTTGAGGGATGAATGTTGGTCAGGACACCCAGAGAACTCCCTACTCTTCCTTGAATAATGCCTTGGGATCTTCAACATTCCACCTGGAGAGGCTGATAGGACTTCAGTCTAATATCTCTTCAAAGGACACCTTAGACAGTCCAGTAGTCCCATGGAGCTTAAATCTACATTATAAACACAAATTCCTGGTGTGGGGTCTGAATGCACAACCTACTTATCCCAGAGACCAACTGAGCCCCGGTGAAACAAATATTAGGGGCTCGATTTTAAAACCAAGCTGGGAAGGGGGCGGCAAGGGTCAAATTGAGGATGGGAAACCCATTAGTATGTCGGATGTCCTTACGATATTGACGTAAGGACGTCTTTTATTGTTTTATTGTTGGTTTCCCTTCCGACTGACCGGCCTGATTGATAGGCTGGTCTCAGTCGGACAGGAGACCAGCCAGGGAGAGGACGTGTTCAGGTAAGTCTACAGGTAAGTCTTTGTTTGTATGGATGGGGAGGGCACAGGTGGGCATGAGTGGGCACTGGGGCATGGGTGGGCACAGATGGGTACTGGGGCATGGGTGGGCATAAGTTGGCATGGGTGGGCATAGGTTGGCATGGGGGTCGTGAGTCATGGGGGGAGGGATTGGGGGTCAGTCACTGGGGGAGGGTGTCGGGATCAGGGGTCATGGCGTGGGTCCTCGATCGTTGAGGGGGAGGGAGGATCGGGGTCGGGGGTTGGAGGATCGGAGTGGCGGGGAGGAATGGGGTCAGGGGTCGGGGGGAGGATCAGGGTCGGGGATCAGGGTTCCGCGATCGGGGGGAGGTCTGCGATCAGGGCTCAGGTGTCTGCGATCGTTGAGGTAGGTTTGTTGGCCCTGGGAAAAGCACTCCTGCTCCTCCGGGCCCACAAGCTGTGCCTTTCTCGCTTCCTCACACGAGGCGTAAAAACGAAGGCCAAGGAATCCCAACCTCCCAGGGTTGAAATCGGGAAGTCCAGCAAAATGGAAGCCGGAAGCCTCCTTGAAAGGTTTTAAGGCCCGACCAGCCTCCTGGGAGCGGGTTGGTCGCCCGTCCGTCTTCTCGCCCTGGTGAAAACTGGAAATGGGCAGGTCTGAAATGGTGGCAATTTTCATGCCCCCCCAACCCGCCCAAGGTGTTCATCTCAATTAAGACCCTAAGGCAACATTCTTAAATAAGTCAAGTGATCATCTTTTTTACATATCATCACATCACATCACATTTCTCACATCGAATCACATATCTCACATCACATATCACACATCACATCACATATCACACATCTCATCACATATCTTGTTACACAAGATTACAGCTCATGGGAGTAGGGGTAAGATATTAGCATGGATTGAGGATTGGTTAATGGACATAAAACAGAGAATAGGAATAAATGGGTCATTTTCGGGTTGGCAGTTTGTAACTAGTGGGGTGCCGCAAGGATCAGTGCTTAGACCTCAGCTGTTTACAATCTCAATATCAATGACTTAGATGAGGGGTCCGAATGTGATGTATCCAAGTTGGCTGACGATACAAAGCTAGGTGGGAAAGTAAGCTGTGAGGAGGATGCAAAGAAGCTGCAAAGGGATATAGACAGGTTAAGTGAGTGGGTGAGAAGGTGGCAGATGGAATATAATGTGGGGAAATGTGAAATTATCCACTTTGGTAGGAAGAGTAGAAAAGCAGAATATTTTTTAAAAGGTGAGAGACTAAGAAATGTTGGTAGTCAGTGGGATTTGGGTGTCCTTGTACACAAATCACAGAATGTTAACATACAGGTACCACAAGCAATTAGGAAAGGAAAATGGTATGTTAGCCTTTATTGTAAGGGGGTTGGAGTATAAGAGTAAGGAGGTCTTGCTGCAATTATATAGGGCTCTGGTGAGACCACACCTGGAGTACTGTGTACATTTATGGTCTTCTTACCTAAGGAAGAATATACTTGCCTTAGAGGGGGTGCAATTAAGGTTCACTAGGTTGAATCCTGGTGTTAGAGGGTTGTCCTATGAGGAGACAGTAAGTAGAATGGGCCTATGTTCTCTGGAGTTTAGAAGAATGAGAGGTGATCTCATTGAAATGTATAAAATTCTTAGAGGGCTTGACAGGGTAAATACTGAGAGGCTGTTTCCCCTGGCTGGAAAGTCTAGAACTAAAGGTTATAGTCTCAAGAAAACGGATCGGCCATTTAGGACTGAGATGAAGAAAAATTTCTTCATTCAGTGGGTTGGAATTCTCTACCCAAGAGGGCTGTGGATGCTCAGTCGTTGACTGAGATCGATGAATATTTGAGCACTAAGGGAATCAAGGGATATGGGGTTAGGGCGGGAAAGTGGAGTTGAGGTAAAAGTTCAGCCATCAGCTTATTGAACGGCAAAGCAGGCTCGAGGAGCCATATGGCCTACTCCTGCTCCTATTTCTTATGATCTTATGTTCTTATCTCACATCACATCACATCACATCACATATCTCACATCACATCAAATATCTCACATCACATCACATCACATATCTCACATCACATCAAATATCTCACATCACATCACATATCTCACATCACATCACATCACATATCTCACATCACATCAAATATCTCACATCACATCACATATCTCACATCACATCAAATATCTCACATCACATCACATATCTCACATCACATCACATCACATATCTCACATCACATCACATATCTCACATCACATCACATATCTCACATCACATCACATCACATATCTCACATCACATCAAATATCTCACATCACATCACATATCTCACATCACATCACATCACATATCTCACATCACATCAAATATCTCACATAACATCACATATCTCACATCACATCAAATATCTCACATCACATCACATATCTCACATCACATCACATCACATATCTCACATCAAATCGCATATCTCACATCACATCACATATCTCACATCACATCAAATATCTCACATCACATCACATATCTCACATCACATCGCATCACATATCTCACATCACATCACATATCTCACATCACATCACATATCTCACATCACATCGCATCACATATCTCACATCACATCACATATCTCACATCACATCACATCACATATCTCACATCACATCGCATATCTCACATCACATCACATATCTCACATCACATCACATCACATATCTCACATCACATCACATATCTCACATCACATCACATATCTCACATCACATCACATCGCATATCTCACACCACATCACACATCTCACATCAAATCGCATATTTCACATCACATCACATATCTCACATCACATCACGTATCTCACCTAAGGCTACATTCTTAAATTCATCAAATGATCATCTTTTTTGCTATGATTAAAAATTTATATACATGTTTAAGCTA
Source organism: Heptranchias perlo (assembly GCF_035084215.1). Lineage (NCBI taxonomy): Eukaryota > Metazoa > Chordata > Chondrichthyes > Hexanchiformes > Hexanchidae > Heptranchias > Heptranchias perlo. The sequence continues at coordinate 13,103,306 of NC_090338.1, read as the reverse complement.
AAACAAGTTAGCAGCTTCCTTGTTGATTTAATGACGAATGTGCTTTATGCTTAAAGCTATACCAACAAGGAAAGTCTCCAATCTCATTCCTGGTGTGGAATTAACTGAGATAAATGGCAATGGGGTGCTACAATTGCCCTTCGTGACCTGAGCTAAGGAGGAGAAAGTGAACCAGAGTTTTCATTTCTGATCATGGTGGAAATCGCAGGTGAGAATGACGTGAGGTCTGGCAACGCCTCTAATTCAAGTTTCTCCTCTGTATTTTCAAATCCCTCCATGGCCTTGTCCCCTCCCTATCTCTGTAACCTCCTCCAGCCCTACAATGCTCCGTGATCTCTGCATTACTCCAATTCTGGCCTCTTAAACATCCCCGATTTCTTTTGCCCCACCAGTGGCAGCTGTGCCTTCAATTGCCTATTCCCTAAGCTCTGGAATTCCCTCCCTAAACCTCTCTGCCTCTCCACCTCTCTCTCCTCCTTTAAGATGCTACTTAAAACCTAATTCTTTGACCAAGCTTTTGGTCACCTGTCCTAATATCTCCTTACATGGCTCCTGTGAAGCGCCTTGAGAGGTTTTACTACGTTAAAGGTGCTATGTAAATGCAAGTTACTATTTGTTGTTGTCTGTTGAGGAGAAGATTGGTCTCGGCTGTGATACCACTGTACATTTACACATAGGAAGAATGTTCATTTGGGAGAGCAGTAAAGATCTGAGGATCTCTGTAGAAAAATGTCCCAGCCTGACTCATTGCCTTCAGAAGAGGAGCACAGATAATTGTGATGGAATGGGAAAATTAGCATCCGAGCCTTGCAAAGTTATTTTTTGATGTAAAAAAGGGTTTACTTTTGCGGTTTTGATTTCAAGAGCGTGGCGCTATGCCAGCTCCTCATCATCACCCCTCCCTCATTTGCGTTCCCACCTGATGCCTCGCTCGATCAGAAGCCAGCCAGAAGAGTAATGAATGTATCTGGCGGAAATTCAAAAAGAGCCCGCAAAAAGCTTGGTTATCTGCTGCCGTCGGAATAGGTGAGCCTCCCTGGCATGTGCAGGTGGTCAGGTGTTAAACCTCTGAGAAAACTGGCCAGAAACATGGCAGAGGTGTAAAAATCCATGTCACACATTTACTGCATTCTGTTCTGCAGCTCTACCAGTTAAAACAGTTTTTGATTTCCAAGCTATTTCTAATTAGCATCGCAAGACTGTATACAGTAAGCCATAAGACCACAGAACTACCGCGAGAAAACATCGTTCAAAGAAGCAATTAAGCTAGCATGTAACCACCTCAGGATAAAATATTTTGCGGGCATACTGCTCCAACATAATTTGTAACATAATATATTTAGTTTTTTACATATTGCAGTGCTAATTTGAGGTTGGTAATTTAGTTCTCATCTTACTAATGTAACTACAGGGGTGTAAATCTGGTGCTGTGGTGTTAAATTTCAGAAGTTGGATACATGATCTGGTATCAAGTACTTTAAGGCTGCTCCAAGACTCATGTTAATAAAAGGCTGAAAACTGCGGGAAACTGATGAATGTTAATGTGTCCTTCTTTTCTAATTAACTTAGAAGTGAAATTATTTGTTTTATTTAAATCTTTTTGATTCAATGTTCTCCCCATCTCTCCTGAAGACACTGCCTGATTCTGGCTAAGAAAAAAAAGAAAGACTTGCATTTATATAGCACCTCTCATGACCCCAGGTTGTCCCAAACCGCTTTACAGCCAATGAAGTACAGTTGTTGTTGTAATGTAGGAAACACAGCCTTGGTCATGAGAGGTGCTATATCAATGCAAGGTCCCACAAACAGCAATGTGATAAGCACCAGATGATCTGTTTTTGTGATGTTGATTGAGGCCACCAAGGAAATCTCCCCTGCTCTTCTACAAAGTAGTGCCATGAGATCTTTTATATCCAACTGAGAGGGCAGATAGGGCCTCAGTATAACATCTCATCTGAAAGACAGCACTTCTAATAGTGTAGTATTCCCTCAGTAATGCATTGGGGCATCAGCCTGGATTTTGTACTCAAGTTCCTGGAGCAGGACTTGAACCCACAACCTGTCAAATCAGAGGTGAGAGTGGTACCAACTGAGCCACCGCTGATACCTGGTACAATTCTATAGGCACCACCTCTGTCCCAATACCTCATCCAAGTGCCCACTGTTCCTGCCTAAAATGAATACAGTGAATGCTTGGACAGTGGGGGAGTTATTAAACATCACTCTGATCCTGTTATGATCTGACATACAAAAGTGTATTTTCCAGCAGTAGGCACTGAAGAGCAGTCAGGACAGGGATCAACCCCGGCTGATGTTTATTTATACCCCTTAGGGTAACTGAGCTAGTTGTAAGACACCAACTGTGGCCCTGGCTGAGGTTGGCTAATTCAGCATAGGCCGGTGATCAAATCTAGGATCTTCCTGAGTCTGCATAGCTCTATTCGACACCAGGCACAAAACTGATGCTGTGGACAAGTGATGGAGGGGTGTGGTATCCCACTTACTGTTGGCTACACGAGATGGATACGGGGAGGGCTGCTTTGTTTGGCAAGTGAGAGAAGACACCAGTGTGTTGTTTGAGCAGCAAATGGTGACCAGTTTCAACTCTGTGTATGCTGCCAGTAGGACCTGGGAACAGATGCATAAAAATACAGCACACTTTAAGGAATCTGGTAAGAAAGACTTGCATTTATACAGTGCCTTTCATGACCTCAGGATGTCCCAAAATACTTTACAGCCAATGAAGTACTGTTTGAAGTGTAGTCACACAGCAAGGTCCCAGAAACAGCAATGAGATATTAAGATTGGATAGCCATGTGGTGAAGAATAGAATATTAGAGCCTGGTCTTTAGTTGCTTCCAAGCCTTTATTCGCAGAGATTCCCCTCACACACACCCCACACCCTAGATAAACTCTCCTATAAAAAGGATACAAGAGAGTCCCCAATTGATTCTTCTTTTCTTCTTTGGCAGTCTCGAGGATGACTTGCTTCCACTCCAGGAGGGTGGGTTCTGCGGTGGCTGAATAGTCCAATCCTGGAGCCGCAGATTCTGCCACAGGTGGGGCAGGTAGTGTTTGATAAGGCGGGTGGGTGAGACGCTCTGGATTCTGCGCGCTCTTTCCGCTGCTTACGCTTGGCCTCCACGTGCTCCACTCGGTGACGTTCGAGGTGATCGGCGCCTTTGCCGATGCTTCTTCTCCAGTTTGGGCGTTCTAAGGCAAGCGATTCCCATGTTGCATTTTTTTAGGGAGGCTTTGAGAGTGTCCTTATAGCGTTTCCTCTGCCCTCCTAGTGATCACCTGCCATTGCGGAGCTCGGAGTAAGGCACTTGATTAGGGAATCTTGTGTCAGGCATGCGGACAATGTGGCCCGCCCATCGCAGCTGGTTGAGCGTGACCAGTGACTCGATACTGGGGATGTTAGCCTGGGAGAGAATGCTCACGTTGGTGCGCCTATCCTGCCAGTGGATTTGCAGGATTTTGCGGAGGCAACGTTGGTGATATCTCTCCAGGGATTTGAGGTGTCTGCTGGACATTGTCCATGTTTCTGATGTGTACAGGAGGACGGGGACCACGGCTGCTCTGTAGACCACAAGCTTAGTGCTGGATTTGAGGTCTCGGTCTTCGAACACTCTATTCCTCAGGTATCCGAAGGCTACACTGGCGCATTGGAGTCAATGTTGAATTTCATCGTCGATGTGTGCTCGGGGCGAGAGGAGGCTCCCGAGGTATGGAAAATGATTCACGCTGTCCAGAGGCTCACCGTGGATCTTGATGGTCGGGGGACAGTGTTGCGTGGCAGGAGAGGGCTGGTAGAGGACCTTTGCTTTCCGGATGTTTAGCCCAATTGATACCCACCACCTGAATACCATTAACACTAATTGATATAAAACATACAATTAACATGAGATAAATGACCAAATAATCTGTTTTAGTGATGTTGGTTGAGGGATAAATATTGACCAGGACTCAGATAATGAAGCAGTCTGTGCCCGCATGCAGCAAGACCTGGACAACATCCAGGCTTGCGCTGATAAGTGGCAAGTAACATTCCCGCCAGACAAGTGCCAGGCAATGACCATCTCCAACAAGAGAGAGTCTAACCACCTCCTCTTGACATTCAACGACATTACCATCGCCGAATCCCCCACCATCAACATCCTGGGGGTCACCATTGACCAGAAACTTAACTGGACCAGCCACATATATACTGTGGCTACAAGAGCAGGTCAGAGGCTGGGTATTCTGTGGCGAGTGACTCACCTCCTGACTCCTCAAAGTCTTTCCACCATCTACAAGGTACAAGTCAGGAGTGTGATGGAATACTCTCCACTTGCCTGATGAGTGCAGCTCCAACAACACTCAAGAAGCTCGACACCATCCAGGACAAAGCAGCCTGCTTGATTGGTACCCCATTCACCACCTTAAATATTCACTCCCTTCACCACCGGCGCACAGTGGCTGCAGTGTGTATCATGTACAGGATGCACTGCAGCAACTCGCCAAGGCTTCTTCGACAGCACCTCCCAAACCCGCAACCTCTATCACCTAGAAGGACAAGGGCAGCAGGCACATGGGAACAACACCACATGCACGTTCCCCTCCAAGTCACACACCATCCTGACTTGGAAATATATCGCCGTTCCTTCATCGTCGTTGGGTTTAAATTCTGGAACTCCCTTCCTAACAGCACTGTGGGAGTACCTTCACCATATGGACTGCAATGGTTCAAGAAGGCAGCTCACCATGACCTTCTCAAGGGCAATTAGGGATGGGCAATAAATGCTGGACTTGCCAGGGACGCCCACATCCCATGAACGAATTTAAAAAATCACACCGGGAAGAACTCCTCTGCTCTTCTTCGAAATAGTACCTTAGGATATTTTACGTCCACCTGAGAAGGCAGACGGGACCTCGGTTTAATATCATGGTAAGACTATCTGTCAACACCATGAAACTAGTAGCTGGTCTCAGATTTCATACCACAAAGTGCCGCCTGTCGAATTGAATCACATTTCCTGCTCACCAATGCCAAGCCTTCAAACAGCGTTATAGCTTTTTCATTGCCTCTCCTGCATACCCATACCTCAGTAGGGCAACATACATTAACTGAAAGCCTTGCCAGACTCAAAACTTCCATAACATCGCAAGACATTGTAAAGCAACCTTGTTGCATGTTGCATAGATACTTGCTGAGATGGAGGTTTGGCATGCAGTAATGAACATATCTGCCACTGTGAATCGCTGTGCATATACTCCTTCAACTTCCAACATCTCAAGACTGCTTGTATAAGATGGCACATTGATGGCACAACCTGGAGAACAGCCTATCTAGGAAAATGAAGGATGTTTGGACTTTTCAACACCAGTTTTAAGGAAACTAAAGGATTGAGTGGAACCCTGGATTAATTACCTGCCAAAAGACCTGACTTTGATTAAAAGAACAGTTAAACTGACTGCTCAAGAAGACATGCTGGGAAGGTTGACCAAGTTTGAAAAATGTTGTGCAGACTGTTTGGAAGGCTGCAGATAAGGAGTCCTTGAGAGGCTGTGGGAAATGGTCATAAACACCTGGTGATGTTTGGTATCTTCAGTCTGTGTAACCATTGGAGAGAGAGAATGGAAAGTTACTGGAAAGCTTGTTTTTGTCAGCAAGAAGCGTATTAAACCAGCCATTTTAGTAAGTTTGGAGCACACAGTCTATGAGACAGAAGGGAAGAACATCACACAGGATGTCAATGGATTATTAACCACTCAGTCTCCCAAAGCAGAATAATTGGCCATTCTGAGTTTCGAGTTGTACTATTGACCAATAGGTTGTATGAATCTCTATCTATGCATATATCTACTTGTTGTATTTTAATGTTAATAAAACCAATTAGTTAGAAAAGTTTAAAGTCACCTCTGATTACCCCAAAGCTAAAGAGAGTTAAAAACCCAACAAATGCATAGGTGGTGAAGGGATATCGCCTTCTGACATGTCCACGTAGCTCCGATGGGCTCTGTGGATCTGCATCCTTGGATGACAGCAGGTCTGTTGCAACTCACCTCAGCTGTAGGCAGACTTCTCTTTGATCATCCTTCTGAAACTCTTCGTTGTTGTCCACCTCCCTAAGGGCATTTCTCAGCGGAATGTCCACCCTAGCTGCCTGTGGCAAATCACTGCAAAACTCCTTTGCACGGTAGAGAATGAAATGAGCAAAAAGTGAAATGCAACATTAAACTTCAAAATGCAAGAAATGCACCAAAATAAATCCAACGAAAGCAAACCAAAATGACAAAAATAATGGAAGTTCTCACCTTCAGAGAACCTGAGGTCACACCCCTGTGCTCGCTGACCTACATTGGCTCCCGGTCTGGCAATGTCTTGATTTTAAAATTCGCATCCTTGTTTTCAAATCCTTCCATGGCCTCACCCCTCCCTTTCTCTATAACCTCCTCCAGCCCTTCAACACCACAAGATCTCTGTGCTCTTCTAATTCTGGCTTCTTGTGCATCCCCGATTCTCATTGCTCTACCATTGGTGGCTGTGCCTTCAGCTGCCTAGGCCCTAAGCTCTGGAATTCCCTCCCTAAACCTCTCCACCTCTCTACCTCTCTCTCCTCCTTTAAGACGCTCCTTAAAATCTACCGTTTTGTCCAACCTGTCCTAATATCTCCTTATGTGGCTCGGTGTCAAATTTTGTTTGATAACGCTCCTGTGAAGCGTCTTGGGATGTTGTACTATGTTAAAGACTCTATATAAATGCAAGTCATTGTTGTTGTCTAAAACGTCTGAAGGCCAGAATGTGAAGTTGAAAGCGCACCAGATTTATAGTGACGCTCAGTGATGACCTTGAAAACCATAGGAAATGCGAGGGAGAGAAGCCCTGCCCACGTTGACATAAGTTTCAAAGCCCACTCACTCCAGTAGCAGCAGCCTAGTTGGAAAATATCGGACACCAGCAAACCTTTGGAGCAACCACTCAGTGCCGAATTTCCCATCCTCCGCCTTTGCCAAACTCGGGTGTGCAACATTGGCACATAGTGTTGGAACATCTACCCTTATCAGAGGATCTTACATGCTCATTTGTAACTGAATATGTTTGATTATTGGAAGCGCTTCAGTGACGTGCAGTTCAAATGGCGATCTGTCAAATTTAGCAGCCGTTCACTTTGAAGATTTTTCTTGGTCAAGAGAAACTTGTGGTAAAATCTGCAAAAAATGAACGAGGGTTTCCTCTGAGCACTTCAGGTAATTTGAACCCAACCTGCCCTCTAGGAAACTGGTGGGATGCGATCGTCCTACACCCCACCATATCTTAACTTTTCATTGGAGTCAGAAGAATAGATAATTCTTAGATGCATTTATAAAGAACAGATTTCACTACAGCTAATTCAAAGAAAAAGCCTTTGGCCCATGTTGATATTGCAATTCGAAAAGGAACAAAAAGTACTTTAGAAAGTATTTGTCGAGTAACTGAAGTGGGTACATATTCCTTGGCCTGACATTATGACATGAAGAAATAACTGATTATAGGCTAGAAATAACCATTGGCCACTTTAGCTTGCTACATTGCTATGAGTCTACTTTTTCTGCTGCTTTAATGGATGTGTTAACCCAATTGAGTAATGCCTTGGTCAGACCCCATCTGGAGTACTGCATTCAGTTTTGGGCACCTCACCTCAGGAAGGGTACATTGGTCTTGGAGGGTGTACAGTGCAGATTCACTAGAATGATACCCAGGCTTAGAGAGTGAATTTATGAGGACAGTTTGTGTAAACACGGCTTGTATTCCCTCAAGTATAAAAGATTGAGGGGTGATCTGATTGAGGTGTTTAACATGTTGAAAGGATTTGATAGGATAGATACAGAGAAATTATTTCCTCTGGTGGGGGAATCAAGAACGCAGGGACATAATCTTAAAATTTGAGCCAGGCCATTCAGGAGCGTAATCAGGAAGCACTTTTTCACACAAAGGGTAGTAAAAGTATAGAATTCTCTCCCGCAAAAGGCTGTGGATGCTGGAACAATTGGAGCTTTCAAGATTGAGATTGGTAGATTTTTGTTAGGTAGGGGTGTCAAGCGATGTGGAGCTAAGGCAGGTAAATAGAGTTGAGGTACAGATCAGCCATGATCTAATTAAATGGCGGAGCAGGCCCGAGGGGCTGAATGGCCTACTCCTGTTCCCAGTGGAGAGTGGCCAAGAATAATTTCAGCATTAGGAATATTTATTTAATGCGCATCACATGAAATGTTAAAATAAGTTCAGCTTCCAGTGAGGAAGGGAATACAGCTCAGAAAATCGCTGCTACATCGGGCTGGATTTTGCTGTAAAATTAATGGCGAGGTTAACAGCGCTCGCTGTTATTTATTCAGTTTTGGGCACTGCACCTCAGGAAGGGTACATTGGTCCTGGAGGGTGTACAGCTCAGATTCACCAGAATGATACCGAGGATTAGAGAGTGAAATTATGAGGACAGTTTGCGTAAACACGGCTTGTATTCCCTCAAGTATAAAAGATTGAGGGGTGATCCGATTGAGGTGTTTAAAATGTTAAAAGGATAGATACAGAGAAATTACTTCCTCAGGTGGGGAATCAAGAAAGCGGGGACATAATCTTAAAACAAATCGGACAGCAACTTCCAGCGAGTGGAGATATGCAGTTAAATGTGGAAATTGGGAAGTTGCTATCCGAGATACTTTACCCCTCGATAAGCTGCACGCAAATGGCGTCTCGCCGTCTGGCTCCATATTCAAATGCTTCGTAGATACGAACTAAACTCGCCACAAAAAGTTAGGCCTTGTTCATTCCAGTCTAAGTACTTGTTTAACGGTGTGGTAAGTTTTAATTACTGCCAAACAACCTCTCCGGCACTGAAAATTAACTTTTACGGGTGTGGAGTCTCATTCCTTCTGCTTTTAATTATTGTTGGACATTTAAAAAACAAATTCAAGACTGAGATGAGGAGGCATTTCTTCACTCAGAGGGTTGTGAATCTTTGGAATTCTCTACCCCAGAGGGCTGTGGATGCTGAGTCATTGAGCATATTCAAGGCTGAGATAAATACATTTTTGGACTCGAGGGGAATCAAGGGATATGGGGATCGGGCAGGAAAGTGGAGCTGGGGTTGAAGATCAGCCATGATCTGATTGAATTGAGGAGCAGGCTCGAGGGGCCATATGGCATACTCCTGCTCCTATTTCTGATGTTCTTATGTTCATAAGTTAAATAGCATTTTTTTTCTTACTTTTTCTTTCTGTCTCTTTCCTCTCTGTCTCTTAATCCAATCTTTCTTTCCCTTTCTTTATTTCGCTTTCTGTACCTGATTTGACATTGAATTCATCCACTCTAACTTACACGTCCTGGTTCAGTCTCTGCGTTGCTCATTAACGATTCTTTAATCTGATTAGTTAAGGGGATGCCCAAATGCTCGCCCTGTTCACACAGGACCCAGATGCCCTGTAGAGGGCATCTGGGACCTGTTTGGATCTCGAATTCACGGTAACTTGCTGTGCAAAAGGCTCACAGAAAGTCAATGGGCAAATGCAAGTCGAGCGAACAGCTGTGCCGTTCGTTAGCCACTCATGGCAAAATGTGGCCCAAAGTGTATTCAGAGATCCCTTGAAGTGTGGCTCCCTGCTGGGAGCACTGAATTTACCCTATATTTTTTTTTGTTTTTATTCGTTCACGGGATGTGAGCGTCGCTGGCAAGGCCGGCATTTATTGCCCATCCCTAATTGCCCTCGAGAAGGTGGTGGTGAGCCGCCTTCTTGAACCGCTGCAGTCCGTGTGGTGACGGTTCTCCCACAGTGCTGTTAGGAAGGGAGTTCCAGGATTTTGACCCAGTGACAATGAAGGAACGGCGATATATTTCCAAGTCGGGATGGTGTGTGACTTGGAGGGGAACGTGCAGGTGGTGTTGTTCCCATGCGCCTGCTGCCCTTGTCCTTCTTGGTGGTAGAGGTCGCGGGTTTGGGAGGTGCTGTCGAAGAAGCCTTGGCGAGTTGTTGCAGTGCATCCTGTGGATGGTACACACTGCAGCCACAGTGCGCCGGTGGTGAAGGGAGTGAATGTTTAGGGTGGTGGATGGGGTGCCAATCAAGCGGGCTGCTTTATCTTGGATGGTGTCGAGCTTCTTGAGTGTTGTTGGAGCTGCACTCATCCAGGCAAGTGGAGAGTATTCCATCACACTCTTGACTTGTGCCTTGTAGATGGTGGAAAGGCTTTGGGGAGTCAGGAGGTGAGTCACTCGCCGCAGAATACCCAGCCTCTGACCTGCTCTCGTAGCCACAGTATTTATATGACTGGTCCAGTTAAGTTTCTGGTCAATGGTGACCCCCAGGATGTTGATGGTGGGGGATTCAGCGATGGTAATGCCGTTGAATGTCAAGGGGAGGTGGTTAGACTCTCTCTTGTTGGAGATGGTCATTGCCTGGCACTTATCTGGCGCGAATGTTACTTGCCACTTATGAGCCCAAGCCTGGATGTTGTCCAGGTCTTGCTGCATGCGGGCTCGGACTGCTTCATTATCTGAGGGGTTGCGAATGGAACTGAACACTGTGCAGTCATCAGCGAACATCCCCATTTCTGACCTTATGATGGAGGGAAGGTCATTGATGAAGCAGCTGAAGATGGTTGGGCCTAGGACACTGCTCTGAGGAACTCCTGCAGCAATGCCCTGGGGCTGAGATGATTGGCCTCCAACAACCACTTCCATCTTCCTTTATGCTAGGTATGACTCCAGCCACTGGAGAGTTTTCCCCTTGATTCCCATTGACTTCAATTTTACTAGGGCTCCTTGGTGCCACACTCGGTCAAATGCTGCCTTGATGTCAAGGGCAGTCACTCTCACCTCACCTCTGGAATTCAGCTCTTTTGTCCATGTTTGGACCAAGGCTGTAATGAGGTCTGGAGCCGAGTGGTCCTGGCGGAACCCAAACTGAGCATCGGTGAGCAGGTTATTGGTGAGTAAGTGTCGCTTGATAGCACTGTCGACGACACCTTCCATCACTTTGCTGATGATTGAGAGTCGACTGATGGGGCGGTAATTGGCCGGATTGGATTTGTCCTGCTTTTTGTGGACAGGACATACCTGGGCAATTTTCCACATTGTCGGGTGGATGCCAGTGTTGTAGCTGTACTGGAACAGCTTGGCTCGAGGCGCAGCTAGTTCTGGAGCACAAGTCTTCAGCACTACAGCTGGGATGTTGTCGGGGCCCATAGCCTTTGCTGTATCCAGTGCACTCAGCCGTTTCTTGATATCACCTGGAGTGAATCGAATTGGCCGAAGACTGGCTTCCGTGATGGTGGGGATATCGGGAGGAGGCTGAGATGGATTATCCACTCGGCACTTCTGGCTGAAGATGGTTGCAAATGCTTCAGCCTTGTCTTTTGCACTCACGTGCGGGACTCCGCCATCATTGAGAATGGGGATGTTTGCAGAGCCTCCTCCTCCCGTTAGTTGTTTAATTGTCCACCACCATTCACGACTGGATGTGGCAGGACTGCAGAGCTTTGATCTGATCCGTTGGTTGTGGAATCGCTTAGCTCTGTCTATAGCATGTTGCTTCCGCTGTTTAGCATGCATGTAGTCCTGAGTTGTAGCTTCACCAGGTTGGCACCTCATTTTTAGGTACGCCTGGTGCTGCTCCTGGCATGCTCTTCTACACTCCTCATTGAACCAGGGTTGATCCCCTGGCTTGTTGGTAATGGTAGAGTGAGGAATATGCCGGGCCATGAGGTTACAGATTGTGCTGGAATACAATTCTGCTGCTGCTGATGGCCCACAACGCCTCATGGATGCCCAGTTTTGAGCCGCTAGATCTGTTCTGAATCTTTCCCATTTAGCACAGTGGTAGTGCCACACAACACGTTGGATGGTGTCCTCAGTGCGAAGACGGGATTTCATCTCCACGAGGACTGTGCGGTGGTCACTCCTACCAATACTGTCATGGACAGATGCATTTGCGACAGGTAGATTGGTGAGGACGAGGTCAAGTAAGTTTTTCCCTCGTGTTGGTTCGCTCACCACCTGCTGCAGGCCCAGTCTAGCAGCTATGTCCTTCAGGACTCGGCCAGCTCGGTCAGTAGTGGTGCTACCGAGTCACTCTTGGTGATGGACATTGAAGTCCCCCACCCAGAGTACATTTTGTGCCCTTGCTACCCTCAGTGCTTCCTCCAAGTGGTGTTCAACATGGAGGAGGACTGATTCATCAGCTGAGGGAGGACGGTCGGTGGTAATCAGCAGGAGGTTTCCTTGCCCATGTTTGACCTGATGCCATGAGATTTCATGGGGTCCAGAGTCAATGTTGAGGACTCCCAGGGCCACTCCCTCCTGACTGTATATCACTGTACCGCCACCTCTGGTGGGTCTGTCCTGCCGGTGGGACCGGACATACCCAGGGATGGTGATGGAAGACTCTGGGACGTTGGCTGAAAGATATGATTCTGTGAGTATGGCTATGTCAGGCTGTTGCTTGACTAGTCTGTGGGACAGCTCTCCCAATTTTGGCACAAGTCCCCAGATGTTAGTAAGGAGGACCTTGCAGGGTCGACTGGGCTTGGTGTTTTGCCGTTGTCGTGTCCGGTGCCTAGTGGTCCGATGCCGGGTGGTCCGTCCGGTTTTATTCTTATTATGACTTTTGGTAGCGAGATTTTACAACTGAGTGGCTTGCTAGGCTTATTATGCTGCAGCATACAAATTCGAAATAAACAGCTTACGCAAAGTGTGGTGAGAATGTGGAACACGCTACCACAAGGAGTAGTTGAGGTAAATAGCATAGATGCATTTTAGGAAAAGTTAAATAAACACATGAGGGAGAAAAGGTGTACTGATAGGGTTAGATGAAGTAAGGAGGGAGGAGCATAAACGTGTGGAGCGTAAACGCTAGCATAGACCAGTTAGGCCAAACGACCTGTTTCTATGCTGTAGACTCAATGGGCTCGATTTTAGGAGGGAGGCGGGTTGGCAGCGGGGGGTCGACTGGGCGAGTGGGTAACGCGCCCAGTGAATTCGGGGTGCTCCGCACGCGATCGCAGCCTAATTGAAGGCACTTACCTTGGCTTCCGGGTTTCGCGCTGGAAAGCTGCACAGCGGGCGGACTGCGCAGCCGCATCATAGGCTGTCAGCTGGAGGAGCCCTATTTAAAGGGGCAGTCCTCCACTGACTGATGCTGCAGAAAGGAGACAAAATTACAGCATGGAGCAGCCCAGAGGTGAAGGCTGATCCCAGGTTTAATGATGCGCCACTCCAGGTCCTACTGGATGGGGTGAGGAGGAGGGGGTCAGAGATCTTCTCCCCGGCGGACAGGAGGAGGAGGCCTGGCATAAGGTGGCAGAGGAGGTCACCAGCACCACCAACATATCACACACCTGCATACAGTGTAGGAGGCACTTCAATGACCTAAGTAGGTCAGCCAAATTGAGTACACTTAATCATCCCCCTACACTCCGTCTGCCACATCACCGCCCCCCACCCCACATCTCCTTCTGCACTGCCAACACTACTCTCTCACAATTCCCCTCACACCCACTCAAACCTCACCCTCATCTTACCTGCACTTACTCACCTTGCCAGTACTCATCCCGCCACTACCACTCAACCCAATCCTCATACAATCTCATGGCTCCATCTCATACTCACCCTCTGATTCATCTCTTTCACGGTCAGCCTCACCCAACCTGCCACTACCGTGCTGCAGCCACAGGGCATGCATCACATCTGTGTAGCAGGAAGCATAAGGCAAACGTGTGGTGAGCATAAAGGGGATGAACAAGGGTGTTTGAGGGTTTGTCATGGTTTTTACTTATATTTGATTTCTGATCAACTCACATTATCGATTATATTGTCACCACTACTGCCATGTCTTTGCAAATCTTGTCTGCTTTGTGCAATAATGCCCTTTCCTGAGGATCACCATGAAGACCCACATCTGGTGCCACCCATTGTGTCACTGCAGAGTGGGTGTAGGTGTATTTGCAGGGCTCTTTTGTGCAGACGACTGAAAGACGTAGGCAATGTCCCTGGAGGCATCCTGGAAGGATGTGGAGGAGAAGTTGTTGAGGGCAGTGGTGACTTTGACAGCGACAGATAAGAAGATGGTGCTCGGGCCAGCCGGGAGCAGCTTGGCATGAAGGAGGCTGCAGATGTCCACGACTACATGTCGAGTGACTCTGAGCCTCCATGTGCACTGCTGCTCAGAGAGGTCCTGGAAGCTGAGCCTTGGTCTGTAGACCCTGTGGCGAGGGTAGTGCTGATGGCCAAGGGCTGCAGAAGGTAACCTGAGATGTCAGCTGCTGATACACAGGCAGGAACGACTTTTGAACTGAAGTAACCTGGGTTCAGTCCTGGCCTCAGCTGCCTGGAACCGGTTTGAATTAACCAAGTTTTGTGAAAGACAAAGGAAATGTGATAAGACACAAGTCCTTATTTAGAAAAGGAGTAATGAGGTAATAGTACCCAAGTCCTTGGGACAGAGCCAATGAGGAGAAGACCCAGGCAAAAGCGAGCAGGCCTAAACCAAAGGGAGAGAGACAGCACAGCTTGAAGAGATAAGATTCGGAATAAGAATGAAGGATCTGAGGCATGGAGCCAGAGCGAAGACTCCGGAGACCAACCATCGCAGAAGTGGAAGACCCTACGTCAGGGTCGTAGAGACGACGTCAAAAGAGAGAGAGAACGGAACGCCTGGCCAACGTCAGCTCTCCTTTTCGTATATTATCCTTTATATTCTGTGACCACTCAGGGAGTGTCAGAGAAACCTAGTGGGCGTGCGTTTAGATCTTAGTTTGGGTATAAGACTGTATAACCTGGTGTAAACTGCATGCCTATATCTAACCAGACGTATAAGCTACATGTATATGATCTAACGGCATGAATAAAGTGAATTGAGAGTTAAGAGAGAATTGACTCTTCTCCTCTGTGTACTAAGCCAGTAACCGTAACCAGTGACCTCTGGTCAACAGTGCCTTCTGCGACGCATCTCTCTCTGCGGTTGCCCTCCCTCCTGCTGTGCAGTTGGATGTGTCACAGCACTGTGTTGTGGAGTTTCACGTGTCCGAGGAGGTCATGACTGCAGCTACGGCGGCCCCCATCCGGAAGATGTACGTTTGAGGGGGTCCGCAAGTTAAGTAAATGTGTCTGGACACCGGGATTGAGGTTGCAAGTTTGTGAATTTTATTGTTAGGAGAAGGGTGGTGGAGGCCAAACTTTGTCCAAAGTGACAGAGTGGCCTCCTGCAATGAGTGAGGGTCTCCCCTCACCCCACCTGTCAAATGGACCTTTGCAGCTCCCACAGGCTGGTGGCTGCAACACGTCCATTTCAACTGGGAGTGTTTCCCCCAGTATGGGAAACACACCTAGTTGAGTTGAAAATCCCACCCCTCCTAAAATATCCTACAAATCAGGTCTGCAAACGACCTGAACTATCTAATTAATTGCCTTAAGTGGGATCCCACCGGCTTTAATTGCCGGCGGGAGTCTCGCATGCGGGGGCTGCGGAAGTGGGCGGTTGGAGCCGGGCTCCAGACCCGCCCCGGGAATCCACGATTTTCAGAGCCCCCCCGCCACGAACCCGCCGGCTCGGGGGTCCGAAAATCGAGCCCAATGTAACTCGATGCAATATGATTGCAGGCATTTCAAAGAGTTTAAGATATGGCCCATGGTTACAAAACCCACTGCATCACACGTGATCATTCAGTTTGATCAATTAGGGGGGGTATTCAAAATAAATCAGCAAACAACTAAGAGTTCAGCATTGATTGCCCTTTACCATTCTGAATCAGGATAGTATGTGATCAAATATAACATATTCCTATGCTCTCTGCATGGTCTATTACATTTGTGAATATGGATTTAGCCATCCCTTGTGTGTTCACATCAGCTCAGCTGAATTCTTCATGCCTATGATTCAAATGTAATGATATATTACCATTTATCAAAGTCTTTTATCAGAAAGATAATAAAATCACTGTTACTTTCTCAACTTCAACTATTTTTGGTACTTCTAATACTTTTGTGATTTCTTTGATATTGAGCCAGCATAAAGAGGGCTCCTGATGCAGACAGCACTTCACTTGTACCTGGAAAAGGGCTGGGAATTGATGTACAGCAAGAATGGTATTGGCAGCTTCAGCCTTGTGCAATCTGATGTAACAAGGGTTTCTGGAGAGAGAAAAAGATGCTTGGGGCAGTGAGGCAAATAACGCATAACCTGCTCTTTGGTCAGCCTTCTTGGGACTCCAGACGGAACAAAAGACAAATTGTTGCACCATGTTTGGAAGTACATCCAACTGTACCTGCCAATATATAGAGGCAGTCATATCAAAGAATGCCCCACCGACATGATTAAAAATAGGAAAGGGAAGTCGACTATCATAGTTAAAAGTCCATTGCAAGTATCGATCACTATTTGTGTGAAGAAGAACTTCCTGACATCAGTCCTAAATTTGTCTTCCATTAATTTGAACCTGTTGCCCTTTGTCCTTTTTAAAGAAATTGTTGGATACCATGGTGGGTTGGGCAGGTTAGCTTTTTTCTGGATGAACGAGGTTTGTCCGTCTATTGTGCTTTGTCCCAGAGCAGGTCCGAACTCAGGTCTCACACTTACCAGGGAAAAGTAGCCGAGGTGGTTTCCTGTTGCTTTCCTCACTGTTTTTATCTTTGGAGTACCTCCTCCTAGGTGAGCTGCAACCAAGACTAAAGAGCCCCACCCATCCTTTATGATGGGAGAGGCCACCCACACCCCTCGCTGGACATCATTCAGAGATGTGCTCCGGTCTCCACTCACTGGGGCTGTTTGGAGCGGGGCCCAAACTCGACCCTTCTGACACAGAGGAGGGAATACTACCACTGAACCAGTGGTCGTTCCATCCAGTTGCAAGTGCCCCGCTGGATGTCAACCAAGTATTTAGAGACTGTATTGTAGTCTGCACTCACAAGGGCTGTCTGGAGTGGAGCTCAAACCCTTTATCTTCTGACTCAGAGGTGGGAATGCTACCACTGAGCCAAAGGTTCACTCCGACGAATGAGTTAAGACGGGACAAATTACCTTCCCCAGCTCTAGCTAGCCTGTGAACTTGATGAGGTAAGGTTATTATTGCTACAGTGGCGACTTTACCATCACTGTCTTATTCTTTGTTCATTAGGTTTCTTTTGGGAGTTGAAGTCAATGGAAAAAGTGACAGCATTCTTCCTCACCAAAGCCAATGTAATTATGTTAATGTAACCTCAATTTCCGCAGGTTTATATAGAAGACAACTATCCTGTGAGATTAATGTCAACTCTTCATAAAAATTGTTACTGAGACACATTTACTGTCAACGCAGTGGAAACATCTTGAACCGATCCTATATCCACTTGAATAGAAAAGGTACAAATGAAAATTAGTCAATGAGTTGTTGGTTACTATAATTTGATCTTTTTCAGTGTTTTTAATTAAGAACTACACTTGTGTGCTTTCTTCCATTACTTATCATACTGTATATGAAAGCTATCTTCCTCACACATATACACACACAAGATGTGGATAACCTAGACACCGAGCTTTCTTAGCTCATTCCCACAGACAGGATCTACAGTTTCTCCATCATAGAATCTAACTGTTTGCTAAATGGCATTAGGGTTTTGCTTCAACTATCCTGGTTGGAAGTCCATGGCACATGTTGTTAACTTTTAGTGTGAAGAAGAATGGCCTGACATTGATTCAAAGCTTATCTGTCGCCAATTTGAACCTGTACCTGCCCCCCGCCCCACCCGACCTTGTCTGACTATCGTGGTTTAATTTGGAGTAGTGCTCTGGATTTATCTTTGCTGTTCTGCCTTAGCTCAGTTGGTAGTACTCTTCCTTCTCAAGCTTCACTCCAGGACTTGAGCAAATAGCCAAGGCAGACACTTCAGTTTAGAACTGAGAGAGAGCTGCATTGTGAGAGGCACCGTTCCTTGGATGAGACATTAAAACAAATGATCAGAGAATCATAACATCATACAGCAAAGAAGGAGGCCATTTGGCCCATCGTGCCTGTACCGGCTCATTGAAAGAGCTATCCAACTAGTCCCACCCCCCCCGCTCTTTCCCACAGCCCTGCAAATTTTTCCTTTTCAAGTATTTATCCAATTCCCTTTTGAAAGTTACTATTGAATCTGCTTCCACCACCAGACAGTGCATTCCAGATCATAACAACTCGCTGCGTATAAAAATGTCTCCTCATCTACCCTCTCGTTCTTTTGCCAATTACCTGTGACTTCTGTTTACCAACTGTCCCCTCAGTGGAAACAGTTTCTCCCGATGTACTCTATCAAAACCCCTCAAAATTTAAAACACCTCTATTAAATCTCCTTGTAACCTTCTCTGTGCTAAAGAGAACAATTCCAGCTTCTCTAATTATTCCACATAACTGAAGTCCCTCATCCCCGGAACCATTCTAGTAAATCTCCTCTGCATCCTCTCTAAGGCCTTCACATCCTTCCTAAAGTGTGGTGCCCAAAATTGGACACATTACTCCAGCTGAGGCCTAAGCAGTGATTTATAAAGGCTTAGCATGAATTCCTTGCTTTTGCACTCTATGCCTCTATTTATAAAGCCAAGGATCCTGGATGCTTTTTTAACCGCTTTATCAACTTGGCTGATGAGACATTAAACTAAGGCCCGTTAAAGTCTGCCTGTTCACGTGGACATAAAAGATGCCAGAGCACTATTTCAAAGAAAAGCAGAGCCTCTCCTGATATCCTGACCAACCTTCCTCCCTCTAACCATCAACAAAAACAATTACAATGATGAGTCATTAATTTTATTTTTCAATTTGTGGGATCGTGCTGTGTGCGATTTCACTGCAGTATTTGCTTATAGTAACTACCCTTCATAAATAATTCACTGTATGTGAAGCACTAATGTGCTATATAAATCCAAATCTTTTGTATTTGCAACTCTGACATTCCTTCTGTTTTCCATTCCCTTGTAACTTTATTTTGCTGTTTATCTGTTTTCATTTCGAAAAAAAATATTGATGTAAGCTGCTTAAAATACGTAAGTCTTATAAAACAACAACTCAAAAACAATTACTACCTTTTCAATGTGTGTTACATGAACAGCTCTTTCAAATTCAAAGATGTGTTGCATTGATATAAATGAACATTTATATTCCAAAGCTTCGGGCATAGCTTGCCCAGCTGTGATGGTTTTTTAATATTGCCATCTCTCTTAGTGTGTAAAAATAAATGTCGGTGATGAAGAAACTAATAAAACTCGGATACAGCTAGCAACTCGTGGGACTGCAGTTAAAACCATCAACTTTAACTTAACAACATTGAGCAGAAATAATGATACACTTAATTATATTACAAAGCAATCACCATTCTGAGAAAGATAAAACACAGTTTTATGTAAGAGATGTTGAACAAATGGAAGATCGTACTGTGCTGATGAAGGATCCCACCTGAAATGTTAACCTATCTTAATTTTCGTGATGCAGCTCCAATATTTTCTGTTTTGTTTCATAATTTCAGCACCATCGCTGCATTCTAATCTAGCCATGCTTGGGAACATACATTTCAACTCCCACATGTGAGGAGCAGAATTACAGGTATTAATCCCCTCGATTTTAAATGCCCCCTGCCCCTTCCGTATGCCCAACGAGAACAGGTCATGCGGCGGTGGGGTTGGCGGGGTTTAAATATTAGCAACATGACACTCGCCGGTGCAACGCTGCGCTCGATTTATGCCGTTTGCCTCGCGAAAGCGGCAGCTCACCCTGAACCTCCCCGTGCATGTCACGAAATTACTGCATTTGCGCATTAATTACCAATTAAATTCGCCGCAGAAAGTTAGGGCAGTTATTTAACGATGTAAGGACCCTTTTAATGAGGAGATTTAAGATCCTGCAATGCCACTCAACCTCTCTGGCCCAGAAAGGGAACAAATGAAACTGTGGTGTCTCATTCCTACAGGTAGTAAATTGTAGTTAGAGAGTTTTTCAATTTTTTTCTTACTTTTCCTTTCTGTCTCTTTTCTCTCTCAATCCGATCTTTCTTTCCCTCTTTTTATTTCTCTTTCTGTATCTAACTTGACTCTTACTCACCCTATTTCCTTCTCCGTCATTCCTCTGTTTCTTTCTCAATCCTTTAAACGCATTGGTTAAGGAGATAGACTGTTGGTCCCGTCATTCACCAAGGTCCCAGATGCCCCATTGCCCTGGCTCGCGGCTTGCAGGGTAAAACATTTTTGAGCTGAAGGGCGAGGGTAAAAGTCTAACTAACGGGGTGCGTTGTGAGATGCCCCACTCCAGCTAAATCTAGGCGGTTAATTATGTTCATTGATGTCTTGATAGACCCTTACCTAACAAAATCTTTCACCTGAGTATTATGATATGCTTTTGATGGCTTGACATGCTACACATAGGAACAGCCAGAATGGACATTGTAGAGTATTGTAAACACATTTAATTTGGTTGTTCAGTCACAAATTCAACACAGGTCAGTGTCATTTTACTGATGACACCCTTGTAGCAAGCAGAGCAAACACTCCATGTGTTCGTGCTCTTTCGTTCTGTACCTTAGCCATAGTCTTCATGTTTCTGTTGAAAAGTATAATCTGGACGAGCATGCAGAGTGCACCTTGGCCTTGCATATCATTGAGTTTGACACCTAATACTCATTTGAGAACCATTTTCGTATTTAGCTTAACGACTCCAAATATTTGCATATTTGTTTCAATGATGAATAGAATATTTGACTTCCAAAAGTAATTGGTTTTGCAAAAGCTCCTTCCCTGTTTGTGAGATTAGAAAAGGCATGCGCGGGAAATGAATGGGGACGCACATGGGACTGACCTGCACATTATAGCCACGTGATGAAGAGCTCTGTTTGGAGCGTTGACTGGAGAATGCGAACAGCTCACAGCCGAAGAAAATTCAAACCAGGACATTGAAATGAGGCAAAGTGGCATTTCAAAAACAATGAGGCTGCAGAAAGCATCGTCAGTGTTAAATGCACAGGTTTTTTTGGTAGATAACATTCAGTCAGTGAGGAAGGTTAATGAAGTTTATTTTATCCTCTATTTCAATTGCAGAATTATTTTGAATTGATAGCTTCCAGCCCGGGAGCAATGGACACTGAGGCAAATGTAAGTGGCAGCTCTGGTTGCAGTGCAGTTTCCAAATGTGTTGACTGCTTAAAATCTAAAGTAAGAGGGGTTGATTCTGAGCAGGCTTTGCCTGGTAATAATAGGGCAGAAACGGCCTCAAAATGGCATCGGTAGTCTTACTGCCGCATTAACACTGGCGATGCGGCCGGCTCCATTTTGAAAGGGGCCTACTGCTGGGTGTCCAAACCGCCCGCCTGTTTCAGGCAACAGGCCCCTTTTGACATAGAAATTGGGGTCCTACCACATAAATAGGACCGCGATTGCCATCAAGTATATCGAATTATTTCTGTGGGCCTCGGAGGAGCAGGAGTGCTCCCCGCCCTCCGCAATTGCGAACCCCCACACGCAACTTACCCTGTTGGCAGCTGCCAAAGGCCGATCTTGAGGCCTCAATCTGGCAAGCTGCACCGGGGCGCCTGTTTGGCACTCCGCAGCTCACCTGACAGATTTAATTGAGGCCGGGGCCTTAATATCGCGAGGGCCTCTTCACCTAGCTCCTTTGCCATCTTTTATAGAAGAAAAAGCACATATTCGCCAACTGATCATGGGCAATGCAATGGGTGTCCCACAATACCAAAAAGGGAGAATGATGGGGCCTCGATGCATGAATGAAAGCAGTGTTACTCATTTTTCTCAACAGCCTCAAGCAGTGAATTAATTGTCTGCCTCAGGAATGATTCGACACACTGGCCTAGAAATTGTTTCACTCCAAAATGAACACAGGGAACAATCCCCGTGCTGGAACGGGTCGGCCCAAGGCACACCCAATATTGGGCCTCAGGCCTCGTTTGCATGAGACCGGCGAGCTGCAGGCGCCTCCTGCTGGGCATCTTCAGGCAGCTCGTCGGCAAAGAGCATTTCAGCCTACCTCAGTTGGGCCATGGGAGAAGGGGGGAGAATGATTGGGAGGCAGGAGGACGACCAGCGGAAGGCGACAAATTTTCAGGAGAGGGAGAGACAGGGGAATGGTCTTTGGCATTGCAGTGGAGCCGGGAAGGGCAAGCCTGCACCTCCGAGCTCTACACTAAGGTGAGAATTTTTTTCAAAACTTACCTTTTCGGTGGTGGCCTCCAGCGGTCCCTTTAAGGACCGCCGGTTAGGCCACATGGAGACCACATTTTCCACAATGCAGCCAACCCAGCCCAGGTTGCGTTCTGGGCAGCCCGATTTCGCACAAGGGTCCTTAATCAGGCGTTAGGCCCACTATTTGCATATGCCACTTTTTCTGCTTTCACCAATATGGCGGGAAGCGTACTTCCAGTGCATAATGAAAGCATGCTCCCCCGCCAGCCATATTGGATGCTTAGACACCCATCTTGGGCCTGAAAAATGTAAGTCACTCTGTTTGAAAAAAAATTCTGTAAATATTAGGGCATGATTGGTATCGCGAGCACGCCATTTAAGATACAGCGGCCATGTGGCGCTATCGAATTTCGAGGCCGTTGTATCTTAAATGGCGTGCTCGTGATACCAATCATGCCCCAATATTTACAGAATTTTTTTTCAAACAAAGTGACTTACATTTATATAAGCATCTTTCATAACCTCAGGATGTCCCAAAGCGTTTTACAACCAATGAAGTACTTTTGAAGTGTAGTCACTGTTGTAATGTAGAGAAACACATTTGCACACAGAAAGGTCCCAGAAACAGCAATGTGATAAATGACCAGATCATCAGTTTTAGTAATGTTGGTTGAGAGATAAATATTGACCGGGACACCGGGAAAGAGCGGCCAACTAAGCCGTAGCTAAAAATTAGTTTGGAGCTTGTTGAAGTTGAGGAGTTACTGAGTGGCTCCTTCAATTGTGCTACAGGGGTTAAGGTTAGCCCAGCCTCCAAGTCATAGTGCCTTGCTTTCTGTCACTGGAAGCGAAGAGAAGAAAAGGACACTGAGTACCAGCTCCAGCAACGTCCCATAATCAATTAGGCCGTGAATGAAAGCTCACAGGCACAGGAAGCAATAGGTCATCTCAGGGCTACAATTGAGGCTGCAAATAGCATCCAAGCCATAACTACATTAAGGACAAAGATTCATGATAAACTAGACTTGCAACCCACTGAAGTGCCTGAATAAAAAGTGGACTTCGCTGCAAAAATTTCCCATCAATAATTACATGGAATGTACAACACAGAAACAGGCCATTCAGCCTTAACAAAGGTAATAGGGAAAATAAGGGAAAAATAGTAAAAATATTAAAATTAAAGGCACTATATCTGAATGCACGAAGCATTCCAAACAAGATAGATGAATTAATGGCACAAATAGAGATAAATGGGTTTGATCTAGTAACTATTGCTGAGACATGGTTGCAGGGTGACCAAGGTTGGGAACTAAATATTCCAGGGTACTTGACTTTTAGAAAAGATAGGCAAAGTGGAAAAGGGAGGGGGGTGGGTGGCAGCCCTGATAATAAAGGATGAGGTAAAGGCAGTAGTTCGAAAGGATCTTAGCTTAGAAAATCAGGATGTAGAATCAGTATGGGTAGAGCTAAGAAATAACAAGGGGCAGAAAACACTGGTGGGAGTTGTTTACAGGCCCCCTAACAGTAGCTATAGTGTTGGACAGAGTATAAATCAGGAAATTAGAGGAGCCTGTAACAAGGGTAATGCAATAATCATGGCGGGCTTTAATCTTCATATACACTCGGCAAACCAAATTGGCAAAAATAGTTTGGAGGACGAGTTCATTGAAAGCATCCGAGTCAGTTTTATAGAACAATATGTCGAGGAACCAACTAGGGAACAGACTATTTTAGATCTAGTATTGTGTAATGAGACAGGGTTAATTAGTAATCTTAAATAAAGGATCCTCTGCGGAAGAGTGATCATAATATGATCGAATTTGACATTAAGTTTGAGAGTAGTTAAGTCTGAAACTGGGGTCTTAAAATTTAAAAAGGCCAATTATGTAGATATGAGGGGCAAGTTGGCTAAGGTAGATTGGGAATTAGATTAAAAGATATAATGGTAGAAAAGCAATGGGAAATATTTAAAGA
Source organism: Heptranchias perlo (assembly GCF_035084215.1). Classification (NCBI taxonomy): domain Eukaryota; kingdom Metazoa; phylum Chordata; class Chondrichthyes; order Hexanchiformes; family Hexanchidae; genus Heptranchias; species Heptranchias perlo. Next base: position 13,079,189 of record NC_090338.1, on the reverse strand, counting down.
AATAATTCATAATTCTCTATGAATATACATTCCCTCCATGGGAAAAGTGATCCTTCTGTGGCTAACTAGAGAAGTTAAGGATAGTGTTAGATTAAAAGAGGAGGCTTACAATGTTTCCAAAAAGAGCAGTAAGCCTGAGGATTCGGAAGGTTTTAGAAATCAGCAAAAGACCAAGAAATTGATAAAGAGGGAGAAAATTGAATATGAGACTAAACTAGCAAGAAATATATAAACAGATTGTAAGAGCTTCTACAAGTATGTAACAAGGAAGAGATTAGCAAAAGTAATTGTGGGTCCCTTAGAGGCTGAGATAGGAGAAATTGTTATGGGGAATAAGGAAATGGCAGAGATGTTAAACAAATATTTTGTATCGGTCTTCACTGTAGAAGATACAAAAAACATACCGGAAATAATGGGAGACCAAGGGCCTAATGAGAGTTAGGAATTTAAAGTAATTAAGATTAGTAAAGAAAAAGTACTGGAGAAATTAATGAGACTAAAAGCCAACAAATCTCCTGGACCTGATGGCCTACATCGTAGGGTTTTAAAAGAGGTGGCTGCAGGGATAATGGGTGCATTGATTTTCCAGAATTCCCTCGATTCTAAAACAGTCCCCGTGGATTGGAAGGTAGCAAATGTAACCCTGCTATTCAAGAGAAGAGGGAGAGAGAAAATAGGGAACTATAGGCCAGTTAGACTGACATCAGTAGTAGGAAAAATGCTAGAATCTATTATTAAGGACGTAGTAACAGGGCACTTAGAAAATCATAATATGATTAGGCAGAGTCAACATGGTTTTATGGAAGGGAAATCGTATTTGACAAATCTATTAGAGATTTTTGAGGGTATAACTAGCAGGGTAGATAAAGGGGAACCAGTGGATGTAGTATATTTAGATTTTCAAAAGGCATTCGATAAGGTGCCACACAAGAGGTTGTTACACAAGATTAGGGCTCATCGGATTGGGAGTAATATATTAGCATGGATTGAGGATTGGTTAATGGACAGAAAACAGAGTAGGAATAAACAGGTCATTTTCAGGTTGGCAGGTTGTAACTAGTGGGGTGCCACTAGGTTCAGTGCTTGGGCCTCAACTGTTTACAATATATATCGATGATTTAGATGAGGGGACTGAGTGTAATATATCCAAGTTTGCTGACAATACAAAGTTAGGTGGGAAACTAAGCTGTGGGGAGGATGCAAAAAGGCTTCAAAGGGATATAGACAGGTTAAGTGTGGGGGCGAGATGGTGGCAGATGGTGTATAATGTGGGGAAATATGAAATTATCAACTTTGGTAGGAAGAATAGAAAAGCAGAATATTTTTTAAAAGGTGAGAGACTAAGAAATGTTGGTAGTCAGAGGGATTTGGGTGTCCTTGTACACAAATTTAACATGCAGGTGCAGCAAGCAATTAGGAAGGCAAATGGTATGTTGACCTGTACTGCAAGGGGGTTGGAGTATAAGGATAAGGAGGTCTTGCTGAAATTATATAGGGCTCTGGCGAGATCACACCTGGAGTACTGTGTACAGTTTTGGTCTCCATACCTAAGGATGGATATACCTGCCTTAGAGGGAATGCAACAAAGTATCACTAGATTGTTTCCTGGGATGAGAGGGTTGTCCTGTGAGGAGAGGTTAAGTAGAATGGGCCTATATTCTCTGGAGTTTAGAAGAAGATCTCATTGAAACGTATAATATTCTTAGAGAGCTTGACAGGGTAGATCTGAGAGGTTGTTTCCCCTGGCTGGAGAGTCTAGAACTAGTGGCCAAGAACTAGTCTCAAGATAAGGGGTCGGCCATTTAGGACCAAAATAAGGAAAAATTTCTTCACTCAGAGGGTTGTGAATCTTTGGAATTCTCTACCCCAGAGGGCTGTGGATGCTCAGTCGTTGAGTATATTCAAAACTGAGATCGATACATTTTTGGACACTAAGGGAATCAAGGGATATGAGGATAAGGTGGGAAAGTGGAGTTCTTATATGCAATTTCTTATGTTCTGAAACATTTGTGCTCCACACGAGCCTCCTCCTACCTCACTTCACCTAACCGTATCAGCATAACTTTGTATTCCTTTCTCCCTCATGTGTTTATCTAGCTTCCCTTTAAATGCATCTATGCAAGTCACTTCAACTACTCCTTGTGGTAGCGAGTTCCACATTCTCACCATTCTCTGGGTAAAGAAGTTTCTCCTGAATGCCCTATTGGATTTATTAGTGACTATCTTATACATATGACCCTTAGTTCTGATCTCCCCCGCAAGTGGAAACATCTTCTCTATGACTATCCTATCAAACCCTTTCAAACAATCTTAAAGACCTCTATCAGGTCACTCCTCAATCTTCTCTTTTCTGGAGAAAAGAGCTTCAGCCTGTTCAGACTTTCCTGTTAGGTTTAAACTCATAGTTCTGGTATGATCGTAGTAAATCTTTTCTGCACCTTCGCCAGTGCCCTTATATCCTTTTTTATAATATGGAGACCAGAACTGTGCAAATAGTGGTGTTGAGTTTCATCCAACTTGCTATTCAAATAAAAATAACTGTAAACACTGGAAATCTAAAATAAAACCAGAGAAGTGCTGGAAATACACAGCAGGTCAGTAAGATTTGTAAAGAGGAAAGGCAGGTTAATGTTTTAGGATATGGATTAAAGGTCGCTATATGGAGTTGAGATGCAGGTCACCCACGGTCTAATTGAATGGCGGGACAGGCTCGAGGGGCTGAATAGCCTACTCCTGTTCCTATATTCCTGTATCATAATTGAAACCTGAAAGATAAGAGAGCTCCTTGATAGGGCTGGGGGAAAAAAAAAGTTCATGGGTCGAATCATGTCCAAACTTTTTAATAGAAAAGCGGGAAACTATCAGATGATAGAAAAGATCAGCAAGGCAACATTAAAAGAACAAAAGAGTGTGTAAATAGCTAAGACATTGAACGGTTTGAGAAAAGGCCCAAAAACAAGGAAAAGTTAACAAAAAAAAGATGCAGGCGGTCGGAACTAAAAATAGAATATTCTGGAAACGCTGTGGGGTTAATTTTGACATTGGGTAATAGTGTAAAATGAGCGATAGCGGGTCATCCACCCAATGAAAACACCTCTCCCGATTTTCTTTTCCATTAGTGTTTAATGGGCGGTGCAGCCAATCTCGCCCGTTTTATGCTGTCACCCAAAGCCAAAACTACCCCCAAGTCAGGCCTGAAGTGAGAAAGGAAACATGCCAACACCCCAGGAGCCTACCCCCTCTTCCCAGCCAGAGCTGCTTCTGATGAGGGGTTGCCACAGGAGACGTCAACTCATCTCCAAGGTGCCTACAGACCCACCTCGTATTCCCAGCATTCGCTGCAGTTTTCTTTTAAAGTGACCTGATAGAGGTCTTTAAGATTGCAGCTAAAGTCCAAAGTTACTAAAATCAATGTTTAGGCCAGATAGTGGCTGGAAATGGGGAAAAAAAAACGAAAAGTTGAAAGTACATTTTTTTCAGTTCTGACAGGGTCAACACCTGAAATGCCAACGCCAATACGAGATTTGTACCAAATCTTGGATAACTCCTGGGTTACAGGGAATGAAATGCTTACAGCTGGAAGGTTAATCCGTGTGGCTAGGTCAGTAAAAAGTGTGTGAGGTTGGCTACAGCGAGAAGAAAATGATTCACCTCAGTTGTTTAAACAAGTTCAAAAAGAGAGACCAAAATATAGCAGCCTGGAGTTTCCATCCAGATAACAGCTTAATCTGGGCGGAATCAAATCAAATAACGCCAAAGATCGTGGAATTTTAAGCACAGAGTTACATAGCATTACATAGAATTTACAGCACAGAAACAGGCCATTCGGCCCAACAGGTCTATGCTGGTGATTATGCTTCACATGAGCCGCCTCCCACCCCTCTACATCTAACATTATCAGCATATCCTTCTATCCCTTGCTCCCTCGTGTGTTTATCTAGCTTCTCCTTCAATACATCTCTGCTATTCGCCTCAGTTATTCCTTGAGGTAGCAAGTTCCACGTTCTAACCACTCTCTGGGTAAAGAAGTTTCTTCTGAATTCCCTATTGGATTTATTAGTGACTATCTTATATTGATGGCCCCTAATTTTGGTCTCCCCCATAAGTGGAAACATCTTCTCTATGTCTACCCTATCGAACCCCTTCATTATCTTAAAGACCTGTATCAGGTCACCCCTCTTTTCCAGAGAAAAGAGCCCCAGCCTGTTCAGTCTTTCCTGATAGTTATAACCTCCCAGTTGTGGTCAATCTGATATCATTCTTGTAAATCTAACCGTAAATGAGTTGCGCCCATATCTATATTATGCCCGAGTACCTTTTAAGCTCATTCAACAGAGTCTTCACTCCGAACCAGTCCCCACCCACAAAACTGGCCACACCCCCAGGTCGGAAAGGTGAGTTTTCATTGATTGCACTCAATCAGGGGAATGGTGGGTGGGTGGGTGGGAGGAGTCCAGCACATTGAGCCCAGATTCTCAGGGCCACAGCCACTCATGATCACATGAATCCAACATTAATCACCTGACCAGCAGTAGCCGGCAGTCAACTGAAGCCACGGGTCGGCCCTGCTGTTGCAGAAATCATTAACCTTAAGGCCCTGTTGGCCTAGAAAAGAGAAGACTGAGAGGTGATCTGATGGAGGTCTTTAAGATGATGAAAGGGTTTGATAGGATAGACGTAGGGATATTGTTTCCACTTGTGGGGGAGTTCAATACAAGAGGTCATAAACATAAAATAGTTGCAAATAAATCCAATAGGGAATTCAGGAGAAACCTCTTCACGCAAAGAGTGGTAAGAATACGGAACGTGTTACCACAAGGAGAAGTTGAGGCAAATAGCTTAGATGCATTTAAGGGGAAGCTAGATAGGGAGAAAGGAATAGAAGGGTATGCTGATAGGGTTAGATGAAGTAAGGAGGGAGGAGGCTCGTGGGGAGCATAAACATCGGCATAGACCAGTTGGACCGAACGGCCTGTTTCTGTGCTGTAGTTTCGATGTAACTCGGTGTTCTAGTCACGATTGATTACGCTGCTTCATTTTTGCGCCGATTGATGGGAGATTTTACGTCCGGGCTAATGTGTTTGCGCGGAAACGCGGGCGCAATTTCACCTCAGCAAAACCGGAGTGGCGCCAGGAGCATTCTGGGATGCAATTTGCCGATTGCGCCCCTGCAGGAAACTCCAGGCCAGGATAGGTTAACTTTTAAACTGGTGCGTCTGTCTTCCAAAATTCAACAGGATAAACAGAAGCACAAAGTAAAATGAAAACGAGCATGCTGCCGACTAGTTCTAATGCAATCCATATTCCAACTGGATAAATTAAAATGAACGGTGAGTTAGGTTTGAGCATTCCATTTCTTTGAACGTGCATGCAGGTTGGCTTTGCTACTGCAACCGATTGAGTTTGAATAGCTACTTGGCAGAGAATAAAACTTAACTGTCAAGTTCGCCAGGGCTAGACAGTTTAAACAGTGATGTGTCATTATAACCAAGCTCATGTCTCTCCTTGTCTGTAGAGCATTCAAAGTATACTGTAGAGGCACAGACCTGGAGTAGAAAGATCTGTTGCCTGTGTACAGTATGTTACTGTCATGTGCATGGATTGTTACAATATGATGCCTATAAATTGAGCTCCCTGGCTGCCATTACCACAATCTGTTGTTTTCCAAGTCTGACAGTTGCCTTATTTGAGATGGGGTGCCCACAAGGAAGCTTTAAATCTGCTTGCTGACGCTCAATATCTGCCGTTAGATAATCTACTATAACATATTAAATTGGTATGGACAACAATGTTCGAGGTTAGAAATTATGCTGATTGGAAAACTGTAAATTTACTAACTTAGAAAACCCTAGATGTTGAATGACTGGTTAGAGACCTCTACATTGACGAGGATAAATATTTCATTGTCGCTATGGGGTCTGTTTTCAATATTTGCTACCCGGAGTGTCCATAATCTTATTTTTCACTCTTATTAATGCTAATGTCCTCCCGTGAACAAGTGTGTGCCTAGTGGCAGATTCGGAGACCCAGAAAAAAAAAATCATAGAATCAACAAGTTCATATGCAATCCAAATCCAGAGCTTGAGCACAGAACTGGGTGAATCGCTAAATGGAGGGAGTGGCTAAACAGAGTGAAGATGGGAATTTGGTGAGAGTGAGAATTCAGTGCAGAGGGAGAAGGAGGTATTAAGTATTTTAAACTAAGGGGCAATGGTAAATAAGTAAAAATATAAATAATCAGTGTAATTAAAGGGGATCAAATTAAAATGAACTAGCTAGGGGTACCAATATTAAAGGGATCCAAATTGCATTAAATAAGAATCTGGTTTACATAAATAATAAATAGGAGTTAAGGGAATACTAAACTAAAACATATATATAACATAAGAGACATATATATATTTATACATGGAAATGTGTATACGTTTGTCCTGGATAACCTCCAGCTGCTTGAGCTCGAGCTCAGGGTTTCTGAGCTTGAGGAACGGTTGGAACCACTGCAGGGTTAGGGTTAGAGTTCGAGAGGCCAAGAATTTCCTAGAGCGCACGTTCCAGGAGGTGGTCACCCTGCAGCTACAGAGAGTTTAGAAGGTAATTGGGTAGCAATCCAGCAAGGTAGGAAAAAGCAGGCAGTGCAGGAATCTTCTGAGAGTGGGGCACTCTCAAACCGGTTTTCAGTACCGAATACCGGTGAGGGTGACGCCACCTCGGAGGAGTGCAATCTAGAGCACATCCACAGCACCGAGGAGCAAATGACTGCACAGGGGAGCACAGCGAAGCGTAGACGTACAGTTGTCACAGTGGATTCGATAGTCGGGGGATAGACAGGTGTTTCTGCAGCCACCAATATGAGTCTCGTATGGTGTATTGCCTCCTTGGTACCAGGGTAAAGGACATCAATGAATGGATGCAGAAAATTTTGCGACGGAAGGCGAACAGCCAGGTGTCATGGTCCATGTTGGAACCAATGACATAGGTAGGAAAATAACAGTGTAAAGGGCAAAAGGGGGGAGGAATTCCTGAAATATGTACAAGAGAACTTTCTTGATCAATATGTTTCCAGCCCAACGAGGAAAGAAACTGTGCTGGATCTAATTCTGAGGAATGAAGTTTTTTTTTATTCGTTCATGGGATGTGGGCGTCACTGGCGAGGCCGGCATTTATTGCCCATCCCTATAAAAAACAAATAAAAAAAAACTTCATTCCTCAGAACTAGATCCAGCACAGCTTCTTTCCTCATTGGGCTGGAAACACACTGATCAAGAAAGTTCTCTTTACACATTTCAGGAATTCCTCCCCCCTTTTGCCCTTTACACAGGGAAAATTGTTATTTTCCCAGTCTATATTAGGATAATTGAAGTACCCCATTATCACTACCCTAAAGTTCTTGCACCTTTCTGCAATTTGCCTGCAAATTTGCTCCTTTATCTCCTTCCCACTATTTGGTGGCCTATAGTATACACCCAGCAGCGTAATAGTTCCTCTATTGTTCCTTAATTTTAACCCAAATAGATTCTGTCTTTTAACCCTGAACTACATCATCCCTTTCTAGTGCTGTAATGGCATATTTGATCAATACTGCCAAACCCCTTCCTGAATACATTATAGCCCTTTCCTGAATACATTATAGTGGAGCATGTTTCAATAGGGGAGCATTTGGGAAACAGTGATCACGATATCATTGGGTTTAGAGTAGTTATGGAAAAGGAGAAAGAAAAATCAAATATGAAAATACTCAGCTGAAGTGAGTTGAAAAGGGATTTGGCCCAGGTGGATTGGAATCAAAAATTGTCAGGTAAAACAGTAAATGTGCAATGGGAGGCCTTCAAAGAGGAGATAGTTCGGGTACAGGCTAGACACATTCTCACAATGGGGAGAGGAAGGGCATCCAAAGCTAGAGGTCCCTAGATGACCGAAGATATAGAGATTAAAATGAAAAGTAAAAAGGATGCTTATGATAAATGTTAGGTTCACAATTCAGTAGAGAACCAAGCTGAATACAAAAAGTACAGAGGAGAACTGAAAATGGAAATAAGTGGGGTAAAGAAAGAGTATGAGACTAGATTAGTGGTTAACATAAAAGGGAACCCCCAAAGTCTTTTATAAACATATAAATAATAAAAAGTAGTCAAAGAAAGGGTGGGGCCGATTAGGGATCAAAAAGGAGATCTGCTTGTGGAGGCAGAGGGCATGGCTGAGGCACTAAATGAGTTCTTTACATCTGTCTTTACTAATCATCATTCCATGATTCTATTATTCTATATAATTTTACAGCATAAAAGGAGGCCATTCAGCCCATCATTGCTGTACCAGTTCTTTGAAAGAGCTATCCAATTAGTCCCTCACCCCTGCTCTTTCCCTGTAGCCCTGCAAATTTTTTTCTTTTCAAGTATCCAATTCCCTTTTGAAAGTTACTGTTGAACCTGCTTCCACCATCCTTTCAAGTAATGCTTTCCAGATCATAACCGCTCACTGTGTTAAAAAAAAGTTCTCCTGATCGCTCCTCTGGGGTTTTAAGCTGAAGTGTCATCGACTATGTGAGATCCACCTGTCAGGAATTAATAGTGCTGCAACATTTAAAAAATTGCCTAATGTCTCACTCGTGCACCAAGGAAGCTTAATTGCAGACATTTCTCTTCTCAATCTTGTAGATAAGGCCCTAGAAAGGAAATAGGTTCTTTTTGAAGCAACAGTAGTCAATACCATCGAAACCAGATACTAGCATGCCTGGAAGGAAGTTGTTGGCAGGGTTTATGACTTCTGACCTCAGTTAAGGTCAGGCAGAAGTTTCATGGTCTGCATGAAAGAACCAAGGTGAGTTCACAGCATAAGAAACTATGAAAAGGGGAAAGACCACTCAGCCCAATGATCCCATCACCTCTGATGTAACATTTAATATTTCATTGTGATGGGTTCAATGGACCGAATGGCACATGCAAAGCAAAAGAATAGATTTGGAGGTCTTATATGACAAGCTGCTTGCAATTTAAGTGTCCTGTTGCCATCACGACATGATCCAAATTTGATACAACACTTTTAATGAAGATGCGAATGGTCAACAAATAGAGGGGACCCTCACATATGGGGGAAACGCAGCTTGCCTCCTATGGTAAATCCATATTTTCAAGGCAAGTACAGAGTGTCCGATGTGGGCCAGTAACTCTTACAAAATAGTGGAGGCATTTTGGGCGACAAATACGTACACCTGCTGTCATTGACATCCTGTGCTTCAAGTGTGCCAATTATTCAGAATGCCTTGTGTATGATTTGGTCCAATGGGGACTATCACATGTTTCGGGTCAATTTTCACTTTTGGGTGATCGACTGGCACAAGGCACTGTCGGGATCCTTGAACGGCGCAAAAGAAAGATTAAATTATGGAGTAAGTAATTTAAGCTATTAATTATGTTGCTCCATATTTTCCTGGCAATTTTGTTGTTACCTTCACTGAAAACAGTTAGACAGCAATTATCATAGCACCGCCTACCATTAAAACCACTTGGGCTGATAAATAATGGCACCGGTGGCCTGGCAGAGATGTGATATTGGCCTGGAGTTTCCTCTGTGGGCGCAGCTCGGATGTTGTGCCCAAAATTGCACCCGGAGTCTTGCCCATTTTTCCGTTGACAAGTTACGCCCAAGTATCCTCCCAATCTCTTTAGATAAACGGCCAAACTTAAAATAGCCGTAAATCAGTGTAAACAATCGCCGTCCAAGGAAACGCCGAACCCACACCAGTATATTTCTTCTTTGAGTCTTGAAATTAAAAGTTTCAGCTCATTCAACTATCATTCATGCACATCAGGCACAGCATGTTTAAGGACCTTTTCAAATTTTTTATGTGACTTATACCGATCCCATAAAAATGCATTAAAAGAAGCAGAAAATACAGAGCAGCTCTCAGTGAAGATAAATTTTAAAAACACTCAAAAAATTGCAATTAAAAGTTTAGAATAATGACTTTGTTTCCAGCTGCGTCTGAAAATCTGGTTGCGATGTTAAAGAGACCCCTGAATAATTGCAGCTGGAGGATCCTTGCATTGGAGAGTTGGGGGAGAGGCCAGCTTTGTGGGCAGAGATTTGTTTGGACAGAAGGTTTGGCGGACGGAAGTGAGGGATTGAGTTGACTTGGGAGTATTGTAGTTCCACGTGTAAATCACTTATGGCCAATTGGTTTGCGCCCAGATCACGGGTGTCTCTGGGCGCAAATGCAGAGGAAACTCTCGGTCAGTATCTTTATAATGCATTCACTGAATCAGTCTTTTATTTTAATTTTGGCTCCCGGTCCTCCAACGCTTCGATTTTAAAATTTGCATCCTTGTTTTCAAATCCCTCCATGGCCTCACCTCTCCCTTTCTCCATAACCTCCTCCAGCCCTACAATCCTCTGAGGTCTCTGTGCTCCTCCAATTCCGGCCTCTTGCGCATCCCCGATTTCCTTCGCTCCACTATTGGCGGTCATGCCTTCATCTGCCTAGGTCCTGTACTCTGGAATTCCCTCCCTGAACCTCTCCGCCTCTTTACCTCTCTCTCCTCCTTTAAGATGCTCCTTTAAACCTAAAAACTCTTTGACCAAGCCTTTGGTCCCCTGTCCTAATATCTCCTTACGTGGCTCGGTGCCAAATTATGTTTGCTAATCGCTCCTGTGAAGCGCCTTGGGATGTTTTACTATGTTAAAGGCACTATAAAAATGCAAGTTGTTGCTGCTTAATGACTTTTAAATGGTGCTGAAAGTAATTTTGAGCACGCAACGAATTTATTTCCTTTCCGAGTACAAATAACGACGATCTTTGAGCCAAAGACACCATAAAGAAAGATGTTTCAGCAAAATACCTGAAGCTCAAGCAATGAGATTGTGTTGTCCTGGGTGAAAATAAACCTCCATAAAACACCAGAGAGTCAGGTTCACCAACTGGCATAGGTTTATCAGCCCCTTTTAGAGTTCAAACTAAAACCAGCTTCAGGGAACATCGATCAATGACCGTTCTGTAGAAACCTGCCATTTTTTTTTAAACTTTGAGGCCTTACAGCTTAAATGAAAAGCTCAATTCACTCAATGAAAATAACGCCATTGAGATGAAATGCAGCACTAGCAAGCCTCAACATTCCGACTTTTATATATTTGTTTCCATAATTGTAAAAAGCAGTTCAATGAAAATTACAATCCAAAGTCGCTTTTTCTTAAATGAGTTCATTCAACTTCCAATGTAAACCCGTAGTTTCCAGTTCTGCTTCAATGTAATTCTACGAACATGATTTTTTTTTTGAAAAATCAAGTCCATATGAAGAACAACAAAGATGGATATTATCGGTTCTCTTCTGTAAGACTAAATGGCATTAATGGCCATTGGTTGCGCCGTTTCTGATTTGCGCTGTGGCGTATCCTAATCAGTTTTCTGATAGGATTTGGCATCAAATTTGCAGGGCGCGCAATGGTCTAAGTGTCCGTTGCCGAAATCGGGAAAATCCGGGTCATAATTTTTTTGGGGACTTTTCTGCAGGCTCCTCACCCAAACCTCGAAAATTCGATCGCCAAAGCTCCGTACTTGCCCCCACCTCATTCAAGTCAACTGGCAATTGTGTATTTCCTGGATATTCTCTAGTTTTCCCACCGCACCCACTTAGGCTGAATAATAATGGGGCAGGAGGGCCCTTGGTCACCAGGTATTGACTGGATTTACAGCTTGCACATTATTCTCAGCCCGGGAGGACCATAAAAGCTGTGGAGCTTCATCTCTGCAGTCTGGAATCATGCGCGAATGGACTTTTATTTTATTACATGTAATAAAAATAGGCTTTTGACATTTCACCATCAAAAATAAAGTTATCGCGGCGTTCATTCTGAAGTAGAGCTCTCGAGGTAAGTGCAAAATCATTAAATCCGTTGATTTGATCTGTGAATGTATTTAAATTCATGTGTTCAAAATAATCGATTTAAGTAAAGTAAAATCTCTGTTCTTTCTTGATATATTTACTTCCGAGCTAAAACCCATTCAAAGACTTCCTCGCTACTGTGTGTTAGGTTCAGTGTGTATCGTGAGCATGGCGTAGGGCAAATAAAGTAGCTTAGATTATTAGGCCCAGAGTTTCCGCTACATTGCACTGGCTTTTTCCAGCGCAACCCAGCCGAATCAGCGCAGAACATGGCGTAATTTCGATTTGCACTGGACGTAATTTATGCAGTTCCCACGATGTTTTGCGTTGGCTGAAGCCGGCCTCACCTACAAAACTGGCCAGACGCCCCGATCGAAACAATGAGGATGGCGAATTTCCGCTGATTATGCCGTTTGAGGAGGGTCTTAAGCTCGTCTTCTTGGGTGCAAAGATACTATTAGGCATGGTTTAAATACTTTTAAATAATAAAATATTTAATTTACTATGTAACTGACTAGTGTACACCAATGAAAGTGATAAATGCTTTCGTATAGTTTTTTAAAGACATTTTCATTTATTTATAATCAGGTTATTCAAAGGTGGGGGACGAGAAGCTCTTATTAAAAATGCTTATTTTTTGTGATAAATCCATTTTCAGCTGTATCAATAAAACTGCACCAGGTTACCACTCTTAAAAACTTCTTAAATACATCAATGAACATATTTTATTTTTTTAAAAAAAGAATAAACAGTTACGTTCTGTTAAGCTGCCGGATTGCGCTGACTCGTGGAAGATTTTACGGTTGTGATTATGTTAATGCATTTAGCGGAAACTCGCAAAAAAACCAGGCTGGTGCAATTTTCGGGCGCAATTTGTGTCCAAATGCCGATTGCACCCAAAGTTGAAATTCAGGGCCCCAATGTCGTTTTAGGCCAACAGGAACATAGGAGCAGGAGTAGGCCATTCAGCCCCTCGAGCCTGCTCCGCCGTCCGTATAGGTCTAGGCTGATCTGCACCTCAACTCCACTTATTCCCCTGAGCTCCATATCCCTTAATAGCCTTACCTAACAAAAATCAATCTATCCATGTCATGGAAGCTCCAATTGTCCCAGCATCCACAGCCTTTTCGGGGAGATAGTTGCAGATTTCTACTATCCTTTGTGTGAAAAAATGCTCAATGATTTCACTCCTGAACGGCCGAATTTTAACATTATGTCTCTTTGTCCTTGACTCCCCCGCCAGAGAAAATGGTTTCTCCGTATCGACCCTATCGAATCCTTTTAACATTTCAGATCACCCCTCAATCTTCTATACTCAAGGGAATACAAACCAAGTCTATGCAACCTGTCCTCATAATGTAACTCTTTTAGACCCAGTAACATTCTGGTGAAACTGCATACAGCAGCTGAGTGTGTCCATATCTCAAACAATGTTCTGCAAGTGATCAAGTTCAACATAGTGAAAGGATCTGACTCAGGTCATGCCCATATTACATAAGAACATAAGAAATAGGAGCAGGAGTAGGCCAATCGGCCCCTCGAGCCTGCTCCGCCATTCAATAAGATCATGGTTGATCTGATCCTAACCTCAAATCTAAATTCATGTCCAATTTCCTGCCCGCTCCCCGTAATCCCTAATTCCCTTTACTTCTAGGAAACTGTCGATTTCTGTTTTAAATTTATTTAATGATGTAGCTTCCACAGCTTCCTGGGGCAGCAAATTCCACAGACCTACTACCCTCTGAGTGAAGAAGTTTCTCCTCATCTCAGTTTTGAAAGAGCAGCCCCTTATTCTAAGATTATGCCTCCTAGTTCTAGTTTCACCCATCCTTGGGAACATCCTTACCGCATCCACCCGATCAAGCCCCTTCACAATCTTATATGTTTCAATAAGATCGCCTCTCATTCTTCTGAACTCCAATGAGTAGAGTTACAATCTACTCAACCTCTCCTCATATGTCTGCCCCCTCATCCCCGGGATTAACCGAGTGAACCTTCTTTGTACTGCCTCGAGAGCAAGTATGTCTTTTCTTAAGTATGGACACCAAATCTGTATGCAGTATTCCAGGTGCGGCCTCACCAATACCTTATATAACTGCAGCATTACCTCCCTGTTTTTATATTCTATCCCCCTAGCAATAAAAGCCAACATTCCATTGGCCTTCTTGATCACCTGCTGCACCTGCATACTAACTTTTTGATTTTCTTGCACTAGGACCCCCAGATCCCTTTGTACTGCAGTACTTTCCAGTTTCTCACCATTAAGATAATAACTTGCTCTCTGATTTTTCCTGCCAAAGTGCATAACCTCACATTTTCCAATATTGTATTGCATCTGCCAAATCTCCGCCCACTCACCCAGCCTGTCTAAATCCCCTTGTAGGTTTTTTATGTCCTCCTCACTCTCCACTTTCCCTCCCAACTTTGTATCATCTGCAAATTTTGATATGTTACACTCAGTCCCCTCCTCCAAATCGTTAATATAGATTGTAAAGAGTTGGGGACCCAGCACCGACCCCTGCGGAACACCACTGGCTACTGGTTGCCAGTCCGAGAATGAACCATTTATCCCAACTCTCTGCTTCCTGTTAGATAACCAATCCTCCACCCATGCCAGAATATTACCCCCAATCCAGTGATTCTTTATCTTGAGCAATAATCTTTTATGTGGCACCTTGTCGAATGCCTTCTGGAAGTCTAAATACACTACGTCCACTGGTTCCCCTTTATCCACCCTGTACGTTATGTCCTCAAAGAACTCAAGCAAATTTGTCAGACATGACTTCCCCTTCGTAAAGCCATGCTGACTTTGTCCTATTAAATTATGTTTATCCAAATGTTCCGCTACTGTCTCCTTAATAATAGACTCCAAAATTTTACCCACCACAGATGTTAGGCTAACTGGTCTATAATTTCTAGCCTTCTGCCTACTACCCTTTTTAAATAAGGGTGTTACATTAGCAGTTTTCCAATCTGCCGGGACCTTTGCTGAGTCCAGAGAATTTTGGAAAATTATTACCAAATTATTACCAAATGACCTGCCTAACTAGTTCCATTGCTGCAGATGGGGTAAAGTATTTGCTGCGCTGCTTCAGAGGTCTCCGATTCACCACCATGCTCACTGCGGCGTAATCAAACTGCTTTTCCAGGAAATTTTGGACTAAGTTTTGCAACAGCAAGATCGGGACACGAAATGACAGAAGTCTCAGATCGCATTGTTCCAGGAAATCCTAGGCCAATGATGTACAGCAGCATTCCCTTGGTGAATGTGACAACACTATGGCTATCTTTTGAAAAAGTATCTGTGATGCTGATTGAACCCAGCTGCTTTGAAGCCTCTCCAGACCTTGAACCTTGCTCTCACTGTTTAATAATTTCATCCTAAATCTTTGATGTGATTATTTAGAACAGAATTATTATTACGGATGGGAAAAAGCCATTCCCAACATCCCTTGCCCCAGGAATGGAAGATTTTGGTTATGTGGAGAGATTAGAGAAACTGGGATTGTTCTCCTTAGAGTAGAGAAGGTTAAGGAGAGATTTGATAGAGGTGTTCAAAATTATGAAGAATTTCAATAGAATAAATAAGGAGAAATTGTTTCCAGTTGCAGAATGGTCAGTAACCAGAGGGCACAGAGTCAAGGGAATTGGCAAAAGAACCAGAGGCAACATGAAGAAAAAACAATTTAGGTAATGAGTTGTTATGATCTGGAATGCACTGCCTGAAAGGATGGTGGAAGCAGATTGAAAAATAACTTTCAAAAGGGGATTGTATAAATACTTCAAAAGGAAAAATTTGCAGGGCTATGGTGAAAGAACAGGGGAGTTTAATTAATTAGGTCGCTCTTTCAAAGAGCTGGCTTGGGCACGATGGGCCGAAAGGCCTCCTTCTGTGCTGTATCATTCTATGATTCTATTTTTGATTGATAAACCCCACATTCTTTGCACATTCAGTTGTTCTTGAAGGTCTTTATACTGTCTGCTCCAATTGGTTTCCATGGTAGTCTATTCAATAGCTCTTATCTTAAGGGTGAAAAAGTACCTCCTGCCTTCAATTCTTTCTCTTAGCTGTCTTGCAAACACGCGCAGATATTCTGTATTTACATCAGTTATGTTTTGTCTCTTTGTTTCCCTGGCTTTTGATGTGGTGTTGTCATGACAAATAACTAAAGAAACAGAAACAGTCATATGGGTTCCTCAGTACTCATTATTTTCCAAGGCAGAAATTAGCTCAGATATGCTGCTGTCAATAAAACGTTTTTTTGTTCAGATTCCCCGATGGGTTCATGTACCATGTGGTGTGATAGTGAGTCATACAGACCAAGGAGACCTGAGATTCAATTCCGACTCAGTGCTGTTAGCTGATCTAAGCTGAGATGGAAATTGGGATACTGCAACAGGTCTCAGCATCACTGGGTGAGGGAGGGGAAAAAGCAGCCAAGATTCCAACTCATAATTGCTATGCATTGATTCCTGCTACAAAGTGCAAATATGTGAAGATTGGATGAGGACAAAATCGAATTCAGCTGTGATGTCGCCAGCCCGTGTTAAGTAGCCTCCCTATCCAGACATGGGCAGGGGACTGGAGTGCGGTTAAAGTAAAACTTGCCTTTATACAGCTTCTTTTATGATCCCTCAAAATGTCCCAAAGCACTTTACAGCCAATGAAGTACTTTTTGAAGTACAGTCACTGTTGTACTGTAGGAAACACAGCAGCCAATTTGCATACGGCAAGGTCCCACAAACCGCAATGAGATAATGACCAAATAATCTATTTTTAGTGATATTGGTTGAGGGATAAATATTGGCCAGGACTCCAGGGAGAACTCCCCTGCTGTTCTTCAAAATAGTGCTGTGGGATCTTTCACATCCACCTGAGGGCAGGCGAGGCCTTGGTCATCTGAAAGACGGCACCTCTGGCAGTGCAGCACTCCCTCGGTGCTACACTGGAGTGTCCACCTAGATTTTGTGCTCAAGTCCCTGGAGTGAGACTTGAACTCTCAGCCTCTGACTCAGAGGCAAAGAGGACTACCCACTGAGCCAAGGCTGAGCACCCATTTCTGGCAGCATCAGAATCAGAATTTAAGTTGCAATGTTTTGTGATAATAAAATGAATGCAGAAAGAGACTCTGGATTAAAAGGTACTCCAGTGATAAAATATCTTGTCTGAAAACCAATCCCAGCTGTGGGCTGCCAATGAGATATTTTATTGTCAGCACATTGAGCTTTGTACTTGTATTAAAATAATGTAATTATTGTTTGTTTGACTCATCCCATTACACTGCCGACAGATTAAACAGTAATATATATTGTTCTAAGCTCGGAATTTTCCAGTTCTGGAAGCCATTTTTATTCCTCAGGTGCACTTTTTTTTGCTGCCAAATAGTTCAATCTGAATAAATATGACAGTGAATAAAACTTGTCTATCAAGTTGCTGGTGCTAGACAGTTTAAACGGTTATCTGTCATTGGACTTCTGAAAAGCCTTCTGCTGTGTCTGATGAGGACTCAACACCGCCCCCCCTCACCTCCCCACTTCGGGAGGATAAAGCTGGTTGACACGATTGCAGATATCCTCTGGCTGTGTGAATGAACGTCTCATGTGAACGAACGAGTGAGCTGACTTAGTGAGAGAGTGAGTGAATGGTTAGCTGGCTGTATGAGTGCTGTCTGACTGACTTTTATGAGTGAAAGGTCGGCTGGCTGTATCTCAGTGCGTTAGCAATTGGGCCAATGGTTTGATTGTCTGGCCGTGGGTGCGAGTGGCTGGTTACATGAGCGAGTTATTTCAGTTGCTGACTGCTGGAGATGTTGCTGTCTGCAGCTCACTCTGCAGCAGAAGATCTCCAAGACGTTTAATTCTCTGACGCAGCGGTGGCAAAGGCAGGTCTCCTCTTCCACGTCCAGGCAGGTGTGGTGGGGTTGACGAACATGGGTTAGAATCCGGCGCAGGCAAAAACTCCTCAGGTTGCCATTGGCCCCTTCGTAAACTTATCTTCCTCATCTCAAATCTCGCACCGCTGTCAGAATCCTCCTCCCAGTGCTATTTAGTGGCAAAAGCAACTGATAATATTGAAGGATAGTGTTAGGAGTGGGGTGGGGGTGGGGGGACAGGTTGTCTCCAAAATAAATAGGGCTTCAGACAACAGAAAATATTACATGCAATATGTGCACTTCCCATAGTTATCATAAGCAGCCATTACACCAGCGTTCTTCATGTGATGCACCACACTTGTTAGCACCAGAATAGTACCATGCAGATGAAAATTGTGCTGGACTCGTGGGTGAATCAAAACTGGTGAGTTTTTGACGTGACTCTCTACACAGCTCTCGCAAAATACAAAGCATCCTTTGTAGTGTAATGAATGACACGGTGTCACAAACACAGTGATGTTCTTGTAATCGGGAAGTTGATGGGTAAGTTGTTTTCAAAAGACAGCAAAGAAACTTTTTGTTGAAAATCCACAATTTTCCTGTTGTTTCTGAATTATATATGATCCTGATACAGTGGAACACTGTTAGAGCACATTCATTTTCACTGTCAACCCCAACAAAAGGCAAGTAAACACATTTTGTGTTCATAAAGTATTTATTAATATTACACAACATTCCAAAAATATTGTATTTTACCAATAAACGGCACTTCTGTGATTTTCTTTTCATTTTTGCTCTTGCTAATTGTCTCCCCTATTTCATTAATCCTGAAAGCACTCTCTCAGGCCGGTGTACAGTTTCAAAGAAAGATAGAAAGTAGGACAGAAAGCAGGAAAGGAAGAAAGAAAGGAAGAAAGAAAGACTTGCATTTACATCGCACCTTTCATGACCTCAGTACTTTTGAAGTGCAGTCACTGTTGTAATGTAGGAAACGCGACAGCTAATTTGGGCAGAACAAGGTCCCACAAACGACAATGTGATGATGACCAGATGACATGTTCCAGTGATGTTGGTTGAGGGATAAATATTGGCCAGGACACTGAGGAGAAGTCCCCGGCTCTTCTTCAAAATCGTGCCATGGGATCTTACGTCCACCTAAGAGGGCAGATGGGGCCTTGGTTTAAAGTCTCATCCGAAAGATGGCACCTCCGACAGTGAAGCACTCCCTCAGTACTGCACTGAAGCGTCAGCCTAGATTATGTCCTCAAGTCTCTGAAGTGGGACTTGGAATTATTGAATCATAGAAAGGTTATAGCACGGAAGGAGGCCATTTGGCCCACAAAGTCTGTGCCGGCTCTATGCAAGAGCAATGCAGCTAGTCGCACTCCCCCACCCTATTCCCATAGCCCTGCAAATGTTTTCCTTTCACGTACTTATCCAGTTCCCTTTTGAAGGCCATGATTGAATTTGCCTCCACACCCCCCCTCTGGCTGTGCATTCCAGATCCTAATCACTGGCTGTGTAAAGAAGTTTTTCCTCATGTCATCTTTACTTCTTTTGCCAGTCACCTTAAATCTATGTTCTCTGGTTCTTCCGCCAATAGGAACAGTTTCTCTCTATCTACTCTGTCTGGACCCTTCATGATTTTGAATACCTCTATCAAATCTCCTCTCAACCTTCTCTGTTCCAAGGAGAACAACCCCAGCTTCTCCAGTCTATTCACGTGACTAAAGTCCCTCATCCCTGGAATCATTCTAATAAATCTCTTCTGCACCGTCTCTACGGCCTTAGCAGCTTTCCTAAAGTGGCCGAACCAGTGTTTTATAAAGGTTCATTATGACTTCCTTGCTTTTGTACTCTATGCCTCTATTGATAAAGCCCAGGATTCCGTATGCTTTTTTAACAGTTTTCTCAACCTGCCCTGCCACCTTTAACGATTTGTTTACATATACCCCCAGATCTCTCCGTTCCTGTACCACTTTTAGAATTGTGCCCTCTGGTTATATTGCACTTCCTCATTCTTCCTACCGAAATGTATCACCTCGCATTTTTCTGCGTTAAATTTCAAATGCTATGTATTCTGCCCATTCCACCAGCCTGTCTGTATGCTCTTGAAGTCTATCACTATCCTCCTCACTGTTCACTACACTTCCAAGTTTTGTGTCATCTGCAAATTTGGAAATTGTGCCCTCTACACCCAAGTCCAAGACATCAATATATATCAAGAAAAGCAGTGGCCCTAGTACTGACCCCTGGGGAACACCACTGTGCAGCTCCCTCCAGTCCAAAAAACAACCATTCACCGTTACCTTCTGCTTCCTGTTACTTAGCCAATTCTGTATTCATGCTGCTACGTCCCTTTTATTCCATGAGCTTTAATCTTGATGACAAGCCTACTTTGTGGCACTTTATCAAACTCCTTTTGAAAGCCTATATACACCACGTCAACAGCATTGGCCTCATCTACCCTCTCTGTTACCTCATCAAAAAATTCTTACCAAGTAAGTTAAACACGATTTGCCTTTAACAAATCCGTGCTGGCTTTCCCTAATCAATTCACTTTCATCCAAGTGACTGCTAATTCTGTCCCGGATTATCGTTTCTAAAAATTTCCCCATCACCGAGGTTTAAACCGAGATTTAAACCCCACCACCTGCAACCCTCTGACTCAGACGCGAGAGTGCTCCCCACTGGGCCAAGACTGACAGATATCAACAGGCCTCTGCTACCTCAACAAAGTGACCATTGGGTATCTCAGAGATAAACCCAATCATGTCCATACTCGACATTCACTCACACCTGCATACATTTCAATAAGGATCATGGGGCAACAATGAGAACTTTGATGATTTTGTTCCCCTCCCATGTATACTTTATCCAGTTGTAGTGTTCTTACTGTTGCCCCGCTGAGATTAGGTAACTCCACACCAACCAGGAATCAAACCTGGGACCTTCTTAAGTTATATGGCTCAATAGCACACTGACCAGTGCATTTGTCTATCACTGAGGTAGCTCTTTATATACTCTGGTTTATCTCCCGTGGTATTGTTCACAGGCAGAAACAAAATAATAGAATCTCTCTTCCTGTAACTTTCTCCTTGCTTGTCCGTCATTCTTGGGATGTGGGTGTCACTGGAAAGGCTGGCATTTATTGCCCATCCCTAATTGCCCTGAAAAGATGATGGTGGACCTTCTTCTTGAATCGCTACAGTCCATATGGTGAGAGTGCTACCACAATACTATTAGGTAGGGAGTTCGAGGATTTTGACCCAGCGATGATGTAGGAACGGCAATATAAGTCCAACTCAGGATGGTGTGTTACTTAGATGTGAAACTAGAGGTGATGGTGTTCCCCTGCACCTGCTGCCCTTGTCCTTCTAGGTGGTGGAGGTCATGAATTTGGGAGGTGCTGTCGAAGAAGCCGTGATGAGTTGCTGCAGTGCATCCTGTAAATGGTACACACTGCAGCCACTGTGCGTCGGTGGTGGAGAGAGTGAATGTTTTCCATCTCACTCTTTTTGCCTTTCTGTTTACCTTTTATTCTTTCTGTCTCTCTCTCTCTTTCTCTCTCTGTATAGCTTTTGCACACATTCATTTTGGTTTCTGTTACCTCTCTGTTTGTCTCTGACCCTTTTCCTCATTATTGTTCTCTTTCTTTTCTCCCTGTCTTCTGTATGTCTCCCATTCATTCTGTATGCTTTCCACATATGTTTTTGCATTTTTCTCAATCCCTCTCTCTCTCTGTATACCTTTCTTACTTTCTTTCTTTCTTTCTTATCTGGTTTTCTCCTTTTCCTCTCTCATCCCATAGAGACCTTGAGCTAGAGTCAGCTAGCGACTGACTTCAATGGAAATAAAAATCAGGAGAGATGTAAAACGGGCTGCCGATTCCCTATCACCCATTTTACACTATTGCACAAAGTCAAAATCTATCCCAAAGTGTCTTGAGCCTGATTGTATGGAAAGAAAGTTCATGCAGTAGTGTAAACTATCTGAAAGTGACCAGGATGACTCTAGGCCTGAGGGTCAAAGTTATGAAGAAAGGCTGAAGGAGCCAAATTCCTTTTCACTGGAAGGAAGGTGGAAGGGAGATATGGTACAGGTCTTAAAATTAGTGTAAGGTATTGAATGATTGAGGTAAGTAGGCTAATTAATTTGGAAACTGAGTATAAGATTGGAGGACACAAGAACAGAATTTCAAGCAAAGTTTGAAATTTGTAAAAGCTTTTCCCCACACTATAGTATTCGTGCAGAACAGAGTCTGAAAGAAGCTAATTGATTCATATGAATTGACACCTTCAAAAGAGAGCTGGATTGATATGATATGCTATATGTTATGTGCAAGAAAAGGCCATCAGGCCTCATGTGCTTGCCCTATGTTTTGCTGGACTCAAAGTGAGACAAAAAGTGAGACAAAAAGAGTGAGATGTAGCTAACTTTCCTTTCCCCCATCTCCTGGGAGATGCAAAAAAAGAGACCTGCAGCCAATCCAGGAATCCCCTGTCAAAAACTCCTTCTTCAAAGGTGATTAGACAAACCCCAGGAATAAGGCTCTTACCTTCCTTCTGCTGTGATGATGTTTCTCAAAAAGGGCATCAAATGCTTTCATGATGGAATCAGTTCTTACTACTGGGACCACTATCCATCCGACACTACCTCATTTTTTTGTTTTGTTTTTGGAAAAAATTATTCTCAACTGCTGAACACGATGATCATCAAAAAGTCTGACATCACAGAATCTGAGAACTGGATCTCCTCATCTCCCTCGGTCACCACTTCCTTCGACAACCGACAGGACCTGAAAACCCAAAATTGGCTTTACCGAATCATTACTCTTCACTTAACTCATCTTCTCTCCTACTCTTTTCTACACTGGTTGGGGGTAAATTTTAACTTTGTGCGGTAGGGTAAAACGGGTGATGGCGAATCGGCAGCCCGTTTTACATCTCTTCACGATTTTTATTTCCATTGACAACAAAAACAATAACAACAAACTTGCATTTATATAGCGCCTTTAACATCCCAAGTTGCTTCACAGGAGCGATTATCAAACAGAGTTTGACTACAAACCACATAAGGAGATATTAGGACAGGCGACCTAAAAGCTTGGTCAAAGAGGCAGGTTTTAGGGAGCGTCTTAAAGGAGGAGAGAGGTAAAGAGACAGAGAGGTTTAGGGAGGGAATTCCAGAGCTTAGGTGGAGCGATTAAAATTGGGGGAGCACAAAAGCCAAGAATTGGAGGAGCGCAGAGATGTCGGAGGATTGCAGGACAGGAGGAGGTCACAGAGATAGGGTGTGGTGAGGCCATGGAGGGATTTGAAAACAAGGATGAGAATTTTAAAATCGAGGCGTTGCAGTCCCGGGAGCCAATGTAGGTCAGCGAGCACAGGGTTGATGGTTGAACGGGACTTGGTGCAAGTTAGGATACGGGCAGCAGAGTTTAGGATGAGCTCAAGTTTATGGAGGGTCAACGATGGGAGGCGGCCAGGAAAGCTTTGGAATAGCCAAGTCTAGAGGCAACAAAGGCGTGGATGAGGGTTTCAGCAGCCGATGAGCTGAGGCAGGGGCGGAAACAGGTGATGCTTTGGAGGTGGATGTGTTGGTGATGGAGCGGATATGTGGTCAGAAGCTCATCTAAGGTTTAAACGGCCTGGTTCAGCCTCAGACAGTAGCCAGGGGGAGGGGTGGAGTCGATGGCTAGGGAACGGAGTTTGCAGCGGGGACCGAAGGTAATGACTTCGGTCTTTCCAATATTATTTGGAGAAAATTTTTGCTCATCCAGTACTGGATATCGGACTAACAGTGTGACAAATCAGAGACAGTGGAGGGAACGAGGGAGGTAGTGGT
Source organism: Heptranchias perlo (assembly GCF_035084215.1). NCBI lineage: Eukaryota > Metazoa > Chordata > Chondrichthyes > Hexanchiformes > Hexanchidae > Heptranchias > Heptranchias perlo. Next base: position 13,055,596 of record NC_090338.1, on the reverse strand, counting down.
GATGTAGAGCTGGGTGTCGTCAGCGTACATGTGGAACCTGATGTGTTTTCGGATGATACCGCTGTGGGGCAGCACGTAGATGAAAAATAGGAGGGATCCAAGGATAGATTCCTGGGGGACTCCAGTGGTAACGGTGCGGGAGCAGGAAGAGAACCCATTGTAGATGATTCTCTGGCTACGACTGGATAGATATGAGTGGAACCAGGCGAGGGTAGTCCTAACAGCTGGATGATGAAGGAGAGGCTTTGAAGCAGGGTAGTGTCAAAGGCTGCGGACAGGTCGAGAAGGATGAGGAAGGATAGTTTACCACGGTCACAGTCACATAGGATGTCATTTGTGACTTTGATAAGGGCTGTTTCAATACTGTGACAGGAGTGGAAACCTGATTGGAGGGATTCAAACATGGGGTTGTGGGGAAGAGTTGCACGGATTTGGGAGGTGACAACATGTTCAAAGTCTTTGGAGAAGAAAACGAGGTTGGAGATGGGGCGGCAGTTTGCATGGACAGAGGGGTCAAGGGTGTTTTTTTTGAGGAGGGGGGTGATGATGGCAGATTTGAATGGGAGGGGAACAGTACCTGAGGAGAGGGAACCGCTAACAATATCAGCTAACATGGGATCCAGGAGTGGAAGTTGGGTGGTCAACAGTTTGGTGGGAATAGGATCGAGGGAGCAGGAGGTGGTTCTAATGGACAAGATGAGCTCGGAGAGGGCATGAGGGGAGGTAGGAGAAAAACTAGAGAAAGATGTGAGTTCAGGGCTAGGGCAGGGGAGAGAAGCAGCAGAGGCAGCTAAATGGTCTCAATCTTAGTGGCAAAGAAGTCCATGAGCTCCTCCCACTTGTTGTTGGAGGTGAGGGTGGAGGTGACAGGGAGGGGGGTTTAAGAAGACGGTTTGTAGTGGAGAGCTGAAGCCAGGGGTTATCTTTACACTTCATGTAAAACAGGCTACCGACTCACTATCACCCAAAGTCAAGATCTACCCCAGTGGTGTCCAGCACTATGGACCTTGACCCTTCACCAAGGATTGTCAATAAAAGGAAAGTGCCCAGCAGTGTGAAAGATCTGAATGAAATTTAAAAGGATCTTTCTGAAATAGGTTAACATTTTGGAATGCTGAAAATACTATTTTGATAATTGACAGAATATTCAATTACAAAGGTAATCATTTTACACGGACTGAACAATATTTGAGGCTTTTCATTTAATTCATAATCGCTTTATGCCATATAAAATACCGCATTAAATTAAAATTACCAGTTTAAAGCAGTGTTAAGAACACTCTTACTGTAGATGGTTTTAATGTAACTGCGTAGAATTAAAAAGGTGTCACAGCTTTAGAAACACAACTTCATTTTGCCTAAAGCTTTGATCATGCAAATTGAGTATTAAATAAATACTCATTTGGCTTATGCAGTTCAAGGGAAGCCAGCAGGAAAGTAAGTTTTAATTCCTATGTATATCTCAGCACTTATTGACATCTTTAATGAGGTTTCTGAGTTGTGTGAGCTAACAATAGTTTGCGTTATCAGACTATGTGTGGAAATACATAATTTCTTTTTGCTCATCGGGTCCCTGACATATGGAAACCCATCATTTACCGAGACTTTCCTCTGCATTTGCGCCCAGAGACACCCGTCATCTGGGCCCGAGCCAGTTACGTGGCTTAAAAGATCACGGAACTTTGGCCGTAAGTGAGTTCAGCGTAGAACTGCGATGCTCCCAAGTCTCCTCGAGCTTTCACGTCCGTCCTTCAAAGCCTGCGTCAGAATGAATCTCCGCCCACAAAACTGCCCAAGCCCCCGACTCTCCAATGTGAGGATCCGCTTGCTCGGGGGTCTCTCAACAGCGTGTCCAGATTTTCAGGCGCAGCAGGAAACAAAGTCATTTTTCTGATCTTTCAATTGAAATTTTTTGAGCGATCTTTAAAAAATTTACCCTCACTGAGACCTGCTCAGTTATTTCTGTCAGTAGAAGTCACATTAAAAATTGAAAAGATTCTTAAACGTGCTGTGCCTGATGTGCATGAATGATGGTTAAATTAGGCGAAACTTAAATTTTAAAGCTCTAAGAAGAAATATACTGATGTGGGTTCAGCGTTACCTTGGGTGCTGATTTATGCCCATTTTAAGTTCGGGCTTACTCTAAGGTGATTTGGAGGATACTTGGGTGTAATTTGACATCAGGCTCCTGTGTTTAAGAGTCTCCAAACCAAGCTACTGAGAAATCTGCACAGGAAGAGTTTTTGTTTACCTGATATGGACTGCAAATTCTCTTCCCAGAGGGACACTCTCATTTTCCTAAGTATAGAGAGATCAAGTAAAAATTGGCAAGAGCCAAGGCTTAGGGACTCCCCATGTCAGTGTAGGGGTACTTCTGAAGTTTAACCAACTAAAACCAAACAGCTTACCAACATGGACCACCGGGTAAGCTTTCCATCGCTTATCCAGCCAGGATCATCCTACCTATTAAGGCATTGGGTTTCAGGGTTATCTGGAGCCAAGTGAGTAGAATCTCAGCCCCCAGTAATTATTGAGTGGACTAACTGGTCAATCTTCAACTGTGTCCCTGGAGAATTGTGAGCCTGCTTGACTCAGGTATCAGATAAAAAATCTACCATTGAGTTGACTCCATTACAATCTTCCATCACCAGGCATGTCATCTTGGAGTCAACTAGAGCCCAAAGACCACTAATTGGTCATTTGAAAATTATATCAAAAACATGGTCAAAAATCCCATAAAACCAGTGGACCAGATGACCATAGATTTCTCTATGTAGAATCTATTCTTTGTAGCTTCTCATTGGGGTCAGTTACCCAGTGCGTTCAATGATGATTACCAGATAGGAGTGTCCATTATTTTGTTGATTTCAGTAATTGCTTCTGACTTCCGTGCATGCACTGGTGACTAAAAAGGGCCAACTCAAGACGGGCAAGTCCTCCTACAGATTTCACAATCATAATTAGCCGGCAAGTTATAATCCTCTGGCATTGCTCTGTGCTGGCACTGCTCCTTCCTCTGAGGTTCTGCTGCTTGTCACTGATCTTCAAAATATTGTGTTTCCTTGAAGTTCTTGCAGACGGTTATTTCGTTACATCAAGTGCCAACCCTTGCCATACACAATTCCAATGTTACCCTTCTTGAGGTTCTGATTTAAAGTATCATTGGACTCGTGAGAATGAGCATTTGTTGAAGAAGGCACTTCACTTCCAGTTGAGGGATGGGAAGCATTCAGATGGAGGACAATATAGGGTGACTCTTGTTCACCAATGGTTCAAACGTGACCAGCATGGAGAAGAGTCAGAAAATTGCAGCAGTGGCCTTACACCAACTCATCACTGAGATAGGAACATAGGAACAGGAGAGGGCCATTCAGCCTCTTGAGCCAGTTCCACTGTTGAATTAGATCATGACTGATCTGTATCATAACTCCATCTACCCACCAAAGCTCCCGTCATTGGGTAGGCACGAACCATCTACCTTTCGGTGAACAGCCAAGCAACATATCATACAGGTCAGTTTTTTTGTGATTGGACTATGCTGCTACGACTGTAGGCACTCTATGGCAATGTAGTGCAAGCTCTTTAGAGGCTCTGCTGCCTACACTTTACCAGGGAGGCAGCATAGGGGTTATGTTACTGGACTAGTAATCCAGCAGGCCTGGACAAATAATCCAGAGTCATGTGTTCAAATCACACCATGGCAGCTGGGGAATTAAAATGTGGAATAAAAAAACTAGTATCAGTAATGGTGGCCATGGAACTACTGGATTTTCGTTAAGGAAACCTGCTGTCCCTACTCAGTCTGACCTATATGTGACTCCAGACCCACAGCAATGTGGTTGATTCTAAATCGCCCTCTGAAATGGCCTAATAAGCCATTCAGTTGTACAATCTCACTACGACCTCACAGACTGCAGTGGCTCAAGAAGGTGGCTCACCACCACCTTTGCAAGGTCAATTAGGGATGGGCAATAAATGCTGGCTTTGCCACCGATGCCCACATCCCATGAATGAATAAAAAAATAAGTCCTGCAACTTTGCCATCTCCTGCAGTCCAACTTGCAGACTTCCTCTATGTTTGGGACAGATCTGCTGCCTTGAACTTGCATGCATCTAGCTCCTTTCCATGTGCCTCCATTGACATGTCAGATCAGCCAATCGGTAATGCACATCTGTATACAGCAGATCAGGCCTTGACTCAATGGTAGCACCCTCGCCTCTGAGTCTGAAGGTTCATAAGAAATAGGAGCAGGAATCGGCCATACGGCCCCTCAAGCCTGCTCTGCCATTCAATAAGGCCATGGCTGATCTTCTACCTCAACTCCACTTTCCTGCCTGATCCTTGATTCCCTTAGAGTCCAAAAATCTATCGATCTCAGTCTTGAGTATGCTCAATGACTGAGCATCCACAGCCCTCTGGGAGAATTCCAAAGATTTACAACCCTTTGAGTGAAAAAATTTAGAACCATAGAAAAGACACAGCACAGAAGGAGGCCATTTGGCCCATTGTGCCTGTGCCGGCTTGAAGAACAACCAGGTGCCCATTCTAATCCCACCTTCCAGCACCCGGTCCGTAGCCCTGCAGCTTACAGCACTTAAGGTGCAGGTCCAGGTACTTTTTAAAAGAGTTGAGGGTCCCTGCCTCTATCACCAATTCGGGCAGCAAATTCCATACACCCACCACCCTCTGGGTAAAAAAGGTTTTCTTCATGTCCCCTCTAATCCTTCCGCCAATCATCTTAAATCTATGTCCTCTAGTTCTTGAACTCTCTGCTAGGGGAAACAGATACTTCCTGTCTACTCTATCTAGGCCCCTCATAATTTTGTACACCTCAATCAAGTCTCCCCTCAGCCTCCTCTGCTCCAAGAAAAACAACCCCAGCCTATCCAATCTCTCCTCGTAGCTGCAATTTTCAAGGCCTGGCAACATTCTTGTAAATCTTCTCTGCACTCTCTCCAGAGCAATTACGTCCTTCCTGTAATGTGGTGACCAGAACTGCGCACAATACTCCAGCTGTGGCCTTATCAGCGTTTTTCTCCTCATCTCAGTCCTAAATAGCTGATCCCTTATCCTGAGACTATGTCCCCTAGTATCTAGACTCTCCAGCCAGGAGAAATAGCCTCTCAGCATTTACCCTGTCAAGCCCTCTCAGAATCTTATATGTTTCAATGAGATCATCTCTCATTCTTCTAAACTCCAGAGAGTATAGGCCCATTCTACTCAATCTCTCCTCATAGGACAACCCTCTCATCCCAGGAATGAATCTAGTGAACCTTTGTTTCACCGCCTCTACGGCAAGTATATCCTTCCTTAGGTAAGGATACCAAAACTGTACACAGTACTCCAGGTGTGGCCTCACCAAAGCCCTGTACAATTGCAGCAAGACCTCCTTACTCTTTTACTCCAACCTCCTTGCAATAAAGGCCAACATACCATTTGCCTTCCTACTTGCTTGCTGTACCTGCAGGTTAACTTTCTGTGTTTCGTTCATAAGGACACCCAAATCCCTCTGAACACCAACATTCAATAGTTTCTCACCATTTAAAAAATATTCTGCTTTTATATTCTTCCTACCGAAGCGTCACTCTAGAGACTTGTACTGAGGGAGTGCTGCACTGTCGGAGGTGCCGTCTTTCGGATGAGACTTTAAACAAAGGTCTTGTCTGCCCTCTCAAGTGGACATAAAAGATCCCACAGTACTATTCAAAGAAGAGCAGGGGAGTTCTCCCCAGTGTCCTGACCAATATTTATCCCCCAACTAACACTTAAACCAGTTGATCTGGTCATTTATTTCATTTCTGTTTGAGGGCAAATTACAACAGTGACCACACTTCATTGGCTGTAAAGCACCTTGGGACATCCTGAGGTCGTGAAAGGCACTATATAAACGCAAGTTCTTTCGTTCTCGGTTGCTCGGGTGAATGAGCTACAACATTTAAAAATTTCCTTGAAAAATACAAGGTGTGTCACATTGGGATGCCTTGTGACCGTGCAAGTAACGCTAGGCATACAATGTTAAATTGCATTGTTTAACGTGAAAATGCTTTTCACAAGCATGCTATACTGTTCAACAGCTAATTGCAGGGGACACTTACTCTGGCAAACTACCTGAGGGTGGAACATTTCTTGTGTATCTGAATGGCCACCCTCTTCACCAGGGACACCCCATTGACTCGCTCAGTGGTCTCATCCCGCCCATCCCTTGCCGCAGCCTTGTGAGAAGAGGGCCCTTTAGATCCAAAAATAGAATGATACAGCGCAGAAGGAGGCCATTCGGCCCATCGTGCCGGTGCTGGAATATGGCAGCCTTCCTTTACTCCAGTACCACCTGCAAGGCCCCTTTCTGTAATAAGAGAAATCCTCCCTCTGCCCTGGCTAGTCTCACTTCCTTCAACCATGTTCCTCCTTCTTGTTTGGCAGCTCCACTGTTGGATCAGTAATACAGTTCCCTTCGAAGGCACAGCAAACAGCCCAGTTCCATGGTGACCGCAGGGAATTCATGCAATAATATTTGAATGAGTGGACCTCACAAAATACTGCAAAGTCTGCGATTGGTAAGATGGGAGCACAAATTGCACACAATGGCAAGGTTTTGCCTTATCGGAGCTTCCAAGATTCCTTACATCACAGTGCTGTTGCCAGTGACAACCTGACTTTAAGGTAAAACCAAGCAACAATAGTGCCTCTAACAACTACCTAATGAGATGATTTTCGCTGGTTCTTCTAACAGCAGTGCCTTTGTTGCTAATTATAAATGCTGTCATCACTGTGTACTATTTCGTTTTGGTCACAGGAGGACTATGCGGGTTACGCTTACAAGCTGCCAATGTGATTTTCCATGTACAGAACTCCTGCAGCTACCAGAGAAGGTCCGTCAACCAGGAGTGAAGTTGCAAACCGTGCCTTTGAAATAATTCTGTGTACTCCAGCTTGTGTTTATGCAGTTTTGGTGCCTGTTATTCTGAAATCTGCCCCACGGTGTAAAATGAATGGAATCCACAGCTCTTGGAGTACAGAAATTATTTTGTTTTTTTGAAGGAGCTGTATTATGAGGAGCCCTAGAAGTGCTACTGGACATCAGAATCATCACTGAAAGGAAAGAAGAAAAGAAAGAACTTGAATTTATATAGCACCTTTCACAACCTCAGGACATCCAAAGCGTTTTACAGGCAATGAAGTTTTGTTTTTGAGTCACTGTTGTAATGTAAAAAACACGACAGCCAATTTACACACAGCAAGGTCCAACAAACAGCAATGAGATAATTACCAGATAATCTGTTTTAGTCACGTTGATAAGGGGTAAATGTTGGCCAGGCCACTTGGGGAACTCTGCTGCTCCATGGGATCTTTCATGTCCACTTGGGAGGGCAGGCAGGGCCTCGCTTTAACATCGCAACCGAAAGATGGCACCTCTGACAGTGCCGCATTCCCTCAGTAGTGCACTGAAGTGCCAGCCTAGATTTTGTGCTCAAGTCCCTGGAGTGGGATTTAAACCCACAACCTTCTGACTCAGAGACGAGAGTGCTACCAACTGTACCATGGCTGACAAGAGCTCCTTGGACTTAAGTCGATATTTATCTTAGGAAGACTGCTCCTTGGTGCACTGCATTGATCCAAAATATCTGTACGAAACACCAATGGTTTAAGCCACTTCTGCTGCCTATGGTACTGTCTCCCAGACAAGTCTCATTACCTGTAGTTCTTTTCCTTACACGCAGTAGTTGAAATGTAGAAATTAATCATCAGCTCGGCCAAAATTGATAAAGCATATATAGATAAAAAGAATGTTGGAAATCTGAAATTGAAACAGGAAATGCACTGCAGACCATCTGAACACCAGCATCTCCAAGTTCCCCACCAAGTCACACACCACCCCAACTTGGACATATATCCCCGTTCATCGTCACCGGCCAAAATCCCGTAACATCCCTACCTAACAGCACTGTGGGAGAACCTTCACCACAAGGACTGCAGCGGTTCAAGAAGGTGGTCACCACCACCTTCTCAAGGGCAACCAGGAATGGGCAATAAATGCCGGCCTTGCCAGCGACGCCCACATCCCCAGAATGTATAATGTTTAAAAGAAATCTGAAACCAAAAGACAGGTTAACGCTTTGGTTATGGGACTTCACTAGTACTGGTCGATATTCTGTTGGTATAGCTAACATTGGGCCAGCAGGTGAGTCTGGACATGGCCCCATCAACCCCAGCAACAAAGATTTTCGGCTGTTTTGGTTCTCTCCATCCATCAGGGCAAGTATCATGAAACACCTGGCCTCATTATATGTGGTTGCCTTTGGTTCTGCAGCCTAAATAATAATAATTATCAGTACTTACTAAGGCCGTACGTTATGCAAATCGTGAAAATATATTGATCTCAGTAGCTTTGTGCAAATTGTTCCTTATTATGAGTAAACATGCATGCTGTCTATTTAAATAACAAGAGTGCAGATGAGGTTAATTGGGAACCGGTTAACAAAAGATCTGCTTTTTAAAGCTGTTACACTGTATAATGTAGGCATACATTTTTCATGAATAAATACTTAATACATTTTCTAAGTTAATAAATGGAAAAATTTGCAGGATGGAATATTACATTCATTATTGGGAACTGAGGATTTTTTTTGTCCCTGTAGCTCACTTTCAAGATTGAGTTGTGATGTTATGGTAACTGCAATGTTTTACTCTGTAGGTGAGTTAATATTTTGTCATCGCACTGAATAGGGAGCAAGAAAAGCTAATTAGATTATCGGAAAGCTCTTTCTGTGCAGCAATACTGTAGTTATAATTCTCTCTTATGAGACTAAGCTAAAGCGTGGACAAAATCAGTATCGGAGGAGTCTTAATCATCTTGAAATATAAGATATATACATAGACAATGCTATAAATAAAGGTCATGATGTGGAGATGCCGGTGATGGACTGGGGTTGACAATTGTAAACAATTTTACAACACCAAGTTATAGTCCAGCAATTTTATTTTAAATTCACAAGCTTTCGGAGATTTTCTCCTTCCTCAGGCAAATGTTTCAAGATCTCCTTGAAGCCTACGCATTTATACATATTGAACAATAATACATGGTGTTTACAGACTGCCCCTGCAACTGCCCGTTGCCAAGGCAATCACCGTGTTCAGACAGAGAGGTGTTACCTGCAGAACCTCCGAATACATTTTTTGTTGAATGTGTATTCGGAGGTTCTGCAGGTAACACCTCTCTGTCTGAACACGGTGATTGCCTTGGCAACGGGCAGTTGCAGGGGCAGTCTGTAAACACCATGTATTATTGTTCAATATGTATAAATGCGTAGGCTTCAAGGAGATCTTGAAACATTTGCCTGAGGAAGGAGAAAATCTCCGAAAGCTTGTGAATTTAAAATAAAATTGCTGGACTATAACTTGGTGTTGTAAAATTGTTTACAATAAATAAAGGTGATCTTGGAAAGAGTACAAGAGAAAGCATGCCAAGGTATGCTCAATCTCAATCTTACTGCAATTGCTCCTTCCCTCTTTGTCACAATCGTTGTGGTTACTTTTTATTTATTCGTTCATGGGATGCGGTCGTCGCTGGCGAGGCCGGCATTTATTGCCCATCCCTAATTGCCCTTGAGAAGATGGTGGTGATCGGCCTTCTTGAACTGCTGCTGTATATTCTCTGTATTATCAATACTACTATGGTCAACATCCCTGTAAATTTTCTATCATTCTATAAAGTGGAATTAGGCTGGGTGGCTCATTTTTGGCTGGCGTGGACACGATGGGCCGAATGGCCTCCTTCTGTGCCATAAATTTTCTATGATTCTCTAACTCTCCTCTTGAGGCGCAGATACCTCTGATGTGCTGTCCCTCTGGCCTGCGTCTCACTTTGTTGAAATCAAAGCACTGATTTGACCTCGCTCCTCCTAGTAGCAATGGGGTGGTAATGGTGCTGAAATGGCAGTGTACGCTTATGTCTACTCCCCCCCTCCCCCTGCCTTGCTTCCCCCGCCCCACTGTTCCGAGCACACCATCGGAAATTCTTAAACAAAGCCTTTGCTGCCTGGACAGGCCTAGGGGGCTTTCTGCAGTACAACCCACAGAGGGTCTCCAGTGTTGAGTCAGAGCTCTTTGCCAGCAGTTGACTGACCAATGCTCCAGCTGATCTTCTCCTTAGTAATAAGCAAGCACTGTGCCTCCAGCCTCGCCATCGGTAGCGCTGCTTGATCCACCTGCTCCAATAGTGTCTATGGCTTCCTCATCCATCTGAGGCGAGGGCCTGGATGGAGGCTGGGCCTCCCACCCCGGTTCTGGTCCATAGAATCATAGAATCTTACAGCACAGAAGGAGCCCACTCGGCCCATCGTCCCTGTGCCGGCTCTGTGAAAGAGCCATCCAGTTAGTCCCACTCCCCACCCTTGAACTTTCCCCATAGACCTGCAAATTTCTCCTTTTCAAGTTTATGTCCAATTCCCTTTTGAAAGTTATTATTGAACCTGCTTCCTGCACTCTTTCAGGCAGTGCATTCCAGATCATTACAAATTGCTGAGTTAAAAGAATTCTCCTTATCCCAAATTATCCTAAATCTGTGTCCTCTGGTTTTTGACCCTCCTGCTAGTGGAAACAGTTTCTCTCTATCAAAACTCCTCACAATTTTTAACACCTCTATTAAATCTCCAGCTCCTCCAGCTGACAGACCTTGCTGCGCATGCGCAGTTCGCCCGCCGCGCAGCTTACCAGCGGGAAACCCGGAGTAGAATCCCAGTCTCTCCACGTAACTGAATTCGTTCATCCCTGGTACCATTCTGGTAAATCTCCTCTGCATCCTCTCCAAGGCCTTGAAATCCTTCCTAAAGTGTGGTGCCCAGAATTGGACACAATACTTTACCTGAGGCCTAACCAGTGATTGTGGTGAGCCAACTTCTCCTGCAGGAAGAGAGGGAGTGAGTTGTGAAGGGTTGTGCAGATATGTGATGCTGAGAGGGAGAAGCAGCAAGTCGCAAGCAGGATTGGGAAGTGATCGCGTGCAAGAAAGTGGCTCCAAATGGGAAATGTGAATGCAGGCGGCAAAGGAGAGAACTGCCTAGAAGTATCTGCCAGGTAAAAGCAGAATGCTGCTAGTGTCTGTTGTGAAAGGGGCAGCAGCAAGAGGTGTGATTGGAATAAGAAGGAGAGTTGGTGCAACGTTCCCCTTGTGATTGGTGTAGAAGTAGGCTGAGTGGGGCAGGGAATTGTTTTTAGTTAGGGGGAGAGGGGAGAGAACGCGGTGACCGGGTCTAGTGCAAAGAGCGAGAAAGACATCATTCTCAATCTTGCTGTCCTGGTCAGGTCTTTGAAGTGCTAGCGGCACTGAACCCGTGTGCTAGGGGTGATGCTGCGGGCCCTGGCATCGTCTACCACTTCCCTCCATCAGAAGGGAACAGGATCAGCCAGCAATCCCTCACTGGCTCCACGAGCACCTCCAAGGCGGTGTCAGAGAATCGAGGTGCTCCTGCCTGCGACATGTTGCTCTCCAGAAACCTCCCAGTAGCAGCACAGATTTCCACCGACTTCACTTTAAGAGGAGCATTCACTCTCTAAACAGGCGCCAAGCCCGCCAGAAATCCCGCCCCTACAATCGGGTGGGCTGCCCGTCACCACCGGAAACACGTGGGCAGCCCGCTAACGAAATCTAAATGAAGCCCGGCCGTCAAAATGGTGTGGGCCTCAGACGGATAACACCAGGCGGGCAGTTCGATTGCTTGCCCAGCACCCACCCAGAGGACTGCCGACAGTAAATATTGACCCTCAAGACTCACTACATCATCACCGACTCGAACTCATTCGTTCCCCGGATCTCAGAACTCTGGCACTCCTTACCTCCCTCAGTCTTTCCCCCATCCTTCAACCTTCTAGCCTTTAAAAAACCAAACTTGGCATCTTATAATGACTACTTTCTGACTGACCTTCTTCCCTCCTCTACCATCTTCAACCTTGGTGCGTTGCCTGCACTATTGGGTCCTGACTCCTCATGTGTATTTCTCAACTTAAAAAATCCAGGGGCACCACATGGAATGATGCAGCTCAGGAGGCCCATCGTGCCTGTGCCGAAGTAACGGAGAGCTGAAAGGCGCTCTCCGTTTTTTTATGGCGAATCGAAGGAGCAAGTTGCCACATTTGCACATGCGCAGTAAAACGCGGAAGTAGTGAAGTTGTTCCTATTCGTTCGCCGGCGATTTGATAACGGAGAATTAAAGGTCCATCGCACGCTGCAATCAGAGAAATCACTGAAGAATCGCAAACTTGCTCCTCTGCCCAGCTGGAACATAACTAATTAGGCCAATGTAAACAATTTTACAACACCAAGTTATAGTCCAGCAATTTTATTTTAAATTCACAAGCTTTCGGAGGCTTTTTCCTTCCTCAGGTGAACGATGTGGAAATGAAATCCTCGAAATGAAATCGCATTTATAATTCACAGAACAATGCTTGGTGATTACAGACAGTTTTTTCAACTGCCCGTTGCCAAGGCAATCGGTGTGCAGACAGACAGGTGTTACCTGCAAGGTCTCAGAATATACAAATCACCAAAAAAAAACAAACAACAAACAAAAAAAAACAGAGATAGAGAGGTAGAAACATAGAAAAGACAGCAACTGACCCGTTATATTAAAAACAGATAACATTTGTTCGCTGGTGGGGTAACGTGTAGCGTGACATGAACCCAAGATCCCGGTTGAGGCCGTCCTCATGGGTGCGGAACTTGGCTATCAATTTCTGCTCGACGATTTTGCCTTGTCGTGTGTCTCGAAGGCCGCCTTGGAGTACGCTTACCCGAAGGTCGGTGGATGAATGTCCATGACTGCTGAAGTGTTCTCCGACTGGGAGGGAACCCTCCTGTCTGGCGATTGTTGCGCGGTGTCCGTTCATCCGTTGTCGCAGCGTCTGCATGGTCTCGCCAATGTACCATGCTCTGGGGCATCCTTTCCTGCAACGTATGAGGTAGACAACGTTGGCCGAGTCACAGGAGTATGAACCATGCACCTGGTGGGTGGTGTCCTCTCGTGTGATGGTGGTATCTGTGTCGATGATCTGGCATGTCTTGCAGAGGTTACCGTGGCAGGGTTGTGTGGTGTCGTGGACGCTGTTCTCTTGAAAGCTGGGTAATTTGCTGCGAACGATGGTCTGTTTGAGGTTGGGTGGCTGTTTAAAGGCGAGTAGTGGAGGTGTGGGGATGGCCATAGCGAGGTGTTCGTCGTCATTGATGACATGTTGAAGGCTGCGGAGAACATGGCCAATGTAGGTCAACTAGCACAGGGGTGATGGGTGAGCGGGACTTGGTGCGAGTTAGGATACGGGCATCAGAGTTTTGGAGGAGCTCAAGTTTACGGAGGGTGGTAGGTGGGAGGCCGGCCCCTCTCTTCCTGTTACATGATTTGGAGCTGCATGGAATAAGGAGACAGTTATGTTGCCAATAAACACGATAGAGTTTGGACCACTGAGCAGCAATTTCAGATTTACATTGAAGCACGTGATGTGTTGTAACTTGTATTTAATGACTGTGGAGACTGACCTATGCTCCTCTGGCTTCACATTTACTGCAGTAATACTATGACCAATGCGAAGTTTAAAGGGTCCCCTGGTGAAACAGTGTTTAATGTTAGCAGACAGCAAACTGTCCTGGCAGCTCTTTGCTGTTAAAATTAAACTAACATTTGGATGTCGGAGAATGATTGCAAGAGAGTGCGACTGATGAGATGACATCATTCGTCAGAAATGCCATCCGTTCCTCCTCGCTCATCCCCAGCGCCATGTACAACTGCAATGCAAGGCATATTTGTGTGCCAGGACCAGATCCTCGTGGGAGTGGAGCCCATAACCTCATCAGTTTTCTAACTGTAGAGAGAAATTGATTACTGTTTGGAAAGTGGAGACTTCAAATTTTTCCGATTTCTTTCCATCCTTTGAGGGAATGTACCCCAATGAAATTCCTAGCCCCCACCACCCCGTCAACCGGGCCCCAAGCCCCAGTAACATCAGAAATGCCACGGGTGTCCGTCCGCAGTATGCAAATTACTCTGACCTCGGGATTTGCGCTGGGGTCAGTGGAGCAGAAGGCCAGCAGCCAGAAGTCTTACCCTCCCCTACTTCCTGTGGTGCAGTACGGCCTCAGAAATTTGGGGGTCTGAAGTGCAATCAAATGGTTGTGAGACTATAGCACACTCTCAGGTGACTAGGAAAATCGGAATTTCTGGACAGAAAAAGACGACGGTCCATCTAGTTCGCTTTCCACCATCCTGGTAGCCGCACAAAACAACGAAAATGGAGCTGTTGACTAATCATAGCAATCAATCTCTATCAGTAGGGGTAATTTTGGCTTTGGGCGATAGTGCAAAACAGGCAACATTGGATCAGCCGCCCATTATGCATCTCTCCTGATTTTCCTTTACGTTGACTTCAACAGAAATTAAAGTCGGAAGAGATGTTTCATAAAGAACATAAGAACATAAGAAATAGGAGCAGGAGTAGGCCTTACGGCCTCTCGAGCCTGCTCCGCCATTCAATCAGATCAAGGCTGAACTTCGACCTCAACCCCACTTTTATGCCTGATCCCCATATCCCCTGATTCCCCTAGAGTCCAAAAATCTACCCATCTCAGCTTTGAACATAATCAATGAATCAGCGTCCACAGCCCTCTGGGATAGAGAATTCCAAAGATTCACAACCCTCTCAGTGAAGAAATTCCTCCTCATCTCAGTCTTAAATGGCTGACCCCTTATCCGGCGACTATGTCCCCTAGTTCTAGACTTTCCAGCTAGGGGAAACAACCTCTCAGCATCTGCTCTGTCAAGCCCCCTCAGAATCTTTTATGTTTCAATGAGATCACCTCTCATTCTTCCAAACTCCAGAGAGTATAGGCCCATTCTACTCAACCTCTCCTCAAAGGACAACCCTCTCATCCCAGAAATTAATCTAGTGAACCTTCATTGCACTGCCTCTAAGGCAAGTATATCCTTCCTTAGATAATGAGACTAAAACTGTACACAGTACTCCAGGTGAGGTCTCACCAAACCCTGTACAATTTTAGTAAGACTTCCTTACCCTTGTACTCAAACCCCCTTGCAATAAAGGCCAACATGCCATTTGCTTTCCTAATTGCTTGCTGCACCTGCATGGTAACTTCTTGTGTTTCTTGTTCGAGGACACCCAAATCTCTCTGAACACCAACATTTAATAGTTTCTCACCATTTAAAAAATATCCTGTTTTTCTATTCTTCCTACCACATTTCCCCACATTATACTCCATCTGCCACCTTTTTGCCCACTCACTTAACCTGTCTACAACCCTTCTCGCACTCTTTGTGTCCTCCTCACAGCTTACTTTCCCACCTAGCTTTTTATCGTCAGCAAACTTGGATACGTTACACTCAGTCCCTTCATCCAAGTCATTAATATAGATTGTAAATAGCTGAGGCCCAAGCACTGATCCTTGCGGCACCCCACTAGTTACAGCCTGCCAAACTGAAAATGACCCATATATCCCAGTCTCTGTTTTCTGTCCATTAACCAATCCTCTATCCATGCTAATGTGTTACCCCAATCCCATGAGCCATTATCTTGCGTAACAACCTTTTATGTGGCACCTTATCGAATGCCTTTTGAAAATCCAAGTATACAACATCCACTGGTTCCCCTTTATCTACCGATAGTTACATCCTCAAAAAGCTCCAATAAATTTGTCAAACATGATTTCCCTTTCATAAAACCATGTTGACTCTGCCTAATCATATTATGATTTTCGAAATGCCCTGTTACCACTTCCTTAATAATGGATTCCAGCATTTTCCCTACGACAGATATCAGGCTAACAGACCTGTAATTCCCTGTTTTCTCTTTCCTTCCTTTCTTGAATAGCGGGGTTACATTTGCTACCTTCCAATCTGCTAGGACCATTCTAGAATCTAGGGAATTTTAGAAGATCACAACCAATGCATCCACTACCTCTGCACCATCTCTTTTGGAACCCTCAGATGTAGGCCGTCAGGTCCAGGGGATTTATTGGCTTTTAGTCCCATTAGTTTCTCAAGTATTTTTTCTCGACTGATACTAACTACTCGAAGTTCCTCACTCTCATTTACCCCTTGGTTCCCCATTATTTCTGGTATGCTTTTTGTGTCTTCTACTGTGAAGACAGAAACAAAATATTTGTTTGATGTCTCTGCCATTTCCTGATTCCCCATTATAATTTCTCCTGTCTCAGCCTCTAAGGGACCAACGTTACTTTTGCTACTCTCTTCCTTTTTACATACTTGTAGAAGCTCTTACAATCCCGCTCCGCCATTCAATAAGATCATGTCTGATCTTCTACCTCAACTGCACTTTCCTGCCCTATCCCCATAACACTTAGCATATGTCCTGTCTCAAATTACTCATAGACTGTATCCAACAGTGTTTATGAATTCTTCAAACAGCAGCCTCATAGTTTATAATATCATCCAAACCTCCAGAGCATCTTACAGCCTTGCCACACATTTCCAGTCACCACATATTACATGAACTCAAGCATATTTACTTTGATTAAAGTTCATTGTTTTACTGAGATGAAGTGCATGACTGGATCGCTGTTAAAACAAACTACATGAATGAGTGAATTATGATAGAGCTGTATAACACAATGACTGAATAATGTTTGAGGAAGGAAATTACACATTCATTCTAGTACGCAGTCTGTTATTAGCATATGAAAAAGAGATTTTTTTATCCATAAGCTATCTCTTTACCATACTATATAATAAGATGCAAGGAATACTTTTATTATAGTCTCTTGCACACAATGTGTGGAGAGGCCGCTGAGCAGAGGAGTGACTGTGCCAATCAGGAAATTAAAGAACCCCACGGTGACTTTATCAACTCAACTTAACTTAGCAATTCTTGATATTTTGAAGCTACGATTTTGTCTGACACATTTCAGACTTGATGCTAGTGTTGCTGTAAGACTCCCGGACTTTATTCATAGTGTGACTTTCCAGTCACACTTTTCACTCTGCCTGTTATTTGTGCGACTTTACCCTTAGGCTACAGTTATAGCATTGATGGAAATACTCTCGCCAGGCACAAGTATTGTCTGTGCCCGAGTCAGTTTTGATTTAATTTGCCCTTTACTATTCGGAATCCTATTTCCTGTGATTGGTATGCATAGACAGGGATAGGTGTTGTCTGTGTGCGAGTCGTGCGAGGGTTAAATAAACAAAAAAAAACAGCGATGGTACGGGAATGGCGGACACATCCGAGAGGAATTCCCTCAGCCTTTCCTGCATTAGAATGCTGCATTCGAGGCTAGTGGTAGGTGGGGGTGGGATGGGGGGGGGTGGGCGCAGAAATTGGGGTTGGACCCGATTATGCCAGTCCTCTGGCTCCTTTTTTCCATCTGCTAAAATTTCCACGCCATCTGTGGGCGGGCGCATGGAAGGACAGGTGAGCAACTTCCTGTATTCACACCGACAGCAACACTGGGTACAGGGGGCACCAGTCCGATGGAGCAACTGATTGCAGAGGGGCAAATCAGCCTATTGGACAAAAGGCAAGAAATTTCTCTGGGCCATTTCGGCAGGCTGGCCTGTTAGTTCCGTGGCCAGCACTTGCTCTAACTTCCTGACCCAGAGAGGGCGCATGTGCCTGCCCACTTTGTGTAAGTGCCTTGACCTGGGAATTCAGATGGGGTCATGAGCACCTGTGGAAGTTCTGCCCTGCCATGAATCGTAGAATCATAGAATGGTTACAGCACAGAAGGAGTCCATTCAGCCCATTGAGCCCGTGCTCTTTGTCAGAGCAATCCTATTAGCCCCATTCCCCTGCTCTTTCCCTGTAGCCCTGCACTTTTTTCCCCTCAAATGTTTTTCCAATTCCTTATTGAAAGCCACGATTGAATTTGCTTCCACTGCCCTTTCAGGCAGCGCGTTCCAGATCTTAACTACTCGCTGCATAAAAAAGATTTTCCTCATGCCGCCTTTGGATCTTTTGTCAATTAATTAAATTTGTGTCCTCTGGTTCTCGGCCCTTCCGCCAATGGGAACATTTTCCCTTTATTTACTTTATCTAAACCCTTCATGATTTTGAACACTTCTATCCAATCTCCTCTTAACTTTCTCTGCTCTGAGGAGAACAACCCCAGGTTCGCCAGTCCATCAAAGTAACTGAAGTCCCTCTTCCTTGGAACCATTCTAGTAAATCTTTTCTGCACCCTCTCTAAGATCTTCACATCCTTCCTAAAGTGCGGTGCTCAGAATTGGGCACAATACTCCAGCTGTGGCTGAACCATTGTTTTATAATGATTCATCATAACTTCCTTGCCTTTGTACTCTATGCCTCTATTTAAAAAGCTCAGGATCCCGTATGCTTTTTTAACTGCTTTCTCAACCTGTTCTGCCACCTTCAAAGATTTGTGCACATATACCTCCAGGTCTCTCTGTTCCTGCTTCTCCTTTAGAATTGTACCCTTTAGTTTATCTTGCCTCTCCTCATTCTTCGCACTTCTCTGCGTTATATTTCATCTGCCATGTGCCCGCCCTTTCCACCAGCCTGTCTGTGTTTTCTTGAAGTCTATCACTATCCTCTTCACTGTTTACTGCACTTCCAAGTTTTGTGTCATCTGCAAATTTTGAAATTGTGCCCTGTACTCCCAAGTCCAAATCATTAATATACATCAAAAAAAGCAGTGCTCCTCGTACCGACCCCTGGGGGACACCACTGTATAGTCCTCTAGTCTGAAAAAAAACGTTCACCACTACTCTCTGTTTCCTGCCCTTTAGCCACATTCGCATCCACGCTGCCACTGCCCCTTTTATTCCACGGACTTCAATTTTGCTGACAAGCCTATTATGTGGCGCATTATCAAATGCCTTTTGAAAGTCCATATACACCACATCAACCGGATTGCCCTCATCAACCCGCCCTGTTACCTCATCAAAAAACTTAATCAAGTTAGTTAAACACAATTTGCCTTTAACAAATCCATGCGGGCTTTCCTTTATTAATCCACACTTATACAAGTGACTATTAATTCTGTCCCGGATTATCGGTTCTAAAAGTTTCCCCACCACCGAGGTTAAACTGACTGGCCTGTAGTTCCCGGGTTTACCCTTACACCCTTTATTGAACAAGGGTGTAACATTTGCAATTCTCCAATCCTCTGGCACCACCCCCCGTATCTAAGGAGGATTGGAAGATTATGGCCAGCACCTCTCCAATTTCCACCCTTACTCCCCTCAGCAACCTATGTGGACCAGGCGACTTATCTACTTAAAGTATAGCCAGCCTTTCTAGTACCTCCTCTTTATCAATTTTTAGCCCATCCAGTATCTCAACTACCTCCTCTTTTATTGTGACTTTGGCAGCATCTTCTTCCTAAGTAAAGACAGATGCAAAGTACTCATTTAGTACCTCAGCCATGCCCTCAGCTTCCATGCGTAGATCTCCTTTCTGGTCCCTAATCGGCCCCACTCCCCCTCTTACTACCCGTTTACTATTTATGTGCCTATTGAAGGTTTGTGAATTCCCTTTTATGTTAGCCACCATTCTATTCTCATCCCCTCTCTTTGCCCCTCTTATTTACTTTTTCACTTCTCCTCTGTACTTTCTAGATTCAGCCTGGTTCTCATTTATATTATCAATGTGACATCTGTCATAAGTCCCCTTTTTCTGCTTCATCTTACTCTCCATCCCTTTCATCATCCAGGGAGCTCTGGTTTTGGTTGCCCTAACTTTCCCCCTCGTGAGAATCTACCTAGACTGTACCCAAACCATCTCTTCTTTAAAGGCCACCCATTGTTCGATTATAGTTTTGCCTGACGATCTTTGATTCCAATTTGCCCGGGCCAGATTCGTTCTCAACCCATTGAAATTGGCCCTCCCCCAATTAAGTATTTTTATTCTAAGATTGCTCCTTGTCCTTTTCCGTAACTTTTTTTTATTCGTTCATGGGATGTGGGCATCGCTGGCGAGGCTGGCATTTATTGCCCATCCCTAATTGTCCTTGTGAAGGTGGTGATGAGCCGCCTTCTTGAACCGCTGCAGTCTGTGTAGTGACGGTTCTCCCACAACGCTGTTAGGAAAGGAGTTCCAGGATTTTGACCCAGCGACGATGAAGGAACGGGGATATATTTCCAAGTCGGGATGGTGTGTGACATGGAGGAGAACGTGCAGGTGGTGTTGTTCCCATGTGCCTGCTGCCCTTGTCCTTCTAAGTGGTAGAGGTCGCGGGTTTGGGAGGTGCTGTCGAATAAGCTTTGGTGAATTGCTGCAGTGCATCCTGTGGATGGTACACACTGCAGCCACAGTGCGCCGGTGGTGAAGGGAGTGAATGTTTAGGGTGGTGGATGGGGTGCCAATCAAGCGGGCTGCTTTGTCCTGGATGGTGTCGAGCTTCTTGAGTGTTGTTGGAGCTGCACTCATCCAAGCAAGTGGAGAGTATTCCATCACACTCCTGACTTGTGCCTTGTAGATGGTGGAAAGGCTTTGGGGAGTCAGGAGGTGAGTCACTCACCGCAGAATACCCAGCCTCTGACCTGCTCTTGTAGCCACGGTATTTATATGGCTGGTCCAGTTTAAGTTTCTGGTCAATGGTGACCCCCAGGATGTTGATGATGGGGGATTCGGCAATGGTAGTGCCGTTGAATGTCAAGGGGAGGTGGTTAAATTCTCTCTTGTAGGAGATGGTCATTGCCTGGCACTTGTCTGGCGTGAATGTTACTTGCCACTTATGAGCCCAAGCCTGGATGTTGTCCAGGTCTTGCTGCATGCGGGCTTGGACTGCTTCATTATCTGAGGGGTTGCGAATGGAACTGAACACTGTGCAATCATCAGCAAACATTCCCATTTCTGACCTTATGATGGAGGGAAGGTCATTGATGAAGTTGCTGAAGATGGTTGGGCCTAGGACATTGCCCTGAGGAACTCCTGCAGCAATGCCCTGGGGCTGAGGTGATTGGCCTCCAACAACCACTACCATCTTCCTTTGTGCTCGGTATGACTCCAGCCACTGGAGAGTTTTCCCCCTGATTCCCATTGACTTCAATAACTAATCTAAACCATATGATACTATGATCTCTGTTCCCTAAATGTTCCACCAATGACACTTGCTCCACTTGACCCACTTTATTCCCCAGAACCAGCAATGCCTCCGTCCTCTTTGGGCCAGAAACATATTGATCAAGAAAGTTCTCCTGATCACACTTCAGAAATTCCTCCCCCTCTTTGCCCTTTACACTTATACTATCCCATTCTATATTAGGATAGTTGAATTACCCCATTATCACTACTCTGTAGTTCTTGCACCTCTCTGTAATTTTCCTGCAAATTTGCTCCTCTGTATTCTTCCCACTAGTTGGTGGTCTATAGAATACACCCAACAGTGTAATGGTGCCTCTATTGTTTCTTAACTCTAACCAAATAGATCCCTCAAGGACATCCTCTCTCTCCAGCACTTCAATATTCTCCTTAATCAGTACTGCCACCCACCCTCCCTTCTTTTTTTGATTCTCTTTCTTTCCTGAACACCTTGTAACCAGGAACATTTAGTGTCCTGCCCTTTTTTGACCCACATCTCCGTCATCGCCACCATATCATATTCCCTTGTGGCTATGTGTGCCTGCAGCTCACCAACCTTATTTACCACGGTTCGTGCGTTTACACATATGCACTCTAAACCTATCTTAAACCTTCTTGTATTCTGTCTTAGTCTGACCCCACCTAATACTGTGCTATTTCTTATTCTAGTGCTATCTGTCTCTCCCAATCCTTTGTGCACCTTGTTTCTCCTTTCTAATGCTGCATCCTGGTGCCCATCTCCCTGCCAAATTAATTTAAATCCTCCCCCACAGCACTAGTGAACCTCCCCATGGGTTCACCTGAGTATGATGGCCCTGCAGGTGTCAAGGAAACATGGAGTTATCTTCTTGGGGAACTCCTGGCTTTTAACAACGGCGGCACTGATCCTTGGACACTTTGGGGCATTTGTCATTTTCTATTCAAAGTCAGTGTGAGGAAAGAGTTCCTCTGTTCACTATATGTAGTGAAACTATCCTCTCATGTTTACAATTTCACCATGACTAGTGAACAACGCTGCCACCTCCTTCTCCCCAGAGTTTGAATTGGGCTGAATAAGCACAACCTCGCAAATAAGGTGCAGTGGTTATATTACTGGACTAATAATCAAAAATGTGAGAGTGAGAGTTCTAAATCCCACCACGGCAGGTTGAGAATTTGAATTCAGTTTAAAAAAATCTGGAAATAAAAAGCTGGTGTCAGTAAAAGTGCCAATGAAGCTGTCACATTGTCATAAAAACCCAAATGGTTCACTAACGTTCTTTAGGGAAGGAAACCTGCTGTTCTTACCTGGTCTGGCCTATATGTGGCTGCAGCCCCACATGAATGTGGTTGACTCTTAAATACCCAGAAATTCACTCAGTTGTATCAACCTGCCACCCAGTGGTTCAAGAAAAAGGCCCACCACCACCTTCGCAGGACAACTAGGGATGGGCAATAAATGCCGGCCTTGCCAGCGATGCCCACATCCTGAGAATGAATTTAAAAAAAGAGTCCAACAACGTAGGAAATATGAACAGCTATTAATAACATTTTACAAAATCGCAGTCTTGGCACAGAGCTTCTCGCAACAGAATTTTAATGAATGGAAAATCTTACATGGTCCACTGACCTCGGTGCCCAGATTCTGATGATGCATTTCCCATCGCACAAAGCTCTCTGCACCTGAGGAGCTAATTCATAGAATCTACCCCACATAACACAGCTGGCCCCGGAGGCAGTCCCTAATCGACAAGACCTCTGCAATATAAATGAGGTAAGGTACTATAAATAAGGCAGCAACAGTGCCTTAGGTACGCAGCATCACCGCCCCATCCTAACAGGTGCTTTTCTCTCAGGGTTACTGAAGGCACAGTAGTGACAAAATATAAGCTGGGCATCTCAACTTTACTTGGCACGGGCAGGCTGCTGTTCAGGTAAGCAGCGAGCTTCAATTTTAAAATTCTTATCCTTGTTTTCAAATCCCTCCATGGCCTCACATCCTCCCTATCTCTGTAACCTGCTCCAGCTCTGCAACCCTCCAAGATCTCTGCGCTCCTCCAATTCTTGACTCTTGCGCGTCCCCGATTTTAATCGCTCCACCATCGGTGGCCATACCTTCAGCTGCCTAGCCCGTAAGCTCTGGAATTCCCTCCCTAAACCTCTCTGCCCCCCTACCTCTCTCTCCCACTTTAAGATGCTCCTTAAAGCCTACCTCTTTGACCAAACTTTTGGTGACCTGTCCTAATATCTCCTTATGTGGCTCGGTGTCAAATTTTGTTTGATAATCGTACCTGTGAAGCACCTTAGGTGCTATAAAAATGCAGGATGTTGTTATTGTTGTTGTCGATGTCCTGTATGAACTATTCCCGATACGGGAGAAGGACTGGAGTATATATATATATATATATATATATATATATATATAAAACTGGCTCTGTTCTTCTGAAATCTGCCTTGTAACGTAAATAGAGCAAATTCCAGATACTAGGGAGTCTAAACAGAACCAATTCAACTTGGAGCAGTTGTGCTTGTCCAACATAGATGGGCCGTATATTTGATTAAACTTTTATGAACTGACGATGCTGAAAGAAGTTACTTTGTTGATGGAAGTTATTTTTGCAGAATCTCCCCTCGGGGATAAAAAAAAGGTCCCTGGAGAAAAGTAAATACTTTGGGGTCGAGTTTCCGCTTGTTTCTGCCGGTAATATCAGCGCAATCCGGGTGAATTCGGCCGAACCAGCTAGGGCAAAAGATCAGGGAATTTTAAAAGTAATTGAGTTACGCTCAAAACCGCTTACGTTGGTGCTTTCCACCATCTTCTACGTTGGTTCAAGATTCAATTCGTCTGAATCAGACCCCGCTCACAAAACTGGCTACGACCGCAGGTCGAAATTGCGAATGAATTTTAGCAGAAACTTGAAGCCTAACCTAACCAGGCCAATTTCATTTTGGGCGCAATGTCCAGATTGTGCCCAGAGCGGAAACTTTACCCTTTCATTTCCCCGCCCCCCCCCCCCCCCGCTTAAGAACAAGGTTGCTCTTTTCGCTGTCTGTGAATTGTGTGCTCATCGAGGTGGGAAAATTCTGTTTTGACCATTCAGTGTCAAAATGAAGCCCTCCCCTCCAGTGGGGTACAGCACAGTTAGATGTGAAGTAAAGTCTGCTCTACTCTCGCCAAACAGTGTAGCCATACCCACTACTGAAAATGCAATTGATATGAAACCCAGACAGCGAGTAGACAGAAAAGGCTTTCCAATCCATAAAATTTGGTTGAATTTATACCCAAGGTCCCAGAACCAAATGGCAAGTGACTAACCCACTGTGCAAGCCAATACCCCTAAAAGTAGATGCTTTAGATTAAATGGCATGCCACGTACAAATGATAAGGCTCATTGTACGTGGTATCATAAACGTCATAGTATTATTGTAGTTACAGTGCAGGAGGAGGCTATTTGGCCCATCGTTCCTGTGCTGGCTCTTTGAAAGAGCTATCCAATTAGTCCTATTCCCTTGCTCTTTCTCTGTAGTCCTTCAAGTATTTATCCAATTCCCTTTTGAAAGTCACTATTGAGCCTGCTTCCACATCCCTTTCAAATAGTACATTCCAGATCATTACAAATCGCTGCGTAAAAAAATGTTTCCTCATGTCGCCTCTGGCTCTTTTGCCGATCACCTTAAATCTGTGTCCTCTCATTACCGACCCTTCTGCCATTGGAAACAGTTTCTCCTTATTTAGTCTGTCAAAACTGTTCATGATTTTGAACACCTCTATCAAATCTCCCCTTAACCTTCTCTGCTCTAAGGAGAACAACCCCAGCTTCTCCAGTCTCTCCACATAATTGAGGTCCCTCATCCCTGGCACCATTCTAGTAAATCTCTTCTGCACCCTCTCTAAGACCTTGACATCCTTCCTAAAGTGTGGTGCCCAGAATTGAACACATTACTCCAGCTGAGGTCTAACCAGTGTTTTATAAAAGTTTAGCATAACTTCCTTGCTTTTGTACTCTATGCCTCTATTAATAAAGCCCAGGAACCCCTATGCTTTTTTAACAACCTTCTCAACTTGTCCTGCCACCTTCAAAGATTTGTGTGTGTACACCTCCAGGTCTCTCTGTTCCTGTACCCCCTTTAAAATTGCACCATTTAGTTTATATTGCCTCTCCTCATTCTTCATACCGAAATGCATCATTCCACACTTCTCTGTGTTAAATTTTATCTGTCATGTATCTGCCCATTTCACCAGTCTGCCTATGTCCTCCTGAAGTCTGTTACTATCGTCCACATTGTTTACTACATTTCCGAGTTTCGTGCCATCTGCAAACTTTGAAATTATACCCTGTATACCCAAGACCAGTTCATTAATATATATCAAAAAGATATATACTGACACCTGGGGAACAAGGCTGTATACTTCCCTCCAGTCTGAAAAACAACCGTTCGCCACTACTGTCTGCTTTTTGTCCCCTAGCCAATTTTGTATCCATGCTGCCACTATCCCTTTAATCCCATGGGCTTTAATTTTGCTAACAAGTCTATTATATGGTACTTTATGAAATGCCTTTTTAAAATCCATATCCACAACATCAACCGCACTGCCCTCATCAGCTCTCTCCATTACTTCATCAAAGAACTCAATCAATTTAGTCAAACACGATTTTCCTTTAACAAATCTGCGCTGACTTTCATTTATCAGCCCATACTTTTCAAAGTGCCAATTAATTTTGTCCCAGATTATTGTTCTAAAAGTTTCCCCACTACTGACGTTAGGCTGACTGGCCTGTAATTGTTGGGTTTATCCCTCTCCCCTTTTTTGAACAGGGGTGTAACATTTGAAATCCTCCGGTCCTCTGGCATCGTTCCCATATCTAAGGAGGTTTGGAAGATTGTGCCCAGAGCCTCTGCAATTTCCACCGTTACTTCCTTCAGTAACCTAGGATGCATCCCATCTGGACAGGGTGACTTTTCAACTTTGAGTACTGCCAACCTTTTAAATACCACCTCTTTATCTTTTTTTATCATTTCCAATATCACTACTACCTCCTCCTTTACTACTACAATGGCAGCATCCTCTTCTCTAATGAAGACGGATGCAAAGTATTAATTTAGTACCTCAGCCATGCCCTCTGCCTTCGCGAGAAGATCTCCTTTTTAGTCCCTAATCTGTCCCGCACTTACTTTGACTACCCTTTTACTATTTATATGTTTATAAACATATAGGCATACTTGCTGAAGAAGCTTGTTGGAAAGAATTTTGCTTAAGAAAGAGCACATCTTGGGAAGATTACTATTAAATATGTAGACCAAACAAGTGGAGTGCATAGAATCATAGAAATTTACTGCACAGAAGGGGGTCATTCGGCCCATCGTGTCTGTGCCTGCCGAAAAAGAGCAATCCGTTCTAATCCCACTTTCCAGCTCCTGGCCTGCAGCCTTGTAGGTTACGGCACTACAAGTGCATATCCAAGTACTTTTTAAATGCGTTGAGAGTTCCTGCCTCTACCTGTCAGGCAGTGAGTTCCAGACCCCCACCACCCTCTGGGTGAAAAAATTTCTCCTCAACTCTCCTCTAATCCTTCTACCAATTACTTTAAATCTATGCCCCCTGGTTTTTGACTTCTCTGCTAAGGGAAATAGATCCTTCCAACCACTTTATCTGGAACCCTCTTAATTTTATACACCTCAATTATATCTCCCCTCAGCCTCCTCTGTTCCAGGCTATCCAATCTTTCCCCATAACTAAAATTCTCCAGTCCTGGCAACATCCTCGTAAATCTCCTTTGTACCCTCTCTAGTGCACTCACACCTTTCCTGTAATGTGGTGACCAGAACTGTACACAGTACTCAAGCTGTGGCCTAACTAGTGTTTTATACAGTTCCAGCATAACCTCGCTGCTCTTATATTTTATGCCTCAGCTAATAAAGGAAAGTATCCCGTATGCCTTCTTAACCACCTTATCTACCTGTCCTGCTACCTTCAGGTATCTGTGGACATGCAACTCCAAGGTCCCTCTGTTCCTCTACACTTCTTAGTGTCCTACCATTTATTGTGTATTCCCTTGACTTGTTTGCCCTCCCCAAATGCATTACTTCACACTTCTCTGGATTGAATTCTATTTGCACTTTTCTGCCCACCTGACCAGTCCATTGATATCTTCTTGCAGTCTACAGCTTTCTTAGAAACATAGAAAATAGGAGCAGGAGTAGGCCATTCGGCCCTTCGAGCCTGCTCCACCATTCAATTTGATCATGGCTGATCCTCTATCTCAATACCATATTCTTGTTCTCTCAACATACCCCTTGATGCCTTTTATGTCTAGAAATCTATCTAGCTCCTTCTTAAATATATTCAGTGACATGGCCTCCACAGCCTTTTGTGGTAGAGAATTCACCACCCTCTGAGTGAAGAAATTTCTCCTCATCTCAGTCCTAAATGTCCAACCCTGTATCCTGAGACTGTGACCCCTTGTTCTGGACCCCCAGCCATTGGGAACATCCTCCCTGCATCCAGTCTGTCTAGCCCTGTCAGAATTTTATATATTTCAATGAAATCCCCTCTCATTCTTCCAAATTCGAGTGAATACAGGCCGAGTCGACCCAATCTCTCCTCATACGACAGTCCTGCCATCCCAGGAATCAGTCTGGCGAACCTTCGCTGCACTCCCTCTATGGCAATTATATCCTTTCTTAGGTAAGGAGACCAAAACTGCACACAATACTCCAGGTGTGGTCTCACCAAGGCCCTGTGTAACTGCAGTAAGACATCCTTGCTTCTATACTCAAATCCTCTTGCAATGAAGGCCAACATACCATTTGCCTTCCTAACTGCTTGCTGCACCTGTATATTTGCTTTCAGTGACTGGTGTACACGGACACCCAGGTCTCTTTGTACATCAACATTCCCCAATCTATCACCATTTAAATAGTACTCTGCCTTTCTGTTTTTCCTTCCGAAGTGGATAACTTCAGATTTATCCACATTATACTGCATCTGCCATGTATTTGCCCACTCACTCAACTTGTCTAAATCGCCTTGAAGCCTCTTTGCATCCTCCTCACAACTCACGATCCCATCTAGTTTTGTGTCGTCACCAAACTTGGAAATATTACATTTGGTTCCTCATCCAAATCATTGATATATATTGTGAATAGCTGGGGCCCAAGCACTGATCCCTGCGGTACCCCACTAGTCACTGCCTGCCAACCCAAAAAAGACCCATTTATTCTTACTCTCTGTTTCCTGTCTGTTAACCAATTTTCAATCCATGCCAGTATATTACCCCAATCCCATGTGCTTTAATTTTGCGCACTAACCTCTTATGTGGGACTTAATCAAAGGCATTCTGAAAATCCAAATACACCACATCCACTGGTTCTCCCTTATCTATTCCACCAGTTACATCCTTAAAAAACTCCAGTAGGTTTGTCAAACATGATTTCTCTTTCATAAATCCATGTTGACTTTGTCTAACCCGTTGATATTTTCTAAGTGTCTTGTTATCACATCTTTTATAATGGAATCTAGCATTTTCCCTACAGCTGATGTAAGGCTAACCAGTCTGTAGTTCCGTTTTCTCTCTCCCTCCTTTTTTAAATAATAGGGTTACATTTGCCACCCTCCAATCTGCAGGAACTGTTCCATAATCTATAGAATTTTGGAAGATGACAACTAATGCATCCATTTTTTCCATGGCTACCTCTTTTAGTACTCTGGGATGCAGATTATCAGGCCCTGGGGATTTATCGGCTTTCAGTCCTATTAATTTCTCCAGCACTATTTTTTTACTAATACTAATTTCCTTTAGTTCTTCCTTCTCACTAGTCCTTTGGTTCCCTAGCATTTCTGGGAAGTTATTTGTGTCCACTTCTGTGAAGAAAGAACCAAAGTATTTGTTTAATTGCTCTGCCATTTCCCTGTTCCCCATTATAAATTCTTCAGTTTCTGACTGTAAGGGACCTATATTTGTCTTCACTAATCTTTTTCTTTTTACATACTTGTAGAAGCTTTTACAGTCCACTTTTATGTTCCTTCAAGTTTACTCTTATATTTTATTTTTCCCCTCTTAATCAATCTCTTAGTCCTTTTTCGGTGAATTCTAAACTGTTCCCAATCCTCAGGCTTGCTACTTTTTCTGGCAACTTTATATGACTCCTCTTTGGATCTAATACTATCCTTGATTTATTTTGTTAGCCATGGTTGGGCTGCTTTTCCTTTTGTGTTTTTGCGTCAGAAAGGAATGTATAATTGTTGCAATTCATGCATTTGTTCCTTAAATGTTAGCCATTGCCTATCCACCGTCATGCCTTTTAATGAAGCTTCCCAATCTATCATAGCCAACTCACTCCTCATTCCTTCGTAGTTTCCTTTGTTTAGATTTAGGACCCTAGTTTCAGATTGGACTACTTCACTTTCCATCTTAATGAAGAATTCTATCATATTATGGTCCCTCTTCCCTAAAGGACCTCGCACAACAAGATTATTAATTAACCCCTTCTCATTGCACAATACCCAATCTAGGATGGCCTGTTCCCTAGTTGGCTCCTCAACGTACTGGTCTAAAAAAAATCTCGTACACACTCCAGGAATTCATCCTTCACAGTATTATTGCTAATTTGGTTTGGCCAGTCTATTTGCAGATTAAAGTCACCCATGATTACTGTCCTCACTATCAACCACACAGCCAAATTTTTTATCACCTGCAAACTTCTTAATCATTCTTCCTACAGTTATGTCTAAATCATTGAAATATACCACAAAAAGCAATGGACCTCGTACTAACCCCTGCGGAACCCCACTGGAATCATCCTTCCAGTCACATTACCCTTTGCTTCCTGCCACTGAGCCAATTCTGGATCCAATTTGCCACTTTTCCTTGGATCCCAAGGGCTTTTATTTTTCTGCCCAGTCTGCCATGTGGGACCTTGCCAGAAACCTTGCCAAAATCCATGTGGACTACATCAAACGCGCTACCCTCATCGACCCTCCTTGTTACCTCCTCAAAAAAGTCAATCAAGTTAGTCAGGCACGACCTCCCCTTAACAAATCCATGCTGACTGTCCTTGATTAATCTGTGCTTTTCTAAATGACGATTAACACTGTCCTTCAGAATTGTTTCCAATAATTTGCCCACCACTGAGGTTAGGCTGACCTAGCATCCCGATTGGCGTCCTCCCAATTTCAGCAGAACTCCTGTTATTTTAATTTGTGACCGATTGTAGGTAGGCCAAGTCATTTTATATGGCACAGCATACTGTGACAAATCCCTGCGAATTTCTAAAATAAAAATGGAAAATGCTGGGAGCAGAAGCAACAGGTCAGTGAATTAGTGAAGAGAAAAGGCAGGTTAATGTTTCAAGTGTATGTCGTTCCTCAGAACTGGAACTGAAAGATAAGCAGGTCCCTGTGTAAGGTGGGGAAGAAAATCAAAGGGAAGTCGGGGAGAGGGAGGAAAAGCAATAACAAATAGACCAATCACCAAGAGTAAGTTAATGAGTTGAACGACCAAAAAACTGCTCAATAAACAAGAATTTGTTAAATGATACTCCATGTATCAAGAGAAATTCCTTGACATTAGCTTTTAATCTACGTCACCTTGTCCTACTCTCACTACTTAACTTAAGGTAATACTTTAGGTTCGCCTTCTCCATTCCGGAAAGACTGAACGGGCTGGGGCTCTTTTCTCTGGAAGAAAGAAGGCTGAATTGTGACCTGATAGAGGCCTTTAACATTATGAAATAGGGTAGACATAGAGAAAATATTTCTATTTGTGGAGGAGTCCAAAACTAGGGGCCATAAATATGATCGTCACCAATAAATCCAATAGGGAATTCAGGAGGAACTTCTTTACTCAGAGGGTGGTTAAAATGTGGAACTCGTTACCACAAGGAGTAGTTGAGGCAAATAGCATAGATGCATTTAAGAGGAAGCTAGATAAACACATGAGGGAGAAAGGAATAGAAGGCTCTGCTGACAGAGTTAGATGAAGGGGGTTGGGAGGAGGTATGCGTGGAGCATAAACACCAGCACAAGAGCAGTTGGGCTGTATGGCGTGTTTCTGTGCTGTAAATTCGACATAAGTTCAATGTAAATTCCCTTAACCAATTTATAAATATCTATTAGATCTCTGCTCCTTTATGGACTGAAAAGCCCAAGTTTCTCCAATCTTTCCTCATACTTCAAATCTTTGATGCCAGGGATTGGTTTATGGCTCTTCTCTGCACTGCTTCCAACATATGAATATCTTCCTTGTGTCTTGTTGACCAAGAACTGGATGCAGTACTTGAGGGGCTAATTTTGATTTAGACATCTATCTAAAGTCAAAATGACCCCAAGATGCGGTATGAACAGATTATCATACAGTTTGGTCATGACTTCCTCTGATTGATATACTAATTGTTTTGGCTTTGTAGTTTAACATTTTTTTGGTTTTGTTGATTGTTGCTGAGCATGTGCGTTAAGTCTATTAAGTTTTCTAGTTCATAAGAACATAAGAAATAGGAGCAGGAATAGACCATACGGCCCCTCAAGTCTGCTCCACCATTCGATAAGATCATTGCTGAACTTCTACCTCAACTCCACTTTCCCGCTCTATCCCCATGCCCCTTGATTCCCTTAGTGTCCAAACATCCATCGCTCTCAACCTTGAATATATTCAACGACTGAGCATCCACAGTCCTCTGGGGTAAAGAATTCCAAAGATTCATAACCCTCTGAGTGAAGAAATTGTTTGTCATCTCAGTCCTAAATGGCCGACCTCTTATCTTGAGACTATGACCCTTAGTTCTAGACCCTCAGTCACTTTCAGTTTCATCCTCAGATATTCATCGAATAAATGTTTCATTTTTTTTTCCTCTTTAATCTGCGACACTTAACATATTTCTGTATTTAATTTCATCTGTCATTGTTCTGCCCACTTACATATTCTATCCAACGCATGTCAGTCATGGCTCAGTTGGTAGCGCTCTCACCCCTAAGTTAGAAGGTTGTGGCTTCAAGTTCCACTCCAGAGACTTGAGCACAAAATCTAGGCTGACATTTTCCAGTGCAATACTGAGGGAGCCCTGCAATACCTGAAGTGCTGTCCTTCGGATGAGACATTAAACCAAAGTCCCATCTGCCCTCTTAGGTGGACGTAATTGGATCCCATGGTACTATTTTGAAGAAGAGCAAGGGAGTTCTCCCTGGTATCCTGACCAATATTTATCCCACAATCAACATCACTAAAACAGATTACCTGGTCATTATCACATTGCTGTTTGTGGGACCTTGCTGTGCACAAATTGGTTGCCATGTTTCCTACATAACAATAGTGACTACTTCATTGGCTGTAAGGCACTTTGGGACATCATGAAAAGCTCAATATAAATTTGTTTTTCTTTCCAACTCATTCTATAATTAATGATCTGCGGCATCTCCTAGTTTGGTGTCATCTGGCCATTTTGCATTGATTTTATGAATCTAGGTCACTAATGTGAATTAGAGACAATAATGGTCCCAACACCAAGCTCCAGAACGCCCCAATCAATGACTTCTCCCCATCCTGTAGGATTATCATTTTTAATCCAAGATTTTATTCGCCAGGGGAAAAACCCCAGTTTTGGGAAAATGGCTGAGAAAATGACCCTGTTTAAAACACAGTTCCCAGACAAGCTTTTGAACTAAAACTCACCCCACCCAACAGAGACAGTGCCTTACATCATCACCGGCTCCAAGTTGGCTAAGGAGACAATGAAATCCCCCGGTTGATATAATTAAGTCAATCGGTCGGGACCCACCTGAAAACAGTTCACACCTCATATAGTCAACAGTTCCCATTGTCCTCCAATACCAGCTGGATGAGAGGCGGGAATATAATACACATTCAAACTAAGCTTTCTCTCCAGGGACCAATCGTAGCATTTTGCACTGTCTGACGAGATCAACCAGTAAAAAAACAGTATAACTGTTGCAGCTTCAGGAAGGAGGGGGTCAAACAGTGGGGTTGAACAGTGGACGTCGAACAGGAGGAGGTCGAACAGTGGATGTCAAAGGGACACCAGCCACACAGCTCTACAACATCAGAAGATCAGAGCAGGCAGGCTCTTTCTACAACCAGGACCAAAGGAAGTCGCACGCCCCGAGGAACGGGTACGGCCCCAAGGACTTCGATCGTAGAAGACATGACCCCGGCAGCCAAAGTCAGCAGGGTGAGCATTTCAACCGCAGCCTGCAGAATACTAAACTCACAGCCGTGTGGAGAGTTACCTCTGCATGTCACGACCAAACCTTAGCAGTGTAGTGTTGGGAGTTAACAACCGTGCGTAAGGGAACACGGAGGCGCTTAGTTTAAGAAGTCCAAGGGGAAGTAATCTATTTGTTCGTAGTCATATAGGAACGTTAGCATCGGTTTTGCCATATTGAGATTTGCTGTACACATTAAACATACTTTTACTATTCAAAATCTGAAACCTGTGTCGACTGCATTATTCATCATCTTTCAGTGTGATTCATAAGGGTAAGCCCAGATCTTCGACCGTAAATAAGTGAGTTTGGTTGTGGCCAGCAAGGCTGAACGACCCTCACACGATCGTAAACACCCTACATCCTGACATAACTTCTCTAGCGAATAGTGCTAAAATTATGAGCCTTTTCGTGCTGTGGGGCCAGCTTCACAAGAAAGTGATCAAATTAATTTCTCATCGTGTGCATTCATGCACCAACCTTAGCATTGCAGTGAAGCAACAGATCACCCTACAGGAACATAGGAAGGAATATAGGAACATAGGAGCAATGACTGGCCCCTCGAGCCTATTCAATTAGATCATGGGTGATCTTAATCAGAACTGAAACCTTCCTGCAGCTAAGGGGGTTTTCTTCAGTTCAAGCTCAAAGTTGCAGAGTAGAAGGGGCCCGTCCCTAGATCTGAACGATGTCAATGACCTCAGGATGTCAACTGCTTCTAACTGATTTTAAAATCAAGAAATGCTATTGCGTTTTTGGAAGAGCCAGTGTGAATTGTCTCTCCAAAACCCCACAACAGATTCAGGTTGGATTCACTTTCAGAGTAAAAAATGTAAGCACTTTCATCCCATCAGTCTTGGTTCCCTCCTGCAGCTCGGCTCACATGAGTTATACTGAAGTGTTAACAATGTGATTTGTGATGGTAACGCAAGAAACCCAGTGCACAATCTACAATGTAAATGCAGCATTGGTTCATGGTGGACTTCAGAAAAACTGACTATACTCAATGAGTTATTTCAGTCAACTGAAAAATTCAATATGTACTTATTTATGCTCGGTGAAAAATTCCAAACTGTTTTCATTCTCACCCCTGTTTGCAGTTATAGCTGCAGGGTTTGGTTAGTGCATGTTTTTCATTGATTTTTGTATGTTTACTCTTTACTTTTTGCATAATACATGACATGATTTCTGTAATTTAGCTTGTGAAAAGTCACAACAATATTAAATGGCTTCAAGCTGAGCCTTCCCTAATGGCTTACTTGATAACTGCACCAATAGCAAAATACTGTGGATGCTGGAAATCGGAAATAAAAAAACAGAAAATGCTGGAGAAGCTCAGCAAGTGAGGCAGCACCTGTGGAGAAAGAAACAGAGTTAACGTTTCAGGTCGAAGACCTTTCGTCAGAACTGGAAGATGTTAAAAGAGTTAAAGTTTTTGAGCAAGTACAGAGCCAGGGGAAGGGGGGAGGGAGGGGAGGAAAGAACAAAAGGGAAGGTCTGTGATAGGGTAGAGGGCAGGATTGATTAAATGACAAAAGGGATGATGGTGCAAGGCAAGGAGGGTGGTAATGGGACAGGTTAAGAAACAAAAGATTGATCAGGAGTGGCTGTAAATGGCAGCAGCAGGACCATTACCAGCACTAGCTGACCGAAAAGATGGGAGCAGTGGTTATGATCTGAGGTTATTGAAATCAATGTTGAGTCCGGAGGTCGTAAGGTGCCTAAACAAAAGATGAGGTGCTGTTCCTTGGGCTTACATTGAGCTTCATTGGAACAGTGTAAGAGGCCGAGGACAGAGAGGTCAGAGTAGGAGTGGGACGGGGAATTAAAATGGCAAGCGACTGGCAGGTCAGGGTCACGCTGGTGGACAGAACGGAGGTGTTCAGCAAAGCGATCACCCAGTCTGCTTTTTGTCTCCCCAATGTAGAGGAACTGGTAACTGCCCTGCCCGCCATACTACTAAGCTGTACAGATCAGTAAGACCTCCGGTTACTTTGTCAGGTTCTGTAATGATAGCTGTAGTACACTAGCATATGAATGCTTAATGTGTTTCTCTGAAACTCCTCTCCCTGCTAAGAGGTGAGACCCCATTTATTTTTAAAAGGTTACGGAGAGAGGAATTTCACATCAAGTGCTCATTCACTGGTACTCCCCCAAAGTAATTCTAGGGCTTAGTCAGTAGGGCTGCTATGATTGGGATCAGTGCCCTGCCTCTGCCTCAGCTGAGAACAGTTGTTTCAGCGTAGGTTAGATGTTCAACCCGGGACTTTTCTGGTCTAGATGGCTTAGTGACATACGGGGAGGTACCTTTAGCAAATTTTTATAAAGGGACAGAACAAATACAAGTTACTATTTAACATACATTGCCCGCTGGTGTGGTGTGTGCTGACTCTTTGTATACCTTCAAGAGGGAGCTGGACAGAGATCACATCACATAGAAGGTAAGTGTCTTTATAGATAACACTTGGTCCATGTGATCACCGGGACTGGTTTCGATCGTCTGAGAGGGTCGGAGAGGAATTTTCCAGTATTTTTCCCTTATTGGCCTTGGGTTTTTTCCTCTTTTTTTTTGCCTCTCCCAGGAGATTACATGGCGGTGGGGGGTATGGAAGAAGTGTTTAGCCATGACTGTCCGGCCATCATTGTGTGGGGCCAGGCTTAATGGACCAGCTGCTCCTTTCCTGCCTATCAATTTCATGTATGTTCGTATACATGACTGCTATGATCGCGTGATGGCTATTAGCTCACGTATGTGGAATATGGGGCTAAGTCCATGTTAGTGAGGTAATAACCTGGACAGAACCATTGTCCCATGAGCCGTCATCAATCCAGAAAACAAAAAAAATCAAACAGCTGCACTCGGGCATTCAGCAGCAGCAAGTGTCAGCTGTAACCATAGCAACTTGCACCTAGTAAGTGCCACTGACCTGCTACACAGCCAACACAATGTAACAATCAGGCACCCTCACACTGGATGCCTGCATCTGCGAGCATCCTAGTGTCACCATGGCAACCATGGCATACACTTCATATAACAGTGCTGCTTTGAAGAAGAAAGAAAAGAAACACAATTTCTGACTATATTCAATCACTAAACGCTAAGTTTTATTTTAAATTTTAATAAAACCTCAGGAAACTTGAACATGTACATTCTGTAAATGGATGAGATGAACCTGGATTGTTTAATAAGTTTATTCCAGGAAACCCGTATAACTCGCTTCTGACTACATTGTTCCAGGGTTGTCCGTTTTCCTTCATTTGTAGAACAAACGTTGCCCTTACCATCAACCGTCCAGTATTCTGTATGTAGCAAACAGATTATACAAACATATTCCATAGAATTTACAGCACAGAAACAGGCCATTCAGCCCAACAGGTCTATGCCAGTGTTTATGCTACTCAGGAGCATCCTCCCACCCTACTTCATCTCACCCTATCAACATATCCTTTGATTTCCTTCTCCCTTAGCCAGCCTTCCCTTAAATGCATCTATGCTATTTGCCTCAACCACTCCATGCGGTTGCTGGTTCCACATTCTAACCCCACTCTGGGTAAAGAAGTTTCTCCTGAATTCCTTAATGGATTTATTAGGGCCTATCTTATAATTTTGACCTCAAGTGTTGGATTCCTCCAGAAGTGGAAACATAAGTCCACCCTATCGAAACCCCTTCATAATTTTAAAGTCCTCTATCATAAGAACATAAGAAATAGGAGCAGGAGTAGGCCAATCGGCCCCTCGAGCCTGCTCCGCCATTCAATAAGATCATGGCTGATCTGATCCTAACCTCAAATCAGGTCACCCTTCTAGAGAAAAGAGCCCACATGGAGGGCAGTTCTTCCTACACAGTTAATTTAAGGTTTGAGCTTCACATCAAAGCAACTCAAGTGGGAAGTCACTCCAATCGAATTTTGGGAATTGGTGTAAGATCGCCACAAAGAAGACCCCTGTCGAGGTAGAGCAGAGTTTGGAAAGGTAATATTGATTTTTTTTTTCAAAACATTTATTTGAGCGTTGAATGGAACAGCCAACTCTTTGCTAGCATTAAAATTGAGATGGCATTCATGAATGGATGCACAGAGTGCCATTTTCCTTTGTCATAGCAGAGTCAGCAGTGTGACTCAGATCTGCCAGCCTGCATCACTCTAAGTAGGTACTGTCATCATACCATGCCAGTGATATGACCACTCCCGGATGGTCATGTAACCTTCCATGGTCAAGTATAAATGCTTGGTTGTGCCCTTTCTGCCGAGTATTTTTGTTGATCTGCTGTTATTATTGTGATGGTTTGTGAGTGAGTAACACTGTCACATTTTTGGGATTTCACACGATGTTGCTGTCAGGCACTTTGGTACAATATATGTTAAAAAAAATGCTACTATTGAGCTATACTTAGTTCCAAAGGAGTAAATTCACAGGATGCCCAGAGTTTTCAAGTGTAGGTTAGATTTAAGATGGGCCATCTGTCCCAGCGTCCTGGAAACAATGAAAGATAGCTTGACAATGCAGTGATCATTTATATTGATTGCTGCTGTGACAACTATATTCATGTCAACGCAGCAGGGTTCATTGCCAAGTAAGGCTCATGTATTCCACTCAGTTTTAACAAAAGTTGACACTGGAGTCAGGTTTTTAAAAACCGAGAGAGCTATGAAAGCTGGGGGTGTTCAAAGGGCTGATGGCTGGATGGAACACACCAGAGGAGAGTTAAGAAATTAGATTTAAGTCAAGCTAGATGACGTATTGAAGTGGGGTAGTGTAGCGTATTCATCATTTTTATATTATTATGTAAAGCCAAGTTATTTTACAAACATACAAATTAAGAGCAGGAGTAGGCCATTCGGCCCCTCGAGCCTGCTCTGCCATTTGATAAGATCATGGCGGATCTGATTGTGACCTCAACCCTACTTTTCCGTCTACCTAATATAACCTTTGACTTCCTTGTTAATCAGGAATCTATCCAACTTAGCCTTAAAAATAATCAATGACTCTGCCTCCACCGCTCTCTGGGGAAAGGAATTCCACAGACTCACGACCCTCTGAGAGAAGAAATTTCTCCTCATCTCCATCTTAAATGGGAGACCAATTATTTTGAAACTGTGGCCCCTAATTTTTTTTTAATACGTTCATGGGATGTGGGCGTCGCTGGTGAGGCCGGCATTTATTGCCCATCCCTAATTGCCATTAAGAAGGTGGTGGTGAGCTACCTTCTTGAACGGCTGCAGTCTGTGTGGTGAAGGTTCTCCCACAGTGCTGTTAGGAAGGGAGTTCCAGGATTTTGACCCAGCGACGATGAAGGAACGGCGATATGTTTCCAAGTCGGGATGGTGTGTGACTTGGAGGGGAACGTGCAGGTGGTGTTGTTCCCATGTGCCTGCTGCTCTTGTCCTTCTAGGTGGTAGAGGTCGCGGGTTTGGGAGGTGCTGTCGAAGAAGCCTTGGCGAGTTGCTGCAATGCATCCTGCGGATGGTATACACTGCAGCCACAGTGCGCTGGTGGTGAAGGGAGTGAATGTTTAGGGTGGTGGATGGGGTGTCAATCAAGTGGGCTGCTTTGTTCTGGATGGTGTCGAGCTTCTTGAGTGTTGTTGGAGCTGCACTCATCCAGGCAAGTGGAGAGTATTCCATCACACTCCTGACTTGTGCTTTGTAGATGGTGGAAAGGCTTTGGGGAGTCAGAAGGTGAGTCACTCGCCGCAGAATACCCAGCCTCTGACCTGCTCTTGTAGCCACAGTATTTATATGGCTGTTCCAGTTAAGTTTCCCAGGATGTTGATGGTGGGGGATTCGGTGATGGTAATGCCGTTTAATGTCAAGGGGAGGTGGTTAGACTCTCTCTTATTGGAGATAGCCATTGCCTGGCACTTGTCTAGCGCTAATGTTACTTGCCACTTATCAGCCCAAGCCTGGATGTTGTCCAGGTCTTGCTGCATGCGGGCATGGACTGCTGCATTATCTGAGGGGTTGCAAATGGAACTGAACACTGTGCAATCATCAGCGAACATCCCCATTTCTGACCTTATGATGGAGGGAAGGTCATTGATGAAGCAGCTGAAGATGGTTGGGCCTAGGACACTGCCCTGAGGAACTCCTGCAGCAATGCCCTGGGGCTGAGATGATTGGCCTCCAACAACCACTACCATTTTCCTTTGTGATCGGTATGACTCCAGCCACTGGACAGTTTTCCCCCTGATTTCCATTGATTTCAATTTTACTAGGGCTCCTTGGTGCCACACTCGGTCAAATGCTGCCTTGATGTCAAGGGCGGTCACTCACCTCACCTCTGGAATTCAGCTCTTTTGTCCATGTTTGGACCAGGGCTGTAATGAGGTCTGGAGCTGAGCGGTCCTGGTGGAACCCAAACTGAGCATCGGTGAGCAGGTTATTGGTGAGTAAGTGCCGCTTGATAGCACTGTCGATGACACCTTCCATCACTTTGCTGATGATTGAGATTAGGCTGATGGGGCGGTAATTGGCCGGATTGGATTTGTCCTGCTTTTTGTGGACAGGACATACCTGGGCAATTTTCCACATTGTCGGGTAGATGCCAGTGTTGTAGCTGTACTGGAAAAGCTTGGCTAGAGGCGCAGCAAGTTCTGGAGCACAAGACTTCAGCACTACATCCGGGATGTTATCGGGGCCCATAGCCTTTGCTGTATACAGTGCACTCAGCCGTTTCTTGATATCACATGAAGTGAATCGAATTGTCTTTGTGATGGTGGGGATATCGGGATGAGGCCGAGATGGATCATCCACTCGGCACTTCTGGCTGAAGGTGGTTGCAAACGCTTCAGCCTTGTCTTTTTCACTCACGTGCTGGACTCCGCCATCATTGAGGATGGGGATGTTTACAGAGCCTCCTCCTCCCGTTAGTTGTTTAGTTGTAGTCTCTCCCACAAGGGGAAACATCCTCTTGGCATCTACCCCTTCCAATCCCCTCAGGATCTTATATGTTTCAATAAGATCACCTCTCATTCTTCTGAACTCCAACGTATACAGGCCCAACTTGCCCAGCCTTTCCTCATAAGATAACCCCCTCATCCCAGGAATCAGTCGAGTGAACGTTCTCTGAACCACCTCCAAAGCAATTATGTCCTTTCTTAAATAAGGAGATCTAAAACTGCACATTTTGTTGGAAATAAGTGAAGCTAATTGTAACTGTTGTTCTGAATCATCACCTCATCTGTGGAATACAAGCACTTCAACATTTCGGATCCAGCTTTGCCTCACCTAATGGTAACTTGGCCCTCTGTGGGGGAAATTGAAGGAATACACGTTTGAAAGACACGAGTATACAGTCCCGATCTCAAAGGAACGCTACTGTTACATCCATGGTTTATGCCATTGCACAGGTGGATAAAGGGCAATGTGAGTCAACTCCCATAAACGTAAGGCACTCTGAGCACTTAAGGGACTTGACTGAAGTCACTGAGCTCGAGACGGTATGTAGGTAGACCCCAGTTTGTAACAAACCGCAAATGCTGCTTTTATATCGCTCGAGCCCGTGCATCGGGAAACAGTCGGCAGCACCGAAGTAAACTTGCCTGGTTCTGTAAGGCTGGTGATCTGGAAGGCAAACTAATAAAATGGGCCCTAGAAAATCTGGCAAGCTTATTTTGATGCTGTCACCAACTGCATGAGTCCTGCGAGTTGGGAGCCCATAGCACCAGTACAGCACTTAACGGCCAAGAGAAGAAAACAATACAAAGGTTTAACCTGCTCTTGATTCTTTTTTTTTTTAACTCACTCTTTAATTATTTCAGTTTCTCTAACTTTGTACTTTAACTCTTTAATTTATTGGCCGTGAAGCGCTTTGGGACTTGCTGAGGATGTGAAAGGAGCTATGTAAGTGTAAGTTCGATGGTTCTCTGCTGAATGAATCCACGTAAATTCTTCCTGTGGTATTTATTTCAGTCATTAACGCGCTTAAAATAAACAGGTTAACAACTGCTTCAAAAAAACAGAGGAAATTAAACCTCCGTGGTGTGATTATCACTACCACGAGCTTCACATAGCTGGATGTATACGGTATCAGTGCTCTGTAACATTGAACAGCCGAACAGAAGCAAATCTGTGGCGGGCAGTTCTGGGCACCTCAGGAAGGATATATATTGGCCACGGAGAGGGTACAGTGCAGATTCACTGGAATGATACCGGGGCCAAAAGGGTTAAATTATGAGGACAGGTTGCATAGACTTGTCTTGTATTCCTTTGATTATATAGAAGATTAAAGGGTGATTCAATTGAGGCGTTTAATGTGATTAGAGGATTTGATAGGGTTTTTTTTTATTCGTTCATGGGATGTGGGCGTTGCTGGCGAGGCCAGCATTTATTGCCCATCCCTAATTGCCCTCGAGAAGGTGGTGGTGAGCCGCCTTCTTGAACCGCTGCAGTCCGTGTGGTGACGGTTCTCCCACAGTGCTGTTAGGAAGGGAGTTCCAGGATTTTGACCCAGCGACGATGAAGGAACGGGGATATATTTCCAAGTCGGGATGGTGTGTGACTTGGAGGGGAACGTGCAGGTGGTGTTGTTCCCATGCGCCTGCTGCTCTTGTCCTTCTAGGTGGTAGAGGTCGCGGGTTTGGGAGGTGCTGTCGAAGAAGCCTTGGCGAGTTGCTGCAGTGCATCCTGTGGATGGTGCACACTGCAGCCACAGTGCGCCGGTGGTGAAGGGAGTGAATGTTTAGGGTGGTGGATGGGGTGCCAATCAAGCGGGCTGCTTTATCTTGGATGGTGTCGAGCTTCTTGAGTGTTGTTGGAGCTGCACTCATCCAGGCAAGTGGAGAGTATTCCATCACACTCCTGACTTGTGCCTTGTAGATGGTGGAAAGGCTTTGGGGAGTCAGGAGGTGAGTCACTCGCCGCAGAATACCCAGCCTCTGACCTGCTCTCGTAGCCACAGTATTTATATGGCTGGTCCAGTTAAGTTTCTGGTCAATGGTGACCCCCAGGATGTTGATGGTGGGGGATTCGGCGATGGTAATGCCGTTGAATGTCAAGGGGAGGTGGTTAGACTCTCTCTTGTTGGAGATGGTCATTGCCTGGCAATTATCTGGCGCGAATGTTACTTGCCACTTATGAGCCCAAGCCTGGATGTTGTCCAGGTCTTGCTGCATGCAGGCTCGGACTGCTTCATTATCTGAGGGGTTGCGAATGGAACTGAACACTGTGCAGTCATCAGCGAACATCCCCATTTCTGACCTTATGATGGAGGGAAGGTCATTGATGAAGCAGCTGAAGATGGTTGGGCCTAGGACACTGCCCTGAGGAACTCCTGCAGCAATGCCCTGGGGCTGAGATGATTGGCCTCCAACAACCACTACCATCTTCCTTTGTGCTAGGTATGACTCCAGCCACTGGAGAGTTTTCCCCTTGATTCCCATTGACTTCAATTTTACTAGGGCTCCTTGGTGCCACACTCGGTCAAATGCTGCCTTGATGTCAAGGGCAGTCACTCTCACCTCACCTCTGGAATTCAGCTCTTTTGTCCATGTTTGGACCAAGGCTGTAATGAGGTCTGGAGCCGAGTGGTCCTGGCGGAACCCAAACTGAGCATCGGTGAGCAGGTTATTGGTGAGTAAGTGCCGCTTGATAGCACTGTCGACGACACCTTCCATCACTTTGCTGATGATTGAGAGTAGACTGATGGGGCGGTAATTGGCCGGATTGGATTTGTCCTGCTTTTTGTGGACAGGACATACCTGGGCAATTTTCCACATTGTCGGGTAGATGCCAGTGTTGTAGCTGTACTGGAACTGCTTGGCTAGAGGCACAGCTAGTTCTGGAGCACAAGTCTTCAGCACTACAGCTGGGATGTTGTCGGGGCCCATAGCCTTTGCTGTATCCAGCGCACTCAGCCGTTTCTTGATATCACATGGAGTGAATCGAATTGGCCGAAGACTGGCTTCTGTGATGGTGGAGATATCGGGAGGAGGCTGAGATGGATCATCCACTCGGCACTTCTGGCTGAAGATGGTTGCAAACGCTTCAGCCTTGTCTTTTGCACTCACGGTAGATACAGAGCAATTATTTCTCATCAAAGGGGCATAACTGTAAAATTAGAATGAGGCTGTTCAGGGGTGACATCAGAAGTCAGTTCTTCACACAAAGGGTTGGAGAAATCTGGAACTCTCTCCCCCAGAAACCTGTTGAGGCTGGGGGTCCAATTGAAAAATTTCAAAACTGAGATTGATTGTATTTTGTTAGGCAAGGGCATTGAAGGCAATGGAGTTAAGATACAGTTCCGCCATGATCCAATTGAATGGCGGAACAGGCTCGAGGGGCTGAATGGCCATCTCCTGTTCCTATGTTCCTAAATGCAACACATGATATGGTGTTGAGCCGCACAATTCACAAGGTCCCAGGCCCCGACTGCGCTGGTTTCACCTGATGCAGTAATTGAGATGCTACATTTGAACTCAGTGCTCGTGCGCTAGAGAGAGTGAAGAAAAATCAGCCAGGGTTCCCTTTCTTAATCACCGCCCAGTGATCCCTGGCGGTAAGTGGAAGACACGATCTTGTTCAGCTGTGAACAATTGTGACGTCCTCCATAGTCAAACAGACTGCTGACACCCACTGTCTGTGTGGGCACTGCTTTGTACCTTGGGTGAGGAACTATAGAGCTGCCAGCTCCTGCGGAATTGGACTTCAG
Source organism: Heptranchias perlo (assembly GCF_035084215.1). Taxonomy (NCBI): domain Eukaryota; kingdom Metazoa; phylum Chordata; class Chondrichthyes; order Hexanchiformes; family Hexanchidae; genus Heptranchias; species Heptranchias perlo. The sequence goes on along the minus strand of NC_090338.1, from coordinate 13,011,694 downwards.
CAACAGTCACTGGCGGGAAGTTTAACCCACACCTCCCAGCAGGAATGCAGCCAGCGCACAGTCAGAATAGCTGTGCAAAGACTTACCGGCCTATTCCCACTTGATTCCAGCCTGCCGCCACCTTAAATGGGCCCTTTCTCTTAGGTGGCCAAAAGCAAGCCCCCCTGACTCAGCCCCGCACCCCACTGATACATGTGTTAGACAGTTCTATAATGTCAATGGGACGCTGATGGCATTTTAATAGCCTACTGAGCAGGGTTCCCGATATGGAGCGTTCTCGGTAAAATCTGGTTTGGCAGAGGAGGGGACCCTCTGAGGCAAGTCAAAACCTTTCCTTAATGGGGCCCGGGAGGAGCAGCAGTGCACCTCCAGGCCCCCACAAGAAAACTCTGGGCCTTGGGCTCCCCCCCTTTTCCTACCTGCCAAACGGCCCTGATCTCACCCACACCCCCTTCCCCAGCACCCCCCCATAAGATTTTCCGTGGTGTCGTTGGGCAGCCTCCGGGACCTGCGATTTTTGAGCTGCCCGAAGCTGGCTCAGTTGCCTCTTTCTCCAAATGAGCTACAGGAGTTAAAATATCCCGAGCCTCAAACTAATGAGGTAGGGGGCGTTTGATGCTCATCCCGCCCGCCCGAAACCTGATCCCCATTTAAATCTCCGTGCTGAGGCTGATTTTCCTGCCCTGTGTGGACAGTTGAAGACTGTTAGTGACAGGAAAAAGGAGCAGAGTCTCGTGATGCTGGGACTCTGTCCATTTGATGCACAATTTGCATTTTCGGTCGGTGGACGAAACCTCCCATTTGAAAGAGATGTGAACTGCATTTAGATATATTAATGAGAACATCATTTTGATGCCTCCAATGTCTTTTGCTCTCTATTTGCTGGTACCAGCCATCTCGGCACTATGCTATGGAATTCTCTCCCTACGTGTCTCCAGCTCCCTCTCCTCCTTTAAGACCCTCCTTAAAACCCACCTCTTTGACCAAGCTTTTAGTCACCCCCTCCTAATAAACCCCACGTTTCTTAGTTAAAAGTTACATTTGTTGTATCTCTGCTTGTTATTGAAAAGAAATGTGTTAAAGGAGAAGAGATAGCTAAGGTAAATGAAAATGGCATGCAGGCAGCAAAGTTGCAGTGGGCCAAGGGATTTGTGATGCCTTGTATATGGGCATCACATCTGCCAATCAATCAATGGTGGTTTCCTGGCACAACTGGCTTAAAAACTGAGGGAATTACTTAAGATAAGCAAGTCCAAATAGCTCTTTGATGGCACTAAGTGCTTGATAACAGACCCAATAGATCGTAAAAGGCATTGTAGGGCTTAACTGCAAGGGCTGTTCTGAGGGGAGATATTGGAACTGCCTGATGGTATTATGCTGATGCTACTCAATATGGTACTTTTTAATGACTGCCCACATTAGTGGCAATGACTTATGTGGGCACATTATGTTGATGAGGGGCAGATTGCTGGTAATAGCTCATTCTCGACTTTTAAAGCTGCTGGAGTGATTAGTCCTCATCATCAACTATGAAAGTTCATTTCCTGGAGTAATGTCCATAAAGATTGCATAAATATACTTGGGCAGTATTTTGAGAAAATGTAGAATAACCCATGATAAATAGAGAGTAACTACCTGATATGTTATGCTATCTTTTCTCTTTTCAGATGCTGATTGTCTGGTTAGCTCACTGCCCTCCTTCTAAAGCCTCTTAAAAACCTATCTACTCAACTATGCTGCTACTGCACCTCCATTCCCATCCTTCCTATCTCCTGCTCAGCATCCCTACTGTCTCACGTATAAAGCCCTCTGAGCTTGACTAAATCACCTCTGAGTCAGAAGGTGGAATCTTCAAATGCCACACCAGGATGAGCACCTAACCCAGGCTGACACTCCAGTCCGGTACAGAGGGAGTTCTTTACTGTTTGAGGTGTTGCTTTCACTTGAGACATGAAACCAAGGCCTTGTCTTCCTGGTCTAGTGGTCCAGGTGGATGATAAAGACCCCTAGGCACTATTCCATGAAGTATAGGGAATTCTCCCAGTAACCTGGCCAGAATTCCTCCCTCAAACACCACCAGCAACAACGGATTAAGTAGCCACTTATCTCATTGCTGTTTGTGGGATCTTGCTGTGTCCAAAATGACCGCCGCATATACCAACATAGCTACTGGGAACGCACTTCAAAGCACTTTGAGATGTTCCTGAGAGGCGTAATAAAGTGCTGTAAAATTGCAAGCCGTTCTTTTAAAAAATGTGTCCTTTTGACTTGTGTCTCCAATCTACCATGATCTCTTCCCCTCAACCCTGGCTCGGCATTCATCTCCCCACCCCCCACTGCACCTCCCTCCCCCACCACCACCTTATAAAGCTCCCGGTGATATCCTTCTACACGAGGGAGTATTGGAGTTTTAGAAATGGAAACTGTTGCTGTTGGTTTTTAATGATCGATTTGGCCTATATTTCCTACATTTTCTGACTTTCCTTCAGTGACATAATACCAGTAAGAGGGGGGGGGAACGATGCCAATAATGACTGTAAAGGCGTAATCTACTTTTAAGAAGGAACATGTTGCCTCTCTGAGGATTTGCCTTGCACATATCACAGTTCCACAGCATGCTTCCAAGCTAGATATTTACAAGCACTGCAGATCAGCTCATGAACTGTGATGCCCTAAGGAAACAAAGATGGTGTCGGGGTTTGATGTTATTAAAACCCGTATGTTTACCTTAAAAGATAAACAACATATAAATGAACCAGAAGGATTACGGGAAAAAATGAAACAGGTTTTAATTGTAGTCTCAAAATTTTTGTAAAGCTTGTCAAAAAAATAAAATTTCAGCGATTTAAAAAAAAAATGTTTTGCAGTGCTTTGTGTCTCATTAATTTGCTGTCTGAAGTCCTTCACAACCACTTTAATCCAGCTTTCCTCAGTCTATGTCTGAGTGGCTCATCTTTATGGATTTCAGGTTGTGCAGTGAAATGAGGCTGAGAAAATTCGTCCACAAGTACCGGAACTGGGTGGAAGGGAGAGGTTTGTTAAATTTCCCTCTGTGTTCCGAGACTGGATGGAAAAAAGGGATATTATTTGAAAACATTGTAGTGGCAGTGCAGTTAACAGATCTCCATCTTCGGGACTTTGGCTGAAACAGTCTGATTTACATTCGTTATCTAACTGATACAATGTCAGATACTGATTAATAAGGGAATGTCTCTTGTTTCCATACTCAAACTGATATGAAGTAAGGAACATCTATAAATATTCATGGAGTATAATCACAGAGGGAACTGCCAATAAATGGATCACTAGAGTGTGGTTCCATTGTCCATATATTGGAAACCCCATCCACCAACCCAGTGGATAATGAAATGGGTGGTTAATTGAATTACATGGAATTACATAGAATGTACAGAACAGAAACTGGCCATTCAGCCCAACAGGTCCATGCCGGTGTTTATGCTCCACATGAACCTCCTCTTTCCCTATTTCATCTAACCGTATCAGCATATCCTTCTATCCTTTCTCCCTCATGTGTTTATCTATCTTCCCCTGAAATGCATCTATGCTGGTCGCCACAACTACTCCTTTGAGGTAGCGAATTCCACATTTTAACCACTCTCTGGGTTCCTCCTGAATTCTCTACTGCATTTATTACTGACTATCATATTTCTGGCCCATGGTTCTGGTCTCCCCCCCACCACCCCCCCGCAAGTGGAAACATCGGGAGGAATATTCGATAGGGCCCATTTTCCGGGCAAGGATAGCGTGATGTGCTATTACCCCACCCCTGATGGCCCCTACACAGGCAGCATGTGAATTTCGAGCTGTCTGCTACTTACCATGATATCTCCTTGCAGCCAGAGCTACCCGCGCTGCTGAGAGGCTGCACGGAGAATGAGGAAGCTGGAAATGGGGCGTCCTCAGCGCACGTCATCGGCAGCCTGCAATTTTTAAAGGTGCAGGTGCATATTTGAAATGGGAAATGTACAGTTCAAATGGCGGAGGGAAAGATGGCCGCAAGGATGGCAGGACCGGTGCGAGAGAGGGCCCCACGCTTCTCAGATGATGCACTGGAGGCCCTGGTGGAAGGCATGGACGAAAGGAGGGCTAACATGTACCCGCAGAGTGGCAGGAGACCCTCCAGACTGCAGCTCCACAGGTATCGGCAGGCTGTGGCGCAGGACTTGAACGCGAAGAGCATGGGACCACATACATGGGTCTAGTGCCGAAAGAAGTTCAATGATTTGACACGAGTGGTCAAGGTGAGTGAATGCAAGTGTCAAGTGGCACATCCTACCAACTGCACCACTGCTCCACGCATCACATTCCCCATCACCCACCCACCAACAAACACTGCCCATCCACACGCCATGCTGCACTCGGCATGCTGCATCTCACCCGCACATAGTACCACACTTGCAGGACACACAACCACCAATCACAGGTCACACACACTGGCAGATATTTGACCATGACATGCACATCACCCACACACCTTGCAGGATATTCACTGACCACACTGTTCTCTGTCTTACAGGAGAAGGTGGCGCAAAACAGCAGCAGCAGGAGAGACCTGAGGGTGGACGGGGATGCTTAAAAGTCCTCACCCCCCCCCTTCCCCCAGAGGAGACAGTGCTTCGGATCATTGGGCGGGCCGTCACTGCAGCCATGACAGCATGCCACGCTGGAGGTCCCGATGAAGGGGGTCTCTGCATATCTAATGCTCCTTCTCATTTCCCACATCTCCCTCCTCCCATAATCTTTTCTGACTCGCGTGCTGCAGATGCTGTCAGCACGCATGTCTTACTTGCTCCTCTCCCCGCTCCACAACTCAACCTGTTTCCCTTTGTCATTGCAGATACCGAAGAACAGGAGCCGGCACCGTCTGAGGTGAAGGAGGAGGAGGACACTGAAGCCACACCGTCACTCGATATGATGCCTTGCTTCCACCAGCTCAGAGACTGACACTGAGCATCGTTTAGAGGCTAGTTTAGAGCAGGGATCGCCACATTGTGAGACACCGAGCACAAACGCACAGGAGCCGGAGCGGGGGGAATGGATACCGCAGGTGCCAGCTCACCGGAGGGCGAGTTCGCTCACTAGTTCTACTGCAGAGGAGTCAGATGAGGACTTCGATGGGCCAGGCTACAGAAGACGGCTGATGGGCGTACACCACCAAACTCTTGGGGCACTGGAAAGCCTGCCAGAAAGCCTGCGCACAATGAGAAGGGGCATGGAGGAGTCCAGCTCCAACTTGACACTGGGCTTTGCGCAGAGCTTGGAGCCCATCCTTTCCAACATGGAATGGGTGGTCACCTCCATCAGCACACCTGTGGAACCCACCATGATGCAGCGTCTGATGGCCGATGTCGCGGCTTCCGTCGCAGCACAAATTGATGCCATCAAAGGTCTGCAAGCCACGGTTGCTGCTCAGACCGCTGCAATGGAAGCTCAGACTGCTGCTATCGTGGCTCTAGGGACCATTGTGGAACGGGGCTTCCAGGGCGTCATAGCACTCCAGCAATCTGTTCTCCAGCTGATCACCAGGATCGCTGAGGTGCTGCCCCAGGAGAGTGGCAGTGGCACCATGGCAGTCGGACCTGCTGACCTCTCTCAGGACGACAACATTCCTGTTCCCACCCCTGCCACTCCACCAGTACCCCTATTGTTGCCTATCAGCCAGCCAGGCCACACTGCTGCAGCCCATGCTGAGTTGGTGCAGTCTGAAGCCGGGCCCTCCCGGCCCAGAGCTGCTTGAGGTCGTCCTCCAAGGCCATCTGCACGCTCCTCCATTGAAGGCCAGCAGCCTCCCACCACCCATGCTCCAGCCACTGGGGAACCACCTCGTAGGAGCACTAGGATAGGTAAAGGCACATGAACAACAGGCACTAAGGCAATGCACAAGGGTGAATAGTTCTGTTCTGTTTCCATAATTTCATTTATTCATTGATAAATGTGACTTTGAATTTGCATTTGGTGGTGGTTTTTATTTGTGCGATGAGCTGAGGGGAAAACCAATGTGCAATCAGATGGAGCGCGATTTGATTGTCTTGTGGGAGCGGAAAGGTGGGGAATGTCAGACTGTTGGTGAGTTGAGGGAAGTAGTTGATATTATTGATAGTGGGCACAGATCAGGCGAGCACACACAGCTCTTGCAGACAAGGCGTGTAGTCTCTTTTGCACCCTTGCGTCTTCCTCCATTTCCTCTGCCGGCCCCTCCTCAGCCTCCTCCTCCATCTCCTCAGCCTTCTACTCCTCCACATCTGGCTTAGGGTCTTCTCTGATCGTTGGTGGAAAAGGCTGGTCCCTCATGCAGCATACCACCATGAATCTGCCCACCCACTCAGCGGAGTACTGCAGGGCTCCTCCAGAGGAAGGGTTGTTTGAGGAGGCCTATGGTGTGCTCCACAATGTTGCGTGTGGCAGCATGGCTCTCGTTATAGGCCTGCTGCGCACGTGTCCATGGGTTCCTGACCGGAGTCATGAGCCAAAGCGTGAGGGGATAGCCCTTGTCGCCCAGTAGCCAACCTTTGACTTGCCGAGGCGGGTGAAAGATAGCTGGCACGTTGGACTGCCACATGACGAAGGCATCAAGACTGCTCTCAGGATAGCGGGCATCGACCTCCATGACTCGATGCGTGTGGTCGACACCAGCTGCACGTTCAGGAAGTGGAAGCCCTTTCGGTTGACGAAGACGGCTGAGTTGATGTGCAGGGCACGCAGGGCAATATGCGTGCAGTCAATGGCACCCTGCACCGTGGGGAGGCCAGCAATGCGAGCGATTCCCCGTGCTCACGCGTTCTGCTTGTCTCTATGGAGAAGGAAGGTGATAAACCTGTTCTTCATCTGGTACAGTACATCTGTGTCCTCCCTTATGCAGCAGTGCACTGCATACTGTGAGATGTTGCGCATGTCGCCAGCACAGGCCTGAAATGATCCTGAGCCATAGAAATTCAGCGCCACTGTGACCTTCACAGCCACAGGCAATGCTGTCCTTGCCCTGCTCTGAGGCTGCAGTTGTGGCTGCACCAGTTGACAGGTCTCGGTCTCGGCTTCCTTGTTTAACCTGAGGCATCGGATACAATCCTCCTCGGTCATGTTGAGGTAAGAAAATTGGTCCCAGAAGGCCCTCATTGAATATGGCCTCCTCCTCAGTGCCCTGAGTGTCCACCTCCTCCCTCACCTCACAGCTTGACCTGCTATGCGTGGCCTCTTTGCATGCTCCCAGTCATGCCCAGTGGGAGCCGTAGCAGGCCACCCATGTTTGCCAGGAATGTTGTTCAACTACGGTTGTAACTTTCCGATCCGTAAGGCAGTATGTGTCAAACCACTCTCAAATGTGGTCCTCTCAGTAGTCCTCTCAGGAAGTATAAGGAGCTTCAAAAAACACTTCCTATTCCACCAGCAACCAGAAGCAATAATCCAGCAATTAGCCTGTAAATCCTGCATGGTCCCTTTAAATAGCGCTGGTGGGGGGGTCCTCCAGGCACTGTAAGACACGTTCAGATGTGGTTGGTTAAGACTGTGCATTGAGTTGAGCGTTAAGGTCCAAAATGGTGTCTATCACTTTAAATTAGCGTTGCACACTGATTTCATGCATTTTCTCCCTACTTTACATGCTTCCGGCCTTTGGTATTTGCGCATGGACTAACTCCTATACCAAGATGGCGGCATGCTGGAAACGTGTGTGAGCAGCCAAGATGCCACCTTGGCACCTTGAGAGGCAGCGTAGTGCCGAAACAACGGGTGCTACACGAACCAATTTAGCGCCCACCTTCTCTACATCATTGAGAGACCCCAAATCTCCTTTCATAGTAACATAGCAATGTTTTGGCCAGGAGAAGACCATTGGTCCATCCAGCCTACTGTTCCAAACCTCCCATCAGATTCATTACCTCGATTCTGGAATTAATAGGCCTGTACCCACCTTGCAAACAGAAATTCATCCAGGCCTTTTTAAATTTTATCTTGATACCCTTAATTTTAAATTGTGCTTCCCTGGTTCTCGAATCCTACGCCCAACAAATGAATTTCCTTGGATACAAATTAGCTATACTCATGAAAATCTTGAAGACCTCTATCAAGTCACCACATCCTCCTCGCCTCCTGAGCGTGAAGTCCCAGGGTAGACTATCGCTCCTCATAACTCTGCCCTCTAAGTTCAGGAGTCAGCTCTGTGGCCTTTCTGTGGACTCCTTCCAATAAGTCTATATCTTCTATATCCGTTTAACGGAGACCAAAATTGAACAGGTACCGCCTGAACAAGACCAGATACAACTTCAACATCCTCTCCTTAGGCTTACAAGTCATATCCGTAGCCATAAATCCCAAGATTTCAGTTCCTTTCTTCAGTGCCTGCAAAAACTGAACCAACAGTTTTAATGTTCTACTGATAAGATGGACGTGGAATAGACATAAAAAGTGGCAGATGGAATTCCACATCAGTAAATGTGAGGTGGTATATTTTGATTAAAAAAATAAATCCAAAGCAATGATTATACTTTGAATGGGGAAAGATCTGGATGATGTGAAAAAGCAGAGGGATTTGAGGGTTCAGGTTTGCGAGATATTAAAAGCAGCAGTTTTGGGCTCCACTGTATAGGAAGGATGTTGAGGCAATAGAAAGGGTACAACACAGATTCACGAGGATACTGGCTGGTATGAGGAAATACCTATTTGAAGAAAGATGCAATATTGGGGCTGTTTCGTTAAAGCAGTGGAGATAACCATGTGATTTGATAAAGATGTTTTAAAATTATAAAGGGATGGCACACAGTAGATAGAAACAAGACTGTTTCCAGTGATTGAGGGGTCTGGATCAAGGAGGCATAGATAAAAGATTAAATGTAAGAGATTTAAGACAGAGAGCAGGAGAAACATTTATAAACAGAGGGTTGTTTCCACTTGCAGGTGAGACCAGAACTAAGGGCCATAAATATAAGTTAGTCACTAATAAATCCAATAAGGAATTCAGGAAAAACTTCTTTACCTAGAGAGTGGTGAGAATGTGGAACTTACTATCACAAGGAGCAGTTGAGGTGAACAGCATAAATGCATTTAGGGGGAAGCTAGATGAACACATGAAGGAAAAAAGAATAGAAGGATATGATGACAGGGTTAGATAAAGTAGGGATGGAGAAGGCTCGTGTGGAGTATAAACACTGGCATGGACCTGTTGGGCCGAATGACCTGATTCTGTGCTGTACATTTGATATAATTCAACGTAATTCTATGTTGTGAGGTGGTGGAATGTATTACCAGAGTTAATAATTGAAGCAGAGGCCATGTTAACATAGAATCATAGAATCATAGAAGTTTACAACATGGAAACAGGCCCTTCGGCCCAACATGTCCATGTCGCCCAGTTTATACCACTAAGCTAGTCCCAATTTCCTGCACTTGGCCCATATCCCTCTATACCCATCTTACCCATGTAACTGTCCAAATGCTTTTTAAAAGACAAAATTGTACCCGCCTCTACTACTGCCTCTGGCAGCTCGTTCCAGACACTCACCACCCTTTGAGTGAAAAAATTGCCCCTCTGGACCCTTTTGTATCTCTCCCCTCTCACCTTAAATCTATGCCCCCTCGTTATAGACTCCCCTACCTTTGGGAAAAGATTTTGACTATCGACCTTATCTATGCCCCTCATTATTTTATAGATGTAAGAATGAGTTTGATAGGTAGTTGAAGAAAAGGTTGATATAGAAACAGAGCAGGCATATGGGATTAGGACCACTGCTCACGTGGAGGAGATAAACACCAACACGGACTTGGTGGACCGAATGGCCTGCTTCTGGGTTGTAATTTCTATGTAACTTCAACATAACCACCCTTTGTTGCCATTCTTTCAGGCACACATCTATCCAGCATAAAACTTTTCCCAACTATCCCATGGGCACACACCTTGCAATTCAGTCTGTTGGTGGGACCGGGTCAAAATTCCTTCCTGAACTCCAGCTAGATAACTTCCACCGCCTCACCCTTATCTGTAACCTCCTCCGAGAACCTCAATACTTTGGTCGGACATAACCTGCCCCTTTTGAACTCAAACACAGAACATGCTGGAAACACTCAGCAGGTCAAGCAGCATCTGTAAAGAAAGAGGAAAAAAAAAATTATCACGTATAACCCTTTGTCAGAACTGGAAGATAGTACAGATGGACAGAAGGAACAGAGTTTAGGTGGAGAACGGGAGGTGGTTAAATGGCAGAAGTAATGTTGCGTAAGACAAAAGGAGGCATAATGAGAGAAATCAGGGAAATAAAAGATATATATGAGACCCAGAGAATGTGCGAATAGTTAAATCAGGCTAGCTAAATTGTAGCGGGAAGCATGAAAACCTGATACAAGAAGAGTAGGCTCTAACAGCCCATGAATCAGGTGGAAGAAAAAGACAGGTTTTCAGCAGGGTACAGACCACCCCGCTGGTATCCCCATCCCAAGCATCAACCTGCCCCTCTCCCATTCCCATAAATGTGGAGATGCCGGTGATGGACTGGGGTGGACAAATGTAAGGAATCTTACAACACCAGGTTATAGTCCAACAATTTTATTTTAAAATCACAAGCTTTCGGAGATTATCTCCTTCGTCACTCACCTGACGAAGGAGATAATCTCCGAAAGCTTGTGATTTTAAAATAAAATTGTTGGACTATAACCTGGAGTTGTAAGATTCCTTACATTCCCATAAATGCAGATACAGCCATCCTACATTATTAGCACCTACTGTCAGAGAGAAAATAGGAGATGAGGTTAATGTCTGAAGTTTGTTGAAGTCAACATTAAAGCAAAATGATGCAAAGTACCTAATAGAGAGATCGGTTGGTCATTTTAACTTTTGGCGACCATGTAAAACAGGCGATATCGGAATGGCCGTCCGTTGTACATCTCACACGATTTTCCTTTCCATTGACTTCAAGGTGTAGCTCTATAACGGGCGACCAATCCGATATCGTCCATATTGCACTATCACCAAAAGTTCACATTACCCCCAAGGTGATGTTCCTTGAGCTTGTGTTGAGCTTCATTGGAACAGTGTAGAAGGCCAAGGTCAGAGAGGTCAAAATGGGAATGGGATGGAGAATCAAATTGGCAAGCAACTCTGAGCTCTTGAGCCCATGCCACCTCTTTATTAATCAAGCCCTATCCTTCCAGATAACTGCTTACACCATTCCTCATCAAAGTCTCACATACATTCCCAATTCAAAACCAGGTTTGCACACCTGTTAATTTGAGGGTTAATCCCTTGCCCCTTTTTTTTTATAGATGGTGGTGGGGGGGAGTGGGTGCACATTTGCTATTTTCAGCAAGTGTTTTAAATTAACATCCCTGTTTCATTTTAAACTGAAAGTTTTTCTTTTCTTTTGTTTAGTGAAAAATCCTGCAGCCTTGACTCCCATTGGTTTTCCAACCTGAAGGCCCAATTCCCAAGAAAATTCTGACAGCCTCCACTTCCGCGAGAATTACCTCACGAGTAATCAAGAGTGCAGGTAATGGGAGTGCAGGCAGCAAGTTTCCACTGTATATTGTTATTGAGACTCATAATGATATCCACAGAATCTATCTGATAGACTCATCAAATCCTATTGAATTTTTCATTTACTGTTCAGGCTGATCTCTTAAATTCATATTTTACATTAGCAGTCCTGATTGCATTGTTACATTGGCAGAGGTTTATGATCGAGATGATTGTGGTAGGTTAGTCCTCTCCTACTTTTGAATTGAGAAACCCAAGGTGAAGCCCTAAGGCCCAAAGTATGGCCAATACCACCAAGAAGATATAAAAGGGGAGGTCAGAAGGAACAGGAATTCATGTTTAGATGATACCAAGCTTGGATTTTAAAAGCTGCAGATTGAAGGAGGAAGGCAAAAAGAAAAAAGAAAGAACTTGCATTTATATAGTGCCTTTCACAACTTCAGGACGTCCCAAAGCACTTTACAACCAATGAAATACTTTTGTAGTGTGGTCACTGTTGTAATGCAGTAAGACTAGGGAGGTAATTTTTGAGGTCTTCTGACAAGGGTGATGTCAGGGAGCACTTCTTCACACAAAGGGTAGTGGAAATCTGTAACTCTCTCCCCCAATAAGCTGTTGAGGCTGGGGGTCAATTGAAAATTTCAAATCTGCGATTGATAGATTTTTGTTAGGCATAGGTTTTAAGGATTACGGAGTTAAGATACAGATCAGCTATGATCTAACTGAATGGCAGAACAGGTTTGAGGGGCTAAATGGCCTACTCCTGTTCCTATGTTCTGAAGGAGTGAGTTAGAATAGGAGACAATACAATGTGTTCTGATTTCAACAGAGTCAGGGTGCAAGGACGAGGTAAAGCATGTAGTACAACTTAGGAAAGTTCAGAGAGGAACTGCGTAATGCAATATAGTCAGTTCCTGTTGACTCAATGACCCTTTTATTACAGAATTGTATACACCATAGACATTCCCAATAGTAAGAGGCCCTGAAAATCCATGGGGCAGTCACTGGCCACACACTGTAACTCTAATGAGAGACTATCAGAAACCCTGAAAGACATAATGCCGTTTCTCCGAAGATTCCATCAATCTTTCATCGAAGTTATGGCAGGAAATCCAAGAGAACCCTTGAGGAATTTCCAGGCGAGAATATTTTGTTGTGCTTTTGCAACACTTCAACTCCGATGGAGGATTCATTATTTGCGTACATGGTCAGCAAGTCAGGAGGCCTGGTGAAGAAATTACAAGTAAGGCAACATCCTCCTTACTTGTAGAACATAAAGGACAGTCCTCCAGTTAACACACATTTTTGGGTTGATTTTAGAGGCCAGAAACAAAGTCATGAATCACAAGTTTTTTTTTAAAAAGTGCGCCATGCACATGTTTGCAACATGTATGTTTGCTTTTCTATTATTCCATCTTCTATGCAATCTCTCCCCATGATGTGAAAGCATTTCTCTAGTACCAGTACCCTAATGCAAGATTGGGAAGTGTTCCTGGAATATGAAAGTGCCCATTCAGTTAAATCTTTTTGTCAGCTACATAAACTTGCAGATCTAGTTTTAAGGTTCAAGCTCTACAGTACAATGTTGTGCCATTTTTATGTTGTTGGCTACGGCACTGGGAGAATGTCGCTCAAGCCGAGACCCACAACCTATCGTTGACAGTGGGCTACCACCCTCTAACTCCAGTGCAGTACTGAGGGAGTGCTGCACTGTCGGAGGTGCCGTCTTTCAAATGAGATGGTAAACCGAGGCCCAGCCTGCCTTCTCAGGTGGATGTAAAAGATCCCACGGCACTATTTTGAAGGAGAGCAGGGGAGTTCTCCCCAGCATCCTAGCCGATATTTATCCCTCAAACAACATCACTAAAACAGATTATCTGGTCATTATCACATTGCTGTTTGTGGGACCTTGCTGTGCGCAAATTGGTTGCTGCGTTTCCTACATTACAACAGTGACTACACTTCAAAAGCACTTCATGGGCTGTAAAACACTTTGGAACGTGCTGAGGTCATGAAAGGCGCCATATAAATGCAAGTCATCGAGGTAAAAAACTGCCATTAGTAGCAAAAACCTTTAAATTACAAGGCAGCTAAAGTTCAGATGCAGTGGAAAGAAGGTCGCAGTGAGTTTTTAACCATCAGGGTGATCTGTTGTTTCATCAAATGTAAAAGATGCCATGGCATTCTTACATTTAGTCAATTAGAAACAAATGAATAAAAAGGCAGAAGCAGGCTATTCCCCCTCTGAGATCCAGTTAAAAAAAAACGAAATTCACAGGATCACTTTTGTAGTCAGGCTGTAGTCAGGAGGCAGGCTTCCTGCATGAAATTCCCAATCAGTTCCATGGCACTTCATCATGCGCGCCATGGGAAAATCTCACCCGTTGTAACATTTTCAACACGTACGTTGAAAACTTTCTAACTGGACACGTTCAGGGGCTGATTTCTATTCCCATCCCGTGGAGTTAATAGCGTTTGCAACAGGGGCGTGCGGTGATCTGGTTTAAACCACTGTAACTGACAGCGCAAGGTTTTCATGCCTAGAGAACCGGCAAAATCTAACCAACAGCTACCGATAAAAGCTGGCACTGCCCCCAAAAAGGGGACAACTTAAGAACGACCCAGATACAGGCTCTGTATCTTAAGCGATAGATGTGCACTCGTACATGAATGGTTGAAAAGGGAAATATAAATGTTGAAGGCACAAAATTGGTGGTCGCTTTCTGCGGGAAGGCCTGGGGACAACGGCCTACAGAAAATGTAGACCTTGTCGTGTTCAAGGTGATGCATTTTATTTCATATTAAGGACTTTTATGCGTCACAAGTTATAGTTTTATCTAAAGAAAGGAGAGAAACCAAGCGACATTTGGATTTTAAAAAAACTACCCAGCCCATCATTTATCCGAACGTTACTTCATCACTGTCCCACATCCGAATCCTGACCCTTCCCGACTGCACAGGTTCACAATTACACTGTACCCACTTTGGAACCCAGTTGACAGAGACACTGTACTCGTTCCAACTCCCTACTCTTTCACAGAGAAAGGGACCCATTTTCCCTTGCATTTATATAGCACCTTTCAAGTAGTAAAACGTCCCAAGAACAACCCCTGAAGGGTTTTCCCCTTGATTGCCATTGACCTCAGTTTTGCTAGGGCTCCTTGGTGCCATACTTGGTCAAATGCTGCCTTGATATTAAGGGCAGTTAACAGGCAGCAAGGACCTAAAAATGAAGTTGGGAGCCTTACAGCCTGGTCCGGCAACACCTCGATTTTAAAATTCTCATCCTTGTTTTAAAATCCCTCCATGGCCTCGCCCCTCCCTATCTCTGTAACCTCCTCCAGCCCTACAACCCTCCGAGCTCTCTGTGCTCCTCCAATTCTGGCCTCTTGCACATCCCCGATTTCAATCGCTCCACCATTGGCGGCCGTGCCTTCAACAGCCTAGGGCCCTAAGCTTTGGAATTCCCTCCCTACCCCTCTCCGCCTCTCTACCTCTCTCTCCTCCTTTAATACGCTCCTTAAAATCTACCTTTAATATCTCCTTATGTGGCTCGGTGTCAAATTTTGTTTGATAACACCCCTGTGAAGCGTCGTGGGTCGTTTTACTACGTTAAAGGCACTATATAAATGCAAGATGATGAAGATGTTGTTGTTGTTTTTGTTTTTTGGGGGTTTTTGTTGTTGTTGTTGTTGTCGCCGTCGTCTTCGCCGATGGGACCTCTTCTAACTTCTACAGGCATTACTGATAACTCCTTCCATCACTTTGCCAAAGATAGGAGGAGACTGATAGGATGGAGCCTCTACCAAGGACTACAAGTCAAGGAGAAGCCTCAACCAGCCCCAGGCCCTTTTATTAGTACCATTCCTTTAAGTGAATGTTGTGCATTAAAAAAAATGCCAGTCCAAGGACACTGGAACCAAGAAGTAACTGTTGGGGATATTAGTAGATGAATATTTAATGCATGCATGACATTCCTCCTTCCGTTACTTTAACATAGGCGTTAATCAATTTATTCTTAATTTGACGAAGCGTGAGTTTGGCTCAGCTCATAACACTCTTGAGTTTGAGTCAGAAGCTCATGGGTTTATCCCATTTCAAACTCCACTGCTGGATTTAAGCATATAGGCCCTGAGTTTCATAGGGGGGGCCTAATCTCCTGCCATTTATGCTGTTACCTCCGGGTTCCTCTGACCTCCTGCGGGAGATCGGGACAAACCCTGTGAAAATTCAGGCCCATTGATACTTCATTGGAACACAGAGGTAATGTTACACTGTTGGAGGTGCTGTCTTTCAGATCAAATGTTAAGCCGAGATCTAGGCTGCCTGCTCAGATGGACGCAGAACGTCTTTATTAAAGTGTAGGGAGGTGTTCTGACCAACATTACTCCCTCAACCTACAGTGTAAGTGATCGTCTCGTTTGCAGTTTGTGGAACCTTGCTGTGTGCAAAAACTGGCTGCTGTGCTCACCCAGGCAGCAAGAGTGACTGCACTTCTAATTTATTAGATGTGAAGCACTTTGGCAATAAAGTGCAAGTTAGAAACATAGGAACATAGGAACAGGAGTAGGCCATTCAGCCCCTCGGGCCTGCTCCGCCATTCAATTAAATCATGGCTGATCTGCACCTCAACTCCATTTACCCGCCTTTGCTCCATATCCTTTGATACCCTTACCTTGCAAAAATCTATCTATCTCAGTCTTGAAAGTTCCAAATCCGCAGTATGGCTTCCGCAGCTCTCTTTCCAAGTAGTTCGGTTCATATTGGGGTTCCGAAAGTGAACAGCGTAGAATCATAAAAACACACAACACAGAAGGAGGCCATTCGGCCCATTGTGACTGTGCCAGCTATCCAATCAGTTCCGCTCCCCCTGCTCTTTCCCCATTGCCCTGTAAATTTCTCCTTTTCAAGTATTTATCCGATTCCCTTTTGAAAGTTACTACTGAATCTGCTTCCGCCACCCTTTCAGGCAGCGCATTCCAGATCATAACAACTCTCTGCGTAAAAAAATGTCTCCTCATTCCCCCCAGAATTTTTTGCTAATTATCTTAAAACTGTGTCCTTTGGTTACTGACCCTCCTGCCAGTGGAAACAGTTTCTCCCTATTTACTCTATCAGAACCCCATATAACTTTGAACATGTCTATTAAATCTCCCCATAACTTTCTCTGCTCTAAGGAGAACAATCCCAACTTCTCTCGTCTCTGCACAGCATGAAGGCTGGTAACAATTTTGGTAGTGGCACCTGAGAAAGGGAGAAGCACCGAGAAGTTTCTTCCGATGTGAGGCAATGTGCTCCCTCCCTCCTCTCCAACTGTCCTTCATTGGACTTTCCGGACTCTCAAGCATGGTGGGCATCCTGGAGGTGCCATTGGTGCAGACAATGCCACTGGCCTCAGAGAGTTTTACGGGGCCAGCGATGCGTGGGCATGACCACTGCCTAATTACTGGGAATGCTGCGCACAGATGTGCACCCCCACCCTAACTCCCCCAACCAGGTGTCTGCAAGAACTCAAAGTGGCACATCACTTGTATAGAACCTTGGTTAGACCACACTTGGAGTACTGTGCACAGTTCTGGTCTCTATATTATAAAAAGGATGTAGAGGCACTGGAGAAGGTACAAAAAGGATCCACCAGGATAATACCAGAACTGAGAGGATATACTTATTAGGGAAGGCTAAACAGGCTGGGGCTCTTTTCTCTGGAAAAGAGAAGGCTCAGGGGTGACCAGATAGAGGTCTGTAAAATGCTGAAAAAGTTTGATAGGGTAGACATAGAGAAAATGTTTCCACTTGTGGGAGAGTCCAAAACTCGGGGCCATAAATATAAAATAGTCACTAATAAATCCAATAAGGAATTCAGGAGAAACATCTTTACCCAGAGAGTGGTTAGAATGTGGAATTCCATAAGGAGTAGTTGAGGTGAATAACATAGATGCATTGAAGGAGAAGCTAGATAAACATATGAGGGAGAAAGGAATAGAAGGATATACTGATAGGGTTAGATGAAGAAAGGTGGGAGGAGGCTCGTGTGGAGCATAAACGCCGACATAGACTTGTTACGCTGAATGGCCTGTTTCTGTGCTGTGGCCTCAATGTAATTCTATGTAATCAAGGGGCGGGGCTCCCCCCAACTCCACACAAACCTAGCGTAGATTGGCATCTCAGATGATGCACGGCACAGTAGCCTGCCTTTTATTTTCTGGCTGCGGGCGAACTTGGTGTCGAGGCCATCCACGCAGGCCGTACTGGGCTCTGTACTGGCCTCCAGCCAAGGCTAGAGAAGGTTGTCAGACTGTAAGTGTAATCTGAAATCCTGACCTTTCCGCAATCTGGGGCGTAGGCACAATTATAATCACTGTTGCCTGACTCTGCCCAGCCACCTACTGCTGCAAGCAGCTCTGTGATGTAAACATGGCATTAAACATCGCCATAATTAGCATGATGTATACTAAACTACAGCTTTGGAGATGGAAAGTATGCAGGATCAATCAACATGTGAAAGAAATTTCACACACAGAGACAACATAAGTTGTCCTATGACAGGATATCCCAATAAGTCTCATTTTCGTTCCAATTCCTTGCACACCTCAGAAAGAATGAAGGACCTGTATTTATAGAATGCCTCATTGCCTATCTCAGAAACGTCTCAAAGCACTTCACGCACATTGAATTAATTACAAGTGCTTTCACAGTTATGTTGGCAAAAGTGGCAGCCACTTTGTACAAAGAACGATCCCACAAGCAGAAAGAGGATGATTAATCAGTTAACCTGTTACAGTGCTGTTGATTGAGGGAAGATTGTAGGCAAGGTTACTGGGACATCTCCCTGCTCCCCTTCGCAGAGTGCCATAGGATCTTCAATGACCTCCTCTATCAGTGGAACAGGCAGACAGGACCTTGGTTTAACATTTCATTCAAAGGACAGCCCCGCTGACAATTCATTCCCGCAGGTCTGCACTGCAGTGTCAACCTGGAATATGTACTCAAGTCCTAGAACAAAGTTTAACCTACTACCTCCTGACTTAAAGGTGAGAGTGCTTCCAACTAAGCTAAGCTGACACTCAGTCCTATACACTGAGCTGTACAAGTGCGTGTTACTGTTGCACAGGCATGAATCTTTTCTTTCCAGGTTCTATCTAGGGATGTAACAAAGTCTGTGAGCTTTAACCATATGTTCATTCTCCTAAGGCCAATCTACTTCTCTTTCCTCAACCTCATCCTCTATTTCCTCGTTGTCTATGTTGAACTGGATTGGAATATAATTGAAGAGAATCTATTCCTATTGCAAGTGTTTCTCTTTATTCAACAGTGATGTTCCAACTTATTAATCTTCTACCCCTCAGCTGGGAGCTTCCCAAATGAATGATAGTATTACCTCTAGGACTAGGTTGTCTCTGCTGGATGCACATCCAATTACATAATGTTGTTAAACACTACTGACTGCCTTTCTTCATTCTTCCCCAAGCCATGATTTTAATTTCAAACTGTTAACCATTTTAATCCGAAATGGTGACGACAGCATTTTTGTCCGTGTGGATGATTTCAAAACTCCTCATTTCATTACACCCTTGGCATAATATTTTAATTGTAGAGAAGTCAAGTTTCTCCTTCCAGTCTGAACAAAATAAACCCAACAAAATTTGAATGTTCTTGTGTGCTCTTAACAAGTTCTGAATTTTCACGTCGTGATTATCATCAATGAACAGCAAAGATGCTTGTCTCAATTTGATAAACCTTCTTATCATCTTAGTAGCTCCTTTCCAGATTTATGGCCTGTTTTCAAAGCTCTATAACTGGATGAATAAAGAAAATCTCAAATGTCTCCTAATGGGCAGAAGAATTATTTCATGATAATGCCGCACATATCTTAACTCGCACCAAGTTGCGTTCACCCATCATCCATATGCTCACTGACCTACGTTGGTCCGGGAATGCCTCGATTTTAAAATTCTTATCCTTGTTTTCAAATCCCTCCATGGCCTCGCCCATCCCTATCTCTGTAACCTCCTCCAGCCCTACAACCTTCCAAAATCTCTGCGCTCCTCCAATTCTTGCCTCTTGCGCATCCCCGATTTTAATCGCACCACCATTGGCGGCCATACCTTCAGCTGCCTGGCCCCTAAGCTCTAGAATTCCCTCCCTAAACCCCTCCATCCCTCTACCTCCCTCTCCTCCTTTAAGACGCTCCTTAAAACCTACCTCTTTGACCAAGTTTTTGGTTACCTGTCCTAACATCTCCTTATGTGGCTCGGTGTCAAATTTTGTCTGATAATCGCTCCTGTGAAGCGCCTTGGGACGTTTTACTATGTTAAAGGCGATATATAAATGCAAGTTGTTGTTGACGCTGTTGTTGACATCTCCTGCTGCCGTCCAAACTATGTGGGGAGGGGGAGGGGGGAAGTTAAATTTATCTCCCACTCCTGATCCAACAATTGCTGCTGGAAGTGAGTGTCTGGATACCAGGAGAAGGATGTGACTGGACTCGGCTCCGAAAATCTCTTGGTGAAACCTCAGTGAAATTCACCACCCAGCGTCACATACAAAGAATGCAAAAGTAACTGGGCAGTGCTGCTGTCTGTTGAACTGTACCCTACTTTGGTTACTGTTTTCAGAAGAGAAGGCTAGAAAACCAGAAAAAAATTGGATGAGAGATATGCTCCACTTTTCATAGTGATACCTGCTTTAGTGTCATTTTAAATGTTTGTGTGGGGTTTCTTCCCTTTTGATACTCCTGTCACATTGTTCAATCAACATTGAAACTGATTAAACATCCACTCTCTCCACCATTGGCATACTGTGGCTTCTGTGCGTCTTATCTACACGAATGTACTGCAGCAAGTCGTCAAAGCTTATTCGGCAGCATCTCCCAAACTTGCGACTTCCACCACCTAGATGAACGAGGGCAGCAGGTGCAAGGGAACACCACACCTCCAAGTTCCCCTCCAAGCCACACACAATCCTGACTTGGACATATATCGCTGGGTCAAAATCCTGATACTCCCTACCCTACAGCATTATGGGAGCACCTTCACCACACGGACTGCAGCAGTTCAAGAAGGTGGCTCACCACCACCTTCTCAAGGGCAACTGGGGATGGGCAATAAATGCCGGCCTCGCCAGCGACACCCACATCCCGAGAATGAATGAAAATAAAAATCAGTATTGATATAAAATTAAACAACCTTATGAAAGCATAAAAACGGGTTGACATCATCTGCATAGATTTGCACCAAAAAAATTGCTGAATAAAATGCTATAAATGTTATTATTGTAACAGATTGAGAAACCTTTCTAACCATTAATGATCAAGAAGTATTTGAAGGAAATCGCTAAGATATGCTAACTATTTTGCATAAGGGAACTCTCGGCTGTTGTCAGAGAGACTTGTATTGTGCTCGACGTGTGATGGCGTGTACAATAATTTGAAGACAATGTGACAGCCGTTAATGCCTGTAGATGGGGAATGAATTTGGACTGAGGCTTCTATAATTGCTGTCAGCACCAGCCTGGGAGAAAAATACAGGGACTTCAAATCCTTTCTTTCCTCCTAGGTCACATGATAGGAAAATCTTTCCTCCTGTAAATCATTTCTGTTCTCTTGAGACAACCAGTCGAAGAGCTGAGGGGGGTAAATTCATCCTGAAGTGAACAGAAAAGAAAAATCAGGCGGGGTGTAAAATGGGGCTGCCGATTCGCTCTCGCCTGTTTTGCACTACCGCCCAAAAAGAAAGGAAGAAAGAACTTGAATTTGTATAATGCCTTTCACGATCTCAGGACGTCCCAAAGCACTTTACAGCCAATGAAGTACTTTTGAAGTGTAGTCACTGTTGTAATGTAGGAAATGCAACAGCCAATTTTTGCACACAGCACAAAGTCCCACAAACGGCAATGACACAATGATCAGATAATCTGTTTTTATTGACGTCGGTTGAGGGATAAATATTGGCTCAGGACACCGGGGAGAACTCCCCTACGCTCCTTCAAAATAGTACCATTGGATCGTTTACGTCCACCTGAGAGGGCAGACGGGGCCTCAGTTTAACGTCTCAGCCAAAAGACAGCACCTCCGACAGTGCAGTGGAGTGCCTGCCTAAATTACGAGTTCAAATCTTCAGAGCGGGACTTTGAATCCACGATCTTGTGAGTCCGAGACAAGAGTGCCACACCTGGGTAGGAAGTGTTACCAGGTGCAAAATGGGGAGGGAAAATTGCACCTCCTGGTAATGTTGTCTCTGACTTTGATGAATGTATAGACTTGAAAAATGGCAATTTGTTTTTCAACATCTGCACTGAGGCGATGATAGCCTCATTCCCAGTGGTGAATATACTGATGCCATACCAGCTGTTATCTTTCACTGTATTGAGTGGAGATCAGCTGGTGCCACACAGTGTTATCACCCCAAGATAGATAAGGGCTTATGTTCTATCCTTTGCCTTCAGGTGCAGTCTTTGTGAGATATATATATATATATGAAAAAACAGCACAGTCACAAACAATGCAATAGACATCCCACAGCTGAGCCACAAAGAGGTTATTTACAATTACTGACAAACTTTTTGGTGCCGGGAACAAAAAGCTTCAGATAAATCAATTTTTTTCTCCTTCTTCCTTCCTCCAGATTTGATTCTGGCAATCACCTGCATAAAATGCCACTGAAAGAGGACGAGGCCTTCTGTGGTCTGTGAGGAAATTCAAAACCTCCGACACTTGAAGCCACAATGCTGCACCCACCTCCAGGATGTAATTAGATCAACATTTTATCATTTATAGAGGAAGCACTTACTCCAAGTGTATGTCCACACGCGGCAACAAAATACTTTCAAACCCTGTTCACATTACAACACTGGAGCTCCTTAGCGCAGGAACATAGGATCAGGAGTATGCAATTCAGCCACTCGGGCCTGTTCTGCTATTCAATTAGATCATCCACTTTGGGAGGAAGAATAAAAAAGCAAAATATTAGTTGAATGGAGAAATACTACAAAATGCTGCGGCACAGAGGGATTTGGGTGCCCTCGTAAATGAAACACAAAATGTCAACATACAGGTGCAGCAGGTAATCTGGAAGCAAACGGAATATTGGCCTTTATTTCTAGGGGGATGGAGTATAAAAGCAGGGAAGTCATGCCACAACTGTACAGGGTGCTGGTGAGACCACACGTGGAGTGCTGCGTACAGTTCTGGTGCCCTTATTTAAGGAAGAGCATGCTTGCATTGGAGGCAGTTCAGAGAAGGTTCATTAGGTTGATTCCGGATATGGAAGGGTTGTCTTATGAGGAAAGATTGAACAGGTTGGGTCTATACTCATTGGAGCTTAGAAGAATGAGAGGAGATCTTATTGAAACATACAAGACTCTAAGGGGACTTGATAGGGTAGATGCTGAGAGGATGTTACCCCTCATGGGGGAATCTAAAACTAAGGGGCATAGTCTCAGAATAAGGGGTCACCCGTTTAAGACAGAAATGAGTAGGAATTTCTTGTCCCAGAGGGTCGTCAATCTTTGGAATTCTTTACCCCAAAAAGCTGAGGAGGCTGAGTCATTGAATACATTCAAGACTGAGTTAGACAAATTTTTGATCAGCAAGGGAGTCAAAGGATATGGGGAAAGGGCGGGAAAGTGGAGTCGAGATAAAAATCAGATCAACCATGATCTCAATAAATGGCGGAGCAGGCTTGAGGGGCCGAATGGCCTACTCCTGCTCCTATCTCTTATGGTCTTATGGTCTATCATGGCTGATCTGCATCTTAACCCACCTTGGTTCCATACTCCTTAATACCCTTGACTAACAGAAAGCTACCAATCTCAGTTTTGAATTTTTCAATTGACCCCCAGCCTCAACAGGTTTATGGGGGAGAGAGAGTTCCAGATTTCTACTACCCTTTCTGTGAAGAAGTGCTTCCTGACATCGCCCCTGAACGGCCTGGCTCTAATTTTAAGGTTATGTCCCCTTGTTTTGGACTCCCCTCACCACAGGAAATAGTTTCTCTCTATCTACCCTATCAAATTGTTTGATCATCTTAAACACCTCAATTAGATCACCCCTTAATCTTGTATCCTCAAGCGAATACAGGACTAGTCTATATAATCTGTCCTCATAATTTAACCCTTTTAGACCTGGCATCATCATTAACAGCATCTCATAAAGCAGCTCTGTAATATTGAAATGGTGTACAAGCCTCTAAAGGCACAGAATGCCACCTCATGGGGTGATTTCACTCCCAGTCTCTGTAGACAAAGAATTTTCAATTGCAAACCTAAAAGGCAGCTACCTATGCTTGTTGCTAGTAAGCACCATTTTGTTAAGGCGATGGGCAGGCTGAGCCCTCAGCCTTCCTGTACAGGTCGAGTCCTCAGCTTTCCCACAAGCCAAGCCTTCAACCCTCCTGTACTGACCGAGTCCTCAACCTTGCTGAAAGGCCGAGCCCTCTGCCTTCACGGACAGGCGAGCATTCAGTCTGGCCGCGTGCTGGGGCTTTCTGTACTTGCCAAGTCCTCAGCCAATCCGCGTGAGCCGAGGCCTCAGCTTTCCCATGCAGGCCAACAATGCAATTTTCACATTGGTTCCATGTTCACACCTTCCACGACATCAGGAAAGACCCGCAGCCAGAGACTGTGGGGTTCAAACCCCCTTTAACAAAAGACATTTGAAAACCTGCAAACACAGTAATGTGGTAAACTGTGTTCTCGCAAATCCTGTTTTGCCCTCACTGACGCTGATGACATTGGAGAAGTGTGAGTTTCAAGATCGAAGACGCTGTATTGCGGCTAGATATCTAGATTATTAAATAAATAAGCTAGATGGATAATATTGAGCTTAAAGCTTTGTCAGGCTTTCAAAACATATAGGCTTTTGGAAACACATGATTTTCAACGCAGCTGGAGGTAATGTAAGAAAAGGCAACAAGGGTACACATCAAAGGCTTTGGATCGGGAAAGCAATGATAGGTGTGAAAAAAGCATGGGACTCTCATTCCTATCTGATAATCTGTTCAAAGAACTGGGATTTGTAAAACATCAAATGGTATTGCATCCAGCACATGGTCAAAAGGTATAAGGAATGGATTTGAAACCACTGAAGCAACCAAAATTGAAGACGTCAGGACCATTAAGGATGCATAGAAATGAAAGGGGCTATCTCTACAAGAAAGGCCATAGACAGAGATAGTAAAGGGGCCTTTTACATTCCATGGTTCCAACACATGGGCCACAAAATCGGCGATTTCCCGAGCAGGAGGGAAACCCAGCTCCAACCCACTGAAAAATGCGCACGACCCAGACCCACCTGGGTGAGCTTCAGGAAGCTGGATGTCCCTCGGCAATTAAAGTCGACGGGATGATTGTTGAGATGCTTTCGGCCTACGCCCTCTGGGTTTTGGAGCCCGTGAGGGCCCTGCCAAAGACTGCTCCACCTGCACCTGTGCAGGGGCTGACTCGGCCACCTGGAGAGGAGGTAGCATTGCGGGTACTGGTTGAGGCGGGGGCAACAAGTGAAATGCGGGAGCACTTTAAGTGGCGTCCCCACTTCCATGTCTCCTTTCGTTATCGTCCCTCTCCTGGGCCAGGGCCACATCACTCCTACCACCCTGTTGGACAACAGTTTGGAGGACATGTGCGATGCCTTGTAAGGCCACTTTTAAAGTATCTGTCTGCATGTTTAAGGTGGCAGAATGTTGTTCACCCTGAGTCCGCGCGGCTGTTTTCAGAGCATGAATGGACTCATTTGTGAGCCATGCTTGAAGCTCAATGGAGGCTAGCCTTCTCTCCTTCACAGACATTCCCGCACGTACCTGCACCACTATCGCAGACATTCCCGCACGTACCCGCACCACTATCGCAGACATTCCCGCACGTACCCGCACCACTATCGCAGACATTCCCGCACGTACCTGCACCACTATCGCAGACATTCCCGCACGTACCTGCACCACTATCGCAGACATTCCCGCACGTACCAGCACCACTATCGCAGACATTCCCGCACGTACCAGCACCACTATCGCAGACATTCCCGCACGTACCCGCACCACTATCGCAGACATTCCCGCACGTACCAGCACCACTATCGCAGACATTCCCGCACGTACCAGCACCACTATCGCAGACATTCCCGCACTTACCTGCACCACTATCGCAGACATTCCCGCACTTACCTGCACCACTATCGCAGACATTCCCGCACGTACCCGCACCACTATCGCAGACATTCCCGCACGTACCTGCACCACTATCGCAGACATTCCCGCAAGTACCTATGCCACCATTCCACTAATGCAGGAATTGGGCTCCTCCATCCACTGCGCTATTGCGGAAAGTGTGCGTGGCACCTGTTCCAGTACCTCACAATTGTGCTGCTGTCCCTCGATTATTCTCTTTTTAAAGGATGGCCCCTGGGGTTCAGCATCTGCATCTAGCTGAGCGGAGCCTGGAGAGGAGTGCGCCCACTGATGCGGACTATCCACAGCTGCCCCTGCCACCAGTGTCTGCTCGTGCTCACTTGTGTGTGATGATTCACCAGGTGACAATGCAACTAACTGACTACAAGGACCCACCGAGGTGTGAGTATCTGGGCTGTTGCATGACTCACTAAGAGGTGACGGTGCGCCCTTAAAGGTCGCGAGATCCTCTGAGGAATCGCCCTCTGCCGTCACTTCAGTCACTGAAGGGCCTGGAAGAGAACAGAAGGCAATATTAAGAATCATCACAGATGTAATGTTGCGATGAGCATACTGAGGTGTTCAACATGCCAATCATTAATAACATCAATCCATTTTGTGTGTGATGAATGTTAAGGTTGCGTCACCAGACGTTGGTGGGGTGCCAGTCTCGGCGGTCCCTGATGGACACTCACTTGACGGTGCAGCTGATCTCCAGGGCCTCCTCCTCCGCCTCTGTGAGGACCACTATTTGTTGTGGCCCCCCCCTCCAGTTCTCGCCCTCTCCCTTGCATTTTGCGTTCTCTTCTCCTACAAGGGGAGAAAATACAGACATGTGAGTGAGTGAGGGCGAAGGGGTCAGCTGATAAATGTGCAGCATTGGGTGCGGCTGACCATGGAAGAGATGCATCAAAGGGTGGGTATCAGACAGAGACATCACATTGGATCAGGATTGGGGTGAGTGGTAGTGGTGGGTTCACAAAAGGGGAGGTGAGGAAGTGCGCAGGATATGAAGATAAGTTGACGATGAGCCTTAAGTGGGTGTGAGGAATGGTGTGATGGAGTGGGCTTCGCAGTGCAGAATGTGAGGGGGAAGGGGGGGTTAATGTGCGACATGGAATGCAGGAGAAACAGTAAGTGTGCTCACTTTTGCTGACCTAGTTAGGTCATTGAAGTGCTTCCCACAGTGCACCCAAGTGCGGGAGATGTTGCTCCTGCTGGTGACCTCCACTGCCACCTCGTGCCAGGCCTTCTTGGTCGCAGAGGCAGGCATATCCTCCTGTCCTCCGGGTACAATATTTCCCTCCTCCTCCTCACCCTGGCCAGCAGCACCTTGTGAGTGCAAAAGACAAGGCTGAAGCGTTAGCAACCATCTTCAGCCAGAAGTGCCGAGTGGATGATCTATCTCGGCCTCCTCCCGATATCCCCACCATCACAGAAGCAAGTCCTCAGCCAATTCAATTCACTCCACATGATATCAAGAAACGGCTGAGTGCACAGGATACAGCAAAGGTATGGGCCCCGACAACATCCCGGCTGTAGTCTGTTGTGGTCCAGAACTGGCAGCGCCTCTTTCCAAGCTATTTCAGTGCAGCTACAACACTGGCATCTACCCGACAATGTGGAAAATTGCCCAGGTATGTCCTGTCCACAAAAATGAAGACAAATCCAATCCAGCCAATTACCGACCCATCAGTCTACTCTCAATCATCAGCAAAGTGATGGAAGGTGTCATCGACAGTGCTATCAAGCGGCACTTACTCACCAACAACCTGCTCACCGATGCTCAGTTTGAGTTCCGCCAGGACCACTCGGCTCCAGATCTCATTACAGCCTTGGTCCAAACATGGACAAAACAGTTGAATTCCAGAGGTGAGGTGAGAGCGACTGCCCTTGACATCAAGGCAGCATTTGACTGAATGTGGCACCAAGGAGCCCCAGTAAAATTCAAGTCAATGGGAATTAGGGGGAAAACTCTCCAGTGGTTGGAGTCATACCTAGCACAAAGGAAGATGGTAGTGGTTGTTGGAGGCCAATCATCTCAGCCCCAGGACATTGCTGCAGGAGTTCCACAGGGCAGTGTCCTAGGCCCAACCATCTTCAGCTGCTTCATCAATGACCTTCCCTCCATCATAAGGTCAGAAATGGGGATGTTCGCTGATGATTGCACAGTGTTCAGTTCCATTTGCAACCCCTCAGATAATGAAGCAGTCCAGGCCCGCATGCAGCAAGATCTGGACAACATCCAGGATTGGGCTGATAAGTGGCAAGTAACATTCGCGCCACACAAGTGCCAGGCAATGACCATCTCCAACAAGAGAGAGTCTAACCAACTCCCCTTGACATTCAACGGCATTACCATCGCCGAATCCCCCACCATCAACATCCTGAGAGTCACCATTGACCAGAAACTTAACTGGACCTGCCACATAAATACTGTGGCTGCAAGAGCAGGTCAGTGGCTGGGTATTGTGCGGTGAGTGACTCACCTCCTGACTCCCCAAAGCCTTTCCACCATCTACAAGGCACAACTCAGGAGTGTGATGGAATACTCTCCAATTGCCTGGATGAGTGCAGCTCCAACAACACTCAAGAAGCTCGACACCATCCAGGACAAAGCAGCCCGCTTGATTGGCACCCCATCCACCACCCTAAACATTCACTCCCTTCACCACCAGCGCACCGCGGCTGCAGCGTATACCATCCACAGGATGCACTGCAGCAACTCGCCAAGGCTTCTTCGACAGCACCTCCCAAACCTGCGACCTCTACCACCTAGATTGACCAGGGCAGCAGGCACATGGGAACAACACCACCTGCACGTTCCCCTCCAAGTCACACACTATCCCGACTTGGAAATATATCCCCGTTCCTTCATCGTCGCTGGGTCAAAATCCTGGAACTCCCGATCTAAATGCACTGTGGGAGAACCTTCACCAGACGGACTGCAGCGGTTCAAGAAGGCGGCTCACCACCACCTTCTCAAGGGCAATTAGGGATGGGCAATAAATGCTGGTCTTGCCAGCGACGCCCACATCCCATGAACGAATTTTTAAAAAGTGAGGCGTCACTAAATCTTGGAGCTGGCTTGCCCGTCTGCTGCTCCATTCTGCCTTGATGCAATGGCCTTTTAAATACGCACCAGCTGACAGCAGGTCATGCGGGTGAGTGGTCTGCCCGCTGCACAGCTTTCAGACGGCAAACCCGGAAGCCACGTTAAGGGCCAACAATTAAGTCGCGATCGTCTGGGGAAAGGTATGGATTTATTTTTCGTGTTTCCCGCGCGCCCATTGAACCCCCCACCCCCACCCCGCTGCTATCCTACCGGCATATTAAAATCATGCCCATGGTCTTTTCTACATCAAAGGGTCTCCAGTCACATGACAAGCCTAAACTGTCAATCACTGAGGCATGTTAATCATTGAGGCATTCCAACAGGGAGCGATTGGACGAAAAAGAATGACATTCCCCAATCCTACGTCCTATTGGTAAAATCAATATAAATGAAGACTTTGAGAGAACAACAACCTCTGCACCACCCAGCAGTCACCAGGAATGCACACTGCAGTCGAACATTACCCAAGAAGACGAGGACCTCGTGGACTGAAGGGCTGTTCAACCTTCAGGCCCGATGAGCAAAATCCTTGATTTAAGGTTGGATATAGTAATGATTCGCCTAATGTGTGTACGAATTGTTAAGTCATTAAACAATAATGTTGCGAATTTTTACGTGCATAACGGGATTTTATAGAGGAAAGTCATATGTATGTTTTGATTTTGCTTTATGAATGCTCGCATAAATGATAACATAATTTAATAATTACTTTTTATTAACGAAACTACCGTGAGCGAGGGTGACTTTCTTTGCTTGACTATTAGTCCAGTTCCAAGAATCACAGGAAATAAGGAATACCCTACAAAACATAGAGTCGCAAACCAAACTTTTGATCAACTGTACGCTCGTAATCTTGTGCATGAACGGTTCCTTCGATGCTTTTGCTGTTGTTCCAAATCCTTCCTCAAATATAGATGGCACAAATTCAGAGCAGCAGCATCTTCACTGCATTTCACTGACAGAAATTCTGCTCTGCAGATGAGAGATCAGTCATTTTATTGACATATGCTGTTAACTCGCCAAGTACATATTCAAAGTGCCTATATCTTGAGGCGTTGGCTGAGGAGCAGTACATAGAATTAACAGCACAGAAACGGGACATTCGCCCCAACTGGTCCATGCCGGTGTTTATGCTCCACACGAGCCTCCTCTCACCCTATTCCATCTAACCCTGTCACCATGTCCTTCTATTCCTTTCTCCCTCATGTATGTATCTTGCTTCCCCATAAATGGGTCCATGCTGGTCGCCTCAACCATTCCAAGTGGTAGCAAGTTCCGCATTCTAACCTCTTCCTGACTTACAGGGAGAGGTTAGACAGACTGGGACTTTTTTCCCTGGAGAGTAGGAGGTTAAGGGGTGATCTTATAGAAGTCTATAAAATAATGAGGGGCATAGATAAGGTAGATAGTCAAAATCTTTTCCCAAAGGTAGGGGAGTCTATAACGAGGGGGCATAGATTTAAGGTGAGAGGGGAGAGATACAAAAGGGTCCAGAGGGGCAATTTTTTCACTCAAAAGGTGGTGAGTGTCTGGAACGAGCTGCCAGAGGCAGTAGTAGAGGCGGGTACAATTTTGTGTTTTAAAAAGCATTTGGACAGTTACATGGGTAAGATGGGTATAGAGGGATATGGGCCAAGTGCAGGCAATTGGGACTAGCTTAGTGGTATAAACTGGGCGACATGGACATGTTGGGCCGAAGGGACTGTTTCCATGTTGTAACTTCTATGAATCTATGATTCTATGATTCTCTGGTAGTACAGTGAAAAATACAGAATGGCCAATAAAGTAACACCAGTTTTCTTCACTATAGAATTAGTTATATTGAAATCATAGACAGTGACATTGATCTATCAATGGCAGCCCATACTGTATGAATGGCAAAAGTAAATCACACTCATAAAAATATTACAGTCTCATGACCCTGATCAGGTACCATCTAAAATTCAATCAATTTCTGCATGCAGCACATATTAAGTATAAGAAAACTAAAACATTCACAGTATACAAAACAGGGAGCATTAGTCTCGCTGGTATGTCAGGCATCCTAATCAAGGAATACCTGCATGAAGGGTGGTTTTGTTTTTGGAATCTAAGTCCTGTATTCTGTTTACACCACACTTCCGGGTTGAATTGCAATATCAGTAACTAATGCACTGTGTTCGCACAAAATTTCTTTGCCCTCCTGTTAACATAGGCACCGACGCACAAGTAGCATCGTTGCTCAATTAGCAGTAAGTGGGTCTTCATTTCGCACCACTTTGAAATCACCTACAGTATAACTCTGATCCTATTGGATCTCCTGGGGACTTTGAATACTTTGCACAGAATCTTTTCTAAGAGGTAGCAGATGCTGCTGCTTTCTCTTGACGCTAAGCAGTCGCTGTCAGACAATACACTGCTCTAGCAGGCATGGAAACGTGCTAGAGCAGAGCTCTCTTGTCACTGCACCTCGGCACCAGAGATCGGTCTGCAGTATAACTCTGGTCTGCCAACCATGCATCGCAGATACCAGCGTCACATGGGGTAACTGCAGTTTACCTACTGCCTAATAATACTCTAGCTAATATTACTTTAGTAATGTTGATGTTGGACAAGGATGCGGGGGTGAGGGGTGGGGCGGTGGGGTTGGAGAGTTGGGCAGGAAGCATTTCAATCACATTTCACAACCCCAGTGTTGAGGTGCTAACTTCTCCAAAGAGGAGCATCAGCTTACTTACAATTCACATTCTCCGTGCTGAGAGGTTTAGGCTGTATATTGACCTTTCAGTTCACTCCATTTCATAATCCCAGCCAAGAAAGCCTCAATGCAACTTCCAAAAGGCAAATTTAAGAATGGCAATATCAATTGATTTGTGTTTGGGAGTGGAGTGGGGGGGGTGGGAGAGGAGGAGATATGTGTCAGCCCCACTCTGATTAGGTGAGCGGTGTTCGATTGCCAAGGCTCACTTAGCTCAGGATCCAAGGATCATTATTAAATACAGCTCGGTGGCAGAATTGTTGACCCAGAAAGAAGTGAATCTATCATTCAGCTGCAAGGATAAGTGAGCCAGGTTTAGCGATGCAAGCTCAGGAAAGGCCATCCAAGGGGATAGTCTAAGTGGGTTTAATAACACGTGTTTCTGGAGAGAATTGAAGGATTTGATGAAAGGGTGGGCAGATCTATAAAGAAGGAGGAAGATTTGTTGGGCCGATTGGTCCTTTTCTGTTACTAAAAAAAAATCTATTTCATTTCCTTGTCCCTCACGGTCCAATTCTAAACCCAAATTTTCTCTTTTATAACTAGGACACTCCAGTGTGTTCATCACTGTGTAGTCTTAATACGTGTATCATTTTTCCAGGCCATGTTACACTGGAAGAATTTCTGAAACAGTAGAAGCTGTTGCAGTGACAAATAATTCTTACTATTTTAATGCAGTAAATTATAGTAAATTTGTACAAGCTATTGCCTGCTCTGCAGGAAACATGCATTTTTTTACATTTTTTCCCCCTCATACTTCAGTAATTTCATGAAATTGTTATCGAAGTTTGACATTCTTTGAGTCATTGATTTGCTCAGAGGGGAACTGCATCATTGACTATGAAACTCATTACTGTTCTTGTATCTCAAACACCTGGGTAGTCAGTTCTGCATTATTATGTCAAGGGCTGGTGGAAGCCACGGTTTTGATACATTTTCATCTAAGCTCAGCACACTCCCATGTGTTTTTTTCTCGGTGCAGTTTGTTGTGAAAGATGGCTGAATATGCACTGAACACACATTTAAGACTACGCAAAGAATTAATTTGATGACTTCTAAGATATCTTCAAGGTCAAATGATATCAGTTTCAGCTATGCCAGATTGCCAGAAACATACAAAAAAAAAGACAAGGTGCCACATTAAACCACAGCTGTGGAATTACCTTTGAAAGAACCAGGATATATAGAGGAGTCACAGAAGAGGTTCTAAAGATCCAGCCTCCCCAATGCTTTCAATCCAATTCACTTCACCTGTGCTTCAACATGTCTTTCGTCTTCTACTCAATGCCCACCTCCAACTATGGGATATAGATGGAGCTGTGATTGAGATTTGCCAACATAGTATTACTCACTGCACTACAAATGTTATTTCTTGTGTGAAGCACTTTGAAACATTTCAAAATGATACGACACTATGTGAACACAAATGTCTTCCTTCTTTCCTTCCTTTTCATCTCTTTCTTTCTTTCTTGCTATTTTTCCTTCCTTCATTAAGTGCTATTCATGTTCCTTCTATCGGTCTCGAGTAGGGATAAGGGAGCACTGTTAGGAAGCAATGCTATCTCAACGTCCATTGCAAGAGTATTGAAACTATTAATCCTATGTTTTTTAGGCCAACTGCCTATGGTTGACATTAGAAACTCATCAAGGGTCAGACTGGCATCACATCGCGCTGGTGTGCAGTGCATTGGAGCATTTCCTTATAAAGGATAACATTGGAAATGCTTAGGAAAGTAAGGGCTAATCAGGGGGCAGCCAACACAGATTTGTAAGGGAAAGGTGGTACTTGACTAATCAAATTCTTCAAGAAAATTAACACACGTATAGACAAAGGCCAAGCTGTGATGTATTATGTTCAGATTTTCAGAAAGCATTTGCTAAAGTGCCACATAAGGGACTTGTTGCAAGATTAAAGTCCATGATTTTAAAGGTAAATTGGTGGGGTTGATAAAAAGTGAGACGAGGAGTAAATTAATGTTTCTTGGAATGGCAAGATTAGCTGGAGGCACGACCCAGGGATTTGTGTTAAGACCTGTCATCTCCTCCATGTACATAAATGATTTGGGCATAAGGGTAATAATATCAAAACAAAGGTTATTTTTTTTTTACAAAGATTCCAGTTACAGGTTAATTTGAACAGAAGAACCTGAGTAATAGGAACAGGAGTAGGCCATACGGCCCCTCGAGCCTGCTCCACCATTCAATAAGATCATGGCTGATCTGCAACGTCAACTCCACTTTCCTGCCCAATCCCCATATTCCTTGATTCCCCTAGAGTCCAAAAATCTATCTATCTCAGTCTTGAATATACTCAACAACTCAGCATCCACAGCCCTCTGGGGTAGAGAATTCCAAAGATTCACAACTCTCTGAGTGAAGAAATTCCTCCTCATCTCTGTCTTAAATGGCTGACCCCATATCCTGCGACTATGCCCTCTAGTTCTAGGCTCTCCAGCCAGGGGAAACAACCTCTCAGCATCTACCCTGTCAAGCCCCCTCAGAATCTTATGTGTTTCAAGGAGATCACCTCTCATTCTTCTAAACTCCAGACGGTATAGGCCCATTCTACTCAACCTCTCCTCATAGGCCAACCCTCTCATCCCAGGAATTAATCTAGTGATTTTCATTGCACTGCCTCTAAGGCAAGTATATCCTTCCCTAGGTAAGGAGATCAAAACTGTACTCTAGTTAAGTTCTCATCAGAGCCATGTACAATTGTAGTTAGACTTCCTTACTTTTGTACTCCAACCCCCTTGCAATAAAGGCCAACATCCCATTTGCCTTCCTAATTGTTTGCTGTACCTGCATGCTAACTTTCCGTGTTTCCTGTACGAGGACACCCAATGCAAGAGATGCAGGCATCTCTCTTCATGGATCCCCATGTGTGCACTTGCAATGAGACAGTAACTGGCCTTGTGGACAGGTCCCTCTTTTGCAGTGAGTCTCCAAGAGGTTGTCACTATAACTCGCTGCCTGAAACATGCTACAGAATCGACACCAGGAGCAGAGGCAGCAAAAGGCAAATGCAGGCTTTTCCTCACCTCACTGTCACACATCTCTTGAAACTAAGGTGGAATAGCAGGTTCCCACAGTCACAAAAGATTACAAGAAAAGAATGACATATTTAGAAGTTATCTATAAAAGAAAGGCATAGTGTTAGAGTACAACTGTATTGTTGACTATCCTACATTACATAGAAACATAGAAAATAGGAGCAAGAGTAGGCCATTCGGCCCTTCGGGCCTGCTCCGCCATTCAAAATGATCATGGCTGATCATCTAATTCAGTACCCTGTTCCCGCTTTTTCCCCATATCCCTTGATCCCTTTAGCATTGAGAAATATATCTATCTCCTTCTTGAATACATCTAATGACTTGGCCTCCACTGCCTTCGGTGGTAGAGAATTCCACAGGTTCACCACCCTCTGAGTGAAGAAATTTCTCCTCATCTCGTTTCTAAATGGCATACCCCGTATCCTGAGACTGTGACTCCCCAGCCATCGGGAACATCCTCCCTGCATCTAGTCTGTCTAGTCTTGTTAGAATTTTATATGTTTCGATGAGATCACCTCTCATTCTTCTAAACTCTAGTGAATATATGATGTGGAGATGCCGGTGATGGACTGGGGTGGACAAATGTAAGGAGTCGCACAACACCAGGTTATAGTCCAACAGCTTTATTTGAAATCACAAGCTTTCGGAGCTTTGCACCTGACGAAGGAGCAAAGCTCGGAAAGCTTGTGATTTCAAATAAAGCTGTTGGACTATAACCTGGTGTTGTGCGACTCCTTACTAGTGGATATAGGCCTAGTCGACCCAATCTCTCCTCATACGTCAGTCCTGCCATCCCAGGAATCAGTCTGGTAAACCTTCGTTGCACTCCCTCCATGGCAAGAACATCCTTCCTTAGATAAGGAGACCAAAACTGCACACAATACTCCAGATGTGGTCTTACCAAGGCCCTGTACAACTGCAGTAAGACATCCCTGTTCCTGTACTCAAATCCTCTTGCAATGAAGGCCAACATACCATTCGCCTTCCTAATTGCTTGCTGCAGCTGAATGCTCGCTTTCAGCAACTGGTGTACAAGGACACCCAGGTCTCGTTGCACCTCCCCTTTTCCCAATCTATCACCATTCAGATAATAATCTGTCTTTCTGTTTTTACAACAGTGACAAAACTTCAAAAATACTTTGTGGCTGTAAAGCGCTTTGGGACGTCCTGAGGTCGTGAAAGGCGCTATATAAATGCAAGTTCTTCTTTTCTACTCAAGAAATTAGATAATAGACAATGTTATATTATATCACTGTTAAATTATATGTTAGTTCATTGTTTAATAAATTCATTTAAACTTAAAATACGGTCTCATGTGGTCCTCTACCACATTCAAAGACTGAAGAGACAGCATAAGATAAACTTCAGTAGTTTAAAAGCAAATGCAGGTCAGGTTTGCTGTTTGTTATCCTGCGCACATTACTGAAAGCTTACTTTGATCTCAAGGCTTGGATAGATACTACTGAAGGTATGGGGAACTAAGAGGTCCCAAGAAGAGCAATCTAAGATAAGAGAGCCGAAATAATCTAGAGAAAGAAAGGTAGAACAAAAATGAAAAACATAACACAGTTGTCAGGTGGAATCAGAGTTGTCATGCATCTTTCCCTGTTAGATATTTTTTTATGGCACATTGGGACTTATTGCATCACATGTAGTATCATCAGTTTAGCCTGAAGTGGTAAACTGTCTGGAAATTGAGAAAAAAATACATAGATAATACCCAATCGACTTCACAACCCATTTGGAAATCACAACCCCCCCTCCAGAAATCATATTAGCTGCTGCTTATACTTGTAAAAATATGATTCTTTTGTACGAACCTGATTACAGATGGCTTAATCTGGCAAATGCTCAAAGATATTTTAGAACAGCTATGCTGGTGCCATAAGGCTGACAAGTTTCTCCTTGGAAAAGGGATGGTGAAGCTTTAAGGACGCAGGGGATTACTTTTTTTTTTAAATACATTTTTTTGAATAATTGCCATGCAAGAGCAAAGGTATGGTGCCATTAGATGAATTAGACAAGTTTTTTTTTGATAACAATAAAAATTTAGCACATCTGGACCAAAACGCAAAACGAGCCAGAATGAAAATGCAAATTACTCGTTAATGATAGAAACTCAGCATCTTTAAAAACAAAACAGCTGTGGAAGATTCCGGAAAGCTATGAACTGGCATCGAACGTCAGTGCTACAGGTAGAGGTCGTATGCTTTGCCAATAGGTCAGAACACAATTTCTGAGCGGGGTTTAAGAAAAGAAAGTCAGCGTAAAAAAAAAAACACAATGTGGAACGTACTGCCACGAGGAGTGATTGAGGCGAATAGCACAGACACTTTTAATGCTAGATAAACAAAAGAGGGAGTTAGGAATATTGTTAGATGAAGACAAGGTGTGAGGACGCTTGTGTGGAGCATGGACTAGTTGGGCTGAATGGCCTGTAATTCAATGTAACAACAAAAGTCTGGGCGCCAATTGGAGAAAAGAAGTTATCTTTATATCCTCCATCCTTGAATGCAAATATGTCCAAATAAACCAAACCCTTTTAAGATTTTCCACTGTTCGTCTCGTTGCCCTTCCCAGGGAAGAGGACATTTTGCTTAATTCTCCAATTAGGATAATGACACACACCTGTGTAATTTTCAGCTTGCTCTCTGTAATAACCGTAATCAAACTCAACTGTGGCCTTTTATGGTCCTTCATTAACAATTTGCAGGAGATATGTAATTTCATTAAAAATTCATTTTAAATGCTACAAAGTAGTGTTTCAGAAACCGTTAAAAAATGTTTTTTTTGCAATTTTGCATTTTTTTTGACTAAACTCAATTAAAAGTCTGATGTCCAAAGTTATGTTTGTCTATGAAAGGGGAACATAATAGTTTATTCCTTTCTTGTTCTCCTGAATAGAACAGTGCAGTGAAATATGAAGAAGGAAATAAGGCTCTTATTTTAAAAATTGTTTTACATAATCTTTAATATTATATCTAGGTCACCAAGAAATGAGATGTTCTGCTTTCACTGTATCTAATTAAATATTTTGAGGTGGGTGAGAGAGAGGGAAATTGATACAAATTCCTGCAATTGATTTTTTTTCTTCTTAAACTCAAAGAGTTGAGTGGAGGAACTAAGGAGAGCTCAACTTGACTCAGGTGGTGACACTCTTGTCTCTGGGGAAATAACTATGGATTGAACCTCTGCACTAAGACTTGAGCGCATAACCTAGGCTGACACTTCAGTGTTGCATTGAGGGAGTGCAGTATTGTCAGAGATATTGTGGGTAATTTTGACTTTGGACGATAGCATAAAACCGGCCATAGCAGATCAGCCACCCGTTATGCATCTCTCCCAAAATCGGGAGAGATGTATAATGGGCAGCTGAAACAATATCGCCCGTTTTACACCATCACTTAAAGTCAACATTACCCCCATTATCCTTTGGTTGAGGCAGTAAACTGAGCTCCTGTTGCACAAGTTGCAATTATTTGAAAAAGAGCAGTTGAAAGTTCTTCTAGGAACAGGAGCAGGCCATTAAGCCCTTCAAGCCTGCTCCACCATTCAATTACATCATGACTGATCAGCACCTCAACTCCATTTATCCGTCTCAGCTCCATACCCCTTGATACCCTTACTTAACAAAAATCTTGCGATCTCAGTCTTGAAAACTCCAATTGTCCAACATCCGCAGCCTTTTGGGGGTGAGAATTGCAGATTTCTACTATCCTTTGTGTGAAAAGGTGCTTCCTGATTTCCCTCCTAAATGGCCTGGCTCTAATTTTAAGACTATGTCCTCTCGTTCTTGACTCCCCTACCAGAGGAAATAGTTTATCCTTATCTACCCTATCGAATCCTTTTAACATTTTAAACACCTCGATCAGATCACCCCTCAATCTTCTATACTCAAGGGAATACAAGCCAAGTTAATGCCATCTGTCCTCATAATTTAACCCTCTCAGACCTAGTGTCTTACATCCCCCAACCCAAAAACAGATTAGCTGGTAAACCATCTCATTGCTGTTTCCATAATGTAGAATGCTGGTGTAGAATGGCTGCTGCATTTACCTACATGACAACAGTCACTACACTCCAAAAATAATTCAGTGTGAAGTTCTTTGAGATGTTTCTATGACATGACATTGTGCTACATAAATACAAGTTTTTTTGAAAAGAAGTATCAAACCTTCAATCTATGGATTTACTAAGAAAATTGGATCAAATATATTCAAAGCCTTGTGGAGAAGCATTTCACATCAGGAAAGAAGGAGACAGCCAGTCATGTTACATTTCATCAGCAGAATCGAGGAGTACAGTTTTCATGGACATTGCCTCTCCTATCCTGAGATTAAACCAGAAACCCAAACTGCTGCCTTCTCCACTAGTATTGATAATGGAACAATCTATGAGTGGCTTAAATTTGCTGCTGTAAGAAGGGAGGGGGTGAGCTAGTGGTTAACTCGGTCTATAAAAAGCCAGCCCCCAAGTGTCTTAGTTGTAGAGATGAAAGGAAGACTAAGTTAGAAGTTGTAGAAGAAATTAGAGAGAAGAAAGAAGTTAAACGGACAGGGCCAAAATTTATGATCTCTACCGAGAGAAAAGGGTAATATGATTCCTTGTTTTCTGATAATTACCGCTTAAATACTTGCATGCATTGATCCTTGCCCTTGTTCAAATAAAAG
The DNA here is from genome assembly GCF_035084215.1 of Heptranchias perlo. Classification (NCBI taxonomy): domain Eukaryota; kingdom Metazoa; phylum Chordata; class Chondrichthyes; order Hexanchiformes; family Hexanchidae; genus Heptranchias; species Heptranchias perlo. The sequence goes on along the minus strand of NC_090338.1, from coordinate 12,972,481 downwards.
GTCATCGCTATAACCAATTAGTGTCAGCTCAAAATACATAAAACTCAGAAGTGGCGACCATGAAGGGACCCTGACAAATAGTTGATAACCTATTCAGCAAAAGTAAGGTCCTGGGATCGACCTAGCAGCACATTAAGTCGGTTTAGGAAGGGAATCTTAGGTACAACCGAAGTTGAAATGGCCTTAGACGAGAAGTTTGGGAAGATCTGTGTTACAGATCTAATCCCTGTCTCAACGGAAGCGGGCGGGGGAAAATAGATAGACCTGCCCATGAGGCAGATCACACCAATTATATAAACTACAGAGAAAATTGGGACAACAAACAGCTCTGGTGTCAGTCATTACCGGAGGAGGAGATAGATTAGATTGGGATCTGTTAGGACGAGAAGCAGCATGTTATAGTAATCCCTCCTGCGTTGACTGGGAAAGCCAACCCGTGAACGTGATTACCACCAGCGTAAGGCAAAACCAACACAACGTGATTACATGACAGTACACCAATAAAACCAGTGGAGGCATCGGCTTTGGCTAGAATGCATTGTTAAATCATTACAGAATATATTGCGAATTATTAAGTGTATAACGGGATTTTATAGAGAAAAGTCATACGTATGGTTTGATTTTGCTTCATGAATTCTCATAGGAATTATAACATCATTTAAATAATCACTTTTGATTAACGAAACTACTGTGAGCGAGGGTGACTTTCTTTGCTTGACTATTCATCTCGTTCCAAGAATCACAGGAAATAAGGAATACCCTACGTATTCTCTACCAACAGACACAAAAAGCTAATCTGAAACGGAAACAGAAAATGCTGGAAAAACACAGCAAGTCCATCAACAATATAAACAAAAAAGCAATCTGATGAAGGGTCCTCAAATGTTAACTTGCTTGTTCTCTTCACAGATACTGATTGACCTTCTGAGTCCTTCCAGCAGTTTCTGCTTTTGTTCCCTCTACCAATTTTTAAGCGTTTGCAGCTGTGATACTGGAACATGGCATGAAGAGTGTTTCTATCCCATCCAACTCCAGGTCCAACTTTGAAAGAAAGTACTTCATATATGATAATGCTCAGCTGTAACTTCCAAAAGTTGGTCCATTAGCAACATGAAAAAAAACTAGACCTGCCCAAGGGAACTCAATGGTAACCACGGAAACAAGGCAAACCCTCCATCTGCATACACTTACAGCAATAAGCACCAGAAAGAGAAAGCAAAAGCAGCTTTCACAATTAAGACACCATTCGATTTACCGATTGAAAATCAACCATTTTTCTATAGACTACAGTCTATATACAAATACAATAACAAAAAAGGTTAAATGATTCAGTTATGTGGAGAGACTGGAGAAGCAGTGATCATTCTCCTTGGAGCAGAGAAGGTTAAGGGGAAATTTAATAGAGGTGTTCAAAATCATGAAGGGATTTGATAGAGTAAATAAGGAGAAACCGTTTCCAGTGGCAGAAGGTTGGTAACCAGAGGATACAGATTTAAGGTGATTGGCAAAAGAATCACGGGTGAGATGAGAATTTTTTTTTATGCAGCAAGTTGTTATGATCTGGAATACGCTGCCTGAAAGGATGGTGGGAGCAGATCCAATAATAACTTTCAAAAGGGAATTGGATAAATATTTGAATGGGAAAAAATTGCAGGGCTATGGGGAAAGAGCAGGGGAGTGGGACTGATTGGATAGCTTTCTCAAAGAGCCCACACAGGCACGGTGGGCTGAATGGCCTCCTTCTGTGCTGTATTATTCTACGATCCTATGCTCTCCCCACAAACAAAATAGGGAGATCTTCACATTCTCTGATCAGAAGGTTATGACTTCTGAATTTTGAAACTACTGCTCAGTATTAGACAGCTTTGATTTGACAGCCTTCCTCCCCATAAAACACTTGTGCAAATCTCCCAATACCACAGTTGAACGAAGCAAATGCAACATGCCTGGAATTATCAGTTTCAATTAAGGAAACCATCCTAGCAGCACAATAAGAGCAGGCTGGCCAACATATGATAGGAGCCAAACCCCCCTCATCTGAATGAGCTGAAACTCGCTCGATTCATGGATGAAAGTAAGGAATAAAAGAGGAGAAGAAACTTCATATCAAATGCTTTAGTGCAGAAGAGGAATCTCAAAGGAGTAATTTTCTGACTGTGTAGTCTCGGTGGGGAGCCTGGCCAGCCACAAGTACACATATTGGAAATTCAGGCATGTAGGACACGATTTTCCAACTATTTAAATTAATGATCATTTATTAATGGCCATTTAAATTAATTAATCAGGCCTCAATTTTCAATATACATTTGCAAGGGAGGAGGTTTCCTGCTGACGTGCAAAGTCGGAGAATTACCCCTTTGGTGTCAGAAGAGATCTAAAGACTTTGTTTAAGGGTGAAGTTGGACAGGAAATTCTGGAGTTGCCAGAAAGAAATGACTCACTTCAAGTGAGTGGCAGAACCAAACAACACCTCTTTCAATTACATGATTGCCACCCAGACTGACCAGGAACCAACTCTCCTGACTGTTGGAAACATGCTATTATTAATGTTACCAAGGGTTGTTAATCCTTCTTAATAATAACTTCCACAATGACAGAGTGGGGCTCCCTCTACACTGTCCTACTGAGCACTCCCAGGGGAGGTCCAGCTCGGGTTGGATGCAGAGTGGGGCTCCCTCTGCAGTGTCCCATCAAACACGCCCAAGGTTGGACAGCATGGGTTAAATACAGAGTAAAGCTCCCTCTACATTTTTCCATTTGCAGATGAAAAAAAATTGGAAGTGTAGTCAACAGTGAGGAGAATAATGATAGGCTTCAAGAGGACATAGACAGGCTGGTGGAATGGGCGGACACATGGCAGATGAAATTTAACGCAGCAAAGTGTGAAGTGATACATTTCGGTAGGAAGAACGAAGAAAGACAATATGAACTAAAGAGTACAATTCTAAAAGGGGTACAGGAACAGAAAGATCTGGGGGTATATGTGCACAAATAGTTGAAGGTGGCAGGGCAGCTTGAGAAAGCGGTTAAGAAAGCAAACGGGATCCTGGGTTTTATAAATAGAGATATAGAGAAACTGTTCCCATTGGCGGAAGTGTCAAGAGCCAGAAGGCATAGATTGAAGGTGATTGGAAGGAAAGGCCACTTGACCCGAGGTTGACAAAGCACAAGGAGATAACCTGCTTTGTAAAGATGTTCAAAATCTCATACCTAACATTTCTTTTTGAACTTGAGTTAAAGAAAAAGAAAGAACTTGCATTTATAGAGCACCTTTCATGACCTCAGGGCATCCCAACGCGTTTTACAGCCAATTAAGAACTTCTAAAGTGGAGTCACTGTTGTAATGTAGGGAAACACGGCAGCCAATTAACCCACAGCAAGGTCCCACGAACAGCAATGTGATAATGGCCAGATAATCTGTTTTTTTTTAGTAATGTTGGTATCGGGATAATTATTGATCAGGCAACCGGGGATAATTCTCCTGCTCTTCTTCGAAACAGTGCCGTGGGATCTTTTACGTTCACCTGAGAGGTCAGGCTTAACGTCTCATCTGAAAGAAAGCACCTCCAACAATGCAGCACTCCCTCAGTACTGCACTGGAGTGTCAGCCTAGATCTTGTGCTCAAGTCTCTGAAGTGAGGCTTGAACCCACAACCTTCTGACTCAGAAAATCAATTATTTTAACAAACTACCCATCCCCAAACCCACCCATTCTTGGGGGTTAAAATTCTCCCTCCCCCCTCGGCCTGGTTTTAGGCAATCACATATCACTTGTAATAATGGGGTAGTCAATTGTAGAAACAATGATCTGATTAGAAAAGACAAAAAAAAAACAGTGAAAGCCAACTAACCTTGACGCCTTTCCGACCTCTTAAAACTGGCCTTCAGAGTAGTCTTTTCCAAAAAAAAATGGGGCAATCAAGATGTACCACCCAGGCTCAAGAGTGGGAGCTGTTGCAATTTCTCATGAATAGGTGCCAAAGAGACTACAGAATCAAACTAGAGACAGAGAACCAGAGAGAATGATTGAGGTTCTTGGTTGTCTACCTGTGCATCTGATGAAACACAAGTAGCACCACATTGGGACCACTGGGGCCAGTCCTGCTTTGTAATACTCTCACAAAGGATACATGCAAAGACATTGCAGTTTATCTTCTTCCAGATCTGACGAAAGGTCATCGACCTGAAACATTAACTCCGTTTCTCTCCCCACAGATGCTGCCTGACTCGCTGAGTATTTCCAGCATTTTCTGTTTTTATTTCAGATTTCCAGCATCCGCAGTATTTTGCTTTTGACTGCAGTTTATCTCTTCTGTTCAAAAATTTATTATTGCAAATCTCTAATAGCAGATGTTATAAAATCTGGAAAATGTACAGGGGCACAGCACATGTCATAATTATGCCTGGACTAAAGTAAGACCTTGTAATCTTTTGATCTTGATATAAGGATAGTGTTATTCTCCTCAAAGTGTTAATTCAGTTTGAGGTGCTATAAATTAGAAATATGTTCAGTGAAAAATATGACGTTTTAATTAAATTGACCAGAAGGAGAGCTTTCAACATATGAAACTAAGAGTATTATCAGGAGTAAAGGAATAATATACTACTTTACTTACTTAAAATTTGCATATTCTGTACTCCACATTTCAAAGCAAGAGTCTGGAAAATTAATCACCTACAGTACAGATCCTTCAAAATCAGCTCTTACGCAAAGCACATGCCGTGGCTCAATTAAAAATGATAATTTTCCTGGCCAAATTTTTTGCACAAAATTATATATGATCCTTGTGAATCACTGAACATGCTAAAATACTTTCTAATTTTTTTTTAAATTGTCAGTGTCACTGCTTCTATTTGCTATTCTTCGTCCTCTGCTGGTAAGGGCGCATGTTTGGGTGTCAGGTGAGAGTATAATCAGGGTGCACAGTTAAATTATCTGCAGACATTCAGGCCTAGGCTCCCTGGCTCTGTGCTGCCTGTTTCATGATGGATCAAGAGCAGATGGGGCCCAAAGTATCCAATACTAGATACTGGAGCTGTCCATTGCTCTACAGCATCCAGCATTCTGATGTCATCGGAGGGGGACCTTGGGGCAAATACAGAAGAGGGGACTACGCAATGCACATGCCCCACCAAGAAAAGGTAACATTTTGAAAATGACACAGGTGGTGTGCTGGTTGCTGCCTCTTTCTCCCATGCACTGCTGCAGCATTTTTCCTCCCCAGACTGGCGTGACTCCTCAGCATGGGTCAAGGATCTCGCCGCCCATATGGTAATGACTTTAGGACTGGGAATATGGCTGGGATCACAAGGACATCTTCACCATCGCCGCACCTTGGCTGTGGTGTCTACTACATACAGGATGATGTGGAGATGCCGGTGACGGACTGGGGTGGACAAATGTAAGGAATCTTACAACACCAGGTTATAGTCCAACAGTTTTATTTGAAAATCACAAGCTTTCGGAGCTTTCCTCCTTCGTCAGGTCACCTGACGAAGGAGGAAAGCTCCGAAAGCTTGTGATTTTCAAATAAAACTGTTGGACTATAACCTGGTGTTGTAAGATTGCTTACCTACAGGATGCACTGCCTCAAATCACCAAGGCTTCTTCGAAAGCACCTCGCAAACCCACGACCTCCACCACCTAGAAGGACAAGAGCAGCAGGTGCATGGGAACAACACCACCTCCAGGTTCCCCTGCACATCACACACCCCATCCCGAATTAGACATATATGCATTATATTTACAGTGAAATGCTTCCCACAGGTTCGAAAATGCCATTTGCATATATGTATTTTCAGGAATATAGAACACATTGGAAGTACAAGTCCATTAGTACTTAGAGTGGCTACAAGAGCAGGTCAGAGGCTGGGTATTCTGCGGCGAGTGACTCCCCTCCTGACTCCCCAAAGCCTTTCCACCATCTACAAGGCACAAGTCAGGAGTGTGATGGAATACTCTCCACTTGCCTGGATGAGTGCAGCTCCAACAACACTCAAGAAGCTCGACACCATCCAGGACAAAGCAGCCCACTTGATTGGCACCCCATCCACCACCCTAAACATTCACTCCCTTCACCACCGGCGCACTGTGGCTGCAGTGTGTACCATCCACAGGATGCACTGCAGCAACTCGCAAAGGCTTCTTCGACAGCACCTCCCAAACCCGCGACCTCTACCACCTAGAAGGATAAGAGCAGCAGGCACATGGGAACAACACCACCTGCACGTTCCCCTCCAAGTCACACACCATCCCGACTTGGAAATATATCGCCGTTCCTTCATCGTTGCTGGGTCAAAATCCTGGAACTCTCTTCCTAACATCACTGTGGGAGAACCTTCACCACACGGACTGCAGCGGTTCAAGAAGGCGGCTCACCACCACCTTCTCAAGGGCAATTAGAGATGGGCAATAAATGCCGGCCTCGCCAGCGACGCCCACATGCCATGAACAAATATAAAAAATAACGACCTGTTCCTCCATCATCGTTGGGTCAAAATGCAATTCATACCATTGCAACTGATTATGTACTACTACCATTAACCCTGAGTCATAAAGTCAGCAGTGGGGGAAGAGAAATTATAACAGTGTATACTTTAGAATTCACTGGCATTAGTCATCAAAAAACAGCAATCCTATGTGGTTGTTCAGTTCTCTTAACATAGCAAGATCAGTACAAATTCCAATGCAACATTAGAGTACATTTTTTTTACTGCACAATGGGGATAATACAACATTGGAAGGGTAAAACTCATTGAGTCCATGCCTCAATTACATTTCCAATAACTTTCAGGCACTTGAGACCCATGTTTCACTGTGTCCCATCTCTGTGATTTGCCAGAAACAAAACAAGGCTTTGAAATCACACTGCAATATCTGCATGTGAGCACTTATTGCCTCTGTAGTAAACTCCTATTTTAATGGAGCCTTTATGAGTTAACATTCCACCATTTAAAATAACAAACAAAGGGACTTTGCGTGAACGCATTAAACTTTCTTATGTTGACATCACATGGAATAATTTCAAAGCATTGGCTTCAAATGACAGCAGTTCTTTCTGGCGATGCATTATATTTACAGGGAAATGCTTCCCACAGGTTCGAAAAATCCATTTGCATACATGTATTTTCAGGACTAAAAAACACATTGGAAGTACAAGTCCATTAGAACTTAGAGATGGATCTGAAATGCAAAACGTACTTCTGTTTTAATTTTGGCCCATACTCCAAATACTTATTAATATATATATACATGTCTACAACAGGGACCTGTAATTGTCCCTTTCAATTTGCCAGTACAAAAATTACAACAGTGATTACAAAATTCTAGGCTTAATTCCAATGCAACACATTACAATAATGAGAGGACACAAATTTAAAAGAATCGAGGGAAATAATCACAAAAAGTATTGTATGGAAGGTTTGGAAAAAAAATTCTTCAGACAGCGGATCGTTAGAATTTGTAAATCTCTGCCACAATCCATTGATGAATCCGAGGCCTTAAATTCTTTTATAAGGGAATTGGGTAGTTTTTTTAAAAGTGAGAATGGGCAGTGAGCAGGCGAATGGGACTAGATGAGATTGCACACTTGGAGAAATATCATCACAGACTTTCAAGGGCCAAATTTCCTGTTTCTGTGCTGTAACTATTTTCCAATAAATTTGTTATAGTAAGTACTGTCACTTAGCTCACTCAATGGCGGTCATTTTAACTTTTGCCGATAGTGCAAAACAAGCGATATCAGATCGGCTGCCCAATATACATCTTGCCCAATCTTCAATTAATCGAAAATCGAAAGAGGTCTATAAAAAGCAGCCAATCTGATATCACCTGTTGTACACTATTGGCAAAAGTTTAAATCACCCCTAATGCCCCAATGGTACAGCTGAACCATTGAAACCAGAATATCCCAGGGTCAATAACTGGTCTCTGCCGAGTTATTGATTTAATAAAACAGACACAACAGTTGGCCATTAGTAGCCTTTGGTTAGAGAGGGAAAAATCAGCCAGGGTTCCTGCTTCCAATTTCCTTCCAGGAAATGTGCCGATTTGTGAGCGTCAGGTGAGGACGGGTTCGAGCTTGGCTCTGAGGTCTTCTGGAATCAAACAGCCTGCCGACACTCGCTGTCTAGACTAACGCAGGGGAAAATAAATGTCACTTGGTTGAAGTACCAAAGAGCGACCAACTGTTGCCTGTGGCATTGTATCCTAACAGGAGTGATTTTCATCTCAGTACTGCCCTGTTTTGCAGCACGAATGGGCCAATAGTGATACAAGACCCAAGCCTGCCCAACTCCACTTGGGGGTGGGCAGCAATTTAGACGGCCAGCCTTCCCACCCAATTATCCCTCCTACTATTTTGTACCCCTAAAGACAGCACCTCTGACAATGTGGGACACCCTCAATACTGCACTGGGAGTGTCAGCCTAGATTATGTACTCAAGTCTCTAGAGTTGGAATTAAACTCATGACCTTCTAAGTCAAAGGCAAGAGTGCTACCAAATGAGCCAAGCCTGACACCTACATGAAATTAGCATTAAACCTACACCCTTATATTCTTGGAAGATTATAGACTTTTTAATTTTTGCTACAAGGGGCAGAGATCAAATAATTGTACTGAATTATTGCCAAAAGCCATTAAAATAAAAAAACTCAAATTAAGCCATACCAGGAGTTAATCTTGTTTTCTGGTGTCATTTATAGGATAGGGAACAGTAATGTAGCAGTGAATTAAACTGGTTGGTCTAGTAACCTACTTACCCCCTCAAAGAGCCGCAGATATGAATAATTTATAGGTATGAGCCTTACAAGCTGTGCTTCTTTTTTAGTTACTTTTGTGCTTATCTCGAGGAGAGGTGTTATTACTGGGAAATGGAATGCATTCCCAAATACAGTGGCAACATCAAGCACTTTCATAACTTATTCAGAGACGTGGTAATGATGGTTGCAGAGAGACAAAAAAGAAAGATTTGCATAGAGAGTTTTCTATTGAGGTTAGGGTTAAAGTATATTGTTTGAGTAGAGGGAGCTTTAATTTTCATACCGCCAGTGCTCGAGCTGGTCTGTGAATGATTGATGCTAATCTTAGGTGGCAAAATGTCTCCCTTTTCAGGAAAGTGGCAAAGTACTAAATTCAGAGCTATAGAAGCAATAAATGCAGTTCTGAATTTTCCAATGAAGCAACATCACCTTCTGGGTTTTCTTGTTGATGAAAACTGTTCAACATTATGGCCTTATGCCCTGTTTTCATAAGGTGTCCTTCCTCATGGTCCTTGGTCTTATTGGCATTGGCTCAGTGGTAGCACTCTCACCTTTAAGTCAGACAGTTGTGGGTTCAAGTTCCACCGCAGAGGCTTGAGCACAAAACCTGGACTATCAGATGTGCTGCCTTTCGGATGAAACGTTAAACTGAGACTTTGTCTACCCTCTCAGGTGGATGTGAAAGATCCCACGGCACTATTCGAAGATGAGCAGTGGAGTTCTCCCCAGTGCCTTGGCCAATATATATCACTACAAAGCACATTATCTCATTGCTATTTGTGGGACCTTGCTGTATGTAAAATTGGCTGCAGCATTTCCTACATTACAACAGTGACTGTACTTCATTGACTGTAAAGCACTTTGGGATGTCGTGAAAGACACTATCTTTTCCTGTTTGATGAAGTGTGTGTTGGATTTGCTTTGACAGTCACTTCAAATATACCTTTATTTCTTTATGTGTGATTCACTTTGTTAGTCTCAGAAGTTTTTGCATTGCTGATGGGTTTATCTTTTTTTTACAAGCCAGTTTTGGAATCATAAATTAAAGATGAAATTACTAAATATCCAGATGAAGAAAAAATAACTAGAATCTGCCAACGCGGATTTCTGAAAGGAAGATCGCACTTGACAAACCTAATAGAGTCTTTGAGCAGATCACAGATATGCTGGATGGATGAAATGAAGTGGATGTGATGTACATGGATTTTCAGAAAGCTTTTGATTAGGTACTACATAGGAAACTATTGGATAAAGATTAAGGGGTACTTAAGTAGGGAAAGGGTAGAAAATTGGATTAAAAACTGGTTAGAAGGTAAGAAACAGAAGCTAAGGGTAGTTCCCCAGAGTGGTTGGAAGTGGGTAGCAATGTCAATGATTTGGATATAGGGCATACAATACTAAAATAGGATGCATAGTAAATAATTCTGAGGAACAAAATAACTTGCAGAAGAATATTGATATTGAAAGGAAATCTTTTTTTAATTCATTATTATGTGGACATCGCTGACAAGGCCAGCATTTAATGCCCACCCCTAGTTTCCCTGAGAAGGGGGTGGCGGTTTGATATGACTGGGTGGCTTGCTGGGCCACTTCAGAGGGCAGTCAACATAGGAACAGGGGTAGGCCATTTAACTCCTTGAGTCTGTTCTGCCATTCAATGAGATCATGGCTGATCTATGACCTAACTCCATATACACATTTGGGTGGGTCTAGAGTCACCTAAAAGCCAGGTTTCCTTCCCTAAAGGACATTAGTGTACCAGTTGGGTCTTTATGACAACCTGACAACTTCATGGTCACTTTTACTATTGCCAATTTATTTCCAGAATTTTTTTTCCCTCAAACTGACCTGATGGGATTTGAACACATAGTCTACTGGATTATTAGGCTAAGGCCTCGGGATTACGAGTCCAGTAACACAATCACTACACCACCGTACCCCGGCACAATATGATTCACAATGCACTATTTACCTGTGATTTGAGCAGGAACAGAAGTTCCAAGGTTTGATTTTTTTAAATATTAAATCAAAAGACCTACATGAAGGGCCAACGCCCATAATGCAGGGCAACATCAAGATTGATGAGGTAAATTAGGAAGGAGTAAATAGGCAATGCCAAAGTTAGGTAGATGATTGCAGGAAGAAGGGAAAACTGATGGAGGTAAAGAATTTCACAGTCTTGTGGAAAAAATGAGTCGGAGTAGGAATAGACAGTGTGATTAGTCTTAATCTCAATGCCTACTTACAACTGGCCTGCCTCCCAATTATGTTACTGCCCTCAGACAATCTGCAAACCCAGAAGCATACATCCTGCATGAAGAAAGAAGCAAAAATACTCCATAATCATTGTCTATAATGACATTACAGGCATCAAGTGCCACCTGGGAATTCACAGTGACAGCTCTTCCTGTTGCTGAACATTACTTGATTCACATCGCACAAAGGTACAAAGGGGGCTAAGAAAAGCTCCCTGTTTTCCTCGCTTACCATTCAGCAGTTTGACAAAGGCTCTTTTTTCATTAAAAAAAAATGCTGACCTACTCTCTTCACTAAAATAACAGCAAACCGAGAAATGTACTATGGCATCAAGGGCTGTGTGATGCCTTGGGCCTCAGCAGAGGTCTGTCATGTGCTGGTGGCACTAAAGAGGAGTACTGCTGTCACTTCCAATGACACCGCGAGTGTAAAATCTCTGGCAACCTGACACTCCTAATTTTCGCCTTTTTTAAAAAAAAAACTCCACGCATAAAAAGAACTGTTTGGTGAGAGTGAAATACCAGAAACAGTGTGAATTGAGCCGGTCAAGAAAAAAAAATACAGATTCTCTATCTACAAATCCCAAGGGAATGTTCTTTTCATCTCTGCAGTCCTCTGTGTCTTGCATTAAGATGACCTTTCACCACATTGCAAAAGCTGTACTGAGATGATTTTTTGTTAGTCTTTCACTGTCCGTAGAGTCAGAGAACATGCGGTCATATTAATGCCACACCCACTACCTCATTTGTGCCGCTTAGTTGAGTTGCAAAGTAATATCGAAAGGAACAAAACATATGCCACAATAAGTGAAAAATTACACTTACACTGTATGATACACGCAAATAGCATAAAAGCATTAAAAACAGTAGTTTAAGGTCCTTATCAGTGCATGGGGCAAAATCTCATTTGTGTCATATTGCAGGCAAAACAGAATGGCATTATTATAAAAAGATACAAAATCAGATCCTCCAACCTCACCCTCATGGTGGTTTCCTACCATGGTTATCTTGATTGCTGGATCACAAATGATCCCATAATCAGTCATGAAGTTATTTAATAATTTATTTCCCTGAATATCCATTCGTTATCTTCCCTTTGTAAAGAGCAAACAGGTTGCCTAATTTTCCATTTGGTGCAAATATACTTCAAAAACATCTTGCTGTTTCTCTTACATCTATTACATTTTTTTCTGACTTTCTCTTTCCCGTTCGATCTCTCAGAAACTGTCAGGTTCATTCTGCAGTTGTGGCGTTAACAAGTATCATAGAATCATACGGCGCAGAAGGAGGTCTTTCGGCCCATCGTGCCCATGCCGGCTCTCTGAAAGAGCTATCCAATTAGTCCCACTCCCCTGCTCTTTCCCAATAGCCATGCAAATTTTTTCTCTTCAAATATATATCCAATTCCCTTTCAAAAGTTACTATTGAATCTGCTTCCACCACCCTTTCAAGCAGTGCATTCCGGGTCGTAACAACTCGCTGAGTAAAAAAAATTCTCCTCATCTCCCCCTTGGCTTTTTTGCCAAGTAGATTGAAACATCTGGTCTGCTTCTATCAAATGCTTCCTTGCATATTTAACGAGTTTCCCGCATAAACACTATCACTAATTCTTTTGTTCAGTCTTTATGAATTATCTGGTCACAGTACGCATACTTCAAAAATGCCTTAGACTATTTTATTATTAAGAGTGCAGCAAGGACAACCTTCCTATTAGCTGTTTAACTCTTTTCTCTTTATTTCTTTCACCCTCTTGCTCCAGTTTCAGTTCCATTGAGTATCAGAAGGAATCAATCTTTTTCAATTCATACCACAGAATACTCACAAGTAGATAAATTGTTTTTGTCATACTCTTGAATTGCAATGTCTTATCTACTTCTCAATTTCTCTCAGCTTCCCTCTTATTCTTTTTAATTTCTATGAGGTCCTGCCTTGTGGGCTTTGTTCCTTTATCATAAGCTTCTCAACATTAAAAACAAATTCAATTGAAAAATGTATGATATTGGATTTGGGGATCCGCGGATTATTTGTCCCAATACAGACCTTTCCCTTGTATTGCAAGATACAGCTGTCCCTGTGAGAAATATAGGCCCATATTTTGCTGTAAAGATAACAGTGAGGCTAACAGCGCTCCCTATTATCTTTGCGCAAATCGGCCAGCAAGCGGAGATGCACGATTAAAAGCGAAAATCGGGAAGTTGCTCTCTGGCAACTGCCCCTCTGTAAGCTGCACGAAAATGGCATGTTGCCATCTGGCTCCCCATTCAAATATATCGAACGGCGTGAAGTTCCTGTGCTGACGTCATAGATATGGACTAAACTCGCCAGAAAAAGTTAGGGCTTGTCCATTCCAGTTTAAGTACCTTTTTAACAGCATGGTAAGCCTTAATTACTGCTAGTCAACTTCTCTACCACTGAAGGTTTACTTTTACAAGTGTGGAATCTCATTCCTTCAGCTTTTAATTATTGTTGGAGATTTTAAACAATCTATATTTTTGTTTAAATATATCTTTCTGTCTCTTTTATCTCTTTCTCTGAATCCAATCTTTCTTTCCCTCTCTTTACATTGCTTTTTGTACCTGATTTGACATTGAATTCACTATTCTAACATACACTTCCTGGCTCAGAATCTGCACTGCTCATTAACAATTCACCAATCTGATTGGTTAAGGAGATACACAGTTGCTTACCCTGTTCTCACAGGTCCCAGATGCCCTGTAGAGGGTGCCGCACTGATTGGATCTCCCACTGACAGTAACTAGCAGTGCAAAACCCCATAGAAAGTCTATGTTCCCTAGCCATCGACTCCATCCCTCTCACTGACCACTGTCTGAGGCTGAACCAGACCGTTCACAACCTTGGAATCCTATTTGACCCTGAGATGAGCTTCCGACCACATATCTGCTCCATCACCAAGACTGCCTATTTCCACCTACATAACATCGCACCTCTCTGCCCCTGTCTCAGCTCATCTGCTGCTGAAACCCTCATCCATGCCTTTGTTACCTCTAGGCTTGACCATTTCAATGCTCTCCTGGCTGGTCTCCCATCTTCCACCCTCCATAAACTTGAGCTCATCCAAAACTCTGCTGCCCTTATCCTAACTCGCACTACGTCCCGTTCACCCATCACAACTGTGCTCGCTGATCTACATTGGCTCCTGGTCCGGGAACACCTTGAGTTTAAAATTCTCAGCCTTGTTTTCAAATTCCTCCATGGCCTAGCCCCTCCCTATCTCTGTAACCTCCTCCAGCCCTACAACCCTCCGAGATCTCTGCGCTCCTCCAATTCTTGCCTCTCGCCCATCCCCGATTTTAATCACTCCACCATTGGCAGCCGTGCCTTTAGCTGCCTAGGCCCTAAGCTCAGGAGTTCCTTCCCTAAATCTCTCTGCCTATCTACCTCTCTCTCCTCCTCTAAGATGCTCCTTAAGACCTACCTTCACCTGTCCTAGTATCTCCTTATGTGGCGCTGTGTCAAATTTTGTTTGATAATCGCTCCTGTGAAGTGCCTTGGGATGTTTTACTACGTTAAGGGCGCTATATAAATGCAAGTTGTTGTTGTTATTATGGGGCAAGTGCAAGCCTAATGAATGTCTGGCGCCATTCGTTCGCTGCTCACAGCAAAATCTGGCTCATTATCTTGGTTCCTTCCCAACACCTGGAAAAGGTACCTAATTTAAATATTTGAGTAGGGCTTGAGGACCAACTTAAAGGGCCATGAAGAGGAGACTGACTGTAATGACAGCCAAGGGCACTTTGACTGCTCACTGCACTTATGTTTAAGATGAGCTCAGCAATCAACAGCTCAAAGTCATCAACAGAAGATTCGGACCTCATTTCACAGCTCTTTACAGCCTGAATCTTTCTACCATGTGGTTGGTGAAGCAAGCCCATCAGGTGGCAATTTTCACCATGACAACCAATATGCTACTTTAAATATATACTCTGACCTAGAGGCTGACCAACCTTATTATAAGCCAGTGGACTCCACGACTTACTATGATGAGAACAAGAAAGGACTTTGTACTTTAATGTTGGATCTCTTATTTTTGAGGCATATTTTGTTTGGTTGTAACTCTTGTGATGTCACCTGTACTCTTAAAACAAAAAGTAAAATCAGAGTAGATGGAACCTAAGAATAGAATATTAATGTTGGTCATAAATCCTTGTAACCGTTTGATTTTTAAGAAAGAGATCCTGATGTAAGATTCCCTTTTTGAGCACTTTCTCTAAACAGTCCTGTGTGCTTTGTGCAAGAAAATTTGACTGATTTTAATGAGCTTATCCACGCAGCAACAAAGAGGACGGACTTGACAATGTCCCAAAGGAAACATTTTTATTTCACTATTTTGACTGTTTTGTTTCTTATATCTGTGTAATTTCACACGGACCACAATAGACTTTGTACCTTTTCCTGTTCAGAAGGGTAAGTACAAAGTTTGGATTGTAAGCTTTACACAAGAAATGCTCCAGTGATAATAAAAGTTATCAGAGCTATGGAGCAAAGTTGTCAAGGCATCCTTTTACTGATTTTACTTTTTGTTTCCGGTGAGGAAGTCTTTCAAATTCTGTCAGTGTTCTGGCAGGGATTTTAGTTTGGGTACAGATCCTAGATTTTATGATACCTTTGATGGATGCGTCATTTACAAGTAGGAATATCATTTTGGACAGCAGGTGGTCTAAGATCAATGGTCATAAAAAAGAATATCATATCAATAACTAAGAATGAATATCAGATGGAACAGACTGTATTCAAAATCAACCACCAAGGAAAAATTTGCCCTTCAATAGAAAAACAATATTACAGCTGCCTTCTAAAGGAATTTTAAAAAAGGGATACAACTTTCCTGCCTTTGGGATACCTCAACCGATATCTTACCATGTGCCTGCTCTGTCTTCCCTATTGTGATGTGGAGATGCCGGTGATGGACTGGAGTTGACAATTGTAAACAATTTTACAACACCAAGTTATAGTCCAGCAATTTTATTTTAAATTCACAAGCTTTCGGAGGCTTCCTCCTTCGTCAGGTGAACGATGTGGAAATGAAATCCTCGAAATGAAATCGCATTTATAATTCACAGAACAATGCTTGGTGAGTACAGACAGTTTTTTCAACTGCCCGTTGCCAAGGCAATCAGTGTGCAGACAGACAGGTGTTACCTGCCAGGTCTCACAGAATATACAAATCACCAAAAAAAAACAACAAACAAAATAAAACAGAGATAGAGAGGTAGAAACATAGAAAAGACAGCAACTGACCCGTTATATTAAAAACAGATAACATTTGTTCGCTGGTGGGGTAACGTGTAGCGTGACATGAACCCAAGATCCCGGTTGAGGCCGTCCTCATGGGTGCGGAACTTGGCTATCAATTTCTGCTCGACGATTTTGCGTTGTTGTGTGTCTCGAAGGCCGCCTTGGAGTACGCTTACCCGAAGGTCGGTGGATGAATGTCCATGACTGCTGAAGTGTTCCCCGACTGGGAGGGAACCCTCCTGTTTGGCGATTGTTGCGCGGTGTCTGTTCATCCGTTGTCGCAGCGTCTGCATGGTCTCGCCAATGGACCATGCTCTGGGGCATCCTTTCCTGCAACGTATGAGGTAGACAACGTTGGCCGAGTCACAAGAGTATGAACCATGCACCTGGTGGGTGGTGTCCTCTCGTGTGATGGTGGTATCTGTGTCGATGATCTGGCATGTCTTGCAGAGGTTACCGTGGCAGGGTTGTGTGGTGTCGTGGACGCTGTTCTCTTGAAAGCTAGGTAATTTGCTGCGAACGTATTCCCTATTGTGGCATCAAAGGCTTCTAGCTAACTCGCCTGTCAATTAAGAAAGATCAGCAATCATTGTGAATGCTTTCTTCTCGCTAATGCAGAGTTTACTCTTTGATGGTTGGGCACTTGCTATTGACCTTCCTTGAAAGCTTACTTAAACCCAAAGGTAGAACTTGCCATCTGGATCTAACTTACTTCTTATTGACCTCTTAGCAACTGAACTGGAAAAAGCTAACAGAACCAATACTCTTCATGACTGAGGTGTTTAGCTGCCTGTACTGTACCAAGGTTAGGTGATACACAGATGGGAGAGTTTAGAATTTGGTATGCCAGTGAGTTTAACGGCACCACAATAGCAAACTTAAACTTGTTTATCGCCTTTGACATAGAAAATGTACAAAGGCACAATACAAAGGGGAGAAAAAAATATCAAACAAAGGAATGGACAATGACCCATGGTGCAAGAGTTAGGCGATGTGGCCGACAGCTTGGTTGAAAAAGATCTTGGAGATGGGGAAAGATGTAAGAAGGTGGAGGCGTTTAGGAAGGGAGTTCCAGTGAGTAGAACTGAGATAGCAGAAGGCTCTGCCACCAATGGACATTTCAGGCCGCTAATTTTGTACTTCCCTAATGTAACAATCCTGAGGGACTGGGTTGTGGGAAGGAAAGGGGAAGTTGCGTATATAAGGAGAAATCTTACAGACGCTAACTTGTATCATTGTTACTGATTATTATTACTCCATTCTGTTTATATAACTATTTGGAGTTATGCCTAGAAGTAGTTATCTGGTGCTCATGTGAGTCTTCACATTTGAGTCTTTAATATCTTCTGTCCCAGGCAGACTTTTCAATTGATTATTGACTTGACTGTCTGCACTCCCTCTACGTTGCTGTAATCTCTTTTAACCCGTCTGTTTTTTTTAAAGATGAGCCAACATTTTTTTCAAACGATAATGGCTGTTTTTAATTTGATACTGAGGCACCTGATCATTATTTTCAGAAAACCTCTGGGTCAAAATGGCTTGCAACCTGTTAACCCTTTGTCTGCCAACTGAAAAAAAGGTGCACCGGTCAGAATTCATTATATAGTTCAAGTATACAAGACAAACTCAGAGTTAACAGTAAAAATGTTTGCCAAAGGATAAATTATAGTCCTTAGGAAAATAGCAGGGAGCACTTTTGTAATCTGAAGAGTATTGTACTTGAATAGATGTATCAAACAAAAAGGAGGTTAAACAATTGTTTTGGTTGGGAAGCTAAAATTTTTTAAAGGTGCAGTATATTTTTGCACATGTATGGGGTGGTGCGGGGGGGGAGGAGATTTACCCTGATTGCTGGTCCTAGCATAATGGTAAACGTCTTCTTTTAGAACGTATTCACGATTTTGTTCAAAATAGCGAAGCTAGGAAGGGGAGGGGGAAGTTGGGTTCATAAGGCAAAAACCAGAAGATTCAGCAGAGAGAATGAGAGGCAGAAGGCAGCATGTCTGTGATTTTCATATACACAAGGGAGGCAGACAAGAATTCGGAAAGTCTACTCGGAAATATCCTCCCACAAAGAAGCGAATCTGAAGAAATTTCAAGATCACCATTACAGTACCAATGGTGCATCAAATTGAAACCAATACCAGTTTAGACTGACAAGGATTGGACCCTCTGGGAACTTTGCACTAGTTACAGTTAATTCAAAATGGTGGTGTCGCACAACTTGCCTAAATTTTGGTTTAGATAATTTGAAGTGAGTATTGACACCACTGTGTCAGCCAATGAGTTGGAAGCAGGGCAGGCCTCACAGCAAACAGTCTATTTTACAGCAAAGTCTGTTTACTCAGCAAAGAGTGGGCTATAAATTGGGCCGCGTAGCACCCGTTTTGAAGGACCCAAAATGGCGTCCGGAATGCATGTGCACACTTCTAGCGTAATGTGCGCTGGACGCCATCTTGGTAAAGGCATTTGCGCACGCGCATATAATGAATACCGGCAGCATTCATAACAGGGGGAATATGAGAAAGATCCGTGTGCAATGCTGATTTAAAGGGACAGATGTGATTTTGGAACTTCACGTTCTAGCCAATGCACTGTCTTAACCTCGCACCGCTGAACAGGTCAAAAACAGCATGGAGGACACCCCCCGCCCCTCTCAACCAGTGCTATTTAAAGGGACCATGCAGCAGTTACAAGTTAGTTGCTGGATTATTGCTTTTGGCTGCTGATGCATTTGGACCTGTTCTCCTATACTTGAATACTAGGACTAGTGGACATAGCCTAAAAATTAGAGTCAGGACTTGCAGGAGTGAAGTTAGGAAACGCTTCTACACGCAGAGGGTGGTAGAAGTTTAGAACGCTCTTCAGCAAACGGGGGTCGATGCTCGCTCAATTGTTAATTTTAAATCTGAGATTGATAGATTTTTGTTAACCAAAGGTATGAAGGGATATGGGGCTAAGGCGGATATATGGAGTTAAGTCACAGATCAACCATGATCTCATTGAATGGCAGAACAGGCTTGAGGGGCTAAATGGCCTACTCCTGTTCCTATGTTCCTATAATAAAGTTTCAATACTCGATACAGAGTGGGCTGGCTAGCTGACAGCCAACAGCAAGGGCACTGGCAGAGTGGCAGGGGTGGGACAGGAATGCAGTCATCCTGAGAGAAGACAGCAGGTTCATGTTCCATGGAGCCATTGCCACTTGCTGCCTCCTGTTATGCACCATTTTCTCCTGCAAGAAAGCGGGACGTGTATTGGTGAGTGTCCTGCAAGATGTTTGGATGATGTGCCTGTCATGGTTGAATAGCTGCTTGTCATGGTTGAATAGTTGCCAGTGTGTGTGAACTGTGAGTTATGGGCGTGCGGCTTGCAACAGTAATAATGTGTGAGGGTGAGAGGAAGCATCTGATTGGAAGAGTTGAGTACTGATTGAAAGAGTTTTGTTGGTACGTGGGTGATGGGGGGTGTAGTGTGTGGAGCAGTGGCTGCGGCTAGTGGTGTAGTTGGTAGGAGATGCCACTTGACAGTTGACCTCACTCAACTTGACCACTCTTGTCAAAGTGTTGAACTTCTTCCTGCACTGCATCCATGTTCATGATTCTATGCGCCTGGCATTGACTTTGCCCCCTATTGCCTCCCACTGCCTCTTGACAATACATCTGGAGGACCTCTTGTGCCCCTCCCTGCGGATATTGGATGCCTCTCCTTCTGCACATCTCTTGCACCAAGGCCTCTAGTGCATCATCAGAGAACCTTGGTGCACGCTCTCTCGCAGGCCTGGTACAAACTCAGATCGGCAGGGTGGGATTTAGTCGTGTGCAACCTTTATTTGATGTTTTAACATAACTCAACAGTTTGCTAAACATAGGGATGGGACCTGCATTTGTGTTTTATGTGCGATGTCTGATCTCTCTTCAGATTCCGTGCGGACCCAAATCTTATATTTTGCAAATAAGAGGTGCAGGCTGCCTTTAAGAGGTTCAGGCTGCTTTTTATTGGTGCCAGCTACTCCCGCTATCAGGGACCCCTGCTGGTGAGCTGCCACTCAACAGCGCTGCTAGGCCTGGCTGCTCGCAGATAACATGTTGCTTTTTATTTGTTCATGAAATGTGGGCGTTGCTGGCCCTAATTGCCCTTGAGAAGGTGGTGGTGAGCCGCCTTCTTGAACCGCTGCAGTCCGTGTGCTGAAGGTGCTCCCACAGTGCTGTTAGGTAGGGAGTTCCAGGATTTTGACCCAGCGACGATGAAGGAACGGCGATATATTTCCAAGTCGGGATGGTGTGTGACTTGAACGGGAACGTGCATGTAAAACAGCAGGCAGCATGAATGTTACATGTTGCCTGCCTCTCAATGGCCGGACGTGGGTTAATCATGCACCATGACCCCCCCGCGCCCGGTTTCAGGCGTCATTCAATTTAACCCCCAGTCTGTTAAAACAGTGCCTCTATGAGCTACAGCAAACAGAACTCATGACCGAAACTACAGCAAAGTCTCCCGATAAAGCAGGATTATTCCTCCAGAAAAATGCAGTGAGTGGAGGATAATTACATAATACAAACTATGTGTGTAAAATCAATCCCAGTCACTTACAGCAGTGCGGTCTCCAGGTGTGATTGACGGGGGAATCAGATAATCATCCTCATTCTTGCTGGGACTTGTGGTGTCACAGTATGCAGCCTAGATAATTTTGTACTGAAGATCTACCACCAAATTCACAGGCACAGTGCGCAGCCAGAACTGCCTTGCCCTTGTAGCTGAAAATGATTTCAGGCGTAACTGGCCCATGTGATTAATTTTATAATTCTGTTTTTATGTTCATACAATCATAGAACGATACCGCATGGAAGGAGGCCATTTGGCCCATCCCGCCTGTTCCGGCTCTTCGAAAGAGCTATCCAATTAGTCCCACCACCCTGCTCTTTCCCAATTGCCCTGCATATTTTTCCCCATCAAGCATTTATCCAATTCCCTTTTGAAAGTTACTATTGAATCTGCTTCCACCGCCCTCTCAGGAAGTGCATTCCAGATTATAACAACTCGCTGCGTCAATTTTTTTTTCCTCGTCTCGCCTGTGGTTCTTTTGCCAATTACCTTAAATCTGTGTCCTCTGGCTACCGACCCTTCTGCCGCTGGAAACAGTTTTTCCTATTCACTCAATCAAAACCCTTAATGATTTTGAACACCTCTATCAAATCTCCCCTTAACCTTCTCTGCTCTAAGGTGAACAACACCAGATTCTCCAGTCTCTCCACGTAACTGAAATCCCTGGTACCATTCTAGTAAATCTCCTCTACACCCTCTCTAAAGCCTTGACATCTTTCCGAAAGTATGGTGCCCAGAATTGGACATAATACTCCAGCTGGGGCTTAAGCAGTGTTTTATGAAGGCTGACATTTCGTTTGAAATATCAAGTGTTGCTTACAAAGATTTGCTGTGATATTTAAATGATTATGGGAATATTCTCAATGCAAGTTTCAACCGATTTTTCAGCAGAACAAGGAGGCTGTTGTTATTTCATTCTTTACAATGCTGCCTCTCTGCCTGTAGTTCTACTGCAGTGCAAATCTGAAACCGTCAGCTGTAGAAGGCAAAGTGCGGCCAATGACATCCGAGTTATACTGCAGGCTGCGCCTGGCTGCAAATTGCATTCTACCTGCTGGGAGAGAGATCTGCGGGTGTACGCTTTTAATCAAAAGCAAAATATTGCAGATGCTGAAAATCTGAAATAGAAACAGAAAATGCTGGAAACATTCTGCAGGTCAGGCAGCATCTGTGAAGAGAAAAACAGAGTTAACCTTTCAGGTCGATGACCTTTCATATCAACTGGAAGAAATTAGAGATTTTACAGTTTATAAGCAAGTGCAGAGCCAGGGGAAAATGGGAGGGGGGGGTGAGGAAAGAGGAAAGGGGAAGGTTTGTGATAGGGTGGAGGGCAGGAGTGATTAAATGACAAACAAGATGCTGGTGCAAGGCAAAATGGGATGATAATGGGACAAGTATAGAAACAAAAGATGGGTCTAGAGGAGGTGGAAATGGCAACAGCAGAAGCATTACCAGCATCTGCTGTCCGAAAAAATGAGAGCAGTGGTTATGATCTGAAGTTGTTGAAATCAATTTTTTTTTTAATGTTAGGAGAGCACAGGCTACAGAAACATTTGTTTTCTCAGGACAGTGAAGACTCTGGAGTGAATTATAAAGAGATCCAATGGTCTACATGAGGACCTTTGAACCTGGCTTCACAGGGTGGGAACATCGAAACAGGAATAGGCCAGTCAACCTCTCAAGCGAATTCTGCCATTTAGTTAGATCACTTCAACCACTTGCCTTTCCTTCATATCCCTTGATGTGGAGATGCCGGTGATGGACTGGGGTGGACAAATGTAAGGAATCTTACAACACCAGGTTATAGTCCAACAGTTTTATTTGAAAATCACAAGCTTTCGGAGATTATCTCCTTCGTCAGGTGAGTGAGTGAATGAGAGCCTCTCATTCACTCACTCACCTGACGAAGGAGATAATCTCCGAAAGCTTGTGATTTTCAAATAAAACTGTTGGACTATAACCTGGTGTTGTAAGATTCCTTACATTCATATCCCTTGATATCCTTACCCAACAAAAATCTATCAAAAATTTCAATTGACCCAGCATTCTCAGTCAATTGGGGAAGTGAGATCCAGAACAATTCCACCAAATGATTCCTGATTTCACTCCTACATGACCTAACTCTAATTTTAAAATGATGCTCTATTGTCCTGGATTCACTGACCTACACAGGCCCCCAATCCAACAATGCCTCAAACTTAAAATTCTCATCCTTGTGTTCAAATCCCTCAATGGCCTCATCCCTCCCTATCTCTGTAACCTCTTCCAGAACTCTGCATTCCTCCAATTCTGGCCTCTTGCGTATATCCAATTTTCATTGCCCTATCATTGCAGGCCGTGCCTTTGGCTGCCCAGGCTTTATACTCTGGAATTCCCACAGTAAACTTCTGCACCTCTCTACCTCTCTCTCCTCTTTTAAGACGCTCCTTGAAACCTCTTTATGTGGCTTGGAATCAAATTTTTGTTTGGTAACACTTCTGTGAAGTGTCTTGGGACGTTTCACTATGTTAAAGGCACTATATATAATGATAGAATCTTGCAGCACAGAAGGAGGCCATCTGGCCTGCGGTGCTCTCTGAAAGAGCTATCCAATTAGTCCCAATCCTCTGCTTTTTCCCCACAGCCCTGCAATTTTCTCCCCTTCAAGTATTTATCCAATTCCCTTTTGAAAGTTATTATTGAATTTGTCTCCACCACTCTTTCAGGCAGTGGATTCCAGGTCATAATAACTCATAAAAATCTCCTCATCTCACTTCCATCTGTGTCCTCTGGTTACCAAGCCTTCTGCAAATGGAAACAGTTCCTCCCTATTTACTCTAGCGAAACCCTTCATGATTTTGAACGCCTCCATTAAGTCTCACCTTGACCTTCTCTGCTTTAAGGAGGACAACCTCATCTTCTCTAGTCTTTCCACATAGCTGAAGTCCTTCATCCCCTGTTACCATTCTTGTAAATCTCCTCCGTACCCTCTCCATATAAATGCAAATTGTTGCTGTTGCCGAAATAGTTTCTCTGTATCTAATGCCTTTATCAGCTTAAACAAATTCATGCAGCTTCTGCGGGCTGTGCTGAGCTCTGACTCATATGCACCAGCACCAGGCCAAGCTATGTGCCAGGAGCACAACTGCATAAAATCTACTCTTACACATCACTGCTCCTGTACTCCATACAGTGCCAAGACCAGGTGGTGTGAGACAGCTTCCTAGAGCTGGTCACATCCACTTGGTTTTTATGAATTCTGAGGTTGGTTTAAGACTTGGATCTAGAGTTACGAACATAGGAAGAGGAGGAGGCCATTGAGCCCCTCGAGCCTGTGCTGCCATTCAGTTAGACCATGGCTGATCTGTATGCTCACACTTTCATGTCAATATGCAGCCCACATCTTAGCTCAATGTAAAAAGCAGCTGCAAGACTGCAGCCTGTGATGTACAATCCACAGTATGAATATCTATAGTTATCAAATATTGGAGAGAAAAGGTCTGAGGATGCATGGATGCCTTTAACCACACTCATTGTGGTAATGGCTGGAACTACACATTTAGATAGGGATGAACAGCATTAAAACATGTCTGAATACATGGCCTTGACTCTCCCTATTTGATGTCAATATGAAAACTGTTGTCTAACTGCACCATTAGGGTGTGTTACCATGTCGTAACATCTCAAGCAACAAATAAGGTGACACCATAAACCACATAAGTGCAAACCTTAAGATGTTTATGAACATCGCTTGAATCTCTCCTTGTTCCCAGTAACAAATTACTGCCTTGAAACATGTTCCTACATAATCATTATACTTTCGATATTATGAGGGGTTTTGATAAAGTAAATAAGGAGCAACTTTACACTGGTGGGAGGGTCAGTAAACCAGAGGACAAGTATTTAAGATAATTGGCAAAGGAACCAGGGGGGAGATGAGGGGAAATGTTTTTACGGAGCGAGTTGTTATGATCTGGAATGCTCTGACTGAAAGGGTGGGGAAAAGATATTCAATCATGACTTTCAAAAGGGAATTGGATATATACTTGAAAAGAAAAACATTTCAGAGCTATGGGCAAAGAGCTGGGGAGTGGGGCGAATTGGATAGCTCGTTCAAAGAGCCTTCACAGGCACAATGGGTCTAATGGCTTCCTTCTATTCTGTGAGATAATTCTATGAAACAACACCCAGTGTTAAACTCAGGGAAAAATTTGATTGTAGATTCTAAGCCATAATGGGCTGAAGGGCTTTCTTCATTTAACCTGATTCATTAGCATTGGAACCTACAAAATTGATGAGTAGGACAAGACCAGGTGGTTCATCAAGCCTGCTCCACACGGCTGGAGTATCATGACTAGACATTTCCCATCCCCGCTGGGCCTTGTGGCTCCCCTTTCTTAGGCGCTGCGCAGACACCTAAGTCCCGAAAATGAGGTCCGAGATGCGCGCACACACGTCCGATGGGAAGTGCGCAGGATGCCATCTTGGTAAAGGGGTTTGTGTGTGCGCACCTAAAGACCGCTGGCCGCATATAAAGTATGGAGATCAGTATGCAACGCTGATTTGAAGGCAATGCTGCTATTTTGGAACTCCACACTCCAGCCAACGCCCAGTCTTAACCTTACACAACTGAACATGACTCAAAGGGCATTAAGGACTTCCCACCAGCGCTATTTAAAGGGATCACAAAGTACTTACAGGTTAGTTGCTGGGTTATTTCTTCCGGCTACTGGTGAAATTGTACATGTTTTTGGAGGTTTCTTTCACTTGGATAAAGTTTCAATATTCTAGCTGGTGGTCTGGCTGGTTTTGCTGTACCCTTTGTGTCATTTAAAATATAGTTGCTTCCAGACATGGATGGTCTGGTAGGGTTTCTTCTGGGAATTGAACATGACTGGGAGAATGAAAAGAGACCAAATAGAGCAGGACAAGTTGCTCGAAGAGGGAGGAGGAGGAGGAGGAGGAGCAGGGCACTCAGCAGGAGGCCAAATCCATGGAGGGTCTTCAGGGGCCAATTCTCTTACCTCACCTCCTGACTCCCCAAAGCCTTTCCACCATCTACAAGGCACAAGTCAGGAGTGTGATGGAATACTCTCCACTTGCTTGGATGAGTGCAGCTCCAACAACACTCAAGAAGCTCGACACCATCCAAGATAAAGCAGCCCGCTTGATTGGCACTCCATCCACCACCCTTAACATTCACTCCCTTCACCACCGGCGCACTGTGGCTGCAGTGTGTACCATCCACAGGATGCACTGCAGCAACTCGCCAAGGCTTCTTCGACAGCACCTCCCAAACCCGCGACCTCTACCACCTAGAAGGACAAGATGTGGAGATGCCAGTGATGGACTGGGGTTGACAATTGTAAACAATTTTACAACACCAAGTTATAGTCCAACAAATTTATTTTAAATTCCACAAGCTTTCGGAGGCTTCCTCCTTCCTCAGGTGACTGGTGTGGAAATGAAATTTTCGAATCCTTCGCATTTGAGATCAGCAGGCACATGGGAACAACACCACTTGCACGTTCCCCTCCAAGTCACACACCATCCCGACTTGGAAATATATCGCCGTTCCTTCATCGTCGCTGGGTCAAAATCCTGGAATTCCCTTTCTAACAGCACTGTGGGAGAACCGTCACCACACGGACTGCAGCGGCTCACCACCACCTTCTCAAGGGCAATTAGGGATGGGCAATAAATGCTGGCCTCGCCAGCGACGCCCACATCCCATGAACGAATAAAAAAAAACTTCAGTGATGACCAGTGCATCAGACGTCTGCGGTTCACTAAAGAGGTCGCAACTTAAAATTGTCAACTGCTGCAGCCACAACTGCGGCCTCAGAGCAGGGCAAGGACAGCATTGCCTGTGGCTGTCAAGATAACCATGGCTCTTAATCGTAGAATAGAATCACAGAATTATAGAATCATTACAGCACAGAAGGAGGCTATTTGGCCCATCGAGCCTGTGCTGGCTCTTTGTAAGAGCAATCCAGTTAGTCCCATTCCCCCGCTCTTTCCCCGTAGCCCTGTAAATTTTTTCTCTTCAAATATTTATCCAATTCCTTTTTGAAAGCCACGATTGAATCTGCTTCCATCACCCTTTCGGGCAGTGCATTCCAGATCATAGCCACTGCGTAAAAAAGTTTTTCCTCACCTCGCCTATGCTTCTTTTGCCAATCACCTTAAACCTGTGTCCTCTAGTTCTCAACCCTTCCGCCAATGGGAACAGTTCCTCTTTATTTACTTTATCTAAACCCGTCATGGTTTTGAACACTTCTATCAAATCTCCTCTCAACCTTCTCTGCTCTAAGGAGAACAATCCCACCTCCTCCAGTCTATCCCCGTAACTGAAGTCCTTCATTTCTGCAACCATTCTAGTCAATCTTTTCTGCACTCTCTCCAACGCTTTCACATCCTTCCTAAAGTGCAGTGCCCAGAATTGGACACAATACTCCAGTTGTGGCTGAACCAGTGTTTCATAAAGGTTCAACATAACTTCCTTGCTTTTGTACTCTATGCCTCTATTTATAAAGCCCAGGATCCTCTATGGTTTTTTAACCACTTTCTCAACCCGTCTTGCAACCTTCAAAGATTTGTGCACATATACCCCAGGTCTCTCTGTTCCTGCACCCCCTTTAGAATTGTACCATTTAGTTTATATTGCCTCTCTTCATTTTTCCTGCCAAAATGTATCACTTTGCACTTCTCTGCGTTAAATTTCATCCGTCATCTGTCTGCCTATTCCACGAGCCTGTCTATGGCCTCTTGAAGTCTATTATTGTCCTGACTGTTTACTACACTTCCAAGTTTTGTGTCATCTGCAAATTTAGAAATTGTGCCCTATACTCCCAAGTCCAAGTCCAAGTCATTCATATATATTAGAAAAAGCAGTGCTCCTAGTACCGACCCCTGGGGAACACCACTGTATACCGTCCTCCAGCCTGAAAAACAACCATTCACCATTACTCTCTGATTCCTGTCACTTAGCCACATTCGTATCCATGCTGCCACTGCCCCTTTTATTCCATGGGCTTCAAATTTGCTGACAAGCCTATTATGTGGCACTTTATCAAACGCATTTTGAAAGTCCATATACACAACATCAACCGCATTACCCTCATCAACGATCTGTTACCTCATCAAAAAACTCAATCAAGTTAGTTAAACACTATTTGCCTTTAACAAATCCATGCTGGCTTTCCTAGCCACGCTTGTCCATGTGACTATTAATTTTGTCCCGGATTATCATTTCTAAAAGCTTCCCCACCACCGAGGTTAAACTGATTGGCCTGTAGTTCCCGGGTTTACCCTTACACCCTTTATTGAACAAGGGTGTATCATTTGCAATTCTCCAATCCTCTGGCACCACTCCCCGTATCTAAGGAGGATTGGAAGATTATGGCCAGCACCTCTCCAATTTCCACCCTTACTTCCCTCAGCAACCTATGTGGACCAGGTGACTTATCTACTTTAAGTACAGCCAGCCCTTCCAGTACCTCCTCTTTATCAATTTTCACCCCATCCAGTATCTCAACTACCTCCCTTTTTTTACGGCTCTGGCTCTTTTTAGGCTGCTGCTGGAGATATAAGCAACATCTTGCAGTTCGCAGTGCACTGCAGTATAACAGAGGTCACTGAGGCTCTCTATGCAATGAGAAACAGAGTCATCTCATTACCTCTTGCCAGAGACAAGCTGGAGGAGCGAGCACAAGGTTTTGCTCGCATTGCAGTCTTCCCCATGGTGCAGGGTGCCATTGACTGCACATATATTGCTTCACATCTGAACTCGGCCATATTCATGAACAGAAAGGGATTCCACTCCCTCAATGTGCAGCTGGTGTGCGACCACATCCAGCGCATCATGCAGGTCAATGCCCATTATCCCGGCAGCTCTCGTGATTCGTTCATTCTGCGGCAGTCCTCTGTTCCACCTGTATTTCAACCAGCATGGCAACAAAGGCTGGCTACTGTGGGGACAAGGGTTATCCCCTCATGACATTGCTCATGATTCCAGTCAGTAACGCACGCACACGTGCTCAGCAGGCCAACAACGAGAGCCATTCTGCCACAAGGAACATCATAGACCATGCCAAAGGCATTCTCAAGCAACGCTTCTGCTGTCTGGGCCGTTCTGAAGGAGCCCTGCAGTATTCAGCTGAACGGGTATCAAGACTTGTCGTAGTATGCTGCATGCTGCACAACCTCGCCATTACAAAGGAACAGCCCTTGCCACCGCCTATCAAGTGAGAACCTGAGGCACACGATCAAGAGGAGGAGGAGGAGGAGGAAGTGGAGGAGGGGGAGGAAGTGGAGGAGGGGGAGGAAGTGGAGGAGGGGGAGGAAGTGCAACAGGCAATGGTGGAAGAGGCAAGGAGGCTACAAGGTAGACAAGCCCTGTCTACCAGGGCTCTACATGATCAGATTATTAATTAGTGATATCAGTGACCTCAGCTACATCTCCCCATTCACCAACAGTCCCACCCTCCTTACCTTTCCTCTCCCACCATCAAATCATCCTCTTTATGATTACACATTGCTTCCTCCCTCAGCTCATCGCAGAAATAAAAACCACCACCAAATGCAATTTCAAATCCACATTTATAAACTTGCTCATTAAATAATTTATACAAAATGAGACCATTCACCCTTGTGCATTCCCTTAGTTCCTGTCTTTCCTGTACCTTTACCGTTCCTACGAGTGCATCCCCAGTGGCAGGAGCGTGGGTGGGGGAAGGCTGCTGACCTTCAATTGAGGAGTGTGCAGATGGCCTTGGAGGACGATCTCGAGCATCTATTGGCCAAGAGGGCCCGGCTTCAGACTAACTATCTCAGCATGGGCTGCAGCAGTCTGGCCTGGCTGGCTGACAGGCAACAGCAAGGGCACTGGCAGAGTGGCAGGGGTGGGAGCAGGAATGCTGTCATCCTGAGAGAGGGCAGCAGGTTCGTCTTCCATGGAGCCACTGCCACTCTCCCGGGGCGGAGCCTCAGCAATCCTGGTGACCTGTTAATGAACAGATTGCTGAACTGCTGTGATGCCCTGGAAGCCGCTTTCAACATTGGTACCCAGAGCCACAATGACAGCAGTCTGAGCTTCCACGCAGCAGCCCTTTGATAGAAGCTCTTTATGCTGCAATGGCAGATGTTTGTGCTGCTATGGAAGCTGTGACATCAGTCGTCAGGCATTGCATCATGGTGGGTTCCACAGGTGTGCTGATGGAGGTGACCACCCGTTCCATGTTGGAAAGGATGGGCTCCAACCTCTGTGCCTAGCCCTGTGCCAAGTTGGAGCTGCACTCCTCCATGCTCCTTGACATTGTGTGCAGGCTTTCTGGCAGGCTTTCCAGTGCACCAAGCATTTGGTTGTGAACGCCCATCAGCCTTCTTCTGTAGCCTGGCCCATCGGTGTCATCATCTGAATCCTCTGCAGCAGAACTAGTGTGCGACCTCTCCCATCGGTGAGCTGGCATCTGCTTTTTTTTTTTATTCGTTCACGGGATGTGGGCGTCGCTGGCAAGGCCGGCATTTATTGCCCATCCCTAATTGCCCTCGAGAAGGTGGTGGTGAGCCGCCTTCTTGAACCGCTGCAGTCCGTGTGGTGACGGTTCTCCCACAGTGCTGTTAGGAAGGGAGTTCCAGGATTTTGACCCAGCGACAATGAAGGAACGGCGATATATTTCCAAGTCGGGATGGTGTGTGACTTGGAGGGGAACGTGCAGGTGGTGTTGTTCCCATGCGCCTGCTGCCCTTGTCCTTCTAGGTGGTAGAGGTCGCGGGTTTGGGAGGTGCTGTCGAAGAAGCCTTGGCGAGTTGCTGCAGTGCATCCTGTGGATGGTGCACACTGCAGCCACAGTGCGCCGGTGGTGAAGGGAGTGAATGTTTAGGGTGGTGGATGGGGTGCCAATCAAGCGGGCTGCTTTATCTTGGATGGTGTCGAGCTTCTTGAGTGTTGTTGGAGCTGCACTCATCCAGGCAAGTGGAGAGTATTCCATCACACTCCTGACTTCTGCCTTGTAGATGGTGGAAAGGCTTTGGGGAGTCAGGAGGTGAGTTCCCATTCCCCCTGCCCCGGCTCCTGCACACTTATGCCCGGTGTCCCACCCGGTGCAGATCCCTCCTCTGTCCTATCCTCTAAACTACACGCAGTTTCAGTCTCTGAGCTGGTGGCTGCGAGTGAAAGATCGAGTGACGGTGTCTCTTCATCATCACTGTCTTCTCCCTCTGCCTCCTCTGACTGGGCAGGTTCCAGTTCTTGGGTATCTGAGATTACAAAGGGACACGGGTTGGGTTGTGGTGAGGAGGGGAGAGAAAGTAAGAAGTGCGTGCTCACACCATCTGTTGCACCTGAGACAGAAAAGATAGTTGGATGAGGGAGGAATGGGAAGCGAGAACTTGATTCGGTCCACAGAGACCCTCTTCATCGATACCTCCAACGCCGCCAATGGCCACGACCTCGGCGATGGCCCTTCCCATGATGGCCAGCACTGCCTCCTCCATGGGGATTAAGGCATGTAGGCGTGCTTGTCCTTCTCCAGTTGTTTCTTGCTGCCTCTTGTTATGCACCATCTTCTCCTGCAAGAAAGAGGGAAGTGTGTCAGTGAGTGCCCTGCAAGATGTTTGGGTGATGTGGCTGTCATGGTTGAATAGCTGCCAGTGTGTGTGAACTGTGAGTTGTGGGTGTGCGGCTGGTAGGTGAGTGATGGGGGCTGTATTGCATTGAGCAGTGGATGAGGCTAGTGATGCAGTTGGTACGATATGCCACTTGAAACTTGAACTCACTCACCGTGACAACTCGGGTTAAATCATTGAACTTCTTCCTGCACTGCATCCATGTTCTTGGCGCTAGGCTCCTGGCATTTACCTCCTTTGCTACTTCCTCCACTGCCTCTTCAGCATTTGTCTGGAAGGCCTCCTACCCCTCCTACGGATATAGGATGTCCCTCCTTCTCTCCACTTCTTGCACCAAGGCCTCCAGTGCATCATCAGAGAACCTTGGTGCATGCTCACTCGTGGCGCAGCCATTCTTCAAAGTATTAGGGCACTGAATCACTTCTCAAACGACTCCCACCGCTTCCTGCAGCCACAGTGCACCTCCCCTTTAAGAGGTGCAGCCTGCCTTTAACAAGCGCAAGCCACTCGCGATATCAGGCCCCCCCTGCTGATGCGTGCAGAGGATCAACAGCGCAGGTAGCGCTGGCTGCACGCAGCAATCGGTTAAAACAGCAAGGTGCATGAATGTAACATGCTGCCTGCATCGCAACGACCGGGCGCGGGTTACACATACCGCACTCCCCACACTCCCCGCACCCGTTAATCCAATTTAATCCCCGTAATCTCCTGGGAGATGCAAAAAAATGAGAGAAAAAACCCATGGCCAATAACGGAAAAAGTACTCTGGAAAATTCCTCTCCGACTCCCCTTATTGAAACCAGACCAGAAGGTCACACAGACCAAGTGTTATCTATAAAGACACTCACCTCCTATGTGATGCGATCTCTGTCCCAGTCAAGAACCGGTCTCGCTCCCTCATGAAGGAATGAGAGTACGCTAACGCCGCCAAGGTAATTATTTTTGTAGCAGACTTACATTCAAAGATGCGGTACCTAGATAAACAGACCTGAGTCCAAGCTGAGTTAGCTGATTTCGGCCTGGTTGGCAAGTAGAGAAGATCAATACGGAGAAATTAAGCAACACAGGAAGAATGCTTAGTGCGTTGACATGACAAGTCCCCCATCCGCTATTTAGCTGATTTCGATGAATCAAGTTGTTTAAGATGAATGGGTTAACGCTCGTGTTAAAAAAGAAGGCAGGGCACTGTCATATGAATGTGTTGAGCATCCATCCACTGAGACTGTCATCAGTAATGATTAGGCTATGGTGTCTGCTCCAGCATGGCTTTACTGCTGTGGACAATATGCCAGCATGGCAATGGAGTCTTAAGTGCAAGCTGTACCAGGAACAAAGCCAGGCTGAGGCCTCCCTGTTCTGATGATAACAATGTTTTAAAGAGAAATATACCACAATACTATCCATTTTATATTGTTTAAATCCTTTGTGTGCCTAACCAATGATTAAAATTTATTCCCAAGTTAATGTCACATGAGGAGAGGTATGAAAGAATCATAATTATCAGAATTGGCCACTGAACTGGTTAATCTGGATATACAGTAATAGAAAGTTTTAGAAGGCAGGCAGTCTTTTATTGTTTTAATGTTAATAATGGACAAAGATCATCTATCAGAAATGCCTCAGATGGGAACAGCATTAGTTGTCTCCATTTTAGTTCTAAACGCTTGACTTTTACATTCTCTCCAAGTCAGCCGGAGATTCATTCCTGTGTGCATGCAGGGAGATCATCAGTTAGCTTTTCCCAGCATCTTTCAATCTACCTCTTCCTGTATATATATATATATATTTTTAAAAGATTGCCCTGAGGATTACAATCCAGCAGTTACAGGTCTGTTCCAAGCTTTGTTCCTCCAGTCACTTCACTATTTAAACAATTCTCCAAAGGTTTGAAGCACAGCTTTAAAAAGTTGGTGAGAATGGAGTTGGATTGTTAATGCTACCTTGAGCTTTAAGAGTGTGTCACAGCAGAATAAGGCATTAGCTTTTATATGTTAGGAGCATGGTCGAAAACTTTGAGTTGTACTTATGAAAGAAGAGAGTTAATAATACAATTAGTCGGCAATCAGGGCAAGATCCTTTCTTAACTGATATGCAACACTCAGCTATTATTTTCCTTCCATTAAAATTTACGGGTGAAAAGCATGGGTCATGCTGGGCAAATCTCATGGAGTGCAGAAGCAACATTATTTTCTCTCACTATTTAGTGTGAGTGTTTCATTGCACGTGGATAAGGTTCACACAGATCGTAAAAAATTTACGGGTGAGAATTTCCAAGATCCCCTACCTCCAACGGAGCCTCACGCACGGAGGGTGGCGGATCTGAAAGTGGCGGGTGCACTGCCAGCGATTCTCTCGCCACAGCATATCACAGGTGGTCAACCCATGATTTTTCTGATAAGCTGCCAGGCCCTGCTAGTGGCACAGGGGAAACAGATAAAGGAAACTGTTCCGTCCATCTAGCTCATCTGTTCAGAGAAACCCCAGGCTCCTTCCATCAATGGCTTCCCAGCTGCCTCATGAGCGATTACAAGGTTTTCGTTCCACTACCCTAGCTGGAAGAGCAATCCAAGGAAGGTGGATGGAGATAATGCACCATTGTCACAATCACCAAAGAGCGCTCACTGTTACTTAAGGGCAACTTCTGAGCAACTTCTGGCGAGCGCACATGTGCAATGAAACACGGAACTCCAGAAGTTGCTCTGCGAGATGCCGTGCTCCTCCGAAAGCTGCACGGGAAGGACAGCTCACCAGCTGGAATGAAAGGACCGGAGTGAGGTTACTCTCCTGCCCAGCTAGAAACGAACTAATATACTCAGAAAATGGTATGCTGAGTGTTTTAGGTCTAAACTAACTTTTAACGGTGTGATAAGTCTTAATGACTTCCAAACAACCTCTCTGGCGCTGAAAATTAACTTTTAAAAATGTGGCGTCTCATTCCTTCGGATTTTAACTGTTGTTGGACATTTGAATAAGTATATGTATTTTTAAATCTTTATTTTTTTTTACTCTCTCTTTCCATCTCCTTTATCCTTGTCTTTTAATTCAAATTCCTTACCCTCTTTTTATTTCACTTTCTCTCACTGATTTTACACTGAATTTACTGTTGTAGGTTTCACTTCCTGGTTCTCACGCTGCACGGCTTGTTAAGAATGCTTCAATCTGATTGGTTGAGGGGATAAGCAGTGCCTTGCCCCGCTCACACAGCTCACAAATGCCCGGGAGGGAGCGTTCCACTTTTCTCGGCTCCCCATTGTAGCAAGATGGCACCCAAAAGCCCGTGGATAGTTTGTGGGTGAGTTTAAATCTAACGAGCGGCGGGCACCGTCCGTCCACCATTCAGTGCATATTCCAGGCCAATGTCATTCGTGACTTTGTAAGAAGTCAGAGTTGTTCAGTTCATTGGTGCCCATACCATTGGCCTCAATATCCACCCCCTCCCTTACTGGCACAGTGTGGCTGTGGTAGGTATTGTCTGCAGAATGCACTGGAGCAAATTGCCAGGCTCACTTCTACAGAACCTTTCTTGGAGAAGGACAAGAGCTGCAATGTTGTGAGATCACCATCGCCATCAAACCGCACGCCACCCTGACATGGACATGTATCATCACTCCTTCAACGTCACTGGATCAATATCCTGAAATTTCCTTCCTAATACCAACGTGGGAGCACCATTACCACAAGGACTGCAGCGGTTCAAGGAGAAGACTCAGCACAACAGCAACGAAAGATGGGGTAATTTATGTGATCTTGCCAGTGTTGTCCATTGCCCAAGAATTGTTTTATTTTTAAAAGGCAACAACATGTTCGCAAACTTTGGAGAGAAAAGTGAGGTTGAAGATGGGACAATAGTTTGCAAGAACATAGAGGTCAAGAGAAAGCTTTTGGAAAGGAGAATGATGACAGCGATTTTGAAAGAGAGCAGGACAGTGCCCTTGACGCAAGGGATCAGCATCATGGGCCTTTTTGATTACTTCCCTCGTGTTTCCGTGACCAGAACTGAATACATTGCTTATGGTGCTGGCTGATCTGAGCACTATACAGTTTGAACATGATAGATCGAAAATAAAGAAAGAACTTGCATTTAAAAAGTACCTGAGGATATCTCAATGGTCTTTAGCTCCAATGAATGACATTCAGAGAGTGCATCTCAGGAAATCACAGGCCCCACGTCCACAATTCCCTGAGGTGCACTCCTTGCGAGTGCCATGCCTTCTGTCCTAAAGGAGGCTTCAAAGCCACGAATTTATGGGTTTTCATGGAAAAATGGACGGAATTGTGGAATGTGATCGCCAAAATATTGCTAAGGATTCCAAAATCCCACACAGACCCCACCGCACATTGTGGGCGCATTCGTGCCAACGCCATTTGCCCGCAGTACGCGGTGGATGGTAAAACCAGATGATTGGAGCTGCCTGAATCTCCATCTGCCGCTCGCGCTGTTATCTCCAGAAGGCGGTCAAGAAGTGGAGACTTCTGACAGCTACAATTACTTCCCTGGAATTAAAACCAGTCATTTATTACTGAGGCAGGCTCGATAACAGGGTAGATACACCATCGCAGACATTTTTGCATTACAGTGGCACTGTAGAACTGTCCTAAATAGACGTCAAAGCTTAATGTGCTATAAGCTGCGCCTTTCAAGCAACTTCAGTGGCTCAATGGTAAGAAAGAAAGACAAAAGAACTTGCTTTTATATGGCGCCTTTCACGGCCGTAGGACGTTCCAAAGTGCTTTACAGCCAATGAATGACATTCAGAGAGTGCATCTCAGGAAATCACAGGCCCCACGTCCACAATTCCCTGAGGAGTGAATACAATGAAATACTTTTGAAGTGTAGTCACTGTTGTAATGTAGGAAACGTGGCAGCCAATTTGCACACAGCAAGGTCCCACAAACAGCAATGAGATAAATGACCAAATAATCTATTTTGGCCGAGGACACTGGGAGAACTCCCCTGCTGTTCTTCGAAATAGTGCCATGGGATCTTTTACCCGAGCGGGCAAAGGGGGCCTTGGTTTAACATCTCGTCCAATTGACGGCACCTCCGACAATGCAGCACTCCTTCAGTTCTGCATTGGAACTTCAGACTAGACCCTGTGCTCAAGTCCCTGGAGTGACGCTTGGCCCTGATCAGTGCCATTTTCCGGATATAGGCGGCTGCCCTCGGTAAACATGGTCAGTGTAAGTGATGGGAGCTGCATGATAAAAATGGATTTGGAATTATTCAGTCATAGCTAATCAGTGGACCTGCTCATGTTCTTTGTTGCAAAACTGTAAACATGTTCTTGACCTTCACAGATGGCTGGTCAGGAGTTGGTTACACGGTTATTAAATATTACACTATTGTAATTTATACTGTCATGTTAACAGACAAATAGATAGTTTGCTGCATTGTAATTATATTGTTAAGCAATTGCTCACTTGCCCCTAAATGGCATTATCCTCTCTCCCTTTTGTGTAGTTCTTATAAAAGCAAAATGCAAAAGTTGTTTTTTTTTGTATCTGGCCTCTCACTGAGGGTAATGACCTTTTTGACAATGGTTGAGGCTGTAAAGGAAGGCTGGGAAACGAACTCTCCAGCATGGTTTCTCACCACAAACCCGCTGGCAGTTAAAATCCAGACCGTAGTCCCTCGTGCTCACTTAGTTTTGGATTTAGAAATTTCTGTGAGTGCAATAACTTTATGTAAGAAAAAGTGTATTGTAAAATTCTTTACCCAGAGAGTGGTTAGAATGTGGAACTCGCTACCACATGGAGAGGTTGAGGCGAATGGCATAGATGCATTTAAGGGGAAGCTAGAGAAACACATGGGGGAGAAAGGAATAGAGGATTTGCTAATAGGGTGAGATGAAGTAGGGTGGGAGGAGGCTCGTGTGGAGCACAAACACCGACATGGACCAGTTGAGTCGACTGGCCTGTTTCTGTGCTGTAAGTTCTATATAATTCCATGTAAAAATGCTGGAAAAAATGCCCACTAAAATGTTTCTGATTGGTATCTGTAGATTCCCTTCTGCTTTACCAAATTTTGTTTGATAATGCATCTGTAAAGCACCTTGGGACATTTTACTATGTTAAAGGCTCCATATAAATGCAAATTGTTGTTGTTGTTGATCGGTGCAGTTTTTCCACTGTCTCTCATTGGTCACGAGAAAACTTTGTGCCATGACAGTTTCCCATTTCAGTCTTCACGGCCTGCCCAGGAAAGACACTAAAAACAACAAGGTGGCTCCTGACTTATCTCCGTTATGCCTGCTCCTAGGTTAAGCAATGCCTCAAACAAATAAGTTGCAATCTCTTTCCCTCGCAGCTTGGCCACTTTCCCAACCCCAATCACCACCTCAGCATCTCAGACCTAACCTGACACTTCTTCCCTGAGTTTCCCACTACCGGACTTGACTTTCCCTACCGACCACTCCCCGGGCCACCCGCACTCCGAGCGACCCGGGTCTTGCCTGCAGCTTGCTCCCCTTTGTCTCCTAGCCCTACCCTTGAACTCCCTGTTGTCAGCGTTGCCAACTCAGGTTGGATGTATTCCTGGAGGTTTCATCTCTTGACCTGCCACCTCCAACAGGCTCCGCCCCCACGCTCCTGCCATTGGTTGCACCACATGTCCATCCTCACGTTGCCCTGCCTTCCCCCACCCCTCCCATCTCCAATATTTTTATAACTAATAAATGAAAAAACACGCAGTTTGTTTAGTGCCCCTGTGATTTTCCTCCCGTGTTACTCGCAGTAGTGTCCTGGAGATTAATCTTTCATTCCTGGAGACTCCAGGACAATCCTGGAGGGTTGGCAACACTATCTCCTGTGTCTTCACTTCTGCAGCAACCTCCCTAGCCTCAACCTCGGCCTACGAACAGCAACCATTCTTCTAAAGACTCCGAAACGCACCTTGACATTCACAACTCACTATATTTCTGACTTCAGATCCAGTTTCAATGTCTTATTAATTTTGCTTATTTCACGATATGTTGGTTTTAAAACATTTTGCTCCGCACAAAGCAAAAAAATGATTGTATGCAGCAGATCATTTTCTGCACCTATAACGCACAGTTGTGAGAAGGGTTCAGGTCAAGTTAATAAGGCGTCATTGTGATACACTGATTAACTATAATGTCAGTTTGACAGGACACAATGTTAGAGATAAATTTAACAGCAGTTCAGTGAGATGAAGTTGTCAGCTGTTTGACAGGTTTGTAATTATACGAAAATCACAGAGTAAACATTGCTGCAATACAAGCAACATGGCTGACAGGTAACTGGATGCAGCGGCTGAAGGGACAGAAGAATTTATTTTAATGGAGCGCAAATAGAAAACAGAGAACACAATTGTTTAAAATCAAAGTCAAATGTGTTCACTGAGGGTATCAAAATGAATGGACCAACATAAAGTTGCAGGGCTTGAGAAATGGAATCAAATGAGGCGTAGATGGTGAAAATGTGATAAAGATGGGTAGATAGAGTTGAGGTACAGATAAACCATGATCTCATTGAATGGCGGAACAGACTCGAAGGGCTGAATGGGCTGCTCCTGTTCCTATGTTCCTATTTCCCCCGGTGGCTACATGTTACCGGCACCACAAACACAGCAAGGTTATTGCCTCCCATCGCTTCCTCATTCAGAACGTGAAGCAAAGTTCGCCAGAAATAACGATCGAGGTACACCCATCGGCTGTGGTTACAGTGTCATTAGGGAATCTACCCCCCCTCCCCCTTAAGATGATTGACAGGTTGATATCAGACAGTGCAATATTAGCAATGAACAAGTTAACGCATTCATATGAAATACCTTTGACATCCGTTTTAACAAAGGCGTTAACCCATTTAAAATAACTTTTCACATGAGCACTGTAATGTTACTATCTCACAGGCCGATTTTAAGGCATAGCGAGAAAGGGGGCAGCTAGGTAAAGAGAAATGAAATAGGGAACAAAGTCAGTATAATTGTCAACAAGGCTACCAAGGCCTCAGCTGGAAGTACACCATCCATAAAATCATTACTGAAGCTACTGTCTCTCTTCCCATTGCTTTCCACAACATTACCTCTTTCAGCCAGCATTCTGGCTATGAAATCAACTGCTTAAAAGCTGACAGGATAGTATTTTCCCAAGACGTACCTGTAAATATTTAAACTGCAGAGCAATTTTGCCTGATAGAATGCTGGCTTTAAATATCTTCCTGTTTATATCACCCACTAAGGCGGAAAGACACAAGTTTATCTTCCCCAGGAAGATTTCCTGGCATCGCTACATGTTAGCAGCGCCGTACAGATAGTTGGAACATTTCCTGGCATTTTGAGAGTGGTGGCGAGCCACCCGTGTAACTTGTGCTACCAGCTCACATCAGTTTGAAGTAGATACAAGTGTCAACGCACTACCACCAGGAACGTAGAATCAGGGGTAGGCTATTCAGCCCCTCGAGCCTGCTCCGCCACTTAATGAGATCAGGGCTGGTCTGCGTCTCAAGTCCATTTATCCCTCGATGCCCCTTACTTAACAAAAACCTCCAATTGTCCCTTAGCATTCACAGCCTTATGGGAGAGAGAGTTCCAGATTTCTACTACCCCTTTGTGTGTGAAAAACGACCCTTTAGCCAGTCATTTACCGTTCACCCTGATTAAAAGCAAAGAATTGATTAAATAAATATTCCAGGGGAAGCTGACGAAAGGAAACTGGCAGCAGCTGGAGTCTCACGGTCAAACACCCTTTTTCTTCCTTCCTCCCCTCTTGCGAAGGCGTTGACTCCTTTCCTGGGATGTGTTTCTACAGCCTCGTCCAAAGTGGCACGATTCATGTGTGAGCCTTGACAGCGAGAATTAGCAGGCTTCGGAGGACAACACATCCCATGAATATTTAAACTTTATTAATGCAATCTGATCCATCTTAAGTAATACTAATGATTTTTCTTGACATTTTGGCTTAGAGCAGTATTATGTGCAATAATCCTATTTAAATTACATTTTATCGTAATATCATTTTTATGTTACATCACAGAAGGAGGTCATTCGGCCCATCGGGCCTGTGCCGGCTCTTTGAAAGACATATCGAATTAGTCCTACTACCCTGCTCTATCTACATAGCCCTGTAAATTTTTTCCCTTCAAGTATTTATCCAATTCCCTTTGGAAAGTTACTATTGAATCCCCTTCCACCACCCTTTCAGGCAGTGCATTCCAGATCATAACAAATCTCTGCATAAAAAAATGTTTCCTCATGTCGCCTTTGGTTCTTTTGCCAATCACCTTAAAACTGTGTCTTCTGGTTACTGACCCTTCTGCCAGTGGAAACAGTTTCTCCTTATTTACTTTCTCAAAACAGTTCATGATTTTGAACACCTCTATCAAATCTCCTCTTAACCTTCTTTGCTCTAAGGAGAATAACACCAGCTTCTCCAGTCTTTCCATATAACTGAAGTCCTTCATCCCTGTTACCATTCTAGTAAATCTCCTCTGCACCCTTTCCAAGGCCTTGACATCTTTCCTAAAGTGGGGTGCCCAGAACACAATACTCCAGCTGAGGCCTAACCAGTGTTTTATAAATCTTTAGCATAGCTTCCTTGCTTTTGTACTCTATGCCTCTATTAATAAAGCCCAGGATCCCATATGCTTTTTTAACAGCCTTCTCAACTTTACTACATTTCCGAGTTTGTGTCATCTCCAAAGTTTGAAATTATACCCTCTATACCCAAGTCCAGGTCATTAACATATATATCAAAAAGAGCAATGGTCCTAATACTGACCCCTGGGGAACAACACTTTATACTTCTCTCCAGTCTGAAAAACAACTGTTCACCACTACTCTGCTTTCTGTCCCTCAGCTAATTTTGCATCCACTGTCCCTTTAATTCCATGAGTTTTAATTTTGCTAACAAACCTATTATGTGATACTTTATCAAATGCCTTTTGAAAGTCCATATAAACAACATCAACCACACTACCCCCATCAATCCTCTCCATTCCTTCATCAAAGAACTCAATCAAGTTAGTTAAACATGATTTTCCTTTAACAAATCTACGCTGACTTTCATTTATTAGCCCATACTTTTCCAAGTGCCAATTAATTTTGTCCTGCATTATTGTCTTTAAAAGTTTCCTCACAACCAACGTTAGGCTGACTGGTCTGTAATTATCAGGTTTATCCCTCTCCCCTTTTTTGAACAGGGGTGTAACATTTTCAATCCTCCAATCATCTGGCACTGCCCCCATATCTAAGAAGAATTGGAAGATTGTGGCCAGAGCTTCTGTAATTTCCACCTTTACTTCCCTCAGTAACCGAGGATACATCCCATCTGGACCGGGTGACTGTACTACTTTGAGTACTGCCAACTTTATAAGTACCTTCTCTTTATCCATTTTTATCCTATCCAATATCATTATTACCTGCTCCTTTACTGCTACATTATCAGCATCCTCTTCTCTAGTAAAGGCTGCTGCAAAGTATTTATTTAGTACTTCAGCCATGCCCTTTGCCTCCACAAGAAGATCTTTGTTGTCCCTAATTGGCCTACCCTTCCTTTGACTATCCTTTTACTATTTATATTTTTATAAAGGACTTTTGCGTTCCCTTTTATGTTAGCCGCTAATCTATTCTCATTCTCTTCTTGCCCCTCTTATTCCCTTTTTTAGATCTCCTCTGTACTTTCTGTATTTAGCCTGGTTCTCTACTACATTATGAATCTTACATTTGTCATATGCCTCCTTTTATCTGTTTCATTTTAATCTCTATATCTTAAGTCATCCAGGGAGCTCTAGCTTTAGATGCCCCTCCTTTCCCCCTCAAGAGAATGTGTCTACTCTGCACCTGAA
This sequence comes from Heptranchias perlo, assembly GCF_035084215.1. NCBI lineage: Eukaryota > Metazoa > Chordata > Chondrichthyes > Hexanchiformes > Hexanchidae > Heptranchias > Heptranchias perlo. The sequence continues at coordinate 12,930,193 of NC_090338.1, read as the reverse complement.
CCATCTCCTCGTTGAAAGCCTTCCAATGTTCAATTACTGTTTTGCCTACCAATTTTTGATTCCAATCCAGCAGGGCAAGATCCCTTTTTAACTCACAGAAATCAGCCCTCCTCCAGTTAAGTATTTTTATGCTTGATTGTTCCTCATCCTTTTCCATAACTATTCTAAACCTAATGATATTATGGTCACTGTCCCCAAATCCTCCCCCGCTGAAACATGCTCCACTTGCCCCACTTCATTCCCCAGAACTAGATCCAGCACTGCTTCCTTCCTTGTTGGGCTGGAAACACACTGATCAAGAAAGTTCTCTTGTACACATTTCAGGAATTCCTCCCCCTCTTTGCCCTTTGCACTGTAACTATCCCAGTTTATGGTGGGATAATTGAAAACCCCCATTAACACTACTCTATAGTTCTTGTGTTTTTCTGTAATTTGCCTGCAATGTTTCATTCTGGTGCACATCCCGCTGCCTGTGATGGAATACTCTCCACTTGCCTGGATGAGTGCAGCTCCAACAACACTCAAGAAGCTCGACACCATCCAGGACAAAGCAGCCCATTTGATTGGCACCCCATCCACCACACTAAACATTCACTCCCTTCACACCGGCGCACAGTGGCTGCAGTGTGTACCATCCACAGGATGCACTGCAGCAACTCACCAAGGCTTCTTCGACAGCACCTCCCAAACCCGCGACCTCTACCACCTAGAAGGACAAGAGCAGCAGATACATGGGAACAACACCACCTGCACGTTCCCCTCCAAGTCACACACCATCCCGACTTGGAAATATATCGCCGTTCCTTCATCGTCGCTGGGTCAAAATCCTGGAACTCCCTTCCTAACAGCACTGTGGGAGAACCTTCACCACATGGACTGCAGCGGTTCAAGAAGGCGGCTCACCACCACCTTCTCAAGGGCAATTAGGGATGGGCAATAAATGCCGGCCTCGCCAGCGACACCCACATCCCGTGAATGAATAAAAAAAAACCTCCCCCACAGCATAGTTAAACTCCCCGTGAGGAAATTGGTTCCAGCTCTGTTGAGGTGCAAACTGTCCGGCTTATCTGCCCTCATTGTATTCCTGCAATGTTATTGCAGAATATTATGGGGGAAAGTATTGTTAACAAATTACCTCCTCCTCCCCTCCCCGACCGCCAACCACTGACTCCTGCTGGAACAAATGTGCATGTACGAGTGTTGAGAGGGACAAGATTGGTCTTGGCTGTGATACCCCCACAGGTTGATAGGCTGCTGGAACTCATTGTCTGGGCTCCCCACATGATGAATGACCTCTGAGGCGAGGTACAGGCGGGTGAAAGGTGCCTGTGGGACCCTCAACAGTGGTCGGCTTCCTGAAGAAAGGTGGTGAGAAAATTTGCAGGGAGATAACACTGAACCTGGAAAATTGAACTAAATATTATCAGCAAACATACAATAAAAGAAACGATTGGAATTTTACATGAGAGCAGAACTTTTCACTTCCCATAACTGATGACGATCGATACTGTAGAAATCTGAAGTAAAAGCAGAAACTGTTGGAAATACCCAACAGGTCAGGCAGCATCTGTGAAGAGAGAAACAGTGTTAACGTTTCAGGTCGATGACCTTTCGTCAGAACTGGGAAGTGCCAGAGATTTAACAGTTTTTAAGCAAGTACAGAGCCAGGGGAAAGTGGGTGGGGCAGGAAAAGAACAAAAGGGAGATGCCCCTGATGGGGCGTCGAGCAGGAATGATTAATTGACAAAAGGGATGACGGCACAAGGCAAAAGGAGGGCGGTAATGGGACAAGTAAAGAAACAAAAGATGGGTCCAGAGGAGGTGCAAATAGTTACAGCAAACGTGTAGAGGGGGAGAGAAGCATCGGAAATCTGGCAAAGAGGAGCAGGCTCCTGTGGCCCAGGAACGTGGCAGAAGAAAGGCAGGTAGACCCCCCACCCCCCTCCCAGAGGTGCAGATCTCCCCGCTGGCCGTGTACCGATAGGGGTTCCCCACCCCAAGCACCAGCCCACACCTCCTCCACTCCCAGTGGCTATGGTACAGCCGTCCTCCATTTTTGCTGTTGTCACTTCAGAAATGTGATGCTTCTTAGCATGTTGCAGGGTAAACTTACTGATCCCACACACCCGACGGGAAGCTAAACTCGAAGAGGACGCAGGCAGGGGGATCAGCGCCTTTCGAGCACAACTACCCCAGGGAGTACGGGATTGGTGAATCTGATGTTTTATTCTCTGCCTCACTCCCTCTCACCTCTCTTTCTTCAGCCAGCTACACTGTTCCAACGAAGCTCAATGGAAGCTCAAGGAACAGCACCTCAGCTTTCGAATAGGCACTTTTCAGCCTTCCGGCTTCAACGCTGATTTCAATAACTTCAGATCATATCCACCTCTCCCATTTTCTTGGGACAGCAGGTGCTGGCAATGTTACCATTTCCACCTCCACTGAACCCATCTTTTGTTTCTTTACTTGTCCTTTGGCCTTGCGCCATCATCCCTTTTGTCATTTAATCACTCCTGCCCTTCACCCTATCATAGACCTTCCCTTTTGTTCTTTACCTCCCCCCCTCCCCCCTCCAATATTTTTCATTGGCTCTGTACTTGTTTAAAAACTGTTAAATCTCTAACTTCTTCCAGTTCTGGTGAAAGGTCATCGACCTGAAATGTCGCTGCCTGACCTGCTGGGTGTTTCTGGCATTTTGTTTTTATTTCTAACCTTTTTATCTGTTAGTATAAATAACTGGGGGGAAAAAAAAGGATAGGTTATTGCTTTCTCTGGGACCTTTCATCAGGATAGTCCCTCTGAAAGCTTTAACCAATCTTCCTCTTTCAGATGCAACCTGCTGCATGTCTCCAACGTTCTGTGTCAGATTTGGAGCCCAGGCAGTTTTTCTTTTTATCACTAATTAAATCGTTGCTAGCCTCACAGATCTCAACGTCTCTCTTTCTCTCTATCTTAGCTACAATAAAAGAAGAGCTTACAGTGAAATAGTAGAACATGGCAACAAAAAAAATGTCTAATCAAGACTGTGGAGTTGAATCAGACACACGGTGTCAATGACAAACCACCAGCAAGCAGATTAACAACTCCACCTGTCACTCAAGGGTCTAATTCACATCTCACACTGGGAATGCAATTGCACAACGGGACATGCGGAAGATTCTTTCCCAGCGCGGCATTATGAATGTTGACGAGGGTCCAAGAGAGTGGCCATCCCGAATAATCACACCGTGACCCGGCCGAACACAAGCAGCAAAATAAATGTCTTCAAACATTGACTTGCCGTCAGCGATGCTGAAATGCGGTAGCTCCTGGCGTTTCAATTTGTTACCCTGGACCTTTTGTCAGCTGTAGAAAAATTCACAACACTAGCCTTTGATTCATATGTGCTTCCTGTTCTAAAATGCAATCAGCCTTGAAACTATGCCATGGGGTAGCAGCGGATGAATGTGTTTGTCTGAAATTCCTCTCTCTCCACTAATTTAACGGGTGTGTTAATTTGTTCAAAATGTACAGATGAACATCTCCATTAAAATAGCAGGGAGAATAATTCCCGACAAGCACATTAAGTGTTCACTCACAGGTATCTCAAATGTAGGTTCAAAGCCAATATTCTTATGGAGAAGGTTATCAGTAATAGTATATATAAAAAAAGAAAGAGCTTGCTTTCACATCACTCCTTTGTGACTTTGTGACACCTCAGGACTTCCCAAAGCACATCACAGCCGATGATTTACTTTTGAGGTGTAGCCGTTGTCGTTTTGTAGGTAAACGTTGCAGCAGATTTGCACACAGCAAGGTCCTGCAAACAACAATGAGACGAATGACCAGTTAACCTGTTTTTGCTGATGTTGGATGAGGGATAAATATTGGCCAAGATATCGGAAGAACTCCCCTGCTCTTCTTCAACCAGTGCCATGGAATCTTTTATTACCACCTGAGAGGGCAGATGGGGCCTTGGTTTAACATCTCATCTGAAAGACAGCACCTCAGACAGTGCAGCACTCCTTCAGCACTAGTGCCAGACTAGATTAGGACCTCAAGTCCTGAAGTTGGGTCAACTAAGTTAATCAAATACACCATGGAAGGCAATGGTTTCTGTAGTGTTAGAGCTGTGATTCTATTTGCTCCATGGAGGGTAGCAGGCTATGGTTGAATGATGTAGAGAAGGGAATCGATAAATAGTCTTTTGCTTTAGGGGCCAGGGGGGCGTTAGTGCAAAAACTTTCCACTCAGGAGATTAAATGGGTGAGAGTAGAGTCCTTGATGGATTAGATGGCACATAGTCTATGGGAGGAGTGTCCTTAATGACCTGAATGGCCTTTTCTCATTCTATGCGTTCAACTCGATTTATAACATGCTGCGCTACACCCATTGCCTCGTCTTCTACCGACTTCTATAATGGTACCTGCAGGGTTAAAACGGGCGATATCGGATCGGCTGCCCGTTATATGCTCCGCCCTAGTTTCCTTTCCATTCAAGTCGATAGAAAGGAAAACCGTGTGGCCTGTGTAATGGACGGCCGATCCGATATTGCCCGCTGAAAGTGAAATTTCCGCTCAATACATAAGAAATAGGAGCAGGAGTAGGCCATACAGCCGCTCGAGCCTGCTCCGCCATTCAATAAGATCATGGCTGATCTTTGACCTCAACTCCACTTTCCCGCCCGATCCCCATATCCCTTGATTCCCCTAGAGTCCAAAAATCTATCTATCTCAGTCTTGAATATACTCAACGACTCAGCATCCACAGCCCTCTGGGGTAGAGAATTCCAAAGATTCACGTGAAGAAATTCCTCCTCATCTCAGTCTTAAATGGCCGACCCCCTATCCTGCGACTATGACCCCTCGTTCTAGACTCTCCAGCCAAGGGAAACAACCTCTCAGCATCTACCCTCTCAAGCCCCCTCAGAATCTTATATATTTCAATGAGATCACCTCTCATTGTTCTAAACTCCAGAGAGTATTGGCCCATTCTACTCAATAGACCTATTTTCTGGCCATACGCAATTCTGCCCAGGATATGATAACTGACATCATAAAACTGCAATTCACAATATTTCAGCATATAACCTGTTCGTACTTGACAAATTTTGTTAGCAATTACTGAAGCAACCTTGCTTGACAGTGACACAGTGGAAACTTTATAATCCCTAACAGATTGGAATAGCGTAAAACACAGATGGAGTTCAAGTGAGAAAGTGTGAGGTCAGCCCCCTTGGACCTAAGAAAGATAGATCAGAGTATTTTCTAAATGGCCAGAAGCTAGGAACAGTGGATGAGCTGAGAGATTCAGGGGTCCAAATACAGAAATCAGTAAAAGCCAGTGGACAGGTACAACAATTAATTTAAAAGGCTAATGGAATGTTGACCTTTATCTCAAGAGGGCTGGAATACAAAGGAATGGAAGTTATGTTGCAGCTGTACAGAGCTCTGGTTAGACCCCATCTGGAGTACTGCATTCCGTTCTGGGCACTGCACCTCAGGAAGGATATATAGGCTTTGGAGGGGGTGCAGAGCAGGTTCACCAGAATGATACCATGGCTAAAAGGGTTAAGTTATGAGAACAGGTTGCATAGACTAATCCTGTATTCAGTTGAATACAGACGATTAAGAAGTGATCTAATTGAGGTGTTTGAGATGATTAAAGGATTTGATAGCGTAAATGGAGGGAAACTATTTTCTTTGGTGGAGGATTCTAGAACAAGAGGGCATAATCTTAGAATTAGAGCTAGGCCATTCAGGCATGATGTCAGGAAGTACTTCTTCAAACAAAGGGAAGTGGAAATCTGGAACTCTCTCCCCCCAAAAACCTGTTGAGGCTGGGGGTCAATTGAAAATTTCAAAACTGAGATTGATAGATTTTTATTAGACAAGAGTATTAAGGGTTACAAAACCAAGGCGGGTAGATGGATGATCTAATTGAACAGCGGAACAGGATTAAAAGACTGAATGGGCTACTCCTGTTCCTATTTCCTATGTTCTTAATTATCGTGTTCCTCCGGTGCAACTATTGATGTTAAGATGGCCGCTATTCCAGTAAAACTACTTGGCCTTCAGTCAATAAAAACAAATGTATCCAGCGTTGTGGCACTTGTTGCTAGAAAATAGTTAATGCAGTGGGATATTAAAAGTTGTTTAGATGGAAGAAGCAAAGGCAATCTCTCCAGATATCAATAGCAAGGCGTCGATAAAAGAATTAAACACCTCTTATGATGGTTTCATAGCCATAATGAAAGCATAATTCAAAGTGGAGAACAGACAGCTGGATATATACATCTCGGATGATGACCTTGCTCATATGCAGCAGCTTAATCAATAGCTAGCAAATGGAGGGAGGGAGGGAGGGAGGGAGGGAACACCCATGGTAATCAGGGATTTTTCAGTCTGGCTTCTCGTCCTATTTTAGTGTTTTACCAGACCCATTAGCCTGTGGCTTTGCACTTTCCTTACACCACTATTACTTTATCCATCAAACAAATATGTGCATATTGACCTGTATTAGTACACCCTTGACAGTGTACAGCTGCAAACAGCCATGATAATTCCGGCTAACAGGAATTTAAGTTAGAAGGAAAGGATAAGGGGTCCATACATAAAAGTTACAATAGGGAAACAGACTGTTCGGCCATCCTTGCGAGCAAATAGTTCTGATCACATTTGCCCACCCTATTCCCATATCACTTCTACCCCTTTTCCTTCATCCACCGATCCAATCCAATCCAATCTTGAATACTGACATAGTTTCTGCCTCAACCACTAACCCTGGAAGTAAGTTCCACATCTTCACAACTCTCTGTGTAAACAAGTTTCTCTTGCCCTGTTAATCTTGTATCTGTGACCCTCGTTCTCAGCTAGTCGGCTTGTTCTCCTGGAAGAAGCTGAGCTCTTGATGTAACCTATTAGAAGCTTTCAACTTGTTGGAGGGAACTGGAAAAATGGATCCATGCCATTCATAATGGAAAGAGTTCAAATCACAGGGTGAGACAAGTTAACAATCAGGAATAAGAAGGGAAATCAAGCTGTTATTAGTTCATCAAGCTTCGGGAATGAGTAACCGTTGTATCAAATAGTGACGTGCATTCAAGAACCAAGTAGATGTATTTTTGGAGATATAGTAAGAAGGTACATGGGCGGAGCTGGATTCAATCAAAACTGGATAGGTTTTTTGGCCTTTTCCTGTTCCTGAAAATTCTTCAGTTCTCTATTCTCAGATGGCCCATTTGGTGGCACCTTGCAGCTGAGGGAATACTTAAAGACAACATTTTCCCCATGGAAAATGATCCCTCCAGTTGTGAAGCTCTTTTGAATGTTTTGATACATTAAAGGCACAATATAACTGCAAGTTGTTGCAGCTGTTGGAAACTCACCTCCTGCTAGAAACTTACATTTATATAGTGTCTTTCACAACCTCAGGACGTCTTAAAGTGCTTTACAGCCAATGAAGTACTTTTGAAGTGCGGTCACTGTTGTAATGTAGGAAACGCGGCAGCCAATTTGCGCACAGCAAGGTCCCTTAGTTGGATAAACTATGGAATGCCATTCGTACTAGTGGTAATAGAGGGAGCTGTGACCCATTCAATCAGGTTTATATCTAGGATTGCCACTTTTTGACAAGTCCAAAACCCCAACAGGAGGCAGGTCAAGGACAGGCCCAGTGTGGGATTACGATTGAGCTTTGCTGCTTTCTGTGCTGCTGATCAAAATCTATTCAAACGCCAGTAATTTCCATGGGGGAGTCTCCCTATCTCCCACTGTAACTTCGGTGAATGATCCGCGGAAACCCCAGAGAAACGAACCCCCAGGAGTTCCATCAATCTTCCACCAACGTTACAACGGTCAATTGGGAACCCACATGGAAATTCAAGCCCAAAATCTTTAATAACCTTACGAACTATTGCCTCTACATCATAAGACACAATCGGGGAGAGGGTGCCCAGGACATTTAGTGCCTGCTTATATTTTAGACAATTTAGACCATCACACCCAAAAATTGGACCATCTGGTCCAAAATTGGAGAGGTTGGCAAACCTTCTAGCACCTGAAATAGAGAAGAACATGGACATCAGATGAAGAAGGGACAAAAAAAATAACTTCACAGATTCAATAAAGTTGGGGTTAAATTTCTCTTTGAAAAAAAATGGGAGAATGCCTGTTTACTCAATAATTAACGATCTGCTAACAAAATCCCAAACACCTGCAATGCCCAATCTCTGTGATTAAGATTTCATTAGGTCATGAAGAACAACAGGAATTATGTTTCTCATTTAAAAAAAAGGAATTTCACTCAAACTTTAAGGTTAGTATGCCCCCCACCTTCAGAAACTCCCTCCCTCAATATCTCTATATTGTCATCTCCCTCCCTGCCTTCAGAAATTCCCTTTAAGGCCCTCCCTTCAACTATGCTTCACCTGTCCTGACACTTTCCTCTTTTCTTTCTCCTTGCTCAGTGTTCGCTTGCTGTGCACTGCACTTCAAAGTGCTCTGAGGAATCTCTTTGTATGTAACGAGCGCTGGAGAGGGGACACCAGATAGCGACCCTTTGATATGCATGGAAGAACAGACCCTCGAGATGGTGGGTACCAGTCCATGGTCCCTGTTGATGAGGAGAATACAGGAGCATTTTTTTCCCAAATGAATGAGCTCACCCCAGCGCATCCCCCAAATGAATAAAGATGCCCCAATACACTATTAAATAAATGGTATAATGAGACTTGGGCCATGGAGCAGCGCAACTTTCCTGTTCCCCTAGCACGGCCCTTTTGGAAAATCCAGTGTTAACGCAAAGCAGGCATAAGGCCTCTGCACTTGCCGCATGCCTGAACCACCCGAGCGTAGGTGTGGAGTTTCAGTTCCATAGTAACTTTCACATCCCAATTCCTACGAATTACCTCTGAAGTGCAGTCACTGAAGTACAAACTATTGTTGTGTACATTGGTACTACTGTAGAACTTGATTGTCAAGTGAATAATGTTTTTACTTGCTTTATGTAAGGAAACTCATTTTGATGCACAAGAAACAAGCTCCTGATATAATTTATGCTTCACACACAGTCAGCTAAGCAATTACAACGTGTCTGCAGCATTCCTGAACCAGAAACTAAAGGACAAGTGTATTAAAGAATGAAAGCCCAAAAAACAAATAACCTCCAAAATCTGCATCACAATTGTCACAAAATGGAGATCATTTTATCATTGGAAAGAAAAATTCAAGACCTGCCATATTACATTGACTTTTCAAATACTGAATGACCTTTTCCCTTTACAGATGACTTCCTCCATGCAACAAAAGGCAACAATCGCTGGCTTGGACAGTCGAATGCAATCATGACTTTTAGATGATATGAATTAGAAGCTCATTTGAATCCCATGATGGTGTCAGAGCCTTGCAGTGCACTGTTTTGCTTCTAGGCTATTTCCCATTTTTTTCAGATTTTCTCATTCAGATTAATTCCTTCCAGTAGAGCTGCCAAGTATTGCTGCTCTGCGCTCATCTTCAGCTCTTGTCACCATGGTTTGCACTTCAGGCTTGGTTCTTCCGCAGCTGCCAAAAGAAATTGCGAAACAGAACGGGTTTCTTATTTTGTAAAAGTTACTTCAACGCTCATTGTCTTGGATAAATCATACGTACAAAAAAACTAAAGAAATGTTTCAAATGTTCAATACTGCAAAGTAGGTCAAGTGACTTGGCCGGCAATGGCATCCTGTGAAGTTCTACGCTGACTGCATTTACCACACTACCACATGGAGTAGTTCAGGCGAATAGCATAGATGCATTTAAGGGGAAGCTGGATAAACACATGAGGGAGAAAGGAATAGAAGGATATACTGATAGGGTTAGATGAAGAGGGGAGGGAGGAGGCTCGTGTGGAGCATAAACACTAGTCGGTCCGAATGGCCTGTTTCTGTGCTGTAAATTCTATGCAATTCTATGTAATTTGGTAGTAATAGACCGCAACTTTCCATAAACATTCCCCACGTGTTTTTAAAATGCATGGGTTAACGCTGGCCTCACGATAACGCCAATTGGGAAATCTAGGTTTAGGATTCGGTGAAACCGCCATTCACTGAGCAATGACAAATCTTTTGCCCTACGCGTAGGACATTAGAGCAATCACTTCATACACAGAGCGGGGTAAAATTGGTAAGGGTTTTCCACTGTGACTTTGGTGGAAAAGCCGCGATAACCCATTTTAAAAAATGCAATCTTGCTATGTTTCACTCTGGTTGCACAAATTCGAGCGCGGTCAGTAATGACCTCTTCACGTTACCTAGAATGACATGGAATTTACAGCGCTGAAACAGACCATTCGGCCCAACTGGTCTATGCCGGTGTTTATGCCTCCGCCCACCCCTCCTCATCTAACCCTATCAGCATATCATTCTATTCCTTTCTCCCTCTAGCTTCCCTTTAAATGCATCTATGCTATTCGCCTCAACTGCTCCATGTGGTAGCAAGTTCCACATTCTAACCACTCTGGATAACAAAAGTTTCTCCTGAATTCCTTCTTGGATTTATTAGTGACTATCTTATCTTTATGACCCCTAATTTTGGACACTCCCATATGAATATAAACATCAACTTTAGCAGCCATGGCCGAGACTAGTTAATCCAGAGAACATGAGTTCATATCACCCTGGCAGTTTGAGAATTTGAATTCAGTTTTTAAAAAAAACCTGGAAATAAAAAGCTGATATCAGTAAAAGTGACCATGAAGCTATCGGATTGTGGTAAAAAACCCAGTTGGTTCACTGCTGTCCTTTAGGGAAGGAAACCTACCATCCTTACCCGGTCTGGCCTATATACGACTCCAGTCCCACACCAACGTGGTTGACTCTTAATTGCAAGCACTCAGTTGTATCAAAAAGGCTAGAAGTTCAAGAAGAAGGCTCACCGCCACCTTCTCAGGGCAACTAGGGATGGGCAATACACGCAGGACTTGCCAGCGACGCCCACATCCTGAGACTGACTTTAAAAAAAAGGTAGACGAGGCTTAGGAGCATTCCAGCACCACTTCAGTGGGTGGCATACTTGGATTTGTAGAGAGGTGGCAGCATCATGGAATCATAGAATCATAGAATGATGCAGCACAGAAGGAGGCTATTCAGCCCATCGAGCCCGTGCCAGCTTTTTTGAAAGAGCTATCCAATTAGTCCCATTCCCCTGCCCCTTCGCCATGGCCCTGCAAATTTTTCCCCTTCAAATATTTATCCCATTCCCTTTTGAAAGTTATTATTGAATCTACTTCCACTGCCCTTTCAGGCAGCGCATTCCAGATCATAACAACGCACTATTTAAAAACATTTCTCCTCATCTTGCCTCTGGTTCTTCTGTTAATTAACTTAAATCTGTGTCCTCAGATTACTGACCCTTCTACCAGTGGAAATGGTTTCTCCCTATTTACTCTATCAAATCCCTTCATGATTTTGAACACCTCTATTAAATCTCCCTTTAACACTCTGCTCTAAGGAGAACAACCCCAGCTTCTCTAGTCTCTCCACATGACTGAATTTCTATATCATCACCAAGCCGCCATTTTTCCTGGCCGTGGGAAAGCTGAGCGCTCAAACGTCAGGGAAAGTCCACACCAGAAACGAATGTCGCGAGGATGTACGTGCCCAGCAGTTTGTTGCCATGGGTAAATGCAAAATCCATTGCACGATATAAATGGGGCAGGTGGCACAGCACCACCAACCCCCAGCATATTACAGAATCGCACCTGGCCTCGATTAAACAAATCCTGTGCAAATAAAGAGTGCTGTTTTTTAACCACACCGACATCCAGCTGACTCCCGTGCCTAATCCAAAATGAGTGAAGAGAGAGAGAGAGAGAGTGAGTGAGAGTGGGGCAGATTTTCAACTGAGAATGAAATGAAAATTGGACGGTTTCGATAACGGGCAGGTAATCCGCAATGCCAGTTTTATGCCCGGTTGGCATGTTGAAAAGCTGTCCCAGAGTGCACTAAAAAGAAAGGGGATAACATAGCTTCAGAAATGCAACACGTGGAAATATGTGGTTTTTGTAGTGGAAAGTAGAAATTACCTCCTTAAGACCCAGCTCTTTGATCAAGCTTGTGGCCACCCCTCCTAATATCTCCTTCCTTGGCTCAGTGTCCACCTACATAGAATTACATAGAATCTACAGCATAGAAACAGGCCATTTGACCCATCTGGTCTACGCCTGCGTTTATGCTCCACCTCTGTGATCGCACCTCTGTGATGCATCTCAGGAAAGTTTCTCTACACTGAAGGAACTATATAACTGCAAGTTGTTGTTGTTGTTGAGCATGTCTCCCCTGGGATCTCAGCACCTGTGGAATTAACCAAACCTGAGGGAGATTGGGAGAGCGGGGAGGAGGAAACAATGTCAGACAACAGAAAATTACTGGATTACATTATTCCTGTGTCACTAAAACAGTTCAGAAATAGAAACTGGTTTCTCAGAGATATATTGTGTTTGCAAGTTTTTAATCATCAGCGTTAAGTCAAAACATTCAGAAAGGTGCAAGATACAGCTTAGTTTGCACCTTGGGAGATTGTCCTTCAATCTGGTAACTAATCTGTATATAGATAATTATACGCAAGCAGATTTATTATCATTTAATCAGCAATAAGCAATGAAATGCAGAACAGCAAAACATCTTACACCACATCCTTGTACTCGTTTCCGTTAGATGTTCATAACGTTTGAGTGTTATTTAGTTGCATTCAGTTCCTTTTCCGCAATATACACCCTACAATCTCTTACAACAACACATCTACCTATGCCATCCCATTGATTAACAATATAAAAAGAACAGGAAGCAATGCGGGCTATCCTGGCCAAATTATATTCATATGTTCACTGATTCTTTCAAATGAATTTGATCTGCTCTCATCACATATTCATCCCATAAAACATCAGATATGGATGATGAGGTAGATCAGACATTGTTCTTTCATCACCAGGGCCTGGGTTTAATTCTTACCCAACATCAGAACATCTGAGTCCTATTCAACCCCATATCATCTCCATCACAAAGAGTGCTTACTTTCACCTCCATAACATCACCCGCCTCTGCCCCTACTTCAGCCCGTCTGCTACAGAAACATTCATGCCTGCCTTTGTCACCTCCAGACTCGACTATTCCAATGCTCTCCAGGCTGGCCTCGCAAACTCCACCCTCTGTAAATTTCAGCTGATTCAAAACTCTGTATCTGATCCCGTTGCAAGTCCCACTCACCCAACACCCCTGTCCTCGCTGATCTACATTGGCTCCCAGTCCCTCAAATTTAAAATTCATGCCCTTGCGTTTAAATCCCTTTCTAAGCCCCGCCCGTCCTGCTCTACATGCTTCCTCCCCAGAACTCTCCATTCTTATGACGCTGGCCTCTTGTGCAACCACCATTGGTTGCTGTGCCTTCAGCTGCCTAGGCCCCATGCTCTGGAATTCCTGTCCTAAACCTCTCCATCCTCTCGCCTCTTTTAAGACCTTCTTTAAAACCCACCTCTTTGACTAAGATTTTGGTCAACCTTCCTAATATCTCATTCTTTGACTCAGCATCAATTATTTTTTTGATTATTACTTCGGTGCAGCACCGGGGGATACTTTTCTATGTTAAAGGCACTTTATAAATGCAAGTTGTTATTGCTCTTGTTACCACCAGACTGATGGGATAAAAGCTTCTTCCATCTGTTGGCTGCAAGAATACAATGTGAAATGAGCTTCGGCAGTCATAATCCAATTCTTACAGGCCACAGCAATAGACCAAGGCCAATTGACAATAGTTGGCAAACTCTCTCAGAGAGGCCAAAAGATGGCCGATGTGAGCAATGGAAAATTGTCACACTTGCGTAGGAGTGTCTGGTCTTCTGAAGCTCAGTCTGAGTCACACCATTGGGACATAGAAGAGGGAGGTTTACTCTACAGTCAAACATAAAATACCCGAGCTGGCCGTGGTTGATGCTGATACCGGGTGCCCGAAACGGAAAGTGTCCCATTCTCCGACAATGACACCCCACATCTTGATGAGTATCAAAATAAAGAATTAAACCACAACAGGCAAAGTTTACACTGAATGTGGTATGAGACACATTTGAACGAAATGGACTTCAGGCCTTCAGGTAGATCACAAAGGAGTATTATTGCACTCAATCCTTGCATGAGTGTAGATTTAAGAAAAAGAAAAAACATCTGAAATACATACTGAAAATGCTAGAAATACACAGCAAGCCCAATGGCATCTGTAAAGAGAATAGACAGGTTAGCGATTTGAGTGTAGACCCTTGATCAGAAACGTGGGGGAAGTTATCTGAGAAACCAACATTACTGACACTGAGTACAGTTTTGAGAGCAAGCTGGAACTGGCTGATCAGGGAAGGTAAGGATAGAAATTTCAATCATTGCTCCACTCACTCGAGCACTCGATGTGCGACTTTGAAATTCCTCTGTGCATTAAAATAGCGCATTAAGCATTTGCATGAGAAGAGCAATGCTGATCATTTCTACCCTATAGCCCACCTGACACTTTCCAAGTGAAGCCTCGATGCTCCTTTGTGTCCAATATTGAGAAGCAAAGACATTTTCTGAGTTAGTGTTCCTGGGGAGAGTTTCTCTGGCTGGAGCACATAATGGAAATTCGGGCCTGGAGACCCGCAGGCTTGATTCACAACCTGGGCCATTTTCTGTCCATTAAAATGAATGGACGGTAGATCATGAAGGCCATGAATCGGGCATGGCTTTACCTCCAGGCCCAAATTCCCAAGTTGCACTCCAGTTGTGAAACACATTGCGTCGGGAGTGCTAACCCGTAAACTTTACCCTCTAGGGGTCCAGCGAAGGATCTGCACAAAACCGTTGTCCTTTTTTCTTTGCAGATGCTGATGGGCCTGCTTTGCACCTCCAGCATTTTCTAGATTTGTAACTAGAAAAATGTTGGACGCGAATTGCATAAGCTTGGCTTGTATTCTCTTGAGTTTAGAAGATTGAGGTGTGATCTGATCGAGGTATTTAAAATGTTAAAAGGATTCGATAGGGTAGATACGGAGAAACTATTTCCTCTGATGGGGGAATCAAGAATGAGGGGACATAATCTGGAAATTAGAGCTAGGCCGGTTAGGAGGGAAATCAGGAAGCACTTCTTCACACAAAGAGTAGTAGAAATCTGGAAACCTCATCCCCAAAAGGCTGTGGACACTGGGACAATAGGAGCTTTCAAGACTGAGATCGACAGAATTTTTGTTAGGTAAGGGTATCGAGGGATATGAAGCAGAGGCGGGTAGAGTTGAGGCACAGATCAGCCATGATCTAATTGAATGGTGGAGCAGGCTCAAGGGGCTGAATGCCTACTGCTGTTCCTATGTTCTTATGCACTAAGGTACAGAGCTTAATTCCTAAGCTAAGCCTCAGTCTATAATCTATTGATATTATTTAGTTAACAGGATTTCTGGACATGCATAACAGAGCTATTATCTCCACTGGGAAACACAGTGAAACACAGGTGCAAAAAACATCCATTAGAGTTTCTTAAGAATGCTTAAAAAGGAATAAAAAATAATTAGGACACAGTGGTGCTAAAGGATAACAGAGAATAAAGCATAAATAAGTTATTAACTGGTGTGTTCTTTGTTTACCTAGTTGAACAGAGTGACTGCATTCATCACGCTTGAGGAACTGAATAATTAATGGCCAATGAACAGACCTAGGGCATAATTTTAACCCCCAAAAAAACGGGTGTGTTGGGGGCAGGGGGGGCATTAAAAATTGCAACAATTTCAAACCCGCTCCCAACCCACTCCCAGCCCACCTCCAACCCACCCATTTCCGGTTTTCACTGGGGCAACCAAACCACTCTCAGGAGGCGGATTGGTCACTAAAACCTTTCAAGCAGGCTGCGGGCCTCCGTTTTTCAGATTTTGCAATTTTAGCCTCTGGGGGCCGGGATTCCCGGGCCTTCTCCTTCAAGCCACGTGAGAAGAGGTGAGAAGGCCCAAAACTGCAGGCAAGTGTCTTTGTAGCAGGGCTTGTGGGTCCGGAGGAGCACGAATTCTTCCTCCAGGCCCAACAAGCCTACCTGCAGCGACGCCCCCCCCAATGATTGCCGACGCCACTCCCACGATCGCGACCCCTCCCCAATGATCGCGAACCCCGCAATGACCCCCGATTCCCACCCGATGACTGACTCCCCCCACCCGATGACTGATCCCCGATGACTCACTCCCCCCCCCCGCACCCCCGTGACCCCCATGCCCACCGATACCCCTTCCATGGCCCTCGATGCCCCCATGTCCCCACCCCCCCCCCCCCACCCTATCCATTCAAACTAAGACATAGCTGAAGACGTCCTCTTCTTTGCTCTTCTCCCGTCCGACTGTGACCAGTCTGTCAATCGGGCCGGCCTGTCGGGCGGGAAACCGTCAAAAATAAACAAAAGACGTCCATACGTCAAAATCGTGAGGACGTCCAGGAAACCCATACCTCCGGGCTTCCCATCCACAATTCGATCCCCCTTGCCCCCTTCCCGGCTCCTCGCTAAAATTAAGCCCCAAGAGCTTTTCTTTATCAAAACCCAAAGGTGCGACTTGAGCTTAATACTTTCAAACAGAATTCATTAGCCGATCAGTTCTGAGCTCAAAATTTGAGTGCAGATTCCTGTTTTAAACTTAGGTGAATTTGAATAAATAAACAGCTAAAATAACTTGAAAATTGGATGTGCAGGAAGTAAAAATAAACGTAAACACATCGAAGACACATATAGGAACTCAAACAGTGTGCGGTTTATGCTGCACCTGCTTTATTGCTGTGCATGACTGTAAGTGTGCACATTGTGCAGTGATTCAGGTGATATCAATTTCTATGGAAATTACTCACTGAGTTCATCTTTCCAGTAATTGAGTTAATCCTTTTCCATGCACTGCCCACATGTAGAGCAGAACATGTATTTATTGATCAATTCCATCCCTGTTCCAAAATATCTTTTGATATTTTCTCCCCCTGGGCTGGGTTGTTTTCAGAATTCGAAGATGGTTTTGGATCAAAAAGACCCTCCTTCCCAGTTGATCTCAACCTTCAAGAACACCTTTCCATCTTCTTATTACAGCATCTGGCTGTTTCTTAGATGAATTCAGTGTCCTGGTCTCAACCATTCACTCTCTTGCACTCCAGAAACATCAGCATTAAATCCAGGCAGACATTCCAGTGCAGTACTGAGGGAGAGCTACACAATGTTGGAGGTGCCATCTTTCAGATGAGACGTTAAACTGAGGCTCTGTCTGCCCTCTCAGGTGGACATAAAAACTCCTATGGCAATATTTGAAGAAGAGCAGGGGAGTGCTCCTGGTTTCGAGGCCAATATTTATCCCTCAACTAACATCACTGTTGCAATTATCTGGTCATTATTGCTGTTTTTGGGAGCTTGCTGTGCGCAAATTGACTACTGCATTTCCTATGTTACAACAGTGACTACATTTCAAAAGTACTTAATTGGATGTGAAATGCTTTGGGACATCCCGAGGTCGTGAAAGACGCCATATAAATGCAAGTCTTTCTTTCTTTCTTTCTATCTACCCATTTGCCAAGAGTCTTCCTCCTCTTCTCTGAGCCAATCAAGGGTCTAAGAGGTTGCTGATTTACAATGGGGTCGAGCATGGTCACATCTGTAGTCCCACTAGATGAATGTGGCCCTCAAAAGTATGAACTTGGAGAGGCTGATATTTAATAAGGTGAGGAATCTGGGACTCTATTGTTACATTTAGGAAGGGATGTGAAAGATCCTTGGAATAGGTGGTTGAGGGGTGAAGGTACTCCATTTAGTGTTAGTACTCAGAATTATTTCAGGATTAAACATGCACTCCCAGCACCATCAGCGTACCATGGTTGAAGTGTGTCCTATCTACAGGATACGCTGCAGTAACTTGCCAAGGCCTCTTCAGCAGCACCCTCCCAAACCCGCGACCTCTACCACCTAGAAGGTCGAGGACATCAGATGCATGGGAACACCATCGCCTCCAAGTTCCCCTCCAAGTCGCACACCATCCGACTTGGACATATATCACCATCCCACCATAGTCACTGGGTCAAAATCCTGGAACTCCCTTCCTAACAGCACTGTGGGAGCACATTCACCACATGGACTGCAGCGTTTAAAGAAGAAGAGCCACCACCACCACCTTCTCAAGGGCAACTAGGGATGGACGACGAGTGCAACGCCCACACCCTGAGAATTACTTTTTAAAATCAGACAGAAAACTTCTACCAGAACCAAGAAAAGTTTACGAGATATTGGGAGAAGACTGGGTCTGTCCAGGACTGGAGCAGTGTCTTTTTCTCACTTTTTTAGAATCTTTTTTGAGGTACTAGGGAGTTGAAATCACATCCATGATGCTGATGTTGTACTTTTCTGGCCTCCACTTATACTATAGCTGCTTTGTTTTGTCGTTTGTGCTTAAACCCAAGAGAAAGTTTAGGTGATTAAAAATTATTTTGGTTAAAGTGGAACCACCACAATTGCCAGATCAGCGCTTCTGCTTCCAATTCAAGTCACGTGAGTTTTAACGGTTTTAAGGGAAAAGTGGTAGCGCTCCTAAATATTAAATTGAACTATTATGACATTTTGAAATCAATCAATGAATGCAGTTAAATATGCATTAATGTATTGCTATATCAATATTAATTAGTATAGTGATACCTCTTTTCCCTTCTGGTGATATTTTGTCAGGTTGGTTCTCTTCAGCTTTAACATTGCATTGTAACCTTTGTGATTGAGTTATGAGGAAAGACTGAAGGAATTTTGCCTCGTCACCCTTGAAAGGAGGTAAGGTGTGTAAGATTGTAAACAGTATGGAAAATATAATTCTTTGAACACCATTTCAAGTTAAACTATGACACCAGGACTAGTTTAAACCGGTGAAAGACCAATTTAGAACAGATGTCAGGTTCAATATGTGGAATAGAGGCAAAAACATGAAATAATTTAAGAAACAGTTGGTTGCTGGGTTCTATCTGGATGGTAGAGCTAGCACGGCTGAATGACTCTCCTTATCCATATCATGTGCAGCTTGGGTCTTCCTCATGTCAACTTGTACCAATTGGTGGCATTTGTTATATCCAAAAACTGACAAAGGTAGCGCATGTACTGTTCACTCTGACATTAGAGCGTATCAAAGCTGGCCATGCACCAGAACAGTCCACCTTTGGAAAAAAGTGATTAATGATAGTGGCATCATGTGTATCTTTGGTTACCACACAATCTTAGTCCTGTGCACTCCTTTGGGCACTTTGCCTTCATAATCCAACTCCCACCCTTGACCTGTGATAGATGAATAACAACAACTTGCCTTCCTGAGCCAGTTTCCCCTGGCTGGAGAGTCTAGCACTAGGGGGCACAGTCTTAGGGTAAGGAGTCGGCCGTTAGGACTGAGGTGAGGAGGAATTTTTTTATTCAGCGGGTTGTGAATCTTTGGAACTCTTTACCCCAGAGGGCTGTGGATGCTCAGTCGTTGAATATATTCAAGGCTGAGATCGACAGATTTTTGGATTCTAAGGGAATCAAAGGATATGGGGATCGGGTGGGAAAGTGGAGTTGAGGTCGAAGATCAGCCATGATCTTATTGAATGGTGGAGCAGGCTCGAGGGGCCGTATGGTCTACTCCTGCTCCTATTTCTTATGGTTCTTATGTTTCTATAGTGTTTCTCAAAGAAGAACAAACACTTTACAAGGGGAAGAGGAGTATGTCGAACAGGAGTAGGAAATGGGAAAGGAGAGGGTTAAAAATATGGTCAAGCTGATCAGAAGGGAGAAAGGTTAAATCAAAGTGGTTTTAGAGAGAGTTCCAGAGAGTAGGGACATACTGACTGAAAGATTGTCATCAGTGATGGAGCAGATTGGACGGGGATGGTCAGGTGTTGAAAGAGCACAGTGTAAAGACTGGTACTTACAACTAGAGAAGATAGCTCAAATAAGAAGGAGCAAGAGATCGAAAATGTATATTAAAATGAAGGTGAAAAAAAGACCATCAGGCCCATCATTGCTCATCTTATTCATTACATGTATCAGCTGTGGTTCACTTACGCCTCTGAGTCAAAAGATTATAGGATCATATTCCCACTTCAGAGATCTAAGCAATTAATCTAGGTTGACACTTCAGTCTAGGGAGTGAGGGAGTGCTGCACTGTCGAAGTTGCTGTCTTTTGGACAAGATGATAAAATGAGGCCTTGTCTACCCTGTCAGGTGAATGTAAAAGATCCCATAGCATGATTCAAAGAAGAGCAAGGGAGTCCTCCCTGTGTCCTGGCCAACATTTATCCCTCAACTAATGCCTAAAGCAGATGAGCTGGTCACTAACTTCAATGTGCTTCTGTGTTTCCTACATTACAACAGTGGCTGCACTTCAAAAGTACTTCATTGGTTGTAAAACGCTATGGGATGTCCTGAGATCGTGAAAGGCACTATGTAAATGCAAGTAATTTCTTTTTTAGATGGTACAATCTTGTGTACCTCCCTCCCCAACTATTTGTGATGCAGGGGGAACAAAAAATGGTATGAATTATTACCATATTACACAGAAGATAAAGCGTCTTTAATCATCCAACCTATTGCACAGAATAACGTTAATATGATAAACCTCCTAACCATGAACAGGGCACTAGCAGGAGGTGGAAAGCATGAGTTAGTGGAAGTGGTGGTGTATGTTCATTTTAGCCGAGATAAATAGTTTTAACGCGATATTGCAGGAATGTGAATCTCTTTGAGATACTGATTTGTGCATTAGATTTGGAGGCAAGTGATTTTAGTCAGTGGTTCAAATTAACTCATATCATCGACATCGGATAGGATTGAATTATTTCCATTCAGACCTGATTGGAGGAAGATCAGAAATAAGGATGAATATTGGGGAAAATCCCACAGTGGGAAGAAAACTGGGCAGGTTCTACCATGGGTCGGTGATCCGGTCTGCTAGCTGACTGCCGAGCTGGTGATGGTGACCTGGTCACCTCTATGTAATTCCTTTGCCCACTATTTTAATATGCCTTGCTTGTCATATCTCCCACAGTTGGACAGCCCATGGGTTTAAAAAAAAATTGGGAAAAACTATTTAAAAAATATTTCCAATCCCCCCTCCTCCTCCTACACCACCCTCCCCCCTCAAATGAATTAGAGCAGGGACTTTCCTCTGAGGGAGCTGTAGTCACAGAGCCTTAATCCTTGGCAGGTAGAAGGAGAGGCCTTCACTTGAAGACTGAGGCCTACTACATCCTCGGTCAGTAACCTGCTATCATCACCTGACAAGCAATATTACCTCGTTCATCAAATTAATTGTCAGACTTTGTATTTGGGGAATTATTTCTGTTACAATTATCAACAGGCCATAGCTAAAGTTATTAAAATTGTCATTATCTTTTCCGCGATGGCTCAGTCACATCGGTAAGTGTATTGCCTAGTGTGGAGCTGAGTGATACAGAACAGGAACTCTCCCGGATCGCTCTCTGGCCTGTACCTGGCTAGCTCACCTCAGTAAAGCCGCCAAATAGTCCTAAAGTAGTTGCATTGCCACGAGGCATGGAAGGGGACAATTAGTTCCTATTCCTGAACGCTATCCAGTGATTCCTGATGGAGAGTACATTGATGTTGGATAAGGACAGGATCAAGCTCGGTTGTGATGTCCCCCATGACTGAATATCCTGCTGTCCTGCTGCTATTAGTTTTGCGAGGCATAGCCCACGGCGTAAAGCCTCACCCAGCTGGTAGTGTAGGCCATAGAATCAGACCTTTGTCATAGAATCATAGACTATTACTGTGCAGAAGGAGGCCATTCGGCCCGTCGTATCTGTGCTGGCTCTTTGAAAGAGCCATCCGGCTAGTCCTATACCCCCGCTCTTTGCCCATTAGCTCTGCAAATTGTTCCTTTTTCGAGTATATATTTATGTTCGATCACCATCTCTGACCCGTGCTCCAGTCTAGCCAGGCTCCACATTTTAATAACTTAGGGACAGATGGGCCTTCAGAACGAGAAGGAAGTAAATTGGAGGATCGGGAATAAAACAGCGATTGAGCGTTGCAGCCACAAAATCAATTTAATACCAGAAATTAACAGAGTGAGCTCTGATAAACAAGACCCTGAAATACAGCAAGACAAAGGCAAGAAGATTTGTACTGTAGCATTCCCTCTTCCCACCCCCTGCCACACACACAGAATGTTATATGTCATTCTATACGAGTGCAGGCAGTCCATTAGACTGAGCATTTCCTGCCTGCCAAACAGATAAAATCCTCTGGGTCCAAATAAACACTTACGCCTGCATTTTTAATAAGTATTGTATGACATGGAGTTGTTTTCAGAATGAAAGCATTTAAGCCGCAAAGTGCATCCATTTGCTTTTCCCCCAATCTGCGGGTGCTTCGTACTGCTAATATTGCTTTCTGTTGGCCTCGTTCCCAGTTTTCTTCCTGTAATAAAAGCCTCTTACTCCAATATCTTTCAATTATTCCTATTCTCTTCCCTTTTCCTTGCTCCTGGTTAGTCATTGTAGCGGTAGTAAGCGCCCCTACACACCTTACTTGAAAGAAAAATAGAAATGTTTTCTTTTCCCACTCATCTCCGAATTGCATAATCTGCCACATGATTCGAGTCATTACGCCCTGAAATAATAACTCCTGAGTTGCAGAGTTTCTCCCAGAGATCGCAATGTTTCCTGGGTTATTATAGCGCTGATGCTGCTCACAGTAGACTTTTGCCTACTGGTAATTTGTATGATGTCAGTGTGTAATTTATTTAGGTATCTGAGATTTCAGAATCACGGCTGGTTTTCTATCTGTCCCCCATTGCATTCAATCCTGCTAACCTTATTACGCTCAGCAGACTATTCCTGTTGAGGTCTCCCTGTACAGATTGTACAATTAAGAATATTGACAAGCAAAATTGCAAAAGTGCACCCTTCATGGCTGCTGTACATTTCTTTCATTTGTTTTTGTCTGTGGAGCTGTATAGTGACAAATTTTGTTATGAAACAATGAACATTTAATTTTATCACAGCATCCTGGCTACACAGTGGATTATTGTTTCCTTCTGCTCCTGCTAAGAGAGAAACTAGACTGGTGGCAGGGTGCACAATGTGTCAGTTGTCTCCATGAAGTTAGCAGGTTGTGGTTTTAAGCTCAACATCAAGGGTTGAGTACCCGAGGGGTGATTCTGCGATCTGGCACTCCCAACAGGGAGTCACCCTCACAGGGAGAACGGGCCAGAGAATCAGGTCTACAATATTGTAGCCCTGTCTCGAACATGCAAGTGCAGGGGGTATGATAGCATAGTGGTTATGTTACAAAACCATTAAGCTGCAGCATGTGACTTCAAATCCCACTGTGGTAGTTAAAGAATATGAATTCAGCTTTTTTTTCAATCTGGAAATAAAAAGCTGGTGCCAGTAAAAGTGACAATGAAGCTTTTGCACTGTTGTAGGTGTCAGCTATGACTCAATGGATAGTATTCTTGCTTCTGAGTCAGAAAGTTGTAGGTTCAAGCCCTACTCCAGGGATTTGAGTACAAATTCTAGACTGACATTCCTAGAGCAGCACTGAGGGAGTATGCACTGTCATTAACATGAAATGTTAAACAGAAGCCTGATCTGCCCTCTCAGGTAGATGTGAAAGATCCCACAGCACTATCTTGAAGAAGAGCAGGGGAGTTCTCCCCAGTGTCCTGGCCAATATTTATTTCTCAACCAACAATAAAGAACAGATTATCTGGTCATTATCACATTGCTGTTTCTGGGACCTTGCTCTGCACAAATTGGTTACTGCATTTCCTATATTAGAACAGTGACTACACTTCTAAAGTACTTCATTGCTGTAAAGTGCTTTGGGATGTCCTGAGATCGTGAAAGGCACTATATAAATGTAAAGCTTCCTTTCTTTCTTTAAAAACCCACCTGATTCACTCAACGGGCAATAAATGCTGTCCTTGCCGGCCACATCTTGCAGGTTTGTGACATGACCCCTATAATTAAGTGATGAGAAAGTGCTGCATTGTCAGAGATGTTATCCTTCAAATGGGGCGGGATGGACTTTTGCCTAAACATTTGCCTGTCCCACTAGCTCAAATGGACTTTAAAAATCCAATGGCAATGTCCTGTCCAGCATTCCTCCCCCAACCAGCTCCATCAGGACGAGGTTAACTGATCAATCATCTCATTGCTATTTGCGGCATCTAGCTCTGTGAAAAATGGCTGCTCCGTTTGCCTATATATTTTTAAATTCATTTTCTGGATGTGGGTGTCACTGGCAAAGCCAGCAATTATTGCCCATCCCTGGTTGCCGTGGGAAGTTGGTGGTGGGCCTTCTCCTTGAAGGGGAACTGATACAACTGAGTGTGTTGCAGACTATTTCAGAGGGCAGTTATGAGACAATCACGTTCGTATGGAACTGGAGTCACTTACAATCTAGACCAGGTAAGGACGGCAGGTTTCCTTCCCTAAAGGACATCAATGAACCAGTTGGGTTTGTACGACAATTCGACAGCTTCCTGGTCACTTTTACTGAAGCTAGCTCTTCATTTTTTTTTACAACGGTCCCTCCACTTCAAAGTAATTAATTGCGTATGAAATGCTTTGGGACGTTTCTGACAGATGTGATCAGGTGCAATATGAATGTTAATCTTTCTCTTTTATACTTGCTCATTACTCAGTTACTTATTATGATTTTTGCCGTAAAATACATTTTTCTTTCTTTGTGCACGTGTATGAGTGAGTTATTTCTTGATAGCATTACAGCACAAGACCGGGCAGTCAGAAACACATAAACAGTCACAGAGAACGATCTGAGGGTAGATTTTACAAACTTGCACTCCCAGCGGTGAGGTTTGCGTGTCGGAAGAGCCTATTGGAACTCGTGTGCAGATATCAGAGGAAACTCGGGCTGATTTCTTTTCCTTCCATAGCCTAGGGGCACTTCGACCAACTGTAGCACAGCAACTGCTACCTTGGATGAATCAACCAAATCAGGACAGATTAGGAACCAATTTAGGCCTATCTGGTCTTTACGACTGAGTATCACATCAGCTGGTGCACTCACCCAGTAGGACATCAAGGATACTTGTTTCTCGTATATTGCATCTATACTCACTCTAATTTGCCAACAGGAAAAGCCAATACATGTTGAGAAGTTATCTTAAATTTGTTTAGAACCTTGGTTGGACCATACTTAGAGTAGTGTGTACAGTTCTGGTTTCCATAATACAAAAAAGATATAGAGACACTGGAGAAGGTGCAAAAAAGATTTACAAGGATGATACCAGAACTGAGAGGTTACAACTATCAGGAAAGATTGAACAGGCTGGGGCTCTTTTCTCTAGAAAAGAGAGGGCTGAGCGGTGACCTAATAGAGGTCTTTAAAATTATGAAGGGTTTTGATAGGGTAGATGTAGACAAGATGTTTCCACTTGTGGGGGAGTCCAAAACTAGGGACCATAAATATAAGATAGTCACTAATAAATCCAATAGGGAATTCAGGAGAAACTTCTTTACCCAAAGAATGGTTAGAATGTGGAACGCACTATCACAAGGAATAGTTGAGGCGAATAGCACAGATGCATTTAAGGGGAAGCTAGATTAGTACATGAGGGAGAAAGGAATAGGAGGTTATGCCGATAGGGTTACATGAAGAGGGGTGGGAGGAGGCTCGTCTGGAGCATAAATACTGGCACGGTCCAGTTGGGCTGAATGGCCTGTTTCAGTGCTGTAAAATCTATGTAATTCTATGTAAAGTGTGCACCTATGAGTTCCATGTTTGTTAACTGCTGCCATCTCTGGCTTAGAAGGTTTTGGTACAAGCGTCACTCCTGGACGAAATTCTTCATTTAGGCTCATGGAATGTTGTACTGTCCATGATGTTGTCCTTCAGATGAGATGTTAAAACTGAGATCCCATCTACCCATTCTGGTGATTTAGATAGACGTTACAAATCCTGTGGTATGCTCTGAAGAAGACCAGTATCCTGGTTCATGGTTCATCTCTTAACCAATATCAACAAAAACAGATTAACGAGTCATTCATCTCATTGCTGTTTGTGGAATCTTGCTGTGTGCAAAATAGCTGCCACATTTAACCACATAACAACAGTCACTGCACTTCAAAGTAATTTATTGGGGTCGATTTTGGAACCCCTTGCCTGGCATTAATGGGGTGGCAACGGCCTCAAAATGGGCTCTGTAGCCTTACTGCCCCGTTATCAAGGATATTATGCTAAACCTTTATAAAACATTGGTTAGGCCTCAGCTGGAGTATTCTGGGCACCACACTTTAGGAAGGATGTCAAGGCCTTAGAGGATGCAGAAGAGATTGCGCCAGGTGTCCTATTTCAGGCAATAGTCCCCTTTTAACATGGAAATTGGGGTCCAATGATATAAATAGGACTCTGATGGAACAGAAGAGGCTCGCCAAAGGTAAGTGTCAAATTATTTTTGTGGGCCCCAGAGGAGCAGGAGAGACCCCACCCCCACAGCGCCCTCTGCAACTTAGCTTGCTGGTGGCAGCTCCAGCCCGATTGTCAGGTTTCAATCTGGCGGGCTGTGTCGGGACCCCGTGTTTGGCAGCTCGCCAGCCGAATTTAAATGAGGCCGGAGCCTCAAAATCACGGGGCTGACCAGCGCACTCCACCGGTCAGTTGGCCAAAGGTCAAAATCTACCCCATTATGTGTGAAATATTTTGAGACACTTCTGAGGAGCATTGCTATATAAATGCAAGTCTCCTTTTTTACAGTGTGCCTGCATATCTCATAGTTTCATACTATGATTCAGCATAGAAGGAGGCCATTCAGCCAATCATGTCTGTGCTAGCACTTTGAAAGAACTATCCAATTAGTCACACTCCCCTGCTCTTTCCCCATAGCTCTGTAAATTTTTTCCCTTCAAGTATTTATCCAATTCCCTTTTGAAAGTTATTATTAAA
Organism: Heptranchias perlo; assembly: GCF_035084215.1. Lineage (NCBI taxonomy): Eukaryota > Metazoa > Chordata > Chondrichthyes > Hexanchiformes > Hexanchidae > Heptranchias > Heptranchias perlo. The sequence goes on along the minus strand of NC_090338.1, from coordinate 12,903,277 downwards.
TCTGCTTCCACCGCCCTTTCAGGCAGTGCATTCCAGGATTCCAGGTCATTACAACTCGCAGCGTAAAAATATGATTCCTCATGTCGCCTCTGGTTCTTTTGCCGATCACCTTAAATCTGTGTCCTCTGGTTACCGACCCTTCTGCCACTGGAAACAGTTTCTCCTTATTTACTCTTAACAAAACCATTCATAATTGTGAACACCTCTATCAAATCTCCTCTTAACCTTCTCTGCTCTAAGGAGAACAACCCCAGCTTCTCCAGTCTCTCCACATAACTGATGACCCACATCCCTGGTACCATTCTAGTAAATCTCTTCTGCATCCTCTAAGGCCTTGACATCCTTCCTAAAGTGTGGTGCCCAGAATACTCCAGCTGAGGCCTAACCAGTGTTTTATAAAGGTTTAGCATAACTTCCTTGCTTTTGTACTCTATGGGGATGATTTTAGGAGGCAATTGTGGGTGCGTTGGGGGCGGGGAGGGTCTCCGAAAATCGCGGAAATCCTGTTCAGGTTCGGAAGCCGGCTCCAATCCGCCAATTAAAGTCAGCGGGATGACAGTTAAAGAGCCAAATGTACCACACTGAGGTACTTAAGGCACTTTACCTGTGACAGATTAAGTACTTAGAAAGATTTTTAACTTCCTTGGCGGCTTGCCCACCGCTTCTGATTCACGCCTGGTGAAACCTCCCTCTCTGATGTCCCCCTCTTCATCCCCCCCCACCCCGATGTCCCGCCGATGTCCCCCTCTTCACCCCCCCGATCTTCCCCCGATGCCCTCCTGATTTTCCCCTCTCCCCACCGATCTTCCCCTCTCCCCACCGATCTTCCCCTCTCCCTCCAATCTTCCCTTCTCCCCCCCGATCTTCCCCTCTTCCCCCCGATCTACCCCTCTCCCCTCGATCTTCACCTCTCCCCCCGATCTTCCCTCTCCCCCCCGATCTACCCCTCTCCCCCCATATCTTCCCCTCTCCCCTCCGATCTTCCCTTCTCTCCCCGATCTTCCCCTCTTCCCCACCCCCCCGGTCTTCCGGTCCAGCGCCGGAAGACGTCTTGTTTTCTCTCTTTCTCGCCCCCCCCCCCCCACCACCCCCACATTGCAGCTCCTGATGGCAGCCAGCCTGTTAATCAGGCTAGCTGCCAGGCGCGAAACCCAGAGAGGACGTTAATCATCATCAATCAACATGCAATTGCGTCAGAAACGATAAGTTTTGCTCATGCTGGTTTGCCACGCGCACCTTCACTCCCCCGCTGCCAACCAGCCACCATGGTAAAATCGAGCCCAATGTCTCTATTAATAAAGCCCAGGATCCCATATGCTTTATTAACTGCCTTCTCAACTTGTCCTGCCTCCTTCAAAGATTTGTGTATATACCCCCAGGCCTCTCTATTCCTGCATTCCCTTTAAAATTGTACCATTTAGTTGATATTGCTTCTCCTCATTCTTCCTACCAAAATGTATCACTTCACACCTCTCTGTGTTAAATTTCATCTGCCATGTATCTGCCCATTTCACCACTATGGCCTCCTGAAGTCTGTTACCACCCTCCACATTGTTACGCTACTTCTATCTATCTGTCCATCTATTTATCTATCTATATATTAAAAGTCTTACGCGTAGCACGAACTTACTGTAAGTGCCGCACTTACTTCCTGTCACGTTTCAGATGTCACGTTTCAGATGTCACGCTCAGGCATGTTGTGAGCATTGTCATAGGAGATCTGCTCGCGGTTATATATTTCGTGTCTGCTATTCTTTTCACAACATCCACCAAAATAAACTCCTCCTACGAGCGACACTGTAAAGTAAATATCCATGAGTCATGCTGTAAAAGAATATTGCAAATTGAGGGTCGGTTGTTTGCCATCCATTTGAATTGCTGTTGCTTTGAAATTGAATTTTAATAGTGAATGCAAACATCTGTCATACCATTTTGTTAGAAAGAAAACAAATTTTATTTAAATAGTTTCTCCTACCAGTAGACTCTCTAGTTAGCCCAACACATTAAGAATAATAATTTTTTCTGTTCATAGATACCTATGACAAAAACTAATTTAGCCTACTTAGTAGGACCTTCCATTTTTTTTCTGATTCTCTTGCTTCCTTTGCAGAACTTAATTTGCAGAATTGCTTCTCCTTGGCTGATTTTTCTCATTCCCAGCCAAGGAATGCTAAGACCACTGATACCTCACCTACTGCTGCACTAGTCATGGAGCAAACCCAGGACCTGAGATCTTCCTATTCTATATGATTCAATGGCAAACCAGGTGGTGCAGTTACCAACTGAGCGCTTTTGGAAGATCCATTTTTGCATTAGAAGGCGAAAGCACTTTCCAGGATTCTGACGGCAATATAAATGATCCAAACCTTGGCCGAGTGAATTAAGGACATCGCTGGTGCTTTTTCTGTGCGTTGCTGCCTTGCAATACATTCTTATCATCATCCATGGTTCAGTCTCACCTCCGAGTCAGAAGATTGTGGGTTTTAAGTCCCATTCCAAAGACTTGAGCACAAAATCTAGGCTGACACTCCAGGGAGTGCTGCACGGTCGGAGGTGTGGTCTTTCAGATGAGACGTTAAACCGAGGCCCTGTCTGCTCTCCCAGGTGAATGTAAAAGATCCCATGGCACTATCTTAAAGAGGATCAGGGGAGTTCTCCTTGGTGCCCTGGGTAATATTTATCCCTCAACCAACATCAATAAAAAACAGATGATTTGGCCATTATCACATTGCCTTTTGTGGGACCTTGCTGTGAGCAAATTGGCTGCCCCGTTTTCTACATTACAACAGTGACTACATTCCAAAAGTACTTCATTGGTTGTAAAGTGCTTTGGGACGTTCTGAGATTGTGAAAGGCGCTGTATAAATGCAAGTTCTTTCCTTGCTTTAGCCATCTGTTATTTTATCTATAGCACATTTAAAAATTTAAAATCCAACTAAAGAACAACTGCCTTTGCTGCACACGCTCAATAGATTCTTCTGAGCCTGGGGTGATCTATAGTTGCAGCTACATAAAGATAGGATACATTTTATAAGTTTGCCTGTTCAGCTCAGAATTTAATGCACCAGGCATGAATATTGGAATTCGGACATGGAGGTCAGTGCTCCTGATTCACAGCCCCACAATGTTTGGTTCATTAAATTTAACGGATGGAAAATTTTGCCAACTGAAAACTTAGGCACTTTGATTTCTGCACTCAAATTCTCGACATACATGAAGCTCTGAGACAGAAATCTTGGCTGGTAAAATTTACCCCGTGTGATGAATTTTCCAGGGCAGTTTTGAGCTGTCTGTGAGCAACAACAACAACAGCTTGCATTTATATAGCGCCTTTAACATAGTGAAAATGGCCCGAGGTGCTTCACATCAGTGTTATCAAACAAAATTTTGACACCGAGCCACTTAAGGAGACATTAGGACAGGTGTGCAAAAGCTTGATCGAAGAGGTACGTTTTAAGGAACGACTTAAAGTTGGAAGGAGGTAGAAAGGCAGAGAGGTTTAGGGAGGGAATTCCAGAGCTTAGGGCCTAGGCAGTAAAAGGCCCGACCGCCAATGGTGGGGTGAAGTAGTGGGGATGCCAACATTAACGGATTTTCTCCAAACTCACACTGATAAAGGATGATGGAGACGTCTCTGGTGCGACAAATGTTTCATTTCTACAAATTATTTCAATGATGGAATCTATACATTTATAGAAAACAGCCCCTTTTTAAATATATGGGAGAGAGGGATGAGAATTCCTCTTTTTGTGGTGTGTTGATAAACTTTCCAATAAAATCACAATGAGGAAATCTTCAATAACGCCTTGACAGTGTTGCTGCATGTAACACGCAGAGGGATTATTACTCCACAGCTAGCAAGTAAGACAATTGTGAGACCTGCCCCCAGAATGCGGTGGTGCATGGACCATGGAGACCCTTCAAACTTTGTTCTGCATGTTTTAAGAACGCAGCCTTTTACCATATATTAATGCCACTCTCAGCAAATCAGGTTGCCTGTTTCCATTAATCTGTCCCCTAATGCATTTTACTCCCGAACAACCAGAAAACAGGGTCAGTTTTGACTGTCAAGTCTCCCGGGGTGGAGTCTTGCTCAATGGGAGCATGGAAATCAGTGTGACCTTCCGATCCACGCTCCCATAAAGCAAGACTCCAATGTGGGAGTGAACTCTTACAAAATTGACCAGGTTATAAAATGGCTTCTAGGTACAATCATCATGATGTTTCTAAAACACCGTTTTAATAAGCCATGTGTTTGTCTCCATCATACATCCAATGCCAGGTTTTGCAATGGTTTGATTCTTTGAGTCAGCAGACCTATTGAGGGGTATTTTAACTCCCAGAAACTGGACGGGCGAGCAGATAAAATGGAGCGGATGAAATGCCCACCCTGTTCCCGATATTTCAGGCGTACGTAGCTCCTGCCTACTGCGTGTATGCAAATCAGGGTCCTCGTACGTCAATAGGACCACGACGCCATCTTAACCCAGAAAGGAGCGGACCGACCCGGCAGCTACAACCAGGTCTGAAAATTGAAGAGGCCTTTTTAAGTAAGTTTAAAACTTTTCTTGGTGGGACCAGGAGCAGAGTGCTCCTACGGCCCTATAAGGAAAGTGTAGACCTCCCCTGCCCTGGACTCTTCAACCCCACCCCCCCCTCCCCTTCTCAACTTTCTGACTGCCCCGAAACCCCTGCTCCCCCATTCCCGTTGCGGCAAATTACCTTGCGCCCAGCGGGTGGCCTCTAGTTTGCCCAACTTTCTGCCACTTTGTGCTGACTTCCGACTTGTTCCAGGTGGGGAGTAGGCCAGCGGCATATTAATGAGACCCAAAAAATCATCTGGGCCCCTCGCTGCCACTCCTAGCCCCTCACTAGGCCACTTTCCCACCCAAGAGTTAAATTTCCCACCTTTTTCACACACAATACCCACTCTGCATTGTACTGGAAGTCAATTATTTTGTGACTCGTTGCCCTCTCAATGGCCCAGTAGCTAAAGGCACAGCTGTCCAGTGAAGTATGAGACTGTACAGACCAAAAGATCCTTCCAAGTCCTGGATATCCAGACTGTACTGAGTCATCTGACCCCAGCCAGACGACAGTAGCGACTCCACAGTTGGCCTCAGTGCCCACAGGCTCAGAAATAAAACTCAGCCAAGGTTCCAGTAAATGACTGCCATCCAGTGGCACCTACTGGGCAGTGCTCGATGCGTGTGCACATCAGGAGTGGAAAGAACCGTTTCGCCTCTGATTCCCTCCACGGCCACGCGGACCATTGACGCGCACCGTCCGGGCTCAATTGATGAAGAATGGCCCTGTGGGCGAGGTGCCAGGGGGTTAACTGCCGGCAGTGGAACAGTCGCTCAGCAAGAGGCAGTGCCTTCAGGAGACAAAACGGGAGAAATCATTTGAGAACATTCTGTCCCTTGTCCTCTGCAAGATTTCACTCTGGTCATCGAACCTGAAGCATAAGGACCCTACACTGTAAATGTAAGTTCTTCCTTTAGTACCAGGATGTGAACTGACAGCTCGACTTAGCTGTATGGATGTAGCATGCTTGAAAGAAAAAAAAGAATAGCTTGCCTTCAGATCGCACCTTTCATGACCTTAGGACGTCCCAAAGCCCTTAATAGCCGATGAAGTACTTTTGAAGTGTAGTCACTGGTACAATGTAGGAAAGACGGGAGCCAATTTGCACACAGCAAGGTCCCACAAACAGCAATGAAATAAATCACCAGGTAATCTGTTTATTACGTGTTGGTTGAGAGGAGAATTTTGGCCAGGACACTGGTGAGAACTCTGCTGCTCTTCTTCAAAATAGTGCCATAAGAGAGCCTCGGTTTAACATCTCATCATGAAAGAAAGTACCTCCGGCAGCGCAGCATTCTCTCATTACTGCACTGGGAGTGTCAGCCTGGATTATGTGCTCGAGTCTCTGGAGTGGGATTTAAACCCATAACCTTCTGACTCAGAGGCGAGAGTGCTACTACTGAGCCACAGCTGACACCTGTTAAAGCGAAGTTACTTAATATTCAAAAAGAAAGCAATTTCAATTTTCACTTGTCTTTCAAAGTGTTCCTCAATTGAGAACACATTGTTTATGGGTCTCCGGCGTAAAACAAAATTCGGTTGAATGAATATTCAATATTAAATAAGTGACTCATGGGCACAAATTAATCCTCTACTGCAGACACCGCGAGAGTCTGTTCAACAGAATAAGCATTACAGGAAGGAAAAGCAACACAGTACAGCAGTACATCGAGCTAGCAATCTATATCGCACAGTGAACGATACGCAGTATAGGGCTGTATTGGGTATCATGCCTTGTCATGGTTCTCACATCTTGCCCAAGTGGCTTTCTCATGCTGGATTACAGACCTACAGGCACCAGTCGGCCTTTGTCGTCCGGGTGACCAATCTTGCAGCCTCAGCCTGGACACTGGGGGCAGGCCAACTATTCAACTATGGAAGCTTTCGCAACCGAGATCCACCTTACCCTCAACTGACACCGGCACGTGAGGGCTAGCCAGCACTGAATAGCAATCAGGAGTGGGGACACTGTTGGATCGTTCCCCGCAATCACCCTCCCGCTCCCCGCCCCCCTCACGAGTTCAGTGGCACTGAGTACAATTGCTGCCCCGTTTGAGATGAGCTAAAAGTGGAATTTTTTTTTGCATTAAGCCACTGGGGGAGCTTGGTGGAGCCTTTCTGTAGTAATGGATGGACACATGACTAATGACTAATGGGTATGATTCTCACCCTGTACAGTCAAGGATTAATAAATGACACATAACTCTGGAGGCAGGGGTAAACATGTACTAATGCGAAGTTGCTTTGCCACGTAAACAAAAGCACCACACAGTGAATCAATACCTACAGCATTCGTGTTTCTTTTCCTGCTTACAAACTGCGGTGTTTTTTTTTCACCTAGAATTTATTCATTATTGACGAAATGACCGTTAAATTTTATTGTCTCTTCTTTGCAACATTCAGCTCTGCTGAGGACAACTGACACCATGACATCTTTCTGCCCCTAGGGGTTCGAAGCCCATCATCTAATCAAATGCAAATTTGTTCATTTCGGAGAGGGCCTCTCACATAAACAGCCTCTTGGGGGTTAACCCAGCAGCAAGCATTGTGCGATCATTAAAATGCAAAATCCGTCACTTGTCTCATTAAGCAGCCCAGGGATGCGGTCGGTGTCAGCTCCATCGATACCACACCCCAAAAAGGTCTTATCTTTTACTTGCATCTGCGAGCTGCAAGTCAAGCCTCCACATCCCACGCTCTGGTCCAGCATCAATGCCACCCCCCCCACAACGCCCACCGCAACCCTCTCCCCCACCCCCTATCACCCCTCGTTCCAGCTTCAGCGTGTCTGCATCGATGAGCTGCTTGATGTTGCTGAGCTGCCAGGTGGTCCCTTGGCGCCAATATCGATGTGTCAATCTTCAGCTGCACCAAATACATCATTTTAATACAGTTTGCATAACGCACTTGATTATTCTCAAGCAGCCGTGCAGGAATTCTAAAACACACGACGACAGGAAACAAATCAGCTCTAAGCCTCTGTGCCAAGATGGCGCGTTGTAGCTGCTCAGTAAGCTGGACTCCGAACTTCGTGCGTTCGCCTGGAATTCCTCTCACTGCTGTTTTTATGTGGAGGAATTAACCCATTTATTGTAAAGAGCTCCGATAAAGTAGTGGAGTTCAGACAGACCAGTTAGGTATTTGTAGTTATTATCCTACAGTGTAATTTTAAGGGCCTGATATATTCGCGAGAACATCTAAGGTTGAAATTTCACCTTTAGTTTTTTTTTAAAAATGTTGCCCCAATTTATTGTGTTGATTCTTCTTTATAAATCCATGGCCCCTGACTGAAAATAGCAGCTGGCCGATTGCTGTCTTAATCTAGCCATTAGGAGGCGTGCAACAGCAGTCAGGTGACAATTTTCTCTATTCCCCTCCCCCCCCACACCCTCCCCTCCCCCCACTCCCCGTCTCTTCTATTTGATGGAAAGATTAAGAATTTATCATGTTGCAAAATACTGGACAACCTCATTCATAGAATCATAGAAATTTACGGCACAGGTGGAGGCCATTCGGCCCATTGTGTCTCTGCCAGCCGAAAAAGAGCTATCCAGCACTAATCCCACTTTCCAGCTCTTGGTCCGTAGCCTTGTAGGTTTAGGCACTTCAAGTGCTTATCCAAGTACTTTTTAAATGTGATGAGAGTTTCTGCCTCTATCATCCTTTCAGGCAGTAAATTTCAGATCCCCACCATCTCTGGGTGAAAACATTTCTCCCCAACTCCCCTCTACACCTTCTAAAAATTACTTTAAATCTATGCCCCTTGATTATTGCCCTTTCTGCTAAGGGAAGTAGGTCCTTCCTATCCACTCTATCTAGGCCCCTCATAATTTTATACACCTCAATTAAATCTCCCCTCAGCCTCCTCTGTTCCAAAGAAAACAACCCCAGCCTATCCAATCTTTCCTCATAGCTAAAATTCTCCAGTCCTGGCAACATCCTCGTAAATCTCCTCTGTACCCTCTCTAGTGCAATCACATCTTTCCTGTAATGTGGTGACCTGAACTGTATGCAGTACTCAAGCTGTGATCTAACTAGTGTTTTAAACAGCTCTAGCATAACCGCCCTGCTCTTATATTGATGGTAGTGGTTGTTGGAGGCCAATCATCTCAGCCCCAGGGCATTGCTGCAGGAGTTCCTCAGGGCAGTGTCCTAGGCCCAACCATCTTCAGCTGCTTCATCAATGACCTTCCCTCCATCATAAGGTCAGAAATGGGGATGTTCGCTGATGACTGCACAGTGTTCAGTTCCATTCGCAACCCCTCAGATAATGAAGCAGTCCGAGCCTGCATGCAGCAAGACCTGGACAACATCCAGGCTTGAGCTCATAAGTGGCAAGTAACATTCGCGCCAGATAAGTGCCAGGCAATGACCATCTCCAACAAGAGAGAGTCTAACCACCTCCCCTTGACATTCAACGGCATTACCATCGCCGAATCCCCCACCATCAACATCCTGGGGGTCACCATTGACCAGAAACTTAACTGGACCAGCCATATAAATACTGTGGCTACGAGAGCAGGTCAGAGGCTGGGTATTCTGCGGCGAGTGACTCACCTCCTGACTCCCCAAAGCCTTTCCACCATCTACAAGGCACAAGTCAGGAGTGTGATGGAATACTCTCCACTTGCCTGGATGAGTGCAGCTCCAACAACACTCAAGAAGCTCAACACCATCCAAGATAAAGCAGCCCACTTGATTGGCACCCCATCCACCACCCTAAACATTCACTCCCTTCACCACCGGCGCACTGTGGCTGCAGTGTGCACCATCCACAGGATGCACTGCAGCAACTCGCCAAGGCTTCTTCGACAGCACCTCCCAAACCCGCGACCTCTACCACCTAGAAGGACAAGGGCAGCAGGCGCATGGGAACAACACCACCTGCACGTTCCCCTCCAAGTCACACACCATCCCGACTTTTAAATATATCGCCGTTCCTTCATTGTCGCTAGGTCAAAATCCTGGAACTCCCTTCCTAACAGCACTGTGGGAGAACCGTCACCACACGGACTGCAGCGGTTCAAGAAGGCGGCTCACCACCACCTTCTCGAGGGCAATTAGGGATGGGCAATAAATGCCGGCCTTGCCAGCGACGCCCACATCCCGCGAACGAATAAAAAAAATTTTTTTAAATATTTTATGCCTCGGCTAATAAAGGAAAGTATCCCGTATGCCTTCTTAACCACCTTATCGACCTGTGCTGCTACCTTCAGGGATCTGCGGGCATGCACTCCAAGGTCCTCTGTTCCTCTACACTTCCCAGTATCCTACCATTTATTGTGTATTCCCTTGCCTTGTTTACCCTCCCTCACAGTTCTCTGGATTGAATTCCATTTGCCACTTTTCTGCTACTTGACCTGTCCATTGATATCTTCCTGCAGACTATAGCTTTCTTCCACACTATCAACCATAAGGCCAATTTTTGTACCATCTGCAAACTTCTTAATCATGCCCCCTACATTTAAGTCTAAATCATTGATATATGCCACAAAAAGCAAGGGACCTGGTACTGAGCCCTGCGGAACCCCAGCCTTCCAGTCACAAAAACGCCCGTCGACCATTACCCTTGGATCCCACGGGCTTTTACTTTTCTGACCAGTCTGCCACGTAGGACCTTGTCAAAAGCCTTGCGAAAATCCATGTAGACTACATCAAATGCGCAACACTCATCGACCCTCCTTGTTACCTCCTCAAAAACTTCAATCAAGTTAGTCAGACAAGACCTTCCATTAACAAATCCATGCTGACTGTCCTTGATTAATCCATGCCTTTCTAATTTCTCACTGTTAATGTTTAATGAGATCATGGTGGTTTGATTTACATTTTCACCACTTGGGTAGTAATCTGGCTGACGAACGCAGGCCCCTTTATTTCAATGTACTGAATCTTAGGCGGGTTCCATAAAGGGCGAGCAATTCGTCCCGTCAGATTACTGTGAAGGCAAAAATCCACTCCCATAGCTCTATCCCTGACAAAAAAATTTTGATAAGCATCGTATTCATTTTAAAATGTGATTAACCTGATGTACCAATGGTAAATCATAAAGGTACTGTGGGTGGGAACTCACTGCATCAAAAATATCCAATAGAGCAGGAGTGTCAAACTCTTTTTATAAGGTGGGCCACATTCAGCAAAACCTATTTGGACACATACCTTTGAAGGTGGCAGGACAAGTTGAAAAGGCTGTCAAAAAGGCATATGGGATCTTTGGCTTTATAAATAGAGGCATAGAGTACAAAAGCAAGGAAGTTACACTAAACCTTTATAAATCACTGGTTAAGCCCCAGCTGCAGTATTTTTGCCAATTCTGGACACCACACTTTAGAAAGGATGTCAAGGCCTTGTAGAGGGGGCAAAGGAGATTTGCTGGACTGGTACCAGGGATGAAAGACTTCAGTTATGTGGAGAGACTGGAGAAGCTGGGGTTGTTCTCCTTAGAGCAGAGAAGGTTAAGGGGAGATTTGATGGAGGCGTTCAAAATCATGAAGGGTTTTGTTAGGATAGATAAGGAGAAACTGTTTCCAGTGGCAGAAGGGTCGGTAACCAGGGAACACAGATTTAAGGTAATTGGCAAAAGAACCAGGGGCGAGATGAGGAAAAAAAAATTACGCAGCGAGTTGATATAATCTGGAACGCACTGCCTGAAAGGGTGGTGGAAGCAGATTCAACAGTAACTTTCAAGAGGGAATCGGATAAATGTTTGAAGGAGAAAAATTTACAGGGCTATGGGGAAAGAGCAGGGGAATGGCACTAATTGGATAGCTCTTCCAAAGAGCTAGCACAGGCACGATGTGCTGAATGGCCTCCTTCTGTGCTGTATCATTCTATGATTCAATGATTTCGCCCCTTTTTCAGGCATAAAACGGGCGCAGCGTATGCCAATCTCAGGGCGCGAAGTCCTGTTCTTCATCTGCCCTGTGGCATGGCCGTCGCCATATTGGTCCTCCCTGTTTTTAAGCGCTGGTTTCAGGACCCTTCCTCAAAAAGGCATGGTGGAGCTAGTTGGAGCAAGCGCCATTCAAGCTCCGACTAGTTTTTCCAGTTCTACAGCGGCCCTTAAAGGGGCCGCCGGAGGCCACCGAGGAAGTGGTAGAGAAATTATTATATATTTTTTATTTCTCCCTCTGTGCTCCTTCCAACTCCCCAGCACTAATGTGGGCTGCTGTCAGTCCGTACTCATTCCCTCCTGCATTTCCTCCCCACCCCCCCGCCCCACACCTTGCGGGACCTACCAGCAAGGCAACAGGTCCAAATTTGATCCCCGACATCAGGAGAGCTGCCTCTGGAGGAACGACTGGTGGCGGCAGCTCACTGCTGTTATTAAAATGAAGCCTGAGGCCCAATTTCAGGATGAGCCTCGGGCCCTGGCCTCTGGCGCATGCTTGAACTTCCACCAAGGTTTTAGCATGGAGTTCTTCAAAAATCCTCCCTCAGCAAATGGTTTTGATGACACAGCTGTCTCATGGGCAACAACAATAACAACAACTTGCATTTATACAGTGCCTTTAACATAACAAAACGTCCCGAGGCGCTGTACAGGAGCGTAATCAAACAATATTTGACACCGAGCCCCATAAGGAGATATTAGGACAGATAACCAAAAGCTTGGTCAATGAAATAGGTTGTAAGGAGTGTCATAAAGGAGGGGATAGAGAGGTGGAGAAACAGAGGGGTTTAGGGAAGGAATTCCAGAACTTAGGGCCTAGGCAGCTGAAGGCACGGCCGCCAATGTTGGAGTGATGGAAATCGGGGATGCGCAGAGGCCAGAATTGGAGGAGCGCAGAGATCTCGGAGGGTTGTAGGGCTAGAGGAGGTTACAGGGATAGAGAGGGGGCGAGGCCACGGAGGGATTTGAAGACAAGGATGAGAATTTTAAAATGGAGGCATTGCCGAACCGGGAATGCAATATAGGTCAGCGAGCACACTAATAACGGGACGGGTGAACGGGACTGAGTACGAGTTAGGAGACGAGCAGCATCACTTACGAGGGGAGCACTAGCAAACAATGCAGCTTTTATCTTTACGTAACGTTCCTGTGTACTCATCATACACCTCGCCATGGTTCGCTTCATGCTTTCTGCCGATGTCTTATTCCTTCACCACAGCTACCTGTTGCTTACAAATCAAGCCCAGGGTTTTCCATTCATGTCCACAAAGAAATACAAAATTAATTTCATAATTCATGTGAACGTTCTGGTAATTTATCTAATTGGTGCCGTGTGTGTTCTGGGTTACAAAGTGCACAGTTTAAGAGTGGGGAGTGCAAAAAGTGACAGTGAAGACTATAGTCACAGCATAAGAAAACAATTATTTTTGCTTTTGATAAAAGCTAGATTTTTGTTTGTAACAAAGGCACTGATGCTGGCAGTAATTGTGTTTCGAATCGGTAGCTTGGCTTCTGCTGAGGCAAAATAATTACTTTATTTTTAAGTGAAATCACTGAATTGTTAGATTTAGCTTCAGTAAAGTAAATGGTGGAAATAAAAACCGATCAATGGATTTAGGAGTGGACACATCTGCCTCTCCAAGGTTTATGGATTTGTATCGTTAAAACCCCAGGCACCCCCTCCAGCCCTATCTTTCAGCTGTTACCCTTTTGTCAGACCCAACAACACAGTCATGAAGTCATAATAATTGTGTAGTTGTAACAAAATAACCGATAAATCAGCATTTTTTCCTTCAAACTACAGCGTGCAACTCCAGCACTCTGTATATTAATTATTTGTTGAAGTTTCTTCTTCAATCTCTCACTCTCTGGATTCTGTTTCAGAGTGGGCTTATCGGGCTACTAGGCCCAAGTTACTTTAACTCAGTCTGTTTTGAATGGTCTTACTTTACAAACTCACCTTTTCCTTATCTTCCTCCATCCAAATCAAACAAAAAGGGAAGTGCCTGGGAGTGTGGTGTGACACACTGTACAATACCCTGCTACTTTACTGTACTGTGGGATCTAGATTTTTAGCACCTACTCCAAAAATAATTTATACCGGGACCCAACAAGACAACAACCCAGAACCAAGGCTATTTTGACTTTCTAAGCAGGCTACGCAGGATTGACAAATGTAAGAGATAAAAACCAAATCCACTGAAAAGGGACATGAGTCCACAACTAGGGGCCATAAATATTAGATAGTCACTAATGAATCCAATAGGGAATTCAGGAGAGACATCTTTACCCAGAGAGTGGCTAGAATGTGGAACTCGCTACCGCAAGGAGTAGTTGAGATGAATAGCATAGATGCATTTAAGTAGAAGCTAGATAAGTGCATGAAGGAGAAAGGGATAGAAGGATATGTTGATGGGGTTAGATGAAGCAGGGTGGGAGGAGGCTTGTCTGGAGTGTAAACACCAGCACAGACCAGTTGGGCCAAATGGCCTGTTTCTATGCTATAAATTCTATGTAATTCTATGTAACACGAAGCATGGCTGCAAAGATAAATATTCTTACAAAGCAGCCTGTCTTGAGGAGGAAGTTCCGCACCCATGAGGACAGCCTCAACCGGGATCTTGGGTTCATGTCACGCTACACGTTACCCCACCAGCGAACAAAAGCTATCTGTTTTTAATATAATGGGTCATTTGCTGGCTTTCTCTGCCTTTCCGGATGTTTCTGCCTCTCTCTGGTTTTTTTTCACATCGTTCACCTGACGAAGGGGGAAGCCTCCGAAAGCTTGTGAATTTAAAATAAAATTGCTGGACTATAACTTGGTGTTGTAAAATTGTTTACAATTGTTTTTTTTTCCTGTTTGTTTTTTTGTTGAATGTGTATTCGGGGGTTCTGTAGGTGACACCTCTCTGTCTGAACACGGTGATTGCCTCGGCAACGGGCAGTTGCAGGGGCAGTCTGTAAACACCATGTATTGTTCTATATGTATAAATGCGTAGGCTTCAAGGAGCTCCTGAACATTTACCTGATGAAGGAGGAAGCCTCCGAAAGCTTGTAGATTTCAAATAAAAATTGTTGGACTATAACTTGGTGTTGTAAAATTGTTTACAATTGAGGAGGAAAAGCAACAATGTCAAGTCCATTTGTGTCTATATTGAACATTTCTTCCTCACATGACATCTTGGCAACTTCGCAACTGAAGAAAATAAATTTTATTTTGACTCTACTCAGTATTTAAGTTTCTAGGCTTCATATTGACTTCTTTAAAAAAAAAACTGTCTAGCTCTACTAGTTCCTGAGATATCAGGACATCCCAAAGTGCTTTATAGCCAATGAAGTACTTTTGAAGTGTAGTTACTAGTGCATTATAAGGAACATGGCAGCCATTTTGCACACAGCAAGCACCCACAAACAGCAAAGTGACAATGACCAGATAATCAGTTTTCATGGTGTTGGTTGAGGGATAAATATTGGCTAGGATACAAAGGATAACACCCTGCTCTTCTTTGAAATAGTGCCACGGAATCTTTTATGTCTACCTGAGAGGGCAGACTCAAACTTTTTTTAACATCTCATATGAAAGACAGCACCTCCAACAATGCAGTACTCCCTCAGTACTGCACTGGGAGTGTCAGCCTAAATTTTGTGCTTAAGTCTCTGGAGTGGGACTTGAACCCACAACCGTCTGACTCAGAGGCAAGAGTGCCACTAACTGAGCCTTGGTTGACCCTGTAGAACTGGGATCACTAACTAACCCCGTATTGGAAGTCTGGGAGTAGAGGACAGTGCATCTCGCAATCTCAGTGTGCAAAGCTCTCTGCCGGCAGGGTGAAGTAGTGACATCTACCTTGAACTAGCGAGGCTCACGCATGGAGAATGGAACTTTAGGGAGAAGAGATGAGTTGTCACTCATGGAACTACAACTAAGCAAGAATTAGTGCCTCCAAGTGAGGAGGGGAATAAGCAGGGAGGGAAAAAGGAGATGAGTTTAGGTTATCGAGGGGAAGGAAGCAATGTTCCAACTGATACAACCTTTTACAATAATTGAAAAAAGTCTAATAGCCAGAGGAAGATATGTAGATCCTTTGTCATCAGAGTCAATTAAATTAAATACAAATTGCTTGTATTGCTGATCTGGCCAAAAACCATTGCCAAAATTGTAATTGTTAGGTTTTCAAAATTCCTGGAGCCATTTGATATCCTGCATCAGCAGAGTTGGGTCTTAGATTGCCGAGAAATTCTCAGCAGTTGGGGGAGATTTGTGTTTAGCTTTTAAGGAAGGACGGTTTCTCCTCCAGATTCTCCTCCTGCTCCGCTAATTGTATTTTGTCCCCCATTTTGCCAAGGCAAAATGAATAACTTGGCCCTTCAGGTAAGCCTGGTCAATAGCTCCCCTGATGGCTAGGTAAGTCAATGCATTGTGTGCTGTAGAGCTACGCTATACGTAGGAACGTGCTTTGTCGCCAGAGCCCATAGTGGTTAGCATTAAAAAGGGGTGGAGAGCCAAGGGAAAAGGTTTTCCTGCCTGTGGAAAAAAAGAATTTGGCCCCAAAGATCCATGGGGTTTGTGTTGAACTCCTGCCATAACTCCCATGGGTTCAATGGAAGAAAAATATTGGACGTGGTGTAAACACCATGCAATTCATCCAGGTTGCATGGACTAGGCTTGTATTCCCTTACGTATTGAAGATTGAGAGGTGATCTAATTGAGGTGTTTAAGATGATTAAAGGATTTGATAGGGTAATTATTAACATATTACAAATAGGCTCCCATCTGGAACGGGCAGGTGCTTTGGCCGCCCACGCAGAGACCCCAACCGAAATGGTGCCAGGCGGGAATAGGTTGGCAAGTGGATTCAGGGTGATTTCATTGAGGTGTTTAAGTTGATTAAAGGAGTTGACAGGTTAGATAGAGAGAAAGTATTTCCGTTGGTGGGGGGAGTCCAGAACAAGGGGGCGCAGCCTTAAAATTAGAGCTAGGCCATTCAGGGGTGATGTCAGGAAGCACTTCTTCATACAAAGGGTTGTGGAAATCTGGAACTCTCGCCTCCAAAAAGCTGCTGAGGCTGGGGGTCAATTGAAAATTTCAAAACTGAGATTGCTAGATTTTTGTTAGGCCAGGGTTTTAAGTGATACGGAACCAAGGCGGGTAAATGGAGTTAAGATACAGATTAGCCATGATCTAATGGAATGGTGGAACAAACATCGGGGGCTGAATGGCCTACTCCTGTTCCTATGTTCCTAAGATTCGCTATCACATGTTTTGCAATACCTCCGGAGACCAATTTGACCCCGAAAAGGTGCATTTATGTCATGTTGTGCTGCAGTGATACTTGAGGGCCAAGGACACCAGTGATGCTTGGCTACACTATGGCATCATGAGCCTCTTGGGATCAAGGTGGCCCTCACCTCAGGGCTTCTGAGTCTCGGGAGGACTCTTCAACAGATTGCATTGCTACTGCAGGCAGCTTGGTCCTAAATCCTGACACTTAACATGAGCAGGCACTTGTAAGGTCTGGCTGGAAATGTCACTTGAGCTGTCACCAGGAGAGAGGAAATAATCATCAAGGCTGATTCCAGGCATGCCGAGTCCTGGATCTGAGTGTCCATTGATGAGTGGGAGATTAGATCCTACCAATCCTGAGAGATGTCATCACAAAGCTCTTAGAAGCCGCTTTCCATCAATCTCTTCAAACGCCCTGCCAAGGCCTGAAGACCAGTAGTCAACGCACGTACTTTGGTCTGGAGGCCTCTTTGTCAAAGGGGTACCGATGCAGATGTTTGTGATAATATCACCTACTCCAGGTAGTGCAGCATTGTGCGCAATCCTCTTGAACATTGGCACTGAGGATGTCATTGGACTTACCCGTCCTCCAAAATTGTCCTCAGTGCCTCCATGTGAGAGTAATGCTCATTCAGGATCCTTCTTTTTAGAGCAGGATGCCAAAGATCTGAGCCACCAGGCTTTGGAGGCAGGGGGTTGACTTCTGCAGAGACCTCGTTCCCCATTGTCAGCTGTGGCTCAGTAGGTAGTGCCCTCGCCTTTGAGTTAGAAGGTCGTGTGTTCAAGTCCCACTCCAGAGACTTGAGTGCAAAATCTAGGCTGGCACTTCAGAGCAGTACTGAGGGAGTGCTGCAGTGTCGGAGGTGCCGTCTTTCAAATGAGGCGTTAAATCTCTGACCCCTTTGGCACCGTGAGGATAGTGAATGAGGGAATGCCGCAATGTAAAAGGACTGCAAGGATAAGAGTCAAGTGAGAGCACATACCTTACCTTGGCTGCTCTGGTGAAGTCATTAAATTTGTTCCTGCATTGCAAAGGAATCCTAGGGTTCAAGGATATGTCACTCACTCCCTTCACAAAGTGCCTACCACATTCTTCACAGATTTTGGCCCATAATCCCAAGCAGATCATCCCTCCTGTTCCGCATCTCCATTATGAGAACATGTAGGTCTAGTTGTGTCATGTTAGCTGCTCATTTCTTTATCCAGGCAGCCATCCTTCTCGCCTGTGTTTCTTGGTTCCACCAGTGCTGCCACTGCCCCTTTAAGACACAGTGGGTTTTATAGCCTGCTACTGCACCAGGTGTCAGCCTCTCTTTCGGGTAATTAGCCCACCCATCCCTCCTCACAGCCTACACACCTCTGGCTATCTCAATTAGCTGACCGTGCAATTCACAGTGACACAATCTGATGGTGGGAAGGAGTCCTTGGCTGCCTCAGTTCCTATGGAAAAAGAAAGATTTTCATTTATATAGCACCTTTCACACCCTCAAGATGTCCCAAAACGCTTTGCAGCCAATGAAATACTTGTAAAATGTAGTCATTGTTGTAATGTGGAAAACGCAGCAGCCAATTTGCGCACAGCAAGGTCCCACAATCTCCAATGAAATAAATGACCAGGTAATCTGTTTTAGTTATTGGTTGAGAGATAAGTATTGGCAGATTCTCCGCTGTCTTTTCTTCAAGTTGTGCCGTGGGATATTTTACGTCCACCTGAGAGGTTTATAGCCTCATCAGAAAGAATGTGGGGTTCTAAACCCCTTTAACAAAAGACTTTGTAGGAAAGGGTTAATTGTACCCCTTTTAAACAAAGACATTTGAAAACCCGAAAATACAGTAACGTGTTCTCGCAAATCCTGTTTTCCCTTAATGACGCTGATGGCATTGGAAAAGTATGAGTTTCGGGATTAAGGACATTGTACTGTGGATAGATATCTAGATTATTAAATAAATAAGCTGGATGGATCATATTGAACTTAAAGCGTTGTCAGGCTTTCAACACAGCAGGGGTAATGTAAGAAAAGGCATACATCAAAGGCTTTGGATCGGGAAAGCAATGATAGGTGTGAAAAGGCATTGGCCCTTTCAATCCCACCTGGTAGCCTGTTCAAGGAGCTGGGAGTTGTGAAAGATCAAGTGATATTGCATCCAGCATATGGTCAAATGGTGTAAGAAGCGGATTTGAAGCCACTGAAGCAATGAAAATTGGAGACATCAGGACCATTAAGGATGTATGTGTATAGGCATCAAAGGGGCTATCTCTACATGAAAGGTCATAAACAGAGATAGTAAAGGGGCCTTTCACATTCCATGGTTCAAGCACATGGTCTTTTCCACATCAAAAGGGTCTCCAATCACATGATCAAAGCCTAAACTGTCAATCATTGAGGTATGTTAATGATTGAGGCATAGCCACAGGGAGCAATTAGACAAAAAGAATGACACGCCCCAATTCTACATCCTATTGGTAAAAAAACAATATGAACCGACTTTGAGAGAAGAACAGTCTCTTCACCACTCGGCAGTCACAAGGAACGCACACTTCAATCGAACATCACTGAAGAAGAAGAGGACCTCATGGACTGAAGAGCTGAAATACTCTCAGGCTTCGATGAGCAAAATCCTTGAATTAAGGTTGTATATGTATTAATGATTTGCCCGATATGTGTATGAATTGTTAAATCATTACATAATAACACAAATTATTAAGTATAATGGGATTTTGCTTCATGAATGCTTGTAGGAATTATAACATAATTAAAAAATTATTTTTGATTAATGAAACTATGGTGAGCGAAGGTGACTTTCGTTGTTTGACCAGTTCCAAGAATCACAGGAAATAAGGAATACCCTACATAATGGCAGCTCTGACAGTGCAGCACTCTGTCAGTACTGCACTGATGTGTCAGCCGAGATTTTATGCTCCAGTCTCTGGAGTGGGACTTAAACCCACAAACTTCTGACTCAGAGGCGAGAGCACTACCAACCGAGCCATGACTGACACATGGAGCCATAGTGGCGTTTGAATTTCAGACCACTTGTCCTTTCTTACTCTTTTCAGCCTTGGTGGTGTCCTGCATTATAGAGTTTAGCCCTCACCTTGACTTCTCAATTTGAAAAAATGGGACTAGTCACAGTGCAGCTCTTTGGTTAGCGATGTCTGCACCAATGTGTCTGGTGTCTCATGGTGTTGCATCTTTAAACGAGTCCCAGATATGACTGCCACCCATCCCCTTTAATTCATTATCAAGCCATTAGCTGAAACAAATCTTACTGACCCAGTTATATCAGGAATTGATACTGAAAGGTTCCAATATTATATCACTTAATGCGAAAGATATCCTATTGTACATTACTAAACCGGAGCTCTTCATTCCTACTTTATTGTCTCTCATCCATCATTATGGCACCTTGTCTGGATACAAAATTAATATTGATGAGACAAATGCTATACAATCGCTTACTCCCTCCAAACAAGTGTAAAGATTATATGCTTTTAAGTAGACCCACAAGGCTATTAAATATTTAGGTATGAATATAACTCCATCAGTTATCAATTTGCACATTCAATTATCCTAAAATTATCAGTCAAATCAGAAAGATATGGGGCAATGGATGCATCTATCCTGTTCCCCTATGGGTTGAGTAAATAAAATCAAAATTAAAACAATTTCCCTGGCTACTACCTTACCCAGATTTTCTTTAATCATTTCTCTGAGAGGATTTTCTTGTTCAATCTTATTATGTTAATTAACCACTTTCTACAGATGGACAAAACCTCACGTGAAGCTGACTAAACTATGTTCCCTCAAGGCCTTCCTCACCTTAGCCTTTATTATTGATCTCCATCATGACCTTTTCAATCCTTAGGCACAAGGAGTATGCTTGAGCACACGATCTAGGCTGACACTTGAGCTCAGTACCGAGGGAGTGCTGCGTTGTCAGGGGTGCTGTCTTTTGGCTGAGATGTTAAACCGAGGCCCATTCTGCCTGCTCAGCTGGATATAAAAGGTCACATAGCACTATTCAAAGAAGAGCGAGGGAGTTATTTGTGTGTTCTGGCCAACATTCATCCTTCAACTGACACCATTAAAAACAGATTATCTCATCGTTCCTTCATTTGCTGTTTGTGGGTTATTGGTGTGTGCATTTTGGCTGCTATGTTTGCCTGCACTTCAAAAATAATCCACTGGTTGTGAAATGCTTTATGATGCCCTGAAGACATGAAAGGTGAAATATAAATGCAAGTTCTATTCTTTCTTAAAACTTCGAGAATGTTGATCAAAAAACTTAAACGTGAAAGTGTTACTAAAACACTCAATAGTACCCAAAGATTGGTTAGAATGTGGAACTTCCTACCACAAGGAATAGTTGAGGCGAATAGCATAGATGCATTTAAGGGGAAGCTCGATAAATACATGAGAGAGAAAGGAATAAAAGGATATGCTGATAGGGTTAGATGAAGTAGAGGTGGGGGGAGGCTTGTGTGGAGCATAAACAACAGCATAGACCAGTTGGGACGAATGGCCTGTTTCTGTGCTGTAAATTCTATGTAATTCTATGAGCTGCCCTCATGGTTTAGTGAGCCCTACTGAAGAGCTTGAGCACCTCTTGGCACCACAACTGGCCTCAGCACTTCTTGGCTTGGGAGGGAAAAAAATCAACAAGGGTTTCTACATTTGATTGCTATCCAGTGACGTCTATTAGAAAGAAAGTAAGTACTTGGATTTATACAGTGCCTTTCATGACTTCAGGATGAACCAAAGCACTTCACAGTCAATGAAGTACAGTCATTGTTGTAATGTAGGAAACACAGCCACCAATTTGTGCACTGCAAGGTCCCACAAACAGCAATGTAATAATGACCAGATAATCTGGTTTTTTAGCAGCGTTAGTTAAGGGATAAATATTAGCCAGGACACGAGAGAAAACTCCCCTTCTCTTCTTCAAAACAGTGCCATGGATCTTTTATATCTACCTGAGAGGACATCTCATCTGAGAAACAGCTACTTCTAACAGTGCAGCACTGCTTCAGTACTGCAACAGAGTGTCAGCCTAGACATTGTGCTTAAGTCTCTGGAGTGGGACTTGAACCCACAACCATCTGACTCAGAGGGAAAAGTGCTTCCCACCGAGCCAATGTATTGCATTTTTAGCTGCAGGAAAAGACCTCTGCAAGCAAAGAGAATTACCCAGCAGTACTATGATTCAGTACCATCAAGGTTGAAAAATTATTATTAACCAATTCAAGATTAAGGCACCTAAATTAACTATACATTCAAGTTAGAGGCACATACATTGCTCCTAATTCATCCAATACTTTCGAGCCCTGCATAAGGTAATATGGCAAAGAGTAATTAGTGTAATTAGGGACACAGTGGACTTGCCAAGAATTTATTGAAGTTAAAGAAGGTAAGCATCCTCCATTAAACTCTTTAGAGAGTATCTTGCCGTTGGAAAACAAATTTGCTCCGTTCGGTCATCCCACAATTGTAGCCACCAGCAATCACTCTGGTTGGTGCTGATCCTTTCTAGTTACTGATCCCGCCCTCCCAGCTGCATCTCAGATGCAGCCTCGTGGTAACCTAGCACTACAGTTTGGTAAACTAGGGCAGTGAAAATGAAGGAAGTGGATGCTCCTCGCAATGCAGCAATGCCCAGCGGGATACATCAGCTAACATCCGAGATAAGACTCCTGTCATGCTGTTCAATAGGTATTGTGAGGGGGTTTCCTTGTTTCTGTAAGATTCTTTTCTGCTGGGTTTCCCTTGTGACATGCAGAAAACAGAAATGTAGGTAGTAGGGCTGATCTTGAGCCTCTGCCAATTATGCTCTGGACTGGCTCCGAGGTGTTACATGACAGTCGTGAAGTTGGCTCACTTCCAATTCTCTCTTCCTCCTTCAGAGGAAATATTTAATCTCTGCTTTGTGTCTCCTTGGATGTGTTCAGTTGAGATCAGAAAACCACTGGATAGACAGTACCTGCATGTGTTACCAGTTCTATGGCTCAGCGCATTCATTTCATTTCTCCGTCAATTCATCACAGCAGGGAAACAGGTTATTCTATGCTCTCCCATTGTCACCACCTTGTTTGCTTTATTTTATCTGTACTGTATTACTAGATAATTCATGTCTGATCTTCTTGTTCCTCATATTTTATCAATATGCCAACCTACATGGTCTCACACCAAGTCCCGCCCAACCATCACCGCTGTGCTCGCTGACCTATATTGGCTCTTGGTCCAGGACCTCTTGATTTTAAAATTCTTATCCTTGTTTTCAAATCCCTTCATGGCTTCGCCCCTTCCTATCTCTGTAACCTCCTGCAGTCCTATAACCCTCTGAGATCTCTGCAATCCTCCAATTCTGGCCTCTTGCGACATCCCCAATTTTCATCGCTGTACCATTGGTGACCGTGCCTTCAGCTGCCTAGGCCCTAAGCTCCAGAATTCTCTTCCTAAACCTCTTCACCTCTCTACCTCTCTCTTCTCCTTTATGACGCTCCATAAAACCTACCTCTTTGACCAAGCTTTTGGTCACCTGTCCTAATATCTCCTTACGTGGCTTGGTGTCAAATTTTGTTTGTTAACGCTCCAGTGAAGTGTTAAAGGCGCTACTTAGATGCAAGTTACTGTTGTCTTTGTGTTTTGAAATCAAGACTTCAATTCAATCGCATTCTTTCCCAGGACCTCAAAACAATGATGCACATTACCTCCCTTAGTCTTCCCTTCCTCCTAAAACCCAAGCCTGGATTAGTTAATCAATTCTTGATTTATCTCATCTTCTGCTTTTTTTTATTTGTTCATGGGATGTGGGCGTCACTGGCGAGGCCAGCATTTATTGCCCATCCCTAATTGCCCCTGAGAAGGTGGTGGTGAGCCGCCTTCTTGAACTGCTGCAGTCCGTGTGGTGAAGGTTCTCCCACAGTGCTGTTAGGTAGGGAGTTCCAGGATTTTGACCCAGCGACGATGAAGGAACGGCGATATATTTCCAAGTCAGGATGGTGTGTGACTTGGAGGGGAACGTGCAGCTTGTGTTGTTCCCATGTGCCTGCTGCCCTTGTCCTTCTAGGTGGTAGAGGTCACGGGTTTGGGAGGTGCTGTCGAAGAAGCCTTGATGTGTTGCTGCAGTGCATCCAGTAGATGGTACACACTGCAGCCACGGTGCACTGGTGGTGAAGGGAGTGAATGTTTAGGGTGGTGGATGGGGTGCCAATCAAGTGGGCTGCTTTGTCCTGGATGGTGTCAAGCTTCTTGAGTGTTGTTGGAGCTGCATTCATCTAGGCAAGTGGAGAGTATTCCATCACACTCCTGACTTGTGCCTTGTAGATGGTGGAAAGGCTTTGGGAAGTCAGGAGGTGAGTCACTTGCCACAGAATACCCAGCCTCTGACCTGCTCTTGTAGCCACAGTATTTATATGGCTGGTCCAGTTAAGTTTCTGGTCAATGGTGACCCCCAGGATGTTGATGGTGGGGGATTCGGTGATGGTAATGCCATTGAATGTCAAGGGGAGGTGGTTAGACTCTCTCTTTTTTGGAAATGGTCATTGCTTCGCATTTGTCTGGCGTGAATGTTACTTGCCAGTTATCAGCCCAAGCCTGGATGTTGTCCAGATCTTGCTTCATGCGAGCACGGACTGCTTCATTATCTGAGGGGTTGCGAATGGAACTGAACACTGTGCAATCATCAGCGAACATCCCCATTTCTGACCTTGTGGTGGAGGGAAGGTCATTGATGAAGCATCTTGGTAGTGTCCTGGATCTTGCCCCTTCACCTGTTTTTCTTAATAAAAAATATAAAGTATGTATGAAAATACATGGCAAGTCAAACATAGTCTTCACATTATTCTGAAATTGGAGGTTGTTAGTGATAAGGATAAGGGTATCATCCTGATAGTTGCATGAGACAATGATATGGAGATTTTGACTCGTCATAGCAATCAATCTCTATCAATTAGCCTTCAACAGACCCAGACCTGAGGTGAAGAAAACCCCAGTGGAGGAGAGCTTTGAGAACCATAGATCCAATGTCAACTGTTCCTCACGAGCATGTTACACTTACCCCATGTCATGTCTCAGATTACTGTATAAGAAACAGGAGTAGGTCATTCAGCCCCTCGAGCCTGTTCTGCCATTCAATTAGATCATGGCTGATCTGTATCTGAGCTCCATTTACCTGCCCTGCTTCCATAACCCTTAATAACCTTACCTAACAAAAACCTATCAATCTCAGGCTTTTCATTTTCAATTCACCCGCAACCTCAACAGCTTTTTGCTGGGGGAGAGTTCCAGATTTCCACTACCCTTTGTGTGAAGAAGTGCATCCTGACATCGACCCCTGAACAGCCTGGCTCTGATTTTAAGGTTATGACCCCTTGTTCTGGACTGCGTTAGCTGACCTTAGCCAGAGTAGCGATAAGGGGTTTCACAATTGGCCTCCTATCCCCCTGGATTAGGGCGAAGGAAATCAGCCAGTGATCCTGCAGGATGTACACGTGTGGGCATCGGTTCTGGACTGAGTTTGGCTGCAATGCCCTTCAAATAGCCTCTTGATACTATTAAATCTCAGTCATGAAAAATGAGCACTGGGACGAGCACTTGAAATCATACCTCGGCACGGAGTCATCACCTTCATCAACGGAGGAGAGGAGAGAACACTGCGGACGGAAAAAAAAAACCTCAGCTCCCAGAGATGTAAACCGAACAGTGATGTACTGTGATGTTATGTGATACTGTAACATACTCTATATGTAACACAAGTGAAGCATCTGATGTTACTCTTCAAGAACCCTTGCAATACACTAGTAATCCTCACCTTATTTGGTTTCTCATAATGCTTGCCTCATTGTTTTTGTTGCTGCTTTTGAAAATCATTAATTAATCACCTCTCCGGTCCACCTGCGCCATTGGAGCGCACAGTGTGCAATGTAAATGTTAGCTCAGGTGAATAGAGACCAGGCAAAATAACCTCCCGATCTGACAAAGGCCCTTTTCAGTCACCTTGGAACCTGAAAGCACAAGAACAACGCATAAAGCATTGGGCCTCCGCAGACAGCAATGCTAAAGAATCTAACTGACAAAGGACATGACCACAGTGAAATTCAGGACCGTTTTCCAATTCGCTTTCCCTTTCTCCCTTCCTGAAGTTGGGTGTGGTTCCATAGAAACTGGCAGTCCTCTG
The DNA here is from genome assembly GCF_035084215.1 of Heptranchias perlo. NCBI lineage: Eukaryota > Metazoa > Chordata > Chondrichthyes > Hexanchiformes > Hexanchidae > Heptranchias > Heptranchias perlo. The sequence goes on along the minus strand of NC_090338.1, from coordinate 12,877,340 downwards.
AGAGCAGGCATTTATCCTGTGTGAGCCTGCACAGTGGGTATTAGCAGGCTAATTAATAGTGAGGAGGGGGCATTACAGCTGAGCCTGGTGCTGTCCACACCCAGAGTCCGCATTGCGGCTTTTTCCAGTAGAAGTCTGTGGGTAACAATCAGGAATGGGAGACCTGCCTCATTTTTCCCCTGCCTAACCCAGTGATCATGAGGTTAATTGTAGGGCCCCCACTTATACTGAGGGTATCAATTAACTCAGCACAGACTGATGACTGAATCCAGGGCCCTCCTAATCTTTTTGTCTCAGTACTGGGCCAATGAGTCACTGGGAGAAACTTGGCACTGTTTTTACACCTGAAGTTTTATCCCTCAGCCAACATCACTAAAACAAAAAAAACAGATTATCTGGTCATTATCACATTGCTGTTTGTGGAACCTTGCTGTGCGCAAATTCGCTGCCGCCTTTCCTACATTACAACAGTGCCAGTACTTCATTGGCTGTAATGCGCTATGGGACGTCCTGAGGCCGTGATAGGCGCTATGTAAACACAAGTTCTTTCTTTTTCTTTTACCTGTGCAGCTCACCAATAAAGAAAGCTTGGGCACCCTTTGTGTTGTGACATTGTAAAAGTAACAGAAAGAATCCCTACTCCCATCAAAATTGCAAAAGCCTTTGAAAAGAACACGTGAACAATTTTGCTGAAGCACCATCCTGCTATGTTTCTGATGTCACTAACACATAGAAACCAGAGGAAATCTCACAATCTGGCGTTCTAAATGTAGCGATCTATATATGGTCCTCTGCAAAGGTGAGGTGATTGGCCTTTACTTACGTATTATCTCCTGTTCTGGGCCATATATGGCCCAGGGACAGCAATTTTCAGAGAAAGTGATGAATTTTTCATCAAAAGTGCTGCAGACATGCTGATCCTTATAGGCAGCTATGTGCTCACTGGAAGATCCCAAACTTCTGATGATTAAATGACTTTGGTGTGGACCCTCTGTACAAAATGCTACTTCCCCCCCATCCCGCACCTTCAGCATCTGATTATTGCGTGCTTATCACTGCATTGCTAGCGAACCTTGGTGCATATCCAACCTTTTTCAGATATCATGCCTACTTTGATGGCTCAATGAGTGGTTCAATCATATAAGACCAGGAAGATCTGGGGTTTGATGCCTAGTCCGTGCAGAGCTAGTTAATCCCAGGCAGAGCGGCAGCGGGAGTGCTACAAGTGGACTCAGCAACCTTGGTTTTGTAGGAAAGGGGGGGAAATCAGCTGTTCACGATTGCCATCCAGTAGCCCCTGCTGGAACGTGCATACATGTTGACTTATGGTGATGATTGTGATACTTCTCACTATTGACGTTCACTGTCAAGGCTTGCACATTAGTGCTGGACAAGTGAGTGAGGTACGGGGAGGTGACCAGAGCCAGTGAGACCGTACTCCAGCAAGGAGTCAACACCTTCAGGAGGGAAGGGGAAGGCCGAAAATTGGTAAGGAAAAGTTTTCTAAAAAAGTCTGTCAGAAATCAAATCCGTACATAAAATTAGACCATTAAGTTACACAATATATCCGTCAGAAGGACAGCAGTAATCAGATACATGAAATACTCCCAACTTTCATAGGAACATAGGAACAGGAGTAGGCCATTTAGCCCCTCGAGCCTGCTCCATCATTTAATGAGATCATGGTTGATCTGTGAACTAACTCCATATGCCCGCCTTAACTCCATATCCCTTAATACCTTTGGTTAACAAAAATCTATCAATCTCAGATTTAAAATTAACAATTGAGCTAGCATCATCTGCTGTTTGCGGAAGAGAGTTCCAAACTTCTACCACCCTTTGCGTGTAGAAGTGTTTCCTAATTTCACTCCTGAAAGTCCTGGCTCTAATTTTTAGGTTATGTCCCTTAGTACTAGACTCCCCAACCAGCGGAAATAGTTTCTCTCTATCTCCCCTTTCAGTTCCCCTTAATATCTTGAAAACTTCAATCAAATCCCCCCTTAATCTTCTAAATTCCAGGCAATACAACCCTAGTTTGTGTAATCTCTCCTCGTAATTTAACCCTTGGAGTCCACCCAAGGCCACTATATCCTTTCTAAGGTGCAGTGCCCAGAACTGAATGCAGTACTACAGGTGTGGTCTAACCAGGGCTTTGTATAGCTGTAACATAACTTCTACCCCCTTGTATTCTAGTCCTCCAGATATAAAGGCCAGCATTCCATTAGCCGTTTTAAAATTATTTTCTGTACCTGTCCATGACATTTTAATGATCTGTGTACATGGACCAATAAGTCACTTTGGACCTCCACTGTTTCAAGCTTTTTGCTATTTAGAAATTACTCTGATCTATCCTTTTTAGATCCAAAGTGGATGACCTCACACTTGCCTACATTGAAATCCATTTGCCACAGTTTTGCCCATGCACTTAATCTATTAATATCTCTCTGTAATTTTGTGCTTCCATCTACACTGCTTACAATGCTGTCTATCTTTGTGTCATCGGCAAATGTAATGTTACGAGCTCCAGCTTAAAATATAGCAGAGCATTTAAAATTACAAACTTAATGTTATTGATGTCCAAAGTTGGCTTTACAGAGTTGCAGTGTCGACTAATAGAGAGTTTACTTGACCAAAATAGAGAGCAACACTTAGATTTCTTGCTAACTATAAATGGGAAACTAAATCAAAGACTTATGAGAAAATTGAATGTCACAATAGGTTAAAATATGCGGTCTGATTGCCCATTTGAGAGATCCCAGTGAGGCATGCTGGTCGGGAAATTGTGGGCCTTGATTTTATGTCCATTTAATCCACTCTATTTTTTATTTAAACGTGCGACAAATCAAAGACTGCAGGCCCATGAATTCCTTCCCTCCGAGTGCCACTCCTTGCTGGGAGCGCCTGACTGGGAAATCTGCCCGATTATTCTATTCGCTTTGGATTCGGTATTGAATCAATTCATTGGAGTTTGATAGGAGTCTCACACCTGAATGTTACACCAAAATTAGATAATTTTCCACCTCTGGCACGTTAATATTAAGCATCAGAACAACTTAGATTTTATATAGTCAGGGGTTTGAATAGTGCTGTGAGTCAGCATGCTGTCCTTCACATCTGGGAATTGGGTCTGAATCCAGCCCAGACTCATAAGGCGAAAGCTTCCTTTCTCTGATGCTGTAAAGTCCTAACCAAAACGGACAGCCTGAAATCCAGCTTCCAGTTGGTGTGAGCGCACAACAGAACAGTTTGATGCTAAATGCCAACGAATTGGCAGTTGCACTCAGAAAGACCATAAGGATGCTTGGAAAATGTCACACTGGTGCAGTCATACTCTTTTAACATTGTAATTAAGTCCATTGTTGTACCTGGCCAAGGGAGCGTTTGATGCTAGAACTGGCTGCCAATGAGTTCAGTCCCCAGCAGTGACATTCGCAGCACACAACTTGGACACACAACTTTTTTTTTAAATAGACTGCAGCCCTGATTTTAACTACAGGGCAGTTTTCGGTGGGTGAGCAGGGGGTGTGAGTTAGAAACCCACCCGCTGCTCCAGAAATCAGGCCCGGGGTATTTTAACTTTTGGGCCTCATTTAAGCCCCGCCGACCACGTCCCACCTATTCCAGACAGGAAGTCAGCAGGAAGCAAGAGAAACAGGAGTTGTTATAGTAAGCTTCTCTTTTTTTTTCTTTTCTCCCCTTTATGTTCCATTTTTTAACCGATCCTTTCATTTCTTTGCTTCCATTTTTGTACTCTTATCTTTTGCTGTGGTTACTTTTCTTTGCTTTTTTATCATCTGTCACCTCTCAACTATTATTTTTGTTCCTCCACACACTTTCAATTGTGTCTTGGCCTTCAATTCTTCTTCATAGGAAGAAAAGCGAGAGAAAGAGAGTAATCTGGTTGCCCGTAGGAGAGCCGAGAGGTAAAGGCCTAGAAATTTGGACACGCAGCGCCCATTTTTCAGGCGCTACATAGCCTGCTTATGCCCCCCAATGGCAGGCAAGAAGCACGCATCGGAATTGCGCTGCTCACCATGTTGGGTAAGGACAAACAAGAGGCATCCTTCACCCTCGCCTGAAGCTGGCGTTAGACCCTTTGCATTTGCAAATAAGGGGCTGAGTGCCTGCTTGAGGTCCCTGCTCCAACATTGGTTTGCCCTGAGGCAGCCAACGCTACCGGAACGCCTGCAACAAAGAACCCAAGTAACTTACCTGAATGTGGAGTCAAGAGAAACAAGAGTGGTCCTGACGACCACACATTAAAGGATCCGAGGATCAGAAGCAGCAGTGCTGCTGGCACCCGGCCCCGAGATGCCCGATTCCCAATCTCCCAACGCCCCCCACCCCCCACCCCGGCCCCGACTCCCAATCGCCAAACCCCCTCCCCCAGCCCCGAGATGCCCGACACCTGATCTCTGGCCCCAATTCTTGATCTCCCTCAGTCTGCCCTTGCTGTCCAATCTTCAGGCTTCTAAAGCCCAAGTTTGGAGTCAATCATTAGCTACTTCTTGATTTAACTTGTCTCCATCATCTGGGTTGACATTTCAGTGCAGTGCTGAGGAAGTGCTGCATTGTCAGAGGTGCCGTCTTTTGGATGAGTGTTAAACCGAGGCCCTTTCTGCCTATTTAAGTGGGCAGAAAAAGAGCAGGCAGTTCTCCTGGTGTCCTGATGAGCATTCATCCTTCAATCATCAGTGCCAAAAACAGATGAACTCATCATTCATCTCGTTGCCGCTCGCGGGACCTTGTGTGGATATTGGCTGCCAAGTTTGCTTACAAAACAAAAAATGACCAACTTGAAAAGTAATTCATTAGCAATGAAACATTTGGGATGTCCTGAGGATGTGAAATGTTCCACATAAATACAAGTTATTTCTATTTTCTCTTCTACTCTTTTCACACTTGGTAGAGTCTTGCACTATGGACCTTGGTCCTTCCCCTAGCCTTCTTAATAACAAAACAAAATTTATGGATTGAGGCGAGCTATTCGATGTTAGAAAAGGGCAAATTGACAAATTCACAAGAAACCCCTCTATCTATTCTCTGAAGGAAGATGCTAACCTGTTTAGTTTAAACAAGTCTGTGTTAAATTCTGTGTTGAGGCAAATGGCATAGATGCATTTAAGGGGAAGCTAGATACGTACATGAGGGAGAAAGGAATAGAAGGATATGCTGATAGGGTGAGATGAAGTAGGGAGCGAGGAGTCTCGTGTGGAGTATAAACACCAGCATAGGTTAATTGGGGCGAATGTGCTGTAAATTCTATGTAATTCTATCTAAAAATAGCAGACAGGGTAATTTCATAGGAACCGATTAACCTGTTTGTACAGTGCGATTGCAACCCGCTAGCTCCTGTGCCCGGTTTCTCACGATAATGTGGAGATGCCAGTGATGGACTGGGGTGGACAAATGTAAGGGGTCTCACAACACCAGGTTATAGTCCAACAGCTTTATTTAAAATCACAAGCTTTCGGAGGCTTCCTCCTTCATCGTGTGACGAAGGAGGACGCCTCCGAAAGCTTGTGATTTTAAATAAAGCTGTTGGACTATAACCTGGTGTTGTAAGACTCCTTACGGTTTGTAACGAGATTAATCAAACCTGGGCAACCAACTTCAACAATCTTATTTTTGTAGAGTCCATAAGGATTGATGCAGACTAATGGAAGAGATATAGCTCCTGCAGAAAGGGCGAGTCCTCTGATGCAAGCTGGGTTAAGGCAGGTAGTTATGGGGCCTCCGCACAACATATGACGAATGCTGTACGCGCACTGGAAAATAATTGATGCTGGCAACAAGAAAATGAAATCTTCCGTTCGCCAATTCCATTCATCACCTTAGCGAGATCAAATGCATTGAGTTACATTGAGTTACATCAGCACAGAAACAGGCCTTTCGGCCCAACAGGTCCATGTGGGCGTTTATGCTCCACACGAGCCTCCTCCCTCCCTCCTTCATCTAACCCTATCAGGATACCCTTCTATTTCTTTTCTCCCTCATGTGCTTATCTAGCTTCCCCTTAAATGTATCTATGCTATTTACCTCATCTACTCCTTGAGGTAGCGAGTTCCACATTTTAACCACTCCCTGAGTAAAGAAGTTTCTCCTGAATTCTCTATTGGGTTTATTAGCGACTATTTTATATTTATGACCTCTAGTTTTGGACTCCCCCACAAGTGGAAACATTTTCTCTACGCCGACACTTTCATTTCTTTAAGACCTCGATCAGGTCACCCCTCAGCCTTCTCTTTTCTAGGGAAAAGAGCCTCAGCCTGTTTAGTCTCTCTTGATAAGAATAAAACCGGATGGACCATCCGGCATCGGACCACCAGACACCAGTCACGACAAAGGCAAACCAAGCCCTGTCAACCTTGCAAAGTCCTCCTCACTAACATCTGGGGACTTGATCCAAAATTGGGAGAGCTGTTCCACAGACTAGTCAAGCAACAGCCTGACATAGCCATACTCACAGAATAGAATCATAGAATCATAGAATCAAAGAAGTTTACAACATGGAAACAGGACCTTCGGCCCAACATGTCCATGTCGCCTAGTTTATACCACTAAGCTAGTCCCAATTGCCTGCACTTGGCCCATATCCCTCTATACCCATCTTACCCATGTAACTGTCCATATGCTTTTTAAAAGACAAAATTGTACCCGCCTCTACTACTGCCTCTGGCAGCTCGTTTCAGACACTCACCACCGTTTGAGTGAAAAAATTGCCCCTCTGGACCCTTTTGTATCTCTCCCCTCTCACCTTAAATCTATGTCCCCTCGTTATAGACTCCCCTACCTTTGGGAAAAGATTTTGACTATCTACCTTATCTATGCCCCTCATTATTTTATAGACTTCTATAAGATCACCCCTTAACCTCCTACTCTCCAGGGAAAAAAGTCCCAGTCTATCGAACCTCTCCCTATAAGTCAAACCATCAAGTCCCGGTAGCATCCTAGCAAATCTTTTCTGCACTCTTTCTAGTTTAATAATATCCTTTCTATAATAGGGTGACCTTTCAGCCAACATCCCAGACTCTTCCATCACTATCCCTGGGTATGTCCTGTCCCACCGGCAGGACAGACCCACCAGAGGTGGCGGTACAGTGACATACAGTCAGGAGGGAGTGGCCCTGCGAGCCCTCAACATTGACTTCAGACCCCATGAAATCTCATGGCATCAGGTCAAACATGGGCAAGGAAACCTCCTGCTGATTACCACCTACAGCCCTCCCTCAGCTGATGAATCAGTCCTCCTCCATGTTAAGCACCACTTGGAGGAAGCACTGAGGGTAGCAAGGGCACAGAATGTACTCTGGGTGGGTGACTTCAATGTCCATCACCAAGACTGGCTTGGTAGCACCACTACTGACCGAGCTGGCTGAGTCCTGAAGGACATAGCTGCCAGTCTGGGCCTGCGGCAGGTGGTGAGTGAACCAACACGAGGGAAAAACCTACTTGACCTCGTCCTCACCAATCTACCTGTCGCAGATGCATCTGTCCATGACAGTATTGGTAGGAGTGACCACCGCACAGTCCTCATGGAGACGAAGTCCCGTCTTCAGACTGAGGACACCATCCAAAATGTTGTGTGGCACTACCACCGTGCTAAATGGGATAGATTCAGAACAGATCCAGCAGCTCAAAACTGGGCATCCATGAGGCGCTGTGGGCCATCAGCAGCAGCAGATTTGTATTCCAGCACAATCTGTAACCTCATGGCCCGGCATATTCCTCAGTCTACCATTACCAACCAGCTAGGGGATCAACCCTTGTTCAATGAGGAGTGCAGAAGAGCATGCCAGAAGCAGCACCAGGCGTACCTAAAAATGAGGTGCCAACCTGGTGAAGCTACAACACAGGACTACATGAATGCTAAACAGCGGAAGCAACATGCTATAGACAGAGCTAAGTGATTCCACAACCAACGGATCAGATCAAAGACCTGCAGTCCTGTCACATCCAGTCGTGAATGGTGGTGGACAGTTAAACAACTAACGGGAGGAGGAGGCTCTGTAAACATCCCCATCCTCAATGATGGCGGAGTCCAGCATGTGAGTGCAAAAGACAAGGCTGAAGCATTTGTAAACGTCTTCAGCCAGAAGTGCCGAGTGAATGACCCATCTCGGCCTCCTCCCGATATCCCCACCATCACAGAAGCCAGTCTTCAACCAATTCGATTCACTCCAAGTGATATCAAGAAACAGTTGAGTGCACTGGATACAACAAAGGCTATGGGCCCCGACAACATCCCGCTGTAGTGCTGAAGTCTTGTGCTCCAGAACTAAACGCGCCTCAAGCCAAAGTGTTGCAGTACAGCTACAACACTGGCATCTACCTGACAACGTGGAAAATTGCCCAGGTATGTCCTGATCACAAAAAGCAGGACAAATCCAATCCGGCCAATTACCACCCCATCAGTCTGCTCTCAATCATCAGCAAAGTGATGGAAGGTGTCGGCGACAGTGCTATCAAGTGGCACTTACTCACCAATAACCTGCTCACCGATGCTCAGTTTAGGTTCCGCCAGGACCACACAGCTCCAAACTTCATTACTAGGACAAAAGAGCTGAATTCCAGAGGTGAGGTGAGAGTGACTGCCCTTGACATCAAGGCAGCATTTGACCGAGTGTGGCATCAAGGAGCCCTAGTAAAATTGAAGTCAGGGGGAAAACTCTCCAGTGGCTGGAGTCATACCTAGCAAAAAGAAGATGGTAGTGGTTGTTGGAGGCCAATCATCTCAGCCCTAGGACATTGCTGCAGGAGTTCCTCAGGGCAGTCTCCTAGGCCCAACCATCTTCAGCTGCTTCATCAATGAACTTCCCTCCGTCATAAGATCAGAAACGGGGATGTTCGCTGATGATTGCACAGTGTTCAGTTCCATTCGCAACCCCTCAGATAATGAAGCAGTCCGTGCCCGCATGTAGCAAGACCTGGACAACATCCAGGTTTGGGCAGATAAGTGGCAAGTAACATTCGCGCCAGACAAGTGCCATTTCCAACAACAGAGAATCTTACCACCTCCCCTTGACATTCAACGGCATTACCATCGCCAAATCCCCCACCATTAACATCCTGGGGGTCAGCATTGACCAGAAACTTAACTGGACCAGCCATATGAATACTGTGGCTACAAGAGCAGGTCAGTGGCTGGGTATTCTGCGGCAAGTGACTCACCTCCTGACTCCTCAAAGCCTTTCCACCATCTACAAGGCACAAGTCAGGAGTGTGTTGGAATACTCTCCACTTGCCTGGATGAGTGCAGCTCCAACAACACTCAAGAAGCTCGACACCATCCAGGACAAAGCAGCCCGCTTGATTGGCACCCCATCCACCACCCTAAACATTCACTCCCTTCACCACTGACGCACTGTGGCTGCAGTGTGTACCATCCGCAGGATGCACTGCAGCAACTCGCCAAAGCTTCTTCGACAGCACCTCCCAAACCGACCACCTAGAAGGACAAAAGCAGCAGGCACATGGGAACAACACCACCTGCACGTTCCCCTCCAAGTCACATGCCATCCCGACTTGGAAATATATCGCCGTTCCTTCATCGTTGCTGGGTCAAAATCCTGGAACTCCCTTCCTAACAGCACTGTGGGAGAACCTTCACCACACGGACTGCAGCGGTTCAAGAAGGCGGCTCACCACCACCTTCTCAAGGGCAATTAGGGATGGGCAATAAATGCCGGCCCCGCCAGCGACGCCCACATCCCATGAATGAATTAAAAAAATGATATCCTCTCAGTATAACCACAGCAAAAGGAATTTTTTAAAGTTCCCAAAGAATAAACAAATACTTCTTTAAATGAGGTGATGGTGCTATTGATTTATATATTTATCATCCTATCATTTCAGTAGAGGATTTTTCCTCGTTTAAATTCAGCTTGCAATGCTGTTGTTTTCTAGCCATGAGGATAAGATTTCTCCCTTTATCTGGAGCTTTTATGATTCAATAGTGGCTATTTTCTTCCGAAGGACAAAAGTCCCGTTGGATCCTGAATGAATATTTCACATCGGTATTTACGGTTGAGAAAGGCATGGATGTTAGGGAACTTGGGGAAATAAATAGTGATGTCTTGAGGAGTGTACATATTACAGAGAGGGAGGTGCTGGAAGTCTTAACGCGCATCAAGGTAGATAAATCTCCGGGACCTGATGAAATGTATCCCAGGACGTTATGGGAGGTTAGGGAGGAAATTGCGGGTCCCCTAGCAGAGATATTTGAATCATCCACCGCTACAGGTGAGGTGCCTGAAGATTGGAGGGTAGCAAATGTTGTGCCTTTGTTTAAGAAGGGCGGCAGGGAAAAGCCTGGGAACTACAGACCAGTGAGCCTGACATCTGTAGTGGGTAAGTTGTTCGAGGGTATTCTGAGGGACAGGATCTACAGGCATTTGGAGAGGCAGGGACTAATTAGGAACAGTCAGCATGGTTTTGTGAGAGGAAAATCATGTCTCACGAATTTGATTGAGTTTTTTGAAGGGGTAACCAAGAAGATAGATGAGGGCTGTGCAGTAGACGTGGTCTACATGGACTTCAGCAAAGCATTTGACAAGGTACCGCATGGTAGGTTGTTACATAAGGTTAAATCTCACGGGATCCAAGGTGAGGTAGCCAATTGGATACAAAATTGGCTTGACGACAGAAGACAGAGGGTGGTTGTAGAGGGTTGTTTTTCAAACTGGATGCCTGTGTCCAGCGGTGTGCCACAGGGATCGGTGCTGGGTCCGCTGTTATTTGTTATTTATATTAATGATTTGGATGAGAATTTAGGAAGCATGGTTAGTAAGTTTGCAGATGACACCAAGATTGGTGGCATTGTGGACAGTGAAGAAGGTTATCTAGGATTGCAACGGGATCTTGATCAATTGGGCCAGTGGGCCGATGAATGGCAGATGGAGTTTAATTTAGATAAATGTGAGGTGATGCATTTTGGTAGATCGAATCGGGCCAGGACCTACTCCGTTAATGGTAGGGCGTTGGGGAGAGTTATAGAACAAAGAGATCTGGGAGTACAGATTCATAGCTCCTTGAAAGTGGAGTCACAGGTGGATAGGGTGGTGAAGAAGGCATTCAGCATGCTTGGTTTCATTGGTCAGAACATTGAATGCAGGAGTTGGGATGTCTTGTTGAAGTTGTACAGGGCATTGGTGAGGCCACACTTGGAGTACTGTGTACAGTTCTGGTCACCCTATTATAGAAAGGATATTATTAAACTAGAAAGAGTGCAGAAAAGATTTACTAGGATGCTACCGGGACTTGATGGTTTGACTTACAGGGAGAGGTTAGACAGACTGGGACTTTTTTCCCTGGAGAGCAGGAGGTTAAGGGGTGATCTTATCGAAGTCTATAAAATAATGAGGGGCATAGATAAGGTCAATAGTCAAAATCTTTTCCCAAAGGTAGGGGAGTCTATAACGAGGGGGCATAGATTTAAGGTGAGAGGGGAGAGATACAAAAGGGTCCAGAGGGGCAATTTTTTCACTCAAAGGGTGGTGAGTGTCTGGAACGAGCTGCCAGAGGCAGTAGTAGAGGCGGGTACAATTTTGTCTTTTAAAAAGCATTTGGACAGTTACATGGGTAAGATGGGTATAGAGGGATATGGGCCAAGTGCAGGCAATTGGGACTAGCTTAGTGGTATAAACTGGGCGACATGGACATGTTGGGCCGAAGGGCCTGTTTCCATGTTGTAACTTCTATGATTCTATGAAATAGGTTACAATAAATTGCTGCAGCCAATAGATCACGGGACAGTATTTTGCAAGCAACTGCTCTTGACCGCTGCGTTACAAAATAAATGGGGTGAAACCTCTAATAATGAAGAATCAGCGTACAAATGCTCTTACATCACCATTGGCGGCAGTGCCTTCAGCTGCCTAGGCCTCAGCTCTGGAATTCCCACCCTAAACCTCTCCGCCCTCTCCCGCTCTCTCCTCTTTTAACATGCTTCTTAAAACCTACCTCTTTGACCAAGCTGTCTTCATATCTTCTTATGCGGCTCGGTGTCAAAGTTTGATTTATAACACTCCTGTGAAGCACCTTGGGACATTTTACTGTGTTAAAGGCACTATATAAATGCAAGTTGTTGTTACATATGTACATAATCTAGGTTGGCAATCTGGTGCTGTAATGAGGGAGATGCTATCCTTCTAATGAGACATTAAACTGAAGTCCAGTCAACCCACATAACAACAGCTAACCCTTCGTGCCTGGTGGACTGCTTTGAAATCCGAGCTTTAGTGTTGAATTATGAACAGTTTTGTACCTTGGCACCAGCAGAAACACGGAAAGATGGAGACTGTTAAAATGAATACAACTTAGGGAAGGAGCAAATCTCCTTTCAATCACTTTGAGCTTCAAATGTGCACCTGAAGAGCCGTGACCTGCAGGCCTATTGAGCAAATGCGGGAAAGTGGGATTCGGCTGGGTTTCTCAGCCGGTGCGGACTCGATGGGCCGAACGGCCTCCTTCTGTGCCGTAAATTTTCTATGATTCTATGATTCAATTTGAACCCAGTATCCAAAGCTGAAGAGGACATTGTGCTAACTACTATGCCTTCCAGTTCCTCAACCACAGGAGAGGCTAAACAGTGGGTACTTGCTGGAGATGTTATATCGGGGTGGGGGGAGGGGTTAGTGCTGAGTGTGGTGCCCCAGGGGTCGGCACAGGGACTACTACTGATTCGAATGATTTGGATTCAGAAACTTAAAGTGAATTGGTCAAATAGAAGGGGCAGTTGATTCTGAGGAGGCAGCTCGAGAAATACAAATTGAGTTGGGCAAAATACATGAGTAAACAGAAAAATTAGGGATAAAAGTTAAGACTGGATGCTGTAAATTACTGCATGTACGAAGGTGAAATGGACAATACACATGCACCATGAAAGATGTTGAAGTAGCTAAGAATGAAGTTGAAAGAGTCCTAGGAGTCTCGGTGGACTCAGTTCTCCATACGTCCAACCACTGTAGAGCTGCAATCAACAAAGCCAATAGAATGCTGATCTATGTAGCCAACACCATAGAGTACAATTCAAAGGAAGTCATAATCAACCTGTATAGTGTATTATGTATAGTGCACTAGTCAGACAACACGGACTCTGTCGTGACATTCTGAGTCAGAAAGTCGTGGGTTCAAGTCCCACTCTTGAGACTTGAGCACATAATCTAGGCTGACACTTTGATGCATTACCGAGGGAGTGTTGCGCTATCGGAGTTGCCGTCTTTCGGATGAGACATTAAACCAAGGCCACGTCTGCTCTCTCAGGTGCACTATTTTGAAGAAGAGCAGGGGTGTTCTCCCTTGGTGTCCTGGCCAATATTTATCTCTCAACCAACATCACTAAAACAGATTGTTTGGTCGTTGCTGTTTGTGTGACCTTGCTGTGCTCAAATTAGCTGCTGGGATTCCTACTTTACAACAGTGGCTACATTTCAAAAGTACTTCATTGGCTGTAAAGCACCTTTGGATGTTCTGGGGTCGTGAAAGACACTATATAAATGCAAGTTCTTACTTTCTTTGCTGTGCTGTATCTAGTTTTGATCACTGAGATACAAGAGAAACATTCAAGTGCTAGAGGCAGTTCAGTAAGGGTGGCAAGACTGGTCCCCAGTGTCAGAAGCCTAAGGTATGAGAAAATCTCGGACTGATATCAGGAAATTCTTTTTCACACAAAATGTGATAAACATATAGAATGGAGAGTAGTGGAGATGAGAACCATGGAATTATCTAAGAAAGAATTGGATGTGGCACTGGGTTTAGATGGGCTAACTGGCTTTCCTCATCCATATTTATCTTGTTACCTTGTGTAATTAGTTTCAGTATCCTTTAGCAGTCTTCTTTCACAGATTGTAAACTGCACCATTGAGATACAGTTTTACTTAATCATTTTTCGTCAACCTCGATTGCTATTAGATTTTAATTTTTAACAGCTGTAGGTCGTTACTTGGACCTTGAAATTACGATGGATGAACGCATTAATCATTTGTATGCCAATATTTGCACAGTGTAATTTCGAGGTCTTGGTTTAATAAGCAGGGAAATCCCCTTCTCAGACAGGCTATGGGTTGGTTTTAGGTTTCTGGAGCGCCTTTTGCATCTCCTGGTGTGTTTTTGGAGGCCTTCCAGCTTGAACCGATGAGAAGGCCCTGTGGAGTGAAACATCTTTCAACTTCTGAGCAACGTGATTTGGAGGTCTTATCACTTCATGGCATGTCTTTGGTAACTGCCATTGGTTTCGCCTCACCTGTGGATTCAGCATCCTCTTCAGCCTTTTCACTGTCCTCCTCAAAGGTGACTATTGCCCCAAAGTTTTACTCAGCAGACCGAGAGGAAAACGACTCAGCGATAGGGGCATGAAGGGCAACATTTCATTTGGACTAAGAAAGAAAGAACTTGCATTTGTACAGCACCTTTCACGACCTCAGGATGTCCCAAAGCAATTTGTAGCCAATTAAGTATTTTTGAAGTGTAGTTGCTGTTGCAATGTAGGAAACGCAGCTGCCAATTTGCACACAACAAGATCCCACATACAGCAAGGTGATAATGACCAGATAATCTGTTTTAGCGATGTTGGTTGAGGGATAAATATTGGTCAGGACACGAGGGAGAACTGCCCCTGCTCGTCTTCGAGATAGTGCCATGGGATCTTTTACATCCTCGTCAAAGGGCTGACAGGGCCTCAGTTTAATGTCTCGTCTGAAAGGCAGCACCTCCAACAGTGCAGCACCCCCTCAGCACTGCACTGGAGTGTCAGCCTAGGTATTGAGTTCAAGTCAACCTTCTGACTCAGAAGCGAGAGTGCATGCACTGGGAATGTTCACATCAAACTTAGTGACACTACACCACTGAGTCTTACTCCACTCTTACCACTCTGTTCAAAATTTGATCTGGACCATCCTAGACCAGATAGATTGGCTTCTGTAAAAAGCTACCAAAGTGTCCATGCCGATGCTAACTCCACATTGGAGCTACCTATTTGCTTCCGGTTCCCTTTAATATTTTTCTTCAGGCGTTTGCCTAATTCCCTCTTAAATGTTCTGATTGACCTGGTTTCAATAGCCTCTTGAGGTTAATGCCAGCGATACAGTGGCCGAAAACTTAAACCGCTCACCGGTCTAATTTAAATGAGGCCCGAGGCCCAGTGTCGAACGAGCCTCGGGCCTACCCGTTCCAGCATAAGGATTGATCCCTGCACCCAGGTTGTGCTGGAAATCCAACAATCCAATTTCATCCCAGTCTGTTTCTGTCTACTCCATCTCGTCCCTTCAAAATGTTAAACCTTTGTATCAAATCATTGCATAATCCCATCCGTTCTAAAGAAAGCAGGTCCAATTTTTCATGTTTTAGTTCGTATTTATATTTCCTCATACCAGACAGCATCCGACTGAATCTGCGCTGTACCCTCTCTATTGTCTCGACATCCTTCCTATAACTTTGAGCCCAAAACGGCACACGGTATTCCAACTGTGGTCTTAATAAGGTTTTCTATAGATTCAACTGGGTAGATTTTCAACTTGCTACCTGGGCGTTAAGCCGGCATTGCAGAAACCCCACCCGTTACAGAAACCGGCCAATTATCCTTTCCATTGTTTTCAATGAATAGGAAAATCGGGTGATTTCCATAATAGGCGGCTGATCCGCAACACCAGTTTACCCCCAGTCAGCAAGCTAAAAATCTACCTTAGCAGTGCATCGTGACTGTTATGATACCACTTGCTATAAAACCCAATATTCCATTGGCTTTTTTTAATGGCCTTATCCACTTGAGGAGCTGCTCTTAATGCCTTGCGAACCAGAAACACCAAATCACTCTCGGGGTTCATGGAGGGCGTCCATCTGGCCCCACAGGTCATAATTTGCACCATAACTTGCCAGTTCCAGAGGATAGCCTCACCACAAGAAAGAGCTTTGCTATTCCCCCAGAATCTCCCTTCGTGCTCCCAGCATCTCCCTTTGTAAGGGAGCCACTACTAAGTTTATTTTTCTTCGGGGGTTCAGTCCACAATTCCAGCCTGTACCTCCAGGTGGGGCCCACTGCCACCATTCAGAAGTCTGGTATGTCTGTTCTCACTACACCTACTAATCACTCTGCTATTTAAGAAAGGTGAGAGAGGGAAACCAGGGAATTATAGACCAGTTAGCCTAACTTCTGTTGTCGGGAAATTACTAGAGTATATAATTAAGGATAGAGTGAATGAATACATTGAAAATTTCCAGCTGATCAGAGAGATCCAGCATGGATTTGTAAAGGGTAGGTCATTCCTGATGAACCTGATTGAATTTTTTGAAGAGGTGGGTAGTGGACAGGGGAATGTCTATGCATGTTGTTTATATGGATTTCCAGAAGGCATAAGAGACTGTTAGCTAAGGTTGAAGCTCATGGAATTGGGGGCAAATTATTGACTTGGTTAGGAAATTGACTGAGCTGCAGGAGACAGAGAGTAGGGATAATGGGCAGGTTCTCAAATTGGCAGGATGTGATTAGTGGTGTCCCACAGGGTTCTGTGTTGGGGCCTCAACTATTCACTGTATATAATAACAATTTAGATGACGGGATAGAGAGACACATATCCAAGTTTGCCAATGACACAAAGATAGGCAACATTGTAAGCAGTGTAGATGGAAGCATAAAATTACAGAGAGATATTAATAGATTAAGGATTCAGGAACTGTCCTTCTGGATTGGAAAATTGCACATGTCACTCCGCTTTTTAAGAAAGGAGAGAGAGGGAAACCAAGGAATTATAGACCAGTTAGCCTAACATCTGTTGTGGGGAAATTGCTGGAGTCTATAATTAAGGATAGGGTGACTGAATACCTCAAGAATTTTCAGTTAATCAGGGAGAACCAGCATGGATTTGTGAAAGGTAGGTCGTGCCTGACAAATCTGATTGAATTTTTTGAAGAGGTGACTAAAGTAGTGGACAGGGGAATGTCAATGGATGTTATTTATATGGACTTCCAGAAGGCATTTGATAAGGTCCCACATAAGAGACTGTTAGCTAAGTTAGCAGCCCATGGAATCGAGGGAAAAGTACGGACTTGGTTAGGAAGTTGGCTGAGCGAAAGGCGACAGAGAGTAGGGATAATGGGAAGGTACTCACATTGGCAGGATGTGACTAGTGGAGTCCCGCAGGGATCTGTCTTGGGGCCTCAATTATTCACAATATTTATTAACGACTTAGATGAAGGCATAGAAAGTCTCATATCTAAGTTTGCCGATGACACAAAGATTGGTGGCAATGTAAGCAGTGTAGTTGAAAACATAAAATTAGAAAGGGATATTGATAGATTAGGTGAATGAGCAAAACTGTGGCAAATGGAATTCAATGTAGACAAATGTGAGGTCATCCACTTTGGATCAAAAAATGATAGAACAGGGTACTTTCTAAATGGTAAAAAGTTAAAAACAATGGATGTCCAAAGGGACTTAGGGGTTCAGGTACATAGATCATTGAAGTGTCATGAACAGGTGCAGAAAATAATCAAGAAGGCTAATGGAATGCTGGCCTTTATATCTAGAGGACTGGAGTACATGGGGGCAGAAGTTATGCTGCAGCTATACAAAACCCTGGTTAGACCGCACCTGGAGTACTGTGAGCAGTTCTGGGCTCCGCACCTTCGGAAGGACATATTGGCGTTGGAGGGAGTGCAGCGTAGGTTTACTAGAATGATACCCGGACTTCAAGGGTTAAGTGAATGGGCAAAACTGTGTATTTCAGTGTAGGCAAGTGTGAGATCATTCCATTTAGACCTAAAAAGGATAGATCAGAGTACTTTCTAAATGATGAAAAGCTCAAAACAGTAGAGGTCCAAAGAGACTTAGGGGTCCATGTACACAGATCATTAAAATGTCATGAACGGGTTCAAAAATAAATCAAAAAGGCAAATGGAATGCTGGCCTTTATATCTAGAGGACTCGAATACAAGGGGGTAGAAGTTATGCTACAGCTATAAATAGCTTTGGTTAGACCATAGAATCATAGAATCATAGAAGTTTACAACATGGAAACAGGCCCTTCGGCCCAACATGTCCATGTCGCCCAGTTTATACCACTAAGCTAGTCCCAATTGCCTTGTAACTGTTCAAATGCTTTTTAAAAGACAAAATTGTACCCGCCTCTACTACTGCCTCTGGCAGCTCGTTCCAGACACTCACCACCTTTTGAGTGAAAAAATTGCCCCTCTGGACCCTTTTGTATCTCTCCCCTCTCGCCTTAAATCTATGCTCCCTCGTTATAGACTCCCCTACCTTTTGGAAAAGATTTTGACTATCTACCTTATCTATGCCCCTCATTATTTTATAGACTTCTATAAGATCACCCCGAAACCTCCTACTCTCCAGGGAAAAAAGTCCCAGTCTATCTAACCTCTCCCTATAAGTCAAACCATCAAGTCCCGGTAGCATCCTAGTAAATCTTTTCTGCACTCTTTCTAGTTTAATAATATCCTTTCTATGATAGGGTGATCAGAACTGTACACAATATTCCAAGTGTGGCCTAACTAATGTCTTGTACAACTTCAACAAGACATCCCAACTCCTGTATTCAATGTTCTGACCAATGAAACCAAGCATGCTGAATGCCTTCTTCACCACCCTATCCACCTGTGACTCCACTTTTAAGGAGCTATGAACCTGTACTCCTAGATCTCTTTGTTCTATAACTCTCCCCAACGCCCTACCATTAACGGAGTAGGTCCTGGTCTGATTCGATCTACCAAAATGCATCACCTCACATTTATCTAAATTAAACTCCATCTGCCATTCATCGGCCCACTGGCCCAATTTACTACTAACTTACTAACCACTGGCAAACTTACTAACCATTTCTCCTAAATTCTCATCCAAATCATTAATATAAATAACAAATAACAGCGGACCCAGCACCGATCCCTGAGGCACACCGCTGGTCACAGGCCTCCAGACCATAATTGGAGTACTGTGTTTGGTTCTGGAAGGATATATTAGCCTTGGAGGCAGTGCAGTGAAGATTTACTAGAATAATACCTGGACTCCAAGGGTTAAATTACGAGGTGAGATTACACAAACTAGGGTTGTAATCCGTGGAATTTAAATGATTAAGGGATGATTTGATTGATGTTTTCATGATATTAAGGGGAACTGATAGGGTGGATAGAGTGAAACTATTTCTGCTGTTTGGGGAGTCTAGGAATAGGGGACATAGACTAAAAATTAGAGCCAGGACATTCAGGAGTGAAGTTAGGAAACACTTCTATATGCAAAGGGTGATAGAAGTTTGGAACTCTCTTCTGCAAACAGCAGTTGATACTAGCTCAATTGTTAATTTTAAATCTGGGATTGATAGTTTTTGATAACTAAACGTATTAAGGGATATGGGGCTAAGGTGGGTATATGGAGTTAGGTCACAGATCAGCCATGATCTAGTTGAATGGTGGGACAGGCTCGAGGGTATAAATGGCCTATTCCTGTCCCTGTGTTCCTTTGTTCCACTGCAGAATATTTCCTGGCTCCTTCTGAGAGCTGAGGGCTTTTCATGGACAGGTAGAGGCTCCGCCCCTTCTGAGGCCCACAGAGTCCTCAACATAAAGCCGGGTCCTGGCGTTTCTATGTCTCAGCCTTATTTCCAGCTCTTCTGGCCCACTGGAGTCACCGTGGGAGTGAGGTAATCAGATTTTCACCCTGCCTTAGCCATTAGCTTTTAGGTGGATTGCCAGTCCTTCTAACTTTCCTTTCTTCTTGTCTTCTCCATCTTTAGTAATTCTCATCGATTTCCACATCACTAGAATTAATTTTAATTTTACAATAAGTCTAGATATTGTGGAGGGTAATTTTGATTTCGGGCGACTGTGTAAAACAGGCAATAACGATTCACACCTGTCCCGATTTTCATTTCCATTGAAGTCGGTTGAAATGGCTGAATCGGTAGTGTCCGTTTTACACAATCGCCCAAAGTCAAAATTGCCCCCTGTGTGATATTTGGTGTACGAACGCTTAACGTGTTCACACGATATAATTGCATTTGCTACTTTCCTGCACGGGTTGACACTTCGTTAAAACAGAAAAGTGATGTGTTTGTACACTGACTTCCAGCTATGAAGCTGTGTTTACTTTTCAGAGTGAGATTAGGTCACATTTCTAATCTAAAGTGAGTGAATCTCACCCTAAATGAGTGTAACCTGACGGGTTTGCATCTGTAGCCAAGCCTCTAATGGAATTTATAAGTGCATACTTTAGATTTGACAAAATATAAAATAAAATATAAATGAGAGAAATGTACTGTAGATTTTTCAATGCGGCTTCTGGTTGGTATGAGAATAATTCCTTCCTTATCCTTTTGACAGATTCGTAAAGCTAGAGACTATTCCGTTTCCATTAATTTTCTTTATTATTGTTTCAAAAACATTCATGTTAAAACTTCATACAGAATAGTACACATTTAGCCCTACGCCTACTGCCATCGTGTTGAGAACTTCACAGGGAACCGTGAGCATTGTTTAACCAAGTCTGTTCACGCTATCTGGTCTTGAAGGCAGTCAAAGAGTTGCTACTGAGTGAAGCGTTGTATCTCTTTTTATACTATTTTCTTTCATTCTCTAGTTCTTGCTGGATTCAACTGTACTGGGTGTTTTATGGCCCTGAGATCATTGAATAGGTTGCTGAACTATGATGGGGGCTCCTATCCTCTCACACCATATATCACTTCCTATCCTTGCGCTGCCCAAACCATAACCTGTGTTGCACAAGCCTTTGATGTCATGATCCATGACCCCTTTGCAATCTCTATAGTAAAAGGAACCTATTGCCTTATTTATACTACAGCGATTTCCTTCTCTTAAACTTCCCCATCCCCCCACCAACTCTGATCAAAAGCCTGTTTTTTTTTTAACCTAACAGCCCTTTCAGCTCCATATTATATCGGGAATGCCAACTAGCTTATTTATTTAATAATCTAATAGTGCCTATCCTTACAGTACAATGTCTTCAGCCCTGAAATTCATCCTCTCCAATGTTATGAGCGTCATTGTGATCAAAAGATAGAATTTACAAGCACACAGTTTAAACCAATTCTGTCCATATTAGCTGTTCTGTCTTTGTAGTAGAATAATGTAAAAACATATCTATATTCTTACAGTGGGTTTTAAACTTTTTAATGCATGTCTGACTCAAAGTTTCTCAACCAGTTATGACTTCTTCATTCGTGTAGGAATATTGCTACAAGCCGTATCCTGGGATTTTGATTCCTTATTTAAAGGTTGCTGCTGTCATAGATCTTTCCATGTTAACCATTTACATTTTTCCCAATTTTTCTTCCCTTTTCTCCACAGGCCCTGAATCATAGGAACATAGGAACAGGAGGAGGCCATTTGGCCCCTCGAGCCTGCTTCGCGATTTAATTAGATCATGAATGACCCGTACCTCAATTCCATTTACCCGTCTTAGCTCCATATCCCTTGAGGCCTTTACCTAACAAAAATCTATCAGTCTCAGTCTTGAAAACTCCAACTGACCCAGCCTTTTGGGGGGAGAGAATTCCAGATAACTGGAGTACATTTCCATGTGGGTATTTTTCATAACATAAGAAAAATTCCACAGTGAGAAAAGGGCCATTCAGCCCATCAAACTTGCTCCATCCGTGGTCCGTGTTTCATTATTCCATCTTGGCCCCAGAAAGGGAAGGTTTAACTGATGGCTGTGCACAGATGGAGCCTGTTTGGGTTGAATCAAGAACTTCTAAGGGATCTATTACCATATTGGGAATAGAGTGCAGAATAAAAATAAAAAAACAGAGATCAGAGGGGATTATGAAAGAGGATTGGCAGTCAATACAAGAGGAAATAACAAGAGTTTTTATTAACACAAAATAAGGGGGGCTTTTTGTCCTGCAGTGTGTCCCATCCACAAGATGCTCTGCAGCAACTCGCCGAAGTTTCTTCGACAGCCCTTCCCAAAACCTGCGACCTCCATCACCTGGAAAGGCAAGGGCAGCAGGTGCATGGGAACAC
This sequence comes from Heptranchias perlo, assembly GCF_035084215.1. NCBI lineage: Eukaryota > Metazoa > Chordata > Chondrichthyes > Hexanchiformes > Hexanchidae > Heptranchias > Heptranchias perlo. The sequence goes on along the minus strand of NC_090338.1, from coordinate 12,855,356 downwards.
CGTCACTTCCGAGTCACACACCGTCCTGACTTGGACATATACCGCAGTTCCTTCATCGTCGCTGGGTCAAAACCCTGGAACCTAACAGCGTGGTGGGAACCACTTCACCACATGGACTGCAGCAGTTCAAAAAAGAAGGTTCACTACCACCTTCTCAAGGCCAACTAGGGAGGGGCAATAAATACTGTCCTTGTTAGCAACGCCCATATCCCAAGAATGAATTAAAAAAACAAAAGAACAGCAGAGATTCTTATTAAGTATTTAGCCTCATTGTTTACATAGAGAGGTGAAACTGGGACTGTAGGAGTTTATTTTTATTCTTGCAGTGTGGGCAAGGCAGTGTTTCATCGCCTACTCCTCAATGCTTTGAGGTCATTAAGTGTCAACTACGTAATGCAGGACTGGAGTCACATGTAGGCCCTGCCAGGTACCCATAATTAACAAATCGTGTTTTCATGAAACAATCTAGCATTTTTCATGGTCATTTTCTGGTGCTAGCCACAAATTACCAGATTTATTTAATTTAATTTCACAACTTGCTATGGTGGGATTTGAACTCATGGGGCTCAATTTTCAAAATAAAAAATGGTGGGCTGGGGGCAGGGGAGCATTGAAAATTGCCACCTTTTCAGAACTGGCCCCAACCCGCCTCCAACTCGCCCATTTCTGGTTTTCACCAGGGTGGGACGAGGGGCGAGTGACCAACCCGCTCGGAGGAGGTGGTTCAGGCCTTAAAACCTTTCAAGGAGGCTTCAGGCCGTCATTTTACTCCAATTCCAGATTTCAACCTCAGGGGGCCAGGATTCCCAGGCCTTCTGTTTTACGCCTCATGAAAGGAGGTGAGAGGGCCTGAGACTAACGGGTAGGTGCCTAGATAGGTGCAGCTTGTGGGCCCGGAGGAGCAGGAGCACTTCCCCCAGGCCCAACAAGCCTACCTGCACAACCCCCCAACGATTGCGGACACCCAACCCCTTTTCGCAGACCCCCCCCCCCCGATCGCAGTCACCTGACCCCCGATCGCAGTCACCTGACCCTCGATCGCGGACACCCAACCCCCGATCGTGGACCCCCCCCCCCGCCGATCGCGGACACCCGGCCCCTGATCGTGGAACCCCCCCCCGATCGCAGAGCACTGACCCCCGATTGCAGACACCCGATCCCCCGGCCCTGATCCTCCCCCCCCACTCCGATCCTCCCCTCCCGGACCGCAATCCTCTCCCCCCACTCCGATCCTCCCATCCCCGACCCCAGTACCCCCCCCACTCCGATCCTCCCACCCCCGACCCCCCCCCACTCCGATCCTCCGATCCGCCCACCCCCGACCCTCCCCCAAAAACGATCGCGGACCCTCGTGATGGCCCCCGATCCCATCAAAACCGCCCCCCCCCGTGACTGATCCCCAATCCCATTCCGCATGACTCATGACCCTGTGCCAACCTATGCCCACCCATGCCCACCTATGCCAACCTGTGTCCACCCATGCCCCCATGCTCATCCATGCCCCCGCCAGTCCCACACGGCCCCCCGTTTCCCCCCCCCCAATCCTTGCAAACAAAGACTTACCTGCAGACTTACCTGCAGACGTCCTCTCCCTGGCTGGTCTCCTGTCCGACTGAGACCAGCCTGTCAATCAGCCGTCAAAATCGTAAGGACGTCCACGAAACCCATACTAATGTGTTTCCCAACCTCAATTTGATCCTCCCGCCCCCTTCCCGGCTCCGTTTGAAAATTGAGCCCACGATGTCTGAGTTCTTAGTCTCGTACCATAACCACACGGCTTCTGTTCCCAATTAGGAGCGTCAGAGAAGGATGTGGAAAAACCACAACTGGACAAAAATTTTATAAAGGACATTGTGTTAAAAAAACAAAGTGACAAAAAGTAGGAAAGTCACCAGGCCTGGATGGTATTGAAGAAGTTTGGGGAGAAAATAGTTTCGATGCTAACCATAATTTTTGAAAAATCTTTGGGAAGAGGAATAGTGCCAGAGGATTGTAGAGTGAGAAATGTTACACTTCTGTTGAAGAAAGGGGAAAGGGGTAAGCCAGAAAATTATATGCCAGTCGTAGTTGACTAATTTAATCAATATATTTTAGGAAGTTGTAGAATGTATAGATAAGAGATTGTGAAGTATATATCTGAACTTTCAGGAAGGCATCTGATAAGGTGCCCTATAAGAGGCTTGTTATGGAAAATTAAGGCACATGACATTAAAGGAAATGCAGGATTGAAATGTGGTTAGTGGACAGAAAGCAAAAAGTCAGGGTAAATGGATGATTATGGGATGGATGCAATGTTGGTTGTGGTGTTCCCCGAGAGGCCCATTCTGGGACCATTTATAAAAATGCCTTGGACACAGGCACAAGAGGAATGTATCGAACTTTGCTGGTGATAAAAGCCATGGGAAGGGAACGTCGGAGATTATGGGGAGATTATAGTTTCGATGAAAGGTTTAAAAAAATTAATGCTATTCTCACTGAAGCAGAGAAAGTTAAGGAGGCGATCTAATACAGATTTTCAAAATTATGAAAAGTTCTGAGAGGGTAAATATTAAATATTTTCCGAGGTGGGTGAATTTTTAATGAGGGCACAGATACAATATTATCATTAAAAGAATGAAGGGGGGTATTAGAAGAATATTTTCACACACAGGATTATTTGAACATAGAATGTTTTCGCACACTCTCGAATGAGGCGAGAGACTGTCATCATTTAAAAAGGGACAGGATAAATATTTGAAAAGGAAAAATATAAAAGGGCATGGGAAAAGGGCTGGGAGGCAGGATTACGGTAGATAACTCCAGCTGAAGAGCTAGCACCAGCAAAGGTGTGATGGGCCGACTTTGTTGTAATTGGTCACGGGCAGTAGGTCAAAAGAGGTGATAATGAATCAATTTTAATGAATTGACTTCAATGGAAATGGGAATCAGGCAGGATGGAGCAGAGAAGGTTGAGAGGAGACTTGGTAGATGTGTTCAAAATTATTAACGGTTTTGATAAGAGTAAATAAGGAGAAATTATTTCCACTGGCAGGAGGGTCAGTAACCAGGGGACACAGATTTAAGGTGATTGGCAAAGGAACCAGAGGGGAAATAAGGAGACTTTTTTTTTTAAGCAGCAAGTTGTTATGATCTGGAATGCACTGCCTGAAAGGACGGTGGAAGCAGATTCAAAAGTAGCTTTCAAAACGGGAATTGGATAAATACTTGAAGGGGAAAAAATTGCAAGGCCAAGTGGAAAGAGCAGGGAGTGGGACTAATTGGATAACCCTTTCAAAGAGCCAGCACAGGCATGATGGGTCGAATAGTCTCCTTCTGTGCTGTATCGTTTTATGATTCTATGGTATAAAACGGGCTGCCAATTACTTATCACCTGTTTTGCATAACTCATGTTCCCCCCCACCCCCCCAGCAGACCACTTTCACCCCCACAGAATTATAGAAATTACAGCACAGAAGGAGGCCAATTGACTCACCAAGCCCAAGACCAATTTTACCCCCAGGGAGTTCCCTCCCACCCCAACTGTTGATCCCCTACTTCAAGGGACACTAATTGCTTCCCTGAGAAAGTCATATTTGAGTCTAGACGACCATGGGAGGGGAGGGGTATAAAAACCAAGCCCATTCCTGATCTCATCCGATCTCCGTGCACACAGACCTTCCAGCAACAGTCACTGAATAGCAATCAGGAGTAGAAACCTCGACTGATGCAGCAGCCAACTTTGATCCCCAAACCACTGCCCCAACTGAGATCAGCCATTTCACCATCGACCGGAGATCAACCCTGGAACCTTCTAAGTCTGGAAGGCTTAGTACCACTAGGGTTGCCAACCCTCCAGGATTGTCCTGGAGTCTTCAAGGATTAAAGATGCATCTCCTGGACACCGCTGCAAGCAACCCAAAAGAAAAATTGGAGGGGCCTTAAAAATAAATGTTTATTAGTTATAAAAATATTGCAGATGGAGAAAAAAGGTGGGAGGTCATGTGATGAAACCTCCAGAAATACATACATCCATCCAGAGTTGGAAACCCTAAGTACTACAGCAGTTTCTAGGTCTGGAAGGCTCAGTGTCACAGCAGCTTGAACACTTATCCAGTCTCCAAAGACTTATAGTACAATGGTTGCCTTTTGCATTAATCGTAGCGCAAACTAACATTGCTCACAGTTAATAAATCGTTGCTCTAATCCAATAGGGCACAACAACTGCAGGACTAATTAAACTAACAGTTTGCCTTAATGGCTCAATGATTAAAGGTACAGCTCAGCGATACAGATAATTCAGATCCCACGTTCAATCTCTGGTCTCTGCTAAGTTAACTTGTCCCAGTTAGGGCAACTGTAGGGGTATTGCAATTTCCCTCGGCCTCTCAGATCTACAGAGAATTAAAATCAACCAGAGTCCCTGCTCCTGATTGCTGTTAGGAAACCCCTGCTGGCAAAAGCACAGGATTCGACTCAATGGTGTTGCCGTCCACAGTGGAATATCCTGTCAAATCCCATTGCTCAGAATGGCCAATTGACTGCGGTACTGGAGGGCTGCTGGTACACATGGAGCGGCATCCTAGTATAAATCAACACACTCAAGAATGGAAGAGAGAAGATTGGAGAAAAGAATTATTACAACAACTTGCATTTATATATAGCACCTACAACGTAGTAAAAATGTCCCAAGGTGCTTCGCAGCAGCTTTACTAAACATAATTTGACACTGAGCCACATAAGGAGGTATTGGGACAGGTGACCAAAAGCTCGGTCAAAGAGGTAGGTTTTAAGGAGGGTCTTAAAGGAAGAGAGAGAGGTGGAGATGCGGAGATGCTTAAGGAGGGAATTCCAGAGCTTAGGACCGAGGCAGCTGAAGGTACGGCTGTCATTGGAGGAGAGATTAAAATCAGGAAGTGCAAAAGGCATGAATTGGAGGAGAGCAAAGATCTCGGCGGGTTGAATAAACATTTAACTATTTTTTATTTTTAAAAATAAGCATTAGTAATGTGAGATGCAATATGTGTTACCAATAACTTCAAAAAAATCACTAAAAATCGATCTAGTCAATATTTTCTCATACAACAACAAAAAAATAGTCAGGCAAATTTGGGAATGTAAATAATGACCAATTACTAACAGGCAGTTTAGCAAAATAATAAAAATTGAAAAGTATCATCCCCAATTATTTTTTGCCACATCAAATTTGTCAATCGATCAGTGAGTGGAAGTTGGATCAATTCAGGGGATGGACATTGGAAATTATCCTTCAGACTGCTTCTCTCAACTGGCATCATTATAACATAATAACTTCCAGAAATTAACTGCCAGATGCAGCAATCTCTTCAAATGATTTCTTCCAGAGATACAAGTTCCTTCACATAAATTACATCACTTGCTGGTAAAGGAAGTGTGTCACATTTTCTGTTGTCCCTTTGATATGATTGCCAAGTAATTAATGCGACAGCAAAGTTAGATTTGAACTGTTTTTTTTTCCCCTCTTAATGCTTGGACAATTGCCAACACATTGATTTAGTGTCTGGTCTACAATCTTTAACCTTGCTTGCTGCCTTTCCAAAGACAACCCCAATTCTTCCTTCTGGCATTGCCCTCCCTCAATCTCCCCACTACCCCCGCTTACACACACCCACATACTGGCCCAGCAATTCATTTACAGGAGTAAAACGGGCAGCTATGTGTCTAATATGGCGGGTGTTGTGTGCATGCACGTTCCATGCAGGAAGTGCACCACCCGCCATAACAACAAAGGCTTCAGTGTAGGTATCCAGGGCTTGCGCATGAAACAGGCGTTCGGCCCCTTATTGCAATGAGAGTGACGCCCTTCCTGAAATTGGTCTACCCCCTGAACGCAGCCTGCGCTGGGCCTGCTGCATCCCACTGAAACTTTCCAATTAACATCAGAAATTGTTTTAAGCAATTAAACAATATTACATGAATAAATCCAATAAAACAGAGCAAAGAAATTTTGCAAAAATATAAAACTTCATTTACAGAATGTGAAATAGCAGCAGTTTGCATCAAACACACAAGTTTTCAGATAGGAACAAACCAATTCTTCAGATCAAAGAAGCCATTCACTCATTCAATCAATGTGACAGTTTGAAGTCAAAGAAGTGAACAATTAAGGTTATTAGCCCAACAACAGAGTAAACAAAGCATTGCATTGCATTCGGTGAGTTCACTGTGATTGTTGTCAAAGATCCTTAATAGGATCGGTCAATTCTAAAGCGGTTACCATGACTTCCCCCCAAAGCTATGTTCATGGCTATCTAGTTCCCTCTCAAACCTTTCTTTCTGCATGGTAATTGATGGCACAAACTCTGACTCTTTCCCATTAAGTCAGAGGACCCTCTTAGTTCTCTCCCACTCTTCCCTTCTTCGTATCGCTGACCTGCTCCATTCATGACACAAACCTATTTACTCTTTTACTGATCATTCCATTCTACATTCATCAATTCCCTTCAGGTTACAGGCTTACAACGCTTACAGTCTTTAGCTCTCTAACAGTGCAATGGCTGAGTCACTGGATCTTGACTTCCTCAGTGCCTTTCAATGGGCAATGAAAATCAAGTTTTCTCTCATTCCTCATAAATAGTAACGGCATATCTCTTGCTATCTAATCAACATCTAATGCCTCTTTACCTTTGATGTCTCCACTCTTGGTCTGACAATGCCTTAAAATTCTTATCCTTGTTTTCAAATCCCTCCATGGCCTCGTCCCCTCCCTATCCCTGTAGCTTCCTCCAGCCCTACAACCCTCCGAGATCTCTGTGCTCCTCCAATTCTGGCCCCTTGTGCTTTCCCAATTTTCATTGCTCCTCCATTGGTAGCCATGCCTTCAGCTGCCTAGGCCCTATGCTCTGTAATTCCCTCTCCAAACCTCCCACCTCTCTACCTCTCTCTCCTCCTTTACGAGGTTCCTTAAAATCTACTTCTATGACCAAGCTTTTGGTCAGTTTTCCTAATATCGCCTTATGTAGCTCGGTGTCAAAATATGTTTGATTTTTCTCCATTGAAGTCCCTTGGTATGTTTTACTACATTAAAGCCGCTATATAAATGCAAGTTATTGTTGTTAGTTCAATATTCTTGGTCTCACTATTTCCTTTGATCTCAAGTAGAACTCCTACACCTCTTCATCTCTTCCTTGAAGAAGCCTGGCTTCCTCCTTTGTGCCAAACACTTACCTTCCCCTCAAAAAACTTTTACAATTATATAAACCCCAGGTCTGTCCAAGACTTGAATACTGCTCCCATAACTGTAGGAAGCTCACAATGATCTTGAGGATTGGGCAATGGGATGGTGGTGGTGTAGCTTTCCCCCAACTTGGAGAAGTGGAGGAAGAAGTTGGGGATATAAAGCAAAACCCAGAAGGTTCAGCAGAGAGAAAGACAGAAGATGAAGTGTTTTTGCAATTGTTGTCTTGTATCATTGTTGCTGGTTATTACTAAGCTATATTCTGTTCGATATACATAACCATGTTCGGAGATTATCTGGAAGAAATTGAAGATCCAATGCTTATATGGGTCTTTAGAAACTCTTTGAAAAACATTTTTTGGTGTGATAGGTTATCCCTCTCTAACACACAACATGCTGCCATTCCTTGCCTTTCCCTATTTTTACCAGTATTACTATGGTCAGTGCACCTGAATTTTCCTCTCTTGCTCCTTCAAGCTTGAAATACACTGTCGCAGTGCCAGCCATGACTTCCTGCTGAGTCAGAAGGTCGTAGGTTCAAGCCCCACTCCAGAAACTTGAGCATAAAATCTAGGCTAATAATTCAGCGCAGTACTGAGGGAGTGCTGCACTGTTGGAGATGCCGTTTTTTGGATGACATATTAAACCGAGGCCCCGTCTGCCCTCTCAGGTGGACATAAAAGATCCCACAGCACTATATCGAAGAAGAGCAGCGGGAGATCCCCCCTCACAATGTCCTGGCCAATATTATCCCTCGACTCACACCTAAAACTGATGGGGCTATAAATTGGGCCATGTAGCGCCTGTTTTTTTAGGTGCTACGCAGCCTCCTAAGGTCCCAAAATGGCGTTCGGAATGCGCGTGCACGTGCGCCGGACACCATCTTGGTAAAGGCATTTGTGCAAGTGCAGATAACGAATGCCTGTACCATGCAAAGTAAGGAGTATATGTGTTAGATCAGTGTGCAATGCTGGTTTAAAGGAATAGATACAATTTTGGCACTCAACGCTCCAGCCAACGCACTGTCTTAACCACAAACAGCTGAACATGTCGTAGACAGCATGGAATACGCCCAACTAGCACTATTTAAAGAGACCATGCAGGATTTGCAGGTTAGTTGCTGGATTATTGCTTCTGGCTGCTGACGCATTTGTACCTGTTTTCGGAGGTCTCCTATACTTGAATACTAGGACTAGGGAACATAGCCTAAAAATTAGAGCCAGGACTTGCAGGGGTGAAGTTAGGAAACACTTCTACACACAAAGGATGGTAGAAGTTTAGAACTCTCTTCCGCAAATGACAGTTGATGCTAGCTCAATTGTGAGTTTTAAATCTGAGATTGGTAGATTTTTGTTAACCAAGGGTATTAATGGATATGGGGTTAAGGCGAGTACATTGAGTTAGGTCACAGGCCAACCATGATCTCATTGTCTGGCTGAACAGGCTCGAGGGGCTAAATATCACTGCCACTCGCTGCCTCCTGTTATGCACCACCTGCTCCTGCATGAAAGCGGGACGTGTATCGGTGAGTGTCCTGCAGGATGTTTGGGTAATGTGTCTGTCGTGGTTGAATAGCTGCCAGTGTGTGTGAGCTGTGAGTTGTGGGTGTGTGGCTTGCAACAGTGGTAATGTGTGAAGGTGAGAGGAAGCATTTGATTGGAAGAGTTGAGTACTGATTGAAAGAGTTTGTTGGTATGTGGGTGATGGGGGCTGTAGTGTGTGGATCAGTGGATGCGGCTAGTGGTGCAGTTGGTAGGAGAAGCCACTTGACAGTTGACTTCACTCATCTTGACTACTTGTGTCAAAGTGTTGAACTTCTTCCTGCACTGCATCCATGTTCATGATGCTGTGTGCCTGGCATTGACTTTGTCCCCTACTGCCTCCCACTGCCTCTTCAGCATATGTCTGGGGGGGGGGGGGCTTTTTACCCCCTGCGGATATTGGATGCCTCTCCTTCTGTCCACCTCTTGCACCAAGGCCTCTAGTGCATCATCAGAGAACCTTGGAGCACGCTCATTCGCAGGCCTGGTACAAACTCAGATCGGTAGATTGGTGAGATCCGGCATGCAGATTGGAGGATGTGGGATTTAGTGGTGCGCAACCTTTATTCAATGTTTTAAGATAACTCAACAGTTTTTAAACATAGGGACGGGACCTGCATCTGTGTTTTATGTGTGTGATGTCTGATCTCCGTTCAGACTCCGTGCGGACCCGTATCTTATTTTTTGCAAAGAGGTGCAGACTGCCTTTAAGAGTTGCAGGCTGCCTTTAAGAGGTGCGAGCCATTCATGCGCTATCTGGGCCCTCCTGCTGGTGAGAAGTCATTCAATAACACAGCTAGGCCTGGCTGTTCGCTCCGGAATTAAGTAAATGACCAAGCAACATGAATCTCACATGCTGCCTGCATCAGAACAACCGGGCGTGGGTTAACCACGCACCGCGACCCCCCCGCACCCGGATTCGGGGCTTATCGAATTTAACCCCCATTATCACATTGCTGTTTTTGGGTCATTGCTGTGTGAAAATTGTCGTCCGTGATTCTTATGTTACAGAAGTGACGACACTTCAAAAGTACTTCATTAGCTGTAGATCGCTTTGGGACATCCTCGGGTTGTGTTTCTTTCTTGCTGCATGCTCTTCCACCTTCTTACATCATCACTGTGTTGAAGTCACTTACTCTAACTCATTCTTTCCCAAGACCTCAAAACTGTTCAGTGTCTTTCCTCCCTCACTCTTCCCTTCCCCCAGGTAATCTTCAGGGTTTTCAAATCCAAGCTTGGCACCACCTAGCCTTAATGTTGTGATTTATCTCATCTTCTCCTCTTCGCTTTTCAATCTTAGTGGTTTCCTACACTATGGACTTTGCCCTTTTCGCTGAAGGAGGAGAAAAATCTGTTGAGATGGCCCACTCTATTATTTTAAAAATTGCACTGCTTTTACGATCTTGTTCATCCATCACCCCTGAGCTCGCTGACTTACATTGGATCCCAGTGCGGAAACGCCTCAACTTAAAAATTCTCAACCTTGTTTTCAAATCCCTCCATGGCCTCGCCCCTCCCTATCTCTGTGACCTCCTCCAGCCCTACAAACTCTCATGGTCTCTGCGCTCCTCCAATTGTGGTCTCTTGCGCATCCCCGATTTTCATCACTCCACCATTGGCGGCCGTGCCTACAGCTGCCTGGGCCCTAAGATCTGGAATTCCCTCCCTAGTCCTCTCTATCTCTCCACCTCTCTCTCCTCCTTTAAGATGCTCCTTAGAACCTACCTATTTGACCAAGCTTTTGGTCACCTGTCCTAATATCTCCTTATGTGACTCGGTGTCAATTTTTGTTTGATAATCACTCCTATGAAGCATCTTGGGACGTTTTACTACGTTAAAGGCACTATATAAATGCAAGTTTTTGTTATGAGGATACAATATTTAGGCTTAATCTTTAGGCCCATTAGTGGTTTATTAGTGTGACCCTGGATTATTATGCTATCTTGCTTTCTGTATTCTATTGATATGCCAGTAACCTCGGTCACCTTCATCAAATGTTTTTCAAATTTATGAACAAAATCCGTCTTGGAGTTAGTAAAACAGCCTCATGGTCATTGCACTGTAGTAGAATTATTTTTTCACTCCTCGTAATCTCACTCTTTGCCACCGCTGCTGAATTAATTATGATACAGGATGTGTCTTAGCAAAACATGAATGTGCTCTCACAATGCTGGGAATTATCAACAGAATGACTGTGTACAATTATTATGATTTCCTACACAGTTTATGTTGTTGAGTGATATCTGTGGCCTTGCACTTCTGGAGAACCTAGCTACAAAGGGGGTAGATCTTGACTTTGTGCGATAGTGATGCATTTTAGAAGGAAGAATGAGGAAAGGCAATATAAATTAAATGGTACAATTTTAAAAGGAGGTGCGGGTACAGGCAGACCTGGGAGTTCTCATGCACAAATCTTTGAAGGTGGTGGGACAAGTTGAGAAGACTGTAAAAAAAAAACATGGGATTCTGGGCTTTATAAATAGAGGCATAGAGTACAAAAGCAAGGAAGTTACACTGAACCTTTATAAAACACTGGTTAGGCCTCAGCTGGAATATATTTTGTCCAGTTCTGGGCGCCACACTTTAGGAAGGATGTCAAAGCCTGAGTGAGGGTGCAGAGGAGATTTACTAGAATGGTACCAAGGATGAAGGATTTTAGTTATTTAGAGTCTGGAGAAACTGCAGATGTTCTCCTTAGAGCAAAGAAAGTTAAGGGGAGACTTAATAAAGATGTTCAAAATCATGAAGGGTTTTCATAGAGTAAACAAGGAGAAACTGTTTCCAGTGGCAGAAGGTTTGGTAACCAGAGGACACAGATTTAATTGGTAAAAGAACCAAAGGGGAGATGAGGAGAGTTTTTTTTTATGCAGTGAGTTGTTGTGATCTGGAATGCACTGCCTGAGACGGAGGTGGGAGCAGATTCAATAGTAACTTTTAAAAGGGAATTGGCTATATATTTGAAAAGGAAGAACGTGGGGGAAAAGAGTGGGGTCGTGGGATTTAAAGAGCCTGTTGGGAGACCCAGAGCGGCAGATTTAAACAGAGCCCGAGAGCAGCAGCAGAGCCTATCGGGAGATTCAGACCCTAACACAGAGGGGAAACAAACAGAGGGAGAAACTCAAAAAGTGACGTCATAGTGAGCACAGAGTGAGGAGTGGCGGAGCCGAGGAATTAGAGCTAATTATTTATCTTATCATTTATCTTAAGTATTAAGAGCATAATATCCTTTAGCACTGAGGGTAAATCAGTGTACGTATTTAGTTCATTGGTAAGTATTTTTAGTGGATATTGTGTTTAGTGGTTAATGTTTTTTTTGTGGTTAGTGTTTCAGTGTCAGATAAACAGTAAAGTGCCTTAAAGCTGAACAAAGAGTTTAAATAACTGTTAGCTAACATGGCAGGACAGCTGGGGCCCATCGCATGCACATCCTGTGCCATGCGGGAACTCCAGAACATGTTGTGTGTCCTGGAAAACCACATGCGCAGGAAATGCTGCCAACTGCTCGAGCTCGAGCTCAGAGTTTCTGAGCTTGAGGGGTGGCAGGCGTCACTACAGTGCACTCGGGAAGCTGAGAGTTTCGTGGACAACACGTTTCAGGAGGTGGTCACCCCGCAGCTACAGAGAATTCAGGAGGAGAGGGAGTGGGTGACCACCAGACAGACTAGGAGGAACAGGCAGCACTGCAGCAACTCGCCAAGGCTTCTTCGACAGCACCTCCCAAACCCCCAACCTCTACCACCTAGAAGGACAAGAGCAGCAGGTACATGGGAACAACACCACCTGCACATTCCCCTCCAAGTCACACACCATCCCGACTTGGAAATATATCGCCGTTCCTTCATTGTCGCTGGGTCAAAATCCTGGAACTCCCTTCCTAACAGCACTGTGGGTGAACCGTCACCACACGGACTGCAGCGGTTCAAGAAGGCGGCTCACCACCACCTTCTCGAGGGCAATTAGGGATGGGCAATAAATGCCGGCCTCGCCAGCGACGCCCACATCCCGTGAACGAATTTTTTAAAAAGGCAGGCAGTGCAGCAGTCCCCTGGGAGTGTGGCTCTCACAAACCAGTATTTAGTGTTGAATACCAGTGAGGGTGTTGACACTTCGGGGGAGTGCAGTCAGGAGCAAATCCACAGCACCACGGGAGATTCGGCTGCACAGGGGGGCAAAAGAAATGCAGTTGCTATGCGGGATTCAATAGTCAGAGGGATAGACAGGTGTTTCTGCAACCGCCAATGTGAGTCCCGCGCAGTGTGTTGCCTCCCTGATGCCAGGGTAAAGGACATCACCGAGAGAGGGCAGAACACTTTGAGGGGGGAAGGGGAACAGCCAGAAGTCGTGGTCCATGTGGGAACCAATGACATAGGAAGGAAAAGGGTTGAGGTTCTGCAGTCAGAGTTTCAGGAGCTAGGGACGAAGTTATAAAGCAGGACCTCAAAGGTAGTAATCTCTGGATTACTCCCACTCCCACATGCTAGTGAGTATAGGAATAGCAGGATAAGACAGGTTAACGCGTGGTTGAAGGAATGGTGCAGGAGGGTGGGCTTCAGATTCCTGGGGCATTGTGACCAGTTCTGGGGCAGGAGAGATCTGTTCAAGTCGGACGGGTTGCACCTCAACAGAGTTGGGGCCAATGTTCACGCAGGGATGTTAACGAATGCTGTGGGGGAGGGTTTAAACTAATTTGGCAGGGGGGTGGGCACCAGGATGAAACATTAGAGAGGAGAAACAAGGTGCACAGAGGACTGGGAGGGACAAATAGAATTAGAGTCAAGAATAGTTCAGAAAAAGGAGGGATCAGACAGGGGGAAAATGCAAGGCAATTTAAGATGAGATTGGAGTGCATGTGCGTAAATACATGTAGCTTGGTAAATAAGGTTGGTGAGCTGCAGGCTCAAGTCGCCACATGGGACTATGATGTAATGGTGATAACAGAGACCTGGCTTAAAGCTGGGGAGGATTGGGTACATAATATTCCTGACTACAAGGTTCCGGAAAGTGCGTGCGTGCGTGCGTGCGTGTGTGCGTGTGTGTGTGCGTGCGTGCGTGTGTGCGTGCGTGTGTGTGTGCGTGTGTGTGTGCGTGCGTGCGTGCGTGCGCGCTTGTGGTCTTCACCGATCCCAATATAGGCTGGGATAGTAACAGTGTAAAGGGCAACGAGGGGAAGGAATTCCCGAAATGACAGACTAGATGCAGGGATGGCTGGGGAGTCCAGAACCAGGGGTCACAGTCTCAGGATACGGGGTATGCCATTTAGAACTGAGATGATGAGAAAGTTCTTCACTCAGAGGGTGGTGAACCTGTGGAATTCTCTACCACAGAAGGCAGTGGAGGCCAAGTCATTAGATGTATTCAAGAAGGAGATAGATATATTTCTTAATGCTAAAGGGATCAAGGGATATGGGGAAAAAGCGGGAACAGGGTACTGAGTTAGACGATCAGCCATGATCATTTTGAATGGCGGAGCAGGCCCGAAGGGCTGAATGGCCTACTCTTTCTCCTATTTTCTATGTTTCTGTGTTTCTATGTTCAAGAGAACTGTCTGGAATAGTGTTTTTCCAGCCCAACCAGGAATGAAACAGTGCTGGATCTAGTTCTGGGGAATCAAGAGGGGCAGGTGGAGCATGATTCAATGGCGGAACATTTGGGGAATAGTGATAATAGTATTGTTAGGTTTAGAATAATTTATGAAAAAGGACAAAGAACAATCAAATGTGAAAATTCTTAACTGGAGGAGGGCAAATTTCTGTGAGTTAAAAAGGGATCTTGCCCAGGTGGATTGAAATCAAAAATTGGTAGGCAAAACAATAATTGAACAATGGGAGGCCTTCAACTAGGAGATGGTTTGGGTACAGATTAGACACATCCCTATGAGGGGGAAAGGAAGGGACATCCAAAGCTAGAGCTCCCTGGATGACCAAAGATATAGAGATTAAAATGAAACAGAAAAAGGTGGCTTATGACGAATGTAAGGTTCATAATACAGTAGAGAACCAGGCTGAATACAGAAAGTATAGAGGAGATCAAAAAAAGGAAATAAGGGAAAAGAGAGAGTATGAGAATAGATTAGCAGCTAACATAAAAGGGAACCCAAAAGTCGTTTATAAACATAAATAGTAAAAGGGTAGTAGGAGGAAGCGTGGGACCGATTCGGGCTGAGGCACTAAATGAATACTTCGCATCTGTCTTCACTAGAGAAGAGGATGCTGCCATTGTAGCTGTAAAGGAGGAGGTAGTAGCAATATAGTAAAAATAGATAAAGATTGACAGTACTCAAAGTAGAAAAGTCACTCAGTCCAGATGGGATGCATTCTAGGTTACTGAGGGAAGTAAGGGTGGAAATTGCAGAGGCTCCAGCCACAATCTTCCAATCCTCCTTAGATATGGGAACGGTGCCGGAGGACTGGAGGATTGCAAATGTTACATTCCTGTTCAAAAAAGGGGAGACGGATAAACCCGGCAATTACAGGCCAGTCAGCCTAACGTTGGTGGTGGGGAAACTTTTAGAGACAATAATCAGGGACAAATTAAATTGCACTTCAAAAAGTATGGGCTAATAATTAAAAGTCAGCATGGATTTGTTAAAGGAAAATCATGTTTGACTAACTTGATTAAGTTCTTTGATGAATTAACAGAGAGGGTTGATGAGGGTAGTGCAGTTACTGTTTCGTATATGGACTTTCAAAGGGCATTTGATAAAGTACTGTCAAAGAGCCAGCACATGCACAATGGACCGAATAGCCTCCTGTGCTGCAACTACTATGATACTATGATACTATAATTGGATAGCTCTTGCTAAGAGCTGGCACAGTCACGATGAACCGAATGGCCTCCTTCCGTGCTGTATGAATCTGTGATTCTAGTGTAAAATCGCTATTGAGTGATAGCGAGTCAGCAGCCCGTATTATATCTCTCGATTTCTATTTCCATTTAAGTCAATAAAATATCCAGGAAATAAAAATGGGGAGAGATGTAAAACAGGCTGCCGACTCGCTATCACCCGTTTTACAGTATTGCACAAAGTCAAGATGTACCCCAAGGTCTCCTCGAACGGTTCCATGTCAGCTGAACACAAAACTACCTCAATTCAGTGCTCAACCCTCATCCATGTCTTTGTTACCTCCAGACTTGACTATTCCAATGCTCTCCTGGCTGGCCTCCCATCTTCCACCCTTCATCAACTTGACCTCATCCAAAACTCTGCTGCCCGTACCCTAAGTCCTGTTCACTCATCACCCTTGTACTCACTAACTTACATTGGCTCCCAGTTTGGGAACAACTCGACTTTAAATTTCTCATCCTTGTTTTCAAATCCTTTTAGAGCCTCGCCGCTCCCTATCTCTGGAACCTCCTCCAGCCCTACATCCCTCTGAGACCTTTGCGCTCCTCCATTTCTTGCCTCTTGTGCATCCCCGATTTTAATCGCTCTACCATTGGCGGCCATGCCTTCAGCTGCCTAGGCCCTAAGCTCTGGAATTCTCTCTGTAAACCTCTCCACCCCTCTCCCCACTCTCGTCCTTAAAACCTACCTCTTTGATCAAGCTTTTGGTCACCTGTCCCAATATCTCCTTGTATGGCTCGGTGTCAAATTATGTTTGATAATCGCTCCTGTGAAGTGCGTTGGGATATTTTACTACGTTAAAGGCACTATATAAATGCAGGTTGTTGTTATAGTTAATTGGAGGAGCGTAGAGATCTCGAAGGGTTGTAGGGCTGGAGGAGGTTACAGAAAGAAAGACTTGAAAGAAAGACTTCCATTTATGTAGCTCCTTTCACGTCCTCAGGACATCCCAAAGCACTTCACAACCAATGAAGTACTTTTGAAGTGTAATCATTGTTGCAATGTAGGAAATGCTGCAGCCAATTTGTGCACAGCAAGGTCCCACAATCATCAATGTGATAATGTCCAGATAATCTGATTTGAGGTATTGGGACAGGGAGGGGCGAAGCCATAGAGGGATTTGAAAGCAAGGATGAGAATTTTAAAATCGAGGCGTTGCCGGACTGGAAGCCAATATAGGTCAGCGAGCACAGGGGTGTTGTGTAAACGGGACTTGGTGCAATGTGGATACGGGCAGCAGAGCTTTGGAAGACCTCAAGTTCACGAAGGGTGCAAGTGGGGAGGATGGCCAGGAGAAAATTGGAATAGTCGAGTCCAGCAGTATCAAAGTCATAGATGAGGGTTTCAGCAGCAGGTGAGCTGAGGCATGTACCTGGGAATGAACATGTGCACCAGGCACTTACACAGAGATCTATAATACTTACTAATATACATAATAGAGTACGGTTCTATTAAATCTAATGGGATGGTACACTGTCACTGGCAATAGCATCCCAGGCTAAATGAGAGACCGACAGTCAGAACTAATGGAATGGGATATTTCCTCCCACTAATACATCAGTGTCTGTATCCAAACATAAGGAGTTCTGTCAGTAACAATCACTCAACCAGAACACTGTTGAATGATTTCTGTAAACAGCTTTTGAGCCTGGGCCAAAACCGGTAAGTACTCATATGTGTTTCATGGAGGTTGTACCCACAGTACATTACAGTAGTGGTCCTGTCAAATCAGATTCGTTCTGACATGAGTCATAAATGGGAGCAAAGCGATGCCCGGTGACTTCTGATATGATCCACTTCAGGAATAACGTACAATATTTGTTGGTCGGCCTGCTTTTAATCACATCAACGATTCACTTCTTTGCCAAACCCCCCGCCTTACTTTTTATCCTTCTTTTTCTCCAGTCCTCCTCTCGTAAAAACTGGCTCGTGCTCTTGCATGCTGGCAACCTCACAGTCGACTGTTGGCTGGCTATTCAACTGTGGGGACTTCATGACTGAGCTCAATCCTGGCTTCAGCTGATAGCTGCATGAGTGTGCTTCTAGCGGGTGGGGGGGTCACTGCATAGCGATCAGAACAACGACAACAACTTGCATTTTTAAAGCGCCTTTAACATGTTAACAACGTCCCATGGTGCTTCACAGGAGCGTTATCAGGCAAAATATGGTGACAAGCCACATAAGGAGATATTACGACAGGTGACCGAAAGCTTGGTCAAAGAGGTAGGTTTTAAGGAGCACCTTAAAGGAGGAGAGAGAGGTAGAGAGGTGGAGAGGTTTACGGAGAGAATTCCAGAGCTTAGGGCCTAGGCAGCTGAAAGCATAGCCGCCAATGGTGGGGCAATGAAAACCGGGGATGCGCAAAAGGCAAGAATTGGAGGAGTGCAGAGATTTCAGAGGATTGTAGGACTGGAGGAGGTTCCAGAGATAGGGGGGAGTGAGGCAATGGAGGGATTTGAACACAAGGATGAGAATCAGGAAGAGTCTTGATTTTTCCCTCTTCCTAGGCCAGCAGCACTGAGACCAATCATAGCACCTCTGCTGCCACCCCATCTAACTCAGCACGAAGTAGGAATCTAACGTGGGACCATCCTACTCTAATTGGTCTAATATCACACTGCCTGGCTCATTTAGGTACTGGGCCATTCCAGGAGCTTCAGCAATATAACAAGAAAGAAAGGACTTGCATTTATACAGCCCGTTCCATGACCTCAGCACGTCCCAAATTGCTTTACAGCCAATTAAGTACTTTTGAAGTGTAGTCGCTGTTGTAATGCAGGAAACGCAGCAGCCAATTTGCGCACAGCAAGGTCCCACAAACAGCAATGTGATAATGACCAGATAATCTGTTTTAGTGATGTTGGTTGAGGGATAAATGTTGGTCAGGACACTGGGGAGAATTCCCTGCTCTTCATTGAATAGTGCCACGTGGTCTTTTACATTCACCTGAGAGGGCAGACTCAGTTTCACGTCTCACCAAAAGACGGCACCTCCAACAGTGCAGCACTCCCTCAGTACAGCACTGAAATGTTTTGTAAATTACACTTAACTGCACCTCAGTCAGCCGAAGTTGGGTTTTTTATGGTTGAAACACTAGTGATGAGATAATACAGCCAATTCCACTTCAATGAATCTCTGATAAATATTTAAGCAACTATATTGAAAAACCAATACAGCACTCTGGCAATATTCACAGTATTGATTCCTGTTAGTATAATTACTCCTTATTTATCCTTTGTTGTGAATTCCTTTTACGTGAATATGTTGTTGTTTTTCTACATTCTATCATGGTCACCTCCCCATTGCAAATTTAAAACGTTACTTTACGTGTCATTTCCTGTGTGAGCCTGAAGCTATTTATCAACTTTTCACCCGATGTGCACAAACTTAAGCCTGCTATTTTTTTTAAGTTATCTTAAACAGCGTACAAGAGTTAGCGGGTATTATATGGGGAGTTGTTGCATATTATATTCCGCAAGTGAAGAAGAGTGCACAGCCCAGCAATGATGAAATTATAAGCCGGGTATAGAGGTCCCATTCATGGGAAAGACTTAGGGAGGGCAATCAAGGCAAGGGAGTGCACAATAAATGGGAGGATACTGAGAGGTGTAGAGGAAGTGAGGGACCTGGGAGTGCAAGTCCACAGATCCCTGAAGGTAGTAGCTCAGGTAGATGAGGTGGTTAAGAAGGCATACGGGATACTTTCCTTTATTAGTCGAGGCATAGAATATAAGAGGAGGGAGGTTATGCTGTATAAAACATTGGTTAGGCCACAGCTTGAGTACTGTGTACAGTTCTGGTCACCACATTACAGGAAGGATGTAATTGCACTAGAGAGGGTGCAGAGGAGATTTACGAGGATGTTGTCAGGACTGGAGAATTTTAGCTACGAGGAAAGATTGGATAGTCTGGGGTTGTTCTCTTTGGAACAGAGTAGGCTGTGGGCTGATTTAATTGAGGTGTACAAAATTATGAAGGGCCTAGATAGAGTGGATAGGAAGGACCTATTTCCCTTAGCAGAGAGGTCAATAACCAGGGGGCATAGATTTAAAGCGATTGGTAGAAGGATTAGAAGGGAGCTGAGGAAAATTTTTTTCACCCAGAGGTTAGTAGGGGTCTGGAACTCACTGCCTGAGAGGGTGGTAGAGGCAGAAACACTCAACTCATTTAAAAAGTGCCTGGATGTGCACCTGAAGTGCCGTAACCTACAAGGCTATGGACCAAGTGCTGGAAAGTGGGATTAGACTAGGTGACTAATTTTTGGCCGGCGTGGACACGATGGGCCGAATGGCCTCCTTCTGTGCCGTAAATTTTCTATGATTCTAATTCCTATGCTCCTAGGATAGTGACTTCATAAACATAGTGGATAGATCTTCTCTCTTTGAATGCTTTACAAACTAATAGAGGTCTTTAAAATTATGAAGGGGTTCGATAGGGTAGACGTAGACACGATGTTTCCACTTGTGGGGGAGTCCAAAACTAGAGGCCATAAATATAAAATAGTCACGAATAAACCCAATAACTATTTCAGGAGAAAGTTCTTTCCCCCGAGTGGTTAGAATGTGGAACTCGCTACCATGTGGAATAGTTGAGTCAAATAGCATAGGTGTATTTAAGGGGAAGCTAAATAAGTACATGAGGGAGAAAGGAATAGAAGGATATGCTGATAGGGTAACATCGAATTATATTGAAACTACAGCACAGAAACAGGCCTTTTGGCCCAACTGGTCTATGCCGGCGTTTATGCGCCACTAGAGCCTCTTCCCTCCCTACTTGATCTAACCATACCAGGATACCCTTTTATTCCTTCCTCCTTCATGTGCTTACCTGACTTTGCCTTAAATGCACCTATGCCATTTACCTCAACTACTCCTTGTGGTAGCGGGTTCCACGTTCTTATCACTCTTTTGGTAAAGAAGTTTCTCCTGAATTCCCTATTGGATTTATTAATGACTATTTTACATTTATGGCCTCCAGTTTTGGACTCCCCCGCAACTGGAAACATTTTCTCTACGTCTACCCTATCAAATCCTTTCATTATCATAAAGACCTCTATCAGGTCACCCCTCAGCCTTCTCTATTCTAGAGAAATGAGTCCCAGCCTGTTCAGCCTTTCCTAATAAGTGCATCCTTTCAGTTCTGGTATCATCCTTGTAAATCTTTTTTGCACCCTGTCCAATGCTTCTATATTCTTTTTATAATATGGAGACCAGAACGGTGCACAATACTCTAAGTCTGGTCTAACCAAGGCTCTATACAGGTTTAACATAACTTCTTTGCTTTTCAATTCTACTCCTCTAGAATTTATCACTAGTGCTTGATTTGCCTTTTTTATGGCCTTAATAACCTGCATCGCTACTTTTAATGATTTGTGTATCTGTATCCCCAGATCCCTTTGCTCCTCCAACCCATGTAGACTCTTATTAGCCAAGTAGTATGTGGCCTCCTTAATCTTCCTACCAAACTGTACCCCATTTCACACTTATCTATATTGAAATTCATTTGCCAATTACATGCCCATTCTGCAAGTTCATTAATGTCCTCTTGCATTTTGACTCATTCTTCCTTTGTATTGACTACATCCCCATCTACATGAAGCAAGGTCATCATGGAGGCTCGAGTGGAGCATAAACACCGGCATAGACCAGTCGTGTCAAATGGCCTGTTTCTGTCCTGTAAATTGTATGTAACTCTACATAATTCTTGAAACATCGACTCGAGCAAACTTTGCCCGTGTTACTAACTTTTCGTCACGGGTCACAATCCCACTCAACATCTTTCTCAGGGTTCCACGTTCAGGAATACTGCACGACAGAATAATGGGACACACAAGCAGTCAGCTCCTGACTTCAATTCTTCCACTGTGAGCAATTGCCAAGTGGAGAGCAAACACAAATCAACAGGAAGACAAAGAAAAGATAAAACTATAAGACCGATGTTTCCAATGGATAGTTTATTTTGATATAAAGGACCATGCCTCTGCGTTGCGGGAGCTGGGAGAAACCTGTCTCTGAATAGAAGGGCCTTGCCTACTTTTGCACGGGAGCAACAAAGACACAATGGACACCACTAATTTCCAGCTTGGTCAGTACGTCATAGTAAAGGGGAGGCTCGGAGACCATATAGAGCAGCAAGACTGCTGAGGGCCACAGGTGAAGGGGAAGCAAACTACAAAAGGCACCTGGTCAGTATTATGAGTGTCTCAAGTATATAGCTGAGTTGCTTGTGGAGTGCATTAAACGGTAGGATTGAATGATAAAGGAAAACATTTATTCAGCTTTAAAACAGCTTGACACACGAGCAACAACGAGCAACCAGTTTAGAAACTCCCTCTTGCAGACTCATTTGTCATTTCCAGTTCCAGCTGGTCCTGCCTAATTGATAACTAACTGATTGTTAAGGGACTATCTACAAATACCTATCCTGAAATTCATATGAAACATTGCCACTAACTGAAGTCGGGTCTGCTCCTAGGCCTGGTGAAATCTGATGCATTTTGTAAGGAAGAATGAGGAAAGGCAATATAGACTAAATGGTACAATTTTACAGGGGGTGCAGGAACAGAGAGACCTGGAAGTTCATACACACAAATCTTTGAAAGTGGCAGGACAAGTTAAGAAGGCTGTTAAAAAAGTATAAAGGATCCTGGGCTTTGAAGCATAGAGGCATAGGGCTCGAATTTAGGACGGAGGTGGGTCGACTGGGCACGTGGGTAACGCGCCCAGTGAATTCGGGGTGCTCCACACACGATCGCAGCCTAATTGAAGGCACTTACCTTGGCTTCTGGGTTTTGCGCTGAAAAGCTGCGCAGCGGGCGGACTGCGCAGGCGCATCATAGGCTGTCAGCTGGAGGAGCCCTATTGACTGATGCTACAGAAAGGAGTCAAAATTACAGCATGGAGCAGCCCAGTGGGAAGGCTGCTCCCAGGTTTAATGATGCCTCACTCCAGGTCCTACTGGATGGGGTGAGGAGGAGGAGGACAGAGATCTTCTCCCCGGTGGATGGGAGGAAGTGGCCAGCCTCTGCCACCTGGCTCGAGGTGGCAGAGGAGGTCACCAGCACCACCAACATATCACGCACTTGCGTACAATGCAGGAGGCGCTTCAATCACCTAAGTAGGTCAGCCGAAGTGAGTGCACTTACTCATTCCCCTACACTCTGTCTGCCACATCACCGCCCTAACCCCACATCTCCTGCACTGCCAACACTACTCTATCGCATCACCCATCATACCCACTCAAAGTTCATCCTCATCTTACCTGCACATACTCCCCTCGTCAGTACTCATCCCACCATTACCACTCAACCCAATCCTGATACAATCTCATGGCTCCATCTCATACTCACCCTCTCATGCATCTCTTTCATGGTCAGCCTCACCCCACCTGCCACTACCTGTGCTGCAGCCACAGGGCATGCATCACATATGTGTAGTAGGAAGCGTAAGGCAAACTTGTCGTGAGCATGAAGGGGATGCACAAGGGTGTTTGAGGGTTTGTCATGGTTTTTAATTATATTTGATTTCTGATCAACTCACATTACATATTATATTGTCACCACTACTGCCATGTCTTTGCGAATCTTGTCTGGTTTGTGCAATAATGCCCTTTCCTGAGGATCACCATGAAGACCCACACCTGATGCCACCCATTGTGTCACTGCAGAGTGGGTGTAGGTGTATTTGCAGGGCTCTTTTGTGCAGACGACTGAGAGACATCGGCGATGTCCCCGGTGGCACCCTGGAAGGATGCGGAGGAGAAGTTGTTGAGGGCAGTGGTGACTTTGACAGCGACGGGTAAGAATTTGGTGCTCAGGCCAGCCGGGAGCAGCTCGGCGTGAAGGAGGCTGCAGATGTCCACGACTACATGTCGAGTGACTCTGAGCCTCCGTGTGCACTGCTGCTCAGAGAGGTCCAGGAAGCTGAGCCTCGGTCTGTAGACCCTGTGGCTAGGGTTCTGGTTCTGCGACGCATCTCTCTCTGCGGTTGCCCTCCCTCCTGCTGTGCAGGTGGATGTGTCACAGCACTGTGTTGTGGAGCTCCACGTGTCAGAGGTGGACGGCTTGGCCGGCGAGGCTGGCGATACTGTTCGTCCTCCGAAGATGTCATGACTGCAGCTATGGCGGCCCCCATCTGGAAGATGTATGTTTGAGGGGGTCCGCAAGGTAGGTATATGTATCTGCACACCGGGGTTGAGTTATTATTGAATCTGCTTCCACCGCCCTTTCAGGCAGTGCATTCCAGATCATAACAACTCGCTGCGTAAAATATTTTTTCCTTATGTTGTCTCTGGTACCTTTGCCAATTACCTTAAATCTGTGTCCTCTGGTTACCGACCCTCCTGCCAGTGGAAACAGTTATGCTAAACCTTCATGAATCACTGGTAAAGCCCCAGCCGGAGCATTGTGTCCAATCCTTTAGGAAGGATGTCAAGACCTTGGAGATGGTGCAGGGAAGATTTACAAGAATGGTACCAGGGTTGAGGGATTTCAGTTATGTGGGGAGACCAGAGAAGCTGGATTGTTCTTCTACAGCAAAGAAAGTTAAGGGGAGATTTGATCGAGGTGTTCAAAATTATGAAGGGTTTTGATCGAGTCAAAAAGGAGAAACTGTTTTCACTGGCAAGAGGGTCGGTAACCAACGGATACAGATTTAATATAATTGGCAAAAGTACCAGAGGCAACATGAGGAAATATTTTTTTATGCAGCTGGTTGTTATAATCTGGAATGCACTGCCAGAAAGGATGGTGGAAACAGATTCAATAGTAACTTTCAAAAGGGAATTGGATCTATACTTGAAAAGGAAAAATTTACAGTGCTATTGGGAAAGAGCAGGGGAGTGGGACTAATTGGATATCTCTTTCAAAGAGCCGGCACAGGCACAATGGGTCGAATGGCCTCCTTCTGTGCCATATGATTCTATGATTTATTTCATGCCCAGGTGACCATGCAGTATGGCCACATAGTGCCCACCCGTTCACTTGAAAGCTTCCGCCACCAGTGGACACTGCAGGACATTGACTGCTTCATTGACTCAAACTGCTGAATTGCCGTTTAAATTTACCGCCAGGCATTGTGGATGCCTGGTTCAATTGAAATATTCAAGACTGAGATCAATAGATTTTCGTTGGGTAAGGTTATTGAGGGATGTGGAGCCAAGGCGAGTAAATGGGGTTGAGGTGCAGATTGGCCATCATCTAATTGAATGGTGGAACAGGCTGGAGGGGCTGAATGGCCTACTCCTGTTCCTATGTTCCTGTGGGCTTGAACAAAACAAGGCACTTACTGAAGTAAAAGAACACTTGTAACTGGTCGTACTGTACCATTATGACCAATGGCCAACAAGTATTCTGTTCAGGCAGCGTAATGTGCTCAAGGTTCATTTTATTTTCTTATAAATTTGAAATAACATTACTTTTAATGCAGCGTGGGTTTGGCCTGAGATGGCAGCCTTGTTCTCACATCAAGGGGAATGTCAATAACTACCCAGTGGGAGGCTGCTGTCCGTCAGCTGTGCTGCGTGAAACTCCTATGTGGTACTGATGGCACAGACAGTCCAGTGGTAGCTACTATGCACAAGTTACTATGGTTACAGCTGCCACTCACCGCTCCTGAACATCAGCGCAAAGCTGTTTGAGTTGTTTTCATTGATTATGAGAAAGTGATTCCAGTTATGTTACTGCTATAAATATTTAGTACGCATTCAATAATTCACATAAGTGAGATAATAACTATTTATCGCGTGATGTTATTGGTCACAAATACTGTATAACATTTCTTATGGAGCACAAATTCAAATATACCTCCCAAACCCGCGACCTCTACCACCTAGAGGAACAAGAGCAGCAGGCGCATGGGAACAACACCACCTGCACGTTCCCCTCCAAGTCACACACCATCCCGACTTGGAAATATATCGCCGTTCCTTCATCATCACTAAGTCAGAATCCTGGAACCTAACACTGTTGTGGGAACACCTTCACCACATGGACAGCAGTGGTTCAAGAAGAAGAACCACCATCCACCTTCTCAAGGGCAACTAGAGACGGGAAATAAATGCCGGCCTTGCTAGCGACGCCCACATCCCGAGAATGAATTTTTAAAAATATATCAAAGTGAATATTAATAACTTGCTAAGCCTAAGTTTCCTCGAATGCTTAGAGAGTAAATGCACTGCCGGTTGTGGCACTCAATCATAAAGGTCAAGGTTCAAACCTGAACTGACTTAACCGATCTCAACTAGAGTAATAGTTGGAGGTCTGCAATGGGACTCAGCTCCACGAAACCAGGGAGCAGGAAAAATAATCGCCCAGAGTTTCTGAACCTTATCCAGCAACTTGTGCTGGAAAAGTGTTGGGGACAGTTCAGGATCAGAATAGGTTCAGAGTTAATGCCCTCCCAAAGTCCGATAGGCATATAGGAACATAGGAACAGGAGTAGGCCATTCAGCCCCTCGTGCCTGATCCGCCATTTGATAAGATCATGGCTGATCTGTGATCTAACTCCATATACCTGCCTTTGGCCCATATCCCTTAATACCTTTTGGTTGCCAAAAAGCTATCTATCTCACATTTAAATTTAGCAATTGAACTCGTGTCAATTGCCGTTTGCGGAAGAGAGTTCCAAACTTCTACAACCCTTTGTGTGTAGAAATGTTTTCTAATCTCGCTCCTGAAGGGTCTGGCTCTAATTTTTAGACTGTGCTCCCTACTCCTCGAATCCCCAACCAGCGGAAATAGTTTCTCTCTATCCACCCTATCTGTTCCCCTTAATATCTTATAAACTTCGATCAGATCACCCCTTAACCTTCGAAACTCTCGAGAATACAACCCCAATTTGTGTAATCTCTCCTCGTAACTTAACCCTTGAAGTCCGGGTATCATTCTAGTAAGATAGCTTACTGACACTCGCACATGCTCAACAGGCTCATGCTGCTATTTGAAAGCAGGTATTTACCTTTTACAAATGAAATTGGGCACAGTCTCCTTAGGGTTAATGAAGGGGGGGAAAAAGCACAGACAGGAAGTTGGGACAAGCTTGTTCAGCATTAAAAGCGAAACACTGCTGATTTAAGATCGACCCTATGGTGTATTCACGCGCAAGGGAGTGGCCATTTGGGAGAGGTACCGGAGGGCTGCTGGCTCCCATTGAACCATGCCACAGCAAGAGTCAGTATCTTCAGAAGAGGAGGGGGAGAGAAGGGGAGAAATTTGGGGAAACAATAGGTAACGAGACCTAACAGTTGAATAGGATTTGATGATAAAGAGATCACTGGGTCACTGCAGTGGCAGTAAGTGGGCCCAATATTGCAGTCCGATTGCTCAGTAGGGGCTGCATGTACTTGAGCACAAATGAGCTGCAGCCCACCCAATAACACACGGTCAGCTCGTATCCCAACACTTCCAGCACATAGCACATGACGCGCTGTGAGCACGGGGGAGGGACCTAATGTCGGGCCCCCGCCAGTTACCCAAGGACTGCTGACTGCTGAAGGAACGCCGCTATTTGTTTGTTTTTCACTCTAGTGAGAGGGTGGGGGAGGCGGGAAGGGCCAGGAAACCAAAAGTGTTTATTTTTTTCCTCTAATGGGGCCTCCGCTTCAGCGTCAGTTGCAAATGGTGCTGCTCAGGTGCTCCAACGTATTGTGGGCAAAGCCCCAATTTAAATATTTTGAGGGAGTGTGGGGGGGTGGGTGGGTGGGGGAGGACCCCAGACAGCCTCAAGCACACGCCCCCATACTCCCAATGGCCTGGCCGGCTGTATTTTGGGCGTGCCGAGCACCCCTGGCACATTGAAGTCCCCATTGCCCAATTATACAGTGAGCAGGTCACTGATGCACGGAAGCACGTCAAGGGGACTGAGATCACTGTGTCGGCTCCACTGTGTCTGTACTTTTGCTGAGACATCCAATTAAACCTCATGCGACGGTGGGAGACAGATGGCAATTGACATTGACATTATTTGAAAGAAGTTCGGAATGGAATCATTAATATCACGTGAACATTTGGGATCTCTCACATTAACGAAAGATTGGCTGAGGGGGGAATAATTGTTCATAAATAGTATGAATAAAGCGATAAAATGAACGGTGGAATCCTAGATTCACAGAGGCCATTTCAACAGAGACCCCCCCCCCCCACCGCCCCCTCCCTGACTTTGTCAGCTTGGCTCAGTGGGTAGCACTCTTGCCTCTGAGTCAGAAGGTTGAGGGTGCAAGCCCGACCCCAGAGGTTTGAATATATTGGACCAGAAAATCTCCAGGCTGAGATCCTGGTAGTTGCCTCCAGAGTTGACCCAATGGAGTTTGTGGGGTGAGTTGGAGGGGAGGAACTCGGAATGTGAGGAGTCCCCATTGTCATTCCAAACCCCACCACATCAATGGCCTTGTGAGGGGCGGGCAGATGCTCCACCCACCGTTACGGCGGGATTCCATTGGAAGGGCCCAGTAAATTCAGCTCCACAATCTAGGCGGACACTTCAGTGCAGTAATGTGGGAGTGCTACATTGTCAGAGTTGCCGTCTTTCAGATATCACATTAAACCCTGGTCCCCCCCCGTGCCTGCTCAAGTGAAAGTAAAAGAGCCCATGGTACTATTCACCAAGGAACAGGGGTGTTCTCCTGCTTTCCTATCTCTCAATCAACACTGACAAAAATAGATTAACTATTCATTCATCTCATGGCTATGGGTGAGACCTTACACTTTGGGATATCCTAAGGACATAAAAGGTGTTATATTTTTCTTTTCTTTCTTCAATGTGGAAGGCAGTAAAGGACCAGTTGCTAAAGTGCCTCAGTACCTGCAACAGGAAATAAATACTGTGTACAAAATGGCTGCTTCTGTGCTGGAGTATCTAACATGCGATACACCAAAATGAGGCCAGGGGGCTAGGAACACTCTGTCCACCTTATGGACATTGTTCCGTCAGGTCTGCTCATTCTGCAGGCAGAGGCCAGGCTCTTCCCCCATCCCCCCACAAGAAAACCACAGCAATGTTAGGAATCTTACATCACGAGGATATAGTCCAACAGTTTTATTTGAAAATCACAAGCTTTCGGAGGCTTCCTCCCACGAAGGAGGAAGCCTCCGAAAGCTTGTGATTTTCAAATAAAACTGTTGGACTATAACCTGGTGTTGTAAGATTCCTTACATTTGTCCACCCCAGTCCATCACCGGCATCTCCACATCACAGCAGTGTTAATTAGCTAAGTCTCAACCACTTTTTCCTGACCTTTGCACCCAGTGTCAAGCACTAGGAAAATCGTCCATACATTCTATAAACAGGTCTGCCTCTGATTGACACAACCCCTATGACTAGTAAAGAAGGCTAAACAGTGCAGAATTTGCGATACAAACTCTTAACGTCAACAGTAATTTCTAGGTTTATGCGTGTTACGGTTTTAATTTTTTTTAATAAAGATTTATTTTTTCCTACTTTTTCCATCGGCTTTCTTTGCTCTCCAACTCCTCAAGATTGGACGATAAGTTTGGATGAAGAAAGCCCTTCAGCCCAGTTGACCTCTTCCTCCAGAACACCAACCCTAATGGGGTCCCATTCCACCATCAAGTTGTTTCTTTATTGAGTCCAGTTGCGTGGCCTCAACCACCTTTCCTGTGACACCCTCTCTTGCTGTTGTGTGAAGAGATACCGACTAGCATCTGTCCGTCACAACCCTGAACCTGTGCCGTACTGATGCTGCTGCCTTGACATTCTAGTTCCCATTTTGGAGCTGGGTGAACTTAGCATTTTCTCAATGCGATTGTCACGCAGCAACTCTACCTTTCAATACAGCTTTGAGAGATAATGTGGGCTATGAAGAACAATATCCACTGCCTTTTTGGAGGAGTACTTGTCATTTTATTTTGGGAATTCATGTTTTTTGACACTCTGTAATGTGCTTTGGAGAAGGGAGACGGGGGTCAAGACAGCTGTTTGTTTCAAAACAGTTTTTACTAAGACATTGCGTGGGCTGTGGATCTAACCAGCAGTCGCAAATGGACAGGTTTATTTATATTTTGACATCTCAGATTTGGAAATGAAATCGGGAAGCATTTTTTTACACAAAGAGTAGCGGCAATCTGGAACTCGCTCTCCCCCAGAGGCTATTGGGTGGAAGCTGGGTCAATTGAAATTTTAATGACTGAGATCAACAGATTTTTGTTGGATAAGGGTATGAAGGGATATGGATGAAAGATGGATAAATGGAGTTGAGATACAGATCAGCCATGATCAAATTGAATGTTGGAACAGGCCAGAGGGGCCGGTTGACCAACTCTTGTTCCTATGTTTCCTGTGGAACAAGGTAG
Organism: Heptranchias perlo; assembly: GCF_035084215.1. Taxonomy (NCBI): domain Eukaryota; kingdom Metazoa; phylum Chordata; class Chondrichthyes; order Hexanchiformes; family Hexanchidae; genus Heptranchias; species Heptranchias perlo. Next base: position 12,825,474 of record NC_090338.1, on the reverse strand, counting down.
ATGATTTCCTTCTGCTGGTTCTATTGGCACCCAAACATTTGCTAGTTCCCCTCATGTCTCAGTTGGTTAGTATACGGTGTATTGTGGAACTGTTGGGTGCAGACCTAGAAGGTTCCCAGTGCCAAGTCCATTCTGTGATGAGTTATATGGTCTTTGCTGGGACGGCATTAGGGACAATAAAATTGGCCTCAATGTGTCTCTGTGAGGAAAGAGTGAAATCACCCAGGGTTCTCACATCTGATCACTATTCAGTCAAATCACCCAGGGTTCTCACATCTGATCACTATTCAGTCAAATCACCCAGGGTTCTCACATCTGATCACTATTCAGTCAAATCACCCAGGGTTCTCACATCTGATCACTATTCAGTCAAATCACCCAGGGTTCTCACATCTGATCACTATTCAGTCAAATCACCCAGGGTTCTCACATCTGATCACTATTCAGTCAAATCACCCAGGGTTCTCACATCTGATCACTATTCAGTCAAATCACCCAGGGTTCTCACATCTGATCACTATTCAGTCAAATCACCCAGGGTTCTCACATCTGATCACTATTCAGTCAAATCACCCAGGGTTCTCACATCTGATCACTATTCAGTCAAATCACCCAGGGTTCTCACATCTGATCACTATTCAGTCAAATCACCCAGGGTTCTCACATCTGATCACTATTCAGTCAAATCACCCAGGGTTCTCACATCTGATCACTATTCAGTCACCTGTTCTGGAAAGTGCATCGGATGAGGACAGATCAGTTTTCGCTGTGATACCCAATACGTACCTCAATCGTTCAACAATCTTCCGGTGCTCATTAGCTGGGTTCACAATGAAAGAATGGACACTTGAGCAAGATACCAGAGCGCACGAACAACCATAATCAGGGCCTTGAGGAAAGGGGAGAAAATTGGGCGAGGGGACGCTTTTAAAAATGTATTTTTCTTCAGCCGAACATTATTTCAAAATTATTATATGCTCATCGATAGACATTGGATGGTATTGTTTTGTCTCCCACCACTTCAGCTTTTTAACCCATTCAAATCGGGAAGGGACAACGCCAATAGATCTTCGAGTGCCAGCCTCCATTTCGTATGTGAGGCAAACTCCCAACTTTCTTTGCTCCATGGGCCAAAGGCAGGTATATGGAGTTAGATCACAGATCAGCCATGATCTCATCAAATGGCGCAGCAGGCACGAGGGGCTGAATGGCCTACTCCTGTTCCTATGTTCCTATGTTCCTATAGTCCCACTCCAGAGACTTGAGCACATAATCCAAGCTGGCACTTCAGGGCAGTACTGAGGGTGTGCTGCACTGTCAGAGGTGCCATCTTTTGGGTGAGATGTTAACCGAGGCCCTGTCTGCCCTCTCAGGTGGACATAAAAGGTTCCATGGCACTATTCGAAGAAGATCAGGGGAGTTCTCCCTAGTGTCCTGGCCAATATTTCTCCCTCAACCAACATCACTAAAACAGATGATCTGGTCATTATCACATTGCTGTTTGTGGGACCTTGCTGTGTGCAAATTGGCTGTCATGTTTGCAACAGTGACTACCCTTCAAAAGTGCTTCATTGGCTGTGAAATGCTTTGGGACATCCTGAGGTCTTGAAAGGTGCTATGGAAATGCAAATTCTTTCTTTCTTTCCTTGGACATCCCAGGCAGGTGTGCCTGGACCTGCAGACACAGCTGTATGAGTAACGACTAGTGTACGCAGCCCAACTGTGGTGCAAGTCGAAACTGCTTTGCTTCCTTCCTTTCTTCTTTTTCTCCCTCCAAAAAAAATAAACACATTCAGAAGGGAATACCTAAATGAAATCCCATAATGAGATTTTTTTTAATCAAAAATGCAGTAAAACAAATGAAAAGACAGCACAAAAAAAATCACTAATCCAGTTGTCAAAAATCCAATGCCCGCAATCGAAATGCTTCTGTGAAAAAATCCTGCCAGTTATCTCTTTAAGCAGTCATTTGCTGGAAGCTCACAGTGTACCTGACCTTTATCGTCCATTTTACACAGTCAAGTTTATAGCTGGTAGCTTATTCCCCATGAGAAACTTACTCATTAGCATGCCATTGCTGTTGATTATAACATTTAAAATTAATCTCCCACACATTTCAACACCTTAGGGTTGTCTGAAAGATCGACTAGATGAGTGTGTGCTGAGATCATTGGGCTGGGATCCAATCGCCCAGCCTTGCTCTCGTGTTCCACACCAACAGGGCCAATTCTATTTGCTGGGAAATTTAACATATCATCTTAGCCATCTTCTTGGCATAAGGTCCACTGCACTTTTTTTTCAAATGGGGACTATTTTTCTGTGACTCACTCAATGCTAGTTGTGACATGACTAGCTAGAGTCCTAGTGATTGCAAAACATACCTGTTCCTGAGTTTATTCTACAGAGCAATCTGGACAATTTCAGAATAGGCAAAAGACATCGGGCCAGATTTTGCTGTGAGCGGCGCCAACCGGTCGTTATCCTTGCACTTGCCCATAGACTTTCTATGGGGTTTTGCACGGCCAGTTACTGTCAGCGGGAGAGCCAAACAGCGCGGCGCCCTGCACAGGGCATCTGGGACCTGTGTGAACAGGGCAAGCAACTGTGTATCTCCTTAATCAATCAGATTGATGAATCGTTACTACAGAGTCTGAACCAGGAAGTGTAAGTTAGAATAATGAATTCAATGTCAAATCAAGTACAGAAAGAGAAATAAAGGGAGGGAAAGAAAGATTGGATTAAGAGAGAGAGAAAAAAAGAGACAGAAAGAAAAAGAAAACAAAAATATTTTATTCAAATTTTTAAAAAAATCTCCAACAATAATTAAAAGCTGAAGGAATGGGACTCCACACTTGTAAAAGTTAATTTTCAGTGTCAGAGAGGTAGTAATTAAGACTTATCACGCCATTAAAAGGGTGCTTGCACTGGAGTGGACAAGCCCTAACTTTTTGTGGCGAGTTTAATCCGTATCTACGACGTCAGTACAGGAACTTCAATATAGGAACATAGGAACAGGAGTAGGCCATTCAGTCCCTCGTGCCTGCTCCGCCATTTGATAAGATCATGGCAGATCTGTGATCTAACTCCATATACCTGCCTTTGGCCCATATCCCTTAATACCTTTGGTTGCCAAAAAGCTATCTATCTCAGATTTAAATTTAGCAATTGAGCTAGTATCAATTGCCATTTGCGGAAGGGAGTTCCAAACTTCTACCACCCTTTGTGTGTAGAAATGTTTTCTAATCTCGCTCCTGAAGGGTCTGGCTCTAATTTTTAGACTGTACCCCCAACCAGCGGAAATAGTTTCTCTCTATCCACCCTATCTGTTCCCCTTAATATCTTATAAACTTCGATCAGATCACCCCTTAACCTTCGAAACTCCAGAGAATACAACCCCAATTTGTGTAATCTCTCCTCGTAACTTAACCCTTGAAGTCCGGGTATCATTCCAGTAAACTTACGCTGCACTCCCTCCAAGGCCAATATGTCCTTCCGAAGGTGCGGTGCCCAGAACTGCTCACAGTACTCCAGGTGCGGTCTAACCAGGGTTTTGTATAACTGCAGCATAGCTTCTGCCCCCTTGTACTCTAGTCCTCTAGATATAAAGGCCAGCGTTCCATTTGCCTTCTTGATTATTTTCTGCACCTGTTTATATTTGAATGACGAGCCAGTCAGCAAGATGCCGTTTTCAGCTTACAGACAGGCAGCGCATCTCGAACAGCAACTTCCGGATTTTTGCGTTTAACTGCGCATGTGTGTTTGCCAGAAGTTGCTGTCCAATTTGCTCATAAATAAAGGTGAGTGCTATTACCCTCACCGTTATTTTAACAGAAAAATCCGGCCCATTAGGCCAAACAAGCCCATCTCTGTTTCAAAGACCAGTCACACCTTCTCAACATATCCCACCAATCTCTTCCCACTTGAAAAACACAACCAATTGCCTCTTGTTGAAACTATTTTTACGGTTTCCTCCAGTGGTCTTCCCTGGTATTCTTTGGGTGAAAATATTCTGCCTGAATTCCCTTCTTGCTCTTAACCTCTTAATTATTGGCTTATGTCTCGTAGCATCTGAACCTTTCGCTACAGTGAACAATTCACTCGGGCTTCAGCTTTGTCAATTCTCTTCATAATTTTGAAAACTTTATACACACGCACCAAATGTAAGCATGCAAACATGCGTGCATACACACAAATATCTGTATATCTACATACCTACAAACAATACAGTAGGCTACATTTTTAAATTAAAATGAGTCTCTCTCCTAATGACTCTGCATCATATTATTTCAGACGCTCTGGGAGATGAAATCATCTATCGTGGTGACACTGGATCAGCTTCCTCTGGCCTTATTTCTGCTGAGAAGGCAAACTGAAAGAGAAGGTAGCTGTGAGGAGGACCATTAGCATTTAAAGGTATGCACAGTGAGTCTAATCCTCTGACTTGGTGGAACTAATGTTCCTTTGACATTTCCAGTGTGGGTTTCTTCTCTGTCTGGAATTTTAATGCAGCACTCTTGTCACTCTCTAACTGCGCTTACATCCTGGTCAAGTTCCTTTAGCTTCCAGGGGCAATTTATGCAGTTCCTGTACCGATCACAGAGGAAACTTACCACAGACATAGAAACTGGTCGCAGGTAGAATTCTTAATTTCCCTAGATTGCCCTTCATCAAATCTGCAGCTGAGAAAAATCAAGTTCTCTCTCTTACTGCGATTAGTTTTTCTACCTCACCGTCACATTTTGATAGAGAATGAGTGGTAGGTTACATAGAATTACACAGAATTTACAGCACGGAAGCAGGCCATTCGGCCCAAGTGGTATACGCCGGCATTTATGCTCCACACGAGCCTCCTCCCACTCCTCTTCATCTAACCCTATCAGCATATCCTTCTAATCCTTTCTCCCTCATGTGCTTATCCAGCTTCCCCTTAAATGCACTTATGCTACATCAGGTCAGGCGACATCAGGTCAGGCTACATCAGGTCAGGCTACATCAGGTTACATCAGGTCATCTTGTGAAGACACGAGAACATACTGCTATCGTCTGAATTGCCAATAGGCCGACAGAGGCAAAGAATAGATTTGGTTAGCTGGGAAGCAGGCAAGTTATGCTGTACGGTAGCCAAAGGAAAAGCAGAACATTTTGATGTTACACTTAAACAGCAGTGGAGTATAGGATTCGGGAGTTAAATGCAGTTTTACTCTGCACGGAGCCCTTTGAGGATTCTGGTTCTGAAGATGCTGCTGGTTCTATCAGTTGCTTAAATTAGATCAATTACATGGATTATATTTAATACCTCTGGGTGTTACAAAACAGTAACTTCATGAAAGAATTCAGAAAATGTCACACGCCATGAGAGCTAAGCTCAAACAGTTTGTGAAGATCAAGGGCAGTTTTATTCTGCTGTTGGTCTGTTTTTCTTTTGCCAATAGCTGGTGTCATCGTGGGCGCCACTGGCCAAGGTACATGGTCCAATGAGTTAACAACTGTGATACCATTGCTGTATGACACTGCATGATAATCCGTGCTCAGTACACGTTATTAAGCAGACAACCCATCCCCTTAATGCTGAATTGGCTAAGCCCAAGGAAAAATGCCGGCGGCAATATATTCTCTGGCCATAGCCTAAGGTTCAGATAGTTCTTAGAGAACACATTTCTGTGCTGAAGCAAATTAAATAATAATGGCGAAAACCCATGCAGAAGAGTTGGTTTCATTCAGGCCTTTGTTGGAGTGCATGGGTTCTCCGGGGAGCAGTAATATTGCAAACTCTAGGGCAGGTGTTGCTGTAGCTTCTCATAAGTTAGCTTTGGGTGCTCTACAATAGGAAAGAAAGTTGAAACAGCACTGCATAAGACCTTTGATGCTGCATCCATATGCCACGTATTTTGTGCCTTTGTCAAAGCACCTGGATTTTCTCTCTCTTTCTTTCTCGCTCGCTCTCCAGAGAAATCCATTGCCTATAAGTGCATCGGGACATAATAAGGCACTATATAAATGCAAGCTCTCTCTTTCCTTAGTAGTCTTTATCTTGTGCCCCAAATCTTGAGAGAGAGAACAGCTGAGGGCAAAGAAGATGCAATCCACATTGATCAGCACGTTTCTCCAACACATCTTTACTGTAATGCCATTCTGGCTCATGGTCATAGCTGGAATCATAGAGAAAAGGATGCTGATGCATTAAGATTCTTCTGAATTAGCATGGGCCCAATACTGTTCTTGTGACCTTTCAGATAGCATTGAACATCATGCAGACTTAAAGGTATAGGCGGCACCCTTCAGGCTAACTGGTACAGATCGTATGCTCTCATATATGGGATGTGACTCCTTCTTTATTTCACATGGTATTACACTACATTACACAGTATTCACAGCACAAAAACAGGCCATTTGGCCCAACGGGTCTATGCCGTTGTTTATGCTCCACATGAGCCTCCTTCAACCTTACTTCATCTCACCCTATCAACATATCCAACTATTCCTCTCTCCCTCACATGTTCATCCAGCTTCTCTTTAAGTGCATCTATGCTATTCGCCTCAACCACTCCTTATGGGACGATTGCTTCACTAATGGAATGAACGGCAATATCTAGACCCTGTGCCAACTTTTGTTGATAATGAATATGTAGAGTGCATTTATACCGCGCATGAGATTAGATTGAATCAAGCAGAGTTAAAAGAGAAGGGCAACTTGAAGAGGCGAGGCCTTGTATTTTCAGTAATTTTAAGAGTTCATGCTATGCCCACAGGAACTATTCAATCGGGATCTGTTACATTGTGCTTAAGCTTTCTAGATATTGTGTTATGAGTTCTGAAGTCTGGGACAGTCTCTTGATGGACTGCAACTGCATGCGTTGGACTTTGATAAAATGTCCTTCTGAGCATAATGGAGACATTTCTATTTAATGGTAACTATTCTATGTTCACTGTATGTTTGGGGTGGCCATGATTTCTGTGAGGTACTTTGGTGAACTGTCAATATAATTCTTGAAGAACAGAACACTCCTGTGCCTAGCCCTTTATTTTGTTTTCCATCTTCATGAGCTTAGCTGATTAGTTAGCTTGGCTCCGTTGGCAGCACTCTTGCCTCTGAATTTAGAAGGTTGTAGTTTCAACCTCTCGTTACGGACTTGAGTACATAATCAAGGATAACATTTCAATGCAGTGCTGATGGAGTGCTACATTGTCAGAGGTGGTGTCTTCTGGGTTAAATAATACACCGATCCCCAATACCCCGTCCAAGTGGATGTAAAAGATCCCATGGCACTATTTGAAGAAAAGTATTCCTGATATCCTGGCCAACATTCCTTCTTCAACAGTCATTATCAAAAATCAATTATTTGATCATTTATTCATTTGCTGTTTATTGGACCTTGCTGAGTGCAAATTGACTGCCGCATTTGCCTACATAACCACAGTGACTGCACTTCATAAGTAATCCATTGGTTATAAGTGCTTGGGGACATAATAAGGCACTATATCAATGCAAGCGGCTTTGGGATGGGTGTAGACTGGCTTAAGTTTTCCTCAATTTTATTTTCTGCAATGAAAAGAGATTCAGCTCCGTGAATTTCTCCTCAGAACTTATAGTCCTAAGTCTCAGCGTTGCCATCATGCACTGATGTTCTGTTGCAGTTAGGGTGCCTGAGGTTGCACATAATGGAAATTACACTGTGTGTCATTACAACAGTGACTACACTTCAAAAGTACTTAATTGGCTGTAAAGGGCTTTGGGGCATCCTGAGGATGTGAAAGGCGCTATGTAAATGCAAGTCTTTCTTTTTACAATACGAATGTTTAATCGATCATATACAATTCTTCTGTTTGCCATTTTAATGGCAACATTAACCTGTTTGTTTTAATTCTGTTAACTTATCAGACACAGGATTCTAGATCAATCATATTAAGGTTAATATGATAATATTGCAGCATGATTTGCAGCTTGATATTCCAAATATAGCCTCAACAATGACCTATACAGAGCTAGAACAGCTTGTTTTGACTGAATGTCAAATGCCCTTGAGATGTATCTTGGTATTTGACCAGGCTTGTCGATAAGAACTTTGTATCGACTGGAACCTTTCAGTGAACGATCAATAATCACACCCAAATCCTCTAGTTTTTGCACCTTTGCTAATGGACACCCTTTCACCACATATATATGTTTCCTTTTTCACCACACTTATCTAACTTATAATCCATCTGTCCACTCCTGGTTTGGCCCAGATCTCTTTCAGTGCTGTTTACCTCCTTCATATTTGTCACAAGATCACATAGTTTGGCATCATCAGCCTATTTTATATATTATATGCAAGAAGTTCTCTTACATAGAATGCACAGCACAGAAACAGGCCATTCGGTCCAACTGGTCCATACTGGTGTTTACTCTCCACATGAGCCTCCTCCCACCCCCTTCATATAACCCTTTCAGCATAACCTTCTACTCCTTTCTTCTTCCTATGTTTATCTATTTAAGAGCTTCCTCTTAAGTGCATCTATGCTATTCGCCTCAACTGCTCCTTGTGGTAGTGAGTTCCATATTCTAACCACTCTCTGGGTAAAGAAGTTTCTCCTGAATTCCCAATTGGATTCATGAGTGACTAACTTATATTTATGACCTGGTATCATCCTTGTAAATCTTTTTTGCACCTTCTCCAGTGCCTTCTTCAGAGCATTTCTGAATAGTGTGAATGGCTCTCGGGAACCCAGAATAAACCAATGCACAACATTACTAGTCACTTCCTGTTACCTTTAAATTCATCCCACACAGTATTGAATCTGTCCATGTTAGGATTACTAGTTTCTAAATGCTCCATAGCCTCCAAATTTCCCTTCATCCCCAGCTCAGTATTAAATATTGGAATTATATTACCCCCCCCCCACCCCCCCAGGGTAAGGGATAAATGGAGCAAATTCCCAACATAAGTGTTTTTTTGCTGTGTCAATTAACTCTTTCCAAAAAAGAGATGGATAAACATCATTTGGAATAAAACTGGAAAATGCCAGAAACACTCAGCAGGTCAGGCAGCATCTGTGGAGAGAGAAACAGAGTTTAATTTTCAGGTTGATGACCTTTCATCAGACCTGGAAGACGTTAGAGATGAACAGCTTTTAAACAAGTACAGAGCCAGGGACAAGGTGGGGGGTGGAAGAGTGGTGGGGAGGCATGGGGGGGTTGGCGGCAAGAAAAGAACAAAAGGGAGAGGTCTGCGATGGATGGAGGTCAGGAATGGTTGAATGACAACAGGGATGATGGCGCAAGACAAAAGGAGGGGATAATGAGACAAGTATAGCAACAAAAGATGGGTGCAGAGGAGATGTAAATGGTTACAATTGAATTTGGAGGAAAATTGAAGATAAGAAAGAAAGAAAGGGGAGAAAGAAAGACTTGCATTTATATATCACCTTTCACGACCTCAGGATGTCCCAAAGCACTTTACATCCAATGAAGTACTTTTGAAGTGTAGTCACTGTTATAATGTAGGAAATTATGAGAAAGTAGAGGTAGAGATGGTCACTAGGCGAAGTGACTTGGACCTGTGCAACATTCTGCAAAAAATCCTCTGAATTTCTAAATTCACACATGAAACATGGTTTGTTATCCAAGTACTACAATTGTCAATACAAAGTCCCAGAGGCAATGACAATTTCAGTTCCTGAGTGGGTCTGTGTGTTAATTTATTTGCTGCAACAAATCACTTGCCCTAACGTTTTGTATGCTGCTGGGTCCATGCAAATGTGAGAAGCGACTAGCCAGATTTCAATAATGTGGAGTGTAACTGTAGATATTGAGTTGTTTTGCTGAGCTATCCTTGGGGATTAGAGGCAGCTATACTTTAGAAGCTTAAAAAGATGCAACAACAAAAATTTGCATTTATAAAGCACCTTTAACGTTGTAAAATGTCCCAAGGTGCTTTACATGAGCATAATTGGATGCAAACTGATTCTGAACTAAAGAAGGGGATATTAGGACAGGTGAAGAGGTAGGTTTTAAGGAGTGTCTAATAGGAGAAGAGAGAGACATGCAGTCCTTGATAGGCTAGTTTGTATTTAGTTGTGGAATAAGTGGTATTATGTTTCCTTTTTTTCATTCTATGTTTCCTTATGTCCTTAAATATGGCATTTCTTCCTCCCTTTGTAATATGTTACTTTGAGAAGCTTTAGTAGTTTTTCTCCACAATTTGCCTCACTCTTTTGAAAGACACCCTTCATTTCATTTCAATTTAGTGCCATTAAATCACAATTAGAGTGGTGGCTCAGCTAGTTAAGCGAACGAGTATCTGAACAATCCAAACCAAGACACAGACTCAATTCTTTGGTTCATGCTGAATTATCCGGGGCAGCAATAAGTGCCATTGTAGTTGATCCCTCAATTATAGACCGGGTAAATTTATCAGTGATAGATAGTAGACAAAGTCCAAGTGTCACTATGATGCCCCCTGTCATTGAATGGACTTAGAATCATAGTTACAGCACAGAAGGAGGCCATTCGGCCCATCGAGTCCGCGCCGGCTCTGTGCAAGAGCAATCCAGCTAGTCCCACTCCCCCGCCCTATCTCCATAACCTTGCAATTTTTTTTCCTTTCAATTACTTATCCAGTTCCCTTTTGAAGGCCATGATCAAATCTGCCTCCACCACTCCCTCAGGCAGTGCATTCCAGATTCTAACCACTCGTTGTGTAAAAGAGTTTTTCCTCATGTCACCTTTCTTTCTTTTGCCAATCACCTTAAATCTATGCCCTCTGGTTCTTGATCCTTCTGCCAATGGGAACAGTTTCTCTCTATCCACTCTGTCTAGACCCTTCATGATTTTAATTACCTCTATCAAATCTCCTCTCAACCTTCTCTGTTCCAAGGAAAACAACCCCAGCTTTTCCAGTCTATCCACGTAACTAAAGTCCCTCATCCTTAGAATCATTCTAGTAAACGTCTTCTGCACCCCCTCTAAGGCTTTCACATCTTTCCTAAAGTGCGGTGCCCAGAACTGGACACAATACTCCAGTTGTAGCCAAACCAGTGTTTTATAAAGGTTCAACATAACTTCCTTACTTTTGTAATATATGCCTCAATTTATAATGCCCAGGATCCCATATGTCTTTTTAACTGCTTCCTCAACCTGCCCTGCCACCTTCAACGATTTGTGCACATATACTCCTAGATCTCTCTGTTCCTGCACCCCTTTTAGAATTGTGCCCTCTAGTTTATACTGCCTCCCCTCATTCTTCCCACTGAAATGAATCACTTCGCAGTTTTCTGCTTTAAATTTCATCTGCTACGTGTCCGCCCATGCCACCAGCCTTTCTATATCCACTTGAAGTCTATCACTATCCTCCTCACTGTTTACTACCCCTTCCAAGTTTTGTGTCATCTGCAAATTTTGAAATTGTGCCCTGTACACCCAAGTCCAAGTCATTAATATATATCAAGAAAAGCAGTGGCCCCAGCACCGACCCCTGGGGAACACCACTGTACACCTCCCTCCAGTCCGAAAAACAACTGTTCACCACTACTTTCTGTTTCCTGCCACATAGCCAATTCTGTATCCATGTTGCTATTGCCCCCTTTGTTCCATGGGCCGCAATCTTGATGACAAGCCTACCATGTGGCACTTTATCAAATGCTTTTTGAAAGACCATATACATCAACCGGTTTGCCCTCATCTACCCTCTCTGTTACCTCATCAAAAAACTCAATCAATTTAGTTAAACATGATTTGCCTTTAACAAATCCGTGCTGGCTTTCCCTAATCAATCCACACTCGTCCAAGCGACTGTTAATTCTGTCCTAGATTATCATTTCCAAAAGTTTCCCCACCACCGAGGTTAAACTGACTGGCCTATAGTTGCTGGGTTTAACCTTACACTCTTTTTTGAACAAGGGTGTAACATTTGCAGTTCTCCAGTCCTCTGGCACCACCCCCATATCTAAGGATGTTTGGAAGATTATGGCCAGTACCTCCACAATTTCCACCCTTACTTCCCTCAGCAACCTAGGATGCATCCTATCCGGACTGGGTGACATATCGACTTTAAGTACAGCTAGCCTTTCAAGTACCTCTTCTTTATCAATTTTTAGCCCATCCAGTATCGCAACTATATCTTCCTTTACTGAGACTCTGGCAGCATCTTCTTCCTTGGTAAAGACTGATGCAAAGAACTCATTTAGTACCTCGGCCATGCCCTCTGCCTCCATGAATAGATCTCCTTATGGCCCCTAATCAACCCCACCGTCCTCTTACTACCTATTTTTTTTTTATTCGTTCATGGGATGAGGGCGTCACTGGCGAGGCCAGCATTTATTGCCCATCCCTAATTGCCCTTGAGAAGGTGGTGGTGAGTCTTCTTCTTGAACCGCTGCAGTCCGTGTGGTGACGGTTCTCCCACAGTGCTGTTAGGAAGGGAGTTCCAGGATTTTGACCCAGCGAAGATGAAGGAACGGCGATATATTTCCAAGTCGGGATGGTGTGTGACTTGGAGGGGAACGTGCAGGTGGTGTTGTTCCCATGTACCTGCTGCTCTTGTCCTTCTAGGTGGTAGAGGTCGCGGGTTTGGGAGGTGCTGTCGAAGAAGCCTTGGCGGGTTGCTGCAGTGCATCCTGTGGATGATACACACTGCAGCCACAGTGCGCCGGTGGTGAAGGGAGTGAATGTTTAGGGTGGTGGATGGGGTGCCAATCAAGCGGGCTGCTTTGTCCTGGATGGTGTCGAGCTTCTTGAGTGTCGTTGGAGCTGCACTCATCCAGGCAGGTGGAGAGTATTCCATCACACTCCTGACTTGTGCCTTGTAGATGGTGGAAAGGCTTTGGGGAGTCAGGAGGTGAGTCACTCACTGCAGAAAACCCAGCCTCTGACCTGCTCTTGTAGCCGCAGTATTTATATGGCTGGTCCAGTTAAGTTTCTGGTCAATGATGACCCCCAGGATGTTGATGGTGGGGGATTCGGCGATGGTAATGCTGTTGAATGTCAAGTGGAGGTGGTTAGACTCTCTCTTTATATACCTGTAGAAGACTTTTGGATTCCCTTTTATGTTGGCTGCCAGTCTATTCTCATACTCTCTCTTTGCCCCTCTTATTTCCTTTTCCAGTTCCCCTCTGAACTTTCTATATTCTGTCTGGTTCTCACTTGTATTATCAATCTGACATGTGTCTTATGCCCCTTTTTTCTGCTTCATCTTACTCTCTAGCTCTTTTGTCATCCAGGGCTTTAGTTGCCCTACCTTTCTCCCTTGTGGGAACGTAACTATACTGTACCTGAACCATCTCCTCCTTAAAGGCCTCCCACCGTTCAATTACAGTTTTGCCTGCCAATCTTTGATTCCAATTTACCCAGGCCAGGTCTGTTCTCATCCCACTGAAATGGGCCTCCTCCAATTGAGTATTTTTACTTTAGAGTCGTCCGTGTCCTTTTCCATACCTATTCTAAACCTAATGATACTACGATCGCTGCTCCCTAAATGCTCCCCCACTGACACTTGCTCCACTTGGCCTGCCTCATTCCCGAGTACCAAGTCCAGCAATGCTCCTTCTTCATTGGGCTGAAAACTTACTGGTCAAGAAAGTTATCCTGAACACATTTCAAAAATTCCTCCCCCTCTTTGTCCCTTATATTATTATTATCCCAGTCTATAGTTGAAGTCCCCCGTTATCACTACTCTATAGCCTTTGCACTTCTCTGTAATTGCCCTGCAAATTTGCTCCTCTATATCCTTCCCACTAGTTGGTGGCCTATAGAATACACCCAGTAATGTAATGGCACCTCTATTGTTTCTTAACTCAAACCAAATAGATTCTGTCCTTGGCCCCTCCAGCACATCCTCTCTCTCCAGTATTGCAATATTCTCCTTAATCAATACTGCCACCACCCCCCTCCTTTCTTTCCTTCCTTATCTTTCCTGAACACCTTGTATCCAGGAATATTTAGTACCCAATCCTGCCCTTTTTTGAGCCAGTTCTCCGTTATCGCCACAACATCATATTCCCATGTGGCTATTTGCGCCTGCAGCTCACCAGCCTTGTTTATCACACACGCAACCCAAACCAGTCTGAGACTTTCTTGTACTCTCTCTCAGTCTGTTCCCACCTAATATTGCACTATTTCTTGATCCATTGCTATCTTTCTCTCCCGATCCTTTGTGCTCCTTGTTTCTCCTTTCCAATGCTACGTCCTCGTGCCCATGCCCCTGCCAAATTAGTTTAACCACCACCCCCACCCCCCAACAGCACCAGCGAACCTCCCCGCGAGAGCATTGCTCCCAGCTCCGTCGAGGTGCAAGCCGTCCGGCCTGTGTTCATCCCACCTCCCTCAGAACTGGTCCCAATGCCCCAGGAATCTAAAGCCCTCCCTCCTGAACCATCTCTCCAGCCACATAGCTGCACTACCTGTCTGGTCCCCCTGGTCTATCTGGCGGTCACCTTGTCCCTCTCTGCCTGCGCTCTCTTAAGCTGCGGGGTGACCACCTCCTGAAACGTGCCATCCACGAAATTCTCAGCCTCGCGGATGCACTGCAGTGCCGCCAGTTGCTGCTCAAGCTCCGAAACCTGGAGCTCGAGCTCCTTCAGCTGATGACACTTCCTGCACCTGCGGTTGTCCAGGACACGGGAAGCCACCTGGAGTTCCCACATGGCACAGGCCGTGAATTCAACGGGTCCGATGTGCCCTGCCATGCCTCGATTTATCAGATTACTAACTAAACTTACCAGAAATGAACTAGATACTTAAAAAACTCCTATTATTAATTCACTTACTGTTTACTTACCCCGATTAACCTCCCCAGCTTTTAGTTCAAACCAATGCCCTAGTTTAGAGAGAAAGAAATGGTAATACTCACCAATCACACGCTCACCTGCTGTCCTGTGACGTCACTCCTTGGTTTTCTGTTTTTGATCTGCTCAGGTCCGCTCCGCTCTGATCTCGGGCCTTGGGTCGCTGCTGCTTGTATCCCTGCTCTCGGGTCTCTCGCCCCCGGTCCTGCTCAGGTCCGCCACCACTCTGGGCTTCGAGCACTCACTGTGCTGGCAAACACATGAAGAATGGCCACTTGGATGAGGTCAGCCAGTGCCTGTGGGGCAGTGCATAGTCAATACCTACAGGAGGAAAGGATATAAAATTAGTGAAAAAAGACAGAATGAATACAATTTGTCTTTCCAATGCACTTCTTATTTGCTCCCATATGAACAGGAGTAGACCATTCAGCACCTTGAGCCTGTCCCGCCATTCAATGGTTTGGTTCCGTAATCCTTAATACCCTTAATACATCTATCGATCTCAGTTATGAATTTTTCAATTGACCCCCAGCCTCAACAGCTTTTTGGAGGAGAGAATTCCAGATTTCCACTATTCTTTATGTGAAGAAGTGCTTCCTGACATCACCCCAAAATGGCCTCGCTCTAATTTTAAGGTTATGGCCCTTTGTTCTGGACTCTCCCACCAGAGGAAATTGTTTCTCTCTATCTATCCTGTCAACTCCTATAATAATAATTCTACAGCAATCTCTCCCTATTATGCAGCTGAACCACATCAATTATCAGTTGTTATTTTCCACGATCTATGACTATTATTCGATGTTTTACACATAAACTTGATGCTAAATTCAATTTTGATGCTTATTGTATGTACATCCGTATATATGGATCGTTAGACTCAGCCATACATAGTTGTGCTGTACAGATGTAGGTGTATAAATATTACTTAAGCAGCTCGTCAGTGTGAGTTTGCTGACAGACGCTGAGTTTACTGAATGCTGTATGATTTAGTTACAAGGGATTATACAGTGACAAAAGCCATCAGCTGTATAATTAGGTAGACAAGCCCACAGGGACCTGACAAGCTGCCAAAAGTGACAATAATTGGACATGACAACAAACATTAACAATTAACTCCTCATCACCCAGAGACCAGCATAACTACAGCTAAATCCTTCTCTTTCCCACCTTTATAGCAAAAAGAAACACTGGTGTTCTGTCGTTTGTATAGCTAGACGTACCCTTAACTTACTATAGCTTAAAGTTATGATATACCTTTTGTTTATTTGTTCTCAGGACGTGGGAACCACTGATAAGGCCACAATTAATGTCTTAAGTTGAGCTCATCTAAAACTCTGCTGCCCGTATCCTAACCCGCACCAAGTCCCGCTCACCCATCGCCCCTGTGCTCGCTGACCTACACTGGCTCCCGATCCGGCAACACCTCGATTTTAAAACCCTCATCCTTGTTTTCAAATCCATCAATGGCCTCACCCCATCCTATCTCTGTGACCTCCTCCAGCCCTATAACCCTCCGAGATCGGTCACATCATTGGTGACCATGCATTCAGCTGCCAAGGCTCTAAGCTCTGGAATTCCCTCTCTAAACCTCTCTGCCTCTCTACCTCTCTCTACTCCTTTAGGACACTCCTCAAAACCTATTGCTTTGACCAAGCGTTTGGTCACCTGTCCTAAATTGCTCCTTATGTGGCTCAGTGTCAAATTTTGTTTGATAACGTTCCTGTAAAGCGCCTTAGGACATTTTACTATGTTAAAGGTGCTAAACAAATGCAAGTTGTTGTTGTTGTTAAGTTGCAGTGTGGGCCTTCCTCTTGATAGTGGTTGTTTACAACCGAGTGGCTTGCTGGTCCACTTTAGGAGGCGTTACGCGTCAACCACATAATGTGGGACTGGAGTCTTGTGAAGGCCAGGTTTCCTTCCCATAAGGACATTAGTGAACTAATTGGGTTTTGACGACCATACAAGCAGCTTTCGTAGTCATTTTTTCCAGCAGTATGGTTGGATTTGAGCTCATAATTTAAGCTTAGCTAGCCCAGTACCACAACTACTGCACTTACCATATCTATATTTAAAGAACTTTCTTATTTTTTTTCCCATTTTTTTCCCCTTTTCTCCTGAAGATGTTGACTCAGTTTAGATGATGGTATTTCAGGCACCAGCCATCCATCAGTACCTCGTCTTAAACCTCATTCTTCATGTGTGAGTCTAGATAGTGGGCATCTGGAGGTATTTGACTATGGGGTGACATCACAGCCAAGGTTGTTATACATAGAAATTACAACACAGAAGCAGGCCATTTGACCCAACCAGTCTATGTTGGTGATTAGCCACCATATGTGAAAACAATTCTAATCGCACTTTACTGGCCCTGTTTCCATATCCCTTCATCCCCTTTTCCTTTATCCACCTACCCAATCTAATTTTGAATATTGACATAGTTTCTGCCTCAGCTACCAACCCTGGAAGTGAATTCCGCAGCCTCACAACTCTCTGTGTGAAGAAGTTTCTTTTACTCTCTGTTCTAAATCTCCTACATTTAATCTTGTATCTATGACCCCCCCCCCCTCGTTCTGGACCCCTCAACTAATGGAAACAGTCTGCTTCTATCTGCTCTATCCTATCCTTTCGTAATTTTAAATGCTTCTATCTTTTCGCTCTGTAATATGCATTCTTCTAACAAAAAAAGCCCCAATTTTTCAAGTTTTTCTTCAAATTTGTATTTTCTCATGCCAGACCGCATCCTAGTGAATCTGTGTTGTATCCCCTCTAACGCCTCACTATCCTTCCTATAGTGTAGAGCCCAATACTGCACACAATACCCCAACTGATGTCTTATTAAAGTTTTATACATGCTCATCATTATCTCTTGGCTTTTATATTCTATACCTCTTGTGATAAAACCTAGAATTCCATTTGAATTAATACAGGCTTAACAACCTGAGGCACAGCCTTTAATGCCCTGTGAACCTGTATCCTCAAATCCCTCTGCTCTTCCACAACACCTGGCCTACTTCCGTTCAGAGTATAATTACCGCTGCTTTTCATAAAATCAAATTGCATCATCTTCCACTTATTGATACTGAATTCCATCTGCCTCTTTTAAGCCCATTCCCCCATCTGCAGGAGATCCTCAGGGCAGTGTCCCAGGCCCAACCATCTTCAGCTGCATCATCAATGACCTTCCCTCCATCATAAGGTCAGAAATGGGGATGTTCGCTGATGATTGCAGTGTTCAATTCCATTTGCAACCCCTCAAATAATGAAGCAGTCCGAGCCCGCATGCAGCAAGACCTGGACAACATCCAGGCTTGGGCTGATAAGTGGCAAGTAACATTCGCGCCAGATAAGTGCCAGGCAATGACCATCTCCAACAAGAGAGAGTCTAACCATCTCCCCTTGACATTCAACAGCATTACCATCGCCGAAACCCCCACCATCAACATCCTGGGGGTCACCATTGACCAGAAACTTAACTGGACCAGCCATATAAATACTGTGGCTACGAGAGCAGGTCAGAGGCTGGGTATTCTGCGGTGAGTGACTCACCTCCAGACTCCCCAAAGCCTTTCCACCATCTGCAAGGCACAAGTCAGGAGTGTGATGGAATACTCTCCACTTGCTTGGATGAGTGCAGCTCCAACAACACTCAAGAAGCTTGACACCATCCAAGATAAAGCAGCCCGTTTGATTGGCACCCAATCCACCACCCTAAACATTCACTCCCTTCACCACCGGCGCACAGTGGCTGCAGTGTGCACCATCCACAGGATGCACTGCAGCAACTCGCCAAGGCTTCTTCGACAGCACCTCCCAAACCCGCGACCTCTACCACCTAGAAGGACAAGAGCAGCAGGCACATGGGAACAACACCACCTGCACGTTCCCCTCCAAGTCACACACCATCCCGACTTGGAAATATATCACCGTTCCTTCATCGTCGCTGGGTCAAAATCCTGGAACTCCCTTCCTAACAGCACTGTGGGAGAACCTTCACCACACGGACTGCAGCGGTTCAAGAAGGCGGCTCACCACCACATTCCCTCGAGGGCAATTAGCGATGCCAACATCCCGTGAACGAATAATTTTTAAAAATTCTCTTTGCAGCTTCCTTTGGTCTTCTAAAGAATTAACTGTATTTCCTATTTTGATGTCATCTGCAAATTTCAACACCAGTCCAGCTGGGCCTATATCCAAATCATTGATAAACACAATGAACTGAAGCGGCCCCAGAATTGAACCCTGTGGAACACTGTTACCCACTTCCAACCACTCCGAAAACCTGCAGTTAAATCCTATTGTGTTGTCTCCCTTCTAACCAATTCTTAATCCTCAACAGGCAAGGTTGTTCCTGCCCTCACTAAATGTCCATACATGAACACTTTCCAGCAGAAAATATAAAATAGTCGCTAATAAATCCAATAGGGAATTCAGGAGAAACTTTGTTACCCAGAGTGGTAGGAATGTGGAATGCGCTACCACAAGGTATAGTTGAGGAGACTAGCATAGATACATTTAAGGGGAAGCTAGATAAGCACATGAGGGAGAAAGGAATAGAAGGGTATCCTGATTGGGTTAGATGAAGTAGGGAGAGAGGAGGCTCGTGTGGAGCATAAACGCTGGCATAGACCAGTTGGGTTGAGTGGCCTGTTTCTGTGCTGTAGTTTCAATGTAACTCGATGTGACCAAGAGCAAGACCCCTGGCTTATTTATTTTGTTTGCTCCCTAATCTGGAGGTGCTGAGGCCAACAGTAGCACCTTTAATTCCACTCCAGCTCAAATCAGCTAACTGACCACAAACCAGGGATTGGACCTGGAACCTTCCTGCAGTTTTACACCAAGCAACACATTTAGAAAGAAAGAATTTGCATTTATATAGCGCCTTTCATGACCTCAGAATGTCCCAAAGCGCTTTACAGCCAATCAAATACTTTTGAAGTGTAGTCACTGTTGTAATGTAAGAAACGCTGTAGCCAAATTATGCACAGTAAGGTCCCACAAACAGCAATGGGGTAAATGACCAGATAATCTGTTTTAGTGATGTTCGTTGCAGGATAAATATTGGCCAAAACACTCCTGCTCTTCTTTGAATAGTGCTACAGGATCTTATGTATCCACCTAAGGAAGCAGACAGGGCATTGATTTAGCATCTCACCTGAGAGACAGCTCGTCTGATGTATCAGCCTAGATTTTGTGGGACTTGAACCCACAATCTTCTAGACCCAGTAGATAAGAGTGCTACCCACTGAGCCACAGCTGATATCTTCAATAAGTGAAGCATTGATAGAGTGTTAGAGAGGAACAAATCATTTGTGTTATGGAACTTCAATTTAAAAATAGTGATTTCATTTCACATTATATATGAACGAGCAGAATTTCCTTATGCGTTCCGCAACACTTGCAAGAACATCATCAGACTTAATTGCATTTTTGCATCATGCACTTCAGAAAGATAAGAAGGGGTCTAGCAATTAAAGAATTTCAGCTCAATCATAATTGAGGTTAGAAAAAAAATTCTTTGCATAGAGGGTGGTTGGAACATGGAATTCTCTTCCACAAATCATTGTCCGTGCAGAGTTGCTTGAAAAAGGGGAATAATAAAGGATATGGGGATTGAGCAGGAAACAGGATTAGATGAGGAGCCATGTGGATAGACCAAATGGTCTGTTTCTATGCTGTGGGCATTCTGTGATTATCAATAAACTACAAACCACCTACAAATTATATTTATCTCTTCCTCTGAGTAATGCTGTCTTGTAACATAAATGTTTTAGCTTTATTCTTCAGATGATACAATCGTGTTGATTTACATCAATTGTGAAAAGCTCTTGGGAGCTCGTTTGGTAAATGCACAGCTTGCTATGATGGTGAGCCATAAATAGCAAAAGGATTGCAGGCTGCACCTCTGCTCCATACTGAATTAGCTGGTGTCAGCTGGTAGGAGTCTTGCAACTATCTGTAGTACCCCTGGGCTAAGAAGGGGAAAAAAAATCAGTCAGTGCCCCCATTCCTGGTCGTTATCCAGTGATCTTTGATGCTAAGAGTGTGTGTGCGTGTTTATGTTTGATGAAGGCAGGAGTGGGTTGGGCTGTGATATCCTCCACAGTGGAATAACCTGCCAACATTCAATGCTGAGAGTCACACAGGAGGACAGCTAGTGTCCACCGGACAGCACTTTCAGGAAAGAAAGTTGAAGGGGATTACAAAAACATTGTTACACTTTTTTAATGCAACTCAAAACCTAAAAATCAAATCAAATGTACTTTCATAAGTTTTTTAATTCATAATATAAAGAAAAAAGGTAACTTTAGTAACATTTAAACCATTCACAAGGAACCCTTTATACATTTTCACTTGTGAGCTGCGGAATCCTCCTCCCCCATGGGCTAAAATTAAATTACACAGATATCTATAGAGGCTTTTTTAAGTCGCAGCTTAGTTCAGATGCTAGAACTTTTGGTTCTGAGTCAGAAAGGCTGCAGGTTCAATTCTCACTCCAAGGCTTAAGTACTGCCTCACTGGTAAAGTAATGTAATGGTTATGGCACTGAACTAGTGACCCAAAGGTCATGACCTAGAAATACGATGATGCAGCGCCCGATTTACAGGTGTAAAATGGGCCCTAAAGCATTCAATATGGCGGGAGACATGCAGGCGTAGATCCTACATCAGAGATCCACTGCCTACCATATTGGTATAGGCATCAAAAGAGGCGACCTGGTAATGCCTGAAACAGGTACATATCTTTGCATATACAACCAGTGGGCTTAATGTCGGTTTGATGCCTCCTTTACCAAATTGGATTGACCTGAATGCAGCCAGCTCCTCTCCCAGCCGCTGAGGTCATGAAAGGCGCGATATAAATGCGAGTTCTTTCTTAACAGCAACTACTGTACGAGTAAAAATTGAGAGAAGAAATGCATTTGCGGCTCAGGTGGTCTCTCCTCCAACTGAGAACTGTGTTTGAGAAAAATACATACTTGAAGCACTGCCGAGTGAAGACCTACATATCCACATTTGTTTTGTATCACCGGGGAGAAAACAAAGATCAGAGTGTAGATTTTCAACGCAAAACAACTCCCTACCATCAGCCACAACAACAAAAAAAATCAAACTCAATATGTTGTGCAATTCTGTCTGAATTTTACACCAAGGCTAGAGGTAATGCAGATTATTATTCATTGAATGAAAGCCCATATGCAATAAATAATTAATTATCATACTTCCAGGAGCTAACTGGTGGAACAGGCCAAATGGATAGTGACAAGTAGTGGAACTGCAATGCTACAGCCCATGTAACTGAGAATCAAAGATCATTCGTCAGCTGGATATTGGATAGCTTGCTGTACTAGAAGTATAGGTTTGGTTTCTGCATGGCGTGTTGGAGAGCCAACAGACCCAAGTCACACTGCTGGCTCCGTATCGCTCTCTGGTCAGACAAAATAAGATGACTTATATACAAGCATAGATGCACAAAGCTTTGCTACTGTGCATTCATAGGGTGAGATGAAGAGGAGTGGGAGGAGGCTCGTGTGGAGCATAAACACTGGCATAGACCTGTTGGGGCGAATGGCCTGTTTCTGTGCTGTAAAATTCGATGTAATTCTATGTAGTGTTGCAGATATATTTCCAAATTAAATGATATACAAAACCAAAAATTGATTTCAGTATCTTGTCAGAGATATAGTATGCAAATGTAAAGCTTACATTTCAAGTCATGCAGAACAAGCGGGTCTCTGATAAAGGGTACACGCTCAAAAAGTCATAATCTCTTTTTTTTCCCTTTACAGATGCTGACTGACCTGCTGCGTATTTCCAGCATTTTCTGTCTTTTATTTGAGAACTGTAAATTTTGGTTCTTGTCGAATGTCTGAGCTCCAAAAACATCATCTGCTGAAGTTGTGAAGCTTTTGGCCGGTAATTTGGGAGGACTGAGGGGTGGGGGTGGTGGGGGTGGGCAGGAGAGCAAAATAGTGGTGGGATTGGAACTTAATTTGGCCAGAGTGGGAGTAGGAGGAGGGAGGAGAGAAGTTAGCTTAGAAGCAAGAGCAGCAAAATGCCCACTGACGGAAAATTAACTCGGAAATCAGAGATTGTGTCCGCGAAAGCAGAATTGACTCAGAACAAAAGCTTTAAGTTGACATTTTAGCTCCAAGAAACCTTAATGAAATGAATGATTCTTCAACAAGTTGCAGACCTTTTCCTTAACCCTAATTACAAGTAATTTGCTTTAAAACAATGTCCTCGGAATTGCAGCATACTCTTTAATATCTGAGACAACTTGAATTACCGGAGAGCGTTCCTTTAATTTCTAACGATCGTAGTTTTTCTTGAACTTCACTGGTGACAGAGAAGTAATAGCCATCAGGTAAAAGAAGTGTTGCAATTAAAAGTCTCAGTTCCAAACATATAAATCATTCCTGAGCTTTCTATTCTTTTGAACGTTTATAGTATTAAATTAGAGGAAGCAGAAAAAAATTAAAAATACCAATGTAAGTCATACTGTGCCCTTTTTTAAACAAAAATGATGTGACCTTAATTTAAAGTTCTTCAAGCTTCCTCGACAAGGCATTCTTCAATAAGACAAATCACTAATGGGTTCACTTGTCAGTTTTAAGATATTACATGACGAAGGGAAAACCTTCACTAATCAATCATGCTTCCCAGAGCTACAACTAAGCAGAACATAGGAGAAAAGTGCAGTATTTCATCTAGCTGGCTAGCTGTGGGAGATAATTCCCCATGCAGAAAAATGAGAATCAAAAATATGTTAATCCATAGGTGAACTATGAGCATGTGTTTGATGTGTGCCAACATATTTATGACATGCCAGACATATAGGTGCACAGTATCTAAGAATCAGCATACTGACAGATTGGGAATTTTAGATCAAGGGCAGTAACAACCTAACTCGTGGTCGTCAAGGAAACAACTTTAGTTAATTCAAAGGCAGAAACTTCAGCTCTTTGAGAGCCAAACACCTTTTCAGCCTGCACGATATCAACATTTTGCCTTTGATGTAATTCACACATATACCCAAACTGTTGCTTCCCCTAACATTGCAGGTCACCAGGTATGGTAGTGTAATGGTTATGGTACTGAACTAATGACCTAAAGGTCATGAGACAGGTATTAGGCTCTTTGCATATGCAAATAAGGGTTCATCATAGTTTTGACCCCGACAAAGCTATCGCTCAGCCTAGGAGGAGCTAGTTAATGGGAGTGTATGTTGCTGGACGTCCGCTGGGGCTCAGTGGATAGCTCTCTCACCTCTGCACCAGAAAATTATGGGTTCAAGTCCCACTCCAGTACTTTCAGTATAAAAACCTAGGCTGACACTAGTACCGAGGGAGCGCTACACTGTCAGAGGTACCGTCTTGTGGATGAGACATTAAACCGAGGCCCTTCTGCCCTCTCAGATGGATGTAAATAATCCCATGATACTATTTTGAAGAAGAGCAGGGGAGTTCTCCCTGGTGTCCTGGTCAATATTTATCCCTCAACCAACATCACTAAAACAGATTATCTGATCGTTATCATATTACTGCTGTGGGACCTTGCTGTGCGTAAATTAGCTGCTGCGTTTCCTGCATTTCAACAGCGACTGCAATTCAAAAGTACTTAATTGGCTGTAAAGTACTTTGGGATGTCCCGAGGTCATGAAAGGTGCTGTGTAAATGCAACTTCTTTCTTCTTTCTTTCAGTGCCTAATCTGGCATTCTTGCCTTGAACCTTTTCCCATGTAATAGTTAGCAACCGATTCTGTTAGAAAAACTGGGTTTCCATCGGATGAAAACGGATTTGATATTTTGCTAATCAAAATCCAGACTTGTAAGATTAACTAGTTACATCGTAACAGGTCAATCCTTGATGTGATTTTGCCCCTTAGATTTGGGAGAGCACTGACAAATGTGTATAACCATCGATGGCCCCAGAGCTTGAAAAACCCTGGATGAACAAACTCATCTGCAGACAAATGACAAACACCAAGCGTAATCTTTACATGGGTCCAGCCTGATCTTGCGGTATAGATGGAGGACACAAATAGACACAGCACCACCTCAATCTTCCTGGGTGGGGGGGTGGGCACTTGCAGGCTTCCATTGGTGGCTGGAACACCATCAAGACACCACCATGAATGCTCAATTACCTCTAATCCAGGAAACTGGGCTGGGGTCCTAATTGGACTGGGGCAGCTAGTGTAAGTCTCACCTCCACCCTGTTGGTTCCCGGTCGGGCAATGCCTCGATTTTAAAATTCTCATCCATGTTTTCAAATCCCTCCATGGCCTCGCTCCTCCCTATCTCTGTAACCTCCTCCAGCCCTACAACTCTCCGAGAACTCTGTGTCCCTCCAATTCTGGCCTCTTGCGCATCCCCAGTTTTCATCGCACCACCGTTGGCGGCTGTGCATTCAGCTGCCTAGGCCCTAAGCTCTGGAATTCCCTCCCTGAATCTTTCCACCTCTTTACCTCTCTCTCCTTCTTTAAGACGCTCCTTAAAACCTACCTCTTTAACCAAGCTTTTCGTCACCTGTCCTAATAAATCCTTATTTGGCTCAGTGTCAAATTTTGTTTGATTACGTTCCTGTGAAGCACCTTGGGACGTTTTATTATGTTAAAGGCGCTATATAAATGCAAGTTGTTGTTGTTGTAAGGGTAGGAAGAGGGAAATTTTGGATACCACCTGAAGGCCTTGATGCGATAGCTGCCATGAAATTAGTTCTTGGAACTGTTATAATCCACATGTTCTTCTTGTGCAGATATACTGTTCACGTCCTGAACGGGTTAATGCACTATGTTATTGACAAAATGGAAATGGCCCAAATCTGATCCTGAAGAACTGTCTGCTGGGCGTATTTAAAATTGTATTACATTGTCCTTCGGCTGTCAGGAACTATCAGAGGAATACTGGTCAATATCATTATTTCTCCCAATCTATGGCCTCTAGCAACAATTGCCAGCTTCTCGTAAGCTAGAATAAAGTTATATATATATATATATAATCACACAGTGCTTCCAGTTCTTATTTAAAGTTTGGACAATGGAGACTCCTCCAAAGACACAGTTGGCAAAGCCATTATTAAGTGTGGAACTGAATCACACAGACCATAAAGGCACCAGTTTCCATCTCCTGACTGCACTTTTTAACCTGATTGCACCAGGACGACTATAAGACAGTTACAGTTGGAGATGGGTGGAGTGGGAGGGGGGGGGCGTTATTTTGACTTTTATTGCAGGGCAAAGAAAGGGTGACAGCGAATCGGCAGCTTTCAACGGAAAAGAGAATCAGGCAATGTGTAAAACGGGGAGCCCAATTCGCTATCACCATTCAAAATTGCCCTCAGTTGATTTTGGTCTAGGGAAGGGGAAAATGAGCCAAGGCCCGCACTACTTATCACTAAAGGAGGTACATGTACACCAGGGTGAGGACAGGCTTAAGCACAGCTGCAATGCTTTCCATGGTGGAATAGTCTGACGACCCTCACAGACTGGGCTTTTTATAAATTGAGTAACCAAGGTCAGGAGCCAAGGTCCATTGTGCTGGAAATCACCAAGCTTGAATGCAGTACAAGAAAAGATAATGATGTGGAGATGCCGGTGATGGACTGGGGTGGACAAATGTAAGGAGTCGTACAACACCAGGTTATAGTCCAACAGCTTTATTTGAAATCACAAGCTCTCGGAGCTTTCCCCCTTCGTCAGGTGACGAAGGAGGAAAGCTCCGAAAGCTTGTGATTTCAAATAAAGCTGTTGGACTATAACCTGGTGTTGTACGACTCCTTAAATAAGAAAAGATAAGGTAATTAAGGAAGTAGTAACTAGGTGACAATAAGGTTAGGTTTTAATTGCCTGAAGGCAGAGAGAAGATCCAAGGGAAAAAGGTTCCCAGAGTTTGAGGTCCCAGAGAATGAAGTAGAGCACGGGACTATGCAGCGAGTCCTTATTATAACACCATGGGGTGTGGGGAGGAAGAAGAGAGTGGAGGACAGCTTATTTGAAGCTTAAAAGGGACATGGAAGAAAAGTTTAGAGGAGCACTGATCATTGCGGTACCAACAAAATAAAGAAAGACAAGAAAGATTATGATGAAGAGGGAGGGGTTAGGGCTGAGAGAAGGATTACCTATCACATGCCAGGTTTCTTCTTGAATCTTGCCCAGGAATGTGAGAGAGGTGACAGATGAGCATCTCGTAAATGGGAGTCTTAGGCAGACTTGGATTTTAAGAGTTAAGAGGAAAAGAAGCATTTGGCACAGAAGAAGAAGCTGAGTTCTATGGAAGCAGCTTTGAGAATGAAGAAATATGGTAGTCCCATTTGAGATCAGGGAACCTAGTGAAGATAAGAATGTGATTGATGAAAGAGCACTAAAAATAGAGCTATCAAAGGTGGGAGATGGCAACAATTGGTTAGACTTTGTGTGAGCCGTGAGCAAGCCATGTCTTTGAAGGATTGAAAGAAACAACGCTTTCATTGCTCTTTTGAAGAGCCTGGGAATCAAGATCTAATGATTCAGCCTTTGCTCTTTGAGAGGACTGGAACTTGTGAGCACAGAGGGTATGCAATCTGAAAAAAAAATGATGAATATTGAGAGGAATCATCAGCAAAAGAATGAATCGGGTTGGATTGTTGAGTGGACAAAGTCACTGAAAAGGAGAGGGAACAGAACCCTGAATTAATGCCAAAAAGTCAGAGGCTGAGCCTTCAACTACAGATCGAATGAAGCAATTTAAGAAGAAGCTAGATAACGGTGTATGTAGTTTTGGTGGGAGCCATGTGATTGTAATTTGTTTGGAAGTGTCATGGTGCCAAGCCTGTTAAAGAAGAAATTAGAAGAAAGAGAAATCCAAGGCAAAGACAGGATCATTCATCAAATAATCCAAGAGCAGTGTTCCAGAAATGCATGATATAAAGAACAACATCATCAGTACAATAACTATGCTGAAAACCATACAGGCAATCCAACCAGAACTTTCAAGATCACGAGAGTTGACAATAGCTTCCATGCTAGAAAGTACCATTTTAAGGGAAATAGAGTGTTAATTAAAAGGGTAAAAGGGATTGTTTTCTTAAGGATAGGGTAAACATGAGCAGGTTTCCAAGGAGAAAGAAAGGTGGATTGTGGGTATGGGATATTGAAGAGGCAACAAAGGGTAAAGTAAGTTCAGAGGCACAGATCTTGTGGATGATGGGAGGGTTACGATAAGGACTAGTGGTCTTATCAGAGTCAAGAGACCATATGTGGCAAGAATAAAATTTGACATCCTTCACAGTATTTCAAAGATTAGGTTGGATGAGAAAATTGAGCCATGTTGATTTGCTTTCTCCTTAGGAGAGTTAACAACTGTACCGTCAGGTTGTTGTGGGATAGAAAGACGGAATTAGATGAGACAGCTTTGGTAAAAGACCAGGAGAAGGGATTGCTACAGGAGCAGGAAGACAGCAGTTGATGCATTTAGCAGCTCCACTGGTGTATTTCTAGAAGTTAGAAGCAGAGGTAGAAAGATAAATTTTCTGTCTGCAAAAACATCCGGCATGGAGCCTTGCCTGCGAGGAATGCATAGCGGGAAGTCGCCCGTAATATTTCATCCATTAAAATGCTTGGACGGAAAACCAAAAGCAGTGCATACATAATTTCCTGACATGTTCTCAGTGGGTGAGAATCTGGACTGGAAGAATGCAGGGAAATGAAAGGAAAAATCTACAGGGCTGTGGGGAAAGAGCAGGGGAATGGGACTAATTGGATAGTTCTTTCAAAGAGCTGGCACGGCACGATGGGCCGAGTGGCCTCTTTCTGTGCTGTAAGATTCTATGATTCTATGAATGCAAAATCAGCTCAGGCAGCTTCAGACTGATTAAGACACAAGGTCTAATAGACAGAATTTTTATGAGGGATGACTCCATTCTGTTGAACCATTATAATTGATGTCAAAGCGACAGGTATAATTGAACTAAGATGTAACACTAAATCTGACAGAAGATGAAGAGTGAGGAATAAAACCTTCACAGCAGCTGGAATAACATAAGTACTGGCAGAGATAGCACTACACTGTATGGTGCATGCGTCCACTGGGCCATCAGAGAAGGGTTGTCCCTCTGGCTCAGCTCCTAAGTGAGTAATTGAGCCGCACAGAACAGGAAGAGTTCAACCTCAAACTGCACTCTGTGCTAAGTAGCGTCACCACAAAGGGATGGATTGAACTTCTGCTAATGGTGTTGGATGAGCTAAAATAGATGCAAAGTCAGATAGACATTGTCCCTGAGCTTGCCCGATGACATTTTATTTTCTGTTTCGAATGCTGATTTCTGGGGTAGAGTTACAAGTGGTATCTCACCCAACATTATGGTCCACAAACTTTCTTCTCACCTTGTTGGCTCAGATCTCATAATAGTTTGATCCTAATCCTCTTGTAATCATCATTCCCATAGATACCTAAATGCAAATTAAAGGGGATTTTTTAAAAATTGGATTTGCTGAGAATAATCGCTGATAAGAAAGCAAAATTACTTTGACTGTTAATATGCAAAGACCTTTAACTGATTTTAAAAACAATTTGAATTTATATTTGTCTCTTAGCCAGCTACTTATAATTTCCCAAATATTCTAATGGATTGTCCATCTTTTTAACATGTCAGATTCAATCCCTGTTCTGTTCTGATCTCAGACAGGGCAGCAGTTGACGTAATTTAGCATCCATGTCTTTGATTTGCAAAGAGGAAAAACCTGCCAGGTTTCCCAGTCCTGATCGCTACTATCCAGCGATCTATAGTGGTGCGTGCATGTGTATGAACATTATATAAGGACAGTATCAACTCCCTCCCCATGGTCAAATAGCTGCCAGCAGTCAATGTCAACGTTCACACGAGAAAAGAAAAAGAAAGACCTTGAATTTATATTTGTAAACAATTTTACAACACCAAGTTATAGTCCAGCAATTTTATTTTAAATTCACAAGCTTTCGGAGACTTCCTCCTTCCTCAGGTAAATGTAAATAAAAAACATTTACCTGAGGAAGGAGGAAGTCTCCGAAAGCTTGTGAATTTAAAATAAAATTGCTGGACTATAACTTGGTGTTGTAAAATTGTTTACAATTGTCAACCCCAGTCCATCACCGGCATCTCCACATCTTGAATTTATATAGTGCCTTTCACGACCTCAGACTGTCCCAAAACACTTTACAGCCAATGAAGTACTATTGAAGTGTAGTCATTATTGTAATGTAAGAAACATGACAGCCAATTTGCGCACAGCAAGGTCCCACAATGAGATACTGACCAGATAACCCATTTCTTTCAGTGATGTTGGTTGAGGGATAAATATATGCCCAGGACCACCGCAGAGAACTCTACTGCACTTTTTCAAATAGTGCCATGGGATCTTTTACGTCCACCTGAGAGGGCAGAGGGGGCCTCAGATTAACATCTCATCTGAAAGACAGCGCCTCTGACTGTGCAGCACTCCCTCAGTACTGCACTGGAATGTCCACCTAGTTTTTGTGCTCAAGTCTCTGGAGTGAGACTTAAACCCATAACTTTCCGACTCAAAGGCAAGAGTGCTACCCACTGAGCCATAGTAGAACAGACAATTGGCCAAGACAGTGGAAGAGGGCACCAGATACTCATAGGTATAAGAGTAGGTCATTAAACTATTTGAGGCTGTTCCGCCATTCAATTAGATCAAGAGCTTTTTGAGGGAGAGAGATCCAGATTTCCACTACCCTTTGTGTGAAGAAGTGCTTCTAATTTTAAGGTTATGCCCTCTTGTTCTGAACTCCCCGACCAGAGGAAATAGTTTCTCTGTATTTAATCTATTGAGTCCTTTAATCCTCTTAAATATCTTAATTACATTACCCCTCAATCTTCTATACTCATGGGAATACAAGCCTAGTCCATGCAACCTTTCCTCATAATTTAACCCTTTTAGCCCCAGTATCATTCTGGTGAATTTCCAAGGCCAGTATATTCTTCCTAAGGCACAGTGCCCAGACCTGAACACAATACTCCAGATATGGTCTAACCAGACCTTTATACAACTGCAGCATGACATCCACCCCTTTGTATTCCAGCCGCCTTGAGATGAAGGCTGCTGTTCCATTAGCCTTTTTAATTATTTTTTGTACCTGTCCACTAGTTTTTAGTGATTTCTGTACATGAACCCCTAAATCTCTCTGCTCGTCTACAGTTCCTAGCCATTTAGAAAATACTCTAATCTATCTTTCTTCGGTCCAAAGTGGATGGCCTCACACTTCCTCGCATTGAACTCCATTTACCACAGTTTTGCCCACTCACTTAATCTATCAATGCCCCTTTGCAACTTTCTGCTCCCATCTACACCATTTACCATGCCACCTAACTGCGTGTCATCAGCAAACTTGGATATACAGCTCACTACTCCTTCGGCAAAGTCATTTATAAATATAGTGAAAAGCTGAGGCCCCAGTACAGATCCCTGTAATCACATATCCCTACATGAGTCAACATTTTCAGGAGAGGAAAAAATTTGTGTTTTTTTTTTAAAGATTGTTAGGTAGTCAGCAGGTTAATATTAAGACGGGATGCATATCCTTAGTGTGCACTCTAGCCACATATTGAAGAATGAGATTAGCAAGCTAGAAGCAACAGTTGACAGTGATTGACAGCTGAGCTGAACCTATATTTCATTTGTCAACATGAAACATGGATCCACAAATGGCTTTTAGATCCTGCAATGTCCTGCAGGCACACTTTTTGCACGAAGCACCAAAATGATGCAAAATTTGAATTTCTCCTGTTTCTCAAGTTATACTACAAACAAGAACATGTTGCTTCTGTTCTGTCATTTATCTTGCCCTGTGCCCATACTAGATGGTATCACGATGTAGCACCGATGCTATTTTAAATCTAATTTTAGAGAGAGATATAGAGCAAATTTGACAATTTAGCATTCTTGGCATGGAGCTTCACACAATGGGAGTGCGCATCAGGAATTCAGGTGCGGAGGTCGGTGTGCTCAATTTTGTGGCATGCACAAATTTTCGAATTAACGGATGGAAAACCCAGTAATTTGATGCACGAGCCTTCGGACCAGAGTTCCCGATATGCTCCCCTGTCGCATAAAACCCTTGCAAACAATTTTACAACACCAAGTTATAGTCCAACAATTTTATTTGAAATTCACAAGCTTTCGGAGGCTTCCTCCTTCCTCAGGTGAATGTTGTGGAAATGAAATCCTCGAACCCTTCGCATTTATAAATCACAGAACAATACCTGGTGATTACAGATAGTCTTTCCAACTGCCCGTTGCCAAGGCAATCACAGTGTGCAGACAGAGAGGTGTTACCTACAAGGCCACCGAATATACAAATAACCAAAAAAAAACAGAGAGAGAGGCAGAAACATAGAAACATCCGGAAGGAAGAGAAAGTCAGCAAATGACCCATTATATTAAAACCAGATAACATTTGTTCGCTGGTGGGGTTACGTGTAGCGTGACATGAACCCAAGATCCCGGTTGAGGCCGTCCTCATGGGTGCGGAACTTGGCTATCAATTTCTGCTCGACGATTTTGCGTTGTCGTGTGTCTCGAAGGCCGCCTTGGAGTATGCTTACCCGAAGGTCGATGGCTGAATGTCCTTGACTGCTGAAGTGTTCCCCGACTGGGAGGGGACCCTCCTGTCTGGCGATTGTTGCGCAGTGTCCGTTCATCCGTTGTCGCAGCGTCTGCATGGTCTCGCCAGTGTACCATGCTCTGGGGTATCCTTTCCTGCAACGTATGAGGTAGACAACGTTGGCCGAGTCACAGGAGTATGAACTATGCACCTTGTGGGTGGTGTCTTCTCGTGTGATGGTGGTATCTGTGTCGATGATCTGGCATGTCTTGCAGAGGTTACCGTGGCAGGGTTGTGTGGTGTCGTGGACGCTGTTCTCCTGAAAGCTGGGTAATTTGCTGTGAACGATGGTCTGTTTGAGGTTGGGTGGCTGTTTAAAGGCGAGTAGTGGAGGTGTGGGGATGGCCATAGCGAGGTGTTCGTCGTCATTGATGACATGTTGAAGGCTGCCGAGAACATGGCGTAGTTTCTCCGCTCCGGGGAAGTACTGGATGACGAAGGGTACTCTGTTGGTTGCGTCCCGTGTTAGTCTTCTGAGGAGGTCTATGCGATTTTTCGCTGTGGCCCGTCGGAACTGTCGATCGACCAGTCGAGCGTCATATCCCGTTCTTACTAGGGCGTCTTTCAGCGTCTGTAGGTGTCCATCGCGTTCCTCCTCGTCTGAGCAGACCCTGTGTATTCGCAGGGCCTGTCCATAGGGGATGGCCTCTTTGACGTGGTTAGAGTGGAAGCTGGAAAAGTGGAGCATTGTGAGGTTGTCCGTGGGCTTGCGGTAGAGTGAGGTGCTGAGGTGCCCGTCTTTGATGGAGATTTGTGTGTCCAAGAAAGAAACTGATTCTGAGGAGTAGTCCATGGTGAGCTTGATAGTGGGATGGAACTTGTTGATTTTATTGTGTAGTCTCTTTAGTGATTCCTCGCCGTGGGTCCATAGAAAGAAAATGTTGT
Organism: Heptranchias perlo; assembly: GCF_035084215.1. Lineage (NCBI taxonomy): Eukaryota > Metazoa > Chordata > Chondrichthyes > Hexanchiformes > Hexanchidae > Heptranchias > Heptranchias perlo. The sequence continues at coordinate 12,792,188 of NC_090338.1, read as the reverse complement.
CGATGTATCTGGTGTATAGTGTTGGTTGGAGGTCCTGTGCAGTGAAGAAGTCCTGCTCGAACTTGTGCATGAAAATGTTGGCGTATTGGGGTGCGAATTTGGTCCCCATGGCTGTTCCGTGTGTTTGGGTAAAGAACTGGTTATCGAAGGTGAAGACATTGTGATCCAGGATGAAGCGGATGAGTTGTAGGATGGCGTCTGGAGATTGGCTGTTGTTGGTGTTGAGTATTGATGCTGTCGCAGCGATGCCGTCATCGTGGGGGATACTGGTGTAGAGTGCCGAGACGTCCATCGTGGTGAGAAATGTTCCTGGTTCAACTGGTCCGTGGGTACTGAGTTTTTGTAGGAAGTCTGTAGTGTCGCGACAGAAGCTGGGGGTTCCCTGTACGATGGGTTTCAGGATGCCCTCGATGTACCCAGAGAGGTTTTCACACAGGGTTCCGTTGCCTGATACGATAGGACGTCCGGGTGTGTTGGCTTTGTGTATCTTTGGGAGGCAGTAGAAGTCTCCCACGCGGGGAGTACGTGGGATGAGAGTGCGTAGGATGCTTTGAAGGTCTGGATCGAAGGTCTTGATCAGTTTGTTGAGCTGGTGGGTGTGTTCTTTGGTCGGATCTGCGGGTAACCGTCTGTAGTGTTCCTGGTTGTCCAGTTGTCGGTATGCTTCTTTGCAATAATCCGTTCTGTTCTGTATGACGATGGCTCCTCCTTTGTCTGCTGGTTTGATGACGATGTTGCGGTTGGTCTTGAGAGCGTTGATGGCGTTGCGTTGTGCTCGGGTGACATTCTGGACTGTCTTCTGAGTGCAGCTGATGAATCTGGCATTGACGCATTTCCTGACAGCTTGAGCATACATGTCAAGCTGAGGGCAGCGACCCTCCGGAGGAGTCCAGTGTGACCCTTTCCTCTTCGGTTGCTGTACCGTGGATCCCTCTGTCTGCTGTTCCGGATCGTTGATTGTCTCATTGGGTTCACTGCTGAAATTGTGGGGTTTGTGGAAGTATTCCCGGAGCCTCATTCTCCTGATGAATTCCTCTGTGTCCGCCGCGAGACTAATGGGGTCCATTTTCGTAGTGGGGTAGAAATTGAGCCCTCGGCTGAGAACTTCGATTTCGTCTAGTTGAAGGGTGTGGTCAGACAAATTGACGATAGACTTCCCTGTGGTTGCAACCGTGGTACCAGGGGAAGCTTGGTCGATGCTGGTGGTGATGCCGAGTTTCTCAAGTTTCCTGCTCTTGGTTTTCATGTAGGCAGCGTAGTTCCGTTGCCTCGTCTGTTTGGTGGTATCTCGTAGCTGGTCTGCTGTGTCCTGAGTACAGGTTGAGAGTATGGACTCTATCATAAAACCCTGTGCTAGGCATTGAATTCTTCCACTGTAGCTTCAGCTAAAAATCGACAGAAACCCTAGAGAAATTGCACAATGGGCTGATTTGAGCAGGTGACGCCATTTCAGAATGATACCGGGGCTGATTGATTTTTGTTAACCAAAGGTATTAAGGGATATGGGGCTAAGGCGGATATATGGAGTGAGATCGCAGATCAGCCATGATCTCATTGAATGGAAGAACAGGCTCGAGGGGCTAAATGGCCTACTCCTGTTCCTATCTTCCTATATTCCTATGAGAGAGTTAAATTATGAGGACAGGTTGCATAAACATGGCTTGTATGCACTAGGATATAGGAGATTGAGGGGTGATCTGACCGAGGTGTTTAAAACGTTAGAAGGATTTGATAAGGTAGATACGGGGCAACTATTTCCTCTGGTGGGGGAATCAAGAACTAGGGGACATAATCTTAAAATTGGAGCCAGGCCATTCAGGAGTGGAATCAGGAAGTACATTTTCACACAAAAGCTGTGGATGCTGGGACAATTGGAGCTTTCAAGATTGAGATAGATAAATTTTTTGTTGGGTGAAGGGTATCAAAGTATATGGAGCAAATGCAGGAAACTGGAGTTGAAGTGCAGATCAGCCATGATCTAATTGAATGGTGGAACAGGCTCGAGGAGCTGAATGGCCTTCTCCTGTTCCTAATATTAATATGTTACTATGCTCTCCAGGGGTTCTGTTGATCTCCTTCCAGACAACTCCCAGTGAAGTTCCAAGCATATTTTTCCCATATAAGGTCCTTCGGTATTTTATTTTTAATTTAATGTCTTCACCTAATATACTCCCCTCCCCTCCACACTTGAAGCTAGGATCTGGTTCTAAAGATGTCTCCAGTCCTGTTACAATGCGAGCTTTCGAAACACCATTTGTTCTTTCTGCAGGAGTATAACCCTTCTGATGAATGAATCTTATCCACTCTACAGGCAGGAAATGTATTCCTTATGAGATCCTGAACAGGTCTGAGTTTAACAATCAACCTAAATCAATGGCCCAGATTTAGTTGGAGTGGGGCATCTCACGATAGTTAGTTAGTTAGACATTTTCCCTCACCCTTCAGCTCCAAAATGTTTTGGCCCTGCAGGTTGCTGTAAGTGCGAGCCAGGGCAATGGGGCATCTGGGACCATGATGAACGATGGGAGCAACAGTCTATCTCTTTAACCCATGTGATGAAAGGATTGAGAAAGAAACAGAGGAATGACAGAGAAGGAAATAAGGTGAATTAGAGACAAATCACATACAGAAAGAAAAATAAACAGAGGGCAAGAAAGATTGGATTAAGAGAGAGAGAAAAAAAGAGATAGGAAGGAAAAGTAAAATAAAGTTAAAGTTTAAATTTAAAATGTTTAAAATCTCTAACAATAATTTACTACCTGCAGGAATGAGACTCCACAGTTTAAATTGCTCCCTTTCTGAGCCAGTGTGGTTGATTGGCAATGCAAGAACATAAATCTCGTCATTAAAAAGGTACTTACACTGTTAAGTTCCAGCCTTAACTTTCTGCAGCGAGTTTAAGTGGCAATTAATGCACAAATGCAGCAATTTCATGAAACTCCTGGGGAAGTTTGAGGGCAAGCTGCCATTTTTGCGAGGCTAATGCGGAGCGGCGTAAATCGTCCAACAGCTTTTGCCGATTCCCAATTCATGGGGTATCTCTTCCTCACCACAAGTTGCTGGACGATTTACATATTAATAACGGCGTGCACCAATAAACTTGCCGTTATTTTGGCAGCAAAATCTGGGCCATTGACATATTTGCTACACTTCGCTCTTGCCTCTCCAATCTATTCAGAAAGGTGGAAATATCAATGGTAGCATGAGAATCATATGGCTAAAATTGACTGGAATATTTAGTTACAAATTAAACAAAATGAAGAGTGGGAAATTTGCAACAGCGACAGAAATCAGGTTTGTCCAGTACACGGAGGGCAGGTTAATATTTGCATACATACAAGTCCAATCTGCTATGGCTGCTTCTCCAGCAGAGCATCCCTTTGTAGATTTAAAACCAAACAGTCCAATCAACACATTTCCAGCAAGATCTTTCAGGTTCTGGAGGGTAAATCCAATTGGGAGCCATGCACGAAAACAGCGCAGTTCGGAGATAGAGCATCAATACTGTAACACCAATTCTCCAAACCACATGCCTTGGAAGAGTAGAGCCAGTGAATTTACCTCATGGTGTATCCAGTGCTCAGAATTTCGAATGAACTAAGGATCTGATGCCCACCATCCACTTGTATGTTCAATTTCTCTATGAAGTCAAGATCGCACCTGGAAAGAACAACGCCGTCTTCATATATAATTTAATGTAATCCTTCGTACTGTTACTTGTAAAATTAAAATATAAAGATACCAACAAGTAGCATGAAACAGATTCTTTTTAAAATGCAATGATGGAAGCACCTACTGGGACGCTGAGGTGGAACTGCAACAGATATTTGTTTACTCAGCCGCAACAGACCACAATTGAACATGTTCAACCGTTGTCTCTTCATGCCAACTTCTTAATTAAACATCAGATCAAATGTAGCCTCGTGTATTCTCACAGATTGAATGAGGTTGATTCAACCACCTAATAGTATGCAAACACGGTGAAGCATTCATTTTGATCCGAGCTAAATCTGATTTTAAAAATGTTCACCTGCACAGCGATACAAAGCTTGTTATTTTTGTCACAAGTACATTGCATAAGCGGTCATGTTTTCATGCCTAGGCAGAGAATGTCAGCTCATTCTCGCAAGGGTGACTGGAAAGAGATTGGTGCAGGATACCTTGGCTGACTTTTTACCCTAGTCCCAGCCCGAGGACACTGAGACCAATTGCGATGGCCCATCGCTTCCCAAACTGAATTAACTAACTCGGCACAGGTCGGCAATTGAACCGTGGCGTTTCCTGGTTTACATGGTTGAGTGCCACATTGTGTGCTGCATTTACATAGTGAGCTATTAGGGAAGCCCATGTTGCAATTGTACCAATGGTTCCTGAATTCACACATGCAACAAACAACACACAAGACTCATAGCTACGAACTCAACTGGTATAATCAATATATCTTTTGGTTACATGGGTGATTTAAATGTGGTAAACTACTGCAAGAATCAACAACAAATTACACTTATATAGCACCTTTAACATGAAGATGTTTAAGATGATTAAAGGATTTGATAGGGTAGATAGAGAAACTTTTTCCTCTGGTTGGGGATTCCAGAACAAGGAGGTATAAGCTTAAAATTAGACCGGAAAGGGGTAATGTCAGGAAACACTTCTTAACACAAAGGGTAGTGGAAATCTGGAACTCTCTCCCCCAAAAAGCTGTTGAGGTTAGGGATCAACTGAAAATGTCAAAACTGAGATTGATAGATTTTTGTTAGGAAAGGGTATTAAGGGTTACGAAACCAAGGTGGGTAAATAGAGTTGAGATACAGATCAGCCATGATTTAATTGAATGATGGAATAGGCTTGAGGGGTTGAATGGCCTATTCCTGTTCCTGTGTAAAGAAATATCCCAAGGCACTTCACAGAGGAGTTGATCAGACATTGAGCAGGAATTGGAAGAAGGTTGGGAGAGGTGAGCAAAGGCATGATCATAGAGGTTGGTCTTTCAGGAGGTTTCTGAAGAGGGGGAGAAATGCAGCGAGATCGGGAGAATTCTGGAGTGCAGGGCCATGATGGCAGCAGTGGAGGGATGAGTGGACACAGGTTCTGTCGAAGAAGCCTTAGCAAGTTGCTGCAGGGCATCCTGTAGATAGGACACGGTGTGCCGGTAGTGGAGGGAGTGGATGTTTAAGGTGATGCATGGGCTGCTGATAGATGAATTGGAATTTATGTTGGGTGCAGTTTGGGACACTGGCTATAGGAGGGCACTGAAAAATCAAACCCAAAGGGGACAAGGGCATGGATGAGGGTTTCAGCGGTAGTGTGGGTGAGGTAGGTGCAGTGACAGGCACTGATAGAGGTAGAAGTAGATGATCTTTGGGATATACTGGATGTGGGGTTTGAAGCTCAGCTCAGGGTTGAACAGAACACTAAGGCTTCACACTGTCAAACTCAGAGTGAGTAAGCAGCTGGATAGAGGGATGGCAATTGGGGCGAGGGTACAGAGTTCATGGGAAGAAATGAACAGAATGGCATCAGACGACTAATCTTTATTTGGATGAACTTCTCACGTTGAACGGACAGTCTGAAAGCAGACTAACGGTTGTGGAATTAAACAGTGGTGGTGGAGAGATAAAGCCCAGTGCTGTTGCGGTTTAGGTGGAAGCTTAACAATAACCTCTTTGAGGGGCAGTAATGGGAGGGGACTAAGAATGGAAACTTGGGGCACGCCAGAGCTGAATGTGTGGACCGAGGTGGGAATGGAAACTTGGGACGTGGTGGTGGTGAGGCACCTTCTTGAACCGCTGCAGACCATGTGGTGAAGGTTCATTGATGTTTGGATGTATAAGAATGGAATCATTCAAGGGCAGTGCTGTGGAGGTGGAATACAGAGGATAGGCAGTGGAAAAGGATAGAATATCAACTGAGTTAAAAGCTGACAAACAGTTAAATACGATAAGAAGGCTTAAGGTACAGCCTCATCATATATTTTCCTATAATGCATACTGGCCATTTAGTTTCAAGGTAGACAAATAAATACTGTTTTTGATAACTTCACAGTCAATAACAAGAGGAAAGAAGGTAAGCAATACTGCATAATCCCACTCATGAAATTGCCAGTCTATAATATACAACTTAGCTGCTCTACAGCAAGTGCATTGATGATGGACCAGAATTAGCTGTCAAAATAATGGTGCAGCTAATGACGCTTGCCAGTATTTATGCGTAAATGGTATAGCAACTACAGGTGAGGAGCAGATATGTGGGTGAACGCGGAAATCCAAAAGTTGCTGTCCGGGTTGCACTGCTCCACTGTTAGCTTTGCAAAAACGGCATCTCGCTGTCTGACTCACCGTTGAAATGGCGTGACGTTGCTGTATTTGCGCAGTAGATACAAGCTAAGCTTACTGGGTACAGTAGCATAGTGGTTATGTTAGTGGACTAATAATCCAGAAGCCCTACCTAATATTCTGGAGTTATGGGTTCAAACCCTACTATCGGCAGCTGGGGAATTTAAATTCAATTAATAAAATCTAGAATTAAAAAAAAACTAGTATCTGTAATGGTGGCCATGAAACTACTGGATTGTTGTAAAAACCCATCTGCTTTAAGGAAGGAAACCTCCTTACCTGGTCTGGCCCATATGTGACTCCAGACCCATAGTAATGTGGTTGATTCTAAAATGGCCTGGCAAGCCACTTAGTTGTTCAAGAAAGGCAGCTCACCACCACCTTCTCAAGGGCAATTAGGGACAGGCAATAAATGCTGGCCTTGCCAGTGATACCCACATCCCATGAGCAAATAAAAAAGAAAGTTAAGTCTTGTCCATTCCAGTCTAAGTGCCCTTTTAACAATGTGATAAGTGTTAATTACTGCCAATCAACCTCTCTGGTACTGAAAATTAACTATTACAAGTGTGGAGTCTCATTCCTTCAGGTTTTAATTGCTTTTGGCGATTTTAAAAATGTAAAATTTTAAATTTAATTTTTATTTAACTTTTCCTTTCTGTCTCTTTTTTCTCTCTCTCTCTAATCCAATCTTTCTTTCCCTCTCTTTATTTCTCTTTCGGCACCTGATTTGATGTTAATTCACCCACTCTCATTTACACTTCCTTCTCAGTCTTTGAGCTGCTTATTTCACAATCCTTCAATCTGATCGTTTTAAGGAGATACACAGTTGCTTGCCCTGTTCGCTCAGGTCCCAGATGCCCTGTTTCCCTCTCTGCGATGTGATCAGCCTCACATTTTCGGCAACTCGCTGCACAAAAATGTTATGAACTCTAAATGTGCAGGAGCAAGTCTAGCTAACAGCAGATGCCATTAGATGCCCTGACACAGCAAAATCTGGGTCAGAATGACCTGGTGTTATTGCAATTCTACTTCACCTTGGTCTAAGTGTCTCCATTCAAAGCCTGCCTGATTATGGGATGCTGCCTGAGTTGGCAGCCAGTGCTGTACTCTCTTCCTTCTTGCTGCTCAGCATCTGCACACCAAGCCACATTACCAATAATTGAGAATTCACACAATCTATGATCAATACGCAAGATTCTTTCAGGAGTCAGGGCTGCCACAGCTTCCACTCAGCAAGCAAAAGATTTGTCCGATAGACTTTTATCTCTTCCTGTGAGAAGTGCCTGGCCTCCATTTGGTAATTGCATTCAGTGGCGTGATTGAAATTTGGAGTCACTCCATTCTTTGATTGAACGGCACTTGCAAAAAAAAACATTGGTACATTCGACTTGTTGGCACGGTTGTGCATCTGCTGGAGGCAAAGATATTCATTTGGTTCTTGGTCCCCAGGGTCCATCTGGGCTGAAGAGAACACGGCATTCTATCCGCATAAGTCAGTGGTCCTGCTGGTTGGATCATTGCCGTTGCCTGGTTTCAGGCAGGTTATTATTGACTCATTCCCCTTTAATTTCCTGTTGCCTCATTCCCCTCTCTCGATGCAAGACCCTCCCCCAAACCACCTCCCAGAAAGTCAGGACAGTCAAAAATAACCCTTTACTGTAAGTACCCGTGTCAGTATTTAATTTAAAGACCTGCTTGTGATCCGACATCTACGGATTAAACTACGCTGATGGTGATTTCTGTGTTGTTTCCCCTCTCCTGTAAAATTACCATTATTTACACATCCCTCCAGCTCTTTCACAGTCTGAGAGAACTACCATGACACCAACCCTGAGGAGACGTTGTCTATCTCCTTTGTGCTCATCACTGTTCGCTGTTAAGTCATTCAACAGTTTAGATAAAATTTGAAACCAAAAATGTCATTGCTGGAACCTAAGAGCAATCAATACCTTGAAAATACATTTCTCACTTCTGAAGCCAAAGACTTCCTGTTGAAGATATTTGAATCCTAAACTCACAAAAAACCCCTGCGTCTTAAGCGTGAACTAACACCTCAGAAAAAAATCCCATGATAAAATAACTCGTTTGATTACAAGGATGCATCTATTGGTGCTTTAGTGGTTGTGTCGCACAGCAACTAAATGCAGTGTAATGCAACAGTAGCCATTTTAGTTTTCAGCAAGCGACTGCCGTGAACAATTTAACACCCGGGGAATACGGTATATAGAGTGCAACAGACCAAGCTCCCACCCTTTATACCTCTGGAGACTCCGATTGAATTCCAGCCGAGAGACGAGTGATGATCACCCTTCACTGACTGCTGCGCAGGGTCAGGTATGAAATGAATTCTAGCAGCCTTCAGTCCCCAGTGAGCGCAAATCCACAGAACAAAACGGCAGTGTTTATCACCAGGGGATGGGAAGAAACTCTGATTTAAACTTATTTGAAAGGTTTCTTGGAGGTGCTTCATTGCTTTTTTATTTGGAAACATACACTTTTCCTTCCCTTTACTGCTACAACGACAAAATCAACAACTTTTGTCCAGCACGTTTTATAGAATCATACAGCACAGAAGGAGGCCATTCGGCCCATCGTGCCTGTACTGGCTCTTTGAACGAGCTATCCAATTATATCCACTCCCCCTGCTCTTTTCACAAAGCCCTGCAAATTTTTCCACTTCGCATATTTATCCAATTCCCTTTTGAAAGTTACTATTGAATCTGCTTCCACCACCCTTTCAGGCAGTGGCAGTTCCCCCTATCCCTTTTGTACCATTTTAATGTAGAGAAACATTCCAAAGTGCTTCACAGCAGCGTAATCAAATTTTTAAAATAAAAAAAATTGATTACTATTTGCATTATTTTTTATTTGTAATACTGACTAATCTCCGCTGATGCTGTCCACTAGTAGTTTGGGGTCTGGAGCACATTGTGATGTCTCGCTATTAAGTCACCCTATCTCTTTAAGGTCACTGCGCTAAATAGGCGAAGCCAGGTATCGGCGGCTGGTTGTAAACTGCTGTGATCATTCACGTGTCAGTCGTAAGTGCTTGTGAATTTCAGGCTGCAACAATGACTCCTTTCTTTCTCTTTTGTGCTCGCTGACCTACTTTGGTTCCTGGGGCGGTAAGCACCTAAAAATGAGGTCGGGAGCCTTACAACCCAGTCTGGCAACGCCTCCATTTTAAAATTCACATCCTTGTTTTCAACTCCCTCCATGGCCTCGCCCCCACCCCCCCCCCCGCAAACCTTTGTAACCTCCTCCAGCCCTGCAACCCTCCAAAATCTCTGCACTCCTTCAATTCTGGCCTCTTGCGCATCCCCGATTTTAATCACTCCACCATTGGCGGCCATGCCTTCAGCTACTTAGGCCCTAAGCTCTGGAATTCCCTCCCTATGGATCTCTGCCTCTCTCGCTTCTCCTTTAAGACACTCCTTAATTGCAACCTCTTTGACTAAGCTTTTGGTCACCTGTCCTGATATCTCCTTGTGTGGCTTTTGTCAAATTTTGGTTGGTTACGCTCTTGTGAAGCGCCTTGGAATGTTTTGGGACTCATGGCAAAGGTGAGAGCATGTGGAGTCGGGGGACAGGTAGCAGAATGGATAGCAAGCTGGCTACAAAACAGGAAACAGAGAGTAGGGCTTAAGGGTAGCTACTCAGCCTGGTGAAAGGTGGGAAATGGTGTTCTACAGGGATCGGTGCTGGGAGGACCAATGTTATTCACAATTTTCATTAACAATTTGGATTCGGGAATCGAAGTACAATTTCAAAATTTGCGGCTGACACCAAATTGGGGGGAGTAGTTAACACAAAGGAAGAATGTGTTAAAATGCAAGAGGAAATTAATAAACTTGAAGAATGGGTGGGTAATTGCCAAATGAATTTCAAAATAGATAAGTGTGAGGTGGTGCATTTTGCTAGGAGGAATAAGGAGGTCACATACTGCTTGGATAATATGAGTCTAAATGGGATAGAGGAGCAAAGGGATCTAGGGGTAAAGAAACACAAATCACTAAAAGTAGCGACGCAGGTTAATAAAGCCATAAAAAAGGCAAATCAAGCACTAGGGTTCATTTCTAGAATTGAATAGCAAAGAAGTTATCTTAAACTTGTATAGAGCCTTGGTTAGACCACACTTGGAGTATTGTGCACATGGTCTCCATATTATAAAAAGAATATAGAAGCAATGGTGAGGGTGCAAAAGAGATTCAGAAGGATGATACCAGAACTGAGAGGAAATCCTTATCAAGAAAGGCTGAACAACTGGGACTCTTTTTCTCTAGAAAAGAGAAGGTTGAGGGGTGACGTGATAGAGATTCTTTACGATAATGATAGGATTTGATAGCATAGATGTAGAGAAAATGATACCACTTATAGGGGAGTCCAAAACTAGAGGTCATAAATATAAAATAGTCGCTAATAAATCCAATAGGGAATTAAGGAGAAACTTCTTTACCCAAAGAGTGGTAAGAATGTGGAACACGCTACAAGGAGTAGTTGGTAAATAGCATAGACGCATTTAAGGGGAAGCTAGATGGAGAAAGGAATAAAAGGGTACTCTGATAGGATTAGTTGAAGTAGGGAGAGATGAGGCTTGTGTGGAGCATAAACGCCAGCATAGACCAGTTGGGTCGAATGGCCTGTTTCTGTGCTGTAGTTTCTATGTAACTCGATGTTTTTACTACATTAAAGGCGCTATATAAATGCAAGTTGTTGTTGCTTGTTTATTACCTGTAACGAGGTGCGGTGTCGAGCATGTGACATCTGGGGGGCAATTTTCAACTTCACTAGATGGGTGGTAATGTGACGCAGAGGATTACCCATCACAGTATTGATGTCTATCACTTTGGGTTCATCACTGTTCACTGCTGTCATTCCAACAGTTTAGGTACAGCTTGTAACCAAAAAAAGAAGTCACTGCTGGAATTTAATGGGATGAAACCTGGCTGAGTTCTATAACGGGTGGGCAATGTGCTCCGTCACACTGCTGCGCAGGAGGTGACGGTGAAAATGGTCCCCCTGGTGTGCAGCATCTGGAGTATTGACGGGCTTACCAGATGTAGAGCTTTCATCTGTATAACAGCGGATCTCCTGTGTTGTTGCTTATGGCAAATCAGATGTTGCACTGTTTTATAGTGGCAGGAACATTATACCATGTACTGAGCAGAGATTGCACATATCGGGTAAGTGTGTTTATAGATAACATTTCGACCATGTGATCTCCTGGACTGGTTTTGATCACCTGAGGAGGTGGGAGAGGAATTTTCCAGGGTTTTTTTTTTTCCTTATTGACCCTGGGCTTTTTCTCTTTTTTTTTTGCCTCTCCTAGGAGATTACATGTCCGCGGTGTGTGGGGATAATGAGGGGGGGGGGGGTAAGGAAGTGCTTCAGCCATCATGCTGTGCGGCAGGCTTGATGGACCAGCTGGTCTTTTCCTGCCCGTCGGTTTTGTATGTTCATATTGAACAATGTGCAGTTAAGGTGGAGCTGTGTTAAAGATAATCTATTCCTTTGAAACCTGAAAGCTGAATTGGGATAAGTAAACACTGACTGAGGTCATTCAGAGTTTAATTGCTCTATGTAGAAGACATTTTGCAGATTTGAATGTATTTATCAGTTTTAGCTTTTGGCCGCCAGCAGCGGGCCAGAAGACAAAAATCTTAAACTATTTTTCCTGGAACGGCCTGCAGCGGCCCTTTAAGGAGTGCTGGTTAAGCCGTTCAATGCCTGGCACGCAGCAGTTTAAGATTGTTTTACATTTGTAACAAAGGGTGATGTACCGAGGTCAATTTTAACCTCGGGTAGTTGACGGGAGGAATGCCCATGCCAGCCCGAACCATTGTGAGGGCTCGGATCCTATTTCAGCATTGCCGGGCGAGCTGCGAGCAATACTCCAGCACTCGCAAGGCAGTTTGCATGTCAGGCGAGTGGGAATTTTAACAGTTCCGTGCCAAGCTGAGCTGGAAATGTTATCCTTGGAGGGAGAGGCAATCGTACGGTGGGGAGCTGGGGGGGGGCGAGCACTGCGGTGGTCAGAGTTGATGGGCGAGCAGCAAGTCAGAAGGTAAAAATCTTAAAATAGAACATGTTTTCTCTGGAGCTGCCTGCAGCGGTCCTTTAACGATTGCTGGTTAAGCTGCTCATTGCCTGGCACCAATGAGCGGATTGTGCATGGCTCACATTTTGTCCATTGGTTCCTCTAAATTGCATCGAGTCCCATAGGCACCCGATTAACATACTATTAATAGGCTCCTGTCTGGAACATGCAGACGCCTGGGCCTACCATGCAGAGCTCCCAACCAAAATGGTGCCAGGTGGGAGCAGAGTGGGAATAGGTTGGTAATTAGATTATGGGGTGATCTAATTAAGGTATTTAAGGTGATTAAAAGATTTGCTAGGGTAGATAGAGATAAAGTATTTCCTCTGGTGGGGGAGTCCAGAACAAGGGGGCATAACATTAAAATTAGAGCTAGGCTGTTCAGGGGTGATGTCAGGAATCACTTCTTCACACAAAGGGTAGTGGAAATCTGGAACTCTCTTAAAGCTGTTGAGGCTGGGGGGTCAATTGATAAATTTCAAAATTGATATTGATAGATTTTTGTTACACAAGGGTATTGAGGGTTACAGAACCAAGGCAGGTAGATGGAGTTAAGATACAGATCAGCCATGATCTAATTGAATGGCAGAACAGGCTCAAGGGTCTGAATGGCCTATTCCTGTTCCTATGTTCCTAAGTCTTTTGCTGCCATTTTCTGGGCACTCCGTTCCCATCAGGCGGAGGGAGTGAAAATCGCGACCATTGATTTTAATATCTGATTAATGTAACTCCCATGACATTGCTCACGATGAGTCAGAGGTTTCGCTGCTCTGGAGATGGGGAGAGGTCCGGGGAGCACTAGTTGATGAGGAGATCAACATCATAGATGCCCTCGCCCTCCAGCCCCAAAGGCAGCCCGATCAGACCACCCATGGGGCTGCGGTGATACTGTTTTGCAAGCAGCCAAAAAGTAGTCCAGCACCAGCAAAAGTTACTTCTCATACATCAGCTATAGGCCGGAAATAGGCCGGGAAACGCCCTGCAATTAACCAGTAGCCTAAAAGGATAAACCAGCAACTGACCTGCAATGTAATGGATGAAGCCTTTAAATAGCGCTGCTGAAGGGTCCTTGCTGCCTGTTAGCGCCACGAGTTGCTGAGCGATTTTATCACGCGGTGAGTCAGGCGCTGGGGCAGCCCAATATCTAGCGTAGGACCCTTACCTAAATATTTTAATAAGCGTTTTAAATACTTCTGGCGTGTGTGCACTGGGCGCCCACAGAGGAGCCCGATCCAATATGGTGGGCGGTGCAGAACAGGCGCGTGCGTCACCTGCCATACCGGACGCTTAGGAGCCCATTTTGCGTCTGAAAACCGGGCGTGAGCCAACGGATTTCTAGGCCAAGATAATCAAAAAGTAATTAATCATCAATTATTGGAAAAACTTGTGTATAAGAAAAGAAAGTATCACACTTGTTTTTTTTAAAGTGAATTAAGATACTTGAAAGCTGGTAAATTTTAACAGGTCACACTATATAGCTATAATGACAGTGGATAGACTGAGTGGACTCGAATAGAATTTTCTTTTTGCATCATTGCGCAGTGAAGGTTGTTGTAATTCTTAATTGTTATGGTCCAGTGTGAAGCATCAAAAAATGAAGAAGTTGCTGGAATTGCACAACACAGCAGTCAACGTTCTTTAAGATTTGAGGTGGACGCATTCAACCCAGGAATGGTATGGTCAGTGTGAGAAAGCCCTTCGTGGGACTGAACAAAACAGAGGAGAACACCAGGTAGAACATCAAGGCCCCGATATTAGCGGGGAGGCTGGATGGCAGCGGGGGGGAGTGATTGGACGCGTGAGTAACCCGCCCAATAAAAAATGTCCGTTTCGCACGCGATCACGAGTCAATTGGAGCCACTTACCGTGGCTTCCGTGTTTGCCGTCCAAAAGCTGCGCAGCGGGCGGACTGCGCACCCGCATCACAGGTTGTCAGCTGGAGGAGCTCTATTTAAAGGGGCAGTCCTCCAATGGCTCCTCCTGGAGCAAACACCCACACACCACAGTGGAGCAGCACAGGGGCAAGGCTGCTCCAGGATTCAACGATGCCTCACTACAGCTGCTACTGGATGGGGTGAGGAGGAGGATGGATGTGTTCTACCCGATGGATGGGAGGAAGTGGCCTGCCTCTGCCACCAAGAAGGCCTTGCTCGAGGTGGCAGAGGAGGTCACCAGCAGCAGCAACATCTCCCGCACCAGGATCCAGTGCAGGAAGTGCTTCAATGACCTAATTATGTCAGCCAAGGTGAGTACACTTACTGATTCTCCTACATCTTCCACATCACCGCTCCCACCCCCCAGCTAATTCTGCACTGCCAACACTACTCGATCACATCACTCCCCACACCCACTTAAGAATCATCCACAACTTACCTGCACTTCCTCAGCACTTCCTCACCTCCCCATTAGTCGCCCCACCACGACCACTCAACCCAATCCTCATACAATGTCATGGTTCTGTCTCATACTCACCCTCTGATGCATCTCTTTCACCCAAACCAATGCATTCATCGATTGGCCACGTCACCATCACTCACTGACGCGTCTGTACTTTCTCCCCTTGTAGGAGAAAAGAGCTCAGAATGCACATGAGAGGGCGAGGACCGGAGGAGGGCCGCAACAAATCGTTGTCCTCACAGATGCGGAGCAGGAGGTGCTGGAGCGCAGCTGAACCCTCGAGTGCCTGCCCGTCGGGGACGCGGAGACAGGAACCCAACAAACATCTGGTGACATCACTTTAACATTCAGCAGACACAATATCAATTGATGTTAACATGCCTTGCTACCTTCAGCACCTCAGTATGCTCATCGCAACATGACACATCTGTGATCATGCTTAATATTGCTTTCTGTTCTCTTACAGGGCCTTCAGCGACCGCTGTGACGGCAGAGGGTGATTCCTCAGAGGACCTGCCGGCCCCTGAGGGGGCACTGTCACATCTTAGCGAGCCATCCACCAGCATAGATACTCACACCTCGGTGGGTCCTAGTCCTCAGTTAGTTGGGTTGGCATCTGGTGAGTTACCACACACATGTGAGCACGAGCAGACACTGGTGGCAGGGGCAGCTGCGGAGAGTCCGCGTCGGTGGGAGCACTCCTCTCCAGGCTCTGCTCAGCTGGACACAGATGCTGAACCCTGGGGGCCATCCTCTAAAAGGAGAATGATCGAGGGACAGCAGCACATTTGCGAGGTGCTGGAACAGGTGCCATGCACACTCTCCACAATAGCACAGAGGATGGAGGAGTCCAACTCCTGCATGAGTGGAATGGTGGCACAGGTACAGGAGGGAATCTCTGAGATAGTGTCACATGGACATGGGCAACTCTCTGAGATAGTGTCACAGGGACATGAGGGCATCTCTGAGATAGTGTCACAGGGACATGAGAGCATCTCTAGATAGTGTCACAGGGACATGAGAGCATCTCTGAGATAGTGTCACAGGGACGTGAGGGCATCTCTAGATAGTGTCACAGGGACATGAGAGCATCTCTGAGATAGTGTCACAGGGACATGAGAGCATCTCTGAGATAGTGTCACAGGGACGTGAGGGCATCTCTAGATAGTGTCACAGGGACATGAGGGCATCTCTGAGATAGTGTCACAGGGACGTGAGGGCATCTCTAGATAGTGTCACAGGGACATGAGAGCATCTCTGAGATAGTGTCACAGGGACATGAGAGCATCTCTAGATAGTGTCACAGGGACGTGAGCAACACCCTGAGATACTGTCACGGGTAAATGCGGGAATGTCTGCGATGGAGAGAAGGCGAGCCTCCATTGAGCTTCAAGCATGGCTCACAAATGAGTCCATTCAGGCCCTAACAAAGGTCGTTCGGACTCACAGTGAACAACATTCTGCCGCCTTAAACAGGCAGGCAGACACACTAGCACTGGCCTTACAAGGCTTCACACATGTCCTCCAAAATGTTGGCCAGCAGAGTGATAGGAGTGATGTGAGCCTGGCCCATGGGAGGGATGATGGCAAAAGGGGACATGGAAGTGGGGACGCCACTCAAAGCGCTCCCATGTCTCACCCGTTGTCCCCCCCTCAACCAGTACCCGCAATGCTGCCTCCTCTCCAGTTGGCCGAGTCTGCCCCATGCACAGGTGCAGATGGAGCAGTCTTTGGAGGGGCCCCACGGACACCAAAACCCAGAAGCCATATGCCCAAAGCATCTAATCGGTCAGGGCATGAACAAGAGCAACCTGCCACTACCTCTGCTGCAGCCACAGGGGAGGCACCACGTAGAAGTAGTTGGAAGAGAAAGGCGAAAGTTTTACAAGCACGAAGGGGATGCACAAGGGTGTTTCATGGTTGGGCATGTTTTATTTTTATTAGCTTTTTGTTAAACTCACATTAAATATTATTATTGTCACCACTACTAACACGTCTTGGCCATTCCTGACTGGCTTCTGTAATAGGGCCCTTTCATGAGATTCACCATCAACGGCGACACTTGATGCCACCCATTGGCTCACTCTACAGTGGGTGTAGGTGTAGTTGCAGGACTGTTTTGTGCAGGGAGGGGTGGGGGGCTGCTGGTGTGGGCGCTGCTCTATCCAGGTGATGAGGACTGGACTCTTCGCACTGTCTGATGTTAGGAGAACCGTTCACATATCAGTGACTCCCTGGCCTCACAAGCAGCCAGGTGAGTCGCTGCTCTGCCCATGGGTTGCTCCTGCTTCTGCTCCTGCTCCTCCTCCTCCTCCTCCTCTGCCCCCTCCTCAATGTGGGTGGCAGATGCAGATGGGGCCCCCTCAAGCGGTCCCCCTCTCTGTTGTGCCATCTTGTGCAGGGCGCAACACACTACTATAATACGTCCCACTCTGTCTGGTGCGTATTGAAGCGCTCCCGCAGAACGATCAAGGCACCTAAATCGCATCTTGAGCAGCCCTATAGCATGCTCAATTGTAGACCAGATGTGGCTGTCGCTATCATCTACGCTGTTGCTCGGTGATGGGGTTCCTCAGAGTTGTCATGAGCACGTGTCCAGGAGAATGCCTTGTCCCCGAGGTGCCAGCCCTTAAGGGTGTTTGGTGCGTGGAAGAGGGGTGGGACGTTGGATTCCCTCAGGATGAAGGAATTGTGGCAGCTGCCAGAGAATCTGGCGCACAGATGAAGGAATCTTTTGCAGTGGTCACAAACGAGCTGAGTGTTGATGGAGTGATACCCCTTCCTGTTGATGAACAGTCCTGGCCCGTGTGGAGGTGCTCGTATTGCTATATGGGTGCAATTGATTGCACCCTGCACCCGTGGGATGCCAGCCACAGAGTGGAATCCCACTGCCCTCTCTGTCTGGCTGAGGTCGTCCATGGGGAAGTTGATGTACTGCGACCCTGGACTGATCAGGAGGCGAAGAAGTTGAGGGCAGTGGTGACTTTGACAGCTACAGGTAAGACGATGCTGATTAGCCCAGCCGGGAGCAGCTTAGCATGAAGGAGGCTGCAGATGTCTGCGACTACCTGGCAACTGACTCTGACCCTCCGTATGCACTACTCCTCAGAGAGGTCTAGGAAGCTGAGCCTCGGTCTGTCGACTGTGTGGCGAGGGTAGTGCCTCCTGCGATCGCACTCTCTCTGTTGTTGCCCTCCCTGCTGTTGTGCAGGTGCCTGTGGCGCTGCACTGTGTTGTGGAACTCCACGTGGCGGAGGTGGACGCCATGCCTGGCGAGGCTGGTGATGTTGCTCACCCTCGGATGTAGTGGTGAATGCAGCCATGGCTCCACCCCATCCTGACAGCGTGAGTTTGAGGGGGTCCGCAAAGTAGTTAAATATGTTTGAACAGCAGAATTTTGAGTGGCAATTAAGAATTTTCAGTGAAAACACAAAAACCTTGCAGCCAAAACTTTGTCTGAAATAACTGCGTGCCCTGCTGCAATAAGTGACCTTTTCTCCCCATCTGTCAAATAAGCACTTGAATGTCCCACTGGCTGAAACACGTCTGTTGCAACGTGGAGTGTTTCCCACAGCACGGGAAACACGCTGAGGATGCTTCAAAATCGGACTCCTGCCAAAATGTGGAGAAAATCAAGAACTTCAAGTCCTTAACCTAGCTCAACAACTGTTTAAATGATCAACCCGCCGGCTTTAATTGCCGATGGGACTTCCGCATTCGGGAGGCGCGCGCGTACCCAGACGCGTCAATGGGGAACCAGGAAGTCTGAGGGTTGGAGCCGGGCTCCGAACCCGAACGGGATTTCCCCGATTTTCGGAGCCCCCCCGCCCCCAACACACCCGCAATTTCCTGGGAAAATCGAGCACCAAGAGTTTGTATTCAGAAAGGGGCAAGTGACGGTTTTAATCATAGAATCATAGAATCATAGAAGTTTACAACATGGAAACAGGCCCTTCGGCCCAACATGTCCATGTCACCCAGTTTATACCACTAAGCTAGTCCCAATTGCCTGCACTTGGCCCATATCCGTCTATACCCATCTTACCCATGTAACTATTAACGATTTGGAGGAGAGGACCGAGTGTAACATATCAAAGTTTGCAGATGATACAAAGATGGGAGGGAAAGTAGAGAGTGAGGAGGACATAAAAAACCTACAAGGGGATATAGACAGGCTGGGTGAGTGGGCGGAGATTTGGCAGATGCAATACAATGTTGGAAAATGTGAGGTTATGCACTTTGGCAGGAAAAATCGGAGAGCAAGTTATTATCTCAATGGCGAGAAACTGGAAAGTACTGCAGTACAAAGGGATTTGGGGGTCCTAGTGCAAGAAAATCAAAAGGTTAGTATGCAGGTGCAGCAGGTGATCAAGAAGGCCAAGGGAATGTTGGCTTTTATTGCTAGGGGGATAGAATATAAAAACAGGGAGGTATTGCTGCAGTTATATAAGGTATTGGTGAGACCGCACCTGGAATACTGCATACAGTTTTGGTGTCCATACTTAAGAAAAGACATACTTGCTCTCGAGGCAGTGCAAAGAAGGTTCACTCGGTTAATCCCGGGGATCAGGGGGCGGACATATGAGGAGAGATTGAATAGATTGGGACTCTACTCATTGGAGTTCAGAAGAATGAGAGGCGATCTTATTGAAACATATAAGATTGTGAAGGGGCTTGATTGGGTGGATGCGGTAAGGATGTTCCCAAGGATGGGTGAAACTAGAACGAGGGGGCATAATCTTAGAATAAGGGGCTGCTCTTTCAAAACTGAGATGAGGAGAAACTTCTTCACTCAGAGGGTGGTAGGTCTGTGGAATTTGTTGCCCCAGGAAGCTGTGGAATCTACATCATTAAATAAATTTAAAACAGAAATAGACAGTTTCCTAGAAGTAAAGGGAATTAGGGGTTACGGGGAGCGGGCAGGAAATTGGACATGATTTTAGATTTGAGGTTAGGACCAGATCAGCCATGATCTTATTGAATGGCGGAGCAGGCTCGAGGGGCCGATTGGCCTACTCCTGCTCCTATTTCTTATGTTCTTATGTTCTTATAACTGTCCAAATGCTTTTTAAAAGACAAAATTGTACCCGCCTCTACTACTGCCTCTGGCAGCTCGTTCCAGACACTCACCACCCTTTGAGTGAAAAAATTGCCCCTCTGGACCCTTTTGTATCTCTCCCCTCTCACCTTAAATCTATGTCCCCTCGTTATAGACTCCCCTACCTTTGGGAAAAGATTTTGACTATCTACCTTATCTATGCCCCTCATTATTTTATAGACTTCTATAAGATCACCCCTAAACCTCCTACTCTCCAGGGAAAAAAGTCTCAGTCTATCCAACCTCTCCCTATAAGTCAAACCATCAAGTCCCGGTAGCATCCTAGTAAATCTTTTCTGCACTCTTTCTAGTTTAATAATATCCTTTCTATAATAAGGTGACCAGAACTGTACACAGTACAGTTTTAATGAGAGGTTATAACGCAAGAAGAAGATGCAGGGGTAAATTTTAAGACTCCCAGTGCAGAACTGAACTGCGACCAGAGCGCACATCAGGAATTCAGGCGCAGAGGTTTGCGCTCCAGATTCAGAGCCCACATGACTATATGGATAGAAATTCGAGCAGGCCCCAAATCAGGCAACGGCCTCTTGCTCAGACTCCAGTCCCACACCAACGTGGTTGATTCTTAACTGTCCTCTGAAGGGCCTAGTGAGCCACTCAGCTGTATCACCAATTTCTCCAGGCAACTGGGGATGGGTAATAAATGCCGGCCTTGCCAGCGATGCCCTCATCCCAAGCATGAACCTCCAAATACACACTGATAAATTATAAATTTGCCCTGGAATGTGCTCCACACTATACAAAGGTCATCTCAGTTGACCATTTGAAAAGACACTGGAAGAAAGTATGGTAAGTCAGTCATGGTTCTGGAAGGAAAGATTGAAGAATGTGAATGGCCACCAATCCCCTTGACCCGCCCACCGATCACTCCCCCTCCCACCCCCGGCTTAAGGCCTGATCACTCTCCCCCTCCCAGCTAGCGATCAACCCTTCCCCCTAACAGTGCCCCCCACCCCCCCCTTCATTACTTACCAGAGGGCCGCTGGTAGCGTTGAAATGGCCCAATCCTCAACATTACTTCACCAGCCGAGCTGCCTCTCACTCCCTGCAGTTCACCCGCCTCACGGTAATGAGGCCCAAGGTCCAATATTGGGAGGGGGGGGGCGGGGCTCTGGCCTTACCATTCCGGCGCAGTGATTGAACCCTGTGCACCCCCGTGCGCCCAAAATGGGCACGCCCAAATTTCAAGGCCATGAGCGTTTATAAATCAGGAAGAAGAGACACATGTTTATATTTCAAAATTATAATTCATTTTGGGCTCCACTCCTCACAACAACAACAACAACAACAACAACAACAACAACAACATCCCAAGGTGCTTTACCAGGGACATAATCAAACATTGAATGCCGACTATATTCAAAGATTGAAGTCAATAGAAATTAAAATTGGGAGAGATGTATGGATCTGATAGCGACCTTTTCACACTGCTGCAAAAAGTCAAAATTACCCCCATAGGTTAAAAGTAAGTACAAGTACTGTAAAATCTCTGATATCGAACAGCGTCGTTACAATCCACATTATCCTCCCCCTATTTCAGGTGAACATTTGACTATTTTGTTTGAACAGTTCGTGCCAATGGTGTCATGAAGGTAAGTGGCTCACCATAATTACTGAGCCTGAGAGTGTGAGGAAGTTGTCTTTTCGGCAGAGCTGAAAGTAGCAGATTACAGAAATAACTTGTCTTAACACTTGCATTTATTGATACTAATGTGCTTTGATAAAGTAACAGAGAGGGTTGATGAAGGTAGTGCAGTGGATGTTGTATAAATGGACTTTCATAAGGCCGTTGATAAAGTACCACATAACAGACTTATACGGAAAATAGAAGCACATGGGATTAAAGGAATGGTGGTAACTTGGGTACGTAATTGGCTAAGGGATAGGAGGCAGAGAGTAGTGGTGAACGGATGTTTTTCTGACTGGAGAGAAGTATGCAGTGGGGTCCCATAGGGGTCGATATTAGGACCATTGCTTTTCTTGTTATATATAAATGACCTGGACTTGGACATAGAGAGTACAATTTTGAAGTTTGTAAATGATGTAAAACTTGGCAAAGTAGTAAATAGTGAGCAAGATAGTAGCAGACTTCAAAAGGACATTGTCGGACTGGTGAAATGGGCAGACATATGGCAGATGCAATTTAATGCAGGTTAGTGTGAAGTGTGAAGTTGGAAGGAACAACATGGAGAGGCAGTATAATCTTAAATGGTACTATTTTGAGGGGAATGTAAGAGCAGGGGGATCTGGGGGCGCATATTCACAAATCTTTGAAGATGGAAGGGCAAATTGATAAGGCGGTTAAGAAAGCGAATGGGATACTTGGCTTTGTAAATAGGGGCATTGAATACAAAAACAAGGAAGTCACACTAAACCTTTATAAATCACTGGTTAGGCCTCAACTGTAGTACTGTGTACAATCCTGGGCACCACACTTTAGGAAGGATGTCCAGGCCTTGGAGAGGGTACAGAGGAGGTTTACCAGGATGATACCAGGGATGAGGGACTTCAGTTATGTGGAGAGATTGGAGAAGCTGGGGTTGTTCTCCTTAGAGCAGGGAAGGTTAAAGGGAGACCAAATAGAGGAATTCAAAACTATGAGGGGCTTTGATGGAGCAAGTAGGGAGAAACTGTTTCCCCTGGCAACTGGGTCGGTAACCAGAGGTCATAGATTTAAAATAATTGGCAAAAGAACTAAATGCGAAATGAGAAGAAATGTTTTCACACAGCAGGTTGTTAGTTCTGGAACACTCTACCTGAAAGGATGGTGGAATCAGATTCCATAGGAACTATCAAAAGGCAATTGGACATGTAATTGAAGAGGATAAATTAGCAGGATTATGGGAAAAAATTGGGATGTGGGACTAAATTGGACAGCTCTTTCAAAGAGCCAGCACAGGCATGATGAGCCGAATGGCCTCCTTCTGTACTGTAAGATTCTATGGTTCTATGATTCTGATTCACAACTTCTGACACTGGCAAACTCGGTTTGAGGGGTCTAATCCCCCTCAAGTAAATCCACAGTGCTCCTGGTTCAAACATTTTATTGTGAAATAATCAGCGAAATCAGTTGGTTAAAAACTGATCATAACTGTATGCGAGTGTTAGATTTTTAATGGAGTGGTCCTGATGGTCGGACGCTCCTTCATTTTAAAAAAAATTATTACTCGGTTTAAGCAATAAGCAGATCCGCATCAACAAATTCGAACTATTTTGGATTATATCACTGTACACCTTGTACCTTAAGGTAAAATAAATCTGATTTTTAAATTAAATGTTATTGAGCGAGAAGAAAAGGAAAGAACTTGCATTTATGTAGCTCCTTTCACGGCCTCAGGACGTCCCAAAGTGCTTTACAGCCAATGAAATGCTTTTGAAGTGTAGTCGCTGTTGTAATTTAGGAAATGCAGCAGCCAATTTCAGCACAGCAAGGTCCCACAAACAGCAATATGATAATGACCAGATAGCCTGTTTTGGTGATGTTGGTTGAGGGATAAATATTGGCCAGGACACCGGGGTGAACTCGCCTGCTCTCCTTCAAAATAGTGCCCATGGCATCTTTTACGTCCACCTGAGAGGGCAGACGGGGCCTCAGTTTAACGTCTCATCCAAAAGACAGCACCTCTCTCAGTACTACACTGGGAGCGTCAACCTAGATTTTTGTGCTCAAGTCTCCAGAGTGGGATTTAAACCCAAAACCTAATGACACAGAGGTGAGCACGCTACCCACTGAGCCATGGCTGACAATAGTAAAACAACCTACCAAACAACAGGAAAAATAAATGGAACCTGATTTGTGACTGGAGCTCTGTTCGTTGATGCTGGTACTACTGAAATTCATTCTTTCCCTCCAAGGCATTTTTCCTATAAATTTCACGTGGGAATCCTGAAATATACCTCCTTCCCCTCAGTGGATTATTTACATCCCATAATGTCGATATGTGACTCAATCACCCATGAGTAATAATTTTCCCGGTGTAAAAAAAAACTTTATAAATAATTGATGTCGAGCTCGTGAGTACAGGGTAATAGTTTGACAGTAATGTGCTCTCAAATCCATTTCCACGGCAGCTAACATCCGATAAACATTTCTTCCTAAATCAGTCAGCCACACCAGATGCTGCCTTCTTGTTATTAAGTATGATGTATCGTCATAAAATTACCCAGCTTTACTGGCCCCAGTCTGTGCCCTGATACAATAAGTCTAATGCACTGAATCCATTATACACTAAGTACACCAACAGGTCTCATTGAAATTCAAATACATCACCCAGAAAATATTATTTTCTTCAATGATAGTGCCCAGTTAATTATTTTACGTAGAATTACATAGAATTTACAGTACAGAAACAGGCCATTCGGCCCCAACTAATTTATGCTTCACACGATCCTTCTCCCACCCATCTTCATCTAACCCCATCAGCATAACCTTCTGTTCCTTTCTCCCTCATGTGTTTATCTAGATTCCCCTTAAATGTATCTGTGCCGATCACCTCAACTACTCCTTACTCTCTCTTATTTCTTTTTATGTTATTTTCCCAGCTTTCTCCTTCCATGTCCCTAATGGCCGTGTATTTAGCTGGGAGGCAAGGGTAGGTGAACAGTCACGGGCTATTCACTTTGAATCATAGAAAGGAATCACAGAATCTTATAGCATAGAAGGAGGCCATTTGGCCCGTCATGCCTGTGCCGGCTCTTTGAAAGAGCTGTACACTTTAGTCCCACACTGCAGTTTTTTTCCCCATAACCCCACAAATTAGTCCTCGCCAAGAACATGTCCAAATGACTTTTGAAAGTTCCTTTGGAATCTACTTCCACCACCCTTTCAGGTAGTGCTCTCCAGATCTTAACAACCCTCTTTACGAAAAAGTTTCTCCTCATTTCCCCTCTAGTACGTTTGCCAATTATTTTAAATCTATGACCTTTGGTTACCGACCCTTTTGCCAGAGGAAACGGTTTCTCCCTACTTGCTCTATCAAAGCTCTGGACACGACGTGTCCTTCAAACAAACCAGCCGCACTGGGAGCTCGATAATTCACCGCAGTGCCCCCTGGTTGATGGAGGGCAGCACAAATCAGTCGGAGTTCCCTCTCCCCCTCCCGATCTCATGCTATGCATTTCTTCGACAGCACCTCCCAAACCCGCGACCTCTCCCGCCTAGAAGGACAAGAGCAGCAGGCACATGGGAACAACACCACCTGCACGTTCCCCTCCAAGTCACACACCATCCCGACTTGGAAATATATCGCTGTTCCTTCATCGTCGCTGAGTCAAAATCCTGGAACTCCCTTCCTAACGGCACTGTGGGAGAACCGTCACCACACGGACTGCAGCGGTTCAAGAAGGCGGCTCACCACCACCTTCTCGAGGGCAATTAGGGATGGGCAATAAATGCCGGCCTCGCCAGCGACCCCCACATCCCATGAACGAATAAAAAAAAAAGTTTGCGGATGGTCAAGTGCGGACAGGAGCGGCTCGGCTGCGATGTCCACCTTAGTGGAATAACTGACTCCCTCGGCTTACACATTGGCACTTTGTTTGATTCTAGATGGGCTGCTGTTCCTGTATGAAAATAGCACACACAGCAAGACTGAACACCTTGAGCAGAGAAGGGGGGAGAACACGGCTGCGAATAGAAAGAAGGCACTGTCTCACAAAAATGACAAAGTGTATATTGTGTCAGCCATAAAAGTATTTATTCAATCTACCCATTGTTTTGTTTCACGAGATCTAGTGTATTTGTGTGCATGTGCGTATATCTTGTATTCCCTTGAGTTTAGAAGGGTGGTGGGTGGTCTAATCGAGGTGTTTGAAATGTTAAAGGGATTGGATAGTTTACAACAACTTGCATTTGTATAGCGCCTTAAACTTAGTAAAACTTCCCAAGGCACTTCACAGGAGCGTTATCAGACAACATTTGACACTGAGACACATAAGGAGATATTAGGACCAAAAGCTTGGTCAAAGAGGTAGGATTTAAGGAGCGTCATAAAGGAGGACAGAGATGTAGAGAGGCGGAGAGGTTTAAGGAGAGAATTCCAGAGCTTAGGTCCTAGGCAGCTGAAGACACGGCCACCAATGGTGGAGCGATTCAAATCGGGGATGCACAAGTGGCGAGAATTGGAGGAGCGCAGAGATCTCGGAGGGTTGTAGGGATGGAGGAGGTTACAGCGATAGGGAGGGGTGAGGCTGTGGAGGGATTTGAAAACAAGGCTGAGAATTTTAAAATCGAGGCATTGCCGGACCGGGAGCCAATGTAGGTCAATGGAGGTCAATGTAGATACAGAGAAACTATTACCTCTGGTAGGGGAATCCAGAACGAGAGGGCATAAATTTTTGAATTAGAGCTGGACCATTTAGGAGTGATAACGGGAAGCACTTTATCACACAATGGGTAGTGGAAATCTGGAACTTGCTCCCCCAAAAGACTGCGGATGCTGGGTCAATTGAAATTTTCAAGCCTGAGATTGATAGATTTTTGTTGGATAAGGGTATCAAGGGATCTGAAGCAAAGGTGATTAAATCGATTTAAGGTACAGATCAGCCATGATTTAATTGAATGGCGGAACAGGCTCGAGGGGCTGAATGGCCTCCTCGTGTTCCTATGTTCATATGTTATAGTAAGAGAGAATGAGAAAATACATGAAATCTTCAATTTGATCACCATGAATTAAATTATAGCTGGTTTTCTCACTCATTATTTTACTGATTGACAGGAGATTCATCATAGATGTCAGGCTAGCAAATTGTGGACACAAGAGGCCATGGCTTCATGAAAGGATGAAGTCCCTCCCCTCAGACAACAGCCATATTACCCACAGCAGCACTTTCAGACATCAGTCAATCTGCCATTGCCAAGGGACAGAAAGCATCACGTGCTTTCCCACAATTTTTTTTTTCTTTTCCTTTTCTCTATTTCTATAAGCTCTCTTTTGAGAGTATCTGCCTTTTGGTCTCGGCGTGCAGCATTATGATATTTGCTTTCCGTCACAAAAAGATAAAAGCACTCCTCTTGACAGCCTATTTCAGTAAGCATAGGGAATTGCCTCACTCGCTCTCTGTGTAGAACTCCTGGCTTCTAACAACAGCTGCACTGGGTTCTCCGTGTGAGTGATGACACGGAATCCACGAGTAAATCCTCGGCCGCCTCTTCTTCTAAAGGTGGCAAATTCAATATCCGACGCCAGTGCTGATTGACAAACACTTCTCACCGTGAAACAGCCTCAGAATCGATCACTAGACATGATGACCATAGCAGGGAGGACAATGTAGTTGGTGAGGACAATGTAGACAGTCGCAACCACCTGGAGTTGATAACCGTGGCTCAGTGGTAGCTCTCTCGCCTCTGAGTCAGAAGATTGTGGGTTCTAAGTCCCACTCTAGAGACTTGAGCACAAAATCTAGACTGACGCTACAGTGCAGTACTGAGGGAGTGCTGCACTGTCATAAGAACATAAGAAATAGGAGCAGGAGTAGGCCCTATGGCCCCTCGAGCCTGCCGCACCATTTCAATAGGATCATGGTTGATCTTCAACCTCAACTCCACTTTCCTGCCCGATCCCCAGTCAGGGATCCCCTGTCGGAGGTGCCGTTTCTTGGATAAGGCGTTAAACCAAGGCCCCGTCTACCCTCTCAGGTGGACATAAAAGATCCCATGACACTATTTCAAAAAAGAGCAGCTCTCCCTGGTGTCCTGGACAATATTTATCCCTCAGCCAACATCACTAAAACGGATGATCTGGTCATTATCACATTGCTGTTTGTGGGAGCTTGCTGTGCACAATTTGGCTGATGCCTTTCCTACATTACAACAGTGACTACACTTCAGAGTACTTCATTCGCTGTAAAGCGCTTTGGGACATCCCGAGGTTGTGAAATACAAGTCTTTTGTTCTATCTTTATAATTGGGGGAAGAGTGGGAAGCAGTTAGGCTTCCTGATACTTGCCTTGACTTATTGTTGAAGCATTACAATTTGTAATTAACCTGATGCCTTGGACAGATCTTTTTAGGCAGAAGAGTTTTTTATTTTTTGCTACTGCTGCCATTTAACAGGCATTTTTGTATCAGGGGGTAATGGTAGTGTAGTGGTTATGTGACTGGACAAGTAATCCAAAGGTCTGGATTTGAATGTGAGTTCAAATCCATTTTGATAATTTGAATTCATTTTTTTTTAAATCTGAAAATTACAAACAAAAGTGATCCTGAAGCTGTCGATCAAGCAGGAAAATAACTTGGGGCTGGGGGGCAAATATAGAGGGGCAGGTGTA
Source organism: Heptranchias perlo (assembly GCF_035084215.1). Taxonomy (NCBI): domain Eukaryota; kingdom Metazoa; phylum Chordata; class Chondrichthyes; order Hexanchiformes; family Hexanchidae; genus Heptranchias; species Heptranchias perlo. Next base: position 12,763,972 of record NC_090338.1, on the reverse strand, counting down.
ATTCCAGCCCTGCAGGAAGTCCAAGCCAAAGAAGAGAATTGCCACTGTCCCAATCATGACATGATGTCTAAAGTTAAATGGGCACGAAGAAGATGCAAGATATTGATATATATATATATATATATACCACTAGCTTAGTGGTATAAACTGGGCGACATGGACATGTTGGGCCGAAGGGCCTGTTTCCATGTTGTAAACTTCTCTGATTCTATATATATATATATATATACACATACACACACATATGGATAACAACAGTTGCTGCACTTTAAAGAAAATCATTTTGTAAAGCCCTTTGAGAAGTTTCAATAAGAAAGGGCCTCAGACATTGTCCTCACCAACTACATTGCCCTCCCTGCCATGGTCATCATGTCTAGTGATCGATTCTGAGGCTGTTTCACGGTGAGAAGTGTTTGTCAATCAGCACTGACGTCGGATATTGGATTAGCCACCTTTAGAAGAAGAGGCGGCCGAGGATTTGCTCGTGGATTCCGTGTCATCCAAGACACAGAAAACCCAGCTGCAGCTGCTGTTAGAAGCCAGGAGTTCTACACGGAGAGCAAGTGAGGCAATTCCCCTTGCGTACTGAAATAGGCTGTCAAGAGGAGTGCTTTCATCTCTTATGACGGAAAGCAAATATCCTAATGCTGCACGCCGAGACCAAAAGGCTGACACTGTCAATAGAGAGGTTATAGAGAAAGAGAGAGAAAAAAAAATTGTGGGATAGCAATTGGTGCTTCCTGTCCCTTGGCAAAACAGGGGGTATCACGTCTGCCACCCATTATACCATCTTATTCGATATTCACTTCCATTGACTCCAATAGGACTGAATTTCAGGCGGGGCCTATGAGCCAGCGGCAGACAAGATAATGCCTGTTTTGCATCCCTGCCTGAGTCGAATTTCACCCCTAGAATGTATTATTTTCTAACAGGATAAAAACGCAGCACAATCAATGTTGGTATTGCTGATTACATTACTTATTTTCATTGATTTTTACTTGTGACTGAGGGCTGAGACTAACAAAGCCTTTCCCACAGTTTCAGCCCATTTCCCTTCAAGTTCCCGTCATCTCTAATTAATGTCTACTTTTTTTCCCTGACCGTAGTTTTGAATTCACACGACAAAACAAACTTACTTAATCAGTAAGAGTAAATTCCTTCTTTCGCAGATAACGAGAAGGTTAAGTTTCTGTTTATAACAAATCTCACAGTTTAATAGACAGATATTAGACTAGAGGGCAGATTGCTACGGGGAGCATTGGTTCAGTTGAAGTTATTCTTCTGCTATCTTATTGTTGGGATGGGTACCTTCCTTAGTGGCCTGGTGTGGAATGAAGTCTTGCAAACCAAAAATACCCCAGACCTGAACCCAAGTCTATGCTAAGTTCACTGATCTCAGCTAGTACTGATCGCAGCTGAGGTGCTACAGTTAACCTCAGTGCCCACGGATTCGGAAGGCTTCCAGGTAATTATAGGCGAGTTAGCTTGGTATCTATGGTAGGGAAAAATTTAGATCTTTAATTAAGGATGAAATTAACACATATCTAGATAAAGAGAAAGCAGTTAGTACTGGCATGCACGGATTTGAAGTGGGACTATAGTATTTGGCAAATGTCATAGAATTTTTTGAGGAGGTAACAAACATGATAAATGGGGGAAATGCAGTGGATGTAGTGTACATGGACTTTAGAAAAGCCTACCACATGGGAGATTACTAGAGAAGACTGAGGGCCGTGGAATGATGGAAGTGTTTAACATTATGAAAGGATGGGACAGGGTAGATAGAAGCAGCAACAACAACAACAACTGCATTTATATAACGCCTTTAACGCTTTTCGCAGGAGCGATTATCAAACACAATTTGACACCAATTAGAGAGGTGGAGAGGTTTAGGGAGGGAGTTCCAAAGCTTAGGCCCTAGGCAGCTGAAGGCACGGCAGCCAGTGATGGAGCAATTAAAATCGGGGACACGCAAGACGCCAGAATTGGAGGAGCGCAGAGATCTTGGAGGGTTGTAGGGCTGGAGGAGGTTACAGAGATGGAGAAGGGTGTTTCCAGTATTTGGAAGGTCTGGAATAAGGGGCCATAGATGCATGAATAGCCATATAAATACTGTGGCTTCAAGAGCAGGTCAGAGGCTGGTTATTCTGCGGTGAGTAACTCACCTCCTGACTCCCAAAGCCTTTTCACCATCTACAAGGCACAAGTCAGGAGTGTGATGAAATACTCTCCACTTGCCTGGATGAGTGCAGCTCCAACAACACTCAAGAAGCTCGACACCATCCAGGACAAAGCAGCCTGCTTGATTGACACCCCAACCACCACCCTAAACATTCACTCCCTTCACCACCGGCACACAGTGGCTGCAGTGTGTACCATCCACAGGATGCACTGCAGCAACTCGCCAAGGCTTCTTCGACAGCACCTCCCAAACCCGCGACCTCTACCACCTGGAAGGACGAGGGCAGCAGGCACATGGGAACAACACCACCTGCACGTTCCCCTCCAAGTCACACACCATCCCGACTTGGAAATATATCACCGTTCCTTCATCGTCGCTGGGTCAAAATCCTGGAACTCCCTTCCTAACAGCACTGTGGGAGAACCTTCACCACACGGACTGCAGTGGTTCAAGAAGGCGGCTCACCACCACCTTCTGAAGGGCAATTAGGGATGGGCAATAAATGCCGGCCTCGCCAGCTACGCCCACATCCCATGAACAAATTTTTAAAAAGATTAAATGTAAAAGATTTAGAACAGTGGGCAGGAGAAACTACTTTACACAGAGAGTTGTGACGCTGTGGAATTCACTTCTGGAGCTAATGGTTGAGCAGAAACTATGTCAACATTTAGGATTAGATTGGGTAAGTGGATGTTGAAAAAGGGGTTGAAGGGATATGAGAACAGGGCAGGTAAACGCAATTTGGACTTTTTGCTCATGTGGAGGGTAAATGCCGTCACGGGACTGGTTGGGCCAAATGGCCTTTTTCCGTGTTATAACCTCTACGCATTTCTATGTCAGAGGTGTCACACAACTGCAAGCTGTAGGTGCAAGGAAATAAATAAATGCTCGCTGTGTTTTCAAGATTATCCACAAGTGTTTCCTGAAATGAAGCGAGACCACTGAGAAATAAAATCTATTCGTACGAGCTTTTCATTTTTATAAATAATTTATTCTCCTCCGTCTCACTTCAGTTCACAAAACATTAGTGGATGGTCGCAAGCATACAGAAAGCAGATTTATTTATTCTCTTGCTGCTGAATGCACATCACCAATAACATTAGTAATAAGTTCTCCGTTACTAAAATGTCAAAGGCATGGATTCACTGGAGAATCATATTTTCTGTCCCTCCAAAGCTTCTAAAATAGTTCTATAGCTTAACAATTGGAAAGCTGTGTTTGACATTTTAGAATCATGGAATCATAGAAAGGTTACAGTACGGAAGGAGGCCATTTGGCCCATCGAGTCGTGCGAGAGCAATCCAGCTAGTCCCACTCCCCCCGCTCTATCCCCGTAGCCCTGCAAATTTTTTCCTTTCAAGCACTTATCCAGTTGCCTTTTGAAGGCCATGACTGAATCTGCCTCCACCACCCCCTCGAGCAGTGCATTCCAGATCCTAGCCATTCACTGTGTAAAAAGGTTTTTCCGCATGTCACCTTTTAATCTTTTGCCAATCACCTTAAATCTATGTCCTCCAGTTCTTAACTCTTCCGCCAATGGGAACAGTTTCTCTCCATCTACTCTGTCTAGACCCTTCATGATTTTGAAGGGTTAAAATGAAGCCTGTTACTCTCTAATTATATTTTAATTAGTACAGTCATTTGTTTTAAAGATCATTAGCACTGCTATTCAATAAGTCCCACAGTGCAAACATTTGTGGAGCAGTTTAACTCAAGGCTTACATTGGTAAAAAAGTGCCTCTCACATTCCAACAATACAAAATGAGCCTCGATTTTGCACTTCCAGCAAAACCTGCGCTAGAAACGGCTGACCATCTGGACCAAGGTGCATAAAAATGATTTACTAGGATGATACCAGACCTGAGAGGTCTGCTACACAGCGAGTGGTTAGGATCTGGAATGCACTGCCCAAGGGGGTGGTGGAATAAGTACTTGAAAGGAAAAAATTTGCAGGGGTAAGGCCGGGGGAGTGGGACTAGCTGGATTGCTCTTGCATAGAGCCAACGCGGACTTGATAGGCTGAATGGCCTCCTTCCGTGCTGTAACCTTTCTATGAATCAATGATCAGGAAAGAATGAACTGGCTGGGGCTCTTCTCACTGGAAAAGAAAAGGCTGAGGGGTGACCAAATAGAGGACTTTAAAATTATGAAGGGGTTTGATAGGGTAGACATAGAGAAGATGTTTCCACCTGTAGGGGAGACCAAAACTAGGGGCCATAAATATAAGATAGTCACTAATAACTCCAACTTTACCCAGAAAGTGGTTAGAATGTGGAACTCGCTACCACAAAGAGTGGTTGAGGTGAATGGCATAAAAAGGGGAAGCTCGATAAGTACATGAGGGAGAAAGGAATAGAAAGAGATGCTGATAGAGTTAGATGAAGTAAGGTGGGAGGGGGCTCATGTGGAGCATAAACACCAGAACAGACCAGTTGGGCCGAATGGCCTGTTTCTGTGCAATAAATTCTATTTATGTAAGCTAGCCCACAGCTCACTGAAGTGCCTGAGCTTCATTTTTCAGGGTCAGCTGATGTGAATAATTAGCATATGCTTCCAGCATTGCCTTGGTCTGATGCCAGAGGTTGCCCTAATGGGGCATGTGCAAACTGTGGCTCGTCGTTCCGATTTAAAGGGAACCGTGGACTTGATGGTAAATGGCCGCATGTGAGGGTCCAATACCCTTTCAGACCTTGTGAAGTTGCAAAATGGATTTCGAAATATTTGCCTTTTCTTTTCTCCGAGGCTGGGGGAGCGAGCAGTGGAGGAGGGGTAAGGAGTGCCAGGTTCAACTGAAGTGAAAGGAAACCCAATGGGCAGGCGCCAAACAGGGCCTGTGGGCAAGCGGCAGGGCAAGCGGTGGGCTCAAAAAAAACGGTTGCCCTTTCTCGCACTTCTCCCCAGAGGACAGAAGCTGGCCAAGCTCAACAATCCACATAGTGCCATCTGCGATGCTATGGACTCTGGGGAACCCGGGCACCAGGCACTGTCCTGTGCCCCGTCAAGCTGATGCATCCATTCCAAAGTGAAAGTGGTGAATTTGTTGCACGAGCAAAGCCTCTGTCATTTGGCAAAAAAAATCCAGGTGGGAAATTTGGAGAATTTTTTTTTTAAAGCAGCGAGTTGTTGTGATCTGGAATTCATTGCCTGAAAGAGTGATGGAAGCAGATTCAATAGTAACTTTCAAAAATGGATTGGATATAAACTTGAAAAGGAAAAATTTGCAGGGGGCACGGAGGAAGAACAGGAGCAGGGGGGACTAATTGGATAGCTCTTCCAAAGAGCTGGCACAGACACGATGGGCCGAACGTCCTCCTTTTGTGCGGTATGATTCTATGATTTACTTGGTGCATCTGTGGACAACCAATTGACTGCATTGGTATAAATCGCCAGTGGTGGCTTTGCAGCACACAATGGCAAGAATGTTTAATGCATGCTCACGGGAAGAGACTTCCCTGTGGTAAAAATTGCCTGCAAGTTGGCTAAAAGTAATGGTATTGTTATTTGGCAGTCTCCTTTGCAAAGCAGAGGCACCAAAAGCAGGTCCGCTGTGACATGCCCAGGATGAACCATCTGTAAGGGGTTTCTTTTTTTACTGTTTCTCGGGCTTATAATAGGTCAGCCAGTTATGTTTTCCTGAGCTGCCCTGCCCGCAGTGCGGTTGCGAATCGCTTACCCCTTCCTGATTCTGAGCTGAGGACTTATCGAGTGGTAACAAAGACAGACAAACAGACCAGTGGATTGGTACAAGGAAAACCAATGTTTATTAATAAGAAAACTAAAACTACAAGGTAAACAGTATAATACAGAAGATAAAGAAATCGCTATGGATGTAATACAGTCTTACACTTATCGGGTTGAAAGAAACAGACACATCGAGGGAAAATTCTAAAATCACAAGTTTAGCAATATCCCTTAACCCCCAACCTTACACTTATGCTAGGTTGTCTTGTGGCGGCCAGAAAATTAATGCTCACCGATGAAACAGATGAAAAGGCCTGGCCCCTGTGCCTGCTGCTGCCGTCGACATGTGGTTGCGAGGTTTACTGGATGGCTTCCTTCTTAGTTGCTAGCAGACAGACAGGACACCGGGCCAGGAGGCGAAGAGAAAGAGAGAGAGAGATACTGGGCAGCCCCAGTTATACCCTCTTGGTAACAGGTTTTTTTCATACCTTATCAGCTTGCTTCATTGTTTGATTTAAGCACGAAACGTAAGACAAAGGACCCCATCTCTGGCCCATTTACATTAATGACCATTTCCTGTATCGATCTGTTCGCTAACTGATTTACCATTGTTCCGAATGTACCTTGATGGTTCACCTTTTGTCCTGTGATCACTTCCTGCTCGAATTTTGATGTGTTGGCCGGCCATGTTGATAGCTTGCCTCTGGGCTAGAATGCAGCTGCATTGTTTAAAGAAACCTGTCTGAGACACGAAGCCTGCCAAGTTGTTGAGAATGCAATTTCAAATCTGCCGGTCCTCGGCCATGTGTCTGACTGCAGCCATTTTGAGAGACCTTGGATTTTTTAAAACAGTCACACCAGGGTTTCTTTAATAACTCCAATAAATCTTCGGGGTGGGGGGAACATGTGAAATTTTGCGAATCCCTTCACATCTGAGCCATTAAATTTGAGCGACGTACGTAACGGCTGAGGGACAATCACACCGAGCTTTCTTGTGCCCCTTCAGGACCTGCTGATCCTCCTCTACATATTCCCCAAAGGAATTCCTATTTTGCCAGATTCCTCACTGCAAGTGCACTAGCAGCTGGAAGCAAGACAACAACAAAAACTTGCATTTATATAGCACGTTTAATGCAGCAAAAGCGTCACAAGGTGCTTCGCAGGAGCGATTATCAAACAAAATTTGATACTGAGCCACATAAGGGGATATTAGGACAGGTGACCAAAAGCTTGGTCAAAGAAGTAGGTTTTAAGGAGCGTCTTAAAGGAAGAGAGAGAGGTAGAGAGGATTAAGAAGGGAATTCCAGAGCTTGGGGCCAGGCAGCGGAAGGCACGGCTGCCATTGCTGGGGCGATGGAAATCAGGGATGCGCAAGGGCCAGAATTGGTAGAGCGCAGAGATCTCGGAGGGTTGTAGGGCTGGAGGAGTTTACGGAGATAGGGAGGGGGCGAGGCTATTTGGCAGCCCATTTTACGCCATTACCCCCAAGAAATTTCAAACAAAAATTAAAAAGTGTCGCACACCTTTAACAAGCCAATTTCTTGCAGGTCAGGTCATCAGCGTTCGCTTCAATGGGGCCTGCATTACTGCTGGTAGAAGGTGCCCAGAAACCAGCAGGATCTAGCGAGGCATCTATTTTGGTCATTCTTGAATCCGCAATGAGGCCCTACTCTGGCCATCAGTGCGGCCTTAAAAATGCCAGGGCTTTTCCTGCACTAGGCCGCAGGAAAACTCTGCCTCGCCAATGGATCCTCATAAAATCGGCCCTTGCGACTGTAGTTTCACGTCGCTGTTGTGGAGTCAATTTCTAATGTTGGAAGACCGCCTTAAAGGGTGGCCTAAACTTTGAAACTTCCCGCTTGGCAGCTGGGTAGAAAAGGTGGAAAGGAGGTGACAAGATAAATCATATATCATGTTCAACATTTTGCCAGCAGTTCGAGGTCATTCAACGGAGCTCTGTGCACAAGTTTAAATGTACGTCCTCGAAATGATATTGAATCAAGGGACACCATATTTACAGGGAGGCAGGGAGGGAGCGCTGGGGTGGAGGCTTAGCGGCTTTAATGGCAGGGCCTCATTTAAATTTTTGGACCCCGTTTCCTGGCCGACAGCCGACCAGATTGAGGGGCTGGCTGGCTGACGGGCAGGAAGGCCTATCTCGCCGGGCCGCAGCCAGGGAGCGGAGCGGAGAGGAGTGAGAGAGGGAAGATGAGATCGTGGGTCGGTGGGGGGGGACATTAGGGGTATCCGGAGGAATAAGGGGTGGGGCTGTGGATAGATCAATGGAGGGGGAGTGCCGGAGAGAAATCGGGGGCGTGGGGGGCAGTGAGAGATCGGTTGGGCTGGAGCGACCGGTCAGGGGCCGGAAAGATCGGGGGCCGCGTAGACTTCAGAGGGTCAGATCGCGGGGAGCGGGTACTCCTGCTCCTCTTGGCCCAAAAGCAGTGCTGGAAAGGCACTTACCTGCTGGATCTGGTTGTTCTCACCTCCCTTCAGCTGCCAGGTTTCCCGAGCTCTGGGAAACCCGGCCCGCTGGAGTTAAATTTAAAACGCAGCTAAAATCTGAGGCACTCAGCCTCATTAAAATATTTAAATGACGGTCCCGCCTCTGGAAAGCAGGTTAGTCACCTGCCCCCCAACCCGCCTCCATTAAAATCGGAAGTGGGCGCTTTGGAGGTGGTTTGGGGTTGGGTTTCCCATTTTAAAAATTTTTCAAGCCACCCGCTCCTCCTCCTCCCCCACCGCCATTGTCCTGCCCGTACTGGAGGGTTAAAGATCCCCCTAAGATGTTCGAGTATGGCGGTATGGGGCTGATTTTCCTGATCTTTGCCCTTAGCGAACGTCCATTCCCCAGGTGCAGCGGTCGCGAAAATTGTTTCGCCAGGTTTGCCAGGGGTGCGGGGGCTGCCTGCACTAGCAGTCGGTGCAGGTCTATCGCAGCCATCTAAATGAGGCAAGAGGAAGAAGCGTTTCCAGCCTCCGGCCTCCTGCCTCACTTTCCTTCTCGTCAATCCGAAGCCAGGGACCAAATATGCAAATACCTCGAGAAGAATTGATTCACATATCCAAATTGTGCATCTTAGTGTATTCAGTGAAGCAGGATGCATTAAATATTAAGCAATTGAGTGGTGCACATAGTACATGTATTAAAATATTTTTCTTGCCTGGAATGTATAATGTAACAGTTTTCTCAACACTGAGCTTATAAAGCCTCCAAAATAGAATATTGAAAAGTTTGTGACATTCATACTTTCAGTGCCATGTTGGAATCCAATGCTAATTTTAAAAATTAGATTTCTCTGAACTCGTACCATAATTACCTCTTTATGCTCCCCATGGAACCATCCTTTTCAAGTTTTCTTTACTATTGGTACTTTGTATGGGCCTACAATAACATTTTAAATTAACTGCATAGAGAATACTACAATAGACTAAAAAGGGATTATAACGGTGTGATTGTGTTTATTGTTTTGAAGTTTAGCCTCAGGAGTCCAGTAAACTCATTAATAGGTTTGTCCTTCCTGCACAATTGTATTATCTTCTGCTAATTAGGCTTGCCCCAATGAAAAGAATGGGATCTGTCCTCTGAAGCAGAACATGGTGTGAACCTTATTTAGAAAATAAGAATCAGTTTGAGCTATTTTCCAATGTTGGCCATTATAAGATTGCCCTGTTAATTTTCCTAATTTCTTCATCCCAAACTCCATTTACCTTTCCTGCATATTCTTCCTCTTTGCATTCTCACTGCGTTGAAATTAAAATGTTTGTGCTGTCTCCAACTCATTCTTTCCTGGGACCCAAAAACGATCCAGCTTCTCAGTATTTCCTTCTTGCAATCCTACAGGCTATCAAAACCCAACCTTGGTGTCGGTAGGTGTTAGCCTTAGCTCAGTGGATAGCACCCTCACCTCTTGAATCCAAAGATTGGGGGTTCACAGTCCCATTCCAGAGACTTGAAGTATATAATCCAGGCTGATACTCCCAGTGCAGTACTGAGGGAGTGCTGCACCGTCAGAGGTGCTGTAACATTTTGGATGAGATGTTAAACTGAGGCCCCATCTACCCTCTCAGGTGGATACAAACATCCCATGACGCTATTTGAAGAGGAGCAGGGGAGTTCTCTCGGGGTCCTGGCCAATAGTTATCCCTCAACCAACATCACCAGAACAGATTATCCAGTCATTTATTGAATTGCTGTTTGGGGGACATTGCTGCGAGCAAATTGGCTCTCGCGTTTCCTACATTACAACAGTGGCTACACTTCAAAAGTACTTCTTCGGCTGTAAAGCGCTTTGGGATGTCCTGAGGTCATGAAAAGAGCTATATAAGTGCAAGTTCATTCTTCTTTCTTGAACACTACTTCTTGATTTATCGTGTCTTTTCTCCTACTCTTTATAAGGCTGGTGACGCCATGCACCGTAGGCCTTGAAACTTCAGCTAGCTTTCACACTAAACAAAAACAACAGAATCGTGCACAAGGAAACAAGAAATGAGAATGCATACAGTTATAAGTAAGACCAATGCCCGAAGCAGAGTCAACGAACATGCTAAGGTTAAACAAAATACCGTATTCTCAATGGAGGCTTAGAGGAGTAGGAGTTGGCAGATGCTGAACTATGCATTGCCCAGAAGGATTTTTCTGGACTGTCTCAGCTAAAGTTTAATGCCCTGAATAAAATCAACAGCAAAAATCCCTTTGTATCTATGTCATGCTTCGTATAGTTTATTTAATTTGTTAGTTTTAGCAATTACAAGAACAGATTTCGATTTGGAGCAGCAGGGTAGATTTTCAACTTAAGTGCTTAGCTGTGAAACAGCACAGAGAGGAAAATTGGGCAGGCTCCTTTCGGACTGTGCAATTCTCCCCAACCACCTTCACGCTGCGCTGTTCCCGGACAATATTTTACGCACAAGGACTGAAGACGATAATCTTACCCAGTAAATGGTTATACCTCCGCCTCTGATGCTCTTAACATCTTTATGTCTCAGGGTTGTGTGGCCCACCTGGATCACTTAATCTTCCTTTCAGGTGAGTTAACTCCAGTTCACGCTCACAAATTTGGTTTATTTCATTTACTTGGAGCAACATCAGCTGCTTTTTTTGAAGCAAATCTAACTGCCAACTCATTCTTTCAGTATAAGCCTGGTGCCCTCCAACTATACGTACCACGTCAAGGTCCATGACACCTCTTAAAAAATCCTGGAACAGAGTTCTTTCCAGTCCCAGAGGTTTTTTGACAATGCCAGCTTGAAGCGTGGGGCTTCTATTGTTATCCCTGCATGATGTTGGAGTCTTCTCTTGGTATTGTTTTCCTGAGAAATGAATCCAGCCTCTCTTTTCTTCACCGTACATTTATACATACACGTCATGCTCACTAGACACCTGTGGGAGGCACAGAGGGTGAGCTGACTGAGGGCAACCAGTTCTCGAGACAGAGTTAAGAAATATCTGCTCTAATTCAACTATATTAAATAACTAACCACCTCGGGGAAGAGAGATAGCTCAAAATCCCTGCACTGTACAAACTTTACCACAATGTAACTTCACTACTGGTGAAGTGGTGTGGAAAATCAAGAGTATTTCCACATATTTTGGACCTGTTTGCAGATATACCATATTGGACGATGTAATTGAAGGAGAGTAATTCCACTACTGATATCACTATTGACCATAATCTCCTTCATTGCCCTTTGGGACTTTTGCTGGACATTTCCCCAGACTCAGGCATGGGTTGCCTTATTAATCTCTTCCATCATCCTCCATGTGGTTGAAGCCCAGAGGTGTGCTGCCAATGCAGCATTCCTGGATCCAGACAGTCTCAGAAATGGTCCAAGCAGAAAAGATTATGTCGACAATACTTGGACTGAACCAAGTCCTTGCAAATAACATCCTCTGGTGACATCTTGGGGTTGATTTTAACCCCAAGAACGGGTGGGTTGGGGGCGGGTGGGAGTTGAAAATAGTTGGTTTTTGGGACGCGACCGCAATCTGGCTTTATTTCCGGGTTTAACGTGGGCGGGTAAAAGTACAGGCTTCCCACTGGGAATGCAAAGTCCAAACATTTTGCGGTTGCGACCCAAAAAAACCAACTATTTTCAACTCCCACCCGCCCCCAACCCACCCATTCTTGGGGGTTAAAATCAACCAACTTAGGTGGAGCACAAAAGAAGAAGTGCTGATCTGGATCTGCATTTCTCCCACAAGTGAAAATGACGAATTCTTTGAAGGTCAACTCCAAAATTCCTAATTATAAGCTCTAACTAGATGGAACTTCACATCTAATGCATGACAAAATTCAATGTACGCTACCCTCTTTAGTTAATCAACATTTATTTTATGTGCTGGTGTTTACATGGGGGTGGGGTGAGGGGGGGGAGTGGGGTGGTTATCTGTTAAGAGCTCTACTTGACTTGACAAATCAATTTATTTGGAATAATAATAATAGCTTTAATGGGTTGACCACTATATCCATTTATCTTTGATATGTAGTTAGAGAAACTGTCCAGGCCTATTTGTTATTTTTATTAACAACCTGTATCCCAGTGCATTCAAATCTAAAATAAAAAAACAATGCATTTTTATACAAAATTCCCACTTAGACATCACCAAGATCTCTCCTGCTGGCTTAGGCAATTCATCCTGTTAAAATGGAAGAGTGAGGAATTTGATATCAGAGTGTTAAACATTCATATGATAATATCTATGATTCAATGAGGAGCAATTTGCAGGGCTATGGGGAAAGAGCAGGGGAGTAGGACTAATTCGCCAGCTGTTTCAAAGAGCCGGCACAGGCTCGAAGGCTAAAGGGCATCCTTCTATGCTGTAAGATTCTGTGATTCTATATCATTGACAGTAATTTCTACCCATGTTTTAGCAAATCTTTCCCCTGGCTCAGTGAGAGTAACCAGTCAGTAGATGTCTTGTATAGAACAGAAAGGCCTCAGATTCAAACCCCAGGTTGTGCTGAGTTACAAGATTTCAGGTGTAGCAGCAGAAGGGGTCCTACAGTTGGCCCCGCACCAGGTTAGAAAAAAAAAAGAAAGACTCGCGTCTTTCACATCCCAAAGTGCTTTACAGCCAATGAAGTACTTTTTTGTAGCGTAGGAAAAGCAATAGCCAAGATGCACTCAGCAAGGTCCCACAAACAGCAATGAGATAAATGACCAGATAATTTGGTTTTAGGTGTTGGTTGAGGGATAAATATTGGCCAGGACACTGGGGAGAACTCCCCTGCTCTTCTTGTAATAGTGCCTATCAGACCATTTACATCCACCAAAAAGGGCAGATAGGGCTTCAAATTTAACATCTCATCTGAAAGACAGCACCTCCCAACAATGCAACCTTCCCTCAGTACTGCACTGATGTATCAGCCTGGATTTTTATGCTTAAGTCTCTGGAGTGGGACCTGAACCCATAACTATCTAACTAAGAGGCAAGAGTACTACCAACTGAGCAAAAGCTGACACCTAGGAAGGCACCTAGGCTAGGGAGAGGAAGGTGAAAAGCCTGAGATATTTCAGGCAGTCCACACACACACCACATGCATAAGTCTGGTAAGCAGGTTCATACACAGCAAAAATGGCCGATATAGACTGAGCTCCCACCCACAATCCAGGAGGAGAAAAGATCGCTCTAATGGTTACATATACAGCTATCTCATCCTTTATGCTGTTGAGACTGACCTACAGAGGGGAAAATAACAACTGCCAATATGGAAAACATGACATTATGCTTTCATTGTGGTCTTACTAAAGGTGGCCAATAAGGTAACAGTTGTCTTACTTTTCTATTGCTTCTCAGGGCGTACACAGAAAAATGTAGATATCATACGGAAACACGCCATTCGGCCCAACCAGATGAGATGAGGCAAAGGGCGGAGATGGGTGATGTTACGGAAGTGGGAGAAGGCAGTCTTTGCGATCGAGAGAATATCATACATGAGTATTCAAACAGTGTAATTTCAAGGCCCTCGTAACCTGGAAGTGTGCAGGACACTGCAAAACCTCCTTCCATCAGCTAATTGCAGGCATAGACATTTTATTTTATAGTTAAGCAGTAGAGAATTTATCTAGGTCCAGATATTTGCTTTGCAGACTAATGGAACTTCATTGGTATGTCACAGTAGACGGACCTTTGTGGTCAATACAACTCCGGCTTTCTAGTAAGGAGCTTTGCTGTTCCTAATACTTTTGTCTGTTGCTTGTTTTTTTAATGCTGCTGTGCACCAGATGGGATCTGGCTTGTTGTCCTTACCCTTTTGGACCCTCTTTCTTTGGAACCTTTCTTCACCCCTTGCATAGCACACATTGAACAGCAGGAGATTGAAGGCTTGCCCTGCATATAGCTGCTGCCGGGATTGTATCTGTACCTTCACTGCAATGCAAGTGTGGTCATGCATCTTTTCTGACAAAGTTGTGGCATTTAAAAAAACTCCAGTGAACCACTTGTCAACTCCGGGTCATAATCTCCATAAATTCAAAATCAATCTGCCGCTGATCTAAAACTAAATTTGGCAATAAGGGCCAAATATATTAGTGCAATCAAATTTAAATAATTTTAAACAGGATGACCAGATTGAAATCATGATAGCTTTAAAACAATCGCCTTGAAATTGTACTGTTCGAAATTAGTTACAGTTGAAACGGTGAACAATTTAAAAACATTTAAAAAGCAGCTTTTAAGACCTCAGGACATCCCAAAGCACTTCACAGCCAATGAAGTACTTTTGCAGTGTAGTCACAGTTGAAATGTAGGAAACGTGGCAGCCAATTCGTACACAGCAAGATCTCACAAACAACAATGTGATAATAACCAGATAATATGTTTTTTAGTGATGTTGGTTGAGGGATAAATATTGGCCAGAACTCCCCTTCGTATAGTGGCACAGCTTCTTTAATGTCTCATCCAAAAGAAAGGAACCTCTGACAGTGCAGCACTCCCTCAGTACTGCACTGAAGTATCAGCCTGAATTATGTACTCAAGTCTCATGGAGTAGAACCTGAAACCACAACTTCTGATCAGGAGGTGAGAGTGCTACCCACTGAGCCACAGCTAACACATGGCTCAGTAGTAGCATTCTCGCCTCTAAACACAGAGTGAACATATAGTGAACATCAGAATGTTAGGCTAATAAAGGCACTAACCCATTTCTTTCATAGAATCATACAATCATAGAAAATAGGAGCAAGAGTAGGCCATTCGGCCCTTTGGGCCTGCTCCGCCATTCAAAATGATCATGGCTGATCGTCTAACTCAGTACCCTGTTCCCGCTTTTTCCCCATATCCTTTGATCCCTTTAGCATTAAGAAATATATCTATCTCCTTCTTGAATACATCTAATGACTTGGCCTCCACTGCCTTCTGTGGTAGAGAATTCCACAGCTTCATCACCCTCTGAGTGAAGAAATTTCACCTCATCTCGGTTCTAAATGGCATACCCCGTATCCTGAGACTGTGACCCCTGGTTCTGGACTCCCCAGCCGTCGGGAACATCCTCCCTGCATCTAGTCTGTCTAGTCCTGTTAGAATTTTATATGTTTTGATGAGATCACCTCTCATTCTTCTAAACTCTAGTGAATATAGGCCTAGTCGACCCAATCTCTCCTCATACGTCAGTCCTGCCATCCCAGGAATCAGTCTGGTAAACCTTCGTTGCACTCCCTCCATGGCAAGGTCATCCTTCCTCAGATAAGGAGACCAAAACTGCACACAATACTCCAGATGTGGTCTCACCAAGGCCCTGTATAACTGCAGTAAGACATCCCTGCTCCTGTACTCAAATCCTCTTGCAATAAAGGCCAACGTACCATTCGCCTTCCTAACTGCTTGCTGCATCTGAATGCTTGCTTTCAGTGACTGGTGTACAAGGACACCCAGGTCTCGTTGCACCTCCCCTTTTCCCAATCTATCACCATTCAGATAATAATCTGCCTTTCTGCTTTTACAACCAAAGTGGATAACCTCACATTTATTCACGTTATACTGCATCTGCCATGTTCTTGCCACTCACCCAACTTGTCTCAATCACATTGGAGCCTCTTTGCATCCTCCTCACAGCTCACATTCCACCCCAGCTTTGTGTCATCTCCAAACTTGGAAATGTTACATTCAGTTCCCTCATCCAAATCATTGATATATTTTGTGAATAGCTGGGACCCAAGCACTAATCCCTGCGGTACCCCACTAGTCACTGCCTGCCACCCGGAAAAAGACCCGTTTATTCCTACTCTCTGTTTCCTGTCTGTTAACCAATTCTCAATCCATGCCAGTATATTCCCCCCAATCCCATGTGCTTTAATTTTGCACACTAACCTCTTGTGTGGGACATTATCAAAAGCCTTCTGAAAATCCAAGTACACCACATCCACTGGTTCTCCCCTATCTATTCTACTAGTTACCTCCTCAAAAAACACCAGTAGATTTGTTAAGCATGATTTCCCTTTCATAAACCCATGCTGACTTTGTCCAATCCCGTTAATGCCTTCCAAGTGTTCTGTTATCACATCATTTATAATAGACTCTAGCATTTTCCCCACTACTGAAGTTAGGCTAACTGGTCTGTAATTCCCTGCTTTTTCTCTCCCTCCTTTTTTAAATAGTGGGGTTACATTTGCCACCCTCCAATCTGTAGGAACTGTTCCAGAGTCTATAGAATTTTGGAAGATGATCACCAATGCATCCACTATTTCCAGGGCCACTTCCTTTAGTACTCTGGGATGTAGATTATCAGGCCCTGGGGATTTGTCAGCCTTTAGCCCCATTAATTTCCCTAACACTATTTTTTTACTAATACTGATTTCCTTCAGTTCCTCCCTCTCACTCGACCTTTGGTTCGCTAATATTTCTGAGAGGTTATTTGTGTCCTCCTTTGTGAAGACAGAACCATAGTAAGTGTTTAATTGTTCTGCCATTTCTTTGTTCCCCATTATAATTTTCCCCATTTACAATTGGCCTTTCAAGTTTGCCTTTATTAAAATAAGAGACAAAGGAATCTTATATAATGAGGGGGATTTTAGGAGGCAATTGTGGATGCATTGGGGGCGGGGGGCTCCGAAAATCGCAGAAATCCAACCCGCCGACTTCCGAGTTTCCCAGGGACCCACCTGTGTGCGCGCGGGCGACCTGAAAACATAAGTCCCGCTGGCAATTAAAGCCGGTGGGATGACAGTTAAAGAGCCAAATGTACCTCATTGAGGTACTTAAGGCACTTTACATGTGACAGAGTAAGTAATTAGAACGATTTTTAACTTACCGCCTCTGAATCATGCCCGGTGAAACCAGGTGTGAAGGGCCAGATCAGGGAACAAGAAACTAAATAAATTAAATAAAACAACATGGAAGGAAGTGAAAACACTAAATGAACCTACCTTTGCATCCTGCTCCGATGTCCGATGTCTCCCGTTCCGATGTCCCGCTCTTCACCCCTCGATCTTCCCCCGATATCCCCCTCTTCATTCCCCGATCTTCCCCTCTCCCCCGCCGATCTTCCCCTCTCCCCCCCGATCTTCCCCTCTACCCCCCGCCCTACCTCTCTCCCCCCCGACCTTCCCCTCTCCCCTCCGATCCATCCCTTTCCCCCCCCCCCCGATCTTCCCCTCTCCCTCCCTGCTCTCCACCCCCACCCCCCAGTCTTCCAGTACAGCGCCAAATCTTCTACTCCCCCCCCCCCCCCCCGATCTTCCATTCCAACGCTGGATGACGTCTCGCTCTCTCTTTCTCGCCCCCCCCACCTCATGTTGCAGCTCCTGATGGTGGCCAGCCTGTCAATCAGGCTAGCTGCTGGGAGCGAAACCCGGAGAGGACGTTAATCACCATCAATCAACATGCGATTGTGTCGGAAACGGTAAGTTTTGTTCATGCAGCTTTGCCACGCGCACCTTCACCCCCCTGCTGCCAATTCACCACCATTGTAAAATCGAGCCTAATGTGTTCATTGCTAAAATCACACAGTGTTGTTTCAAGGCCATGTATTACAGATCCGCTATTCAAAAATGTTTAGGAAAAACTATGTTAGGAGCTATGTTTTGCCACCATTAATTACCAATAAATCGTCATCACAGCATTAATGCTATACAGAAATATTTATTCCCCATCAGTAGTGGTGCACAAGGTCCTTGCTATGCTCTGCTACTGTGGAGAGGTAGGAGGATAAAAATCAATATTAAATTCTGTTGCTAGCCTTACTTTCCAATTTTGCTACCTCAGCCAGAATAGCAGAGGTACAACACAGTGATTCAGACCAAATTAACACAAGAATCAAAAGAAAGCTTTGCATTCCTATAGCAGCTCCTCAAATCTCTCAGAAATAATGCAAAACACTTCACATACAAAGATTTACTTTGAAGAGCACTTACTTTTGTTATGTGAGTTTGACATTCATTGTGAGTAAAGTTATGGAGACTCTTATTAAAGATAAGGCCATGGAGCATCTGCACAGAAATAAAATCAATAAAGGTAGCCAATATGGATTTATGCAAGGGAGGTCTTGTCAATCAAATCTACTGGTTTTCTTTGAGGGTGTGACAAAGTGGCTTATTGGAACGTAGGAACAGGAGTAGGCCATTCAACCCATCGAGCCTGCTCCGCCATTCAATTAGATCATGGCTGATCTGTACCTCAACTCCATTTACCCACCTTTAGTCCATAATAGCAAATTGATAAGGTTAAGGCAGTGGATGTTTTATACTTGGATTTCAGTCCCTCTGGAAAGGCTGGTATTGAAAATAAAGGAAGCAGGAATGAATAGAAATACAATGGACACGTAATTGGTTGACCAATAGAACGCGAAGGGTGGGGGTACAGGTATTGTCATCAGCCTGAGAGAATGTTACCAGGGGAGTCCCACAGAGGTTTGTTTTTGGACCTCATTTGTTTAACTATCTTCATTAATGATTTGGAGCTGGGGGGGCTGGGGGGGGCGGTGGTCACAGGATAATCTACAAGAAGATTTCAATATACTTGGGAATTGGCCAGACAGGCGGCAGATGATGTTCGATGCAGAGAAATGCAAAGTGCTTCGCACGGGAACAAAAAAAAATCTAGGCAGGGACTATAACTTAAATGGAAAGGAAGTAATGTGAATGGAAAATGAAAGAGATCTAGGGGGTCCTGATTGACAGTGAATTGAAGATACTGCAACAATGCTCGGTGACAAAACCAGATGTTGGGATGCATCAAAAGGGCAATATTGAGCTGTAATAATGAAGTAATCTTGCCACTTTATAAATCATTGGTGTGACTGCACTTAGAATACTGTATGCAGATCCGGTCACCGCAGTAGGATATTGCATTGAGAGGATACAAAAGAGGCCAAGCAGAACAATTGTGAGGATGAAGGGATTGGATTATGAGGAGCGATCATGTAGGCTGGGCATGTTCTCACTGGAGAAGAGAAGGTTGAGAGGTGATGTGATTGCTGTTTTTAAAATTCGAAAGGAACTAGATAATGTAGATCATGATAAGCTGTTTCATCTTGCCCAGAAGAGTAAAACTAAAGGATATAACATGCGCTTGAAGGGGAGGTAAATTCAAAACTATTCTGCGGAAACATTATTTCAGTGAGCGAGTGGTCAATCTATGGAACAGACTCCCTAGGGAGGCGGTGAAAGCTGGAAGAATTGATTTGTCCAAATGCATTTTAGATGGATTTCTTTCAGGAAATAATATTTTGGGATATGGTATGTGAGTAATCTGAGACATGAAATATAGTAAATCTAGTATGTTTAAAAGAAACTAGTGACTTTGAACCTGTGGTCCAAAGCTTTACACCACTACTGGGTTTTCTTTTCCTCATGTCTGGGTCTGTTGTAGACTAATTGATAGAGATTGATTGCGATGATTAGTCAACATCTCCAGTATCGTTGTATTGTGCGACTACCAGGACGGTCGAAGGCAAACTAGGTGGACCTTTGTCTTTTATCGTGTAGCATTTCCTATGTTCCTATGCAAGTAAACAAAGCAGCCATTCAATATAAATAGCAAAGAAAAAATTGCTGGAAATCTGAAACAAAAACAGAAAAAAACTGGAAACACTCATCAGGTCAGTCAGCATCTGTGGAGAGAACAGGCAAGTTAATATTTCAGTTTTACGCATTGAGTTATTATGATCTGGAATGCACTGTCTGAAAGGGTAATGGAAGCAGATTCAGTAGTAACTTTCAAAAGGGAATTGGATAAATAATTGAAGTGGAAAAATTTGTAAGGCTATGAGGAAAGAGCAGGGGGAGTGGGACTAAGTATACCTTTTAATTGAAGTGAAATTGGTGGGATTCATTTAATTTGAATTAATTAGTTAAAGGGTAAGTTAAGTCAGGACAGCCCAGCTCCGTGTTATGCTCTTCCTGCTCTATGTGGGAAATCAGGGACCCTTCCGGTGTCCCTGACGACCATGTGTGCGGGAAATGCATCCAGCTGCAGCTACTGACAAACCGCATTGCGGCACTGGAGCTGCGGATGGATTCATTAAGGAGCATTCGCGATGCTGAGAACGTCGTGGATAGCACGTTTAGTGAGATGGTCACACCGCAGGTAAAGGTTGTACAGGCAGGAAGTAATTGGGTGACCACCAGGCAGAGTAAGAGGAGCAGGCAGGCAGTGCAGGGGTCCCCTGTGGCCGTCCCCCTCTCAAACAAATATACCGCTTTGGATATTGTTGAGGGGGATGACTTATCAGGGGAAGGCAGCAGCAGCCAACTTCCTGGCACCAGGGGTAGCTCTGCTGCACAGGCTGGGAGGAAAAAGAGTGGAAGAGCTATAGTGGTAGGGGATTCTATCGTAAGGGGAACAGACAGGCGTTTCTGTGGCCGTAAACGTGACTCCAGGATGGTTTGTTGCCTCCCTGGTGCCAGGGTCATGGATGTCACTGAGCGGCTACAGGGCATTCTCAAGGGGGAGGGTGAGCAGGCAGAGGTCGTGGTCCACATTGGGACCAACGACATAGGTAGGAAGGGAGATGAGGTCCTGCATCAAGAATTTAGGGAGCTAGGTAGCAGATTAAAGAGCAGGACCTCAAAGGTTGTAATCTCTGGATTACTCCCAGTGCCACGAGCTAGTGAGTATAGAAATAGGAGGATAGAACAGATGAATGCGTGGCTAAAGAGTTGGTGCAGGAGGGAGGGTTTCAGTTTTCTGGATCACTGGGCCTGCTTCTGGGGAAGGTGGGACTTGTACAAGTCGGACGGGTTGAACCTGAACCAGAGCGGGACAAATATCCTTGCGGGGAGGTTTGCTAGCACTGTTGGGGGGTGTTTAAACTAACTTGGCAGGGGGATGGGATACAGAGTGGAGCTACAATAGGGGGTGATGTGCAGCCAAATATAGAGAAAGAAACAAGTCAGCTTGGAAGACAGGGCAAATATGTGAGGGCAAGGCTGGATGGCATCTATTTTAATGCAAGGAGTCTTGCGAATAAGGTGGATGAACTGAAGGTGTTGATAAACACATGGGAGTATGGTATTGTTGCTGTCACAGAGACATGGTTGAGGGAGGGGCAAGACTGGCAGCTCAATATTCCGGGGTACAGAATCTTCAGGCGAGACAGAGGGGGAGGTATAAGAGGAGGGGGGGTTGCAATATTAATTAAAGAATCAATTACTGCCATAAGGAGGGATGATATATTAGCAGGTTCCTCTAACGAGGCCATATGGGTGGAGCTTAAAAACAAAAAGGGGGCAAGCACTTTGATGGGAGTGTACTATCGGCCCCCAAACAGTCAGGGGGAGATAGAGGAACAGATATGTAGGCAAATCTCAGAAAATTGTGCAAATAATAGGGTAATAATAGTGGGGGATTTCAACTTCCCCAATATTAACTGGGATACTCAGAGTGTAAAAGGCTTAGAGGGTACAAAATTCTTAACGTGCATCCAGGAGAGCTTTTTGAGCCAGCATGTAGAAAGTCCTACAAGAGAGGGGGCGGGACTGGACCTAATTCTAGGGAATGTGGCCGGCCAAGTGGAAGAAGTGCTAGTAGGTGAGCACTTCGGTGAGATTTAAGGTGGTCATGGAAAAGGATAGGGAGGGGCCGGAAATAAAGGTTGTGCAGTGGTTATGTTACTAAAATCCAGAGTCACGAGTTCAAATCCCGCCACGGCGGCTGGCGAATTTAAATTCAATTAATTAAATAAAAATCTGGAATTAAAATACTAGTATCAGTAATGATAGCTATGAAACTACCGGATTGTCGTAAAAACCCATCTGGTTCACTAATGTCCTTTAGGGAAGGAAACCTGCCGTCCTTACCCGGTCTGGCCTATATGTGACTCCAGACCCACAGCAATGTGGTTGATTCTTAATTGCCCTCTTAGGGATGGGCAATAAATGCCGGCCTTGCGACACCCGCATCCCGTGAACAAAAAAACAAAAAAATTGGGGGAAGGCCGATTTTAATAGGATAAGGCAGGATCTGGCCAAAATGGACTGGGATCAGCTGCTTGTAGGAAAATCCGCATCGGAGCAATGGGAGTCTTTCAGAAGGGAGATTGAGACCATACAATAGTAACATGTTCTCGTAAAGGTCAAGGGTGGTTCCAAGAACTCCAGGGAACCTTGGATGTCAGGGGATATACGAGAATGGATTAGGAAAAAAAGGAGGGCTTTTGGCAGATACAAAAGGCTAAGGACTGAGGAAGCCCTAGGGGAGTACAAAAAGTGCAGGGGGATACTTAAAAAAGAAATTAGGAGATCAAGGAGGGGCCATGAAATAACACTGGCGAGCAAAATAAAGGAAAACCCTAAGATGTTTTATAAGTATATTAAGGGTAAGAGGATGACTAGGGAAAAAATAGGGCACATTAGGGACAAAAATGGCAATCTGTGTGTGGAGCCGGCAGATGTAGGAGGGGTTCTAAATGAATTTTTTGCATCTGTTTTCACTATGGAGAAGGACGATGTAGACATAGAAATACGGCAGGGGGACTGTGATATACTCGAACATATTAACATCGAGCGGGAGGAGGTATTGGCAGTTTTAGCAGGCCTAAAAATGGATAAATCCCCAGACGAAATGTATCCCAGGCTACTGTGTGAGGCAAAGGAGGAGATTGCGGGGGCTCTAACACAGATATTCAGAACCTCTCTGGCCACAGGGGATGTGCCAGAGGACTGGAGAACCGCTAATGTAGTACCATTATTCAAGAAGGGGAGTAGGGAAAAACCGGGGAACTACAGGCCAGTGAGCCTAACATCAGTGGTAGGAAAATTATTGGAAAAAATTCTGAAGGACAAAATTAGTCTCCACTTGGAGAAGCAAGGATTAATCAGGGATAGTCAACATGGCTTTGTCAAGGGAAGATCATGTCTGACTAATTTGATTGAATTTTTTGAGGGGGTGACTAGGCATGTGGATGAGGGTAACGCAGTGGATGTGGTATACATGGATTTCAGTAAGGCCTTCGATAAAGTCCCTCACAGGAGACTGGTCAAGAAGGTACGAGCCCATGGAATCCAGGGTGCCTTGGCACTTTGGATACAAAACTGGCTTAGTGGCAGAAGGCAGAGGGTGATGGTCGAAGGTTGTTTTTGTGACTGGAAGCCTGTGGCCAGTGGGGTACCACAGGGATCGGTGCTGGGTCCCTTGCTGTTTGTGGTCTACATTAATGACTTGGATATGAATGTAAAAGGTATGATCAGTAAGTTCGCTGATGATACAAAAATTGGTAGGGTGGTAAATAGCGAGGAGGATAGCCTCAGTCTGCAGGACGATATAGATGGGTTGGTCAGATGGGCGGAACAGTGGCAAATGGAATTTAACCCGGAAAAGTGCGAGGTGATGCACTTTGGAGGACTAACAAGGCAAGGGAATACACAATGAATGGGAGGACCCTAGGCAAGACAGAGGGTCAGAGGGATCTTGGTGTGCAAGTTCACAGATCCCTGAAGGCGGCGGAACAGGTAGATAAGGTGGTAAAGAAGGCATATGGGATACTTGCCTTTATTAGCCTTTATTAGCTGAGGCATAGAATATAAGAGCAAGGAGGTTATGATGGAGCTGTATAAAACACTGGTTAGGCCACAGCTGGAGTACTGTGTGCAGTTCTGGTCGCCACACTACAGGAAGGATGTGATCGCTTTGGAGAGGGTGCAGAGGAGATTCACCAGGATGTTACCAGGGCTGGAGCGCTTCAGCTATGAAGAGAGACTGGGAAGATTGGGTTTGTTTTCCTTGGAGCAGAGGAGGCTGAGGGGGGATATGATTGAGGTGTACAAAATTATGAGGGGCACAGATACGATGGATACTAAGGAGCTTTTTCCCTTCGTTGAGGGTTCTATAACAAGAGGACATAGATTCAAGGTAAAAGGCGAGAGGTTTAGAGGGGATTTGAGAAATAACTTTTTCACCCAGAGGGTGGTTGGAGTCTGGAACTCACTGCCTGAAAGGGTTGTGGAGGTAGGAACCCTCACAACATTCAAGAAGCATTTGGATGAGCACTTGAAATGCCATAGCATACAAGGCTACGGACCAAATGCTAGAATATGGGATTAGAGTCGACAGGGCTTGATGGCCGGCGCGGACACGATGGGCCGAAGGGCCTCTATCCGTGCTGTATAACTCTATGACTCTATGACTCTAATTGGATAGCTCTTTCAAAGAGCCGGCACAGGCACGATGGGCCCAATGGCCTCCTTCTGTGTTGTAAGTTTCTATGATTTAAAAAGCAACAGATCAAAGGAAAGGGGAAGATGGAAAAAAACACACTGGTGTAAAGTGCTTAAAATAAATCAGGACATGGTTAAATGGCTGAAGTGATATTTACAACAGGAAGAAACACAATGAAATAAATTAAAGATGTTTTAGAGGTTCAGAGTAGGTGTGAATTGCTGAGGCAGTTTGAGGGGATAATCCCCATCTGAAACAAGAAAAGCTGGCAAACTGGAACAGAATCCTGCAACCGTGGAGTCCAGGATACGAAAAAAAAAGCCAGACTTATACTCAAACAAAAGCAAAATACTGCGGACGCTGGAAATCTGAAATAAAGACAGAAAATGCTGGAAACACTCAGCAAGTCAGGCAGTGTCTGTGGAGAGGGAAACAGAGTTAACATTTCAGTTCGATGAATTTTCCTCAGGACAGACTTAAACTCAACTAATTTGACAATGTACCTTTGCTGGTTGGTGTTGAGTCTAATATCCCTCCCAGATAACTTTCGGCCTCCTCCCTGATTAGTTCCACACCATTCGTTAATTAATCATATCATCCATTTTTCTTCCAATATGTAAAAGTTTCCACCTCTGTATTGAATTTCACCTGCCATAGTTCTATCCACTTGCAAAAATTGTTCAGGTACTTCTACAATTCCTTAGATGCTGAGTCAGACCCCATTGCCTCCTAGTTTAGTATCATCACAGTTGACCAACTTACTTTGCATTTCTGAATCCAGATAACTTAAGCAGATCAGAAACAGTACGGGGCTCCAGCACTGATTCCCTGGGCCATTCATTGAATACATCTCTCCAGCCTGAAATCACTTGCCTAACTAGCACCTTCTGATTTCAACCAATCCTTTATCTATTTCCAAGTTACGTGGAGACACTAGAGAAACTGGGATTGTTCTCCTTAGAGCAGAGAAGGTTCAGGGGAGATTTGATAGAGGTGTTCAAAATCATGAAAGATTTTGATAAAGTAAATAAGGAGAAACTGTTTCCAGTGGCAGAAGGGTCGATAACCAGAGGACACAGATTTAAAGTAATTGGCAAAAGAACCAGAGGCGACATGAGGGGAAAAAACATTTTATGTAGCGAGTTGTTATGATCTGGAATGCGCTGTCTGAAAGGGCGGTGGAAGCAAATTCAATAATAACTTTCAAAAGGGAATTAGATAAAGACTTGAAGTGGAAAAATTTGCAGGGCTATGGGGGAAGACCAGGGGAGTGGGAACAATTGGATAGCTCTTTCAAAGAGCTGGCATAGGCACGATGGGCTGAATGGCCTCTTTCTGTGCTGTGTCCTTCTATGATTCTATAATTCTAAGTTTTGGCTAGGATACCAACTGCCATAAATATGCGTTACAGCCTTTCATATGGATCTTTGTCAAAGCCTTTCTAGAAGTCCAGGTATTCTATAGCACAGGTTTTGTCAATGTCCACTTCGGATGTCACTTCCACAAAGAAGTCAAGGGGGTTGGTCAAGCAGGATATGCACTTCTGAAACCATTTTTGCTGCCGCTTATTAGCTTATTTTCATATAGATAATCTCAGATTTGTTCCGAAAGATCGATTTTGTTATTTTGCCAGTACCTAAGACTAAGGGGTCTGTAGTTACCCAGGTGTGTTCCATCATCTTTGATGAAATAGGTACCACATTGGATTGTTTCCAATTCAGTTTGACCTTCTCTGTATTAACTGACCTCCTCACACTGACTACCAACCTTGTAGATTTTGTCCTTCGTGTCACTTAGGTACATAGCATCCACCCCTGGGGATTTGTTGGTTTTCAGCCCTTTGAGTCTGTCTAAGATGTCAATGCGAGTGGTATCGGAGTCAAATACAATGCTTCAGTTCATGTGACACAAGTTATTGTAGACAGCAATTCACCACCTCACCCTAAACATGAAACATGGATTTAAAATCCTGCTCATACACATTTACACTTAGATGGCACAATGGCCCCAACGTTCAGTTCTTGGGTCCAAAGCAGAAGAAAAGAGGGTGAAGGCCTGTTATGCTTTGTTCCCCCACCCCCAAATTTGTTGCTCTGGGATTTCCAGAGCTGCCGCTAAAGGGAAGCAGAGTCCTTATACCCAGAGGTAAGGTGGAAGCTGGGTCTTCCCATGTAGATGAGGAGTCCATAAGAGCCTTCTGCCTCATTTTCTTTACTGGGTGTGTACCCATTCAGAGGGGCAGCAGAAGAAATTTGCCTTAGTCCCTGCACCCAAGGTCAGATCAGAGGATCTGAAAGGCATTGACAGCAAGACAATGGAGGACTTGAAATAGTAAGTGGAAATTGCATGATTTAGTTAAAACTGAATGGATCTACTTTTTTTTAATAAATTTGTCTTCAACAGATTCCTTTATTAAAAGAAAAATGATTGCAACACACCTTCTCAACTCTTCATAATATCCAGGAGTCTTCAGTTTGGTCATTTACATTAGCTGACATCCATCACTGTTGCCCTCTGACAGGTCCTCAGCAGTCCCCAGCAATGCTGTCAAGGTGTGCATCATATAAAACTTTTAGAGACAATAATCCGGGACAAAATTAATTGGCACTTTGAAAAGTATGCGCTAATAAATGAAAGTCAGCACAGATTATTTGTTAAAGGAAAATCGTGTTTGACTAACCTGATTGAGCTCTTTGATGAAGTAACAGAAAGAGTTGATGAGGGTAATGCAGTTGATGTTGGCATTTGATAAAGTACCACATAATAGACTTGTTAGCAAAATTAAAGCCCATGGGATTAAAGGGACAGTGGCAGCGTGGATATAAAATTGGTTAGGGGACAGAAAGCAGAGAGTAGTAGTGAATGCTTGATTTTTCAGACTGGAGGGAAATATACAGTGGTGTTCACCAGGGTTCAGTGTTAGGACCACTGCTCTCTTTGCTATATATTAATGATCTGAATTTGGGTATAGAGGGTATGATAGAGACAGCACCTTGAGTACTGTGTACAATTTTGGTCTCCTCACCTAAGGAAGGATATATTTGCCTTTGAAGGGGTGCAATGAAGGTTCACTAGATCCTGGGGTGAAATGAGGAGAGATTGAATAAAATGGGCTTATATTCTCTGGAGTTTAGAAGAATGAGAGATGGTCTCATTGAAACGTATAAAATTCTTAGAGGGCTTGACAGGGTAGATGCTGAGAGGCTGTTTCCCCTGGCTGGAGGGTCTAGAACTAGGAGGTCATAGCCTCAAGCTAAGAGGTAGGCCATTTAGGACCGAGATGAGGAAAAATTTCTTCACTCAGCCGGTTGTGAATCTTTGTAATTCTCTACCCCAGAGGGCTGTGGATGCTCAGTCGTTGAGTATATTCAAGATTGAGATCAATAGATTTTTGGACACTAAGCAAATCAAGGGATATGGGGATAGAGCAGGAAAATGGAGTTGAGGTAGAAGATCAGCCATGATCCTATTGAATGGCGGAGCAGGCTCAAGGGGCCATGTGGCCTACTCCTCTTCTAATTTCTTATTTCTTATCATTTCAAAGTTTGCAGATGACACGAAACTCGGAAATGTAGTAAACAATGTGGACGATAGTAACAGACTTGAGGAGGGCATAGGCAGACTGGTGAAATGGGCACACACATGGCAGATGAAATTTAATGCAGGGGAATAGACAGGCGTTTCTGCGGACGCAACCGAGACACCAGGATGGTATGTTGCCTCCCTGGTGCAAGGGTCAAGGATGACTCGGAGCGGCTGCAGGACATTCTGGAGGGGGAGGGTGAACAGCCAGTTGTCGTGGTGCATATAGGCACCAACGATATAGGTAAAAAACAGGATGAGGTCCTACAAGCTGAATTTAGGGAGTTAGGAGTTAAACTAAAGAGTAGGACCTCAAGGTTAGTAATCTCAGGATTGCTACCAGTGCCACGGGCTAGTCAGAGTAGGAATGACAGGATAGCTAGGATGAATACGTGGCTTGAGAGATGGTGCAAGAGGGAGGGATTCAAATTCCTAGGACATTGGAACCGGTTCTGGGGGAGGTGGGACCAGTACAAATTGGACGGTCTGCATCTGGGCAGGACTGGAACCAATGTCCTAGGGGGAGTGTTTGCTAGTGCTGTTGGGGAGGGTTTAAACTAATGTGGCAGGGGGATGGGAACCGATGCAGGAAGTCAGTGGGAAATAAAGTGGTGACAGAAACAAAAGGCAGTAAGGGAGAGTGTACAGAACATGACCGGACAGATGGTCTGAGAAAGCAGGGCAAAGACCAAGGGAAGTCTAGATTAAACTGCATTTATTTCAATGCAAGAAGTCTGATGGGCAAGGCAGATGAACTCAGGGCATGGATGGGTACATGGGACTGGGATGTTATAGCTACGACTGAAACATGGCTAAGGGAGGGGCAGGACTGGCAGCTCAATGTTCCAGGGTACAGATGCTATAGGAAAGATAGAGCAGGAGGTAAGAGAGGAGGGGGAGTTGCGTTCTTGATTAGGGAGAACATCACGGCAGTAGTGAGAGGGGATATATCCGAGGGTTCGCCCACTGAGTCTATATGGGTAGAACTGAAAAATAAGAAGGGAGAGATCACTTTGATAGGATTGTACTACAGACCCCCAAATAGTCAGCGGGAAATTGAGGAGCAAATATGTAAGGAGATTACAGACAGCTGCAAGAAAAATAGGGTGGTAATAGTAGGGGACTTTAACTTTCCCAACATTGATTGGGACAGCCATAGCATTAGGGGCTTGGATGGAGAGAAATTTGTTGAGTGTATTCAGGAGGAATTTCTCATTCAGTATGTGGATGGCCCGACTAGAGAGGGGGCAAAACTTGACCTCCTCTTGGGAAATAAGGAAGGGCAGGTGACAGAAGTGTTAGTGAGGGATCACTTTGGGACCAGTGATCATAATTCCATTAGTTTTAAGATAGCTATGGAGAAGGATAGGTCTGGCCCAGAAGTTAAAATTCTAAATTGGGGAAAGGCCAATTTTGATGGTATTAGACAGGAACTTTCAGAAGTTGATTGGGAGAGTCTGTTGGCAGGCAAAGGGACGTCTGGTAAGTGGGAGGCTTTCAAAAGTGTGTTAACCAGGGTTCAGGGTAAGCACATTCCTTATAAAGTGAAGGGCAAGGCTGGTAGAAGTAGGGAACCTTGGACGACTCGGGAGATTGAGGCCCTAGTCAAAAAGAAGAAGGAGGCATATGACATGCATCGGCAGCTGGGATCAAGTGGATCCCTTGAAGAGTATAGAGATTGCCGGAGTAGAGTTAAGAGAGAAATCAGGAGGGCAAAAAGGGGACATGAGATTGCTTTGGCAGATAAGGCAAAGGAGAATACAAAGAGCTTCTACAAATACATAAAGGGCAAAAGAGTAACTAGGGAGAGAGTAGGGCCTCTTAAGGATCAACAAGGTCATCTATGTGCGGAACCACAAGAGATGGGTGAGATCCTGAATGAATATTTCACATCGGTATTTACGGTTGAGAAAGGCATGGATGTTAGGGAACTTAGGGAAATAAATAGTGATGTCTTGAGGAGTGTACATATTACAGAGAGGGAGGTGCTGGAAGTCTTAACGCGTATCAAGGTAGATAAATCTCCGGGACCTGATGAAATGTATCCCAGGACGTTATGGGAGGTTAGGGAGGAAATTGCGGGTCCCCTAGCAGAGATATTTGAATCATCCACCGCTACAGGTGAGGTGCCTGAAGATTGGAGGGTAGCAAATGTTGTGCCTTTGTTTAAGAAGGGCGGCAGGGAAAAGCCTGGGAACTACAGACCGGTGAGCCTGACATCTATAGTGGGTAAGTTGTTAGAGGGTATTCTGAGGGACAGGATCTACAGGCATTTGGAGAGGCAGGGACTAATTAGGAACAGTCAGCATGGTTTTGTGAGAGGAAAATCATGTCTCACGAATTTGATTGAGTTTTTTGAAGGGGTAACCAAGAAGATAGATGAGGGCTGTGCAGTAGACGTGGTCTACATGGACTTCAGCAAAGCCTTTGACAAGGTACCGCATGGTAGGTTGTTACATAAGGTTAAATCTCATGGGATCCAAGGTGAGGTAGCCAATTGGATACAAAATTGGCTTGACGACAGAAGACAGAGGGTGGTTGTCGAGGGTTGTTTTTCAAACTGGATGCCTGTGTCCAACGGTGTGCCTCAGGGATCGGTGCTGGGTCCGCTGTTATTTGTTATTTATATTAATGATTTGGATGAGAATTTAGGAGGCATGGTTAGTAAGCTTGCAGATGACACCAAGATTGGTGGCATTATGGACAGTGAAGAAGGTTATCTAGGATTGCAACGGGATCTTGATAAATTGGGCCAGTGGGCCGATGAATGGCAGATGGAGTTTAATTTAGATAAATGTGAGGTGATGCATTTTGGTAGATCGAATCGGGCCAGGACCTACTCCGTTAATGGTAGGGCGTTGGGGAGAGTTATAGAACAAAGAGATCTAGGAGTACAGGTTCATAGCTCCTTGAAAGTGGAGTCACCGGTGGATAGGGTGGTGAAGAAGGCATTCGGCATGCTTGGTTTCATTGGTCAGAACATTGAATGCAGGAGTTGGGATGTCTTGTTGAAGTTGTACAGGGCATTGGTGAGGCCACACTTGGAGTACTGTGTACAGTTCTGGTCACCCTATTATCGAAAGGATATTATTAAACTAGAAAGAGTGCAGAAAAGATTTACTAGGATGCTACCGGGACTTGATGGTTTGACTTATAGGGAGAGGTTAGACAGACTGGGACTTTTTTCCCTTAAGAGTAGGAGGTTAAGGGGTGATCTTATAGAAGTCTATAAAATAATGAGGGGCATAGATAAGGTAGATAGTCAAAATCTTTCCCCAAAGGTAGGGGAGTCTATAACGAGGGGGCATAGATTTAAGGTGAGAGGGGAGAGATACAAAAGGGTCCAGAGGGGAAATTTTTTCACTCAAAGGGTGGTGAGTGTCTGGAACGAGGTGCCAGAGGCAGTAGTAGAGGCGGGTACAATTTTGTCTTTTAAAAAGCATTTGGACAGTTACATGGGTAAGATGGGTATAGAGGGATATGGGCCAAGTGCAGGAAATTGGGACTAGCTTAGTGGTATAAACTGGGCGACATGGACATGTTGGGCCGAAGGGCCTGTTTCCATGTTGTAACTTCTATGATTCTATGATTCTATAAGTGTGAAATGATGTGTTTTGGTAGGAAGAATGAGGAGAGGTAATATAAACTAAATGGTACAATTTTAAACGTGGTGCAGGAACAGAGAGACCTGGGGGTGCATGTACAAAAATCTTTGAAGGTGGCATGACAAGTTGAGAAGGCTGTTAAAAAAGTATATGGGATGCTAGACTTCATTAATAGAGGCATAGAGTACAAAAGCAAGGAAGTTATGCGAAACCTTTATAAAACAATAGTTAAGCCTCAGCTGGAGTTTTATGCTCAATTCTAGCACCACACTTTAGGGAGGATGTCAAAGCATTAGAGAGGTTACAGAAGAGATTTGCTAGAATGGTACTAGGGATGAGGGACTTCAGTTATGTGGAGAGACTTGAGAAGATGGGATTGTTCTCCTTAGATCAGAGATGGTTAAGGGGAGATTTGACAGAGGTGTTCAAGATCATGAACGGATTTGATAGAGTAAATAAGGAGAAACTGTCCAGTGGCAGAAGGGTCGTTAACCAGAGGACACGGATTTAAGATGATCGGCAAAAGAACCAGAGGCGACATGAGGAAACATTTATTTATGCAGCGAGTTGTAATGATCTGGAATACACTGACTGAAAGGGTGGTGGAAGCAGATTCAATAGTAACTTTCAAAAGGATATTGAATAAATACTTGAAGGGAAAAAAATTGCACGGTTATGGAGAAGGAGCCAGGATGGGACTAATTGGATAATGCTTCCAAAAAGCCGGCACAGGCACAATGGGCCAAATGGCCTCCTCCAGTGCTGTATACTATGATAAAAACTGACAATTTCTCAGGGAATATGTTCTCCCAAATAAAATCTAAGCATGTCTATTGATTCCACTGTGTCAGCCAATGAGTTGTAGGTGGGGCGGACTTACGGCAGGACGCACAGCAATCAGTCTATTTTACAGCGAACAAAGTCTATTTACTCAGCAAACAGAGTCTGTTTAAACAGTGCACTACCTCAAACAGTCTACAGAGTCTATTTAAAAAGAGTCTACAAACTACAGCAAACAGATCTGATGACCTAAACTACAGCAACATCTCCCGATAAAAGCAGGGTGATTTCTCCAGCAAAATGCAGTGAGTGGACAATTGTTACATAATACTAATGAATTATTTCTTCAGCAATAAGCAGTGAGTGGAGGATATTTATATAATACAAATTGATTATTTCTCCAGCAAAATGCAGTGAGTGGGGGATAGTTACATACAAATTATGTGTGTAAAATCAATCCCAGTCAATTACAGCAGTGCGGTCTCCAGGCGTGATTGATGGGAGAATTAGATAATCATCTTCATTCTAGCCGGGAATAGTGGTGTCACTATATGCAGCCATAAAATCTAGACCATGACATTTCATTTTGAATAAGCCAGATTTCTTTTTCCTTCTAATGTGCAGCACTTGTGTCTCCATTAAATGTCACCTGTCATTGTTTGGCCCACTCAACGTACTTTGTTTAACTTGTTCTGTGACTTCTGGGTAGCTTCCTCCAAGCCCACTGCCTCTCTCAGTCTGGTACCATCAGCAATTTTTACTGAAATATTCGCATAATTTTTTTTGCTGAAGTCCTGGAGTAAAGCTCGAACCCCATAACCATCCAACGCAGAAGTGAGACTATTGCCAATCTAGCAGAGCTGACACATGGTTAAAGATGCTAGGAACGTAGGAACAGGAGGAGGCCATTCAGCCTCTCGAGCCTGTTCCGCCATTCAATTAGATCATGGCTGATTTGTATCTTAACTCCGTTTACTCACCCTGGTTCCATATCACGCCATGGGGTAAATTTTCATCTTCACCGCCTGGGACGTAATTTTGCAGAGTGGATCGCCCCTCATTGTAAAACCCGCCTGTTCTATTGAAATCAATGGAACAAAAGTCGTCGGGTAGTGGGATGGGGGTGGGGTTCGACAACTGGCAGGCGAGCTACTCCACAAGACCACCTCCCAGGTGGAGTAAACAAAGACTTACCACTATGTCACAGAAGAAAGAAAGAAAGACTTGCATTTCTATAGCGCCTTTCACAACCTCAGAACATCCCAAAGTGCTTTGCAGTCAACAAATTACTTTTGAAGCGTAATCACTGTTGCAATGTAGGAAATGCAGCAGCTAATTTGCTCGCAGCAAGGTCCCACAAACAGCAATGTGATAATGACCAGGTAATCTGTTTTTTAGTGATGTTGGTTGAGGGATAAATATTGCCCAGGACACTGGGGAGAACTCCCTTGCTCTTCTTTGAAATAGATTTTTTACATCCACTTGAGGGGGCAATCGGGGCTCGGTTTAATATCTCACCTGAAAGACAGCACCTCTGACGGTGCAGCGCTGCCTCAGTATTATACTGAAGTGTCAGCCTAGATTTTGTGCTCAAGTCTCTGGAGTGGGACTTGAACCCACAACCTTCTGACTCAGAGGCACGAGTGCTACCCACTGAGTTTGCTGGGTGCTAAATTAATATATTTGCACCACATGGTTGTATAAAGTGTTTAATGCTGAGCAGACAGAACATTGACCTTACAGTTGGATAAGGCATTTATAACATATGCTAATTGCCCCAAATTAAAAATTAAAATTAGGCAAATTCAAAAATATGCATAAACGTTGCCAAGTATCGGTTTTATGTTTGGAATATATTTGTCAGGCTATTGCGCACAAATTGTTAATAAGTTATGTCGATGATACCTGATGCACATATAGAAACTAGTGCTAAAATTCCAGTATAATTCAAAGTTCTATCTGATCTTGGGGTCTTTGTTTGCTGTTTTTGACAACATGACGAGAATTAAGCTAATTAAATCTATTAGTGCATGCAAACTAGGTTAAGTAGAACTCAATCTTTCTTACATAACTCAAAAAATGCAGCTTCTCCTATTATGAATCACAATGTGCTTTGTCCTGTAAGACACTTCAAATTATCTGGTTATGCAAATCAGGCATTATTTGCAAATGTAAATGGGGCCTGTTTCTAAACAGTCTGCCCTATAACTTGAAAAATTCTAAATACCGTCCACTAAATCTGAAGGCAATATTTGGTTGTGATCAGCAATAACACCATGAACCACAGACTAGATTTGAAGACGTGCACCCACCCCTGTGATTTTTATCCTGGGCGAGAAACGAGCCCGCAAGTCGAGGCCCGGAGAGATTTTAACTCCCGAGCCCCGTTTCCATATCCGGGCCCCGAACTCAGAAATCACTGCCTGTCCAGTGGGCGGACCGGAGCGTCAGTCCGGGGAGCAGAAGGACCTGTGGGAACGATCCCCAGAATTCAGGTTAAGTGGTACGGGGGCAATCGTGGTGGGGGGGGGGGGGGCTGGGTGGAGGAGAGGGGAAGCCCAGGTCAAGAGAGGCCCAAGGTTTCCTGATGGACCCTGCAAACTTACCTGCCTGGCCTCCTCTGACCCCCGATCCAGCTTCCGGCAGGTTTGGCCCAGCTGGAAAGCCAAGACTGTTTCCCCCGCTCAGGCCTTCAGTTGAAATAACAGATTGGGCCCCAATAACTTTGGGGTCCTTGCCGCCTGTAATTTAAAATTGCAGGTGGTCAGTTTGGGGCCGGAAAGGAGTGGGTGAGTCCCCCACTCCATTTTAATTGCCACCCCCCTCCCCGCCTCCCTCCCCCCCCGCCCCCCCCCCCCCCCCGCCACCTGGTTTCTGCCAAGTGGGGAAGAGTTAAAATTGGGCCCAGTGTTTCACCCATAACATTAACCGACAGATACGGATCAACTTGCTGTGCATTTCCAGGGCTCACAGGTTCCTTACCCCATTTAACCACTAACTATACCTAGTTTACATCTGTAAACTTGTTTCACATGTGGGAATCATTCAAGTAATGGAGATCATTTATACAGCGCCTTTCATGACCTCAGAATGTCCCCAAAGAGATTTGCAGCCAATGAAATACTTTTGTAGGGTAGTCACTGTTCTAATGTAGGAAATGTGGCAGCCAATTTGTGCACAGCAAGCTCCCACAAACAGCAACGTGATAATGACCAGATAATCTGTTTTAATGTTGTTGGTTGTAGGATAAATGTTGGTCAGGACACCAAGGAGAACTGCCCTGCTCTTCTTCAAAATAGTGCCATGGGATCTTTTACGAGAGGGCTTAATGTCTCATCTGAAAGACGGCAGCTCTGACAGTGCCGCACTGTAGTGTCAGCCCAGATATTGTGCTTAAGTGTCTGGAGTGGTGTCCGACTCAGAGACGAGTGTGCTACCAACCAAGCCATGGCTGAAATGGAAGTATACAATGTATTAAATTCCAAAGACAAAGTTAATTCAGAGCCCTACTTCAAGGTATGCTAGAATATTATAACAAAGGGACATAAAACTGGTGAAATGAAAGTTTAGGACAGGTGTCAGGAAGAACTTCTTCAGGCAAAGAGCGATCGATCTTGGAATGGCCTGCTGAAGACTGGAATCTTAGACTCATTCTAGAGTGAGTTAGGTGACATGCCGGGCGAAGCTAGATAACTACATGAGGGAGAAAGGAATAAAAAGACATGCTGACGGGATTACTTGAATTAGGGAGGGAGAAGGCTCGTGTGGAGCATAAACACCGAACTGGACCTGTTGGGCCGAATGGCCTGTTCCTGTGCTGTACATTCTGTGTAATTCTATGTAAGTATACACCGATTCTACATCAGCGTGAAAACTAGTGTACCATTTCTCTCTGTTTTGATTTTTAAAAATATGTATATCTAGTTCCTTAATTGTTCCAGATTTGTCAGTTTTCCTGTGGGAATTCATAGTCTTTTGCAATGTTTATTTTCTTTGAAATAAAATGGGTGGGTGGGAAAGAAGATAATATACTGTATTCAATGAGTAACAGTATATTTATATGTATATATTTCATCCAATACATTGTAAACAGAGTAATGAAGTGTATATTTATGTCAGCCCTTTAAGAGTGCTTTGTATGTGTGTGAACACAGTAACTTAAGAACATCAGTACAATTTTGACCGCACTTTTAGTCGGCCTCTTGCTACTTATTGCATTTCAAGCACTTCAGTTTAAATAAAGCATTCGCTTTATGCGCTACTATTTAACCCTTAACCCGCCAACAAAAAAAAACACATATAATCAGTCCCAACATTGTAACCCTGCTCAGGGGAAATCCTATTCATGGTATGAATGCTGGAGCAGGAAAGCATAATGACATTGCTAGTTAGAAATGGTAGAAGAAGGAATTCTATTTTACAGATGCCACTTGAATAGTATCAGTCACAGAAGTAGGAGTACTCAGGCATAGAACATTGGAGTCAAACCGTCATCTGGCTATTCAAGAGAGCTGATACCTCCCCCCCCCCTCCCCCACCCTTCCCCAGCCTTACTCTGAATGTGTATTCCTCTATAAATTTTTATTGCTTTGATCTGCAGTCAGTGTAGGTCACTGGAAGTGTCACTGTAGCTATTACTATGAGAATTCTTATTAGACTCTGCTGCTAATACCTAGTCATTTCTTTACTGCCTCTTCAACGTACACCAACTATATTTCAAACGCACAACATGCAGCCAGCTGAAGCATTTTAATGGCGTTTTTCCCCAACACTGAAAATAATAATTGAATACAAAATTGTTCTTTCAAATTTCATGTTCCAGTTTTGTTTTCCGCAATATATCAGCAATCAGTGACTAAATCACTGCATCCCTTTAACTTTGGAGGTATTGATGTAAATCCCATATACGTCCCCGACGTGTTGCTTATTTTTTTTTAATTCATTCTTGAGATGTGGGTATCCCTGGCAAGGCCGGCATTTATTACCCATCCTGAGTTTCCTTCGTACAACCCAACAGCTTGCTAGGGTAGTTAAGAGTCAACTGCATTTGTGTGGTACTAGAGTCACATCTAGGCCCAGACCAGGTAAGGACAGCAGGTTTCCTTCCCTAGACTGAACTAGTTGGGTTTTTATGACAACCTGACAGCTTCTTGGTCACTTTTACTGATGCCAGGTTTTTATTTCCAGATTTTTTAAACTGAATTCTAATTCGTAAACTGCCACGGTGGGATTTGAACTCATATTCTCTGGATTATTAGTCCAGTAACAGAACCACTACACTACCGGACCCATAATAAATGGCTGATTATGTTAACCATTTCCTGAAATCTGCTGAGAAAGTCAAAACCCAAAATAACCCAATGGCCAAACTTGCCGTCTCGTCTCTGCCTGGGGAGCACACGCCTCCACTTTACGCTCATCCACTCTCACATTCTGTTATTTAGTTGTGGAATATTGCGCTCCCGTTTGGGCTCGCTCACTGCACACTAAGCTGCGTCACCTGCCAGCCACATTGCGCCCTACTCCCCTCCCACATTTACCAGTCCTCTGCAACATACTCCTCCACATCTTCATCATTCATATGCATTAGAAAAATTGGTGAATAGACTAAAATCATGTTGCCAATTCACCCTAATTTGCTCTATCCACCAACAGCATGTTCCTCCTCGAGACACCCAATATGGTCCACCTTTCCTGATTCCTTTGACTTATCGACTCGCTGGAGTGAAGAGTGGACAGGTGACGGTCTTGTAAATCACCATATCATCTCCGGCCCTATGGACCGTCAACCAGGATTCAACTGGCCACGTCGTGGCTAGGCGCTTCTCAACAGCTTTTGAACTGGACGGGGACCATGCGCCTCAAATCTTCAGCTATGGGGCCTTCGTGACGACGCCAAGTGGTCCTTGCGGACAAACACAAAACCACGTCCCACGTGTTTGAATTGTGCCCATTAACTCAACTATTTGATGGCCTAAATGCCTTGCATGTTGGTGGTGAAAACGCTCTAAGATGGCTGGAATTAGATGCCGAATCTGCGTAAGCTAAATAAATAATAACGTTAACGCTGGATTCGAGCTTCAAATAGATCAAGTGAAAAGAAAAGTAACTCAATAATTTCATGGTAATTTACTTAAAAACGAACTGCAATAACATTTATAGCCCTACAATATTAAAAATGGTTACTTTTCCACGGACTGAAATGAGAAGGGTTATTAAACAGCAATAACTCGATAAATTCATTTGTTTGTCTAAGGCTCATCATTAAAGCATTAGCCACCAGAAAAAATTCAACTTAGTTTGGCAATACCTTTTTTCAGGGATTGTAATTCATTTTTTATTGTAAGTGAGCTCAAGATCCACAAATATAAACATGTTCATAAATGACATTGCAATCCACCTGCTATTCATTCCTGGCTCCCAGATTAGTAGGAAGCAGTGATGCAGAATGAATAACAAAGGAGATGATGAAAGAAAACAGGATGGTAACAGCGATGCTCTTGTTTTTGAACTTGGTGCAGGGCGCTCCCTAATCCAAGATTGATGAAAAAGGATAACTGTATTAAGGTTTAGAAACAAGGTTATATACAGCAGTTCCATCTTTGCTAACAGAACTCCAGCTGCAGCCTCCGATTAAGGCAGACACCACCACCACCCCACCCCCCCCCAGACCCATCAGCTAATTCAAAGGTTGTCAGATGCTGATTGTTAAGGAAATATCTTTAACTTTTATAAAGAAAGAGAGACTTCCATTTATATAGTGCTTTTCATGACCTCAGGTGTCCCAAAGTGCTTTACAGCCAATGAAGTACTTTTTTGAAGTGTAGTCACTGTTGTAATGTAGGAAACGCGGCAGCCAATTTGCGCGCGGCAAGGTCCCACAAACGGCAATGTGATGATGGCCAGATAATCTGTTTTAGTGATGTTGGTTGAGGGACATACGTTGGTCAGGACGTCGGGGAGAACTCTCATGCTCTTCTTCAAAATAGTGCCGTTGGATCTTTTACGTCCACCTGAGAGAGCAGACGGGACCTTGGTTTAAGGTCTCATCCAAAAGATAGCACCACCAGCAGTGCAGCACTCCCTCAGTGCTGCACTGAAGTGTCAATTTAGATTTTGTGCTCAAGTCTGTGGAGTTGGGATTTGAACCCACAACTTACTAACTCAGTGATTAGAGTGTTACCACTGAGCCATGGCTAACATTTATTGTACTCAAATAAATACATAACATTAACACTTACTAAAGTCTTCCCTGATGGGTGGGCACTGCAGCCCGTTAACTGTTCCATTATATCAAGTTACCAAAATGTTATTTAAAGCTCCTGCCACTCATTTTGAGTTTGGACAGTTCATCTGGTATTTATTAGTGTTCTGAGCTGATTTAGCTGATCGCCACTGTAAAGAGGCTGCAATTGGACTCAGTACCCCTAAACTGAAGGGGTAAAATAAAACCACCCAAGGTTCCAGCTCCTAGTCGCTATCCAGCGATCCCTGC
Organism: Heptranchias perlo; assembly: GCF_035084215.1. Taxonomy (NCBI): domain Eukaryota; kingdom Metazoa; phylum Chordata; class Chondrichthyes; order Hexanchiformes; family Hexanchidae; genus Heptranchias; species Heptranchias perlo. Next base: position 12,724,052 of record NC_090338.1, on the reverse strand, counting down.
TGGAAAGTCCACTTGTAAGGGTGGGACTGGTCCTAGCTGTGATGCCCCTCACCTTGATAGAATATTCTACTGACCCTCGCCATTTAGGTCCGCATTATGAATGGTCACTTGGTGAGGTACCCAAGGACTACTGGCAGCTTTGGAACCAAGAGTCAACACTGTTAGATAGGAAGCAATGGGAAAAAAAACTAAATACAGTTGCATAATACCTGTAATTAGTTACAATTCAGTATTACTGGTTCATACCTAATAGCCCTCATCATATCCCAAACACCCTAGCCCAAGGAACATTAATCTTTTGCCTGAAGACTTTATAGGCTCTTCAAGAACATGTCTAATAGTCTGGTGGCAGTTAGCAATGCTATTTAGCACACTATATGTCACAAAGCTCTGGCATACCTTCTGACAACTTTGTTGGAGCACTCCTCCAGTTTGGGACTGGAATCTGAAATATAGCTGCAATATACTGAAGGTTTTTTTTATCATGTTGTGTGTAGACTGTTGTACTTCATCATATCTTTCCTCTGCAGGCATTTGTCGATGTAGGAGTAGGATCATCAGTGAAGGTTTCAGTCTGTAACCATTGTCACCCACCAGGCATTCTTGAGCCTTGGGTCCATTTCAGAGCTCATATCAAGGAAGGATTCTGGTAAACGTAATAATGATCCTGGTTCAGAAGCATCACATTTATGAAGATCAAAATCAAAATACTGCGGATGCTGGAAATGTGAAATAGAAACAGAAAATGCTGGAAATACTCAACAAGTCAGGCAGCATCTGTGGAGAAAGAAACAGAGTTAACGTTTCAGACCAAACACATCTCCACCTCCCCTCACCTTTGAGCATTCTGAAGGGACCACTCCCTCCACGGCATCCTGGTCCACTCTTCCATCACCCCCAAGCTCTCCTCCCCAAGGCACCTTCCCGTGCGAGCGCAGGAGATGCAAGACCTGCCCTTTCACCTCCTCCCTTCCCACTGTCCAGGGCCCCAAACACCCCTTCCAGGTGAAACAGCGATTTACTTGTACTTCTTTCAATTTACTATACTGTATTCGCTGCACACAATGCGGTCTCCTCTACACTGGGGAGACCAAACGTAGATTGGGTGATCGCTTTGCTGAACTCCTCCGCTCAGTCCGCAAGCATGACCCTGACCTGCCGGTCACTTGCCATTTTAATTCCCCGTCCCACTCCCACTCTGACCTCTCCATCTTCGGCCTCTTACACTGTTCCAATGAAGCTCGAGGAACATCACCTCATCTTTCGATTTGGCACTTTACAGCCTTCTGGACTCAACATTGATTTCAATAAATTCAAATCTTAACCACTGCTCCCATTTTTTCGGACATCAAATGCTGGTAATGGTTCTGATGATGCCATTTACAGCTCCTCTAGACCCATCTTTTGTTTCTTTACTTGTCCCATTATCACCCTCCTTGCCTTGCAACAACAACAATTTGCACTTATATAGCGCATTTAACGGAGTAAAATGTCCCAAAGGGCTTCACAGAAGCGATTCTCAAACAACATTTCACACTGAGCCACATAAGGAGGTTTCAGGTCAGGTGACCAAAAGCTTGGTCAAAGAGGTAGGTTTTAAGAAGCGTCTTAAAGGAGGAGAGAGAGAGGTAGAGAGGCGCAGAGGTTTAGGCAGGGAATTCCAGAGCTGAGTGCCTAGGTAGCAGAAGGCATGGTCGCCAATGGCGGAATGATGAAAATCAGGGATGCGCAAGAGGCCAGAATTGGAGGAGCGCAGAAATCTCGGAGGGCTGGAGGAGGTTACAGAGATAGGGAGGGGAGAGGCCATGGGGGGATTTGGACCGGGGGTGAATGTAGGTCAGCGAGCACAGGGATGACGGATGAACGGGACTTGGTGGAGGTAGGATATGGGCACCAGAGTTTTGGATGAGTTCAAGTTTATGGAGGGTGGAAGATGGGAGACCAACCAGGAGACCGTTGGAGTAGTCCAGCCTGGAGGTAACAAAGTCATGGATGAGGGTTTCAGCAGCAGATGAGCTGTGGCAGGGGCAGAGATGGGCGGTGTTACGGAGGTGGAAATAGGCAGTCTTGGTGATGGAACGGATATGTGGTCGGAAGCTCATCTCAGGGTCAAATAGGATGGCAAGGTTGTGAATGGTCTAGTTCAGCCTCAGACAGTGGCCAGGGAGAGGGATGGAGTCGGTGGTTAAGGAACAGAATTTGCAGTGGGGACCAAAGACAGTGGCTTCGGTCTTACCAATATATCATTGGAGGAAATTTTTGCTCATTGGACCAGCAATTTGACAAATGAGGGACAGTGGAGGGGGTCAAGGAAGGTGGTTGCAAGGTAGAGCTGGGTGTTGTCAGCGTACATGTGGAAACTGACGATGTGTTTTCAGATGATGTCGCTCTTTTGTCATTTAATCACTAATGCCCTCCACCATATCAGAGACCTTCCTTTGTTCTTTCTTCCCCTCCTCTTCCTCCCCCCTTTCCCTGGCTCTGTACTTGCTTAAAAACTGTTTAACCTTCAACCTCTTCCAGTTCTGACGAAGGGTCATCGACCTGAAATGTTAACTCTGTTTCTTTCTCCACGGATGCTGCCTGACTTGTTGAGTATTTCCAGCATTTTCTATATTTATGATGATATTATTAGCATTACAAAAGAGTGTTCAGTTCTATTCACAACCCCTCAAATAACGAAGCGGTCCATGCCCGCATGCAGCAAGACCTGGACAACATCCAGGCTTCGGCTGATAAGTGGCAAGGAACAGTCGCGCCAGACACATGCTAGACAATGACCATCTCCAACAAGAAAGAATCCAACCACCACCCCTTGACATTCAACAGCATTACCATCGCCAAATCCCCCACCATCAACGTCCTGGGGGTCACCATTGACCAGAAACCTAACAGGACCAGCCACATAAATACTGTAGCTACAACAGCAAGTCAGAGGCTGGGTATTCTGCGGCAAGTGACTCATATCCTGACTCCCCAAAGTCTTTCCACTATCTACAAGGCACAAGTCAAGAGTGTGATGGAATACTCTCCACTTGCCTGGATGAGTGCAGCTCCAACAACACTCAAGAAGCTCGACACCATCCAGGACAAAGCAGCCTGCTTGATTGGCTCCCCATCATCACCCTAAACTTTCACTCCCTTCACCACCGGCGCACCGTGGCTGCAGTGTGTACCATTTACAGGATGCACTGCAGCAACTCGCCAAGGCTTCTTCGACAACACCTCCTAAACCTGAGACCTCTACCAGCTAGAAGGACAAGGACAGCTGGCACATGGGAACAACACCACCTGCACGTTCCCCTCCAAGTCACACACCATCCCGACTTGGAAAAATATCGCCGTTCCTTCATTGTTGCTGGGTCAAAATCCTGGAACTCCCTACCTAACAGCACTATGGGAGAACCTTCACCATACGGACTGCAGCGGTTCAAGAAGGCAGCTCACCACCACCTTCTCAAGGGCAATTAGGGATGGGCAACGAATGCTGCCCTTACCAGCGACGCCTACATCCCATGAACGAATAAAAAAAATGAAGAGCCTTTGTGACACTTTCGACAGCATCTCCCAAACCCGCGACCTCTGCCAGCTAGAAAGACAAGGGCAGCAGATGCATGGGAACACCCATCACCTCCAAGTTCCCCTCACACACCATCCCGACTTGGACATATATTGCCATTCCTCCATCGTCACTGGGTCAAAATCCTTGAACTCCCTACCTAACAGCACTGTGAGAGAACCTTCACCACACGGACTGCAGCGGTTCAAGAAGAAGGCGGCTCACCACCACCTTCTCAAGGGCAACTAAGGATGAGCAATAAATGCAGTCCTTGATAGCGACACCCATATACCCAGAATGAATTGAAAAAACTTTAGCAGATCTTCTGTGGTTTATAGTAAGTTGAAGGCTACATTGTTTTGTAAGGACCAGAGCACTCTATAATATAAAATACAACATATCTTTCTGCTGCTAAGGTGTACCTATGTGTAACCAGGCCTGTAGATCCTGAGGCTAATTAGAGTTCAATTCCTCTGAGGTACCTCCTAAGGTTAATTGGGGTTAGGTTGTTTCTCTGTAAGTTAGCAGCAGGAAATGACTGGCTTTCTTTCTCTCCTTTAATGCTCTCGCATAAGATTGTTTTTGCATCTGCAACAAAGTGTGATGTCTGAAGTGTGACGGGCTCAAAACAGTGATAAGTAGAGATAGAAAGATGGTCGTAATCACTTGAATTCGTTAGTGGGCGCATAGTTCTGGAATTACAAGCACGGCGCTGGGTGAGGACAACAAGTACATTGGCTGTGGTGCGTCCCATTCAGGAAGTCTGCTGACATTTATTGACTGGTCTCACATGTGAAAATACTTGAGGGCTACTGGAACCCAGGGAACTGCACCCCTGCATGATTCAACAGTTTCAGGGGAAAGAGAGAAGACGTAAGGGTACCGGGTTGGTGGGGGGGGGGGGGCGGGGGGGTAGAACTCAGAAAAAAAAGAACGAGAACCTGAGGATTTGAGCACTGTGGTCAACTTTATTGAGTGATTCATCTTATTGCTGCTCATGGGATCATGTTTTGTGAAAATTGGCATCTGGGTTTGTTTACAAGAGAACAGTGACTACACTTCAAAAGTAATTCATTGGCTTGGAAGCAGCTTTGGGATGTCCTAAGGACATGAACAGAGCTAGATAAATGCAAGTTCCTTTTTCTCCTTCCTGGCAAGAGTTACATTAGATTCTCTGTCTGGATTCGCACACAGATCAGCACATGAATTTACACAAATCTCTTTAAAGAGGAATAGCATCCACCCTCAGTGTTACTCGCTGTCTTCTCATCAAGGGCCATAATTCCAATCAATGATGCTCTACCGGGGCTAAAATGGTTCAACTATAATTACCTAGGCTTGTATTCACTTGAGTATAGAAGATTGAGGGGTGATCTAATTGAACTGTTTAAGATGATTAAAGGATTTGATTTGATAGATAGAAAGAAACTATTTCTTTCTGGTGGGAGAGTCCAAAACAAGGGGGCATAACTTTAAAATTAGTGATAGGCCGTTCAGCGGTGATGTCAGGAAGCACTTTGTCACACAAAGGGTTCTGGAACTCTCTCCCCCAAAACGCTGTTGAGGCTGGGGGTCAATTGAAAATTTCAAAACTGAGATTGATAGATTTTTGTTAGGCAAGGGTATTCAGGGATATGGAACCAAGGCAGGTAGATGGAGTTAAGATACAAATCAGCTATGATCTATTTGAATGGCAGAACAGGCTCGAGGGGCTGAATGGCCTACTCCTGTTCCTATGTCCCTATGTTCTAAAGGGAACGCTGCAAATATGTCCGCACTTACATTTCTCCACACAGTGGGCAATTGTGAAGTTGGGGCACTTCCCCCATAGGAAGAGAAAGAAAAAAAAATTAAACGGTACGATTGCGAGTTCTAGTTTAATCGGGCTTTTCACCTGTTCTGTGGAAGGTGGGTCCAAGTGTGGAATGGAGTGCTCAGGGAGATAAATAGTGTGGTAGAATTTGAGAGAGAATTGGATAGATATTTAATGGAGCAGGCAATTGAGAGGTATTAGTTTTTGGGGGCCAACCAGGTGAACTACTGTTGCTCTTCACAATCTTCATCAATGATCTGGATGAAGATGTTGGGGGAACTGTGTACAAATTTGCGGGAGATTTGTACGGGGTGTGGGGGGTGCTGTGAGGACCTTAGATGAGAAAAATAGATTACAGATGCAACAGATCTAGATGCAATGGGGAATGGGCCCACATTTGGCATTTAAGATATCATTTAATATAGATCAGACGTTCATAGAATCATAGAATGATATGGCACAGAAGGAGGCCATTCGGCCCATCTTGCCTGTGCCTAGTCTTTGAAAGAGCTATCCAGTCCGCTGCTCTTTCCCCATTGCCCTGCAAATTTTTCCTCTTCAAGTATTTATCCAATTCCCTTTTCAAAGTTATTATTGAATCTGCTTCCGCCGCCCTTTCAGGCAGTGCATTCCAGATCATAACAACTCACTGCATAAAAGTTTTTTTCCTCATGTCGCCTCTGAATCTTTTGCCAATTACCTTAAAATCTGTGTCCTCTGGTTACCGACGCTTCTGCCACTGGAAACAGTCTCTCCTTATTTACTCTATCAAAACCCTTTGTGATTTTGAACACCTCTATCAAATCTCCTCTTAATCTACTCTGCTCTAAGGAGAACAATTGTAAACAATTTTACAACACCAAGTTATAGTCCAGCAATTTTATTTGAAATTCACAAGCTTTCGGAGGCTTCCTCCTTCCTCAGGTGAATGTGGAAAACTAAGGAGAACAACCATCTAAGGAGAACAACCATTGTTGTTTTTGTTTTATTGGTGAGCCCCTTTTGGAGATTCACACCCCAAATCTGCCCCCCCCCCTTTCTAAGAAACAATATTTTTGCATGGAACAAGAAGATTTTATTTTCTCGGCTAATGTAACATACTGCTTCAGAATGAAAGCAACATAAATAGTGCAGTGCCAGTACTATACTACTGAATAATCTTGAACCAGGCTGATGGCTCACCCTTAGTTCAGTGAGTAGGATGAGCCTGTTTGCTGGTGTACAATTTGTGACATCTCAGTTTGATTGCAGAGAGTTTCAACTGCAAATCAGTCTCTAGATTCAAATGGCTTCTATCCTTGTCTTTGATGTGAATATGTGGAGAAAATTCCACTTCATACTAATACATTGAGGCAATGTGGACGAGTATTTCAACTGTTCTTTGGGACAACTCAGATAACTGTTTTGGAATCCAGAGACGGAGCTGATCAACGTACCTCTCAAAACAGAGTCAATAGCAATGTCTGCTTTATTACGGTAGGCTGACAATCAAAAGTCTGACAGTCTCTCAAATTTAAAGAAATTGAGCAAATTTTCGTTTAAATATAGCCTCGCACAGAACCATCTTGGCATTGTAGGATTTCTTTTCTCTCTTGTTCAGAATGCAAAAGGCCGAGGATCAAGCGGGACACTCTAGTTATTTTCTAACTTTAAAGAATTTAATTTGACATATGTACATGACAGTTTTGACCACAAAGAAAGTAATAGCTTTTCATACAAACTTTTTCAAGCGAATGCAATTCAAGAGAATTAATTGATAGAGTTCTTTGTCCTCGGGAGAATAAGAAGGTTCTTCTCCAATGACGTTGCATGTGGTTCTCCTGAAAACTCTCACAGAATGAGCTGTTTTATATGTTTTTCTCTTAAAACCAGCTGTTTAATCATCATCTGGGTTGTTTTCAAACTCTTAACACCTCTTTTCAGTTCTACAGGCCTTGCTTCCTTATCTAGTTCGCCAAGGCCAGCCTTGTTGTAAATACATCCCACCGACTGACTCAGTAAATCAAGCTGACCGTTCTGTGTTCTTTTACCGAGTAATCGAAAGTTTCAAGTCCATTCTTTTTGTCTTCTTTAGAAACAAATATTAAAAGTCCATATCGAAAAGATGAATCCTTTTGAATTCCAACTGATTTCTAGAAGAAAGAAAGAAAAAAAATAAAAAGAAAAGAAGAAAAAAAAAGGAAGAGGGAAAGGTTTGCATTTATATAGCGCCTTTCACAACCTCAAAACGTCCCAAAGCACTTTACAACCAATGAAGTACTTTCGAAGTGTAGTCACTGTTGTAATGTAGTAAAGTGTTGTCGTGTAAAAGTGAAAGTTGGATCAATCAGAGCTGCTCCTGTTGTATAGTAACTGATTACTCATCTATCCATCCTGAATACCAACCCTACCATATTCTTATTGCAGTCCAGTGTGCAAATGTCAACCACTCTTCCTCACAATCCATTCCAGGCACTGAGTACCCTCTGTGTAAAGAAATGCTTCCTGCTATCTGTCCTAAACTTGTCCTTCACTATCTGGACCCTGTTTCACTCGCTGCCTTGGCTCAGTGGGTTGCACACTTGCCTCTGAGTTAGATGGTTGTGGATTCAGAAACCCACACCAGAGACTTGAGCACATGATCTAGACTGACATTGCAGTACTGAGAGAGCACTGCACTGTTGGAGGTGCTGTTGTTCAGGTGAGACATTTGCCCTCTCAAGGTGGGTGTAAAAGATCCCATGGCACTATTTTGAAGACGAGCAGGGGGAATTCTCCCTGCTGTCATGGCCAATATTTATCCCTCAACCAACATCACTAAAACCAATTAACTGGTCATTTATCTCATTGCTGTTCGTGGGACCTTGCTGCATTCAAATTGGCTGCTGCATTTCCTGCATTATAATAGTCAAAGGGATTTCATTGGCTTTAAAGTGCTTTGGGACGTCCTGAGATCATGAAAGGTGCTATATAAATGTAAGTCTATCTGTTTTTTCTTTTCCCTTTCATACTATTTGTTCCAAGTTAAGGAAAGTGGTATATGGATGCGCCAGACAATTTTTTTCAATCAAAAAAGAAAAAAATAACATGTGCCTGACAGTTGTGCACTGAAACGTTATTTGTCCTCTCAATGAGAGTCACGTCAGAGAGAAAACCTTAGCTTTAGCACTAGAGCAAACACCAAAGAGAAAAAACTCATCACAGCACTTTCCAAACGTAGTGTAATCTATGAAAAAAAAACATCTTACCAATGCAAATTATGTTTGTGTCATCTTGTCAAAGCACAAATTTAGCTTGAAATATGTTTCCACGATAACTGCAACTTTGATCATCTTCTCATCCGTTATTAACTATCTCATTTAATTGGCAAATATAACGTCCACAGATGTAAATGGCTTCATGCAAAATTAAACTTTTGCTCATTTGTCAAAAGGAAAAGGTGGGGGCGAGTTACCGAATTAAAATAAAAAAGATGCAATGTCGCAAGGCTACTTGAAGATTTCCCTAAACATTTTGCCAGTTGTAAATTAATTAATATCAGATGTAAATGATGCAAAAATACCGGAGGGTAGACTTCACAGATCCAACATCCTCCACAGATTTAGGCAGCATTGTTCAGTGGTGCCAAGATGGCTGTCTTGTGTCTTGCTATCTCAAAATAATTCCCTCCAACTGTCTCCAGAAATGCATGTGAAAATTTTTAAACAATTTTAACTTCTACATCCTTTAGAACAGTTTCCACCTGCAAGAATGTCCTCCCCCCTCCCCAAAAGAAATTCAGAACTGTTAATCCCATAACCCAGGTCTAGTCTGCGACCTCTAAGCTCTGGTAGTCTTTCCCTTAAAGCCCATGCAGCGCATGTCCTATTTGCACTTACAACTAGAAAGAAAGAAAGAACTTTTGAAGTGTAGTCGCTGTTGTAATGTAGGAAACACAGCAGCCAATTTGTGCACAGCAATATCAAGAGGAATATCTAAAGGAAAAAAGACCAAGGTCCATCTAGTTCGACTTCTACCTGGTAGTCCACAGCTTGAGACGGATGAGAATTAATCAGCTCCTGCAATACGATACCCTGGGAAGCTAGAGAAAGGGAGATTTAATGGAAGTGTTAAAAATTATGAGGGGGTTTGATAGAGTAGATAGGGAGAAACTTTCCACTGGCAAGAGGGTCAGTAACCAAAGGACACAAATTTAAGATAATTGGCAAAAAAATCCACAGGAGAAATTTTTTTACACAGCAAGTTGCAATGAAAAGGAACGCACTGCCTGAAAGTCTGATGGAAGCAGATTCAATAGTAACTTTCAAAAGAGAATTGAATATGTACTTGAAAAGGAGAAATTTCCAGGGCTGTGGGGAAAGGACTAATTGGATAGCTCTTTCAAAGAGCCGGTACAGGCACGATGGGCTGAATGGCCGCTTTCTGTGCTATATCATTCTATGATGTAGGAATCTGCGGGATTTGTCACGAATTACATAAGAACATAAGAAATAGGAGCAGGAGTAGGCCAATCGGCCCCTCGAGCCTGCTCCGCCATTCAATAAGATCATGGCTGATCTGATCCTAACCTCAAATCTAAATTCATGTCCAATTTCCTGCCCGCTCCTAATTCTCCAATTGTCAGGTTGTACTGCATCACTTGACAATCTGTAGGATGTGATCCATTTTTTAAAAATATGTAGGACAGTTTCCTCCCAAAGAATTAGTAAATTTGCTGCTCAGCATAGAACTAAACCACACAGATCAGGAAAATCCAAAACTCAACCCATAGTTGGAGTTGATGTTAGCTGGTCTCAGCCAGGCCATTGGACAGGGCACTAGAATTGGTCACAGCAGCCCTTGGCTGAGGAGAAGATAAAACAATCAGCCTTAAGCCTGCTGCTGATTGTTTTTTGGGGTGGGGGTGGACATCAGGCGAGGAGAGGATTGGGCTTGGCTGTGATGCCTTCGACAGTCGAACAGTCTGCCGACAGTCAATATCTGGACTTATGAATTTAAGGATGGTCCCTGAGGGAGGCTAAATCCATGAGTCAGTAGAGGGTGAAAACGCCAAGGACAAAAAAGAATCGGCAGCAATCTAAATAGTTTATCTAAGAGGCTATCTTGCCTTCCAAAAGCAATTGCATCCTCAATAAAGTGCCCACAAGACAAGGTACTGTACTTCAACATTAATGAAAGCAGAATAGAAATGGAATGAAATCAAAGTATAAAAAGGTCACCTTTCACTGCTATCACTATGGTGGTTTGAAAGGTTTTAAAATATCTTGTAAAGTTAAAGCACCAAAACAAATTTGATAAGAACAAAGCTTTTATATGACTCTGGAAAGCACATCGACATATCGGAGATAGTCATTTGTGATATCGAGGAGCCTTTTGCCAATCATCTCAGAGAATATCTCTCCCAGCATCCAAACTGCTTCTCCATAATTGTGCTTACTGGTCTCCCCTAAAATTACAGTGCAAGAAAGTGGTGCGTCGAGCAGCACCTTATAATCACAAGCCGAGGAGTTCTGTTGCATGCCACTTTGAGCACTAAATTCAACGGGCGGAATGGTTAAATATCAAAATATTATCAATACGGTGCTCAGCCGCGGCTCAGTGGGTAGGACTCTCACCTCTGTGTCAGAAGGTTGTGGGTTCAAGAGTCCCACTCCAGAGACTTGAGCACAAAGTCTAAGCTGACACTGCAGTGCAGCCGTCTTTTTGATGAGAAGCCAAACCGAGGCTGTGTCTGCCCTCTCAGATGGACACAAAAGATACGATGGCACAATTCAAAAAAGAACAGGGGAGTTCTCTCTGGTATCCTGACCAATATTTATCCCTTAACCAACATCACTAAAAACAGATTATCTGGTCATTATCTCATTGCTGTCTGTGGGACCTTGCTGTGCGCAAATTGGCTCCCGTGTTTCCCCACATTACAACAGTGACTACACTTCAAAAGTACTTCATTGGCTGTAAAGCGCTTCGACGTCCTGAGGTCGTGAAAGGAGCTTTGTGTAAGTCCTTGCCTTTTCCTTCAGTATAGTATGGCTAGGTGCAGGGCAAAGTTTCCGTGTGCAAATTGGCTGTGGCACTTCCCTACATCAATGTTGTCCAATTGAAATTGCTGAGCTGACTAGCCACAGATGTTGCTATGACGACACAGTTTTAACCGCACGCACTAACTGTAGCAGAAAACATCTTATGTGCACTCACGCAACGCAAGTAAATGTACTTGACATGTGTATATTTAATTAACAAACATCTTCCACCATTCAGTAACCACGGAAGTAAAACACTGGCACACTCCCCCTTTTGTCTCACCATTTTACCAATAAATGCATAAAAAGGTTAAAGTGCACATATATACATCGTGCAAATAAGAGTCTGGAGATCACATGCCTAATGATGGTATCTATTACTCATTTTTTATTTACTAATCAGAAATGCAATTACTCACATCTATGTATTGGACAACACTGTCCTACATTACAACAGTGACAACACTTCAAAAGTACTTCATTGGTTATGAAGCGCTTTGAGACATTCTGAGGTCAGGGACAATGCTATATAAGTTCTATTGCGGTGAACTATTTTGTGTGCAGCAGTGATTTCAGGTGTCCCGTCTTTTGCCAAGTCTGATACTGAACAAAGTCCAGGGTGGGGTTGGGTAGACAGGTGGGACCATTGGTTTGATTTTAAAATGTCTTTATTGCCCTGAAAATTCACTGAAAGCCCTTGATAACTGTTCCCTTTGTACATGCATTTTCAAAGCGGAGAGTTGGCAACCCCAATGTGTTTACAGCTGTCCATGAGTATTTAAAATATCTCTCAATACTGCTGATAGTGTTCTATAAATATAATCAAAGACTGACTACTTTTACAACACGTTAGAAGGTACTCTGTTTTTTAATGGAGACAGGATATTTTGGTAGGCAAAGAATTGTGTAATAATTTATATATTTTTTAAAATATGTTTCAATTAATTTTGTTAATGTGAAGCTTAGTTTCCTCATAAACATTACTTTAATCGAAGATTAGCTTTTCTGTTGACAAAATTGACTTGTTCCTTTACACTTGACAGCATCTCTGGCTGTCCTATTTTGTTTCTTTATCAATTTATTCCATGCTAAGATTGCAATACTAATGATGTAAAAAAATTTAGGATTCATTCCCCCCTCCCCATCACATTTATTCCTCAACATGAAGGATCTTTCATATTCTAAAGATCAAAGGCACTTATATGTCTTTGAACCTAGAATCCTGGAATCTTACACCACAGAAGGAGGCCGTTCGGCCCATCACGCCAATGTCGGCTCTTTGAAAGACCTATCCAATTAGTCCCACTCCCCTGCTCTTTTCCCATAGCCCTGAAAATTTTTCCTTTTCAAGTATATATCCAATTCACTTTTGAAAGTTACTATTGAATCTGCTTCCACAACCCTTTCAGGCAGTGCATTCCAGATCATTTCTCCTCAGCTCCCTCCGGTACTTTTGTCAATGATCTTAAATCTATGTCCCCTGGTTACCGACCCTCCTGCCAGTGGAAATAGTTTCTCCCTATCTACTCTATCAAAATCTTTCATAATTTTGAACACCTCGATTAAATCTCCCCTTAACTTTCCAAGGAGAACAAACTGACAATCTGATGAAAAAAAGCTTGGAAACGTTTACCTCTTATGCCCTCATCCTTTTCATATCTGGGATTGTACCAAAAATAAAGAAAGAAAGAACTTGCATTTATATAGCACCTTTCATGACCGCAGGACATCCCAAAATTCTTTACAGCCAATGAAGTACTTTTTGAAGTGTGGTCACTGTTGTAATGTCAGAAATACGGCAGCCAATATGCACACAGCAAGTTCCCAGAAACAGCACTGTAATAAATTACCAGATCATCTGTTTTTTGGGTGTTGATGGAGAGATAAATGTTGGCCTGGACACTGGGGAGAACTCTGCTGCTCTTCTTCGAAATAATACTATTGTATCTTTTACATCCACCTGAGAGAGCAGACAAGGCTTCGGTTCAACTTTTCATCCAAAGACGACACCTCCAACAGTGCAGCACTCCCTCAGTACTGCACTGGAGTGTCAGCCTAGATTTTGTCTCTGGAGTGAGACTTGAACCCACAACTTCTGACTCAGAGGCGAGCGTGCCGCCAACTGACACCCAAAGCTTGCAAATCAGAAACATGGCATGCTTTTATTCTGGTCTTATAATTTGATAGCCTCGTGTATGTAGAGGAAGCTGGTTATAGCCAATAAAAACTGTGCTGCTGACTGTGACACTGGATCGTGGGATTATTGGGCGTGGTTTGAGAATATGGAGGTGCTCTCATTGGTCAACCATTCAAAATTATAATTTTTTTTTGTACCTGGTACAAACAATGACGGGAGATTGTACGCTCCAGTGAATTTCATCATTTTGCTGCATATACAAAATTTAGATTTACAATAATAAGCAATCGGAAGCTCCCCCAATGGCCATGAAGGTACAGGCACTGCCCAGTGCTGTAATAAACCACACAAACCAGAAGATCTCAACTTTTATCCTTGGTCCATGTTGATCTCGACCGGATCAGCAACTGGAACGCTAAAATTGGACTCAAAAGACTTGAATTTATACAGCGCCGTTCATGACCTCAGGACGTCTCAATGCGCTTTACAACCAATGAGGTACATTTGAAGTGGAGTCACTGTTGAAGTGTAGGAAGTGTGGCAGCCAATTTGCTGTGCGCAAATTGGCTGCCACACTTCCTACACTGTTGAAGCCAATTTGCGCACAGCAAGCTCCCAAAACAATAAAGTGATAACGACCAGATAATCTGTTTTCATGGTGTTGATTGAAGGATAAGTATCGGCCCAGGACATCAGGGAGAACTCCCCTACCCTTCTTCGAAATAGTGCCGTGGGATGATTTACGTCCACCTGAGAGGGCAGACGCAGCCTGGGTTCAAAGTTTCATCTGAAAGACGGGACCTCCGACCGTGCAGCACTCCCTCAGCCAGGATTATGTGCTCTAGTCTCTGATGAAATGTATCCCAGGATGTTATGGGAGGTTAGGGAGGAAATTGCGGGTCCCCTAGCAAAGATATTTGAATCATCGACAGCTACAGGTGAGGTGCCTGAAGATTGGAGGGTAGCAAATGTTGTGCCTTTGTTTAAGAAGGGCGGCAGGGAAAAGCCTGGGAATTACAGACCGGTGAGCCTGACATCTGTAGTGGGTAAGTTGTTAGAGGGTATTCTGAGAGACAGGATCTACAGGCATTTGGAGAGGCAGGGACTGATTAGGAACAGTCAGCATGGTTTTGTGAGAGGAAAATCATGTCTCACAAATTTGATTGAGTTTTTTGAAGGAGTAACCAAGAAGATAGATGAGGGCTGTGCAGTAGACGTGGTCTACATGGACTTTAGCAAAGCCTTTGACAAGGTACCACATGGTAGGTTGTTACGTAAGGTTAAATCTCACGGGATCCAAGGTGAGGTAGCCAATTGGATACAAAATTGGCTTGACGACAGAAGACAGAGGGTGGTTGTAGAGGGTTGTTTTTCAAACTGGAGGCCTGTGACCAGCGGTGTGCCTCAACGATCGGTGCTGGGTCCGCTGTTATTTGTTATTTATATTAATGATTTGGATGAGAATTTAGGAGGCATGGTTAGTAAGTTTGCAGATGACACCAAGATTGGTGGCATTATGGACAGTGAAGAAGGTTATCTAGGATTGCAACGGGATCTTGATAAATTGGGCCAGTGGGCCGATGAATGGCAGATGGAGTTTAATTTAGATAAATGTGAGGTGATGCATTTTGGTAGATCGAATCGGGCCAGGACCTACTCCGTTAATGGTAGGGCGTTGGGGAGAGTTATAGAACAAAGAGATCTAGGAGTACAGGTTCATAGCTCCTTGAAAGTGGAGTCACAGGTGGCTAGGGTGGTGAAGAAGGCATTCAGCATGCTTGGTTTCATTGGTCAGAACATTGAATACAGTTGGGATGTCTTGTTGAAGTTGTACAAGACATTAGTAAGGCCACACTTGGAATACTGTGTACAGTTCTGGTCACCCTATTATAGAAAGGATATTATTAAACTAGAAAGAGTGCAGAAAAGATTTACTAGGATGCTACCGGGACTTGATGGTTTGACTTGTAGGGAGAGGTTGGATAGACTGAGACGTTTTCCCCTGGAGAGTAGGAGGTTTAGGGGTGATCTTATAGAAGTCTATAAAATAATGAGGGGCATAGATAAGGTAGATAGTCAAAATCTTTTCCCAAAGGTAGGGGAGTCTATAACGAGGGGGCATAGATTTAAGGTGAGAGGGGAGAGATACAAAAGGGTCCAGAGGGGCAATTTTTTCACTCAAAGGGTGGTGAGTGTCTGGAACGAGGTGCCAGAGGCAGTAGTAGAGGCGGGTACAATTTTGTCTTTTAAAAAGCATTTGGACAGTTACATGGGTAAGATGGGTATAGAGGGATATGGGCCAAGAGCAGGAAATTGGGACTAGCTTCGTGGTATAAACTGGGCGACATGGACATGTTGGGCCGAAGGGCCTGTTTCCATGTTGTAAACTTCTATGATTCTATTCTATAACCCTCAGCCTTCTCTTTTCTAGAGAAAAGAGCCAGAGCCTGTTTAGTTTTTCCTGATAAGTATATCCTCTCAGTTCTGGTATCATCCTCATGAATCTTTTTTGCACCTTCTCCAATGCCTGTATATCCTTTTTATAATATGGAGACCAGAACTGTGCACAGTACTCCAAGTGTGGTCTAACCAAGGTTCTACATAAATTTAACAGAGATTCTCTGCTTTTCAATTTTATCCCTCTAGAACTGAACCCCAGTGCTTGGTTTGCCTTTATTATGGCCTTATTAACCTGCATTGTTACTTTTAGTGATCTGTGTATCTGTACCCCAGATCCCTTTGTTCCTCTACCCCATTGACACTTTTATTACCCAAGCAATATGTGGCCTCCTTATTCTTCCTACCAAAATGCACCACCTCACACTTATCTATATTGAAATTCATTTGCCAATTACTGCCCATTCTGCAAGTTCATCAATGCCTTCTTGCATTTTAACACATTCTTCGTTTGCATTAACTATACCCTCCAATTTGGTGTCATCCGCAAATTTTGAAATTGTACTTCCGATTCCCGAGTCCAAGTCGTTAATGTAAATTGTGAACAACAGTGGTCCCAGCACCGATCCCTGTGGAACGCCACTTCCCACCTTTTGCCAGTGTGAGTAGCTACCCTTAACCCTTACTATCTGTTTTCTGTTTTGTAGCCAGCTTGCTATCCATTCTGCTACCTGTTCCCTGACTCCACATGCTCTGACCTTTGTCATGAGTCTATAATGCCGTACTTTATTGAAGGCGTTTTGAAAATTTAAATATATTACATCTACTACATTACCCTTGTCTACTCTTTCTGTTACTTCTTCAAAGATTTCGATAAGGTTGGTTAAGCATGACTTTCCCTTATGAAATCCATGCTGACTATTCTTTATTATATTTTCATTTTCTAGATGTTTTTCTGTTACATCTTTGAGTAAAGGTTCCATTATCTATCCAACCACTGACATTAAGCTAACCGGTCAAAAGTTCCCTGGACTTGTTCTATATCCCTTTTTAAATATAGGAATAACATTATCTGTCTGTCCTCTGGCACTATTCCCTTTTCTAATTAATTTTTATATATATGTGTAATAGTGCCTCTGCTATCTCCTTCCTAACTTCTTTTAATACGTGCGGATGCAATCCATCCGGACATTTTATCCTCTCTGCATTTGATTAGTCTACCAATTATCACCCCCTTTACTATCTTAAATGTCTTTATACCTTTTTTGATCTCTTCAACATAAGAACATAAGAAATAGGAGCAGCAGTAAGCCGTATGGCCCCTCGAGCCTTCTCCACCATTCAATAAGATCATGGCTGATCTTTGACCTCAACTCCACTTTCTCACCCGATCCCCATATCCCTTGATTCCCTTAGACTCCAAAAATCTATCAATCTCAGTCTTGAATATACTCAACAACTGAGCATCCACAGCCCTCGGGGGTAGAGAATTCCAAAGATTCACAACCCTCTGAGTGAAGAAATTTCTCCTGATCTCAGACCGACCGCTTATCCTGACACTATGCCCCCTATTTCTAGACTCTCCAGCCAGTGGAAACAGCCTCACAGCATTTACCCTGTCAAGCCCTCTCAGAATCTTATATGTGTCAATGAGATCACCTCTCATTCTTCTAAACTCCAGAGAACATAGGCCCATTCTACTCAATCTCTCCTCCTAGGACAACCCTCTCATCCCAGGAATCAATCTAGTGAATCTTTGTTGCACGGCCTCTAAAGCAAATATATCTTTCCTTAGGTAAGGAGACTAAAACTGTCCACAGTACGCCAGGTGTGGTCTCACCAAAGCCCTGTACAATTGCAGCAAGACTTCCTTACTCTTGTACTCCAACTCCCTTGCAATAAAGGCCAATTGCTTGCTGTACCTGCATGCTAACTCTTTGAGTTTTTTGTACGACACCCAAATCTCTCTGACCACCAACATTTAATAGTTTCTCACCATTTAAAAAACATTCTGTTTTTCTATTCTTCCTACCAAAGTGAATAACCTTACATTTCCCCACATTATACTCAACCTGCCACCTTCTTGCCCATTCATTTAACCTGTCAATATCCCTTTGCAGACTTTTTGTGTCCTCCTCACAGCTTACTTTCCCACCTAGCTTTGTAACATTGGCAAACTTGGATACATTACACTCGGTCCCTTCATCTAAGTCATTAATCTATATTGTAAATAGCTGAGGTCCAAGCACTTGCAGCACTCCACTAGTTACAGCCCGCCAGCATGAAAATGATCGGTTTATTCTTACTCTCTGTTTTCTGTCCGTTAACCAATCCTCTATCCATGCTAATATATTACCCCCAACCCCATGAGCCCTAATCTTGTGTAACAACCTTTTGTCAAGTGCCTTTTGAAAATCCAAATATACTATATCCACTGGTTCCCCTTTATCTACTTCGTTAGTTACATCCTCAAAGAACTCTAATAGATTTGTCAAACATGATTTCCCTTTCATAAAACCGTGTTGACTCTGCTTAATCATATAATGATTTTCTAAGTGCCCTGTTACCACATCCTTAATAATAGATTCCAGCATTTTCCCAACTATTGATGTCAGGCTAACTGACCTGTAGTTCCCTGTTTTCTCTCTCCCTCCTTTCTTGAATTTTCTCTCTCTCTTCTTCTTATGTTCTGCCCACCTTGTTAGCCTCCCTAGTAAATGCTGAGGCAAAGTAACTATTTTGCTGCCATTACCTGTGAGTTTATCTTGTGCATCCCTTAGTGGCCCAATCCCCATCCTGATTTTTCTTTTGTTATTCATGTGTTTGTAAAATACTTTACCATTTCTTTTTATATTCCTTAATAATTTATTTTGTAGTTCCTCATTGTTTTCCTAATTGTTTTTTCGACATCCTTCCAAAGCTTTTCGTATTCCCTTTTGTCATCCTTTCCTTTGACTATGTACTTAGAGTATGCCTTTTTTTAGTTTCAATTTTACCTTTATCTCTTTATTCATCCATGGGGTTTCATTATTGGCTAGTTTGTTCTTGTTTTTTAGAGGAATATATTTCTCCTGAACTCTATTGTTCATCGTTTTAAATATTTCCCACTGCTGTTCTATCTTTTTTTTTTCCAGTTTACCTTCCCTAGTTCAATTCTCATCCCCTGCAAATTAACTTTTTTCCAATCTATTACTTTGGTCTTTGTCTTACTTATGTCTTTCTCAATCATTATTTTAAACCTTATTATGTTATGATCGCTATTGCCTAAATGCTCCCCTGCGCTTACTTCTCTTCTCTGCTCTGGTTCATTTCCCATTACTAGATCCTGCAGTGGGCTTCTCACATACTGGGTAAGAAAGGGGTCATGTACTCAATGTAAAAAACTCCATTCCCCTTTCCTCTTCTTGTCAGTTTATTTAGGGGTAGTTGAAATCTCCCATGATTATTATTCAATGTATGTTACTCATTTCATAGATTTGCCTACATATTTCTTCCTCCACTTCACTTTCACTATTAGGTGGTCTGTAGAATATACCTATTAATGTGATCGATCCCTTCTTATCCTTTGTCCCAATCCATATGGATTCTGTTTCTATCCTAATATTACTTATGTCCCTTTTTTCTATTGCCATTATGTTGCCTCTAATTAGTATAGATATTCCACCCCCACCTTCCTTCCCTATCCTTTCTAAATATGTTATAGCCTGCAATATTTAACTGCCAGTCCTGTTCTTTATGTAGCCATATTTCAGTTATCCCTATAACATCTGGCTCCTCACTATGAATTATTGTCTCCAGTTCCCCCATTTTGTTTCAGATTCTGTGCACATTGCTGTACAGGCAATTTAAAATATTTTTAATAATTGTTTCCCTCACTTGATTTTTAACAGTCATTTTGTACTCATGTTCTATAACTGTATTTGTTCCCTGATTGTTTATGTTACCCTTGTTCCTTACGTTGGTTTGACCTTTACTCTCAGCTCCTCTTTCTTTTATATTCAGACTTATGTTATTTTCACCAGATCCCTCCCCCCATCTTACTAGTTTAACATCCTGTCAACAGCCCTATTTATCCTTTTGCTCGTACTCTGGTCCCATTCCGGTTTAGGTGGAGCCCATCCCAGCAGTACAGCTCCTTCCCGCTCCACTACCGGTGATTACTAGTAATCCTGAGATTACCACCCATAAGGTCGTGTTTTTAACAATTTTTTTTTTATTCGTTCATGGGATGTGGGCGTCGCTGGCAAGGCCAGCATTTATTGCCCATCCCTAATTGCCCTTGCGAAGGTGGTGGTGAGCCGCCTTCTTGAACCACTACAGTCCGTGTAGTGAAGGTTCTCCCAAGGTGCTGTTAGGTAGGGAGTTGCAGGATTTTGACCCAGCGACGATGAAGGAACGGCGATATGTTTCCAAGTCGGGATGGTGTGTGACTTGGAGTGGAACGTGCAGGTGGTGTTGTTCCCATGTACCTGCTGCCCTTGTCCTTCTAGGTGGTAGAGGTCGTGGGTTTGGAAGGTGCTGCCAAAGAAGCTTTGGCGAGTTGCTGCAGTGCATCCTGTGGATGGTACAAAAATTAGTTCCTAATTCCTGCCATTCCCTTAGCAGGACCTCCTCCCTTTTCTTCCCTATGTCATTGGTCCCAACATGGGCCACGACAACTGGATCATCCCCCTCCCTTTGCAAGTTCCTCTCCAGTTGTTCTGAGATATCCTTTAGCTTTGCACCAGGTGGGCAATACACCCTTCTGGACTCTCGGTTGCGACTACCACTGAGCCACAGCTGATACTGTATCCATGAGCTAATGAGTGGAAATTCCTCCACCTTTCCACTTCTCTCTCCACCTTTAAAAACTTCCTTAAAACCTTTCTTTTCAAACTAGCTTTCCGTCAGCCCTCCTGATCATTCCCTCCACTTGCCACTTGCCCTAACCCTCACCCTCCGCGCCCACTTACTTACTTTCTGTAAAGCTCCTTGGGATGTTTCCTACATTAAAGGTGCTGTAGAAATGCAAGTTGTTGCTCACACTGCTGCCTCCTGCTTCTAGGTTAGGAAAGCCAAGAGAAAAAAAAATTAGCCAGTATTGCGGCTGGACGTGCTTTCTTTTACTTGTTCTCAGGATGTGGGTGACGCTGGTAAGGCCGCACTATTGCCCACCTCTAGTTGCCCTGAGAGAAGATGGTGGGCCGCCTTCTTCCTGAAACAATTGTCTGTGCAACTGAATGACTTGCGAGGCCACTTCAGGGGGCATTAAGAGTCAATCGTGTATAGTGTGGACTAAAGTCACGCGTAGGTCAGACCATGTAGCGGTGGCAAGTTCCCTTCTCTGAAGGACATTAGTGAAACAGTTTGGTTTTAATGACAATTCATCAGCTTTCATGGTCATTTTACTTGGTGCCAGCCCACAATTTACCACATTTATTGAATTTAATTTCACGACTTACTATAGTGGCATTTGAACTCATTATCCTGGAGTGCAACTTCAGTGTACATATGGATGCCAAATTAAAGAGAAAGACTTGCATTTCTATAGCGCCTTTCATGACCTCAGATTATCCCAAAAAGCTTTAATGAAATACTTTTGAAGCGCAGTCACTGTTGTAATGTGGGAAAACCAGCAGCCAATTTGCACACAGCATGATCCCACAAACAGCAATGTGATAATGACCAGATAATCCGTCTTTAGTGATGTTGGTTGAGGGATAAATATTGGCCAGGACACCAGGGTGAAAACTCTCCAGCTCTTCTTCAAGGTAACAGCGCGGGATCTTTTATGTCCACCTGAGAGCGCAGATGGGGCCTCGGTTTAACGTATCACAGGAAGGCGGGTCAAGATTAGGTTTCCACCCCCCCCCCCCGTGGTTGAATAGCCACTTGATATTCTAGGCTCATATTTGAAGAATGATAAACTTGGGCATGGTGGAACTGTACCCCAGCAATCAATCAGCAGCTTGTGTGGAGGATAAACACCAACATGGACTGGTTGGATTGAATGGTCCTCTTCCATATTGTACTTTCTATACAATTCTAACTTCATGAGAGGAGAAAACAGATGAGAAAAAGCAGCTGATCCCTTTTTCCTCCCCATGTAAATGTTGTTGACCCATTCACCTCCTGGAATGTCATTTTTCAGTCATTTGCTGGGAGGTATGTGAAGACTCTCCCTTTCCCCTTTGGACAGGAGTTAGGGGAGAAGTGGCCCCTTCTGTAGCTCTAAGTACAATTTAAGAACTTAAGAGTTTGAAGAGAAGGATACTCAAACCTGTCACCCCGCACTCCACAGCGTTCAGTCCCCATGCCTTTTTAGTCAGTGAGTCTTCACAGCTCTATTCTAATGCCTTGTCCCTCTGCATTGTCATGATGTGGAGATGCCGGTGATGGACTGGGGTTGACAATTGTAAACAATTTTACAACACCAAGTTATAGTCCAGCAATTTCACCTGAGGAAGGAGGTAGCCTCCGAAAGCTTGTGAATTTAAAATAAAATTGCTGGACTATAACTTGGTGTTGTAAAATTGTTTACAATTACCTCTGCATTGTGTAAGTGTTTCAAATCAATATGACCATCCATGTCCTATTGACTGGGCACTTTGAAGCAACAGGAGGGGAATTCATCAGCATTAGGAGCATAATTGGAGCACCAGCAATTCGTGGGAACATAGCATTATATTATAAATATTGGACAATACATGTGAGGAAAATTGCATTTTAATCACCGACTGCAGTATTAATAACCACAATTTTAAGTTGAGCACAGGCCAAGAGAGGGAGAGAACCACTCTGCACTTTGTTCCCAAGTTTCCCTTCCTCAAAAAAGAAAATAACCTGCAAGTTCTCTTTGACTTTCCTTGGTCATACAAGCATGCTTGCTGCACATGAGATTATATCAATGACCCACTATTGGAAACAGGTTAACAAAGTTGATCCAGGAAAAATTGCTTGCTGACATGAAGATTTCAGATACCAAGGGTAAGATTAGGAATTTAGGTGTTAGAAGTTAGGCAGAATTTTTAAAAATACAAACAAGGATTAAAACAAATGGGCTAAAATAGCACATATAGGAACTTTACACAAGTGCGCTGAATATGGTGCAAAATTGGTAACAGAATTATGGAATAAATTATCACGGAAGGACATTGGACAGTGACTTAATAAACTAGTTATGGGAATGTACACTCATAAAATGGGTGTGATTGTACACCTGAATATACAATAATTTGATAAAATGTTGATATAAATGCATCCTTAATTGTCCAATGGCCTCATATAGTACATGTGAATGTATACCTATATGTAAAATAGTTTCATAAAATGCAAATACATATTCTTAACTACCCAATTAAAACAAATTAAAACAAAAAATGAATTGACATAGAAGTAGACGGTATAAATGGGTTGAAGAGGCAATTAGATATGTTTAGGGAGAAAGATTTAAGGGATATGGTGAGAAAATGGGCTTGTGGAATTGACAGAGGTCTTGAGCCTGATGGCTTCTTTTTTGTTCCTAACTATACTTATGCTCCTATAGTCTGTGTGAGGCTAATCCAAACACGTTAAGATGTCTCCCTCCCCTGCCTACATGGACACACACATGCATACTGGCTGTTGTAGCAACTTTCCTTTAAAGAAGTATTCATTCAAAGCTGGAATATTGTGTCCAATTCTGGGCACCATGCTTTCGGAAGGATGTCAAGGCCTTAGAGTGGGTGCAGATGAGATTTATGAGAATGGTACCAGGGATGAGGGACTTCAGTTATGTGGAGAGACTGGAGGAGCTGGGGTTGCTCTCCTTCGAGCAGAGAAGGTTAAGAGGAGATTTGATTGAGGTGTTCAAAATCATGAAGGGTTTTGTTAGAGTAAATAAAGAAAAACTGTTTCCAGTGGCAGAAGGGTCAGTAAACAGAGGACATAGATTTAAGGTGACTGGCATAAGAACCAGAGGCGACATGAGGAAAAAAAATTTTACACAGCAAGGTGTTACTATCTGGAATGCATCACCTGAAAGGTAAGTGGAAGCAGATTTAATAGCAATTTTCAAAGGGGAATTGGATAAATACTTGAAGGAGAAAAATTTGTAGGGCTATGGGGAAAGAGCAGGGGAATGGGACTATTTTGGATAGCTCTTCCAAAGAGCTGGCACAGGCACGTTGGGCCGAATGGCCTCCTTCTGTGCCGTATCATTCTATGATTCTATGAACTGCAATCAAACATACGTGCCTGCAATTTCCAATGGGGTCCTCCCGATATCCTGTCATAAGCTTGGCATAAGTCCCGAGAAATGAGGTAAATGGCCATTTTACTGGGATTTCCGCTGATCTTCTGCTGAAGTCACAATGGGAAATCGCTGTCCCCTCCCTCTCCCCTGCGGAAATTCTACCCCGGGAAGTCATGAAACTGTAAGAATGTATGTTTTTCTTGGAAAGTACATCAGAAGCTAAGCGAATCACAAGTTCGAAACAGATGAGCAAGGCCATGAGGTCCATTCTAGTGCATCAAGGAAAAAAGAACTTTATGGAACTCTTTCCCCGATCACAGCATCCAAATATATTCATTAAATAATTCCAGGGGTTTTGCCTTTGCTGACCTACCCAGGAATCCATTCCACAAAAATAATTATCCTCATTGGCTGCTCAGATCTTGATCCCTGAAATAAAGTCAGCTCCATGAAAAAGCCATAAGACGTAATAGACAGCATCAATAAAACCACACCAGCCAAATAAGGTTTGATATGGACATTACATATTCTGGTCTTGAATAAAATAACCATTAAAGATTCTACTCTCAGTCAGAACTGTGTGCGGAATGTAAATTTGATTAATAAGATAAGGGAACAAAATGGATAATTTAACTCTCAACTCTCAGTTACACTCAAGTCTGGCCAGGACTTGAATATTGCTCTCAATTCTGAGGCTGCTCTTCTTGCTGCTCTCTTGCTTTCCTGGGCAGGATATGGGAAGAAAAGCTTAATCTGATTGCTGAAGCCTTCTAATCTCTTGCCACCAGTTTCTCACTATAGCAACATTTCTTGACTCTTCCCTTTTTGATTGGTATCACTGTGGTCATAGTTCCTCTGAACTTTCCACTCTTGTTTCTCTCAATGCCGTCCAACATGTTCTCTCTCTTCACTGTGCACCCACTGGGGTAGATCTTGACTTTGTGCGTTAGTGAAAACAGGTGATAGCAAGTCGGCAGCCCGTTTTTACATCTCTCCCCATTGATGGCAATGGAAGTAAACATGTGGGGAGATGTAAAACGTGCTGCCGACTCGCTATCACTCGTGTTACACTGCTGCACAAAGTCAAGATCTACCCCAAAGTCTCCTCCATGGGTTTTATGTCGACTGAGCACACAATGACCTTAATTCAGCGCTAATTAAAAATCTCACTCAGAGAGGCCACAAAATAACTAGTGTGGGAAATAGGAAATGTCACACTAGTGCAAATGCTGAGGTTGCCTCAGCTCATCTGAAACCCTCATCGGCGCCTTTTTTACCTCTGGACTTGACTATTCCAATGATCATCTGGCCGACCTCCCACTTTGCACACTTCGTAAACTTGAGCTCATCCAAAACTCTGCTGTCCGGTCACCCATCGCTGACCTACATTGGCTCCCGGTTCGGCAATGCCCCGATTTTAAGATTCTCATCCTTGTTTCCCACTAAAGTCGATGGAAATAAAAATGGGGAGAGATGTAAAACAGGCTGCCGATTCGCTATCACCCATTATACACTATCGCACAATGTCAAGATCTACTCCACTGTGTTGAAATCAAGACTCATTGCAGTGTCTCCTACAAACATATTATTTTCCAAGACCTTAAAACTGTACAAAACTTTACCTTCCTCATCCTTCCCTCCCCTCCTCAATTGACAAGATTTTAAAACCCAAACTTGAGATCATCTTAATAGCTTGAATTACATCTTCTCCCCAGCTCCTCACAACCTCGGCAGTATCTTGCACTATGAGTCTTGGCCCTTCAGCTGCGTTTTGTAATTATATTAAATATTAGAGGGAAAAAAAGGTCAGAAATACCACAAGAGACTCTTAACTCTGCGCTTAAAACAAAAGACTGCAATTAATTGGATTTTCTGACAGTCTTACTCAGCAGGTTGGAAACCTCATTTAGGACGTCAAATGCTGAGGAAAATAATAGGGTCCAGACTGGCACTGACTTTTAGAGAACTATCAGAAAATTATTTTATAGATTTTGCCTCATTTATTCTAACAGAGAACAAATCTAAGGTTAACACAAACAGCAGAACAATCATAGCCAGTAGGAAGATGGAGGAAATATTATCCTTTTGCTTCAGGTTAGATTAACACTGAGCCAAATAACTAATTTTCACCTATCGTAGCTGTGCTAGGAAGCAAGTACAATAACTTTGAAAACGCGGAGAGAATTAGTTGTGCGGAGCCAGAGAGTCAGACCTGTGGTAGACCACGTTTTCACCAACAAGTCGATCTGCACTATGGAGTAGCTTAAAGTGTTGACTGATGCTGCAGAAAGATAATTACCTCCCGCACACTTTTCTCCGTGTCTCTGCTGAAGGTGTTAACTGATGGTGGACTAAGGTCCCAAAGGCGCTTAGTGCTCTCCAACAACTTGAATGAGCCTAGACAGTGTCTGTATGGAGAACGTCACAGCCCAGTCCACTTCTGTCCTCATTTAATATACATACATGCCCACTTTCCAGCAGGGGATTACAAGACAGCAATCAGGCACAGGAACCAAAGTAGATTTTCTTCCCTCCCTAGCCTGGGGAACTGAAGCCAGTCATAGATTGTTAATAGGGTGAGTTAAAGTAGGTGGGAGGAGGCTCGTGTGGAGGTTGTTGGAGGCCAATCATCACAGCCCCAGGACATTGCTGCAGGAGTTCCTCAGGGCAGTGTCCTAGGCCCAACCATCTTCAGCTGCTTCATCAATGACCTTCCCTCTATCATAAGGTCAGAAATGGGGATGTTCGCTGATGACTGCACAGTGTTCAGTTCCATTCGCAACCCCTCAAATAATGAAGCAGTCCGAGCCTGCATGCAGCAAGACCTGGACAACATCCAGGCTTGGGCTCATAAGTGGGAAGTAACATTCGCGCCAGATAAGTGCCAGGCAATGACCATCTCCAACAAGAGAGAGTCTAACCACCTCCCCCTGACATTCAACGGCATTACCATCACCGAATCCCCCACCATCAACATCCTGGGGGTCACCATTGACCAGAAACTTAACTGGACCAGCCATATAAATACTGTGGCTACGAGAGCAGGTCAGAGGCTGGGTATTCTGCGGCGAGTGACTCACCTCCTGACTCCCCAAAGCATTTCCACCATCTACAAGGCACAAGTTAGGAGTGTGATGGAATACTCTCCACTTGCTTGGATGAGTGCAGCTCCAACAACACTCAAGAAGCTCGACACCATCCAAGATAAAGCAGCCCGCTTGATTGGCACCCCATCCACCACACTAAACGTTCACTCCCTTCACCACCGGCGCACTGTGGCTGCAGTGTGTACCATCCACAGGATGCACTGCAGCAACTCGCCAAGGCTTCTTCGACAGCACCTCCCAAACCCGCGACCTCTACCACCTAGAAGAACAAGAGCAGCAGGCACATGGGAACAACACCACCTGCACGTTCCCCTCCAAGTCACACACCATCCCGACTTGGAAATATATCGCCGTTCCTTCATCGTCGCTGGGTCAAAATCCTGGAACTCCCTTCCTAACAGCACTGTGGGAGAACCGTCACCACACGGACTGCAGCGGTTCAAGAAGGCGGCTCACCACCACCTTCTCGAGGGCAATTAGGGATGGGCAATAAATGCCGGCCTCGCCAGCGACGCCAACATCCTGTGAACGAATAAAAAATAAATAAATAAACACCGGCATAGACCAGTTGGGCAGACTGGCCTGTTCCTGTGCTGTAAATTCTATGTAGAAAAGAAAGAAAGACTTGAATTTATGTGGCGCCTTCCATGACCTCAGGATGTCCCAAAGTACATTTTTGAAGTGTAATCACTGTTGTAATGTAGGAAACGCAGCAGCCAATTTGCACGCAGCAAGGTCCAACAAACAGCAATGAAATAAATGACCAGATAATCTGGTGTTGAGTGAGGAAGAAATATTGGCCAGGACACCAGGAGAATTCCCCTGCTCGTCTTCAAAAAGTGGCGTGGGATATTTTACATCCACCTGAGAGGTCAGAAGGCGCCTTCGTTTAATGTCTCATCCAAAAGTCAGCACCTCCGACAGTGCAGTACTCCCTCAGCACTGTAGGCCTGGATGATGTGTTTAAGTCTCTGGAGTGGGATTTGAACCCATAACCTTCTGAGTCAGAGACAGAACTCTCTGCTGCCAGCCTGGCTGAGATTGGCTAACTCAACACAGCTGGAAATTGAACCTGGGACTTTGCTGGTGTACAGTTCCAAACAAGGCTGTGTATTAACCAACTGAGCCATTGCGAAGCTCAACTGAAGGGGAAGTTAATTCAACAATAAGTCCACCAGTAGCTTATACTGGCATGGCCTCCATTAACAGTGACATGAAACCTACCCTGTGGCAGGACTGCTTAAAATCTAGCAGCTATTCAGCACTTAATTCACTCAATGGATATTTATCAAATAGGGATTAGACCTGAATGAAGGTGTAACTAAGAAACTACCAATGTTTATAAGAGCAAGGAGGTTGTGATGGAGCTGTATAAAACACTGGTTAGGCCACAGCTGGAGTACTGTGTGCAGTTCTGGTCGCCACACTACAGGAAGGATGTGATCGCTTTGGAGAGGGTGCAGAGGAGATTCACCAGGATGTTACCAGGGCTGGAGCGCTTCAGCTATGAAGAGAGACTGGGAAGATTGGGTTTGTTTTCCTTGGAGCAGAGGAGGCTGAGGGGGGACATGATTGAGGTGTACAAAATTATGAGGGGCACAGATAGGATGGATACTAAGGAGCTTTTTCCCTTCGTTGAGGGTTCTATAACAAGGGGACATAGATTCAAGGTAAAAGGCGGGAGGTTTAGAGGCGATTTGAGAAAGAACTTTTTCACCCAGAGGGTGGTTGGAGTCTGGAACTCACTGCCTGAAAGGGTTGTGGAGGCAGGAACCCTCACAACATTCAAGAAGCATTTGGATGAGCACTTGAAATGCCATAGCATACAAGGCTACGGACCAAATGCTGGAATATGGGATTAGAGTAGACAGGGCTGATGGCCGGCGCGGACACGATGGGCCGAAGGGCCTCTATCCGTGCTGTATAACTCTATGACTCTATGACTCTAATGTTTCTTCCTGATGATTTTTCCCTTTAAAAATTAAGAATTTTTTCACTCATCCTGTCAGTTTAGTATGGAGGCAATCTGCTTACGATCACAGTAAATTTCCCACTAATAATTTAGAACCCTTCCCTTTCTTCCCCTCCGCTCCCCTCCAGCTCCCCTCCTCTTCCCTTCCCTCTGCTTCCTTCCCTTCTCCTCCACAAGGTCCTCTGCATTTTAAGATAACCCACTATTGTTTTTCACAGTTATGCAAATAACAGAAAGTCAACATCTCCTGAATTGGTCAAATAGGAAAGGATGGCATAAATGATACTTGATTTATTTCCCAGTTGATCTAATCTCTTGCTGAAGGATAATGTATAACATAACACCATTGTCCAATAAATAAAGTATAAATAAGGTATTGAAGAAATGCAAAGGGATTGATGAATCTAAAGGGAAATACGATTGAAGCGAAGGAGCAGGGGAAAGATTGAGTGCAACACCATGTTGATTATTAAATTTTGAAAATCGGATTAAAAGTTATTCAAATTGAATTTATTGTTTAAAAAGGAAAAAAATGCTCTAGGGATCTTTTTAATGTTTGCTTTATCAGCTTATTAGAGCCCAGGACAAATGGATGGTGGCAACTGCATTTTCATTTTAACTGGGACTTGTGTTCTAGTAAGAGTGGAAGAAAAGAAAAAAAAAGAGAAAGAAAGAAAGAAAAAACTTGCATTTATATAGCGCCTTCCACAACCTCAGGACGTTCCAAAATGTTTTACAGCCAATTAAGTACTTTTTGAAGTTTATTTACTGTTGTAATGTAAGGAAAGATAACTTGTACTCCAGCACAGTATTGCTATGTATTAATGAATTCTGCTGCTGAATGGGATTACAATTGTAGCTCCCAATGGCACTTGAACCAATATTTTTTCTGAGCTCTCTTGTTAACTGCCAGTATTGCCTCAGTGGGACAGAATGAAAGAAACATATGAGGGAAGGTAACAATTACCTCTTAGTTATTGGATCATGAGCAGCATTCATGGGTCCTACAAAGGCATCCTATCCACATGGCTTCGCCCCTCTCTATCTCTGTAACCTCCTCCTGCCCTACAACCCTCTGAGAACTCTGTGCTCCTCCAATTCTGGTCTCTTGCGCATCCCCGATTTCCTTCGCTCCACCATTGGTGGTCGTGCTTTCAGCTGTCTAGGCCCTAAGCTCTGGAATTCCCTCCCTAAATCTCTCTGCCTCTCTACCTCTCTCTCCTCCTTTAAGACGCTTCTTAAAACCTACCTCTTTGGTCACCTGTCCTAATATCTCTTTATGTGTCCCAGTGTCAAATTTTTGTCTGATTATGCTCTTGTGTTGCACCTTGGGACGCTTTACTATGTTAAAGGCGCAATATAAATGCAACTTGTTGTTGTTGTAAGCATCATACATTAAAAAAATATTAAAGTCTAATGACATCACAGATCCTCTTTTTGGTCCCCCAAGCCCTGAGCACCCCAGTTTGAAAACTTCTACACTATATGAAGAAGTGGGAGCAGTGAATTCTCCCTGGCCAATATTCCTTCCTCAACCACCACTGGTCATTCATGTTTCAGCTTTGGCTCAGTTGATAGCACTGTCATATCTGAGGGAGTGCTGCACTGTCGGAGGTGCCGTATTTCAGATGAGACGTTAATCTGAGGCCCCGTCTACCCTCTCAGGTGGACGTAAAAGATCCCATGGCACTACTTCGAAGAAGAGCAGGGGCAGTTCTCCCCGGTGTCCTGGCCAATATTTATTCCTCAACCAACATCACTAAAACAGATTATCTGGTCATTATCACAGTGCTTGCTTGTGGGACCTTGCTGCGTGCAAATTGGCTGCCACGTTCCCCACATTACAACGGTGACTACACTTCAAAAGTACTTAATTGGCTGTAAAGCACTTTGGGACATCCTGAGGTCGTGAAAGGCGCTATATAAATGCAAGGTCTTTCTTCTTTCTTTTTTCATCTCGTTGTTGTTTGTGAGATGCCACGTTTGATGACACTACAACAGCCACGGCATTTCAAAGTCCTCTCTTGAAAGTGACGTTTCTGAGCGACATGGTATAGTGCAGTATAAAAGCAAGTCTTTCAGCGTGAGAGAAAGGGGTACTGCTGCAGAATAAATTCCTGATCAGAGATCACTGGCACAGATCTGTCATTGGCACAGGAACCACAATGTCAGAATCAGTGGAACTGCATCCCGAGCAGTTGCCATAGTTACAGTGTTTGTGATCAAGATTGATAACAAATGAAATATTTCACTTTCTCGGATGGCATCTGGTGAAGTATCTGATGAATACAAGTAGTTATGCTTAAATTTCGTCCAGACAGATTATGGAACATCTCGCAAGGCGTAGTATCGCAATGTCTTGTTATGGTGTTGTTCTCTGTAACAGCTGGAAACAATTTCAAGGAGGAAGCCCCAGGGATGAGAAAGTATAGTTATGATGAGCGATTTGAGTTAGTGGGACTGTGCTCTGGTGCTTCTACCAGCAGTTCCCCGCCAAACCCCCTCCTCCACCCCGCCAGTGTCTGCCACGCAGGAGGAGGCAGGCTGTCAAGCCTCATTCAAGGGCCCATGAGATGCTCATGATCAGCAACCTCTAGCCACTCGGGCCTGAGAGGTCCCAGCTGCAGACTGTAATAACTTTGGTGTATGCCAGGGCAGTGTGGCCCAGCTGGGCTTTCTGGTACCAGGGTGGGCACCGGTTCTGAGGATCGCGAGGGTCCGGATTGTGTAGTTATCATGAGAGATGGCATCATGTTCCATTCCCATTGCACAACTGTCCCTGCTACTGGGAATGATAGTGCTGAAGCAAAATTAGGTTCCTTGACGGGCTGTGTAGAAAGTATGAGAGATGTGGAATCAGGTTTTACCTTAGCAGTACCGGTGAGATCGTTAAGTTTCCATCGACACTGCAGCCAGGCGAAAATATTGTTGACTTTCATATGTTGTGCCACCGTTCACCAATTTGCCACAGAACCCGTCTACAATCCATGAGGGAAGAGGACCTCCTTTCTGTTGTTCAGTTGCTCCACCAGAATCTCCATGGCTGCATCTGCTGTAGGCCCTTCAGAGCCTACAGCAGTGCCCGATTTCCCACCGCCTAACCGGCGTGCTGCCAACGGCGAGTGCGTTCCGTGCTGCCAGCTCATCTCCACCACGCAAACGAGGGGCGACCTTGAAAACTGGGACATGTCCCCGCTGACTCCCGCACGGCCAACTTCCTGTCCATTTCCCATTGGGAAACCAAAATGGCTCCCCACTGTCCTTCACACTCTCCCGTCTCCCTGAATCATGAAGTACGCACATACGAAATAGATGGGCAGGAAAAGACCAGCTGGTCCATCAAGCCTGCCCCACACACCATGATGGCTGGAGCATCATGACTAGACGCTTCATTCCCCCCTCCCCCCATCCCCCCTCCCCGCCCCCGCGCCAATCCTCCACAACCATGTAATCTCTGCAAAAAAACTGAGAAAAAAAATCCAGGTCCAATAAGGGAAAAAACACTCTGTAAAATTCCTCTCCAATCCCCTCAGACAATCGAAACCAGTCCAAGAGATCACATGGACCAAGCGTTATCTATAAAGATACTTACCTTTTATATGATGTGATCTCTGCCCCAGTCATCTAGTTCAGCTCCCTCTTGAAGGCAAACAGACAGTCAGCGCCCAGCACACCAGCCAGCAATACATTCCAGAGGCCCACTACTCTCTGGGAGAAGAAGAACTGCCAAACGTCCAGTCTATTCCTCCTCTTGCAAAGTTTAAACTCCTGTCCCCTGATCCTCCCCAATCTGTAAACTGGAATAATCTATCAATAGGCACGCCATCCAGCCCTTTAATTGTTTTGTAGATCTCTATCAGTCACCTCAGTGTCAGCTGGCTCAGTGGGTAGCCCTCTCACCTGTAGGTCATGAAAGTTGTAGGTTCAAGTCCTACTCCAGAGACTTGAGCACAAAATCTAGGTTGACACTCCAGTGCAGTACTGAAGGAGTGCTGCATAGTTAGAGGTGCCATCTTTCAGATGAGATGTTAAACCAAGGCCCTGTCTGTCCTCTCAGGCACAAATGATCCCATGGCACTATTTCAAAGAAGAGCAGGGGAGTTCACCCTGGTGTCCTGGCCAATATTTATCACTAAAATAGATTATCTGGTCAATATCTCATTGCTGTT
This sequence comes from Heptranchias perlo, assembly GCF_035084215.1. Taxonomy (NCBI): domain Eukaryota; kingdom Metazoa; phylum Chordata; class Chondrichthyes; order Hexanchiformes; family Hexanchidae; genus Heptranchias; species Heptranchias perlo. The sequence goes on along the minus strand of NC_090338.1, from coordinate 12,690,684 downwards.
TGTGGGATCTTGCTGTGCTGAAATTGGCTGCTGTGCTTCCTACATTACAAGAGTGAATAGTCTTCAAAAATACTTAATTGGCAGTAAAGCGCTTTGGGACGGCCTCAGGTTGTGAAAGGTGTTATATAAACGCAAGTCTTTTTTTTTAAGTCTTCGAAATCAAGACTAATTGCGCAGTCTTTTACTCTAAATCTTTCTCAGGCCTTCAAAATTGCGGAACTCCTTATCTCCCTAGGTTTTCTCTTTCTGCTACGATCTAAAGGCATTTATAAGCCAAGCAAGGCAACTATGAATCATTACTTCTTGATATATCTCGTCTTCCCTCCTACTCGATTCAACCTTAGAGATGGCCTGCTCTATGGGTTTCCCACTAAAATATTTACAGGCTGGATTTCATAATAAAAAAGAAGCTTGCTATACTATCAGTAACAAAGTAAACTGGTTGTTCAAACACGTTTAAGCAGTTTTTGAAGTAAGTCACATGAAATGGGATTTACAGTAGATACCTCCAGTTCAGGAGCTCGCACAGGCACAGGCTCGATGGACTGAACAGCCTCCTCCTGTGCACTAATTTCTGATTCTACAGCACTCTGCAGCAACAGCATATTGTAACTGGGTTATCTAAACTGTCTTAACTGCAGACAGTAATGGATAAAACAGGTTTAAACATTAACAGCATATTTACAGTACAACAGTAGGAAGGGCAAGCTTCTAATCAAAAAAGTCAATTATCTTTGTTTGCCTTCTGGCATTCATTCTTGTTCATTTATTTCTTTACAGTCTGCAGTGCGCTTAGGCACATTTGGACAATGGTATCATCATTTAATGTTACGAGAAAATCAGAACAGTTTGTTCGCCATTGCCAATGTGCCACTTGAGAAGACCTCTTGCATTTGGTCATTGTCGTCCTGTACCTCCTAATTTTTAACCCTTTCCTCAGTGACATTAGATATGATTTCTGCATCGAGAAATCTGGCACAGGTTTCAAGATTGTCAAAAAAAAAATGCTGGAAACACTCAGGCAGCATCTGCGGAGAGAGAAACAGAGTTAATGTTTCAGGCCAATGACCTTTCGCCAGAACATTGTCATCTACTTTTACGTACAATTTAAAGTCAATATTGTTGTAACTTTGGGCATCTAGATCCTCATTTACATAGATGCATAGGAATTTCTAGACGAGAAAAGTCCAAGGTCCATTTAGTTCGCCTTCTACTATCTTGGTAGTCGCACAATACAATAAGGGAGTTGTTCACTTATCACAGCAATCAATCTCTAACAATTAATCTACAACAGAGCCAGAAATGAGGCAAGGTTGTGGAAAGCTTTGGGAACCAGTCACCTGTTCCTCTCAAGCATGCTGCACTTACCACATGTCATGTCTAAAATTATTCATAAATATCCTCATTTACTAGTTTGTTTCCATCCTCAATCTCAAGAGCAAGTTTTTCCATTTTTGCATGTGGTAACAGTTCCTGATGGTCCTCTCAGACACTTCGTTCCATGAATGGCTCCTAACCGGCAAGTTGTCAATGGTGCCCATCAACGCTCCTCTCTCCATGGAATCATTTGAGTTGTTGATTAGATGGCACTTGTGAAGCTCTCCATAATTAAAATCCGAACTTTGTTGCTCTAAAACAGCAGATAGTCACGTCCCTGTTGAGACCCATGTTGTGAAATATTCTGGGCCGAGAAATTCAATGGCGATGCACCCATTTTACAGGTGCAAAATGGGCGCATAAGGGTCCAATATGGAGGGCAGCGGGCTGTACTCATTACACGTCGGAATTGCACTACCCACTATATTGGTAAGGACACCTGCATAGGCATCCAGGGCTCACGTCAATAAAGAGCCAATGCCTGTCTGAGGCCCCCGTTGCAAAATTCATTAGCGGCTGACCGCAGTATGCGTCGTCATTACTCTCAAGTGTTTGGTAGCAAAACCAGCGATCCTTAACGGGCCCACTGGAGGCTGCCTCTGGAAAGGCAAGTTTTCTTTTTTTCACTTACCTTATTATGGAGCCGGGGGGAGCAGGACTGCTCCTCTCGACACCGCGTTACATTCGCGGACCGCAGCTGGCCACCACTCACCCACCTTCTCGATGGCCTACCTCCCCCTCTTGAATCCTGCTCACAACCTTGGCTGGCGTTTGAGTTGGACAATCTCGGTGCCTCCCGGGACCGATAATCTTCCTCTGGGACCGCAACTGGTGCCTGTAGCTCGCAGCATATGAGGTCAGAGGACGAATTTCCCAAGATCCTGCCATAGAATCATAGAATCATAGAAGTTACAACATGGAAACAGGCCCGTCGGCCCAACATGTCCATGTCGGCCAGTTTATACCACGAAGCTAGTCCCAATTTCCTGCACTTGGCCCATATCCCTCCATACCCATCTTACCCATGTAACTGTCCAAATGCTTTTTAAAAGACAAAATTGTACCCGCCTCTACTACTGTCTCTGGCAGCTCGTTCCAGACACTCACCACCCTTTGAGTGAAAAAATTGCCCCTCTGGACCCTTTTGTATCTCTCCCCTCTCACCTTAAATCTATGCCCCCTCGTTATAGACTCCCCTACCTTTGGGAAAAGATTTTGACTATCTACCTTATCTATGCCCCTCATTATTTTATAGACTTCTATAAGATCACCCCTTAACCTCCTACTCTCCAGGGGAAAAAGTCCCAGTCTGTCTAACCTCTCCTTATAAGTCAAACCATCAATTCCCGGTAGCATCCTAGTAAATCTTTTCTGCACTCTTTCTAGTTTAATAATATCCTTTCTATAATAGGGTGACCAGAACTGTACACAGTACTCCAAGTGTGGCCTCACCAATGCCCTGTACAACTTCAACAAGACATCCCAACTCCTGCATTCAATGTTCTGACCAATGAAACCAAGCATGCCGAATGCCTTCTTCACCACCCTATCCACCTGTGACTCCACTTTCAAGGAGCTATGAACCTGTACTCCTAGATCTCTTTGTTCTATAACTCTCCCCAACACCCTAGCATTAACGGAGTAGGTCCTGGCCCGATTCGATCTACCAAAATGCATCACCTCACATTTATCTAAATTAAACTCCATCTGCCATTCATCGGCCCACTGGCCCAATTTATCAAGATCCCGTTGCAATACTAGATAACCTTCTTCACTGTCCACAATGCCACCAATCTTGGTGTCATCTGCAAACTTACTAACCATGCCTCCTAAATTTTCATCCAAATCATTAATATAAATAACAAATAACAGCGGACCCAGCACCGATCCCTGAGGCACACTGCTGGTCACAGGCCTCCAGTTTGAAAAACAACCCTCGACAACCACCCTCTGTCTTCTGTCGTCAAGCCAATTTTGTATCCAATTGGCTACCTCACCTTGGATCCCGTAAGATTTAACCTTATGTAACAACCTACCATGCGGTTCCTTGTCAAAGGCTTTGCTAAAGTCCATTTAGACCACGTCTACTGCACAGCCCTCATCTATCTTCTTGGTTACCCCTTCAAAAAACTCAATCAAATTCGTGAGACATGATTTTCCTCTCACAAAACCATGCTGACTGTTCCTAATTAGTCCCTGCCTCTCCAAATGCCTGTAGATCCTGTCCCTCAGAATACCCTCCAACAACTTACCCACTACAGATGTCAGGCTCACCGGTCTGTAGTTCCCAGGCTTTTCCCTGCCGCCCTTCTTAAACAAAGGCACAACATTTGCTACCCTCCAATCTTCAGGCACCTCACCTGTAGCGGTGGATGATTCAAATATCTCTGCTAGGGGACCCGCAATTTCCTCCCTAACCTCCCATAACGTCCTGGGATACATTTCATCAGGTCCCGGAGATTTATCTACCTTGATGCGCGTTAAGACTTCCAGCACCTCCCTCTCTGTAATATGTACACTCCTCAAGACATCACTATTTATTTCCCCAAGTTCCCTAACATCCATGCCTTTCTCAACCGTAAATACCGATGTGAAATATTCATTCAGAATCTCACCCATCTCTTGTGGTTCCGCACATTGATGTCCTTGTTGATCCTTAAGAGGCCCTACTCTCTCCCTAGTTACTCTTTTGCCCTTTATGTATTTGTAGAAGCTCTTTGGATTCTCCTTTGCCTTATCTGCCAAAGCAATCTCATGTCCCCTTTTTGCCCTCCTGATTTCTCTCTTAACTCTACTCCAGCAATCTCTATGCTCTTCAAGGGATCCACTTGATCCCAGCTGCCTATGCATGTCATATGCCTCCTTCTTCTTTTTGACTAGGGCCTCAATCTCCCGAGTCATCCAAGGTTCCCTACTTCTACCAGCCTTGCCCTTCACTTTATAAGGAATGAGCTTACCCTGAACCCTGGTTAACACACTTTTGAAAGCCTCCCACTTACCAGACGTCCCTTTGCCTGCCAACAGACTCTCCCATAAGTAGGGGCATGCAGCTTGCGCAGCACCAGGATCACAACCCGACTCGATAGCGATCCAACTTCTAGGCGCTGGTGTCATCCAAGCCTTGTCATGTGTCATTGTGAACGCACATAAATTCTGGAAGCATCACGGATACGCAGACATGTTAGTGCATATCAGTCTTTTCTCACCCCTCATGTCGCCACATGCTGAGAACGTAGGGTTCTGTTTGCAGTTTTCTTGCCTAAGCTTTTCTCCCTTGAAACCATTTTGTTTGGAAAAGAGTCGGCAAAACGGGCCAAAGGCATCTGCGTTGAAGCATCTTCTTGACGGTAAAGACGCCACCATGGAGCAAGCTCGGTGCAGCGCTAAACATCAGTCATTTCAAACGTGACAGAGTTGGCCTCGACACTGATGATTTGAAACACTAAGCCATGGTTCTTCTCTAAATAGTGAAGCAAGTCAGTGCACCCTTTAATGTCATCTTCAGCAAACCCAAGATGTTGAGAGATCTGTTTTGCCTTTTCCATAATCAAAACATTGCCCACATGGTTGTTTGTTGTTCAGTTTGGATGAATCACTTTATCATTACCTCCTCCAATTGTGGAAATGTATTGTTCTTCATTTCCACCATGTCCACCACCGGTGCACCGTGGCTGCAGTGTGTACTATCTACAGGATGCACTGCAGCAACTCGTCAAGGCTTCTTCGACAGCACCTCCCAAACCCCCGACCTCCACCATTTAGGAGGACAGCAAGCGCATGGGAACTTCGTCGTCTCCAAGTTCCCTTCTGAGTCACACACCATCCCGACTTGGACATATAGCGGCTGTTCCTTCTTCATCACTGGGTCAAAATCCTGGAACTACCTACCTAACAGCACTGTGGAAGAACCTTCACCACACGGACTGCAGTGGTTCAAGAAGAAGGCTCACCACCACCTTCTCAAGGGCAACTAAGGATTGGCAATAAATGCTGGCCTCGCCAGCAACGCCCATAACCTCTGAATGAATTTTTTTTAAACTATTGACTGCTTGAGTTGGCTGTCAGCTTTGCATTCTGCTGGAGTATTGTCTCATTCTTCGGTGTATTCGGTGCTTCTGAGGAACTTCTGCACACCTCCTATGCTAACTTTGATGATCTTTCCATGTGCTGTTGCTTTGCTTTTTCTCCCTTGTCTTTCAGGCTCATGCCAAAACAAAAACATAATTGGATTTGGATAAGTCACATGCGCTCTACAGCCCAGAAACCAATTGGGTCTGACAAGTCACAAGTCCAGCCTGTTGGCTCCCATTGACAAGGTCTGCAGCGGTGCCCATTGAGTGTTGAGGTGACTCAGAGTACAGCATCAAAAGCAAAATACTGTGGATGCTGGAAATCTGAAATAAAAGCAGAAAATGCAGGAGAAGCTCAGCAAGTGAGGCAGCATCTGTGGAGAGAGAAACAGAGTTAACATTTCAGGTGGATGACCTTTCATCAGAACTGAAAGATGTTAAAGGAGTTAAAGTTTCTGAGCAAGAACGGAGCCAGGGAAAGGCGGGGGGTGGGGGGGTGGGGGGCGCATGAGGGAGGAGAAGAAAGAACAAAAGGGAAGGTCTGAGATGGAGTGGAGGGCACGAGTGATTAGATGACAAAAGGGATGGTTTTCGGTCAGCTAGTGCTGGTAATGGTTTTGCAGCTGCCATTTACAGCAACTCCGAATCAATCTTTTGTTTCTTAACCTTCCCATTACCACCTTCTTTGCCTTGCATCATCATCCCTTTTGTCATTTAATCACTTATGCCCTGCACCCTATCACAGACCTTCCCTTTTTATCTTTCCTCCCTCCCCCCTTTCCCTGGCTCTGTACTTGCTCAAAAACTTTAACTCTTTTAACATCTTCCAATTCTGACGAAAGATCTTCCACCTGAAACGTTAACTCTGTTTCTTTCTCCACAGATTGGTCAGCCTTGGTCCTAACATGGACAAAAGAGATGAATTCCAGAGGTGAAGTGAGAGTAACTGCCCTTGACATCAAGGCAGCATTTGACTGAGTGTGGCATCAAGGAGTCCTAGTAAAATTGAAGTCAATGGGAATCAGGGGGAAAACTCTCCAGTGGCTGGAGTCATACCGAGCACAAAGGAAGATGGTAGTGGTTGTTGGAGGCCAATCAACTCAGCCCCAGGACATTGCAGCAGGAGTTCCTCAGGGCAGTGTCCTAGGCCCAACCATCTTCGGCTGCTTCATCAATGACCTTCGTTCCATCATAAGGTCAGAAATGGGGATGTTCGCTGATGATTGCACAGTGTTCAGTTCCATTCGCAACCCCTCAGATAATGAAGCAGTCCGAGCCCGCAAGCAGCAAGACCTGGACAACATCCAGGCTTGGGCTGATAAGTGGCAAGTAACATTCGCGCCAGACAAGTGCCAGGCAATGACCATCTCCAACCACCTCCCCTTGACATTCAACGGCATTACCATCGCCGAATTTTTTTTTATTCATTCATGGGATGTGGGCGTCGCTGGCGAGGCCGGCATTTATTGCCCATCCCTAATTGCCCTTGAGAAGGTGGTGGTGAGCCGCCTTCTTGAACCGCTGCAGTCTGTGTGGTGAAGGTTCTCCCACAGTGCTGTTAGGAAGGGAGTTCCAGGATTTTGACGATGAAGGAACGGCGATATGTTTCCAAGCCGGGATGGTGTGTGACTTGGAGGGGAACGTGCAGGTGGTGTTGTTCCCATGTGCCTGCTGCTCTTGTCCTTCTAGGTGGTAGAGGTCGCGGGTTTGGGAGGTGCTGTCGAAGAATCCTTGGCGAGTTGTTGCAGTGCATCCTGTGGATGGTAGACAGGATGCAGCCATCAACATCCTGGGGGTCACCATTGACCAGAAACATAACTGGACCAGCCATATAAATACTGTGGCTACAAGAGCAGATCAGAAGCTGGGTATTCTGCAGCGAGTGACTCACCTCCTGACTCCCCAAAGCCTTTCCACCATCTACAAGGCACAAGTCAGGAGTGTGATGGAATAATCTCCACTTGCCTGGATGAGTGCAGCTCCAACAACACTCAAGAAGCTCGACACCATCCACTACAAAGCAGCCCGCTTGATTGGCACGCCATCCACCACCCTAAACATTCACTCCCTTCACCACCATCCACAGGATGCACTGCAGCAACTCGCCAAGACTTCTTCGACAGCACCTCCCAAACCCGCGACCTTTACCACCTAGAAGGACAAGAGCAGCAGGCACATGGGAACAACACCACCTGCATGTTCCCCTCCAAGTCACACACCATCCCGACTTGGAAATATATCGCCGTTCCTTCATCGTCGCTGGGTCAAAATCCTGGAACTCCCTTCCTAACAGCACTGTGGGAGAACCTTCTCCACACAGACTGCAGCGGTTCAAGAAGGCGGCTCACCAAAGGGCAATTTGGGATGGGCAATAAATGTTGGCCTCGCCAGCGACGACCACATCCCATGAACGAATAAAAAAAAAAGATGCCGCCTGACTTGCTGAGCTTCTCCAGCATTTTCTGTTTTTACTTCAGTGTACAGCATGTTGCCAAATAACCCATCGACCCTTGGCCTGGCACTGACGTGTCATGGAAGTAAAGAATTGACAATGCAGCCACAATTGCTTGGATATATTAAGATTTTATACCATTCTTACATTAAAATCCTGTACAATTTGGGGTGGACGAAAGGGCACACCAAGATTTTGACATATCATTATTCCCAATATCCCACATTTTGATATGTGGACACCAAGAGTATAGTGTTCAAATGGATCCACTGGGCTCGGAGACTGGATGAAGTAGCCTTTTGCACCATTTAGTTATTACAATGACATCCTTTGGAGTATTTGGTAAACCAATGACTTGATTTTAAATAACTAGCATAGTTATAACATCAGTTTTTCTTACAAGTATGCATTGTGCCCTTTTAAACAGAGACGGTCAATTACAGATTTTGTTGTCTGCATTATTGCATGGTTTCTTTTTCATAGCCACATGTATCCTCTGAGAAGTGATGGGGTACCTTGTTAGTCAGAACGCCCTCTGGTCCCAAGCTCCCAATGCCCATTTCTGTTGCATTGTCTTTGGAGCAAATGATCTTACACACAGTGTATCAGTCAAAATTAAGGCTCCGACGCACATGGCTTGCTTTACATTTCAATGGTTTAACTATTAATGCAAGACCTATAAATCATGCAGCACAATACTGAGCACTGCATCAACAGGAAGGGGAAGGTGGTTCTGTTAGGTTATCCAGTGAGTGGCTGAGCCATATATATTTATACAATATATAGGTTAGGCCCTATTCTGTTCTGAGTCTGTTGCTCTCAGCTGGGTTAGTGCGAGGGACACCACAATTGAGTTAAATGATAAGAGTTAACTGAACCAAGCTCGAAACATGCATTTTTAAAATTGAGAAGCCTGGATGAAGGGCCAAGGACTCTAGTTCAGGGCACCGTTATGATTGAAGGAATATTAGCGCATTGCGACTGGGCCTTGCAAAGCTTTGGTTTTACTTCTCACCTGCTAATCTTCCTTCAAACCCCCCTCCCAGTGGCATTGATTGCTTGCTAGGGTATAGTCCCATGGCCGCTGTTCACCCTCTGGTACCTTTCCTCAGTGTTCACTATTCCTATAGGCGACTTGATAGGGAGTATCAGCAGGCCTTTCAGACATCGGGGCATCAGATATCTACGCCTGTGCATTTCCAGCAATGGGTTGCTCAGTCGTGACTCGGAATGTGGGATACCTGGCTAATCTTCCCCTGTTTCCTAACCTAGGGTCACAGAGAGCAATTGGAGTGTCCCTAGCACTGCCCCAGCTGAGATAAGCTAACTCAGAACAGGTAGGGCCGAACCTAACACCTTTCCAGTCTATGTAGCTCAGCTCTTCACTGGATAAACTAACTGGACCATCGAGGTAGCCCCCGAAGCTATTGTTCCAAAAGCCCAAAGGTCGTGGCGGGGGTGGGGAAGAATGAGGTAGGTAAGAAATTCCAGAGTTCAAGGGATCTGAGAACGAATAAGATGGAGATGTTAATACTGCAATGGGACTTCATTATAACACAGTGAGAATGTCGGGAAGAGGAAGTGCGTTTAGGACAAAAGGTTCTGGTTGAGCATTCTTTTTGTTTCATTCATTCTTGGGGTGTGGACGTTGCTGGCAAGTTGCCCATCACCTAGTTGCCCTTGAGAAGGTGGTGGTGAGCCACCTTCTTGAACCGCTGCAGTCCGTGTGGTAAAGGTGCTCCCACAGTGCTGTTAGGTAGGGAGTCCCAGGATTTTGACCCAGCGCCGATGAAGGAACGGTGATATATGTTCAAATCTGAATTGCGTATGACTTGGAGGGGAACTTGGAGGTGATGGTGTTCCCATGCGCCTGCTGTCCAAGTCCTTATAGGTGGTGGAGGTCGTGGGGTTTGGGAGGTGCTGTCAAAGAAGCCTCGGCAAGTTTCAGCAGTGCATCCTGTAGATAGTACACAGAGCAGCCACGGTACGCGTGTAGGTGGTGGAGGGAGTGGATGTCTAAGTTGGTCACACACTAGCTTGGGTTTTCTGATGATAATGCTGATGGTAATCCATTCACTTTAATGGGATACCATCAACCTTACGATTGGAAAACCTTGGCCAATTCATAGGCAAATGGGCACAATAAGCAGTTGTAATGCTTCCAGAAAGAACTTTTCTTGTCCAGGTACACTAGCATGCCAACAGACTGCACCACTCATGTATGATCACATTTTTGAATCCACAGTCGGCGAGTTCATCTTGACCGTGTCACTGCAAGAAAGAGGGTGGGGATTGAAATCGAGAGCAGAAGCCAAGCAGCTTCCTGCAAGGAGGGGAGAATCAGAGGGCAAGCTGCTCAGGGCCACCTCTTGCGCACCTGAGGAACAGATGGAAGCCCGCCAACTGACCCCTGCCTGCCCTCGTGGGTAAGGAGTGGTGGCACTGTACATGGGGCGGACGCTGCAAAAGGAGCAACAACAAATTGAAGCAGGATTGAAACTAAACCAAAATAGGAGAAGGACTTACTGTGGAATCATGGTGGGAAAAGGCAGTGATAGGCCAAATTCTGTTGCCTTCTCGCTTGCAAACTGTTGACCTCAGACAAATCCCTTGTTGACTATCTTTACATTTCCAGTGGTGACATTCTTGTTGTGTAAGCTATCTGAATTGATGCAACATTAATCTTTAAGACTGGCAATTCATGTGGCTTTGCCGCAATGCCTCATTGGGTAAATGCACCGCCTGGTGTGGTGCCGACCAGGAATCACAGAATTGATCCCCTCTCTGTGCCGAGTTAGCTGATCTCCACCATGGTGACAGTAGGGACGCTGCAGTTAGCCGTAGTACCACTTTAAGTGGCGCCAGGGGATAGAAGGAGGAAATCAGTTAGGGACCCTGTTGGAAAGTACGCATGCCTGGGTAGGATTAGGCTTGGCTGCTACATCACACAAATGTGGGAACGTAGGAATTGCTGGATGAGAAAAGACCATGGTCCATTTAGTTCACCTTCTACCGCCCTGGTAGTCGCAGGGTATAATTATATTGGATTTATCGACTAATCATAGCAATCAATCTCTATCAATCAGTTGACAACAGACCCAGACATGAAACGAGGAAAACTCCAGTGGTGGAGAGCTTTGGGAACCATAGGTCCATAGTCATCTTTTTCCTCCCGAGCATGCTACACTTACCAAATGTCGTGTCTCAAATTAATTACTCAAATGGCCTGACAAAGTCACTATTGAGCTTCACACATGACGAATGGTCACTTAGTGGAGAGCTGCCTTGATGGAACTGTGCCCCAGCATCAGGAGGAAGGTTGGCAATTCACCGTCACTGAAACGTATTGGTGGTGCAGGTCCTCTGCCTCCTTCCTCTGTTCCCTCCCCTCACCCCTCAGCCCCCCCCCCCATACCCTACCAAGGTAATTTTAATAGTGTGAATAGCACAAGACTCCTCAGCACAAAATTCTCAGAGCAAATCCTTGTTAATCCTGCGATATTCTGAAAATGGGCTGAAAATAACTTGCGTCTGCCTTTTCAGTAAAGTTGTACATTGCTCGCGAGTTGTTCCAGCCATTGAAACTTTTTGGCAGCTCTTAAAAAAAAAATCATCCTCCCCATTTTCTCCACATTGCAAACCAAAAAGCATTAGTAAAAATTGCTACTCTATAAAACCAGGAGAACTGAATGATCTGTGGCCAGGAGGGAGCCGTTCATGGGCATAAATTTTGAAAATGGACCATTTATAGTTGTAGGTGGTAATATGGATATCGGCCCACCAGTAAATAAAGCATTGGGCCTTCTTTTTCCAAATCTCCAAGCCTGTAATAACGTTAAGTAATTTTCTCCTTCTGAAATCAATAAATGTTCCCAATTCCCTAAAACATCAATATTAACTGCCAGTTCCCAGCTAGGTATTTTGATGGAATGCCTCATCTTGGTAGAGAAGAAGAGGAGGGGGAGCAAACACACACAGACCTATAGATAAGTGAGACTTCTCCTGTTTGTAAAGCATGTGGCCTCTTGGCTGATCTGTAATATCATCAATGGGAACCAGACTAAAGTGATCCAGACTATTCTGACTTACTCAGAGAATGGTTAGAATGTGGAACTTGCTACCACATGGAGTGGTTGAGGCAAGTAGCATGGATGCCTTTAAGGGAAAACTGGATAAGTACATGAGAGAGAAAAGAATAAAAGGATATGCAGATAGGGTTAGATGAAGTAGGAGTGGGACGAGGCTCTTGTGGAGCATAAACAACAACAACTTGCATTTATATAGAGCCTTTAACGTAATAAAACGTCCCAAGGTGCTTCACAGGAGCATTATCAAACGAAATTTGACACCGAGACACATAAAGAGATATTAGGACAGGTGACCAAAAGCTTGACCAAAGAGGTAGGTTTTAAGAAGCATCTTAAAGGAGGAGAGAGAGGTAGAGAGGTGGAGAGGTTTAGGGAGGGAATTCCAGAGGTTAAGGCCTAGGCAGCTGAAGGCACGGCCGCCAATGTTGGAGTGATGAAAATTGGGAATGGGCAAGAGGCCAGAATTGGAGGAGCACAGAAATCTTGGAGGGTTGTAGGACTGAAGGAGATTACAGAGGTAGGGAGGGGCGAAGTAAGGTAATGCAGAGGGTGTTAGATGAAGTAGAGTGAGAGGAGGCTCATGTGGAGCATAAACACTGGCATAGGAGGGAGATATGCAGTGGTGTTCCCCAAGGGTCGGTGCTGGGACCATTGCTTTTCTTGATATATATTAATGACTTTGGCTTGGGTGTACAGGGCACAATTTCAAAATTTGCAGATGACACAAAACTTGGAAGGGTAGTGAAAAATGAGGAGGATAGTGATAGACTTCAAGAGGATATAGACAGGCTGGTGGCATGGGCGGACACGTGGCAGATGAAGTTTAACCCAGCAAAATGCGAGGTGTTGCATTTCGGTAGGAAAAATTAGGAGAGGCGTTGTAAACTGGAGAGTACAATTCTAAAAGGGGTAGAGAAAAAGGGGGATCTGGGGGTATATGTGCACAAATCGTTGAAGGTGGCAGGGCAGGTTGAGAAAGCGGTTAAAAAAGCATTCGGGATCCTGGGCTTTATAAATAGAGGCATAGATTACAAAAGGAAGGAAGTCATGATGAAGCTTGGATAAACTGGAGAAGCTTCGGTTGTTCTCCTTGGAACAGAGATGGTTGCGAGGAGATTTGATAGAGGTATTCAAAATCATGAAAGGGCTAGACAGAGTAGATAGAGAGAAACTGTTCCTGTTGGCGGAAGGGTCAAGAACCAGAGGGCATAGATTTAAGGTGACTGGCAAAAGAACCAAAGGTGATATGAGGAAAAACTCTTTTACACAACGAGTGGTTAGAATCTGGAATGCACTGCTGGAGGGAGTGGTGGAGGCAGATTCAATCATGGCCTTCAAAAGGGAACTGGATAAGTACTTGAAACAAAAAATGTGCAGGGCTACGAGGGTAGGGAGGGGGAGTGGGACTAGCCACGTGGATTGCTCGTGCATAGAGCTGGCGCGGACTGGTTTCCTTCCATGCTGTAACCTTTCTATGATTCGATGCGAGACCAGTTGGGACGAATGGCCTGTTTCTGTGCTGTAAATTCTATGTAATTCTATATAATCTGTAATCCTGCTCTTGCCCTAGGAGAACAACGTGGAGGCAGAAAAGCAGAGAAAGGGTGGCACAAGTTGGCTGGCGTCATATTGAAATCGGACGGTGATCAGGTCAGGCTAAAGCTTGAGTACCATGTTCAGTTTCAGCCACAGGAGAGACACTCAAATCCAAGAAGCTTTGCAGAGGAAAGCCAAGGGTTGCTGCCTAGCATATGTGGACCAAAATATAAGGAGAGGCTGGACAAACTTGGGCTCCTCATCCTCAAAAAGAGGCCACCAAGCGGGGACCTCAAAGAGACAAGTCAATAGTAAACTGTTCAGGAGAAAGTAAATCTAGAGGACAACTTCAAGTCAAACCAATTGTAGCAGGACCAAAGGGCGTGTTTGAAATTGACAAAAGGCAAACTTAGGACTGATGTCAAAAAATCTTTCTTCACACACAGAGAGATGAACATATGGAATGAAAGTCTAAGAACATAAGAAATAGAAGCAGGAGTAGGTCATACAGCCCCTCGAGCCTGCTCTGCCATTCATTAAGACCATGGCTGATCTTTGACCTCAACTCTACTTTCCCACCCGATCACTTCTGGCTGATTGATGGAGGTAAAAAAACGACTGAATGCCGTGGTGGGAGCCACGTAGTGTATTATCTCTTGCATGGATGAGCTGGAATAGGTAAAATGGCCTTCCTCTTCTATATTGCATCTTTTGAGGAAAAAGTGGATAAATATTGGAAGCAAAGGAAATTACATAACTTTGGGGAGAGAGAAGGGATTAGTTTCGAATTGCTCTGGCAAAGAGCCAGCACAGACACAATAGGCCAAATGGACTCCTGTGTGCTGTAAATATCTATGGCTTTATCTCTCTTGTAGCATTTACTGTAGTGTGACATTTATTAAGATGGTAAGGCAGCGGATACTCTGAACACATGGAGCAGCGGATTTACTGAGGGCCACAGATTGGGATGGGTATTGAAAGTCACAAGCCACGTTATGAACAGAGCTGGCAAAGTGATGGAAACTTTAGCAATAGGACCGGTTACATGTTCATTTAAAACATAGGGAGCTTGGGGAGAAACTTTAACAATAGGACCAGTTTACACGCTCATTTAGAACATATGGAGCTGGAGGAAACTTTAGCAATAGGACCAGTTACAAGTTCATTCGGCAGAACTTTCATCTCGGTGGGGGCTTATCTCGGGCAACATCGGAAGTCAATGGAAAGCAAAATCGGGGGAGGAGAGAGGGTGGGTGATATATAGTGGGCGGCTGTATCGTCTGCTATACAATCCCCACTGAAGTTTAAAGTTTCGCCCATATAAAACATATGGGGCTGTGTTTACTGTCAGGAGTGAGATAAGCTACATATTTTAATATAAAATGAGTGAGTCAACAGGTCTCATTTGGTGTGACCACTGACCTACATTTCACTGATTAGTTAGGTATTGGTATGCTAACACTTTCCTTACGGTTTCCTTAAGTGGTGAATTTATCAAAATGACTTACGACAAAATTTAACGTAAATAAATGATCAGCTTGAGACAGTTGGTGGAATACTGATCGGATCAGCAGATTGTGGGTGTAAGTCCCACTCCAGAACTTCAACAAATAATCTCGGCCAACACTTTACAGCAGAGCAGCACTGTTGAAGGTGTCATCCATCAGATTAGATGTTAAACTGAGGCCCTATCTGCTGGTACAGGTGAAATTTTCTTTAAAGATATCATGGCACTATTTTGAGGGGGAAAAAAACGGGTTTTTTTTTAGAGATAAGGCAAAAGTCTTTTAAATTATTTGATCACTTCTTCAAGACACCAATAATTTAAAATGGCTCCTTGCCATTGTTGAATCAACAATATTATCTATTTTTACACCCCCCCCCCAATACATTATCTGAAAAATTCAATTCCTAGTCCTATAGGCCAAACTGCTCTGATATAATCCTTCTAAATGTAGATGCATTGGTAATTTAGAAGTGTGAACATCAGTAAGTTGTTGCTACCTCTTTTTCTCTTCCATGCCTAGTGACACATGACCCATTTCTTTCACTGCTTTTCACATCCAGCAGATCTTGCTCTGGGTTGCTTCCATAACGAAGGCCCCTCTTTTTTTAAATGTGGATAGGTCGTTAGCCTAACCAGGGAGTGGGGAACAACTAGAAGGGATGAGGGGAGGGTCTCCACTCCAATCCCATCAGGCCCAGGTACCCCACTGGATGTCAACGCCAGTTTTTCAGAGGTCGGAGCTCTAGGGGCCGATTTTCGGATAGCCGAGCGGGTGCGTTGGGGGGCGGGGGGCTCCTAAAATGGCGGAATCCAACCCGCTCACTTCCGGCTTCCCCAGTGACGCGTTTGGGTGCGCACGCAGCTCCCACATGCAGAACTTCCATCGGCAATTAAAGCCGGCGGGATGCTACTTCACATAGTTATTTAGATACTTGAGGTACTTGACAGACATCATTGAGTGGAGATTTTGGCAGGGGTGCAATTTTGAAGGATCCTCAGCATGTTTCCCGTGCTGTGGGAAACACTCCCTGTTGGAGCAGACGTGTTTCAGCCAGCAGCCAGTGGGAGATGCAAAGGATTATTTGACAATTGGGGGGAATACCTCATTTATTGCAGCAGGGCACTCTGTCACTTCAGACAAAGTTTTGGCTGCAACACCTTTGTCTTTCCACTCAAAATTATTAATTTATACCCAAAACTCTGCTGTGCAAACACATTTACCTACTTTGCGGACCCCGTCAAACTCACACCATCAGGATGGGGGGGCGCCATGGCTGCATTCATCACTTCATCAGAGGACGAGCAACATCACCAGCCTCGCCAGGCACGCTGTCCACCTCCGCCACGTGGAGCTCCACAAAACAGTGCTGCGCCACAGACACCTGCGCAAAATAGTCATGCAACTACACGTACACCCACTGTAGAGTGACCCAATGGGTGGCATCAAGTGTGGGTGTTCATGGTGAACCTCATGAAAGGGACTTATTACACAAACCAGTCAAGAATGGCTAAGACGTGGCAGTAGTGGGGACAATAATAGTATTTAATGTACCATAAACAAAAATCAAATATAAATAAAAAAACATGACAAACCGTCAAACACCCTTGTGCATTCCATTTGTGCTCACAAAATCTTCACCTTACGCCTACGACTTCTCCTACCTGGTGCTTCCCCTGAGGCTGCAGCAGAGGTAGTGAAAGGTTGCTCTTGCTCACGCCCTGACCGATTAGATGCTACGTCCTCTGGGTTTCGGTGCCCGTGGGGGCCCCTCCAAAGACTGCTCCAGCTGCACCTGTGCAGGGGCAGACTCGGCCACCTGGAGCGGCCACTGATTGAGACATGGAAGCGTTTTGAGTGGCGCCTCCACTTCCATGTCCCCTGTCGCCATCATCCCTCTCCTGGACCAGGCCCACAGCACTCCTACTACCCTGCTGGTCGACAGTTTTGAGGACATGTGTGAAGACTTTTAAGGCCAGTGCCAGAGTATCTGCCTGCCTGTTTAAGGCAGCAGAAAGTTACTCATCCTGAGTCCGAAGGGCCGTTGTCAGGGCCTCAATGGACTCATTGTTGAGCCATGCTTGAAGCTCGATGGAGGCTAGCCTTCCCTCCATCACAGACATTCCCGCACTTACTCGCGACACTATCTCAGAGATGTCCTCACGTCCCTGTGACAGTATCTCAGAGATTCCCTCCTGTACCTGTGCCACCATTCCACTCATGCAGGAGTTGGACTCCTCCATCCTCTGCGTAATTTTGGAGAGTGCGCGTGGCAACTGTTCCAGCACCTTGCAAATGTGCTGCTGCCCCTCGATCATTCTCCTTTTAAAGGATGGCCCCCAGGGTTCAGCATCTGTGTCCAGATGAGTAGAGCCTGGAGAAGAGTGCTCTCACCGCCGCGGACTCTCCACAGCTGTCCTTGCCACCAGTGTCTGCTCGTGCTCACGTGTGTGGTGACTCACCATGTCTGATCCCAACTAACTGAGGACGGGGACCCACCGAGGTGTGTGTATCTGCGCTGGTGGATGGCTCACTCAGATGTGACGGTGCCCCCTCAGAGGCTGGCAGATTCTCTCAGGAATCGCCCTCCACCGTCACGGCGGTCGCTGAAGGCCCTGTAAGAGAACAGAAGGCAATATTAAGCATGATGACAGATGTTGAGGTGCTGAAGATGGCAAGGCATGTTAACATCATTTGCTATTGTGAGTGCTAAATGTTAAAGTTCTGTCACCAGCCGTTTTTCGGCTGGCAGTCTCAGCGACGCGATGGACAGGCACTCGAGGGTGCGGGTTAGTTCAAGTGTCTCCTGCTCTGCGTCCGTGAGGACGACCTGATGTTGCGGCCCCCCTCCGGTATTCGCCCTCTCCCATCCATTCTGGGCTCTCTTCTCCTGTAAGGGGAGAAAGTAGAGAGGCTTGAGTGACGTGGCCAACCGCTGAATGCATTGGTTTGGGTGAGGCTGACCATGAAAGAGATGCATCAGAGGGTGATTATGAGACAGAGCCATGACATTGTGTGAGGATTGGGTTGAGTGGTAGTGGTGGGATGAGTAAGTGCAGGTAAGTGGAAGATGAGGTTTGAGTGGGTGTGAGGAGTGATGTGATAGAGTAATGCTTGCAGTGCAGAAGGAGTTGTGGGTGGGGGTGGTGATGTGGAAGACAGAGTGTAGGAGAATGAGTAAGTGTACTCACTTTGGCTGACCTAGTTAGGTCATTGAAGCGCTTCTTGCACTGGATCCATGTGTGGGAGACTTTGCTGCTGCTGGTGACCACCTCTGCCACCTCGAGCCAGGCCTTCTTGATGGCAGTGACAGGCCACTTTCTCCTGTCCGCTGGGTAGAAAATATCCCTCCTCCTCCTCACCCCATCCAGTAGGACCTGGAGTGAGGCATTGTTAAATCTGGGAGCAGCCTTTCACCTGGTCTGCTCCATTGTGAACTTTTGGTTGTTTGCTGCAGGAGCAGCATTGGAGGACTGCCCCTTTAAATAGGACTCCTCCAACTGACAGCCTGTAATGCGGGTGCGCAGTCCGCCCGCTGCGCAGGTTGACGACGGGAAACACGGAAGCCACGGTAAGTGCCTTCAATTTACCCGCGATCGCGTGGGGAACGGACTGATTTCACTGGGCGGGTTACCCGCGCGCCCAGTCGCTCCTCCGCTGCCATCCCGCCTCCCTGGTAATATCGGGGCCCTAGTCTCCTGCTCGCCAGGGCTGTCTGGAGTGGGGTTTGAACCCGTAGACTTCTGACTCAGAGCCAAGGTTCACCCCACTAATTGATTTACTGCAGCAAAATGTACATAAAGCTTCACAGACTTGGAGGAGCGCAGAGATCTCGGGGGGGCGGGGGGCGGGGGGGTTGTAGGGCTAGGACAGAGAGAAATGGAATAATCTCACAAAGAAAGATGCTTTGTTTTCACGAAAATGTTGGAATTGCACTTAGATCCTGTAAAGAGAAAAGGCAGGTTAGTGCTTTGGATATAGATCTCCACCTGAAACTTTAAGCCGTCTTTTCTCTTTATAGATGCTGCTGAACAATTCCAGCATTCTCTGACTTTATTTCCGATTTTCAGCATTTGCAGGTTTTTTTATTATTATTTGCTGTGCTCTTCAGTTTGGTGAGCCAGAAAATAGCTTGCTCCTGACGTGCTGATGAGTGGAACTTTTCTGACACTGGGCTGAACGCTTTCATATATTCCGAAGTAAACACTATTCACCCTCGTAATTGGAGTTCAAAACAAGACCCCAAATTCACCAACACTCAACATCTGACAGTGCAGATGCGGTGAAATAATTGTAGCTGAATTGGTCCAAATTTAAAGTAAATCTTCCCGCAGGATAGACTCCCTCCTATGACCAATTCAGAGACAGGGCAGTTCAAGCAGTCACAGTTTCAGCTGCTCAATATGAAAGGGTGGGGAGAAGAAATAAATCTCCATGTGTGCGTAGCGTCTAATGTGTACACAGCTTACGTGTGCTTAAGGTATATCTTAACGATCTGTTCCACTAGCACAAACAGCCGCACTCAACCCGCCCACAGAATCAGATGTTGAGACCAGATTAAGGCACTGATACTCAAAATAAACATGCCTCTCCAAGAACTGGATCGGGTACGGGTGTAAGTTTACAGCCATCGCATTGTAGATAGTTTCCTGATCGCAAGCAGACATTGAGACTACCTGACAACAGCAACATGTCCACAAAGAATATCATGTAATGGATCCGACGTCACTCTACTTAGTAAGGATGGCTAAAAGTAACATCGTAAGTATGTGTAAAAATCTCAAGCCTTACCGGTACCTACACAAGACTTTGCGGACGCATTAAATTTTATCAGTCAATTCTAACTGAAGTGAACAGAACTTGCTTCACTCCAGATAGTAATGAGAAAATACAGCTCGGTTCCCATCTCTCCCCCTCTCAAAAGCATGCTGCATTCTAAAGTCTTGATTAGAGTTGGGGATGGCAAGTTTAATATAGTGAGAATGCAGGTAGGCAGAAGAGGTAACATTAAATCATAGCATACGAACATACAAATTAAGAGCAGGAGTAGGTTATTTGGCCCCTCGAGCCTGCTCTGCCATTTGATAAGACCATGGCTGATCTGATTGCGACCTCAACCCTACTTTCCCGTCTACCTACTATAACCTGTGACTGCCTTGTTAATCAGGAATCTATCTAATTCAGCCTTAAAAATATTCAATGACCCTGCCTCCACCGCTCTCTGGGGAAGGGAGTTCCACAGACTCATAACCCTTTGAGAGAAAAAATTTCTCCTCATCTCTGTCTTGAATGGGAGATCCCTTATTTTTAAACTGTGGCCCCTAGTTCTAGTCTCTCCCACAAACATCCTCTCAGCATCTACCCCTTCCAATCCTCTCAAGATCTTATATGCTTCAATAAAATCACCTCTCATTATTCTAAACTCCAGTGTATACAGGCCCAACTTGTCCAACCTTTCCTCATAAGATAACCCCCTCATCCCAGGAATCAGTCGAGTGAACCTTCTCTGAACCGCCTCCAAAGCAATTATGTCCTTTCTTAAATAAGGAGACCAAAACTGCACACAACATTCTAGATGTGGTCTCACCAATACCCTGTACAACAGTAGCAAAACATCTCTACTTTTATATCCCATTCCCCTTGCAATAAATGACAACGTTCCATTTGCCTTCCTAATCACATGCTGTACCTGTATACTAACTTTTCGTGATTCGTGTTCTAGGACACCCAAATCCCTCTGTACCTCAGAGTTCTGCAATCTCTCGCCATTTAAATAATATACTGCTTTTCTATTCTTCCTGCCAAAGTGGATAAGTTCACATTTTCCCACATTATATTCCATCTGCCATATTTTTGCCCACTCACTTAACCTATCTATATCCCTTTGCAGACTCCTTATGTCCTCTTCACAACTTACTTTCCTACCTACCTTTGTGTCATCAGCAAATTTAGCAACTGTACATTCGGTCCCTTCATCCAAGTCATTGATACAGATTGTAAATAGTTGAGGCCCAAGCACTGATCCCTGTGGCACTCCACTCGTTACATCTTGCCAACCTGAAAATTAACCATTTATCCCAACTCTCTGTTTCCTGTTAGCTAACCAATCTTTTATCCATGCTAATATGTTACCCCCTATACCATGAGGTCTTATTTTGTGTGGTAGCCTTTGATGTTGTACCTTGTCAAAAGCCTTCTGGAAATCCAAGTACACCACATCCACAGGATCCCCTTTATCCACGTTGTTTGTTACTTCCTCAAAGAATTCTAATAAATTAGTCAAACATGATTTCCCTTTTACAAAGCTGTGTTGACTCTGCCTGATTGCATTGAGATTTTCTAAGTGCCCTGCTATAACCTTCTTATTAATAGGTTCTAGCATTTTCCCTATGACAGATGTTAAGCTAATTGGCCTGTAGTTTCCTGCTTTCTGTCTCCCTCCTTTCTTGAACAGAGGAGTTACATTCACTATTTTCCAATCTGATGAGACCCTTCCTGAATTTAGGGAATTTTGGAAAATCTTACAGCACAGAAGGAGGCCATTCGGCCCATCATGTCAATTAGGTATATAGGGTGCAGAGTTCTTAAATTGCATTCAGGAGAACTTTTTCAGCCAGTACGTAGCAAGCCCAACAAGAGGGGGGACAGTTCTGGACTTAGTTTTAGGGAATGAAGCTGGGCAGTATCAGTGGGAGAGCATTTTGCTGGTAGTGATCATAATTCAGTTAGATTTAGCATAGTTTTGAAAAGGACAAGGATGGAACAGGAGTAAAAGTTCTCAATTAGGGAAAGGTCAATTTTACTTAGCTAAGCAGTGATTGAGCAAAAGTGTACTGTAAACAGCTAATTGAAGGTAAATTAGTGTCGGGGCAGTGGGAGGCATTCAAGGGAGACATAGTGAGGGTTCAGAACAAACATGTTCCCACAAAGAAAAGGGTGGGACTGTCAGCTCTAGAGCCCCCTGGATGACAAGAAGCATACAAGGCAAGATATGGCAAAAAAGGAAAGCTTATGTCAGACACCGAGAGCTCAATACTGCAGAAAACCTAGATGAGTATAGAAAGTGCAGGGGTAAAGTTAAAAAGGAAATCAGGATAGCAAAGAGAGGGCATGAAAAAATATTGGCAGGTAAAATCAAGAAAAACTCAAAGATGTTTTATACATACATAAAGAGCAAAAGAATAACTAAGGAAAGAATAGGGCATATTAGAGACCAAGAAATGTAACCTATGTGTGGAGGCGGAAGATGTGGGTATGATTCTTAATGAATACTTTGGGTCTGTCTTCACAAAAGAGGGGGACGATGCAGAGATTGTAGTTAAGGAGGAGGAGGAGTGTGAAATATTGGATGGGATAAACATAATGAGAGAGGAAGTATTAAGGGGATTAGCATCTTTGAAAGTAGATAAATCGCCAGGCCCAGATGAAATGTATCCCAGGCTGTTTAGAGAAGCAAGGGAGGAAATAACGGAGGCTCTGACCATCATTTTCCAGTCCTCCCTGGTTATAGGCGTGGTGCCGGAGGATTGGAAGACTGCTAACGTTAGACCTATGATTAAAAAGGGAGAAAGGGATAGACCGAATAATTATAGGCCAGTCAGCCTAACCTCGGTGGTGGACAAATTATTGGAATCAATTCTGAGCGACAGCATAAATCATCATTTAGAATGGCCCAGGTTAATCAAGGACAGTCAGCATGGATTTGTTAAAGGAAGGTCGTGTCTGACTAACCTGATTGAATTCTTTGAAGAGGTAACAAGGAGGGTCGATGAGGGTAGCGCGTTTGATGTAGTCTACATGGATTTTAGCAAGGCTTTTGACAAAGTTCCACATGGCAGACTGGTCAAAAAAGTACTAGCCCATGGGATCCAAGGGAAAGTGGCAAGTTGGATCCAATATTGGCTCAGTGGCAGGAAGCAAAGGGTAATGGTTGACGGGTGTTTTTGTGACTGGAAGGCTGTTTCCAGTGGGGTTCCACAAGGCTCAGTACTAGGTCCCTTGCTTTTTGTGGTATATATTAATGATTTGGACTTGAATGTAGGGGGCATGATTAAGAAGTTTGCAGATGATACAAAAATTGGCCGTGTGGTTGAAAGTGAAGAGGAAAGCTGTCGACTGCAGGAAGATATCAATGGACTGGTCAGGTGGGCAGAAAAGTGGCAAATGGAATTCAATCGGGATAAATGTGAGGTAATGCATTTGGGGAGGGCAAACAAAGCAAGGGAGTACACAATAAATGGGAGGATACTGAGAGATGTAGAGGAACAAAGGGACCTTGGAGTGCAAGTCCACAGATCCGTGATGGTAGATAAGGTGTTTAAAAAGGCATACAGGATCCTTTCCTTTATTAGCCGAGGCATAGAATATAACGCAGGGAGGTTATACTAGAACTGTATAAAACATTGTTTAGGCCACGGCTTGAGTGCTACGTACAGTTCTGGTCACCACATTACAGGAAAAATGTGATTGTACTAGAGAGGGTACAGACGAGATTTACAAGGATGGTGCCAGGGCTGGAGAATTTTAGCTATGAGAAAAGATTGGATAGGCTGGGGTTGTTTTCTTTGGAACAGAGGAGGCTGAGGGTTGGTTTAATTGAGGTGTATAAAATGAGGGGCCTAGATAGAGTGGATAGGGAGGACCTATTTCCCCTAATAGAGCGGTCAGTGACCAGTGGGCATAGATTTAAAGTAATTGGTAGATGGATTAGAGGGGAGCTGAATGTGGTGGATGTCTGGAACTCACTGCCTGAAAGGGTGGTAGAGGCAGAAACCCTTAATTCGTTTAAAAAGTACTTGGATGTGCATCTGAAGTGCCGTGACCTACACAGCTACTGACCAAGTGCTGGAAAGTGGGATTAAGTTGGATAGCTCTTTTTCGGCTAGCACGGACACGATGGGTCAAATGGCCTCCTTCTGCACCATATGCTTCTATGACTCTATGATTCGTCCCATTTCCTTGCTCTATCTCCATAGTACTGCAAATTTTTCATGTTCAAGCATTTATCCAATTCCCTTTTGAAAGTTACTATTGAATCTGCTTCCACCACCCTTTCAGGCAGTGCATTCCAGATCATAACGACTCTCTGCGTAAAAAAAATTCTCTTCATCTCGCCTCTGATTCTTTTGTCAATTATCTTAAATCGGTGTCCTCTGGTTACCGACCCTCCTGCTACTGGAAACAGTTCTCCCCATCTACTCTATCAAAACATCTCAGAATTTTGAACACCTCAATTAAATTTCCCCTAACCTTCTCTGCTCTGAGGAGAACAATCCCAGCTTCTCTAGACTCTCCACGTAACTGAAGTCCCTCATCCCTGGTACCATTCTGGTAAATATCCTCTGCACCCTCTCCATGGCCTTAACATCCTTCTTAAATATGTAGAGAACATGATCGGGCCCTATTTTGTAGTCTCCACTGGCAGAGGCCATAAGGAAAAAAGATTTGGGAGTGATCACTGATCATACGCTGGTTAATGTGAAGCAGTTATCAATAAGTTAAATTGGGTACTGGACTGCTTCTGGAAGGCACTGGATCATATAACAATTACAACAATGTAACAAGTTATACTGACATAATACAGATCAATGGTGTGGTCAGCTCTGGAGTATGGAGAGCTGTTATGGTCACCTCACCTCAAAAATAATTTAAAAATTTCTGAGAAATGTGACCTGGATGACTCCAAGCCTTAGGGGACTGTCTTATGAAAAATAGATCAAGCGATTAAACATATTTTAGCTGGCGAACGCACTAAGGGGAGACATAATACTGGTCTAAAAAATAATTGGATAAGATGAAACAAGCACGCTTCGTAACTGAGGCTCAAGGACACGTGCAAAATTCACGAGCCTCGAGCAAGTTAAAGATTAGAAAGAAAACTTTTTTTTCCCCCACCTGCACAGGTTAGAAAGTTTATGACACTTCCAGGAAAGTAGTTGATGTGGGATCAACTGATGCACCGAAAAGGAGTTGGAACACCTATCTGTTCGAAAGGATGATGGAGGGTCAGAGATAATTAAAAGCACTGTTTGATTTTCTTTTCTCCCAGGGGCAATAGTGGAAGGAACATAATGCTTCTTGAAGTAGGGGACAACAGGTAGGGGTGCAAAGTAAGACCATAGGAGAAAGAACTTGCATTTATGTAGCACCTTTCACGACCCCAGGATGTTCCAAAGAGCTTTACAGTCAATGAAATACCTCGGGAGTGCAGTCACTCTTGTAATACGGGCAACGCGGCAGCCAATTTGTGCACAGCAAGGCCCCACAAACAGCAATGTGACAATGACCAGATTATCTGGTTCTTTTAGGTGTTGGTTGAGGGCACCGGGGAGAACCCCTCTGCTCTTCTTCGAATAGTGGCCATGGGATCTTTTACGTCCACCCAAGAAGGCAGACAGGGCCTCAGTTTAACGCTTCATCCAAAAGAGGGCGTCTCCGACGGTGCAGCGCTTCCTCGGCACTGCACTGAAGTGTCAGTTTAGATTATGTGCTGAAGCCTCTGGAGTGGGGCTTGCATTCCCAACCTTCTGACTCAGAGGTGAGAGAACTACCAACTGAGCCAAGGTGACACCATGATAGTCGGTCACAGGCTGGATGGAGTGGGCTTGGTGGGATGAAAGCCTTTTCTTGCTCCAGACTTTCCTTTGCTCAAAGTGTTAGGAAGGTGTGTTTAGAGCTCAGGAGGAAGAAGACAGAGGAAAACTAATCCATTAAACATTTTCCATCTAGTGCCATTGGTTATGTATTAGTTTTTACAGTGAAAGTTAGTTTCGGTATCACATCAATGGTGAACCATTGCCTTTGAACTCCACTCTTCACCCCTGGGTCTGGCTCTGAAAACCACAGTGGATGTGCTGGGCACAAGCAGATTAAAGGATTGCCTCCAGGAGCATGCCCACTCCACAACACTGTATTCGTCAAATTGGTATCTTTGGAGTTCAATCGCAGGCTTCTCTTTTCAGCTGCTGATGGACCTGCAAAAATATTTCCAGACTTTTTTGCTTTTGCTTTAGGCTGTTATTTTTGTTCTGTTTTTCATTCACTGCCTAGTTATTGCCAAACACAGCAAAAACTCATACAGCAGAAGCTACAAAGAAAAGACTACAGTTCCCCTGATGTCTTACTGATTAAATGCATTGCACAGTGTGGCATTGAGTCACTCTGATTAGGAAGGCCCTAGGTTTGATCCCCAGTCTGTGCTGAGTTATCATAAGGCCATAGGTCTCTCATCTTTCTTTAGTTTCTCTCCTGTCTCCCCTCATGCCCTCTCCGATCTTGACCATGAGACCCACCTCCTGCTCCCTCGAATCTACTCCCACCAAACTGTAGACCAGCCAACTTCCCTTCCTGGCCCCCATGTTAGCTGATATTGTTAACGGTTCCCTCTCCCCTTCAGATTTGCCATCATCATTCACCTCCTCAAAAAACCCAACCTCGACCCCTCTGTCCTTGCAAACTACTGCCCCATCCCCAATCTCCCTTTCCTCGCCTAAGTCCTTGAACGTGCTGTTACCTCCCAAATCCGTGCCCATCTTTCCCGCAACTCCATGTTTGAATCCCTCCGATCAAGTTTCCGCCCCTGCAACATTACTGAAACAGCCTTTATCAAACTCACAAATGACATTCTATGTGACTGTGACCGAGGTAAACAATCCCTCCTCATCCTTCTCGACCTGTCTGCAGCCTTTGACACGGTTGACCACACCATCCTTCTCCAACTGCTCTCCTCCATCGTCCAGCTGGGTGGGACTGCGTTTGCCTGGTTCCATTCTTATCTATCCAGTCGTAGCCAGAGAATCACCTGCAATGACTTATCCTCCCACTCCCGCACCGTTACCTCTGGAGTCCCCCCAGGAACTATCCTTGGCCCCCTCCTATTTCTCATCTACGTGCTGCCCCTCAGCGACATCATCCGAAAACACAACATCAGGTTCCACATGTACGTTGGCAACACCCAGCTCTACCTCACCACCACCTCCCTCGACCCCTCCACTGTCTCTGGTTTGTCACACTGCTTGTCCGGCATCCAGTAATGGATGAGCAAAAATTCCTCCAACTAAATATTGGGAAGACAGAAGCCATTGTCTTCGGTCCCCACCATAAACTCTGTTCTCTAGCTATCGACTCCATCCCTCTCCCTGGCCATTGTCTGAGGCTGAACCAGACTATTTGTGACCTTGGTGTCCCATTTGAACCTGAGATGAGCTTCCGACCGCATAACAGCTCCATCATGGAGACCACCTACTTCCATCTCTGTAACATCGCCCGTCTCTGCCCCTGCCTTAGCTTATCTGCTGCTAAAACTCTCATCCATGCTTTTACCTCTATACTTGACTATTCCAATGCTCTCCTGACCGGCCTCCCATCTTCCACCCTCCATAAACTTGAGCTCATCCAAAACTCTGCTGCCCGTAACCTAACTCGCACCAAGTCCCGTTCTCCTATTACCCATGCGCTCGGTGACCTACATTGACTCCCGATCCGGGAACGTTTCAATTTTAAAATTCCCAACCTCATTTTCAAATCCCTCTATGGCCTCACCACACCCTATCTCTGTAACCTCCTCCAGCCCTATAACCATCCTAGATCTCTCTGTGCTCCTCCAATTCTTGCCTCTTGGGCATCCCCAATTTTAATCGCTCCACCATTGGCGGCTGTGCCTGCAGCTGCTTAGGCCCTAAGCTCTGAAGTTCCCTCCCGAAACCTGTCTGCCTCTCTACCTTTCTCTCCTCCTTTAAGACAATCCTTAAAACCTACCTCTTTCACTGCACTTTTGGTCACCTGTCGTGATATCTCCTTCTGTGGCTTAACGTGAAATTTTTTTTGATTACACTCCTGCGAAGCGCCTTGGGTCGTTTTATTAAATTACCAGTGCTATATAAATGCAAGTTGTTGTATTTGTAGGTGGGATACAGTGTTACAATCGGCCCCGGCTTGTATCAACTTCTTTGGGGGACGAGAGGGGGTAGGAAATAGCCACGGTCACTCTTGGCCCGCAACCCTCAGTGGAAAGTGTGTCAGTATGGACCTTGGTTGATCCAGCTGAGATGCCCTCCAAGATCAAATGGCTTGCTTTCCCTCACTCTCCGAGCCGAGAATAGGCAATTGGGGGAGATACCGGGGGAGCGGGGAGTGCTGGGGGAGGGGAGTGTTGATAGCATCCATAGGATGTGGCACCACAGCAAAAGAGGGAAGAAAAATAGGAGGAAATAAAGCCTGAGATCACCCTGCAGAGAAATTTCCTCAACCCCAAACCCATAATAGAGTCTGTAATACTCTTGTAAATGCCAATATTGGCAATTTAAAAGAATAAATCTATGTCTAGGTGTACCTGGTAGAATAGCCATAGTAAGCATTTAGAGACAGTAAGCAGTCAAGGTGACACACTTGCGATTTCCTCAACGGAGTCCTTGGTAAATGAGTTATAATTGGTATCTACATCTCGTATACACATGTAAGGATCGTGTTTTATTATTTCATTGACTTGATTTAATAAAGCATATTAACGATACTTTTTCAGTGTTTCCTGGTCCTCGAACTTGTATTAGAGATAAAGGTTGTATGACAGTATCCTATAATACTTTCACATAAGGGCAACATATGGCAATATCCTATATAAACCCAACAATAAACACAGGAGATGATCTATTTACCCTGTAGACATGAGATGCTTTTGTGTTGTGCCCGTGATGTCAGCTCCTGATGTACGAGTCCTGTACAGCTGGCCACAACCTTAGCAAATCCCAGCAAATTTACTTTTGGTCTGCACAGAACGCGCGTATCGAAAGTTGGCATGGGTCTCGCCCAAAATAGAAACAGCTTTGCTTTCTCCCTTTGCCCTTAAGGAGTTATTCCCATGTGTTGAACTCAGTGATCAACCATTGTCGAACGGATAAAGATGCCTTGCCTGCTTACGATGCCACACAATTAACTGAAGATTACCTCATGGTTTTAAAGTTATTTCTGTTACTGTGCTAATTTGCTGAAGTGCTGCTTCTAAATCAGCCTAAGTGCCGCATGCACTTGGCAAATGACTATCAATGCCTGACACCTCCCACTTAATTGTACGACAGCCTAAAGTCCCAATCTCTGTCCAATTGCCAGCTATGTAAAACATCAATTGACTGAGGGTGGCTGAATGCTACCACTGATAAGTGAATTCTCTGCTAGGGATGGTTTCTGCAAGACTCAAAAAGGAAGATCTCTGTTCTGTGAAGCAGACATGCTGAAGGGGATTCCCTGGGTCTTATCCGCTCAACGTAAGCTGCCTGAGTTTGGGCTTTGCTAGATTCAATGGTGAAGCTCTGCAATAGATGATAAAAAAAATAACGTATCGCAATGAAGGACCACTGAATTACCATCCACTCCCAGCAAAGTATTGAGCCGTGCAGACCAGGAATGGTGCCAGATTCTCAGGTTCTGCTGAGCATCTGATCTCAGATGACCTTAGTGGACTGAGGTTAAGGAGAAAAGGAGGGGGTAAACAATCAGATAGTGTACCCCGTTCCTGATCGATATCCATTGGTCTCTGCTGGGAAGAACGCATGTCTGGGCATCAGTTGAGGGTAGGATTTGACTCATCTGTGATGCTTTCCATAGCCAAATAGCCCACTGGCACTCACTGTCTCCACTCACACATGAAGAATGGTAATTTGGGCAAGGTGTTAGAGGGTTGTGGGCATCTGTGGAACCATACCCAAGCAACGGAGGAAGGGTGAAAATTGGTACACAAAAAAACTGCTTACTTCAACATCCTGCTGTAAGTGCAATACGTAAAAGTTGAAAGAAGAAAGGCTTGCATTTATGTGGCACCTTTCATGATCTCTGGATGTCCCAAAGCGCTTTACAAACCAATTAAATACTTTTGAAGTGAAGTCACTGTTGTAATGTAGGAAACACAGCAGCCAATTTGCACACGGCAAGGTCCCACAAACAGCAATGTAATTATGACCTGATCATCTGCTTTTTTTTGGTGATGTTGGTTGAGGGATAAACGTTGGCCAGGACACTGGGGAGAACTCCCCTGCTCTTCTTCTATGGGATCTTAGACGTCTACCGGAGAGGGCAGATGGGGCCTCAGTTTAACATCTCATCCAACAGGCGGTACTTCCAACAATGCGTCAGTCTAGATTTTGTGCTCAAATCTCTGGAGTAGGGATTTGAACCCAAAACCTTTATAAGTCAAGAGTGCTACCAACTAAGCCATCCTGCAGACCTAGTAGCAACTACAGTAGAAACTTTACCAGTACCTACATAACATTCACTGCACTCCCAAAACACCGTGTGAATTGCTTTGGGACGTTTTTAAGTGATAAGTCGCTATAGGAATACAACTGTTGTGTCAGTAAATTGCATTCTGGTTCGTTTCCATTGAAGTTAAGGTAAACAGCTAGCTGGCACAGTAAATTGGCGCTGAAATGCAACGTGTCATGGATTGGTGGGTTGCAGATTTGCACCTATGATTTGGAGCGTGACAAGGCGCAAATCTTTCACTGGGGTGGCGTGGTGTGGGGTGCGAGAATAGCAAGAAGACGAGAGGGAAGATAAATTAGACTAAGGCAGAGGGTGGGTCAACCTAGGCTGCTCGTTCACACCTCCTAGTGGCCAGATTAAGAATGGTTCCTAAATCAGATTAAAAAAAACAAATCCAGGTAACATATCTGCAAGTGACAGTGCGTTGGAGCACCAGCAAGTAGATTGTCACCTGTTTGGTTTAGGATTAGACAGTTAGCTGTTTTGAGTGACAGTGTAGAAATGTTTAAAATGTAAACCAGACATCAAACATCTAGATTTTAAACTTGAAATCCACTTATCCTCCATGCTCACTTCTGTTTCAGGATTTATTTTTCTTTCCCCATTTTACATCTTCCATTTTCTCTCATGCCCCCCTGTGATGGGGGTTCCACATTGCAGACTGGTCAAAAAAGTACAAGCCCATGGGATCCAAGGGAGAGTGGCAAGTTGGATCCAAAATTGGCTCAGTGGCAGGAAGCAAAGGGTGACGGTCGATGGGTGTTTCAAGTGGGGTTCCGCAGGGCTCAGTATTCGGTCCCTTGCTTTTTGTGATATATATTATTGATTTGGACTTAAATGTAGGGGGTATGATCAAGAAGTTTGCAGATGATACAAAAATTGGCCGTGTGGTTGATGGTGAGGAGGAAAGCTGCAGACTGCAGGAAGATATCAATGGACTGGTCAGGTGGGCAGAAAAGTGGCAAATGGAATTCAATCCGGAGAAGTATGAGGTAATGCATTTGGGGAGGGCAAACAAGGTAAGGGAATACACAACAAATGGGAGGATACTGAAAAGTGTAGAGGAAGTGAGGGACCTTAGAGTGCATGTCCAAAGATCTCAGAACGTAGCAGGACAGGTAGATAAGGTGGTTAAGAAGGCATACGGGATACTTTCCTTTACTAGCCGAGGCATAGAATATAAGAGCAGGGAGGTTATGCTGGAACTGTATAAAACACTAGTTAGGCCACAGCTTGAGTATTGTGTACAGTTCTGGTCACCACATTACAGGAAGGATGTAATTGTGGAGAGGCTACAGAGGAGATTTTCGAGGATGTTGCCAGGACTGGAGAATTTTAGCTATGAGGAAAGATTGGATAGGCTGGGGTTGTTCTCTTTGGAACAGAGGAGGCTGAAGGGAGATTTAATTGAGGTGTACAAAATTATGAGGGGTCTGGATGGAGTGGATAGGAAGGACCTATTTCCCTTAGCAGAGAGGTCAATAACCAGGGGGCATAGATTTAAAGTGATTGGTAGAAGGATTAGAGGGGAACTGATGAAATTTTTTTTCACCCAGGGGGCGGTGGGGGTCTGGAACTCACTGCCTGAGAGGGGGTGGTAGAGGCAGAAACCCTCAACACATTTAAAAAGTACCTGGATGTGCACCTGAAGTGCTGTGCCCTACAAGGCTACAGACCAAGTGCTGGAAAGTGAGATTAGTCTGGGTGGCTCATTTTCAGCTGGCACGGACATGATGGACTGAATGGCCTCCTTCTGTGCCGTAAATTTTCTATGATTCTATGAAGGCACAGTCTCCCTCACTGAGGTTCTACCATCCTTGGGCACTCATCCTGTACATTGTAAAGGAGCCACTGTTCATGAGGCTTGATAGTGGATATCAACTGGCTATTCAACTGCATGGTCATACTACTCCTATCTCTGTAATCTCCTTGAGCCCTAAAATCCCTCCCAAAGCTCCCCGGTCTTCTGACCCTGACTTTTTAAATATTCCCCCCCTCCCCGAGCCTTACCTTTAAGTCTTTAGCTGTCTCCCTATGCTCTGGAATTCCCTTGCTACACCCCTCTGCCTCTCCACTTCCCTCTCCACCTTTAACACCTTTAAAACTCACCTCTTTTTTGTCTTGACCTCCATTTTTGTCCGATTGAGCCTCTGTGAAGCGCCTTGGGGCGTTTTTCTACATTAAAGGCGCAATATAAATGCAAGTAGTTGTCCATTTTAACTTCCCTAACCAAGGAGCAATATGGTCAATCTCAGCCATAGAGATCAGTTAACTCAGCACAAACCAGGGAGGAGGGTCACGAATTTTATTTCAAATTGAGAAATCAAGGTGAATTGGTCCAAAGCCCATAGTACAGGACACCATCCAGGTTTTTTGATAACTCTCCTATGAAGTGCCTTGGGACATGTCACTACCTTAAAGGCGCTATATAAAAACAGGCTGTTGTTGTTACGAAACATGTAAAGAAGCTCAGTTACAACCCTCAGAATTCCAGTGCAACAGCCACCATTTTATTGCACAGCAAGCACATTTTTCCTATCCTCATAAAATTTTACAGTAACATACAATAATGCACTTTCCCCCCTCCCCCCCCAGGGAGCTATTGATATGCACCTTATGTTAGTCCTTGCTGCAGTACATTTGTTGAGCATTTCCTTTGTCTGAAATCATGTTTTAAATCATCACACATTCCGACACTCCAAAGTTGCAGCTCTTTGAAAGTTCAACACCCTTCTAGTCCCACGGTGTCTGCGTACTGTGCTTGAAATCGGAGCACACCTGTGCACTGTCCCTTTAAAGGTTTGTCTTGAGGGACTGGTCTCATTTTGACTGACACTGCTTAGGCACAGCTCCCCGGGTGGCTGAGTGGAGAAGTGTAGGTCCTGATGCACTGCTGATCCCTGCAGACTCAGAAGCATTCAGGCATGAGTGAGTTTGGTCGGGGGTGGGGGGAAGGCACACAACAATTTTGGCATTCGCGTACCTGGGCTGTGGAGGCGGAGTAAAGAGAACACAGTCTGGCTTTCACCAGGTAGCAACCCTTGCTTTATAGAGAGGGGGTGTGGACCTTAACGCGAGCGCATGCTGTGATGCTGCCCATCGTCGAATAACCCGTCCAACATTTGCTGTCTGGGGTTGAGAGGTAGTCGAGAGCTGCATTGCAACGAATCACCGACTTTAGGAGAAAGAGAGGGGACAAAACTGCTTAGTTACGTGATGGAATTTTTTTTTCCATTACGGTGTGTTTGGGCACGTTTTCTAGAATCATCCATAATTCTTTAAAACTATTACCATTTTTAGAACACACTCCCCCTCCCAAAAATAGCAGAAGCATAAGTTCTTTAAAAAAATATATTAAAGGGAAAAGAGTGAAAATCTCCAGTTCCAATGCGATGCAATGAATTTTTTTTAAAAAAAATATATCTTGCAATTAAGAAACGTCGGTAAAGTTAGCGTTGTATTAAATCCCAAGTTAGCGGTGTTGCTTTTCCAAAAAAAAAATCATATTATCATCCCTTGTGGGAGTTTCTTTTTTTTGTTTGAAAGAAAATCTTGCCAACTCTGTCTGTAGATGGCGCCCTCTCTCGTTAAAACGGGGTTCCTTTAAACTTCGGCAACAGGTTCTGACTCTGCGCTTTATAAACATCACACAGCTTTGAGAAAGCGGAGAGCTCCCTCGACAACAAGCTTCTCTCGCTCTCTCTCTCTCTCTCTCCAATGTAAGGAAGAAGCCAGTAAGGTGTGCAACCAGGAATCTCTCTCTCTCTCTCTTCTTTTGACTCAATGCATTTCCAGCGGGATCCCCCAGTCTCATCCATCACGATGCACTGAGAGAACCAGGAGAATATATATATATATATATATAAAAGAATTGAGGAAAGAAGGGGATATTTTCTTTTAAAAAAAATAAAATGCGGAAAGTGTACGTGCAGCAAAGCAGCGATTTAGCAGCTCGGAGCTTCTGAAGTGGGGATCCGGTGGAATGCGGTAAGGCAAGATCCAGTTGCACACAATCACGTGTTGCTAGATCTAAATTTCTCTTTTTAATGTAAAATAAAAGAGCTGATTAGCCTAATTGTTAATTTCAATCAGGTTCAGTCGCCAGTGTTTTTTTTTTGTTTGGTCAGTTTCATCATGTGAATTTCAGGGTTTTTTTTTAAAGGATTGTTTTGAAATGCTCGTTTCCCTGCTGTGTTTATAGAGAGAGAGAGAGAGAGAGGGAGATACTTTATTATTGAAAACAAGTGTGGCTATTGACCGGAGGATGAATTATTTTCACACAACCCCCCTCCCCCGATTATATGGGTGCTCAGTGAGTTAATGCTTGTGACGCGCAGGGCGGGCGAAAGGACGGGCTGCGAGACTGACTCAGTTTCACTGGGAGGAGTGAAGGAGAGAGAGAGAGACAGAAAAAAAAGAGAGCGGACAGCGCCAAGCAGAGAGGGGAAAAAAAAAACACAAGCAAACTCCCAAACCCAGTGCAGCAGGGCTCAATGAGACACTGGACCCACTCAGCCACCGAGGTAAGGAGCAGTGAATAGTCCTTTTTTTACATTTTTTTTGTTAAAAAAACGATGTATTCATTTTAGAGTCAGTGTTAATCTGTATGTATAGGCACCTGTATTTGGTTTATTGTTGGGTAAATCCCAAGCTACTATAAAACAGGAATGAAGGTGCATTTTAATCCGGATTGGTCGAAAACGACGTAGTTTAGGTTGGAGGGGAAGAGAGATTGTTTGTTGAATGTTGGCAGAACGCACACCGGAGTTAGTGTAGAATAGAGAGGATCATTACAAAAACCTCGGCCGGGTTAAGGGGGGAATCCACTACGTGGTCTCGTGAAATTAGTAAGAACTGTGGTGCGGAGGGAATATTGCAGATTTCCACTCGGACTCTTAATATATAAAGATTGTGCGGTCAACTCTCAAGGTACGAATGTATCCGAGGTTTATTTATAACTTGTGGTGGTGGGGGGTGATTTTTATTTTATTTTATTTTAACCCAATATAACATGCCCACTTCCTCGCCCCCACCGCTTGGTTTGTAACAGCCCGGAGAATGGCACACAGCATCTCTCTCTCTCTCTCTCTCTCCCCCTCTCGTTCTGTGTATAACACACACTGGGGTTTGCGGCTTTCCCTTCGCTACCTTTTTAAAACACTCCTCAAGAAGTGTCCATCCCAAACGGTGTGAGATTGGAAGCGTTGGTTTTTTTCGCCTGCTAAATAATCTCCATGTGGGTTGAAAATCAAGATGCACAACATAACTGGCGGCTCGAATCGGAAACCCTTTTAAACATTTTGGTGAGATGGGGTTTTCTCGGCTTCTCTGACCCTATCCCCGTGTGTTGTGGAATGTGATAAGAAAGGACCTGGAAATCTCTCCGCCACAACTAGTCTACTTTTAGAGCGAACTGTGCTTGCGTTTTAAACCCTAAAATGCATTCGATTGACGAAATGGAGTATTGTGGGTGCTGCAGTAACTTGGTGCCTCTCCTGTTGAACTAAGTTAATTGCAGTATTGATATGGGCGACTGAAACCAGTTTAACACATCATTTATGGGATGTAATAAAGGTTCCTGTGTTGATACTTTAGCCCAAGATTTCGAGAATGGGGGTTTTAAGTTGTTAATTTGTAATTTTGAAATCTTCCCACCTCCCTTCACAGCTCGGACTGTACTTGTAGAAGCCGATGGATCACCCATGTGTTCCCGTTTTCGCCGGGTTGTTCCCCCTCTTCCTTCTCCTCCTCCTCTGGCCGGTTCCTCGCCCTTGCCTGGCTCAAAGCTCGGTGAAGTACTCCCTGTCCGAAGAGCAGCCTCCCAACACTTTGATCGGGAACCCGGGGGAGACGCTGGGGCTGGAGAAAAACAACCGCCTCTTCAAGCTGGAGGTGGGCAAACCTTACCTGCGGGTGGACGAGACGGGAGGCAACCTGTACACCACCGAGACTCCCATCGACCGGGAGGACATGTACTGCGAGAGCCCCATGGAGTGCGTCCTGGAATTCGAGATCTCGGTGACCGACACCCTCTTCAACACGGTCCCGGTACTGGTGGAAGGGAAGATCTTGATCCAGGACATCAATGATAACACCCCGAGTTTTAGCTCCCCGGTCATCTCCATCTCCATCCCCGAGCATACCAACGCGGGCACCATCGTCAACATCCCCACTGCCACCGACCGGGACGCGGGCACCAACGGGGTGGCCAGCTACGACCTCCTTGGCACGGAAGCCCACGGGCTCTTCAGCTTGCAGGTGGCCGAGGAACACGACGAGAAGCTGCCTCAGCTCATCGTGACGGGCCACCTGGACAGGGAGCAGCGGGACACCTACGATTTGACCATCCGGGTGGTGGACGGTGGCACCCCTTCCCGTGCCAGCACCGCCATCCTCCGCATCGCCATCCTGGACATCAACGACAACGCCCCCAAGTTCGAGAGGTCCACCTACGAGGGCACGGTGGAGGAGAACAGCCCCGTCGGCACCTCCATCCTCCAGGTGCGGGCTAGTGACCTGGATCTTGGAGACAACTCCCAGATCGAGTACACCTTCGCCCAGGCGGCAGACAACGCCCGTCGCCTGCTCAGGCTGGACAAGACCACCGGCTGGATTACGGTGCAGGGACCCGTGGACCGGGAACAGGTCAGCCAGTTCAAGTTCTTCGTCCACGCCAGGGACAAGGCGCCCATCCCCAAGCAGGACAGGGCTTCGGTGGTCATCACCGTCAGGGACAAGAACGACAACGCCCCCACCATCGAGATCCGCGGCATCGGGCTGGTCACCCACAAGGACGGGGTGGCCAACATCTACGAGGACGTGCCCATCGACTCCCCGGTGGCCTTGGTCCAGGTGTCGGATAAGGACGAAGGGGAGAACGCGGCGGTCACTTGCATCGTGGCGGGGGACGTGCCCTTCCAGCTGAAGCCAGCCAGCGAGTCCAGCAGCGAGAAGAAGAAGAAGTTTTTCCTGCAGACCACCACCCCGCTGGATTACGAATCCGTCAAGGAATACGTGATCGAGATCGTGGCCGTGGATTCGGGCAACCCGCCGCTGTCCAGCAGCAACACCTTGAAGGTGCAGGTGGTGGATGTGAACGACAACGCGCCGGTGTTCACTCAAAGCGTTATCAAGGTCTCCATCCATGAGAACAACCAACCCTACCTCCCCATCCTCAAAGTAGAGGCGACAGACGCTGACAGCGGCACCAATGCGGAACTGATCTACTCCCTGTACCCAGGCTCTTTCATCCAGGGCTTATTTGACATCAACCCAGACACTGGAGAGATTCGGGTCAACTCGGTTCTGGACCGCGAGCAACAGGAGCGGTACGAGTTCAAGGTGGCCGCAGCGGATAAGGGCACCCCGAGCCTCAAAGGCACAGCCACGGTGGTGGTTAACGTCCTGGATGAAAACGATAACGACCCTAAATTCATGCTCAATAGCTACAGTTTCTCGGTCCGGGAAAACCTGCCTCCGTCAAGTCCAGTTGGCATGGTGACTGTGTCGGATGCGGATAAGGAGGCGAATGCCCAGATAACTTTGTTTGTGGACCCTGACAATGGTGAGTTCGCGATACAGAATGGCACGGGGACTATTCTTTCCCGTGTCTCTTTCGACCGAGAACGCCAAAGCACCTACACGTTCCAGTTGAAGGCCGTAGATGGTGGGACACCACCCAGGTCTGCGTTCGTCAGTGTCACCATCAATGTTTTAGATGAAAATGACAACACTCCATTCATCACCCAACCTTCCAATTCCTCCTTCCAGCAGATAAATCCCCTCACCACTATAGGGACCTCAGTGGAGCAGGTAAAGGCCGAAGACATGGACATTGGGACCAATGCCAACTTGACGTACAGCATCGTAGGCGGCAACCCTTTTGATCTCTTCCATATCTCTCCTGGCGGGAGCATAACGCTGGAGAAGGAACTTTTGCGGCGGCACTATGGCTTGCATCGGCTTGTGGTTAAGGTGAAGGACGGGGGTACGCCAGCTCGCTTCGCCACAGCCCTTGTGCACATATATGTGAACG
Organism: Heptranchias perlo; assembly: GCF_035084215.1. Classification (NCBI taxonomy): domain Eukaryota; kingdom Metazoa; phylum Chordata; class Chondrichthyes; order Hexanchiformes; family Hexanchidae; genus Heptranchias; species Heptranchias perlo. Next base: position 12,652,369 of record NC_090338.1, on the reverse strand, counting down.
ACACCATGGGGAACGTCAGTGTGGTGGAGGCCCTGGTGGGTCACAGTCTCAACACTCCGCTCGATGTGGACATAGCGGGGGATCCCGAGTACGAGAAGAGCAAGCAGCGGAGCAATGTCTTGTTTGGGGTGATCGCTGGGATTATTGCAGTCATACTGGTGATTGTGATCGTCGTGTTGATTCGCTACTGCAGGCAGAAGGAAGCCAAGAGTGGCTATCAGGCGGGCAAGAAGGAAACCAAGGATCTATACGCTCCGAAACAGACCAACAAAAACACCAAGCACAAAATCAAGAAGAACAAGTCTCCCAAACCTTCCAAGCCGATGGAGGACGAGGAGACGGGCGCCCAGAGGGGATTAAAGTTCAACCTGATAAATGACTCTAGCAGTGACAGCCCCCGAATCCATCTACCGCTCAATTGTAACCCAGGGAGCCCCGACCTCGGCAGACACTACAGATCCAACTCCCCTCTGCCATCCATTCAGCTGCACCCGCAGTCACCCACGGCTGGCAAGAAGCACCAAGTTGTGCAAGATCTCCCGGCCACCAACACCTTCGTTGGGACTGGGGACAACAACTCGACTGGCTCGGACCAGTACTCCGATTACAGCTACAAGACCAACCCTCCGAAGTACACCAAGCAGGTAGGGACTCTAGTCAGTGCAAGTGGCACGGAGCGAGTTCTTTCCAGCGATGGCTACAGCTGGGGTTGATTTTGAGCGGTGTAATTAATGATATTTAAGCTCTTCTAAGTTTCTTTTTTAAATAAATGTCGTACTTTTTTATTTCTTCGAGTAATGTGGTGCATAACTTTATTCACGAATAAAATCTGCGTGCAATGTTTTCATTATAATATAAATCTAGTTTCTTTTTGTTTTGGATTCCATTTATGCATTATTAACACTTAAACTCACATTGCGTTCTTAAAACAAAAACACACAACGCTTAAGGAATCGTAACCATTTTCAATTTGCAACTTGCATTGTCTTGTTCATAAATCAGGATCAGTAAATGTTTGTCCCCAACGTAATAATTTGAGTCAAATGACTAGATTTTGCACGCACGGGTTCTGCCTGGAACACATGGCTTTAAAACTGATGCAAGGCAACTCGGCAAACTTGTTTTTTTTCCCCCTTTGTTCAATGCTCTTAATACTTGTGTGGCATTTGCACATTCATAAATTTTGTGACCTCGTTTATGCTTTTATTGAGGGTCTTTGCAAAACAAAAAAAAAACGGTTCTCTGTGTAAAAGATCCTGGCAAATGCAGTGCTTAAAGGTTGAAATGTGTTTTATTTATAAAATGGAGCTGGGTTTTATCGCCATCAAATTCTGCATTCAGCAAAGTAGTTGTATCGATACAATCTCCTCCCCCCTCCCCACACAGACTTTTTAAAGAATTGTTTCAAATAATCCTATGAATTCATTTGTTTCTGTGGACAAGAAGGTGAAATGCTCCGAATTCAATAACCGAACTGGCTTATCGGATTTCAAATCCTGCTTCACCACAGACAGTAACATTTTGTCAGAATGCATTGTAGTACACAAGGATTTTTTTTTGAAATTTCAAGTCTCCTGGTGGCACAGATCAGCTTAACATTCATACTGGTGCTATGTTATTTATCACATAATATAGATACTCCCAGCGACAGTACTAAATTATACTTTCATTAGTACCTAACCCTTTACTGCAATAAATATAGAACGTACTGACTGAATTTGGAATCTTGCCTAAACCAATGATATTGGATAGTTATTGGTGTCATTGCTACACATTAAGTGTCTGTATTGTCAGTGCAGATGCATTAACCTAAGAGTGTGGGTTTATTGTAAGTGCTGGGCAATTGGCGAGCACAATATCTGTGCGTAGGTTCACTCTCCCAAGCTTTAATAATCCATTGCTTTGACTATCCCAACCTGTAATTCAATTTCAATGTCTCCCTGTATTGTGAAAAAAACAGTGATAGTTTCCCTAATGACCTAACGCGTACAGGGCATTACTTGATGCAGCACTGAGCCATTTAACTACAATAGCTTGAATTTATTTAAAAAGAAAGAAAGGACGAGCCTGCTTTCGTACAGCACCTTTCACGAACCCGGGACGTCCCAAAGTGCTTTACAGCTAATGAAGTACTTTTGAAGTGTAGTCACTACTGTAATGTAGGGAAATGCGGCAGCCAGTTTACACACAGCAAGCTCCCACAGACAGCAATGTGGTAATGACCAGAGAATCTGTTTTTTTTTATGTTTAAATATTGACCAGGACACCAGAGAGAACTCCCTTTCTGCTCGTATTCGAAGAAGTGCCACAGTATCTGTTAAGTCCACCTGACAAACCAGTGCCTGGTCTGCTCTAACATCTCATCTGAAATACGGCACCCCCGACAGTGCAGCATTCCCTCAGTACTGCGCTGAAGTGTCAGCCTGGATTATGTGTGCCAGTCTCTGAAGTGGGACTCCAATGCTGACACCTTGGCACTTTGAAATGTACAAAATGTCCCTTGGAACTTTGTGGGAGGGGGAGGAGGAGGGTTTATAAGATGAGGAGGTTTTTCAATTCACTGTGATGGGGACAAGGTACCAATATAGGTCAGCAAAGCTAGGAGTGATGGATGTGCAGGCTGGTTTATGGTCGCCTGAGTTTTGAACATGTTGGAGTTGATGGGAGAGTGGGAGGCCAACAGGTTGACATTGGAGAAATCGAGTCTAGAGTTGGCAAAGAGTATGGATAAGAGTCTCAGCAGCAGTGGGAGTGAAGTGGAATAGAGATGGGTGACGTGGCAGAGGTGGAATTATGGGGTCTTGGTGATGGATCGGATGTGGGTTTGAAGTTTAGTGCTAAATGAAGCGGGTTTTGCATGGCCTGGTTCAGTCTGAGCAGGTGGCCAGGGAGGTCGATGAGTCAGATCTATTTAACGTTATGTGCTGAATTATCTGATCTCAGCCTGGGCCGTGTTGGAGGGGCTATAATTAGGCCTCGGCACCCATGGGCCAACGAGTGGGGAAATTGGCCAGTCTTCCCGTTCCAGATTGCTGCCTAGTGACTCCTGCTGGAAAAAATATGTGTGGCTGAGAACCGAATTGGGCTTGGTTGTGATGCTGTTTGTGGTTGAATAGCCTGTTCACGCACAAGCCTGGACAGTGAGTGTTAGGAGTGGCAACTTGGGGGAGATGCTGGAAGCCTGCCTAATGCACTGTGGGACTGCACTCCAGTGTGATTCAGGACTTTCTAGAAGATTGGGGGTGGCGGGCGGGGAATTGTAGCCAAGAACATGTTACCAGTGGTGAGATGGAAAGCAGATACCATCCTTTCCATTCCCAAGGTTCTTTTAACCCCCACCCCCCCCACCAAAAAAAAAACTTTAATTTGAATCACAAACTGTGAAATATAGGACTGGAATATCTCATTATTTCTTGATTTAGGAATATTTTTTTGAGATCCAAAGTTTTGACATTTGTATTCCGTCTGTATTGTTGAATTCTGTTTAAATCCTTTTACAGGTAAGTAGATACTGGTTTGTGCAATATTTTCAGCAGGGACCTCATTATATAAAAAAGAAATAAACCCAATGAGTACAGTTGATAAGTGTAAACCGACTACCAGAAGTCAGTTCTGGTTCAGTGATGACATTAATCCTGTTCCTTTTTGAAGTCTTTTGAGAGAAGGGATTTTGTGTTCAACAGGACCATAAATCTGTCTGATATTTACATGGAGGTTAGGAAGAGAGCATAAAGATCTTGGGGGAGGGGGAGGAGAATCAATGATTGATCTAGTCGTGATTGGACAGTGGAAGGAGTGGCCTCTTCTCATTCTAGGCTTCCTATGTGAGGAACTTGGAAGGTATGTTGTATCAAAAATTTGGGGGAGGGCATGAGAGGTAACTCTGGGGTTTTGAGAAGGGGGTGAGAAAAAGAGTAGAATATAACTCATGCCTAACAAAAAGGGGATGGGGGAGATATGCGGTTGCATCTTAGTGTGAAGAATTTACTGAAGAACGTTTTAATGATCAGTGCTTTTTCCCATCCTACTATTTGGACTGACCAAGATTTGAGTACATTTCTTCAGCTTTTCATACTTGTGATGAAAAACATGAAGTTAGTCAGCTAAAACAATGTCCTGTGATACTGACTCAGAAGACCTGCTAAAAAGGGTGAGCTTTTTGCCGTTTGATTCCATTTTTCCTTTGAGGCATAATGTTGGATAGAGAAAAGTGCTCGTTCTGAAGTGATTGACTTGGTTAATATCCAGAACTGCTGGCCTTGCAACATGGAGATGTTGGATCACCTGATACTCTACCTCTCCTGCTTTACCAGCACATTGTGGTGTATCCCTTGTCCTTGGAAGAGTAACTAATTTAATGCTGTGGAAATGAGCTGACTTTGGCTCTTTGGGTCTCTCCAGATGTTCAGGTAGATATGGATGAAATATTATTTACTACATATAAACACGGTCCTCGTCAGCAACTGAGCAGTGGTGTGTATGCAAATATGTGCTGAGTTTCTGCTTTTCAAACTACAGGCAGCAGGAGTTTTCAGTGACTTTAGCTGTGTCTCGGGGCTTTGATCAGCTAGCTCAGCTTTGGCTACCTTTTGAGTACCCTTCCCTGCCGTGTCACCCACGCTACCCCAGCATCTCTTGTCATCACTCCGATGCCAGTGTTGGCGCGTGAATGTTAAAAGGTGAACTCTTTTGAGACGTCCTGGCGTTCAATTAGTTTCCGTTATTGATCACTTCCAACAAAACCTCTTTCTAGTTAAAGGTAAATGGGAAGCGTGTACTAATTTTGCCCTCTGATTCATCAACAAGACAGAGATATGCCCAGCCCTTTGCTGAAGTTGCACCGGTCTGTCAGGTGGCAGGAGAGTGGACGGAGGATGCCAGTGTGTTGATGGGGAATGATGAGCTCCCGAGATGTAGTAAATCTTGCCTGTCAAAAAGGCCCAAAAGCACCTGAGGAATATTTGTCGATCTGAGGAAATGACGAGTGTCTTGCGCCTTCCTGAACGCACAGTCCATTTGGTCCCTCAGAGACTGTCCCTAACTCTCTCCGTCTACCTTAGCTGCAGGAAGCCTAAGAGCAACTGATAACTGCAGGGCTGCAGCATTTTTCGGTGCCCAAGTAGTGGTAAGGATGGTGGGCCACCAAGAACAATGTCCAATGAGTCCCTGGCCCAGCCTTCCTGCCTAACCCCAAACACTCTGCCAATGATTAATGCCCATCAAATGTACAGAACTGTACAAGACTTCCAATATATGTATCTGCAAGTACCAAACATTTAGTAATTTAACGTGTCCTGTAATTACCACACCTGAGTTTGCAATTTTTTTTAATCTAAGGGATGCGAGCCCTTTTTTTAGGAAGAACTTGCATTTATAAAGCATCTTTTCATGTCCTCAGGGTGTCCCAAACTGTTTCACAGCATATCTCAATAAGAACAATAACCAGGTAGTGTGTGTTGGTTGAAGGATAAATGCTGGTTAGGACATCAGAAGACCCCTACACTTCAAATAGTGTCACGGTATCTTTTACATTCAACCGAAGCAGACGGAGCCTCGATTTAACATCTCACCTGAAAGGCAGCATTCCTCAATATTGCACTGAAGTGTCAGCCTAAATTATGCTCAAATCCCTAGAGTGGGGCTTGAACCCAACAACCGTCTGACTCAGAGGTGACAGCTCTGCCGTTGAGCCAAACTGACGCCTGTTTTAACATCATTGATATTTGGTCCATACTATCTCTTTTTGCATTAATGCACTTTATTGATATGCTGTTAAATATGCCTGATAAATGCCAAATCATAATAGATCTGGCTACTATATTTCACTTTGCAGCTAGATTTTTTTTCTGTCGTGTCTACAGATTTGAATATTTTATTTTCATGATGACATTTGAGAACTGTAGGCAATCTGCATTGACCAAATCATCTGTACAAACCCGTTTAAAGTTTTGGTCAGCTTGGCTGACGTGCCTCCAGTTTCCAATTGCCTGCGAGCACTCACTACCGAGGCTCACACTTGACAACTTGGGTGAGGTACCAGAGGGCACCGGGTGCCAGTGGAAGGGTACCCCAGCCACGGACCAATGCCATCTGGGCAAAGCTACCTTGCTTAACAATTGCCACACGATAACTTGTATAAATAATGTTGCAAGGAACAAGTCTTTTAACTGGTAGGCTTCCTTCTGATTTGGGCCTTGTTAAAATTATCTCACCCATCCCCTCCCACCTTCAATAACTCTAAAGGGGGCATTCTTTTACAAGGCTTATTTATCATAGATGGTTGGTTCGGAGGATCTGTGTCTATGTGCCGTGCCTGGTGGATGGAGTTTGATAAATGGGATAATTGAACTTCCACCAGGGTGTCCCAGTTAACAGGCTTGCACAGCAAGCAGCAAATGGTGATGTGAATCTGAGTCCATATGGTGAAGCTGATCTGGGCTTGTTTTTCTAAACGTGTTGTAATATGTTGGTAAGCAAGACACTTTTAACATCTGTTCTACAGAACTATACAGCTCCACGTGGGTGGGGGTGGGGAGCCTTTCATGCAGTCGTTGAGGCTGTGGATGTTTGACAATGAAGTGAAGGAACCGTTAGCAGTTCACCAGACCCCTGCCTTGCTATAAAGGGTGTTTTTGTGTTCAGTTCTTACAGACAATGAGAACGCAATGTATTGATTACTACTTGCCTGGGGCAAATCTGAAGAAATAGTGAAGGCCTCTGGTGATGCATGAAAGAATTTGAAAGGTAGTTGAAGTAATTCAGAACTTTGTCGCAGCCTCTTTGTTTTAAAACGTGTGTTTTAAAAGTGTTTTAAGCTGTTGAACTTTTTTTTTTGGGATGGTGTAAGTTTCCAGATCTTTGATTTTCATGTCTCCTGCCAATTTTAATGGCAGAGTACAATACGGGGGAGAGATAAAGCAGTTTATAATCTGGCAGCACATCGGTGGATGCCAATTGAACAGTGTGAGTGTAAAAGGGCAGCAATGATGGATTCTTGTCTGGTGTTGGGGCCACTGACCCAAAGTAAGGTCATTTACTGCTTTGATTTCCATCCCAAATCACTGTATACAGCAGTGGTGCCTTTGTAATTCACTTGTTCTTTTTTTGCATGGATGGTTACAATTTTATAGTCCCTAACATGTCCCCATTTCTCCTCCTCCTTCTGGCCTCTCCTTAGAGACATGTTTACATCAGTGCTTGTTTAGTTTGGATTGCAGGAGAGCAGTGTTTTAAGCTGGTTGGCTTCCCACACTTGCATTTCTAAAACAGTAATGGCTGCCGAATGGTGAACCCTTGTTTCTATCATTCTGTTGCCAGGAGAAGGCAACTGGTTTTGGCAACGTGAATCCAGGTAGCCAGACCTCCCATGGGACAGGCTCGACGGACCAGTTGGTCTTCTCCTGTCAGTCATGATCCAAATGCAGCAAATACCAATGCATGAGCAACTGAAAGTGCTTATTCTTACTAGGATATGATTCCAGCATCCCTCTGGTACCTTGCCACTCTTCAACCCTTTTACGTTATCTATTAACTTTTTTCCCTGTCTAGGGAGAGCAATTTCCCCGTGTTGCTCTTTTTAATCCCCCTCCCCCAACCCCCCCAAACTTATTTTTACAGTTGGGGTGCTCATTACACGAACTTGGAGACCCAATTGTTTTATCAGTGGAAATGAAGGGAGACACAGGCTCAATGCCACATTGATAGAGCCACAGTCAGTGATGCCACTGGCTATCCAAGTGTCGGTCTTGGAGTGCAGCCAACAGAGGCAGGCCTACAGGCCCCTCTCATTGGCTGCACTCCTGTAATAGTGAGGCGTCTTTTCATGTGAGGTGAGACAACCATAAGTATCTCTGGGTTATCAGCTACTTTGGGAACCAAGGAGTGGCATAAGAGACCATAAGACCATAAGTAGATAGGAGCAGGAGTATGCCATTTGGCCCCCTCGAGCCTGCTCCGCCATTTAATGAGATCGTGGCTGATCTGATTTTTACCTCAACTCCACTTTCCCACTCTTTCCCCACATCCAATGGCATCCAGTGGCAATGACAAGAGAACCTGAAAGTACCTTTTATTTTCGAGAAGAAATTATATGTAGTGCATTTTGGAATACGATGAAGTGTAAAGTATGTCCTCGTCCCTTTAGCTGGATTGTGCTCCAAGGTGAGTATTGATTCTTGTATTTTTTTTTATCTTTAAAATGTAGATGTGATGTTATATTTTGTATATTATTCATTTTACAGAGCCCGATGATTTGAGAAGCTCCATCTGTTGGACTGGTTTCCAAATCCTGACGTTTTTCTGTGGAAAGATTAATTTGTCTCATTACTGGGGGATTAACAGGTCTCCCAAGAGTGAGGAAGGCGGGCGGGGAGGGGAAGGGGGAAACGCAGATGACACAGTTCCCACAGGAGTGGAAGTTGTACGAAACCCTGCACCTGCTCAACTACTTTATGCCAAATCCAGCTTACTCGTTTCCAGGCAACCCTACCAACTCCCATCACCTGCACATAACACCCATTTCCTGCTTCAATTGGTGAGAATCACATGGCTCATTTATTTCACAGTTGAACTTCTGGTTGAATATACGTTGAAGCTTTGAGTTTCACTTCTTTTTTCCTCTTTCCCCATGGAACCGGAGTAGCAGCAGCAGCTGAAAATGACCGACAATGGAGCATCTCCCACTATTATTTAACATTGCAATGGGCAACCTAGAAACTATTGCGTCTGCGTAACCTTGTACGCAATTTTTAAAGAATATATATATATATTAGTATTTGGCTGTGGGCCTCTCCCGCCATTGGAGGTGGGACAAAAGGAAGTCTGAATGGGGCAGTAGTGTTAATCACTGGCCATGATGGGCAGGGCTAAGAGCTCAGAGTGACTGTGGCTTGAAGGAAATGAAATGGTATTCCAAAAGAGACTGTTGTCTCTGGACCAGCTTTGGCAAGTGGCCCTTTGAGTTGACTCTTGGTATTTTAAAGTACCATCATTCTCAGGATGTGGGCGTCGTGGCAAGGCTGGTATTTATTGTCCATCCCTAGTTGGCCTGAGGAGGTGGTGGTGGGCCTTCTTTTTGAACCGCTGCACTGTCGCAGTTTGATACAATCGAAAGGATTTGCTAGGCCACTTCAGAAGGCAGGTAAGAGTCAACCACGTTTGGTGTGGGACTGGAGTCACGTATAGGCCAGACCGGGTAAGGACGGCAGATTTGATTCCCTTAAAGACATAATTGAACCCGTTGGGTTTTTATGACAATCCGATAGCTTCATGGCCACTTTTACTGATATCAGTTTTTTTATTAAAGATTTTTTAAATATGGAATTCAAATTCCCAAATTGCAGTGGTGGGATTTGAACTCGCATTCTCCATCAAGACCGCTGGATTATTAGTCTAGTAACATAAGCACTACCCTGTTGTACCCTGGTTTCTCTGAGAGATATGCATTGCCTCAGTTACATTGCTTCACTGCCATCAACCTGCTCTTCTATAGGGGTAACTTTTATATTTTCATGCACCTGGTGCAAATTAATGGCTGGAAGATTGTGCCGGGTTCCCAGATGGGACTTGTGTGGCCAAATTCCCAATACAAACCCCTGATGGACTCTGCACTGGGAATTTTAAGTAGTCAAATTTCTTCCCAAAAAGCATTTGCTATACACAATGTGCTTATTCTTAATCTGCGTGTTGTTTTTGGTATTAGCTGTGGCTGTCGGTAGCACTCGCTATCTAAGATAGAAGGCTGTGGGTTTAACTCCCACTCCAGAGACTTGAACACATAATCTAGGCTGATACTTCAGTGCCAGTACTGAGGCACGCACTGCGCTGTCAGAAGTGCCATCTTTCGTATGAGATGTTACACCCCATCTGCCCCCTCAAGTGGATGTAACCGATCCCATGGCACTATTTCGAAGGAGAGCAGGGGAGTCCTCCCCAGTGTCCTGGCCAATATTCATCCCTCAACCAACATCACTACTTTAAAAAAGCAGGTTATCTGGTCATTATCACGTTGCTGTCTGTGGGACCTTGCTATGTACAAATTGGCTGCCACATTTGAAGTGTAGCCACTGTTGTAAAGTACTTAATTTGCTATAAAACGCTTTAGGACATCCTGAGGATGTGAAAGACACCAGATAAATGCAAGTTCTTTTTTTCGTTTAGTAAACCGTTTCCTGAGGCAATTAAAACTTAGTTTTGACTGTTGCAATTATATACCAGTGTAAAGTTTCCAAGTGGGAGATGAGTAGACAAAAAGTACTGAGTTGCAAGAAGTGTAACTTTTCAGGAGATGAGTGACTTGGCTAATCTCCAACCTGGAATCTTTCTTTTTGTAATGCAACAGATATCACCTTTTATAGAGGATAAAAGTAGTGTTGTCCCTATTGCTTACTCAGAGTATCAGTAAATCTCCCAGGGCACTGTCCCTAGTATGTCAAGAGCAGGATTCAGTTAAAGTTCAGCGTTCCAGATAAAAATGAAAGGAATACAGTGGGGGGAGGTTGTTAGTTGAAGGAAATAAATGTAGATACACTATATATTAAAGAATTCCCAGCAATTAGGAATTGATGGGGATTTTAAAAGGACAAATTATAGCAAGGTGGATGAGATTCATCAGTGTCTGTGTCATACATAAACATAGGAAAAATAATGCTTTAGAACTTAAACTCCCAGTAGATAGGCAGAGGAGCTGCCACTTACTGGTTGGGCGGCCTGAATGGTATAGCCCATTGTTAAGTTAGACCAAGAATTCCCATTTTAAATGTTAAGGGTAATTTTCAACTTCACTAAAACCAATGGGATGAAAATCGGACGAGTTCTATAATAGACTGCTGGTCGGCTTGGCAGATTACCGACTGCTGTGGTGGTGAAAACTATCCCTGTTGACTTGAAATGCTGCTGTAAAAGCTTTGTGTCAACAGGAAGTTACGTCTTTGGAACAGGAAGTGTACATGCGTGCACAAGATTTTTTTTGTGTTTGAAACCAACAGCTGTGGGGGAGAAAAAAACGGGTCAAGTCAACGTGGTTTTGATATTATGTAATAGCATTGTGTGATACTTGACCTAGTCTTGAGGGGGGAAACTACTTTTCCTATGCTTATGCTGCCATCTTGGAATTGGATAAATACTTGAGGGGAAAAATTTGCAGGGCAATGGGGAAAAAGCAGGGGGAATGGGACTAATTGGGTCAGCTCTTTCGAATGGCCATCCCCTGTGCTGTATGATTCTATCTTGTTCTGATTTCCATGTACACCCGTCAAGAGACAGGTTCAGAGGGCAGGCCTGGAAATGTTGCTTCACGGTCCACTTTGTCTGTCACGACGCAGTCAGGGACAAGAGGTGGGCAGGAGAATACGTCACTGAGCCAGACACCTGCTCACTCAGTCTCTGTGCCATTGTGCGCCACAAGTACAGTTAAGCTCTGAACTGGCTTAATGCATTTAACAGGTTCGTGAAGAGGAGTCTCTCGTTCTGGTAAGTGGATCTCGAGAGCCACTGAGATGAATGGGACAGGTTAGATCTGATCATTTATGTTTACAAGTGCAGCCTAGAACAGGAGAAGTGTGTTGGCCCAATCCTTCTAACATTCAAGCTCCTTTACTACTTCACTTCGAATTGCTTCCACCACTGGTGATAGACCTATCTGTGCTTCACTCTGCTGTTAAATAGATGCTCTCTCCAGATACAACCCAATATCCAGTTTGGACAAGATTTGTAGGACAATTCCTGTAATAGTACTGCTGGGTGTTTATCGCAGGTCCAGTAGAGACAGTGAGGGATTTTCACATTTCTACCATTATACTTTGCTAAAATTTTCCAAGCGTCAGCGCTGGATTGCAATCAACTTAACATATCGTGTAGGATTCCGAACCAAATTCCAAAGGTTGTATTTGCAGATACTCAATTGGATTGTGGTAACAGGGAGATTATGCTAAGACGCTGCAATTGGATCTGGTCCAGGGTGAATTGCCTTAGCCTTAAGAAGAATAGGTAGTAGTGTGATAGACTGTCACTTTCCATATGTGTGTGTGTGTGTGTGAGCCTGCGTCTGGACTTCATACAAATTGACGTTCTGGTATATTAAGCTCTGAAGTGGAAACCAGTTTGCTCTGATCGTGAATGAATTGCATGAGAGGCCACCACCCTGATGGGTTGCTGAGATCTTGCGTTGATGATCAAACATTTTTTTTATTCAGTCTTTATTCTATTTTTTTAAGCTGTAAAGCTTGTGATGTGGAGCCTCATTTGACCGAAGCACGGACCTGGAGAATCTGGTTTGGCGATCACTCTGTTCGATTTGCACGCGTCCTGAATTTCCGCTGACCGTCGCTGGAAAGTTGGGAGTGCTGCAAACCGGGCACAGTGAAGTCCGTGCCCAATTCTCCAACCTGTGGTCCTGTTGAGCAAAGCCTCTCGAGAGTTATTCTGTGCTATGTTGATAAAATTTTTTTAAAGAAATCACACCTAATGAATTCAATGTGAGTGAACTATGTAATTTCCCCCCTGGTTGCCAACTCTGGACCTATTCCTGGAGGTTTCATCATGTGACTTCCAACTGCTCCACCCCCACAATCCCTCCATTGGTTGCCCAATATGCCCATCTTGATGGTGCAGTGCCTTCTTACACCAATTGGAAAGCAAACAGACTCTTCATTACCCCCCCACATTGGATGATTCTTGACCATCAAGTCAAACAGCCTTTATTTCCCATCTGATATTTTTATAACTAATAAACAAAAGTGTTCAAAGAAAATGGGAATAAAATACATTTTTGAATCCCCCAATTATTTTTCCCTTGCGTTCTTGCGGCAATGTCCTGGAGATTGATATTTCATTTCCTGGCTACTCCAGGACAATCCTGGAGGGTTGGCAACAACTACCTCTCCACCCCCTTCACTTCCTAACCTCCTCCCTTAAAGGAACTGGCCAGGGGGTATGTTCCCACTGGTGCGGGCAACTCTATTAGTACCTTGACAAGTGTGAACCAGCGAGTGTCAGCACGACACAGCTGAGCCCAGTCCCTGTCTTCACCCCGAGAACCACAGCAGTGAACCTTTCAACCGGAGTGGGAACCCGGGGCAATTTATTCGGTCTCTGAGGCCCTATAGCCATCCTGATCGCAATCAGCAACCTCATCAAAGATCGGGAACAGGAACAGAGGGCTTCCTACGTAACTAAATCGGACTGAGGGCTGTGCATTTAGCAGCCGAGTCATCGCAACACTCCAGGCACACACTTGCTCTCGTCTTCCGTTGGCTAATCTTATTACCACCAGTAGAAAAACCTATTCATCCAATTTTGAAAACAGGCCAACCTATTAAAGGCAATAATGCTGTGATACAGTAGAGTTTGTGAGTGTGCATGTATGTGTGTTTGTCCTTTATCAAACAGATTAACCAAAAAAAAAAGAAATTGTGTTTGAGTGAAAGCCATTATTACACCGTATAAATAAAGACGTATTTTCAATTAGCCGTTTGACCCGACACTCTTTTCCAACATTAGCACCTCTCACTGAGTCAATAGTTTAAATAGTGGATGCTAGATTTGGTTAAAAATAGCTGGTGTGTCTCTGACTGTCATGTGGAAATGTTCTGAAATGCAGTAGGATGCATGTCACTGCTGACTGACTGTTGCTAAACTATCATGATGCAGGGCACATGGCCTCCTATTTTTAAAAATGTGACTCCTCTGCAATTTTTAATCCCCCTGTGAAGTCGCGATTCATGCTGAAACGCGGCTTCGGAGGTGCCAGCCGCCCTGTTTGCGCTCAAAAGTGAGTATCGGCCAACTATTGAAGTGTGGGGACGTCATAGACGCACCTAAATCTCGTCCTTGCATAACGCGTGCACTTCCCGGCAAAGGAGGAGGGTGCGGGTCATTGGAAAATCTGGATCTCTGCTCTCCTCCAATTCTGGCCTCTTGCGCATCCCTGATTTTTATCGCTCCGCCATTGGAGGCCGCCGTGCCTCCAGCTGCCTAGGAACTAAGCTCTGGAATTCCCTCCCTAAACCTGTCTGCCTCTCCACCTCTCTCTCCTCCTTTTAAGATCCTCAATAAAAACCTACCCCCCCTTGACCAAGTGTCCTAACATCTCCTTATGTGATGCGGTGTTAAATTTTGTTTGGTAATGCTCCTGTGAAGCGCCTTGGGACGTTTTACTATGTTAAAGACGCTATATAACTGCAAGTTGTTGTTGTAGAGTGGACGTGCTCAAAAGGAAAGTCATTTGAGGTCAATTTTAGTGCCTCTGTGTCACCCTGTATGGAAATTAGCTGACTGAACACAGACTGGAGATGAAATTTGAGAGCTGCCTGCTCCATCGGGCTCAGTTCCACACTGGACCATTAGGGGAGCTAAACACACTTTCTGTGGCTTCTTTTCCAATATTTAAACTGTAACTTGGAAATCGCTGTGACTGATGAGTGAATAAATGCTCGGCAGGTTGGTGTGACATTTCTCTGTGTCTGCTGATCTAACTGAGGGGTTCACCCATTTAATATAAACCGGTCAATTCATCTGCGTTAAAATAATGGCCAAAGCAGTGTCGTATAAACACATTTAGGTGTTTGTCCACTAATATCAGTAACAGCTATTATGGGGCTTGTATTTTGTGGTGTTAATTTGCCCCCTCTTTATCCCCTTTGTTTTTCTTAAACTCCCCCCCCCCCCCCACTACGTCACCAGTTGGACCCTGAAGTGACGATCTCATTCTCAGTGACATTTCCTCTGGCCCCCTTTACTCTTCCAGTCAACAACATGCAAGCGAAGACAATAGGTGACTGGAAGAAGAAGGGTGACTTTTTAGAAATGCAAAGCGTTTTAAAAAGCCACAGTAAAATAATGACACGTCGTCAGGAAGAGGCAGTAAGAAGTGAAAAACAAACTTGAGAAGTGCTAGTAATCGAAAGGAAGAAAGAAATTGCATTCATATAGCGCCTTTCACAACCTCAAGTTGTCCCAAAGCACTTTGCAGCCAATAGAGTACTTTTTGAAGTGTTGTCACTGTTGTAACGTAGGAAGCGCAGCAGCTAATTTGTGCACAGCAAGATCTCACAAACTGCAATGTGATAATGACCAGATCATCTATTTTAGTGATGCTGTTTGAGGGATAAATATTGGCCAGGATATGGGGAGAACTCCCCTGCTCTTCTTCCAATGGTGCCATGGGATCTTTTACATCCATCTGAGAGGGCAGACAGGGGTTTAATGTCTCATCTGAAAGTCTACCTTAATTAAACCTCTGAAAAACTAAATAGAAAAATCGGGGATGAAAAAGGCCATTTGGCCCATCGAAATATTTTTGATTGTACTTTGTTGTCTGGATGATTAATCCAAATGTTCATCACTGAGCAAATAAGACCTTCAATGATATCTATTTTCAATTTCCTTTTTTACTCATTTGCATCTGCTGGTCCTACATTACTGATTTATTTCACAGCAACAACCTGGGCTTATTTTATCAACTCATTTAGCATCTTATGGGAACATAGGAACAGGAGTAGGCCATTCAGCCCCTCGTGCCTGCTCCGCCATTTGATAAGATCATGGCTGATCTGTGATCTAACTCCATATACCTGCCTTTGGCCCATATCCCTTAATACCTTTGGTTGCCAAAAAGCTATCTATCTCAGATTTAAATTTAGCAATTGAGCTAGTATCAATTGCCGTTTGCGGAAGAGAGTTCCAAACTTCTACCACCTTTTGTGTGTAGAAATGTTTTCTAATCTCCCTCCTGAAAGGTCTGGCTCTAATTTTTAGACTGTGCCCCTTACTCCTAAAATCCCCAACCAGCGGAAATAGTTTCTCTCTATCCACCCTATCTGTTCCCCTTAATATCTTATAAACTTCGATCAGATCACCCCTTAACCTTCGAAACTCCAGGGAATACAACCCCAATTTGCGCAATCTCTCCTCGTAACTTAACCCTTGAAGTCCAGGTATCATTCTAGTAAACCTATGCTGCACTCCCTCCAAGGCCATTATGTCCTTCCGAAGGTGCGGTGCCCAGAACTGCTCACAGTACTCCAGGTGCGGTGTAACCAGGGTTTAGTACAGCTGCAGCATAACTTCTGCCCCCTTGTACTCTAGTCCTCTAGATATAAAGGCCAGCATTCCATTTGCCTTCTTGATTATTTTCTGCACCTGTTCATGACACCAATGATCTATGTACCTGAACCCCTAAGTCCCTTTGGACATCCACTGTTATCTCAAAGATGGGGCCACTGACAGTGCAGCACTCACTCACTCCTGCACTGAAGTGTCAGCCTGGATTATGTGCTCAAGTCTCTGAAGTGGGATTTGAAGCCATGACCTTCATGATTCTGAGGTGAGTGGGCTACCCACTGAGCCAAGGCTGACATCTTTTAAATCCGTAAGTTGAAAGATGGTAGCTGTTGGTTCAGTGGGTTTCGAAGTGTGTTTGTTCACATCCTCGGAACCCAGCGCAGATGCAATGAAATATAAATCTTTTGACTTCAAGGTGAGAAGTTTTAAGAGTTTGTGGCAGTTCCAACCCAGTTCTTAATGGGCGCAAATTCTCAGCAGAAACCTGCCCAGAGTTTGGTATCAGATTGCCAACCTGATTCTTGATTACAAAACCGGCTGGTGATTGCAATGGTGTGGCGCGGGCAGTGATGGTGTTTGTAGAGCGGGTCTGGCCACACAGAATGCAATGGTCTTATCGAGTCTTGTGAATTCCTGTGTTCCTATGATGTGTGGTTTCCATTGAATCATATTGTTGGGGACAGGGGAGGGAAAAAAAAGGGAGGGTCACCCTGCATGTACTGTACCAGATGAGGGAGGGTCACCCTGCATGTACTGTACCAGATGAGGGAGGGTCACCCTGCATGTACTGTACCAGATGAGGGAGGGTCACCCTGCATGTACTGTACCAGATGAGGGAGGGTCACCCTGCATGT
Source organism: Heptranchias perlo (assembly GCF_035084215.1). Taxonomy (NCBI): domain Eukaryota; kingdom Metazoa; phylum Chordata; class Chondrichthyes; order Hexanchiformes; family Hexanchidae; genus Heptranchias; species Heptranchias perlo. The sequence goes on along the minus strand of NC_090338.1, from coordinate 12,635,456 downwards.
ACTGTACCAGATGAGGGAGGGTCACCCTGCATGTACTGTACCAGATGAGGGAGGGTCACCCTGCATGTACTGTACCAGATGAGGGAGGGTCACCCTGCATGTACTGTACCAGATGAGGGAGGGTCACCCTGCATGTACTGTACCAGATGAGGGAGGGTCACCCTGCATGTACTGTACCAGATGAGGGAGGGTCACCCTGCATGTACTGTACCAGATGAGGGAGGGTCACCCTGCATGTACTGTACCAGATGAGGGAGGGTCACCCTGCATGTACTGTACCAGATGAGGGAGGGTCACCCTGCATGTACTGTACCAGATGAGGGAGGGTCACCCTGCATGTACTGTACCAGATGAGGGTGGCAAAAGCAGAAAAGGGTCTCATTTTCCAGCACTAACATCCATAATGGTTCATTCAATCTATCATGGTCTCCATAATGGAGGCCATTAGTGGGCTGTATATACAGTTAGGTTCCCTCTACTGTCTCAAGACAGATGCTGCGGCATTTTGATGTGCTCCACAGGTCCCTCTGGGCCGTTGGATGTTTTCAACATGTCTAGAACCAAGTATGGCCATGAACCTCGAGCTGTGAAATTATTTGAAAAAACAGGCTGTTGATTCAAATCGAGCGTGAATCTTGACTGGTGATTAGAAATGGCACGAGTAGGGGAGTGGGACTAATCGGATAGCTCCTTCAAAGAGCCGGCACAGGCACAATGGGCCAAATGGCCTCCTTCTGTGCTGTATGATTCTATTCATTAAGCAGTTTGTTTTCACCACGTTGATTTATGTGCCTATGCAACAATGGAGTCCATCGGAGCCAAGTCTGGTCCTGATGTGCGGACGTGCATATTTCCCAGCTGGAGTCACTTGAAAACAATCAGGAGTGGGAATCCTGATTTCTTCCCCGCCACCCCCAATTCCCTAGCTTAGAGGAACTGAGGACAACTGTAGTGTCACTTGTGCTGAGAATCGTTTACACAGACCTAGGGCAATATACCCCAGTTTCACGATGTGTTATGCATACAGCAATGGAGATTTTTTTTTCCTTTCTTTCCTGGCTGTTCTGGGTTTCCAATGTAGCTGAAATTTCTGTGCATGTTTAGTGCTTTTATGTAAAGCAGTGATTCCAGATTGGGTTATTTTAGAATAAAGTTGGCCTACCTGTGTCAAACAGAAATCATATTTACTTCACAGAGATAAAAAGAAAGCTGCTCACGTTGGAAATCTAAAATAGAAACAAAAAAAGGCACAACAGGTCTGCCAACATCTGAAAAGAGGAAATACAAGCGAGTATTTCTGCTGTATCCCTCATTTCCTTCACCCCGCCATTGGCGGCTGTGCCTTCAACTTCATAGGCCCCAAGCTCTGGAATTTCCTCCCTAAATCTCTCCGCCTCTCTACCTCTCTCTCCTCCTTTTAAAACTTACCTCTTTGACCAAGCTTCTGGTCACCTGTCCTAATATCTCCTTATGCGGCTCCATGTCAAATTTTGTTTGATAATCGCTCCTGTGAAGCGCCTTGGCGTGTTTTTTCTATGTTGAAGGTGCTTTATAAATGCATGTTGTTGTGTGTACCCTGGAAGATAAACAAACCTCTTTGCAAGACTGTACAAAACAAAAAAGAGACCGGAAGAGAGAACTGGGAGGAGGCTGATTCTTGGCTGTTCTGGGATTTTTATTCTGCCCCATCTGCTTCAGGTACTCAGTTGTCCGAGGATTGTGTCAAACTGGAGAAAGATACCACAGCTTTAAGTCCAATGGCTGTAGGGTTGGTCAGCTGAGGCCATGACCATATTGAGCTGCACTAGCATGGTGTTATAATGCCACCATATGTGAGTTTGTGTGCGGCCAGTGCCAGGTTCACTGAAGCTGGCACGGGAGGAGATGTTTTTGACCAGTTGCCGGCCTAGCAATTCTGATCAGTTTGTTTCGGTGGTTGCTGCCAACTGCACAAAACCCATGAGGCGGGAGCCGATGGCACTCAGCGCCATCTCAAAGCAGCTTTAAGTTGGCTGTTGCCAAGCTTGTAGATGGTGATCTAACGCAGTTCACCGTTAAGTTACAAATAGACTTGTTTATTACTGAGTAAGATTGAGTGCTAAGATACCTTGAGAAGTACTCAAGCACCTCCACCCAGAACTCGGGTAAATACATTAATTTTTTTAGACTGGCAAGAGCAAGCGGTTTAGGAACATTAGGAGCTGGAGTAGGCCGTTCGGCCCCTTGAGCCTGTTCCGCCATTCAGTTAAATCATGGCTGACCTGTATCTTAACTCCATCTACCTGCCTTGATTACGGAACCCATAATAACCCTTGCCTAACAAAAATCTTTCATGCTTAATTGCTTGGGAGAGGTATTGCACATAGCTGCCTGTACAGTTTGGGAACTGCCTTAAGTTAGCATTCTCTCCTGAATTGTTATTCTTGGCTTAATTGCTGAATGAAATGTTGACAAGACTGATCAGCACTGAACATTACAGTGGTTGGTACTTGCCGTTTGTGCTGACGTGCTTTCAGTGCGCTGTGTGCCAACACAGAAATAATCTCTGATTTGTACTCTCAATCGTCTCCATGGTTTAGTTCACAGAAGCCTCTATGAAGTGGAGATCAGGCGAGATTAAAACCATTTAATTCCTCTCCCCCCACCCCGCGCCCCCGCCCCCCCTTTATCAATGCGTCGCTCATCTAATTTTAAGATTAAAGCAAGCCTGACTGTAAAGTACCTGCTCGCAATGTCCAAAATGGCTGTCTTTTATAATTATGTATGTGTCTATCTATGGGGAAAGCCCCATAATACACACTGGTGAGCAGTCTGCAGTTGGAACTCCACTTTCCGACTGCCAATATGTGGAATGGTTGACCTGTTGTGGGGCCTACACGGTAGGCCAAAGCCCCGCAGAGAAGCGCCAGTGTTAAAATGAGTAGGCGAAGGGTTAGTTGTGCCAAGTTTGGATTTTAATTGCTGTAGGTGAAAGAGAAGGAAGCATCCAATTACCAGATAGGCAGAGACTTGCAAAGTATGACTAAACAGGAAGTCTTGTTCAAATTGGATATTGGCTATTATGGTGCAATCTTTAGACAAGGTATTTTAACATGTTGGTCAGTTGTATTTTGATTAGTAACTTCCACTGTGTAAGGAAGAACAAACGAACTTGCATTTATGTAGGATCGTCAATGACCTCAGAACATCCCAAAGCACTTTACAGCCACTGAAGTATTTTTGAAGTGTAGTCACTGTTGCAATTTAGGAAACGCGGCCACCAATTTGCACACAGCAAGGTCCCACAAACAGCGACGAGATAATCATCAAATAATCTGTTTTTAGTGATGTTGGTTGTGGGATAAATATTGGCCAGGACACTGGGGAAAACTCCCCTGCTGTTCGTAATAGTGTCATGGGATCTTTTACATCCACCTGAGAGGGTAGACGGGGCCTGGGTTTAACGTCTCATCCAAAAGAAGGTATCTCCAACAGTGCAGCGCTCCCTCAGTACTGCACTGGAGTGTCAGCCTGGATTATGTGCTCAAGACTCTGGAGTGGGGCTTGAACCCACAATCTTCTGACTCGGAGGCGAGAGTGCCACCCCACTGAACATACCCGTAAATCCAGGTAGAGAGGGAAGAGTACAAACTTATTTTAATCAAGCTTTTGTTTGATTATTTCATTTTAAACACATTAGGGCCTGCATCCTTGAGTGCTGTCATGTTGAAGATGCAATATTTTTTTTAAATTTAAAACTTCATAAAATTCTTCAATACAGAGTGTAGAAAGTGTAACCAAAAGCCATCCCACAGACAAACAGGAATAGTGCAATTATTATGAGCCAAAGATCAATACATTTGTGAGGATATACAATTCAGCAACTAACAGTAATTAAATTAAAAGACTGGAGGAACGCGAGGGGAGAGAAATGAGTCAGAATAATAAAGTGGGAAGGAGGCAATGTATTGGGGGTGGGGGAGATATAACCCCTCTCATGAGGAAGTGGGCTAAAGAGTAACAGAGAGAAATGAGAAGTGATAGAAAAGTCAGGCTGGGCCTAACTTTCACCTGAAACAAAATTAGAGTAGCAGGCACGAGAGGGGAATCTGAGCCAGAGAAAGGGGTCACCAAGTGAAAGGCAGAACCTCCTAAGCACTAAACCCGACAGCTCTGCCACGAAAGGCTTGTGAAGGCCAAACAGACGGAGCACGACTCCTGTAGTTTTAAAACCATCATTTCCTTTTAAAGCACAAGAAATCCAGTGTCAGGAATGGCTCGGTAATCGTCATTGATATGTAATAGTGAATGGCGACTGCCTGCACTCTTTCTGTTAAAAAATAACTTGAGAGGGTGGTGGATAACTGGCACACTGGTTGAGTTCTTCCATGTGGGCCAAGTAAATGTAACTAGTCATTTTCATGCTTATCACAAACGGCCTTCTCCAAAATCTGAAAAGCTTTGAGTCTTTTTTTAAAAAATAATTCCAGTGTTAAGAGATGCAAATGTCTGTAAATCTCCACCACAAAATTTTCATTCTAACCCTGTGATGCAGGTTCTGTTCACTCTCTCTTGCTGGGTGTGAGCTTTGACGCTCAGCTGTAGAAGCTCGTCTATCACTGGCTCTCACATTTCTAAGCTGTAAGTCTTTTCCACTAGAATGAGTTAAGCAATTAACTTCAATTTCTGAACCGAGGGCTGTTGTGCATGATTTACGCCACCATCTCTGATGTATGTTCAGGCATGCCATGTTGGCGTTAGTCTTATTTAGCATATTTGTACCGATGTGGCGCAGGAAAAGTAATCACACTTGATCGGCCTTAATGTTGAGATATACGGGGTCCAATTGCTCCCATCGCCGACTGTGACCAGCAGGACTTCACCCCGGCATAGAATAGATCAGGATGCCTCTCTCCAGGCACGACCTGATTTTGGAAGGATAAAGTCTGTAATTGGACATGATGTTAAAATTCCACATTTGCCGTTTATGCTTTAGTGAAGGCGCTATTACAAACCTGAGATTCTTTCCCAATCATTTTTGCCTGTCCACTCGTACATTTCTCCAAGAAGAGAGCGAGGCTCGATAACGCAGCGCCAGTGGAATTACTTACTCTTTAGACGCTACAAGACAGACGGGGTTCTTGCACTCAGATTAAGGTTGTACTTGCACTACAACTTTAGTATCGGTGTGACGTGGACTCGGGACCTGACCGGACTCCAGGTAGAGGTGGTGTGGGACCTCCCTGGAGGGGGTAGCCTGGTAGCTGCTTTGGCTTGATGCCACATGATGTGTAACTCCAGTGTAGTGTCAAAAGTAGGCTTAAGCCGCTCAGGCAACGCCCTGATTTTAAAATTCTCATCCATATGTTCAAATCCCTCCATGGCCTCGCCCCCCTCCCTATCTCTGTAACCTCCTCCAACCCTCAGGTCTCTGCACTCCTCCAAATTTGGCCTCCTGTGCATCCCCGATTTCCTTCGATCCACCATTGGTGGCTGTGCCTTTGGCTGCCTGGACCATAAGCTGTGGAATTCCCTCCCTAAAGCCCTCTGCCTCTCTACCTCTCCTCCTTTTAAGGGGGTCCATAAAATGTATCTCTCTGATCAAGCTTTGGCCACCTGTCCTAATATCTCCTATGTGTGGCTCGGTGTCAAATTTTGTCTGATAACGCACCTGTAAAGGGCCTTGGGACGTTTTTACTCCGTTACATGTGCTATATAAATGCAAGCTGCTGAGAAGGGCTGAGCCAGTCCCTTTGATCTCCTGGGCCCTCTCTTGAAATCTTTCTGCATTTGATTTTAAATGTTTCGCCAGTGTGGACACTGCTCACTGTGCCCTCGAAACATTTTTTCCAAGTGTTGCGAGAGGATGTTGCAGCCGCTCATGTGCAGAGCCGTCTCCTGGGCAGACGAATTTGAATCCCAGCCAGGCAGTGTAAATCGGCCTGCAATGTAAACGCAGCACGAGAGTCCCAAAGAAACTTCCAGAAGTCCACGCTGTCGATTTTAAAAATGGATAGGGTATATCCCCTGACAACTCAGCAAAATTATCCTGTGAGTCGCTGGGCCATAAAGAGCAGGAAGATCCTGGATTTGATCCCAGATTTACTCCCCCTCATTTCCCAAAGGTGCTAACTCGTGCTGAGAGGCTGGCAGTCATCCAGTACCTCATTAACTTCCTGTGCAATCACACTATGGCCACTACAGTAGCCTCCATGCCCAGGGAGAGGGTGAGGAAAATGTCCCTGCTTCTGACCCCTATCCAATGACCCCTGCTGATAGTGCGCTTGTGTGGATGTAGGGTGCACACCATTGTACATGGCTGTGATGACCCACACAGTCAAATAGCTCACTCTCCAGTCTCTCAAATGAACAGTGGGCCCTTGGACAAGGTACTGGAGACACTTGAAGCCCGAGACTGGAAAATAGTCTATACTTTGGGGGAAAGTGAGGGGGGGAAAGAAATGGATATTGTCTGGCGTTGATGCGAGTATCAGGATTAAAGAGCTCTCATTTGCAGAAACATCAGTTCTTTTCAGTTTTAAGAAAGGATATGAGTTTTAGTGGTATTGGTTGAAGGATAAATATTGGCCAGGACACCGGGGAAAACTCACCTGCTCTTCTTCGAAGTAGTGCCGAGGGAACCTAAATTGAAGCAGCGAAATCAAATCGCACTTTATCCTGCAGTGGCTGCCTGCGTTAGTTGGTCTGTAGGAGTTGTGTGAGAACGTGCGTTACAATATTGATGCACTGTTTCAGTGTACTGTCTTGTTTAATCCCCATGCATGTGGCAAAGCCTGGATTACTGTAGACCATTTAAATGCAGCGAGATATACAGATAACCTCCACTGTGGTGGGCCTTAAAGGATTTCCTGACATACTTATCAGAAAAGGCTGAACAGACTGGGGCTCTTTACTCTAGAAAAGAGAAGGCTGAGGGGGTGACCTGATGGAGATCTTTAAGATAACGAAAGGGTTTGATTGGGTAGACGTAGAGAAAATGTTTCCATTTGTGGGGCAGTCCAAAACTAGAGGTCGTAAATATAAGATAGTCACTAATAAATTCAATAGGGAATTCAGGAGAAACTTCTTTACCTAAAGAGTGGTTAGAATGTGGAACGCGCTATCTTAAGGAGTAGTTAAGACGAACAGCATAGATGCATTTAAGGGGAAACTAGATAAGCACATGAGGGAGAAAGGAATAGAAGAGTATTCTGATCGGGTTAGATGAAGGAGGGAGGAGACTCGTATGGAGCATAAACACCAGCATAGACCAGTTGGACCGAATGGCCTGTTTCTGAGCTGTAGCCTTGACGTAACCATTGTGGAGGTTGAGGAAGGGAATGGACGTGTTGAAACGCCCGTTCAGCTGTATAATTTAATTCAGACACCAGTGCAGGAAGTAAGAGTCTGGACCGAGAGAATTAATAAAATCCGTAAACCGTTCCCTTCTAGACATGTTATCGCTACTTGACACGGTGCGGATGTTGGGAACAGGATTTGCATCTCTGTTACAGACAGGAATCGTCACAGTTAACCTGTTGTATTTAACACTAGCCAATTTCCCGTGGTGTTACTCACTGGTACTCTCGAGGTTGTAATGTTAAGCTGCTAAACTGGCCCGTCCCTTTTTAATGCAACTGCACTTAATAAGCAAATCCAGATAATGGTAGCCAATTGTAAACTGCTGAGTCAATCGGGGCACTTGGAGAGGCTTGTAAATTTCAGGCTGCGGATCAATGACGGGCTTTTTTAAAAACTGATTGCTTTACATCTCCAGTAAAATGGGACGCTTTTTAAAAGCATAATATTAAAAGCTCGGTAGTTTTCATCCTGTCCATGGATAATGACCCCAGTCCACCACTTGTACTTTTAAGTCAGGGGCTGGTCGCAGTACAAAAACATCTTGCATTGACACGGTGCCTTTAACGTAGTAAAACGTCCCAAGGCACTTCACAGGAGTGTAATCAGACAAAAATTGACACTGAGCCAAAGGAGGAGATATTAGAACAGGTGAGGTCAAAGAGGTAGGTTTTAAGGAGCCTCTTGAAAGAGGAGAGAGAGGCGGAGAGGTTTAGGGAGGGAATTCCAGAGCTTAGGCCTAGACAGCTGACGGCACGGCCACCAATGGTGGGGTGAAGGAATTGGGGAATGGCACTAGAGGTCAGAGTTGGAGGTGCACAGAGTTCTGAGGGTTGTAGGGATGGACGAGGTTACAGAGATAGAGATGGAAGGTCATGGAGGAATTTGAACACGATGCGAAGTTTAAAACTGGGGTGCTCAGGCATCAGGGTTTTGGATGAGCTGAAGTTTACGGAGGGTGGAAAATGGGAGCCAGGCCAGGAGCGCATTGGAATAGTCAAGTCTGGAGGTAACAAGAACATACGCCACTGTGGAATGCGGAGACCCAGTTGCTGTATCTGTGCAAACGTGAAGGGACCGACTCCCTGTATTTGACTTTCCTGAAATCGGCTCCCTTAATCCAACAATGCATTTTGTTGACTCGTGGGTCTGTGATGCTTAGGGTTGCCAACCCTCCAGGATTGCCCTGGAGTCTCCAGGAATTAAAAGATTAATCTCCTGGGCACTGCTGCGGGCAGCACCCGGGAGAAAAATTAGAGGGGCATTAAAAAAAAATTGTGTGTCCTTATCATTTTCCTTTACAATTGATAAACAAAAGTATTCAAAGTATTGGCGATGGGAATAAAGGCTTTTTGACTGGCCGAAACCTCCAGGGATACGTCCGTCCAGAGTTGGCAAACCTAGCGATGCTGTCAGTTGCCCAAGCGTGGGGACTGTGTAGAACTATAGAGTGCAGCTGACACAGGGAGACCTGGTGAGTCTCAAAAGTCATTTGACCTCCTGTAATATAAATGCACCTGCAGCCTGTACCCAGACTGACCTGGTATGGAGTAGTTTCACAGACCGGGTGCTACGGCTGCATCGAAGTAATTCAGCAGCTAATAGAAGTAGAAGAACAGAGCTGGGGATGGGGTTTTGAAGGAGGTGATGGTAGTGGCGCAGCTAATCTTTCCAATTCTGTCCCGGCGCGTTCTTTGTGCTGAAGCTAAATATCTTTTTATGTTATCGAGTTGCTAAAAAAATATTGAGGTGCGAGGTATTAAAAGCAAAATAACTTCCAGAAGTTAACTTATTACAGGATATGTGTGAATGTAATCGGTGTGATCTGTTTAACACTCTCCTGCTTCCAATTTTAATCCCCTTTTCACTGGTTCTAGTGGCTTCTGTTCTGGTCGTTTTAAAAGACGGGGTGGGGGGGGGGGGGGGGGGAGGGGTGAGGAGGGTGAAGTCACCGTTCGTTTGTGTCCGCAAGGCGTGCATTCTTCTTTCTCCTTCCCTCCCTCCCCCGTTCTTTCGCCTCTTCTTGTTCTGGGGTAGGTTCGAATGGCCGCTCTCCGTCACTTCACCCAAGCGTCCATTCTTCACAGCGGTGAATGTTAGAAGGTTATTCGACCACTTGGGGTTGGGCGGGGACCCGGGTTGCCAACTCTGGACATGTTCCTGGAGGTAACATCAAAATTCCTCCAACCGCCCTCCCTGGTCAAACAGCCATTTTTTTCCCTCCCATCTCCAATATTTTTATCACCAATAACTGAATGCGCTGAAGGAAAATTTCTTAAAAACATACAATTTTATTAACGCCGCAATGATTTTTCTCCTGGGTTGCTCGCAGCAGTGTCTAGGCAATTAATCTTTAATCCCTGGAGACTCCAGGACAATCTTGGAATTAAAATCAAGTAAAAGAACACTTCAAACATTCTTTAACTCTGCACACTGCACTACTTTTACTGCTGGATTGTGATGCAAGAAACTCACTGCACTGGGTCCTTGTACTTTGGATCCCAGCCCCGCGGGGGAGGAGTGAGGAGGAGGAAGAAAGCAGTCGAGCCTAATCTTGCGTACACTTGACTTCCCACCAATATTTACTTTCTGACAGGGCTGTGGGGTGTGGAAGGTGATCAGAAGCAGAAACCTGGGCTAACTTTCTTTCGCATAGGGGATAATGAAACTAACCAGCATCACTGCTATTGTCCCAACTTAGATTAGCTAAATCAAGATGTGGAGATGCCGGTGATGGACTGGGGTTGACAATTGTAAACAATTTTACAACACCAAGTTATAGTCCAGCAATTTTATTTTAAATTCACAAGCTTTCGGAGGCTTCCTCCTTCGTCAGGTGAACGATGTGATTTTCACATCGTTCACCTGACGAAGGAGGAAGCCTCCGAAAGCTTGTGAATTTAAAATAAAATTGCTGGACTATAACTTGGTGTTGTAAAATTGTTTACAATAGCTAAATCAACACCAACCAGCATTCACTCTTAAACAAGGCAAGAATTCCTCTGGTCACTGGTAGTACTGTAAAATGAGTTCAAAAAGGGCTGTACGATGTGGTCATGTGAGCAACTCTTTCCGAATGTCTTTAATATGCAAGATTTTATTTCAAAAAAGAATCTCCCCTACTTCCCCGCTCCCCCGCCCTGCCCACTTGAAGACAGGATAGAAGGAACTTGCATTTCTACATTGCCTTTCATGACCTCAGGATGTCCCAAACCCCCGCTTTACAGCCATTGAAGTACTTTTTGAAGTGTAGTCACTGTTGTAGTGTAGGGAAACATGCCAGGCAATTTGCGCACAGCAAGGTCCCACAAACAGCATTCTGATAATGACCAGATAACATGGTTTTACTGATGGTTGAGGGATAAATGTTAGCCAGAAAACTGGGCAGAACTCCCCTGCGCTTCTTCAAAATAGTGCCATGGGATCTTTTATGTCCACCTGAGAGTGCAGACGGGGCGGGGGCCTTGGTATAACGTCTTCTCTGAAAGATGGAAGATGAGAAGGGCCGACTTAAGGTAGACACTTGTTGTGAGGCACGGAGGCTGCCACTATTGGTGATGAATATATTTCCTTCAGAATCAAAACAAGTCGTTTCGCCAACAGGAGGTAAGAATGTTCCTGACCACAAGCGAAGTCTGAATGAAGGCAACGGGAAGTAACTGAAGCAGAAGGAGCGGCACGGGGGAATCAAGAGATTGACAGGGGCTAAAGAAACGCTGAGAGCGAGAGAAGAAAAGAACGGATACCCAATTAAACCGACGGATGAAAATCTGAGGGCCCCCTTGTGCTTTGGGAAAATTGACAATTCTGCTTAAATGACCAGAATTAGCTCCTGCTGAAGAATGCTGGATATTCATAGAATTGCATAGTGTATGCAGCACAGAAATGAGCCATTTGGCCCAACTGGTCCATGCCCAGTGTTTATGCTCCACACAAGCTTCATCTCACCCTATCAGCATTACCTTCTATTTCTTTCTCCCTCATGTGTTTATCTATCTTCCTCCTTAAATGCATCCATGCTGTTCGCCTCAACTACTCCTTGTGGTAGCAAAGTCCACATTCTAACCACTCTCTGGATGAAGAAGTTTTTCCTGAATTCCAGATTGGATTTATTGGTGACTATTCTTATATTTATGGCCCCTAGCTCTGGTCTCCCCTGCAAGTGGAAACATCTTCTCTCTGTCTATCCTATCCAAACCCTTCATAATCTTAAAGACCTCTATCAGGTCACCCCTTAAAAACATTCATTTGAACTTGCTGTGCCTCTGTCCTCTCCACCTTCAGATTCAGTTCTCCAATAAATGGGATCTTTTTGTCTGCAATGTCTGAGGGGAATGGGCTTATTTTGTTTATTTGGTTTTGTTGCATCTGCGTAGATTCTGCGTTCCATCTGTTTGTCGTGTTTTTTTTTCCAGCCTCTCTTCCCTTCCCTATCCTGAAGGTGCTAACTCTTGCTGGGTCATTGAACATTGCCGGGGTATTCAACTGTGGAGGGCATCATACACAAGGCCGATCGTGATCTTGTCCTGGTCCAGTGCCCACTTTCTAAAAGGGCTGGCCATCAGGAGCAGGAGCTTTGTCTAATTTATTTCCCCCTTCCTAGTTCAGAGTGGAATGATATCACCCTGAACTACTACCTTGGCGGGAGTCTGCTAAGTTGATGCAGATTAAAAGAAAGACTTTACATAGCGCCTTTCACAACATCCCAAAGCGATTTACAGCCAATAAAGTAGTTTTGAAGTGTAGTCACTGTTGTAATGTAGGGAAATGCAGCAGCCAAATTGCGCACAGTAAAGACCCACAGGCAGCAATGTGATAATGACCAGATAATCTGTTTTGGTGATCTTGGTTGAGGCATAAATATTGGCCAGGACACTGGGGAGAACTCCCCTGTTGTTCTTCAAAATAGTGTCATGGGACATTGAAACTGTTTGGGATCAGACTGTGCAGTAAACCGAACGATTGGGGTTTTTTCTTTCCTGTAATCCTAGTGCGAGTGCAGGGTATTTTGAAAATTGGGCCTTTTTTTTCCATTAAATTTTTGGGATGTGGACAGATTTGTGCACAACACCGGGGAGCAGGGCTGAGGTACAATAAACACGTGCTGTCAACCTTGACAGCAAGCTCTGCGTATGACTTGTCTCTTCTCCCCTTAGGTTGAAGACTACTGCCTGATGTTAGCTTTCCTTGTGCAAGTCATGGGCCACATCACACTTCTGACCCCCCCCCCCCTCTTCCCCGACACGTGATCGCCAAGTATGCGCGCGCTGACTGGTCCTTTGAAAGGTCAGGCAAAGCGAGAGAGAGAGAGAGAATGCGTGGCCCAGCCCCAGACTCCTTCCCACCCGTGTGACCCACCAACCAGTCCAGTGCGACGCCGACGATTACAGCCGCTATGTGTTGACCATCTGCGTCACATGGCCACGGATCGGCCATGTGTAAAGTCACCAGCCAAACAAAAAGGAAGCCCTCCCTTGCGCTCCAGGGTTCTGGATCTTGAGCGGCTCTGCATTTCCAGCAAGTAAGCCCCTGACACTTAATGAGTGCTGGATCTTTAACTTGGATATCTCTCTCTCCTCCTTTAAGATGCTCCTTAAAACCTACCTCGTCACCTGTCTTAATATCTCCTCATGTGGCTGGGTGTCAAATTTAGTTTGATAATCACTCCTGTGAAGCGCCTTGGGATTTTTCACTACGTTAAAGGCACTATAAAAATGCAAGTCGTTGGTTGTGATGGGTTTCTGATTGGAAATGTTTACCATTGATGATGCAGTTGCCTCTTGGCTACTTCGGCTTTTGTGGGGAGGGGGAGGGGGAGGGGGAGTGGGGAATGAGAGAGAAATGTTGCGAGCAGCACTTTTGAAATGTTATATTTAGAGTCCTCATTCAAATAAAAAGTGACAGACGAAATTGTGTAATTTGCTTTGGGTTAGTTTATTTTAAAATGCAATTTAAGATTTATTAATGGTTCAATCAATTGTGGCTGGCCTGACTGAACATACGCGAGGCTAACTTTAAGCGAGGAATATGGATAAGGGAGGTGATGGAAGAGACCAGTAATGCCAGCTGATTCAACAGAAAAGATAGTGCTGATATGTCATACTCAATAGATATCTTGCTAATAATGCAATGAATGTGTCAAGTAATATCTGGAGATGAAGGGGAAGATTATAAAGCAGTTGCTGTAATGGAAACATTTTGTTTTGTTTCTACCTGCTACGTTATGAGTTTAATATTACTGAGTTAATCCTGCTTACAGCATCTGCCCTCGTACCTGGACTTTCCCCCCCCCCCCCCAGTTTTGCACCGATTCTTGCTGATTTACGGCTCCACAGTCATTTGGTACCTTCCAGTACCTCACCGAAGGGGTAAAATTTCATGTTCGAGCTGAGACAGTGTGCAGGATATTTGGCTGTGTAGGGCATCACCGTTGAATCTCCAATGTCCATTTTCCAGCAAGGGTTACTGGACAGTGATCGGGAGTGGAGGCCCTTGATTGATTTTCTTTTTCTCTTCTCTACCGTGAGGTGTTGAGGGCAACTCCAGCATCCCTTCTGCTGATCCAGTCAAGGTCAACTGAATCTTCACCCTGGGCATCGAAACTGGGACTTTCATAAACTGTATGACCCTGTGCTGCAATGGACAATGCCGTGGCCCACTGTTTAAGAATAGTCCAACTTCCCTTCTGTGCCCCAATAACTGTGCTACAGCCACCAATGGTACCACCTTCAGTGACAGCACCGTAAGAAAGAAAGACTTGCATTTCTATAGCGCCTTTCATGACCTCAGGATGTCACAAAGCGTTTTACAGCCAATGAAGCACTTTTGAAGTGTAGTCACTGTTATACTGTAGGAGACAGGGCAGCTAATTTGTGCACAGCAAGGTGCCACAAACAGCAATGAGATAATGACCAGATAATCTGTTCTAGTGATGTTGGTTGAGGGATAAGTATTGGCCAGGACACCAGGGAGAACTCCTCTGCTCTTCAAAATAAAGCCATGGGATCTTTTATGTCCACCTGAGAGGGCAAACGGGATGTCTCATCCGAAAGACGGCACCTCCGATTAAACTGATATATAATATCTATTATTATATATTACTCCCTCAGTACTGCACTGAAGTGTGAGCCTAGATGTTGTCCTCAAGTCTCTGGAGTGAGACTTGAACCCACAAACCTTCTGACTCTGAGGCAAGAGTGCGACCAGCCGTGGTATATAAATGCGAGTCTTTCTTTTCTTTTTGTCCTAGCCAGGGTAATGTTTCAGACTGGTTCTGGGAGTGGTTCTGTAACACTAAGAATTTGCAGCCTTTTAACCTGATCCATTCATATTGTTTTGTGTTGATAGTGTGAAGTGTGACCTAAATGAAACCTCCTCAGTCCTGGAACAAAGTACAACAGAAATCATCACTGAGTAAACGGTATTGCATCAAATGTCATTGTTCAGTCAAAAATAAATGTCTCTTACGGAGAGGCTTTAGTGCAGGATACCCAGGTGATAAGGTAAATTGGCACGTATTGATTGGGTGATGCCAAGTTTTGGTTTCGAAAGCCAGTAGATTGTAAGAGGAAAGGAAGTCTGAAGGAGTTAAGGAACTTCCATCTTTCATGTTCTGGAAAGAATGAGTTGGAGCGGGAGATGAATGTTGATTTCGACACAGTGAATCTCTGTCGGTTCATGACTGAGCTTCTGGTTGTGTTCCACAATAGAAACACTGAATCAAATACTAGAGAGGAAAAAAAAAAATCGGCTCCCTCTCAGCTGCCTCGGCCATTTCTAATCTGCACAGCCAGCCGGCCCAATAAAGATAGAAAGTTGAAGAGTTGGGTGGGGGAGGTGAAATCGGTCGTGGCCAAAAGCGAATCGTTTTACACCCAGCCCCGATTTTCTTTTCCGTTGAAGTCCTGAGTTCCAACTCACCTCCACAGCTTATTAACAGTCCCTGCCTCGACTCCGCCTTTCGAAACTGGTCATCACCATCGTGGCTTGAGTCATAACCTAACTCTCGTTCCCCAGGACTCCCACCAGCTGTCTCCGCCTTCTCTGCTGCTTGTTCCCCAAGCTTTAAGGGCCTCAGCTGTTACATAGGAACAGGAGTATATATCTAGATCCATATCTATCTATCTATATCTATATATATATATATAATATACATAACTATATAGCAGAAGTGGTGTTAGCAATAATGTTTATTTCATTTAAAATTAAAGAAACCTATTTGTGTCCGGGTTGCCAACTCTGGTTGGACATATCCCTGGAGGTCTTATCACATGACCCTCCTGCCTCCAACCACTCCGCCTCTGCGCTCCCGCCATTGATCACCTGACACGTCCATTTTCACAGCTCACCACCTTACCGTGCCAATCGGAAAGCAAACGTTGCCTGATTGGATGATTCTGAGTGTCAGTCAAACAGCCTTTCCACCACTCCCCTGCGCCCCCCCTCCCCCACAAACTCCAATATTTTTATAACTAGTAAACAAACGTGTTCAAAGTAAATGGGGGGATGGGGGGATGGGGGGGGGGGGGGAGAAACATATAATTTTCAACGCCCCGATGATTTTTCCCCCAAGTTGCAGGAAGCAGTGCCCTGGAGATTAATCTTGAATTCCTGGAGGCTCCAGGACAATCCTGGAGGGTTGGCAACACTAATTTGTATACGAATGAGTATCAGTCAGATAGTTTGCACATGGAACCAGTTGAACTGCTGGTCTCGAGACTGCATGCCCACAGCTCAGGTGCAAGTCTTGAGTTTCGGCCGCTTTTGGAGGTGTAGAGTAAATCAGAGCTGTGTTCCTTTCTCAAATCGTACGTGCTTCGAACGTTTCAGGCCCCAAACCTGCCCCACTAGCCTTCCCGTGCATTGATTTTTTTTCCCCCCTCTTCTTCCATTTTGCGTCCTTGTAGATCAACGAAAAGAAAATATTCAGGAATATTGGCGTAATTATCCAATCTGCGCTCCATTTTCCGATTTCAGTTACAGTTGGTCGTTGCGCTCTCGGCTTTGGGAGAGGGAAATCATCAGCTCCTCGTTTGTTATCCAACACCCTCCATGCGCTGGAACTCTGCATGTGTGAGCACCCTCCTGTGGTTGAATAGCTCACCAGTACTCTTGTGCCTCAGCTCCCACGTGTAGAATGATTACTTGGGTGAGATAATGGGCAGCCATACTGCAGAATCATAAAGCACAGAAGGAGGCCATCGAACCCATCGTGCCTGTGCCAGATCTTCTGAAAGAGCTGTCCAATTAGCTTTCCATTCCAGAAAGGCGTCAGCACCTCCAGAAGAGGTCATGGGGTGGGGTTGGTTGGAGAAAGAATGAGAAGATGCTGACCACAGCTTCTCTTTCCTAGATATTTTGCCCTTTAATTCCAGGTCAGTTTTGAAATTGCGGGATTGGTGTCTAGTGGACCCTATTTAATTCAAGCCAGTTTGCAAGGATTGATTAAATCAGAATAGCATACAACTTTTTAAAAGAAAACCCACCTGAATGAAATAATGCTGAGTTCAATAAGGAGTCTGTGCAGTTAATTTTTAAAATAAATTTACAATATTGCAAATGCAATGAGGAAGGGAAGAGCGCATGCAAGTTCAGGGCAGATTAGCAAAAAATGGCTTTAATTGATTTAGAGGCTGGTGTTAAAACTCGCAGGCCTAAATCTTGGCCTTTGCCGTTTAGAATTAAGGGGGAATTTTGCACTCTCCTGTGTGTCAACTGGTTTTTATTGTTAATTTGGCTCCTGATTTAATTAGCTTCTCACATGGCTGTTGGTATGGAGATGCTGCCTGCCTTGGGACATCACCTAGATGGTTTGATTCCTGTGCAACTCGGTTTGCTTTGAGGGGTTTGGTGACTGAGCGCATTGTTCCAGAGGGAAGGAAAATGAGGTCATGAAGTAATGAGCTGACAGGACATGGTTTGATTATGTGCAAATGTGTCTCCGATAATCTGATTGTGCTTCGTTAATCCTTTGTCTGTGTTGCTCATTCCAGGGAGGGGTTATGGATGAAAACTAATTGCACAACTGGAATCTTTGGAATTCAAATCTCTCTCTCTCTCTCTCTCATCTCATTCTCCCCCACTCCACCCCGGCACTATTAATGGCAAAATGTGAAGGGGGCAAAGATCTTGAAGAAACAAAATACCTAGATTTGCATTTTGCTTCCCATCACTGGCGATACCAAAAATGGGTTGAGCTTGATCAGAGACCGGGAGAGGAGCAGCTAAGGAAGAACTGCAGCTTAAAAAAAATTATTTTGAAAACTTTGCATGTTAACATACTACTGATAGCAGGAGGGTTTGGGGTTGGTAGCAGCCATTTTGTTTTTGACTTTCTTTTTGCTGTCTGCAGGTGGAAAATCTGCTGGTACCATAGATGGAGGAGTTATATTTGTTGGAAGCTCTTGTCCTCGAGCGTAGGCTGAGCTGTGATCTTAGTTTGTTTTTGAAAGAAACAAAAATTAAGGAGGTGCTCCATATGGCTCAGTGGGCAAATGCAATTTATAATCTTAGAAAATTAAACATGGCAGGGGGCCAGTTTGGCCCGTTGTGCCTGTGCCAATATTAACTCCACACTAGAACTATCTACACTCGTCCCATTTACCCAATCTTTCTCCGTACCCTTTAATATTTATCAAACACCCTCTTAAAGGCGATTCAATCTGCTTCTGCTGTAAAGTATTCCATTTGCTAATGTTCCTTTGTGTAGGAAAAAAGGTTTTTTTTATGCTTCTATTACTAATCCTAAAATTATGTCTCCCTGTTACTGATTCACCAACCAGTAAAAATAATCTTTGACTATTTAACTTTTTTAGTAAGGTCGGCCCTTGTCCTTCTTGGTGATGAAGGTCGCGGGTTAGGGAGGTGCTGCCTTTCTGTCTGATCTCCCCTTAAGCTTCTCTGCTGTGGTGAGTACAGCCCTGGTTTATAAAGGCTCTCATCGTAGCTGTATCATCTTTGTGAATCTATGTTCCACGGCTCCAATGCCCTTTCTATAACGGGACGCCGTTAACTACAAGCACCACCCCACCTGCGGCTCAGCAACATCCTTTAGAGATTGACCATCAAATTCTTGCTTTTGTATTCAGTGGCCCAAGTATTAAACCTGTCTAGCACTGAGCCATGCCTGCCAGGAAGATCCAAGTTCCAATTCCCATACTGTGCTGAGCTAGCTGATTTCAGCCAGGTCGGCAGTTGAGGTGCTGAAGGGCCCAGGGCTAAAGAAGGGAAAGATCGGCCACAAAAGTAAGTGCGTGCGTCTTGCATTGAGCAGACATCGGGGGTGGGTGGGTGGGACACCAGACAGCCCACTTTTTTTAGATGTAAAGACAGGCATTGGACCTGGAGCATAAAACTTTCAACTGGTGGCAACTGTCCTCTGCTTGTTCTCAACAGTTTATAAGTAACTACAGTTACTTGGAGTTGTCAACTTAGAGCAGTGGCCTTAAAGGGCCATGCCAGGCCAGGTTTGTAGCTAAGCATCTTACTGTGCTCCAGTATTTTTTTTTAAAAAGGCTTTGGTAATCTATTTCTGGTACCGTGCCAACTGAAATCCATTTATTGTTACTGCAACGGCAGTTTAAAAAAAAATACCAGTTGGTGTACTTTTCTTTAATTAATTGTGACATTTCTCTTTTCACTGTGCTGTGTCCCTGCAGAGCTGAATATACGACCACAACGCAGTGCATGTGTGAAGTATAATGGCCTCCATGGGATTCAGTACCAAATCTAAATAAATAATTAACTACTGCAGCAACTAGACCAGCCGTGAAACTGGAGTCTGTTTTAGTTTTCAGTCTTCTAAGGACGTAGTTAGGAATTGTTATTTATAATAACGTGCTTTAAATTAAAATAATTGCTCACAGTGACTTCCCTGCCCCCTTCCCCCCCCCGCCCCGCCCCTTTGATAAATTAGCTAACGTGGGACTTGATGCTGCAACGCATTAGAAAACGTTGTATTTTTTGTTGAATGTTGAAGGCGTTCAGCCCTGCTTCTGGGCCAGGAAGCCATGGGTTCAAGCCTCTTGTCGGAGTCAATGGGGAATGAAAATTGGGAGAGACGTAAAACGGGCTGCTGATTCGCTATCAACGGTTTTGCACTATCGCGTAAAGTCGGGATTTACTCCACTCCCCGCCACCCCACGCCAGGAGTTTGAGCTCAGAATCTAGGCTGGGATCCAAGGACACTACGGAGGGAGCGCTGCACTGCTTTAAGGTGCCCCGTACTGAGAGTGAGGCATTTAATTCGAGGCCCGTTTGCCTCTTCCTGTGTGCTGGCCAACATTCCTCCCTCAGCTTCATACCAGCGAAAACAGATTGACTGTTCCTCTTGCTGCTCTTTGTTCGATCTTATTGTTTACAAAATGGCTCGTCATAATTTCCCGTATGACAGTCATTGCATTTCAAAGTAATTCACTTAGAAAATCGTAGCAAAGTTACAGCACGGAAGGAGGCCGTTCGGCCCATCGAGTCCGTGCCCGCTCTGTGCAAGAGCAATCCAGCTAGTCCCACTCCCCCGCCCTATCCCCGTAGCCCGGCAATTTTTCTCCTTTCAGGTACTTATCCAGTTGCCTTTTGAAGGCTGTGATTGAATCTGCCTCCACCAACCCCTCGGGCAGTGCATTCCAGATCCTAACCACTCGCTGTGTAAAAAAGATTTTCCCTCATGTCATCTTTGGTTCTTTTGCCAATCACCTTAAATCTATGCCCTCTGGTTCTTGATCCTTCCACCAATGGGAACAGTTTCTCTCTATCTACTCTGTCTAGACCCTTCAGTAGAAAAGTAAATAGAAAATCTGGAACGCTACAAGCCAAATTATGAGAGGGGCTAAAGGGGCATAAGTTCAAATTTGCAAAAAGGCAAATTTAGGACTGATGTCATAAAGATCTTCACACAGGTAAGTGGCCAATACAAGGAATGAACTTCTAGCTAGGGCAGAGGATGCAAGAGCCTTGGAATCACAAAGTTTGATCTTATGATTATTTCTGGATAGATGGCCTGAGATGGAGGAAATAGCCATCATAATTTTTATTTTTATTGATAAGTACCAGTAATTCACACTCTTGCATATTTTCCTCGAGAGGCAAAGATTCAATCAAGGCACCTCGTGCAGAAAGGAAACACCAATAAAGACTTGTATTTGAAGGCTTTCGTGATGTCTTTGTGAAACATAAACTGCTATGTAAATGCAGTTTTCCCCCCCCCCCCCGCAACTAATTTGAATCCAGCCCAGCCTGATGTGACTTTGATCTGCTCACTGATGTCTATAAGTATCGTAGTATCATTGTAGGTACAACATAGGAGGAGGCCATTCAGCCCATCGTGTCTGTGCCGGTGCATAAGGGTCCTATGTGAACTCTTTGGTCAGTATCAACCCAGTCTTGATGGATGTAATTGATAAATAAAGACAGACTTGCATTTATACAGTACCTTTCACGACCTCAGGACAGGATATCCCAAAGCTTTTTACAGCCAATGAGGTACTTTTGAAGTGTAGCCACTGTTGTAATTTAGGAAATGCGGCAGCCAATTTACGCACAGCAAGCTCCCGCAAACAGCAATGAGAGAAATTTGTTTTGGTGGTGTTGGTTGAGGGATAAATAGTGCCATGGAATCTTTTGTGTGGCCTTGAGAGGGCAGACGGGGCCTCGGTCTAATGTCTCACCTGAGAAACGGCACCTCCGACAGCGCAGAGTTCCCTCAGTACTGCACTGGGAGTGTCAGCCTGGATTTTGTGCTCAAGTCTCTGGAGAGGGGTATGAACTTCAGACTCGGAGGCCAGAGTGCTACCCACTGAGCCACGGCTTGTCGGCAAGTTTATAATACCAACAGCAGCCGGCGAGATGAGACCTTTCCATTTGTCGGTAGCTGAAATTTCCGAACGTAAGAGCAAAAATATTCTGATTCTTTCTCCCCCCGCCCCCCCCAACACTGACATCCTGTACCTCGATCAGAAAATTCACCTCAATTTAAAAATAAATTCAGCTCGTTGTCGAATGCATCAGTAGCCCAGCTCACTAAATACCCCTTTATTAAAAGAACAATTCCTGCCCATTGCGCATAAATTTCTGTGCCACATTACATGGAATGGCAGCGTATGTAAGTATGATGAATGGATTAGCTATTTACAACGAACGCAAAATACTGCGGCTGCTGGAAATCTGAGTTTAAAAACAGAATGCTGGAAACACTCAGTGGAGAGAGAAACAGAGTTAGTGTTTCAGGTCAAAGCGATATTGATAGATTAGGTGAATGGGCAAAACTGTGGCAAATGGAATTCAATGTCGACAAATGTGAGGTCATCCACTTTGGATCAAAAAAGGATAGAACAGGGTACTTCCTAAATGGTAAAAAGTTAAAAACAGTGGATGTCCAAAGGAACCGTGGGGTTCAGGCACATAGATCATTGAAGTGTCATGAACAGGTGCAGAAAATAATTAAGAAGGCAAATGGAATGTTGGCCTTTATATCTAGAGGACTAGTGTACAAGGGGGCAGAAGTTATGCCGCAGCTATACAAAACCCTGGTTAGACCGCACCCGGAGTACTGTGAGCAGTTCTGGGCACCGTACCTTCGGAAGGACATATTGGCCTTGGAGGGAGTGCAGCGTAGGTTTACTAGAATGTTACCCGGACTTCAAGGGTTAAGTTACGAGGAGAGATTACACAAATTGGGGTTGTATTCTCTGGAGTTTCGAAGGTTAAGGGGTGATCTGATCGAAGTTTATAAGATATTAAGGGGAACAGATAGGGTGGATAGAGAGAAACTATTTCCGCTGGTTGGGGATTTTAGGAGTAGAGGGCACAGTCTAAAAATTAGAGCCAGACCTTTCAGGAGCGAGATTAGAAAACATTTCTACACACAAAGGGTTGTAGAAGTTTGGAACTCTCTTCCGCAAACAGCAATTGATACTATCTCAATTGCTAAATTTAAATGTGAGATAGATAGCTTTTTGGCAACCAAAGGTATTAAGGGATATGGGCCAAAGGCAGGTATATGGAGTTAGATCACAGATCAGCCATGATCTTATCAAATGGCGGAGCAGGCACGAGGGGCTGAATGGCCTACTCCTCCTATGTTCCTAGGTCGAAGACCTTTCGTCATCCCGCCATTTCGAACTGTTAAACTTGAGTTAATTGGTAGATCAAAGTTTTATTGCAGATTTGCACTGTTGGAGGAAGCACACAGTCGAGTTATTGTAAACAACACCAGTGATGTCGCACATTTTATAACCTCATTCCACCTGACTCTTATTTGTGCTGGGTGCAGTTCATGTACCATGAAATCAGCTGATTGGAATGATGATTAGGTGCATTTAGTCAGCAGGTGGAAGCTGATCAGACTGCCTTAACAGGAAATGTGTCAGCTTGGTTTGACTGGTAGCACTGTCACCCCACGAGTCAGAAGGTTGTCCATTCGAACCCCTCGATGGATTTGAGCGCAGTGCAGTGCTGAGGGAGTGCTGCATTGTCAGAGGTGCAGTTTTTCAGATGAGACGTTAAACCACGGTACCATCTGCCTGCTCAGCTGAACATAAAAGGTCCCATGGCAATATTCGGAAGAGCAGAGAGTTCTCTGCATGTCCTGCCCAAGGTTCTACCCTCAAACAACGCCCTCAAAAACAGATGACTTAGTCATGCCTTTACTTGATGCTTGTGGGCCCTTGTGATGTGGACAAACACATTGCACAGCGGCTGCGTTTCACAAGTAATTCATTGGCTGTGAAGCACTTTGGGACATCCTGAGCCGTTGTTTTCTCTCATGTTGACTCTTTCTTTCTTATTCTCTTTCTAAAGAAAAAAGGAGTCAGCAAAATGGGTATTTTTTGATCAGCAAAAAATGATGAAAATCCTCAAAATGAAAAGTTTGTAAATGTGACCACTGATTATAAAGCATGGAGAGGCCTAATGATTAATCCTGTACTATATTCTCACTGACTTGATGCCATCCAGAAAGTGGAACTGCTTAACTTCTCCTGCACTAATAAATAAACAACAACTTGGAATTATATACCGCCCTTAAAGTAGCAAAACATCCCAAGGTGGTTCACAGGAGCGATTATCAAACAAAATTTGACACCGAGCCACATAAGGAGCTATTTAGGACAGGTGACCAAAAGCTTCGTCAAAGAGGTAGGTTTTACGGAGCGACTTAAAGCAGGAGAGAGAGGCGGAGAGGTTTAGAGAAGGAATTCCAGAGCTCAGGGCCTAGGCAGCTGAGGGCACGGCCGCCAATGATGGAGCGATGAAAATCGGGGATCAGCAGGAGGCCAGAATTGGAGGATCGCAAAGATCTCTGAAGGTTGTAGGGCTGGAGGAGGTTATAGAGATAAGGATGGGGCAGGCCATGGAGAGATTTGACAACAAGGATGCCAATTTTAAAATCCATGCATTTAAAAATAGTGTTTCGAGATTAACTGGGTGCATTTTCTTAGCTCTGTGTGTGTGCACTGATTTTTCTTTCCCTTCTCTGCAATCACGGTGAAACCTATTTTAATTTGTTCCATTCCTGTGGTTACCTGGGCAACCACAACTAAATTAAACCTTGCTTGTTCAGGCTGATATATTTTTTATTTGTATTTTATTTTTAATCTGAGAAGAATTGGTTCAGAGGAAACAAGTCATCCTTTCAATCCTATTAACTCGCAGGCGCTATTAGTAAACCAGCAACGATGAGGAAAACTTTCACAGACTGACAGGTTGGGAGAGCTGCATACAAATTAAAACTGAGGTTGATGGACCTTGTATTTCTTGTTTGACCAGGGTGTTGATGAACAACATTGCAAAAGTATCTGAGTGAAGTGAGCGAATTTAACAAAAATAGTCTTGGGTTGTAATTTTAAACTACCTGTGGACTCTGCTCCTGTTACACACCAGAGCTCGTTTTGTATGCTAGCTTAATACTTGCGTTGCAAAACCATTTCCGGCACTGTGTTAGGTTGGCTGATCTCACCTGGGGCAGCAGCTGAGATGCCAGAATTGGCTTGGATGACCCTGGGCTAAGGAGGGAAAAAATTAACCAGGGCTCTTTTCTGCTTACAGCACAATCCCGAGGCTTGTGCTGGGAAGCATGGATGATTAGCCAGAACGGGGTCAAGCTCGGCTGTGATGTCCCTGCCCCATCCCAATGAGTGAGGAGTCTGCCAACACTCCCTGTTCGGGCTCATGCATGAAGATTAGTCACTTAGTTTGAGTAATGGGAGAATGGCTGATATCTTGGAAATGTTTGCTCAGCAAGAGTCTACATATTCAGCAGAAAATAGAGCAAAAAAAAAATCCTGTTAAGCTACTCAGTGTTAAACCAAAACGCACCTTGACTTTTTTTTACAATTGCAGTTTCAGCTTCATTTCAGTATGTTTTTAATTCTCTTGCTTTATTTTTACACTTACGTTAAGGGGACTAGCAGGTCATCTCTGGATAATTACATGTCCCGAAGGAAGTTTTTAAAATGATTTATTAGTTTTAACCCACTTCACGAGTTATTTGCTTTCACAGATGGGGCATGCTGGGAAGCCTCGTTCCCAAGCGAGCATGCTGGGAAGCCTCGTTCCCAAGCGAGCATGCTGGGAAGCCTCGTTCCCAAGCGAGCATGCTGGGAAGCCTCGTTCCCAAGCGAGCATGCTGGGATGTATAGAATAAATTATATCAGACTGGAAGAATTTAGTGGCGTGGAATTAGTGGGGATTAAAGGCTCCAGGGCACCTGAGTTTATTTTGTTTCTTACTGCTATTCAATTACGTATTAACACTAAATTATATTATATAGTCTTAGAATATATGAAGTGAAATCTGTCATCATATTTTGTATGAAAAAAATCAGTCGAAGGTTACAGTATTCAGTAGGCCCCTCTCTCCTGATAGTTTAGTGGGTAAACCCTCCGTGTGCTCCGAATCACAAAGTCCCAGGATTGATCACTGGGTTGTACTAAGTTCTCTGATCCAGCTAGGGCAATAGTTGGGGTGCTCCTGGGCTTGGGGGCGGTGGGAATCAAACTACAATTTGTTGCTGCCTAGCCTCACACACGAAGAACACTCTTGTCACTTGAGCAAGGTACCAGATAGTAATCGCGGAACTGTACCCCAGCAAAAAGAATCTGTGGCTTTGTGTTTGAAAGAGAAAACTAGGTCATAGAGTCATAGAGTTATACAGCACGGATAGAGGCCCTTCGGCCCATCGTGTCCGCGCCGGCCATCAAGCCCAGTCTAATCTAATCCCATATTCCAGCATTTGGTCTGTAGCCTTGTATGCTATGGCATTTCAAGTGCTCATCCAAATGCTTCTTGAATGTTGTGAGGGTTCCTGCCTCCACAACCCTCTCAGGCAGTGAGTTCCAGACTCCAACCACCCTCTGGGTGAAAAAGTTCTTTCTCAAATCCCCTCTAAACCTCCTGCCTTTTACCTTGAATCTATGCCCCCTTGTTATAGAACCCTCAACGAAGGGAAAAAGCTCCTTAGTATCCATCCTATCTATGCCCCTCAGAAATTGAACGGTGGTGACATTTATTATGGCTAACCTCTCCTCCCAGCCCAGAACGAGGAGACAATATCCCTTCAGAAGATAGGCTGAACTTCCTTGAGAATTGCCATTTTTTTTTTTCAACCGTGCTTTTGAAGACTGGTGGAAAGGCTGTTGGAAGAGAGGTCATTGTCAAGGGGCTTGGCTGTTGCTTGTCAGTTACATCAGTTTTCTGCATCATCTGGCTAATGGTGGAATAGTCATTCCGTTGGGCAGGGTCCGGATAAAATGGGTTTCTTACTCCCAGGTTCAATCTACTCCAGAACAACTCAGACTTTTGGACGAGGACATCACCTCTCCATGGATTAGAAGGGGACACTCCCTGCTTCCCCAACATGGACTGAAGTAAGACTTCCTTCTCCATGTTAATGCCCTTCTACACACGGTACTCCAGATCTTGGTAGGACCTCTGACCTCCTTAGACTTGACGGCAATAAGATTTTTCTGGGTTTAGCTACATGTGCTAAGCGACTTTAGCCTGCTTAGGTCAAGATGCAAAAATTACATTGCAGCAGGATTGTACTGATGTGCGAAACTGGCTTATCGCCATAATTCCCTGACCTGGCTCAATGTTGGGTCATTCTTTCTGGAACATTTCTCTCACATGCGTTGCTAGGCGCTGTCCACACTAAAGGTAAATGCATTTTACTTGGGTAAATCGCTCTTTCTGGATGTCTTGATGCAGTGGCTGCTTCACTTGTGACTCCGGGAAACATTTCAGCGGCCTTCCCTATAACTTTGTTCTAAACCTCTGCAAAACAGTCTCTGTATGGGAATTACAATATTTACCTTGACACTAAAGAAACCTGTAAGCCCTTGGGGAAAGACCAACAC
The DNA here is from genome assembly GCF_035084215.1 of Heptranchias perlo. NCBI lineage: Eukaryota > Metazoa > Chordata > Chondrichthyes > Hexanchiformes > Hexanchidae > Heptranchias > Heptranchias perlo. The sequence goes on along the minus strand of NC_090338.1, from coordinate 12,608,769 downwards.
ACAGCAGAGAGAGGGAGGGAGGGAGGGAGGGAAATTAAACATGAGAGTTATTGCCAGAGAGAGGAAAATCATCAGCTGCAAACAGTTAATATAAATGAATGAACAAAAACAAGAGATAGGACTGGAAAGCTCCATAACCTACAGCTTCACGGCTATGGGAATCAAATCCAGCCGTAGTCTTCAACTCTGAAATGTAAAAGTAATTTTATCTTCCAGCTGTTCACCAAGAAACCCCTATTAATGTTAAAGGAGACATTATGCATAGAGACGGTTTTAGTATCCGATTATCAAAAGATAAATGTAAGCCTTATGGGAGGTTTAACAATCTGATCCGGCTTGCCTTAAATGTTGAGAATCCGATCAAATTTGGATCAACATCTCAAGATTTGTTACAGGTTGACAATTTGCCAGAATTTTTTGTTCATTGTGTTTTTTTTAAATGTCGGGTAATAATAGCACAGCTGAAATGCCGTCGCAGTAAGAGACTAACACATTATATACCAGAGTAGTAAGAATTGGAGCAATGGGCAGAGCTTCCAACCGACGATGGCCACCTATGTAAGCTCAACACATGCAAACTGCCTCCTGAATGTTTCACAGCTGTTTGCCCTGTTCTGTTTTAAACAGGTTAACTAACACCTGTGTGCCAATAGGGAGCATTTATATGTGACCTTTGACCAGTTTGGGAGTTTTACCCTTTCATCTTTAAACCTTTTTTTTTGTTGTCTGGGCAAAATAGCGGGAGAAAAAAAAAGAGAAGGAAGAATCTTCATTGGAATGATTTATTCCACAGATTTGATTCTGCTCTCCTCCACTCCCCCTTCCAATTTTTCTCCCCTCTTTTGATGGCCCTGATTTTACCCTGGGGTACAGTTCCACTGGTATTAACCAACCTCCAATACCTCACCCAAGGGGTCATTTTTCAAGTTTTCAAACACACCGGAGACCAAATCTTATGACTTGTATGGCTCATTTATGCATTACCTTTACCAACTGAGCCAATGGGGGAGATATCTGTGGCAGGAATGTGCCATTGATGGAGATATCTGTCGCAGGAATGAACAATGAATTGATGCACACATGAAATTGCTTACTTGTTTTTTTTGGCTAGTCTATCCCTGCATGCTGTTGTACTTAGTAAGATTGCTCTTATTTATTGCACAGCAACCAGAACTTTGGGTTAAATTCTTCCAGCAGCAACTTGAAACCTCAGGCCACTTGTGTCTTAGTTTATTTTCCTTGGTTTGCCCACTACAGCACACAGTGCATGCCAAGGATCCCATTGTGTGAAGAAACAAAGTGCAGTTATGTTGGCTTTTACTGCGGAGAAATTCTTTGAAAACCGCTGAAATAGGTTGAAGGAATGAAGAGTAACTTTGGGATTCTAGTGTAAACACTTCTTTACTCCCAGTGCTGGCTAGGATTAATTACAAGTGCCAGATGTGTTCTCGGGACACCAGTTCTTGGCAATGGTCAAACCAGCTGTAAAATACAGTTGACCACCATGTCCTTTGTGTGGAAGGACTCTGTGTGGGGGATTCATTTCTTGCTGCTATGTTCTGACAAATAACCTTTGTCTTTCTCTGATCTCTTTTTTTTCAACATGCCTGCAAGAAAAGAAATCCCCCCACCGCCCCCCCCCCGACCAAAAAAAATAAAAAGAGAAGGAAAGAGGATAGAAATTAGTCACAAAGAGCAATTTGAGGGATACTTGCAACAATTGGAGGGCGGTCATATTGAGGGAGAAGGAAACGAGAGACCTGAAGGTTACGAGGGAAGTACGCCAATCCAGGATGGTCCCGAGCCGCACAGCCTCGGAAAATCTCAGGATCAATCCCCACTCTGTGCTGACATTTTTGATCACTGGCTTAGTCGAAATCAATATGGTTACAGTTGACCGCGGTGTCTTTGAGTTAGTGAAGGAAAGAGAGGCTTGCCTTTATATAGCGCCTTTCACGATCTCAGGACGACATCCTGAAGCACTTTACAGCCAATGAAGTGTAGTCGCTGTGTTAATGTAGGAAACCTGGCAGCCAATTTGTGCACAGCAAGGTCCCACAAACAGCAATGTGATAATGATGAATTAATCTGTTTGTGATGTTGGTTGAGGGAGAACTTCCCAGCTCTGCTTCAAAATAGCACCATGGGATCTTTTACGACTACCTGAGGGGACAGGGTTTAACGTCTCTCTCATCCGAAGGATGGCCTCTCCAACAGTGCAGCATTCCCTTTGTACTGCACTGGAGAGCCGGCCTAGACTTTAATGCTCAAGTCTCTGGTGTGGGACCTGAACCCACAACTTTCTGACTACAAGTCGAAAGTGCTACTCCCTGAGCCACGGCTGACACCTGAGGGGGAAAAGTCAGCCCAGTATTCCTGCTCCTGGTGCCAAACTAGTGGGTCCCATTGGAGGCAGCATGGCACGCAGCTGTGATGCCCTCCATAGTTGAATGGCCTAGTGAACATCATAGAAAAGTAGCCGCTTCAGTGAGGTACTGGAGAGCATCTGGCGCTCATGGCACCCGTACCCCATCACCTACAGGACAGCAGTGAAAAAAGGAGGGAACACATTTTCTTTGCGATCGCTCTGAGATTTGTCTGCCCCAGATTACAGCCTTGCGTTTTATAACCTTTTCAAATCCAGTGTGTCTTTTTATACCTATCACCCTATCCCAACCTCCCTGCCTGCTGCCTATAAGTTTCAGAGAGACTGAGGACGATGCTGCCTGTGGTGCATGTCTTGCTGATATTTACCTTGAGAAATCTCACCATGTACACAAATCTTTATTTTGTTTTCGCCCTCCTTGATGAAATGGGAAAGTTCCGCGAAAAGAAAATTAACTCGGAATGGACAAAGGCTGAAATTGCATATTTGAGATGTGGAAAGGCACTTCTATCGATTGCAACCCATCAGTGGAGTATAAATTTCTCACCCGTGAATTACTACAGTGCTGCACTTTTTGCTGATACAAATGAAAAGGAGGTGGGGGTGGAGTGGGGGGAAGACAAGTTGCAGCATTTAAAATATGCTCATGTTTTATGAGTTTTCTTGGGGGATAAAAAAGGGTTCCAGTTAGGTTATAGCATTTATAATGTGCCCATACTTTATCAGCCTTCTGTGCGCACTGCTGTCAGCTGAAACATAGTGCGCCAGAGTGAGTAATTAGTACTGGTGATTAGCATGTTGCAGTCTCTATATCACAATGCTAAGCACTTCAGATGAAGGATTTCAGTGCGGTGCATTTCTGGTGACTATCAGATGGATTGAAAAAATATTCCTTTCATTTTTCCACCGACTTTATCTATCCCCTTCTCCTGAAGGTTTTATCTTGCTGGGATTCAAATGCCAGCAACCCTGAGTTACCTTTGCCCAGGTGATCATTCTTCTCGTTTTAACCTCAACAGTGATTGTTGGCATGCTGTTTGACAGTGGAAAGGCATCACAGTCGCACCCTATTCTGTTTTCATCTCTCACACTTGCATGAGACACTCTGTAGAAGTAATTGGATAGCTGTGTCAAAGAACCAGCAGAGGCATAATGGGCCGAATGATCTCCTGTGCTGTATCATTCTATTCTATACCATACCACACGATGCATTTATGCACAAAGCCACTGTGGAATGCTCTAAAGACTATAATAGAACCTCCATTATTCAGCTTAATGGAAGTGACCCTACCCCCACTTCCCTTAGCGGATCAGTCTACTCTCAATCATCAGCAAAGTGATGGAAGGTGTCATCGACAGTGCTATCAAGCGGCACTCACTCACCAATAACCTGCTCACCGATGCTCAGTTTGGGTTCCGCCAGGACCACTCGGCTCCAGACCTCATTACACCCTTGGTCCAAACATGGACAAAAGAGCTGAATTCCAGAGGTGAGGTGAGAGTGACTGCCCTTGACATCAAAGCAGCATTTGACCGAGTGTGGCACCAACGAGCCCGAGTAAAATTGAAGTCAATGGGAATCAGGGGGAAAACTCTCCCATGGCTGGAGTCATACCCAGCACAAAGGAAGATGGTAGTGGTTGTTGGAGGCCAATCATACCAGCCCCAGGACATTGTTGCAGGAGTTCCTCAGGGCAATGTCCTAGGCCGAACCATCTTCAACTGTTTCATCAGTGACCTTCCCTCCATCATAACGTCAGAAATGGGGATGTTCGCTGATGATTGCACAGTGTTCAGTTCCATTCGCAACCCCTCAGATAATGAAGCAGTCCGAGCATGCATGCAGCAAGACCTGGACAACATCCAGGCTTGGGCTGATAAGTGGCAAGTAATATTCGCGCCAGACAAGTGCCAGGCAATGACCATCTCCAATAAGAGAGAATCTAACCACCTCCCCTTGACATTCAACGGCATTACCATCGCCAAATCCCCTACCATCAACATCCTGGGGGCTCACCATTAACCAGAAGCTTAACAGGACCAGCCATATAAATACTGTGGCTACAAGAGCAGGTCAGAGGCTGGGTATTCTGCAGTGATTGTCTCACCTCCTGACTCCCCAAAGCCTTTCCACCATCTACAAGGCACAGGTCAGGAGTGTGATGGGAATACTCCGCACTTGTCTGGATGCGTCCAGCTCCAACAACACTCATGAAGCTCGACACCATCCAGGACAAAGCAGCCCGCTTGATTGGCACCCCATTCACCACCTAAACGTTCACATCCTCCAACATTGGTGCACAGTGGCTGCAGTGTGTCCACAGGATGCATTGCAGCAACTCACCATTGCTTCTTCAACAGCACCTCCCAAACCCACAACCTCTACCACCTTGAAGGGCAAGGACAGCAGGCACACGGGAACAACACCCCCTGTACGTTCCCCTCCAATTCACACAACATCCCGACTTGGAAATATATCACCGTTCCTTCATCGTCGCTGGGTCAAACTCCTGGAACTCCCTACCTAACAGGACTGTGGGAGAACCTTCACCACACGGACTGCAGCGGTTCAAGAAGGCGGCTCACCACCACCTTCTCAAGGGCAATTAGGGATGGGCAATAAATGCTGGCTTTGCCAACAATGCCCACATCCCATGAACGAATAAAAAAAAAATCATAGAATCATACAGCACAGAAGGAGGCCATTTGGCCCATTGTGCCTGTGCTGGCTCTTTCTCAGAACAATCCAATTAGTCCCACGCCCTTGCACTTTCCCCATAGCCCTGCAACTTTCCAATTACCTTTTTGAAAGTTACTATTGAATCTGCTTCAACCACTCTTTCAGGCAGTGCAATCCAGATCATAACAACTCGCTGCGTAAAAAAATTCTCCTCATATCACCCCTGGTTCTTTTGCCTATTACCTTAAATCTGTATCCTCTGTTTACCGACCCTCCTGCCAGTAGAAACAGTTTCTCCTTATTTACTCTATCAAAACCCCTCATGATTTTGAGCAACTTGGGTCTCCTTAACCTTCTCTGCTCTAAGAAGAACAATCCCAGCTTTTCCAGTCTCTCCACATAACTGAAGTCCCTCATCCTTGGCACCATTCTAGTAAATCTCTTCTCCAAGGCTTTGACAGTCTTCCTAAAGTCTGGTGCCCAGAATTGGACACAATTCTCCAGCTGAGGCCTAATGGATATTTGTAAGGAGGCGCACAACACCAGGTTATAGTCCAACAGCTTTATTTGAAATCACAAGCTTTCGGAGCTTTGCTCCTTCGTCACTTCACCTGAAAGCTTGTGATTTCAAATAAAGCTGTTGGACTATAACCTGGTGTTGTGCGACTCCTTACATTTGTCCACCCCAGTCCATCACCGGCATCTCCACATCATGGCTAATGGATATTGGCAGATAATCGAGATTCTTGCCTTGTGCCTCTGCTACAGCAATACCCAGGTACAGGAATGAAGACCCAGTTTGAGACAAATACAAGAAACATTATGTTGTTTTATTCACTGAGAAATGGTGATTGGAAATTTGCACTGAGGTGATGTGTTATGCCAGGCTTTATCTGTGAAAATTCTAGCAGACAATGGAGATTCATTGCACAGAGCTTAGTTTGAGGCACAGCAGAAATCTAATTTTGTTGATAGAAGGCTCGATGTTCAATGGATCACATGATTCTGTTGATTGGACTCTAGCAGCTGTTGAAATAGGTGTTGAAGCTGCTCCCCGTCTTTGGTGAAGGGTTCACATTTACAAAGGTAACCAAGCGCTCTGGGCTTCCAGTTTATTCACCTAAACGTGTTTGACTCTTGTAATCTGTGATAAACTGGAGAATAAAGCTAGCTTGAGGTATTAACCAGAGTAGACTAAAACTTCGTTCTGGGGATGGGAAACCTCTCTGGGCAGTAGTCCGCTGTCGGGAGGGCCAAGATGATCCAGCTATGCCAAATAACTTTTTATATATTACAATATATTTGTTTTTTTGCCCACTGGTTTTAAATAATCCAATTATGAAATCCCATGGGGATACCGGTTTCTCTTAACATTTGTTCTTCCTTAAATAATTCGGAAACTTTCCTTCCTTTTTTCCCATAAGATAACCCCAGACGACCGACCTTAGTTCCTTTTTGACGGTTACAGCAAGAACGAATCTATCTGTTTTTGTTATAACAACCATATGTCTACGTGCACTTCCTGTCATGTGAGGATCGTGTTTCCTGTGTCACACTTGCCACAGGCTAAATTATAAGTAAATGAACATATTCTAGAGAAATCTCTTGCTGTCATTTTGAATGTAGAGACAAAAACAGAGTACCACAGTGTCTGCAGCCCTTTAATTGAACTTCCTGTGAACAGAACCATTGTTTGAACTCAAGCATGAATAGTATTTAGCCTTCGAATGAACTCACCTAGTGGTTTTGATATCAGTAACCTTAAATGGACACAGCATCACCTTAGAAACAGAATAACGCATCGCACATCGCATCATATAGTGCTCCCCTGCTTATAAAACATTGTGTTATCTGACTTACTGTGAGCAGCGCTGCAGGAGATCCTTACCCATTATGTTTTGGATTTCAGTTAATTCTGTCTCTTTCGACATTAACTAAATAGTGATGGGTTGTGTTTCTGGCGCCTCTGCTCTGAATCATTTGAGTTCTGTTGAATTCCCAAAGACTATAGATAGGGCCACTATTCCGACTGCATGCCCCCGATAAGGAGACTTGCCCGTTGGCCGTACGCATTCAGAAACTTGGCCCCATTTGGATCTCGAAGGACTGTGCCTACCAGTGAGGGAGAACTTAGTCAAGAGAATTTTGGGAAGGAGATCCAGTGTTGTCACTAGATGTATTTAGCATATTAATACTAATATGTCACAGGAAAAAAAATCATTTTCACTTCAGTAAGGCTCTTGATTCATCCCATCAAATTGTTCCCACCACCATCAGTACTAGACTCTAGTGTTACATCGGACAAAATGCTCTTTCCAGATACAACTAGGGTAGCTACCTGTCTGGTGTTGGAGTGGACCATCACATTTCTGACTGGGCTGTGCAGAAATTTCTAAATGGAAACTGGACACCAACAATCTGCTTTCTTTTTGAAACAGAAAGAAAGAAGTTGCATTTATATCGCGCCTTTCACGACCTCAGGACGTCCCAAAGCGCTTTACAGCCAATGAAATACTTTTTTAAAGTGTAGTCGCTGTTGTAATGTAGGAAACATGGCAGCCAATTTAAACCCAGCAAGGTCCTACAAACAGCAATGAGATAATGACCAGATAATCTGCTTTAGTGATGTTCGCCGAGGGATAAATATTCGCAAGGACACCAGGGAGAATGCCCTTGATCATCTTCGAAATAGATCTTTAACGTCCAACTGTAAGGGCAGAGAGGGCCTTGGATTAACATCTTACCTGAAAGGTGACACCTCCAACAGTGCGGCAGTCCCTCAAACTGCACTGAAGTATCAGCCTAAATTTTTGTGCTGAAATCTCCTGGAGTGGGAATTGAACCCTTGACATTCTGACTGAGGCTACCTGGCTGACAACATTTTGCTCACTTTGCATCTGCCTCTTGTGATGCAAAGTGATGCATTACTTATTAATGTTCATCGGGTTTTTAATGATTATTCATCAACAGCAAAGCAAACATCAGAATTCAAGTCATGATACTAGTCCATGCCCCCCACCGCCTCTTGTCCTACCCCCTACCCAGCTTTGATTTGGCAAAAGATAGCGACCCTAGACATAACCCAAGTTTGTGCAAACAAAATCCATAGTTGTACCCTCTGGCTGTATTTCACCTTTAAAGTGTGCATACTATAATTGTTTAATTGCCAGTCATGGTTATTCGCTGAAACCCAAGTGAAACACTTAAGATCGATTAGATTTAACATGCCACCAAAACGGACACAGAAGGCTTCTCTGGGGTCTATTCTGTCCCATTACTGTTCATTTTCGTTTTGCAGATGGTGTCGGGTACATATGCACATCAATATTGACAACTTAAGGCAGAATCACATTCCTTGCAATCTTTTAAGGTTTTTTTCTATTGCCTGGACAATTCCGCTTGACTTTATCCACTGGCCTAAACATCCACCTCTATCCACCACCTATGGTTGCAGTGTGTCCTATCTCTAGGATGTACTGCAGTAACTCACCAAGGTTTTGGCGGCACCTCCCAAACCCGTGACCTCCTCCACCTAGAAGGACACGGGCAGCAGGTGAATGGGAACACCACCATCTCTATGTCGCACACTGTCCTGACTTGGATAAATATTACCGCTCCTTCATCGTCACTGAGTCAAAATCCTGGAACTCTTTACCTGAGAGCACCTTCACCACATGGACAAGAAAGGTCACCACCACCTTCTCCAGGGCAATTAGGCATAGGCAATAAATGCCAGTCCTGTTAGTGACGCCCACATTCTGAGATGAATTTTTTTTTTAAAAAGCCAATCTGGCGTTAGAAGGTAACTCCTTTCCCCAGACAACAAAATGCCATTTTATACTTCCAAAGGTGCAATAGTGATCCAACGTACTGAGTGTATATACCTAATACCACAATTGGAAGTTCCTTACTTAGATATTGCTCTTATCATTGGAAAGCATCTCCAGCATCTAGTTTTGAGTGAGAGCATTTTGAAACCTCAACTCCGATGCAACTTAGGTTTACTTTGGAGGACTGTTACCCTCCAGAGGACAGAAGTAACTTCAGAGGTTATATATTGATCAACTAAACCAAGATGAATATCTCCAGGACAGGCTAACCCACAAAGCCGATCCTTATTATGGGAACCAATGTAGGCTGCACGTCATCATCGGTTCCAGTGGTTTCTCATCTAAGAACACCATATGTGGTAAATTGTCCATTTCTTCCAAAAGTTGAAAGAATGAAAGAAATTGCATTTCTGTTATTCTATATGGTGCCTTTCACAACCTCAGGATGTCCCGACGCACGACACGTCCAGTACTTTTCAAATGTAAACACTGTTGCAGGGAAATGCGGCAGCCAATTTGTGCAAAGCAAGATCGCAATGGATTAAATAACTGAGTAAGTGGTTTTAGTGATGTTGGTTGAGGGATACATGTTGGCCAGGACACCGGGAAGAACTCCCCTGCACTTTGAAAGGTGTGATGGGATTTTATTTTACATCCACCTGAGACGGCAGAGTGGATCTCAGTTTACTGTCTCATCTGCACAAAGGCAACTCCGACAATGAGGTACTGCCTCTGCACTGCACTGGGAGAGTCAGCCTAGATTTTGTGCTCAAGTTCTGGAGTGGGGCTATGAACCCACAACCTTCTGACTTTGAGGCAAGAATGCTACCAACTGAGCCATGGCTGACAAGAAGAGGAAACAATTACTTACCAGGACTGGGAGGAAGGGGTTGAGGCAATTTGGACTGGCGTGCCTGATAGACTAGTGAATCCATTGAATAATGAAACAGATTAAAATATAGTGCAAGGAGTAGATATTTGATTCCCCTGATGACACTATTGAGATGATTGTGGGAAAGAGTTAAGCAACACATTTGACAATAAAGCTAAAAGCATGTATTCAAGATTTCGCATATCTCATCAGAGCTTCTTGTATTTTATGGGCAGTGATTTTTTAAAATGTTTTTCGGATGAGAAGTTAAACTGAGGCCCCCGTCTGTACCCTCAGATGAAAGTAAAAAATCCCGTGCAACTATTCACAGAAGAGCAGGGGAGTTCACCCCGGTATCCTGGCCAATATTTATCCCTCAACCAACATCAGCAAAACAGATTATCTGGGCATTATCTCATTGCTGTTTGTGGGATCTTGCTGTGTGCAAAATGACTGCCGCTTTTCCTACATTACAACAATGACTACACTCCTCCCCCCCAAAAAAAGTGCTTCATTGACTGTAAAGCGCTTTGGGACGTCCTGAGGTCATGAGAGGGGTGATATAAATGCAAGACTTTGTTTCTTTTGATTGAATGTGTTTGGGGACTCCAGGTTTAATTGAGTCCAGAGTCATGTTCATCAAAGACGAAAGAATATGTTTCTATTGTGTCCCTCATGGGCGGAGTTATAAGCTCAGAAAAAATGAGCTGAGGCAGGAAAATTCAGCTCATGTCAAGCCCGTGGACCAAGTATTCAGGGTTTGGCATGCAATATAATATGAACCCGGAAGCCTGTGTTTGAACCATCCATTGCGTTGTACTCCTTTGATTAGTATTTTCATTCAGGAAAGGAATGTATATTAGAAGACACATTGTTTGAATTAATTACATAATTGGGGGGAATGCATAAAAGAGATTACTTAAACCAACAGCGATTTCTTGATTCTCTTATTCGTTGCCTTGAACGTCAAGTTAAATCAGCGAACATTAGAAGGTTTAGGTACAAAAGGTGACTTAACTCCTTCCAGTTCAAAGACATTCAATGCAGGATCTTTCAATCCTGAAGATCGACTGACGTAACGTTGGCTCGACTGATTCGGGATGAACAAGCAGGAAAAGACAAAGATGATGTCCGCCTTCTCTATTTCAACCACTAAGTGATGTATCTAATTCCTCACCCAGAATGTCACCAACTAACCAGCCAAAGAAGCAATGGTGCAAATGTCTGCAGAGAATACAGTTTGAATTGATATTGCCCAACCCAAAATGTCTTTTTAAAAAAAAACTCCAGTACAAATATAGATTGATATCAGTTTTTCCTCTAGTCTACATTCTTTACATTCCATATGTCACACGAGAAAATGGAAAGATAGAAAATTTATCCTGAGCTCCTACGACGTGGTGCCTGAAATTTACAGGCAGCTACAATCAGCTGGATTCCCACAGGAAGTACTTACATATGAACATACAAAAGTGACAGGCAGGAAATGACCATCTGGTCCATCAAGCCTGCCCCACACATCGTGATGGTTGGAGCACCATGACTGGACACTTTTTGAAGGCGTGCAAAGAGTCAGCACCCACCACACCAGCCGGCACTGTATTCCAGAGACTCACTACTCTCTGGGAAGAGAAGAACCGCCTAACATCCAGTCCATTCCTACTCTCCCATAGTTTAAACTCCACTCTCCTGGTCCTCCCCAATCTGTTAAACTGGAATAAACTATCAGTAGACACTCGCTCAGTGGTTTTAAAGGGCCAGGCAACGTTAGCAGCTAAGCATCACAACCTTGCTCTGGACTAGTGATCAACTCCATGGGAGATTGGCTAGTACTCAAAAAATCTTCCAGAATTTTGTGTGTGGAGAGGAGGAAGTAATGTCTAAGTTATATTTCACATTTTGATAAAACTAAGCTACCACAACTATGGCCTCACAAATCTATGTTAACTTTTTTTTAATTCATTCATGGGATGTGGGTGTTGCTGGCAAGGCCAGCATTTATTGCCCATCCCTAATTGCCCTTGAGAAGGTGGTGGTGAGCTGCCTTCTTGAACCGCTGCAGTCCATGTGGTGAAGGTTCTCCCATAGTGCTCTTAGGTAGGATGTTCCAGGATTTTGACCCAGCGACGATGAAGGAATGGCAATATATTTCCAAGTCGGGATGGTGTGTGACTTGGAGGGTAACGTGCAGGTGGTGTTGTTCCCATGTGCCTGCTGCCCTTGTCCTTCTCGGTGGTAGAGGCTGCGGGTTTGGGAGGTGCTGTCAAAGAAGCCTTGGCGAGTTGCTGCAGTGCATCCTGTGGATGGTACATACTGCAGCCACGGTGCGCTGGTGGTGAAGAGAATGAATGTTTAGGGTGGTGGATGGGGTGCCAATCAAGCGGGCTGCTTTATCCTGGATGGTGTCGAGCTTCTTGAGTGTTGTTGGAGCTGCACTCATCCAGGCAAGTGGAGAGTATTCAATCACACTCCTGAATTGAGCTGTGTAGATGGTGGAAAGGCTTTGGGGAGTCAGGAGGTGAGTCACTCGCCATAGAATACCCAGCCTCTGACCTGCTCTTGTCGCCACAGTATTTAAGTGGCTGGTCCAGTTAAGTCTCTGGTTAATAGTGACCCCCAGGATGCTGATGGGGGATTCGGCGAAGGTAATGCCGTCGAATGTCAAGAGGAGGTGGTTAGACTCTTTCTTATTGGAGATGGCCATTGCTTGGCAGTTGTCTGGAGGGAATGTTACTTGCCACTTATCAGCCCAAGCCAGGATGTTGTCCAGGTCTTGCTGCATGCGGGCACGGACTGCTTCATTATCTGAGGGGTTGCGAATGGAACTGAACACTGTGCAATCATCAGCGAACATCCCCTTTTCTGACCTTATGATGGAGGGAAGGTAACAATTTGAAGGAACAGTATTGTCTATGGATTATTCCGAGTGTAACTCTGCTGCTAATTTTCCATATTCGGCAAGGAATGAATTTTAAATAGTGAAATGTTTTTCAACTTCACGCAGATTTGCTTTGCTCAATCTCAACGAGGATGATATTGGAATCTGGGTGGGCTGAATGGACATCAGCAATGTATTGTTCCACACCTGCTGTGCCTGACTTACGTTGTATGTGGGATTGTAACAGACACAAGTGGGCTGACTATCCCACTCCTTGCTTCAGTAGATTGGAAGGAACATGGGACTGAGTGGGTGAGGGGCGTGCAAGTGGAATTAGGAAGAATTTAAGGAAGATTCTTTAACCCATAAAACCATGAACCCATTTATCAAGTACTTTTTTTGATGGTAACCATTCAGACGTTTAACACTGTTTCTGATTCCTGCCTCCAGACTTTATGTCTCCCGAGCTGTCTTACTTTCTGTCTGTGGTGTGTGTACAGCATGTCTCTTTAACCCTTTGACATCTTTACTGAAAGGGACGATAATTTTTCTTTCGAATTTCTAATCTTGATAATGAAGGAATCACTTTCTTGTTTTGGCGGTTTTATATTTGGCTTCCGCCCAGCCCAGCGCAATAATAATAGACTTTGAGGAGACACGAGAGGATTTACAGCTCCTTATTAAGTTGAAAGACTCTGGTGTGGACATAAGTTTTCTCTCGTTGCTATATGACAGCAATCTGTACGTGCACAAGTCCGAGCATTCTTGTGGCTTGACCAAGTGCTAACTCGATCCAAATTTCTGAAGGTGCGGACGCTTAAAAAGATTTTGTAAGCACTTCTTATTGAGAATGTTGAGTAGTGAGGCCACACATTTGATGGAATGGCTGGGGATACGATCTGTTCAAGGTTGTTAAGTCCAGATGTTTTCCCAGTAGGGGTGTAAAGTTTAGGTGTGAGCTCTGTTTTCCTCTCCTCCCCTCACGCATTGTGTTAAAGCCTTGAGAGACTTCCCTACACCACCCACCCACCCCTCAAAACAAGCCAGTTGTTATTTGGATTTAAACTAGACAGCAGTCATAAGAACATAAGAAATAGGAGCAGGAGGAGGCCAATCGGCCCCTCGAGCCTGCTCCGCCATTCAATAAGATCATGGCTGATCTGGTCCTAACCTCAAATCTAAATGCAATTTCCTGCCCGCTCCCCGTAACCCCTAATTCCCTTTACGTCACTACAGCTATTGTAATAGAATAATCCTGCAAGTGTTTTTATCATGTGGCAGAAGAGAGATGGGTATTCTGTGGCATTTTCAAGATAGCCATTATAAACCTCACCTTAGTTCTCAAAGTTTTCCAGTCCATTTAGGCTGCCCTTTCCCATCGTGCCCCGCACTCCCCGCTCCCATTCCCCCCAGTCCAAATCCAGATGGGGTAGGAATGGGACAGGCAGTGGGAGGCGCATCAGAGTTTGAGGGCTTGACGTTTGCGTTGCTGCCGATTTGTAAATTCACAGTTAATTTTAAATAACCTCCTCATTATAAAACCCAGAAGTAAAGGGGGGGGAAAAAATGGATTTATATTTTAGAGGTGAAATAAGACATTGTGATGTCCATTTCACCTTTTGAAATGTTCACACAGTAACAGGTCAGTGGTAACGTTGGTGCCTATATATGCTTCTGATCGTTAAGGAAATCCAAGTGTGGCAGAATTGTGTTACAGAATTAGGTTCATAAATGCGTTGACTCCAAGATAAAACAATTTTTTTGTTTTCAATTTACCAATACTGCTACACAGCCATTCTTACATCCCTGACCATAATTGTGCAGTGTGGCCCAGTGTGGTTGAAATCTCTCAGCCTGGTCTGTAGGCCCTGGCTCCTTGGTCTCCTGTCGCAGGCCTTTAGTTACATCGGCCAGGATTATGAGCTGGAGCCGGGAAGGGGCCGTGGTTCCGAATTGCGGACAGGAAACCCGGGAAGTACGAAGGCATCGCGGGGCAAGGGGTCACGGGGTGGGGGGGTGGGGTCAATCATCGGAGATCAGTCACTGTGGTGGGGGGGGACCCGATTGTTGAGGGGAGATGCAGCAAGTAGGCTTGTTGGGCCTGGGGTCAGCACTCCTGCAGTTTCAGGCCTCCTCGCCTCCTCTCACGCGGTGTGAAGGAAAAGGCCCGGGATTCCTGGCCCCCAGGGGTTGAAATCGCAACAAAATGGAGGCCCGCAGCCTCCTTGAAAGGTTTTAGTGACCAATCCGCCTCCTGAGAGCGGGTTGGTTGCCCACCCCTCGTCCCGCCCCGGTGAAAACCGGAAACGGGCGGGTCTGAAATTGTTGCAATTTTGAATGCCTCCCCCCCCACCAACCCACCTGTTTTTCCCAGTTAAAATCCTGCCCATCGTGTCAGCCGTGACCCAGTGCAGTACTGAGGGAGCGCTGCGCTGTCGGTGATGCCGATTTTTGGATGAAACATTTAACCAAGGCCCCTCTTGGGCGGAGGCGAAAGATCCCATGGCCACTATTTCGAAGAAGAGCAGGGGGCGATCTCTCCAATATCTTCGCCAATATTTATCCCTCAACCAACATGTAAAATCAGATTATCTGGTCATTATCTCATTGCTGTTTGTGGGACCTTGCTATGCGTAAATTGGCTGCTGCGTTTCCTACATTACAATAATGACTACACTTCAAAAGTATTTAATTGGTCGTAAAGCGTCTTGGGATGTCTTGAGGTCGTGAAAGGTGCTATATAAATGCAAGCCTTTTCTTTTATCCTTCTGAACTTGCTCCACTGTTGAAATAAAAGGGGTAAATTTCTGCTGCGTTTTTTTTTTCTTACTCCTGTGCCATCATTTTGGCGAAAGAGTTGTAGAAACCCTGGGAAAAATGGTGCGACTGGTGTCGACTCGGCTTTGCCAGGGTTCCCGCGGCTCTTCCACTCTGGATTGAAGACAGGAGAACATTTGTGGAAAATTCACCCCCGCCCACCGGGCATTTTCTTTTTTTCAATCCTGACTAATCTTAGCGACTGAGAATTTAGGTTATGCATAATCAGAGATCCAGTGAGTAGGTCACACAGACATTTAAAGGGTTTGAATTAACCTTTCACCTGCTTTATCTTTTTCATTAAACATATTATTAAGAAATAAAGCTTTTTTTTCCCCCTTCAGATGAAAATTAGTTCGATGAAAGAAAACTCTTAGTTTTGAGTAGTGAGTTGAATTTGAAAGGAGTAATTAATAAAGGGATAAGGACTGGGAACCTTTTCACCGTCTGGAGAGATTAATGCTGCGACTGGATTCCTTTTATATATTTTTTTAAAAAAGGGCTTTTGGAATAAAGCTTACAATGTAAGCTTTTAACATCACAATATTTCAGTATATCCCCCACCCGTCACTGGAGTGAATCCATGGTGCAATGTACTGACCCTCAGAAGCTTCTGCTGCTTGTGTGATTGCAGACAGTAATGGATATATTTGTCCCAAATCACTTTGGAATCCCTTCTCCCACAGGCCTTCAGGTTGCCCGGCAACGGATGCTAACTGAGGGGCATCAGCAGTGTTGGACATCTCCCATGGTGGCGTCCTCATCCTCTTAATGCATGTGCAAGCATGTGCGACTTGTTATTTGTACATTGATTGGCCTTCCTCGGGTATAGTCACTTAAACCTTTGAGGCTGTGACCCTATTCAGTGTTAAATATCTGCTTCATAGACAGCTGGATGACTTGAGTTCTCCAAGTCCCTTTTTTATTTGTTGGATTATACATTATCGGCTGTCTGGTGCATCAACGGCCACTTTAACGCTGTACAGAAGAAAGGATTGTGTTTTCCCTCTGCTTCAGCCTCCAGCTCAGCTGACTTGCGTTGATATTTTCCCCCCTGCTCCACATTAGTTTTCTCCTTAGATAAAATAACTTGCATTTATATAGTGCCTTTCACGACCTCCCAAAGCATTTGTACAGCCACTGAAGTACTTTTTTCCTTGACACGTAGTCACTGTTGTAATATAGGAAACGCTTCAGCCAATTTGTACACAGCAAGGTCCCACAAACAGCAATGAAATCATTACCAGATAATCTGTGTATAGTGATGAATATTGGTCAGGACACTCCCCTGCTCTTCTTTGAAATTGTGCCCTGGGATCTCTAACGTCCGCTCGAGAGAGCAGACGGGCCCTCAGTTTAATATCTCATCTGAAAGACATGCCTCCCAACAGTGTAGCGCTCCCTCAGTACTGCACGGGAATGTCAGCCTAGATTATGTGCTCAAATCTCTGCAGTGGGACTTGAACCCACAACCTTCTGAGTCAGAGGCGAGAGTGCTACCAACTGAACTACTTATTTGCTTTTCCAGCTAGAAGGGATGATATTTATGGTGAACCTGTCTTTCATTTTAAGCTCAAGCTACAGTTTGGAGAATGTGATGATTTATCAGTCAAGTTAAACTTTCCGAACCACATTCGGCATGCTGTGATTCTGTGGTTAACCTCCTGTTCATTTCCATTGTTATGGAATCATGCTCTTCGCATCCTATGCTGAAACAGTTTTTCTAACGAGAAACAGCATCCCAAGTAATTTTGGGTTGTCGGCTCTGATAATTGCTGCTTAAATCACTGTGCCAGGATGTAAACACTAAACACGACTTGTTCTCGGTGATATTTTAAGAATCTGTTTAGACATTGTGGCCTAATAAAATAAATTAGTTACGGGCTGAGAAAAAGTCGTGATTCAATGCCCAGAAATTATGCCAAACAATTGTTTGCAATTAAAATGCTGTGAGGAACTATGTGAGGATAGCACCTTGGTCCCAGTCAGATTGAGAGTTTATTTGATGAACCAATGTTTATTGCACTCTGACCTAGGTTGCCAACTCTGGTTGGATGTATTCCTGCAGGTTTCACCACATGACCTTCTGCCTCCAACAGGCCCGCTCCTGCCATTGGTCACCCAACACATCCATCCTCACTGCGCACTGCCTTCCCACGCCAATTGGGAAGCTAACAGGCTCTTTGTTACTCGACTGGATGATTCTTGGCCTCTCAGTCAAACAGCCTTTTTTCCCCATCTCCAACTGAAAGCGTTCAAAGAATTGTTTTTCAGGCCCCGATGATTTTTCTCCTGGGTTGCTCGTAGCGGTGTCCTGGAGATTAATCTTCAATTTCTGGAGACTCCAGGTCAATACGGAAGGGTTGACGACACTACTAGGGCCTGTTTGGATAATGGTCTCTTCATACAGTGGCTGTCCTTGGTGATTGACTAGTGCTTGGTGACTGACTTGAGCTTTTCATTTCATATTCCAATTACTCAATAGAGTGGTGAGTTGTGCACAACTCAGCCATTTTGTGCTGGGTCTGAGTATTATGTAAGTAACAGTAGTTAGGTCTCTGGAGAGTGGGCCGAATGCCTGTGGCAGTGGTTGAGATGTTCCCATTGCTCAGTTGCTAATAGTACTTGGAATTGACGAGATAAACCCAGATTGTTGCTTGAAAGTCAGTGATGTAGGACCAGCAGATGCAAATTAGTGAAAAGGAAATTGAAAATAGATATCATTGAAGGTCTAATTTGCTCAGTGCTGAATATTTGGATTAATCATCCAGGCAACAAAGTACAGTCAAAAACATTTGGGGTCACACAAAGTGCAATTAGTTGCTATGATAGAGTTTCAATGGGTCATTTTCATCCCTGATTTTTCTATTTAGTTTTTCAGAGGTTTAATTAAGGTAGACTTTCGGATGAGGCATTAAACCCCTGAATGCCCTCACAGTTGGGCTTAACAGATCCCATGGCACTATTGCAAAGAGGAGCAGGGGCGCTCTCCCCAGTGTCCTGGCCAACGTTTGTCCCTCTACCAACATCACTAAAAACAGATTATCTGGTCATTATCATTGTGGGATCTTACTGTGCACAAATTGGCTGCTGCGTTTTCCTACATTACAACGGTAGGTACATTTCAAAAATACTTCATTGGCTGTAAAACGCTTTGGGACGTCCTGAGATCCTGAAAGGCACTATATAAATGTAAGTTCTTTCTTCTTAGAATTTGTTGGCTCATTTTTAAAAGGATAATCTCCGTGTTTGATCTGCTAGAGGAAAATGGGTAGATTTTCAACTCGGAGACTAAAGTTGCTTGGTTTCTGTAAGGGTTGGTCGATTCGCAATGTCAGTTCTATACCTGGAGGGCAAGTTGAAAATCCAGTGTGAAATCTGACCACATCAGCAATTAACGTGCGATGATTGGATACAGTCATTACCCTGATGGGTCACAAAAAAACTATTTTGTAAATTTAAATAAGTTATGATGTCCGTCACAGGAAGTTGGCAAATCCGGCTCTAATGTAATCCCTGGCCACTAAACCTGACTCTCGGTGATGATGTGATCATTGATCATGATATTTAATCGGAATCACGGGCCTGGTAAGATTGTGTGTGGTTCACAACTTGGATCTCCAGTTTAATTTTGAAAAAAGCAAAAATATTAGCACTTGGTGATTTTTTAACATTCGTACCGAGCAAATGTTACAGCAACAGTGTTTACATTCATTTAAGGCCCACTCGAGCTTTTAAAATATCGTGACTTTTTCGTTCTCAAATGTTACACCCAATTAACTGAATAAAAGATCTTGAAAACCATTCACGCTATATTGCAAAATCTCGCACTTACTCGATGCTTGGATTGGAGCAAAAGAAGGTTCCCATTCTCTGACTCCGCTCTCTTGGCTTGATGCAGCATTTTAAACCCTTTAATTATTTTTAAAATTTACATTCCTTTCTATAAAGGTTGTGCTGGATGGGGTCTCTTTGACGGGCAGGACCTGTCCCTAATGGAGATGGTTGAACCTTGTGGTGCAGCTAATGAGATAGAGATTCTACACCATACAAATACAATTGTAAACAATTTTACAACACCAAGTTATAGTCCAGCAATTTTATTTTAAATTCACAAGCTTTCGGAGGCTTCCTCCTTCGTCAGGTGAACGATGTGAACGATTTTCACATCGTTCACCTGACGAAGGAGGAAGCCTCCGAAAGCTTGTGAATTTAAAATAAAATTGCTGGACTATAACTTGGTGTTGTAAAATTGTTTACAATTGTCAACCCCAGTCCATCACCGGCATCTCCACATCATACAAATACAGGCCAAGAGGACATAGGAACAGGCATAGGCCACTCAGCCCCTCGAGACTGTTCCGCCATTCAATTAGAGATCATGGCCGAACAAAAATCTATGAATCCCAGTTTCGAAATTTTCAATTGACCCCCCAGCCTCAACGGCTTTTGGGGGAAGAAGGGGGTTGGAAGAGTTCCAGATTTCCACTACACTTTGTGTGAATGTCGGCTGAATGTGCCTGATGAGCAGTGTACACACCCACTCAGTGTATACCTGTGCTCCGATCGTTTCCCCAACTTCTTCTCAGGCTGGCCTTAGCTGCAGAAGTTTTTGAAGGTTTCTAATTTTTGAACAAAAAATGTTTTTTTTTTCCTTGAACACTTTTGTTTATTAATTATAAAAATATTGGCGATGGGAAAAAGTCTGTTTGACTGGGTGGGGCGATTGGAGGCTGGGGGTCATGTGATGAAACCTCCAGGAATACATCCAACCAGAGTTGGCAACTTTACTGGTAACAGCACTGATCTGTGTGGTGGCGCACTGAGCCATAGGGACCAGCAAGATCTGATTTGATGCCCCAGCCTTTGCTGAGTTAACTATATCTCAATTGATCCCTTTAGAAAGGAATTAATTTGATACCTGTCAGGAGACAGAATTGAGTGTTTTAGATTTATGCACAGATCTGGCTGATTAACATGGGAGTTTGGACAAGAGTTCTTGGGTGGGAGTGGGTGGAGAGGAGGTCCATGATTGAAGTGGTCGTGCATGGGCGGTTGAAGGAGTGAGCTTAACTGGCAAAATGGCCTTTTCTTCCATGCTTTCCTATGTTCTTACAGTCTCAGCGTGGGCACCAGTTGGTCCCAGTGCCCCTTGACTAAGGCGAGGAAAATCAACTGAGGTCCCCACTGCTGATTGACGTCCTGGATGTCAGGTGAGGTTAGGATGGATCTCCACAGTTGGAATGGCCGGTAGTCACGGTCTGGACTCGCATAAGAATGACCACTTGAGCGAAGCACCAGAGGACTCCCCGTGCCAGTGAAATCATGCCCAGCTAAAGGCAGGAGGAAAGGGGGCAAAAATGACAACAATAATCACCTGTCTTCACCCGCTGATGGATGACTGGAGTTTTAATAAAGTTTCATCGCCTCAATGTGGTATTTCTTTCCCAACTTAGTTGGGGAATGTCTATGGATGTTGTTTATATGGATTTCCAGAAGACATTCAATGAAGTCCCTCATAAGAGACTGTTAGCTAAAGTTGAAGCTCATGGAATTGAGGGTAAATTATTGACCTGGTTAGGAAATTGTCTGAGCGGCAGGAGACAGAGAGTAGGGATAATGGGCAGGTACTCAAATTGGCAGGACGTGAATAGTGGTGTCCCACAGGGATTTGTGTTGGGGCCACAACTATTGACTGTATTTATTAACAACTTAGAGGATGGGGTAGAGAGCCACATATCCAAGTTTGCCCATGACACAAAGATAGGCAACATTGTAAGAAGTGTAGATGGAAGCATAAAATTACAAGGAGATTAATGGGCAAAATTAGGGCAAATGAATTTCAATGTAGGCAAGTGTGAGGTTTGGATCTATAAAGGATAGAACAGAGTACTTTCAAAGTGGTGGAAAGCTTGAAACAGTGGAGGTCCAAACAGACTTAGGGGTCCATGGTACATAGATCATTAAAATGTCATGGACACGTACAGAAAATAATCAAAAAGGGTAATGGAATGCTGGCCTTTATGTATGGAGGGCAAGCATACACGTTTTTTTTTAAATTTGTTCATGGGATGTGGGCGTCACTGGCAAGGCCGGCATTTATTGCCCATCCCTAATTGCCCTTGAGAAGGTGGTGGTGAGCCGCCTTCTTGAACCGCTGCAGTCCGTGTGGTGAAGGTTCTCCCACAGTGCTGTTAGGAAGGGAGTTCCAGGATTTTGACCCAGCAACGATGAAGGAACGGCGATATACTTCCCAGTCGGGATGGTGTGTGACTTGGAGGGGAACGTGCAGGTGGTGTTGTTCCCATGTACCTGCTGCTCTTGTCCTTCTAGGTGGTAGAGGTCGCAGGTTTGGGAGGTGCTGTCGAAGAAGCCTTGGCGAGTTGCTGCAGTGCATCTTGTGGATGGTACACACTGCAGCCACAGTGCGCCGGTGGTGAAGGGAGTGAATGTTTAGGGTGGTGGATGGGGTGCCAATCAAGCGGGCTGCTTTGTCGTGGATGGTGTCAAGCTTCTTGAGTGTTGTTGGAGCTTCACTCATCCAAGTAAGTGGAGAGTATTCCATCACACTCCTGACTTGTGCCTTGTAGATAGCCACAGTATATGGCTGGTCCAGTTAAGTTTCTGGTCAATGGTGACCCCCAGGATGTTGATGGTGGGGGATTCGGCAATGGTAATGCCGATGAATGTCAAGGGTAGGTGGTTAGACTCTCTCTTGTTGGAGATGGTCATTGCCTGGCACTTGTCTAGCACGAATGTTACTTGCCACTTATCAGCCCAAGCCTGGATGTTGTCCAGGTCTTGCTGCATGTTAGGAATGCTTCATTATCTGAGGAGTTGCGAATGGAAATGAACACTGTGCAATCATCTGCGAACATCCCCATTTCTTACCCTATGATGGAGGGAGGGTCATGGATGAAGCAGCTGAAGATGGTTGGGCCTAGGAGACTGCCTTGAGGAACCCCTGCAGCAATGTTCTGGAGCTGAGATGATTGGCCTCCAACAACCACTACCATCTTCCTTTGTGCTCGGTATGACTCCAGCCACTGGAGAGTTTTCCCCCTGATTCCCATTGACTTCAATTTTACTTGGGCTCCTTGGTGCCACACTCGGTCAAATACTGCCTTGATGTCATGGGCAGTCACTCTCACCTCACCTCTGGAATTCAGCTCTTTTGTCCATGTTTGGACCAAGGCTGTAATGAAGTCTGGAGTCGAGTGATCCAGGCGGAACCCAAACTGAGCATCGGTGAGCAGGTTATTGGTGAGTAAGTGCCACTTGATAGCACTGTCGACGATACCTTCCATCACTTTGCTGATGATTGAGAGTAGACTGATGTGGCGGTAATTGGCCAAATTAGATTTGTCCTGCTTTTTGTGGACAGGACATACCTGGGCAATTTTCCACATTGTCGGGTAGATGCCAGTGTTGTAGCTGTACTGGAAGAGCTTGGCTTGAGGCGCAGCTAGTTCTGGAGCACAAGACTTCAGCACTACAGCCGGGATGTTGTCGGGGCCCATAGCCTTTGCTGTATCCAGTGCACTCAGCCGTTTCTTGATATCATGTGGAGTGAATCGAATTGGCTGAAGACTGGCTTCTGTGATGGTGGGGATATCGGGAGGAGGCTGAGATGGATCATCCACTCGGTACTTCTGGCTGAAGATGGTTGCAAACGCTTCAGCCTTGTCTTTTGCACTCACGTGCTGGACTCCGCCATCATTGAGGATGGGGATGTCCAGCACGAGTGGGTTAGAAATTATGCTACAGCTATACAAAGCCCTAGTTAGACCACATCTGGAGTACTGTGTTCAGTTCTGGGCACACCACCTTAGGAATGATATATTGGCCATGGAGAGAGTGCAGCATAGATTTACTCGAATGATACCTGGACTTCAAGGGTTAAATTATGAGGAACGATTACACAAACTGGGGTTGTATTCCTTGGAATATAGAAGATTAAGGGGTGATTTGATTGAAGTTTTCAAGATATTAAAGGGAACTGATAGTTTATCTCTATCTACCCTATTTCTGCTGGTTGGGAATCCTAGGACTAGGGGACATAGCCTAAAAATTAGAGACAGGACTTTCAGGAGTGAGGTTAAGAAACACTTCTACACGCAAAGGGTGGTAGAAGTTTGGAACTCTCTGTAGCAAACAGCAGTTGATGCTAGCTCAGTTGTTAATTTTAAATCTGAGATTGATAGATTTTTGTTAGTCCCATATCCCTTAATACCTTTGGTTAAGGCGGGTACATGGAGTTAGTTCACAGATCAGCCAAGATCTCATTGAATGGCGGAAACGGCTCGAGGGGCTAAATGGCCTACTCCTGTTCCTAGTTTATCTTTCATTTATAATTAGTCACTTAAAGAATGATTTTACTATTCTGTTGTGAACAGCTAATTGAAGCGTAATCTTCACTGAGGCAAAACATTTCTTGGCGAGCTAATTGCGTGTTTTATCCGGATCCACCTGTGTTATTTTATGATGCAGTTTTAAAATATTTCCTCTTATGTTTATTTTTTGTTACTTTTTTTAAATGACTGTGAAATTACTTTTGTGTTTAATGGGGGGATAAAGAGGGGCAGGAACATTTCCCTGAACAATTAGCTATTGCAGTTTTTCTGTATTTGCAATGTCCTGTTGTGCATTATGTTCACCGTATACTGAGTATGTGGCACAGGATGATAGTGAAGGGAGGCCTGCAAAGTAGCTATGGGGTTGACTGTGGACTCTGAGAGGGTTGGTTAGTACGACTGTTGCCTCTGAACCAGAAGGTTGTAGGTTTTAGGCACCACTCCAGTGCTTGAGCCCAAGACTTGGCTGACGCTCCAGTGCAGTACTGAGTGAGTGCTGCACTGACAAAGATACTATCCCTTGGATAAGAAGCTAACCTGAGGCCCCCATCCATCTATTTCAATCTTTAGATGGCTCTTGAAGATCTCATGGTGGTACACAAGGAACTTTCCTGGTATCCGGCCAACAGTCCTCCCCCTACCAACACTACCAAAAACAGTATGTGGAGTCTTGCTGTGTTCAAAATGGCTACTATGTTGCCGACATAACAGCAATTCATTGTGAAGTGCTGCAAGCCACCCTGAGAGATATGACTAGTAAGGGAATCATATAAATAGAAATTCTTTTGTTCTTTGCTTGCTTATTGAGTCAACGTATGGCTATGTGTCACAAAGGAGCTTTGAGAATTGCTACATTTGGGTGGGTTGTGATTCATATCCCACCCTGGTCACGCCAAGTTTTTGTAGGGACTGTCGATGGAGTGCTGTTGTGGCTGAGGCCTGGCAGGGTAAGATAGGAACGGGGACCAGATTTTGGAAAAATGACTCTTAATTGATCTACAATTGAGTGCCTTATTTCTCAGAACATAACCCAACTATCTAGCTTGAAGGGTCCACCAGTAATATGCACCGCTGAGCCGCAGCAAGCAACCTTATCCCATTCCTGAAGTGTGCTTCTTTTCGACACCCTTAACAAGTGTGGATCTTTTCCAAATTGACTTAGTTTGCGGTTTTCACGGAAAAATGGGTAGAATCACAGAATGAGTTCTCCGAAAAACCAGCATGTTTTAATGGAATTTGATATCGCCGGCCACTGTAAACAAGCAGCCCTGATCTTCCGAATCTCTGGCCCAGTTCCACACGAGGCAGTACACTTACCCACTGAGCCATTGGGCAAACGCTAATTATAGAGTCATACAGCAGAGAAAGAGGCCATTCGGCCCATCGTGCCTGTGCCGGCTCTTTGAAAGAGCCGGCACAGGCACGATGTGCCAATCCCCTGCTCTTTCCCTGAAGCTCTGCAAATTTTTCCTTTTTAAGTATATATCCAATTCCTTTTCAAAGTTACTATTGAATTTGCTTCCACCACCCTTTCAGGCAGTGCAGTCCAGATCAGAACAACTCAGTGCGTGAAAAAAACAATTCTCATCTTCCCCCCCTAACTTTTTTGCCAACTGTCTTAAATCTTTGTCTTCGAGATACCAACTCTCCTGCTACTGGAAACAGTTTCTCCCTATCTACTCTGTCAAAACCCCTCATAATTTTGAACACCTCTATTAAATCTCCCCTCAACCTTCTCTGCTCTAAAGAGAACAATCCCAGCTTCTCCAGTCTCTCCGCATAATTGAATTCCCTCATCCCTGGTACCATTCTGGTAAATCTCCTCTGCTCCCTCTCCCAAGGCCTTGACGTCCTTTCTAAACTTGTTCACTTTAAAGTAATCCAGAATCCACTTGACTTGTTGGGGGATCCTGCTCTGTTGCTTAAAGTACGTGTGAAGACGAAAATGTTATTGGTGGAATGGCTCTGCTTCCATCTCCCAAATACCATACGTGCCGCACAAATGTGCTTTACACTGGAATGTGCTGGCTTAAGATTCTGGCTCAGTATGATTCCTAGTGGTCTGATTCCTTATTAATTGGTGACTCGGCAACCATCACCAGTGTTCTGATCTCCATGACATTTATTCAGAGGGAAGAAAGCATTAATTCCGATGCATTTTCCAAAGTTCATCTAATGTTCATAGGTTGATCCTAGAAATCGAAAAGTTGTCGCATTACTTTTGATTAAAGCAATGGAAAAGTTTGTTAATTTTCATAACATGGAGTTAGATGCTAAGTTTTTAGTCAAAGTCAAATCTGTGCATGAACCCTTTGAACGAGGAAGCTGTAGGATTTTGACGGTTTGTTCCGTTCAAAGTTAATTTAACACCAGGTATTTCATGGGTCAGTGAAATGGTGTTTGATGCACCCAATGCATTTTGTGAGTTTATGAAGTAATTTTTGATGCCCTCAACTCCCTTTAACTGGCTTTTCCTTCACTTTAAAGAAAAATGGTGCCTACCTTGGGAGAGGGTCATCCATCTTCTGCTCTTCTCCCATTAGAATTTCCATCAGGTGCCAGTCTTCAGGGCATCCATGTAAAATATGGATACCTGTTTCTTTTAGAGTGCAAGCTAACCCTCGCTGGAACCTGAGGACTTCATCCAGAGATATAGATCCATGGGTCTGTAGTGCTGACAGTTCTCTGCACATCCGTTCATGCTTAGCAGTGCCATTGATGAGCGTTGGCAGCACTTCTCTGAAGTATAAAGGCCTTTGGTTTGTTCATTTGTTTGCAGATGTCCTACTAGCAGCCATTTTGGATCTGATAAAGAGACACAAACTCTTGACTGAGTTCAGAGTTAGCACAGTACAAACAGCACTTTGAAACTTTTGTCAACTCAAAAATCCCAGATAAGCCGTGGAGTGAACTGCCATTTTGGTTAAGCAACACTGTCCTATGTGCACACCTGTGTTGTACATATCCGGTGTGAGACTTGTTGTATGATCAGAGCAACTTGCTTTGTTTTCCCCTGCATTGTTAATGCTACCTCTGGCAATGTTGTCTGCAGGCAGGCTTGAGTGCTGCACCTGCCTGTACAACCCAGTAGGTGTTCCCATCACTGCCCCCGTGGAAGAGGAAAGAAGGAACATGCATTCATTTAGTGCCTTTCACAACCTCAGGGTGCAACCTTTGAAGTGTGGTCACTGTTGTAATGTAGGAAATGCAGCAGCCAATTTGTGCATAGCAAGGTCCCACAAACAGCAATGTGATAATGACCAGGTAATCTATTTTTATTGGTATCAGTTGAGGGATAAATATTGGCCTAGGACACCAGGGAGAACTCCCTTGCTCCTCTTCGAAATAATGCCATGGGATATTTTACATCCACCTGAGAGGGCAGATGTGGGCCTTGGTTTAATGTCTCATCCAAAAGGTGGCACCTCCGACAATGCTATCTCTGTCGCACACTAGAGTGTCTGCTTATATAACATGCTCAAGAATCTAGAGTGGGACTTAAACCCACAACCTTCTGACTTAGAGGCAAGTGCGCTACCAATTGAGCCACAGCTGACACAAGGCCATTGGCTTTTCCCAGCCATTAAGTGGGACTTCTGTTCCAGAAAATTAAAAATTCCAAAGTGTGACTCTCAAAACAAATGTATGTGTGTAGCTGTTGCTGTTAGTGCCAACTGGGAGCAGCCTATTGGGCCACATTGGCTTTTTCTGGTCCTATGTATATGGATGACATCTAGGTCATTGGCACTACCAACATATAACAGGTCCACTTCTACTTGAAAAAGTTCAGTAATATGAAAGGGGTTTGATAGGGTAGAGGTACAGAAGATGTTTCCACCTGTGGGGAAGACCAAAACTAGGGGCCATAAATATAAGATAGTCATTATTAAATCCAATAGGGAATTCAGGAGAAACTTCTTCACCCAGGGAGTGGTTAGAATGTAGAACTCGCTACCAGAAGGAGTAGCTGAGGCAAATAGCATAGATGCATTTAAGGGGAAGTTCGATAAGTACATGAGGGAGAAAGGAATAGAGGGTTATGTTGATAAGGTTAGATGAAGAGGGGTTGGAAGAGGCTCATGTGGAGCATAAACACCGGCAAGGACCAGTTGGGACGAAAGGTCTGTTTCTGTGCTGTAAATCTTTATTTAATTCTAAGTAAAATGTCCATGTGTGCTCGTAGCAGAAGCCAAGGGTTTATTTTTTTTAAAATTTGTTCTCGGGACGTGGACAGTGCTGGCGATGCTGTACTTAATGTCCATCTCCTAGTTAGCCCGAGGCATTAAGAGTCGACCAGTAGTGTGGGCTGGACTCGCATGCCGACCAGACCAGAACGGACAGGGGGTGTCAGGTGGCCCTTCCCTCAAGGGCATCAGTGAACCAGTTGGATTTTTTTTTACAACAATCCGGCAGCTTTCGTGATCAGCATTTTCTGGTGCTATCCCACAAATTGCTAGATTTATTGAATTGGGATGAGACGTTATGTTGCCAGCTTGATTCTAATACAGTCTTAATATTTGTTTAATTCCAGCATGAAAGTGGTAATTAAACTGGTGTATGGCCCTCAGCAATGCTGCCCTGCAAATGTAACAAATTCTATGCGTGTCATTATTACTGAGATTTGGTGCCATCAACCAGATCCAGCAGATAGATTTACAGGCACCATTTGACTGGCTCTGTCCCATTTCTAACACTGGCTCTTCACTGAAGCAGTTCAGATATATCCATGCACATGTGATGTTTTACGGTAACTTTTCTCTTGAAAAAATTTGTCAGAATGGCTAGCAACTGGTAAAGGGATCTGTTTTTCTGGCTCATATCAGAATAATGAACATTATCACGAAGGTTTAAATCAGTCGTGGGGGAAATCCAATAGATTTTTTTTTTGGTTTTGTTAAAAGATGTCAGATTTCAGGGAGTTTTACCCTTTTTATTTTCCAATGCGAATGTGAAATAAGACTCGAGTGAATTGAAAATGATTTCAGCTATAGAAATGTAGTTAAATGTGTCTTTCCTGTTCGTGTTTGGCTTGCTCCCTCCCCATCCTTGTCTCAAAAATAACAACTTGCATTTTAAAAGCGCCCTTAATGTAGAAAATAAAACTGGAGGAGATAAGGAGAGAAGAGAAGATAAATAATGTAGATAATGAAATGGATGCTGAGCCATGAGAGAGAGAAAGAAGAGGTGACCAAAAGTTATGCTGTTAAGAGAGTTTTTCAAGGGCAAAGTAAAGAGGCGGGTGACTTTTAGCGAGGCAGATCTAACGAGAAGGGCCCAGGCTGGTGAAGGCTCTGGAGGAACTCGGGCATAAAACTGGCGTTGCAAATCGGCTGCCCGTAATAGAAACTGCCCGATTTAAATTTTCAGTGAGTGCTGCGGCACCTCCACCTCTTCCCCAGATGTCCCTGCTGGTTCGATTAGCGGCAGCAGCTCGCAAATTTTATCTTCGAGACCCCGCCACCAAAATCAATCGGGCCACGGTGGAATGCTGTGGTTTTGCTAACTGATAGTCTGTCGAGCTGCTGACTGGCCTGTTCCTTTAAGGCCGCTGCTCTAAATCGATGAATCTAGTTAATTGCAGTTACTGATAAAGCTGCTGAGTCGGCGTTTTATTCCTCTTCCCTTTCTCTTGCCAATTTTCTCCCCTCCCGATGGTGTCGGCTCCTTACGGGTGCCGACCTGTACCTCGCTCGAGTGACCTGTTGCTCACGTGTTCGCCTCGACGGTGAATGTCAACCAGTTGCTTCACTGCAGAACGCATCGTAGCTGAGACCGATCGTGTCCTTGCCGGAGGTGCACGCTTGCAGTTCCAGCAAGGAGTTGCTTGATTGCAATTGGGAACCAGGAAACTGTGCTGATTCTCCCCTCCTCTAACCTACAGGGATTGAGGGCTGGTCTTTATAACTTGGCTGCACACTGGGATGATCTCCATTGTGCTGTTTTCAGCATCTGCGGTAGGTATAGACGAGGAGGATCCAGGTTTCACCCTTGGTCTTTGCTAAGCGCCTTGGGGTGTTTTACTATATTAAAGGCTCTATATAAATGCAAGTTGTTGGTTGTTGAGTTGGCTAAGCTCAGTTGGGACAACAACAACTTGCGTTTATACAACGCCTTTAACGTAGTGAAACGTCCCAAGACGCTTCACAGGAGCGTTATCGGACAAAATCTGACACCGAACCACATTACGGAGATGTTAGGACAGGAAAGAGGTAGGTTTTAAGGAGCAGAGGTAGAGTGGTGGAGTGGTTTAAGGAAGGAATTCCAGAACTTAAGGCCCAGACAGCTGAAGGCACAGCTGCCAATGGCGGGGCAAAGGAAATCGGGGATGTGCAACAGGTCAGACAGTGGTAATTACAAAGGGGGTAAGTGCGTGTATGGGGGAGATAGGATGCGGTTGGACTGAGAAGCCCACCATCGATCGATTCATCTATAAAGATTAGCCACTTGGGTGAGCTAGCTTCTCGCATGAATCAGCACGTTCGAGAGAGAGAGAAAGGAAACCAGAGTAGTGGGGGAGGAGAGTGGATAGCTCGTATCTGTCGAGAAAGCAGCTAGAAGCGACTTTTAAAGGGATTGAGTTCCAGCACAGCGCAGAAACAGAGCATTAAATTGCAAAACGTTAATCTTGTTTGGCAGGAGTAAGGCCAGCTAATTTCTGCAGCGCTTGAGTTAAGATAGACATCATAGTCATCCAGGTTTGGGCAGTAATCTCTGCCAAGTAATAACATTTCACACATCATGTCCCTTCGTTCCACGCTTCACTGTTGTTTGTTCGAAGCTTATAGTCATGTACTCCTTGTGCTGCATTTCAAGATTTGCTCTCGGAGGTTTATTTTCCCTTCCACTGTCCTATTACTGGAACTTTAGTTTTGAAGTACAGGTGTGAAGGGGTTTTTTTTTTAAGTGAGGCTCCAGTCCGCACAGGAAGCCCCGCTGGTGGGCAGAGGTCGTCAAGAGGTCACTTGACACTTCACGGCCAACAATGGTGGAGCAGTTAAAATCGCGGATGCGCAAGTGGCAAGGATTGGAGGAGCGCGGAGATCTCGGAGGATTGTAGGACTGGAGGAGATTACAGAGATAGGGGAGGGGCGAGGCCATGGAGGGAACTGAAAACAAGGATGAGAATTTAAAATCGAGGCGTTCCCGGACCGGGAGCCAATGTGGGTCAGTGAGCATGGGTGATGGTTGAACCGGATTTGGTGAGAGTTAGGATACGGGCAGCGGAGTTTTTGATGAGCTCAAGTTTATGGTGAGTGGAAGATGGGAGGCCGGCCAGTTGAGCATCGGAATAGTCAAATCTACTTAATACCCATTCACTATTTTATATAATTAGCCCCTGCCCTAACCAACAAAATGTATGAAAGACTTGCATTTATTTGGCACCTCGGCTTTCCAAAGCACTTTACAGCCAATGAAGCACTTTTTGAATTGCAGTCACTGTTGTAATGTAATGGCTGCCAAATTTGTGCACAGCAAGGTCCCACAAACAGCGTGGAGATAAATGACCCGATTATCTGTTTTAGTGATGCTGGCTGAGGGATAAACATTGGCCAGGACACCAGGGAGAACTCCTCTTCTCTTCTTCAAACAGTGCCGTGGGATCTTTTATGTTCACCTGAGAGGGGCCTCAGTTTATTGTCTCATCCGAAAGACAGCACCTCAGACAGTGCAGCACTCCCCTGGCAATGCACTGAAGTGTCAGCCTGAGTACTGGGCTCAAGTCTCTGCAGTGGGGCTTGCACCCATAACCTTGCACCTACAGAGGCGAGAGTTCTACCTCTGAGCCAAGGCTGACATTTAAGCACAAATTGCGGCCCACGTTTGCTCTCCTGAAGGCACCGGCCCAAGCAGGCATGTTGTTCCCTTTCCCCGCTAGCTCTGCAGTTCCTTGTCCAAGTGACCATCCAAGTGTGCATGTGTGAGCCCACAAAGTGGGAGCCAAATGGATTGAGGAAGGGCGGAATCGTAGTTGAGCTCAAACCTGTCCTCACCTGACGTTCAAGCCTGTACTAGCGTCAGGGGCGCGGGAAGTAACTAAATCCTGCTGGAAAGTGAATATATAGATATTGAGTGAGGACAAGATCATGTGTCGTCAATGACATCATCATGACATCATCAACGCGTGCCCCCTACATTAAAATGAAGTGTTAAGAAAAACTATCAGCTGTGGTATGAAACGTGTAACATTTTGACACAGAATGCCAGTTAAAATTGTCTCAAGGTTTTGCCCTTGCTCTCCTGGCAGAACGAAACGCATGAGTTGGTGACATGAACCAGGGACACCTTTTAGAGCCTCGACCAGGTTGACCGTTCTTCCTACCTTACCGTGGGCAACGAATGTCAACAATAACAAGACCTTGCATTTATATAGCGCCTTTAACGTAGTTAAAACGTCGCAAGACGCTTCACAGGAGCGATTATCAAACAAAATTTGACACCGAGCCACGTAAGGAGATATTAGGAGAGGTGACCCAAAAGCTTGGTCAAAGAGGTAGGTTTTAAGGAGCATCTTAAAGGAGGAGAGTGAGGTGGAGAGGCAGAGAGGTTTAGGGAAGGAATTCCATAGCTTGGAGCCTAGGCAGCTGAAGGCACGGCCACCAACGGTGGAGCGATGAAAATCAGGGGGTTTTGCGCAAGAGGCCAGAATCGGAGGAATGCAGAGATCTTGGAGGGTGGTGGGGCTGGAGGAGGTTAGAGAGATATGGATGGGGCGAGGCCATGGAAGGATTTGAAAACAAGGATGAGAAATTTTCCAACTACTTAACCATTTTAATATAGAGGATGATAAGAATTTGGGGCAATTTAGTATTCCCTGGGGTCATTTGAACCAGCTTTGATGTCTCATTCTCTAAAGTATTTGGATGACCTATTAAGGGACATGGATTGCGAAGAGCCTAATAATGAGACAGGTTTATTGGGTTTTCAGAGCTGGTGAAACCTCTTTACACAGCGGCTGAATAGAACAGTAGCTGAAAGACTAATAATGTTGATTGAATATTAATCTGCATTTCATGGTCATCATGTTGAATGGGAAGTTTATTTTTCAGTCAACGTTAGCCATTTTGAAGTACTTAGTCACGGAGCTTTAGAAAACAAAATTGAAGAAAAAAACTGACAAACTACTTTTTGTATTCATGGTTGGAATAATTCCAACTTCTTACTGAAAATCTTTGCTTAAAGGCGCTTTTAACTATGGGAGTGCAGGGAGAGTGACATCACAGCGACACATATGCTTCTGAGCTTTTGCCCTGGTTTCCGTGTAGGCCTGTGAGAGAGAGGTTCAGCAGACAAGCCCAGGAGACTTCAAGACGGGAGGCAAGGTGGGGGGGCGAAGGGTGGTAGAGGGGTGCTCCAATGATTATTATATCGGTGCAAACAGCCCATTTCTTAACCATATTTTTATCACTTTTGCCTTGCCTGATTTGGTCGATCACACACCAGATGTTGCTTTTGTTGCCGACATTGAACGAACGTATAAAGAAAAGAGAGCCAGTCATTATTAAAACCTGAGTCCCTAAAATTTACAAGCGATTTACTAACCTCTACTTCACCTCAAGAATTTACAAGCCACTACATTTAGGGAGTACTTGAATGGCGGCCTTAAAGGGACAGGCCAGGTAGAGTTGCCAACTCTGGTTGGAGGCATTCCTGGGGATTTGACCGTGTGACGCTCATGGGTTTCGCACCAGCAGCTGTTGTGCGAGAAGCTCCGAGATCCAGGAGGTCTCCCGCGATCAGACGAGGAGGGGAAACCGAGAGTGGGGGAAGGATATCTTGGTGTTACATCTATTACAACCTGTTATATGTGGGCTATCAGCGAGTTATTGTATTCCTGTTGGTTCTGAGGGGAATCTGAGTGTTACCAGTATGAGGGGAGACCTAATAGAGGTATCCAAAATAATGAGAGGGGTTCTGATAGAGTAAATAGGGAGAAACTGTTTCCACTGGCAAGTGGGTCGATAACCAGTGGTCATAGATTTAAAATAATTGGCAAAAGAACTAGAGGGGAAATGAGGAGAAATCTTTTCACACGGAGAGTTGTTAAGATCAGGAACGCACTACCTGAAAGGGTGGTGGAAACAGATTCCATCGGAACTTTCAAAAGACAATTGGACATGTTCTGGAAGAGGACTAATTTGCAGGGTTATGGGGAGAAAGCTGGGACGTGGGACTAAATTGGACAACTCTTTCAAAGAGCCGGCCCAGGCACGACGGGCCGAATGGCCGCCTCCTGTGCTGTAAGATTCTATGATTCTATAGGTTATTGGTGCAATTTCAAGTGAGTTCCTATTTAGTTATGAATGGAATCGAAGTTCCTCCTGCCTCCAGTTTCCTGGCTGCATGTATACGACACGTATGTGTAGCATTTACACGTGTGTGTGTGTGTAGATCAGGTGAGGACATGGTAGGGTTTGGCTGAGATGCCCCCTTCGCAAACAGTCAGCCAACCGCCACTGGCGAGGATCCCACCTGAAACAGTAACCACCTGACTGAGGTACCGGAGGGCTGCAGGCCTTTTAGGAAAGGATGGGGAAAATTAGAAAAAAAAGCAAAGCTTCAAGGAAGGAGACGTCTCAGCGTGAGTGGTTTTATGGTGACCGTCTGCGTCAGTGGGTGTCGTGTCCTGTAGCAAAAGAGGCAGGCCTCGTTTTGAAAGATTAAGTGATGTTTTTCTAGTTATTAGTTATTCTGATTCTCGTATCTAATGATCCCTATCATGACTACATTTTAATTAGACTTTGAATTGCGCATTGGAGGAGTTTTTGCTTTAGTGGCAACGGGTCATTTTCCTGCTACTAAACGTGGCCTTTGTCTGTCACAAGAGATCCTTTCACACAGATCTCTCGGTTATTTAAATGAAACTACAGTCCTGAAGGATCCGGCTATTTTTTTTTAATCCAAAAGCTGGGTTATTCTACTTTAATTATTTCTCTTGTTTCTGTAATTGGTTTTGCTCAGCAGCAGCAGCATTGATTGCTGAGAAGGTAGGAGAGAGAATTAATTCGTTTGCATTTAGAAGATGTCTACGTGTTGCTGGATGTGACGGGAGAGCCAGTGTTGAAAGCGTGATATTAAAATACTTCCCTCCTCCTCCTCCCCTCCTCTTCTGAAGGTAGTGACTTGTGCTGGGGTATGGTTCCACGGGGCTCTGATACCTCTCCCAAGTGACCATGTCTCATGGGTGAGTCTCAACCGGTGAGTGCCGGTGAGCTATTCCTTCATGGGGGGGCATCGTAGCCAAACCCCTCCAGTGTTTAAATGCGACAGCTCATCCAATGTCTGCACCAACACACTCACCAGTGAATTGTTTTCTTCCCTCCCTAAAGAAAACAAAAAAGACTTGCATTTATATAGCGCCTTTCACGACCTCAGGATATCCCAACACATCAATGAAATACTTTTGAAGTGTAGTCACTGTTGTAATGTAGGAAATGTGGCAGTCTAATTTGTGCACAGCAAGATCCCCCAAACAGCAATGAGATAAATGACCAGATAATCTGTTTTTCAGTTATGCTATTTGAGGGATAAATATTGGTCAGGACACCAGGGAGGACTCCCCTGCTCCTCTTCAAATTGTGCCATGGGATCTTTTACATCCACCTGAGGGGGCAGACGGGGCCTCGGTTTAACGTCTCATCTGAAAGACGGCAAGGTCCAACAGCGCAGCACAGCATCAGTACTGTACTAGAGTGTCAACCTAAATTTTTGCGCTTATGTCTCTGGAGCAGGACTTGAACCCACAACCTTCTGACTCAGGCAAGCATGTTTGCCAACTGAGCCACGGCTGACAATTTTCTTGCCCAGAGACCAGTTGTAGCACCTTTACTGCCACCCAATTGAAATCAGCTAGTTACTCAATTACACACTGCGCAGCTCACCTCCCAACTGAGCTGGTTGGGAGAGGTGGGTGGGGTTAGCTTTTGAGTTGGTTCCTCAGCAAACAATCTAAGCAGGTGCCAGTCATCTCACTACAGAAAACTGGAGGAAGTTTTATCGTTGGACTTCTTCTCTGCACCTTCAAGGGGGCAACAAGGAGTTGGAGGGGATGAAGAGATGAAGGCAGGGGAGCAGCTTGGACACAGGAGATGTGTAAATTATTATTATATGTTCTTGGGATGTAGGCAACTCAGTATTTATTGCCCATCCCTAGTCCTGTGGGCTTGAAGAGTCAACCCTGTGGTGTGGGATTGAAGTCACATGGAATCATAGAATCAAAGAATGGTTACAGTATAGAAGGAGGCCATTCGGCCCGTCGAGCCTGTGCCGGCTCTCTGCAAGAGCAACCCAGCTAGTCCCACTTCCCCGCCCTTTCCCCGTTGCCCTGCAAATTTTTTCCCTTCAAGTGTTTATCCAATTCCCTTTTGAAAGCCACGATTGAATCTTCCCCCATCACTCCCTCAGGCAGTACATTCCAAATCATAACCACTCGCTGCGTAAAAAAGTTTTTCCTCATGTCACCTTTGGTTCTTCTGCCAATCGCCTCAAATCTGTGACCTCTGGTTCTAGACCCTCCTGCCATTGGGAACAGTTTCTCTCTATCTACTCTGTCTGGACCCCTCATGATTTTGAACACCTCTATCAAATCTCCTCTCAACCTTCTCTGCTCTAAGGAGAACAACCCCAGCTTCTCCAGTCTATCCATGTAACTGAAGTCCCTTATCCCTGGAGTCATTCTGATAAATCTTTTCTGCACCCTCTCTAAGGCCCTCACATCCTTTTACATGTGGGCCAGACTAAGTAGGGATGGCAAGTTCCCTTCACCTGAAGGATATTAGTGAACCAGTTGGGTTTTTACAACAATCCGGTCGGTTCCATGGTAATTTTTTCTGACGTCAGCCTGCACATTAACAGTTTTAATTGCTTCCATTTCCAAACTTACCACAGTGGGATTTGAACTCTCAACGTCTGGATTGCTTGTTCCAGTAACAGAGCTACTAGACTACCACAAACCCTGGGCAACAGAAGCAGGGACAGAAAATGGGGGAGGGGAAGAATTAGAGAATTGTACCTCTTCTTAAAAAGGCACACGCACTGTTTTCTATGATAAAACCTAGTAATTATATGTTCACCTAGCTGGGAATTAGTAGTGGATTAATAGAAAGGAAAAACTTGCATTTTAAATAGCACCTTATCACCTCCTGAGACATCTTGAAGCACTTTCACTGCCATTTTGTAGGCAAACATGGCTGCCAATTGTGTGCAGCAATGAGCAAATGGGATGAATGGCTTGTGGTGTTTTTTTTAAGGGAAGGCCAGGAGAATTCCCTTCTCTTCTGCAAATAGTGCCATAGGAATCTCTTGAATTTACCTAAACAGGTGAACTGGGCTTCTGGGAGAGACAGCACCCATTCCTAAGCATCAGCCTAGAGTATGTGTTCAGGTCCAGTGGAGTGGGGCTTGAACCCACAAGCTCCTGACTGTAAGGCAATAACGTTACCAGCTGAGCCAAGCTGGCAATATAACACCAACTTGCATTTATATAGCGCCATCAGTGTGGTAAAACGTCCCTTCACAGGAGCGATTATCAAACAAAAAATGTATAACGCCTGTACTTTATTTTTCTGTGCTAGCATTTATTTCATTGGTTCGACTGCAGAGGGTTGAAGTGTAGATCAAGCAATCATTTATTGGTTCTGCTTGAACTAGCCTTGTTGTGTAAGTATATAACTTATTAAACGACTTAAAAATGCGCAGAGCTTCTTGACGACGGGAGATAATGAAGCCGTGAGGGTGAGTGATGGAATTTGCCCGCATGCAGCAGTAGTGGTAATGTAACAGTGGCGTGAAACATAAATAACACAAAACCTTTTAATTAGTGTTTTTTTTCATAAATAGATCAATTTTATTGATCAATTTTTTTCAGTGAGGTAATTCACCGTTTAATGCAGGAACTATAATGTGCACCAGAGGGTGATGGACACGTGTTACGGTACTGTTCTCTAAGTGCAAGCTACTCTCCAGTGCCAATTGCAGGTGGCCATTCTTCATGTGCCAGCCCGGATGACAGGCTATTTGACTCGGGGGTTCCTCGCAGCCAAAGCTCATCGCATCTTCTTCGAGGGTGACACTTTGCACTGTGTGTAACGTAAAAGGAAAATTATTTTACTGAACGGTCACTGGTTTATAGTGAGAATTTAGTAAGTTATTTTTCTTTAACTTTACATAGAGGAAAATATATCCATGCGCATGTATAAATCACTCATGACTCCTGTGTTGATGAATTGTGGAGGGAGACACAATGGTGAGCTGGGAGCAAATATTACTTGTATCAAAATGAGCCTCCAGTGCAATTGGAATAGATTGTTCCCCTTTCTGTACTTGTCACAATTTTCCAACATTTCATTTATATTTAGTTTAATGGGCATTTCAGTATTTGCGCACTATGTCAATGAGCTGCTGGCTAGTGTACTGTAGCGGTGATTAGCCTCCATTTTGAAGCAGAAGTAAGTTGTCTCCATTTTGAAAATCTCCCAAACTGGCTCAGTTTGCAGAAACCCTTGCCTGTCAGTCAGTAGGTTTTGGGTTCAAGCCCCCACTCCCGAGACTTGAATTTATAACCTGGGCTAATGCTCCGGTGCAGTACTGAGGGAGCGCTGGATTCTTGGACGAGACTTTAAACTGAAACCCTGTCTCGAGACAAACGTTGCTTCCTCAACCAAAATCACCATGAGTGACCACTTCATTTGTTTGTGAGATCTTGCCGTATCTAATCTGGCTGCCAGATTTGTCTACATAAACCAATGTGCTTCAATGGTAATTTATTGTATGTGAAACCCTTTGAAGATATTTTTGATCAATGTGATAACTGCTATATTAACACGAGTCTTTTTCTTCCTTGAGTTATCAACTGCCAAACGGTATAATCAGCTTTCAAATTTTTACCCCTCCCTTTTCTCCAGAAGGTGGTGACCCATTGCTGGCAGCTTACCCAAGTGACAGCTCCTCAACTGTCAGTGGGTTATTCGACCGTGGGGACGGATCACTGCCAAGCCTTATCCTGTCCTTAGCCAACATGCATGTGCATACTTTCCAGCCAACTGTATAGTGACCAGGAGTGCGAGCCCCGGTTGGTAATTTCCTCCCTCCTTTCCCCCTCCCCGCCCCCCCCATCGCTCTTCCCACTCCCCTTTATAAATCATGGCGCCCTTACTGTCGTCTGGCTGAGATCAGCCAACTAAACAAAGAACAAGGGATCAAATTTGGGACGTCCCTGCTCTACATGGTACCAAATTAGGCAGTGCATTTGTCCGCTGAGGCATCTCATGGTTTAATATTTTAAAAACGTCAAAATAATTTTCAGCAGCAGTTGCTGCTCTTATTAATGCTGCAATAGCTGGTATTGAGCTCGGGATTCTGTTACTTGCTGCATGGCTTGGCACCAAAGGATGGAGATGCAAAGAGCACATATTAGATTGCAGTCTGCCGATTGTGGTAGGGTGTTTTATTA
Organism: Heptranchias perlo; assembly: GCF_035084215.1. Taxonomy (NCBI): domain Eukaryota; kingdom Metazoa; phylum Chordata; class Chondrichthyes; order Hexanchiformes; family Hexanchidae; genus Heptranchias; species Heptranchias perlo. Next base: position 12,569,505 of record NC_090338.1, on the reverse strand, counting down.
GCACCACTTGGCGAATCGCTCCCAGCAGCTTTGGGAGATGTATCGTCCAACTTGCCCTTGAAACCGGAGGAACGGAAGCACTCCCATTTTGTACCGAGTGGCAGTAGAGATGCATTTTTTTTCTTCCCCCCCCCCCCCCCCACCCCTCCTCGTGGATCTTATCTGCCGTCTGGACAACTGCCTCCTCAGCTGACCTGCATTGAGTTAGTTCTTGTGCTCCCGTGTGCTTCCGACCTGACTCACAACTGCACTGACACCGACCCTGGCTCGGCATCCTTCCTTAGGCCTGCTTCATGCGTCATAACGTGAGGACCTTTAACACAAGTGCGGACAGGACATTCTGTGCACGCGCGCGGGCCACACACAAGAAGAACTGGTCTGTCCGCACCCAGTTGGCTTCAAACAGTCCGACAGCAGAGTGATATATGGAGCTTTGGCGTTGCACTGCTCTCCCAAATCCCGGACCGCTACGTGAAAGATCTTCCACACAATTACTTCCAGTCCGGGTTACGGAGACCTTTACTGAATAAAATTGCCTCAAATAAATACAGACCAGCGCTGGAGCCAGTACAAGCTGAAAGAATGGAATTACAATCAAAAATTAGTACAATATATAATCTCCCCAATTTTGTCTCTGCACAAAATACATCAGGACAAAACTCTTTACATGCACTGAACTAAAGCTAATTGAGATCTATATCTCTATTGCTGGCCTGTTTTCTACATTCAGTACTTCATTGCAGTACTGAGGGACGCTACACTGTTGGAGATGCCGTCTTTCGGATAAGATGTTAAACTGAGGCCCTGTCTACCCTCTCGGGTCGACATAAAAGATCCCACAGCACCATTTCGAAGGAGAGCAGGGGAGTTCTCCCCGGTGCCCTGGCCAATATTTATCCCTCAACCAAAACCTAAAACAGATTATCTGGTCATTATCTCATTGCTGTTTGTGGGACGTGCTGTGCACAAATTGGCTGCCATTTTCGCCTGCATTACAACAGTGACTACACTTGAAAAGTACTTCATTGGCTGTAAAACGCTTTGGTGCATCCTGAGGACGTGAAAGGCACTATAGATATGCAACTTCCTCCTTTCTTACTGAAGCTGTAAATGTGATGAGGCCTGGGATGGCCTTTCCCCTCAGGGTCTAGCAGCTAGAGGTGAGGAAGTCCTGGTTATTTTTCGTGTTGCTTTGTAACCTAGCCTTCCGCAGTATAAAAGGGGACAAAGTCTGAGCAAACATCTGACCATTTACATTGAGCTCCCTGGAACCGGATCAGCTGAAAATTAGCAGCAAATGTGAATTTACAGCTTACGGTATATGAATGGAACCATAGAATGAAGCTATTGATGACTATCATAGGAACATAGGAACAGGAGTAGGCCATTCAGCCCCTCGTGCCTGCTCCGCCATTTGAATAAGATCATGGCTGATCTGTGATCTAACTCCATATACCTGCCTTTGGCCCATATCCTTTAATTCCTTTGATTGCCAAAAGCTTTCTATCTCAGATTTAAATTTAGCAATTGAGCTAGTATCAATTGCCGTTTGCGGAAGAGAGTTCCAAACTTCTACCACCCTTTGTGTGTAGAAATGTTTTCTAATCTCACTCCTGAAAGGTCTGGCTCTAATTTTTAGACTGTGCCCCCTACTCCTAAAATCCCCAACCAGCGGAAATAGTTTCTTTCTATCCACCCTATCCGTTCCCCTTAATATCTTATAAACTTCGATCAGATCACCCCTTGACCTTCGAAACTCCAGAGAATACAACCCCAATTTGTATAATCTCTCCTCGTAACTTAACCCTTGAAGTCCTGAAATCACTGTGTGAAGTCCTTCAACACTGGAGAGGTAATGGATGGGGAATGGGGGGAGGAGGTGGCAGGTAGCAGCGTTGATGGCACAACAGCCTGAACCAGATCTATGCCTTGGACTCACCTGGTGAAATGCTTCATTTCCCCCAGGCTCGAATTTTTTTGACCCAACTCATTGTCTGTGAGAATCTTGAACAGAGACTTTGTGCTGCGAGCAAGAGACTGGATAGATGCAAACAGGAAATTAAAGGGACTTGTCCTCATTAGTAGACAAGGCAGTTTACAATGTGGAAACAATCACATGATTTGCTACTATAAACATTTCAAGATGTTTGGTCCTTGGTCAGACCCCATTGGGAGAACTGTGTTCAGTTTTGGGCACTGCACCACAAGAAGGAAACATTGGCCTTGGAGGGGGTGCAACACAAATGATACCAGGGCTTAAAGGGTTAAATTATGAGGACAGGTTGCATAACCATGGCTTATATTCACTTGAGTATCAAAGATTGAGGGGTGATCTGATCGAGGTGTTTAAGATGTTAAAAGAATTCCATAGGGTGGACAGAGAGAGAAACTATTTCCTCTGGTGAGGGGAATCAAGAACAAGGGGGCATAACCTTAAAATTAGAGCTAGGCCATTTAGGAGTGAAGTCAGAAAGTACTTCTTCACACAAAGGGTAGTAAAAATCTGGAACTCTCTTTCCCCCAAAAGGGTGTCGGTGCTGGGACGATTGGAGCTTTCAAGACTGAGATTGATAGATATTTGTTAGGTTCGGGTACCAAGGGATGTGGAGCAATGGCAGGTTAATGGGGTTGAGGAGCAGATCAACCCCCTCGGGCCTGCTCATTCATTCAGTTAGATCATGGCTGAACGACCTGTTCTTAATGTTCCAAAGTTTAGAGGATTTGGGGTCGATAAAAACCCATATTCTCAGTGCATTTTGGAAATGTATGGTGATGTTATTTTTTCCCGTCTGTTCTGTCAGCACAGTTATATTTTCTGTGGTGAGGCAATATTGCTGTGAGGTGACTCCTTTTCTCCCTGGTATCAATAGTGGCTGACAAACTGGGAACGAAAATGGTTAACGAGGTATGATTAAGTATAGGAGAATCGCAGGCATGCTCGCACAGGCATGCTCGCACAGGGAGAGGACAATTAATTAAATACGGTCAGATTGACAGCTCCGCTGTGAGTACGTACCATTGTATACTTTTCCCCCTGCTGTGTAACCCCGGCGCTTCCTGGCCTCCTGCTGATAAATTTCCTTGCCGAACAGGTTCATGTCTCTCCTGGATGTGCTCGAGCTGTAGCCCCTCAGTCATCACTAAATGCTTCACGGGAAACAAATTTGTCAGGGCACAGCAGCTCACAAGTGGAATGGAGTGGAGTGTGCTGGTGTCGGGGTGGCGGGGGGGGATTGACAGCTATCATCACTCAGCCAGTCGAGGATCGTGAAGCACTGAATGGTGTTGATTAAAGGCAAAAATCGCAGAACAGCATTTTATTAATAATCTGACGGATTTGTACTGATTCTAAATTGAGGATTTTTTTGTTTGACTTTATATATGTGTGTGTGTGTGTGTGTGTGTATGCAACAAAGTTGACGAGTATTGAGGAACGGAGGGACAACTCGGGGACGGAAAGAGAGCCCACTAATTCTGCCAGCAGTCTCGCACATTTTTAGAGGTAAAGAAAAGAAAGACTTGCATTTATATGGCGCCTTTCATGACCTCAGGATGTCCCAAAGCGCTTTACAGCCAATTAAGTACTTTTTGAAATGTAGTCAGTGTTGTAATGTCGGAAATGTGGTGGCCGATTTGCGTACAGCAAGGTCCCACAAACAGCAGTGAGATAAATGATCAAGTCATCTGTTTTTAAAGGTGTTGGATGAGGTTGGCCAGGACACCGGGGAGAACGCCCCTGCTCCTCTTCGACTAGTGCTGTGGGATCTTTTACGTCCACTTGAGAGGGAAGACAGGGCCTTGGGTTTAACGTCTCATCTGAAAGACGGCACCTCCAACAGTGCAGCACTCCCTCAGTACTGCACTGGAGAGCCAGCCTGCATTTTGTGCTCAAGTCTCTGGACTGGGACTTGAACCCATCACCTTCTGAGGTGAGAGTGCTACCACTGAGCCAACCTTTAGTTCAAGCACATAAGTTAAATATTTATCCCTCAGCCAACATCACTCAAACAGATTATCATTGTCATTATCTCATTGCTGTTTGTGGGACCTTGCTGTGTACAAATTGGCAGCCATGTTTGCCTACAAAATAACAGCGGCTACACTTCAGAAGTATGAAGGTTTTTGGGATGTCCTCAGGACATAACTTTAAAGGATTATGTAACTGCAAGTTTTTTTTTCTTATATCAAATATTAACATTTAGCAAAGTAAAGGAACTCTTTAAATGCTCTTACTGTATCATTACAGAATTGCTTCTCCCTCCTTAGCTGATATGTTCAGAAAGAAGCTTGCAACAGTAGTGAAATCTTGATTTAGTAGCCATTTAATGTCACTTTGGCTCTGTTGTGGCACTCGTGCCTTTGGCCAGAAAGGTTGTGGGTTCTCAGACTTGAGTTTATAACCCTAGGCTGTCACTTCAGTGGAGTGCTGCATTGTTGGAAGTGCTACCCTTTCAGATGAGAAGTTAAACTGAGGCCCCCATCTACCAGTTCAGGTGGATGTAAAAGATGCCATGATGCAATTCAATGAAGTGCAGGCAGTTCTCCTGGTGTCCTGGCCAACATTCTTCCCTCGACCAAAGCACCAAAAGCTAACTATGTGGTCGTTCATAAGAACATAAGAAATAGGAGCAGGAGAAGGCCAATCGGCCCCTCGAGCCTGCTCCGCCATTCAATAAGATCATGGCTGATCTGACCCTAACCTCAAATCTAAATTCATGTCCAATTTCCTGCCCGCTCCCCGTAACCCCTAATTCCCTTTACTTCTAGGAAACTGTCTATTTCTGTTTTAAATTTATTTAATGATGTAACTTCCACAGCTTCCTGGGGCAGCAAATTCCACAGACCTACTACCCTCTGAGTGAAGAAGTTTCTCCTCATCTCAGTTTTGAAAGAGCAGCCCCTTATTCTAAGATTATGCCCCCTCGTTCTAGTTTCACCCATCCTTGGGAACATCCTTACCGCATCCACCCGATCAAGCCCCTTCACAATCTTATATGTTTCAATAAGATCGCCTCTCATTCTTCTGAACTCCAATGAGTAGAGTCCCAATCTACTCAACCTCTCCTCATATGTCCGCCCCCTCATCCCCGGGATTAACTGAGTGAACCTTCTTTGTACTGCCTCGAGAGCAAGTATGTCTTTTCTTAAGTATGGACACTAAAGCTGTATGCTGTTCACTTATTTGCTGTTGGTTGGTCCTTGCTGTGTCCAAATTGACTGCCACATTTGCCTACAAAACAGTGACCTATTGGCTGTGAGGTGGCTTTGGGACATCCTGAGGATGTCACCAGGTTGTATCTAAAAGTTTTTTTTTTCTTTAAATAGGCACTGCCTTCATGAAATAAAGAGTTTGCCATGAGAAACTTGTTGATATAGAATGCTCCAAGTGCAAAAGGCATCAACGTGATGAAAAACCCCTTCCCGGCAAAGAAAAAAAACTTTCACTTGCCAAAATTTTTCGTGAAGGCAGAGCCCCTTGAGTGACGGAGTGTACAGGGAATGAAACACTTAAAATATTCAAGGTGTCATCTTAATAGCCTTTCCTTGGCAACATATCCAGGAAGGATGTGTTTGAAAGACCAAGTTTGACCTTTTTGGTCTTTTCCTTCAGTCAGCAATTGCAACCTCAATTTAGTAGAACAGCTTACACGTGCGTCCTTTTAGTGCTTAATTATTGCAATTGGGACTGAGAGAGATCGGCTGGCAGACAGCCGACTGTTTCATCTTGGTGACAGGTTTGAATTTTAGCGGGGGCACGCTGTCAATCGAAAACGTGGGGGGAAAATGACTTTGTAGCTCAATAATTAGCAAACTGGAGGTTTCAACAATTCACTGCTAACAGGAAATGAGGCACAGGTTTTATGCAAGGAGAGAAATCATTCATATTTTGTATTATTGTGTCCATTTATGTAAAAGCATACCCTGGAAGCCGACGTGATAGTCTCTAAAACCACAGAAATGTGCCAAAAGGCCACTTTCCTGTGAAGCCTAATTGTCAGGCCTTAAAAATGTGCACTTCAAAATTACTGACCCAAAACTGGTAGATAATTAACAGTTGGTAATGTACTAGATAATGAATGCACTCTACAGTACTCCTTGCAGACCACATTATTGGAATATCTGTATTTTATAACTTAAAAAGAGCTCGGTCATCAGTGTGCAGTGAATGATGAAAGACGACAATCCTTTGCTCTATCAAGTGCAGTCATTTCCCCCACCTTTATTTTCCCACCAATTTTCTCCCCTCATCCTTTTCTGAAGACATTTATTTGTTGCTGGGGTACAGTTCCACAGGTGACCCTCCTGTACTTTACCCAAGTTGCTGTGAAGGGGCATCACAGCTTAGGGTTGCCGACATCTCCAGGATTGTTCCGGAGTCTCCAAGAATTAAAGATTAATCTCCTGGACACTGTTGTGAGCAACACCCAAGAGAAAGATCATAGGGATGTCTTTTTTTTTTAAAAGTCTTTTTTTTCATTTTCTTTGAACACTTTTGTTTATTAATTATAAAAATATTGGAGCTGGGGAAAAAAGGCTGTTTAACTGAGTGGGGCAGTTAAAGGTGGGAAGTCATGTGATGAAACCTCCAGGAATACGTCCATCCAGAGTTGGCAACCCTAATCACAGCCAAGCCTGGTCCTGTCCGCACCCTAAGTCCACGTGAGCACTGGATAGCAATGCAGAATGGAAATCTTGGCTAGATACATATCAATAGAATATATATTTTAAATACTTCCTAATCAGGGATGCTGACACTAGTTGGCTCCCAACCTTCATCCCAGCTGAGATCAGATAACTCCTCCTCAGAGTGACGATTGAACATGGAGCTTTCCTGCTCTGTGTGTGGCTTTAATCGGCATGAGTCAATGTCTGACAAAGAGGAGCAGAGAAATTGGGGCTGGCGAGGGGAAACAATGGATCTGAATCTGGTAATTCCGCTGTGAACTGTGCTGCTGGCAAATCTGCGTTGGTCCTTGTGTGTGTGGGGAGGGGTGTGGGGGTGGAGGGAGTGTAGAAGGAGCACTGGAGTGCTGATGATGTTACTCTACTGTGGGCCTGCACAGCTCATCTATTCAGGCCTGATTCCAATGTGCACAGACATGAAGTTGTTGAATGATCCTATGTTTTCTTTAACAAGGGTTGTGCTGTCAAAATTTTGCTTAATTAATTCTCACGGTTTCTGTCAGATTCGGCTTCTCCTTAAAGGCAGCACTTTCGTTGCAGCAGGAGAAAAGATCAGCTACCAACTAAATCTCTTCACAGAATCACCTCATGTCATAGCTGCTCAGAGACCACCGGGAAGGCCTCCCTCCAGTGCTTCACCTTTGGTACATTTTGGAATTTCTTTCAGCCTGCCTGTCCCTTCCTCGCTCTGTCCCTTCCTCGCTCTGTCCCTTCCTCGCTCTGTCCCTTCCTCGCTCTGTCCCTTTCTCGCTCTGTCCCTTCCTCGCTCTGTCTCTCTTCTTCTTCTCTTCACTCCCCAGAACACAACACACATGATACTGCAGCTCTAAGACCCCCATAAGACCCTGATAATGTATATAGCATGGTTTTGCATTTGGTTCAGTTCTCAGTAATAACGCTGTTTTGATAGCAGCCTCAGCAATGATCCTCGACCACCTCTTTCACACCAGTTGACGAGCAGACCCTCAGTGTCTGTATCTCCACAAAGTGTGACAAGCGCTGATTTATCATAATTAGAAAGGCAGAGGTAATGGTATTTCTTTCTCATTTGACAAGGCTGCTTCAAAACCAAGACCCCATTAAGCATCTAAATGCTTCCAGTCATCAGAATAACAAAGGATTTTGCAAGTACGGCCGCTGCTTGCTCTGAACAAATAATAACTCTTTAATGTTATTGCATGTGTCGAATTCTGGGCACCGCACTTAGGAAGGATGTGAAGACCTTCGAGAGGGTGCAGAGGAGATTTACCAGGAATGAGGGAATTCGGTTATATGGAGATACTGGAGAAGCTGGGGTTGTTCTCTTACATAGAATGTACAGCACAGAAACAGGCCATTTGGTGTTTATGCTCCAAACGAGCCTCCTCCCTCCCTACTTCATCCAACCCTATCAGCATATCCTTCTATTCCTTTCTCCCTCATGTGTTTATCTAGCTTCCCCTTAAATGTATCTATGCTAGTCTCCTTAACTACTCCTTGAGGTAGTGAGTTCCACATTCTAACCACTCTCTGGGTAAAGAAGTTGCTCCTGAATTCCCTATTGGATTTATGGCCCCTAATTCTGATTTCCCCCACATCTTCTCTACATAGAGTCATACAGCACGGATAGAGGCCCTTCGGCCCATCGTGTCCGCGCCGGCCATCAGCCCTGTCTACTCTAATCCCATATTCCAGCATTTGGTCCGTAGCCTTGTATGCTATGGCATTTCAAGTGCTCATCCAAATGCTTCTTGAATGTTGTGAGGGTTCCTGCCTCCACAACCCTTTCAGGCAGTGAGTTCCAGACTCCAACCACCCTCTGGGTGAAAAAGTTCTTTCTCAAATCCCCTCTAAACCTCCCGCCTTTTACCTTGAATCTATGTCCCCTTGTTATAGAACCCTCAACGAAGGGAAAAAGTTCCTTAGTATCCATCCTATCTGTGCCCCTCATAATTTTGTGCACCTCAATCATGTCCCCCCTCAGCCTCCTCTGCTCCAAGGAAAACAAACCCAATCTTCCCAGTCTCTCTTCATAGCTGAAGCGCTCCAGCCCTGGTAACATCCTGGTGAATCTCCTCTGCACCCTCTCCAAAGCGATCACATCCTTCCTGTAGTGTGGCGACCAGAACTGCACACAGTACTCCAGCTGTGGCCTAACCAGTGTTTTATACAGCTCCATCATAACCTCCTTGCTCTTATATTCTATGCCTCGGCTAATAAAGGCAAGTATCCCATATGCCTTCTTTACCACCTTATCTACCTGTTCCGCCGCCTTCAGGGATCTGTGAACTTGCACACCAAGATCCCTCTGACCCTCTGTCTTGCCTAGGGTCCTCCCATTCATTGTGTATTCCCTTGCCTTGTTAGTCCCTCCAAAGTGCATCACCTCGCACTTTTCCGGGTTAAATTCCATTTGCCACTGTTCCGCCCATCTGACCAACCCATCTATATCGTCCTGCAGACTGAGGCTATCCTCCTCGCTATTTACCACCCTACCAATCTTTGTATCATCAGCGAACTTACTGATCATACCTTTTACATTCATATCCAAGTCATTAATGTAGACCACAAACAGCAAGGGACCCAGCACCGATCCCTGTGGTACCCACTGGCCACAGGCTTCCAGTCACAAAAACAACCTTCGACCATCACCCTCTGCCTTCTGCCACTAAGCCAGTTTTGTATCCAAAGTGCCAAGGCACCCTGGATTCCATGGGCTCGTACCTTCTTGACCAGTCTCCTGTGGGGGACTTTATCGAAGGCCTTACTGAAATCCATGTATACCACATCCACTGCGTTACCCTCATCCACACGCCTAGTCACCCCCTCAAATCTACCCTATCAAACCCTTTCATAAACCTTAAAGACCTCTATCAGGTCACCCCTCAGTCTTCTCTTTTCTGGAGCAGGGAAGGTTACGGGGAGATGTAATAGATGTGTTCAAAATAATGAGGAGTTTTGATAGAGTTGATGGGGAGAAACTGTTTCCACTGGCAGGAGGGTCAGTAACCAGAGGACACAGATTTAAAATAGTTGCCAAAAGAACCAAGGGGAGATGAGAAGAAATTTATTTACTCAGCGAGTTGTTATGATTTGGAATGCATTGCCTGAAAGGGTGGAGGAAGCAGATTCAATAATAACTTTCAAAACGGAAGTAGATTAGTACTTGAAAAGGGAAGGATTGCAGGGCTAACTGGATAACTCTTTCAAAGAGCCGGCACGGGCATGATGGGCCGAATGGCCTCCATCTGTGCAGTATGATTCTATGACATAATTCATTCGTTGCATTAGGTTGTTTCTCAGAAACTGGAACAACATCCTTTCAAATTAGCAGGTTTTAAGAGTAAGACTGCAAGTGACTGCCTATCTACCCCTTTCAAAATGTTTCCTCTTTTTTTTCCTTCTCCAGCATCGGAGAGCTGTCTCTTGTCTGGCATGAGCTTACTGTGATGAATATCAACTGCCTGTTAATGTTATCTGTGTGGGTGCGAGGATGGGCATATTTGTATTGCAGTTATTTTTAGCTCTTTGTTTTTTTTTTCCCCTCTGTTTTTATTTTCAGTTGTTTCTTCTCTCCTGCTGGTGCCAGTTCCATTTCATGAGTGAGCTCAAGGCAGCGGGGGTGATTTTAACTTCGGGCAGTGGTGTTTAACGGGCGATATCGAAATGGCCGCCCATCATACACCATGACCGATTTTTTTTTTAACCTTCCCGTTGACTTCAACGTAAAGGAAGCTCGAGCGGGGCTTATAACGGGCGGCTAATTCGTCATCGCCCAAAGTTAAAATCGCCCCTAGCGAGTGCCACCAGATAATTCGCTTGTGGGGGATGGTGGTGGAGGGGATCGGCATCACAGCCGAGGAGGCACGGTCCTGTCCTCAGTGGACATCCAAGTACTTCCACTTACCAGCAGGGTCACTGAAGTGACCTGAGTTGGGTGGCCTGTCTGCTTTGCTATCACGCTTTATCCCTCCCTCCCCATATAGGAATGCTAAGGCCAATTATAATATCTCTACCGCTGCGCTTGGAGACTTGAGCACATAATCCAGGCTGACACTCCAATGCAGTACTGACGGAGTGCTGCACTGTTGGAGGTGTCGTCTTTCAGATGAAACGTTAAACCGAGGCCCCGTCTCAGGTGGACGTAAAAGATCCCATGACACTACTTCAAAGAAGAGCAGGGGAGTTCTCCCCGTGTCCTGGCCAACATTTATCCCTCAACCAACATCACTAAAAACAGATTATCTGGTCATTTATCTCATTGCTGTTTATGGGACCTTGCTGTGCACAAGTTGGTTTCTGCGTATCCTACATTACAACACTGACTACACTTCAACAGAAAGTACTTCATTGGCTATAAAGCGCTTTGGGGCGTCCTGAGGTTGTGCAAGGCGATATATAAATGGAGGTCTTTTTCTTTCTGTCTAGCCGAGGTCAGCCAACCCCAAAGCAGATCGGCGATTCAAACCCAAGACCAGCTTAGTTGCAATGGTTCAGGTTCGTCATCAGGCAGCACACTTATCAACTGAGCCACTTTTTATAAATCAGCCCAAACTTATCTTCCCCTTAGTTTATTTGTTTCAAGTTCCTTCAGCATTCCCTTAAAGCCCAAAAAGTTATCCAGACTCCCAGCCAGGGTATTGGTACCAAGACGTAAAAAAAGATCATCCTTAAGCCGATATGTTACAATATAAGGAAGAACTTATATTTACACAGTGCCTTTCACAACCTCAGGACGTCCCAAAGCGTTCCTTAGCCAATTAAGTACTTTTGAAGTGTTGCAATGTTGCACTGTGTTGCAATGTTGGAACCGCGGCAGCCAATTTATACACAGCAAGGTCCCACAAACAGCAATGTAATTAATGACCAGATCATTTCAAAATCATGAAGGGTTTTGATTGAGTAAATAATGTTTTCAGTGGCAGTAGGGTCGGTAACCAGAGGACACAGATTTAAGATGATCGGCAAAAGAGCCAGAGGTGACATGAGGCGACATTTTTTTACGCAGCAGGTTGTGATGGTCTGGAATGCACTGCCTGGGAGGGTGGTGGAAGCAGATTCAATAGTAGCTTTTGGGAGGAAACTGAATGGATACTTGAAGGGAGAAAATTTGCAGGGCCATGGGGAAAGAGCAGGGGCATGGGACGAGTTGGATGGCCATTTTGAAGAGCTGGCACGTGCACGATGGGCCAAGTGGCCGCTTCCTGTGCTGTACCTACTATGATACTATAATAATCTGAGTTAGTGATATTGGTTGAGGGATAAATATTGGTCAGGGTATCCGGGCCAACTCCCCTGCTTTTCTTGAAATATTGTCATGGGATCTTTTACGCCCACCTCAGAGAACAGACGGGGCCTCAGTTTAACGTCTCATCCGAAAGATGGTACCTCCGACAGTGCAGCGCTCCCTCAGTACTATACTAGAGTGTCAGCCCTAGATTATGTGCTCAAATCTCTAGAGCGGGGCTTGAACTGAGTCGGAGGTGAGTGTGCTACCACTGAGCCGAGGCTGCATTCAATCCCCTTTTAGTATGATGCTCTTAATTCTTCACAATATATACAGCTCAGTTAACACCAGTGGCAGGCATGTACCCACCAACACTTTACCTTTTGAGTTGTGCAGCTCTAAATGCTCTCCCCACACTCAACCTGTTGCAAACGTATGGACTTGCTTCTGGCAGTTTGAGATGTTCCGACTAGTTTGAATTGCTAATGATCAATATGCTATAAAATCACAGATTGTCCCTGTATTCTGTACAGGGTAAGTAGTCTTCCATTTTGCAGTAACATGTAAATGGTATGAAGCTATGCAGATGAAATATAAACTTGTTTTTTTTATAGGATATTGTTTTTAACTGAATGAGCTGTTTATATTTTTTTTGATTTGTAATATTCTTAATTCTTTGGCAGTCTGCCCAGGAACTCGACTACAAGCATCCAGAAGCAATCTCTTACGCTAACGAGCTGTCATTTTGCTCTAGCCAGTAAAGGGAACGCAGAGATTTCTTAATCCGGATGGTTCGCGACCAAACTCCCCCCAACAGGTTTAAAAGGCCCATGGTTTTTACCGTTCAGTTCATTCTGAGTTTCAGTCAGAGAACTCCATAACACGAGCTTTGCATTACAAACATCACGACTCATGTCCAATCATGTCCACGGTCAAAATGGGCATAGAGGACAAAGGCATGAAGGAATTTGCCAATGCAGAGCCAGTGTTACATCCCAAAGCCTTTTCTTCAGAAGGATAATAACCCATTGTGGACTTTTGCTAATCATGTTTATATTAATGTACTTGGAAATATTTGCTGAATTCTCTCTTTGCGTTATACTTTTTCAACAACTGTTTGCATTTATGTAGCGCCTTTTAAAAGATATGGAATGCCGCAAAGTGCTTCAAAAAACAGGGGGAAAGGAAAACTGATCTCAAGCCAGGGAAGACTAGGTTAAGAGGAGCGACTGAAAGCTCAGTCAAGAGGATGGGTCGTGGATAAAGAGATGTGGAAGGGCTGAGAGGAAAAGAGAGAGAGAATTCCAAAGTGTAGGACTGAAGTGTTCGGAAGTTCTGCCCTCAGTGGTGAGTAAGGTTACCATCTCTGGTCGGACGTATTCCCGGAGGTTTCATCACATGTCCTCCTGCCTCCAACCGCCCCACCCGGTCAAACAGCCTTTGTTTTCCCCCCTCCACCTCCAATATAACTAATAAATGAAAGTGTTCAAAGAAAATGGAAAAAAAAACCCCACAGAACTTTTTTAATGCAACCTTTGATTTTTCTCCTGGGTTGCTCGCAGCTCTGTTCTGGAGATTGATCTTTCATTCCTGGAGACTCCAGGATAATCCTGGAGGGTTGGCGACCCGAACAGTGGGGTGAAAGGAAGGGAGGATAATGACAGAAGGCTGGAGTCAGAAGAATTGAGAATACAGGAGGGGATATAGAACTGGAGAAGATCGAAGAGGTGAGGTGGAGCAAGGTCATGGAGGGATTTGTACAATTTCCATTTAATTATAAAGAAATATTTAGCCTGTGAGAAGTGTTTAGTATCTGGTCAATCCAGTGCTTCAGTAGTGTAAGATTACATTAAATCCAGTAAGCAGATTACTGTGAGTACAGGTAGCTGTTGATCCTTAAGTCCGTGAAGGGCAGATTATTACTGATTTAAAGCACAGTTTCTAGATCTTGGGGGATAAGGTTCGCTAACAGGAATCGCTGTGAATCTGCTGAGAGAGAAAAAAAAAACGTTCTAGTAAATACCCAAAATCGTGACACTACCCAAGTTTGGAAGATCAATATCATAATTGCAACGTTGGCTATTCTGCGTACAAGTGGGCATTGTATTAAAATGTAATACCCCCACAAATTACACTTTACTGAATTCTCAGTGGCAGCACTGACGAATAATACTGCTTCATAGGAAGAAAGCTTCACCAGGAACCATCGGCCGGGTGCAGGTTACTTTGAGAAGATACGGACTTGCAGGTTTAGCCTGTGCTGTCTGGGTAGGTCACTTCGTAACTTGAGTGCGGCAGCCAGTGTGGCCCCCTAACATGCGAGATTGGTGGAATCGAGTTAATTGATCTAGGTTGCCGTTTCTTTTAACGTGGAATTTCATAGAATTTACAGCACAGAAATGGGCCATTCGGCCCAACTAGGCCATGCTGGTGTTTATGCTCCACACGAGCCTCCTCCCACCCTACTTCATCTATTCCCATCAGCATTACCCTCCTATTCCTTTCTCCCTCATGTGTTTATCTACTTTCCCCTTTGGATGAAGGGTTAGATTAGGATAGTCTGCTGGTGCTTTTCTGTGATCAGTGATGCAGAAAACAGAAGTGCGACTTTACTAGGCCATTCCCATGTCTGCCTTTCTTTAAAAAAAAACACAAAATGTGTGATGTTAATTTGAATGTTTAGAATTCACAGGTTTCATTCCAAATCTGCAAAATAATTTCAAACCAGATTTTTATGAGTATAAATCAGCAGTGCTGACTTTTTTTCTTAGAGGCCAACCAATGCCCCCAGCCATTCCATGCATGCCAATCTCACAATTTCAACCATATCATTCTGCCCTGCGGGCATTATCCGAGGGGCGACTATATATAATGAGTTGGGGAGATATCGGGGGCGATTGAAGGGTGCGGAGCAATGAGGAACTGTATGTGTCCATCTGTCTCTTTGTTTATATTTATCTTTATTTCTCTCTCGTTATCTCAAAAGTCATCACTTAAACAGATTGTCTGGTCATTATTACATTGCTGTTTGTGGGAGCTTGCTGTGCACAAATTGGCTGCCATGTTTCCTACATTACAACAGTGACTGAACTTTAAAAAGCATTTCATTGGCTGTAAGGCACTTTGGGACGTCCTGTGGTCATGAAAGGCGCTATAGAAATGCAAGTCTTTTCTTTTTTTTTTCTTTCTTTCTCTTTCTTTTTCTCTCTTTTTCCCACTTTTTTGCGGTTGTGCCAAAAGCAATTGCCAAGTGGATATTGGGCAGCACAACACAGGAAAAGACAACAAAATACAAGGCGGCTTTAATAGGGACCCGTTTGCCTGATTTGCGGATGGTGGGATGGTCCTGGCTCCTATTGGTATTTTCCCCCATTTCGCTGGAGAGCAACAAAAGGGAGATTGGACAGCACTGACTCTCGGCTTGGTCAACATCCCAGAGCTGGCTAGGTTGTGAACACATCTGCTCATGCGCTGTCTGCCATAGGTGAAGGGAAGTGAGCCTCAAGAGGCTTCCAGTTTTATTACTCCATTGATATAAAGGAATCCACTCTTCACCTCAGTATCCGAGCAGAATAAAAAAAGACTTTCATTTATACAACACCTTTCAAGGCCTCGGAACATCCCAAAGCACTTTACAACCAATTAAGTACTTTTTTTTTTAAAGTGTAGTCACTGTTGTAACGTAGGAAACACAGCAGCCAATTTGCACACAGCAAGGTCCCACAAACAGCAACATGATAATGACCAGATAATCTGTTTTTTAGTAATGTTGGTTGAGGATTAAATATTGGCCAGGTAACCAAGGAGAACTCCCCTGCTCTTCTTCCAAATAGTGCCATGGGATCTTTTATGTCCACCTAAGAGGGCAGACAGGGCCTTAGGTTACCATCTCATCCAAAGGACAGCGCCTCCAATAGTGCAACACTCCTCTAGTACTGCATTGCCAGTCGAGATTATAGGCTCAAATCTCGAGAGTGAGACTTGAACCTACAACCTTCTGACTCAGAAGTGTGAGTGCTACTCCATGAGCCACAGCTGACACAGGGAATGCATTTGTAACTGTGCCCTGTGTTTGTATATATATATATGTATAATACAATGCAGCAGTGTGTGCATGCACAAACTCCAATCCCTACTTTTGAGTTCCTTAAACTCTTGGATAAACCCAGACTACAACATGAAGGGTGGTAGGGAACTTATTAACATTAATTAGTGAAGCCTGCCCCAGCAAATAGGAAATTTGGCCAAAAGTCTAGCAACAGTTTCGACTGTTTTTTTAAAGCTTGCCATTTAGAAAATCAGCTTCCTAACCCTGGTGGACCCGAGAGATGCTTCTGTCATGTCCTCGTTTATGGCAAGATATCAATTTAATCCCGTTTGACAGGGCTCACAATTGTGCTCGCTGATTTAGCGAAATAATGAAAGTTTGTTTCTCTGCTGTTGGCCTATGTTCCAGTCATTGCAGAGTTCTCTGCCAGTGAGCTTTGGAACCCTGTGTCAGCAGAACAGAAATTGATGTTCATTTGGTTATTGTGACTGTTGCTCACGCTTTCATTCTGATCACTCTTTAACCCACACACGGTTAGGAATGGAGAGATTTATCGCCTGGTGCTATTGGTGAGCACTATCTGTCATTGTGGTCCTTTTTTTTAAGGAATAAAACCATTCATCATCAACAACAACAACTTGCATTTATATAGCGCCTTTAACGTAGCAAAAACGGCCCAAGGCGCACCTTAGGAGCAGAATCGGACAAAAATTGACACCGAGGCAAAGAAGGAGCTATGAGGACAGGTGACCAAGAGCTTGATCAAAGCGGTAGGTTTTAAAGAGGGTCTTAAAGAAGGAGAGAGGTGGAGAAGTTTAGGGAGGGAATTCCAAAGCTGAAGGTACGGCCGCCAATGGTGGTGCGATAATAATTGGGGATGCGCAAGAGGCCAGGATTGGAGGAACGCAGAGATCTCGGAGAGTTGCAGGGCTGGAGGAGGTTGTAGTGATAGGGAGCGTTGAGGCCGTGGAGGGATTTGAAAACATGGATGAGAATTTTTTTTTAAAAACGAGGTGTTCAGGGACCGGGAGCCAATGTAAGTCAGCGAGCACAGGGGTGAGTTAGGTGTGAGGGGACTTGGTGTGAGTTAGGATACGGGAAGCAGAGTTTTGGACGAGCTTACGTTTACGGAGGGTGGAAGATGGGAGGTCGGCCAGGAGAGCAATAGAATAGTCGAACCCGGAGGTAACAAAAGCATGGAAGAGGGTTTCAGCAGCAAATGAGCTGAGGCGGGGTGACATGACTTCCTGTGTCAGGTTTTGGCTTCCTTACAGACGCTGGCGCACTGGGAGCCACTGATGCTTGCTGATTGGTATCCCAGAAATGGCCTCTTGTTGACCTGTGTAATGTCTGAACAATGTATCCTGAAGAAGCGGGAGCAAAAAGCTTTCATCAGGAAATGTCTCCAGTGTGGATACCTCTATAGTGTGCCCATGGCAGCTACGGGCTGGCCAAGAAATTCAACGGGTTAAAATGACTGCGTGAAATTCTGCCAGTCAAAATTATTCAATAATCCACTGCTTACAAATGACATTTTGAACTGCATTATTCTGAATTCCCACAAGCGAAAAGGGCCCACATAAAGTGTTCAGTCTGATGTTGCGACAAATTATTTGCAAGAGATCCGGGGGCCTTGTTTTACGTTGGATGGAGTCCAGTGAATGAAGCTTTTAAACGTAATCCTTTCAATTGGTCTGCTCGTTCAGCATTCTGTGATGATGTTATAAACAAAAAATTTGCAAAGCAATGGGGGAATGGCGTGATTTGTTTTGTGGTTTGTCATCATGTAATAATTAATGAAGCTGCTCAGACTGAAGTAAGACAGGCTAATCCCAATAGCCAAATAACAAATATATATGGAGTTTTGATTTGCTGATGGTTTATTTTAAAAAAAAAGGAGCTACCAGGGTTATTGATTGAGATGACATAACCAACAATATTTTTCCCCAGATGAAGATATTGAGCAGTTTTCTGACACCCGTGATGAGGTTTGATGTGACAGGCTATTGATGGTGCTTTGCGAGATGTCCCACTTTACATTTTTTTTTAAACAGAAAGAAATTTACCGCCTCCAGAATTCCTGCACTGCGGCAGGTAATATGCATTTGAACTGCTGGCAAAGACTTGTATTTATATAGCTCCTTTCGCGACCTCAGGATGTCCCAAAGCACTTTACAGCAAGTGAAGTACTTTTTGAAGTGTAGTCACTGTTGTAATGTAGGCAATTTGCATACAGCAAGGTCCCACAAACAGCAACGTGATAATAACCAGATAATCTGTTTTCTTTGGTGTTGGTTGAGAGATAAATGTTGGTCAGGACACTGGGGAGAACTCAGCTTAAAGTCCTATCCGAAAGGCAGCACCTCAGACAGTGTAGCACTCCCGCAGAACTTCACCGGAGTGTTAGCCTAGATTTTGTGCTCAAGTCTCTGGAATGAGGAATTGATCCGACGAACTCTGACTCAGAGGCAAGAGTACTACCCACTGAGCTACAGCTTGATCGGCTTAGTGTCACTAAAGCAGAGTAATCTCAGCAAAAAGGAGATTGCAGGGGATTTTAATCAAACTGGAGCCTGCTTTGTATGTGTATGTTGATCAGGCTGTCGGCATTAGACCAATCGTAGGTGTATGATCATCAGTTGTAAGCTGTACACCCAAGGCCTTTCTGCATGCAAAAACAAGTTATTAAAAGTGGCAAAATGAGTCCCATTGCTGAGGGTGATCGAGTGATGAGAATGCATCTTTCTCCTCTCCTCTCTCTCGTCCTCTATTCCCTGTCTTTATTTTCTTTCTCTTCTCTATTTTGGTTTCTTTACAGTCTGGCTGTTTGTAAGATTTCCAATTGTCCCTTGAAAACAAGAGATCACAATGGAGGTAGGGCTATCCCAGCATCCATAGCTTTGGTGACAGCTCTCTATTAAATTGACAGTGCCTGCAGTTTTAATGGAGGTCCTTCGTTGCCCCTATGAATGCTGGGGCAATCTTGTTTCCATGCCAACCTTCTGGTTTCTCTCGCTCTCCAGTGTCAGGAAGCAAGAGCAATGCCGAGAATTACTGGTAGAATGCGTACGCCTGCAAGATGGTGATCGCTCGCTGATCGTGATTGACTGTGTGAGGCTCTTACTGAAGGTTGGCAGGGGTGGTGGGTATATATTATTGAAGCATTTTATGTTCATTTCAAAGAATTTATATAAAAAGAATCAAATTCATTTAATTTAGATTCTTATGCGATTCACTGAACTGGGTATTGAAATAAATTTACATTCAGGAGAAACTTCTTTACCCAGAGAGTGGTTAGAATGTGGAACTCGCTACCACAAGGAGTAGCTGAGGCGAATCGCATAGATGCATTTAAGGGGAAGCTGGATAAACACATGAGGGAGAAAGGAATAGAAGGATATGCTGATAGGGTGAGATGAAGTAGGGAGGGAGGAGGCTCGTGCGGAGCATAAACCAGTTAGGCCGAATGGCCTGTTTCTGTGCTGTAAATTCTTTGTAATTGTATGTAACTTAAAATTTAATTCTATGGAAAAGCTATTACAAGAATATTATGTGACTTGTAATTTTACCGAGCTGTCGCCTTCCCGGTGATTTGATGCCCTTTCCCTTCACTATTCCTGTTTAGGTCCTTTGGGATGATTTGAATGCTCTGCAAATGAAAAGTGGTGTTGTATTTTAGAGCAGAGAATTGGTCTGGTATATAAATCGAATGCTTGGTGTCGGTCTGTCTTTCTTTCGATCGCTACTATCGATCAATATTGGTACCTTAGGGCCCTGATGGCTGTCGACCTCAACCGGGGTATCGTCCTCCAGGATTGTACTGAGTAGGACGTAATGGGTTTCTTCTCACCTTTCTTCAAAGACATGCAAAACTCCAACAAACACTAACCTTGTGGCCTACAAAGGATGCCAGGGGGTTATCTTTGTATCTCCGAGGTGATCCTGGAGTGGTGGGCAGTTTTGGCAGGACTCCACAGTGCTTGATGTGGTCCAGCCAGATCTGGCGATGAATGGCTAAACCAGCTGGGTGCCGTACACATTCATGCCTGCATCGCTGACCAGGGTGGAACAGAGAAAGGATGTTACTGGGGACAAAGGCATCAAAGGCGGAGGTGAGGGAATGATTGAGCAGATCGATAGCTGCAGAAGTATCATAAATAACGGAGAGCCAAAGGCTAAATGGCTGGGAATTTGAAAGTTCCATTGTAAGTGACTTGGGTTAGAGTTTTTTTCCAGGGGCGGACACAGAAGGAAGTGGGGTTGGGAGGGGAAATCATACCAGTAGCTGCATAGGGTTGCTCACGGTGAAACCCTCATCGATAGGAACGTATGTGATTGACGGGCAGGGAACGACCGGCTGGTCCATCAAGCCTGCCCCACACATTGATGGCCAGACTATCAAGGCTATCAACACTTCTTCTCTCCCCAGACCCCTCCCCTGACCCCTCCACCCCCCACAGCCATGTACTCTCCTGGGAGAAGCAAAAAAACAGAAAACCCAGAGCCAATTAGGGAAATAACACCCTGTAAAATTCCTCTCCGACCTCCTCAGGCGATCAAAACCATTCCTGGGGATCACACGGACCAAGCGTTGCCTTTCAAGACACATACCTTCTATATGATGCGATCTCTGCCCCTGCCCCAGTCAGAAACCGGTCCAGCTCTATTTTGAAGGCAGAGAGTCAGCACACAGCACACCAGCCGGCAATGGATTCCAGAGGCTCTCAATTCTCCGGGGAAAAGAAGAACCGCCCAACATCCAGTCTATTCCTACTCTTCCGTGCCTTTGTTACCTCTAGACTTGACTATCCCAATGCTCTACTGGCCACCTTCCCATCTTCCACCCTCCATAAACTTGAGCTCATCCAAAACTCTGCTGCTCGTATCCTGACTCGCACCAAGTCCCGTTCACCCATCACCCCTGTGCTCGCTGACCTACATTGGCTCCCGGTTCGGGAACACTTCCATTTTAAAATTCTCACCTTTGTTTCCAAATCCCTCCATGGCCTCGCCCCTCCCTTTCTCGAATAACCTCCAGCCCTACAACTCTCAGAGATCATAGAACCATAGAAAGGTAACAGCGCGGAAGGAGGCCAATTGGCCCATCAAGGCCGTGCCGGCTCTATGCAAGAGCAATCCAGCTAGTCCCACTCCTCTGCCCCATCCCAGTAGCCCTGCAATTTTTTTTACTTTCAAGTACTTATCTAGTTCCCTTTTGAAACTGATGATTGACTCTGTCTCCACCACCCTCTCGGGCAGTGCATTCCAGATCCTAACCACTTGCTGTGTAAAAAAGTTTTTCCTCATATCATCTGTTGGTTCTTATGCCAATCCCCTTAAATCTATGTCCTCTGGTTCTTGACCCTTCCGCCGGTGGGAACATTTTCTCTCTATCTACTCTGTCTAGACCCCTCATGGTTTTGAATACCTCTGTCAAATCTCCTCATAATCTTCCCTGTTCCAAGGAGAACAACCCCAAATTCTCCAGTCTGTCCACGTAACTAAAGTCCCTCATCCCTGGTATCATTCTAGTAAACCTCTTCTGCACCCTCTGTAAGGCCTTCACATCTTTCCTAAAGTGTGGTGCCTAGAACTGGACACAATACTCCAGTTGTGGCCGAACCAGTGTTTTATGAAGGTTCTTCATGACTTTCTTACTTTTGTACTCTATACCTCTATTTATAAAGCCCAGGATCCCATATGCTTTTTTAATCTGTCCTGCCACCTTCAACAATTTGTGCACGTGCACCCCCAGATCTCTCTGTTCCCCCCCCTTTTGGAATTGTGTCCTCTACGTTATATTGCCTCTCCTCGTTCATCCTACCAAAATGTATCTCTTCACAATTTTCTGCGTTAAATTTCATCTGCCATGTGTCCGCCCATACCACCAGCCTCTCTATATCCTCTTGAAGTCTATCACTATCCTCCTCACTCTTCATTACCCTTCCAAATTTCGTGTCATCTGCAAATTTTGAAATTTTGCCCTGTACACCCAAGTCCAAGTCAATATATATCAAGAAAAGCAGTGGTCCCAGCACTGACCCCTGGGGAACACCACTGTACACCTCCCTCCAGTCCGAAAAACAACCGTTCACCACTACTCTCTGTTTCCTGTCACTTAGCCAATTCTGTATCCATGTTGCTACCGCCCCCTTTATTCCATGGGCCGCAATCTTGATGACAAGGCTACCATGCAAATCTTTATCAAATGCCTCTTGAAAATCCACATACACCACATCAACTGCATTGCCCTCATTTACCCACTCTGTTACCTCATCAAAAAACTCAATCAAGTTAGTTAAACATGATTTGCCTTTAACAAATCTGTACTAGCTTTCCCTAATCAATCAATACTTGTCCAAGTGACTGTTAATTCTGTCCTGGATTATCATTTCTAAAAGTTTCCCCAACACCAAGGTTAAACTGACTGGCGTATAGTTGCTGGGTTTATCCTTACATCTGCGCTCCTCCAATTCTTGCCTCTTGCACATCCCCGATTTTAATCACTCCACCATTGGTGGCTGTGCCTTCAACTGCCTAGGCCCTAGGCTCTGGAATTCCCTCCCTAAGCCTCTCCACCTCTCCCTCCACCTTTTAAGACACTCTTTAAACCTACCTCTTTGACCAAGCTTTTGGTCACCTGTCCTAATATCTCCTTATATGGCTCGGTGTCAAATTTTGTTTGCTAATCGCTCCTGTGAAGTGCCTTAGGATGTTTTACTACGTTAAAGGCGCTATATATAAATTCAAGTTGTTGTTGTTGTGAGTTGGATTACGTGCTGTTTAATAATTATGGGGATATTGTCCCATGTAGTGCTCCTCGTATTCCAGGGCCAACAATTTATGGCGGATAAATATGTCTAATTCTATCATGTAAAATCAACAAGATGTGACCAGCAAGGTGTCAGTGCAACATTTACAGCGGTGTGTGCTATAATCAAGACTTTTAATATAATGTAAGAATTTTTAACATATCTTTTTGCATTTGGTGCAAATCTCCCATGCTGTTGCTCACTTGTTAATCCAGTGATGAGATCTTTGGCATTCTAAGGAATGTTGTGCCATGTACAGCAGTGTTAGACTTTGTAACACACTATGTATTATCCTACTGCTCTGACGCAGCTGTGTTTGTTTTTTAAGTGGCCTGTGCCTTGAAGGCCATAAAGCCTAAATGCTTTAAGTAGACATATCCTGAGGTTGATAGCTGTGGTGGGAAGTTTACAGGTTCAATCGGCAGTGCTGGGAGTCCTGGCTCCAAGGGTAGCCAGCGTGAACAGGCTGTCTTTCTGTTTTTATGTTCCTTTGACACTTTGACGCAGGGTATGCTGTCTAAACTATGATGGGTGCTAGATGCAGAACATCACATTCCACCAAAAAAACAGAAGTGATGTCTACAATAAACTATACTCATTTTACAACAAATAAAGTCTGATCTGAATGCAAATAAGGATCAGTCAAATAGCTTCATAAACAAAACCAGCCAGGCTAGTCTCCAAACCAACTTTTCGCAACTCAGCTATGAGTCTAAAACTTAGGAAATTTTGGGGATTATGGAGTAAATCAGTCCACTACCAAATCATATATCCCTGGACTATGAACTCAAAACGCTGGCACGGCTGCTCGGTCCCACCACCTCCTGGCCCAGATCTCGGTGATTAACATTAAATTGTGATTATGATTTTGTTACTGGACTAGCA
Organism: Heptranchias perlo; assembly: GCF_035084215.1. Classification (NCBI taxonomy): domain Eukaryota; kingdom Metazoa; phylum Chordata; class Chondrichthyes; order Hexanchiformes; family Hexanchidae; genus Heptranchias; species Heptranchias perlo. The sequence goes on along the minus strand of NC_090338.1, from coordinate 12,545,870 downwards.
ACTCCTGAGGTTGAAAGTTCAAATCCCACCATGGCGCATTGCGATATTTTCTTCAATAAATCCAGTAAATTTGTAGTTGACACCAGAAAAAAAAATGTAAATAGTGAAACAGCTCCCTCCTCCCCGCGCCCCCCCACCCCAGCCAAAACCCGGTCTGGCCTACACGTGACTCTGGTCCCGCACCACATAGTTAACTATTATTGCCCTCCGAAGTGGCCACTCATTGGTATATGCAATTGCTCTTCAAGGTTTAAGATAATTGGCATAAAATCAAGGGGGGAAATGAGGAGAAATATTTTTACACAGCGAGTTGTTATGATCTGGAAAATTGTTCCCCCAAAGCTGTGGGCTTTTGCGGCCGCGCAGCAGTCTGTTGCGGGCCGCGCACTTAAACATTCAGTCTGCACATCAAACCAGTGCTCTCGGCCCCTCTCTCTCATTGACCAGTGGCCGGATCCCAGGCCCTTCTCCAGCTCTGCCTCCCTGGTCCCCAGTGGTTCAGCTCCAGGCAGGCTGCTCTGCCTCTGGTGCTCACGAGTGTCCGAGTGTCTGGAGGTCCCAGGTTCCGATCCCGCGGCTCCGGCTCCAGCCGCCGCATTGTTTACAGCTTTGCTAGGAAATGCAGTCAGCGAGCAACTGATAGGCTGCGCAGAAACCAGACCAGGAAGTAAGCTGAAACCGATGCATTTGTCAGTGGCCAATCAGAGACGACCGGTCATCTCCGCCCCATCAGAGACAACCGGGCATCTCCTCCCCGTCAGAGACGACCGGTCATCTCCGTCCCATCAGAGACGAGAGGTCCATACACAGAGGCAGCCAAAACTATGAGACCTGCAAGATGTACAATTGTAATACAATAATTTTTTAAACCCTGCTGAGGATTCAAAGATGGGGGGGGAGCTTTAATTAAAAGGTTCCCTATCCCCAAATTCACACTGACTGATTTGACAACTGTTTTGTATTTCTGACTCAATTTAAAAATTCTGATTGCACACAATTTATTTCTGTTTGAATCAGTCATTTCAACAAAAAGCTGATTGGAATCGTTCCCATCAGATAATTTTTAATAAAATATAACAAGGCTGGTCTGCTCAATCCTAGTGCAACTTAAGAAACCCATTTTATAAATTATATAAATTTATCAGCCAATATAACATTAAATTGTATATCATTTTATACATTTGTTCTGTTTGTTATTTACCCTGAATAACGTTTTCTAAAAAGATGTTCTATTTAAAGTTGTGATTTTTTATTTTACGGTGGGCACACGGCCTTTACATCGGTGCACAAATCCAAGTTCATTCTGTACATGGCCGAAAAAAATTAGAGGGAACCGTGATCTGGAACGCATTGCCTGAAAGGGTGGTGGAAGCAGATTTGATAGTGACTTTCAAAAGGGAATTGGATATATACTTGAAAAGGAAACATTTGCAGGCCTACAGGGAAAGAGCACGGCGAGCGGGACTAATTGGATAGCTCTTTCAAAGAGCCGGCATTGACATGATGGGCCATAATGGCCTTCTCCTGTGCTGTATGATTCTATAAGAAAACCCACTGCCACCGTCTCAAGCCAACTAGGCAATAAATGCGGCCTTGTCAGCATCAACCACATCCTGAGAAGAAAGAAATAAAGACATTGCACAGTACTTTGAGGAAACTTTTCAACTGGAGCGGATGAGTAATTGCAGAATAAATTCAATATTGCATTCTTGATGTTCCATTATCAATGTCAGCCAAACCTGACATCTTTGAAGGTTAATCCACATGTTGACAACCTGTGAAAACTTTAAAAGATAATATCTAACGATAGTGGATGCATTGGTTGTCATCTTCCAAAATTCTATAGATTCTGGAATGGTTCCTGCAAATTGGAGGGTAGCAAATGTAACTCCACTATTTAAGAAAGGAGGGAAGAGAGCAAACAGAGAACGACAGACCTGTTAGCCTGACATCAGTAGTAGGGAAAATGCTAGAATCTATTATAAAGGATGTGATAACAGGATACTTAAAAAAAATAATAATAGGATTTGTCAGAGTCAACATGGATTTATGAAAGGGAAATCATGTAGAGTTCTTTGAGGATGTAACTAGTAGAATAGATAAGGGGGAACCAGTGGGTGTGGTGTACTTGGATTTTCAGAAGGCTTCCGATAAGGTCCCACACAGGAGGTTGATGAAAAAAGTTAGAGCACATAGAATTGGGGGCAACATACTGGCATGGATTGAGAGTTGGTTAATGGATAGAAAACAGAGAGTAGGAATAAACGGGTCTTTTTCAGGTTGGCAGACTGTGACTAGTGGGGTACAGCAGGGATCGGTGCTTGGGCCCCAGCTATTCACAATCTATATCAATGATTTGGATGAGGGGACCAAATGTAATATTTCCAAGTTTGCTGATGACACAAAACTAGGTTGGAATGTGAGTTGTGAGGAGGATGCAAAGAGGCTTCAAGGGGATATAGACAAACCAAGTGAGTGGGCAAGGACATGACAGACGGAATATAATGTGGAAAAAAGTGAAGTTTTCTACTTTGGTAGAAAAATACAGAGTATTTTTTAAAATGGTGAGAGATTGGGAAATGTTGATGTTCAAAGGGATCTGGGTGTCCTTGTCCTTGAATCATTGAAAGCTGACATGCAGGTGCAGCAAGCAATTAGGAAGGCAAATAGTGTGTTAGCCTTTTTTACAAGAGGATTTGAGTACATGAGTAAAGATGTCTTACCGCAATTATACAGGGCCTTGGTGAAACTGCACCTGAAGTATTGTGTACAATTTTGGTCTCCTTATTTAAGAAACGATATACTTGCCATAGAGGGAGTGCAACAAAGGTTCACCAGACTGATTCCTGGGATGGCGGGATTGTCGTATGAGGAGAGATTGAGTAGACTAGGCCTGTATTCTCTAGAGTTTAGAAGAATGAGAGGTGATCTCATTGAAACAAACAAAATTCTTACAGGGCTCGACAGGGTAGATGCAGGGAGGATGGATGTTTCCCCTGGCTGGGGAGTCTAGAACCAAGGGTCACAGTCTCAGAATAAGGGGTGGGCCATTTAGGACTGAGATGAGGAGAAATTTCTTCCCTCAGAGGGTGATGAATCTTTGGAATTCTCTACCCCAGAGGGCTGTGGAGGCTCAGTCATTGAGTACATTCAAAACAGAGATTGATAGATTTCTAGATATTAAAGGCATCGCAGGATATAGGGATAGTGCAGGAAAATGGCGTTGAGGTAGAAGATCAGCCATGATCTTGTTGAATGGCAGAGCAGGCTCGAGGGGCCGGATGGCCTACTTCTGCTCCTATTTCTTATGTTCTTATCTTGTTTTAATGTTTTCCAGTCAATAGGAATCATATGCTTCTGTAGACTTTCTGAACTCCATTACAACAATCCATTCAACAAGAAACTCTGATATTTATGTTTCTCCACTTGAAGTAAATAAGTGTTCTGGTAAAATATTGGTTAACTATTTCCTTCTGGTACTCGGTGTTCTGGTTAAATATAGCACAGACTGCTCAGAGATTCCCTGAGGTCCCAATGGGTAAATGGATTGCCTAGTGTGTTATTGAGCAAAATAAACTAGGAGGGAGAACGAGGCTCAATTGCCAGACAGTCTGTAGTAAAAACAGAAAATGCTGGAAATACTCAGCGGGTCGAGCAGCATCTGTGGAGAAAGAAACAGAGTAAGAACATAAGTTATAGGAGCAGGAGTAGGCCACACGGCCCCTCGAGCCTGCTCCACCATTCAATCAGATCATGGCTGATCTTCGACCTCAACTCCACTTTCCTGCCCGATCCCTTGATTCCCCTAGAGTCCAGAAATCTGCCTATCTCGGCCTTGAATATATTCAACGACTCAGCATCCACAGCCCTCCGGGGGAGAGAATTCCAAAGATTCACAGCCCTCTGAGTGACGAAATTCCTCCTCATCTCAGACTTAAATGGCAAAACCCTTAACCTGCGACTATGCCCCCTAGTCCTAGAGTCTCCAGCTATGGGAAACAACCTCTCTGCATCTCCCCTGTCAAGCCCCCTCAGAATCTTACATGTTTCAATTAGACCACCTCTCATTTTTCTAAACTACAGAGAGTATAGGCCCATTCTACTCGCCTCATAGGACAACCCTCTCGTCCCAGGAATTAATCTACTGAACCTTTGCTGCACCGCCTCTAGGGCAAGTATATCCTTCCTTAGATAAGGAGACCAAAACTGTACACAGTACTCCAGGTGTGTGGTCTCACCAAAGCCCTGTACAATTGTAGTAAGACTTCCTTACCCTTGTACTCCAACCCCTTTGCAATAAAGGCCAACATCCCATTTGCATTCCTAATTGCTTGCTGTACCTGCATGCTAACTTTTTGTGTTTCTTGTACAAGGACACCCAAGTCTCTCTGAACACCAACATTTAATAGTTTCTCACCATTTAAAAAATATTCTGTTTTTTTTATTCTTCCTACTAAAATGAATAACCTCACATTTCCCCACATTATACTCCGTCTGCCACCTTCTTGCCCACTCAATTAACCTGTCTGTATCCCTTTGCAGACTCTTTGTGTCCTCCTCACAGCTTACTTTCCTACCTAGCTTTGTATCGTCAACAAACTTGGATAAATTACACACTGTCCCTTCAAATAACTCATTAACATAGATTATAAATAGCTGAGGCCCAAGCACCGATCCTTGTGGCACCCCACTAGTTGCAGCCTGCCAGCCTGAAAATGACCCGTTTATCCCTACTCTCTGTTTTCTGTCCGTTAACCAATCCTCTATCCATGCTAATATGTTACCCCCAACCCCATGAACCCTTATCTTATGTAACAACCTTTTGTGTGGCACCTTATTGAATGCCTTTTGAAAATCTAAATATATTACATCCACTGGTTCCCCTTTATCTACCCTGCTAGTTACATCCTCAAAAAACTCGAATAGGTTTGTCAAACATGATTTCCCTTTCATAAAACCATGTTGACACTGCCGAATCATATTATGATTTTCTAAGTGCCCCCGTTTCAGGTCAATGACCTTTTGTCAGTAGTGGAAGATATTGGAGATTTAACAGTTTTTAAGCAAGTACAGAGTGAGGGGAAAGGGGGTATGGGGAGGTTGGAGAACAAAAGGGGAAGATCTGTGATAGGGTGGAGGGCAGGAGTGATTAAATGACTAAAGGGATGATGATGTAAGGCAAAAGGGAGGGTGGTAATGGGATTAATAAAGAAATAAAAGATAGGTCCGGAGGAGCTGTAAATGGGAACAGCGGAACCAGTCTGTGTTCGTTTAGCTGACCTTAGCCGGGACACAGGTTCGAATGCTACAATTGGCCTCGGTCTGCGAGCTAGGAAAGAGGTGAGGGAAATCGGTTCCGATCTGGTAACCCATACGGGAAAGAATGGCAGCCTGCTTTGTGTGGCCTCGCACGTAAAGATTGACTTTTCGGTCAGGGTCGCCAACTCTTGTTGGATGTATTCCAGGAGGTTTCATCACATGACCTGCCACCCCCCCCGCGCCCACACACCTGCCATTGGTCACCCAACACATCTATCCTTACACATCACCTGCCCACGCTAATTGAAAAGCCAACAGACTGCTACCCAATTGGATAATTCCTGACCGTCTGTCAGGAGACCCTTTTCCCCCATCTCCATTGTTTTAAAAATCTTAACAAAAGTGAAAGAAAAAAAGAATCTGCATTCATATAGTGCTTTTCACAGCCTCCGGGCGTCCCAAAACCCTTTACAACCAATGACATACTTTTGAAACGTAGTCACTGTTGTAATATAGGAAATGTGGCAGACAATTTGTACACAGCAAGATCCCACAAACAGCAGTGAGATAAATGACCAGATAATCGGTTTATTAGTGACGTTGGTTGAGGGATTAAAAAAAAGCGCAAATTTTTTTGAGGGCACCTATGATTTTTCTCCCTGGTGTTGCTCGCAGTCGTGTCTGGGAGATTAATCTTTAATTCCAGGACAATCCTGAAGAGCTGGCAACCCTACTTTTCGCTGAGGCACTGGCCTTTTCGGTGCTGTGCATCTGAGCTTCACCCAGAATTGGTGCCTTCAGCTGAGAGAGATTGGTGGCAGGGGAGGGAGAATAGAAGCTTTCTTATGACAGTTTAACCCTTTTAATGCATCCAAATCTATCCCTACTGTCAATGTTCAATGTCATTAGTAAAGATACATATTTGCGTCTGTTCTCTTAATGTGCTTTTAGTGCAGAGTGCCTTTTGACACCACTGTGTCAACCAATGAGTTGGAGGTGGGGTGGGCTTTAAAGCAGGACTCGCAGCAAACAGTCTATTTTTCCAGCAAACACTCTGTAGACTGTTTGCTGTTGTGCGGTGTTTAAACAGCGCAAAGCAGCAACCAGTCTACAGAATGTATTTTAAAAAGGTCTCTACCAACTACAGCAAACGGAACTCGGCAAAACCAGGGTGTTGCAGTGAGCGGAGGATAGTTACATATTACAAATTCTGTGCCTAAAATCAATCCCAGTCACTTACAGCAGTGTGGTCTCCAGGTGTGATTGACGGGGGATTGACCCAATCATCCCATTCTGGCCAGGAATAGCGGTGTCAATATATGCAGCCCGTTTAGTGGACTCGGATTAGAATGCCATTGATGCTGCAAGCTGGGACACCCCTAAATAGGACATGTGCTTTATATTGCAGGAATTCTGTCTATGCCTGACTGGAATTTATAACCATGTGTATTTTGCAGAGAGAGATTTGTTTTTCTGTATTTTGTTTGAGACCGATTGTGTAACCACACTGCGTCTGCCACTGAAGTGTTTTCACCTACTGCTGCTGGCTTGAGACCAACGCCAAGATGGTCATTTGTTGCCACGGTGATCTCCAGAGGTAGAAACCTATTGGATGATTTAGCGGAACTATGCGGTTATACAGGAGATTAGGCATTGCAAAAGTTCAGCATCAAATTCCAGGCCTCTGTTCACAAGGATGTGTAATATGCTGGACGTTTGGTTTTGGAATGTCATGTGATTGTAGCTTGATGAGAGATCCAACAAAAACAAAGAAAGAAAAGTCTTGCATTTATATAACTGGAAGCCTCTTGCGGCTCACCTCCCTTCACCTATGGCAGACAGCAACATGAAACAGATGTGTTCACAACCTAGCCAGCTGTGGGATGTTGACCAAGCTGAGAGTTAGTGCCGTCCAATCTCCCATTTTGTTGATCCCCAGCGAAAAAGGGGGGAAATTCCATTAGGAACCAGGACTCCCCCATCATCCAAAAATCAGTCGAACCGGTCCCCATTAAAATACAGCCGACTTATATCTTGTTTTCTTGCGTTGTGTTGCCCAATATCCACTTGGGAAATGCTTATTGGCACAACCTCAAGGAAGTGGGGAAAGAGGGAAATTGAAAAAGAGAGTGAGAGAGAAGAAAATAAAGAAACTTGCATTTATATAGCGCATTTCGCATCCTCAGGACGTTCCAAAGCACTGTACAGTCATTGAAGTATTTTTGAAATGTTGTCACTGTTGTAATGTAGGAATCACAGCGGCCAATTTATGCACAGCAAAATCCCACAATCAGCAATGTGATAAATGACTGGCTATTTTTTTTTATTGATGTTGGTTGAAGGATAAATATTGGCCAGGACACTGAGGAGAACTCCCCTGCCCTTCTTTAAAATAGTGCCATGGGATTTTTACATCTACCTGAGAGGACAGACAGGGCCTGGGATAAACTTCCCATCAGAAGAGCAGCACCCCCCTCAGTACTACACTGGGAGTGTCAGCCTGGATTTTGTGCTTAAAGTCCCTGGAGTGGGGTTAGAATCCACTACTATTCTGATTCAAAGGCAGGAGTGCTACCCACTAAACCATGCTATCAATCAGTTGGGCCACATTTACATTCACGCAGGCAACAGTTTTTTGTAGATTAAGAGTGCAGTTGCCAGTCTGAAGGGAAAAGAAGAATTTATTATCCTAGGGCAGAGGACAAGGGTCAATTCCCGGTGCTATTTAAAAGGTGGAACACCGCTTTAAATGTTCGTGCATGCGGCAAATGGGAGTCTACAAACCTTGCGTAGGGAAAGGGGAGAATTTGAAGCCCTGACATGGTGCAATCTTCAAATAAACGATGGTTTTTGTGTGGGAGTGGTCAACCGGTGGGTGAAATGAGGGCGAGGCTGCCTAGGGGAGTCGATAGGGGACTTGTGCCATTTTCCAGGTCTTCCCCTTATTAACCTGCGCTAGGCGAACTGCCAGCATTAAACGTACGCAGTCGCCGATTTTTGTGGCGGAGGGGCATCGAACAGTGAGGCTGCTTTTCAAGGGCCTGCAGCAACAGCTTAAAGGGGATGTGCATTTTTTTTTGTGAGAAGCAACAATATAGCAGCGGGCAACATGAATTCAGAACCTACGGCAGCAAGTGCAAGCATCTTCAAACCGCTCATGGTGAAAAACAGCCACAAGCTACTTATTGCAAGAAAAATATCTCCAAAAGTGTCGAGACAGCTTTACCTATGAGCAGTTGAGAATACTTTTAAGTGTCACTCCAGACTTGCACCCACCACAGTCAGTGGGCTCGAGCAGGAAATGGCGGTAGTTAGGGTCTGAGGGATGAATATTTGAATGAGACATTAAACTGAGGCCCCATCTTCCCTCTCGGGTGGATGTAAAAGATCCCCAGGCACTTTGTGAAGATGAGCAGGGGAGTTCTCCCTGGTGTCCTGGCCAATATTTATCCCTCATTCAACACCACTAAAACAGATGATCTGGTCATTATCTCATTACTGTTTGTAGGAGCTTGCTGTGCGCAAATTGGCTGCCACGTTTTACTACATTACAACAGTGACGACACTTCAAAAGTACTTCAGTGGCCATAAACCACTTTGGGATGTCCAGAGGTCGTGAAAAGCGCCATAGAAATGCAAGTTCGTTCTTTCCCTCTATTCGTGAGGCTTACGCAATATAAGCAGAATGGATTCTGGATACAAGCAGCTTTAGTACATTGAAAAAAAATGGTTCTGTGGTATAAAAATACTGAGGCGACTGCAGTGGATGAGGAAACAATCTGATAGCTGGTGTGGAATTTTGTATGGTAATCGCTTCTGTGAAGCTCTTTGGGACATTTTACTACGTTAAAGACTCGATATAAACGCAAGTTGTTGATATGAATCGTCAAGTCAGTTCCTCCTGACCCAGGCTGAATGACACATGGGGTGGTAATTTGATCCTACCTGGCTCCGGTCAGAGTTGAATATAAACATTCAGGTCAGCTCAAGTCTGCAATGCAATTTCCCTGTACCATACATACCTTGATAAGTTTGTAACTAATTGTACTTCTCTTTTCTTTCCAACCCTAATCCCACATTATACACACGGATGCTAAGCAATTCGAGGAATGTTCACGCTTTCCTCTGTTTACAATCGGCCACGGCCTGCCTGACTAGCTTGAAGCATGAGATGCTTTTATTAACTTGTCCCAGATGAAAAACAGGTGCATTTGTCAAACTACCTGTCACAATCTTACAGCATATTTGATTAAAATGGGCTTCCTTACGCATAAATGGGAAAAGTTACTTTGCAAACTCAAATTATGCAACTGAAACGGAATAGGTAATGTATTAATGTTGAGTTAGACTCAACTGATACCAGATAAACCCAATTCAAACAGGATTTGCACCAGGTGATGTATGCAGTGTTCAGCAAATGCAGTATTGGAAGTCACACTTATTTCCAGTATGTTCCAGTTTGGCTGAGTTGGTAGCACTCTTATGTCTGATTCAGAAGGTTATAGGTTCAAGCCCCACTCCTAGGACTTGAGCTAGGGGTTGCCAACTCTGGTTGGACATATTCCTGGAAGTTTTGTCACATGACCTCTCAACTCTAACCTCCCCGTCCAGTCAAGCTGCCTTTTTTCCCCCCTCGTGCCAATATTTTATAACTAATAAACTAAAGTGTTCAAAGAAAGTGGAAAAAAAATGCCCCCCATGATTTTTCTCCCGGTTTGCTCGCTTCAGTGTCCAGGAGATTAATCTTTAATTTCTGGAGACTCCAGGGCAATCCTGGAGAGTTGGCAACCCCTAACGTGAGTACATTATCTCGGGCATTTTTGGAGGTGCCCATCCTTCGGATGAGAAATTAACCTCAGGCCTTCTGTTCCAGTGGTTCATTGGCTGTTAAAGATCCCAACGTACTAAGCAAGGAATTTTCCTGGTATCTTGGCTACCATTCGTCCCTCAATCAACCCTACCAAAGAAGCAGATCGACTGGTCATTTAGCATACTGCTGTTTGTGGGATCTTTCTGTGCACAAATATTTGCCTGCATATCAAGTCATTGCATGTTAAAGCAATTCATTGAAGATGACTAAAGAGAGAAACTATTTCTTCTGATGGGGAAGTCCAGAACAAGTGGGCATAACCTTCAAATTAGAGCCAGGCCATTCAGGGGTTCAGGGGTGATGTCAGGAAGCACTTCTTCACACAAAAGGTAGTGGGAAATCTGTAACTTTCTCTCAAAAAGACATTGAGACTGACGGTCAATTGAAAATTTCAAAACTGAGATTGATAAGGGTATTAAGGGATATGGAACCAAGACGGGTAAATGGAGTTGACATACAGTCAGCCATGATCTAATTGAATGGTGGAACAGGCTCGAGGGGCTGAATGGCCTACTCCTGTTGCTACGAATGTGTGAAGTACGCTGAGACATTGTTAAGGGGCACTGTCATCTTGACAGGAGTATATTAAAAAAAAATCTTTTATTTATTTTTGTGAACAATAATATAAATTTTGACAAAACATATTACCTATATTTGACATCTGGGATGCACTGCCTGAAAGGGTGGTGGAAGCAGATTCAATATTAACTTTCGGAAAGGAAATTATAATACACTTAAAAAGGAAAAAAAAAATGCAGGGCCATGAGGAAAGAGCATGGGGTTAGGACTAATTGGATAGCTCTTTCAATGAGCAGGCACAGGCATGTTGGACCAAATATGCTTATCTTTATATGCTGTAAGATATGATTCTAAGTGTTACTTAGACAAAAAGATTTTGCATTAAATTATTGTGAAACTTGGTTATATTACTGAATGTGACTGGGGGGAGCTAGGGTGTTACTGATGCAAGGCTGCACATAGCTGGCGGCCAAGAAGGTCATATTGTAAATCTTGAGGCAACAGGGTTATAGTGCACAGATTGAATGTTGTTGAGGAGGAAGGAATCATGAGTTTCCATAGTTTGTTCACAATTCCCTGGTAAGTGTTCTCAACTGTATTTTTGTGCTGAAGTTCTGGAGCGATTGCCGTCTGCCACATGCCTACACCTGGGGGACAGCACTGTTTTCACCTGGTGCACGGTGGATAATATTCCTTCATGATCTCAAGACCCCAATGTCATCTGTACTTTCCACGGTCTTCTAAAATTATAAATAGCAAAACTCAGCAGGGATATGTTCAAACAGGGAATAAGAAATCCCAAGAGGCATTTATAAACAAATTCACACACCAAGCTAGCAGATTTGCTGTGAAGGGATCTCCCTTCCCTCGAATGTTGGGGCATGCGTAGTAACCTTGCTTCTTCCTACTGCAACCCTCAGGAACTCCTCTCCCAAGCCAAAATTAAAGCGCCTTTCTCAATTAAAACAGGATACCGGTGGTGGGACTATCTTTAAGGATTGTCTACACTGTTAACGTATCAGACTCCCAATCCTCTCCCTCTTCCATTCCCTCTCTCTCTCTCTCTCCTTGTGTATATAAAACCCAACATGTGATGGGCCTTTTTTATAGCTTTATCGACCTGCACTCACACTTCCCAGGAGTTATGTATTTGGACCTCTAGGTTTCTCTGTTCCTTCACACCTTTCAGCATTTTTCTATTGCGTTTATACTCTCATTCTTTCTCATTTTCTTCTCAAAACGCATCACCGCACATTAAATTGTATCTGCCACCTGTCCGCCCATTCTTCTAAACTGTTCTCTCGAAGTTCTCCCTTGCTACTTTGCCAAAACCCCTCAACAGATCAGTGGCTTTTCCTGATCTTTATGACACCGTACCGCACAACATAGTGCGATTACCCGCTGTACCGTCGCTTGCTCAAGACTGCATCTCGGCTGAACACAGAGCAAGTACAGCCATAGCTAATCAGAATAATAACACCACAGATTAATGTATTCAGCCTTTATTAGTAATACAAGTTTAGATATTAAATGTTCCGGTTGCAAACCAGTTTCCGAACCTGACCTTCAATATTGTGTCTACAAAATTAGACACGTTATGGAATATCTGTGATGGTCAAATTGGAGACATGTGATTACTTCAAAGCTCCTGGGGTCGTTTCCATAACATAGCTTTATTTTTGCACTCGCCGCTCCTAAAATTTCATTGAAAGTACCGTGGAGCCCCCATTATCTTCCAGAGTTTTGCAGGACAAAAACCCTGAATGTGATGTTGGAGCTATATAAAGACTACGTTGTCCGACTGGTACTGTTCCCGTATGAACTTAAAAGGGTCTTACTAAATTCCTCATGTTTTTTTTTGCAACAGGGGTTGATTCTTTTTATAAAAAATTAATTCTGGGGATATGGGCGTCGCTGGCGAGGCCGGCATTTATTGCCCATCCCTAGTTGCCCTTGAAAAGGTGGTGGTGAGCCGCCTTCTTGAACTGCTGCAGTCCTTGTGGTGAAGGTTCTCCCACAGTGCTGTTAGGTGGGGAGTTCCAGGATTTTGACCCAGCGACGATGAAGGAACGGCGATATATGTCCAAGTCAGGATGGTGTGTGACTTGGAGGGGAACTTGGAGGGGATGCACCTGCTGCCGTTGCCCTTCTAGGTGGTAGAGGTCATGGGTTTGGCAGGTGCTGGCGGCTTTACTTAATTTTAAGTTGGTTAACGCTTGCAATGAGAGGCCGTATGGAGGATTTTATCGGAGCGTGTTAAATGTTCCTACAAGGACAGCGCTGGTCAGAAAATATACACCAGTGATTTTTTTTGTTTGTATTTCATCTTGTTGAATAAAGCTACATAAATCTTCTTTTCATTGTTTATATTATACATCAAAACTGTCCATTTGGTATTTCAACACCATATATATGACAGTTTGCATCAAATTCCATTATCCTCCAGTGTGAGGAGGGGCCCTTCAATTAATGGGGGTCTCACTCTCCTTGGACTGCAAATAAATCAGATGAACCTGGAACCTATCCTGTGAACTGGACTCGGCAACAGTGGAAAAGTGCAGCCATGCGAGGTTCGTGCGCAGTAGTTGATCACTCGTGACTTTGCTACTTTAATGCAGTGTTATCCTTACCCCAATTGTTGGGAAGCTTCGTTCGTAAATGGCACTGGTGGCTGCTATCCTTATTTGCCAGGGCCTCCACCCCGGATGAATGCAGCAAAACCCCACCCTTGAGGAAATTACGATTCGAATTGCCAACTCTGGTTGGACGTATTCCTGGAGTTTTCGTCTCCTGACCTCCCGCCTCCAACCATCTCCCCCAGTCGAAATAGCATTTTTCCCATCTCCCAATATTTTAAAAACTAATAAATGAAAGTGGTCAAAGAAAATGTTCAAAAACCCACAATTTTTGAGTGCCCCTATGTTTTTTTTTTCTCCTGGGTGTTGCTCGCAGCACTTCCTAGGAGATTAATCTTTAATTCTTGGAGACTCCAGTACAATCCTGTAGGGTTGGCAACCCTAATTACAGTGTCCCCAGCTCCGCATGTGGTGCTTAAGTTTACTTTGTGGTTGCCCCGGACGACAACACCGGATATTAGCTGGGATCTGGGATTGTATTAACATTCCTCAGACTCCTCGGAGTCCTTGCTGCTCCATTAAGCAGCTTTCCCGGGAACGTAATGGCTCGTTCTTGCCCAGAGAAACTTATAATGGGGGGGGGGGAGCAGGGGAGGGACATTGTCATAATCCCTTGTTTTCTATTTGCGTTCCCTGCAAGAGATTGAAATGATATACTTCAAAAATTTGGTATTATTCCGAACCGCGCTCTCAACCCGAGCCAACAACAGTTGACGTGTGTCCTGAAGGCTTGATTTGAAGCATAGAGAATGAGCTTGAAGTCTGTCCGATGTTATTAGTATCTGCTGGTTCTTCAATGAAAATAGCGTATGCCTCAGGAGGGAAATATTGTGCACCGTGCCCAGCTAGACTTTGATTCTGCACCTTGTGGATCTCAGTAGGAGATGTCATTTCCCACAGGGTTTAGACCCACGACACAGGCTGCCCTTATTCTTTTCCTTGAGGAAACAAATTTCTCGTGTTTACTTTAGATGAGTGCAGCCTGTTGCTATGATCTGTGTTTAATGATAAATGCTGCATGTCCTGTTGTATCCATGGAAACCATCCCCCACCCCAATAAGCTGTCGGGCTTGCAGTGCCCATTGTACTACTGAGCCAGGAAAAAGGCCCCTTGCTTGATTTTTTATTCTGTGTTGATTTCATTTTATGAGTTACAAGAGTTGGGAGGATAAAAGTAGCCTGTGTTATAATTCAGGCTCCTTCCTAATGTATTTCACTTGAGTTTGCAGCTTCCATAGGCAGAGCTGTGTTCTGAAATGCACAACTTTATGTTTGTGGTGAATGGATATGGTTGTGTCGTGGTTGTGTTACCTGATTGGTAACCCAGAGGCCTAGACTTATAACCCTGAGAAGATGAGTTCAAATCCCACCATGGCAGTTTGAGATTTGAATTCCGTTTTAATAACCTGGAAGTAAGTACACTGGTATCAGTAAAAGTGACCATGAAGCTGATGGATTGTTGTAACAACCCAGCAGGTTCATTAATGTCCTTTAGGGACGGAAACCTGCCCTCCTTACCCGAATCACGTCTGGCCCAGTCCCACAACGTTGTTGACTCTTAACTACCCTCTAAAGTGGCCTAGCAAGCTACTTGGTTGTACCACTCACTGCCTTCTCAGGGCAACTAGGGATGGATAATAAATACCCACATCCTGAGAACGAATTTTTAAAAAAAAATGAATAGGGTGGTAGAGCTAACAATTATCCACCTCATGTTCCTTTACATTCCAAATGGCAGAAAATACAGCACTGTTAGACTGTTATCATTCAGGCTGAAACTACTAACCAAGTTAAATCGATGAAGGCAACATACAATGGCTCATTGTATTCGCATCGTCTGCCTGTTAGACATCCCTAGATAGTATTTGTGTAATTTCTTTACTTTCACAATGACAAAGGAACCCTTTTAAAAATACAGTAAACTGAAGTTAATTTTGAATTGACATTATTTTGGTCGTCTAAACTTCCAAATGGAAAAGATACAACAAAGACATTACGGTTCCAGGCAAAATGGAGCTTTACTGACATCGTGGTCTTTAGCTTGTGTTTATTTTGTTTTTTACACTTCGGTCGGAATTAACCCCTTTATTATATTTTGATTGTATATTTTTTATGCAGCGAGTTGTTATGATCTGGACTGCACTGCTTGAAAGGGCGGTGGAAGCAGATTCAATAGTAACTTTCAAAAAGGGAATTGGATAAATACTTGAAGGGGAAAAATTTGCAGGGTTTTTCGGAAAAGGCAGGGGAGTGGAATGAATTGGATAGCTCTTCCAAAGAGCCGGCACAGGCACGATGGGCCGAATGACCTCCTTCTGTGCTGTATCATTCTATGATTCTACAAGACTTAAACTGTGTAGTATTCCATGAATATCCATAATGTATTAAGTCTCGTTTGTAGAATTTGTTTCCAGTAACACTTTCCTTGTCCCACTTTGACAACACCTCTATTGTAATTGAATAGTGTGTCTCCTGACTCACCGTGAGCCATGGAAGATATACTAATATACGATAAAGTACTAGGCAATGAGACAGAGAACTGTGGGGAGAAAGTCATTAAGCACGCGCCACACAAAAACATCCTTCATTTGGAGTCGTGGAAATTGTTAATCTTAATAAAACCACACAAGTAATAGAAAACATGAAAATATTCAGTTGTTTGGATGCTCATATTGTGATGAATAGTAACGCAAAATATCTCCGATTTTGACCATTTGTCCCAGATTTGCTGAGTTGTAGCAAGCTTGCCAGCGGTGTGTTGCTATTGGGACCAAGGCAGGTCTTTATTTCCATCTCTCCCAGTCACCAATAGTTCTGGTGCATCCTTATCTTGATATGAAAATGTTTCCAACCCTGGTGATTTGGGATCTACGCTAAGATTCTGTGGAACCCCACGCCCAAGAGGAAGGTACAGCAAGGCCTTTGCGTTTCTCAAAGCACCTCTAATGCGGGAAGGGTATCTTTTGGGCTTTTGGTGTAGTCTGCAGACTTTACTTTTCAGCTTTGTTGGGTAGGCTCTGAATCAGAGAGACTGGTTTAATGCATAGGCCCGCCTCTGGATACGAAATGATGAATGTGCGAAACATTAATTGGACAAACTAACTGCCATTTTGAAATTTTTTTTTTTAAACTGGTGTTTTGGGGAAGGCCGCAAGAACAAGTGTCGTAATTACGGTGAACCGACGGTAGAGATCCATGGAAATAATGCAGTGCGTCTCGTAAAACTTCAGCCTGGGCCAACTCCTGCCAAGAGTTAGATTTAATTACAGCTACCAGTCGATTTTTTTTATTGGAGGAGAAAAAAAATCCTAAATGAGGATGAATGAAGTGTCTGGATTTTTCTATGTTTGCCTTTGGCTAAATCTAGTCGTTGCACGGGGCTGTGTCGGGTGTTATAACTACACTCCAAATGGGGTTCAACATTATTTGTGGGCCCAAGCTCTGCTGTTTCACACAGAAATTATTTTTAATGCAAATCAATTTGCATCATTGCCGCAGGGTGATTTATTCTCTGCTTTGTACTCCTGGGCGCTAATACTTAAAAATTCCACAGTGGAGTTGACCCTGGAGGCTTCAATCTGATTTCAGAAGGAAATAAAGTTTAAAAAAAAAACAAAATTGGTGCGACAGTTCCTAAATCAGCTCTCCGCTTCTCGCTGGGATGTTCCTAAGCATCTTCGAGTGACTCCCAGTGCAAACGGCGGTTGCGTAGGGTTGCCAACTCTGGTTGGACGTATTCCTGGAGGTTTCACCGCACGATCTCCCGCCTCCAAACGCCCTGCCCCCTCAAAAACAGCCTTCTTTCCTCCATTTCCAATATTTTTAGAACTAATAAAGAGCAAGTATTCAAAGAAAGCGAAAAAAAAGAACAATTTTTTTTAATGCCCCTATGATTTTGCCCTCTCAGGTGTTGCTTGCAGCAGTTTGCAGGAGATTAATCATCTTCAATTCCTGGAGACTCCAGAACAATCCTGGAGGGTTGGCAACCCCGCGGTTGTGGAGGTACAACTTCAAGAGCTGCTCTGGAGCCACCTGACCACGGGGAACCACGGTGTCGATTGGGAAAATTGACATCTAGCCTGCAGAATGGTTCCTTGGGTTCGGTTAGTTCTTGGGGTGGTTTGAATTCATGGCCCCCAGTGATTGCAGTGCAACTACTCCCAGATGCTCTCTGCAACTGATGTCACCAGTGCAATCTAAAAGGGAGGGAGAGCCTACTGGAAAGTCTCCATTCAGGAATAGAACATTATTCATTGTGAGTTCTTCTATTAAAACAGAGGAATTGCACCGAACAAGAACTGCCTTCCCTGTGACTTTCATTTCCCAATAAGGCTCCAAACTGCTTTTGATTTTCTGCAGTTCCATTGTATACAAGTCACGTCCCTATTCAGGACAAAGTGACTTATGGGAGTATTGGTGTAGGGGAAATGTTAGACTAGGCTAGCCCCTTGCACATCCCCCATTACCATTGCCCCACCATAGGTGGTCGTGCCTTCAGCCATCTAGGCCCTAAATTTTGGAATTCCCTCCCTAAACCTGTACACCTCTCTCTCCTCCTTTTAAAAACCCTTCTTAAAACCTGCCTCTTTCACCAAACTTTTAGTCACCACTCCTAATATCCCCCTCTTTGCCTCAGTGTCAATTTTTTTGTCTGATCACGCTTCCATGAAGTGCCTTGGGCCATTTTCCTCTATTTAAGGTGCTATATCAATGGAAGTCGTTGTTAGGCCATTGGGGAAACTCAAATATTTCTCTCCTTTTTTAAGAAAAAGTGATTAAAAGGCAGGCCTTGTACCAAAAGCCAGCATGAAAGAAAACTGATGTTCGATGTGAAATCTTGGCAGCCCATCTGTACTTTCGAGATTAGCTCAGCATCAAATAAAATGATAAATCACTACAATCCCTGGTGGTTCCCTGCAGAAATGCCATTGCCCATTGCTTGCTCATCAATGGTACTGATCTTACTAGGAAGGTCTATGGTTTGATCTTTAGTGTCGAGTCAGTTAACCTCGATCAGGGTAGCATTAGGGAACGCTACATTTAGCAGTGATGGGACTACTGTGGAATCCAGTTATTGCGACTGATTTGGCCAGTAACCCAAACGATCACTAGAACTGATCAGTATAGGTTTATCTCTGCTCTGTGTTGTACCCCCTCAGACCTCACTTGCATTTTAAACAATGATTTAAACGACGGCCGTCCCCCTCTTAACATCGGTGGTTTACTCGCAGTTGCTTGCGGTGCTGGTAAACGCTAAATAACTTTCCAAACAGGAGTGCCGCCGGCTTGGGAGTGAACGAACAACATCGTTAAAAAGTACCGACATTAAAAAAAGAGAGAGATGGAGCAGTTGATTGGTGAGCTGCTTGAAATGCTGGTGAGGTCTGAGCAGTGCTGATCCTCTCTTGACTAACGCTGCTCCCCAGCACTGTGAAACAAGGTGGCAGTTGGCCAAAAGACGATGGGAATTGCAGTGCAAAACTGCTCAGTGCAGCTGACGGGGAAAAAAAAAATCAGTTTATACAAATATAGATACAATTAATATAAATGGGTTTTGGAAGTTGTAACACGGACATATGTGCATTATCAAATTTTATTTGATGATAAAAATTATCCAATTTTATTTGATAACGCACCCGTGAAGCGCCTTGGGATGTTTTACTACGTTAAAGATGTTATATATAAATGCAAGTTGTTATCACAACATGCAGTGATCAGTAAAAGTGGATTCTACTATTGTCTCAATGCCCGCCAGGTTAGAGAAGGACAAAATCAGCCAGGCTTACATCTCTTGATTGGATGTCCATTGAGCCCCTGATGCTTTATATCCTAGACTGGTTTTTAATTGACACGTAGCTTTATCGTTTCCTTTTAGCTTTATAGTTTCCATTTGACTTCATCGGTTAACCAAAAGTTTTACTCCTTTGTCGATGTTAAAAGGATGGATGTCTAAACAACCGGTGATGTTCAGCCCATAGATTGATTTTTTTTTTTCGCCCCCTCTGGTTAATCTACAATCTTATTTGTTTGATCTGAGCGTTTGTATTGGATCTTAGGATGTTATTTTCAGACTTTAAATGGTAACCTGATCTCCCGGGGCCTTGCTTGCAAGGTTGAACACCACAAAGCTGCCCTTCCTCCAGAAATGTGCTCCTAAGTGTGTCTGTGCGTGCAAGTGGGTGTGTTATTAAAGCTCTACGCTTCTTGAGTTGTGCAATAATTGTGATGCCATCTTGTCAGTCTAGCCAGGTTGTGTTTCAGATGGTTTCTTTCATAAACCAGAATTTCCCATTGCACTACCCAATAGATTGCACTTTCTCTGAATATTGAATTCTATTGATAATGCTCCCTCTTTTTGTATATTTCCCAGGGAGTTAAAATTGAAGTTAGATGTGGACAGATGCCAACGCAGGCACGACGGGCCAAATGGCCTCCTTCTGTGCTGCATCATTCTATGATTCTATGAGGATTACAGAGCTAATGGAACCTAAGCTCTGTCTTGATATTCTTGGAGCAGCTTGGCTCAGTTGGTAATACTCGTCTCCTGAAGCTTATGGGTCCAAGTGCCACACCGGGATTTGAGCACATGAGCTAAACTCCAGTGCAGTCCTGAGGGAGTGCTGCATTGTTGGGGGTGACATTCTTCAGATAAGATGTTGTACCTTGTCTACCTGTTCCTGTGATTTTGATCGATGCCATGGTGCTTTCTGAATAAAATCTGGGAGATTTCCTGGTATCCTGGCCAACATTCTTCCTTCAGTCAACATCACAATGGAACTTTGGTTTCATTGCTGTTTTATGGAAACATGCTTTATGCAAAATGGCTGCCATCTTTGCCTACATGACAGTGATGGCTCTAAAAGCAATCCATTATACGTTAAGTATTTTAAGACATTTCTGAGGGACGTAGTATAAGATACCATGTAAATGCAAGTCTTTTTCCACTGTTTTCTAATGGGCCGGGTTCTATCTTTGAACCACTTTTTTTCACATCACCATATTGAAGTTTACTAGTTGAAAGGAACTGAACCAGATTCATGATACCATCTCCTACCACAGGTCATTTTTCCCCAGAACCTCATAACTCTGGGATTCCGTAGCTCCCTCAGTGTTCCCTTCATCTTGCAATCAACAGGCTTTTGAAACTCAACCATGCCTTTCTGATTGACCTCGTCTTCAATATTGGGATGTCCTGAACCTTGTGCCCTGTCCTTTCAGCTAAGTTTCTCAGTATTAAAGCCTAGGATCCTGTTGCTTACTTTCTCTAATATGTTCCTCTGGAGTGCCAGCTATGGAACTGCAACAATTCAACAAATCCATGGATGTTGCGATCCAATGTCATGGGACCATTATTGGTGCTCTGTAACAATTAGTTATGGAAAATTTCACTCTCTAAGTAAAGTCAAAAGTTTTCAAGCAAATGTAGCCTGGGCCAGATTCTGACCTTGATCCAGAAGAGGCCCAGAAGATCTGTATGAACACCATAAGACACCATCAATATGAAAGCCCTTATTGGTTGTGACACAAGGGCAATACTCTTCACTGACTGTGGACTATTAATACAATGGAGGCGAAGTAGCCAAATGGAGTTAGGATACAGATCAGCCATGATCTCAATGAATGGCGGAACAGGCTTGAGGGGCTGAATGGCCTCTTCCTGTTAGTAATATCCAGGACCCAACTTTTCCTAGGTCCTGGGAATGGTCATCAATGGTGTGGAAAACATGGGAGTCCTTTGAATTGGCCAACAGGGGTCAGTATGGTGATGAAGGAAAACAAGAGGAATGGCATCCAGTGAGTACCACTCTCACCACTTCACCGTTGATATAAATGTGCTTGTAGAAACACACATGCAGTTGATTTATGTAGCACAACGGTTTGACTTTTTGACACAATAAATACTGTTAACAAATCTCTTGAATTCTGGTCCATGTTGACCGACATCCCAAAGTCTCATTTCATTTATATATTTATATATTTCCCAGGGAGTTAAAAGTGAATTTAGATGTGGACAGATGCCAACGCAGGAACGATTGCTTCAAAGTAGTCCATAAATTTACATGACAGGATCTTTGAGAGAACAGTAACAATTTATTTGAGGAAAGTAAATGGACTTCAAACTGGACAGCACTGAAAATACAGTGTTCAGCGTTCCCTCTCCCGTCTCTACACACATATACCTTACAGCTGCAAGTTACCACTGGAAGTTACTGTTTTCAGCTCAACTCTAGTCCAAGATGCTTGACTGGAAATCAAAAATGAGCTGGTGCTATTGTGCTGCAGTTAGTCAGTCCAGCATCTTGCGGTCACTTCAGGTACGATGTCCTGTTCAACACGTTGCATAGATGTCTGGCTACCAGAACCCTGAAAGAAAGAAATAATTTGCATTTATATTGAGCCTTGTCACATCCCCGGGACAAAGGAACATAGAAACAGGAGTAGGCCATTCAGCCACTCGAGCCTGTTCTGCCATTCCATGAGATCTGTATCCTAACTCCATTTACCCGCCTTAGCTCCATAACCCTTAATACTAGCAAAAATCTATCGATCTCAGATTTAAAATTATTCATTGAGCTAGCATCTACGGCTTTTTGTGGGAGAGAGTTCCACACTTCTGCCACCCTTTGTGTGAAGAAGTGTTTCTTAACTTCTCTCCTGAATGGCCCGGCTCTGATTTTAAGGTTATGTCTCTTTGTCCTAGATTCCCCACCAGCAGAAAAGGTTTCTCTCTATCTACCCTATCAATTCCTTTCAAAATCCTAAAAGTCTTAATCAAATCACCGTCAACCTTATATATTTCAGGGACTACAAGCCTAGTTTATGTAATCGAAACCTTCAATCTCCCAATGCTTCCCAACCAATGAATTCCTTTGAATCCAAAAAAAACACTGGATATATCCGGGCTGGCAGACTCCCCACTGCGTTACGGAGATTTCACCAGAGGTCTCTCTAAAGGTTACATTAATCTGAGAGAGTTTTTCCTAGGTAAGGTTCTGCTGATGTTGTCACTCCTTCCACTTCCTAGCTCTAATTCAGATTGAGTTGCCAACAGTCCAGTTTCGAACTGGGCAAATCTGGTTCTTTAACTGAGCTGCGCACATATTTGTAAGATGTAAACTGTGAAAGTATGTTCCTAAAGCAGGAATCTGTGTTTCCCCACTTGCTTATTGTGCGTTTTACCATGTGGAGGCATTGACATTTTTCTACGAATTTATCAAAATCACTGCTGAAACCTTGGTCCCACTCCTGTTCTACCCCTATCTGCCCCTGTCTGGTTTTAGATGGAGGAGAAGTTGATACTTTTACTTGGATTATTGCAGAACTAGTGGAGCAGATATGTTTTTTTTTCACCAGTTTTCTTCCTTTTTCTTATGAACAGTATCGATGCCCTGATACCTCACCCAGCCGACCGTTGTTCGTTTGTAAGCCTGGTTTCTCCCTTTGGCCCACCGGGCCTTCAGCTGCCTCGGCCCTCAGCTCTGGAATTCCCTGCCTAAACCTCTCTGCCTCTCTCTAGCTCTCTCTCCCCCTTTAAGACGATCCTTAAAACCTACCTCTTCGACCAAGCTTTAGGTCACCTGTCCTAATATCACCTAATATGGCACGGTGTCATTTTGTTTGATAATGCTCTTGCAAAGCATTAAAGGCACTTTACAAATGCAAATTGTCATTGTTTATAATGAGTGCCATCACTGTGGAGGGGCATCACAATTAACTCAGTCCTATCCTTGCCCAATATCCACATAGGGGGGCACTTTTCAGCAATAGTCACTGCATAGTATTCAATGGAATGCTGTTTGGTTTCATTTCTCCCCTCCCTGGCTCAAGAAACTACAGCTAATTGTAGCATTCCAAATGCCACTCCTGTGACACTCCATTCCTGTTCTACTCCATATAAAGAAAGCCAACAAGGGAGCATGTTGTGACAAAAGTGTCAGTAGTAGCACTCTCACATCTGAGTCAGAAGTTTGTAGGTTCAAGTCCCTGTCCAGAGATTTGAGCACAAAATCTAGGCCGACACTTCAGTGCAATACCGAGGGAGTGCTGCACTGTCGGAGGTGTGGTCTTTCGGCCGAGATGTTAAACCGAGGCTCTGTCTGCCCTCCTAGGTGGATGTAAACGATCCCATTGCACGATTTGAAGAGCAGGGGAGTTCTCCCCGGTGTCCTGGCCAATATTTATACCCTGAACCAACATCACCAAAATGGATTATTTGGTCATTATCACATTGCTGTTTGTGGGACCTTGCTGTGAGCAAATTAGCTGCCGCATTTCCTATATTAGAACAATGACTACACTTCAAAAGAACTTAATTTGCTGTAAAATGCTTTGGAATGTCCTGAGGTTGTGAAAGGGGCTATATAAATGCAAGTCTTTCTTTCTTTCATTGTTAATTGGCCGAGCAGGTGAGACAAAATGCCTTCTAGGTGTCTTGTTGTAGCTGGAATTGCAAGTTGATGGTAGGAATCTTCCCAAATTAGAGTGATGTAACTTTCAGTGATCAACTGATCAGCAATTTAAAGGGGAAAAGCAAGGTATGCTGAGTTTTTTTATTCGTTCATGGGATGTGGGCGTCGTTGGCGAGGTCGGCATTTATTGCCCATCCCTAATTGCCCTTCAGAAGGTGGTGGTGAGCCGCCTTCATGAACCGCAGCAGTCCGTGTGGTGAAGGTTCTCCCACAGTGCTGTTAGGAAGGGAGTTCCAGGATTTTGACCCAGCGACGATGAAGGAACGGCAATATATTTCCAAGTCGGGATGGTGTGTGACTTGGAGGGGAACGTGCAGGTAGTGTTGTTCCCATGTATCTGCTGCTCTTGTCCTTCTAGGTGGTAGAGGTCATGGGTTTGGGAGGTGCTGTCGAAGAAGCCTTGGCGAGTTGCTGCAGTGCATCCTGTGGATGATACACACAGTGCGCCGGTGGTGAAGGGAGTGAATGTTTAGGATGGTGGATGGGGTGCCAATCAAGCGGGCTGCTTTGTCCTGGATGGTGTCGAGCTTCTTGAGTGTTGTTGGAGCTGCACTCATCCAGGCAAGTGGAGAGTATTCCATCACACTCCTGACTTGTGCCTTGTAGATGGTGGAAAGGCTTTGGGGAGTCAGGAGGTGAGTCACTCACCGCAGAATACCCAGCCTCTGACCTGCTCTTGTAGCCACAGTATTTATATGGCTGGTCCAGTTAAGCTTCTGGTCAGTGGTGACCCCAAGGATGTTGATGGTGGGGGATTCGGCGATGGTAATGCCGTTGAATGTCAAGGGGAGGTGGTTAGATTCTCTCTTGTTGGAGATGGTCATTGCCTGGCACTTGTCTGGCGCGAATGTTACTTGCCACTTATGAGCCCAAGCCTGGATGTTGTCCAGGTCTTGCTGCATGCGGGCTTGGACTGCTTCATTATTTGAGGGGTTGCGAATGGAACTGAACACTGTGCAATCATCAGCGAACATCCCCATTTCTGACTTATGTTGGAGGGAAGGTCATTGATGAGGCAGCTGAAGATGGTTGGGCATGGGACACTGCCCCGAGGAACTCCTGCAGTAATGTCCTGGGGCTGAGATGATTGGCCTCCAACAACCACTACCATCTTCCTTTGTGCTAGGTATGACTCCAGCCACTGGAGAGTTTTCCCCCTGATTCCCATTGACTTCAATTTTACTAGGGCTCCTTGGTGCCACACTCGGTCAAATGCTGCCTTGATGTCAAGGGCAGTCACTCTCACCTCACCTCTGGAATTCAGCTCTACGTGGATAGAATGTGGAACTCGCTACCACATAGAATAGTTGAGGTGAATAGCATAGATACATTTAAGGGGAAGCTGGATAAACACATGAGGGAGAAAGAAATAGAAGGTTATGCTGATAGGGTGAGATGAAGAGGGGTGAGAGGAGGCTCGTGTGGAGCAAAAACACTGGTCTGGATCAGTTGGGCTGAATGGCCTGTTTCTGCTGTAAATTCTATGTAATTCTATGTATGTAATACTCTACCAGCCTCCCCACCTCCCCCCCCCCCACCCCATCCCCATCCCCAGACTCCTTTACAACCAGCTGTTGAAAGTTTCCATTATCAAAGTGTTATTTACTTCAAATCCTGCCTCCAGCTATCCTTGTGCTGTTGCTGGCAATGGAAAAACTACATGAAGTCATGCAGAAATGATGTATTTTCCACCTGTTTTATTTTGGGGTGGGACCATATTGACTAGTTGTTTCATTCAGAGATTTGTTTCCTGTCTGGTCCTTAGAAGGAAGGTCAATGAGACACATTGAACAATTCTTGCTTCCTGTGATTTAAGGGGGCTGAATTCTGCTATTGCTGAGCAACCATGACCACCCATTTGTTTTAATTGGCACCTGCAGTCCAACAGGCCGCACATTTATTTTAATCAGCATACTCACTCATGTGGCTTTGGACTTGTTCGTCACTCTACCTGACCGAAAGTTGGACCCTGGAATGAGCTGTGGCTCAGTTGGTAGCACTCTCGCCTGTGAGTTGGAAGGTTGTGGGTTTAAGTCCCCCTCCAGAGACTTGTGTACATAATCCAGGCTGACACTCTAGTGCAGTACTGAGGGAGTGTTGCACTGTTTTTCGGCTGAGACATTAAACTGAGGCCCCATCTGCCCTCTCAGGTGGATGTAAAAGATCCCATGGCACTATTTCAAAGAAGAGTAGGGAGTTCTCCCCAGTGTCCTGGCCAACATTTATCCCTCAACCTTCATCACAAAGATTAACAGATTATTTGATCGTTATCACATTGCTGTTTATGCATAAATAGGCTGCCGTGTTGCCCACATTACAGCAGTGACAGTACTTCATTGGTTGTAAAGCACTTTGGGACGTCCTGAGGTTGTGAAAGGCGCTATATAAATACAAGTCTTTCTTATTAAACCTTCTAAGGTTTCGCTTGTTTTAGAGTAGCACTTCATTGGCTGTGAAGCACTTTGGGATGTGAAAGGCGCTATATAAATGCAAGTTTCCTCCTCCTCCTCCTCCTCCTCCTCCATTCTTGCCTTTTGAGTCAGAAGTTCATGGATTCAAGCCCTCCGCAGCACATAGTGTTGGCTGGGAGTACTGCACTGTCGGAGGTGCCGTCTTTCAGATGAGACCTTAAACCGAGGCCCCACCTGCCTGTTCAGATAAACGGACAAGATCCCATGACCCTATTTCATTTTGGAGACCAAGAGCACAGGAGTTCCCCTGGTATCCCTGACCAACATTTACTGTTCAACCAACACCGTTGAAACAGATTGGTCATTTATCTCATTGTTGTTTTGTAGGCAGACGCGACACAGCAAGATCCCACAAACAGCGGTGATTACACTTCAAAAGTAATTCAATTGGCTGTAAAGCGCGTTGGGACATCCTGAGAGCAAAAAAAGGTGCTATATAAATGCAAGGTCTTTCTTTCTTTAAGTTATCAATGCTTTCAGAAGTAGGAAATTTCCCCACAACACCACACATAGCTAGATGAAAGCTGTTGCTCTATCTCTGCAGCAGTGGTTCTAATATACACTAGGCTGTGTCTCCAGAAGCAGAGAAACCATCTTGGAGCCTCATTTCAGCTCCCGCCTCCCACGCTGCTGGTCATAAATATGAAGTGATGCCGTCAAAGGTGATGGCTGCCGTAGGCCACCCATTTTGTTCTGGGTGGGGTTGGGGGAGGATGGCGGGGGGTGCCACATGGAACTCTCAGTATCTTTGCAGAATCCAGCAGTACATTTTTCACATTGCTGGCTCGTTTGTACTCCACCCTCCGCCCACCCAGCCATCCCCTGGGACATTCATGGGGGTCTGTGATCGGAAAAATTAATGTGGCTCTTCAGCAATCGGAGTTGCCCTGGGACCATTTATTTCTCCGTTCACCGTTACTGCCACTGCTTAGATTTTCGTCCCATTAACTTAAACGGGATGATTTCAGAGCACCAGAAGGTAGAATACATTGAGAAACAGCTTCAGGTAGCGATAGTTCCACAATACAAACACGGCAACAGCGACACGCAAATTTATATGATCATGTTAGCTGTTTGTGGGATCTTGCTGTGCGCAAATTGGCTACCCCTTTTCCTACATTGCAGCAATGACTACACTTCAAAAGTACTTCTCAGGCTCTAAAGCACTTTGGGATGTCCTGAGGTCATGAAAGCCGCTGTGTTAATGTAGGTTTGTCTTTCTTTTACATAATCAAAATCCCTATTGATTTGAAAGGACGATGCCAGCAGAGCTTCAGTAAAGACTGGTAGATTGAAATCTACTCTCAAGACATTTAATCTACTACTGTTTGTTCCTGTTGATAGAGTTTAAATAAGTTAGCAAAAAAAAAAGTCAGTTTGAAAAAGGATCTCAGTTTTCAAAGACAGCGAGATCAGTTTTCTAAATATTGGCACTTCACAGATTACAACTGTCTACACACAATAACAAATGAAGGGCTTTCCCCATTTGTCTTTAAACATACGTAGCTAAAGTGTCCCATTGTGCCACTTAGGCTTACAAGCCAGTACTTAATCCTGTTGAAAATCAATTGAAATAGAAATTCAATAGTTTTCCTTGCTAACACTGTATTCAAGTAGTCTATGAAACCTATTTGAAGGAGCACCATACTTTTAAAATAAAAGAATAAACTGACTCCTTATTCATTAAAAGGATAACATTCTCTTCCACTGCATATTAGAGCTGGCACACATGAAAAACGTTTTCATGTGCAGTAATTCAGTGCATTAGCATCAAGGGAGCATTTTTGCCTCTATTCCTAAAATTCCTCTAGGGGAATAACCTGGTTAACACATATGCATGTTTTTTTTGGCTTGATAACGGCTTGTTAGCACCCATTAAATGTGTGGCTGCAAACTTGCTCATGCTTCCCTGCAGTCCACACTGTGTACATGACGCAGTGTTGTAAATGTGGTGTTAAGGTAGTAGGGAGGGGGTAAAGAAAGAAAGAAAGATTTGCATTTATATGGTACCTTTCACGACCTCAGGAAGTCCCATAATACTTTTGAAGTACTTTTGAAGTGTAGTCACTGTTGTAATGTAGGAAACGCGGCAACCAATTTGCACACAGCAAGTTCCCACAAACAGCAATGTGATAAATGACCAGATAATCTGTTTCAATGATGTCGGTTGAGGGATAAATATTGGCCAGGACACCAGGGAGAATTTCCCCTTGCTGCTCTTCTTCAAAATAATGCCGTGGGATCTTTCACGTCCACTTGAGAGGGCAGACGGAGCCTCGGTTTGATGTCTCATCCAAAAGACAGCACCTCGGACGGTGCAGCACTCCCTCAGTATTGCACTGAAGTGTCAGCCTAGATTATAGGCTCCAGTCTCTGGAGTGAGGGCTCGAACCCACGACCTTTTGACTGAGAAGGCGAGAGTGCTACTGCTAGCATGGAGCAGGGCAGAAGACGTTACAAGGAGCGAATCAACAGTTTCAGTGCACGCTGAAGGTTGGGTGGAGGAGGAGGAGGAGGAGAAGAGTTTTGGGGGATCAGCCCAACCCGATCATGTTCTCATCTGAAGTCCACACATGCACTTCCAGCAGGGGGTTACCGGATAGAGAGTAGGAGTGGGAACTCTGACTAATTTTGTGCCCGCCCCTCCCAACCTCAGGGGCACGATGGCCTTTGTTGAAATCAGCTAGTTGACAAATCATGGAACCCGGAATCTTCGTGACCTGTATGACGCACTGCCACACCGGGCGGTGTGTTTATCCATTGACCCACAGGGAGGGTCGGAAGGAGGAGTAAAGTGTTGCCTCTTTCTAACTATGGTTATACTCCACCCACCCACTTCCACCTCCTCCCCACTCTGCTCTACCCCCCACAGCCTCACTTACTAATCAGCCGCTGCCTCGGGGCTGTCTGGGGAATGGATTCTGGCTGCAGAACATACAACTCCAGTCTGTTCATCCCGCCTACGCTTATTTGAAAAAAAAGGGCTCACTTGATGGGTGATTCCTACCCTAGGAATGTTGCAATACATTATTTACATTGCATATTTCTTTTTTAATTGGCAGGTTGTTGGTGGTAACGTTGTAATATTAGTGATTCTAATCTCAGCCGAGACAACGAAAGCATACCACTCCTTGTAGATCAACTCCTCAAGATTTTATCTCTTGTGGTATTTCAACAGCCTAGGGTATTTAGTTTGGGAATATTCTCAGTAGTTAAGTTTACAATACAGAATACTTTTTGTTTTGACAACACAGTAACGTTAAACCGAGGCCCATGTCTGCCCCCTCAGGTGGATGTAAAAGATCCCAAGGCGCTATTTTGAAAAGCTCAAAACAGTGGAGGTCCAAAGAACTTTGTGATCCATGTGCATAGATCATTAAAATGTCATGTACAGGTACAGAAATTAAGCAAACAAGCTAATGGAATGCTGGCCTTTGTATCTAGATCACTGGAATGCAAGGGGGTAGAAGTTATGCTGCAGCTATACAAAGCCCTGGTTAGATCACACCTGGAGCACTCTGTTCAGGCACCGCACCTTAGGAAGAATATATTGGCCTTGGAGGAAGTGCAGCGTAGACTTACTAGAATGATACCTGGACTCCAAGGGTTAAATTACGAGGCGAGATTACACAGATTACATTCCCTGGAATGTAAGAGATTAAGGGGTGATTTGATTAAAGTTTTCAAGATATTAAGGGGAACTGATACGATAGATAGAGAAAAACTATTTCTGCTGGTTGAGAAGTCTAGGACTAGGGGACATAGCCTAAAAATTAGAGCCAGTACTTTCAGGAGTGAAGTTAGGAAATACTTCTACACGCAAAGGGTGGGAGAAGTTTGGAACTCTCTTTCGCGAACGGTAGTTGATGCTAGTTCAATTGTTAATTTTAAATCTGAGATTGATAGATTTTTGTTAACTAAAGGTTTTAAGGGATATGGGGCTACGGTGGGTATATGGAGTTAGGTCACAGATTAGCAATGATCTCATTGAATGGTGGAACAGGCTCAAGGGGCTAAATGGCTTACTCCTGTTCCTATGTTCCTGAAGGCAAGGCAGTTCTTCCAGGTGTACTGGTCAATATTTATTCCTCAACCACCATCATGGAAAAACAGATTATCTGGTCATTTATCACATTTCTGTTTGTGGGACCTTGCTGTGCGCAAATTGGCCACCGCGTTTCCTACATTACAACAGTGACTCCACTTTAAAAAGTACTTCATTGGCTGTGAAGCACTTTGGGACTTCCTGAGGTCGTGACAGGTGCTATATAAATGTAAGTTCCTTCTTTCTTTCTAATGTCTGCAATGGAATAATTGTAGAAAAATGTACTTCCTTATCAAATTTTTCCTTCTGATTATCGCCCCGATCCCTTTCTTCCCTGAGGTCCTGACCTCCTGTGTGGGTTCGCTTCGTCAAGTACTGGCCGCCCTCTGGTACATTGGCCAAGTTGCCATAAAGAAAAGAAAGATTTGCGTTTCTATAACACCTTTCACAATCCCAGTGAAGTACTTTTAAAGTGTAGTCGCTGTTGCAATGTAGTTAACACAGCAGCCAATTTACGCACAGCGAGTTTCCACAAACAGCAATGAGATAATGACCAGATCATTTTTTTAGTGATGTTGGATGAGGGATGAATATTGGACAGGACACCGGGGAGAATTCCTCTGCTCTTCGAAATAGTGCCATTGGATCTTTTACGTCCACCTGAGAGGGCAGACGGGGCCTCGGTTTAACATCTCACGCAAAAGACAGCACCTCCGACAGTGTAGCAACTCCCTCAGTATTGCACTGGAGTGTCAGCCTGGATTGCGTGCTCAAATCCCTGGAGTGGGACTTGAACCCAAAACCTTCTAACTCCGTGCTAACCATTGAACCACGCCTGACATCTCCAGGGAGCATGTTGTTACAAAAAGCGTCTTTCCATTGTTAATTTGACCGGGGGTCGGGGGGTGAGACACAATGGACATTAGTACATCGACGGTGAGTGTTAGGCTATTGACCCATGACTTGCATTGCAGTAGAACCCAATTCTGTCCCCATCCAGTGTGCTAATTGTGCATTTTCAGCAGCAATTGTTGGCCTGGCTGAGATCAGGTAACAACAACAACAACAATTTGCATTTATATAGTGTCTTTAACGTAGTACAACCTCCCAAGGCGCTTCACAGGAGCGTTATCAAACAAAATTTGACACCGAGTCACATAAGGAGACACTAGAAGAAAAGCTCGGCCAAAGAGGTAGGTCATAAGGAGCATCTTAAAGGAGGAGAGAGAGGTAGAAAGGCGGAGAGGTTTAGAGTAAAACACCTCGAATTAAAAATTCTCAACCTTGTGTTCAAATCCCTTCTTGGCCGTGCTCCTCCCTATCTCTGAAACCTCCTCCAGGTGTAGTGGGTAGCACTCTTGCTTCTGAGGTAGAAGATTGTGGGTTCAAGTTCCACTTCAAGGAACTTAAGCACATAATCTAACCTTACACTCCAGTGCAGGACTGAGGGAATGCTGTGCTGTTGGTGGTGCCATCTTTCAGATGAGGCATTAAACTGTCTGCCTTCTCGGGTAGATGTAAAAAATCTCATGGTGCTATTTTGTAGAAGAACAGCAGAGTTATCTCCCTTGTGTCCTGGCCAATATTTATTCCTCAACTAACATCACTAAAAACAGATTTTCTGGTCATTATCACACTGCTGTTTGTGGGACCTTGCTGTACGCAGAATCGGCTGCTGTGTTTCCTTCATTACAACAGCGACCACACTTCAAAAATACTTCATTGGCTGTAAAGAGCTTTGGGAC
Organism: Heptranchias perlo; assembly: GCF_035084215.1. Taxonomy (NCBI): domain Eukaryota; kingdom Metazoa; phylum Chordata; class Chondrichthyes; order Hexanchiformes; family Hexanchidae; genus Heptranchias; species Heptranchias perlo. Next base: position 12,513,856 of record NC_090338.1, on the reverse strand, counting down.
GTCCTGAGGTCGTGAAAGGCGTGGTATAAATGCATGTTCGTTCGTTCTTTTCTTTAGCCCCCCCCCCAGAAAACTCCGCGTTCCTCCAATTCTGGCTTCTTGTGCATCCACAATTTCCTTCGCCCCCATCATTGGCGGACGCGCCTTCAGCTGCTTAAATCAGAAATCCAGTCTTGGGCCGTCCTGGGCCGATCCGTCTCTGCTGCTCCCTCCCAGATGCAGCTCACTGAGCCATCAAGCAGAGCCTGGAACATTTTAGACTGAAACCTACAGTTTGAATATTCTGGTAGCTGACACTTGCTCAGCCATTCAGTACTAATTGGTTGATACAAACGCTGCCTTTGAAATGCTCAGCAGTGCGCAAAGAGATAAAAATACAAGTGTGAGTCTAGTAAAAAAAAAATTAAGAGGCAGTGTTCAGTTTTACGTGCAGCTCATTTGCAAATGTAATTTGTGGTACAGCAGCTGGCTTGAATGCAAAAATCCATTCTCGATCAATGGCTGGCTGCAGGGCTCCTATATGTGCAAACATTTAAGAGTCTGTTTTGTTTTGCTGAGCAAGCCTCATTTTTTTAAGAGCGCCACTAGAAGTCCAACAGAAGTTTGAAGTGTCTTCACACCTTAGGATCTCGGGGAGTGTCTCAAAATTGTCAAAGCTACTTCAAACGTGTGTAGAGGTGACAGTACAAGCAACAAAGACTCAGTTCCTCAATTTGGATTTGAAAGATTTCTTTCATCTTTTGGTTTGTGTCTCTCTTTTTTTTAAAAAAAGCATAGCTTCCCTGGCTTGGGGCAAGGAAATCATGGCCTGGGTTCTTGTGCCTGGGTCACTACCTAGCAACCGCAACAAGACTTGCATCCTTACAGTGCCTTTAACATAATAAAATGCTTCAAGGCCCTTCTCAGTAGACAGAATGGCTACCCAGCAATACTAGAGCAAACAGGAGAGCTGGCACTGAGGAAAAGACAGGGTTTGAGGAGAACTTTGAACACAGGGAAAGAAATAGCGAAGTGTCGAGGGAAGTGGAGCTGAGGTAGAGGCTGTGTGGATGGAGTGATGGGAACAGGGATGTTCAGGAGGCTAGAGTTAGAGGGCAGAATGGGATGGAAGGCCCGAGGAGGTTGGGGACATGGGGTGAGGTCATGAAAGGATTTGTAAAAAGACGATGAGGATTTTGAATTCAGTGCACTGGATCACAAGAAAACAGCCGAGGTTGGGGAGGGCAGGGGTGATACGTGAGCAGGACTTGGTGTGGGGTAGGATGCGAGCAGTGGAAATTTGGATGAGATGAAGTTTTGTTCATAGTGTCAGAGTATCACAGTAGGTACAGGGGGAGGCCATTCGGCCCATCATGCCTGTGCCGGCTCTTTTAAAGAGCTATCCAATTAGTCCCATTCCCATGCTCTTTTCCCATAGCCCTGTAAATTTTTTCCCCTCCAGTATTTATCCAATTCCCTTTTGAAAGTTACCATTGAATCTGCTTCCACCACCCTTTCAGGCAGTGCATTCCAGATCATTACAACTCGCTGCGTAAAAAAATGATTCCTTATGTCGCCTCTGGCTCATTTGCCAATCACCTTAAATCTGTGTCCTCTGGTTACCGACCCTTCTACCACTGGAAACAGTTTCTCCTTGTTTACTGTATCAAAACCCTTCATGATTTTGAACACCTCACTCAAATCTCCCCTTAACCATCTCTGTTCTAAGGAGAACAACCCCAGCTTCTCCAGTCTTTCCACATAACTGAAGTCCCTCATCCCTGGTACCATTCTAGTAAATCTTTTCTGCACCCTCTCGAAGGCCTTGACATCCTTCCTAAAGTGTGGTGCCCAGAATTGAACACAATACATCAGCTGAAGTCTAACCAGTGTTTTATAAAGGTTTAGCATAACTTCCTTGCTCATGTACTCTATGCCTCTATTAATAAAGCCCAGGATCCCTTATGCTTTTTTAACAGCCTTCTCAACTTGTCCTGCCACCTTCAAAGATTTGTGCATGTGCACCCCCAGGTCTCTCTGTTCCTGCACCCCCTTTAAAATTGTGGCATTTAGTTTATATTGCCTCTCCTCATTGTTCCTACCAAAATGTATCAAGGTGGAACTCATGAAAATGGAAGTGTTTGTGTGTGTGTGTTTGTGTGTATGTATGTGTCTGTGTGTGTGTGTGCACCCCAGGTGAGGAAAGATTCAGGCTTGGTTGGGATGACATCTGTGGTTCAATAACTTGCTGACAGCCACAGTCTAGGCCCACGCATGGGTGATCAGCACCTACAGATCCATTCCCCAGTGAGGGAATATTTGCCGTCAGGAGAGGCAATGTTGGGAAGGAAGGAGAGTTATGAAGAAGGAAAAAAAAAACTAAATTAATTTCTAGATTTTAGAAAGCAAATCAGTACAGAAAGGCTTTGGAGTATGAAAACAAAGAAAGTTGGAGCAATGTTTCAGAATTAAACTCTCTGAAATTCAGTGTTGTTTATTCCCTCCCTTTCCAATTGTCTCTCTGATCTCAAAACACTGACTCCTTGCTGGAGTCCATTTCCACAAGTGCCAGGCATCCTACAGGACCCTGTCCAAGCAGTCCTTCAGATGTAACTATCCATAGGGTAGTACCCTGTGTTACCTGTCGCAGTCCATCGGCTGCTCAAACCCTCATCTGTGACTTGGCTATTCCAATGCTCTCTTGGCCAGCTTCCCACCTTTCATCCTCCGTCAACTTCAGCACATCCAAGACTCTTGTTGCCGATATCCTAACTCGCACCAAGTCCCGTTCACCCAAAACCTCCTGTGCTCGCTGACCTACATTGGCTCCTGATCCGGCAATGCCTTTAATTTAAAATTCTCATCCTTGTGTTCAAATCCCCCCATGGCCTCGCCCCTCCCTATCTTTGTAACATCTTCCAGCCCTGCAACCCTCCAAGATCTCTGAGCTCCACCAATTCTGGCCTCTTGAGCGTCCCCGATTTTCATCGCTCGACCATTGGCGGCCGTACCTTCAGCTGCCTAGGCCCTAAATCTCTCTGCCTTTCCTTGTTAAGCCACTCCTTAAAACGCTCTTAAGACCCTCTTTGACCAACTTTTGGTCACCCGTCCTAATATGTGGCCCGGTGTTAAATTTTGTTTGATAATGCTCCTATGATGCACCATGGGACGTTTTACTACGTTAAAGGCGCATGGTGTGTCTGTGTGTCTGTGTGTGTGTGTGTGTATGACATTACAACCTGTCTTGATTGTGCTCTCCCTCACTAACGTCTACATTTTCCAGAAGGGTATCACTCGATCGTACTCAGGAGTAAAGCTTCTTGTTGGATTTTCTCCATCTCTATCCTGGGGGGGATGTCAGGCCAATTATGTCTCTCTTAGCTTTGCCCTGACTGAGATCAGCCAGCTCACTACTAGTATTGCATTGGGCAACGTATGTGCAAACTAGGCCATCTGGGAAGTGTTTTGTTATCCAGATGTTGCCTGAATGATTTAGAAAAAAAACGCTCTTATTCACTTAATCTTATTTACCAAGACTAAGATTTAGGACGACTCCAAGCAGATGGTTTATTGCTCTGGAATAACCTACATGTACAGTATTTAAAAAGGAAAATTACATTTATAAAGTTGCTACAGGTGAAAATTCCCGTGATTCCTTCAGTTATAAAGGCCTTTGTTAGACCAGATGTGCGGTGCTGAATCCTTTAATTCCCAAGATCAAGGTATTCAACATAAACTTTGCGTGACTGGCAGAATAAAAATTCTGAGTACATGTTTCGATGTATCCTGCAGTGTTCATCTCCCACTTCAACTCATCCTTTCCCAGGACATCTTAACCTCTGCAACTCCTTACCTCCCTCAAGGGCTTTATTGCTTACCTCGGGTTTTTGGGAGTCCTGCCAAACCAGCCTCTTAAGTGTCATTCTCCCGCATTTATATTCTCTGCTGTGCCTCTCCTAAAGGCCCATTGCTGACTGGGGGAATCAGTATTCTGTGCGTTGTTTTCTTCCTCTCTGATCAGAGTACATGCTGGGAAAGTCCAAGCCCAGCCAGGTCAAAAGAACAGAGGAACAGGAGTAGGCCATTCAGCCCCGCGAGTCTGTTCCACCGGTCATTGAGATTGTGGCTGATCAGTATCCTCACTCCATACACCCGTCTTGGCCCCATATCCCTTAATACCCTTGGCTAGCAAAAAAGGTTGTTGCACTACTTAGTGTCTTGATATAAACTCGCTGATGGGATAACCCGACTCAACAAGAATACTCGGCTGAAGGGGAGATCTTGAGAGCTGACAGCAAATCGGGAAGACTCTGGAATCATTTGCCTGGTGCTACACTTGGATTCACACGGACTTGCTTTCTTGACACCAACTGAGCAGACCCAACGTCTCAGGAAAAAGAAAAGAAAGAACTTACATTTATATAGCGCCTTTCATGACCCCAGGACGCCCCAAAGCACTTTACAGCCAACAGTACTTTTTTGAAGTGCAGTCACTGATGTAATGTAAGAAATGCGGCAGCCAATTTGCACACAGCAAGCTCCCACAAATAGCAACCTGATAATGACCACATAATCTGTTTTTATTTAGTGATGTTGATCGAGGGATAAATATTGGCCAGGACACCAGGGAGAAATCCCCTGGTCATCTTTGAAATAGTGGCCATGGGATCTTTTACATCTACCTCATCTGAAAGTCAGTGGTGTCTGCCTAGATTTTGTACTGAAGTCTTTGGAGTGGGACCTGAACCCATAACTTTTTGGCTTAGAGGCGAGAGTGCTATCCACTGAACCACAGCTGACATGCCATTTAATGCTACTGTAGCTTAAAAACACTTCATTCTTTCCTTCATTCTGCAATCCACAAAATTTTAATGCCCAACCTGGTTTCTGCTAATTGCAATTTCTTGACTTTTTTTGAATTCGTTCATGGGATATGGGTGTCGCTGGCAAGGCCAGCATTTATTGCCCATCCCTAATTGCCCTTGAGAAGGTGGTGGTGAGCCGCCTTCTTGATCCGTTGTAGTCCGTGTGACCAAGGTTCTCCCACAGTGCTGTTAGGTAGGGAGTTCCAGGATTTTGACCCAGCGATGATGAAGGAACAGCGATATATTTCCAAGTCGGGATGGTGTGTGACTTGGAGGGGAACGTGCAGGTGGTGTTGTTCCCATGTACCTGCTGCTCTTGTCCTTCGAGAAGTTGCAGGTTTGGGAGGTACTGTCGAAGAAGCCTTGGCGAGTTACTGCAGTGCATCCTATGGATGGTACACACTGCAGCCACGGTGCGCCGGTGGTGAAGGGAGTGAATGTTTAGGGTGGTGGATGGGATACAAATCATGCAGGCTGCTTTGTTCTGGATGGTGTCGAGCTTCTTGAGTGTTGTTGGAGCTGCACTCATCCAGGCAAGTGGAGAGTATTCCATCACACTCCTGACTTGTGCCTTGTAGATGGTGGCAAGGCTTTGGGGAGTCAGGAGGTGAGTCACTCGCCGCAGAATACCCAGCCTCCGACCTGCTCTTGTAGCCACAGTATTTATGTGGCTGGTCCAGTTAAGTTTCTGGTCAATGGTGACCCCCAGGATGTTGATGGTGGGGGATTCGGTGATGCTAATGCCGTTGAATGTCAAGGTGGTTAGACTCTCTCCTGTTGGAGATGGTCATTGCCTGGCACTTGTCTGATGCAAATGTTACTTGCCATTTTTCAGCCCAATCCTGGATGTTGTTCAGGTCTTGCTGCATGCAGGCACGGACTGCTTCATTATCTGAAGGATTGCGAATGGAACTGAACACTGTTATCTCAATCTTACTTCTAGTGTTTCCAACCTTGCTGTTGTCCTGTACTCTGGACCTTGGGTTTGGCCTTTGGACTTTGACACTTGGCCTGCATGTCTCATTGAAAAGAAATAATACCTTTGCATATTTATACAAGCAACTGTGTGATTCTCCTTGATCGTGATCATTTTTATATTTAGTGAGTAAGAGTTACTCTCAATAAAACACTATTATCATTAAAGGCAAATGTTTAACATATCCACCCCACCCGCACGTTCCCCTTCCTTTGTATGTTGAAGTATAATGGATGTCTGAGTGCACCAGTGCATCTGCATTTGGTGTTTTCTCTCTTCTCCTGACATTTTGCTCATCTTTTCAGCGAAAAGGTTTGTTGAGTAGAAATTGGGCCTGAAGGGAATGCTACGTTTCAGTCGCTCGGAGACGCTCCCTTGTGGAGGGGGGCACCAGCTGTTTGGAGACCATTGTGCACGCCATTGGGTTTGGCCCAGTGTTCCATCAACGAGGTTGCTTTGAACCTGAGATCCTTAAAAGAAAAGCCACAATCAGCTCTTTACTGAGAGAAAACCTTGTACAGTATGACTGTGCAGAATATCGGCAGTGGGTAGTTCATTTTCAAACTGAAGCTCAGGGAAGGTATACTAATTAGTCCAGGCCGTTTAAAAGAATGTCGTATTATACTGTGTCGTACTGCAGCCCATATAATGTATATTGCCTACCTCCCCTTCACCTGTGGTCCTCGGCAAAACATAGGAATAAGAATAGGCCTTTCAGCCCCTCGAGCCTGTTCCGCCATTCAATTAGATAGTGGCTGATCTATATCCTAACTCCATCTACCCGCCTTGGTTCCGTAACCCTTGCCTACCAAAAATCTATCAATCTCAGTTTTGAAATTTTCAATTGACCCCCCAGCCTCAACAGCTTTCTGGGGGAGAGAGTTCCAGATTTCCACTACCCTTTGTGCGAAGAAGTGCTTCCTGACATCATCCCTGAAAGGCCTAGCTCCAATGTTAAGATTACGCCCCTCTTGTTCTGGACTCCCCCCACCAGAGGAAATAGTTTCTCTCTGTCTACCCTTTCAAATCCCTTAATCAACTTAAACACCTCAATTAGATCATCCCTTAATCTTCTACATTCAAGAGAATGCAAGCCTAGTCTATGCAACCTGTCCTCATAATTTAACCCTGTTAGTCCCCTGGTATCATTGTGTTGACATGCTACTCCATCTGCATTTGAGACTGCCTGGCTTTGGGCTGTTGACTGAGCTGGAATCCCAGTATTACTCTCTCTTTTCCTTGCTCTCCAACAAAAGAAGGCAGGCCTTTCCCAGTAGCCACGTAACAAGTACAAGGACTCAGTTAAATTAGAACTATTGGTCCCGTAGTGTGGCAGAAATGCCTGTCCTCCACTCGGCCCAGGGTAATGCATTTTGAAATTTGAAGCCCACCGTGTAGGAACTGCAGGTTTAGGCCACGTTGCCATCACTCCATGTGTGCCGCATTTTTTTTTTATTTGTTCACGGGATGTGGGCGTCGCTGGCAAGGCCAGCATTTATTGCCCATCCCTAATTGCCCTCGAGAAGGTGGTGGTGAGCCGCCTTCTTGAACTGCTGCAGTCCGTGTGGTGACGGTTCTCCCACATTGCTGTTAGGAAGGGAGTTCCAGGATTTTGACCCAGCGACAATGAAGGAACGGCGATATATTTCCAAGTCGGGATGGTGTGTGACTTGGAGGGGAACGTGCAAGTGGTGTTGTTCCCATGTGCCTGCTGCTCTTGTCCTTCTAGGTGGTAGAGGTCGCGGGTTTGGGAGGTGCTGTCGAAGAAGCCTTGGCGAGTTGCTGCAGTGCATCCTGTGGATGGTGCACACTGCAGCCACAGTGCGCCGGTGGTGAAGGGAGTGAATGTTTAGGGTGGTGGATGGGGTGCCAATCAAGCGGGCTGCTTTATCTTGGATGGTGTCGAGCTTCTTGAGTGTTGTTGGAGCTGCACTCATCCAGGCAAGTGGAGAGTGTTCCATCACACTCCTGACTTGTGCCTTGTAGATGGTGGAAAGCATTCTGCAGGCTGACTCTCGAGCAAGACACAGATTCAGAATGTGGCCCTTAACAAAAGGTCAGCAGCAGTGCTTTAGGTCTACATGCTGATAAAAGGTAGGAATGTCACAGGAATGTGCAACAGGTAATACACATGGTTGTTGCAGTTCCTTACTGTGCTATTGGCGCGGGTTTTGGAAGAAGGGCTTAACTCCATCTTACTGGGTCCGCTCTCCCGCGTTTTATATTTCTACCCGGTAATATTCTCCGCCAGCTGTCTGATAATAGAGCCAGCAGCACATCCTAAGAAAGAAAGAACTTAAATTTATATGGCACCTATTGTGGCCATGGGATATCCCAAAGCAATCCAACGAAGCACATTTTTTTTGAAGTCGTCACTGCTGTAATGTAGGGAAACGCAGCAGCTGGTTTGCTTTCAGAGCGGTCCCCACAAACAGCAATGAAACAAATGACCAGATAATCTGATGTTGAGGGATGAGTATTGGCCAGGACATCGGGGAGAACTCTTCTGCCTTTCTTCGGCTGTATACACATGATTGGTGCAATGAGATGTTTTACTTTCATCTGAAAGGGCAGACAAGGCCCCAATCTCATTCAAACCTCATTCAATCCTAGGCTGATGCTCCAGTGCAGCTCTTCAGACCTGCACTGGAGCATCAGCCTAGGATTACGTGTTCAAGCCTTCGGAGTTGGGCCTGAACCCACTCAGCGGCGAGAATGTCACAACCTACCACAAGCGGGAGTCTTACAACTCCAAGTGGAGTTGAGGTTGAAGATCAGCCATGATCTGATTGAATGACGGAGCAGGCTCGAGGGGCCATATGGCCTATTCCTACTCCTGCTCCTCTTTCTTATGTTCTCACTGATGGTTGAGGGAGGAGGGTGGCCCAGGACACTCGGAGAACTCCTTGTTTTTCTTCAAATGCTACCATGAAATCTTTTAATATACAACAGACAGGACAGGGCCTTCCATTTTAACATCTCATCCGAAAGCCGGCACCTCCTTCAGTATTAGACCGGAATGTCAGGCGAGATTACATGCTTGAGTCTCTGGAGTGGGAGGCTTGAACCCACAACCTTCTGACTCAGAGGCAAGTGCGCTGAGCCAAGGCTGACGCATAATATTCCTGACGGGATCCAACGACAGGAGAACTGTGCTTTTATCTGTCGGTTGGAGTTTCTGAACGGACATTTTAGGAAGTGTTATCGGGGAATTAGATTTGCACATGCCACACGTAGAATCCACTTAGCTATCTGAAGGAGGTATCAATTTCCTTTAATCCAGGAAAACACGAGGCTCTGTAAACTATTTTCCCAGACTGTCGCAGAATACTTTTCTAATAATTGCAGCGCTGTGGCAAAATGTGCTTTGATATCTCGCAGTCTTGTGAATGCTGCATTCAGGAGCTTATTTATTTCTCAATTCTCCATCAGTCTACCTCAAGAGGGTGTGATGTGGCTACAAAATTCTATCCTTAAATGCACAGCCTGCAGTTTGATTTTTATTCTAGGCCCATTATGATTGTATTTTAGTGAGGTGAAGTACATTCCTGTAGCAGGCCCAGGCTTCAGTGAAATAATGGTCGGGGGAACAACTTATTTTGCTGTCTGTGACAACGTCCCAAACCATGAGCTAAGGATTTCCCAAAGTGCTTCACATCCAATTAAATACTTTCGAAGTGTCGTCACTGGTGTAAGAAACCCAGCAGCCAATTTGCACACAGCAAGTTCCCACAAACAGCAATAGGATAATCTGCTCTAGGTAAAGGGATAAACATTGAACTCCCCTTGCTCTTTTCCAAATAGTGTCACAGGATCTTTTATATCCACCTGAGAGGGCAAATAGGGCCTTAGTTTTATTTGAAAGGAGGCACCTCTAACAGCACAGCACTCCCTCAGTACTGTGCACTAGAGTATCACCTGGGCTATGTGCTCAAGGTTTCCTGGAGTGGGTTTTGAACCTACAACCTCAATGACTCAGACGCAAGTGTGCTACCCACTGATCCACGACTGATGTTGTAAAGGTGGTGCAATAATGTCCACCCTGAGGCTTTTGGAATAGTTTTGCTGCAGTTACAGAGAGCAGTGGTATGTGGAGACTAAGATCCAAGAGCACTTAAGTTTGTGCATCAGCATTTAATCTATAAAGAGATCTGATGAGAAACGTCAAAATGTATTCTAGCATTGATGTGGAGATGCCGGTGATGGACTGGGGTTGACAATTGTAAACAATTTTACAACACCAAGTTATAGTCCAGCAATTTTATTTTAAATTCACAAGCTTTCGGAGACTTCCTCCTTCCTCAGGTAAATGTTCAGGAGATCCTGAACATTTACCTGAGGAAGGAGGAAGTCTCCGAAAGCTTGTGAATTTAAAATAAAATTGCTGGACTATAACTTGGTGTTGTAAAATTGTTTACAATTATTCTAGCATTGATCAGTTAAGTCTGAAGGAGCGGTTGAGGGTGTAATGGTTGGTTAGTTGGTGTAACGTCAGCCTTGCACTATAACACTCAGCAGACCTTTCATCTTTCAACTGATGACTGGCTACCTGTGCAGGTGAAGTGTGTAAAAGAGTGGTATATCGTTCTTCTCTTCATTAAGTTAATTTTGTGAATTGATCAGTGAGCACTCGTCTTTCTCGAAGTTACTGAAATTTTTAGAGAACCATCTCTTTCCTCTCCACCTCTTGCATTATCAAGCAAGAGGTGGAAAAAAGATGTTCCTTCACATTTTATTTTTCTTTGTTTGAAGTACCTCAGCGTTGCTTTGTGCTCCAGTAAACTGCAGTTTACATCAATCACCCACTAAATCCTCCTCTTTTATACATTTCATTAAAGATTAATTGCGTCCATGTAAATTAATTTTTTTCCTGAAAACCTGTTATGTAAAATGTAATTATAATCAAAAGGTAAGTGGATTATCCTGTGAAATGAGGAAGAAAAGATTCAGTGCTTTTGCATTTGAAATTCCTTTCGTCTGAGACCGTTCTTGACGTCACTAACTTTTCCAAGCCTTGTGATGAAGGCCGGGAGAAAAAGCATTTGCTAATCTCGCCACTGTTTCTTTTTTTGCCAAGCCACCAAATTAACTCCCCCCATGCCCACCCCCTTCTAAAAGGCGCTGCCGTGTGAATCGAGACACGGCAATTTGTTGCTTACTTTGATTGTGGCTGTCCAGGCTTTCCAGCTGTTTGATTCTGAGAGTATTTGCATTCTGTGGGAAGAAGAAAGAGTGGGCGGGGGGGGGTGGGGAGAGAGGAGGGCGGCAGGGGGGGCGGGGGCAGGGATGGAAAGCTACTTCTCTTCAAATCAGCAGTCCTGTCACACAAATCCATTACAACACAATTCCAAGCGGCACTGTGATCCAAGAGCACTTAAGTTTGTGCATCAGCATTTAATCTATAAAGAGATCTGATGAGAAACGTCAAAATGTATTCTAGCATTGATCAGTTAAGTCTGAAGGAGCGGTTGAGGGTGTAATGGTTGGTTAGTTGGTGTAACGTCAGCCTTGCACTATAACACTCAGCAGACCTTTCATCTTTCAACTGATGACTGGCTACCTGTGCAGGTGAAGTGTGTAAAAGAGTGGTATATCGTTCTTCTCTTCATTAAGTTAGTTTTGTGAATTGATCAGTGAGCACTCGTCTTTCTCGAAGTTACTGAAATTTTTAGAGAACCATCTCTTTCCTCTTATTACCCCTGCACCCCCTCCTCCGCTTAGTGAGCTGTATTAAACCAGGTTCAATCTGCTCTCGTCGAGCTGTACTAAACCAATGTAAACAATCTTACAACACCAAGTTACAGTCCAACAATTTTATTTGAAAATCACAAGCTTTCGGAGGCTTCCTCCTTCGTCAGGTGAATGTCAGGAAATCTTCAGGATGGCCTCTGTCTCGACTACTCCCTGTGACAAAGCATTCCATGTTCCAAATACTCTCCCTGAAAACAATGTTTCTTCTAACCCCCCCACCCTGTCACTCTCTTAGTGACTATTTTAAATTGATGAGCCCATGTCACTGATTCCCCAATCAAGGGAAGCAGTCTTTTCCTGTTAACTCTATGAAAGCCCTTCGGAATTCTTTTTTAAAAAATCCCTATTAAATCTCCTGGCAACCTTTACTGCCCCAGTGAAAATAGTCCCAGTTGACCACTCCTGATCTTTCTCCATTAATCCTTGCCAGTGTGAAGAACAGCCATTTGGGTGGGATGCCAGAAGGCACAGACCCATACCCCAGCAATGCATCCACACCTTCAGTAGAGGAGGGGAGAAAGTTGGAGACGGAGTGAAAGAAAGAAGAAAGCACTTGCATTTATAGAGCACCTTTCACGACCTTGGGACGCTTTACGGCCAATCAAGTACTCTTGAAGCGTAGTCACCGTTGTAATGTAGGAAATGCAGCAACCAATTTGCACACAGCAAGATCCCACAAACAGCAATGTGATAATGACCAGATAATCTGTGATTTTGGTTGAAGGATAAATATTGGTCAGGACACCAGGATTAGTGAGGGTATAGAGCGACGATTTTGAATTAATTAATAAGACTGCAGTAGATAAATGTGATCTAGTTTTGATTGTCATGCAAGGCATGCCTTATAGCCAAATGATTGAATGATGAAAATATGATTGATATCGCACACCTTAACTTTCAGCAGCTCTTTGCTGAGGTCTCTCGCAAAACGCTTTCAGCAAAGGTGAAGGCTCAGGAGATTTAAGGATGAATTTGCAATTTGGAGAGAGAGAGAGAGAGAATTTGCGGTGTAGTAGAATCCAGAAGATGGTTGTAAATGGGAATAGTTGGAGCTTAGCCACGGTGACTAGTGGGAGTCCCACAGGGATCAGTACTGAGACCTCTGCTAGTCATAATATTAATGGGCCACATCAGGATGCTATAAGCAAAAGGGCTAGGCTTGCTGATACAGAACTGTGCGGCAAAACAAAATGTGACACGGATGAGAGATGTCATTGAAATGAACTCACCGAGACTTTGGATGAGGATTGATGAGTGCTCAATACTCAGAGCTGCAGAGAGAGTAGTTTGGTAACTCAGACAGAAGATTAACTGCAAAGCACTAGAGTACACTCCAATAGACTTTAATTTGCTCCAGAATGGAATTGAAAGCAAATGTGAAGGAGATTGAAGTTTCAGTGGCCAATACAAAACCCCAACTTGATGTTTGAGTAATTCAACCAGGTTTTATTGATGAGGCTTGGACGATCTCATGGTTCATGAAATAGAAAATGTTCTCTGACTGACTATAAGCATGGCCTTGTAATCAAATCTACCATCACCACCTCCACACAGTTCTTTGGCCATCTTAAACTGGCAGAAAAGAAATCCTGAATCATTCACGAGGCAGTTAAATGCAGTGACAGGAGAACCATGGGTTTCTTATCAAAGGAGGAACTAGACGTGCTGAATGGCCTCTTTTGTTTGTATTGATCTTTTGTATCAACATCTGAGCAAGGATTTGGGTTCAGTGATGAGGATCCAGTTGTATTGTTGGGTCAAGTGGCCTTAACACACTGCCAACGGCACATTTAGGGGGTGGGGTGGGATGTAGTCGAGAGCTAATGCCCAATCCTGTCACTGCCTTTTATAGCCGGTGAGAAGTGCCAAGCACCAGTGCATTTTTCTAGGCTTTCTGCAGCTCTTCTGCCGAAGATAAGAACATAAGAAATAGGAGCAGGAGTGGGCCATACGGCCCCTCAAGCCTGCTCCGCCATTCAATAAGATCATGGCTGATCGTCTACCTCAACTTCACTTTCCCGCCCTATCCGCATATCCCTTGATTCCCTTAGTGTCCAAATATCCATCAATCTCAGTCATGAATATACTCAACGACTGAGCATCTACAGCCCTCTAGGGTAGAGAATTCCAAAGATTCACGACCCTCTGAATGAAGAACTTTTTCCTCAACTCAGTCCTAAATTGCCGACCCCTTATCTTGAGACTATGACCTATGGTTCTAGACTCTCAGTATCTACCCTGTCAAGCCCGCAAAGAATTTTATACATTTCAATGAGATCACCTCTCATTTTTCTAAATTCCAGAGAATATAGGCCCAGTCTACTCAATCTCTCCTCATAGGACAGCTCGCTCATCCCAGGAATCTAGTGAACCTTCATTGCACCCCCTTAAGGCCTTCATGTCCTCTAAAAAGATGACATGAAGAAAAATTTACCCCCACCCCGTGAATCTTGGGAGAAACCTATTTTCTGGCTGCCTACTACTCCCTTTCACATATACTTCTTCTTGCCCCCAGGACCTTGCAACTTTGGGATGCCTTATCTTCCGGTCCTACGATTGAGTATTCAGGGCTTTGAACACATATTCATCCCCACTGTATAAAGAAAGAACGAACTTGCATTTATGTAGCCCCTTTCACGAACTCAGGACAGCCCAAAGAACTTTACAGCCAATGAAGTACTTTTTTTGAAGTGTAGTCACTGTTGTAATGTGGGAAACGCGGCAGCCTATTGGCGCACAGCAAGGCCCCACAAAAAGCAACGTGATAAATGACCAGATAATCTGTTTTAGTGATGTTGGTTGAGGGATAAATATTGACCAGAACACCGAGGAGAACTCCCCTGCTCTTCGAAAGAGTGCGGTGGGATCTTTTACTGAGAGGGCAGACGGGGTAGTGGGTGTCACTAATTTCTGACTTGTGTGCCTAATGTGTGATGCATATACTCCAAATACAGTGATGCCAGCACCTGTTCTGATAGAAATGGGGCTGATCTTCACCCTCACTCCCTCCCGCCATCTGGAACAGTGTGGTAGCATGATCAGTATAGGAGTGTGGCACTTGTGCTCAGTTCCCACCAATATCATGGGCCTCTGCCCGATTGGGGCCTCGGACAGGGCGATCCAGGAGCCTGCTGGAAATGGACGGGAGCTTCATTGACCCATGGCAAATCAGGGTCCTGCAACGTCAACAGGACCCCAATTTAAATAGATGTACCAGTGGGCGAAGCGTGCGCTGTGCACGCTGCACCCATCGGCACTTCGCGTTGAGCGGGCTAATCGGCAGTCATTAAAGGGACCGCTGCACAGGGTGCGGAGAAAAAGTTTTCACATGATTTTTTGGAGTCAGAAGGAGTGACCACGCCCCTTCCCCCCACTCGCCTGATGGAACCCCGGGTGGGGGGGAGGGGAAATCTATCCAGTGATTCCAAGAGATGTCTGGTGAGGATTTAAACTTTCAGGAGTTATAAGTTATGAGGAAAGGATTACAAAATTGCTCTTATTCTCTTTGGAGGGGAGCTCGAAAGAATTTTTCAGGAAAGGAGAAAAGGGAGCAAAATTGTGGAGTCAAAGGGCAAAGGGCAAAGATCACTGTAGTGTTACATTTTCCGCAACGCTAATGGAGCTTTTGCGTTAAAGATTGGCTGCACCTACCTGCTGTTACTTGATAGATTCCTTTGGCACTTGCCATCTTAACCTTCAAGGTACGTTGGGACTTGTTGAGAAC
This sequence comes from Heptranchias perlo, assembly GCF_035084215.1. NCBI lineage: Eukaryota > Metazoa > Chordata > Chondrichthyes > Hexanchiformes > Hexanchidae > Heptranchias > Heptranchias perlo. The sequence continues at coordinate 12,498,561 of NC_090338.1, read as the reverse complement.
AATTGAGACAGTGCACGTCTCTGTTAATGTTCAACCGCTCTTTGTTGCCCTTGGATGGGACTGAAGCTTTGCACAGCCAAACAACACGGTGGTGTTGTTGATCCTTGATCACACAGAACTGCACGGGCAAATGTCAAGTCCCAGGCATTTTCTGGTTCAGGTGCTTTCCGGTGAGCAAGCATTTAGAAGTTGTTGGATAAAAGAAAGACTTGCATTTATATAGCACCTTTCACGGCGATCCAAAGCACTTTACAGCCAATGAAGTACTCAGGAAACACGGCAGCCAATTTGCACACAGCAAGCTTCCACAAACAGCAAGATGATAATGTCCAAGTAATCTGTTTTAGTGTTAAATGTTGGCTTGGACACCAGGGAGAATTCCCCTGCTCTTCTTCGAAATAGTGCCATGGGATCTTTTAGGTCCATCTGAAAGGGCAGACAGTTTTAACACCTCATCCGAAAGACAGCACCTCCAACAGTGCAGCATTCCCCTCGTACTGCACTAGAAAGCCAGCCTGCACTTTGTGCTTAAGTCCCTGGAGTGGGACTTAAACCCACAACCTTCTGACCTCAGAGGCGAGCGTGCTACACACTAAACCACAGCCGACAGCCGTAAGTTGAACTGAATTCCCCCTTCGCCACTCAGGCACAGGAAGTGGGCAAAGCCACACTCATCATTCAGTCTATCTACCTTTTATTTAACTCTTATGTTTGGAGAGTGACAGCCATGTCCCATTTTCCCGCTTTTGCAACTCTTTTTTTGTTGAGTGGGGGAGCTGGTCTTCCTGGGTGCACTGGGCTCCCAATGGCATTGCGAAGACCCAGAGAGTAAACCCACGGGATCGGCTCCCCGTGTTTACGATGGGATTGTACCTCTCTAGCGATCGAGGCGACTCCATCCATACTTCCATATTCTTGTACTTTGTTTTAGGGCCTTCAGTATGACTGGCTACTGTGAGTAACTGGGAATGGTTAATGGGATATGGGGCACCAGTTGAGGTGCTACAATTGACGCCAGTGCCAATGGCTAATGGTTGGGAGAGAAAGGGGGGGGGCAGTTGGGGGCGGGGCGGGCGGGTGGGTGGAATCGATCAAGGGTTCCCACTCCTGATTTCAATCTGATGACCCCTGCTGGAAAGTGCAGGAAGGGATTGAACTCTGCCATGATGCCTTGCATGGTTGAATAGTCCTGCAGGCATTCACTATCCATGGCCACTTGAGCTGCCAATGCCATTGGGATCCCTGATCACCCCAACAAGAGTTGACGAGAGGAAGGAGAATATTGTGTGTGTGTGAGGGGGAGGGGGAGGGGGGAGGAAGGTCTGGATAATGCTAAAATTTTTGGATTGCAAGCAACAAATAATCATCTATCCAGACATACTAAAATAACCTTGAGTGACCGTGAAGAAAACATTAATAAACCGTGACACGGATCAGACACAATTGTTCATGGATTGGGGGTGGGGGGAAGGAGGGGGGAATCGATCTTTAGGCTCTCTCTAATGAGAAAGATCCAGCAGGTAGAAGGAACAAAATAGCTGGGAGGCAGTTGCATCAAAACACTCATCCAAAAAGCAAATGTGTTGGAAGTTATCAAACGCAAACAGCAGGCTGTATGCCCCAGAGACATGCACGAATAAGGTGAAAGCTGGCGTACTCTGTGATCAATTTTCTTTTTTTACAAATCCACTCTAATTTTTTAACGGGTGGAAAATAAATAACACCTTAAAAAGGGTTTCTTTATTCAAATTTTTCTCCCTTTCTCTCTCTCTCTCTCTCTCTCCCCTCCCCTCCCACCAACCCCCATTCCTGGAGTCGCTGAGTCTGGCTGGGTTAAGCTCCGCAGGTGGCAACAGGCCTATGGTACTTTTGCCCGCGTGGCCATTCTTTGTGCGAGTCTGGACGGTGACTTTCTGCTGACTCTTCGACTGTGGGGGGCATCGCAGCAGAGCCCAATTCATTCCTCGCACAACCTCCTCACTTTCTGGATAGTGATCAGGGGATAGAATCCCTGCTTGTTTTCCCCTCCACCCTCTCCCTCGCCTGGGAGGCGGGGGGAGGGGGGAGGAGCTGAGGACATGACTGCCCCTCTACCAGATCAGCGAACTCATCCCAGGAATAGAACCTGGGAACTTTAGTATTAAACTTGGTGCTGCCTTTACCGAGCACAACATCAGGGAACTGACTGCTTTTTTTTTTGACATGTTGAAATTAATTCTCCCTTTTATCTCACTCAGACCCCCTCCCAGTGTCCACAACTCGCACTTTCCAGCAGGAGTTACTGGATAATGATTAGGAGTGAGAAGCCCAAGATTTGTCCTTCCCTCCCCACCTCGTCACTGAAGCCAACTGTAGCACCTTTACCATAAGAACAGGAGGAGGCCATTCAGCCCCTCAAGCCATGCAATTAGATCACGGCTGAGCTGTACCTTGACTCCATCTACCCGCCTTGGTTCCCTAACCTTTAATACCCTTGATGTGGAGATGCCGGTGATGGACTGGGGTGGACAAATGTAAGGAATCTTACAACACCAGGTTATAGTCCAACAAATTTATTTTAAAATCACAAGCTTTCGGAGATTATCCCCTTCGTCAGGTGATTTTAAAATAAATTTGTTGGATTATAACCTGGTGTTGTAAGATTCCTTACTTTAATACCCTTGCCTAACAAAAATCTATCGGTCTCAGTTTTCAGCTGACCCCCCAGCCTCAACAGCTTTTTGGGGGGAGAAAGTTCCAGATTTCCACTACCCTTTGCGTGAAGAAGTGCTTCCTGACGTCACCCCTGAACGGCCTGGTGGAGATCGGCTAACTCCGCACAGGCGAAGCAATCAATCCTGGAAACTTAGTGCTTTGCACAGCTCTTTTCCACCTTGGGCACTGCATTTAAACCCAACCAGAGACACTGGGGAGGCTTCAAAACAATCAGCTCCCTCCAAAACGTCAGAGCTTCACAAAATCCACAGTGGTGCACGCACCATGACCTGTTTTGGTTACAGGGGCTAAACCAGGATCCCCAAGGCTGTTGGATTGGGTTTTGGTCACAAATTCCTTCCTGAAATCAACAGGACCTTCAAGATGTGATTTTTTTTCCCCCATTGTTATTAAGAGGTCGTGCCCGCACTCTGTGTGTCTGGACCTCCACTTTCCCAGGGTTATGTGAGAAAAAGAGCATTGTGGCAGAACTCTCCAAGACTCAAGTGACCTTTAAGAAAGCAGAAAGGGTTCTCAGGAAATGTTAAGGGGCACTTTCATTTTTCATGGTTTTGTGCGTTGTAGCTACGATGTAGTTATACGGCGACTAGGATCCGGTTCGTTTTAATCTCCTCCCCGCCCTGGTAAATAATCCACCTATTTAGCGATGGCAACCCTCCAGGATTGTCCAGCAATTAAAGATTAATCTCCTACTGTGGGCAACCTAGGAGAAAAATCTTACCGGCATTAAAAAAAAAATTGTGTGTTTTTAAAATTTTCTTTGAACATTTTTGTTTATTAATTATAAAAATATTGGAGAGAGGAAAAAATCGGCTGTTTGACTGGGGTGGGGAGCGGAGGAGGAGGGGGGACGATGGAGTCAGGAGGTCATGTGATGAAACCTTCAGAAATGCATCCAACCAGAATTGGCGACCCTACCTGTGCTAGGTAACAATTTTTGATATTAGTTCTGAGGAGAGTAGGAGGTTTCGGGGTGATCTTATAGAAGTCTATAAAATAATGAGGGGCATAGATAAGGTCGATAGACAAAATCTTTTCCCAAAGGTAGGGGAGTCTATAACGAGGGGGCATAGATTTAAGGTGAGAGGGGAGAGATACAAAAGGGTCCAGAGGGGCAATTTTTTCACTCAAAGGGTGGTGAGTGTCTGGAACGAGCTGCCAGAGGCAGTAGTAGAGGCGGGTACAATTTTGTCTTTTAAAAAGCATTTGGACAGTTACATGGGTAAGATGGGTATGGAGGGATATGGGCCAAGTGCAGGCAATTGGGACTAGCTTAGTGGTATAAACTGGGCGACATGGACATGTTGGGCCGAAGGGCCTGTTTCCATGTTGTAAACTTCTATGATTCTATGTGGTCCAGGATGTCAAGGCTGCATTTATTTATCAGCCCTAGTTGCCCTGAGAAGGTTGTTGGTTGGGTAATTGTTTTTACAACTGCTAGGCCACTTCAGAAGGCATCGAGGAGTCATAGATGTACTGTAGGACTGGAGTCATGTGTAGGCCAAACCAGCTACAGAGAGAGCAGGTTCCCTTCTCTGAAATGCATTAATGAACCAGTTGGGCTTCTATGACAAACCACACACCTTTTCCCTTTCATGGACTGATTTACTTATTTTTGAGAGACCTTGAAAAAGACAGAAAGACTTGCATTTATATAGCACCCTTCGTGACCTCAGGACGTCCCAAAGAGCTTTACAGCCAACAAAGCACTTTTTGAAGTCTAGTCACTGTTGTAACGTAGGAAACTCAGCAGCCAATTTGTGCACAGCAAGATCCCAGAAACTGCAACGTGATAATGACCAGATCATCAGTTTTATGTGGTATCAGTTGAGGGATAAATATTGGCTAGGACACCAGGGAGAACTCCCCTGCTCTTCTTTGAAATAGTGCCGTGGGATTTTTTTTTACGTTCACCTAAGAGACGGGGCCTTGGTTTAGCGTCTCATCCGAAAGACAGTGCAGCACTCCCTCAGCCCTGCACTGGATTGGTAGCCTGGATTTTGTGCTCAAGTCTCTGGAGTGGGGCTTGAACCGACTGACTCAGAGGTGAGAGTGCTACCACTGAGCCATGGCTGACACCTTTTTTTGGAGGATGGTGGGGGAAAGAAAGGAAGTGAGATGGAATGGTTAGGTGACACTGTGCTTCGATGTTAAGAAGAGATTAAATACAAAAAAAAGTTCTGTTTTTAAAAAAAAAATTGAGCCAGCATAGACCAGTTGGGCCGAATGGCCTGTTTCTGTGCTGTAGACTCAATGTAGAACAACAGCAACGACTTGTACTTGTGTGCAGTGTGTCTGACGTAGAAAATGTCCCAAGGTGCTTGACGGAGGTGTAATCAGTAACTGGATACAGAGCTTGTTCCGTCTGTCCAGTGTATCCGCTGCCCTCGTTACAGCTAAAAAGGATGAAACGGGATTACCACCAAATGTTTGTGCTTCGAATGCTCGTGTAAAAGATGAAAGGACCTTTGTCAATTTCTGTCTGTGGAACTGGCCTCTGTAAAAGCCTAATGGCTGTGGGTCAGTCACAGTCTCTGCCTGTGACTGTAAATCTTCAAAGGAGTGACCCTCATCCCATCTCGGAGACAGATCAGGAGTCTCCATCACTGAGACCAGTGTGTTGTCAGATTCAGTCTTACTAGACTGAAGTGAAGGCTTTTCCCCCCTTGCCCCTCCATTAACTGACTGACCTTGCACCATTTGTTCTCTTTGTAGAGTTGATTTTTATTGAAGTAAACAACGTTCTGATAAGCAAAACACAGGAGGTGAGAGACTCATCACGGAAACGGACTCGGTGCTGAGTGCATGTTGTCTGAGAGTTAGATGTTCCCGATCATGCTTCGGGGTAGATTTTCACCTTCCTGTGTCTAGGTGTTTGGGATCACCTGGGTGCACTGATTCAAGGAAAATCAGATCGGGGGGAATGAATCAGGAGGGAGTTGGACTGATTTTTTTTCCATCCATTTAAATGAATGGACGGGAAACTGTTCGGGGTGTCTGCTATTTACCATGGAAGGGGATCCAATAAATCATATTGCACAGAAGGAGGCCATTCGGCCTGTCGTGCCTGTGCTGGCTCTTTGAAAGAGCTATCCAATTAGTCCCACTCCCCCCGCTCTTTCCCCGTAGCCCTGCGAATTTTTCCTTTTCAAGTATATATCAAATTCACTTTTGAAAGTTACTATTGAATCTCCCTTTCAGGCAGCGCGTTCCAAATCATAACACCTCGCTGTGTGTTTAAAAAAAAAAATTCTCCTCATCTTCCCTCTGGTACTTTTGCCAATTATCTTAAATCTGTGTTCCTCTAGTTACTGACCCTCCTGCCAGTGGAACTGTCCCTCAAAGGGTAAATGCCTTCAGGAGAAGAGGGGAGATGAGGCACTTCAGTTATGTGGGGAGACTGGAGAAGCCGGGATTGTTCTCCTTAGAGCAGAGAAGGTTAAGGGGAGATTTAACAGAGCTGTTCAAAATTATGAGGGATTTTGATGGGGTAAATAAAGATAAACTGTTTCCACCTACGGTTGAGTCGGAAACCAGATGACACAGATTTAAGATAATTGGCGAAAGAACCAGAGAGAAGATGAAATTTTTTTTCACACAGCGAGTTGTTATGATCTGGAATTCACTGCCTGAAAGGGCGGTGGAAGCAGATTCAATAGTAATTTTCCAAAGGGAATTAGATAAATACTTGAACGGGGAAAATTTGCAGGGCCATGGGGAAAGGGGAGCGGGACTGATTGGGGAGCTCTTCCAAAGAGCGGGCACAGGACACTGGTCCGATTGGCCTCCTCCGGTGCTGAAAGTTTCTACCAGTGGCTCAGTTAGCTAACTTCCCCCGAGACCAAGGCTGCAATGTTAAAACAGCTGGAACGTGGTGATTGCAAAATTAAATACCAGGCTTTGAAACGTGGTAGATTGCAAGTAAAATGTTGGAACAATTAAAAGTGGATCCGTCACTGCTGTTTAGTAAAATGATTCATCGATTTTAACTGCAGACCCTGTCGAGCATAACGAAGTGTGAATTTTGCTATCAGATTTAAAACTGGGAAAAGTAAACAAGTTAGTGAGGGGGGAGAAAAGACAAATGGTTAGGAAGAAGAATTAAATATTTATTTGCAACTTTTGCCTTTGTTACAAGGTGTGAATTTTACAAATGGATTTAAAACTGGGGAAAGTAACAAGTTACTGAGGAGAACAGACAATTGGTAGAAAGTAGAATTAAATACTTATTTGCAACTTCTGCCTTTAATGAGTGTGCAAATGAGTGTTCCGATTGACACGAAAGAAAAGTGAATTTGTGACAGGACATCATCCCCAAGAGTTTAAACCCTTAATAAAAACTTGCTTTTATATAGCACCTCATCTCACCTTAGGATCACTCCTAGCCCTTCACCAGTGCAAATCACTTTGAAACGCAGTGAATTCTTATGTTGGCATGCGAGGCAGCCATTTTGCACACAGCAAGATGCCACGAAGAGTGGCAAGGTGAACGACCGGTTAACCAGGATTCAGGGCGATGTCAGTTAGCATCCATTGCTTCTCACTCTCTGTCCCAAGGCTACAACCTCAATCAAATGCGTAAAACCACACTGCAGCATCACTTCAAAGCCTCTCGTAAGGTCCTTACTTCGATTTGTAGGGACTGCGAAACTCGGTAAGTTAAGGGATCAGTGAGGTGAGATGTCCTCCCCTCGCTTCATGACTCCCAATAAATTTTACACTCTGCTATAAACTGCTTCTGAGCAGCCTCTTCCTACCCCCCCACCCCCAAATCCAATGCAAACCTTACTGTGTGGACTGCTGTATATTATTGTATGAGGAGGTGGGGTGAGCTGCCTAACTGGAATTCTCCATCTTCTGCCTCAAGGTTTTACCATGGCACCGGTGGTGGATTTTATTTTGGCTGCTCAGTTGAATCACTGGGAATGGATCGAGGAGCAGGGGGGTCTGTTTGGACTTACTTAAGGAGGAATCTGCTGCCTGTATCCTAACTCGCGCCAAGTCCCGTTCACCCATCACCCCTGTGCTCGCCGACCTATATTGGCTCTCGGTCCGGGAACACCTCAGTTTTAAAATTCTGATCCTCATGTTCAAATCCCTCTACGGCCTCACCCCTTCCCTACCTCTCTAACCTCCTTCAGCCCTACAGCACTCCGAGATCTCTGTGCTCCTCCAATTCTGGCCTCCTGTGTATCCCCGATTTTAATCACACAACCATTGGTGGTCGTGCCTTTAGCTGCCTCGGCCCTAAACTCTGTAATTCCCTCCCTAATCCTCTCTAACTCTCTCTCCTCCTTTAAGACGCTCCTTAAAACCTACCTCTAACCAAGTTTTTGGTCAACTGTCCTAATATCTCCTTATGTGGTTCGGTGTCAAATTTTGTTTGATAATCGCTCCTGTGAAGCTCCTTGGGATGTTTTATTATGTTAAAGGCGCTATCTAAATGCAAGTTGTTATTGTTGAGTCAACCAGTCCATCTCCAGGCCTACGTGGTCATCTAATGCTGCTGACGAGCCCAAGTTAGGGCGGTATTGTAACGTAACTGAGGCAACACTGCTGATCCAGAGGCTCTGACGCACCTCCTAAGGAGTTGCCTTTGCCAGCTCCTGTTCCTTTTTTGGTTGTTGGTTAAACCAACCTTAAATTGATCTTGCTCAGCCAATTTGGAAACGTCTTGTCAGCCAGTGAGTAAATGAGCAAATTTAGATCTTGTTTTTGCGTATTTTCTCTTCTGAAGGTACTTGCTGCTGGCAGCCCCTCATCTGCCATGCTTTGTGTGTGAGCCTTGATGAGACTCCCGAGCAGGCTATTCAACCATGGGAGGTACCCAAGGAATCTGATCCTGTTCTCATCCGGTATCCACCCATGTCCAGTTTCCACTAGAGAGGCACTGAATGCCGTTCAGGAACCCTGCTTGATTATTTCAACTGCCCCCCCCATCCCCGCCTCTTTATTCCAGGGCACTGACGCCAATTGACCCGAACTGAGGTAACTCAATACAGACCAGGAAACAAAGATGGAATAGTCTGGTCAGCGTAGCTTGATACACCTTGGTGTGCATTCACTATTAGGGCCACAGAAAGAGTGAGTCAGGCTTCCAAAACAACTGCCCGTGTGTCATTGTGTCTGTCGCTGCAATATATAAATGGAATTGAGTAATATCGCCTCGGGCTACATTCCAGAGTGCCCTTCTCCTTCAAGCAGTAAAATAACAATGTGGCACTCCTTACAAAGCAGAGACGGAGGAAGTACACTGAGCAGGATGCTGGAAAGATGAAATGGGAGGGAGGAAAAACACGGTCGAATGGTTGGGTTTTGAGAAGGAGAAGGCAGGTGTCGAAAAGTGGTTGTCAGAGAAGTCGAAAAAGCAAGAGGTTAATCACTCAAATAAGGGAAAGCGAGAGGTGGACAGTAATTCGAAATCAAGAGCGTGGGCTGGTGTACGTACACAGCATTACTATCCTCTCAGTACAAAGTCCATTTGTAATGAAGCCAAGTTAAAGACCAGGACTATAAAAGTGGATTAGCGTTTCTGCAGAGACTGACTGCTCCTGTGAACAAGTTAGGAGGCTGTAACGTAATCGTGGGGAGGGGCGAGGTGATTCAGTTGACATGGTTCTGGATGTTTGCAAAAACTCATCGGAATGGCACAATCGGGTTACGGCCTGTAACTCTTTACCGGCATTGGCAGTTTTATTTGTGCCAAGTTTTATAGTTAATAATTCTTGCAGGAAAAATTGTGTACAGCGCTGACTGTGGTTATGTGCTCACTGAAGCAAGAAAGCTATTGCAGGATAACTGGTGAATAATTTGTAGTTCCTTACGGGGAAAGTCCACATCCAATGTGTATTGCAGTTTTTAATTAACTTGCCGCAATGTCAGAATTCATTTGTTTTTTTTAATGCTACATTTGAAATTGTCATGTTATGGATTACAGGACTGTGGACCATCAATGGGTTTCTTCCCAGCAGCTGCATTGATTTGTTTTTTTCCACGTTTTTCCTATTTTCTGCCCTCTTCTCCTGAAGGGCTGTAGCTCTCACAGATCTAGGCTACCTTCCACCATCTTGCTCAAGTGGTTCTCGCCCGTTAGCCCGACAACCCTCCGAGAGCTCTGCGTTCCTCCAACTCTGGCCTCTTGCGCATCACCGATTTCTTTCGTCCCACCGTTGGCGGCTGTGCCTTTAGCTGTTTAGACTTAAGCTCTGCAACTCCCTCCTTAAACCTCTGCGCCTCTCTGCCGCCTCTCTCTCTCTCTCTCGTTACAATCTACCTCTTTGACCAAGCTTTTGGTCATCTGTCCTAATATATCCTTATGTGGCTCAGTGTCAAATTTTGTCTGATAATCGCTCCTGTGAAGTGCCTTGGGGCGTTTTATTACATTAAAAGCACGGTATAAATACAAATTGTTGTTGATACCTTGAGTGCTAAATAGTATCTATCTAGTGTCGCAAGAGGACATAGGAAGTGAAGTGCTTTTTTCCTCTGAGCCTTGTGTGATTGTATAATCTCCAAATCCAATTTTTTTCCCTCTTTGTCTGTTTAGTCCCCTCCTCTCCCTTCATGAAGGCATTCACTCCTTGTTTAGGGTATGGTCCCATTGGCACCGATCTCCCCCTTGGTTCTTTGTCCAAGTGGCATGCGTGAGCTTTGATTGTGTGTGCTGTTGGCATGCTATTTGACCATGGGGGGAGGGGGATATAGCCAAGCCCCATCCTGTCCGTACCTGCACGTACTTACATAGTGGTCAGCGACGATAACCCTGGCTGTTTTTTCTTCCCCAACCGAAGAGATCTGCCAAAAGAGAGAACAGACTTGCATTTATATAGCGCCTTTCACAACCTCAGGACATCCCAAAGCACTTTACAGCCAATGAAGTTATTTTTGAAGTGTTGTCACTGTTGTAATGTAGGAAACGCGGCAGCCAATTTGCACACAGCAAGGTCCCATAAACAGCAATGTGGTAATGACCAGATAATCTGTTTCAGTGATGTGGGTTGAGGGATAAACATTGGCCAGGACACTAGGCGGGGGGGAAAACTCCACTGCTCTTCTTTGAAATATTGCCATGGGATTTTTTTTTATATCCTCCTGAGAGGGCAGATGGGGCCTTGGTTTAACATCTCATCCAAAAGACAGAACCTCTGACAATACAACACTCCCTCGTAACTGCACTGAAATGCTCAAGCATCTGGAGTGGGACTTGAACCCACTACCTTCTGCTTCAAGAGGCAAGAGTGCCACCCACTGAGCCACAGCTGACAATTCAATACGGCCTGGGGAATCGAACTTTGACCTTTCAGTCCTGCATGGCTATCCGTTGGTAAACTCACTGAACCATTAGGTGAAAGCTACTAAAACAAGTTGCTTTAATAGTATTTGCTCTGGTTAATCTCACAGCTGTTGGAGTGCTTGCTTGTTTGTGGCAGAGCATAAAATGTAGCATTTTAATATAAATTAATAATCAGCAAAAAAAATGAATAATTGAATCTTCTAAAACATTCCCAGGTTTCCTGAGGGTGGTTTTTGTAAATACTAATAAATTTAAATTTTGCTGCCATTAAATGATGCTACATGTTTTTTTATATATTTGAACGCATTGGAATCTCATATATTGAACAGAAAATAACCATTGATGTGAGGGAATGAGCCCTGTGCTGTATTCAGGATACGCTGTTATCTCGCGTGAATTTTTGCACAAATGTTCCCTCTTTAATCTACTGAGGCTTTATTTCCCACTGACAATTGCTGTCCTAAATGACAGCTGTAATTAACTTTGTTATATAAACGCCATTCTTGCCCGTAGCGAGTTTAATCCGGTGAGTCACTGAGCCACAAAGAGTAGGAAGGCCCAAGGGTCGATCGCCCAGTCTGTGCCTAGTTAGCTGGTCTCAAGTCAGGGGTGGCAGCATCGGTCTCTGTTAGAACGGGGGAAAGTTGGCCAAGGAGTGTTTTTTTTTGCTCTGGACTGCTGTGAAACTTTTGTTTCCTACATAAAAGGCATTATATAAATGCAAGTTGTTGTTGAGTCTTTCTCTGCTGGATACATGTATATGTGTGTGTGTGCATAAGTATAACATTTAAATTTTACTTTTGATACTGTTAAATCACACAACATGTTTTTTATATTTGAATCCATATATTTGTCAGAAAATAACATTTAGTGATGAGTGGATGATTCCAGTAATGTAAACTTGATAGCTTCTGGACGTCCTGAGGTTGTGAAAGGCACTACGTAAATGCAAGTTTTTTTATTTTTATATATATATATATATACCTCTATATATCTAAATCTCTATATATATGTATCTCTATATATCTCTACCTATATATCTATATATTTCTCTCTCTCTCTAACATATATAGATAGATAGTCTTGTGCACACTTCCTGTTTGTGTTACTCACTTCCTGTCACACTTCCCCCTGTCACACTTTATTGCTTACATCTCTATGTTGTAAAACAGCGCTCTCACATTATAAGAGTGAAGCTGACAGCAGTCGCTGCGTTCTCCCGCTATGGGCAGCATTGCAGCTGAATTCACCATCTCTGCTGCTGCCTGACGTCTGATGGAGAATGCGAATGAAAATAGGGGGAAACATTCTGCCTGAAGTGTTCAACGTGGCTTTCAGGAATGAAAGGCAATACAACATAAATCATCCCATGTCAAGCCTCTGTGTGTTCAATGTTTTGATAACTTCAGCAGCAGCGATGTTGTGAAGTGGTGAAAATTGTGTTGTTTCCCTCCCCGCATTAATGCCTTGACAACACTGATGGAGGACACATTTTTTTAGGCAGAGAGTTGTTGTGATCTGGAACGCACTGCCTGAAATGGTGGTGGAAGCAGATTCAATAATAACTTTCAGAAGGGAATTGGATAAATACTTGAAGGGGAAAAAAATTTACAGGCCAATGGGGAAAGAGAAGGGGAGTGGTAATAATTGGATAGCTCTTTTAAAGAGCCGGCACCGGCACGATGGGCTGAATGGCCTCCTTCTGAGCTGTAACACACTATGATACTATGGATGTCTGAGCTGTGAACCACAGAACCCCGTAATGTGAAGCTGCAGCGTCTGATCTGCTTCAACACATGTTTGCACATACGTATATTGGCACATTGCATGCACACACAAACACTTGTACACGCGTCTACTCAATTTGTTCGAGCACCCATGAACCTTGTGCACACACACTCACCTGCACGCTCCCAACATCCGATGAGAACTTGCCTCATCCTAATCTAAATCTAAGGAATCACAGTGCTCTTTTCCTTTAAACCTCTCTCCCTACGTTTTTGAGACAAAGTGTTGTGACAATGAACATCTACGAGTGCCATGCGAGGCGTGCCACCGTTTTGCTTGGTTTGCTGTTTTTCCTTTGCTGGCCTGTGAAGATCTTCCAACAACATTGGTGAGATGCAGTCTTCATTTTGAACACTATCGTGTACACGTTCAACTACTTGAACCCTAACAGCCGGTTCTCTGGAAATCAGCCACACAATGTAAACGGGGTAAATTCCAGAGCATCAGCAGCCTTGGCCATTGTAAAGTCAATGTGGCTTAAGCATATAAGGGAAGAAAGGACTTGCATTTCTTTCGCGTCTTTCATGACCTCAGGACAACCCAAAGCGCTGAAACCCTTTTCCATGTCTTTGTTACCTCTAGACTCGACTATTCCAATGCTCTCCTGGCCGGCCTCCCACCTTGCACTCTCCGTAAACTTGAGCTCAAGCAAACCTCTGCTGCCCCATATCCTAACTTGCACCAAGTCCCGCTCACCAATCACCCCGGCTACATTGGCTCCCGGTCTGGAAAAGCCCCGATTTTAAAGTTCTCAGCCTTGTTTCAAATCCCTCCATGGCCTCGCCCCTCCCTATCTCTATAACCTCCTCTAGCCCTACAACCCTCCGAGATCTCTGCACTTCTCCAATTCTGGTCTCTTGCGCATCCCCGGTTTTAATCGCTCCACCGTTGGCGGCCGTGCCTTCAGCTGCCTTGACCCTAAGCTCTGGAATTCCCTCCCTAAACCTCTTCGGCTCTCTACCTCTCTCTCCTCCTTTGATACGCTCCTTAAAACCTACCTCTTTGACCAAGCATTTGGTCGCTTGTCCTAATATCTCCTTATGTGGCTCGGTGTCAAATTTTGTCTGATGATACTTCTTTACTAAGTTAAAGACAGCAAGTTGTTGTTGTTGGTGGCACTCAATGTCCTTCAAGCTCCGGTCTCTGCCTTTTACTTGCCCCGTATTCCATAAGCTCATAGGCAATAGAGAAAAGGCACTTATTTCCTGTGCTTCCAACCTTTGCTCTCGAGACCCATGAAGTGTTGGGTGCTGAAGAAGCTGGGTGTTGTCACTAATGTAAGAAGTTCTCTCAAACTTTCCAGTGTTTCTGGTCAATACTGATGAGGCAACCCATGAGGAACAGACCTACAGGACATTAAATGGATGATAATTGAAGCTGAACTCAAAGAGAGGTCTGTCACTGCCTAATACATTTCAATCAACGATCCAGTTATAATTTGCAGTGATTGGTGCCCAGATGTAATAGCTTCAAGGGACCTTTTGCTTTTTTGTCTGGAAACTTGGCGCAAAAGTCTGTTGACGCCGATTGCTCTGAGAGGAGGAGACACTGTTGTAGGTTTCTGAGAGGTTACAATTTATCGATCAAGAACTTAAAGAGACAATGACGGCTGCCTAAGATAACCACTGCTGATTAACCTCCATTTATTAAAACTCTTAACCAACTTTCTGCGCCCTTTCATTTTTTTTGTCAAATGGCCATTCAAACCAACTCTTTAATTGTATGGAAAGCTCCAAGCGTGACTTGTTGGCAGGTCAAGTCAGCTTTGTCAACAAGGTCATAACCTTGCGGGGAGAAAAGAAAGGCATTATGAAATCTGGGCAAACAGTTGCAGAATGAACTAGGGACTTTCGGCCAGTTTAAATATCGTTGAGTGTAAAGTACTTGCAGGGCAAATATTGAAATAGGTAAATGCCTGTTGTAAACTATGAGGTTCAATGGCTTCTCATCATTCACAGGCAGACACTGGATGAAGTCACCTCTTCCTCCCCCCGCCCCATTCCATAATGGCTCAGTTAGCCCCCACCATTGGCGGCCGTGCCTTCAGCTGTCTAGGCCCTAAGCTCTGGAATTTCCTCCCTAAACATCTCCGCCTCCCCATCTCCTCCTTTAAGACGCTCCTTAAAATCTATCTCTTTGACGAAGCTTTTGGTCACCCGTCCTAATATCGCATCCTTTTGGCTCAGTGTCAGTTTTTTGCCTTGGGACCTTTATACCACATTAAAAGAGCAGTAAAGTACCTCGTTGGCTGTAAAGCGCTTTGGGACATCTTGAGGTCGTGAAAGGCCCTATATAAACGCAAATCTTTTTTTCTTTCTTTCTACAGAAATGCAAGTTGTTGTTGTTCTTGTAAGTGTATTCCCCAATGTGAAACTCGACCCCGCAGGTCGAGTTCGACGTCCAGTTTGGGCTGAGTTTGCTCGATCACACTAGGAACAGTGACCCCTACTAGATGGAAGTGAGGAGTGCGGGGGGTGGAGAGCAGGGAAACAGAGGGAGAGGGAGAAATCAGGTGGCGTTCCAGGGCAGAATTGGTCTTTGCTGTGATGCCTCCCATGGTCAAACAGCTCACAGACACTTGCTGCCTAGGCTCACACAGGATTAAAAAAAAATTGTTTCGAGGGTACTGAGGGGCCGCAGATCTGCACTCCGGCCTGAGTCTGCACTTTACAGGGACAAAATAGAATGATGAAACATTGGCTGTACAGCAACCTATACTCGTATCCCAGGCGGGCTCAAGTGCGGCCCAGTCTGGAATCGCATGCCGCAGGCCTGTTTGAGCCTCCATTGCAAAACTGCATGTGGGAAAAATATCAGTGTAATTTTGTCCTCCGTTGGCTCGTTGCTAATTACTGTTGTGACTAATTGTATACATAATCCTCCCCTTTGTGCACTGTACCTACATCATGACCTGTTCCGTGGGAGCTGAGCATTGTTTGTGCTTATAATGCAGTGTGTTCTGTAGTGAGTAAAGATAATAACTCACTTGTTTTAAAAAAAGACAAGAGCTTTCTAACGCAATCATTGGAATACCAGCTGTCCCACACAGGTGTTGACAACATGCTCTGTCTCACTGAAATTAGCCTGGGGTTATAGATCTTGTCCTTTCCAACTTGAGGTGAGATTCAAGATGTGTAACATTAAGGTTAGGAAGCACAGGGGTCAGGAGGGGGTCACAAGTCCATTACTAGCAGCGGTGGTGAGAGTAACGATAACACACGAAGTCAAACAAATTGTTGGAAAAGCACCGCAAGTCAGTTAGCATCTGTAAAGGAATAAGACCAGTTTATGTTCCGGGTGTAAGCTCGATCTTCATCAGAACTGCAAACTAAGAGTTAAGCATTTTTGTAAAATTGGTTCAATTGTGTTGCTTTATTTTAAGCATTTTTAGTTTGATTGGACCGCATCTTAGATTGTTCTATTAGTGGTGCCCTTTAAAAAGGGCACTTGTGGCGCTGACTTCTGTCAGGAGACACTGGGGTAGCTCAGTGCCTTAATGGTCCAATTAAAATAGGTCCTGATTAGACGCTATAGCAATTTGTGAACACAGTTCCTCACTGCCCAGTGATACCTGTCCTGCAGGGGTCCGTAACAGGGGCCAATAATAAACTTGGGAAAAAGAGATAGAGGAGGAAAAAAGACAGTGGGGAGAAACGACGGATACTCTAATCACGGAGAAGGGGATCTACTAGGTGGAATATCCTGCAAACTGCTTAATAGGAAACTGTCAGATGATATCAGTGAAGGCACTAGTTAAGAGGGTGAAATGGGACAGCAGTACAGAGAAACAAAAAGGTAAAAAAAACACACGGGAAATTGAAGAACGAGAATAAAAATGGTCATGTGATAAACATTTTTTTTGTACCATTGACGCATGTTTTGCTATTGAACTTTCTTTCCAGAAAACAAAGGGCTGGCAAATTAGAGAATGCACAAGATGAAAGCAGAGAACAGTAATTTTATACTTTCCGATGTCTAGACCAATATGATTGAGCTGCAATTTGGGAGCTTAAGATGCTCGAGAGTTAATTGTCTGGACATCGATATAGGGTTGTGGCTGGATCCAAATAGTTGGCCTTTGGTTACGAAAAGCTTTGTGATGTACCCCATTTTTAAGCACCAACACCTGAGTTACAGACTTGAGGCCTTGTGGACAGGAGCTTTGACAGATCTGTGTCCTGAGTGATCTACTCAAAGTGTTCCAGGGTGAAGGGTTGGAAACTCTAATTAGTCCATGGGGCTCTTTGTTTCAAGTAGCTTTTGGAAAAGTTTCTGAGCAAACTTTTGTGGTGTCTGTGTAATCCCAAATCAAGGATTAATAGGTTGGCAGTGAGTAAATGAATCATGTGGTATGGTACTGAGCTGTGTAGACCAGGACAGGACAGGTACCAAGATTGGTCCCTGCTCTGTAAAAAGTTAGCTATGCATTGAAGGGGAAGCTAGATAAACACACGAGCAAGAAGGGAATAGAAGGATACGCTGATAGGATTAGAAGAAGAGGGGTGGGCGGAGGCTCGTGTGGAGCATAAACACCGGCATAGACCAGTTGGGCCGAATGGCCTGCTTCTGTGCTGTACCTTATGTGTAAGCTAAGGTGGTACTACTGTTGGCTGCAGGAGACCTGGACTAGGAAGGGGGGAAATCGGCCATTGTATTGAGCTGTTCATTTCTCATTGTCTTTTAATTAGTACACAGCATTAGTGCCTATTTCACTGTGGTGTTCTCTGCAGCCTTGGCTTGTCATGAATGTGTGGACAGAGTTTTAAGCCACCAGTGGTCTCAGAATTGGGCCCCTTCTAAGTTTTGTTTTCCCATGGTTAAAATCGAGCTGCTCCCCCGCACATAACTTACACATGGTCCTTCTTGCTTCTGCCATTAAATATTTACTCGACATTGCTGTACTTCCACTTTGGTGCCTGTAGTTCTTTCATTAATAAAAATCCAGCTTTTTTTCCAATTGTTTCAAAGAAGCTGGTCTCTCTCTCTCTCTCTCTCTACCGACCTTGTTGGCTTTCAACCTTGTCCCCAATCAAAGCTGTCCAGCGTGGTGCCAGAAAGGTTCATTGTACCGTCAAGGAAACATTATGCAGTAGGTAGATTTTTCAACCGTTTGCTTTGAGGTTCGTAAAGCCGTTTGAACATGCTGCTGTCTAAACTTTGTACTGTCATGCTGACTGGATGCCATTACAACCTCCATAATGGTTGTCATATAGAACAACCGATCTTCGGGGTTTCCATTTGACGATGCTTATATCTCCCAGTTTATTATTCCCAAATTGTTTTCAATTTTAAAACCCCTGCTTCCCTCTCCCCAAAATACCTTTGTACCACTAAGTGTCCTTGGTGACGTCTAGTTTTGCTCCCCACACCCATCAGAATATTAACACCAGTGTGTATTGAGTCCTACACAAGTGATGGCCCCCTCCCTTCACTCTTTTCTTGTGTTCTCGTTTAAACTAAGCTGTGCTTGTTTTCTTTGGGAAAGAGGCCTTGAGGTGACCAAAGGTTTTCAAGATTGGGATGGGAATTTACAAAGTAGACCTAGGCAAATTATTCACTGTCGTGAAGGATTTGAATATCAGGAGAGAACTAGGTTAAAATTAGGAGGAAGAAAGAAAGTTGGGCAGAACTATTTTCACCAAAGGGCAGAAATGAGTTTCTGGAGAGAGAAGAGATTGAAAGATCTGAAAGGTGAGAATGCAAGTAAGCAAGGGAGATAGACTCGTGCCTTTCAGCCTGTTTAAAAATTCTTTTAAAAAGTACATGTCTTGACATTGCCGCAACATAGAAACAAATGGTCACAGTAAAATAAACATTTTAAAGGGCCACCGTCTTTCTGAATAAATGTTTTCTAATTCTTACTTTTGTGAGGGAGGGGGGGAAACGGGGAGAGATAAGAGGCAGAAGAGCCATGTGCCAGTTTGGTCCTGATGATGGATTGCCCAGGTGATGTCTTTTGATGCACCATCGCGACGTGTATTCGCATTTTTGAAAAAAATGTCAAGTACTTTGAAATAAAGACCGCCCCTTTTACTAAATTACTGTGTGGGGGGGGGGGGTGGGGGGCGAGGTTTAATTTGTAATAATACAGGAACTGTGGAGGTTTGCACGACATTGTTGAGTGTGGACTTCGATGCCCAGTATTTGTTCAGCTGCTTTGTTACACCTTTGTTGAATGTACAATAGATTCTTGTTTAATATTGGATTTCATCACTGTTGTGCTGTGTCCAGGTCACCCCTGATGTCTAAATGGTGGCCATCAGCCATATCAAACACCAACAATATTGCTTTCCCTTTTCTTCCCTTCATTCCCTTTCACTTCAGCCTCTGTTAACAGCAGCAGCTTGCATTTGTATAGTGCCTTTAACGCATTAAAAAACTCCCTTCACAGAGGCGTAATCAACAAAATGGACGCCAAGCTAGAGAAGGAGATATTAAGAGTGGTGAGCGAAAGCTTGGTCAAAGAGGTGGGTTTTAAAGGAGGAGAGGGAGGTGGAGAGGCAAGAAAGGTTTAAGGAGGGAATTTCAAAGTGTGCGGTCCAGGCAGCTGAAGGCACGACCACCAGTGGTTCGGGGTGAGGGGGGGTGGTGGAGGAAGGGGGAGATACACAAGAGGTCAGAGTCGGAGGACTGGAGAGTTGTTGGATTGTAAGGCTGGAGGAGGTGACAGAGGTCGGGAGGAGCAAGGCCAAGAAGGGACTTGCACAAAAAAAATTGAGAATTTGAGATTTGAGGCCTTGGGAGACCAGGAGCCAATAGAGATTAGCGAGGTCAAAGGTGATGGGTGAGTGGAACTAGGTGCGGGGTGGCTGACAGGCAGCAGAGTTTAGGATGAGCTGAAGTTTTTGGAAGGTGGAGGTTGGAGGCCGGCCAGGACAGTATTGGAATAGTGGAGTCTGGAGGTGATGAGGGCATAGATGAGGGTTTCAGCAGCAGATGGGCTGAGGCAAGGGAGGAGACAGACAATATTACGGAGCTGGAAGTAGGGGCATTGAAGCTAATAGTAGTGTGACAACTGCTGAGGTAAACTTAACTCAGCACCAAACCAGCATCGAACTATGGACCTTCCTGGTTTATATAGCTCAAGCCTACACCATGTACGGCAGGTACCCACGAAGCTACAGGGGAGCTACAGGACATTGATCTGTCCTTATGGTTCCTCACATAAGGCGATTCTGATCTCGGTTCCGTCATCTGAATGACAGCGAATGGGGACTTGAAGCTTCCATAGGAGCAGGGGTGAATTATCCCGTCAATCACCTCGTCCACCGTGGAGCGAACAAATTAACAAAGGTCTTGGTCCAGGCCTTATGTCTGTTGTCTTGGCTGAAGAATAATAAGGGGACAAGAGGAAAAGAACCGAAAGAAGAGATTAAAGTGGGGTGACGAGGGTGAAGGAGATTTGTGGCATAGTCCTACTCAACATGAGAAGACCTTTTGTAGCTGAGGGTCCCCCCCCACCAACCCCCACCCCCGCTAAAAACTAGACTTTAAAGTCTTTGGAATAAGTTGCTTTTTGACTAAGTTTGGGAGGGAATAGAAGCATTGGACTTAACTCAAGGGTTCAACCGTTCTGTATATTAAAAAAAAGTTACAGTTCTTGGTGAATTCAGCTTTCTGATCTATTCCAACTGACAGATTAGAGCAGTGTGGAGACTGCCTGTCTACGCATGACATAGAATTTACGCATTACATTGAATTTACAGCAGAAAAACAGGCCAGTCAGCCCAACTGGTCTATGCTGGTGTTTATGCTCCACACGAGCCTCCTCCTGCCTACTTCATCTAACCCTTATTAAGACCCATAAAGAAATGTTAGTGCAGTTACGCAAAGGAATAGCGATGGGAAGTCCCTCCTTAGTATCTTTACCTCGTCCCTCAAGAATTTTTGGCAGACTGACCTGTCAAAATGGAAGCTCTTCAGGGCTGTATTTTCCTCTGTGTTAATCCTTACCAAAAAAAAGTAGGCCTGATAAACGGAAGTAAGATTGGTAGAATGTAGTAACAGATGCTTCTTTCAGTGGTACCTTTGAATAATACTTCCACGACAAATTGTGTCAATGGAATTTAGCTGACACCATCTCCCCCCCAACCCGAAAAATAAGTGGTCTGATGAAGCCTAATTGAAGGCCGAATCATGACACATTTGTGCGGAAATGACCAGTGGGTTTGGGCTGCCAACCCTCCAGGATTGTCCTGGGGTCTCCAGGAAACGAAGCTTAATCTTCCGGACATTGCAGCGAGCAACACTCGGGAGAAAAATCATAGGGGCGTTACCAAAAAATTGTGTTTTTCTTTGAACACTTTCATTTATTAGTTCAAAAAAATATTGGAGATGAGTTGTGGGGGGGTGGGGGAGGGGGAAGACTGTTTGACCGGGCGGGGCAGTTGGAGGCAGGAGCTCATGTAATGAAGCTTCCAGGAATAAGTCCAACCAGATTTGGCAACTGTAACAGTGGGGCAAAGAGCGTAAATAAATTGAATACTCAGCTCAAGGTTGTACTCACCAATATTTGATCCGTCCACCTATATACAATATATAAAGAGGGGCAATAACATCCATCAAACATAATTTTATGTGTCCCTGTTTTTTTTAAAGAAAAAATCAAGTCATTTCCTGCTGGTTTGAGAAGCCCTTCCCCAACAACAGAAAGTACAACACTTGGAGTACCCTGCACAGTTCTGGTCTCCATATTATAAAAAGTATATAGAGGCATTGGAGAGAGTGCAAAAAAGATTCACAAAGATGATACCAAAACTGCGAGGATATACTTATCAGGAAAGGCTGGGGCTCTTTTCCACAGAGAAGAGAAGGTTGAGGGGTGACCTGATAGAGGTCTTTAGGATAATGAAGGGGTTTGATAGGGTAAACGTAGAGAAAATGTTTCCACTTGTGGGGGAGTCCAAAACTAGGGACCATAAATATAAGATAGTCACTAATAAATCCAATAGGGAATTCAGGAGAAACTTCTTTGCCCAAAGGGTGCGCCATCACAAGGAATAGTTGAGGTAAATAGCATAGATGCCTTTGAGGGGAAGCTAGATAAGAACTTGAGGGAGAAAGGAATAGAAGGATACGCTGATAGGGTTAGATGAAGAGGGGTAGGAGGAGGCTCGTGTGGCCAGCATAAACCAGTTAGACCGAATGGCCTGTTTCTGTACTATAGACTCTGTGTAACTCGGTGTATCAGCAAGTACCCTTTAATTGACTTCAGAATGTGCCGTAGAGCAATTACTCGTTAACCTTAGAATGTGCCTTTTTACAACAATTAAAACCGACGGCCTTAAAGGGACTTAGCCACATTACGCACAGTTCTACCTCAGCAGAATAATACTTTGTGTGTTGCACATAATAGTGCCCCTTTAATTGGTGCATTCTCTGACTTAACACGAGCAATGCCGGGGAGATCCGGTTGCAATTCAGCACTGTTTTATCTAACATTTTCCAAATATTGACCAATGTATTTTTGATTTTTTTATATATATATATAAGTTTGGAGCTATGAAGTGTTAATGAGGAAATATTTCACTGCCCCGCCCTCGCTGGCTGTTCCGTGCTGAATAAAGTGTAGATGCTTGCCAATGTTTCATAATCTTCCAAATATCGGTACGGCTTCTGTGAAATAACCATCGGCTGTCAGTGATTGTATTGGTACATAAAGCCCGCAGTGAGCAATGTAGCCATTATTCAGAGTTAACAATATGCTGCCTCACCCAACAGGAAGTGATTAATTGTCAGTCAATCTTCTGACGAAGGAATGGTTGGTCTCGTTGCTGCTATATCTGCTGTGTTATTTATGTTGTAATCGTCATTCCACAAGGATGTCACATTTGCACACCTTTTTAAAAATTCATTCTCGGGATATGGGCATCTACTGTTGGTGCACAAATCCACGCCTTTGCCCCTGTGTGCCGAGAATTTCCTCGGAGGGGGAGGCCACGGTTCTGCCGATCGGCTGCCGAGAGCTCCTGAGAAAATTCCCGGCGATGGTTTTTTTATTCAGAATATTCCTGTACACAGTAACCCTTGTCAGCAATGTTTTTGGAGAATAGATGTTCTCGATGGATCTCATTCTGTCATCAGTGCTCCACCCATCTGCCCACAAGTCGTGAGCATGCCTGTAAACACTTGCTCACTGCTGAGAGTCACCTTTTCATGCCTTTATACGAGCAAATCCATCTTCTTATCATGCACAACTAGCCCCAAGGGTTATCTTTCATCTCTAAAGTAAACACAGGTAGAGCACAGTGTAGTTCCCTCTACAGAGGTGTATATCCTGGACTGTGGTACCAGCCAAGTAACTCATGAGTATAGAAAGTGCAAGTGAGCTATGTAGACCACAACATTGGTTTTTTATTGCCCCTGATTTTTGTCCTTTTCATCTTCTGCCCCTCACCAAATTTTCTCCCCTGCTATACTAACGATGGAAGGTATCCTCTACCTAGATTTACATAGAATTCACAGCACAGAAACGGGCCATCCCTGGTATCATTCTGGTAAGTCTCTTCTGCACCCTCTCTGTCCTGCATTCTTGGCCGCGGTCTTTTACCTGTGCGTCTCGATTTAAAAAGTGACTCCCTCCCAGAATCTTAGACTGTGTGATCTGAAATAAAGGGAAAGGTTGATTTCAGTTGTCTGTGATTTTACCCTGTCATCTTCCCCCACATTATTCATCCTCGCATTTGAATTTAGACATTTGGCCATATTAGCAGGCGAAACTTAACCTGTTTGTATGGTGTTTCTTTGTATAATAATTTAGCAAAGACCTTAAGCTGCATTAAGACACCATACAGAGAAATGACAAGGAAATGTGTTATGCATTCATCCAGAAACATCGGCAGACGATTTCTAAAGGCTATGGAAATGTAGAGTTCAGAGTTGGAAGCTGCACTGCAGAGAGATCAAAAGATCGAGGAGAACTCAGCTCTCCAAATGAGGCGTGTCTGTAGAATCTAGCTGTAAACATCTTCATATCTCTATAAAGGAAAGGACCTGCATTTATATAGCACCTTTCATGTCCACAGGATGTCCCAAAGCACTTTACAGACAATAAATCACTTTTGAAGTGTAGTCACTGTCGTAATGTAGGAAAACGCAGCAGCCAATACGTGCACAGCAAGCTCCCACAAACAGCAATGAGATTGGTGACCAGATAATCGATTTTAGTTGAGGGATAAATATTGGCCAGGACACCAGGGAGAACTCCCCTGCTCTTACAAGGTAGTACCATGGGATCTTTTACATCCACCTGAGAGGGCAAACAGGGCCTCAGTTTAACACCACCTCTGGTAGACAGGGCAGCACTCCCTCAGTACTGCTAGACTAAATTATGCGCTCAAGGGGGACTTGAACCCACAACCTTCTAACTCAAAGGCAAGAGGGCGACCAACTGAGCCATGGGTGACACTGTGGCAATTGATGTGTGCCACTCATTACCTCTGGACTCATTCTCACAAGCTCTGCTATTAGACTTTCCTATGCTGTGCTTTGTAACATCTTCATTTGAGAGTGATTTGAATTATTATTTACCACACGTCTGTTTGGCTCAGTTGGTAGCAGCCTTGCCTTCATGTCAGGAGGTTGTGTGGTCAATCTCCCTTGGTGGCTTGAGTACACAATCTAGGCTGAGATTCCGGTGTAGTACTGAGCGTGTGCTGCATTGGAGGAGGTGCTGTTTTTTTGGATGAGACGTTAAACTGAGCCCTCGCCAGCCTGTTCAGGTGGGATGTAAAAGGCACATAGTTAAGAAGAGCAGGGAGTTCTCCAGTGTCCTGGCCAGCACTCCACTTTCAGCCAACACCACAAACAGCAGACGAACTGATTCATCTCATTTCTGTTTGAATGATCCTACTGAGCACAAATTGCTAATTGCTGACAAAACAGTGACTACGTTTCAAAAACAATTCATCGGCTACAAACTGCTTTGAGATGTCCTGACAATGTGAGAGGCATTATAAAAGTGCAATTTCTCTTTCCTTTTTTTTAATTTCTTCCTCTCTTTTTGTTTATTTGTCCCTCTCTGCCTTTGCCTCTCTCTCTCTCTCCCCCTCCCCTTCTCTCCCTTTCCTTCTTTCCCTCTCTTTCATAGAATTACTTGGTAATTACAACACGCAAACAGGCCGTTTAGCCCAACGAGTCCACGTTGGCGTTGATCCTCCACCGCGGCTCTCCCGCCAGGCAGAAGCAGCTCTTCCACCAGAAGAGGCCCTCCGAAGTAAGTCTAAAACTTTCCTCTTATGGGGCCAGGAGGAACAGGAGTGGTCCTCTTAGCCCCACGAGAAAAGTTGCGGCCTCCCCTGCTCCGCACGCCCACCCTCCCCTGCTCTGCTCCGTCTCCGCCTCCCTCCTGCGAGACCATGCCCAACACCTTCCCCCAACCCCTATCACCTACCTGCTTGGCGGCGAGCTATCTTAGTGCCGACCAGCGGCCTCTGAGAGTTAAAATACCCCCAGGCCAGCGGGTGCGTTTCGCACTTGTCTTGTGTCTCCCACCCTGCCCGAAACCCACTCGGAGCGATTATCGACTCTCGTGCCACAGTGCTAACAGGATTGGTGCACAGACATTTTCTGCAGACACTTCTGGTACCCGATGGTGCTCTGTCTCAGACATTAGGTGGGCGCTGCTCACCTCACCAGTTTCCAACCACTTATCCCGGTCACGTGGTGGCAGTTAGATTCGTGACTCGTTACGTTGATCCCAAATCTAATTTCTCCCGCAGGTCCCGCCTTAACCGCAGTCTTACTGTCACTCGAGGGGTCATCTGAACAAAAGTGCTCGCAATCCCTTCACAGCACTCCCCAAACGACAGTCCCATCCCTGGTCTTCCAATGTACTCTTCTGATCTGCAGAATTAAGTAACTTCCCTGATGTGTGCTGCTTCCTAGCTTCTCCCCCTGAACGACAGCTCGTTCTCCAGTAACCGGCAGCTTTCTGAGTTCTCCTGCCCCAGTGAAGATTCATCAGGACAGTTTCATTGATGACCTCTTCCGCATCCCCTATTTCCTTCACCCCACCAGTGGCAGCTGTGCCTTCTGCTGTCTAGGCCCTAAGCTCTGGAGTTCCCTCCCTAAACCTCTCCACCTCTCCCCCTCTCTCTCCTCCTTTAAGTTATAGAGTCATAGAGTTATACAGCACGGATAGAGGCCCTTCGGCCCATCGTGTCCGCGCCGGCCATCAAGCCCTGTCTACTCTAATCCCATATTCCAGCATTTGGTCCGTAGCCTTGTATGCTATGGCATTTCAAGTGCTCATCCAAATGCTTCTTGAATGTTGTGAGGGTTCCTGCCTCCACAACCCTTTCAGGCAGTGAGTTCCAGACTCCAACCACCCTCTGGGTGAAAAAGTTCTTTCTCAAATCCCCTCTAAACCTCCCGCCTTTTACCTTGAATCTATGCCCCCTTGTTATAGAACCCTCAACGAAGGGAAAAAGCTCCTTAGTATCCATCCTATCTGTGCCCCTCATAATTTTGTACACCTCAATCATGTCCCCCCTCAGCCTCCTCTGCTCCAAGGAAAACAAACCCAATCTTCCCAGTCTCTCTTCATAGCTGAAGCGCTCCAGCCCTGGTAACATCCTGGTGAATCTCCTCTGCACCCTCTCCAAAGCGATCACATCCTTCCTGTAGTGTGGCGACCAGAACTGCACACAGTACTCCAGCTGTGGCCTAACCAGTGTTTTATACAGCTCCATCATAACCTCCTTGCTCTTGTATTCTATGCCTCGGCTAATAAAGGCAAGTATCCCATATGCCTTCTTTACCACCTTATCTACCTGTTCCGCCTCCTTTTTTAAAAAAAAAACTACCTCTTTGACCAAGCTTTTGGTCACCTGTCCTAATGTCTCCTTATGTGGCTCGGTGTCACATTTTTGTCTAATAATCACACCTGTGAAGGGCCTTGGGATGTTTTACAACATTAAAGGCGCTATATAAATGCATGATGTCGTTGTTGGTCTGCTGCGGGTATCCTCCTGTGGTTGTACACCACCTCGACACAGCAGCTCTCACTTCCACTGTATGTTCCCCTGCAAACACAAACGTAACATCTCTCTTTAAGAGGAATGTCTGCATCTTCCAGACTCTCTCAATTACCACCATCAACACGATTGTGTCTCCACGTAAAGGTGAGAGGGCAGCACTCAAAATAAATGTGTTTGAGCTGCCCCCCACTTCATCGCACTTAGTCATTTGACACCTCAAGCCTCATCTTTAGCAGATAAGTGGCGATCAAACAACTCTTAAATGGTTTCAAATGAAGTCTGGGGAATGACTCGACAGAGGAAGGGAACATTAATGCGATTTTTTTTTTCTCTCACATGAAACGGCCACATTTACGATGGGGAACCTGACCCTTCAGCTAAGTGGAAACCGTGCTGCATTAGCTGATGTATTGCAAGGCTCGGGAGTGCCAAGTTCAAGTCTTAGGATAGCAAGGTTTGAGATTTAATTGATGCCGGATTGGAAGCACATTGAACAGGGGGTCAGGCAAACCAGTTCTATTGCTACATCCTGTACATATTAAATAATTATCCACTACTATTAGGCTATTTGCCGCCAGCATGAGTGGTGTACTTTTGTTCCTTATTGAGGGCCTACTAATTACTGATGAATGTGTATGCTGCTGTCACTTTAATCGCAGTCACCTCCGGCCTTCAAAGGCCAGAGATGTCACCTTGGTGGCACCAGCTGTCATTTGCTAAAACGCGAGAGACTACTCCATTAACTTTTTTCTTTCCTGCGGGGCGGATGTGCCTCGGCCCTCGCAAAACAAGCGTTGATATCACTGCTAGTGCAGCTGAGGCAGTCCGATCCTGGTCCGATCCATTCCGGACTATCAAAGGCTGATTTCTCCCCCTCCCCCACCGCCACCCCGGGCCCTCAAAGGGAAACGTGATCTTACCAGCCATGAAAGATTTGGGGACGTGAAAGACGGCCTTGAGGTGGGATTGACGCACATCAACGCGTGCAGTGCATTTTTAAAAATTCATTCTCGGGATGTGGGCATCACCGGCAAGGCTGGCATTTTATTGCCCATCCCGAGTTGCCCTGAGACGGTGGTGGCGGGCCTTCGTCATGAACTGAGTTGCTTGTGAGGCCACTGTCATCCCCGATTTCCTTCGCTCCAACACTGGCGGCCATGCCTTCAGCTGCCTAGGCCCTAAGCTCTGGAATTCTCTCTCCTACTTTTAAGATGCTCCTTAAAACCTACCTCTTTCAAATAAGCTTTTGGTCACCTGTCTTAATATCTCCTTATATGGCTCGGTGTCAAATTTTGTTTGATAACACTTCTGTGAAGCACCGTGGGACATTTAACTATGTTAAAGGCACTATATAAATGCAAGTTGTTGTTGTTGTTGAGGGTCAGTCACATTGGTGTGGGACTGGAGTCACATGCAGTTGTTTTTTTACAACAATCCAACAGCTTCAGGGTCACTTTTACTCATACCATCATTTCTTTATTTTCCACATTTTTTTTTTGAACTGAATTGAAATTCTCAAACTGCCATGGTGGATGATTTGAACTCACTTATCTCTACATTATTAGTCCAGGTCCTCTGGATTACTAGCCCAGTAACAGAACCACTACACCAGAGCAAGGCTGCGGCTTGGTGACAGCATTCCCGCCCCTGAGTCAGAAGTTGCGGGGTTCCAACCTGCTCCAGAGAGTCCCGGTGAGCTCCGGCTCTGAATTCTGGGTTGGCCTCCGGCAGGAAACCGGATGGCGGTAGATATGATTCTAATTGATAAACGGCTAGCACCCCGGCCTACGTTGATGTAATCGCTGGCGAATTAGAATCCAAGTGTGGCAAGTGACTGGAATAATGACGGGCAGCCCTGGGGCTCGAACCCATTGCCTATTGATTGGGAAGGAAGGCTCTGTTACCACCAATTGAACCTGACTAGCTATATATTCGTGGAAATAATCTGCTCTCCCACATATTTGTTTTTCTGTATTAATATATTTCCTACCAGGACTGAGCAGATTGGTAGAATATCAATAAGTCGAAGAGGCTATAAGCAGAGGGAATTCACAGACACTTATTTGTAGTCTGGATTTTGGGTGTAAAATGGACTGCTGTGTTGCAGGCCCGATTTGGTGAGGGGAACGCATCTTAATAGCAATGTCAGGGTAGATGTTCCACGACTGATGCTCCCAGTCTCGCTCAACGGGAAAAGGCAATCTGGCACAGAAATCCTCACGCCCGATTTACGTGCTCCTGATGATCTGGTCATAAAAATGAAGGAGCAGGAATTCCCACAGAGTGACATTCCATGCAGGAAGCGGGAATCTTGGAAAATTCGCTCATATATTATACTCCCGCTTAATTCAAGTCAACTGAACTAGCGGGCAAAAATAACATTTGAATCATTCAATAAATGACATAATGCTTCCTAAACTCTATAAATATTGAATCTATTTATTACAGAGGAAAGTTAATTATATGAAAATATCTCCAAAATTGTCAGACACATGTAAAACATTCCTGGGCTTAATTAATTTATTCTAAACAGATGTCAAATTATATTTAAAAAAAAAACATTCAAAAATTACCAATTAAATTGGAAATGGAACAAACAAGGTATATGAAACATTTAACATTTTTTTTTATTGTAGTATTTTATGATCATTATTTGCAGTGTTTAGATTTATTCATTAGTGATGTATAATCAGAGTAGCTTCAGTTATAGTTCTGAATTGAAATGGTGCAAAGCAGTCATGAGAAGATTTGACTGAACAAAGTTTATTTACATCAACACTATGGGTTGTACTTTCCCTCTCCTCCTTTAAGCCCCGCTCTTTGAACATGCTTTTGGTCACTCTTCTTAATTTATTCTCCTTTGGCTCATTTTTTGTCTGATTTTGCCTCTGTGTTGCACCTCGGGACGTTTTTCTGCCTTAAAGGCGCTATGTAAATATGGGTTATTGTTCTTGCAATGTACTTCAATCCAGGGATTGAAAGGAACGTCACGCGCACTGCATCACCGTTAAAGGGTGAAAGGCTTCTTCACCGGCCCCCCTCGTTATTAGGCCATCTCACAGACTTACTTGTGTGAGCAGGCTGAGGGGAGGGAATTTTATACCTTCTGCCCCACCTCTGTCAGGTGTGCTTCCAATTCCAAGAGAGGAATTATCGTAGAATGGCCGACCGCCAATGAAACAACTCCGCTGCTTTGGACCTGGAGCCTGTTTAATTTGGATCCTGCTTTACTCCCCCCCCACCCCCCCTTCATAAGGGAACGGGGAACTACTCTGATAGTGCTCAACCAGCACTGTATTGGTCACTACGTTATTTTAAAACAAGCTAACCTTATCAGGAATGCAATGTTTTAACCATGTCTGACCATAACATTAATACAATACACTGGTAAAACTGAAGAGAAATGTTTTAACTGAAGGGGAGTGAGTTCAATAGACATTGATAAACCAAGGGAACTAACCTTTAAAAAGCATTTGGACAGTTACATGTGTAAGATGGGCATAGAGGGATATGGGCCAAGTGCAGGCAATTGGGACTAGCTTAGTGGTATAAACTGGGCGACATGGACATGTTGGGCCGAAGGGCCTGTTTCCATGTTGTAAACTTCTATGATTCTATAACCGTGCCTTGTATAATGATATCAATACGCTGAGTGACCTTAGTGGCGATAGTCAAATGGGGAGGGCGGCCGACACGCCTGGTGACCTTATTCCCTTTGTTTCCTCTACAGCTGCCCCACAGAAGAGTGACCTTCTCCACAGCCAATCAAGCCCAAGACCTCCAAGACCCATCCCAGCACAGTTACTATGACAGTGGGCTTGAGGAATCAGAAACGCCAAGCAGCAAGTCATCTTCTGGGCCACGACTGGGACCTCTCGCCCTGCCGGAGGACCACTATGAGCGGACCACCCCCGACGGCAGCATCGGAGAGATGGAGCACCCAGAAAATGGTAATCCACATTTCCTGTTCTCGCATCACAGTCAACGATGATTGAAAGTGAAATTCCTTCTCAGAACTCTGTGGTGTTTAACTGTGAGCAGTTCTTTCAAGATAGGAATAAGAGGTGAAGTAAACTGGGAGGTAAGGGAAGGGGGGGGGACAAGGGAGAGGCCTAGAAAATAAGGTTAACCTTAAACGAAAAGTATTATGACTTCTCATGAGGGCTCAACTTGAATCTTACAGATCAGAAAGGCCGCAGATTCCATGATGTGTGGAGTTAACTGATCTCTGTTAGGGTGGCATGAACAGACTTACAACTGGCCCTGGGTCGAAGGCAAAATCAGCCTGGTACACTGCTCCTGATCACTATCTAATGTCCTTTAGGGAAGGAAACCTGCCGTCCTTACCCGGTCTGGCCTATATGTGACTCCAGTCCCGCACCGACATGGATGACTCTTAACTGCCCTCTGAAATGGCCCAGCAAGCCACTCAGTTGTATCAAATCACTACAAAAATGATAAGAACTCTCTACCTAACAGCACTATGGGAGTGTCTTCGCCACACGGACAGAAGAGGTTCAAGAAGGTGGCTCACCACCACCTTCTCAAGGGGCAACCAGGGATGGGTAAAAAAAATGTCAGCCTTGCCAGCGATGCCCATATCCCAAGAATGAATTTTTAAAAAATTCAATGCCTCCTGCTGGAAGTGCACGTGTAGATACACCAGGAGAGGGCAGAATTGGGCCTGGCTATGATTCCCTCCCCCACGTGGTAAAATAGCCATGACAAAGAATGTTGGTGGGCCCGCATGTGAGTGATCATTTGAGTGAGGCACCAGAGGATGTCCATTACCCAGGAAGGAGTCAACCGACGTCTGTCGGAGAGGCAGAAAAGAAAATTGGTGAGAACACAATATATATGGGAGATGAACTGTACGCATGTTCTGGAAGTCACCTCAGTACATTTTACAGGGCGGAGTATAACAGTACGACATCATCACACCGAGCGTTCTTTCACAAACTTATCACTTCAACTTATTTTTTGCCAATTTTCCCTCCTCCTCCAAAATCACCAATTCCTCTCTGGCACTTTAGCCAAGTGGCTATTCTTCTTGCATTGCTCCGACACAATGAGTGTCTGTAGGTTATTCCACTGTGGGGGACCTCACAGTCGAACCCGGTTGTTGACCACACACACCCATCGTTTACAAGGTAATGATCAGGAGCAGGAATCCTGCCTGATTTGCTGTTTCTTCCCCTTTCTCTAACCTGGGACAATTGAGACTAATTGTAGTGCACTTCTTGCCACTCCAGCTAAGATCAGGCAACTCCGCACAGACCAGGAGTCAAACCTGGGACCTTCTTTTCTGTATGGCTTAAGTTACGTGCTGCCTTTAGCAAAAGGGGCATTTGGGGGGCAGCTTTAAATGAACTTCTAGGAACAACTCCGATGAAATACACCAACCGATCTAACGATGCAGGTCAGTTTTCAGAAATGTTCCAGGCACGAAGGCTGGACAACAACTCTCATCCTGGTGAGCTACTCCCTTAATAGCTGCGTTGGTTTGCAAGAGTGAGATCAGTAGACCTGCACTGGTGTGAGAAAGGGATGTGGTGGAACAGGCGGGGGGGGGGGGGGATTTTCACTCCTGTTTTGGGAGATTGACCCTACAGTGTTCTCCCCATTATCATAGAATATAACCTTACTGCACAGAAGGAGGCCATTCGGCCCATTGTGCCTGTGCTGGCTCTTCAAAAGAGCCAGCACAGGCACAATGGGCACTCCCCTGCCCTATGGAATCTTACAGCACATGGCCTCCACGTCGGGGAGTGAGCTCTTGTCACGCTGCTTGGGCATTTGAGGAGAGAAGAGAGTTGTATTAATTTGGACCCAGTGTTTGTACACACCCCGGTTGGCGTAACCCGATGGTGCACTCGTGGGGCCGCGCGCCTGTCGGCTCGTTGCGGATCAGCTGGTTTAGCGTGGGGTGTGCCCAATGGAGAAAGAGCTGAGCTTTGGGGTGGGTGGGCCGCGATCCGACAGTTTCACGGCACCTTCTTAAAATGGCCGTCGTGAGAGCGGACGGACTGCCAACCTTTCCCCCAGACAGTTACACGTCGACAGAGCTCCTCGCGTCCGTAGGGACACCTCAAAGCACTTTACAAGCCAGAGAAATGGAGTGAAGAGCAGGAGTGAAGAAAGGACTGATGGAAAGTTCGAGGGAGGCAAGGAGGGGGGTGGGGAGCAAAAGTCATGGCTTCTGAAACCGAGGAGGGAAGCGACGAGGGCGACCGATTTAGGGAGGGAGCGTGAAGGCGGGCTTGAACAGCAGCCACCGATGTGAAAAGCACCACAGTGTCGGAAGAGTGTAGGCTAAGCGTGGGGCTGGAAGGGGTTGCTGCATTAGGGTTGGGCTGTAGAGTTGCCAAATCTGGTTGGACGTATTCCTGGAGGTTTCGTCATGCGACCTCCAACCGTCCCACACCTGCAATCCCGACATTGGTCACCCAACACGCCCACCTTGATGGCGCAGTGCTTTCCAACACCAATTGGAAAGCAACCAGACACTTCATTAACCCCCAATTGGATGATTCTTGACCGTCAAGTCAAACAACCTTTTTTTCCTCATTTCCAATATTTTTATAACTAATAAACGAAAGTGCTCAAAGAAAGTGAAAAACAAACACACCATTTTTAAAAAATTCTCTAAGGATTTTTCCCTCGTGTCACTTGCACTGAAGATTAACCTTTCATTCCTGGAGACTCCAGGACATTCCTGGTGAGTTGGCAACGTTATTGGGCAGGTCCCGGTAAAGGGATTCGAAAGCAAGGAAACAGATTTTGAACTCGATTCTTTGGGGCACAGGGGTAACCAGTCGAGCTCGTCGACGGCGAGACCCACTGAACTCCGTGCCAGAACGAGAACTTGCACTGAGGCGTTTTTGAACGACTTGTCATTTGCAATAAAGCAAGACAGGGGGCACCATAAACACAGGAACAAAGTGGGGGGGAAAAGATTGGATTTGTGTTCCTTTTAAATAAAAGACCCTGTGACGCCTTGTTAACATTTTAGAAATTTCTGTAATGACCAGTTCAAAAACAGATAGTGGGAATACTACGGGTCTGCGTTTGTGTGTGTGTGTGTGTGTGTTTTTGCATGTACACACATCAATATAAAAATGTGTGTGGCTGTGTGTGTGTTGTATGAATACACACATATTTAAAGAATGTGTGTGCGTGTCTGTGTATGTTGTATGTGCACACACATATATAAAGAATGTGTGTGCACGTCTGTCTGTATGTTGTATATACACACATACACACATCTATATTAAAAATGTGTGTCTGTACTGTCAGTGTCCCTGAAAATGGAAGAACAGATCTGGATTTTAAAAACTTGATGATGAAACAGCAGGTCTCCTAAAACTAAAGGAAGTGTTTCCTTTCTCAGTGGGTGACAAGTACTGTGAATTTTTCTCAATGCTCTTGCACTAGCCGAGCCCTCTTCCAGTATTATCACTTCCTCCAGTGCAGGTGTACAGACAAGAATAGAAACAATGCAGTCCAGAGACACAATCTCCACCTTGCACCGTAACTAATCATAGCTCCTTCACCTGCCAATCTACTGGCTTGTCGATGGTTTAGATCCTCTGGTCTGTTTTTTTTAAAAGTCAAGGCCGCCACATTCCCACAGTTTGATTTTTTTTTAAAAAAACCTTGTTTTGTTTCATTTCCCACAGTCAGTCAACTATTGTTTAAAACTGCACTTTATCTGAAAGACTATGCTTCAAACAATGGGTCCTAGTTCCCTTCCTGTTACCCTCAGACTTTGCATATTTCTAATGCAGCCATTCAAAAAATATACTTCTTTTCAATTTCTCACCAATTTTCTCCGATCTTCTTCTCTTCTGAGATTCTTGACTTCCTGCAAACGGCACCATTCGTACCTTGCCCGATTGTGACTACTCTTCACGTGCGAGGCTAAACTGTGAGCGAGGGCAGCCTATTCAACCGGAAGAGGGATCATAGCCCAGCCCAATCTGATGTCCACACACACACACACACACACACACACACACTTTCCAGCAAGAGTCACTGGATAGCGGTCAGAAGAAGGAGACCTGACTGTGACTCCCTCCTTTCTTTAACCCAGAGGCGCTGCGGCTAATTGCAGCACTCCTGCCACCATCCCAGCAGAGCTCAGTTAACTCGGCGCAGGTCGGGCGTGGAATCGGTGACCCCTCCCTCGGTCCGTGAACTTACTCGGCGGAGGAGGGGTGTAAATGTTGGAGCTCATCCCTCCAGCTGTGACTGACTTGCAGTCCACACTCATTCAGCTTCATGTCTTTTAAGAGGAGGGAACGGGACTTTGAACGTGCTTATGTAAAAAAACAATAGTACATGCAGGATAAGAGATGGCGGTGTGATAAAATATAGGAGACTGACAGGTTTCTTTGATTCGTACCTGCGTGTTGTAGCACGGTGCCTCCATGTTGAACTCGTATCACCAAGCTCCCATCGGGGCCTTTTTTTAAAATTCGTTTATGGGATGTGGGTGTCGCTGGCGAGGCCGGCATTTATTGCCCATCCCTAATTGCCCTTGAGAAGGTGGTGGTGAGCCGCCTTCTTGAACCGCTGCAGTCCGTGTGCTGAAGGTTCTCCCACAGTGCTGTTAGGAAGGGAGTTCCAGGATTTTGACCCAGCGACGATGAAGGAACGGCGATATATTTCCAATTCGGGATGGTGTGTGACTTGGAGGGGGACGTGCAGGTGGTGTTGTTCCCACATACCGGCTAAATGTAAAACTGCCAGGACTTGGTAAGACCAGAAGCCCATGGAGACCCACTACAAATGGGCCCTCCCGGTTACCCGGTTTTAATGAGTCCCAGCTGGTTAATCTCTGGCTTGCAGTCGGCTGTGTAATGTCCGCTCTTCAGGAACCTGGCCCAGGTCTTGTGCGATATCGTAGCACCTCAACACTCCGACTTAAAGTCACGATCACTGTCATTTAGACGTAGTCAATTTCAGTATTTACGGTTGATGCAATGAGCAGAGATGGGCTCAGCAGGCAACATGGAGTTCTGGAGCTTGGCCTCCACTACGAAGACCAGCACTGCTGAACGACTCTTGTAAATAAGTGGGTTGTGTAAACGTGTACCTGTGCACAGGCAGTATGCAATTATTGCACAAGATTCCTATTTTAAAAAAATACAATTGCTCTGAATTTCTGGTGTACTCTGGCCTGTTACGCATCCTCCGCTCTCTTCACCCCACCATTGGCGGCCGTGCCTTCAACCGTCTAGGTCCTAAGCTCCGGAACTCCTTCCCTAAACCTCCTCCTTTAAGACCATCCTTAAAACCTACCTCTTTGACCAAGCTTTTAGTCACCCCTTCTAATATCTCCTTTTATGGCACGGTGTCAATTTTTTGTCTGATTGCGCTCCCGTGAAGCGCCTCGGGATGTTTTCTGACGTTAAAGGCACTGTATAAATGCAAGTTGTTGCTGTTGTATTCTGGCGCTACAGACCAGAAAATATGCAGCCATCTTCATTTATCCTAGGGGTTACACTTAGTTTTGTCTAAAGTGCTGGACTGGAGGGCAACACCCAGTACATTTGTCCTGGGCCGAATATTCTAAAATTGAACTGAAACTGGACAAAGTTGGGGGGAGGGGTGTCATTTAACAATTCACCGCACTGTTGGTAACCTGGAGCGGATCTCACAGATGGAATGAAAATCGGGCGGTTTCTATAACGGGCGGACGATCCACTCTACCAGGTTACCGCCCGGACAGCAAAGTTGAAAATTACTCCCAGTCGGTCTAAAAAGTTCATCAGATCCAAAGACATATCTGTCCCAGTGAATCGTCTAACTGTTTTAACGAAAGAATTTGCATTCATATAGCATCTTTCACAACCTCAGGATGTCCCAAAGCATGTTACAGCCAATGAAGTCCTTTGTTGAAGTGTAGTCACTGGTGTAATGTAGGAAACGTGGCAACCAATTTGCGCACAGCAAGGTCCCACAAACAGCAATGAAATAATGATCAGATCATCTGTTTTTAATGATCTTGGTTGAGGGATAAACATTGGCCATAATATGGGGATCTTTTGCATCCACCTGAGAGGACAGATAGGGCCTCAGTTTAACATCATCTCTGATGATGAATGGCAACAACCAACATTGCATCACTCCCTCAGCACTGCACTGGAGTGTTAGCCTAGATTATGTGGTCTAGTCTATGAAATATGTTAAGTCCCTGGAGTGGGACTTGAGCTCACAATCAGTCTGGTTCAGAGGCGACAGTGCTACCCACTGAGCCACAGATGACAGCTTAAGGAGTGAACTGGTGATAACTGTGGTCAGACTGTGAGACTGGGCTGAAGTTTACAGTGAGACAGATTTGATGAGTGATTGTGGCAGGTTCTTTCTGTCTCTGCACCCAGGGCTGTTGGATCACAGGGGCAGAGGAGCAGGCCCATAAGGGCGTCCGCTTGACTTTCCTGTACTCATCGTGTCCTGGACCCAGATTAAGTTTAGTTTTAGAGGCTTACTTGTTATCCCCCTCTCCTTAAAACTGACGTGTGTTTGAAACCTGTAATTATTTTTTTAGGAAAGTAGAAAGTGCCGCTCTACAATATTAGCGTATGAACACTGGACGAGTTAGTCTGAAATTATTTTGAAATAGGCGAACCCCTCCGTGGAATAATATCACGCAGCTCAATTTCTAGGCCTTGGTGATTTGAGAGGTCAAAGTGTTAGGTTATTGGCCTTAAGTGTGTACTGACCTGTATGGGGTTAAAACCTTGCGGGTAGAGAGCTGCCCCACCAGTGAGGGGGAAGGGGTCCCAGCAGACAGAGGGACACAAGTAGTTTTTTGTTGAGGTGGGGAGAAGGGGAGAGGGTGCGGGTGCCCGAAGCTCTCCCGAGAGGCAATACATCTGCACTATTTCTGTATTTTTTTTTTGAGTAGAGCGGCTTAATTCACATAACCTCTGGGAGAAAGTCCAGTCTTGGGCACAAGGATGTCTTCGCAAGTGATGTAATCACTCTCTGGTTTAAATAACGCAGACATTCGACAGGAAGATTGTACAGTTCCTTTAATTTTCTCCGGTAATCCTATTTCGCTCCTTTCCTGCATAACGTCAGTGGCGGAGCTGGCTAGGATGACTCGTCACCTTTCCTTTTTTTCTTTATTTAACTCATCGTGTAATATCTGGGAGAAGCTGCTTGATTCTGTGGGCTGACGAGGCTGAGTTCTGTTCTGTGCGTGTCGCCCAGAGCTGTCTGCTGTTCAATAACGTTCCCGTGTGCTCTAATATAATATTTAATAGCTTTTGCCAGCCTGGCTGTCACATGAGGATTTGATATTGTTTGTGACTGTGCTGGTAGCTCTTGCACTGGCCCCCAAGGTAATTCTCGAGGAAGTAATCAGGATGTTTAGTGCATCTGGCATTTTAAGCATGTAAGCGGAATCAAAGGGAAGCTATTATGTTCTTCTACGGTGACAGCACTGTGCAATGTCTGACGTTATTGCATTAAAGTGTGGCGTCTCTGTCTTCAAACGCACACCGCCCAGCGTGGAGCGGAGCCAAGCTGACCAGGAAGACGCCAGGTTGTAACCCTGGCCTGTGCAGAGCTGGCTGTTTGCAGCCAGGGCCAGCAATGGGAGCACTGTGGTTTGCCTCAGCACCACTGAGGTGGGGAAGGGGCTCTAATTTGAAGGTTTTGCCCCCTTGTTCTGGACCCTCCCAGCAGAAGAAATAGTTTCTCTCTATTTACCTGATCAACTCCTTTAATCATCTTAAACACCTCAAGCAGATCACCCCTTAATCTTCTATGCTCAACGGAATACAAGTCTAATCCATTCAACCTGTCTTCATAATTTAACCCTCTAAACACCAGTATCATTCTGGCGAATCTACGCTGCACCTCCTCCAAGGCCAATATATCCTTCCTGAGGTGCGGTGCCCAAAACTGAACAAAATACTCTCTCTGACCATCTTGTGAGGCATTTGGTTTTGAAAGTGGCCATTTTCCCCCATGTCCGGCCATGTTTCATTGGCAGATTTTAGTGCTGTGAGGTTGGGTTGTTAAGACATTGCTATTGTCCAGTCTGACTGTTATTTGAAGCACTACCTGGACTTGATGTTAGTGGCAACCAGCATGTGTCTCTCCAACGTGTTGATTTAAAATGTGTATTTGAGCTGGGTTTGCCCAGGCTTCCCCACTTCCCAATCCCATTGTTTCCACCCATTACTTTTTTATTTTTCATGAGGCATTACATTGCCTGCTCCCTAACTCCTCCATACTGCACACCTTCCCTCTGCAATAGAACTTGCATTAATACCATGTCTTTCACGTCCTCAGGTTGTCCCAAAATGCTTCACAGCCAATGCATTGCTGTTGAAGTGTAATCACTGTTGTAATGTAGGAAATGCGGCACCCAATTTGCACACAGCAAGATCCCAAAACCAGCAATGTGATAATGACCAGACAATCTGATTTAATGATGTTGGTTGAGAGATAAATATTGGTCAGGACACCAGTAGATCTCCACCTGCTCTTCTTTGAATAGTGCTACGGGATCTTTTACATCCCTCTGAACAAGCAATCAGGGGCCAGGTTTAACATCCCATTCAAAAGACAGCACCTCAGCCAGTGCAGCACTCCCTCAGTACTGCACTGAAGTGTCAGCCTAGGTTTTTGTGCTTAAATCTCTGGTGAAGCCTGAACTCACAGCCTTCTATGTCAGATTAGGTTCAGGCGTAGCACACTTGCCACGAAGAAAGTGAGCAGTACAGGAGAAAAAGTTATTAAACAAAGTGAAATGGAGGAAGACGAGTGAAGGGGGGAAAGGCAAAGAATGTAAAGAGGACAGAAGAGTGAAGAGGAATTTGGGGGAAAAAAAGGGAGTAGCTCTAATCTGGGAAAGGGTAAATGGAAGACCTCACTAGCTGAGGACCTGGGAGGGGTAGCCCAGAACCCAAGGAATGGAGGGAATCCATCAATAGCAGCATGTTTGACATAATGACATGAAATGAACTCTGCCATCGTCAAAACTAATTTTGCTGCAAAGATCGAAAACTTTCAAAATACTCCACAGATCATTGAGGACTGCTGTAACACTCTTGGATGTAGGGTCGCCAACTCTGATTGGATGTATTCCTGGTGGTTTCATCACATGACCTCCTGCCTCCAACCGCCCCGCCCAATCAAACAGCCTTTTTTCCCCATCTCCAATATTTTTGTAACTAATAATCAGAAGTGTTCAAAGAAAATAAAAACATCATTTTTTTAATGCCCCCTGTGATTTTTCTCCCGGGTTGCTCACAGCATTGCCTGGGAGATCAATCTTTAATTCCTGTAGACTCCGGGACAATCCTGGAGAGTTGGCAAACCCTACTTGGATGAGACGTTTTGTGGTGGATTGCTCTGTGCATCCCATTCTTCTGCCAAGAAGTGAGTGGCTTGCCTTCCAGGTTCCAAACCTAGCCGATGAACTGACCCATTGTATTCTCGTTTCTCTCCATTTTCCAAGTACTTCCGTTTACTTTCTGAAATGTTGAGTTGCCGAGCACTAACTCTCTCACTTGTTATCTTTACCTGGGTTCTGTCCCTGTGGCTGTATCCTACTTCAATTACAGGTGGGGCATTTCGTTTGTGCTTCTGAATCCTCAGCTGGTTAAGCTCCCTGGCTGTGATTTCCCCCTCTCGTATGGCTTTGGCCTTCTGCCATAGATGTTAAGGACCTGGCATTGTTGGGCGTGTGGCAAAGGTGTAACCTGTCAGCTTTAGATTACAGCTTTTACTCTAATCCCAATAAACCCTATACAATGACAGATTACTTTATAATGCCCGTGCTGTGGAAGACTGAGGTTAAGTCTTATACAATTGGCTCGAATCGGGCACTGACAGTGCCAGGTATCGAGAAGATGGACTGGGGTGGACAAATGTAAGGAATCTTACAACACCAGGTTATAGTCCAACAGTTTTATTTGAAAATCACAAGCTTTCGGAGGCTTTCTCCTTCGCCAGGTGAGTGTGGGATTCCATGAAGGTCACCACATATATAGTCAGAGAACAATGCTTTGAATACTTTGACCGTTTGTATTTCAGTAGTCCTGTATGTAATGTTTCTCTGTCTGATTGCCTTGACAATGGGCAGTTGGAAAGATTATCTGTAATCACCAGGCATTGTTCTCTGACTATATATGCGGTGACCTTTATGGAATCCCACACTCACCTGATGAAGGAGAAAGCCTCCGAAAGCTTGTGATTTTCAAATAAAACTGTTGGACTATAACCTGGTGTTGTAAGATTCCTTACACCCTTCCTTGGTGACTCGTAAGTCCTTCCTCAGCTGTTGGAAGCATTTGGAAGTACTTTTGGAACAGAGATATCCGTGGAACATCTCGTACTCTGCTGTGGGAGTTGGTCAAGCCAATGCTCTCTGCTTTTATTCTTGCTTGTGCCTTCAACAAAAAGGAACCGTAGGCTTCTGAGCTTCGATTGGACTAACGGATTTGAGCTTTGGAATCTGCCCACAAAGCAATTCGGCAACTGGAAGTCTTTCTTACTCTTCAGAAAGGATGGTCTCCTGACTTTTAACATTGAGCAATTAATTTGGCTTCCCAATGCTTGTTTCTACAAGCGTTAGGATAAACTGAGCCATCTCTTGAAATATATTCTGGGCAGGGCACTTGGGGTATCTCAGCACTGGATTCTGGGTGTGACCAGGTTGTCATTAATCCTGAGGATGTCAATCCAGGAGTTTCAACTGGTTTTATTCTGACTTCTATAAAAAACCCCATCATTACAATGTACTTGCCACTTCCTGTCCTCGTATCGTTTGCCTATTTTTTTACTCCTGTTCATTTGCCTGCCTCAATGACAATTCATATAGTGCCTTTAACTTTGAAAATATACCAAAGCACTTAACAGAGGTATAAGGTTAAAAAAAACAGATGCTGAGCCAAAGGAGGAGAGGTTAGGAGGGGTGAGGTGGTATTAAGGCGGTTCTTGTAGGAGGGGAGAGTGGTGGAGGGGTTTAGGGAGGGAATTCCAGAGCATGGGGTCGAGGTGGTTGAAGGCAGGGGAGGGGCGAAGGGAGGGGACGGAATGCACAAGATGCC
The DNA here is from genome assembly GCF_035084215.1 of Heptranchias perlo. NCBI lineage: Eukaryota > Metazoa > Chordata > Chondrichthyes > Hexanchiformes > Hexanchidae > Heptranchias > Heptranchias perlo. The sequence goes on along the minus strand of NC_090338.1, from coordinate 12,456,712 downwards.
AGAGTTGCAGGAATAGAGAGTTTGGGGGCGGGAGCGGATGGAGGTTGTAAGCCTTGAGGTTACGAAGATAAGGAAGGACGAGGCCTCGAAGAGATTTTAACACAAATATGACCATTTTAAATTTGAGGCATTACCTCGTCCTTCTTGCTGTACAGAAAATCTATTAATCTTCCCTGGGACAAATCCCATGCTGGCCCAATCAATGTTTCATTGTTATTATCCTACTCCATGTGGACTTTAGTTTGATATCAATTTTCTTTATTTATTTGCATATTTTTTTCCCTCGTCACGTCACATCATCATAGAATGTTACGGCAGAAAAACGGACTCTTCGTCCCAAAAGTTTGCGCCAATGTTTCTCTTTGCATGAGCAACCCCCTAGTCTAATCCCACTCTACTTCTCGGTCCCCATAACCAATAAGCGATTGCCTAATTTTCCTTTTAAATAAAATGAAGCTTGCTATCGAAGCAGATAATTGCACATTCTAACCACCCTCTGTGCGAAGACATTTTTTCTCTCAGCTTCCCTTTAAATCCTTTTGTGGTTTCTTCAAAAGGTTGTGTCTTTTTGTTACCACCTCTCCAAACCAGCGGAAGCGATCACAATTGACCTCATGAACCCTTCTTAATCTTGAAGGCTTCTATCAGGTTACTCCTAAGCTTCTCAGCTCTAGTGAAATAAAACCCTTAGGTTCTCGAGCCTTTCTTCTCAACTGTGACCTCTCACCCTTGCTAGCATCCTGGTGAATCTGCACTGTAGCTTTTGCATTGATTTTATATCCTTCCCGTAATTGTGTGCCTAAACTGTCCACAATGCAGCCTAAACTGAAGTCACGCAGATGTTCAGCATTAACTCCTTGCTTTTATATTCTGTGCTTCTAGACACAAATCCAAGGATTCCATTTGCCTTTTTTATGACCTTGCCTATTTGCTCTGCCACTTTTAAGGACCCATATATAGATAGATAGAACTTGCATTTATATAGTGCCTTTCACAACCTCAGGTTGTCCCACGGCCAATGAAATACTTTTTGGAGTGTAGTCACTATTGTAAAGTAGGGAAACGCGGCAGCCGATTTGCGCACAGCAAGATCCCACAAACAGCAATTAAATACTATATACTAAGGCTCCTCTACTCCATTCAAAATCTTACAATTTAAAATGTATTTCCTTTACCGACTCTTGCTATTCAGTCCATATTTTCATGCAGTAGCTCAGTGATTTGAAAATTGCAAAAAAAAAACATGTTTTTAAAACAATTCTACCCTCTTCACCAGCTCCTGTTGGTAACTCTTTCCCAGTGCAGCATATCTCCATATTGTATGTCCAAAGGTGGACACAGGGCTGTACAATCTGTAGTCATTCTCCTCTGAGCTTGATGTTAACACCAGTGTCCTCCATTCCAACTGTCTTGTTTTCTACTGAGAGATTTTTAGACTGATTTGTTCCCCAATTTAGTTGTCTATTTTTTTTCTTGTCGGGCAGTTGTAGAAGTGTATCACAAGAGACAGGAGCTTAGCAGTGAGCTCAATCTCTCCACTGGGAATGGTGATGTAGGGTTGGGGGAGGAGAGTGAAAGAGATGTAGGTTACAAACATCATAAAAAGGGAACCTTACTCTCAGAAAACGTACATCCCAAAAGTTGGACGTTGACTGCTGATACTACAGACACATCTGGTCTAGGGTTGCCAACTCTGGTTGGACATATTCCTGGAGGTGTCATCACAGGACTCCAGTCTCCAACAGCCCCGTCCCCATGCTCCCGCCATTGGTTGGCCAACGCACTCATACTCATGATGCACCATCTTCCCATGCCAATTGGGAAAGTGAATAGACTCTTCACTACTCGATTCTTGACTGTAAGTTTTGTCCCATGTCTGATATTTTTTTTATAAACAATAAACAAAAGTGTTCAAAGAATTTTTTTTTTTAAAAACACAATTTTTTAGTGCCCCTATGATTTTTTTTTCCCCTGGGCTGCTCTCTCGCAGCGGTACCCTGGAGATTAATCTTCCAATTCCTGGAGACTCCAGGGCAATCCCAGACAGTTGGGAAGTGTAGTCTGGTGGTCTCATTAAAGTGCACTGAAAGAGTTCAGATTGTTCCTAAACTGCATTCCGGCCACGTTGTGATATGAGTCGAGTTGATTCGGAATAAGCGCATTTGCGATGATGACAGGGCTGCTCTCTTTCACAAACAACAAAAAGAAAGCTGAAATTCATCGTCTTCTTTTTTTTTCCTTAATCCAAATAAAGGAGGTGAAGCAGCAAGCAGATGTGCTGCATTGGTGCGAATAAAAGTATCAAGCCTTCAAATCATTTGTTGCTTTCTCCATTGGCAGTGGATTTTGGCTTTTGTGACTGGAGGAGAGCTGCAATTGATTTGCTCTGAAATCAGTTCCCAACTTGTTACCAAAGATATAAACTCGATCTGTCTGGTGCTAGTTTTACTCTTCAACACGCTCACTAATTCAGTAGTCTTTGTGTATTGTGTTAAATTCTGCTTGTTGAGAACTTACATACATCAACAACTTGCATTAATATAGCGCCTTTAACATAATAAAATGTCCCAAGGCACTTCACAGGAGCGTTATCGAACAAAATTTGACACCGAGCCACATGAGTAGATATTAGGACAGGTGATCAAAAGCTTGGCCAAAGATGTAGGTTTTAAGAAGCATCTTAAAGGAGGTGGAGAGGTTTAGGGAGGGAATTCCAGAGCTTAGGGCCTAGGCAGCTGAAGGCACGGCCGCCAATGGTGGAGTGATTAAAATCAGGGATGCGCAAGATCTCGGAGGGTCATAGGACTGGTGGGGGTTAGGAAGGTAGGGAGAGGCAAGTTCACAGAGCGATTTGAAAACAAGGATGAGAATTTTTAAATCTAGGTGTTGCCGAACCGGGAACCACTGTAGGTCAGCAAGCACAGGGGTGATTGGAGAACGGGACTTGGTGCGAGTTAGGATACAGGCAGCAGAGTTTTGGATGAGCTCAAGTTTATGGAGGGTGGAAGATGGGAGGCCGGCTAGGACAGCATTGGAATAGTCAAGTCCAGAGGTAAAAAAGGCACGGATGAGGGTTTCAGCAGCAGATAAGCTGCTTTCACTTTATTTCCCCTCTATTCCTTAAATCTCCTCTTGCTGAGGTAAGGATCCGTGTGAGCTGTTTGCTGTTTGGTACCTTGTCCAAATGACCAGGCAGTGTCAACCTACTTCAGTGAGTGTTAGTAGGCTGTTCACCCATCGAGTACCAAATCAAGTCCTTGTTCACCATCAACACGTACAAATTTCCAGCAGATGTTGCTGGAGAACACTCAGGAGAGTGGGAACTTTGGACGAGAATTTGATGGGGCAAGATTTTCTTCGCCTCTGGCCCAAGAGCACGCTAACCCGATGACAGGATCCCCATTGCAGCTTGGGCTACTGTTTTAGCCCACTCATCACAGACCGAGGGTGGAACTGGGGTTCTTTCTGTTCAGTGTGGCTCTGGCTGGTTCATTTGCTGATTGATTGACCATCGGTTTTGGGGTCTTTTTGTTCCTGGTGAGCTCCGATTGTGGCAACCATTGTGTCAAACGTTGGTGCGTTTCACTCCGAAACAGAGATGTTGTTCGGATCTTTTTTTGAATTACATTCGACCCACCTTGAGATGAAAGCCCAAGTGATGCGGACCTGCCACCTTTGTGTCCCTGTGATGAACACTGTCCGCTCACTTTCAAAAACCGTGGTAGAAAGCTGAAATTCTCATCATCCTCTGGATGGAACTGAAGCCCAAACAGATGTGCTATATTGGCGTGAAAACAGGTATCAATTTCCGCCTCACTTGTTGCTTTCTCCATTGGTTTTGCTCGTGACAGAGTTGAGCTGAATTTGCTTTGTTCCTATCACACGCTGAAGCTGCCAGACCGTTTTAGTGGAACCTGAAAACCGCCAACAACAACTTGCATAACTCCTTTAACGTAGTCAAAACATCCCACAGCGCTTCATAGGAGCGATTATCAAACAGAATTTGACACCGAGCCACATGAGATATTAGGACAGGTGACCAAAAGCTTGGTCAGAGAGGTAGGCTTCAAGGAGCACCTTAAAGGAGGAGAGAGAGGTAGTGAGGCGGAGAGGTTTGGGGAGGGAGTTCCAGAGCTTCGGGCCTAGGCAGCTGAAGGCGTGGCCGCCAAAGGTGGGGCAATGGAAATCGGGGATGAGCAAGAGGCAAGAAATGGAGGAGCGCAGAGATCTCGGTGGATTATAGGGCATAAGGAGGTTACAGAGATAGAGATTTGGAACCCAACTAGTTACCAATAATTGAGTTTGAACAATCTGGTGCTAGTTTTGCCCGAACTCCACCGGATCTAGATAAGAATCAGAAGTGGGGATCTTGTTCCCCCTTCCTCGTGGCCAAGGGCTACCAGAACCAGTTATAGTCACCAGTGCCTTGAGTTAAAATCAGTTCATTCAACAAGACCCAAGGATAGAACTTGGGACCTTCCAGATTGATGAGTTTCACACTGGGTGGTTCATCATCCATTTAGCCATCTAGTTCACTAATGTCCTGTAGGGAAGGAAAGCTCACCTGGTCTGGTCCTACATATGACTCCAGTGCCGCACCAACGTAGTTGACTCTTAACTGCTCTCGGAAGTGGCCTAGCAAGCCACTCAGCTGCATCAAACCGCCACAGCGGTTGAAGTAGGAGGCCCTCTGCCACCTTCTCAGGTCAACTAGGGATGGGCAGTAAACTTCTGGCTGGCAAAGCAAAAAACCTGCATTAATGGACTGCAGCGGCCGCCCGTGAACCTGATGGAAATAGCAGCCGAGTTTGATTGCTAATGCTGGTGCTGCTGTCTTTTGGAGGAGCAATGAAAACTACCACTTGAGCTGGTTCTCCACTTCCATGGAAGTAAAAGAAAAGAAAAATTTTGCGCCTTTTACGATTTCAGGAAATCCCAAACTGCTTCGCAGCCAATGAAGTACTTTTTGAAGTGTAGTCGCTGCTGTGATGTAGGAAATACGGCAGTCAATGTGGGCACAGCAAGGTCCCACAAACAGCAATGAGATAATGACCAGATAATCTGTTTTTTTAGGCGTTGGTTGAGGGATAAATATTGTCCAGGACACCGGGGAGAACTCCCCTGTCCTGCAGCAGTGCCAATTGACTAAATTTGCTGATGATATCAAGCTAGGGAGGAGCATTGGATCTGAGAAGGCTACTCAAGAACTGTTAGTCAAAATATGCTGATGGATGGAACAATGAGATGAACTTTATTATGAGCACATGTGATGTACTGCATGTAGGAAGAAAAAAAAAGTGGGTGAGATGATTACTCCTGGACGGTGTTGAACGAGCTATGGGTGAAGTTGAAAGTGATCCTGGAAGTTTTAGAAGTCTTCTTGCTCATCGTGTCCAATTACTGCAGAACAAAGATCATTGAAGCAAATCGAACGCTTAACCATATTAGCTCTTATCACATCACACCTTGATCTGACGCTCAGACCCAGGGTTGATGCTCCAGTTGTGGAGGTGATTAAGAGGAAAGTCACAAGTCTGATCCTAGCGGAAAAGGACTTAATTATGAGGAAAGACTTCAGAAATTTGGGCTTTTCCGCGTTGAAAGGAGGGGACTGAGCGGTGAGCTTCTGGGGCTCTCCAAGATGGTAAATGATACAGAAAAGACAAACCCACAAAATATGCACGCAGATATACAATATGGAAAGACCATCACATTCATCAGTGGTCAACCGTACCCTTTCGACAACGCTACCTCATGCCCCACAATGCCCATTGATCGCCGAATCTCCAACATTTCCTCTCACAACAACAACTTGCATTTGTACAGTGCCTTTAACGTAGTAAACTGTCCCAAGATGCTTCACAGGAGCGATTATCAAACAAAATTGACACAGAGCCACATAAGGAGATGTTAGGACAGGTGGCCAAAACGGGTAGGTTTTAAAGAGCGTCTCAACTCGACATAACTCCTCAAAAACAAGTTTCTGCTTCTTTTTTGCCCTGCAGTTAATTTCTTATGTCTGACGTATTACAACCAGTGATTTTTCCCTGCTCCTTCCAGACACATCCCAAGTGTGGAAAGGCTTAAAATCTATAAATGATACTGTTGGTTGTTTTTCATACTTCAGGCAGACATAGTATAAACATTTTGCACACCTCCAGACACACTGGATTCCTTCCAACGATGTTCTATATTTTTCGTTCATTCAGTGTCAGACTAGAGTGTGACATCGAAACCAACAATTTAGAGAGGTTTGTCATTAGGAAGGAGATTTGTTTGTGACTGCAGTTTATTCAAATGTAGATGTGGACTTGTGCCATCAAGCACAGAGAGATGATCTTGCATTCCTCCAGGGTTGTCACAGCAACACAAAATATTAAAGCTGTGATGCTAGTGCTCTGCTGTTCACCATCCCATTCCTCTCTCATCCTTTTCAAGTTTGTCAATCTGTGAGATTCACACCTCTTCCCTCCTTCTTACCCCCGACACACCCTAAAAGAAAATTGGATTGAGGACCACTGCAAACCCTTTCTGCTTGGACAAAGTGGGCATGATCTCCCAATCCCATGTTGCCTGATTACAGGTGGATCTGGGTCAAAAGTACCACGGGGTGGGGAAGGGAGGGGAGGGGGGTGGGGGGAGTGAGGGATGGGGGTGGGCTGGGGAGGGGAGAGAAGTCACGGCTATTTGAATAGGAAAATCAAGTTGGCGAATTTGTGTTTCCAGAATTGGGGAGCTGCTTAGCTGCTGGTTTGTGCCATTATTCAGTGTTGGCACTGGAGGGTATAACTTCCTCTCTGCGCTGTTTTTACCCATGGGTTTGAGTTAAGTTTATTTTTTAACACGCTATCTCATTATTGTCAACTGCATCGAACAGCACAGCGGGAATTTAAGACCGAAATGTTACTGGTGTGCTAAAAATAGCACACAGAGGAAATCTGACCCTCAGGTATTTCAGTAAACTGAATAATATGTACGACATTTTTCACGTTATGTTCGCTTTAACTGTGAGAAAGCACCCAGCAATACAAAACTCTAGGTTGTAGATTGGAACGTGATTTTGAGGTGATGAATTCAGAGTAGTGAGCAATATGGGGGCCTTCTGGGACTTCGACTTAACTCTGGCGGAAGAATGACGAAACCCCCCAGGGGAATGGCCATTTGTGTCGCTTTTTGGAGAGGGCTGCAGCCAGGTTACGTCAAGGTTCACCCCTTGGTTTAAGTACGGCTATTTTTTCACCCTAAAAGCATTTTGGTTAACGTCAGCCTAGTGACAACACAGTTATTGAAGTGTTGTATCTTGTGCCATCTCCACATAACCTAGATATAAACCCAAGCATATAGCGTGCGGGAATCAGTGTGGATGTTGATGGGCTGGTGAGGAGAGTCAAGACTCACCGTGGATAGAATGTGCCAGGATGTTCTCTTTTTTTTGAAAGCCACGGTGGGGACAAGAAGCACCGATTGCAGAAATTGCAGTGTTGTAGCCAGGGGCAGCAGAAGGAATGAATGGGCTCTCTTGTCATCGCATGGCTTGTGTTACAAACCTTGGCAGGTTGCCAAGACTGACACAGGGTAGCCCAGTAAACTATCAATGAAAAGGAGGAGGAGAAGAGAAATGAGAAGAATTAAGAATGAATTCATTCCCGATTAGAAGATTCGCAATAAACAGCTCCCCCTGTGGCTGGGTTGGTAAAGGCAGTGTATTGTATCAGAAAGCCCCAAGTTCGATTTCCTTAGTCAGTACTGAGTTGGCTGGTCTCACGCGGGACAGCAGCTAACCTACTACAATTAGTGCTCAAATAACAACAACTTGCATTTATATAGCACCTTCAACATAGTAAAACATCCCAAGGCACTTCACAGGAGCGTTATCAAACAAAATTTTGACACTGAGCCACCTAAGGAGATATCAGGACAGGTGTCCAAAAGCTTGGTCAAAGAGGTAGGTTTTAAGGAGCGTCTTAAAGGAGGAGAGAGGAGTAAAGAAGCTCAATGATGATGCACCCCACTGTCGAACAGGTTGCTGGCACTCATTATCTAGATTCACACATAAAGAATGGCTCCTTGGGGGCAATGGATGACTAGCACCAATGAAACCATACCTCACCAAGGAAGGAGGAGAATCAGCAAAGAAAAGACACCGAATGGCCATGAAATGCTTGCAATAGAACCAATGACTGTGCACTACCTTTCACAGTTAGCGTTATGTATTCCTTTTAATAATACAAGCATGTAAACTCTTGGAATCCTAATTTTGATTTAAAGTTCTCCAATGACAGACTATTGGTTCTGAACAACAAATCTTTTTGATCATGCAGGCGTGTTTCTCAAACTGTACATTTTTGACTCCCACCCCCTTTAATCAGTTTAATGGGTGTCTCACTCATTCGAGAAAAGGAACAAGCTTCAAACCGCAGCTCGTGGGGATTGTAGAAGTCAAACTTATTGTTTGAAAGTGCAATCTCCTTCATGGCAGAGGATCTCATCAGTAAACCTACTCTTCAAGCTCTCCCTACACTGGAAGCTCTCCCTACACTGGAAGCTCTCCCTACACTGGAAGCTCTCCATACACTGGAAGCTCTCCCTACACTGGAAGCTCTCCCTACACTGGAAGCTCTCCCTACACGTTTGCCAACATACCCACAGCGAGCGCACTTCACAAGTAATCATTGGTGGGGAAGGTCCTCGGAGCTGCGCAGCCGCTACTTGGCCGGGGGTGTGGCAGAAAACCCGTCTCTGTGCATTCATGGGGTTTTCACCCCACTTCCAGTGAAGTTATGGTGGTGTAGCAGGAAGCAGCTCTGAGGAAAGTCATCTCCACCCCCTCCCCACCACCTCCCTCCCCACCATTGGCTGTGAAGCACTTAGAGGCGTCTTGAGGAAGTTTTAAATTTCAAAATAAATGCAAGTTCTTTCTTCACTTCCTTTCCTTTCTATCTTTCCTACCTTTCTTTCCATCCCTCTTTTCTCTTTCCTTCCTTTTTCTCTTTCCTTCTTTTCTCTTTTTCCTTCCTGTCTTTCTTTCCTTCCTTTGTCTCTTACTTTCCTTCTTTCTCTCTCTCTTTCTTAACTTCTTTCTCTCTTTTTCTTTCTTCCCTTCTCTCTCTTTCGTAATAAGCAGCACCCTCAGACACACTTAAAATAAAACTCTGTTCAGCTTAAAAAAGTTTGTTTAAATTAAGGAATAGAGGGGAGATGGTCACATGAGATCTGAAGAATGAGACAGTTGCAGTGTCTTTAAATCCAAGAACATGCCTTTGAAAGTAATGAGAATGGGTCAAGCTCTGGTCATTGACTTACCAAAGTCTGCAATTTGAAACACAAGATTAAGGCCCTTCCCCCCTTCCTCTTCCCCCCACATAAAAATAACAGACTCCGTGCTCTTTGCAATATTCGACTTTCACCAGCAGTTTAACAATAACCTTTCCCTGACCTTTAGTCAAATGTTAAGGATTAAGCCGTTGAAATGAGACGGCCGCTGGTTAACCTACACCAGGATGTCCAAAGGACTTGAGAAAGAGAATCCTGTAACTTTATGTGCGGTGGATCTCAGAGTTAGGCCCCGTGACTGCCTGTTGATTTTCTTGGGGCAGAGTTATCAATCTACGATGAGCTGGAGCAGAACTTCCCACACTCCGTTGGGGGATTGGGTCTGTGAAGATGCCTGAGTGTGTGTGTGTGTGTGTGTTTCAGCAGCCGCGTTCTGGTTCACTGAGAGGGTACGAGGTCCATTCTGCTCAACTCTCCATTCGTTAAGCCTTGCGGAACGCAGTGGCCAAGCAGTGAATCCTCGAGGATTCAGGGGTCATGTTCAGATTAAAATCACAATGGTACTTGCTTTGCTGTAGGTCAGTACCCTGATCCTCAAGCATGTCATTGCAAGATGTGAGCTGTGAGGGTCTTGGGGAGCCTTAGGTTAGCAAGCAAACCTCCACGGATGCTGTCGTCTTTCAGATGAAGCTCTAACATCCTTGTTAAATCAGCTTCTTTAGCTAAAGTCCAATATTAGATGGAAAGAAAGAGGAAATAGCTTTTATACAGTGCTTAGGAATTCCCAAAGTGTCTCACAGCCAATGCATTTCTTTTTAAACTGTCATACCCGTTGTTTTGTAGGCAAACACGCCAACCAATTTGCAGAAGGCAAGGTCCCTCAAAGGGTGATGAGATGAATGGCAAGTTAATTTGTTTTGTCGGTGTTTGAGTTAATTTTTGCAGTGTTTCTGACCCTGGGGGGTTTCCCTCCCTCTCTCTTCAAAAGCCGGGACCCTGGGAGATTTCCCTGCTCCTCTTCACAAAAAAAAAGAGTGCCATGGGATCTTTTAATGTTCATCTGAACAGGCAGACAAGGCCTTAATTTAACATCTCATCTCAAAAGACGGGCACCTCCGACTCCCACTGCACTGTAGCGTTACATAAATCTGCCATCGGGATCATTAAAAGATAAATGTCTGTAGTATTTTTGTACAATCTGGACTCGACAGCACATTTGGTAAATTTGGTGCAGAATTAACCCATACTGAGAAGGAAGACCCCAGGTTTATCTTATTGAAACATATAAGATTGTGAAGGGGCTTGATCGGGTGGATGCGGTAAGGATGTTCCCAAGGATGGGTGAAACTAGAACTAGGGGGCATAATCTTAGAATAAGGGGCTGCTCCTTCAAAACTGAGATGAGGGGCAACTTCTTCACTCAGAGGGTGGTAGGTCTGTGGAATTTGCTGCACCAGGAAGCTGTGGAGGCTACATCATTGAATAAATTCAAAGCAGAAATAGACAGTTTCCTAGAAGTAAAGGGAATTAGGGGTTACGGGGAGCGGGCAGGAAATTGGACCTGAATTTAGATTTGAGGTTAGGATCAGATCAGCCATGATCTTATTAAATGGCGGAGCAGGCTTGAAGGGCTTATTGGCCTACTCCTGCTCCTATTTCTTATGTTCTTATGTTCTTATGTTTGATCTGCAGTTCGTAGTGAGTAGGTTTATCTGAGTGAGGACACTGCAATTGGCTTCAGCACTGCGAACCAAAAAGGGGAAATAAAAATCGGGTAAGTTTTGTTGCCTAAATAGGCAGCTGCGTTTTTGAGGACTGGAGGTGAGGACAGAATTGCAGATGTGCTGTGATGCCCCAGCAGTTGAATAGCTTGTCAACACTCGAACGGTCTCAGCTGACCAATGAAGAATGAGCACTTGGCCAAAGTACCAGAGGGCAGCTGGCAACTGTGGGATCCTGAGCTTGTTTTATTAACCCCTTCCCTCGATAGGCCTGAGGCACTAAAGCCTCTGGTCCATCGAGAGTGTCCATACCACCCTCCCACTGAGGTCAGTAAACTCTGCAGGATGGGGATTGAATATAGAGAGAAAGAAAGAAAGAACTTGCATTTATATAGCGCCTTTCAGGGCCTTAGGACGTCCTAAAACGCTTTACAGCCAATCAAATACTTTTGAAGTGTAGTCACTGCTGTAATGTAGGAAACATGGCAGCCAATTTACACACAGCAAGATTCCACAAACAGCAACGTGATAATGACCAAATCATCTGTTTTTTTTAAGTGATGTTTGAGGGATAAATATTGGCCAGGACACCAGAGAGAACTCCCCTGCTCTTCTTCAAAATAGTGCTGGAGGACCTTTTACTTTTTCTTATTTCAAAATATACTTCATTTCATAAAACTTAAAGATTCACATGGTTTACACACAGTTCAAATATAGGGCACAAAATGCAGCTCAGCAGTTCAAAGCAATACAGTCCAGATCATATACACTATGATCTCATTGTTACAATTTTAAAAACACAGTACATATTTTCTAATACATTCTGTACAATATGAGGTAGGGTGGCATTATACAGTGGCTGTAGGATCTTTTACATCCACCTGAGAGGGCAGACGGAGCCTCAGTTTAACATCTCATCCAAAAGACAGCACCTCCTACAATGAAGCGCTCCCTCAGTACTGCGTTGGAGTGTCAGACTGGATTTTGTGCTCGTATAGAACAGTCCTGAGCTGTAATACTCGATAAACCTGGTGAGTGATTCGAGGGAAGACACAGCAAGGTTTTTGTTTTCTCTCTTTAAGATGTTTTTGTAAAATGTCAGTGAATTGACATCAAGGTATTGTGGAACACTCAAACCTGATGTCTGCTTGAAATATGACCTTGTGCAAACATGTTTCCTCTCCATGGTAACACTCTGTTGCAGTCCTAACCTTTTTCTGCTGATCAGTCATGGTTATCAGTGAATTTTATGGTTACCGTGTGACACAAGGGAAGGAACATTTAGACGGCAAAAGTGACTCTTCACTTTAGATTTAGTGAGGCTCGGGAGTTTCAGGAATCACAGCTGGATACGTCAACGCTCAGCAATCGGTTGCAAGTTATTAGAAGGTTCTGGAGATTTTTTTGATTCCAATTCCCTTCTGTGTTTATAGAAAAATAGCCTTGGAGAAGGAAGGACAGCTGCAGCCTCATCCCTTTCCATTTACACTGGATTAGTTATTAACTTCTTCTTAAGGGCCAGTAAATCCATCTCTCTCTCTCTCTCTCTCGCTCTCACGCGCTGCCTCCCTTGCTCTCTCTCTCTCTCACGCTGTCTCTGTCTTGCACTCGCCCTGTATCTCTCTCGCCCTGTATCTCTCTCGCCCTGTATCTCTCTCGCACTTTCTCTCACACTTTCTCTCACACTTTTTCGCGAGCTGTCTCTTTCGTGCTTTCTCTAGCTTGCCCTTTCTCTCATTCTCTCTCTCTATCTTTCTCTCTCTGCATGTTCTTTCTTTCTCACTCTCTCTTTCCATCTCATATTTCTCCCTCTCGGCTCTTAGTGTACCTATGTGCATCTTTCTCTCTCTCTCTCTCTGTCAATCCTTTGCTTCTCTCTTTCCACATTTCTGTCCAGTTCTGTCTCTTGTGCATTTCTTTCTTTTGTTTTTTCTCTGCCTGTTTACCTCTCTCTGGACATGCCAGCAACAAATCACATTTATATAGTGCCTTTAACACAGGAAAATGTCCCAAGATGCTCCACAGAGATACCTGTGATGGTATATGTGTCTCTCTCCTCTCAGTCTCCACCTTTGCAAGTTTCTGGTTTGTTCTGTTTTTTTCAAGGACTGTTTATCCCTGCATATCTCTTTCTCTCTATCTCTCCTTCTGCATGCCTCTCTCTGTCTCTTTCTGTATGTCTCTCTCTCTGCTTGTCTCTGTTTCTGTCTCTGTCTCTCTGCAGGCCTCTCTTTCCCTCTCCATAAATCTCTCCACGTCTTTTTCTCTGTCTTTCTCTACATCTTTCTGCATGTCTCTCGCCCTGTCTCGCTCCGTCTCTCTCTGCATATCCCTCTGTCTCTACATGTCATTCTTTCTGTCTCTGCATGTCCTTCTCTCTGTCTCTCTGGCCATCTCTCTCTCTCTGCATGTCTGTGTGTGTGTGTGTGTGTGTCCCTCTCTCTCTCTGCATGTCTGTGTGTGTGTGTCCCTCTCTGCATGTCTCTCGCTCTGTCTCTCTTTGTCTCTCTTTCTCTGTCTGCATGTCTTTCTCTGTGTGTCTCTCTCTCTCTCTCTGTCTCGTTCTCCATGTCTCTCTCTCTGCACGTCTCTCTCTGCATGTCTCTCTGCACAAGTCTCTCCCTGCACGTCCTCTCTCTCTCTCTGCACGTCTCTCTCTGCCTTTCTCTCTGCATGTCTCTCTGTCTGTCTCTCTCTCTCTCTTATAAAACTTGCGACCAAAAATGTCACAACTTTCAGGTTGAGGGGAAGAAATTCGGAGGGTGGGGGAAGGTACTAATAGTCATGAATGATTTTTTTTGTAAGCACAACGTGAAAGTGAGCATTGGATGACTCGACAGTTCAGAGTGCCCTTTGGCTCTGCGGGGCAGGCCTGCTGTGATGTATTGTAAGATAATAGTCCTGGTGGTGTGAACGTTGCATGTAGCAACAAGTGTGACCTTCCTCCAAGTCAGAGTACTCGGAGCTGAAATCGCACTCAATCAGACTTGTTTACTGCTCTGTAATGAAAAAGAAAAAGGGAAGGTGGGGGAGGGCAAGACTGGCGTCTTATCCCAGCGGGGGTCCCCATTACAGCTGGTGGACTCGGTGCTGCCAGCTTATTGACTTTTCCCTATTGTTGAGCTGGCACGAGGCAGGAATAACTAATGGACCGTAGCAAAAAAAGGAAGGCCTCTAACCTGGCCATGACGTGCAGCGTGCAGGAGTTTAAGGTGCTGCGTCATGACTAACCTCTCTCGGTAAATATATTAAAGAAAAAGGCAACTTTGTCAATATATTCAACGACTACACCTTGCATTTATATAATATAATATAAAATAAAAACAGAAAATGCTGGAAATACTCAGCGAGTCAGGCGGCATCTGTGGAGAAAGAAACAGAGTCAACGTTTCAGGTCGATGACCTTTCATCAGAACTGGAAGAAGTTGAAGATTTAACAGTTTTTAAGCAAGTGCAGAGCCAGGGAAAAGGGCGGGGGGTTGGTGGTAGTGGAGGAAGGGGAGGGGAGGAAAGAACAAAAGGGAAGGTCTCTGATAGGGTGGAGGGCAGAAGTTGATTAAGTGACAACAGGGATGATGGAGCAAGGCGAGGAGGGTGGTAATAGGACAAGCATTTATACAGCGCCTTTAACATTGTAAAATGTCCCTAGGTGCTTCACAGGAGCGATTATCGAACAAAATTTGATGCCGAGCCGCATGAGATATTAGGACAGGTTGAAGAGGTAGGTTTTAAGGAGCGATTTAAAGGAGGAGGGAGAGGCGGAGTGGTTTAGGGAGGGAATTCTAAAGCTTAGTGCCTAGATAGCTGAAGACACGGCCGCCAATAGCGGAGCGATGGAAATCGGGGATGCAAAAGAGGCCAGAATTGGACGATCGCAGCTAACCTGGAGGGTTGTAGGGCTGCAGGAGGCTACAGAGATAGGGAGGGACAAGGCCAGAAGCCAAAACACAGGGATTAAACATTGTCTTCATTTTATGTATCAGGACATCAATATCCACCTGAATGGACAGACGGAGCCTCAGTTTAATGTGTCATCAGAAAGACAGCACCTCTGAATACTGCAGCACAGCGCCAGCACTCAGTATTGAACAGGGGAATATCAGCCTGGATTATGTGCTCAAGTCTCTGGAGTGGGACGTAAACCCACAACCTTCTGACTCAGAGGCAAGAGAGCCACCCACTGAGCCATGGCTGACATTTAAAGAGGGAAAGAAGCTTAGAGCTTTGTTCATGCTGTAAGAATTGCTGGTGCTTCTAATGGCCCCAACTCCGACAGCAGTGCGGTAAAGCAAATCACCTCACGGTGTTCCTTCGCCTGTGCGGCTGGTGGTGACCACATTCTCTAGCCGTAGATTGGCTGAGTCTGGTTGTAGAAGCCCGTGAGGTGTTTTTTCACACTGTAGGGACCTTCTCTCAGAGGAGCCATGGCGAACAAAAAGGACAAAGGGAATTTAAAACTGAAAGGAGCAACCCCACAGTGCTGCTCCAGTACCTTTAGTAAAGAAGATAATGCTGTGCTATTTATGTAGACGTTCACAGGAGACCATTGTCCGTGAAGTAATAGCGAGCAACTACTGAGGAGGTGGAACGGGGGAGGGGTGCACACGAGAGATTTGGACGCTCGCTCCAGATCTAGGACTTTACTTCCCTTTCAGCTAAGTTTACAGCACTAATGTTCCCCATGAGAGACCGGTCCCAATCTGGCCCTTAAAGCCGAGGCAACATTGTCCTATTTGCAGTTACATTTCTGGCTGTTTGCAATTGTATTCGTTCTGTTGGAATTGGGGGCCGGTCTGGAGGTTTGGACAGAGCTGTACTCAGTGCTGTTGCCTCATCGGCGGATAATTCCGAAACGAGAACACCAAATTAGCGGGAACACGGATTAAAACTTCATGTTTAGCCCTCGAGGCCCCTTGGCGTGCACCTACGCCAAGTGTCAGAAGAAGGTGCATTTACATAATGCCTCATCGTTTCCCTCAGGACGTCTCGCACGGCTGCGATGGGATCTTTTACGGGTAGTGTAGTGGTTATGTTACGGGATTAGTAATCCAAACTAAACTGCAACTTCAAATCCCACCATGGTGGATTGAGAATTACAAATTCAGATCAGTAAAAATGACCATGAAGCTGTTGGATTGTCCTCAAAACCCAACTGGTTCACTGACGCCCTTTAGCGGAAGGAATCCTGTAGTCCTTGCCCAGTCTGGCCTATATGTGATTTCAGCCCCACACCAAAATGGTCAACTCTTAACTGGAATCTGTAGTTGTCTAGCAAGCCACTCGGTTGTATAAAATCAAGGCACCTGAGGATAGGCAATAAATGTCGGCCTTGCAAGCGACGCCCACACCCTGAGAATTAATTAATAAAAACTTTTAGGCCGTGATTCAACAGCAGCTCGTGAGGCCAAGGGAATTCCGGGTCTCTGCTGTGGTCAGAACAAGGAAGGTCAGATCGTTTATATACTTGCAATAACAGGACAACCAAACGTTTTGGCATTGGCTGTACTCTCATAAAGTAACAGGGCCTTTTGATATGGTCTAAGCGGATCCCAGTAGAACAGCCACCTTTCAGACACTTGACAGCAGAATCTCTTATAAAGAAAACATTTTTTAAAAAGAGCTTGTATTTATAGAGCAGCTTCATCAACCTCAGGACGTCCCAAGGTGCTCTACAGCCAATGAAGTACTTTTTGAAGAGTAGTCACTGTTGTAATGTAGGTTACGTGGCAGCCAATTTGCGCACAGCAAGCTCCCACTAACAGCAAAGTGATAATAACCAGATAATCTACATAAGAACATAAGAAATAGGAGCAGGAACAGGCCTGCTCCACCATTCAAGAAGATCGTGGCTGATTTTCTACATCAACTCCACTTTCCTGCCCGATCCCCATATCCCTTGATTTCCCTAAGTGTCCAAAAACCTATCGATCTCAGTCTTGAATATACTCAATGTCTGAGCATCCACAGCCCTCTGAGGTAGAGAATTCCAAAGACTCAAAACGCTCTGAGTGAAGAAATTTTTCCTCGTCTCGGTCCTAAATGGCCGACCTCTTATCTTGAGACTGTGACCCCTAGTTCTGATATTGGCTGAGGGATAAATATTGGCCAGGACTCCCCTGTTCTTCTTCAAAATAGTGCCGTGGGATCTTTTACGTCCACCTGAGAGGGCAGATGGGGCCTCAGTTTGACGTCTCATCCGAAAGACGACACCTCCTATGAGAAGGTGCCGGTTGTCCCCAGGGTCATGGGTCTCATGGAAAGTTGTCCTTTGCGTTTCTGTTCCTCCCCACCCATCAGCACGTACTTAGTAAGTTCCCTGCGCACGTCCTTGAATGTGGCAGCGTGCAGCTAATTTAGTAGGAGCCAGAGCTCCCTGTCTCATCACGTATGAGGCAGGTGAGGACAACCATAGAACATCCTGGTCAATGAATCCAGTCAGGTCCTGACGTGAGCAGAACAAACCACCAGAGAACACAGGGTGGGGCCATGACAAACCTTGAACTTCATACCCTTTTTATAAAAAATAAAGAGGAGCGAGAGGTAGAGAGACAGAGAGTTTTAGGGAGGGAACTCCACAGCTTAGGGGCTAGGCAGCAGAAGGCCGCCAATGGTTTAATGTCCCTTCCAAAATATGCCACGTCTGACAGTGCAGCGCTCCCTCAGTGCTCCCCACTCCGATTTGTGTCCATTTGTCTCTTTATCTCCGTATTTGTGCACAGTGCTCTCTCTTTTTTTTCCCTTTCAGTTTGTGTCTCTCTCTCTGCTTATGTCTGTTTGTACCGTTTGCTCTCCCTGTCTCTCTCTGCATGTGTGTCTCTCCTCCTTTCTTCCTGTCCTTTATTACCAGGGATACCTGTTGCCCTCCTCTCTTCTACAATAAAGAATTGACTGGTGCATTCAAATTGTGATTTCATGCTCCCAGTGTCTCTCTGATCCATGCAACTTTTATACATTGTCGAGTCTTGTGTCCTTAATTGCTTGCAGGCTAATTTCCACTTCCTCTGTCTCTGTACTTTCACACTGTCTTCACTATGTGAAGATTCTTTTGATCTTGTGGAGACTCCACAGATGCCTCCTTCCAGATTTAATTAAAATCAAGCAGTAAGTAACTTTCTGGGGGAAAAAACTTTGAAAGTAAAGTGTTACCTGACTTTACACGTCCAAAAAAAAATGTTGAATGTTTTGTGGCATTTAATTCATCACTACGCTTGTAAATGTTTTATGGTTGTCATAATTGGATTTTGAAATGGTAGCACTTAGAATTTTAAAGTTTGATTATATAACCAATGCTCGCCAACCTACATTGGCTCCTGGTCCAGCAACACCTCAAATTTAAAATTCTCATCCTTGTTTTCAAATCCCTCCATGGCCTCGCCCCTCCCTATCTCTGTAACCTCCTCCAGCCTTACAACCCTCCCGAAATCTCTGCGCTCCTCCAGTTCTGGCCTCTTGCGCATTCCCAATTTTCATCGCTCCACCATTGGCGGCTGTGCCTTCAGCTGCCTAGACCCTAAGCTCTGGAGTTCCCTCCCTAAAACTCTCTGTCTCTCTACCTCTCTCTCCTCCTTTAAGATGTTCCTTAAAGCCTATTTCTTTGACCAAGCTTTTGGTCACCTGTCCTAATATCTCCTTATATGGCTCGGTGTCAAATTATGTTTGGCAATCGCTCCTGTGAAGCACCTTGGGACATTTTACTATGTTAAAGGTGCTATATAAATGCAAGTTGTAGTTATTGTTGATAGTACGCTTGCGGTCACTGAAGGCAGTCTTCCCCGAATGGTCCCATGGCTATAAGCAACATAGTGTGCCACTGAGCCGTACATCCCATAAACCGCCCTACATCAATTCCTGATCTGTGGTTCAGTTAGCTGAAGTCAGCCAGGGCTACAATAAAAAAAAGAAAGAATTGCATTTATATAGCACCTTTCACGACTTCAGGCCATCTCAAAGCGCTTTACAGCCAATGAAGTGCTTTTAAAGTCTAGTCACTATTGTAATGTAGGAAACGCAGCAGCCAATTTACGCACAGCAAGGTCCCACAAACAGAAATGTGATAACGAACAGATCATCTGTTTTTAGGTGTTGGTTGAAGGATAAATGCTGGCTGGGACACCAGGGAGAACTCTCAGTCATGGTAGGTGAGGGGGGAAATCAACTGAGGTTTCCTTTGCCGGTTGCTATCCAGTGACCACCTGCTGGGAATGGCTTCAAGGCAGGATCGGGCTCATTTGCAATGCCTGCGACTGTCGAATAGCCCATTGGCGCTCACTGTCTAGACTCGCTGAAAGGAGCGTCCGGTTGGCTGATTGGATTGGAAGGCTGTTGACGATCCGGATTCTTTCCCCTCAATCTGGTTCAGTAAAAACTGAAGTCGAATACATTTTAAAGTTCAACACATCTTTAATAGCAGGGTTCTTAGTCTGCAGCACTGATTTGGACTCCTGATAGAGTCCCTCTATGCTGGCAGAGCAAGAACAAAAACATACAGAAATCCACACGTTTTTATACAGATGAATAGGGTTGGAACATACTTAACGAGGGTCAACACCAATCATAAGCCGGGCATAGGTTGCCATGCGAGGTTACATTATTTCCGGCCAATCATAAATCGTCCATGTGCTGATCATGTTGCTGTTAGACATCAAAGGGGATACTTCCTCACCTTCCAACTTGGAATGTTCTTCCCTGTCCCTTATCTTGGAATGTTCTTCCCTGTCCCTTATCTTCCCGATGTGGAGATGCCGGTGATGGACTGGGGTTGACAATTGTAAACAATTTTACAACACCAAGTTATAGTCCAGCAATTTTATTTTAAATTCACAAGCTTTCGGAGATTTTCTCCTTCCTCAGGCAAATGTTTCAAGAGCTCCTTGAAGCCTACGCATTTATACATATTGAACAATACATGGTGTTTACAGACTGCCCCTGCAACTGCCCGTTGCCAAGGCAATCACCGTGTTCAGACAGAGAGGTGTCATCTGCAGAACCCCCGAATACACATTCAACAAAAAAACAAACAGGGAAAAAAAACAGAGAAAAAAAAAACACAGAGAGAGGCAGAAACATCCGGAAGGCAGAGAGAGCCAGCAAATGACCCATTATATTAAAAACAGATAACATTTGTTCGCTGGTGGGGTAACGTGTAGCGTGACATGAACCCAAGATCCCGGTTGAGGCCGTCCTCATGGGTGCGGAACTTGGCTATCAATTTCTGCTCGACGATTTTGCGTTGTCGTGTGTCTCGAAGGCCGCCTTGGAGTACGCTTACCCGAAGGTCGGTGGATGAATGTCCATGACTGCTGAAGTGTTCCCCGACTGGGAGGGAACCCTCCTGTTTGGCGATTGTTGCGCGGTGTCCGTTCATCCGTTGTCGCAGCGTCTGCATGGTCTCGCCAATGTACCATGCTCTGGGGCATCCTTTCCTGCAACGTATGAGGTAGACAACGTTGGCCGAGTCACAGGAGTATGAACCATGCACCTGGTGGGTGGTGTCATCTCGTGTGATGGTGGTATCTGTGTCGATGATCTGGCATGTCTTGCAGAGGTTACCGTGGCAGGGTTGTGTGGCGTCGTGGACGCTGTTCTCTTGAAAGCTAGGTAGTTTGCTGCGAACGATGGTCTGTTTGAGGTTGGGTGGCTGTTTAAAGGCGAGTAGTGGAGGTGTGGGGATGGCCATAGCGAGGTGTTTGTCCTCATTGATGACATGTTGAAGGCTGCGGAGAACATGGCGTAGTTTCTCCGCTCCGGGGAAGTACTGGACGACAAAGGGTACTCTGTTGGTTGCGTCCCGTGTTAGTCTCCTGAGGAGGTCTATGCGATTTTTTGCTGTGGCCCGTCGGAACTGTCGATCGATGAGTCGAGCGTCATATCCCGTTCTTACTAGGGCGTCTTTCAGCGTCTGTAGGTGTCCATCGCGTTCCTCCTCGTCTGAGCAGACCCTGTGTATTCGCAGGGCCTGTCCATAGGGGATGGCCTCTTTGACGTGGTTAGGGTGGAAGCTGGAAAAGTGGAGCATCGTGAGGTTGTCCGTGGGCTTGCGGTAGAGTGAGGTGCTGAGGTGCCCGTCTTTGATGGAGATTCGTGTGTCCAAGAAAGAAACTGATTCTGAGGAGTAGTCCATGGTGAGCTTGATGGTGGGATGGAACTTGTTGATGTTATCGTGTAGTCTCTTTAGTGATTCCTTGCCGTGGGTCCATAGAAAGAAAATGTCGTCGATGTATCTGGTGTATAGTGTTGGTTGGAGGTCTTGTGCAGTGAAGAAGTCCTGCTCGAACTTGTGCATGAAAATGTTGGCGTATTGGGGTGCGAATTTGGTCCCCATGGCTGTTCCGTGTGTTTGGGTAAAGAACTGGTTATCGAAGGTGAAGACATTGTGATCCAGGATGAAGCGGATGAGTTGTAGGATGGCTTCCGGAGATTGGCTGTTGTTGGTGTTGAGTATTGATGCTGTCGCAGCGATGCCGTCATCGTGGGGGATACTGGTGTATAGTGCCGAGACGTCCATCGTGGTGAGAAGTGTTCCTGGTTCAACTGGTCCGTGGGTACTGAGTTTTTGTAGGTTATCTTCCCAACCTGGAATGTCTTTCAACTTTGGCTAAGCTCGTTACCTATATTGATCTGCCATAAACATGGAGACATTCAGACCAGTCCTTGAATCACATCAAAGACTCTACATTGCTAAGACCATGCAAACCTGCTGACTACGCAAACATATGGCCCAGCAGGAGGCCAGGCCACCTGTACCAATCTCAGTTACTAACTAATTAACCCTTTCTAACCATTTTGCATTCTGCTTCTTTGCCACGTAGACATCTTAATATTTTACCGAAAACTGACCACGTAGGGATTCTCACTGTCGTACCCCAACACAAGCCAGCACCTTCATCAGAAGAAGGGGGAGAAAAATGGGAGAGAGGCGAAGAAAATCCTTCAGCCAATGTTTGCCTCAGTGAACTAAAGTGACAACCCGGCATGGTTGGCGTGAGAAATGCCACTCCACGGTTAGAGACGCTCTTCTGAGACTGGAGGTGGAGCAGGGTCTTTATTCGGCATCTAACCGTACTGTTCCTAACCTAGTTGCGTTTCACACTTGACACAGGGTGACTGAAATGGGTTGACGTCTCTCAGCTGAAAATTAACCAAAACGAAAAGGGCACCGAGCATGGGTAGAATGCTGATAGGATTCTTGCACCATATGGATGGCTTGGGCCATGCCGCAGTGCTCGATCAGTGAGGACGACAGGGAAGTATTGGCTATCGTTCTGTGTCCCCCTAATCCTACACGTTTCAAAAAGGCTTTTGCCATTCAGATAATCCCAAGACAATGGGGTGGTTTTATTATCCCAAGTCACTGGGTAGATCCCCCGGGGGGGCAATCAATCAATCAAAGCCATTGTAACTTGCCTTTGGCGGGCAGGGTCCGGGGGGCCCGGTGGGCTGTTGGAAAGCAGGTGGCTGTTGAATTGAAGTGGTGAATCCTGAGGGACTGTGTGCCCTGAGCTCACTGACCATCGCAGTTTATAAATCGGGACTCCTGTCTTGGCCAGGACACATGCTTAAAGGGCCATCACCCCCTTGAAAGTCTTCTGCCAACTTTTTAATTTCAAGGCGATCGACCCCATCCACATGGCACTCACCCCATTCTCGTCAGTGCTCCTGGCCATGAGAAAGCTAGTTATATATGTAAAAAAAAAATCTCCAATTTCCATCCCTCCTTTCCTGAAGGCAATGCTTGGATACGGTATCATGGGCGCCAGTCACCCTCCTTGCCTAAGTGGGTATTCTTCATGTGCGAGCCTTGATAGTGAGTGGAGATGGTGAGCTATTCAACTATGGAGGGCTTCGTTTCACTGCTGCGCCCACCCCACCTCCCCCCCATCCTCTCTGGTGTCCGTACATGCATTTTCCAGCTGGATTAACTGGAGGAACAGGAATTGTGGTTCATTTTCCTGTCTTTTGTTCCTTCGCCCGGGGATGCTGTGTCTCATTGTAACACCTCCGTGCCACCCTGGCTGAGAGTTTTCTGGTCTGCATGGCTCAGAAGTAGACCATGAAGTGCCTTTGCCAGCTGAATAAAAAGAAAGATGTGCATTTGTAAAGTGCCTTATCGCGTCAAATAAACGTCTTAAGGCAGTTTACGTGCAATAAATCACTTTAAGGTGCCCTTAACGTGCTATGTAGACAAATATGGCAACCATTTTGCACAAAACAAGGACCAATGAACAGCAGTGAGATGAAAAGCAGGTTAATCTGTTTTCAGTGGCTGAGAAAAGCACAGTGAGACCTCGAATAGTGACATGGGATCTTTAACTGGAACAGACAATGGGGCCTCAGTTTATCATCTCATCCAAAGGTACTCTCTTTCCCCTCCCATTTATAAACAAATCATTCTGTGCGTGTTAGACACGGGGGGCTGGGCCGGGGTTGGTGGGGGGGTTCGAAATTGGACCCTATTACGCCCATTCTCCTTCTGACCTGGAATTGGGTCGGGCCATTTTTCAGGCATCCCCAGTGGCCACTTAAAACAGGTGTTAGACCCCCTCAGTTACCTAGGTAAAGGACCTAACGCTTGTTTTAAGTCCCCTCACAAAAATTGGGCAGCGATGAGCGACAGGCATCGGACGTACCCCACTCTGGGATGTTCATCAACCGTTGTGGCCTAAGCAGCAACCGTCAACCAGTGGTTAGTTTATTGCAATCAGCCACTGCTTCCCCTTGTTGTTAGCTTCAATCCCCACTCCTTGCTAACAAGGGCAAGAGGCCTGATATTCCTCTAAGTAAATGCGCAAGCTGCCTGCACAGTTCACGCAAAATATTTTAATGAGAACCGAGACCCAATTTCGGGCTGGTCTTGGGCCTACCAGTCGGGCCCGCCCGCCTGCCTGGGCAGCCACCGATTCTAGGTGCGAAAATGGGTCCAAGTGAATTTCTACCCCAGAGACTGATTAATCTGTCTATTGGTTGTGTATTTGTTCATTAGATTCATGACTATTCTTTAGAAAGAAAGAACTCGCATTAACAAAACGCCTTTCACAAACCTCCAGATGTTCCAAAGCGCTTTACAGCCAATGAAGTACTTTTGAAGTGTAGTCGCTGTTGTAATGTAGGAAATGTAGACTTCTTTTAAAAAGAAGAGCTGAATAAAATTGCATAGAATTTACAGAACAGAAACAGGCCATTCGGCCCAACAGGTTTATGCCGGTGTTTATGCTCCACAAGAGCGTCCTCCCTCCCTGCTTCATCTAACCCGATAAGGATACCCTTCTATTCCTTTCTCCCTCATGTGTTTATCTAGCTTCCCCTTAAGTGCATCAATGCTATTCGCCTCAACTACTCCATCATGAATTTTTTATTGGATTTATTACTGACTATCTCTATAGCAACTATCTATATAGTGACTATATTTACAGCCCCTAGTTTTGGACTCCCCCACAAGTGGAAACATCTTCTCTACCTCTACCCTATCGAACCCCTTCATAATTTTAAAGACCTCTATTAAGGTCACCTCTCAGTCTTCTCTTTTCTAGAGAAAAGACCCCCAGCCTGTTCAATCTTTCCTGATAGACTTGGTCATAAAATTGACCAAATGATGGGTTTAAAAATGAAGTCTTCTGTGCGTTTATTTTTAAAATTAAGCTTATTTTGGCTTGGGTGCGTGTCCCATAATTGGTAACGAATGAACGTCTGCATTTCTTTTGCCCCCAAATGACGCTGACTAACACTGAGGGTTTGTCTGGGATACAAACAATGAGGCTGTTTAATCTGAACAAAGTGAGGAGAAAGTACAGTCCCATGAATTCTATATGACAGTCAATGATTTGATTAACAGTTTATATGATTGCAGTGAACTGGCTGGAAGGGTCTCGTGCTCCCAAATTGTTACTTCCTGAAGTTGACAATTTATTCCCAAGAACTTCCGAGAGGGATAATTATACTGATTCTGTAAAACAAAATTACCGTTGATTTTTAAACCCTTGTAAATCTAATTTTCATTATGGAATAAGAGATTGTGTATGTGTGCGTGCAAAGCTATGCATGACAGTGAAAATAAGCACATCTGGTTTTTATGTATTCATTCTTGGGATGTGGGCATTGCTGACATTTATTGCCCATCCCTCGTTAGAACAGAGTGACTTGCCGGGGCAGTTAAGAGTCAACCACATTGGTGTGGGACTCAAGTCACATATAGACCAGGTTCCTACTCTAAAGGGCATTAATGAACCAATTGGGTTTTTATGACAACCCAACAAGCTTCATAGTCACTTTTACTAACACCAACTTTTTATTTCAAGAGAATTCAAATTCTTTAATTGTGGGATTTGAACTCATGCTCTACTGTATTATTAATCAATACCTACTGGATTACTAATCCTGTAACATAACCACTACACCACCTCATATTTTGAGAAAGGAGAGGGAGGGTTATAGCTTTATTAACAATACTGCTTCATTTTTTTTCAGGGAAGGAAAGAGTTGTGTCTATCCTGTAGCCCTTGGGCCTAGGCTATCCAGCCCTCGAAGCCTGCCAACTCAGTTTTATTTGTGCTTATGTGTTTTATTTGTCCACCTGATTGAATTTCAAGGCCCCGAACCGTTAGAAAGGTCTTCTCTTGTACCAGTTGCCTCATTAATGGAAAATTCCAAAATCAGAACACTGAGATCTGTTGGTATCTGCAGCATGAGCTGTACGAGAATTAATGGGAACAAGGGTTTAAACTTTATACGTCGCTCAGGGACTCCATGGTACACAACTGTGAGGTTAGTGTTGCCAACCTTCTAGGATTGTCCTGGAGTCTCCAGGAATTAAAGACTGATTTCCTGGGCACTGCCTTCAGCAACCCTGGAGGAAAATCAAAGGGGCGTTAAAAAATAATGTGGGTTTTCTCCCCATTTACTTTGAACACTTTTGTTTATTAGTTAGACAAATATTGGAGATGGGTGGGGGGCTGGTGGGTGGAAAAGGCTGTTTGACTGACAAGTCAAGAATCATCCAAACCGAATAATGAAGAGTCTGTTTGCTTTCCATTTGGTGCGGGAATGTGATAACGGATGCGTTGGGTGACCAATGGCAGGAGCGTAAGGGGCGGGGCGAGAAGGTCATGTGATGATACCTCCAGGAATATGTCCAACCAGAGTTGCCAACCCTATCTGAGGCCCACAAAGACACCCTTGCCTTAAACTAGGAGATCAACAGGTGAAGCGGTGGGGAGGAGTCCATGTAGAATAATCGTACATGAGCTCTAGATGGAATGGGCTAGATGGGCCAAATGGTTAATTCTTACTCTGGAATTCCTTCTATTGCTTACAAAGTTGTGACGATTTTTTTTTTGCAAGTCTGGTTTTGCAACAACTCTGTGCATTCGGTCCAGCCTCTGGATGGGCCGCAACATACAAAACGTCGAGAGGCGCTGTGCTGAATAAAGACACGGGATGCGCTTGGTTTAGAACGGTTCGAATATTGGAACGTGATTGCTGGCTGCAGGTCTACCTAACAGCATCAGATGCTCTTCTATGGTGGGCAGGGAGACATCTCGGAGAGTGTATTGCAGGGCACCGAGGAGCAGGAAAACTGGGTGATGGGAGAGAAATAAGATGGAAGGGAAAGCTCCTGAAGCTTTTGTGGGCAGGGATGGAAATAAGAAAGCGAAGGTGCTGGGGGATAGGGTTCCTTGAAAGAGAAACACAGTAGCTTAAGGAGAATGTGCCATTGGTAGAGTGTGCACGCAGCAGGGCTAGTGTCAGGGGAGGGGGTGTGTGCGGGACTAGTGTCAGGGGAGGGGTGTGTTCAGGACTAGTGTCAGGGGAGGGGTGTGTGCAGAACAAGTGTCAGGGGAGGGGGTGTGTGCAGGACTAGTGTCAGGGGAGGGGTGTGTGCAGGACTAGTGTCAGGGGAGGGGTGTGTTCAGGACTAGTGTCAGGGGAGGGGTGTGTGCAGCACTAGTGTAAGGCGAGGGGTATGTACAGGACTAGTGTAAGGCGAGGGGTATGTACAGGACTAGTGTAAGGCGAGGGGTATGTACAGGACTAGTGTCAGGGGAGGGGCGTGTGCAGGACTAGTGTCAGGGGAGGGGTATGTGCAGGACTAGTGTCAGGGGAGGGGTGTGTTCAGGACTAGTGTCAGGGGAGGGGTGTGTTCAGGACTAGTGTAAGGGGAGGGAGTGTGTGCAGGACTAGTGTCAGGGGAGGGGTGTGTGCGGGACTAGTGTCGGGAGGGGTGTGTGCAGGACTAGTGTAAGGGGAGGGAGTGTGTGCAGGACTAGTGTCAGGGGAGGGGTGTGTGCAGGACTAGTGTAAGGGGAGGGAGTGTGTGCAGGACTAGTGTCAGGGGAGGGGTGTGTGCGGGACTAGTGTCGGGAGGGGTGTGTGCAGGACTAGTGTCGGGGGAGGAGTGTGTTCAGGACTAGTGTAAGGGGACGGGTATGTACAGGGCTAGTGTCGGAGGAGAGGTGTGTACAGGACTAGTGTCAGGGGAGGGGCGTGTGCAGGACTAGTGTCAGGGGAGGGGTGTGTGCAGGATTAGTGTCAGGGGAGGGGCGTGTGCAGGGCTAGTGTCAGGGGAGGGTTGTGTACAGGACTAGTGTCAGGGGAGGGGTGTGTGCAGGGCTAGTGTCAGGGGAGGGTTGTGTTCAGGACTAGTGTCAGGGGAGGGGTGTGTACAGGACTAGTGTCAGGGGAGGGGGCGTCTACAGGACTAGTGTCAGGGGAGGGTTGTGTACAGGACTAGTGTCAGGGGAGGGGGCATGTACAGGCCTGTAAAGATAGAGGAGGTCACTGAGTTGCTTCGGGATGAGGCCACTGAAGGACCTGAAGGTGAGGGTGGGTCACTTTCTCGAATTGCATTATTTAAGCCCTGGGCGTTAAGCATCACAGATCTGGGCAGAACGCGGAGTTGAAAATCTGGCAGGGAGCATCTGGAGCCCATAACAGTGCTGCAAGATTTACCTTCCGTTTAAAGAATAATTGTGCAGGTTCAGTAAGAGGTACGCAATCCTCCCTGGTAGGTTCTCCTCTCTGTGCCTCTGTTTAGGCGACACTTAAAGCCTAGGTGACCAAGATGGAAATCTACCCCAGATCGCTGACTGAGCCATTCACTCGTTCCCCCCCTGCCCTGCCTTTAACCTATTACTGGTGCTGTCAATCAGACTGTGCTAATGTCTGATGCAAAGCACTGAGCGGATCAAAAGACTGGAGACACTTGGATATTACCAGCATGCTGTCTGAGAGGAACTCTAAGATTAGGTTTGATATTTTATGAATGCAGACGGACCTCTAAGTCAGTTTACCACAAATTAATCGATTCTGGACATTCTGTTCAAATTCTGTTATCAGCATGTCCCAGCGTGTTCAGTGGCTTCATTCCCGCAGTTAACTTTTCCCCCCATCACTATTCTGTTACCAGTTTTGCCTCATCCGATGGATTAGTTAGTAAATGTGCCACCCTGTGTGAAACGGTGTTGGACTGAACAGGTCTGAACGTTGGTTTGTATCGAGGTAACTCACCTCAGACAGGGCAGCAGTCGGAGCACGACGCTGTCTCAATAATGTTGAGAAATAAATTAAATCTTGTAAATGATCGATAATGGGAAATTGAGTTTGAGAGCTTTATTCAAGGTCCCTGGTTATACAAAGTCTTCCACACTCAAAATGTCCTCTGTAGGTTTGGGTACTGGACATGTGCCAGACTCCTGACATCTTCTATCCATCCATCTTAGTCCAGCAGGAATCAATAACATCACCGGGCCTTAGGTGATATTTTATCATTTAGACCATGTCCACTTAGATAGTGCTTCCATCATCCAATATTTTCACCCCATTCTTTAAAGGTGCTTCCTCTGGACAGTCCGACAGGCCCCAGTATCTGAGGTACAGTTCCACAGGCCCCAGTATCTGAGGTACAGTTCCACAGGCCCCAGTATCTGAGGTACAGTTCCACAGGCCCCAGTAGCTGTTGTTACAATCCCACAGGCCCCAGTAACTGTTGTTACAATCCCACAGGCCCCAGTAGCTGTTGTTACAATCCCACAGGCCCCAGTAGCTGTTGTTACAATCCCACAGGCCCCAGTAGCTGTTGTTACAATCCCACAGGCCCCAGTAGCTGTTGTTACAATCCCACAGGCCCCAGTAGCTGTTGTTACAATCCCACAGGCCTCAGTAGCTGTTGTTACAATCCCACAGGCCCCAGTAGCTGTTGTTACAGTCCCACAGGCCCCAGTAGCTGTTGTTACAATCCCACAGGCCCCAGTAGCTGTTGTTACAATCCCACAGGCCCCAGTAGCTGTTGTTACAATCCCACAGGCCCCAGTAGCTGTTGTTACAATCCCACAGGCCCCAGTAGCTGTTGTTACAATCCCACAGGCCCCAGTAGCTGTTGTTACAATCCCACAGGCCCCAGTAGCTGTTGTTACAATCCCACAGGGCCCAGTAGCTGTTGTTACAATCCCACAGGGCCCAGTAGCTGTTGTTACAATCCCACAGGCCCCATTAGCTGTTGTTACAATCCCACAGGGCCCAGCACCTTCTGATACCTTTCTCAAGCTATCATTCTGCATGTCTGCGGCTGGACAGTAAATGTTACCAGGCTATTAGCCCTGGGCAGCATCGCAGCCAAGATTGATTCTGATGGCCCTCGTTATCCACACATACACTTTCTAGCAGCAGTCATCGGTTGGCGACCAGTAGCAGGAGCACCGGCTGATTTGTCTTACCCAAGCTCAGGGTCGCTGAGTGAAATTGTAGCTACCCCTGGTCTTGCCTTGATCAACTAACTCGACACAGCATCATACTTGGGCCCTATCTGGTCAATATGACTCAGTATTACACCAGGCAGTGTGGTTAGCCACAAGCACTTCCTTTATTAACTTATTTAAGGGGAAATCTAGATAAGTACAGGAGATAGAAAGGAATAGAAGGATATGCAGATAGGGTGAGATGATGTAAGGTGGGAGGAGGCTCGTGTGGAGCATGAAAACCGGCATGGACCTGTCGGACTGAATGGCCTGTTTGTGTTCTGTAAAATCGATGTAATTATAGAACGTGAGGCAAATAAAAGGGTCTATTTTGTATAGTTTTTTGGGGGGTTTCGTGCTGCTGGTTCAAAACGTGCTGCTGGCTTACAACATCAGGTTGTGAGAACAGGTGAATGATGGTGGGATAGTCAGACGACTTGTATTTATAAGGCACCTTTAACATAACATCCCAAGGCGCTTCACAGGACCGTTACCAAACAAAATTTGACACCGAGCCACATAAGGAGATATTAGGACAGGTGATCAAAAGCTTGGTCAAAGAGGTAGATTTTAAGGAGCGTCTTAAAGGAGGAGAGAGAGACAGAGAGGTTTAGGGAGGGAATTCCAGAGCTTAGGGCCCAGGCAGCTGAAGGTACGGCCGCCAATGGTGGAGTGATTAAAATCAGGGATGCACAAGAGGCCAGAATTGGAGGAGCGCAGAGATCTCGGAGGGTTGTAGGGCTGGAGGAGGTTACAGAGATAGGGAGGGATGAAGCCATGGAGGGATTTGAAAACAAGGATGAGAATTTTAAAATCGAGGCGTTCCCGGACCGGGAGCCAATGTAGGTCAGCGAGCACAGGGGCGATGGGAGAACGGGACTTGGTGCGAGTTAGGATACGGGCAGCAGAGTTTTAGATGAGCTCAAGTTTATGGAGGGTGGAAGATGGGAGACCAGGCAGGAGAGCATTGGAATAGACAATTCTAGAGGTAACAAAGACATGGATGAGGGTTTCAGCAGCAGATGAGCTGAGGCAGGGGTGGAGACGGGCGATGTTACGGAGGTGGAAGCAGGCGGTCTTGGTGATGGAGCAGATATGTGGCCGGAAGCTCATCTCAGGGTCAAATAGAACACCAAGGTTGTGAACGGTCTGCTTCAGCCTCAGACAGAGGCCAGGGAGAGGGATGGAGTCGGTGGCTAGGGAACGGAGCTCGTGGCTGGGACTGAAGACAATGGCTTCCCAAATATTGGGAAGACCGAAGACAATGGCTTCGGTCTTCCCAATATTTGGGAATTATCCTAGGCTTCTGAAGGCATGGCCGCCAATGGAGGAGCAATGAAAATAGGGGATGCGCAAGAGGCCAGAATTGGGGGAGCGCAGAGAACTCGGCACAGGACGTTCAAAGTGAATTAAAAGTGACAAGAGAAGCCTGGGGCCTCCCGTGCGGCCATTAGCAAAAGAGCAAGTGGCTGAATCACAGCCTTTAGTTGAGGGGGCCTCAGCTGACACAAACTGGTCCCTGATCCGAGTTTACCAGCAGATAAGCCCGCAGGTCTCTGCCGCGGAGAGGCCTAGCTGTGGAATTGTAAGTGAAAGATACCGGTCGTTACAAAAAAAAAGGTGATTTGAAATACAAGAAGCTTAAGGAGATTTGCGTTGTGCAGCAAAAAGAGAAGGCCAGAAGCAAGTCAGAAGAAATAAAGGAGAGGCCCGTACTATTTCTGCAAAGGATTATGGATTGCAGGCGTACCCTGTGCCTTTAATAAATTTTAGTGAGAAATGTTGGCATGTTATGTTGACAAAGTGCTTTAATAATGTTGGATCAATACCATTGTACAGAAGATTAATCCTTTTGGAGAGACCGAGAAACAAAAAAAAATAATTTATGCTGCGATTTAGCAGATTGCTATTTCTTTTCCCTCCACACTTTTGTTTCCCGTTCCTGAAAGCAGTGATGCGTATCAAGGAAGGTTTTCTTCAGGCACCTAACCCCTCTTCAACCAAGCGCCCGATCCTTCAGGGCTTCAGCATGGTTGGGCTATTTGACCGTGGAGCGGCGTCACAGCCCAGCCCGATCCTGTCCTCTCCCTACAGTCGCGTGCTTCCCAGCAGGAGTCGGTGGATAGTGATCAGGAATGGGAGCTCTGGCTGATCTTTCTCTTCCCTAGCCCAGAGGTACCACATCTAACTGTGGTGTCCTAACTTGGTGTCAGCCGTGGCTCGGTGGGTAGCACTATCATATACCTCTAAAGTCATGGAGGTTGTAGGTTCAAGTCCCACTCCAGAGTCTTTGAGCCCATAATTCAGGCTGACAATCCCAGTGCACACTATCTGAAGGGCAGTGTCTTTCAGATGGTAGATGTTAAATCTGAGGCCCCATCTACCCTCTCAGGCAGATGTAAAACATCCCATGGCCATGATTTCAAAGAAGAGCAGTGGAGTTCTCCCCTGATGTCCTGGCCAATATTTTATCCTTTAACCAACATCAGATTATCTGCTCATTATCACATTGTATTTTTTTCTGGGACCTTGCTGTGCACAAATTGGCTGCCGCGTTTCACCACATTACAACAGCGACTACACTTCAAATAAAAAAGGTATTTCATTGGCTGTAAAGCTGGTTGGCACAGGCTTAGACCCACGATACCCTTGGGCCTA
Organism: Heptranchias perlo; assembly: GCF_035084215.1. Taxonomy (NCBI): domain Eukaryota; kingdom Metazoa; phylum Chordata; class Chondrichthyes; order Hexanchiformes; family Hexanchidae; genus Heptranchias; species Heptranchias perlo. Next base: position 12,424,335 of record NC_090338.1, on the reverse strand, counting down.
TGAGTCTGCCAGCGGGGTAAGGGACTTGCAGTTATTAGTGTACATGTTGGGAACTGTCCCTTGAATTCCGAACTAACACAGGCCCTTCCAGCAGACTCATTGGATGGTACTCAGTACAGCAGCTTATGTGACCTAAGTAACCAGGCCTGTGTTCTTTTATAGATAATGGGATGTGGTGGAGAGTTATTACCATTTAGATGGAATAGAGTTCGGAATCAAAAGGTTAAAAAGGGGATATAGCAGAGGGCTTAGGTATTAAAAGAATCATTATTAGATTGCATACAAGTCATACAAATTCATGCCAAATGGTAAATCTGTTGTTCACAGAAATATATATATATATATTTTAAAAAACATTACCATGTGTTTTTATTTGTCCCTTGTTTCTCCTGAAGTCCCAGACTCTGGGGTGTGGTGTTATGAGCACTGGCTGTGCCCCCGAGCATTGTTCTTCGTGCGTGAGCCCAAACAGTGAGGGTTGGCAGGCTTGTGGGGGGGACGCATCACAGCCAACCCCGATCCTGTTCGCACTTAATGTCCGCACAATGGACCTTCCAGCAGACTCATTGGATGGTACTCAGTACTAGAATCCCTGACTTTTTTCTTTAACCATTTGCTCCCCTTTCCCCCCCCCCCCCCCACCGCCCTCCCCCCCACCTTCCCCCTCCCCCAACTAGCCCTGGGGATCCTGAGGTTACTTGTAGCCTCCTTACTTGCTGCCCTGGCCGGAGAGGCTAATTTAGCCCAGACCATGGAGCAAACCTGGTCCCATTGACTCCATTCTATAGTAGGTCATTTGGCTAGCTTCCTATTTATTTCCTCCCCCCCCACACCTCCCGCTTTCCCCCTCCCCCCCTTGCTTTTCCAGTCAGTCTGACAAAACTTTAAAGCTTTGAACCTTATTCCCCTCTTCTTTCTTTCTCTCCCTTTTAATTTTTTTCTACGTATGCAGTTACCGCCAGCAAAGCCTTCTGAACCGACATCTGGGTATCGGGAGATGGTTACACGAGTGGCACTTTAACACAGTAAGGACTGGGAAAATTAATAAGCTTGAGATCAGTATAAAAATGCAGTTGGTCTAGTTTGTTCTCCGGTACCTTCAGCCAAAAGTCCAACCGGTAACTATTGGAAACCAGAAACTGTAATGGAGCCATTTCACCGCTAGACTTTACCTTGAGGTTGCGACCTCTGTTTTCTCTTGAGTTGGGAAGGAGTTTACATTTCTGGTTGGTGGAGCAGATTGAGTCCAGATCACGGCACCTCCAGAGGCTAGGTCCACGACGTTCCTCCTTTGGGGGTGAAGCCCGATTGCCGATTGAAACTAAGTGTTACACACTTTCCTGATGGCCTTGTTGGCTGGTTGGTATGGAAGTGACTATAGATCAGCATGAGTCAGCAGCTTGAGGAGGGGAGGGAGCTGGAAATTGTTCTTTAGCCTGGTTGCGGAGTCCATTGATTTTTGGTGATGTAATAACGGAATCCCTCCGTGAAGTCAAATTGTAGGCTGTTTTTTGCTGAAGTAATTCTCGCGTTTGCCAGGACCTCTTTTTTTTCTTTTCTTGCTTTTTTCTCCCCCCCACCCCTTCTCCTTGTGCTTTGCTCCCCTTCTCCCTGTGCATTGAGGAGACCGCCCACTGGTGACCTCACCCAAGTGTCCATTATTCATGCATGGGTCTTGTCAGTGTGTGTCAGGAGCCTCTTTGACTTCAGGGCACATTGTACCCAAGCCCAACCCTGCCTAAATTTTCCAGTAATAGTCGCGGTCAATGGCAGGAATCCTGGTGGGTTCTTTCCATCCCTAACCCAGAGGATGTTGAGACAAATTGCAACATCACCACCGCCCCCAGTGGAAATCAGTTAACTGCGGACCGGTCCTGGTCTATATGGTACCGCTACATGTTGTTCTGAAGTGTAATCTATGTCCACGCCAGCCCAAGGTACCAAACACAAGGTCTTTCTCGTCTGAATGGCTCAGCACCACACATGGTGATGCATTTACACACTGAGATACACAGGGCACTTTCTGGTGATTGTTTATTTGGTCGTTGGCTTTACTTTGGAATGAACCAACCAGCTGTTCTGGCAAATGAGACCATCATGTAAATGGATGACTGCAGTATACTGAACGGATCTTGAAAAGGATTGAGTGAATGCTTGAATGCAAGAAGAAAGTTTCCATGTTGTGATGGCTACTATCAGTGTTGGCCTATGGCTTTTAAAACTGTACCATGAGTTTGGGGTAAGATTGAATTTGAAGAGTCAGGAAATCCATCAGCCTCACTGGGGGTGAAGTTTGCTTTGGGCAATAGCTTGAAATGGGCAAGATCGAATTGTTAACCCATGAAAATCAGGCAGAATGTAAAACGGGCTGCTGATTCACTATTGCCTGGTTTGCTCCACTGCTCGAGATGAATTTCAAGCCCCCCGCCCTCCCCTCCTTTCACCCTTCATTTAAAAAAATGAGGAGCAGCCTGGACAGGGGATGGAATGAATGGGTGATAACCCAGTGCTTGTCAAGTCTCTGCGATGGACAGTGTCATCTGCCCAATGGCCAGGTTTTCGTATTCTGTACAACTGGTTTCAACGTGGCCACATCTTCTCCAGAAACTGGACCAGATATTTCTGTAGTTGTCTCCTTCTACTTCTTTCACATGGTAGACAGGCAGTATGGAATTGGTTGAGCGCTGAGGGAAAAGACACGGCCTCAAAATGTTGTAACGGTTCAACGCGCCAAAGCTTGAATTTCCATTTGACTGTTGTGTGCTATTTTTTTGACTTGTTTAAGTGGTTTGTATAAAATGGCGACATGGTTGTTGAACCTTCAATTGCAAACGAAAGTTTCAAATTGTTTGTAGAGATGTTACCCTCAGCAAAAAATAACTGCATTCACCTCCTACTTGAAAGCCTTCACCTGCTTTTTTTTATCAGTAGGAGGCTCAAGTACATGTCGCATGAGAGTATTTCATGGAGGGGAGAAACACCAGTCCATTTTGATGCGCTGTCTACAGTTTCAGACGTTCATATTTCAAGAGAGTATAAAATAAGTTTAGACCATTTGATCTCGTCCTTCCAGAAGACCAACTGGACTCGCCTTCCTTTTACGCCATCCTGCTCTTTCTTAAATGAGTCCAATGTCATGGCCTCCACAACCCTTCCTGGCTGCATCAGCCTATTCCTATTGAACAATTGTAAGGGGGGGGACAGTTCTTTTCTGTTCACCCTCACTAACACAGGGGCACAAAGTGTATTGCAGCACCCCTCCAGCTGCCCGAGTTGCTATAAGCTGTCTCAGCACGAACCAGGGATCAAACCTGGGAACTATGGCCTGTGCGGCTCGGCGCCACATTGGATGACTATAAATCCAGTCGGGAATTCGGGAGTACCTTCTTCACCCAGAGAGCGGTTAGAGTGTGGGACTCGCCTCCACATGGAATAGTTGAGGGGAGATGCCTTTAAGGGGAAGCTAGATAAGTGCATGAGGGAGAAAGGAATAGAAGGATTTGTCAATGGAGTGAGATGAAGTAAATAGTGTGGCATTAACACCGGCACAGACCGGTTGGGCTGAATGGCCTGTTTCTGTGCTGTAAATGCTATGTAAATCCATGTAACTCACCTGCCCATTCTCTGTAGCTCGGCAAAGGTCAGCAAGCATGAAATGAACAAAAGTGTATCACATGCGAAAATCTGTTTTTGTTCCTGCCAGTACACTAAGAAGGTGGAAAATGTTAATCTTGTGAAGGTTTGAGACTTAAGCAAAGTCCTCTTGTCCCCAAAAGTGATTAAAAAAAAAGAAAAAAAAAATCACTTGAAGGAGATTACAGACTTGTATTTGGTGTGTGCAGAGCGGAACTCACATGAATTAGATTTAAAACTTGGCTTAAGCAGGCTGAATGGGCATGTTCTCTAAATTGCTTTGTTCTACAAATGGTCTCCGTGCCACAGCCTGCAAGAGGATTCCATGATGGCACAGTAACTGAAACTCTTTGATCAACTCAGCTAGATTTGGTCGCTCTTTGAGGGGACACATCCCTCAGATTAGATTCTGCCAGCTACCAAGCGCCTCGCAGGTGGGGGGAGGGAGCTGGGAGTAGCAGGGGGATTAGCCACTTTCCCACCTGCTCCGGGAAGGAGAGAGGATAATGGGCTCTGCTTCATTGACCCAAGCCCCAGCTTAAAGCCAACAGATTTTTTTTTTAATAAAAGCAATATTTGGGGTCTGACGCTGGAACAGAGGCGGAATGTTCACTCGGCATGGTGGCAAGAACACAGAGAGGCAGAGAGGAATCTCCGCAGGACTCTCCTGTCATTTAATTAAAAGGGCTTTATATGAGGAAAGCACCATGTAAATTTTAACCTAATTGCTTATTGCAGAGTTTGACTTCTGACCTGTGTAGTTGAGACTAGGTACAGCTTATTTTCATCTCAATCCTGATCATTTATTCACCCCCCCCCCCCTTCATTCTATTCCCACTCCAATTTTGTCCCTTCCTCTCCTGGGGTTGCCAATTCTAGTTGGACGTATTTCTGGAGGTTTCATCACATGACCTCCCGCTTCCGCCCAGTAAAACATCCTTTTTTTCCTCCCCCCCATCTCCAATATTTTTATCAATCATCAATGATCTTGTTCAAAGAAAATGAAAAAAGTTTTTTTTTAATGCCCCCTGTGATTTTACTGGCAGTAGTGCCCGGGAGATTAATCTTTAATTCCTGGAGACTCCAGGACAATCCTGGAGGGTTGGTAACCCTATCGTCTTCTGAAGATGCTGATTGAAGTGCGCTGGAAAATTTAGCACACCCTAGAATGGAATGCGGGTCACAGAACTAGGGCTGCGGCATTAACCTCTGACCCATGCCCCCCTTCAAGCATGGGCCAGCGCTGGGCATGTTGTCTATACAGCTGAAGGCACGGCCGCCAATGGTGGGGTGAAGGAAATCAGGGATGCGCATGAGGCCAAAACTGGAGGAGAGCAGAGATCTCGGAGGGTTGTAGGGCTGGAGGTGGTTACAGAGATAGGGAGGGGTGAGGCCATGGAGGGACTTGAACACAAAGATGAGAATTTTAAATTTGAGGCGTTGCTGGACTGGGAGGTCCCCTGATGTCACATGCCATTGATTGACCGACACGACCCAGTAACTATCTGACAGCAATTCCTGAAGATAAGGGCTCATCACTGGGACACACCTGCATCCTGCCCCAATAGTGCCATCGAGAAGAGCAGAAAAAGACTTGTGTACAAACCCCTTATGTTACCACTCAATGAGCGTGAGAACCCCCTCCCACCGTCACTCCCTCATGGTCACCTCCTCCCATCCCCCCAGACACCCAAATGGCCTTGGAAGCAAGCAGGCTATTTAACCTTTGGGGATATGGTAACTGTGCCTGGTCCTGTTCTAATCTGACGTTGAAAGATAGAACTATCATTTATACAGCACCTTTCCTGACCTCAGGACATCCAAAAGCACTTTACAGCCAATTGAGTACTTTTTTGAAGTGTAGATGCTGTTGTAACATAAGCAACGTGACAGCCAATTTGTGCTCCGCAAGGTCCCACAAACAACAATTTTTTTTAAGTAATGTTGGTTGAGGGATAACTATTGGCTAGGACACTGGGGAGAACTCCCCTCCTCTTTTTCGAAATAATGCCATGGGATCTTTTACATCGACCTGAGAGGGCAGACTCAGGGCCTTGGTTTAACATCTCATCCCGACAGCGTAGCATCCCTCAGTTCTGCACTTGGCCTAGATTTTGTGCTCAAGTCTCTGGAGTGGGAATTGAACCCACGACCTTCTGACTCAGAGGCAAAGAATGCTACCCACTGAGCCACAGCCGACACTAATAACACTGGCTTGGATTTAGCCCCAACCCCCTTATTCCGACCTAAGCCTCTCGAACCCAGTGCGAGAGCTTTTGTTTGCTTTAATGTGTGGGAGCTGCAGGTGTGCTATTACGTGACATGCCATTGCTATTGAATATTCTCCAGAGCATCTGTCTGTGAAGCTTTGTGTTGATTATGAGCCACCAGTTCTTCCTGTCTTGTTTACAGTTCCTAAATTATCAGTTACACTCTTGGAATCACACCAGCCATTGATGAGACCTGCCCACTTGCTACAGAAGGGAATTAAAAAATCCCTTCCTGTGAAGTCGGTAATTTTTAAATTCTATTTGAGGCGATCGCACGCCTTGATGTCGTCAAAAATTGTTGACAACACTCCAGGGTTTATTATAGCTGCAAAGCAGGGTGTAAAAATAGAGAAAGGGAACAGCCGTGACTCTTTAATGGCACAACACCAAATTATAGTGACTGCTGCTGTTCCAAGTAGATTGGTAATGAAGGCTGTCGGTCTTTGAGGCCTACCTTGACAGGCTCCTATCTTCTTATTGGCTCCTCAAGAATAAGCAGACAAGGAAGGAGCAGATTAACGAATTAAAGCGGGAGAAACAGGTTTTGCCTGCTTTTTAGGCTGTCAAGATGGGAAACCTCAGGAACACAGGAACAGGAGGAGGCCATTCAGTCCCCGTTCCGCCATTCAATTAGATCATGGCTGATCTATATCTTAACTCTGTCTACGCTCCTTTGTTCCGTAACCCTTAATAGCCTCGCCTAACAAAACTCTATCAATCTCAGTTTTGAAATTTTCAATTGACCCCCCAGCCTCAACGATTTTTTGGGGGAGAGAGTTCCAGATTTCCACTACCTTTTGTGTGAAGAAGTGCTTCCTGACATCACCCCTGAATGGCCTAGCTCTAATTTTAAGGTTATGCCCCCACCAGACAAAATAGTTTCTCTCTGTCTACCCTATCAAGTCCTTTAATCATCTTAAACACCTCAATTAGATCACCCCTTAATCTTCTATACTCAAGGGAATACAAGCCTAGTCTATGTAATCTGTCCTCTGTTCAATCTGTCGACGCTCATTCCGAGCAAAAATTAGTATCCTCCGCCATCAAGGAACTCACTGTAGAACATGAGATGATATTCTGGTTGTCTTCTTCGATATCGATGGACGAACAATCAACTGAGCCATACAGACCAGGAATGTACCTGTATCTATCCCCCAGTCTGTACGAAATTAGCTGTTCTGGTCAGGTGGGCAGAAAAGCGGCAAATGGAATTCAATCCGGAGAAGTGTGAGGTAATGCATTTGGGGAGGTCAAACAAGGCAAGGGAATACACAATAAATGGGAGGATACTGAAAGGTGTAGAGGAAGAGAGAGACCTTGGAGTGCATGTCCACAGATCCCTGAAGGTAGCAGGACAGGTAGATAAGGTGGTTAAGAAGGCATACGGGATAATTTCCTTTATTAGCCGAGGCATAGAATGTGAGAGCAGGGAGGTTATGCTAGAACTGTATAAAACACCAGTTAGGCCACAGCTTGAGTATTGCGTTCAGTTCTGGTCACCACATTACAGGAAAGCTGTGACTGCACTAGAGAGGGTACAGAGGAGATTTACGAGGATGTTATCAGGACTGGAGAATTTTAGCCCTGGGGAAAGATTGGATAGGCTGGGGTTGTTTTCATTGGAACAGAGGAGGCTGAGGGGAGATTTAATTGAAGTGTATAAAATTATGAGGGGCCGAGATAGCATGGACAAGATGGACTTATTTCCTTTAGCAGAGAGGTCAATAACCAGGGGGCATAGATTTAAAGTGATTGGTAGAAGGATTAGAGGGGAGCTGAGGAAAAATGTTTTCACACAGAGGGTGGTGGGGGTCTGGAACTCACTGCCTGAAAGGGTGGTAGAGGCAGAAACCCTCAACTCATTTAAAAAGTACTTGGATATGCACTTGAAGTGCCGTAACCAACAAGGCTACGGACCATGTGCTGGAAAGTGGGATTAGGCTGGGTAGCTCTTTTTCGACCGGCACGGACATGCCAGGCCGAATGGCCTCCTTCTGAGTAGTAAATTTTCTATGTTCTATGTTTGTATGTTTCTAAACTGGATTAACAATAAGGGCTTATACAATTAGTTTCAGTGCCACTGGGCTAGGAAGGAGCAAGTCTGGGCACTCATAGATTCATAGAATCATACAGCACAGAAGGAGGCCATTCAGCCCATCGTGCCTATGCCGTCTATTTGAAAGAGCTATCCAATCAGTCCCACTCCCCCTAGTCTTAACCCATAGCCCTGCAAATTTGTCCTTTTCAAGTAAATATCCAATTCCCTTTTGAAATCTCTTTGAAGAGATTATCTAGAGAGGTGCACAGCTCAAATAATCCCGACCTTGACTCAAATCTTCCCCTTACGTTGTGAGATGAGTGTTTATCTTTCCTCTGTATCCTTTCCCCCATCTCCCCTCCACTTTTCCACATTCCCAGCTGGCTACAAGAGAATGAGAGGTGATTTAGAAATGAGCAGGAACTGACACTGTCCTGTTTTGTACACAATGCACAACAGGGAATTATGCACCAAAGTGACTAAAAACCAGTCCGCTTAAAGGAAGATCATTCCAACAATCTGTTGGATCATGAGGTTGGTTTTGAGCATGACTTGGAGTTTTGGCCAATAACTACCTGCACTGGAACCATTCCACAACCCCCCACACTCCTCACTAACAATCTCCACATCTGCCATTTAGTTAAACCGAGCGAGTGTCGACACCACTGTGCCAGTCAATGAGTTGGAGGCGGGGACGGGACTTGTGGTTTTAATTTACAGAGTCTCCGAGCTTCTGACCCAAACTACAGCAAACCGAGTCTCCCCACTTTGGCTGGACTTTTTCTCCAGCGAAATGCAGTGAGTGGAGGATAGTTACGTCATACAAATGATGTGCGTAAAATCACGTGGTGGACCGAGGGGGAGTTACCCAATCATCTCTCCACTCTGGCCAGGAATAGTGGTGTCACTATATGCAACCTTCATTAAAAGTATCCCATTCACATGCTAAAATTGAATGAGCAATTTTAAAAATGCTAAAATCTTATTCATGGTCTTAGCCAATATAGCAATGGGTGAACGGGACTTAGTGCGAGTTAGGATACGGGCAGCAGAGCTTTGGATTGGACCTCGTCCTGGGTTGATGAGCAGGAGTCGCTGGACAGTGATCAGGACCCCTGGCTGGTTTCTCTTCCTCCCTCACCTTCCATCAAATGTGAAACCTACATAGTCTGCACGGCTCATTCTCCAACATGCTGCTGCACGTAATAAACTGAGACAATGGGAGAAAGGCATCTTGGAGAGTTAGACCATGTACAAAAAGGGGTTAAAGCTTCACGGCAGATAATATAATAAAGTATGAATACTGCTCTGCTGCTGAGGTAGTGTTTTCAGCCTGGGTACAGCTGTTGGCAAACAGGAGATGTCACTAGCAGCTTTACACTCATTACTCTGAATGGACCAAGCAGCAGAATTTTCATTCAAACAGGTCATTTTCAGTCCATTTAAAATGATGTTTGTTGTATAAGTGTAATAGACTCCATCAGTCCTCCACTGTCATCACCATTAAACCTTCAGCAATAAAGTCCTTCAGGTGCAGCCGCGTCTGTCAACTGTTTTCTTGTCTGGAGTCACGGGCCTGTAACATCACTGTACTTGTGTAATGCATCATAGCTCCCATTATAGTAGAAAGCCCCAACTGCACCATTGTATGGCCTGGACTTACCATAAGCTCCAGAAATCCCTCCCTAAACCTCTCCGCCTCTCCACCTCTCCCTCCACTTTAAGACGCTCCTTAAAACCTATCACTTTGACCAAGCTTTTGGTCATCTGTCCTTATGTGGCTCGGTGTCAAATTTTGTTTGATAATCTCTCCGATGAAGCGCCCTGGGAAGTTTTACTACGTTAAAAGCACGATATAAATGCAAGTTGTTGTTGTTGGTACTTTGATTGTGGGAGAGCGACTCCAAAATGATCTCCTTTTCTCAGGATGTGGGCATCGCTGGCAAGGCTGGCATTTATTGACCATCCCAAGTTTTACCCTGTTACATACGACCAAGTGGCTTACTCAGCCCCTTCAGAGTGCAGTTAAGAGTCAACCCTTTTGGTGTGGGACTGGAGTCACATATAGGCCAGACCGGGTAAGGAGGACAGGTTTCCTTCCCTAAAGGACATTAGTGAACAGTTGGGTTTTTAACGACAATCTGACAACTTCATGGTCATTTTTACTGATGCCAGATTTTTTATTAAACAGAATTCAAATTCTGAAACTGCCAAGGTGGGATTTGAACTCTTTGGATTATTAGTCCACTCGTGGATAACCACTCCAGTAACATAACCCTGTGATACATTCCCGCATTGATCTCCGGGCTTGATTGAGGCTGAATCAGCAAACTAAGGCCGAGCCTTTGTTTTCCAAATCTACCCGCAGCTGGGATTGTTCTCCTTAGAGCAGAGAAGGTGAAGGGGAGATTTAATAGAGGTGTTCAAAATCATGACGGGTTTTGATCAAGTAAATAAGGAGAAACTGTTTCCATTGGCAGGAGGGTCAGTAACCAGAGGACACAGATTTAAGGTAATTGGCAAAAGAATCAGAGAGGAAATGATGAGAATTTTTTTTTTTTACGCAGTGAGTTGTTATGATCTGAAAGGGCGGTGGAAGCAGATTCAATAATAACTTTCAAAAGGGAATTGGATAAAAACTTGAAAAGGAATAATTTGCAGGGCTATGGAGGAAGAGCAAGGGGAGTAGGAATATTTGGATAGTTCTCTCAAAGGCACGTTGGGCCTCCTTCTGTGCTGTGGGAGATTCTATGTTCCCACAGAAGAATGGAGACAAAGGAAAATTTAGGTGATTCACAAAATATATTCCTCAGTTTTACAAAACAAAAGGTCAGAGAGGGGACGCCAGGAACAGCTGCTGAGCAGGTCCAGTCCGCCATGCCTGCTCATGTTGTGGGGCCATTTTATATTGCATGCTAAATCACTTAAAGCATTAAGTAGGTCAACAGGGGTCGCTGTTTAGGTGTCAGCTTTGGCTCACTTGTAGCCGTCTTGCCTCTTTTCATTGGCTGTGAAGTGCTTTGGGACGTCCTCAAGTTCTTTCTTTAGCGTGACAGATCGCAAGACCCATTAAAAAAAGGTCACTGTTGCCATTGGTCACGTGGAGGCTGGAATGTTTATATAAGAAATAAAGAACTTGCATTTATACAGGGCTTTTCACAACATCCCAAAGCACTCTACAACCAGTGAAGTACTTTTTGAAGTGTAGTCACTGTTGTAATGTCGAAACGCGGCGGCCAATTTGTGCACAGCAAGATCCCGCAATCAGCAATGTGATGATGAGACGCTAAACCAAGGCTCCGTCTGCCCTCTCAGAGGTCTCCTGAAGAAAATCACAAAATCGATTTTAAAAAACACAAATGTCTGCTATTTCCACGCCCCCCCCCCCCTCAGAGATCTTTGGAATCTTCCAGTGGGCTCAGGGGGCTTAACCATTGAGAAGGTCACACCAGCGCCAGTACCCACAGGTCAGAAAGCAGCGTCTTACGAACATAAAGGTCACTCCAGATTGGAAAAGACAGCTGTCGGATTTATAAATCTGTATTTTATTTCTTAAAATGTCTGAGCAGGGTTAGGGTGATCCTGGGTCGCAGTTTTCACAAGAGGTGCTCACCAGCAACTCAGCAATTGGCAGACGCTCACAGTCGTCCGGCTCGGAACTAAATGTGTCAGCCTCGGCTCAGCGGGCAGCACTCTTTCCTCTTGAGTCAGCAGCTTGTGGGTTTGAGTCCCACTCCAAGGGCTTGAGCACATAATCCAGGCTGACACTCCCAGTGCCAGGACTGAGGGAATGCTGCACTGTCGGAGGCGCCATCTTTCCGATGAGGCGCGAAACCAAGGCTCCGTCTGCCCTCTCAGGTGGGTAACCAGATGACACAGATTTAAGATAATTGGCAAAAAAGCCAGAGGGGAGTTGAGGAGAATTTCTTTTACTCAGCTAATTGTTATGATCTGGAATGCACTGCCTGAAAAGGGTGATGGAAATGGATTCAATAGTAACTTTCAAAGGAAGAGTGGATAAATACTTAAAAGGGAACCGTTTTCACGGTTAGGGGGAAAGAGCAGGGGAGTGGGACTAATTAGACAGCTCTTTTAAATAGCTGGCACAGGCACGGTGTGTCGAATGGCCTACTTCTGTGCTGTGTGATTCAATAATTAAAATGAAATTGTTAAAGACCTGATTTTAGCTTGAAATAACACAGTTAATAGCCGTACCCGTTTGCTCGGTGGGTGAACTGCACTATCATGTGGAGTACCAACAGAAGGTTTTCAGCCTCTGCTGCCTGCTCTTTCAGCGGGTCATCAGTACGGATGGTTCATTTGCCCTGTAACGCCCCCAGCAGCCCCCCCCCCGCCACCCCGCCCCCGGGCTGTGGAGAGTCAAAATTACTCAGGCTTCCCATTACTGATCGTAATCCAGCCAGTCCTGCTGGAAAGTGTAAACCTTGGGCAAAGACCAGATCAGGCTTGGAGGAGCGCAGATCTGGCTTCCACAAATCTGCCCGACGACGGTACCCCAATCTGGGCTGGCACATGGCTGGCCTCTGGGGCAAGGTGGGGAGTTGCCAGGACGAGTAGAATGTTACCTTGGCTTGAGGGGGATAGAGAGGAGAGAATGGGGAGGGGAGAAAAGGGAAAGATATAGTTTAATTGTTTTTGCTGGAGCAGTTCGCAGATTAGCAGTCAACTATTCTTAAGCAGTGGACTGTTGTGTGTAAAGTAAGTAATGCTTATGTCCCCAGCAGAAATCCCAGCATGCCACGCTGACAGACCATCATTTATTGCCTAACTTAACTGAGGTCCCATCTATCTTGTTTGTTGGATATTTGACTCCTCAAACCCTAACCCTCCCAACATTCTTCAGAAACAATATGAGCTTTATTAGCAGTGTCTTGGTTAATATGCCATGATACATATGCCTTGGAATGTGCTAATCCAAACCATTAACTCCCCAAATGGATGCCATTAGGATTAGTGTACATGCACCGTCCGAGCAGCCCTGTGTTTTAAAAGGGACTACATATCATCAGTTCTATGATTTTGCGTGGAACCCCCTCTTTATAAATATTATCAGTTGACGTATGTCAAGCCATTGGTCGGATGCTACAAGTGGGTTAGGGAGGACCTACATTGGCTCCCAGTCCGGCAACTCCTCGATTTTAAAATTCTTATATCTTTGTTTTCAAATCCCTCCATGGCCTCGCCCCTCCCTATCTCTGTAACCTCCGAGATCTCTGCGCTCCTCCAATTCTTCCCTCTTGCGCATCCCCGATTTTAATCGCTCCACCATTGGCGGCCGTGCCTTCAGCTGCCTGGCACCTAAGCTCTGGAATTCCCTCCCTAAACCTCAGCCTCTCTACCTCTCTCCTCCTTTAAGACACCCCTTAAAACCTACCTCTTTGACCAAGCTTTTGATCACCTGTCCTAATATCTCCTTATAGAATCATAGAATCATAGAATCATAGAAGTTACAACATGGAAACAGGCCCTTCGGCCCAACATGTCCATGTCGCCCAGTTTATACCACTAAGCTAGTCCCAATTGCCTGCACTTGGCCCATATCCCTCGATACCCATCTTCCCCATGTAACTGTCCAAATGCTTTTTAAAAGACAAAATTGTACCCGCCTCTACTACTGCCTCTGGCAGCTCGTTCCAGACACTCACCACCCTTTGAGTGAAAAAATTGCCCCTCTGGATCCTTTTGTATCTCTCCCCTCTCACCTTAAATCTGTGCCCCCTCGTTATAGACTCCCCTACCTTTGGGAAAAGATTTTGACTATCGACCTTATCTATGCCCCTCATTATTTTATAGACTTCTATAAGATCACCCCTTAACCTCCTACTCTCCAGGGAATAAAGTCCCAGTCTGTCTAACCTCTCCCTGTAAGTCAAACCATCAAGTCCCGGTAGCATCCTAGTAAATCTTTTCTGCACTCTTTCTAGTTTAATAATATCCTTTCTATAATAGGGTGACCAGAACTGTACACAGTACTCCAAGTGTGGCCTCACCAATGCCCTGTACAACTTCAACAAGACATCCCAACTCCTGCATTCAATGTTCTGACCAATGAAACCAAGCATGCTGAATGCCTTCTTCACCACCCTATCCACCTGTGACTCCACTTTCAAGGAGCTATGAATCTGTACTCCTAGATCTCTTTGTTCTATAACTCTCCCCAACGCCCTACCATTAACGGAGTAGGTCCTGGCCCGATTCGATCTACCAAAATGCATCACCTCACATTTATCTAAATTAAACTCCATCTGCCATTCATCGGCCCACTGGCCCAATTTATCAAGATCCCGTTGCAATCCTAGATAACCTTCTTCACTGTCCACAATGCCACCAATCTTGGTGTCATCTGCAAACTTACTAACCATGCCTCCTAAATTCTCATCCAAATCATTAATATAAATAACAAATAACAGCGGACCCAGCACCGATCCCTGAGGCACACCGCTGGACACAGGCATCCAGTTTGAAAAACAACCCTCGACAACCACCCTCTGTCTTCTGTCGTCAAGCCAATTTTGTATCCAATTGGCTACCTCACCTTGGATCCCATGAGATTTAACCTTATGTAACAACCTACCATGCGGTACCTTGTCAAATGCTTTGCTGAAGTCCATGTAGACCACGTCTACTGCACAGCCCTCATCTATCTTCTTGGTTACCCCTTCAAAAAACTCAATCAAATTCGTGAGACATGATTTTCCTCTCACAAAACCATGCTGACTGTTCCTAATTAGTCCCTGCCTCTCCAAATGCCTGTAGATTCTGTCCCTCAGAATACCCTCTAACAACTTACCCACTACAGATGTCAGGCTCACTGGTCTGTAGTTCCCAGGCTTTTCCCTGCCGCCCTTCTTAAACAAAGGCACAACATTTGCTACCCTCCAATCTTCAGGCACCTCACCTGTAGCGGTGGATGATTCAAATATCTCTGCTAGGGGACCCGCAATTTCCTCCCTAACCTCCCATAACGTCCTGGGATACATTTCATCAGGTCCCGGAGATTTATCTACCTTGATGCGCGTTAAGACTTCCAGCACCTCCCTCTCTGTAATATGTACACTCCTCAAGACATCACTATTTATTTCCCCAAGTTCCCTAACATCCATGCCTTTCTCAACCGTAAATACCGATGTGAAATATTCATTCAGGATCTCACCCATCTCTTGTGGTTCCGCACATAGATGACCTTGTTGATCCTTAAGAGGCCCTACTCTCTCCCTAGTTACCCTTTTGCCCTTTATGTGGCTCGGTGTCAAATTTTGTTTGATAATCGCTCCTGTGAAGCGCCTTGGGACATTTTACTACGTTAAAGGTGCTATATCAATGCAAGTTTTTGTTGAAAAAGATTGGCCACTATCCAGTGCCCTTTGCTGGGGAATGTACATAATGGGTGTCAGATTATGACAGGAGTGGGCTCACTCAACACACTCCCACCACCAGCTACTGTTGAGAATAATTACCGTTGAGGTCTACACATGAATGCTACTTGAGTGTGATTATCATCCAAGAAACTATACCTCAGCAAGGAGTCAAAACCTTGTGTTGTGTGTGTGTGTGTGTGTGTGTGCGTGTGTGTGTGCGTGTGTACACCTTTAAATCACCTTCATCCATCAACTTAAAAAGAATTTGAAGCCTTGTATCAGTTGTTGCCAACTTGACCGCTTCACCCGTGGTGGCAGTGTAAACAGAGTAGTTTAAATCAAACAGACTGGAGAAGCTGGAATTGTTTTCCTTGGAGCAGAGAAGGTTAAGAGGAGATTTAACACAGGTGTTCAAAATCATGAAGGGTTTTGATAGAGTAAATAAGGAGAAACTATTTCCAGTGGCAGAAGGGTCGGTAACCAGAGGACACAGATTTAAGGTAATTGGCAAAAGAACCAGAGGCGAGATAAGGAGACATTTTTTTGACGCAGCGAGTTGTAATGATTTGGAACGCACTGCCTGAAAGGGTGGTGGAAGCAGATTCAATAGTAGCTTTCAAGAGGGAATTCGATAAATACTTGAAGGGAAAAAAAATTGCAGGCCTATGGGGAAAGAGCAGGGGAGTGGAACTAATTGGAGAGCTCTTTCAACGAGCCGGCACAGGCACGGTGAGCCGAATGGACCTCCTTCTGTGCTGTATCATTCTACAATTCAAGGCAGGACAATAACCACTTCGATTTAATTTAAATATGCTGATGTAGCAATAGCAAAAGGAGCCCAGAGTACGTTCAGATGAAGGTGTCTAAGGAGGGATTAACTAATGGATAAAAGGGTATCTGCTGAAATGTCACCCGTTGGTCCCGTTAGCTTGCTTTAATGCGGAACTAAGACCCCTTGTTGGTGGCGCTGCCACACAGCCGGGCGAATCCGGGCATGTTTACCTTTGGGTTGCAGCTAAGCTGGGTGTGACCCATGCACCTGGCACCACTAGCCCGGGCCATAGTGCAATACAAGAGCAACTAATGGGACTGTTGATAATGCAGGTTGCTAATGGTGCAGGGACTGTGTGGAGAGGTGAGTGAGAGATGTGCGAGGTAAAATAAGAGTGTGCTACTTATCGAACTTTGGGACTAGCGAAAGTGGACATCTTTCCGTCTGGTAAGGTCCTATGATTTTACAATGGCCTGAGACGGTGAGGTGGGATCTGTCTCCCGCTGAGCTGGAACATTTAGACTTTACCTCATGGGCGTAGATCTCATCGTACACACCAACATCCTACGCTCTCAAAGTCAAAACTTTCTTTCTCCGTGGATGGGTGTTTCATATGTTTTAATAAAAACTAGCTGCTCTCCTGTGGAATTGCTCGTAAAACATTGGAGGACAAACTATTTTGCTTCTAAGAACAGGAATATTACTGCTGCATTGCACAATATATTATTCTGCTAACTATGTGGAACTATGTTTAAACTGCTTGGACCTTTACGACAATATACAAAGCCTAATTTCTGTGCATAGGCGCACACTGAGGTCAGTTAGAGGTCACATTGAGGTCAGTTAGAGGTTGATTGCTTTCTACCACTTTTTAAAAAACATTCTTTTCAGTTGTAATTCGTTGTTGTTTTATGAATAATCTGTGAGACAGTCAGATGATGACATAGGACAGATTTTAAGTGTGTGACACTTTCAAATACGATAAGTGCTAGAAGCTGTGATTACAGCGTGACAAGTTTACATAGGCAAGCTCTATTATGAATGTGGACATAGGAATTTATAATGGAAGAATTGAACACAGACATCAGGTTTTTAATGTACAGATGGATTTATATCTATATTTTATCTCAATATTTTTTGATTAATCTTTGGTTTAAGAAGTAGTATTTTTCTTTTAACATTTTGGTGAAGTTTGTTTGCTTCTTCTAAATGGTTTAGTGTGAAACTGGTGTACAAATTAAACTTACAGATGAAATTCCTACCCCCCTCAGTATTGTTGCATTGCAGTGTGATAGGTGTCAGCCTTGGCTCAGTGGGTAGCACTCTCACCTCGTGAGTCAGAAGACTGTGGGATCAAGAGAGACTCCAGAGACTTGAGCACAGAATCCAGGCTGACGCTTCAGTGTAGTACTGAGGGAGTGCTGCAGTGTCAGAGGTGCCGTCTTTCGGATGAGATGTTAAACCTGTCTGTCCTCTCAGGTGGACGTAAAAGGTCCATAACACGATTCGAAGAAGGGCATGGGAGTTCTCCCAGTTTCCTGGCCAACATTTATCTCTCAACCACCATCAGTAAAATAGTTTAACTGGTCATTTATCTCATTGCTGTTTGTGGGAATTTGCTGTACACAAATTGGCTGCTGCGTGTGCTTACAGTACTACAGTGACCACACTTCTAAAGTACACTGTCTTTGCCCCCCCTCCCCCAACAACAAACTCCCTTCCCCTCACCACCGATACCATCCCCCTCCCTGGCCACTGTCTCAGGCTGAACCAGACTGTTCACAACCTTGGTGTCCGATTTAATCCTTAACTGAGCTTCCAAATCCATACTTCTATGTCTACAACATTGCCAGTCTCCGCCTCAGCTCATCTGCTGCTGAAACCCTCATCCATGCCTTTGTCACCTCCAGACTCAACTATTCCAATGCTCTCCTGGCCATCCTCCCATCTTCCACGCTCCATAAACTTGAGCTCATCCAAAACTCTGCTTCCCGTATCCTAACTTGCACCAAGTCCCGTTCACCAATTACTGTTGTGCTCGCAGACCTACATTGGCTCCTGGTCCAGCAATGCCTCAAATTTAAAATTGTCATCCTTGTGTTCAAATCCCTCCATGGCCTCACATCGCGCCCCCCGCCATCTCTGTAACATCCTCCAGCCCTACAACCCTCCAAGATCTCTGCTTTCCTCCAACTCTGGCCTCGTGCATCCCCCACTCCTTTCGCTCCACCATTGGCAGCCGTGCCTTCAGCTGTCTGGGCCCTAAGCATGAGAATTCCCTCCCTAGACCTCTCTGCCTCGCCTGCTGTGAGTCCCTCCTTAAAAATTACCTCTTTGACCAAGCTTATAGACACCCCTTCGAATATATCCTCCTTCGGTTCGGTTTCGCTTTGTGACGATTTATCTCCTGTGAAGCGCCTTGGGACGTTTTCTCATGTTAAAGGTGCAATATAAATGCAATTTGTTGTTTCTTTCCTTCAGGGCAAGTGATGTGTTGTGGATAGTGTTTTGTTATCAAAACTGCCCCAGAAGCAGCATTTTTACTGCCCTGGGGGGGACTCTTAGAGTAAAATTGCAGGACTGGTGCAGCAAATTAGGCGATTTATTGTAAGTACAGTTACTTAGAATCATAGAAGTTACAACATGGAAACAGGCCCTTCGGCCCAACATGTCCATGTCGCCCAGTTTATACCACTAAGCTAGTCCCAATTGCCTGCAATAGAATCATAGAAGTTGGAGGACTTGTTGAAGGATCTTGCAATGCACCGTGCCCATGATATCCCAATTTGTTTGACTGGTGCACAGGCCCCCCTGCCCATAGCGTGAACACAAAGAATTCCCCCAGCTCTAAAAATACTCGGTACCTCTCTGAATCCATTTCGAAGTTTTTAGTGACACAATCTATCTGAGTAAATCAGGCTACCAAAGGTGTATGCTTTAGATTTACGTGCTGCAAAATCTCTTGAGTGTGAAATACATGCTCTTGGTGGTATGCGTTTGCACTGGCAGATGGTCCTTGTACTGGATAGAGGTGAGTCCTCTAATCAAGGTGAATTATTAACTGGGTTGATACTTTAGAACCCAGATTATCATCTTCAGAGTTTCCAATGGCTCAGCTGGGTGAACCAGTGAGTACTTGAATCGTGGATGCCATGAAGGTACAAGGTTCTGAGCCCCATTCTGTACACAGTTCTGGTCTCCATGTTACAAAAAGGATATAGAGGCACTGGAGAAGGTGCAAAAAAGGTTTTACGAGGTTGATACCAGAACTGAGAGGTTATAACTATCGGGAAAGGCTGAACAGACTGGTGTCCTTTTCTCTAGGAAAGAGGAGGCTGAGGGGTGACCTAATAATGGTCTTTGAAATTATGAAGGGTTTTGATAGGGTAAATGGAGAGAAGATGTTTCCAGTTGTGGGGGAGACCAAAACTAGGGGCCATAAATATAAGATAGTCACTGATAAATCCAATAGGGAATTCAGGAGAAACTTCTTTTCCCCAGAGAGTGGTTAGAATGTGGAACTCGCTACCACAAGGAGTGCTGGAGGCGAATAATATAGATGCATTTAAGGGGAAGCTAGATAAGAACATGCGGGAGAAAGGAATAGAAGGGTACGCTGATAGGGTTAGATGAAGTAGGGTGGGAGAAGGCTTGTGTGGAGCATAAACACCAACATAGGTCAGTTGGGCCGAATGGCCAGTTTCTGTGCTGTGAATTCTATGTAATGTAAAGTTGATTGATCTCGGCTGATGTGTTGGTAGGATGCTAAAATTGGCCTCTGCACCTCAGGCTAGGGGGCGGGGGAGAGATGGGAATCATCCCGGGTCCCCCGTTTTTGATTGATATTTCCTGCATGTCGGCTCAGCGCAGAATCAGGCTTGGCCGTGACGTTCCCATGTGTCTGGACTTTTGTTTATTAGTTACAAAAATATCGGAGATGGCACAAAAGGCTGTTTGACCGGGCGAGGCAGGTGAAGGCGGGAGGTCATGCGATGAAACCTCCAGGAATACATCCACCAGAGTGGTAACCCTAGTGGGGATCAGAGGAATGTGACCTTAAAAAATCCACAACCTCAGGCCTTTACAACACCGTTTTTTAAATCTACGCTGGTGCTCAGTTGCCAACCTTCACTCCTGAGTTGGTGCTACATGCCAAACACGGCAGTGCTGCCACTGGAGATAAGGAGGTCCAACTCTCTCCCTGAGCTGGGGAAGACGGAAAACTCAATGGTTACCATGCAGCCAGCGCCATTGTGGTCGCCTGCCTGCCATTCTTCTGTCCATGGGCTGGCTGAGGAAGAGTGTTGATAGCAATGCTCTAAACCAGCTTCGAAGAACCAGTCAATGAGGTGGGCTTGGCTGGCTCCTCCGGAGGCTGCAGTGCCTCCAAGTGGCAAATGGAAACGTTGCATCGCTCTGTTGCTGTAGAATCTGACCTGCATGATTGATGCCTGGGGTGCATTCTTTCAACATCACATCAAGGGTGTTCCAGAATTAATGCGTCTACTTGAAGTTGTTTAACGTAAAGACGGTGTTAAACGGGTCTCGGCTGTTAAGAGCCCGACTGCATGAGATAACTAGTGGTTATCGCTCCATTGAGGTCCCGTTTAGCTTAGATCTCCAGGAACCAGCGGGAGTGGACACCCACATGTTCACGGGTCCCAGGCTGCCGTTGAACCTCCACTCATTTCTAAACTTGAGGAGCTGGATGCCTTTGCACGTGTCTGTCTGTGTGCATCACGCACTGGCACGTGTAAACTTAAGTACCTCCAACAAGCCAACAGCAGCAGATACCTACATTTACTCTCCCTCCCACGATGAGCTTCTAAAAGTGCTGAATACGTTAAGTGAGTTGCATTGCCAGGGCATAAGATAACAATGTGACACGAGCATGTGACAAGCAGCCCAAGTACTTATTTAAATTGAAGGAATTTTTTTCGATTCATCAAGAGTCAGACAATCACAGTGTCAAAACTTGAGATAAGTGTAAAAGTGCCTGGAGAATATCACATAGGGGTAGGATTTGGCGTACAACAACAACTTGCATCTATATAGCGCCTTTAACATAGTAAAAACGTCCCAAGGCGCTTCACAGGAGCGTTATCGAACAAAATTTCACATAAGGAGATATCAGGACAGGTGAGCAAAAGCTTGGTCAAAGAGGTGGGTTTTGAGGAGCGTCTTGAAGGAGGAGAGGTGGAGAGGTTTAGGGAGAGAATTCCAGAGCTTAGGGCCTAGACAGCTAAAGGCACGGCCGCCAATGGTGGAGCGAAGGCAATCAGAGATGCACAAGAGGCCAGAGGTGGAGGAAGCCAGTATTCTTCGAGTGTAGGTGCATTTTTTTTTGCCTGTGTAGCATCTTGGTACCAGTGCAGTAAATAATCCGAGTGACAACATTCGCAGTTTGATGGTGCCCGAGAGAGTATCTGTCACGGACCCTATAATGTTTCCGACAGAGACTGACCTTTCAAACACCAGCTTACCCCCTTCATTTTTATTTTTTTTGTGCGTGCTTTCAAAATGGAATCAGAGTGAAAGCAAATATATCATTCTGTTTCTTTTGAAGGGCAACTGTATCAAAGAATCTGTATTGAATTTTTTCCCCACAGGCATCAGGTATAGATAAAACCATCTGATTGACATTACTTTTTTCTCGCTTTCTTCTTTTAGTCTTTGATTCTCACCCTCCTCCATTAACATTTTAAAGCAGGACTGGAATAGATATGTTCACACCTTATCTTTGCTGCATGTAACGAAGTCTGTCTCTAGCTGCATTTAGATGGGTTTTAGTGGAGTGCCAGTGCTGCCAGCTGTCCGACAGACGGGTCTCGGTGCAACGATCAGCAAATTGGTTCACTGGTGGCTGGCAATGCCCAGTTTAAAAAGAATGAGTTGGATTTTGGGGTTACCGTCAGCTTTGGGAGACCTAGACTTCAGGAACCAGTGGCACTGGTACACCCTTAGACCCAATATAAGAGTTGCTGATCTCTCTCTGTGTCTCTCTCTGTCTCACTCTGTGTCTGTCTCGCTCTCTGCACGTCTTTCTCTCTGCGTCTCACTTTCCCTCTTTGCGTGTCCCTCTCTCTGCCTCTCTCTCCCTCCCTCTCTGCGTCTCTCCCTCTCTTCGTCGCTTCCTCTCTCTCCGTGTCTCCCTCTCTCTCTCCGTTGCTCTCTGTTCCTTCCTCTCTGTCCCTCTCTAGACACTTCTAGATTGGGGGAGTGCTGCCAAAGATAGAGGCGCATTTCTCCTGTTGTCGATTAGACCTGTAAACGTGAATGATCCAAAGATCCAACAGCATCGCAAGCCCTTGAAAATATATTTGGTGTTGCATTGAGGCCTCCTGTTCCAGCAAGCTAAATGCATGGAGCATATCCTGCACATTTTCACTCACCTAGCAACCAGCTCTCTGTATTTTGTACCTGAATTCAACAGGCCTACGGAGACTGGCACCTGACATCAAATGCAAATGGGAGGAAGATCCTGAGATGGGAACAAGAAGCATTCTCTCACTGGTTCTCTCTTTTGTGTTCATGTTGGTTTTTTGTGTCTCTTCTGCTGCACTCTCAAGTTCTAATGCTCTCTCTTTGCATAAGCACTTTCTTTATCACTTTGTCATACTCTTTTTCTCTCTAGCTCTGTGTATTTCCCTCTCTTGTGCTGCATCTTCTGCTAAGAGTAAGGAGATCTTGCTGCAAATATAAAGGGCTCTGTTGAGACTGCACCTGGAGTACTGTGTACAGTTTTGGTCTCCTTATCTATGGAAGGATATTCTTGCCTTAGAGGGGGTGCAACGAAGGTTCACCAGATTGATTCCTGGGATGAGAGGATTGTCCTATGAGGAGAGGCTGAGTAGAATGGGCCTATACTCTCTGGAGTTTAGAAGAATGAGAGATGATATCATTGAAACACATAAGATTCTGAGAGGGCTCGACAGGGTATATGCTTAGAGGCTGTTTCCCCTGGCTGGAGAGTCTAGAACTTGGGGTCATAGTCTCAAGATAAGGGGCCGGCCATTTAGGATCAAGATGAGGAAACATTTCTTCACTCAGAGGGTTGTGAATCTATGGAATTCTCTACCCCAAAGGGCTGTGGATGCTCAGTCATTGAGTATATTCAAGACTAAGATCGATGGATATTTGAACACTAAGGGAATCAAGCAATATGGGGATAGGATGGGAAAGTGGAGTTGAGGTAGAAGATCAGCCATTGAATGGTGTAGCAGGCTCAAGTGGCTGAATGGCCTACTCCTGCTCCTTTTTCTTATGTTCTTTCTCTCTTGCTGTCTCTTTCCCTATCATGATTGTTTCTTCCCTCATCTGTCTGTCACTGTGTCAGTTAACTTTACATATCTTTGCAGGTCTTTAAGATAATGAAAGGGTTTGATAGGGCAGATGCAGAGAAAATATTTCCACTTGTGGGGGAGTCCAAAACTAGAGGTCATAAGTATAAGATAGTCACTAATAAATCCAATAGGGAATTCAGGAGAAACTTCTTTACCCAAAGAGTGGTAAGAATGTGGAATGAATTACCTCGAGGTAAGTAATTGAGGGAAATAGCATAGGTGCATTTAATGGGAAGCTTGATAAGCTCACGAGGGAGAAAGGAATAGAAGGCTATGCTGATAGGGTTAGATGAAGAGGAGTGGGAGGAGGCTCATGTGGAACATAAACACCAGCATAGACCAGTTGGGCCGAATGGCCTGTGCTGTAGACTCGATGTAACATAACTTTTCCCCCTCTTTTCATGCCCCCCACCCCGGCAAAATAATTAAATGATTCTGGTACAGAGATGTCACTTTGCGGACAGATGAAGCTGATAGAAATTGGGAGGAAAAAAAGAACAGGCTCTAAATAACAAGTCCTTATAAAACTAGAAAATACTAGAAATCTCAGAGTTATGATTAAGGCTCCACTCAGCAACATTAGCCTGTATTTTCCCTCTTCAGGACCTGCTGTGCATTTCCAGTACTATTTTCTGTTATTATTTCAAATTTACAGAATTTGCAGCATTTTTGTTTTACATTAATTTATCCTGCATCACTTCCAGGGGTTGACTGATTACTTGAGACGGGGTTTTTCTCTGTGATGAGAAGCTGCCTGGAATATAACAGATTATACCTTTCCAATAACTGGGCCTGTGTGGTAATCACTGGTTGCCTCAATTGTCAGCTGACCAGCACAAATCAAGGCCACAGGCAGTTTTACACTAGAGTGTGCACTATAAGTAAGCAAGAAAGACTTGTATTTATATAGCACCTTTCATAAAGTCCTCACCAATCTACCTGTCGCAGATGCATCTGTCCATGACAGTACTGGTAGGAGTGACCACCGAACTGTCCTCATGGAGACGAAGTCCCGTCTTCGCACTGAGGACACCATCCAACATATTGTGTGGCACTATCACCGTCCTAAATGGGATAGATTCAGAACAGATCTAGCAGCTCAAAACTGGGTATCCATGAGGTGCTGTGGGCCATCAGCAGCAGCAGAATTGTATGCCAGCACTATCTGTAACCTCATGGCCCGGCATATTCCTCACTCTACCATTACCAACAAGCCAGGGGATCAACCCTGGTTCAATGAACAGTGTAGAAGAGCATGCCAGGATTACCTAAAAATGAGGTGCCAACCTGGTGAAGCTACAACACAGGACTACATGCATACTAAACAGCGGAAGCAACATGCTATATTCAGAGCTAAGCGATTCCATAACCAACGGATCAAATCAAAGCTCTGCAGTCCTGCCACATCCAGTCGTGAATGGTGATGGACAATTAAACAACTAACTGGAGGAGGAAGCTCTGTAAACATCCCCACCCTCAATGATGGCGGAGTCCAGCACGTGAGTGCAAAAGACAAGGCTGAAGCTTTTGCAACCATCTTCAGCCAGAAGTGCCGAGTGGATGATTCACCTCGGCCTCCTCCCGATATCCCCACCATCACAGAAGCCAATCTTCAGCCAATTCGATTCACTCCACGTGATATCGAGAAACGGCAGAGTGCACTGGTTACAGCAAAGGTATGGGCCCCGACAACATCCCGGCTGTAGTGCTGAAGACTTGTGCTCCAGAACTAGCTGCGCCTCTAGCCAAACTGTTCCAGTACAGCTACAACACTGGCATCTACCCGACAATGTGGAAAATTGCCCAGGTATGTCCTGTCCACAAAATGCAGGACAAGTCCAATCTGGCCAATTACTACCCCATCAGTCTACTCTCAATCATCAGCAAAGTGATGGACGGTGTCGTTGACAGTGCTATCAAGCGGCACTTACTCACCAATAACCTGCTCACCGATGCTCAGTTTGGAATCTACCAGGACCACTCGGCTCCAGACCTCATTACAGCCTTGGTCCAAACATGGACAAAAGAGCTGAATTCCAGAGGTGAGGTGAGAGTGACTGCCCTTGACATCAAGGCAGCATTTGACCGAATGTGGCACCAAGGAGCCCTAGTAAAATTGAAGTCAGTGGGAATCAGGGGGAAATCTCTCCAGTGGTTGGAATCATACCTAGCACAAAGGAAGATGGTAGTGGTTGTTGGAGGCCAATCATCTCAGCCCCAGGACATTGCTGCAGGAGTTCCTCAGGGCAGTGTCCTAGGCCCAACCATGTTCAGCTGCTTCATCAATGACCTTCCCTCCATCATAAGGTCAGAAATGGGGATGTTCGCTGATGATTGCACAGTGTTCCGTTCCATTTCGCAACCTCTCAGATAATGAGGCAGTCCGTGCCCGCATGCAGCAAGACCTGGACAACATCCAGGATTGGGCTGATAAGTGGCAAGTAACATTCGCGCCAGACAAGTGCCAGGCAATGTCTGTCTCCAACAAGAGAGTGTCGAACCACCTCCCCTTGACATTCAATGGCATTAACATCGCCGAATCCCCCACCATCAACATCCTGGGGGTCACCATTGACCAGAAACTTAACTGGACCAGCCACATAAGTACTGTGGCTACAAGAGCAGGTCAGAGGCTGGGTATTCTGCGACGAGTGACTCACCTCCTGACTCCCCAAAGCCTTTCCACCATCTACAAGGCATAAGTCAGGAATGTGATGGAATACTCTCCACCTGCCTGAATGAATGCAGCTCCAACGACACTCAAGAAGCTCAACACAATCCAGGACAAAGCAGCCCGCTTGATTGGCACCCCATCCACCACCCGAAACATTCACTCCCTTCACCACCAGTGCACCGTGGCTGCAGTGTGTACCATCCACAGGATGCACTGCAGCAATTCGCCAAGGTTTCTTCGACAGCACCTCCCAAACCTGCAACCTCTACCACCTAGAAGGACAAGGGCAACAGGCACATGGGAACAACACCACCTGCACGTTCCCCTCCATCCCGACTTGGAAATATATCGCCGTTCCTTCATTGTCGCTGGTTCAAGATCCTGGAACTCCCTTCCTAACAGCACTGTGGGAGAACCTTCACCACACGGACTGCAGCGGTTCAAGAAGGCGGCTCACCACCACCTTCTCAAGGGCAATTCGGGATGGGCAATAAATGCCGGCCTCGCCAGCAACGCCAACATCCTATAAACGAATATTAAAAAAATAATCTCAGCACATCCCAAAGCGCTTTGCAGCCAATGAAGTACTTTTGAAGTTTTGTCATGTAGGAAACGCTACAGCTAATTTGCGCACAGCAAGATCCCACAAACAGCAATGAGATAATGACCAGATAATCTGTTTTAGTGATGTTGGTTGAGAGATAAATATTGGCCAGGACACTGGGGAGAACTCCCCTGCTCTCCTTCGAAATAGTGGCCTTGGGATCTTTTACATCCACCTGAGAGGGCAGACGGGGCCTTGATTTAATACCTCATTCGAAAGACAGTGCAGCACTCCTTCAGTACTGCACTGTAGTGTC
Organism: Heptranchias perlo; assembly: GCF_035084215.1. Lineage (NCBI taxonomy): Eukaryota > Metazoa > Chordata > Chondrichthyes > Hexanchiformes > Hexanchidae > Heptranchias > Heptranchias perlo. The sequence continues at coordinate 12,397,366 of NC_090338.1, read as the reverse complement.
AGCCTATATTTTGTGCTCAAGTCTCTGGAGTGGGAATTGAACCCACAACCTTCTGACCTAGAGGATAATGCTGATAGAGCCTGCACAGATGGTTCAGTGCACTTTCACATTCCCATGGGCCCATACTCCTGTTCAGCACTTTGACCTTCTGAACTGCTGGATTTTGTCAGGTGGTCTTAAAAAGATTTGCATTCATATAGTACCTTGTCAGGTTGCAGAGAAATACCTTAGCACTTCCCATATAATGAATTACTTGAAGTGTGACGACTGTTATTATGGACAAATGCAGCAGCCATTTTTCACAAAGCAAGATCCCACACAAATGATGAGGAATAACAATTTTTCTTTTATTTTGATGGTGTTTGTTGAGGGAGGAATTTCTCCAGGACACTGCTTTTCTTCGATTATTGCCATGGGATCTTTTACATCTAACAGAACAGGCAGACAGGGCCTCTGAAGGGCGACACCTCGAACAATCCAGTGCTCCCTCGGTGCTGCACTGGCGAGTCAGCCTAGATTATGTGATCAGGTCCTGGAATGGGACTTGACTCCATATCTTTTTGATTCAAAGATTGAGCAATCTGTCATGGAGGGATTTGGGGTGTATCAGAAAGATCTTTAAACACCTCTCTCCAATTCGTGACCTGCACTACCATTGCCGTCAAAGTGAATATTACCTTGAAGGCTTAGATTTCTTTTTTTTCTCCCTTTTCATCAGAACCATATCTTGTCAGGACTTGCAACATTAACAAAGGTCTCTGGACCCCTGGTAAAATTGGAGAACTTTCACTCAACTAAGTTGACTGACGTGAAATTGGTTGCCCTGTTTCATATGATTCTTTGAGCTGCTGTTCAACTGGAATGGAGAACTGATCTTGCCAGTGATGTCAGAAAGGAGGAGTGGGTGGAAGTTGATGTGACAGCCGACATGGTGTTGAAGTAATTGATTCCTTGATGGTGAATTGAAAATGCTTCGCGCCAGTCTTTCAGCAGCAGTGGAACCCATCTTTACCTTTACATTTTTGTTCGACAAGGGTATTAAGGGATATAGAACAAAGGCAGGTAGTTGGAATTGAGATACTGATCAACCATGATCCAATTGAATGGCAGAACAGGCTCGAGGGGCTGAATGGCCTACTCCCATTCCTATATTCCTCTGGAGGATTTGGAGATATCGTGCACATCTTCAAAAGCTGCCCACATGTTGGAAAATGCTGGACTCTGACCCTCAAAGAGATCAAACCCATAACCAGGAGCTAAGCTGGTCATTTATCTCATTGCTGTTTGTGGGACCTTGCTAAGCACAAATTGGTTGCCGCGTTTCCTGCATTACAACAGTGACGACACTTTGACCAGAAGGAGGAACCCTGCAAGATTGTATTTACCTCCCAATCTCAGGGGTGCTGAAGCAATTGTAACACCCAACTGGCACTCCAGCTGATCTTAGCTGACTCGGACTTAAGTTCCACACTATCTGGTGTGCTTATCAACTGAACCATTTGGAGACCTCGGTGTTTTCTTTAAAGAAAAAGATATAATTTATGAAGTTAAGATAAGGGCAGATTGGGATTATGATACACGAGATGCATTATACAAATTCCTAAGATCAATTTCTTTGCTTTGAACTTGCTTTACCCATAAGGAGCTTTCACCTCGCTGCTAATAAAAGTCCACTTTGGCCCTGTGTGTGCAGCTCTCCCCTGTTTGTTAAGCTGCTGTCTGTAGGTCCATGGAGCACCAATTGGGCAGTGTAATAACATCAACGCGCCCTCTCAGGTGGATGTAAAAGGTCTCACGGCACTATTTCGAAGAATCATAGAAAATTTACTGCACAGAAGGAGGCCCTTCGGCCCATTGTGTCCGCACCGGGGCAGGGGAGTTCTCCCCAGTGTCCTAGCCAATATTTATACGTCAACCAATCAACATCAGATTATCTGGTCATTTATCTCATTGCTGTTTGTGGGACCTTGCTAAGCACAAATTGGTTGCCGCGTTTCCTACATTACAACAGTGATTACACTTCGATAAAGTACTTCATTGGCTGTAAAGCACTTTGGGACGTCCTGAGGATGTGAAAGGCGCTGTATAAATGCAAGTCTTTTTATTTGTCTTCATTGACTGGGCAGGCCCAGGAGCTCTTGGAACTGCCATGGCAGATTGGGCGACCTAGCAACAACAAACAAACAACACTGGATGTATAAAAGAGGGAATACTTTTATCCGACAGCTGAGTGAGAGGAGAGCACTGGGATTCGGTGGCGTTACCATGATGTAGAAGTGCCATTCTTGCATTCTACCTGCATCATGCTTGATGACAATGCAGGTCAAGTTTCGTCACATAACTCCAAAAGCCTGTCATTTGCACCGGTCTAGCAGCACTCGTTAATGTAGCCTTGCGGAACCCTGTTCGAAATCACCACTGCGCGAATCGTCCATTGTACAATCAGTGGAAGCATAAAGCTGACAATCTTTCAGGCGTTTGCCTTTCAATGGGTTAAAGCTGAGACTTTGAACTGCATACGATAAACATGTGTTTAAGGTCTTATCTTTTCCATTTCTTCGTGCTGGAGTGATGGGCTTTATAAGCTGTAATAAGCTCCAATCACCTTGCACCCAATTCTACAATTTCACAAAGTAGGCCAATTCCTGTACAATATCTTTACAAAATGTAACTTTGCGCATTCAATAACAGATGCTGAATAGTTTAGTTAATTCATTTGTAGGATTTCTAGCTTCTATTTTTTTAAAAATGTAAACGCATTACAAGGAATTACATAGAATTTACAACACATAAACAGGCCATTCAGCCCAACAGATCTATGCCGGTGTTTATGCTCCACACGAGCCTCCTCCCACCCATCTACTAACCTTTTCAGCATAACCTTCTGTTCCTTTCTCCCTCATGCATTTATCCAGCTTCCCCTTAAATGTATCTATGCTTTTCGCCTCGACTATTCCTTGTGGTAACGAGTTCCACATTCTAACCACCCTCTGGGTAAAGAAATTTCTCCTGAATTCCCTATTGGATTTACTAGTGACTATCTTATATTTATGCCCCCCCCCCCCCCAGTTTTGGTCTTCCTCACAAGTGGAAACGTTTTCGCTACGTCTACCCTATCGAGACCCTTCGTAATATTAGGTCACCTCTCAGTTCTTACATGGCTTGCATTTATTTTACTCCTTTCGTGACCTTAGGATGTCCCAAAGTGCTTCACAGCCAACGAAGCATTACAATAAAATCAAATCTGTATTTATATGGCATTACAAAGAAGCACGTGATGTTATGAATTAAGTTGAGGAGAAGTGACTGTGACAGCTGTTCTGCACACACAATGCCCCACACACAGCATCGTTATCATCAACAAAAGCCGCCACTATATTAATCTTTGGCTGCTGGCTGGCTCGTGGTGCTAGTCTCCATAGTTAGGCTATGGTAAACTGGTTACACGCCGGTAACCTGCGGGGGTGGGGGAACGGCTGTGATGCGATGCGGCGGTGATGTCATGCCATTGCGTCATGACATGTCTTCGGGATGATGTCCTGATGCAGCATCATGATGTCACTGCTCCACATGTGCGCGCTGGCCAAAAAGGTCATGGCCAGTCCTGCGCACGTGCAGAACGTTAGATCTCACACAGTGCAACTGCTTTACAGGAAGACTGACTGCACCTTGCGGACTAAATGCAGGAGAACAGCTCTCCGCTCCCCCCCACCCCCAACTCCCCTTCCTCGTCAAGCTCCATTTCTTAGTCCTCCCAAATCATTCTCTCATCTTGCTTTATAAGTAGTGTTTATTGACTTCCTGCTCCCTCGGAAGGTTCGGCGTCTTGCTGGGGTGAATGTAGCCCTTCTGTACCTCATTCAAACATTCATCTTGCGTGACAGTGAACATAGACAAGACTGTTCGGGATAGACGGTATCAGGTCTCAGTCCAACCCTGTCCTTTGCACTCATCGTACTTTCTCGCAGGGGGCCCCTGGTTGACTCCTTCCCTCCTTAGTCCAGGGTCACTATGGCCAGGTGTATCATAGAATCTTACAGCACAGGAGGAGGCCTTTTGGCCCATCATGCCTGTGCCGGCACTTTGAAAGAGCTATCCAATTAGTCCCACTCCCCTGCACTTTCCCCATAGCCCTGCAAATTATTCCTTTTCCAGTATTTATCCAATTCCTTTTTGAAAGTTACCATTGAATCTGCTTCCAGCACCTTTTCAGGCAGCGCATTCCAGATCATAACAACACGCTGCGTAAAAAAAAATTCTTCTCATTTCCCCTCTGGTTCTTTTGCCAATTATCTTAAATCTGTGTCCTCTGGTTACCGACCCTCTTGCCACTTGAAACAGTTTCTCCTTATTTACTCTTATCAAAAACCCCTCTTAATTTTGAACAACTCTATTTAGGAATATAAGGATAGGCTGATAGGGTTAGATGAAGTCGGGAGGGACGAGGCTTGTGTGGCGCATAAACACCAGCATGGACCTGTTGGGCCGAATGGCCTGTTTCTGTGCTGTAAATCATATGTAATTCTGTGTAAATCTCCCCTTAATCTTCTCTTATCTAAGAAGAACAATCCCAGTTTCTCTAGTCTCTCCACATAACTGAAATCCCTCACCCCTGTTATCATTTTGGTAAATCTCCTCCGCATCCTCTTCAACAGCTTGACATCCATCCTAACCAGTGATTTATAAAGGTTTAGCGTAACGTCCTTGCTTTTGTATTCTATGCTTCTATTTATAAAGCCAAGGTTCCTGTCTGCATTTTTAACAGCCTTCTCAACTTGTCCTGCCACTTTCAAAGGTGTATCACCCCTACTACCATCCTGTCTGAGACCAAACAACTCAGCATAGACCGGAGATCAAAACTGGCTCCTTCTGCCCTACAACTCTCCGAGATCTCTGCGCTCTTTCAGTTCTGGCCTCTTGTGCATCCCAGATTTAAATAGCTCTGCCATTGGCGGCCGTGTCTTCCGCTGCGTAGGTCCTAAGCTCTGGAATTCCCTCCCTAAACCTCTCCGCCCCTCACTCCTCCTGTAAGACACTCCTAAAAACCTAACTCTTTGGTCACCTGTCCTAACATGTCCTCATATGGCTTGGTGTCAAATTTTGTTTGATAAAGCTCCTGTGAAACGCCTTGGGATGTTTTACTACATTAAAGGCGCTATATAAATGCAAGTTGTTGTTGTTGCATGACTCAGCATGATGTAATGCAGAACTTAGTTCCACTGAGACATCAAGAGAGTTGTACTTGGAGGATTCTAACGGAAGATTGCAGGTGTAAAAATTGAATAAGAATGGAATGCTGTCTCTTAGACTAGAATCCGTCCCTGAGGGAAAAAAATGTACTATCTCTCTCCTTTGTTCATTTTCTTTCTTTTCCCTCTCCTGCAGCACAATATGTTGAAAAGGTCTTTTCACCTCTGGGTTCAAAGGAGAACAGACAGGTAAAAAAAAAAGCAAAATACTGCAAACGCTGGAAAATCTGAAACAAAAATACAGTAAATACTGGAGAAACACAGCGGGTCGGTCAGCATCTGTGGAGAGAATGGACAAGTTAAGGTTTTGGGTACAAACCCTTCTTCCAAACTGAACAGGATTCATTCAAGCCCAAAGCAAACAGAGGCAGCAAGTTAGGCAGTGGGTGGAGAAGTCAGATTATGACTTGAGTTCTGCCGATACAAATTAAATGAAAAGCTTAATAGCCTCCAACTCTGCCCCATGAGTTAATGGGAGGGAGGGGGAGGGAGTGGGTGGGAGATGGATTACTCCTTTCAAAAATACGACTTTCAAGCCTATATTTTCTGATCGGGAAATTCAGTTTATTTGAAGTGAGTTGCTGCCTGTGTTAATGCAGATCAGGAAATCAAGGCCTGGTGTCCCTCCTGCACCGTAGACACTTCCGGGCCATAACCAGAGAGGTGGCAACCCTATTAGAATCACTCCTGCCTTGGCACAGCTCGGTTGTGCAGTCGTACTACGACAGTTTGTAATGGGACGGAGAGGCTGCTCCTCCAGGTTACTTCCTGCGATTGAAGAAAGAGTCCCTTTTATTCTGCGTTTCTTCCCCTCTTTCCCCGCACCCCCCACCCCCGGTTTGGGGAGAGTGACATCTGTGCACCACTAAGTACAGAGGAGGGAGGCCATTCAGCCCATCTGGCTCATCCACCCATAGGAAACTACAGCCCCACTATCACAGCATCCAACGACCTGATGAATGACACCAGAGTTTTTAACCTCCACTATCCTACCCAAAAGTTTGTCCCAGGTATTATTCACTTTCTCTGTGAAGAAATACTTCCTAACATTAGTCCTGAGCTTGCCTTCTATCAGTTTGTATCTACATCCACCTCGTCCTATAGTCCTCAGCTAATGGTGCTCAGGATTAACCCTCTCTATTTCACTAGGTATCTTGTATTGCTATTTGTGTCAAATGGTAGTCTGGGTCCCATTATGTGATACCGGGGCTTAGCGGGTTACATTATGAGGACAGGTTGCATAAACATGGCCTGTATTCCCTTGAGTATAGAAGATCGAGGGGGTCATCTGATCGAGACGTTTAAAACGTTAAAAGGATTCGATAGGGTAGATACGGAGAAACTATTTTTACTGATCAAGAACGAGGGGACATAATAAAATTAGAGCCATACCATTCAGGAGCGAAATCAGAAAACACCTTTTCACACAAAGGGCTGTAGAAATCTGGAATTCTCTCCCCCAAAAAAGTCTGTGGATGCTGGGACAATTGGAGCTGTCAAGACAGCTCGATAGATTTTTGCTAGGTAAGGTTATCGAGGTGTATGGAGTTAAGGCGGGAAAATGGATTTGAGGTAGAGATCAGCCATGATCTAATGGAATAGCAGAGCAGGCTCGAGGGCTGAGTGGCCTGCTCCTGCTCCTAATGTTCCTATACAGATATCCAGAGTGCGGGACTGGCTCGTTTGAATTTTGTGGAACAGTCGTCTTTAACTGGAGTGAAGACTCATTGTCCCTTACCTTTGTGGGTCAGTGCAGTGAGAGCTGCACTTAAAAGTACAGCTGATGGTGGAAGAATTGTATTTCTACAATCAGATGCAATCCTCTAATCTAAGAATACCTCAAGAAAACCAAGAGTATTCTCATTGTGGGCCTATACTCACTGGTGTCTAGAAGATCATAAGAACGTAAGAAATAGGAGCAGGAGTAGGCCATCCGGCCCCTCGAGCCTGCTCCGCCATTCAACAAGATCATGGATGATCTTCTACCTCAATGCCATTTTCCTGCACTATCCCCATATCCCTTGATGCCTTTAATACCTAGAAATCTATCGAGCTCGGTTTTGAATGTACTCAATGACTGAGCCTCCACAGCCCTCTGGGGTGGAGAATTCCAAAGAGTGAAGAAATTTCTCCTCATCTCAGTCCCAAATGGCCTACCCTTTATTCTGAGACTATGACTCCTGGTTCTAGACTCCCCAGCCAGGGGAAACATCCTCCCTGCATCTACCCTGTCGAGCCCTGTAAGAATTTTGTATGTTTCAATGAGATCACCTCTCATTCTTCTAAGCTCTATAGAAAGCAGACTTAGTCTACTCAAACTGTCCTCATATGACAATCACGCCATCCCATAAATCAGTCTGATGAACCTACGTTGCACTCCCTCTATGGCAAGTATATCCTTTCTTAGGTAAGGAGACCAAAATTATACACAATGCTCCAGGTGCGGTCTCACCAAGGCCCCATACAATTGCAGTAAGACATTTTTATTCCTGTACTCAAAACATCTTGTAATAAAGGCCAACATACCATTTGCCTTCCTAATTGTTTGCTGCACCTGCATGTTAGCTTTCAGTGACTCATGTACAAGGACACCCAGGTCCCTTTGAACATCAACAATTCCCAATCTCTCACCATTTAAAAAATACTCTGCATTTCTGTTTTTCCTCCCAAAGTAAATAACTTCACATTTTTTCCACATTATATTCCATCTGCCATGTTCTTGCCCACTCACTTAGCCTGTCTATATTCCCTTGAAGCCTCTTTGCGTCCTCCTCACAACTCACATTCCCACCTAGTTTTGTGTCATCAGGAAACTGAGAGGTGATCTCATTGAAACATATAAGATTCTGAGAGGACTTGACAGGATAGTTGCTGAGAGGCTGTTTCTCCTGGCTGGAGAGTCTAGAACTAGGGGGCATAGTCTCAGGATAAGAGGTCAGCCATTTATGACTGAGATGAGGAGAAATTTCTTTACTCAGAGGGTTGTGAATCATTGGAATTCTCTACCCCAGAGGGCTGTGGATGCTTAGTCGTTGAATATAATCAAGGCTGAAATCGATAGATTTTTGGACACTAAGGGAATCAAGGGATATGGGCAGGAAAGTGGAGTTGAGGTTGAAGATCAACCATGATCTTAATGAATGGCGGAGCAGGCTCAAGGGGCCATATGGCCTACTTCTGCTCCTATTTCTTATGTTCTTATGTTGTTGGAAAAAAAATGATCGAGTAAATTCGCCAGTCCCACCCTTCCAGTGGTTCGAGCCCTACTTCTGAACTGTGGTCACTCTTGAGTGTGGTTCTGCAAAGGTTATGCGTGAATTCACCCTGAGATCACCTTCATCGTGCAACAAGGCAAACAATAGAATCAAAGAATAGAATCATAGAATCTTACAGCACATTAGGAGGCAATTCGGTCCTTCGTGCCTGTGCCGGCTCTTTGAAAGAGCTGTCCAGTTTAATCCCACACCCCAGCATTTTCCCCATAGCCTTGCATATGAGTCCTCTTCAAGTACATGTCCAATTGCCTTTTGAAAGTTCCTTTGGAATCTGTTTCCACCACCATTTCAGATAGTGCGTTCTGGATCTTCACAATCCTCTGTGTGAAAAAATTTCTCCTCATTTCCCCTCTAGTTCTTCTGCCAATTATTTTAAAGCTGTGACCTCTGGTTATCGACCCACTTGCCAGAGGAAACAGTTCCTCCCAACTTGCTCTATCAAAACCCCTCATTATTTTGAATACCTCTATTAAGTCCCCCCTTAAGCTTTTCCGCTTTAAGGAGAACAAACCCAGGTTCTCCAATCTCTCCACATAACTGAAGTCCCTCATCCCTGGTATCATCCTTATTAACCTCCTCTGTACCCTCTTCAAGACCTTGACATCTTTCCTAAAGTGTGGTGCCCAGAATTGTACTCAATACTCCAGAATGAGGCCTAACCAGTGATTTGTAAAGATTTAGCGTGACTTCCTTGTTTTTTTTATTCAATGCCCCTATTTACAAAGCCAAATATCCCATACGCTTTCTTAACCGCCTTATTAACTTGCCCACCCACCTTCAAATATTTGTGAATTTGCACGGAGTTATTATTTTTTTATTATTCGTTCATGGGATGTGGGCGTCGCTGGCAAGGCCAGCATTTATTGCCCATCCCTAATTGCCCTTGAGAACTTGAGAAGGTGGTGGTGAGCCGCATTCTTGAACCGCTACAGTCCGTGTGGTGAAGGTTCTCCCGCAGTGCTGTTAGGCGGGGAGTTCCAAGATTTTAACCCAGCGACGATGAGTAAATTTGTGAGTAAATGGACTTATTGTGTGACTTACTGCAATATTGCGTAATAAATCGAGATGGAATGGTGAATCTTGGTGAGACCAGAGTTGGAGGGCTCTGTGCAGTTTTGGGCTCCACACTAGGGGAAGGATATGGAGACAATGGACAGGGTATGGCACAGATTCACTAGGTTGCAACCTGATATGAGAAAACACAAATACAAAGAAACACTTGGAAAAATTGGGCTGTTCTCATTGGAACAGACAAAATTAAGGGGTGATTTATGTAGATGTATTTAAAATTATGTAGGGATGGGACAAAGTAGATAGAATAAGGGGTCTAGAATGAAGGGACATAAATGTAAGATTAAATGTAAGAGATGTAGGACAGAGAGCCAGCAAAACTTTTTTTTTACACAGAGGGTTGAGAGGATGGGGGAACGCACGACCGGAGATAGCGACTGAAGCAGGGACCACGGTTGGGAATTTTCTCGGAGCTGCTCCCACTCTCCTGCCATTACTTTGTGCTTAAACGGGGTTTCTGCCGCACTTCCAGCAGAGTGGGGGAACAGCTCTGGGGAAGTTCAGGGGTCCATGTCAGCGTTTAAGAATAGGTTAGATGGGTGAAGGGAAGCGAGGGGGATATGGGAACAGGGCAGCATATAGGATTAGGATAACTGCTCAACTGGAGGATAAAAACAAACACAAAACTGGTTGGGCTGAATGGCCTGTTTTCATGTTGTTAATTTTAATTTTGTGTACGGCTGTTCAGTGCACTCTTTCTATCGATCTACCTATCTATCTTTCTATCTATCATTTCTCTCTCTCTCTCTAATCTCTCTTGCTGTCTCTCTATTTCTATATCTCTCTTCCCCCTCCCCCCCCCCCAACTAATTGGAGTTAAGTGAGCTGACTCAAACCACATCCAGACACAGACAGGATCTGGGCTGGCCATATCAATGCAGTATCTGATTCCTGTGGAGAGTGTTGAGTTTAATGAGTTTGGACAGCCTCCATATAGTTCATTCAGCCCATGCAGCACAAAACTGCTCTGAAAGATTCCACTCAAATTCTAATCAGGTAGAGAGTGTGATGAATGGAAGCAGCTTATTCATGAAAGTTTGCTTCAGAAATTAAAAGGCTTTGCTAATTCAGGGAGGAGAAACCTTCTAAGTTTGAGTGAGTTTACATAAATATAAGCTTGGCTCAGTTGGTAGCACTTTCGTTTGAACCCTAACTCTGGGACTTGAGCAGTTAATCTCTCTCTAACACGCCAGCGCAGTACTGAACGAGTCCTGCATTATCGGAGGTGCCGTCTTTCGGATGAGACATTGAACTCAAGTCCTGTCTGCTTGTTCTGGTGGTGCAGGTGGATGTTGAAGATTCTTTAGCACTATTCGAAGAAGAGCTTGACGTCCTCCTGGTTGACCCTGCCCACAATCCCATTCAACCAACACCGCCAGAAACAGATTACCTGGTTGTTCATCTCATTGTTGTTTGTGGGATCATGGTGCACACAAAATGGCTGCCACATTTGTCTGCATCATAATAGTCAAAGTAGCCCATTGTATGTGAAGCACTTTGAGAGGTTTCTGAGTGACGTGCCAAGGCACGATGCAAAGACATCGTCTTTTCTTATGTAGATTTTAAAACTAGATTTAATTGCCTGCTAAGGTTTGAAATGCTAATGTCTCTCGTAGATTAATGCGTTCATTAGGTTCCAGGGCTACTGGTTATGGCAGCCCTGACTGGTGGCAGCGCTGTCGTGTAAACGAGATGATAATGTGGCTGCCAGAGGAGCTGAGGTAGTGTTCATTTGCTGCTCCATTCAATCAGTGCTGGCAGTAGTTAAAGGAGATGTTAGCTACTGTTGGCACAAGTTGCTCTTTTGGGGCCACGAGCTGAGTTTCTTTTTTATGTGAAAACAGTTGAGGCTTTTCTTCCCCTCACCATCTCCCCCCATTCACCCCCGCCCCACCCCGTCCCCCTCATTTTCTGAAGCTGTTGGCCATGCGAATAGGCCTGGTCTCACAGCTGTGCTCACTCCTACCCTCAACGCCCTGGACAGGAGTCACCAGAGAGTGATCAGCAGTCGGAACTCTGGGCTGACTATTCCCCCTCTGCTCCTCTGGCCCAGAGGCCAATTATAGCACAGCACCTCCACCCTGGCTAAGAATCAGTGGAGTGTCGGCAGGGATAGACATGGGAACCCCTGAAATGCAGCCCCAGTTGTCCTGAAGGCAATAAAAGCCAACCGCATAGTGCGAGACTGGAGTCACATGTAGGTCAAACCGGATGAAGGTAGGTAGTTCCCTTCCTTTCCCCGAGAGAAAATAGCGAATCAGTTTAAGACCAAAACAAAAAGCAAAATGCTGCAGATGCTGGAAATCAAAAGGCAGAAAAGGCTGGAAATCCTCAGCCGGTCAGGCAGCATCTGTGGACAGAGGAAGAAAGAGTTAGGTTAATGTTTCAGGTCTCTCACCCTTTGCCCGAAACTAGAAAATGTTAGAGATGAACAGCTTATAAGAAGGAACAGAGCCGAGGGACAAAAACTCATTCAATTTCGCAACTCGCCATTGTCGCAAGTCCAATACCCTAACACTAACGCCAGCTTGTTGTGTACAATCCCGGAATATATCGGGATGTTCCTGTGCACTGTGACCTTACTGCTTGCTTCTGTCTTGCCGTGTTTGGAAGATAAAGACTGAAATGAGGCAGTGTGCAAAGTATTGATGGCCCTCCAGAGTGCTCAATCATCAATGTCTTCCCCAATCGATGCGACTCACATTGCCAAAGCCTTCCCATTGATCAGGACAAGAACACTGGTGCAAAACAGATAGAGCTGGGGCTTAGAGTTGCTGTCCCTGTAACAGGGATTGATTAGCCTCTTCACAGCAAGTGAACTGGAGGAGTCGCACACAGACAGCGTCTCTCTGCGCTAACAGCTCGGCAAATATATAGCGATCATTTATTAGACGAGCGAAGCGACAGGGATTTTAATTCAAGTGCAGGTATGTTATAATTGGCTTTGTTGTATAAAATGTTTAACCCATCAGCAGCCGGCAGGTTAGGGTGTCTCTCGGCTATTTGGGAATAAGGAGCAGTCGTGCCATCCAAGAGTAATGAGTCTGTCATTGTCATATTGGGTACTGTTTGGAAAGAGGTCTGAGACAGAATTCATGACGGCATGATGGCTCATTTGGTGACTGCACAGCCTGGTGTAGAACTGAGCCATGTACACCAAGAAGGCTCCAGGTTTGATGTCCATTCTGTGCTGAGATAACTTATGTCAGCTGGGGAAGTGGGAAAATTGAAAGAGAGAAAGAAATTGCATTTTATATATATATATATATATATATATATATATAGCGCCTTTCACAACCTCAGGACGTTCCAAAATACTTTAGAGCCAATGAAATGTAGTCCTTGTTGTAATGTAGGAAACACAATCAATTAACACAGAGCAAGGTTGCACAAACAGCAATTGAGATAAATCTGTTTTTCAGTGATGTTGGTTGAGGGATAAATATTGGCCAGCACAGCAGGGAGAACTCCCCAGCTCTTTCTTTGAATAGTACCATGGGATCTTTTATGTCCACCTGAGTAGATAGACAAGGTTTAATATCCTCATCTGAAAGATGGCACCACCAACAATACAGCACTCCCTCAGTACTGTACTGGAGTGAGAGCCTATTTTACATGCTCAAGGTTCTGGAGTGGGACTTGAACCCACAACTTTTTGATTCAGAGGCGAGAGTGTTACCCACTGAGCCACGGCTGATACCTGTAGTATATTATATTACACGGTCTATGATCACAGTGAATAACAGCGTGACTAGACGGTACTAAAATTGGCCTCGATGTCGGTGAGCTAGGGACAGGAAAAATGATCCTACTCTTGACCCCTGCTGTACATGGGTGGACGCCAGGTGAGTACTAGAGTGGACTTGCCTGTGATGCCATAGAAAAAAGGAGCAGGAGTAGGCCATTCGGCCCTTTGAGCCTGCTCCGCCGTTCAATGTGATCATGGCTGTTCCTCTATCTCAAAACTGCCCTCCAGCAGTTGAATAGTTACCGACGCACACTTGTCTTAGGCTCACCTATGAAGTATGGTACCAGAGAGTGACTGAACCATATCTCAGCATGAGTCCCCCCTATCAGGGGAGGAGAGGAGAAAATTGGTGGGACCAAGAAAAAAAAATTACTTAAGTGAGACTTGAAACATAATGCTGTTCAAATGGCAAGAGTATAGTTAAATAGTATTACAAGTGATATACATTATATTACAGTGTCCGTGATCAGACAACCACAGCGGACAGCAGCGTTACTAGAGGGTTGGAGTTTGGTCAATTTGCCAGATGAGCAGATGTAATTTCCTATAGCAATAAAATCAGTACATCCTTTTATCGGGTCCCAAGCAGCAGAAAAACATCAATCAAAGCTCCCGTGGACTGCTGGAAATGACATGCAGCACTGCTGTCTATTCAGTTGTGACTGGGTAGCCGCAGTAACCCTCTTCTGCCACGAGTAGCCCCCGGTGAGTTTAAAAGCCTCTCAGGCCGAGATTGACTTGACATCGGAGGGGGGCAAGCTTTACACGTTGTTCTCGGGTTTGAAGAGCAGAGTGGGATGGGGTGAAACCTAAGGGAAAACCAGCGTCAAATGAAGCATCTGAGTCTAACCGGGTGTCTTTATATTTCGAATTCTGATGGACCTTCTGCGATTGTGCCTGCATTTTGCAGATCAGTGGCAGTTGTGCTGAAAAAATGGACAGGTTCATTAGCCAAATGCGAATTGTAGTGGGATGCTAGAGAGGGAGAGAGGGGGGAAAGCTGGGTGAGGCAGTAAACAGTATCACTTTGTGTGTGTACGTATATATAATAAAAGTAATTGAGCGTTCGGAAGGACTAAGTTCTGAGATGCAGTTTTTTTTAATAGTAACCGCTGTAAATTTCCCTGCGAAGCCATGAATGGAATCACGGAAAGGACGTGCCACAACCATACAGCACGCAAGAAGGGAATAAAATTGTACGCTTTCATACATCCTATCACATTCCTCTGTACCTGTGATACTTGGAAGGCGGAACGGGGCCCTGTTTGTCTTTCCTGCACTTACAGCCCTCCAGTAGACTTGCGATTAGAATAAAAGAGCTTGTATTTTTATGGTGCCTTATCATGTCTCTCGGGATGTTCCAAAGCGATTCACCTACAATGAATGACTTCTGGACCACTGTTGTTATGTGTGGACAATGGGGAGTTGGATTTGGGAGAATGTTGAGGTAAATTTTGGGTACGGTATGATTTGTTTGACCTGGATTATCAGTCCAGGCTTCTGTGTTACTAGTATAGTAACATAACCAGTACTTTGTAGCAATCAGGAGTGGGAACCCTGTTTTTTTTTTGGGTCCCTTCTCTTCACCGGGCATATTGTGTCCAATTATTGTCCACTCAAGGCATCTAACTGAGATCAACTAATTTAGCAGAGCTAAGGGATCAAACGTGGGAACTTCACGACCCGTAGAACACCAGGCCGCACGTTTACAAATTAAACATCTGGAATGCTTACACTTCTGCTTTTAACAGTAGATATGTGGAAGGGGAAAAGATTCAAACCCTGAACAGATTCCCTCTGTGATTTTGCCTACACCCAGAGCATTCTTTGAAAGAAATCTGCACACTTGCCGTTACAGATGAACAGATGTGAAGCTGATCGGAACTTATTGAACAGACCTTCACATTGATAAGGATCATCCTTTCTGAGATGATGAGGCTCTATTAGCTTATCTCCGTGTTAATGCCATCGGGAGATCAGATCACCGTGTGATACCACTGCAAATGACATGGTTTCTGATACTAAAAGAAAATGAGCATCTTTAATTCAGTTTACGGGAGATTCCAGTGATTGTATTCAGTGCTTGGGTCGTGCTTTTCTTCTTGGTGTCTGTTTATGTTGTTTTAAGCTCAAATCGATGTAGATTATCTCGTGTGAATAAACAGTCTATATGTGTCCATTAAGTACCGTTTATTGGCTAGCAGTAAGCCAAGACTCTTGATACTGTTCATCGAGGAAGAATATGTCCATCTTGATTTTTATTTTGTTTTATCAATTTCTTCTCCCCCCTCCCCCTGACCCTTTTCCTCTGCTCCACCTATCCTGACCTCTTTTACTCGCCTGCCCCCTCCCACCTGCTGACTCTTCCTGTCTTATTGGCCCATTAATGTTGGCTTCTCACTGGTCCCTCATCCAAGGGACAATTTTTCACATATGAGCATACACTGTATGGGCTATGAAAGAAAGATAGAACTTGCATTTATATAGCATCTTACATAACCTCAGGACATCCCAAAGCACTTTACAGCCAATTAAATACTTTTTGAAGTGTGGTCACTGTTGTAATGTAGGAAATGCAGCAGCCAGTTTGCGCACAGCAAGCTCCCACAGACCAAAATGACCAGATAATCTGTTTTAGTGACGTTGGTTGAGGGATAAATATTGGCCAGGACACTGGGGAGAACTCCCCTGCTCTACTTTGAAGAGTGCCATGGGATTTTTTAACATCCACCTGAGAGGCTTACCGTCTCATCAGAAAGACGGCACCTTCAACAGTGCAGCACTCCCGCAGTACTGCACTGGGAGTATCAGCCTAGATTTTGTGCTCAAGTCTCTGGAGCGGGACTTGAACCCACAACCTTCTGAATCAGAGAGCGAGTGTATGGCCTCTCGACATATCCCACCACGTGCACTTTCCATCAAAAAAAACAAAATCGTACGAGTAGCGCTTAGGGCCAGGAATCCTGGCTGATATTTCCTCTTGCCCTCCATGCTTCAGGAGTGCTGAGGCTGACAATAGCAGCCCAACAAATGGTTGGTCCCATTCTGCTTCATTTCCCTACAGACAAATTTACTATTAAGAATGATCCAGAGAACGTCCCCTGATGACCCAGTTCATAAGCGGATTCTCCTGTGTGGAGCTGAGCTTGTGTTGAGTTTTCTCATTGATGTGACTACATTAGGCTTTGGTGGTCCTGGGCGAGGGAGCAGAAAAATCAGCCAACAACAACAACTTGCATTTATATAGCACCATTAACGTAGTAAAACAAGGCGCTTCGCAGGAGCGATTATCAAACAGAATTTGACACCAAGCCACATAAGGAGATACTAGGACAGGTGACCAAAAGCTTGGTCAAAGAGGTAGGCTTTAAGGAGCGTCTTAAAGGAGAAGAGAGAGGTGGAGAGGTTCAGGGAGGGAATTCCAGAGCTCAGGGCCTAGGCAGCTGCAGGCACGGCCGCCAATGTTGGGGGTGAAGGAAGCTGGGGATGCGCAAGAGGCCAGAACTGGAGGAACGCAGAGTTCTCGGAGTGTTGTATGGCCTGAGGAGGTTACAGAGATAGGGAGGGGGCGAGGCAACGGAGGAATTTGAACACAAGGATGAGACCTTTAAATTTGAGGCATTGGTGCACTGTGAGCTAATGTAAGTCAGCGAGCACAGTGGGTGATGGGTGAACGGGACAAGGCTCCTGCTCCTGACTGCTGTCCAGTGACTCCTGCCAGAAGGTATACATGGTGTGGAGGTTGAATCAAGCTTGACGCCGCCCCCCACAGTTCAAAAGCTTGCCGACAGGCACTGTGTAGGTTGATCCGCGAAGAAGGCTCATTAGCTGAGGCACTGGAGGGCAGCTGGTACCTATGGAGGCAGACTCGGAGCATGAATCACATCCTTCAGGGGAGGAAGGGACGTAAACAGTGGACGTTAAAAATGAATAGTCTTTTAAAGATGGTCCCAGGTGTATACATTATCCAAAGGTTGTGACGGCAGCAATATTCTTAAACCCTGTAGGGGTGATTGTTACTTTGAAATGAAATTGATTTTAAAACGTTTGCTATTTTCAGACCTGACACTTCTCAGCGTTCCATTATATATGGCACCATTCTATAATGATTGCTCTTTTAACATGCAACTGTTTGAAATGCAACATAAGATCTTGGCAAACCTATAAAAATTGACATTTTTTAAAAATGTAAATTCTTTCAATCAAATATAATTGTCAAAATAGATTTGCCTTCAATTAAAGCTGTTCTGTACTAGAATTAAAATCACTAAAACTATAATGATATGATGGCCAGTCTCTCTCTCTCTCTCTCTCTCTCTCACTCTCCCTCTCTCTGTCAGTCTGTCTCTGTTGCCCTCGCACTCTCTCCCTCTGTCGGTCTGTTTCTGTCTCTCTCTCTCTTTGTTGGCCTGTCTCTGTCTCCCTCTCTCTCACTCACTCTCTATGTCTGTCTGTCTCTCCCTTTTTCTCTCTCTCTCCCTCTTTCTCTTTCAAAAAAAAACTCTTGCATCACTTTTCACACATTTCACTTCAATGAAAAAGTTATTTCTTGTCCGTTTTTCTGACTTTTGATAACCCGGTCTCTTCTCGTGAGTAAATGCTGAGGATTTACAGGTAGTCGCTAACTTACAGAAACTTCCCTCAGCAATTAGCCTCTAATTGATCTAAGGGTGTGCCTATTTAGACTATGAGCAGTAGCCTTAAAGGGACAGGCCAGCTTTAAGCAACTAAACAGCTCACGTGCGCTCCAGATCCCAGACTCAGACTATCTGCAGGCAACACCAGTAATCTTGAATAAAAATGATATTTAAAGATGCTAAGGAATAATAAAAGATTTTCTATTTAAGAGAATGCTGGCACTGAGTGCTCCAGTGATCTCCTCAGCTAATGGGAAGACCCAGACTACTCTTGTTATTTGCCATTGGTAAGTTGTAGTTGAAAGTTGACAGGATTCATTTCTTCTCAGTAGACCTTTAATACAAATGCCACTGGCCTTGTGGGACAGTTTTTTTTTGTCTAAATCGGCAGTTTTGTATGAAGTGCAGCTGGAACTCTGCAAATCAATTTTAATGGCCCAGTGGTATTTAATGTCACTGTCCTCACCTAAATAGATCTAAAATAACTCAAACATTGTGACAAGGGCAGGATTTCTGAATGAGATGGTGTGTAGGTCAGTTGGTTTGGGGTTTGAAAATTGTCATCAAAAGACGATATTTAAAGTTCGTGATTAATTTCCTGTTAGAATTATTGATTCAAAGCCAGCAATTGACGTCCCGTCTACCCTCTTAGGTGGACGTAAAAGATCCCATGGCACTATTTCAAAGAAGAGCAGGGGAGTTCCCTCCTGTCTCCTGGCCAATATTTATCCCTCAACCAACACCACTAAAACTGATTATTTGATCATTATCTCATTGCTGTTTTTAGGACCTTGCTGTGCGCAAATTAGCTGCTACATTTCCTACATTAGAACAGTGACTACACTCCAAAAAGTATTTAATTGGATGTAAAGCACTTTGGGATGCCCTGAGGTCATGAAAGGTGCTATACAAGACTTCCTTTCCCTTCCTTTTCTTATTTTTCCCTTTCTTTCTTTCAAAATAGTACTATCTGTGTACTTCAATTTAAGTGCCGTCACTAGTGGGTAGGTGCCAACATCGTGCTTTTATCAGATAGAGAGAAAAATTGCGTCCCAGTAGGTAAAGGCACAATTTAGTACGACGCCACTTAAGGCCACAAGTATCTCGATTGGATCCCCATTTGTGCCTGATCTCCTGGGTGGAATGGTTAGCCTCAGTGCTCAGGGGCCAGTGTGGCGAGAAATCAGTGAGGATTCCCACTTCTGAATTGTAGACCAGAGGTCACCGGTTACGGTTATTGGCTTAGTACAAAGAGGAGAAGAGTCAATTCTCTCTTAATTCTCAATTCGCTTTATGCTTTATTAACGTTGTTAGATCATGTACATATAGCTTATACGTCAGGTTAGATATAGGCATGCAGTTTATAGCAGGTTATACAGTTTTATACCCAAAAACCAGGATTTAAACGCACACCCCACTAGGTTTCTCTGACACTCCCTGAGTGGTCACAGAATAGAAAGGATATTATATTACCCGGAAAGGAGAGCTGACGCTGGCCAGGCGTTCCGTTCTCTCTCTCTTGACGTCGCCTCCACGTCCCTGACATAGGGTCTTCCACTTCCGCGATGGTTGGTCTCCGGAGTCTCGCACTGGCACCAAGCCTGCAATTCTTCATTCTTATCCCAAGTCTTATCTCTTCGAGCTGTGTTGTCTTTCTCCCGTTGGCTTAGATTTGCTCGAGTGGTCGGTGTCATCCCCTGATTGGCTCTGTTCCAAGGGGTTAGGTAGCATCACCTCATTACTCCTTTTCTAAATAAGGACTGGTGTCTCATCACATCCCCTTTGTCTCTTAGAAGCGTAGCTAATTCAAACCGGTTCCGGCCAGCCCAGACCAGTGACTGAACTCCAGGTCACTTCAGTTCAAAAGTTACTTTTGCCTGAGTGTTAGCAATTCGGAATAAACTCAGTAGTTTTTTTGCAGCCCCTGGCCAACAGAATGTTGTCCAGTGACCCCTGCTGGAAAATGCGTGTGTGTGTGTGTGTGTGTGTGTGTGTATCAGTTCAGGAATGGTGGTGATGGCCTGTGTCGTCAAATAGCTTGTCGACCCTCACTATCAAGGCTCACAAATGAAGAATGGTCACTTGAGCATGGTACTGGAACGTGGTCGGAGATATGTGGAACTAAAGCCCAGTGAGAGCCAGTGTTTTCAGGAGATTAGGGGAGAACACTGGCAGAAGATAAGTAATGACAGACACTGTTGAATGCTTTTGATATTGAAGCTCGTCTTGGGAGAGTTATCTTTTCGTGTTTTTGCCAGACAATGCAGCTCCTTTTAAATTGATGTAAAAATGGTGCAAATGTCTTGCATAATATTTTGGTAAATGATACAGTTGCAGAAGCTGATGGACTAATGACTCAGAATACATCTCTGTGTTTTGTTCGGTTTGTAGCGACAATCGGATGTTCTCCTGCAGAACAGGAGCCTGAATAATGAAGTTAGATCTCTAGATTAATGCCCTTGGTGTCTGGCTTGATTGTTTTAAATGACTGGTGAAAATTTGTAATCGGTTTTAAGGACTGCCCGGGCCTGACAGTGGGAATTACAGACTCTCTGATTATCATGATTTCTGTTCACATCATGATTTCTGTGCACCATGTTGTGCAGACTCTTGAGGCACTTTCCCTTTTATAAAGCATCAAAAACGGCATTTTCCTCTTCATCAGTTGCGGGTAGAAATGTAAACATCCAGGCCCGCCCTGTTCCAGAGGCAACAATATAATCTCTCATGGGTCCTGTGAGAAACGCCAACCCCTCTGGTCCGTTTGTCTTTCAGACTCACCGCTGCGTCTAATAGGAATCCTCGCTCCTTCAGCTGGAAGAGTTGGCAGATGTGGCCTCCAGGTGTCTCGCTGACTGCCAGCTCTGCCACCTTCACCATCTCAACTGGGTCACTGGATGGGGCACTACAATCGGGCTTGGTGCCCCTGAAGGAGAGCAGAGAAATGAACCAGGGTTTCCTATTCTTGATCACTATCAAGTAAGCCCTGCTAGAAAATGTGGGGGCAGGAACAATTTCTGCTCCTGTGAAGCCCCTTGGGACTTTTTCCGACTTTAAAGGCGCCACCTAAATGCAAACAGTTGTTGTTGTTGTTGATCAGGCTCAGCTGAGATGACGCCGCCATGGTTGAATAACCTGCCAATGCCTCCTGCCTATGCTCATAATGGATCAACATCCCACCATTAATCAATACTTTGAGGAATGGAAGGGAGAAAAGGCTGGGGGAGGAGTGGGGGGATGGGGAAATAATCAGATTATTTTAGATTTGGTACAGGATCAGTCATTTAACCATTGCAACGAAAAGTTTTGTATTGATAATACTAAGGCGGCTGACCTTGACAGACATTTTCTCCAATATCAGGAGAATCCACCCCTGGAAAATTGAAGTCGTGATTGCAACTTCCTCAAAAGTGCGAGTGAAGACAGATAAAAATATTACAAAGGCTAAAGGCATTTGGAGTTTTATAAAAAGTAACATGGGCAAGGACGGAGAGATTATGATAAATTGGTGCAGGGCGATGGTTGTACCACAGTTAGTATTTTATGCAATTTTGAGTGTCCTATTACAGAAAAGATATTAAAGCCATCGATTGTGTACAGCAATGATTCGTCAGGATGAGAAATTATGGTTATGAGGAGAGACTTGAGGTACTGGAATTATCTCCATTGGCAGAGAAAAGGATTAGTAAAGAATTATTCGTTTTTTTTTTAAATGATGAAGGGTTTTGATAGAGTTAATCGGGAAGGACTATTTCCTCTAGTTGGGGAGGCAATGACGAGGAGTCATTAATTTAAAATTGTCAAGAGGAGTTAGGAAAAATTTCTATCCACAGAGCGATATACCTGAGAAGGCAGACGGGACCTCGGTTTAATGTCTCATCCAAAACACGGCACCTCTGACAGTGCAGCACTCCCTCAGTACTGCACTGGAGTATCAGCTTGGATTATGTGCTCAAGTCTCTGGAGTAGGACTTGAATCCACAACATTCTGACTCCCCAATAACAACAACAACTTGCATTTATATAGCGCCTTTAAAGTAGTAAAACGTCCCAAGGCACTTCACGGGACCATTATCAAACGTAATTTGACACTGAGCCACATAAGGAGATATTGGGACAGGAAGCTCATCTCAGGGCCACATAGGATGCCAAGATCTGGTTCAGCCTCAGACAGTGGCCAGGGAGAGAGATGGAGTCGGTAGCTAGGAGTCGGAGTTTGTGGCGGGGATCAAAGTTAATGGCTTCAGTCTTCGCAATATTTAGTTGGAGGAAATTTCTGCTTATCCGGTACTGGATGTTGGACAAGCAGCGTGGCAAATCAGAGGCACTGGAGGGGTCGAGAGAGTTGGTGGTGAGGTAGAGCTGGGTGCCATCTGTGTACATGTGGAACCTGACGCTGAGCTGAACATACTACCGATCGAGCCACGGCTGACTCTTAAGAGTTCTAACCTAACCCTCCCTGATGGGATCAGATCGGCCGCCTGTTTTACACACTGCCGATTTTACTTTCCATTACCTTCATGGCATCAGTTTCTCACCGGGAGGTTTATGTTAAAATTAGCCCCGGAATCTTGAAGGGAAAAAATTGAAACGGGTGTGGAATAATCAAGCAAAAATTCAGGTTGAAAATGATCTTTAGAACAAATTGGCAGGTGGTAGAATTTTTTCTCATGAAAACTTCAAATCAGGCTCCTTGATGCCTTTGTTTCTGAGCGGGACTCGCTCCCAATCCCTTTCGCAGTGATTTAAATGTCAAATTCAGCTTTGCTTCGTAAATTCCAGACTCACCGCTCGCTGATCTTCATGCGTTGCAGTCTCATTTACAAATGCAGATGTCACCCATCAGTACGGGGAATGAAAATAAGATCTCAACGACTTTTGAAGTTCCTTTTTCTCCTCCGTTCATTTTGTTGAAATCGATGAGAACTTTATCAAGTGCGCCTGCAAAAAGCTGCAGCTTTTTCAACCCGTTTAGTTCCAGTAACGTTACAACGGGTTGTTTGGTTGGATTGAATTTGCTGTGATTGCCGTATTTTTATTGGTGCGTAGCTCTCCGTTCTGACGTATCAACGTACAGCTGCGTTTTTGGAGGCTGGATAACAAGTCAAAGGACTGTCCGACTCACTTATGTCCCTCAGAGGTAAAGAAAGAACTTGCGTTTCTACAGCGCCCTTCAAGACTTCAGGACGTCCCAAAGCGTTGCACAGCTAATGAAGTACTTTTGCAGCGCGGTCACTGTTGTAAAGTAGGGAAATGCCGCGGCTGATTTGTGCACAGCAAGGTCCCACAAACAGCAACGTGACGTTGACCAGATAATCTGAAGTTGGGTGAGGGACAAATATTGGCCAGTACGCCGGGGAGAACTCCCCAGCTGTTCTTCGGAATAGTGCCATGGGATCTTTTACGTCCGTCTGAGAGAGCAGACGGGGCCTCGGTTTAACGTTTCGTCTGAAAGACGGCACCTCCGGCAGAGCAGTACTTCCTCAGTACTGCACTGGTTTGTATTCCACCTTTAATTTTGTCTCTTTTAGAGGCACTCTTTCTTGGCTGCCATGCATTTTCCAAAGGTGTCTATTTCCTTCCGGTGCCTTGCCATTTTCATGGGTGGACCTAAGACCATAGGAGTTGGCAGAATATTCAACTGCAGAGGCCTTGTTTCAGACTGCGGTCCCGTCCCCAGCTGGCCTCTGCACGTGCGGTGTCTGGCGGTGATCAATGCGTTGGTCAATGATGGATCTGGCGGTGATCAATGATGGATTTAGCCCACCCCCCCGACACCTTCCCCAGCCCCCCAAAAGGTGCTGAGGCCAAATGTGCTCCCAACTGCCGCACCAACTGAGATCGGCTAATTCCGCACAGGTTTGCGAAATGAAACAAGAACAGAGATTGCTGGAAGCGCGCTCCGGGCCAGCCAGCATCTGCGGTGAGAACGGTGCAAGTTCACTTTCCAGGCGCGGACCCTTAGACCCCGATCTTATCTGTTCTCACTGCAGATGCTGACTGACCAGCGGTGTGCTTCCAGTATTTCCTGTATTTGTTTCATGTTATCAGTGCCTGCTGTGTTTTGCTGTCTATGTTAATTGGCCTGTCAACATTGACACCCTGCTTCGCGCCCTGCAGAGCAGATCAAACAACAATTTTTGCATGCTCGGCTGGCAACTTTCATCTTCTTCCCATCAACGGACTGTTTGACGGCCGCCAAACTGTGCCGATCGGGAGTGTTACTTTGCAGAGAACTGAATGACAGAAACTTCACCATCCTTTTCATGACCCATAAAGGGCGATATGTTTGAGAACCTTGCCCGTCTATTAGATTTGGACGTCAATGGCCGATTTGTATTGTACAGAACTGCTTCAAGTAGATGTTTTACATTTGGTTCTGTAGTTGGGATCACAGAAGAGGGACTCCTGCATTTGCATTTCAAAGAAAGAAAGAGCGTGCATTTATATAGTGCCTTTCATGCCCTCAGAACATCCCAAAGCAATTTACAGCCAATGAAGTACCTTTTGAAGAGTAGTTCACTGTTGTAATGGAAGAAACTTAGCAGCCAATTTATCCACAGCAAGGTCCCACAAATAGCAATGTTGTAATGACCAGATAATCTGTTTTTTTAAGGATAAATATTGGCCAGGGCACTGAGGAGAACTCCCCTGCTCTTACTTTTAATAGTGCCATGGGATCTTTTATATCCAACGGAGAGCGCAGATGGGGCCTCAATTTAACGTCTCATCCGAAAGACGGCACCTCCAACAGTGCAGCGCTCCCTCAGAGCTGCACTGAGATGTCAGCCTAGATTTTGTGCTCAAATCTCTGGAGTGGGACTTGAACCACACAATCGTCTGACTCAGAGGCATGAGTGCTACCCACTGAGCCACGGCTGACACATATGCATTGAGAGTGGGGAGGAAAAAACCTCCCAGAGGTATTCAGCCTGTAGAAATATTTGGAGCATGCTGTTTACACGGCGGGGGGAGTAATTGCAGGACGTGCTTGCTGAGGGGGAGAAACAAGGCTTCAAAGCTTGTAAATGATTTAACATTTTATCTTTCTGATTGCCTACTTGATGGGCTAGGAGTTGTAGTGTCTAATTAATAAAATTACAGATAGGTTCTTGATATGTGACCTTGACTTGAACCTGTCCAATGAGCCTTGAAAAAAAAGAGAAAGGTGAAAGTGTTGCAGAATTAGCTGTCATTAAGTGCCACTGCACTTATGGTACTGAGCGCTGCAAATAATAAATTTGACTCTTGCTGTCTTGCTGATTGCACAAAACTGTTATTGTGAACATAGCAGTGAATGTCCACAATTGACAGCACCAGAGTCAGAGTGAGACCTGTCTAGCACTGCCACATTTCAGGGCTGTGCAGAGAGCTTACAGGTATTGGATTTGAGGCAAGAGTCGGAAAAATAATCAAGAGCTATATATCAGGGGGTTGTCAACCTTTCAAAGCTGGAGAGCCAGCAAGAGAAAATTTGTATGTGAAAAATCGATTTTAAGATTCTCATCCTTGCATTCAAATTCCTCCATGGCCTCATCCCTCCCCGTTGCTGTATGCTCCTCCAGCCCTTCAATCCTCCAAGATCTCTGCGTTCATCCAATTCTGGCCTATTGTGCATTCCCTTTGTCCCACCATTGGTGGCCGTGCCTTCAACCGTCCAGCCCGTAAGCTCTGGATTCCCTCCCTAAACCTCTCCGCCCCTCTACCTCTCTCTCCTCCTTTAAGAGGCTCCTGAAAACCTACCTCGTTGACTAAGCTTTTGGTCACCTCTCCTAATATCTCCTTATTGGCTCGGTATCTAATGTTGTCTGATAACACCCCTGCGAAGCGTTTTGGGAAGCTTACGACATTAAACGCGCTATATAACTGCAAGTTGCTGTTGAAAAGGAGTCAGAGTCGTCTGGTCT
Source organism: Heptranchias perlo (assembly GCF_035084215.1). Lineage (NCBI taxonomy): Eukaryota > Metazoa > Chordata > Chondrichthyes > Hexanchiformes > Hexanchidae > Heptranchias > Heptranchias perlo. The sequence continues at coordinate 12,371,479 of NC_090338.1, read as the reverse complement.
GCAGAGGTTGGCTCACGTTCTGGAGTGCCTTTGCTGATGGTGCAAGATCATGCGTCTGCACCATGCTGCCCGCCATCAAGGTAAAGGTACCTTAACTTTCCCAGCCCATGGCCTGGTTCCTAAAGACTGGGAGGCTGGTTTTGAGGTTGTGTCCCATGCTGCTCACAATTGAGCTGTACTAGGATGCTGTCCATAATTCGTGTCACTGGAGTGGCCCAGCAGGGAGAAGGACCCTACTCAAGGGTATGTAGCATTACAGTTGGTTGTTTCGAAACATAAGAAGTTAACAAACTGCTTTCAAAATAGTTTGCCTTTTTTGTTGTGTTTTGATGTTTCTCTGAGTGCAATTGTTGATAGATACACATGGTTTACCCTCAGTTGGTTGCACTCCTTTAGTGTAAACTTTTGACATCTAGGCTTTATGGATCCATAAAAACGTGTGTCTATTAATCTGCTGTTGGGTTAAGGGCTCCTGTTTATGTAAGACTTGAATTTATAGCACAGTAGGAAGTAATTTGTGCCTTTGCTGGTACTAACTATTCAACAACCACAACAACTTGCATTTATACAGCGCCTTTAATGTAGTGAAACGTCCCAAGGCACTTCACAGGATCAATATCAAACAAAATTTGACACCGAGCCATATAAGGAGATTTCAGGACAGGTGACCAAAAGCTTGGTCAAAGAGGTAGGTTTTAAGGGGCATCTTAAAGGAGGAGGGAAAGGCGGAGAGGTTTAGGGAGGGAATTCCAGAACTTAGGGTCTAGGCAGCTGAAAGCACAGCCACCAATGGTGGAGCGAAGAAAATTGGGGAAGAGGCCAGAATTGGAGAAGCGCCCAGATCTCAGAGGATGCGACTGGAGCTATTTACTGCAATCCAATTCCGATACATTTTTCCATGAAGCATTTTGTATTCTTCCTTTTCAAATAATTGTCCACTTCCTTTTTAAATGATCTCTAGTCCCAGCCTCAATAGTCACTCGTGGCAAAGCATTCCATGCTCTCTAATAACCTGCTGCGTGGAAAAACATTTCTTTTAACTTCAGTCCAATAGTCCTCATCACGAACTAGTGGAAACAATCTGCACAATCTCCTTCTGCAAAGTGAACGCAATGGAGTTTTACACTCCATGCCAATCATGTCTCGGCACAACACGGCAAAATCCAGCAGCACAAAAAAGCCTCACACCTGCTGGGAATGTCTCGAACGGGGAGAATAGCACACAGAGGTTACTGTTTTCCCCAGGAAGGGAGCCATTTCCAACAGGTAACATAAAAGCGACTTCATATCAAAACTGTTCAGAATCCAATCTACATGATTGTTTAAATTTTTACGGTGCAAAATCTTACACACTTCACGCTTAGCAAATTGCAATTTGATTTCTTTTTTTTAGCACAGCCCAATAATGAAACCAATGCAAACTGACCCAAAAGCACTTCAAAATTGACCCGATTTCCAATTAAATCGGCAGTAATATTATAAAACACTGAAAGATGTTGAGATATACAAAAGACTTCTTTATAATGGTATCTGGTTTATCATGGCTTTAGTGTACAGATCCTTACTGTCTCACTAACAAAGGACCCCTACATAATTCCCCTCCCCACTGCAGTGTTGAAGACAACATTCCCACAGTGTTAACAGTCCCTGTGAATGTGTGTATGTCCCTGTGTATAACATAGTTGTTGTCCTTAAGCTTACTTTAAGGTGTATTGGTGCTGTCATGTTAAGGGAAAAATTGCACTTAAGTTAAATACACTTTAGTGTTGTGCCCTGTACTTGTGCGATACTTTTAATTCTTCACCTCAAATTGCTTCCACCAGGAGTGACAGACCTGTAACCATGCACACTTCATTCTCCTGTTACCTCTTAATGTTCTCTCCATGTACAACCCAAGCTTGGAGGGACGAAATCTGTAACTGCACCGCTGGGTGTTTTTCACACTTCAAGGGGACAATTCACTGCTCCCAACAGGGAGTGGGGCTTGAAGGCAGCTTGGGGCGGAGAATGGTTACTACAGTGTTGGGAGCAAGAGACTGGGAATTTAACCGAATATGACAAGTTCATAGCTCCACCATTGTGAAACCCATAGGGCAGTATTGCGTCCAATATACACTGAATCCTCCATTGACTGCTGTTAAACTTGCATAGAACCTTGGTTAGACCACACTTGGAGTAGTGTGAACAGATCTGGTCTCCATATTATAAAAAAGGAAGTAAAGGCACTGGAGAAGGTGCAAAAAAAGATTTACTGGAGTGATAACCAGAACTGAGAGATTATACCTATCAAGAAAGACTCAACAGGCTGGGGCTCTTTTCTCTAGAAGAAAGAAGACTGAGGGGTGACCTGATAGAAGTGCTGTGGCCTTGTACTATAAGTATTATTATTTGAAGCAGTTTTGGTGCCATGAAATCTGCAACCCCCCCTCCCCCTGCCACTAAGGCTGATTCCACAGCAACAGAAAGACAACTGCATTCACTTGCAATTGGTGTTTATTCTGACACTATACCTGTGGTTCGTACAGCTGCTGTACCTGTGGTTCGTACAGCTGCTGTACCTGTGGTTCGTACAGCTGCTGTAGTCAATGCAGTGAGAACATAGAATTTTTAAGAGTTGGACAAGGCCTTTTTATCCCATTCCTTTTTTAGAGACCAACCTCATCTACCAAAGCCTTCTCACCATTGTCTTAGAAATGACTGTTGTAGGACCTTGCTGTTTCACATTCTAACCACTCTCTGGGTAAAGAAGTTTCTCCTGAATTCCCTGTTGGATTATTAGTGACTATCTTATATTTATGGTCCCTAGATCTGGTCTCCCCTGCAAGTGGAAACATCTTCTCTGCGTCTACCCTATCAAACCCTTTCATAATTTTTAAGTCCTCAGGTCACCCCTCAGCCTTCTTTTTTCGAGAGAAAAGAGCCCCAGCCTGTTCAGTCTTTCCTGATAGGTATAATCTCTCAGTTCTGGTATCACCCTAGTAAATCTTTTTTGGACCTTCTCCAGTGCCTTTCTATCCTTTTTATAATATGGAGACCAGAACTGTGCACACTACTTCAAGTGTGGTCTAACCAATGTTCTATGTAAGTTTAACAGAACTTCTCTGCTTTTCAATTCTATCCCTCTAGAAATGAAGACTCCAGGAACCAGTGGCAGAAGCTAGTTCTTCACTGCTTGGTTCCAGTGCTTGGTTTGTATTTTTTAATGGCCTTATTAACCTGTGCCGCTACATTTAGTGATTTGTATATCTGTACCCCCAGATCTCTCTACTCATAACTATGAAGGGTGTTTTTAAAAAAAACCACACACACAGCAACCACCTGCTGTCCATTCTTGCTGTGACTGGGAGTTGGTGCTTAATCCTTCACTGTAGTTTGGACACGATGCAAACTGTGCTTCCACAATGTGACAGGACAGGGCCTTTACGTAAACCCCCCTCCACGAAAAGTTGCTTAATCAGAATTTCATTCAGATGCAAATAAAAACAAACAAAGAACGGAAGGGCACTGCTCCATGTTGTCTGGTGGTACTGTCTCTGACCATCAGAGGCCTCTTGTCAGCTGAACTCCCATGAAGTCACTATTGTCTCTCTTTGTCAAGAGTGAAGTAACTGGTAAATCAATAAGAAGTGATTATAGAGTCTTTGTTGTTGCCATAGTTACGAGCCTGATACATGTGGCTGTTACGACTTATGAATGTCTGCAGTTTCTATCTCTGGCTAGTTTCTAGTAAAGCAGAGCTTTTGTATAAGGTGATTGATGAGAACTAATTTCTGGTCAGAAGCTTGTCATCTAATGAGACAATCCTCCTTTCACCTCCAACCTCCAACTTCCTCTCCATCACAACCTTTTCTCTCTTTCTCTTTGATATACTGATACTGCTATGGTCATTACCCCTCCGAATTTTCCACTCTCGTTCCTCTAAATATTCAGCCTTATTCAGTTTTCGCCTCCCGAACTCTTGCTGTGCTAAAATCGGGAATTATCACACCATCTCCCACTCTTAACTCTATCTTTCCCAGGATCTTAAAGCTGTGGAATGCCCTACCTTCCTCATTGCTGCCGTCCCCTCCTCCTCCCTACCTCCCTCAGTCCAACCCTCCCCTTCTCCTCCCTACCTCCTTCAGTCCCGCCCCTTCTCCTCCTTACCTCCTTCAGTCTCGTTCTCCCCTCCTCCTCCCTACCTCCCTCAGACGCGCCCTCCCCTTCTCCTCCCTACCTCCCTCAGTCCTGATCTCCCCCCCACCTCCCTCAGTCCCGCCCTCCCCTCCTCCTCCCTACCTCCCTCAGTCCCGCCCTCCCCTCCTCCTCCCTACCTCCCTCAGTCCTGCCCTCCCCCCCACCTCCCTCAGTCGCGCCCTCCCCTCCTCCTCCCTACCTCCCTCAGTCCTGATCTCCCCCCCCACCTCCCTCAATCCCGCCCTCTTATCCTCCTCCCTGCCTCCCCTCCTCCTCCCTACCTCCCTCAGTCCTGTCCTCCCCCTCCTCCTCCCTAACTCCCTCAATCCCGCCCTCTTATCCTCCTCCCTGCCTCCCCTACTCCTCCCTACCTCCCTCAATCCCGTCCTCCCCTCCTCCAAAAGCTACAGACTTTGAGAACCAAAGCTTTATGCCACATAACTTCTCAACTTACTGAGAATCCAGTGACTGCCATTTTCCTGGTTTTTACGTTGCCTGCATATATGGGACTTTCCTTGACCTTAGGGAAGATCTACGATTAGAAAATTAAATTAGCAAAAAAAAAAATTACGTGAAGAACTTGGAAAAAAGTCCTTTTTACATTGAGATCATGTCACTGACTTTGGAGGCGTGCATCAAATCCTTACCTTACCTTTGATTGCAAATCTGACAGCGGTGAAGAACTAGCTTCTGCCACTGGTTCCTGGAGTCTTTTGGATGTCCCAATATAAAAGCTGTGTTGGCTGCAGATTGAACTCCTAGCACAAACATTCTGATGGCAACCATTCGTCAACGAGGCAAATGACGACAACAACAGCAACTTGTATTTCACACAAACATAGTTAACGTTTCAGGTCGATGATCTTTTGTCAGAAGCCCCCTCAACGTAAGGTCATAGTCCTGAAACGTTAACCCTACATTTTTCTCTCTCCACAGATGCTGCCTGACCTGCTGAGTGATTCCAGCATTTTCTGTTCTTAAGTTAGATTTCCTGCATTTCATAGAGAAGTTGCAGCACGGAAGGAGGCCATTCAGCCCATCGAGTCCAAGCTGGCTCTATGCAAGAGCAATCCAGCTAGTCCCACTCCCCCATCCCATCCCCATAGCCCTGCAGATTTTTTCCTTTCAAGTACTTATCTAGTTCCCTTTTGAAGGCCATGATTGAATCTGCCTCCACCGCCCCCTCGGGCAGTGCATTCCAGATCTTAACCACTCGCTGTGTAAAAAAGTTTTTCCTCATGTCACCTTTGGTTCTTTTGCCAATCACCTTAAATCTATGTCCTCTGGTTCTTGACCCTTCTGCCAATGGGAACATTTTCTCTCTATCTACTCTATCTAGACCCTTCATGATTTTGAATACCTCTATCAAATCTCCTGGCAACCATCTCTGTTCCAAGGAGAACAACCCCAGCTTCTCCAGTCTATCCATGTATCTAAAGTCCCTCACCCCTGGAATCATTCTAGTAAATCTTTTCTGCACCTCTGTAAGGCCTTCACATCTTTCCTAAAGTGCGATGCCCAGAACTGGACACAATACTCCAGTTGTGGCCGAACCAGTGTTTTATAAAGGTTCAGTTATTTTTTTGAATTTCCGTAACTGTCTTCAGTGCCCCTCAGCCTGGGAGAGAAAACCAGGGCTCCCTTTCATAGAATCATACAGCACAGAAGGAGGCCATTCAGCCCTATTCCAGCTCTTTGAAAGAGCTATTCAATTAATCCAACTCCCCTTGTTCTTTCCCCATAGCCCTACAATTTTTCCCCTTCAAGTATTTACCCAATTCCCTAATAATAATCCAGTGACCCCCCGCCACGCACCACCCCTCCTGGAAAATGTATATGTGTATATCAGATCTGGGTTGGATCAGGCTTGGCTGTAATGACCAACAACAACAACAACTTGCATTTATATAGCACCTTTAACATAATAAAACGTCCCAAGGCACTTCACAGGAGCGATTATCAAACAAAATTTGACACCGAGCCACATAAGGAGATATTAGGACAGGTGACTAAAAGCTCAGTCAAAGAGGTAGGTTTTAAGGAGCGTCTTAATGGAAGAGAGAGAGGTGGAGAGGCGGAGAGGTTTAGGGAGGGGATTCCAGAGCTTAGGACCGAGGCAGCTGAAGGCACGGCCGCCAATGGTGGAGCGATGAAAATCAGGGATGTGCAAGAAACAAGAACTGGAGGAGCGCAGAGATCTCAGAGGGTTGTAGGGCTGGAGGAGGTTACAGAGATAGGGAGGGGCGAGGCCATGGAGGGATTTGAAAACAAGGATGAGAATTTTAAAATCGAGGCGTTCCCGGACCGGGAGCCAATGTAGGTCAGCGAGCACAGAGGTGATGGGTGAACGGGGCTTGGTGCGAGTTAGGATACGGGCAGCAGAGTTTTGGGAGAGCTCAAGTTTATGGAGGGTGGAAGATGGGAGGCTGGTCACCCCTCCCCAACCCTTCCAACACTCAGTGGTCAAGCCCAACCATTAATAATGGATCAAAAGCAAAATACTGCGGATGCTGGAAATCGGAAATAAAAACAGAAAATGCTGGAAAAGCTCCGCAGGCGAGGCAGCATCTGTGGAGAAAGAAACAGAGTTAACGTTTCAGATCGTAGACCTTTCGTCAGAATAATGGACAAGTGGACAGTGAGCCAGAGGGTGACTGGCACCTGTAGAACTATATTCTACTAATAGTCAGTGTGTTTGGGAGTGAAAATTGCTGCGTACGCTTTTCCGATGCTGTGGGGTTTTTTTCCACTTTGCATTAAATTGGTGGAGCAGTTGTCTGGATGATTTTTCTTGTGTATCTTCAGCAGTGCCCCATTGACAGTTGACAGCCTGTAATTTTGCTTGCCAATTTGAGGGACTATTTCCCTTGTGACTGGTAATGAATTACTAGTCTAGACTTCTTAGAAATGCGTCATCTTCCTTAACCCATTGAGGGCCGTTGTTTTTAGATTCCATTCCTAAGCTCATCATTTGGCCATAACTGGACAGAGGAAAGGTAAGGGCAGAGGCTTTGATCCTGGTTTGAATTCCAAGATTTGAACTTTACTAAAGGGTTGAGTACCTCATAGAATCATACAGCACAGAAGGAGATCATTCGGCCCATCGTGTCTGTGCCTGCTCTCTGCAAGAGTTACCAATTAGCCCCACACTCCTGCTCTTTCCCCATAACCCTGCAATTCTTTTCCTTTTTAAGTATGTATCCAATTCCCTTTTGGAAGTTACTATTGAATCTGCATCCACCGCCCTTTCACACTGTGAATTCCAGATCATAACAACTCGTTGCGAAAAAAAATGTCTCCTCATCTCCCCTCTGGTTCTTTTGCCAATTACTGTAAATCTGTATCCTCTGGTTACCGACCCTCCTGTCAGTGGAAACAGTTTCTCCCTATCTACCATATCAAAACCCCTCATAATTTTGAACACATCTACTAAATCTCCCCTTAACTTCTCTGCTCTAAGGAGAAAAATCCCAGCTTCTCATTCTAGTAAATGTCCTCTGCACTTTCTCCAAGGCCTTGACGTCCTCTCTAAACCTTAATAACTGTAACAGCTAATGTCACGGGGTAGTAGTCTGGTGCAGCGAAATGCCCACCCTTTTTAGAACTCACCTGATTTTTATTCAATTGAAAAATCTACCCCAACAAAATCATTTTAAAAGAAAGAAAGGATTGCATTTATATAGCACCTTTCATGACCTCAGTGCGTCCCAATGCATTTGATAGGCAATTAAATATTTTTGAAGTGTAGTCACTGTTATAATGTAGGCAACGCGGCAGCCAATTTGCGCACAGCAAGGTCCCACAAACAGCAAAGTGATAATGACAAGATTTTTTTTAGTGATGTTGGTTTTGAGATAAATATTGACCAGGATATTGTACATCCAGAAAACATCTAGAAGCATCCAGACACATCACTCAAAAACCAGATTGTCCAGTCCAAACCTGGATAGGTGCCAACCTACATGATGGCTTAGTGAGAAAATGCACCCACTGGTTTGGCACTGAGCCATACAAACAAAGCCAGGTTTTACCCCAGGCCTCTGCTGAGGGTATGACAATTGGCCCACAGAGTTCCTGGACCAGGGAGGGTAAAAATCATCCAGGGTTCCCACTCTTGATCACAATCAAGTAATCTCCACTGGAAAGTTTGGCATTGTATGGACCTCAGGTGAAGACGGAATAAGGCTCAAATTTGATGTCTTTGTGATTCCCTATTTGGCCAACATTCAGTGTGTGCAGATGACTGACTGCCTGTTGCCCATGGAGGCATATTCCAACTTGACTCAGCACATTCAGGAGACGAGATGAGGAAATAAGCTTTGTTCCAATGGTATAAAAATAGTATATAGGTTTTATTTTGTTTTTATGTACACAGTTGCTAAATATTGTATAACATGAGAAGATTCTAATATTCCTTGCTGTTTTAACTTTTTTTAAGAGAAAATTGAAAACCAGTTTGTATTCTGCACAGAAAGGAACTGTAGATAAACAATTAAATATAGATATTATGGTCTTGAATGTATTCTGACTTAGATCAAACCTATATTACTTATGACTCTCTTACTAATAAAAAGAACCACTTAACAAGTAACTATAATGCCTCACTCACCATATCATATTTATATGGCTTCCAGAGACTATTTTCTGAAGTGCCATGTCATATATCTTGCTGGGGTCATGTCAATTGTGTGGGTCCTTGAAACATGGAAAAATTTACAGCGCAGAAGGAGGCCATTCGGCCCATCGTGTCTGTGCCGGTCGAAAAAGAGCCACCCAGCCTAATCCCACTTTCCAGCACTTGGTCCATGGCCTTGTAGGTTATGGAACTTCAAGTGCATATCCAAGTACTTTTTAAACGTGATGAGGGTTTCTGCCTCTACCACCCTTTCAGGTAGTGAGTTCCAGACCCCCACCACCGTCTGGATGATAAAATTTCTCCTCAGTTCCCCTCTAATTCTTCTACCAATTACTTTAAATCTATGCCCCCTGGTTATTGACCTCTCTGCTAAGGGAAATCATTCCTACCTGTCCACTCTACCTAGGCCCCTCATAATTTTATATAACTCAATTAAATCTCCCCTTAGCCTGATCCAAAGAGAACAACCCCAGCCTATCCAATTTTTCCTCATAGCTAAAATTCTCCAGTCCTGGCAACATCCTCGTAAATCTCCTCTGTACCCTCTCTAGTGCAATCACATCTTTCCTGTAATGTGGTGACCAGAACTGTACACAGTACTCAAGCTGTGGCCTAAATAGTGTTTTATACAGTTCGAGCATAACCTCCCTACTCTTATATTCTATGTCTTGGCTAATAAAGAAAAGTATCCTGTATGCCTTCTTAACCACCTTATCTACCTGTCCTGTTACCTTCAGGGATCTGTGGACATGCGTTCCAAGTCCCTCTCTTCCTCTACACCTCTCAGTATCCTCCCATTTATTCTGTATTCCCTTGACTTGTTTGACCTCTCCAAATGCATTACCTCACACTTCTCTGGATTGAATTCCATTTGCCACTTTTCTGCCCACCTGACCAGTTCATTGATATCTTCCCGCAGTCTACAGCTTTCCTCCTCACTATCAACCACACGACCAATTTTTGAATCACCTGCAAACTTCTTAATCATGCCCCCTACATTTAAGTCTAATCATTAACATATACCACAAAAAGCAAGGGCCATGGTACTGAGCCCTGCGGAACCCCCCACTGGAAACAGCCTTCCAGTCAAAAAAACACCCGTCGACCATTACCCTTTGCTTCCTGCCACTGAGCCAGTTTTGGAATTAATTTATCACTTTCCCTTGGATCCCATGGACTTTTACTTTTTTGACCCCAGTCTGCCATGTCCTTGTCAAAAGCCTTGCTAAAATCCATGTAGACTATATCAAACGCACTACCCTCATCGATCCTGCTTGTTACCTGCTCAAAAAAATTCAATCAAGTTAGTCAGACACGACCATCCCTTAACAAATCCATGCTGATTGTCCTTGATTAATCCGTGCCTTTCTAAATGATGGTTTATATTGTCCCTCAGAATCGATTCCAATAATTTGCCCACCACCGAGGTTAGACTGACTGGCCTGTATTGAGTTTTATTTTCTTCCATCCTTCAAATGAGGATAATATGGAGCACACACTTCATGAACTTTACACCATGGTTCCCAATACCAAACAGGCTTGATCTTCATTTATTTTTTCTCCTCGTCGCTGCTCATCTTTTCTGATTTCCCTAATGAGCAGCTGGGTACATGGGCAGCAAACTTCTTTGCTTCTTCTCAATGTACCTCTGAGTTAGCAAAAGATGGGTTAAGAAGTCCAGGGAATTAAAACCACACTCTACCCTCCCCTCCACAAAATTTCTCCCCATTTCTCCACTCCTCTCATCCCGGCTGGCCTCCAGTACCAAGCTCATATGCGAGTCTGGAAAATGTCATTAGGCTATTCTATCATGGGGATATCATAACTGACCCTGATCTTGTCGTCATTCGCCATCTCATAGGAACATAGGAACAGGAGTAGGCCATTCAGCCCCTCGTGCCTGCTCCGCCATTTGATAAGATCATGGCTGATCTGTGATCGAACTCCATATACCCGCCTTTGGCCCATATCTCTTAATACCTTTGGTTGCCAAAAAGCTGTCTATCTCAGATTTAAATTTAGCAATTGAGCTAGTATCAATTGCCGTTTGCGGAAGAGAGTTCCAAACTTCTACCACCCTTTGTGTGTAGAAATGTTTTCTAATCTCGCTCCTGAAAGTCTGGCTCTAATTTTTAGACTGTGCCCCCTACTCCTAGAATCCCCAACCAGCGAAAAAGGTTTATCTCTATCCACCCTATCTGTTCCCCTTAATATCTTATAAACTTCGATCAGATCACCCCTGAACCTTCGAAACTCTGAGACTACAACCCCAATTTGTGTAATCTCTCCTCGTAACTTAACCCTTGAAGTCCGGGTATCATTCTAGTAAACCTAGGCTGCACTCCCTCCAAGGCCAAAATGTCCTTCCGAAGGTGCGGTGCCCAGAACTGCTCACAGTGCTCCAGGTGCGGTCTAACCGGGGTTTTGTATAGCTGCAGCATAACTCCTGCCCCCTTGCCTCACACAAGAACTTTCCATTGATGCTCATTGGGTTACCTTTCCCACCGTTGACACAGTTGACATTAGCTAACTCAGCACACACCAGGACAGGAGCTGGCAAGATGCTGTAATGGGGACATGGCAGGGTTGGTACGCCGGAAAGATTAGATTAAATGGGCTGAACGGCCTTCTCCATCAGAATCCCTCTTGTTTGGCTCAGTTCCACACACCGTGGTAAGTTTATCAACTTAAAAATCGAGGAGGACAGAAAAAGCTTTTAAGGTAGAGAAATGTGAACACGATTAATAGTGTTCCACAGGCAAAGGACTGGCGATTTTTATCATTGTATTCTTCAGTATTCGGTCGAAAAATAACCTGAATTGACATCCTGATTACCTAGCTGCTGAACCTATTTCTTTATCCCGGCTCGACTATTCCTAATTCACACCAAGTCCCGTTCACCCATCTCTGTGCTCGCTGACCTACATTGGCTTCCGGTCCTGCAACGCCTCAAATTTAAAATTCCACAGCCTAGCACCTCCCTCTCTCTGTAACCTCCTCCAGCCCTGCAACCCTCCGAGATCTCTGCACTCCTCCGATCTTGCGCATCCCCGATTTCCTTTGCCCCACCAGTGGCGGCCGTGCCTTCAGCTGCCTCGGCCCAAAGCTCTGGAATTCCCTCCCGAAATCTCTCTGCCTCCCCACCTCTCTCTCCTCCTTTGACACGCTCCTCAAAACCTACCTCTTTGACCAAGCTTTTGGTCACCAGTCCGAATATCTACTTACGTCAAATTCTGTCTGATTACACTCCTGTGAAGCGTCTAAGGACCTTTTGCTACATTAAAGGTGCTATATAAATGCAAGTTGTTGTTGTTTGAGAATGGGCAGTAGACAGCAAACTAATGATTTTATTTTTCTTCATATATGTCCATGTAGATCTCAGACCGCTGCCTGACGTGGCTATGACTGGGAATTGTACAAGAGAATGCACAGAGTTTGGCCATTCTGATACCTGCTGGATGCCGGGCCAACCTTCCCCCAACAGGAAGAAGAAAGACGCCCCCAATCTTTCCACCTTTGTGCCTTACGAAGAACGGGGGAGCCAGGATCGTCTGACCAACGGGAGCCCGCGGCTCACGGAGGACCGTAATGCCAAGATGGCCAACATCCGCTTCATACCGACGTTCAGTGCCTTCTCCAGTTCGAACCACGAGCCCAACAAGGACTCGGCTCTGGAAGAAATCCCACTCACCCAACCCCCTGACTACCAGCAGGCCTCCGCCCCTGCCCCCCAGAATTCCAAGCGGGAGATTTATCTGTAAGGAGCGAGGGAGCCTGCTTTTGTGCCTGTTTGAAGGTGTTTTAACACACGGAAATGCAAGGGTTAAGAAACATTAAAAAAAAAATCAAAGAGTACAGGAAAAACAAAAAAAAAATACAAAGGCTTTTATTGTCCACACTACAATTCTACCGCAAATTTGAACTTCAAGAAGGTACGGGATTGAAATGGCGCTGTTTCTAATCGCGTATTTTCCAGGGATTTCCACACCATCAGTGGACCGTTCAACCCCAGCTGACGTCAACAGCGGAGGAAAAGAAAACACAAGCGGATCAGCGGTCAAAACCCCAAACTTGACTCCCACGACACGATAAATCGCTCCGTCGCTGCCGAACTTCTTAACCACATGCGATTGATTTTTCTTTTATTTTTGTTTGTTCTCGTTTCCTGTGTGTGGAGGAAGGTGTGTGGGGGGGGGGGTGGGGGGGTGGGGTGCGGGGGTTTGGAAGAAAATACGGTTGGTTCATGTCATCCATGTGGGTGGTGATGTCGGGGGAAGGGAAACCAAAAAAAAAAAACTTACACTCTTGTAATTCTAGACTCGGCACCTCAGTGCCAAAACTCATTGTGGAAACACTCGCCTGGCACATGTTCGTCCTAACCGCAGGGACCAATCAGCACAGCAATACGTTAGTGTCGCTGTGCTCTGTGTAAAATGTAACCTTCAGATGATAATATGAATTGCACCTCGTTTGGTTCAAATATCGGGAGACTAAATCAATTTCACCTTTCATGTTGCTTGCGGCATGAAAGCGAAGCCATCTTAAGTTGCGTTGATTGTTTTCCTCATGTAAATAATTTGAAGGGTAGCGACGAAAAGTCGTTTGGTAAACGTAACTGCGGGATTCTTTCAGTGACCATTTCAGTTGGCGTTGGTTGGTCGCGACCTTTACGCTCTCTGCTACTCATGGTTGTTTCTGAAAACGGGCGCTGGTGAACCATGACCTTTACCCTTTCTGCTACTCGTAGTTTCCTCTTATTTTTAAACGAGAAAACACCTTAATCTGCCGTTTTAAGTTTCGTCATTTTGCATGACAATTGTGGTTCCTAGTGCCACTTAATTTGAGATCACACCATTGAAAGGGAGATGTATACCTCAGCCCCCTCATCTGTGGTCCTCTGGGATGATCATAGCCATTGCTGGATTTGATGTCTGCTCTTGCTGAATGTTATGTGGCATGCACTGTCAATGTGGACAATTCACTTTGATCTCAGCACAGAGCACAAGATTTCATGCCAGAGCCATGCCCTTGTAAGGATGTTGGCTTTCCATGAGAGAACCCATCATGTTGAATGGCAATTTTGCCTTCTGTAGGCACCAGACTCAGCAATAGTGCCTACCCTAATGATATTACTTTGATTTGAGGTGTGTGTGTGTGTGGGTGCTATGTCCCTCGTACTGGTGGGATAGGGAGACATAGACCTCCCAGAGGAAAGGGAGGGAGAAAAGATGTTTAATCACATTGGCTGCAGCTGCATAACATACGATCAGGGATGCAGTTGTGTTTTCCCCAAATGGACGAGTATAGTTACAATACTTTTAGATGTTCTTATTATGCAACGGTCATTGTGCCAATTTTATAAAAGTATCTTCTGGTCTGAAGGCTGGGGATAGCCTGCAGTGGTAAATTGGTTATGGGATTGGATAGATGGCTTTGACATATTGATGTCGTACTCATATGGTGAAAGTGGAAAATATTTTTGTCATCAAGTAAAAACTGGCAAAACCCCCAACTATCACCAAGTCCATTCCATTGCCCAGCAGGATCAAGACATCTTACAGCATTTTAAACTAATTTTATGACCAGCTATGGATCACAGCATTGTTACCTACCAACCGACCATTTCAACCTTTTAGTTTAACGATGCAACGACCCTTCTCTGATTATGGTCTTAATTGTGGTCATTATATCCAATTATTGCACCTTTGCCAATTGCACCCAATTCCCAACTTGTGGACAATTCACTCTTATCTCAGCACAGATGTCAATTCAGATAGATGGTGGTGTATATGTATAAAGAAAATGTTATGTTAGCATGATTATTGCTCTGTTGTCACAAAATGTTTCCATTTGCATCTTTTTTGTGTGTATGTATTTTCTTTTGATTCATCATCTGTGATAGAGCCCTGTTAAATTTGTAATTAGACCTCATCCCTTTCAGGTCCAGAATTCCCAAGCTTTGTGACTGGAGGGAAGCAGTACTTACTTTGTGCCTTGTTCAGTGAAAGGGTGGAGATGAGGACAGGGATGAAAAAGCAAAGGGAGGTGTGGGGAGAGTTGACTCATTCAAGCTCAACTGTAATCTGCAGTGCTTTTCACATGTAAGATTCATTAGTCGAGACCGAGGGTCCATTTTTGAGCAAGTGGAGGTGGGGGGAAACCTTGGTGTACTAAAATTGATGGAACTCACAGCACGAAATTATAGCCAATTTCCAAATCAGACTTAAACGTCGTATTGCAACTTTACGCAGAGATCAATCGAACTGTACACTTTGAATTCATCCAGTAAACACTGGATGTTTTGAATAGGATATTTGGGCTTTGGTTTTTCTGACTGTGTAAGATTGGTGGTACTCTGGAGTTATTATATTATGGATGCACTGTTCGAGGCAGGAGCACTGGTGGCCACTTTCAGAGTTCTGACATCTCCAATTCTCAGGAGGTAGTGGAGGCTCGGTATTCCTTGAGTAAAGATCGCTTGGCAATTTGGCAGTATCAGCTTCTCAGCCACTCGCAGTTGACTCTTTTCCTTTAGTCGCCAAGGCCGATCAGCAAATTGAGCTGGGACTGTGATAGAAAAAGAATCAACACCACCTAGCTAATCTTCACAACCACAAGTCTCCAGTCTGAGGTCTTTGCTGGAAATTTAGTAAGAGCTAAGTGTCCGTTTAGGGAGATTGGAGCTGAAGTGTTTAAAGGTGCCTTGTAATATAATTAAGCTGCAGTTTGCCTGACGCGGGAGTCTTGTAATTAGAATAGTTACGACAACAGAAAAAAAAAGCCTCCATGATCTTACAGGTACCAAAAATGCCCAGAAAGTGTCGAGGTGGCGGAAAGACACATCGGCTCCTAAGAGGCCACTTGTCTTGCATTTGTTACCGGAGCTAGCTGACGCATTTCTGTGTTTCATTGTATGAAAATGGATACAATGGTAGATTATATATGTATTTATAAAGTATTGTGTCGCGATGTAGCTTGCCATGTGATACCCTGGACCAGAAATACAGCAACACATGCACCTGTAGAAGGACCAATACTTTACTGAGTCTGTACCATATATCTTGCTAGTACCGGTGCACCCTAAAACAGTCCCACAATGGGTTATTTTTTGTGGGGGTGGGCGGGAAACCAGAGTCCTTGAGATTTGGCTAGAAGCAGCATACGCTGTTTAGATCATTTGAACTTCAATGTTGGTTCTATTTATATAATTAATTTAATTGCTTGTATGCCATGTTTTTGTACAGTTTTATGTACATGCAAATGTTGCTTTTATATAAAAAAAAATCAGCAAATGGAAGTATGTTACTATTTTTAGATGGGTTTAATGTGTAATCAGAATCATATTGTTAAGGGTGTTTGAAAACACATGTAATGCTTTACTAGTTAATCCACTGGCTTCCTATGTTAATTATGAGATTTGCGCGGGCAGTGAGCACAGTTCTTGATTTATATATATTTTTTTTCTATTGTTAAGCATGTAAACAAATTCTTGGCCCTCATTTGCTGAGCAGTCAACAGAGAAGAAAAAAAAATCATTGTAATTATCCCTCCCTCTCAAAGCTTTACAATAAAATGGGAAAATGAGCTGCCTTTGTCCATGAGACTTTCTCTCTCTCTTTTCCAACTGGTTCATGCGTCTTCTATTGTCTTGGTTCATCTCCTGAAGGTGTTGGCCCAGAGAAAAAAAACACAGCACCAACATCTGGCTTGGTGTAAAGCCACTGCCGTCTTCTGCTCCTGACCCTGCTGGAAGTATCTGGGGACAGCTGGTGGTCATCTACTTCAAGTAAGGCTGGTGTGCGCTTGGCAGGGGGAAGGGGGGAGTGAGGGGCAGATGTGGTGCTGAGCAAAAGCTCAAGGCCACTGGCCCAGTAGTACATTTTTTTATTTGAAAAGGGCGCTTTTCACCCAACAGCTGGCCATTTATTTTGAGAATCCTTGGCCTGAATCCCAAAGTGAGCTTCACATCTGCCTGGTTCAGGATTCAGGGTGGTGTCCTGCCATTTGGCATAACCCAGGACGGGAAGGAGGATATTCTGGCCTAGGAATTCCCACCTCACCTTCCCCTCCGAGTCCCCCGCCCACCCCCAGGTTTAAGCCCCCCTCTTCTGTTAGAGGCCACGTTTGGGGCAGATGGAGGCTCCGCCTCAGATGGTTCTGCAGAAACTTGGAGCGGCCTAATTTCCGGCCCCTTCACTGCACTTATGCTGGGAGTGTGCCACTTGGACCATTGATTTTTTTTTGGCCCTGTTAATTCAATAAATTGGGACATTTTTCAACAGGGACGGAGAAGGTTAAAGGAGAGACTCGAGTAGAGGTTTTCAAAATTCTAAAAGATTGGTTGGCAAATCAGAAACAAGGGGACATGGGCTTGAAATTGCCACTCAAACTCAAAGGAGGAGTGTGAAATATTGGATGGGATAAACATAGCGAGAGAGGAAGAATTAAGGGGTTTAGCATCTTTGAAAGTAGATAACTTGCCAGGCCCGTATGAAATGTATCCCAGGCTGTTAAGAGAAGCAAGGGAGGAAATAGTGGAGGCTCTGACCATCATTTTCCAATCGTCCCTGGCTATAGGCATGGTGCCGGAGGATTGGAGGACCGCTAACGTTGCACCGTTGTTTAAAAAGGGAGAAAGGGATAGACTGAGTGATTAATGGCCAGTCAGTCTAATCTCGTCGGTGGGCAAATTATTGGAAACAATTCTGAGGGACTGTATTAATCGACTGTATTAATTAGAAAGGCACGGATTAATCAAAGACAGTCAGTATGGATTTGTTAAGGGAAGGTCAAGTCTGACTAACTTGATTGAATTTTTTGAGGCGGTAACAAGGAGGGTCGATAAGGGTAGCGTGTTTGATGTATTCCACAAAGGCTTTTGACAAGGTCCCACATGACAGACTGGTCAAAAAAGTAAAAGCCCATGGGATCCAAGGGAAAGTGGCAAGTTGGATCCAAAATTGGCTCAGTGGCAGGAAGCAAAGGGTAATGGTCGACGGGTGTTTTTGTGACTGGAAAGCTGTTTCCAGTTGGGTTCCACAGGGCTCAGTACTAGGTCCCTTGCTTTTTGTGATATAAATGATTTAGACCTAAATGTAGGGGGGCATGATTAAGAAGTTTGCAGACGATATAAAAATTGGCCATGTGGTTGATAAAGAGGAGGAATGCTGTAAACTGCAGGAAGATATCAATGGACTGGTCAGGTGGGCAGAAAAGTGGCAAATGGAATTCAATCCGGAGAAGTGTGAGGTAATGCATTTGAGGAGGTCAAACAAGGCAAGGGAATACACAATAAATGGGAGGATACTGAGAGGTGTAGAGGAAGAGAGGGACCTTGGAGTGCATGTCCAAAAATCCCTGAAGGTAGCAGGACAAGTAGATAAGGTGGTTAAGAAGGCATACGGGATACTTTCCTTTATTAGTCGAGGCATAGAGTATAAGAGCAGGGAGGTTATGCTGGAACTGTATAAAACACTGGTTAGGCCACAGGTAGAGTACTGTACAGGAAAGATGTGAGTACACTAGCTAGGATGCAGAGGAGATTTACGATGTTGCCAGGACTGGAGAATTTTAGCTATGGAGAAAGATTGAATAGACTGGGGTTGTTGGAGGCTGAGGGGAGATTTAATTGAGGTGTATAAAATTATGAGGGGCCTCGATAGAGTGAACAGGAAGGAGCTATTTCCCTTAACAAATGGTTCAGTGACCAGGGGGGAACAGATTTAAAGTAATTGGTACAAGGTTTAGAGGGGAGCTGAGGAGAAACTTTTTCACCCAGAGGGTGGTATGGGGTCTGGAACTCACTGCCTGAAAGGGTGGTAGAGGCAGAAACCCTCATCACATTTAAAAAGTACTTGGATATGCACTTGAAGTGCCGTAACCAACAAGGCTATGGACCACGTGCTGGAAAGTGCAATTAGACATGATGAGCCCGATGTTAGCAGGGCTGCGGGTTCTCGGCGGGGGGGCTATCGCGCCCGGTGAAATTAGTCAGCTTCCCGCGCGATTGTAGCATCCAATCCACTAATTGGATCCACTTACCTTCTCCTCCGGGTTCCCCACTGCTGACCTGCGCGTCGGGCGGGCTGCGCATGCGCAGTAAGATCTGTCAGCTGGAGGAGCTCTATTTAAAGGGGCAGTCCTCCACTGACAGATGCTGCTACAAACAGAAAAAATTACAGCATGGAGCAGCCCAGGGGGAAGGCTGCTCCCAGTTTAATGATGCCTCACTCCAGGTATCAATACATGGGGTGAGGAGGAGGGGGAGGACAGAGATCTTCCCCCCCCGGCAGGCGGGAGGAAGCGGCCTGCCTCTGCCACCAGGAAGGCCTGGCTCGAGGTGGCAGAGGAGGTCACCTGCACCACCAACATATCGCCCACCTGCATACAGTGCAGGAGGCGCTCCAATGACCTCAGTAGGTCAGCCAAAGTGAGTACATGTAGTCTTTCCCCTACATGTAGTCTGCCACATCACCGCCCCCACCCCACAACTCCTTCGGCACTGCCAACACTACTCTGTCACATCACCCCTCATACCCACTCAAACCTCATCCTCATCTTACCTGCACTTACTCACCTCGCCAGTACTCATCCCGCCACTACCACTCAACCCAATCCTCATACAATCTCATGGCTCTATCTCATACTCACCCTCTCATGCATTTCTTTCACGGCCAGCCTCACTCAACCTGCAACTACCTGTACTGCAGCCACAGGGCATGCATCACATATGTGCAATAGGCAGCGTAAGGCAAACGTGTCGTGAGCATGAAGGGGATGCACAAGGGTGTTTGAGGGTTTGTCATGGTTGTTACATGTATTGAATTTCTGACCAACTCACATCACATATTATATTGGCACCACTACTGCCATGTCTTCGGGAATCTTGTCTGGTCTGTGCAATAATGCCCTTTCCTGAGGATCACAATGAAGACCCACACCTGATGCCACCCATTGTGTCACTGCAGAGTGGGTGTAGGTGTATTTGCAGGGCTCTTTTGTGCAGACGGCTGAGAGATGTCGGTGATGTCCCCGGTTGCACCCTGGAAGGATGCGGAGGAGAGGTTGTTGAGGGCAGTGGTGACTTTGACAGCGACAGGTAAGAAGATGGTGCTCGGGCCAGCCAGGAGCAGCTTGGCATGAAGGAGGCTGCAAATGTCCACGACTACATGTCGAGTGAATCTGAGCCTCCATGTGCACTGCTGCTCAGAGAGGTCCAGGAAGCTGAGCCTCGGTCTGTGGACCCTGCGACGCATCTCTCTCTGCCGCTGCCCTCCCTCCTGCTGTGTAGGTGGATGTGTCCCAGCACTCTGTTGTGGAGCTCCACGTGTCAGAGGTGGATGGCGAGGCTGGTGATGCTGTTCGCCCTCTGAGGAGGTCATGACTACAGCTACGGCGGCCCCCATCCGGCAGACATACATCTGAGGGGGTCCGCAAGGTAGGTACATGTGTCTGGACACCGGGGTAAGTATGCGAGTATTTCACCCGATAGCGGGTGCCAAAATGCTGCCCGATAACTCTTTTTCAGCTCGCACAGACAAGATGGGCCGAATGGTCGCCTTCTATGCTGTAAATTTCTATGATTCTATGAAACAACAAAGGGGAAGTTATAAGACTTTTTTTCATACAGAGAGTTATTAAGACATGGAATGTTTTGCCAGAAGTGACTATAGAGGCAGAGACTATGAGGGTCATTTTAACATTTGGCGATAAATGTAAAACAGTTGGCATCAGATCAGTCACCCATTTATACACTTTCCCCGATTTTCTTTTCCATTGACTCCTCTGCTTTCCCCCTCCTGTTAAGTATCCTCTGAAGGGGTCAATTTTTGAGGCTGAAGCACCCTTGCTTATCTATTTGTCCCTTGTCGTTTTTGCCTTTAACACCTCCTGATTGCTCCTCCTTACTGCACCACCTCAAGGGCCGAGATAGCTCCTTTACGCTGCGATGGACCTGAATACGCAGCATCCCAGATGTGGTCTGACCCAGGGCACGTCATTCCTTCCGCACAACTTCTGGAGACTTGATCTCAACTGATTTGGCAGCATAGCCCAGCATCCTGTTTGCTTTGTTTATTAGTGTCTCGCACTGCTTGAGAAAGGCAAGCTATGAGTCAATGACTATTCAGGCGCTAAATTGGGCCATGTAGCGCCCGTTGTTTCGGCGTTACGCGGCCTCCCGAAGTGCTAAGATGGCGTCCTGGCTGTGCACGCACATTTCCAACGTGACGTGCGCCAGACGCCATTTTGGTATAGGAGATAGCGCAGGCACAGATAACGAATGCCGGAAGCATGTAAAGTAAGGAGAAAATGGATACAATCAATGTGCAACGCTGATTTAAAGTGATAGACACCATTTTGGGACTTAACGCTCAACTCAATGCACAGTCTTAACCCCGACCATCTGAACATGTCCTAGGTTCTTGGAGGGCCCCCACCAGCGCTATTTAAAGGGACCATGCAGGATTTACAGGTTAGTGGCTGGATTATTGCTTCTGGCTGCTGAGACATTTGTAACTGTTTTTGGAGGTGTCCTATACTTGAATACTAGGACAAGGGGACATATCCGAACATTTAGAGCCAGGACGTGCAGGAGTGAAATTAGGAAAGGCTTCTACACGCAAAGGGTGAGAGAAGTTTGGAACGCTCTTCTGCAAACAGCAGTTGATGCTCGCTCAATTGTGAATTCTACATCTGAGATTGATAGATTTCTGTGATCCAAGGGTATTAAGGGATATGGGGCTAAGGCGGGTATAAGGAGTTAGGTCACAGGTCCGCCATGATCTCATTGAATGGTGGAACAGGCTCGAGGGGCTAAATGCCACTGCCACTTGCTGCCTCCTGATATGTGCCACCTTCTAGGGAGGTAGATAGGGCTTTAAACTAAATAAGGAGGGGAGGGTCCCGGTGGAAAGAAATCTAGAATGCTAAAGAGAAAAGACAAAGAAGCAGTGCAGGAAAGTGATTAGGGTAAGGATAACCAGATTGTGTCAGGAAGGGACAGAGCGTACAAACAAAAGACAACAAATAGGGTCCGGGTAAGAAAAAATGGTAATAAGACAAATAGGGCCATAGTACAAAAAAATGTTAAGGTGACTAAAAATGTTAAAAAGACAAATCTAAAGGCATTGTATCTGAATGTACGAAGCATTCGTAATAAGGTACATGAATTAACAGCGCAAATCGATGTAAATGGATATGATATAAAAGCAATTACAGAGACATGGCTGCAGGGTGACCATTGCTGGTAGCTGATAATCCAAGGATATTCGCTATTTAGGAAGGACAGGCAAAAAGGAAAAGGAGGTGGGGTGGTGTTGTTAGTAAAGGATGAAATCAGAGCAATAGTGAGAAAGGATATTGGCTCAGAAAAATCAAGATGTAGAATCAGTCTGGGTGGAGTTAAGAAGCACCAAGGGGCAGAAAACATTGGTGGGAGTTGTCTATAGGCCTCCAAACAGTAAAGGTAATGTAGGGGATGGGATAAAACAGGAAATTAGAGATGCATGTAACAAGGGTACTACAGTAATCATGGGTGACTTTAATCTGCATATAGACTGGCCAAACCAAATTAGCAATAATACCGTGGAAGATGAATTCCTGGAATGTATACGAGATGGTTTTTTAGACCAGGATGTTGAGGAGCCAACCAGGGAACAGGCTATCCTAGATTGGGTACGGTGCAATGAGAAGGGGTTAATTAATAATCTTGTTGTGCGGGGTCCTTTAGGAAAGAGTGACCATTAAGATGGAAAGTGAAGTCGTCCAATCTGAAACTAGGGTCTTAAATCTAAACAAAGGAAACTACGAAGGTATGAGGAGTGAATTGGCTATGATAGATTGGGAAGCTTCATTAAAAGGCATGACAGTGGATAGGCAATGGCTAACATTTAAGGAACGAATGCATGAATTGCAACAATTATACATTCCTTTCTGGCGCAAAAACACAAGAGGAAAAGCGGCCCAACCATGGCTAACAAACAAAATTACGGATGGTATTAGATCTAAAGAGGAGTCATATAAAGTTGCCAGAAAAAGTAGCAAACCTGAGGATTGGGAGCAGTTTAGAATTCAGCAAAAAAGGACCAAGAGATTGATAAAGGGGGGAAAAATAGAGTATGAGAGTAAACTTGCAAGGAACATAAAAGTGGACTGTAAAAGCTTCTATAAGTATGTAAAAAGAAAAAGATTAGTGAAGACAAATGTAGGTCCCTTACAGTCAGAAACGGGAGAATTTATGGGGAACAAGGAAATGGCAGGGCAGTTAATCAAATACGTTGGTTCTGTCTTCATGGAAGAGGACACAAATAACTTCCCAGAAATGCTAGGGAACCAAGGGACTAGTGAGAAAGAGGAATTAAAGGAAATCAGTATTAGTTAAAAAATAGCGCTGGAGAAATTAATGGGACTGAAAGCCGATAAATCCCCAGGGCCTGATAATCTGCATCCCAGAGTACTAAAAGAGGTAGCCATGGAAATAGTGGATGCATTAGTTGTCATCTTCCAAAATTCTATAGATTATGGAACAGTTCCTGCAGATTGGAGGGTGGCAAATGTAACCCCATTATTTAAAAAAGGAGGGAGAGAGAAAACAGAACTACAGACTGGTTAGCCTAACATCAGTAGTAGGGAAAATGCTAGAGTCTATTATAAATGATGTGATAACAGGACATTTAGAAAATATCAACAGGATTAGACAAAGTCAACATGGATTTATGAAAGGGAAATCGTGTTTGACAAACCTACTGGAGTTTTTTGAAGATGTAAGTGGTAGAATAGATAAGGGAGAACCAGTGGATGTGGTGTATTTGGATTTTCAGAAGGCCTTTGATAAAGTCCCACATAAGAGGTTAGTGTGCAAAATTAAAGCACATGGGATTGGTGATAATATACTGGCATGGATTGAAAATTGGTTAACAGACAGAAAACAGAAAGTAGGAATAAATGGGTCTTTTTTGGGGTGGCAGGTGGTGACTAGTGGGGATCAGTGCTTGGGCCCCAGCTATTCACAATATATATCAATGATTTGGATGAGGGAAACAAATGTAATATTTCCAAGTTTGGTGACGACACAAAACTAGGTGAGATCATGAGTTGTGAGGAGGATGCAAAGAGGCTTCAAGGCCATTTAGACAAGTTAAGTGAGTGGGCAAATACATGGCAGATGCAGTATAATGTGGATAAATGTGAAGTTATCCACTTCGGAAGGAAAAACAGAAAGGCAGAGTATTATTTAAATGGTGATAGATTGGGGAATGTTGATGTACAAAGGGACCTGGGTGTCCTTGTACACCAGTCACTGAAAGCAAATATGCAAGTGTAGCAAGCAGTTAGGAAGGCAAATGGCATGTTGGCCTTCTTTGAAAGAGGATTTGAGTATAGAAGCAAGGATGTCTTACTGCAGTTATACAGGGCCTTGGTGAGACCACATCTGGAGTATTGTGTGCAGTTTTGGTCTCCTTACCTAAGAAAGCATATACTTGCCATAGAGGGAGTGCAGTGAAGGTTCACCAGACTGATTCCTGGGATGGCAGGACTGTCATATGAGGAGAGATTGGGTCGACTCGGCCTGCATTCACTCGAATTTAGAAGAATGAGAGGTGATCTCATTGAAACATATAAAATTCTGACAGGGCTAGACAGACTGGATGCAGGGAGGATGTTTTCCCTGGCTGGGGGGTCCAGAATGAGGGGTCACAGTCTCAGGATACGGGGTAGGACATTTAGGACTGAGATGAGAAGTTTCTTCACTCAGAGGGTGGTGAACCTGTGGAATTCTCTACCACAGAAGGCTGTGGAGGCCAAGTCACTGAATATATTTAAGATGGAGCTGGATAGATTTCTAGACACAAAAGGCATCAAGTGTTATGGGGAGAGAGCGGGAATATGGTATTGAGATAGAGGATCAGCCATGATCATATTGAATGGCACAGCAGGCTCGAAGGGCTGAATGGCCTATTCCTGCTCCTATTTTTTTCTATGTTTCTCCTGCAAGAAAGCGGGACATGTATCTGGGTGATGTGCCTGTCATGGTTGAATAGCTGCGTGTCTATGGCCTGTGAGTTGTGGGTGGGCAGCTTGCAACAGTGGTAATGTGTAAGGGTGAAAGGAAGCATCTGATTGGAAGAGTTGAGTACTGATGGAAAGAGTTTGTTGGTAGGTGGGTGATGGGGGGTATATTGCCTGGTGCAGTGGATGCGGCTAGTGGTGCAGTTGGTAGGAGATGTCACTTGACAGTTGACCTCACTCACCTTGACCACTCATGTCAAAGCATTGAACTTCTTCCTGCACTGCATCCATGTTCGTGGTGCTGTGCGCCTGGCATTGACTTCGTCACCCGCTGCCTCCCACTGCCTTTTGGGCATATGTCTGGAGGGCCATTTGCCCCCTCCGCGCCCCCCCCCCCCCCTCCCATTCCCTTTGCTGATATAGGATGTCCCTCCTTCTGTCCACCTCTTACACCAAGGCCTCCAGTGCATCAGCAGAGAACCTTGCTGCACGGTCTCTCACAGGCCTGGTACCAACTCAGATTGGCAGATTGGTGAGGTCTGGCATGCAGATTGGAGGATGTGGGATTTAGTAGTGCGCAACCTTTATTCAATGTTTTAACATAACTCATCAGTTTCTAAACATAGGGATGGGAGCTGCATCTGTGTTTTGCATGAGCAATGTCTGATCTCCATTCAGGCTCCGTGCGGACAGCAGACTGTTATTTTCAGCAAATAACAAGTACCAGCTACCTTCAAGAGATTTTAAAGCGAGAGCTTGCCTTTAAGAGATTGGAGCTCCCCCTGCTGGTGGGAAGTGCAAATTGCATGGACTCCTCGTTCAACACTGATTTCCAACGCAGATTGCAGGTCCGTCCTCAGGCCTGACGAAAGTCTCGTCCTGCCTGCGCAGGGGCCATTGGGCATGGGGTAATAGCAGATGGTGCTACTCCTGCCCAATAACAGGGCCTATCCAATTTCTCCCCCCTCACCTCTAAAGGGCACATGAACAAAAGCAAGCACAACATAGATATTTAATTTAGAACAATACATGAGAGATAAGACACATTTTTCTCGAGCGTTCAGTGTTGTAGCTACTATAAATACATGAAGGGAAAAAATTTACGGAGCTATGGGGAAATAGCAGGGGAATGGGACTAATTGGATAGCTCTTTCAAAGAGCCGGCACAGGCACGATGGGCCGAATGGCCTCCTCATTTGCTGCACCATACTATGATGCCATGATAATAGAACATGCAGGTGGTGTACTCCAACTCTGGCCTCTTGCGCATTCCCGATTTTAATTGCTCAACCATTGGCGACCGTGCCTTCAGCTGCTTAGGCCCTAAGCTCTGGAATTCCCTCCCTAAACCTCTCCACCTCTCGAGCACTCTTTCCTGCTTTAAGACGCTCCTTAAAACCTACCTCTTTGACCAAGCTTTTGGCCACCTGTCCTAATATCTCCTTACGTGGCTCGGTGTCAAATTTTGTTTGATAATCGCTCCTGTGACGCGCCTCGGGACGTTTTACTACGTTAAAGGCGCTACATAAATGCAAGTTGCTGGTGATCTCGTTTCCCTCGCGCACTTTTTCAGAATAAAATTGGAAATGTCTCTGTAAAGCTTACTGCGGAAATGGGCTCAGACTGCAGGGGAAGAAAATGCAGCCGCTGCGTTGCGTGATCACTCAATGCAATGAGCCTAGCACAGTTATAACAATAGCTTATTCTGGAGTATGGTGGTGTTGTGGTAATGTTACTGAACTAGTCATCCAGAAAACATGAGCTCATAATCCCACCAGGGCATGGTGAGAATTTGAATTTGGTTTCAAAAAAAAAATCTGGAAATAGAAAGCTGATAATCAGTAAAAGTGACTGTGAAGCTGTTGGACTGTTGTAAAAAAAATAACCTGTTCCCTCATGATCTTTAGGGAAGAATACTGTTGTCCATACCCAGTGTTCCCTGTAAGTGACACCAGTCCCACACCAACATGGTTGTCTCTTAACTGCCCCTCTCAGGGCAACCAAAGGACACGGATTTAAGGTGATCGGCCAAACAGCCAGAGGCGACATAAGGAAACATTTTTTTACGCAGCGAGTTGTTATGATCTGGAACGCACTGCCTGAAAGGTTAGTGGAAGCAGATTCAATAGTAACTTTCAAAAGGGAATTGGATAAATACTTGAAGGGAAAAAAACGACAGGACTATGGGGAAAGAGCAGGGGAGTGAGACTAATTGGATAGCTCTTTCAAAGAGCCGGCACAGGCAGGATGGGCTGAATGGCCTCCTCTTGTACACTGCCTACAATAAAGGTCAATAAAGGCCGGCCTTGCCATCCTGACAATGAATTTTAAAAATAGTGTTTGGGAAATTGAGTAATTTAATATAAACATTCTTTTCCCCCACCTCCCTAAGTTTTCTCTTCCCTTTAGTACCTTGCCCCTTCATGCATGGCCCTAGACAGTGAGTGTCAGTAGTTCCTCAACCATTGGGGTCATCACTGCCTTGGATGATCCTTTCCTAACCTATCATTCACATGTGCACCTTCCTGCAAAGGTCACTAGTTACTAATGAGGAATGGGATCCCTAGCCTTTTCCGGTCTCTCCTCACCACTATTTACACCCTGGCAAAGATCAGCTCGCACAGCACAGAGCAGGTCTGGATCGTTCCCGGCCTGTGTATCTCAATCTTTTGGGTGAGATATTAAACCACGGCCCCATCTGCCTGCTCAGGTGGATACCATGACATTCAAAGAAAAGCAAGGAGTTCTTCTGGTGTCCTGGCCAACATTCATCCCTCAGCCAACAACACCAAAAACTGATTAGCATTCACCTTGTCTCATTTTGTGGCGTCCTGCTGTGTACAAAATGGCTGCCCCATTTTGCCTGCGTAACTGACTGCATTTCAAAGTAATTCCTTGTACGTGTAGCGCTTGGAAACCTTTCTTAGAGACGTGATCAGATGCAATGCAAGTCTTTCGACATGAATCACAACTCCAGGAGAGGAGAGGAGGGGAGGAAACATGCAGAAAAAGCGTGGGAAGATCAGTCACGAACAACTAGACCAGCGAGTATATTTTTACTGAAAGGTTCTTGCTGAAAAAAAAAACAAGCTGTACATACTCTAGGCTCCAGACTCTCGAATCCAAGTGCTGTCAGCACATAAATGACATTTTGTTTTCTTTGTAGGATACTTTGTGAAAATGGTGAAAAGAACTTAGACTGGAATGTGAGTCTGATCTTCGCTTTTTTTTATTATACGAGTATGAGCCGCGCATAAGTTTATCAAATTGCTTGATGTCGTTCCCAATGACACCCCGTTTATAAACACTGGCAGTGAAATTAAATATTTACAGACTTAGTTGTAAAGAACATACAAGCTCCTCTGATGATTCTGTTGGTAAATACATTGCTCAATATTGTGCCCTGCTCAATAGGAAAGCATAGCGCAAAACCGTCCTTGAAGGCACCTCGGATCATGAGATTCATAGCATTGCTGATGTTGAATATAAACTCCAGCTGAGGAAGACTCACTTAAAGGTTCAAGATCCCCAACTTGGTGCATCCAGGATAGAAACATTGGAACATATGAACAGGAGTAGGCCATTCAGCCCCTCGAGTCTGTTCACCATTTAATTAGATCTTAGCTGATCTGTATCTTAACTCTGTCTACCCGCCTTGATTCCGTAACCCTCAATACCCTTGCCTAATAAAAATCTATCAATCTCAGTTTTGACATTTTCAAATGGCTCCCAGCCTCAACAGCTTTTTGTGGGAGAGAGTTCCAGATTTCCACTACCCTTTGTGCGAAGAAGTGCTTCCTGACATCACCCCATAACGGCCTAGCTCTAATTTTAAGGTTATACCCCCTTGTTCTGGATTCCCCCAACAGAGAAAATAGTTTCTCTCTGTCTACCCTTTAATCACCTTTAAACACCTCAATTAGATCACCCCCTGATCTTCTATAGGCAAGAGAATACAGGCCAATGCAACCTGTCCTCTCTTCAATCTGTCGACGTTCAATTCTGAGCAAAAATTGGTCTCATCTGTCATCAAAGAACTCACTGTAGAACAAGAAATGATATCCCGACTGTCGTCTTCTCCGATATCGAAGGACGAATGATTAGGTGAGCCATACAGATCAGGAATGTACCAGTGTCTATCCCCCAGTCCGTACTAAATTACCTGTTCTAAACTGGATTAACATTAGGGGCTTATACAATTAGCTTCAGTGCCTCTGGGCTAGGAAGGAGAAAGTCATCTAGGATTCATACTGTGATCATAAAGTCTAAGGAAGGACCTTTATTGTAGGCAGTGTACAGGAGGAGGCCATTCAGCCCATCCTGCCTGTGCCGGCTCTTTGAAAGAGCTATCCAATTAGTCTCACTCCCTGCTCTTTCCCCATAGTCCTGTAGTTTTTTTCCCTTCAAGTATTTATCCAATTCCCTTTTGAAAGTTACTATTGAATCTGCTTCCACTAACCTTTCAGGATTCATACTGTGATCATAAAGTCTAAGGAAGGAAGAAAGAACATAAGAACATAAGAAATAGGAGCAGGAGTAGGCCAATCGGCCCCTCGAGCCTGCTCCGCCATTCAATAAGATCATGGCTGATCTGATCCTAACCTCAAATCTAAATTCATGTCCAATTTCCTGCCCACTCCCCGTAAACCCCTAATTCCCTTTACTTCTAGGAAACTGTCTATTTCTGTTTTAAATTTATTTAATGATGTGGCTGCCACAGCTTCCTGGGGCAGCAAATTCCGCAGACCTACTACCCTCTGAGTGAAGAAGTTTCTCCTCATCTCAGTTTTGAAAGAGCAGCCCCTTATTCTAAGATTATGCCCCCTAGTTCTAGTTTCACCCATCATTGGGAACATCCTCACCGCATCCACCCGATCAAGCCCCTTCACAATCTTATATGTTTCAATAAGATCGCCTCTCATTCTTCTGAACTCCAATGAGTAGAGTCCCAATCTACTCAACCGCTCCTCATATGTCCGCCCCCTCATCCCCAGCATTAACCGAGTGAATCTTCTTTGTACTGCCTCGAGAGCAAGTATGTCTTTTCTTAAGTATGGACACTAAAACTGTATGCAGTATTCCAGGTGCGGTCTCACCAATACCTTATATAACTGCAGCAATACCTCCCTGCTTTTATATTCTATCTGTTTGTCTATATATTTGTCAAGCACTTTTCACGAGGTCCCAAATTTCTTCTTCCTTTAACCATCAACCAGGTTGCAGTCAGCTAACACCCTACAGATCTGAAATCGAACCGGAGACCTCTCCCCTGTCTGTGTGGCTCAGTGCTGCCTTAACCCATCTGGCCATCAATAGGGCTGCCTCACTACGAATTAGTGATCAACTGGTAGGAAAATTGAAACAGGTCTTGGATTTATTCCTCTCAAAAAGCGTAACTCTCCTGATAGATCAAATCTATGTATTTTTTTTTGCATAAAATCTGCATGTTAGTTTTGTGAAACTAATGGTGCATGGGGGAGAAAAATCTCCAATTTCACACAGCGCCTTTTCCCCGCTGTTGGGCAATGGAGACCGAATGATATTGCTGCATGCATGTGTCTCTGTCTCTCTCTCCCTCCTCATGCTTCATTTATTTCTTCACAGCTCTTGCCACTTCAGTAATTTAAACATTTCCACAATTACTGCCTGAGGCAATGTACAAAGAAACATCATTTATTTTTTTTACAAAGCAGTTAACCTACATTTCACAGACTTTATCTTAAACCAAATGGAAACACAATTGAAACTTTGTTTTAGCTATCTATGTTCTTCAAGACCCGTAACTCTGAACACTATGATGTGTCATTGCCCCATTTTCAAAGGAACTTTTAATCTCTAATGTGATGAATAAAATGGAATACTGTCATCGGTATAATTGCCTGCGCAAAGCATTCATCTGTATTTTAATTGTGGGAGGCTTCCTCTTTTCAATATTCTCTCGCTGTCTTGAAGACGCTGAATCTTGCTGGCTTCATGGTTTCAACATGCCCCTCAAAACCTTGACCAAATGACCATTATTCAACAACACAATTTACACTTATTGAGGTAGATTTGCGACTGTGTAAAATGGGTGATAGCGAGTCAGCAGCCTGTTTTACATCTCTCCCCATTTTTATTTGATTGACATCACCCGTTTTACACTATCGCGCAAAGTCAAAATCTACCCGATTTAGTGTCCTTGATTCCCCTCCCGAAACCTCTCCGTCTCTCCACCTCTCTCTCCTCCTTTTAAGACCCTTCTTAAAACCTGGCTGTTTGACCAAGCTTTTAGGCACTGCTCTTTAATATCTCCTTCTTTGGCTCGGTGTCAATCTTTGCCTCATTACACTTCTGTGAAGTGCCTTGGGATGTTTTCCTACGTTGAAGGCGCCATATCAATGCAAGTTGTTGTTGATTATAGTAAAAAGTACCAACATGCTTTGGCGAAAGAGGGATTGTAATAAGGTGGGAAGATTGTGAACCCAGACGGTAAGCATTGACAGGTCATTTCACCATGCCTGATGTGGACCTCATCCAACATGTGTTTACACGTGCATTTCCAGCAAAGGGTCTCTGGACAGTAATCAGGAACAGCAACTTTGTATGACTGAATACCACACCATGTGATACATATTTCCGCCAAGCTACGGTTTGGTAGTCAGTGACATATTGGTAAGAATTAGCCCCGTAGATGGGAAGATCAAGGTCAGATCATTGGTTAGTTGTCCTCAACCTGGTAAATGATAGAGGCGCTACAATTAGAGTCATAGAGTCATAGAGTTATACAGCACGGATAGAGGCCCTTCGGCCCATCGTGTCCGCGCCAGCCTCTTGGCGCCTTAGTTACGGAGGGGAAAATCAGCGAGGGTTTCCCGATTGCTAGCCAGTTATCACTGCTGGAGAGTATGGATGCCACAAGTGATAACACAAATGGGTTCTGCTGTAATCTGCTCCACAGTTCAATAGCCTCCAGATGCTGACTGTCTAAGAAAGAGAAAAATATAAAGGAAAGGACTTACATTCATTTGGCACATTTCACAACCGTAGAATGTTCCAAAGCACTTCACAGCCAATAATGTACTTTTGAAGTGAAGTCACTGATGTAATGTAGAGAAAAGTGGTAGGCCAATTTGCACACAGCAAGGTCCCACAAACAGTAATGCGATAAATGACCATGCAATCAGCTTTAGTGATGTTGGTTAAGGGATAAGATTGAGATCTATAGATCTTATAATTAATGGCAAGAACATAAGAACATAAGAAATAGGAGCAGGAGTAGGCCATACTCGTAAGCTTTTGTTTCGTAGGGTGGAATCTCCCATAATTTTCTAATCTGATCATTTAATCATATCATGGCTGATCTTCGACCACAACTCCACTTTCCTGCCCAATCCCCATATCCCTTGATTCCCCTACATTCCAAAAATCTATCCATCTCAGTCTTGAATATATTCAATGACTCAGCATCCACAGCCCTCTGGGATAGAGAATTCCAAAGATTCACAACCTTCTGCATGAAGAAATTCCTCCTCATCTCAGTCTTGAATGGCCAACCCCATAACTTTTAATTATGCCTTCTAGTTATAGACTTTCTAGCCAGGGGAAACAATCTCTCAGCATCTACCCTGTCAAGCCCTCATATAATCTTATATGTTTCAATGAGATCACCTCTCATTCTTCTAAACTCAAGAGAATATAAGCCCATTCTACTCAACCTCTCTTCATAGGACAACCCTCTCATCCCAGGAATTAATCTAGTGAACCTTCGTTGAACCGCCTCTAAGGCAAATATATCCTTCCTTAGATAAGGAGACCTAAACTCTATGCAGTACACCAGTTGAGGTCTCACCAATGCCCTGTACAACTGTAGTAAGACATCCTTACTCTTGTACTCCAACCCCTTTGCAATAAAGGCCAACATGCCATTTGCCTTCTTAAATGCTTGCTGTACCTGTATACTAACTTTTTGTGTTTCTTGTACGAGGACACCCAAGTCTCTCTGAACACCAACATTTAATAGTTTCTCACCATTTAAAAAATATTCTGTTTTTCTACTCTTCCTACCAAAGTGAATAACCTCACATTTCCACACATTATACTCCATCTGCCACCTTCTTGCCCACTCATTTAACCTGTCTGTATTCCTTTGCAGACTCTTTGTGTCCGCCTCACAGCTTACTTTCCCACCTAGCTTTGTATCGTCAGCAAACCTGGATACATTACACTCGGTCCCTTCATCTAAGTCATTAATATAGATTGTGCATAGCTGAGGCCCAAGCACTGATCCTTGCGGCACCCCACTAGTTACAGCCTGCCAATTGGAGAATGACCTGGTTATCCCTACTTTCTGTTTTCTGTCCTTTAACCAATCCTCTATCCATGCGAATATGTTACCCCCAAACCCATGAGCCTTTATCTTGTGTAACAACCTTTTGTGTGGCACCTTATTGACTGCCTTTTGAAAATCCAAATATACTACATCCACTGCTTTATCTACCCTGCTAGTTACATTCTCAAAAAACTCTAATAAATTTGTCAAACATGATTTCCCTTTCATAAAACCATGTTGACTCTGCCTAATCATATTATGATTTTCTAAGTGCCCTGTTATCACTTCCTTAATAACGGGAATTCCAGCATTTTCCTGACGACCAATGTCAGGCTAACTGGCCTGTAGTTCCCTGTTTTCTCTCTCCCTCCCTTCTTGAATAGCGGGGTAACATTTGCTACCTTCCAATCCACTGGGACCATTCCAGAATCTAGAGAATTTTGGAAGATCATAACCAATGCAACTACTATCTCTGCAGCCACCTCTTTTAGATCCCTTGGATGTAGGCCATCAGGTCCAGGGGATGAGTTGGCTTTTAGTCCCATTAGTTTGTTCAGTACTTTTTCTCTAGTGATATTAATTGTTTTAAGTTCCTCACTCTTATTTACCCCATGGTTCCCCATTATTTTTGGTAGGCTTTTTGTGTCTTCTACTGTGAAGACAGATAAAAATATTTGTTTAACGCATCTGCCATTTCCTGATTCCCCATTATAATTTCTCCTGTCTCAGCCGCTAAAGGACCAATGTTTACTTTTGCTATTCTTCCCTCTTCCTTTTTACATACTTGTAGAAGCTCTTACAATCCGTGTTTATATTTCTTTCTAGTTTACTTTCATATTCTATTTTCTCCCGTTTTATCAATTTTTTGGTGGTCCTTTGCTGGTTTCTAAAACTCTCCCAATCCCTGGATTTATTACTCTTCTTGGCAACATTATAGGCCTCTTCTTTCAATCTAATATTCTCCTTAACTTCTTTAGTTAGCCACGGGTGGATCACTCTTCTCATGGAGTTTTTATTTCTCAATGGAATGTATATTTGTTGAGAATATTGAAATATTTCTTTAAATGTTTGCCATTGCTTTTCAACTGTCAAACCCTTTAATTTATTTTCCCAATCTACCTTTGACAACTCACCCCTCATACTTATGTAATTGGCTTTATTTAAGTTTAAGACTCTAATTTCTGACTTAAGTACGTTACTTGCAAACTCAATGTGAAAATCTATCATATTATGATCGCTCTTCCCCAGAGGTTCTTTTACTGTGAGATTACTAATCAACCCTATCTCATTACACAATACAAGATCTAAAGTAGCCTGTTCCCTGGTTGGTTTCATGATGTATTGCTCTAGGAAACAGTCTCGAATACATTCCATGAACTCGTCTTCCAAACTACCTTTGCCAATTTGATTTGCCCAGTCTATATGCAGATTAAAGTCCCACATGATTAGTGCATTACCTTTGTTACAAGCTCCCATTATTTCATGAATAATACTCTGTCCAATGGTAGAGCTACTATTAGAGGGTCTATAAACTACTCCCACCAGTGTTTTCTGCCTCTTGTTATTTCTTATTTCCGCCCATACTGATTCTACTTCCTGATCCTCCGAGCCAAGATCCTTTCTCACTACTGTCCTTATGTCATCCTTTATTATTAGAGCTACACCCCCTCCTTTTCCATTCTGCCTGTCTTTGCTAAATGTCATGCACCCTGGAATAATTAGTTCCCGATCTTGGTCATTTTGCAACCGTGTCTCTGTAATGGCTATTAGGTCAAACCCATTTATCTCTATTTTTGCAATTAATTCATCTATCTTGTTACGAATCTTGTACATTCAGATAAAGAACCTTTAATTTTGACCTTTTACCATTTTTTCCTGCTTTGACCTTACTTGCTGTTGCACTATTATTGGTAAACTTTCTGTCCCTTCCTGCCACACCCTTACCCAAGTCACTATTGTCTTAACTTTTCTCATTAGATTTCTAAATTTCCCCTCACCTGACTGCTCCCCCACCTCCCTTTTTAGTTTAAAGCCCTATCTACAGCCATAGTTATTTGATTTGCCAGGACGCTGGTCCCAGCCCAGTTTAAGTACAGCCCGTCCCATTGGAACAGCCAGGAGAACTCCACTCTTTTTAAAACAGGGCCATGTGATCTTTTACACTTTCATCTAAAAGACAGTGCCCCTGAGAGGGCCTCAGTTTAACATCTCATCTGAAGTATAGCATCTCTGACAGTGCAGCACTCCCTCAGCACTGCACTGAAAGGTCAGCTTAAATGATGTGCTCAAGACTCTGGTGCAGGTCTTGAACCTTTTGACTCGAGAGGCGAGACTGCTGTCAACTGAACCAAGGCTGACACTTCATACGTGTCTAAGCTCGTACGTGAACAGCGACCAGATGGGCAAGATATCGGAGGTTGATCCCCACCCCAGCAGAAGCCGGGACTTGCAAGAGAGAAGGGGAGAAAATTTGCAAAATAAAAATTAAGTAAAACTTCTCTGCCTCTCTACCCCTCTCTCTCCTCCTTTAAGTCGCTCCTTAAAACCTATCTCTTTGACCAAGCCTTTTGGTCACGTGTCCTAATATCTCCTTATGTGGCTCGGTGTCAAATTTTGTCTGATAACGCACCTGTGAAGTGCCTTTGGATGTTTTACTACGTTAAAGGTGCTGCATAGATGCAAGTTGTCGTTGTTGGAGAGGATGGAATCGACACCAACAGCAACCAACTAAAATGGTTCCAGCAATATTAACACATTGTGAGTCAGCATTTTCCTATTCATAGTTTTGATTTACTGTTGCAGAGAACAACATTATGAGAGTGGTGATGGTCGACATTTTTGTAGTCATTATCGTACAAATCACATTTGATGCAAGGACACAGGATGATATTCGTTGAAATAGAATCCACTTCTCAGTGTCCCAGCTGTATTATGTATCAGCGCACAATCTTTATGCTGTGTTTTGAATTTATTCTATTTCTCTCTCACTCTATTTCGTTTGAAGAAAACAAGCAATTGACATCCCCCCCTGATGGGTGAGAAGGGTAACTTTACCACTCACAGGTGGCTCAGTGGGTAGCACTCTTGTTTCTAGGTTAGGAGGTTGTGGGTTCAAGTCCCACTCCAGATACTTGAGTACAAAATCCAGGCTGATACTCCACTGCAGTACTGAGGGAGTGCTGCATGTTGGGGGTGCTGTCTTTTGGATGAGACGTTAAACCAATGCCCCATCTGCCTTCTCAGGTGGATGCAAAAGGTCCCATGGCACCATTTTGAAGAAGAGCAGGGGAGTCCTCCCTGGTGTCCCGGCCAATATTTATCCCTCAATCAACATCACTTTAAAAAAAAAGATTATCTGGCCATTATCTCATTGTTGTTTGTGGGAGCTTGCTGTGTGGAAATTGGCTGCTGCCTTGCCTACACTACAACACTGACTACACTTCAAAAGTATTTCATTGGCTGTAAAGTGCCTTGGGATGTCCTGAGGTTGTGAAAGGCGCTATATAAATGCAAGTCCATTCTTTCTTTCTAACACAACACAGCCTAGGGGATCAAACCTAGACCTTCTGCTTTATGGTTTAATAGTACACCAGTCAGTGCACTTACTGAATAGACCATCAGTAAATCTTAATAGCCTAGTCTGTAACTGGAAGGCACATAGACAGAGGATGCAGCATTTGCCTTGTGTTCATTACTCCGGTTAACCTTTTCCCAAATCAAGGATGTTGTTTTTAAATATCAATCAAATATTTACAAAAAATTGTTTGATGCTGTAAAGCTTTGAAAGAAAGGGGTCTTTCAAAAGTCTCCGATTGCCTCATGAACTGATGCATGGGAATGGACACGTCTTGAAAGTTTTCATCCTTTATGGATCTCCATGGTAATAAATAAATATTTTCATTTGGATTGAAAAGAAATCTCCTGCAGTCAAGTGAGCAGAAAGCCCTGAAGCACAAATATTTATTTAATAAGTTGCCATTTGATTGGCCTGACCAAATTCAGGACATTTTGTTTTAAGTAATACACCAATCAATTTTCACCTTAGGATGAACCTAAGGCTAATTTATTTTCGTTCCAAGTTGCAGCATAGTAAACAGTGTTCTTTCAGAATGTCTGTTGACACCGCTGTGTCAGCCAATGAATTGGAAGCGGGGCGGGACTTACAGCAGGACTCACAGCAAACAGTCTATTTTACAGCAAACAAAGTCTATTTGCACGGCAAACAGAGTCTATTTAAACAGCGCACTACAGCAAACAGTCTACAGAGTCTATTTAAAAAGCTTCCCTATGAACCGCAGCAAATAGAACTCATGACCAAAACTACAGCAACACCTTCCGATAAAAGCAAGGTGATGTGTAAGGCTGAAACAGACCATTCGCAACCTCAGTGTCCTATTTGATCCTGAGATGAGCTTCTGACCACATTTCCGTTCTATCACCAAGACCGCTTTCTTCCACCTGGGTACTATCATCCGTCTCTGTCCCTGCCTCAGATCATCTGCTGCTGAAACCCTCATCCATGCCTTTGCTACCTCTAGACTCAACTATTCCAATGCTCTCATGGCTGGCCTTCCATCTTCCACCCTCCATAAACTCTGCTGCCCATATTCTAACTCGCACCAAGTCCCGTTGCCCCATCACCCCTGTGCTCAATGACTTACGTTGGCTCCCGGTCCGGGAACACCTCGATTTTAAAATTCTCATCCTTCTTTTCAAATCCCTCTATGGCCTCGCCCCTCCCTATCTCTGTAACCTCCTCCAGCCCTACAACCCTCCGAGATCTCTGCGCTCCTCCAATTCTGGCCTCTTAGGCATCCCCAATTTTAATTGCTCCACCAATTGGCGATGATGCCTTCAGCTGCCTGGGCCCTAAGCTCAGGAATTCCTGCCCTAAACCTCTCCTCCTCTCTACCTCTCTCTCCTCCCTTAAGACACTCCTTAAAACCTACCTCTTTGACCAAGCTTTTGGTCACCTATCCTAATATCTCCTTATGTGGCTCAGTGTCAAATTATGTTTAATACCACTCCTGTGAAGCACTTTGGGACATTTTACTATGTTAAAGGAGCTACATAAATGCAAATTGTTGTTGTTGATAGTTACATAATACAAATTGATTATCTCTTCAGCAAAATGCAGTTAGTGGGGGATAGTTACATAATGCAAACCATGTGCAAAGAAACCAATCCCAGCAGTGCGATCTCCAGGTGTGAATGACGGGGGAATTACCCAATCATCCCATTCTGGCCAGGAAAAGTGTTGTCACTATATGCAGCCGTATTCTTTTAGAGCTCTTCCAGTGTTTTCGTTGGTAAAGGCACCAACTTGATGGTAGAAATGATCCATACAGACCAAGCTTCGCACCAATGCTAAACTTGTGTCATGTAAACCCATAGGTAAAGCTCAGTCAGGCTCCAGAGCGAAGCAGAGTGAAAGCCTCCCTCCTCTTTCATGTTAGGCTCTGACTCCATATTCAAGATGCTTTCATGTTATAGCTGTAGCGCCTCATATGTGGTAGAAAACAAGCTCCAGGATAATGCTGGGGGATTACAATTGGCCTCATGCCCCTGCTAGGGAAGTGATGGATCTACCAGAGGTAGCTACATAGAATGACATTTAATGTACAGCACCTCAACAGGCCATTCAGCCCAACTGGTCTATGCCGTTGTTTATACTTCACACAAGTCTCCTCCCACCCTACTTCACCCCACCGTATCAGCATATCCTTCTATTCCTTTCCACCCTCATGCACTTAACTAACTTCCCCTTAAATGAAGCTATTCTAACCAATCTCTGAGTAAAGAACTTTCTCCTGAATTCCTTCTTGGATTTATTAGTGACTATCCTATATTTATGGCCCCTAGTTTTGGACTCCCCCCATAAAGTGGAAATATCACCTGATCACTATCCAACCCATCAATACAGGCTGGCAATGTAACTTTCACACCATCCGTGGGGGAAAGTCGATGGTAATAATGATAAAAGTTGCAACCTTTGAGCAGCTGTACATTCTGCATTCTCATATCGTATCCTGCTCACCCATCACCCCCTGTCCTCACTGACCGACATTGGCTCAGGCCTCCCCCAATGCCTCAAATTTAAGATTCTTGTCCTTGGGGATAATTTTAACTTCTGGCAGTGGCATAAAACGGGAGACATTGGATCGGTCGCCCATTAGGCAGCCCGTCCAGTTTTCCTTCCCGTTGTATTCAAAGTAAAAGAAAATTGGGTGAGTTGTGTGATAGAACGATAGAACCATAGAAAAGACACAGCACAGGAGGGGGCCATTCGGCCCATCGTGACTGCGCCGGCTTGAAGAACAACCAGGTGCCCATTCTAATCCCACCTTCCAGCACCCGGTCCGTAGCCCTGCAGCTTACAGCACTTTAGGTGTGGGTCCAGGTACTTTTTTAAAAAGTTGAGGGTCCCTGCCTCTACCACCAATTTGAGCAGTGAATTCCATACACCCACCACCCTCTGGGTAAAAAAGTTTTTCCTCATGTCCCCTCTAATCCTTCCGCCAATCAGCTTAAATCTATGTCCTCTAGTTCTTGAACTCTCCGCTAGGGGAAACAGGTACTTCCTGTCTACTCTATCTAGGCCCCTCATAATTTTGTACCCCTCAATCAAGTCTCCCCTCAGCCTCCTCTGCTCCAAGGAAAACGACCCCAGCCTATTCAATCTCTCCTTGTAGCTGCAATTTTCAAGCCCTGGCAACATTCTTGTAAATCTTCTCTGCACTCTCTCCAGAGCAATTATGTCCTTCTTGTAATGTGGTGACCAGAATTATGCACAATACTCCAGCTGTGGCCTTACCAGCATTTTATACAGTGCCATCATTACATCCCTGCTCTTGTATTCTATACCTCGGCTAATAACGGAGAGCATTCCGTATGCCTTCTTCACAACCTAATCGACCTGTACTGCCGCCTTCAGGGACCTGTGCACATACACTCCAAGGTCTCTCACTTCCTCTACCCCTTCTCAATATATTCCCGTTTACTGAGTATTCCCTTTTAAGGTTTTCCCTCCCGACGTGTATTACCTCACACTTCTCCGGGTTGAACTCCATAATGTGCGGCAGATCTGATTTCACCCATTTTACGCCTCTGCCGGAAGTTAAAATTACCCCTTTATCATTAAGTCCTACTATAGCCTCACTCCTCCTATTTCTTTGACATCCTTTGTCCCTACAATCCCCTACCCCCCAAACTTTGATTCTGATATCTTCTGCATCCCCGTCCTTTCACCTCACCATTTGGCAGCTGTGCCTTCAGGTGCCTGAGTTCCACTCTCTGGAATTCCCTACTTAAATCTCTTCACCTTCCTCTCCTCCTTTAAAAACCCACCTCTTTGACCAAGCTTTTGGCCACCCTTCTTAATCTCTCCTTTATTGGGTTGGTGTATGTTTCCCTGCGTGAAGTGCCATGGAATCTTTTTCAATGTTTAAATGCAAGTGGTGTTAATGTTGGGTTGTTCTGTTGTTCTCAAATCCATGTCAAAAGTATAAACTAAGCAAAATTGGCATAGTAGGGACATAACCAAAGCAGCTATATTATATGATAAAACATCCACCACTGGCATACCGTGGCTGCAGCAGCTATCCAAAGCTTCTTCGGCAGCACCTTCCAAACCCACAACCGCCACCAGAAAGACAAGGGCAGCAAGTGCATGGGAACACCATCACCCATAAGTTCCCCTCCAAGTCACACAAAATGCTCACCGCCACCTTCTCAAGGGCAACAAGGGAACAGGCAATAAATGCCGGCCTTGCCAGCGATGCCCATATCTCGAGAATTGATTTTAAAAATATCAATGGGGCATCTGACTATGTCGTGCTTC
Organism: Heptranchias perlo; assembly: GCF_035084215.1. NCBI lineage: Eukaryota > Metazoa > Chordata > Chondrichthyes > Hexanchiformes > Hexanchidae > Heptranchias > Heptranchias perlo. The sequence goes on along the minus strand of NC_090338.1, from coordinate 12,330,511 downwards.
ACTAGAGAGCTGGTTGAGAAGTGACAGTAAGTGTGAATGACATGCGGCTCTGGACACAATATAATTCTTGAAAAATAAGTTGAGTGCGAAACATGCTCATTTTTTTTTATTCGTTCATGGGATGTGGGCGTCGCTGGCAAGGCCAGCATTTATTGCCCATCCCTAATTGCCCTTGAGAAGGTGGTGGTGAGCTGCCTTCCTGAACCGCTGCAGTCCGTGTGGTGAAGGTTCTCCCACAGTGCTGTTAGGTAGGGAGTTCCAGGATTTTGACCCAGTGACGATGAACGAACGGCGATATATTTCCAAGTCGGGATGGCGTGTGACTTGGAGGGGAATGTGCAGGTGGTGTTGTTCCCATGTGCCTGCTGCCCTTGTCCTTCTAGGTGGTAGAGGTCACGGGTTTGGGAGGTGCTTTCGAAGAAGCCTTGGCGAGTTGTTGCAGTGCATCCTGTGGATGGTACACACTGCAGCCACTGTGCGCCGGTGGTGAAGGGAGTGAATGTTTAGGGTGGTGGATGGGGTGCCAATCAAGCGGGCTGCTTTGCCCTGGATGGTGTCGAGCTTCTTGAGTGTTGTTGGAGACAGAAACCAACAGATGTATTTCGGTCTGTGAGAGGATTCAAACGATTTCGTTGTCAATATATTGCATGCTTTTATTCAAATTTCTGTCAAGAACGATGACTGCTCCCCCAGCTCTGTGGCGTTAAAAGCCATTTATGTACTGCCAGTTTATGCTTAAATGCCCCAGATGATGCCAACTGCTGTGCTACTGGCATCCTGCGCAGCAGCGGAAACTGTGGAATGCATATCGGCTTCAGAATTCAGTAGCAATTTATGCAGCACTGAATCAACAGGAGTGCAAAAACTAATCACTTTGCCCCAGCAAAGGCAAGCTTCTGAAAGAAGAATCGTTTAGAATTCGTCAAGCGGCATCTTCAATTCTTGCAGATTGTAACATTTCCAAAGTTTACCTTTCAATGGGATTGGGAGTCGGGATTGTTGAGTTCAGAATCCTTGCAGATTGAGCTCTTTATTTTGTCCAATGTAGACTCTCCTGGGAAGAATGTTCCTTAGATATGAGGGCGGTGCCAGAGGGTTGGAGGATTGCAAATGTTTAAAAAATGGAAGTGGGATAAACCCGATAATTACAGGCCAGTCAGTCTAACATCGGTGGTGGGGAAACTTTTATAGACGACAATCCGGGACAAAATTAATTGGCTCTTGGAAAAATATGGGTTAATAAATGAAAGCCAGCGTGGGTTTGTTAAAGGCAAATCGTGTTTGACTAACTTGATTGAGTTCTTTGATGAAGTAACAGAGAGGGCTGATGAGGGTAGTGTGGTTGATGTTGTGTATATGGACTTTCAAAAGGGGTTTGATAAAGTACCACATAATAGATTTATTAGCAACATTGAAGCCCATGGGATTAAAAGGACCATGGCTGCAACGATATGAAATTGGCCAGGGGACAGAAAGCAGAGAGTGGTGGTGAACGGTTGTTTTTCAGACTGGAGGGAAGTATACAGTGGTGTTCCCCAGGGGTTGGTGTTGGGACCACTGGTCTTTTTGATATATATTAATGACCTGGACTTGGGTATAGAGGGTATAATTTCAAAGTTTGTAGATGACATGAAACTCGGAAATGTAGTAAACAATGTCGAGGATAGTAACAGGCTTCTGGTGGATATAGACAGACTGGTGAAATGGGCAGACACATGGCAGATTAAATTTAATGCAGAGAAGTGTGAAGTGATTCATTTTGGTAAGAAGAATGAAGAGAGGCAGTATAAACTAAATGGTACAATTTTAAAGGGGATGAGGGAGCAGAGAGACCTGGGGGTGTATGCACAAAAGTCTTTGAAGGTGGCAGGGCAAGTTGAGATGGTTGTTAAAAAGGCATATGGGATCCTTGACTTTATAAATGGAGACATAGAGTACAAAAGCAAGGAAGTTATGCTAAACCTTTATAAAACACTGGTTAGGCCTCAGCTGGAGTATTGTATTCAATTCTGGGCACCACACTTTAGGAATGATGTCAAGGCCTTAGGGATGGTGCAGAAGAGATTTACTAGAATGTTACCAGGGATGAAAGACTTCAGTTACGTGGAAAGACTAGAGAATCTGGGGTTGTTCTCCTGAGAGCAGAGAAGGTTAAGGGAAGATTTGATAGAGGTGTTCAAAATCATGAAGGTTTTGATAGAGTAAATAAGGAGAAATTGTTTTCAGTGGCAGAAGGGTCGGCAATGAGAGGACACAGATCAAAGGTAATTGGCAAAAGAACCTACATCTGTGCTGTATGATTCTACCATTCTTTGAATCATAGATTTTATGTATCATAGAATCACACAGCACAGAAGGGGGACATTCGGCCCATCGTGCCTGTGCCGGCTCTTTGAAAGAGCTATTCAATTAGTCCCACTCTCCTGCTCTTTCCCCATAGCCCTGCAAATTTTTTTCCTTTTCAAGTATTTATCCAATTTCCTTTTGAAAGTTACTATTGAATCTGCTTCCACCGTCCTTTCAGGCAGTGCGTTCCAGATCATTGCAACTCACTGAGTAAAAAAAAATTCTTCTTTTCCCTCCCTCTCCTCCTCCCACCTCACCACTCTTTGAAGTACAGTGTTCAGAACCGTATACAATATTCAAGGTGGGGGGGTGTACATCCTTAGGAGATTAATTTGTTTAATATTACTTCACCACCCCCCACCCCCAACCAAAATTCCTTCCCTCTTCTCTGATTCTCTGCTGAAGGCGTTGGGAGTGAAATTGATCCTCAGCGATAGCACAAATGGACGATAGCGAATCAACAGCCAGTTTTACACGCTGCCTGATTTCCTTTTCTGTTGAATAAAATAAAATCGGGTGGAGTGTATGATGGGCTAGCGATTCACTATTGCTCGTTTTGAGCTATTGCCGAAGACCAATTTCACCCCCATTGTCCCTTGTTGGAGTAAGGTTCGAAAGATGCTGACACCCATGTGGTACCCAACCTCCTTCTGTGAGCCTTGGTAGTGAGTGTCGGCAGACCATTTGACCCTGGAGCGATACGCAGTTCAGGCAGACCCTGGTCATTGCCCGACATCTACACCACACACGTACTTTCAGGCAGGTATCGCTACGTAGCAATCAGAAGTGGCAAAGCCAACTGCATCAACCCAACTATGAACAGCTATCTCAGCACAAAGCAACAATCACATCTGTTTATTTCATTACTACACTAGTTGCGCTTGCCCACTAAGTCATAGTGAAACTTGGGTGATAACTACCTCTGTAACCTCCTCCAGCCCTACAACCCTCTGAGATCTCTGCGCTCCTCCAATTCTGGCCTCTTACGCATCCCCAATTTTAATCGCTCCACCATTGGCGACGATGCCTTCAGCTGCCTGGGCCCTAAGCGCAGGAATTCCTGCCCTAAACCTCTCCTCCTCTCTATCTCTCTCTCCTCCTTTAGGATGCTCCTTAAGACCTACCTCTTTGACCAAACTTTTGTTCACCAGTCCGAATAAAACCTCATGTGTCTCGGAGTCAAATTTTGTACGATAACGCTCCTGTGAAGCGCCTTGGGACGTTTTACTATGTTAAAGGCGCTATATAAATTCAAGTTGTTTTTCTTGTTGTTGGGTTGGGATGCTTTCCACGTTCTAATGATAAAAAATAGCAGCCAACACTTACTGTACAGGCGCACACCTGACAATTGGATGAGGTATTAGAAGAACCATAGCCAGGAAGGGTGTAGGAAAGGATGCCCCGGAGCATGGTACATTGGCGAGACCATGCAGACACTGCGACAACGGATGAATGGACACCGTGCAACAATCGCCAGACAGGAGGGTTCCCTCCCAGTTGGGGAACACTTCAGCAGTCAAGGACATTCAGCCACCGATCTTCGGGTGAGCGTTCTCCAAGGCGGCCTTCGAGACACACGACAACGCAAAATCGTCGAGCAGAAATTGATAGCCAAGTTCCGCACCCATGAGGACGGCCTCAACCGGGATCTTGGGTTCATGTCACGCTACACGTAACTCCACCAGTGAACAAAGAGTTATCTGTTTTTAATACAACTGGTCATTCTCTCTCTTTCTCTTCCTTTCAGATGTTTCTCTCTCTCTCTTTGGGTTCTGACCGTTTGTATATTCAGTAGTCCTGTATGTATTGTCTCTCTCTCTGAACACTTTGATTGCCTTGACAACGGGCAATTGGAATGATTATCTGTAATCACCAGGCATTGTTCTCTGACTATATATGCGGTAACCTTCATGGAATCCCACACTCACCTGACGAAGGAGAAAGCCTCCGAAAGCTTGTGATTTTCAAATAAAACTGTTGGACTATAACCTGGTGTTGTAAGATTCCTTACAGGAAGGGAAATGGCCTTCAAGAACAAAAAGACAATGGCTTTCTCAGACTGCATTCATGGGTTGTGGCTCATTGAACTCATTCCAGATGTTTTGATTCAGCAGAAAGAATCCACAGCTGGATAGATAATTAATAAATCTAGTTAAAAGGATCCTTAACAATTTCCCTGCCTGTACTTTGTTTGATTGTTAATTTAATCACAGTACTTGAAGGAACAGTGTCGTGATTGCTTTAATGTTGCACATTCAAACTCAATTAAGGAGACTCAGGCCCAATTTAGGCATATCTGCACAAGCTGCTTGGACACGTCATCAATCACCCATTTCTGTATCTCCGTGGCGGAGGAGTTAATCACCATTGTTCGTAGCAAACTTGTTGCCTTTGAAATCTGCCAAGGACCAGAATTCAAGGGTGGTGGGGGTTGAAATTGAAGTTAATGGAAAAGAAAATTAGGCAGGGTGTACAAACCCATGACCAAATTAACCCCCACGCAGTGTCATGCCAGGGAATTGAGGAGCAGTGAAAAAAGTAAGGGTCCTCAATGCTTCAGTTGGAAAGTGTATCGTCCAATGTGGCACTGAGCTACAGAGACCAGGATGGTACAGGTCCGCACTGAGCTGACATTAATTGCCAGGGTCGTGGAGCGGAAAAAGTGCTGGGGTCGAAAATCCACGGAGGGGGTTACATCCCAAAATGCACCTGCCCATGACCTCTACCGCTGACCCTGTTGAAGTTGGTGGGTGCAGGAAGAGGGTCTTGAATTTGAACGGGAAAGGCAGTGCACCCGCGCCACCAGGAGGGCATCAAGGACGCCCGTCTGCAAATTAGAATGGTAGGAGGTAGATCTTGACCTTGTGCGATGGTGTAAACCAGGCGATAGTGAGATGGCAGCTCGTTTTACATCTCTCCCATTGAAGTCAATGGAAATAAAAACGGGGAGAGATGCAACACGGGCTGCCGACTCGCTATCGTCCGTTTTACACTGTCGCTCAAAGTCAAGATCTACCCCGTTTAGTGGCCGTCCTTTGAAAGGGGGCTGAATTTAAAACATACCTTTGCCTTCAGACCATGACCCTGGCCTTGATCCCGAGGTGGGGCCCACTTTCGTCACTTGAGTAGCCGGTGTGCCTGCTTTAAATGGGGGTATCGCTGCCGATCTTGGCCCTAAAGCAAATCAATAGAAGTAGCAACACAGGTTAATAAGGCATTTCTAGAGGAATAGAATTGAAAAGCAGAGAAGTTAAGTTACACTTGTTGGTTAGACCGCACTTGGTGTATTGTGCACAGTTCTGGTCTCCATATTACAAAAAGGATGTAGAGGCACTGGGGCAGGTGCAAAAGAGATTTACAAGGATGATACCAGAACTGAGAGGTTATAATTAGAAGACTGAACAGGCTGGTGCTTTTTTTTCCAAGAGAAGAGAAAGCTGACGGTTGATCTAATATAGATCTTTAAAGTTATGAAGAGGTTTGATAGGGTAGACATAGAGAAGTTGTTTCCACTTGTGGGTGAGACCAAAACTAGTCACTTATAAATCAAGTAGGGAATTCAGGAGAAACTTCTTTACCCAGAGAGTGGTTAGAATGTGGAAGTCGTTACAATAAGGAGTAGTTGAGGTGAATAGCATAGATGCATTTAAGGGGAAGCTAGATAAATGCATGAGGGAGAAAGGAATAGAAGGATATGTTGATAGGGTTAGATGAAGTAGGGTGGGAGAAGAGTCATGTGGAGCATAAACACCGGCGTGGACCAGTTGGGCCTGTTTCTGTGCTGTACATTCTATGTAATACCTGCTCCTAATCCAGTGACATGGGAAGTCCCAGCGTAGGGAGTCTCGGCCCCTGGCCACACCTCCTCCTACAATGCTGGCCATGGAAAGGGGCAGGCGGAGGCAGGGATCTGTGCGATCGTCACCAGGTGCACTGTTGTCAAGTATAAGAGCTTTCAAAGGAAAGTGGCTTGTATCTGAAGCGGCATCAGAAAACGTTGCAGCTACAAATCTTCTCATCGACGTGGCAGCTTTGGGCCATTCTAGCTCCAAACTGAAGCGTGTTTGCAGAAATGATTTATTCCACAGCTTGTAAAATCTCGGTCCATTACAGCTATAACACGGGCACTCAAATTGGTGGCTCATTTGTGGCCAATTAACAACACATTAATACCGCACATTAAGTTTTATTTCTGTTTGGTTACAACTGCTTCTAATTCTGCAGAATTACAATGTGAAATTCTTTCTTGTAAAAAATTAAATGTCTAACCACCTAAAATGTGTTTTTAAATAAAATCTTCATAACCACGTTGCATTAGCAAGCCAGATACAAATGATATTCAGAAACAAGATACAAGGCAGGAATATACTGATAGTTTCATGTCCAGCTGTTGGCCTCTTCTGAACCAGACAGTTTGCAACCTTGGCGTCCAATTTGACCCTGAGATGAGCTTCCGATCACATATCCGCTCTATCACCAAGACCGTCTACTTCCGCCTCCGTAACATTGCCCATCTCCGCCCCTTGCCTCAGCTTATTTGCTGCTGAAACTTCATTCATGTCTTTGTTACCTCTAGACTTGACTATTCCAATGCTCTTCTGGCCGGCTTCCCACCTTGCACCCTCCATAAACTTGAGCTCATCCAAAACTCTGCTGCCCATATCTTAACTTGCACCAAATCCCTTTCACCCATCACCCGTGCGCTCGCTGACCTACAATGGCTCCTGGTCCAGCAACACCTCGATTTTAAAATTCTCATCCATTTTTTTTCAAATTGCTCCAGGGCCTTGCAACTGCTTGGCCCCGATATTAGCAGGGAGGCGGGATGGCAGCAGGGGGGGCGGGGCAATTGGGCACGTGGCAAACCTGCATGAACCGAACTCACCGTTTCCACCGCGATCGCACGTTGATTGATAGTGGTTAACGTCCTCTCTGGGTTTCGCGCCCGGCAGCTAGCCTGATTGACAGGCTGGCTGCCATCAGGAGCTGCAACGTGAGGGGAGGAGGCGGGAAAGAGACAGAGCCAGATGTCATCCAGCGCTGGACTGGAAGACCGGGGGGGGGAGGAGGGTGGAGAGGGAAAGACAGGGGTGGGGGGTGGGGGAGGAGAGGGGAAGATCGAGGAGGAGAGGGGAAGACCGGGGAAGATGGGGGGGGGAGATCGGGAGAACTTCGGGAGGTGAAGAGAGGGCATCGGAGTAGGAGACATCAGACATCGGACGTCGGAACAGGTTTCAAAGGTAGGTGCATTTAGTGTTTTCACTTCATTGCATCTTTTTTTATTTAATTTATTTAGTTTCCTTCTCCCTGATCCAACCCACCAGGCGTGAATCAGAAGCAGTGGGCAAGCCGCCGAGGTAAGTTAAAAATCTTTCTAATCACTTACTCTGTCACATGTAAAGTGTAAACAATTTTACAACACCAAGTTATAGTCCAACAATTTTATTTTTAATCCCACAAGCTTTCGGAGGCTTCCTCCTTCCTCAGGTGGTGTGGAAATAAAATTGCTGGACTATAACTTGGTGTTGTAAAATTGTTTACAATTGTCAACCCCAGTCCATCACCGGCATCTCCACAACATGTAAAGTGCTTTAAGTACCTCAATGAGGTACATTTGGCTCTTTAACTGTCATCCCGCCGGCTTGAATTGTCGGCGGGACTTCCGGTTTCGGGTCACCGGCACGCACACAGGTGCGTCTCTGGGAAACTCGGAAGCCGGCGGGTTGGAGCCGGCTTCCGAACCCGAACGGGATTTGCGCGATTTTCGGAGCCCCCTCACCCGCAATGCACCCGCATTTGCCTCCTAAAATCACCCCCCCCCCCTCCTCCCTTATCTCTGTAATCTCCTCCTCCAGCCCTACAACCCTCATTTATATAATGCCTTTAATGAGATCTCGGATGGTTGTAGAGCTGGAGGAGGTTTCAGAGAAAGGGAGGGGTGAGGCCATGGAGGGATTTGAAAACAAGGATGAGAGTTTTAAAATCAAAGTGTTGCCGGTGCGGGAGGCAATGTAGGTCAGCGAGCACAGGGTTGATGGGGGTAAACTGGACTTGGTGCCAGTCAGGATCAGGTTTAACTATGATTCCTCCGGCCCCAACCCAGGTAAACAGCTTGTTGGTACTCACTGTCTGAGCTTCCACATGTAAAGTGGGCTGAGGACCTGTCGAGCCGCAACACTCCTTCAGGAGAGATGGTGAGACAATTTGGGAAAACAAATACGTTTTCTGTGTGTGAGCAGCATTCTGAAGAAAGAAAGAGCATCTTAAAACACACAAAAACCCCTCACTTTCAATGGCACTGTAGCCAGTACCACGCCAAGATAGGATGATCAAAGGAGCTAATCATCTCTCCACAGCAACAGGGGGAAAGGATTCACTTTGAGCCGCATTGTCACTGCGTCAATTAAATTAATTAGTGCAGGGATATTGCGGGAGAGTTCTGTGCAGTGAATAATTAGAGAGAAATAATTGCCTTCGGCAAAATAAGAGGTGTTGCCATGAATAGTTTCTTTGGATTGCAAAAAGTAGGAAGAGCATATTGATTCACATTCGATGATGATGTGAGGTGAATTTGGCTGAACCTTGGACAAAACAAAGTCTAGTATACTTCAATCGTCAGAGTTGTTTTCTGGCAAGCTGTGTGAAACCATTGGCTGATATCTCCCACTGATTCAGTCCTTCACTCGCTGTAATGTGTCTGCAAACTGCAATTATATTTGAAGCAAAGTTTAAAAAGCCCTAGGAACTTTTCAGTGACACCACTAGTGCCAGGTCCTTAACTTTTACATGGGCTGTTCCAATGACCCCCAGTTGATATTAAAATTTAACTGCCATTGAATTACACAGCTCCTGGCCGAGGAATGAGACACAGCGGCCAGCATAACTCAAGTCTACTGTCTCTTTAAGTTTCAGATCAAACCCTGCCGTATAACTGCGCCATTATGTAACTGTAGGAAAAAGTAAGTACTTTATCGTAGAATCTTACTGCACAGAAAGAGGCCATTCGGCCCATCGAGCCTTGAAAATGTTTTCCCTTCAAGTATTTATCCAATTCTCTTTTGAAAGTTGTTATTGAATCTGCTTCCACCACCCTTTCAGGCAGTGCATTCTTGATTGTAACAACTCGCTGCAAAAAACAAATTCTCCTCACCTCCCCTCGGGTTCTTTTGCCAATTATCTTCATGAACTGAACGAATGATTTGCATTGATCGAGCACCTGATCATGTTTCTCAGCAACGCATCCAAAGGCCTCTCGTGCAACTAATTATTTTGAAGTCAAGTGACTCGTCGGGTAGGAAAACCACAAAACGCCAGCAGTCATAACGCACATGGCAAGATCCCAGAAGCACCGGGGGTGGTGGGGGGGGGGTGGAGAGCGATTTTAACCTACCCTGTCCAGCGGGAATGGGGCAGCCGCACAGTTGCAATCCCCTCCAAAAGCTTATCACCCCGTTCCCGCCCACTGCCAGACTCAAATGGGCCCTTTTTTTTAAGGTGAGGCACCTGCCTGATTCGCACATGCATAATGGACGTCACGAGATAGTGAATCTCAACTGATTTTCCCCTCCCTTTGATCAGGAAGCCTGAGACCTACTGCCACCCTCTCTAACTCAACAATGACTAGAGAATGAACTGCGGACCTTCTAGTCTGTATGGCTAAGTTACACCTTCACTTCATCAATAAGTCAATTGTGACTCCTGAGAGCATGTAAGTTAGGTTGACACTTAACACTGAGGGAGTACTGGAATGGTGGAAATGGAAGCAGGATACTTGGTCATTCACCTCACTGGGAGCTTACTGTGCGTAAAAAGACTGCCTCATTTGTCTAGACAGCTTCAGTCACTGCACTGTAAAGTGATTCACTTTATCTGTAGCACTTTTCTGAGACTTGTGATGAAGTCTTTCTTCCGTGGTGGAAAATGCACGTGGAATAGGATGTGAGGTGAGGACAGGGTCAGGTTTGTGTGTGACGCTGACCATACAGGGTAGACATCTTATGCTAAATCCAAGACGCGACCGGTGGCAGGATGTTGCCCCCACAAGGAAAGATGCGGAAGTAAGTAAATGGAACCTCGTTTCAAAGGAGCAAGACTTTTGGAGACCAATTTATATTTTAGAACTTTTCAAACAACCGACTCAAAAACTGGACTTTATGCTCCAAAACTCAATGTGTGGCAACCCGATATTGGTAGTAGACTATCCTGCCAACACTCTCTAAATGGGCCACATGGGTGAGGTCCTGGAGAGCTGCTGCTATGAAGAAGTAAAGCAAGCAATTCAAATTCATTTCGCTAAATTCTGAGAGAAGCGGTAGAACAGCAACTTGCATTCATATAGCACCTTTAATGTAGAAAAACGTCCCAAGACGCTTTGCAGGAGCGTTATCAGGCACAATTTGACACCGAGCCACATGAGGAGATATCAGAACGGGTTCATCAATCCGGTAGGTTGTAAGGAGGAGAGAGAAGTAGAGAGGCAGCGAGGTAAGGAGGGAATTCCAGAGCTTAGGGCCGAGATGGCTGAAATCATGGGCTCGATTTTAGCGTCGGGTTTCCTGCGGGTTTCCAGCGGGGGGGCCCCGAAAATCCCGATATCCGGTCACGTGACCGGATCGCGCCGCGATCCCGACCACTTCCGGGTTCCCCGATGACGTGCGGGGCTGCGTGCGTGGCCCCCGCTGGTGCGAATCCCGCAGGCAATTAAAGCCAGCGGGGTTCCACTTGAGTGTACTTACCTTGCTTGTTGAGGTCAGTTAATGAGCTGAATCAGCTGTCAAAAGAGGAAGTGTGGGATTTCACCTTCATCGCAGAGTGTTTCACACACTGGGGGAAACAGTCTCCCTCCAACCAGGCGTGTTGCAGCCAGCAGCCTGTGGCAGGTGCCACGGTGCACTCCACGGGGGAGAGCCCTCACCCACGCAGGAGGCCACCGCGTCACATAGGGCAACCCCTGCCCCCCACCACCCCCCGCCAAGCCAGAGGACAGACCGACACGAAACCGCAGCCCCAGTCCGAGGAACCACCCACCTACCCTGCACAACCCCTCAGACCAACACCTGCCAGATGGGTGGTGCATGGACACCCTCGGAGGACGACCAGCATGACCAGCCCCAGCAGCCTCGCAGTCCACGCCGTCCGCCGCAGAGACGTGGAGCCCCCAACACAGTGTTGTTGCACACCCACCTGCACAGAGAGACGCATCGCAGAGGGCACTACCCTCGCCACAGGGTCCACAGACCGAGGCGCAGCTCCCCGGACCTCTCCGAGCAGCAGTGCACACGGAGGCGCAGATTCGCACGACATGTAGTCGTGGAGATCTGCAGGCTCTTTCATGCCGAGCTGCTCCTGGCTGACCCCAGCACCAACTGCTTACCTGTCGCTGTCAAAGTCACCACTGCCCTCCACAACTTCTCCTCCGCATCCTTCCAGGGTGCAGCCGGGTACACCGCCGATGTCTCCCAGTCGTCTGCGCGGAAGAGCCCTGCAAATACACCTGCACCTACCCTGCAGTAACACGATGGGTGGCATCAGTGGTGGGTCCTCATAGTGATACCCAGGAGCGGGCATTATTGGACACAACAGACAGGATTCGCGGAGACATGGCAGTGGTGGTGCCAATATAATGTGTGATGTTTGTTGCTCTGAAATTCAATATAGGTAACACCCATGGCAAACCCTCCGACACCCTTGTGCACCCCCTTCATGCTCACGACACGTTTGCCTTACGCTGCCGACTGCACATATGTGATGCATGCCCTGTGGCTGCAGCACAGGTGGTGGCAGGTTGAGTGAGGCTGGCCGTGAGGGAGATGCACGAGAGGGTGAGTATGGGATGGAGCCATGAGATTGTATGAGGATTGGGTTGCGTGTTAGTGGCAGGATGAGTACTGGCGAGGTGAGTAGGTGGAGGTAAGATGAGGATGGGGTTTGAGTGGGTATGAAGGGTGATGTGACAGAGTAGTGTTGGCGGTGCCGAAGGAGATGTGGGGTGGGGGCAGTGTTGTGGCAGACGGAATGTAGGGGAAAGACTTCGTGTTCTCACTGTGGCTGACCTACTGCGGTCATTGCAGCGCCTCCTGCACTGTATGCAGGTGGGCGATATGTTGGTGGCGCAGGTGACCTCCTCTGCCACCTCAAGCCAGGCCTTCTTGGTGGCAGAGGCAGGCCGCTTCCTCCCACCCGCCGGGTGGAAGATCTCTGTCCTCCCCCTCCTCCGCACCCCATCTGATGATACCTGTGATGAGGCATCATTAAACTGGGAGCAGCCTTCCCCCTGGGCTGCTCCATACTGTAATTTGTTCCATTGGTTGCAGCATCTGTCAGTGGAGGACTGCCCCTTTAACTAGAGAGCCTCCAGCTGACAGATCGTACTGCGCATGCGCAGCCCGCCCGACGCGCAGATCAGCAGCGTGGACCCCGGAGGAGCAGGTAATTGATTCCTATTAGTGTGTTGCCTGCTACGATCGCGCGGGCAACCCACTAATTTCAACGGGCGCGGAGGCCACGCACCCGAAACCCAACCCGCAGGAAACCCGCAGGCCTGCTAAAATCAGGCCCCATGGCTGCCAATGATGGGGTGAAGGTGTGGGGGGGCGGGGGTGGGTTTGGTGGGGGGATGCACGAGAGACCAAAGTTGGAGGATCACAGAATTCTTGGAGGGTTATAGGGCTGGAGGAGGTTCCAGAGATAGGAAGGGCGAGGCCATGGAGGGATTTGAATATAAGGATGAGAATTTTAAAATCAATGTAGGCCAATGAGCACAGGGGTGATGGGTGAAGCGGGACTCGGTGTAGGTTAGGGTACGGGCAGCAGAGTTTTGGATTAGTTCAAGTTTGTGAAGGCTGCCAGGTGCGAGTTTGGTCGGGAGAGAAGAAAGAAAGAAAGGACGACTTGCATTTCTATAGCACCTTTCACCACCACAGGTCATCAAGCGCTTTACAGCCAATGAAGTACTTTTTGAAGTGCAGTCACTGTTATAATGTAGGAAATGCGGCAGCCAATTTGTGCACAGCAAAATCCCACAAATAGCAATGAGATAATGGCCAAATCATCTGTTTTAGTGATTTTGGTTGAGCGATAAATATTGGCCTGGACTCCCCTGTGCGTTTTTTAAATATTGGCATGGGATCCTTTACATCCACTTGAGGGGGCAGACGGATCCTTGGTTTAATGTCTCATCTGAAAGATGGCACCTCCGACAGTGCAGCACTCCCTCAGTACTGCACCAGAATGTCAGTCCAGATTTTGTGCTCAAGTCTCTGGAGTGGAACTCAAACTCACATTGGAGAGCATTGGAATAGTCAAGTCTGGAGGTAACAAATGCATGGATGCATGCATGATCGGCAGCAGATGAGCTGAGGCAGGGGAAATGTTGTGGAGGTGGAAGTGGGGCGGTCTTTGTGATGGAGTGGATATGGAATTGGAAGCTCAGCTCAGGGGCAAATAGGACGCTGATGTTGCAAACAGTCTGGTTCAGCCTGAGACAGTAGCCAGGGAGGGAGATGCAATGAGTGGCTAGAGAACGGAGTGTATGGTGGGGGTAGGTCTTCCTAATGTTTAATTGGATGACATTTCTGCTCATCCAGATTATAGAAGTTCAAACATGGAGTTGCAGGAAAGAAGGGCATCGAATTTGGGAGGTGACAACACATTCAAGGACTTTGGAGAGAAAAGGGAGATTGGAGATGGGACAGTAGGGGGTAAAGGGTGGGTTTTTTGAGGAAGGGGGTGGCAAAGACAGATTTGAAAGGGTGGGGGGACAGCACCAAGGAGAGGGAACCGTTTACAATATCAGCTAGCATGGGGGCCAGGAAGGGCAGTTGGCTGGTCAGTATAGGAGAGAGCAGGAGGTGGGTCTCATGGACAAGACGAGCTCGGAGAGGTCATGAAGGTAGATAGTAGAGAAAAAGGGAAGGGGGAAATGTTGCAAGAAGCTTGGCTTCCATGTTGTGCTTATAATCTATGGGGTTAAAGGCCATGTTAGTAGTGAAAAGAGATTTTACTTTGCATCTTCTTATATGATATTTTTTCAATAACACAATACATTCGAGGGAAGAAAACGAACAGTGTGTTCATGAAGCTACCTGTGTTTCGAATACTGCCTGAAGACAATGGAAATTATTAACTGGAATTACTCTTGGACATTGAGCAGCGATGTTAATGCAGACCCTGTAGTGAAAACCTTGCGTCGATGGTATTGTCTTGATAGCAACTGCATCTTATAGTCTGTTTACAGCAGGAAGATTGAATTTGCTTCATAATCTATTGATCTGATCTCCTCAGTGTTCACACAACATCATTGCAAGCCATCCCAAAGCAGCTTCTTATTCTGGCTTGGGACAAGCATGGGAATTCAAATCCAACTCTACACTGTGTCCATTCAATTACCTTTACGTTGGAGCTGGTTTTCCCCATTCATGTTATTCCCCTCCTCTGCTGAAGATGTTGGTGACTTGTGGTGGGACAATTCCAATGGTGCTGGGCATCCTCCAGTACCTCACTCTTCTGGTGTGAGCCTTGACAGAAAGTGTCGATGGGCTATTATGAGGGGCCATCACAGCTGAATTCAATCCTGAACTCATCCGACACCCACACACAAAAACTTAGAAGCATAGAATCTTACAGCACAGAAGGAGGCATCAGGCCAAGCTCTTTGAAAGAGCTATCCAACTAGCCCCACTCCCTTGCTCTTTCCCCATAGCCCTGCAATCATCTTCCATTCAAGTATTTGACCACGGAGAGCTTGGGAATCATCCACAGTGGACTGCCCGTGTGGCCAGTCCTCCCCTGCTTATGACTCAGAGACGAACGCTACCACTGAGCCAAGGTGGACAACCGATAACTGACACCTTCAGAGATGAGCGGCGGGGGGGGGTGAATAAAAGGGATCAGTTTAACAATATTAAACAAAGCCTAGTTTTGCAATAGAGAGAAGCCCAAATTACAAAGCAGAATTCAGTCAAGTCAGACAACTGCTAAAATTGCAAGAGAATAATGACTTATTACAGCACCAAACAGGAGACTTTCAAATCCAATTAAGTTGAAAAGTTCAACAAATCTCCCAATTACAAAAAAAAATATTAAAAGACTCTAAGAGAACGACAATGATGGAGAAAATCGTGATTGAAAGATTTACATTAGAGTATTGTACTGGGTCTCCCTGAAGGAATCAAAAAGGGCGAACGTCAAGCAATTTGTTGCTAATTGCTTGCTAGGAGCAGTAGGATTAAACCTCATAACTACCAGCTGCAGTTCAAAAGGGTCCCTCGTATCCCAGTGGATAAATCACTTTGCTCACATCTCGCCTTGACACAGCTCACCGTGGCCTGTAATGATCTGTATCTCTTGCCATCCTCTTGAGGTGGTTAGTACTGGGTATCACCATCAAAATCATTTACAGTACTAACAGAGTTAGGGCAATGGTGCCAGCAACATGTGGTGTCACAGGGTGGTGGAATGCGATGCTTGCTTTTATGGTTCCTCACCCAAAAAGTTCCTTCTCCCGCCATGCAATTGGGAGCCTGATTTAAAATTGACTGCTGCTGGGCGGGTTTCCCAGGGGTCAGGAAACCCGACGGTGAAAGGGAGTCTGGCTGCGCAAGGTTTGGTGAAGGTGAGGGCAATGGCGCTCCTAGTGGGCCAGGAGGAGCAGGAGTGCTCCCCCCCACCCCACCCAAGGAAGCCTTCAGCCTCCCCACTGCTGCGATGGCCAACCTCCCCGTCCACGGCCACTGCCGGGTTCTTCAGCCGTTTCTGGCCTCCCCCCGCACCCTCCCTGCCTCCCCATAAATATTGGGGCCAGAGTGTCGGCAGGTTATTGATTTGCGGAAGCATTACGGCTGTGGCTAGACCTCACCAGAAAGAAACATGTGTGCACTTTCCAGCAGGAGTCACAGGATAAAGACCAATATCATCGTATCATGGTATCATAGTATGGTACAGCACAGGGGGAGGCCATTCGGTCCATTGTGCCTGTGCCAACATTTTGAAAGAGTTATCCAATCAGGCCCACTCCCCTGCTCTTTCCCCATTGTCCTGTAAATTTTTCCCCTTTAAATATTTATCCAATTCCCTTTTGAAAGTTACTATTGAATTTGCTTCCATCACCCTTTCAGGCAGTGCATTCCAGATCATAACATCTTGCTGCGTTAAAAAAATGTTTCCTCATGTCGCCTCTGGTTCTTTTGCCAATCACCTTAATTCTGTGTCCTCTGGTTCCCGACCCTTATTTACTAGGCCTATATTCACTAGAGTTCAGAAGAATGAGAGGTGATCTCATCGAAACATATAAAATTCTAACAGGACTAGACAGACTAGATGCAGGGAGGATGTTCCCGATGGCTGGGGAGTCCAGAACCAGGGGTCACAGTCTCAGGATACGGGGTATGCCATTTAGAACTGAGATGAGGAGAAATTTCTTCACTCAGAGGGTGGTGAACCTGTGGAATTCTCTACCACAGAAGGCAGTGGAGGCCAAGTCATTAGATGTGTTCAAGAAGGAGATAGATATATTTCTTAATGCCAAAGGGATCAAGGGATATGGGGAAAAAGCGGGAACAGGGTACTGAGTTAGACGATCATCCATGTTCATTTTGAATGGCGGAGCAGGCCCGAAGGGCCGAATGGCCTACTCTTGCTCCTATTTTCTATGTTTCTATGTTTCCACTCTATCAAAACCATTCATGATTTTGAACACCTCTATCAAATCTCCCCTTAACCTTCTCTGTCCTAAAGTAAACAACCCCAGCTTCTCCAGTCTCTCCAAATAACTGAATACCCTCATCCCTGGTACCATTCTAGAAAATCTCTTCTGCACCCTCTCTAAGGCCTTGACATCCTTTCTAAAGTGTGGTGCCCAGAATTGAACACAATACTCCAGTTGTGGCCTAACCAGTGTTTTATAACTTCCTTGCTTTTGTACTCTATGCATTTATTAATAAAGCCCAGGATCCCATATTTTTTAACAGCCTTCTCAACTTGTCCTGCCACCTTCAAATATTTGTGTACTTATGCCCCCCCAGGCTTTTCTGACCCTGCACCCCCTTTAAAATGTTACTGTTTAGTTTATATTGCCTCGCCTCTTTCTTCCTACTAAAATGTATCACTTCACACTTCTCTGCATTAAATTTCTTCTGCCATATATCTACCCATTTCACCAGTCTGTTTGTGTCCTCCTGGAGTCTGTTACTATCCTCCACATTGTTTACTACCTTTCCGAGTTCCCTGTCTTCTGCAAACATTGAAATTATACCCTCTATACCCAAGTCCAGGTCATTAATATACATCAAAAAGTGCAGTTGCCCTAATACTGACCCCTGGGGAACACCAATGTATACTTCCCTCCAGTCTGGTAACATAAGAACATAAGAAATAGGAGCAGGAGTAGGCCATATGGCCCCTCGATCCTGCTCCGTCATTCAATCAGATCATGGCTGATCTTCAACCTCAACTCCACTTTCCCACCTGATCCCCATATCCCTTGATGCCCCTAGAGTCCAAAATTCTATCTACCTCAGCCTTGAACATACTCAACGACTGAGCATCCTCAACCCTCCGGGGTAGAGAATTCCAAAGATTCACAACCCTCTGAGTGAAGAAATTCCTCCTCATCTCAGTATTAAATGGCTGACCCCTTATCCTGAGACTATGCCCTCTAGTTCTAGACTCTTCAGCCAGAGGAAACAACCTCTCAGCATCTACCCTGTCAAGCCACCTCGGAATCTTGTATGTTCCCCATTACTCTCTGCTTTCTGTCCCCTAGCCAATTTTGTATCCATGCTGCCACTGTCCCTTTAATTCCATAGGCTTTAATTTTGCTAACAAGTCTATTATGTGGTACTTTATCAAATGCTTTTTGAAAGTCCATATACACAACATCAGCTGCATTACCCTCATCAGCCCTCTCCGTTACTTCATCAAAGAACTCAATCAAGTTAGTCAAACATGATTTCCCTTTAACAAATCCATGCTGACTTTAATTTATTAGCCCATACTTTTCCAAGTGCCAATTAATTTTACATAGAATTACACAGAATGTACAGCATAGAGACAGGCCATTTGGCGCAACAGATCCATGCGGAGTTTATGCTCCACACGAGCCTCCTCCCACCCTTCTTCATCTAACCCCATCAACATATTCTTCTATTCCTTTCTCTCTCATGAGCTTATCTAGCTTCCCCTTAAATGCATCTAGGCTAGTCGCCTCAACTACTCCTTGTGGTAGCGAGTTCCACATTCTATCCACTCCATGGGTAAACAAGTTTTTCTTGAATTCCCTATTGGATTTGTTAGTGACTATCTTATATTTACGGCCCCTAATTCTGGTCTCCCCCACAAGCGGACACATCTTCTCTACGTCTACCCTATGAAGCCCTTTCATTATCTTAAAGACCTCTATCAGGTCACCTTTCAGCCTTCTCTTTTCTAGAGACCCACCTGTTCAATCTTTCCTGATAGGTGTAACCTCTTAGTTCTGGTTTCATCCTTGTAAATCTTTTTTGCATCTTCTCCAGTGGCCCGATATCCTTTTTATTATATGGAGACCAGAATTGTTCACAGTACTCCAAGTGTGGTCTAAACAAGGTTCGATATAAGTTTAATAGAGCTTCTCTGCTTTTTAATTCTATCCCTCTTGAAATGAACCCCTGTGCTTGATTTGCTTTTTTTATGGTCTAATTAACCTACTTTAAGTGATTTGTACATTTGTACCCACAGATCCCTCTGCTCCCCTACCCCATTTCGACTCTTATTTTCCAAGGAATATATGGTCTCCTTATTCTTCCTACCAAAATGTACCACCTCACACTTATCTATATTGAAATTCATTTGCCAATTACACGCCCATTCTGCAATTTTATTACTATCTTCCTGTATTTTGTCGCAGTCCTCCTCAGTATTATCTATACCCCCCAATTTGGTATCGTCCGCAAATTTTGAAATCGTACTTCCGATTTCCGAGTCCAAATCGTTTATGTCAATGGTGAACGACAGTGCTCCCAGCACTGACCCTTGTAGAACACCACTTCCCACCTTTTGCCAGCCCGAATAACTACCTTTAACCCCTACTCTCTGTTTTCTGTTTCATATCCAACTTGATATAAATTAACGAGAAACTGATGCAGCAATGGAAGCACAGGAGAATAAAATCTTGCAACTTAAAGATAAGATTGCTGATCAACAAACAGAAGGAGCAGCTTGCTCAGACGCATTTAAAGTTTCTGTACAAAGGGACCGTCTCAAAATTGAGGATGAGATATTCAGCGAAAAGGAAAAGTGTGAGAATCGTAAATATGCTCTAAAGGGATGCAAAATGGGAGTTGCAGGGTTGAGACCGTCAGCGGGAGAGACAGTTATAGGGGTTCAAGATGGTGAACCGAGAAATTTACTGGGACTTTTGACTGGTTCCCCACTTCCCCCCTTGCCCTTTTACTCTATGTCATTACACTCCTCTCATATACCAATGGAGAAGAGGGAAAGAAATTGTGCAGAAAGACAAGGAGTTAATATCAGTTCTTTCACGGCAGACAGAGGCTGTAAAGGAATTATGTGGAAATGTTTTGGGAAGGTATGCCAAATGTAACAAAAGGTTTCGGAAAAAGGGAGAGAAATTAAAAGTTCATGATGCTATTGCCTGCACCTTCACCACACCAGGCTTGGATGAGGACACAGACTGTGAGCTTCAGATTTTGAATCAGTACAGAACAGGGACATCAGAAATTGAAAATTGGTCTGAGAGAAATAAGATAAATTAGTCTAATAAATAAAGGAGAAAGGGGAAGATTCTATCCTTTTTCTACTGTTAAAAGGCTACAGAGTTTCTTTCTTTAGTTATCATCATGTCTCTTTAAAAGCCTGTTTGTTTTGGTGCTGCTGGCTGCAGATGGCTACACCCTGCTTTTTTTTTAACAGCTTGTTCAGTGTTAACCTTTTTGTAAGCCTTAGCTTAGTGAACATTAAAAGTGAGATAAGTGTTTTAAATGTTTGTTTAACTGCAAAAGTTAATGTTTTCCTCAGCTATATTCAATAATATTACAGTCACACGAGAAGGCAAGAAGGCATGCTATAGAAAAGAACAAGAGGAAGATGACTGGGTATTCGTTAGCACATGCTGTTCTATCTATCTATACAAACGTGTGTTATTTTTGCGATATTGGGTTCTTCTGTTTTTTGGTTTTGAACTAAATTGGAGAAATTGGAGAAATTAATGCTAATTAATGCAAACTGAGTTTACAGACCGAGTGTCTGATCAAATCATCAAAATATGAAACTGGTTTTCTGTGGGTGGCCCCTACAGACAGCTAGTTATTTAAAATTTGTGAATATTCCTTGGGCTCGCGAGCTAGGATTATCATGTAAAATTTAGCACTTTCTGAGTTCATAACCCATTACAGGGATCAATATTTTTAAGGTGGATGACAGCAAAGAAGGACTGAATGATTGAGTGATTGACTGTGATTAAGGTACCTGGGGGGTTAAATTCGATAACCCCCGAATCCAGGCGCAGGGGTTGCGGTGCGCGATTAACCTGCGCCCGGTCATTCCGATGCAGGCAGCACATGAGATTTGTGCTGCCTGTTTACTTACCTGATTCCAGCACGAGCAGCCAGGCCTAGCTGCATTGTTCAGTAACTTCTCACCAGCAGGGGGGCCCAGACATCATCTGAGTGGCTTGCACCTCTTAAATACAGCTTGCACCTCTTAAAGGCAGCTTGAACCTCTTAAAGGCAGCCTGCACCTCTTAGTTGCAAAAAAAATAAGATATGGGCCCACACGGAGTCTGAACAAAGATCAGACATCGCACACGTAAAACACAGATGCAGGCCCCTTCCCTATGTTTACAAAGTGTTGTTATGTTAAAACATTGAATAAAGGTTGTGCACCACTAAATCCCACATCCTCCAATCTGCATGCCAGACCTCACCAATTTGCTGATCTGAGTTTGTGCCAGGCCTGCGAGAGAGTGCGCACCAAGGCTCTCTGATGATGCACTAGAGGCCTTGGTGTAAGAGGTGGACAGAAGGAGGGGCATCCTGTATCCGCAGGGGGGGGCAAGAGGCCCTCCAGACATATGCTCCCAAGGCAGTGGGAGGCAGTAGGGGACGAAGTCAATGCCAGGCGCATAGCACCACAAACATGGATGCAGTGCAGGAAGAAGTTCAATGCTTTGACGTGAGTGGTCAAGGTGAGAGTGAGGTCAACTGTCATGTGACGTCATCTACCATCTGCACCACTAGCTGAACAGTCTAATAAATCTCCACTGATCCACGCACTACACCCCCCCATCACCCACCTACCAACAAACTCTTTCAATCAGTACTCAACTCTTCCAATCAGATGCTTCCTTTCACCCTCAAACATTATCACTGTTGCAAGCCGCACACCCACAACTCACAGGCAGCTATTCAACCATCACCCAAACATTCTGCAGGACACTCACTGTCACACGTCCCGCTTTCTTGCAGGAGAAGGTGGCGCACAACAGGAGGCAGCAAGTGGCAGTGGCATTTAGCCCCTTGAGCCTGTTCTGCCATTCAATGAGATCATGGTTGGTCTGTGACCTAACTCTGTATACCTGCCTTAGCCCCATATCCCTTAACACCCTTGGTTAACAAAAATCTATCAATCTCAGATTTAAAATTCACAATTGAGCTAGCATCGACTGCCATTTGCAGAAGAGGGTTCCAAATTTCTACCACCCTTTGTGTGTAGAAGCATTTCCTAACTTCACTCCTGCAATTCCTGGCTCTAAATTTTAGGCTGTGTCCCCTAGGCCTAGGATTCAAGTACAGGAGACCTCCAAAATCTGGTACAAATGCATCAGCAGCCAGAAGTAATTATCCAGCAACTAACCTGTAAATCATGCATGGTCCCTTTAAATAGCGCTGGTTAGGAATCCTCCAGGCACTCTAAAACATGTACGTGGTTAACACAGTGTGATGGCTGGAGCTTTGAGTGCCAAAATGGTATCTATCCCTTTAAATAATTGAATAAAGGTTGCGCACCGCTAAATCCCACATGGAGTTGTTATATCAAGTATCGGAGAACGTGAATACAGTATACTTGTGGCACAGTTGCTTAAGATAGAAATGTTAGAAATTGAAAAACAAAACTTTTGTGCTTTCACTAAAAGTGTTTGTAAATCGGTAATATATTTTAAATTAAAATTGAGTACTCTAGGTATATTTACACTGAAATTTGTTTGACAGAGTTCGTGTGCATTTGATTGGGAAAGGCATACCTGTGAATTTAGGTAGTGGGATCTATGTGCAAGTTTGTTTGGAGAATTATTACACAGTTACAGGACGATGTCCTATTTTTTGTTGTGATTTGAGGTCTAATTTGATTGCCGAATTGAAAAGAAGGCAAAGTTTTATTTAAATTTAGTTGAAATCTGCCTGAATGTGGAACTGCTGTGATGCAGCTGGCTCTGCCACTTGTTCAGTCAGTGCTGCAGAAAAGTTTTAGAATCATGTTGCCCTCGCAGAGTTACTTCCATATTTAGGATAACTTTGACCCTGTGGGGGCAATGGGGGCAGTTAGTCAGTCGCAAAGTACAGAGCGTCCAAGACGACAGACAATTGACATGTCAGACCAAGATTGTGTATGGTGTTCTAAAAAAAATTCTCCAAATAACGGAGGCAGAAGAAATAATTATTTGTGTTTTCTCCTCAGGTGAAGCAAAATGGATGATGTACATGTTGTTTAGTACAAGGGAGTTAGAAACTGTAAAATGTGCTCTAAGGGAGTAAAGTCCAATTTACGGTACTGTGGTAAATGCAGATAAAATGGGAATGAGAGTCAGAGAGTGATAGAAAACATGACGGGAGTAGAAACTAGACCAGAGGAGGGTATCTTCAGGACAAGACAATTACAGTTGGACACTGTGGGATGGCAAGGTGTGATAACGGGGATATTTGGAACAGGAATGTCAATTTGGAATCGGGTAGATGTTGAGACTATAAAGAAGCATATGCGTCATTATGAAGATG